>NC_081318.1:73143516-75691849 GCF_026419965.1 Kogia breviceps
CAATTTGCCTGATTTTGACTCTTATCAAAGTAGACTACATATCCATTATAACAGTGTTTATTTTGTTGTTTTTCTTAAAGGAAGCAGTTTTATATAATTATTCAAGTTTAATTTAATTTGTATACTAAATGCAATTAGGAAGAGGATGCTTTCTGGAAAAAATGCATTTCTGCGTTTTTTACAAATCATTCTGTCTAGGAGTGACAGGAGGATCTAGAATGATTGATTCTAAATACCACGGACAATAATCTTTATCAGTTTTCGGTTCATTCTTCCAGATAACTATGGACATCCTTTAAATTTTGTTGAAATTCTGTGGTGTAGACTTTAGATCAAAAAAACATTAGAAATGTTTCCTAGAACTTTCACTTGATCTGATCACGTGACTTATGGGAAGATCCCAAGCTAAACGTTGAAATTTCTACTGTCTTTGGGTTATTTTTTTCCTGGTCCGTTTTCTTCTCCTTTCACTTCTGTAGATTAAACATCCTCAAAATAATGTTAATAAACATATCATCTAAACAGGATCATTTTTCCTGTAGTTAAATAGACTCTGAAAAATGTCAGCCTTGGAACCTGGGAAGTAGTAACAGAACCAAAGTCTCTGTGTCCCTTGGTCATCATCCTTAGGTGATGTGTCTGAAGTTTGAGAATGGAGGTTGGCACTAGAACGTTTAAAATAAAACAGAATGCAAAATTCAGAGAGAACAGGGCTTCCCTGGTGGCGCAGTGGTTAAGAATCCGCCTTCCAATGCAGGGGACACAGGTTCGACCCCTGGTCGGGGAAGTTCCCACATGCCACGGAGCAACTAAGCCCGTGCACCACAACTACTGAGCCTGCGGTCTAGAGCCCACGTGACACAACTACTGAGCCTGCGTGCCACAACTACTGAAGCCCACGTGCTTAGAGCCCATGCCCTGCAACAAGAGAAACAGCTGCAATGAGTAGCCCGCACACTGCAACGAAGAGTAGCCCCCGCTCGACACAACTAAAGAAAGCCCACACGCAGCAACGAAGACCCAACACAGCCGAAAATTAATTAATTTTTAAAAAAGATTCAGAGAGAAAAGATGTTTGCTTATAACTACATGTGCTATAGAAGTAGGAGCCTGACTTGAACTTGAACCAGGTTAACTTAAGACAGAGTCAGACAACCATTAGAAACAAAGACCAAAGTCATAGAATCTGCAGCTTCCCTTCTAGGAGACTGCAGTCTTAATTGCCAGAGCAAAAGTCCTACTATTCAGTGAAAGGCTTGGTCAACTCTGATCTGAAATAGACTTAATTCCATCTTCCAGCTGGGTCAAGCTTAAGAGTTGGTAAAGGTCAAGTTAGGTCTGCAAATGTGCTTGACTTCTAGACCTAAACTGATTTGCTTTCTGAGGACAAAACTAAAAAGGTCACTCCTCTTCTGAATACTTTAGGAATAAGCAGGTTTTACAGTTTTGGAGGATAAGTCAGATGGAAGATTTTTAGGTTATGGAATCTTCATAGTTGGTGACCACACTGTAGTAAAGAGAGCCCAAACATTAGTTACTTTTTAGTCCTTGGAATTCTAGACCAGTGAAGAAAATTCTAGGCCAGTGCAGTGCATCTAGATCAGGGAAGATGTTTTGGATAGTGTATTTTAATAGCTGATGTAAAGCCAAGGACAAAGGATGAAGGGGACAGGAGAGAAGGATAATAGAACAATGAGATGTTAGGGAAGAATGCTTTTAGCTTAACTCATTGGTGTCTGGGGAAATACAGGGAAGAGTGCTCACTACCACCCCAGTTATTTCAGTTTTCAAAATATATTTTGGTCTAGAATTGCACATACTTCCCAATATCCCAATGCACCTCTCTGCTATGTTTACTCTGCTGTATTCCTCTCTCTCTCTTCACTGCCAATGCCCATCCCATGCCACCTCCAAGTCAGAACCGTTTTAACCCTGTCTTCAAGAATGTTGGGGCAAGTTGAGGGAGGAGAAAAAAGAGAAACCAATTAGATGGGGATAGCTAGAGATTTTGTAGACTCTATCCCCTTTCAAACTTCGATATGCATGTGTGATTGGGCACACACACAGTCTTCTTTCATGCCTATTATATTTTATAAAAAGAGATGAACACAAATGAGAAGAAACAAAATGAGAGGGCAAAGAGACATACTAGGTATCACTGCCTCTGGGGAGCCGTCCGTAAACATGCCCTCTTCTCTGACCCCTGCCCTTCCCTCTAAGTAGAGTGAGAAGATCCTCACCATATTCCCATAGTGCATTGGTGATATTTTGTTATGCTTATCACCCTGTATTTTATTGTTTGCTTATACAGTTTTCACCACACCTGGACTGTGAACTACTTAAAGCCAGGATGTCTATGTTATTTACTGTGTGCGTGTAAGTGAGATGGGTAGAATGCTGTGATTTCCCATGTCCTTGGGACATTTCATTGTAAAGGATGGAGTATGGGAAGCATGCGATTGTTCCACTAAAACCTCATGATAAAATAATTTATGACTCACTCTGTATTATATTTTATGTGTTTAAGTCTGTAATATGAGCCTCTTTTTAATGATCTAAGTAGATAGTGGCTAGAAGGATAAAGGTAAATAGTATCCAGGCACAACTATGTTATTAACACATAACAGACAAGTGTGGGTAGCTATGGAAAAGTGAATGGGTCATAATATTAAAGTGGTCCAGTCAGAGAAATTAAATTAGGTTAACTAAAACAACTCATTCATTTTAACCACTTTACTTCTAAAATACTGAATCATTGCCATTTTGTCTGGTTCTGATATTCTTCATGCCAAAATAATCAATATTAATGCAGTCAGAATTACCAAGTGAACTACTGTGTATGTCCATCAAGAATGTTTCTCAGAAACTTCATTCACTATGACTCAATATGGATTTACATGTTGAGATTGAGGTCTGTATATGATTATTTTTACAGAAAAATTCTAGATCCAAAAACACCTCATTGGTTCAGATAATATGAACTACAGTGAAACTTTAGCACACTAAAAAATTTGGAGGATCACCTGCCATTGCAACAGAATTTCAAACCAAACCCCAAAAGCTAATTACAGTCATATTTTTATCACCTTCTTTTCCCTAATTTTATAAAACCAGATGATAGCTATCCAGAAAATACGGTACATATTAATTGCAGTGATCAGGTTAACAATTCCCAAAGAAATTATATATTTTTTGATGTCATGTACTTAAAACTATGGGTCAGCTTATTTCAGTTTTCAAAATACATTTTGGTCTAGAATTGCACATACTTCCCAATATCAGAGTAAACTGTAATGCCTCATTTTATCCTCCATTACAGAAGACAATAGATGTGCATCTTCGAATGCAGTGTCCTGCACCAAGTGCCTTGCGCTGGGTCCGGAATGTGGATGGTGTGCTCAAGAGGTGTGCCTTTTTCTTTCTTCCCTTTTTTGCTCTTTTCTCTTTTCCTTAAAGTTGACCTTCTTTCTAGCATGACTTCACTGACCTAATATTCTGTGCCTTGAAGATGCATCAGGAAAAAGAAAGATACTGCTGAGCATCAGGAAAATTTTCTTTGGTTTCATGCTTGGAAACAGCATATCTGGCTAAATATAAGTATAACCTTTTTATTAGGAAAATTATGGTAATTTTGAAATGAAGTGCAAACCATTTTATGTTTTCCATCTGTTCTATAGAGAGAATTGGCAAACACGGATAGTAACTTTTGATAGGTCAGTAGGCTTTGTGTGAAATTCTTGCTGCAGCTTGGGGCATTAGGTTATATATCCAAGTTGGATCATTGTCTTGTGCTTGCTTATTAAAGAAAAGCAAGCTAATTTATTGTTCCATCTCATTTGTTTTTATTTGAAATACTTGGAGATAAGTGATTTGCTCCATTTCATAACACTGTACATCAGTTCACTGGCTACTTACGCAAAATGGGATGCTTTTCTTTGACATGTGACCCTATTCATGCAATATTGTGTACATTAAATTCTGTTACATGGAGAATAACCAGAAAATGTTTATTCTTCAAAATTTGTGTTTTGGGGGGTTTTTTTTTGTGGTACGCGGGCCTCTCACTGTTGTGGCCTCTCCCGTTGCGGAGCACAGGCTCCAGACGCGCAGGCTCAGCGGCCATGGCTCACGGGCCCAGCCGCTCCACCGCATGTGGGATCTTCCCGGACCGGGGCACAAACCCGTGACCCCTGCATCGGCAGGCGGATTCTCAACCACTGCGCCACCAGGGAAGCCCAAAATTTGTGTTTTTATAGTCAAATAAAGAGAAACATATCCCAATAATAACTTTTTAGTAAAACGATTATAATGTGTTCCTTCCTTCTTGGCTCTAAACTTGTATTGAGTTTTTTCTTCTGTTGGTAATCTTCAATCAAAACTACCTTATATAATAAGTTTCAATGAGGGAGCCAACTGCTAATTTGGGGTTTCTTTTATGAGATTGCCTAGGTAACTTTACAATTATTTATGTAGTTCCTGAGAAGTGAAACAAACAGACCTTTAATGGCCTTTTTCTCCACATGAAGAGAAATCTCTAGCTTTTGCAGCCTCTGATTTAGCTGAAAAAACTGTACCTACCATTATCTTTCCAATATCTCCTGTTATTACTTGTCCTTTTATACATCCCCCAAGAGGAAACAGAAATATGAAAAGTAGCAAAGGATGATGGACATTACTTTCTTCTATGCAACAAGTCAGGAAAAAGGCAGGGGAGGGGATCATGAAACAGTAGCCATGTCTTCTGAAAGTAAGCAGCCCTCCTACTGACAGCCTAAAGGCTTCCTGGATGTACTCTGGGCTTTATCCGTCAGAAAATCAGATGTCACTCAAAACTAGGCAGTGCTTTGCCAGAACCCATGGAGCCAGGCAATGTCATAGAGAGGACAATTCCACAGTTTCCAGGACCAATCTCATTCCCTCCTATGATCCAAATGACCAGACAGAATTCACTCTTTTCTCTGAGCCTCCCTTTCCTCATCTCTATAACCTTGAGTTTGAAGTTTACTTCCAGTTTTTCCTTGTCAGGTATGTTTTACATTTGTTGATAAGTTGATATTTCCTGACCCTCACCCAACACTCCGTATTAGATCTTTACTGCATGGCCAAGGAAGATTAGAGTTGTGAAGATTGTGCCAACTTAACTTCAGCTCCTGAGAACTTTAGTGACTATAGTTTAGAGGGATTTTCAAAAGATGGCTCAGAAACCCAGTTACCAGCTAAATGCAGCATGCCAGCCATACAGAATATCTGTTTACAGAGAGCACCCTTCTCCATCTCACACCTCTACTGGCATGAAAAGTCTGGAGAGTCACAGTTATGGGAGTAGCAATGTCAGTCCTGCCATGGAGGAGGGATTTTGTGTATTCAGAGGAATGGGTGGTCAAATGGAAGGAGATAAGCCAAGGAGGAAACGTAGGGGGGCTTCCAGAGGTGTCTGCTGTTGGTCCAATCCTCAGAAGGGGATCTCAGAAAATATCTAGAAATGACTTGGGTGTTCATATCCCGAAATATTCTTCTGTGTGGTGCAGGGTAGTCTAATTTATGTGTTGACAAAGCAGGCTCTGAAATGAGATCAACCTGGATTCAAATCCCAGTGCCATCAATTTCCAACTATGTAAACTTGGCCATGTTAACCTACCCACTCTGAACCTCAGTTTTCCCTAGCTCTAAAATGGAAATAATAACTGTAACTATGACACACTGTTGTGAAGTTTAAATGAAACTGTATGTGGGAGGCATTTGGCACACAGGCATTGCTTAAGTTACTATAAGAACTATGGTGAGACTCTAGAGCAATTCATTCAGACTTAGGAATCTAAGAAAATTGCCTGTGTTAAGAATATAATGTCAGGGGAAGCAACCCATGTTAGGACTCAGTCACTGGCCATATCATTAACAGAAGGAGCTGTCCACTCCCTACATGCTGACCTGACACCACTGAAAGGAAAAATGCAATGGTTAATTTTGAAAGATTGCCTACCATTTAGTCACATATGCAACTGATAGTTTTATTTCTTAGCCAGCAAGAGTAGAGGGACAAGAAAGAAAGATGTATTTTCTTCTCTGTTCATGATTAGAAAAGATAAACATGAACAACTGAAGCCTGGTTTGTATAATTCTCAAAGCCGGTCAAAAGTAAAAGTGCACTGGTAAATTTACACAGAGTATAATCAATTTGTCTGCATTCTTGTGTAGCATGTCAATCTGCCATTCTATATATTTTGACTTCTCTTTCTCTCCATGCTACATAAAAGGAACTGGAAAATATTTAGGATAGACAGAATTGTATCAATATTACCTAGTTCAATGCCTCATATTCCTTTTGACATATGTGAAAGACTTGACATAACATATGTGAAAAAAAAGATGACTTAACATATGTGAAAGTTTTGAAGACTTCTCTTCCTCTTCTGCCTGATATGTCAGATACAGGTTGTGATTACATAGCCAGAAGTTTACAGGGCAGCCTTGGAGCACAATTAAACTAAAATACAATACAAAGGGCATTCACTGTCAAAAAGGAAGATGATAGAATTCTTTCATTTCTGTGCAGATTGCCAGGCTTGGAGGTTGGAAAGACTCAGAAATGAGTAGGAGAAAAACCTCTTCCTATTTTTATCTCCAGACTATTACATTAAATGGATGAAAGTAACAACTGATGAGAAGCCAACCAGGGTAACTTTCTAACCTGGGCTTTTCATTCTCAAATAGGTTTTAGACAGCTGGAGTATAAGTTTGCTTGAGTATTTCTTGTAGAAAAAGTAAAATATAAGAATTAGAAGACATTAAAATGACACAAAACACCAAAAGTTAAAAGGGTGTGGTTTCAAATTCTTTTCTTTTATACAGAGTGGAAACTAGGCCACAGTGGGTAGGGGCAGCATTCCATTCTTTATTTTGATGCCACAATCTTTTCTTCCCTTTTCAAACCAAATTGTCAAATTGGCAATGTTTTTCTAACTTAGTTTTTACAGTAGAGTAAAAACAGCCATGCTGATTCAGACACTGCAAAACAAATGATATTTTTTTGCCTATTTCAGCAAAATGATTTGACATTTAAAGGTCAAATGGCATAGCTTGATATATAGTTGCAGTGAATTAACCACCGTCCCCTCTTTTTCATTCTGTAAATACAAATCACAAAATTTCCGGCTGAAAAGAAAAATCAGAATTATTTGTACTTTATTTCCTTTCCTGATGTGAAGGCTTGCAGTTTTTACTTAAAATAATTAAATTAAAACACATCTGGCCCTTGGTCTGTGGCCTTCATGGGAGGCATGAATATACATACACGTACCAAGCCTTATGCGCCCTCAGTATTCCCCAGGCTCTGGGACAGCTGAGATCCCCCATCCAGCCCCTTATATCTAGCAGTATATGCCACCTTTCTCTGAGGAGCTCCAAGTTGTTTAAAAACTAAATCTCACATTCAGAACCTCTAAGTTTTAACAACAGATAGGATAAACTTGGAAATGAGAAATTTAGGCTTTAAACGTTTTAAACTTCAGGCTAAAATCTAGGTGTATGGTCAATAGCAAGGCAAATCGAATTCTTCTATTCCCATGAATTCATTCACCAATGACACCTGGAGATCTTGACTGAAAAGAACATATTCTCTTTTGTCTTTTTTTAAAACAAATTTATTTATTTATTCATTTATGGCTGTGTTGGGTCTTTGTTGCTGTGTGTGGGCTTTTCTCTCGTTGCGGCGAGCGGGGACTACTCTTCGTTGCAGTGCGCTGGCTTCTCACTGCAGTGGCTTCTCTTGTTGCAGAGCACAAGCTCTAGGCACACGGGCTTCAGTAGTTGTGGCATGTGGGCTCAGTAGTTGTAGCTCTCGGGGTCTAGAGAGCAGTCTCAGTAGTCGTGGTGCACGGGCTTAGCTGCTCCACAGCATGTGGGATCTTCCCCGACCAGGGCTCGAACCTGTGTCCCCTGCATTGGCAGGCGAATTCTCAACCACCGTGCCACCAGGGAAGCCCTCTCTTTTGTCTTTTAATTATACTTATATTACAACTGTGCACCACACTCTAATTCAGGATCAGTACTGTAAAGGGTCACATAGTAAAAATTTTTGTGCCACATACTATCTCTGTTGTACATTCTTCTCCTTTTTTATTGTTTTACAGCATTTTAAAAATGTAACAAGTATTTTTTAGCACTCAAGCCATACAAAAACAAGCCGTGAGCTGTGATTGTCCCACTGTCTCTAGTTTTCCAACGCTTTTTCTAAATTGAGAGAAGAATTAAATTAAAATCTTTGTATGAATGTTTTTATATTGCCTACCACCATCCCATCTAATTCCTCACCAGTGCCAAGGATCTCCTTATTCATAATTAGTGATCTCATATTCAAGTAATAGTAAACTTGAATATAATCTCTTTTCTCCATAACCCTATGACATTCTGTGCATCCCCTAAATTTAATGCCTATGATAATTACATTTACTTGCTTAATGGCTGAATTCACTGATGGTCTGTTGACTCTGATAACAGGGACTCTATCTGTCGTGTTCCAGTCTGTATCCTCAGCACCTAACAAACTACTGTCCCTGAGTAAGTATTCAGTCAACATTCTTTGATTGAATGAGTAACTGATCAGAAACCCAGTTCTTTGTATCAGTTGAACTAGACGAGGAATGACTGAATGCCAGATCAAAATAGCCACATCCAGGAAGATCACTAAGCAAATATCCAGCCAATATGTAAGCAAATATCCCAAATAATTCAGGCCAACATTTTATATAATAAACTATATTTCTATACTTTTCAATACATTTCCTGTTCTTAGGAAAAAACCTGAATGGTTACATTCAAAAATAAAAATATCAAATCTTTCTCAGTCAAGATAAATTATATTTTAAGCTTGCTCCAGTAATTCCAAGTTTACTGGATGGCTATTGGATTACCATAAACTAACCAGTACTGAATGGTAATGAAAGTTCATGATTCTGTTCAAAATGAGGAGAATTTGAGCTACACTTTTATATCTCCCAGCCTCATTATGAGCAACTTCCTTGGTTTACTGAATTACAGGCTGTTATGTGTATAAGAAGTCGGGGAATTTTTAGTCTAAGAAATATAGATTTCCAATTCATTCTTTTATGAATTTTCAGTACCTAATTAGGCATGTGATTTCTAAGGACTTGCTCTCACATTCCAAACATAATAGTATATAGTAAACATACCAGTTGGATTCTTTGAGAACTGAAGCTTACATGTGGAACCACACTGAATGGTCTCTTTTTGGCTAAATTTTCTTTTGGAGCAGTATTTCCAAAGTAAAATATTTAGAAAGAATTAAGTTGGTATAATTTTACAGTGATCAGTTAACAATATTTAAAGTACTTAGTTTAAATCTCCTTTTTAATATTCATTTTCTTCTTTCAAAATAAGATTTAGAAATTAAAGCTTTATTTAAGACAAATTTGCCAGTATTCTTATTGGAAACATGCAGCTATTCTTAATAGTTGTATAATTTGTACAATATTGGAAGATGGCTTCTTTGCAGTGTTTGTTATATGGTTTTCTTTGGTTATAACTGAGATGATATGCACTAAAAACATCAGTGATTTTCCTTCTTTTAAACAGGATTTCATTTCAGGTGGATCAAAGAATGAGCGTTGTGATATTGTTTCCAATTTAATAAACAAAGGCTGCTCAATTGATTTGATAGAATACCCATCTGTGCATGTAACACCAAGTGAAAATGAAATCAATACCCAGGTGACACCAGGAGAAGTGCTGATTCAGCTACGTCAAGGTATGGTTATTTTCAAATAAATCAATGATGATTCTTAATTTGAAATTATATCTAGATTTATTTGCTCATATTTAACATTTTATGGCAGGCAGTATTGCTGCAGTAGAAATAAGAGTGGGCTCAGAATCAAGAAATCAGAATTCTAGTCTTTCTTATGCCTATAGCTAGCTGTGTGGCCTCGGACACTCTCTGCAAACCTGACCACACTGTATTATAATTATGTGTTTCCAAACTTGATCACATTGTACTGTAATTGTGTTCCTATGCCACTGCCAACTCTGGAAGAAAGAGAACATGTTTTATTCCACTCTGTTTCTCCAATGCCTAACAGAGTGCTGGCATGTGGTAAGCACTCCATAAGTGTTTTCTGAATTTATTAGTTGATTAATTAGTAAGAGATGTGAATTAAGCTAAGTCTTAGAGCCTGTGTGATAAGCTTTTAAACAGAAAACTATAATTCATAATTATCATAATTAACTTGAGCTGCTTTGGTCCCTGAGAGTAACATACACTTTTCCTCCAATACTTCTCTTATACTTGTCCTTCCACACTACTGTATTGCACATGTAGCAGGCCACTGGAAATTATTCATTGTCCTCAGTGCCAGAAATCCCAATGAACTAACTACATATGGCAAGATAAGTTCAGGTACAAAGATATGCATCACTCAACTAGATACATTTAGTTTTAAGTGGTATGCAATTGCCTTCAAGCCATAATTATTTCATTTTGGGTGGTCTTGTCCTGTCATTAAACTTTTGAATATCCATTATCGACATATGACCTCCCAATTCCAAAGCTGAGCTATTTTTCTCAGACTCTTGGATTACCAAAATAACGAAATCCATTTCTTTCTTGGCCCTAGGCATATTCCCAGCTTCCAATTAAAACTGTGCACTTCACCAAATCCAACAATTATACAGCCTAGTATGGACATAAATGAGTGACAGCTGGAAAGGGGTACACAAAAATTAAAGTAACTAGGTTGGTAAGATTATGACACTTGCCACCTTCTATTGCTGCCATAGCAAAATACCATACACTAAGTGGCTTAAACAACAGAAATTTATTTTCTCACAGTTCTAGGAGCTAGGAAATCTAAGATCAAGGTGCTGGCAGATTCGGTTTCTGGAGAGGGAGAGAGAATGACAGACAGACAGAAAAGAAGCTCTCTGTTGTCTCTACATATAGGGGCACTGAATCCACCATGAGGACCCCACCCTCAGGACCTCATCTATATCTAGTCATCTCCCAAAGGCTCCATCTCCAAACACCATCACACTGTGAGTTAGGGCTTCAACATAGAAATTTGGCTGCGGGGGAGGGAGGGGACAAAATTCAATCCATAATCTTTGACATATGTTTTCAAAGGCCATGAAATATTTTTAGAAATTAATTATATTTTATATAAGAAAACTGAACTCCAAAAAGTGAAACTGGGGCTTCCCTGGTGGCACAGTGGTTGAGAATCCGCCTGCCGATGCAGGAGACACGGGTTCGTGCCCCGGTCCGGGAAGATCCCACGTGCCGTGGAGCGGCTGGGCCCGTGAGCCATGGCCGCTAGGCCTGTGCGTCCGGAGCCTGTGCTCCGCAACGGGAGAGGCCACAGCAGTGAGAGGCCCGCATACCGCAAAAAAAAAAAAAACAAGTGAAACTGGTTTTATAGGCCAACATCTCTGAACACCTCGCAATAAAATTTAAAATCAATACAAGAGGATAAACAAATAGTAAATAATAGAGAAACAAAGAAAAGCTTTTCCTAAATAAATGCTATCTCCAAGAATAAATCAAAACTCTAGTCATAGACTAGGTGATAATAACAATAATAACAACACACATCATAACACAATGGGATGTGTTCAAAGTTGCTCTCAGGATAATTCAAAACTTTAAATGTTTTTATTATTAAAGAAGAATGAAGCATCCAGATAAAGGTATAGGAACAACAAAAACAAAATAACCATAAGGAAAACAAGAGGAAGAAATTCATAAGTTAAGAAAAAAAACAAAATGAGATGCAAAATAGAAATAAAAAAGTAAAATGAATGTATAAATCCAAAATCTGGTTATTTGTAAAGCCCAATGAAATAGACAAATTGTTGGCAAAGCTAATTAAGAAAAAAGGACAAAAAGCAAATGACCTGATTATACAGACCATAACCAGAGAAACAAATATTGGGTAAAAAAAAACTTTAAGAAAATATTAAAAATGGTAAAATGTATTAAATGTGGTAAAATATATAAATTGTGATAATAAAGATAATTTTCTAGGAGAATATACATGACTAAAATTGACACAAGAAGAAGGAAACCCCTAAGAAACCTAATAAAGATATGAGAAGTTAAGAAAATTATGAAAGAAACTCCCCCTAAAAACATTAGGTCTAAATGTTTTCATGGGAAGAAATGATTTCAAGTTCCCCTAAACATTTAAGGAACACATTATCCCTATGCTACATAAACTCTTCCATGGTTTTAGAGAAGGCATAGAAGCTACTCAATTTTTACAAGCTTATAATAACTCTAGTATCAAATCCCTAATAGCATTTTAAGAAATCAAATTAAACTGCATGTGATAATGAGAGCAATGTCACCATACAAGTAGATTTAACCTAGGGTAGTTGATTGTCTTAAAATTAATGTATTTTTATCATCTTAGTTTGCCAAAAGATGAAAAATATATATTGTTACCTCAATAGATGCCAAAAATCATACAAAAAAATTTAGTATCCATTCCTGCCCAAACCAAAATTGAAGAATACTTCTTTAATATGTATAAAAATCCTTCTGAAAGTTTTACATAAAAGCAATCAGACAAGAAAACCGAATACGAGTTATCAACATTTTGAAAAGATAAAGCAAAATTATCATTATATGTCTACCTGGAAATCCAGACAAATCAACGAAAACTAACTATTAAAATAAAAAAATAAAAGGCCATGGCAGGAAATTTTTTAAATATTCAAAAATCAATGAATTTCCTATATAGTATTAAATATAACTTTAAAAGGGATCATTTCAAAGCAGCAACCTAAAATGTAAACTGCCTAGTGATAAACTTTCTAAAAAATATCTAGAGTCTATTGTGCTATGTAAAAGACAGTATGAATAGATGCAGAAGAATTTTATGTTCCTGAATAGGAAAACAATATTATAAAAATAACAGTTTTCTATAAATATATTCTAGTAATGTAACAAAATCTAAGTGAATCAATAAATGTAAGACAGGGCTTCCCTGGTGGCACAGTGGTTGAGAGTCTGCCTGCCGATGTAGGGGACACGGGTTCGTGCCCTGGTCTGGGAAGATCCCACATGCCGCGGAGCGGCTGGGCCCGTGAGCCATGGCCGCTGAGCCTGCGCGTCCGGAGCCTGTGCTCCGCAACGGGAGAGGCCACAGCAGTGAGAGGCCCACGTACCAAATAAATAAATAAATAAAAGTAAGAGTCCCAATCAAATTTAAATGCAGTTTGTTTAAACAAATCTTCAGTGATACTCCTTATACATGTATCTATCTATCTCTCCATATATATAACAACATATTTATTTAGGATACATTCCTAGGAATAGATTTACTAGGTCACGTATATTACCAGATTATTCACAAGAAAAATTCATGTCCAGTTAGGCTTTCAAGAGCCAACCTCACCCATTCTCATTCTTCTTAATCTCTTCAATTTGTTAAGTGTAACTAGTCCATTAGCTGTTTTCTTTTGTCTTTTTCCTGTTACTAGAAAGCTTGAACATTTTTCTTGAGCTTATTAACTATCTTTATCTCTCCATTTTGTGTGTGATTTGCCCCTCCATACAAATTTGCTTATTTTTCTCACTGAATATTAATTTTCAACAGCTTACAGATGGGGCTTATCATATATTATTTACCTCTAAAAATATGACTAATAGCCTTTAAAAATGTCTTGCTCTTTTTTAAATACTTGAGATTTGAAAATTACAAGGTGCATTTTTTTATACTGGTTAAATTTATACGCTTAAATTAATTTAGTCTGTTCTCTTCTGTAGACATAATGGTGGCTGAATCCTCCTGAGACTATAAATTAACAGTTCAAAAGTTGGGAAGTTATTTCAGTGCTGTAGATAAGCAATGGCAGTAATGGTAACAAGGCAGGAGAAAAATGGCCAGAGATAATCCCGAGGTTTCATCCCCAGGGTTTGGTGATTGATGAGTATGGGAACACCTGGGTTTGGCTCGAGCATCTAGGTGAGGTGGAGAAGGCTGCTCTTTGTGGAGGGGGTGAATCTGAGTTCAAACAGACATCTTGAGTTAAGGTAGTGACTTATCTGTTAGAGGTTGGAGTTCTGGGGAGAGATAGGGTTGGAGATAGAGAAGCTGGAGATGTCAACATGAGGTAGTAAGTGAAGGTAGTATGAATGAGATCATGGGAGTAGGAGAATCAAAACACAAATGCTTAATGTCTATGTCAATCATTATAGGGTTTGATTTTAGTCAATTCCCCAATCCTCATGAATTTCTGTGTGAAAATAGTGTAACTGTCTAACGTGTATGTTATCTTTCCAACATAGCTATGACAGAACTATATTTTTATAATCTGCATATATAGCAAATAATTATTAAAATAGATTTAATAAGTTCATCTAAAAGTGCATCGTGGCATCAAAGACATGCCAGCTTTGGGGCCTAATATATAAAGCTGTATTTTACCAACTCCAGATATATAGGAACCTCATTCCTTAAAATGTAAAAGTCCTTTGCACCCTAACACATATATAAGAGCTGAGGGTCTGGTATAATGAATACCTAAGTGTAAAATACATGTATTCCCTAATATTAATTTTGATTTATTAGATTTATTTATAGATAATCACTTTATTCTTACCTGATAAAAATTCATGACCTTCAATGTAGCATTTATTAAGGATTTTTAAAAGTTTTTATTTTTAAAAATAAAAATATTTCTATTACATCATATACTAAATTTTTAAAGGAATGTTAGGGCTATATAAAATATGTATATAATATATATAATTGAATATTTTAAATAAGATTTTTAAAATATTTTCTTTTACTTTTCACTTCTTAAACCATACTTTTTACATTTTTACCTATCAATTTTATGGAAAAATAATAACAGAAATAGGCGACTAATCCTAGTTTATGTCCCCTAAGAACAATGAAATGAAATGAAATCTTTAGGAAGATAGGTGAGAGAAGATAATTCTCGATTTCTGTTTCAGAAGTAACATAATGTATGACAAGGATTAGTATAATTTGTACTTCATTAATTGAAGAAAAGGTTTCAAACTTGATTCATTTTAATATTGTAAAGAAAAAAGTTCTTTAATGTAGCTTAATTTAAAATGTAAGATTTTTCAGGTATTCTTCTTGAATTCAAAACTTTTTTCAAAAAACCTAAAAATATATAGTCATGCAGTTTTCCTCCTCAACACCTGGCACATATCCCCCATTTTATCCCACACAGAAATCCAGAAATGTGCTGGAGTCTGTACCTTGCTGTTTCAAACTAGTCTTATTCTTGGTCCTTCTCCTTCCCCTGCTCAAGGATAATGAATAGAAATTGGCAGCTCTTTCTTCCTGCTACAGTTCTCCATATTTTCTTATAGTTTTTCAGTTTCATCTTATGCAGAATATTTCTTAGTTATATTTTCTTAATATCCAGTCATGTTTGTTGTAGCCAGCTCTTCAGAGATGCTCACGCCATTATTTGAGTGATTTACAACTCATTCGAACAACTTTAGTTTTTTGGTCTATTCAAACCAATATTGGCAATAGCTCTAAGTAGGTCTCAACTTTCCTCCAAGTCCTCTTTCTTATTCTATGTCACAGACTCTTTTCTTGCCTTTAAAGTTAATCAAAGGAATAGGATTTGAGCCTTTAGAATCTCAAATTATGGGGATGAAGCTTTCCGGTAGATAATGTAAGTGGTGGCATAAATATTTTGGGGCCAGATGATACTCTTCCTCTTATAGAGAGAAACTATTTAAGATCTCCCTAAACTATGGGAAAGAAGTTATAAATATTAGTTTCTTACTGTGGTGTATATATATGAGCCTTTTGAAATGCTGTATCAAAATATTCTTCAAATATAGTTTAGAGAACATTTATGAGTAGCTATGCGTGTACCAAACCCAGAGGGTTCAGAGATGAATAAACAGTTCTTATCCTAATGTTATTCTATCTAATGTTAGAACAGTTCTATCTATCTTCTGTTCTAACATTAGAACAGATCTAATGTTAGAATCTAGTACTACTAATGGTAATAATTACTGTCTATATATTTACTGTGTACCAAATACTGTGGTAAATATTTTATATGGATCACTGCACTTAGTAGCTCTTGCCCACTAAAAGAATCCACCCCCATACAGCTCCTCTCTCAGAGTAGCATTTAAGACATTGCTGCTGGAATTTATATCACAGTGGTGATGGCCACAGATATTGTCTTATTTTTAGATGTGTTTCTTTCTCATTCGATATATTCAGAACCTCTTTAATGTCATCTTCCCTTCGAGCCCAGTGTTGGTGGCACCCCAGTAGGAACTGAATGGCGATTTATCCAGGGACATGGTATCCATGTTCCCATGAAAAGGTATTTCTACTGCCTCCAAGAGAAGATTTCTCCGTCATATATAATCGTACAATCCAAAGCCAACTTGCGAGCATAATGTGGGGAATGTCTCAGGCTCATGGGCAAAATGTGGTAATCTAAGCTTGGCCCCTTCAGCTTCCTCCTTAACAAGCAGAGTGGGGTTTGGGGTCAGCCTATGTAGGGCTGCCCACCTTAAGCTTACTACTTAAAGCTAGAACCTTTTAGGAAACTCAAGTGCCTTGCAGTTTAAAAGTAGCGATTATCATTCTCTCCAACGATGAGTAAAAGGCCTGTGTACAGAAAGATTCTCCTTTCTCCTTTAGTGAAAACTTATCTTACTGAGGTGTCAGCCCATGCTGAGGTCTTCAACTGACCCAGGTACATGTGCTAATGCCAGCATCTATGTAATCAAAATCAAGCTACAGCAGCCTGCACCCTCTAACCATGGCCATTTGGCCAGGCTTCCTAAAAGCCTGGCAAGGCTTCCTAAAAGCCCTCTTCTTTGCTGAGGCCAGTGAGACTGGCCTTCCTAAAAGCCCTCTGGCAAGGCTTCCTAAAAGCCCTCTTCTTTGCTGCGGTCAGTGAGACTACGATTCGCTTGCTAGGCTATGAACAGCTGACATGTGCTGAAGGCTCCTGTGTGGCTAGCATTTTACTGGAGCTCCCTGAATAGCTCAGGCCTCCAAGGCCTGTGCTTTTGCTGATGCTATGTAGGCTCTTGCCTGTTGGCTGAGATAACCAACCAATAATATAACAACTCACACAATATGCTGAATATCTGATACATTTTTCGATGACTCTATAAAAATAGGCTGCCGTTCATCTTTAGACAGAGCCACCATAAACTATAATGATCCATCAAGATGAAAATGCCATGTGGCCAGTTCCTAATGCCTTCAGCCATATGTCCAAGTCAACAGTTAAAAAACAACTACACAACTTTAAAAAAATTAAAAATTAAATGCTGACCCACACATTAAAATTCAAGCTCCTCCACATGAACCACACTCCCCAATATGCTCCATTTCTATTTCTCATCAATCCAGCCCTGTCTACCAGATTCTATCATTCTTCTGAATTAAACTTCTCTACCCAAATTGCAGGACACTTCCACATGGGCAGGATTTTTCACCAGATACTTGGAAAGCAGAGCCAAATATATGTTCACTGGAGGCAGCCCAATTCCTAAAAAAAAGGAGTGAAAGAGTTGACTGGGCTGGGCTATGCAAGCCCAATTTCTCCTCCCAAACTCTTGGGCTGAAAATCCAAGAATGTTATAATAAAGAAGTTTCCTGCATTTAAAGGCAAATTCGGAATAAGTAAATAGCCCTTTTCTCCCATAATTAATATTACAAACCAAAAAACCTTACTATTTTTAATACATTCCATAATCTGGCTGAAGAACATTTGATTTGTGAAGTAAGTTTAAAAATATTGCTATTTTTAAGCATATTAAGACTGAAAATATGATTTGATAAATTGTAAGATTCCTTTAATAAGTAGATCAGGCTACCAATTATGTATACAAATTGGTATTTATTAAAAAATTTTTACACTCAAAATATTCCCCATGTACACATAATTAATGACTTATAAGCATTTGCTTTATTATTTAAAAAAGTAAAATTCATAAACTTCCTGTATTTAAATTGATAACTTTTCATCATGTACTTTAAAAAGTTAAATACAGAAGTACTAAGTCTGTAGGGTACCAGATCCTTGTATCACTTGATAATGGACAGAAAAGTAAATAAAACTGTATTGCAAAGACAATTGTCTTTTGGAGGCTCCAACAATTCTCCTTATGGTGACCCTCTCTACTCATCCAGTTTCTTTGCCCCTGTGATCCCTCTTCAACATATGTTTATCATGCACCCATTATGCATTGGACAAATCCTGTCCCCTACATTGTCTAGGTCCTCAATGTGGTACTGCTGTGTATCATTCTTCATACCACTGTCTCATTTCTTCTTACAACTAACTTTTGGGGAGAATCTAATCAAGTAACATGATGAGGTAGGAATTATTTTGAATAGCTTAATGTACTTCTCAGTACCAGAGTTTTCACATCTCATATGTAAATATACCTTAACCCAAAAGAATGAATCTACACCTGCATCCAATAAGGCGTAAATTTTCTTAGAATACCTTTCTGGCTGTCTTCATATCTAAATGCGACCTGAAAACAAACACAGACACCTACTCTCTCTTATGATAGAATGCTGCTTGCCGTTTGTGCTGTGCTTTACTAGACACTAGAAATACAGGTTCATATGGTGATAAATATATTCCCTATTACATTTATGTTGAGCTGGTCTATTTGCTATTATCTCTATCTGCCCTATAGAATTATGAGAAATGCATTATAGAAGTTGGAGACTAAGATATTGGTATGTCTGGGATGGGATGGTTTCCAAACTGCCTTGAAATTATTCTGGAATATTCCCAATTTCATTCATTATGCACAAATTTGTGATAATTGTTCTATACCTAAAATGTGACTGCTTATTGATAGCTTAACCTGAGATGTTTAAAATGAATACTATACTATGTTTGTCTTTCTTTGAACTAGGAGCTGAAGCTAATTTTATGCTGAAAATTCATCCTCTGAAGAAATACCCTGTGGATCTTTATTATCTGGTTGATGTCTCAGCATCAATGCACAATAATATTGAAAAATTAAATTCTGTTGGAAATGATTTATCTAGAAAAATGGCATTTTTCTCCCATGACTTCCGCCTTGGATTTGGCTCATACGTTGATAAAACAGTTTCACCATACATTAGTATCCATCCAGAAAGAATTCATAATCAATGCAGGTATCTAATATTTGACATGGACTTCCTAATGCTAAACAAATTTAAAATCTTATAAAACCTCATTTTGTTTTTAAATCAAAGAATTACTAAATTTTATATTTCTGTTTTAATTAAATGATAAATGAAAATATGTATAGAAGAAGTATGTTCCTATCTGAAAACTTCTGAGACTGAAGGGTGGCTTTTTACTTTATATTTTTTCAAATATCATTCACTTAGTTTCTATTACAAAAAACACAAATAATATTAGTAATTTTGGATAAACTTCCAATAATCAGGCTACTATATATATATATATATATATATATATATATATATATATGTCTTTGAAAATTATGTATTCCTTTTTTGATTGCTCCAAATTTGCTGAATTAAGGTTTATCAAATTTAAAGTACTTATTCTGCCAGTATTGCATCTGTATTTCCATTACTGTATTGTGACTGTTTATAATTACATTGCTTATGAAGTGATTTCAAAGAAAACTCAGCTAGCACATAGAGGGTAGGTAGGTCAAAAGATGAGAATTTGTTTGCTAGAAAGAGCCCTTTTTCTTATCATTTTGGAACAGCATATTCCCTACTATGAAAGGAAAACAGACCTTTAAAATATAATTTCTCACACGATACTTAGCCTGTTGAATTTTCAGACAGAAATATAAATGTGTTCAGTTCTTCTTTAACAAAACATTTCATTTTATCATCTTCTTTCCTACTTTCATGAATTGCCCAGATCACTTTACGGTATATAGTCTAATTTACTAAAACAATTCTGCTTTCTGTTGTAGAGGAACAAGACTGATGCCTCTCCACATGGAGCTTCACACACCTTCTCCCCGAATACAGATGCACCTAAGGAATGATCCTCACCTTTGGGGACATTATGGAATTCTCAAAACAATTTTAATGAATTTTGACCATTCATCAATAATTCTATACCAAGCATCACTTTAAAATTAGGAAATATTTTAA
This sequence comes from Kogia breviceps, assembly GCF_026419965.1. Taxonomy (NCBI): domain Eukaryota; kingdom Metazoa; phylum Chordata; class Mammalia; order Artiodactyla; family Physeteridae; genus Kogia; species Kogia breviceps. Next base: position 73,163,652 of record NC_081318.1, read on the forward strand.
AATATCTAACAGTAGTATAATATTTTAATTAAGTTCCTAAGAACATTTCCCAAAAAGTGTTTTTCAGCTGTTCCATGGGCAAATGTGATAGGAAATCACTGTAAATTCTCATCTCCTCTTAAAAATTAACAGTGCATATTAGCATACTAAAAGCCCTTAGGTGTCCTATATTAAAGAAACATGTTTAATCTTCTTTATGTTTTGACAACCAAGGCATTATTCACCATTATTCAATATTCACCAATATTGAGCTTTTCTCTGATTTTATAAAATATAGATTTTCTCTAATAAAATTTTCTTGGCAAAAAAAAAAAAGGTATTCCCTTCTCACATCAACCACACACTTTTACTATGACTATGAGTAGTATTTTGGATCTTTGAAGGACGCATAGCAAAACAGAATTTGCATTTCTTTTTTACCCATATAGTGACTACAACTTAGACTGTATGCCTCCCCATGGGTATATCCATGTGCTGTCTTTGACGGAGAACATCACTGAGTTTGAAAAAGCAGTTCACAGACAGAAGATCTCTGGAAATATAGATACACCTGAAGGAGGTTTTGATGCTATGCTTCAGGCAGCTGTCTGTGAGGTAAGAAGTTTCACATTATTGAATATTTGCTCAGATGAAAAATTCTCCAAGAATTTAGGATTTTTCTCTTTGATTTATGGAGTGAAAACATAGCATAGAATACATTCTTCTCCTATCTGTTATTCGTCACCAGTATTATTCATTTTGGTATGTGTTCAGGACAGAGGGGCTAACTTAGGAGAGGGTTATAAATAGGAAAAGATAAAAGGGAAAGAATAACTTATGCACTTGGAAAATCATTTCCAAAAGGGCTGCTCTTTTCACTCACTACTCTCCAAGGAAAAAACAGAAATAGCTTGGTGTCCTACTCACATCACAGTGGGCAGTCTGTACTTCATAAACCTGGCTTGTTCTTCCTCTGTGGAACACCAGAAGTCTCTAGCCAGGAGATAGTGTGGTCAAACAGCTGTGGAAGAGGATATACAAATAAAAGTTAATGCTATTTATGAAACAGCATTGAATTTATGCACATCATTCTAGCCTGACTTAACGTTTTAAATGTAATGTTTACTTGAAATGAAGACCATAGTAAAGATCTATGTTATTGTACAAATCTAATTACATGTTTATTTTAAGAGTCACATTGGATGGCGAAAAGAAGCTAAAAGATTGCTGCTGGTGATGACAGATCAGACATCTCATCTTGCCCTAGACAGCAAATTGGCAGGCATAGTGGTGCCAAATGACGGAAACTGCCATCTGAAAAACAACGTCTACGTCAGATCAACGAGCATGGTAATACAGCAATAGCCTATTAGTAGTTATGACTCTTCTGGTTACAGTATAAGTTTAAATTGGCAGTTCAGCTGTCCTTGTGCCAAGAAATTACCTAAAGGATCATGATGCAGAGTCAGGATAAGTCATGAAAGACAAGTTACAAAACAATGCAGTCTATAAATTCTGCTCAATAAAATATAAGGCTGAAATACTTTGATAATATCTAGTAGCTGACTCTCTAATGTCCTACAAAGCACTGTATAATTTATGAAAATAAGAGTGATAGAAGAGCTTACTTTTTACTCAACTGAAGGACCTTAAAAGGAAAAGAGCATATACATATACGTTTGCCTTACTAGTTTACTTATAACTACTTCTACAGGGTTAGTATTGAAAAACATATTAGAGATTAAGAAGAATGTATTTGGCTTGAGGAATCCTCGCAGTAAAATAGACAGAATCAAAGTAGAGACTAGGGGAAAAAAGGAGTAAAACAAAACCAGCTTTCAATTTTATACCTCACTCCTTCCTTCTGAAGTTTATCTATATTTAAGGGCTCTTTTGTTTAAACAGTGCATATATGGATTGCTTCCTGAGGGTTAGTTTCGGCTCTGAATCATATATTTAAATACAATCTCTTAGAACAACATCTTTCCCAGCATTAGCTATTCTGCATGTAGAAAATAACTGCATAAAGCATCATTTACTTGTGAAATGACACCTACTTATACAGGCATGCAAATGTTAGAACAAAAGCTTCCAAACTTTCTGATATTGCGGTATCTAGTGTCTTAGTAATCTTTTCCGTCGTACATGTAGGCAAAACAAGCAAACAAACAGCCTGACAGTTCTGTTTATTAAGTAGTTAGGTCCAAATAACATAACTATTTATGTCCTAAGAACTTAGTAGCCAGTTAAAAAAATAATACACGTGAACATCAAAAAATATATATGTGTGTGTATATATATATGTATAGTTTGTCATTTTTAGTAAATAAGTTGCAATGGGAACTTCCCAAGCCTTGTAATCATACTCGATATAACCATCCTCACTTCCTGTTCCACACTGATTTTCATGTTGCCCAGTTTTGCAAAGATATGGCATCATCTAAAAGAACAGAGCCAAATGTAACGGTAAAGCTGTGAACCACCTCCAGCTAGTAGTTCATGGGTACCTGACAGATGCCACGTATTACTGTGCTTCCCTGAAAAATTCAAGATATTTTGAGGTACCCTGGTGAGTGTACTGCAGTGCTCTAAGGCACCTCATGCACAGTTTGGGAAATGCAATATTAGAAGCATATAAATTATGCTGAAATGTGTGTGGTTCTCATGAGTGAAATTTAAATAGTTTAAATTTTGTTAATCTGAAACATTCTACCAGACTTTTTGAAAGTCTAGAGGAGCAACTGTTATTACCTTATAAAACAAGTTCAACCCTTGGTTGGTTTAGATTCTTGAAAGCAGCCTCAACATTTAAAGATTTTTTAAAATAACTAGAATTTGAATTTGAAATTTTAGGATTTGGAGTTATTCCCTTAGTGTCTTTCTCCTTGCTAATTCTCTTCTATTCAGCCACATTTCACTTTGGTAGACCCATCCACTTTAATTTAGTCATTCATTATCTTTCCTTCCATTCAACCTCTTTTAATCTGAGATAGAGTTCTAATTCATTTACTGGGAGTGAAGGAGAAGACAAGAGGAACTATTCTATTCTGAGACAAGTAGAAGCTTTTTTTTTTTAAGGGAAAATAATAATCACATTATTCTCAAATTGCATTGCATTATCGTTTTGAAGTTTTGCCAAGTCATCGCTCCATAATTGTATTTTAGAGGGTGCTGTTGCTCATATAGGAAGGATTCCTTAAGGCAAAGAAATGTTCTCATACTTTTAGACATACGCCATGCCATATAACCTTATGGAAACAAATTATAATTCTGATGGAATTTTACACAGTGTTTGGGATCTTATGATATCAGGAATTTGGACAAACTATCATGAACTTTATTTGCTTTCTTGAAAATTGTTTTACCTACTTAAGACAATGAAACTTCCATATGTCATTGATATGTATTGAATAAACCGAGGAGTAGTGTGTTTATTAATACCTTAGAAGAATATTTTTATCTCATTTATCCCAAGTCTGTGTTTTAAGGGATCCTCTTCCTAAGAAGTTCATTCCCTTCATTTCCAGGGACACTGCCCTAAAACAAAAGAAGCTGAAGCATTTTGATTGATCCCTTGACTATGTGTTTATATACATAAGGTGTACTACTGCTCTGAAACCTCCTACATCCAAAGCTACCCTCAGCCTAATAAGCATATGTACCTGCTTATTTTAAAGTGACCTCCATTCTCTCCTATTCAGCCATTATAGAGGAATTTTAAAAGGTATAATTTAGACAAGCAATCAAACACTTTGCTTCTTGGCTTTATCTCTAGCAGCCAATACCAGTAATGTTGAATAGTACCTGAGGTTCTTGGGCCAAGACTCTGGTTCTTTCATTTATAAAAGGAAATGATAAAAGACCTTTTACATGTCTAAATTACATGGTCCAGAGTTCTACTGCTTATTCACCTAGCTATTTCATGAGGGTCAATGTGAATTCCAGAATTATAACATCTACCCTGTTTTCAGTTTTTATTAACTGAAACCACATATGTACAACAGTATCAGTATACTGCATACAGTACAGTGTATACAGTATGAAATTTATCTTTACAACAACTTGGTAAGGTAGTCATAGTTACCTTTCTTTCATAAACAGAAAAACTGAGGGGAGAAGAAATTAAGAATGTTGACTGAGGACAGACAGCTAAGAAGTTAATAAGTAGCAGAGCTAGGGCTCAATCCAGTTCAATGTTTTATTAAAAACTATATTCTTAACCACTTTGCCACAGTGTCTCAAGGGAAAACTAGAATAAATAGAGCAGTGAAGTTCTTGCTGTAGTTTCTGCTCTAACTTTCTAGTTACAGTCTTACTTACAGAAGAAATAAAGCAGATAATCTGGCTTACTTAACTTATGTAGCATGATAAAATTTTAAACAGTTTAAGCATTGTTACACTTTATATATGGCCATTGGCAAATAATATTATAGTGTTAAATAAATTACCTTTTCCACTGCTTTTTCTCCAGTTGCCAGTATGAAAAGCTTGAGTAGCAATGTAGTTTTATAATTTACTAGTAATAATGCCAGCTTAAAATAAGGAATTGTTTCTAAAATGGTAGAGGTTAGTATAAAAATTGTTAATGATGTAGAAGACAGGTTAATACTGAGGTCCTAGAATTTCACCCTGTCTCCCTATCCAGCCCCTCCAGGGTAATTCCCAACTTCATTCAAAGCCCTCCTCACAACCACTCACCACATCCTTGGCCAAGAATAACACTAGAGTCTCCAGTAACAATGAAAGGGGCCCAAAGAGCAAATATTTGGAAGAGGCACACAGGTCATGCAATGAACCATTATTAATGGGACTTTCAAATATTGCTGTGACTCTCAGTCCTGATGGAGAGATGCAAATAGGCAAGATTCTACCACACTTCTAATTATATTTAGTAGCTCAGATATGGTGTTTCTTTCTCTGAGCATTTTGTTTGTGCCCCATCATATTATGGTCAGTGATTCTTCACCCCTCCTATCATTTAACTCCTCAGAATTCCTTTACTTATTTAGTCTCATGGAAATTACTGATATATAATAAGAAAAATAACATTAAAATTCTAATATGTCAAAACTAAAGCATATAATAAAAATTTCACCTTATTTCCTGATTCTTACTTTGTTTTTCTCTGCTTAACACTGCATAAAAGAACTTTTAAAATTAATTAAAGGGATAAGATCAGTTTAGAGTGTTAGCACCTTTGGGTTTTATGAACATGCACCATCAGGAAAGTAAAGGGAATATCACTCAGGCTAAATGCACCCAGAAAGTTTTAAGTCCATATGCAGCTGGGTTTTAAAAAATTATTGTTACAACTTTTAGATAAAGTAAAGAGAGAACTTCAGCAAGAGAAAAATAAAGAGTCACATACAAGGGAACACCCATAAGGCTATCAGCTGGTTTTACAGCAGACTTTGCAGGCCATAAGGGAGTGACATGATATACTTAAAGTGTTGAAAGGAAAAAAAACCCTACAACCTAGGATAGTCTATACAGCAAGTCATCATTCAGAATTGAAGGAGAGATAAAGAGGATCTCAGACAAGCAAAAACTAACAGAGTTAATCAACACTAAACCAAACTTACAAGAAACATTAAAGGGCGTTCTTTAAGTGAAAAAGAAAAGGCTGTAACAACGAAATAAATTATAGGAAGGGGAAAATGCCACTGGTAAAGGCAGATATATAGTAAAGACAGGGGTTCAACTACCTAAATAAGCTACTACAAAGGTTAAAAGACAAAAATTGTAGAATCAACTAAAACTACAATAAATAGTTAAGGTATTGATATGAAGATATACAATATGATATCAAACACACAAAAGGTGGAGGGGATAGTAAAAATTGTAGCTCTTTTAGAATGTTCTTGAACTTAAATTACTATCAGTTTAAAACAAGTAGATATAGTTAAAGGTCAACATATAAGAACTTCATGATAACCACAAATCAAAAACCTGCAATAGGCATACAAAAGCTAAAAAGAAAAGAGATGAGCTAAAGCATACCACTAAACTAAAGAGAGACTAAAACTAAAAAGACATGAACACAAACATACAACTAAAGAAAATCATCAAACCACAAGGGGATAGACTAAAATAAGACAAAACAGAGAAACAACCAGAAAAAAGTAACAAAATGGCAATAAGCACATACCTACCAATAATCACTTTAAATGTCAATGGACTAAATGCTCCAATCAAAGGACACAGAGTGGCTGATTGGAGAAAAAATAACCCATCTATATGCTGTTTATAAGACACTCACTTGAGAGCTAAAGATACACGGACTGAAAGTAAGGGGTTGAAAATGATATTCTATGCAAATGGAAACAAAAGAAAGCTGAAGCAGCAGACCCTTATCAGACAAAATAGACTTTAAAACAAAGTCTATAACAAAAGACAAAGAGGGACTTATATATTATATAATGATAAAGGGATCAATACAAGAAGAGATTACACTCATTAACATATATGTGTCAGAAACAGGAATACATATATAAAATATTAATAGAAATAAAGGGAGAAATGGACAGTAATACAATAATAGTAGGGCACTTTAACATCCCAGTAACATCAATGGGGAGATCATCCAGACAGAAAATCAGTAAGAGAACAATGGCCTTAAATGAATCATTAGGCCAGTTGGACCTAATAGATATCTTCCATCCAAAACAGCAGAATGCACATTCTTTTCAAGTGTACATGGAGCATTCTCCAGGATAGATCACATGCTTGTCAAAACAAGTCTCAACAAATTTAAGAAAACAGACATTATAGCAAGCATCTTTTCTGACTACAATGGCATGAAACTATAGATCATTTACAGAAAGAAAAATGGGAAAAGAACAAACACATGGAGACTAAACACATGGAGACTAAACAACATGCTACTAAAAAAGCAGTGGTCAATGAAGAAACCAATGAGGAAATCAGAAAATATATTGAGACAAGGCAAATGAAAATGAGAACACAACACTCAAAAGTATACGGGGTGCACCAAAAGCAGTTCTAAGAGGGGAGTTAATAGTGATACAGGCTTAACTGAAGAAATAAGAAAAATCTCAAATAAACAGCCTAACTTACCAACTAAGGGAATTAGAAAAAGAAGAGCAAAGTCCAAAGTCAGCAGAAAGGATAATAAAGATCAAAGGAGAAATAAATAAATTAAAGACACCCCCCCAAAAAAAACCAATAGAACATATCAATGAAACCAAGAACTTATTTTCTGAAAAGATAAACAAAATTGATAAGTCTTTAACCAGGCTCATTCAGAAAAAAATAAAGAGAGTACCCAAATACACAAGATAAGAAATGAAAGAGGAGAAGCTACTACTGTTATCACAGAAATACAATCATAAGAGAATACTATGAACAGTTAATGCCAACAAATTGGACAACCTAGAAGAAATGGATAAATTCCTAGAAACATACAATATTCCAAGACTGAATCAGGAAGAAATAGATAATTTGAATTGACTGATAACTAGTGTTGAAATTGAATCAGTAATCAAAACCTCCCAAACAAAAGTCCAGGACCAAAGGGCTTCACAGGGGAATGCTACCAAACATATAAAGAAGAGTTAATACCTATCTTTCTTAAACTATTTCAAGAAATTGAAGAGGAGGAAACACTTTCAAACTCATTCTATGAAGCCACCATTACCCTGACACCAAAACCAGAGAAAGACAGTACCAAAAAAAGAAAATTACTGGCCAATATCTCTGATGAATATAGATGATTCTAGCACTATATGCAGATGACATGATACTGTATATAGAAAACCCTAAAGTCTTCTTCAAAAAGCTATTAGCACTAATAAATTAATTCAGTAAATTTGCAGGATATAAGATTAATATACAAAAATCTATTGATTTTCTATACACTGGTAATGTATTAGTATTATATATTTTCTCAGGAAGAGAAGGCAAGAGAACAATTCCATTTAAAATCACATCAAAAAGAATAAACTACCTAGGAATAAACTTAACCAAGGAGGTGAAAGACCTATACTCTGAAAACTATAAAGCACTGATGAAGGAAACTGAAAATGATAAAAAGAAATGGAAAGATATCCCATACTCTTGGATTGGAAGAATTAATATTGTTTAAATGGCCATTCTACCCAAAGCAATCTACAGATTTAATGCAGTCCCTATCAAATTACCAATAACATTTTTCAGAGAACTAGAACAAATTATCCTAAAATTTATATGTAATCATGGGAGACCCCCAAATTGCCAAAGAAATCTTGAGAAAAAAGAAGAAAGCTGGAGGTATCATGCTTCCTGACTTCAGACTCTACTACAAAGCTACAATAATCAAAACAGTATGGTATTGGCACAATAAGAGACATACAGATCAGCTGAACAGAATAGAGAGCCCAGAAATAAGCCCATGCACATATGGTCAATTAATCTATGACAAAGGAGGCAAGAATATACAGTGGGGAAAAGACAGTCTCTTCAACAAGTGGTGCTGGGAAAACTGGACAGCTACATTCAAAGGAATAATATTAGAACTTTTTTTCCATACCATATACAAAAATAAACTCAAAATGGATTAAAGACCTAAATTTAAGACCAGAAACCACAAAAATCCTAGAAGAAAACATAGGGAGTATGGTCTTTGACAAAGATCTTAGCACTATGTTTTTGGACCTGTCTCTTCAGGCAAGGGAAACAAAAGCAAAAATAAACAATTGGGGCCTAATCAAACTTAAAAGCTTTTACACAGAAAAGGAAACCATCAACAAAATGAAAATGCAACCTGCTGAACATGAGAAGATATTTGCAAATGATATGTCCAATAAGCGGGCAATATCCAAAATATATCAACAGCTAATACAACTCAATATCAAAAAACACCCTGATTTTTAAAATAGGCAGAAGACCTGAATAGGCATTCTTTCAAAGAAGACATACAGATGACTAACAGGCACGTGAAAAGATGTTCAACAACACTAATCATCAGGGAAATGCAAATCAAAACCACAATGAGACATCACCTCACACCAGTCAGAATGACCATCATCAAAAAGACCACAAACAAAAAATGTCAGTGAGGAATGTAAAGAAAAGGGAACCCTCCAACTTGGAAAACAGTATGGAGGCTACTCAAAAAATTAAAAATAGAACTAACATATGATCCAGCAATTCCACTCCTGGGTATATATATATATATATATATATATATATATATATATATATATACACATATATATGTATATATATATATACATATATGTATATATATATATCTGAAGAAAATGACAACATTAATTCAAAAAGATCTATGTACACCAATGTTCATAGGAGCAACATGTACAGTAGCCAAGATATGGAAGCAATGTAAGTGTCCATAAACAACTGAATAGATAAAGAAGTTTGTGGTATATATATATACAATGGAATATTACTCAGCCATAATAAAGAATGAAATTTTGCCAAACGCAACAACATGGATGGATATGGAGGGTATTATGTTTAGTAAAATGACTCAGACAGAGAAATACAAATACTGCATATTTTCACTTATATGTGGAATCTATAAAATAAAACAAATGAATGGATATAATAAAACAGAAACAGACTCACAGATACAGAGAACAAGCTAGTGGTTACCAGTGGGGAGAGGGATGGGGGAGGGGCATTTGAACAATAATGACCTTAATAAGAACTTTAGAATAGACCTAATTTTAATGCTTCTCATGCTTGCAGAAAATTACCCAGGAAATTATTTCTGCAAACAATATTTATTTTTTCTTCTTTAAAATTGAAAGCAAAAGTTGCAGACAGAATCACCTGAGCTAGGCTCAGAGTAGTCTCATGTTGCTTTTATAGTGCCCCTGAAAATGAGAAAAAATATTGATTTTCCAAAGTGACTCAATAAAAACAAAAACTGATGAAAATATTTATGAAATAGAATGTTCCAAATAAATTTTATGTTTGGTTAAGTCATATTTAAGCAGAAAACTTACTACCATTCTCATTGAAAAGCTTACAAAAATGGTTATTCCATGCCCCTCATTCAGTAACAAGGATATCAAGGATGCAGCTGATACCATGTTTGGCAACAGCCACAAATTCAAACACTTCAGGAGCCAGGTGCAAAAGGTAAATAAATGAGGCAAGTTAAAGCATATCCAAGAGCCCAGCATTTAGCCTTTAATAATGGCCTCCAAATGTCTTTTATTAAGCAGTCTTTTATTGAAAGCTGTCTTTTATTAAGCAGCCCTGTGGTATTTGTCCCTTTACACTTAGGGAGCACCACCAAGTCTCCCAGTGAAGTGTAGATATTGCTATTACCTCCATTTTATAAATGAGCAAATGGAAGCACTAGAAGGATCAGGAACTTGTCTGTGGTCACACAGCCCTGCATAATAGTGCCTAGGTAAATGACAAGCAGTATGACATCAGGACATGAGCCTCTACTTACCATTAATATGAGCTTAATAATTAGAAAATGGTAAATGAAAGTCTTTATGCATGTTAACCCATTTAATTCCCACCATAACCCTGAGAGGTAGATACTAGTATTTATACGTTTTACATATATAGAAACTGTATCACAGAAGGTTAAGACAGATGCCCAGTGTTACATGGCTAGTAATTGCAGAGCCAAGAGTTGAAGCCCCAGGTGGTCTGCTTCCAAGCCCCTGCTCTTGGTATGGCTCTCAACCAGAACGATTTTGCCCTCCAGAGAACATTTCAATGTCCAGAGACATTTTGGTTGTTACAACTGCGGGAGGAGGGAGATACTGGCCTCTAATAGGTAGAGGCCAGGGATGTAGCCAAGTACCCTACAATGCACAGGACAGCCTCACACCCACAACACAAACTGTCCATAGTGCCACTAATGGGAAACATGGGTCTATGCGATTATGACTATGCAGCCATATAAATTAAAAAATAGGCCATTGGGAGAGATGGGGACTGACAACATATAATTTAAAGTCTTCATCTCTAAATAAATCTGTGCTATCACATTGTTTTCATGCTGTCTCTGTCCTCTAAAAAGTTAACTATAAAAAGTAATCCAGATAACTGAATAATTTTATTTAACCAAGACATTGTGTTTTTTGTATCTTATTATGATATTCAATGCTTCAAATTCTATATTATAAGAACTTTTTATAATGAAACTCGCTTTTATGGAGAATCTTAAACACTTATTTTCTTGTCACTACACAGGCACATTATTAAAATTCATACATCTCTACACAGTTATTATCTCTTTAACTGAAACTGTCTCCATTGAATCTTTCTTACCTCTTCTTCCCTTCTGACATTTATAAGTTATTTTCCACAAATCACAGTGAAGGTGTTGGTGAAGAAGAAAAATGTGAACGGAATCCTTTTGCCCTTAATTATTTAGCAGCTGCCTTGGCACATTGCTTTCCCTTCTCCCTTCTGCCCCAGAAATGCTTGTTATCTCCATTAATTATTTTCAGAGTTCATAGAAACAATATGTAATGGGTTAGACAGAGGGGGAGTTAAAGCTGAGGAGCAGTGACGTCACCAGCACAGGACAGCTGGCCAAGAGGGAGTGTTCCTGCTAGTGAAATACAAGACATAAAAGATAAAATACTTAAAAGATACTATGCTTCATGGAGGAAAGGGGGAGGGGCTTCAAAAATGGCCATTAATCCACAATTCTCCCATCAACAATGGTTTGTTTAAACATCTATTAAACATTTGTAGTTTTAACAATCTGCCTCGAGGTACTTGGAATTTTCTTTTAAAACATTTCTTTCTAGGGTTAAAAAATGTGTTCTTTAAAGCTTAAAAATCCAACTGACCTTCTTAATGATCTTCAGAGCAAACGAGAATTTTCTAGATTTAAATTTTGTATACTTTTGGTCAATGTGACTTCCTATTTTTGAAAAGGGGAAAGAGATTAAGAAGCCTCCAAAAGCTGCTTACATTTTGGACTGTTCTTTAATATTGACTTTATGTGAGTTAAGTATAAGCTGGTTAAAAACATATGGATTAAATTTTCCTGAAAATATGAATGGTTTTAAAAATTAAGAAGGAGGAATGCTTGGCAAACTGTGATTATTTTTTGTCAAAGCAAAAATATTTGAAAAGTAGTTGTTGCCATTAAAAAAATATTCCCAATACAGCTAGAGTTACCTTCTTTTACTTGTTCTCTTTTTTGTTGTTGTTCTCTTTAATTTACTAGCATTATGCAAACTGTCATAAGTCTATTTTAAGAGTATGAATATTATTAGGAACAAGGAATAAAAATTTGATAGAACTTATATTCGGGGGATTGTTCTTCTATTACTTTAAAATGATATTCTTAAGAATTGCTGTGGGTAGAATTTTTCTTATGCAAATCCATGTGGTAATACTTTTTATACCCCTTCGTAAATTGGAGTCATATCACATTTAACTGTAGTTCAAGAAAATTTTATTTGTTTCTACAAAGCAATTATAGATTATATAGAAATAAAAGGATATTTGTTATGATTATTAGTCCATTCGGGCTCCTATACCAAAACATCATAAATTAGGTGGCTTATAAACAACAGAAATTTATTCCTCACAGTTTTTGAGGTTGGTAAGTCCAAGATCAAGGCACTAGAGGATTCAGGGTCTGGTGAGAACCTACTTTTTGGTTCAAAGACAACACCTCCTAGTTATAACCTCACATGGCAGAAGGCACAGGGAACTTTCTCCACTGGCTCTCTTTTATAAGGGCAGTAATCCCATTCAAGAGGGCTCTACCTTCAAGACCTAATCACATCCCAAAGGCCCACCTCCTAATATTACCTCACCTTGGAGGTTAGGATTTCAATGTATGAATCTGGAAAGCGGGACACAGATATTCAAATCACACCAGTTACTCATGTTAGTGCTGATAGTTTTAAGCACAAGGCTGTGTCTTATATCTTATTAAACTTATATATGTAAGTTTAAGAAGTGGGTGAAATAACTTAGGCTATAAGTGAAACTAGTAAAATTAGCTCTTTCTAAGTTCATATAGTTGCCAAAATCCAGAAATATTAACCAAGATGGTTTAAACAAAATTTTCCCTTAACAAAAGCACAGTTAGCATTGGAGGGTGAAAGGGGAAACAAAAACTACAGAGTAATTTGAACTTGAATCAGATGTTACTAATTAGGCTCAGTCACATGATCCTTGGCTTACACTACTAGGCACCAACAACAGGTGGGCACCACTGCAGGTGAAGTTTGACATCATTTCTCTAAAGGTATCTAGAGTTGTTATTTGAGATTGCTTTAATACCTAAAAGAGCATTTATAGAAAGAAAAAATATCAAGAACTATGTCTTACTACATAACTTTATATAGCAAATTCCATAGTTGTCAGATTTCTCCTATTTACTAAATTTTATTCCCTTTCTACTCATCCCCTGCTTTCTTTCTCACTACCGCAAAGAATGTCACAGTTAGAGCTACATAAGTTTTACATATCAGTGTAAGACAGGTTTGTAATATAAATATATGTATATATAAATGACAAAAAAGTTAAGTATAATGATAATAAGTTGAAACATCTGTAACCTACACCTTGTATAAGCTGTTGGAAATAAAAATTATAATAATTGCTATTAGTGCTGAGTATATGCAAGAAACTGCTCTAAATAAATCACATACTATTGTTATCTTTCTACTTTTGCCAGAAATCATGGAAGGCAGATACCATTCACATGTTATAGAGGATAGACCTGAAATACAATTTTTATCATAAACTGACAATCTGGAATTTGAATACAGGGTTTTCTTCTTTTAAACAAACTTTCTTCTATACCATGTTATAATTCAAATTTTTATATGTATGTAAATATGTATATGTATACATGCATATATTTGCATTTTTTAACTTATTACTGAATTTCACCTGAGAATGTGATTGTCACTAATATGTCTCTGTTTCTGAATATTAAATAATCTTTCAATTATATTACTTGAAGTCCAGTGTTAACCTAAAGAAGTGCTAAACACTCTTTGTATTATGTTGAATGCAACCCTCTTCATTTTTCTGAGTTTCTGATGTTTTTATGGAGACTTTGTCTTTAAAATATCCTTAATAATGTTGACGTTGACCTTATTTTTTAAAAGAATTTAAATGCCTCTAGTACAATGATAATCCTTCCCAACACAATACATTTTTATGTTAATCATACAGTTTTCCTCATAACAGATGTTTGGAAGTGTGTGGAATTGAACTACTAAATTTCACTCCCTTTATTTCATTTTCTGTTACAGGAACATCCCTCACTAGGCCAACTTTCAGAAAAGTTAATAGACAACAACATTAATGTCATATTTGCAGTTCAAGGAAAACAGTTTCACTGGTATAAGGTATGTTAACTCCCAAAATACAAAAATTAAAATGTTTGCATCTATAGTTAAAATTAGAATACTTCTTAGAACCCCAGGTAAGGATTCTGGAGTTATTATACTTCATACAATCTAAATTTAATACTGTATTAACTAACATAGCCCAGGTGTCCGTTCCTCTGGTGAGATAGGGCAGGAGATGCTCTCCTCAGCTCCTTGCCTGGGTTGGCAAGTCAGGCTCAAGGGCCAGCAGAAATCCTCGTGTGAGGGTCCCACTGAGTTCCCCAGTCAGAGTACTGCAGCTGAGCAGAGCGGCTGCATGGGACTACTGCTCAGGTGCTGCAGAAAGCCTTCTTGGAATCTGACATGTTATCACTCTGGGACCATTGGCCAGCTGTTCCTGACTTGGTCACATGAAGGCTCAGACTGTCCCAGACTCTGAACTGAAGAGAACCAACACTATTAGCGTATCGCTTACCACTCTGAATGCAAGGTATTTCAATTAAGAGTATCAGGAGGACATCTATAAATCCCAGACTGGCATGTGCAAGTTCTGATGATAGGTGGAATAATCCAATGTATCTGGGTGACTTTTGGAGACAGCTGAGACAGAGCTACAATAGGGCAGTGGCTGACACCCAACTCATAGCCCATCTACTCCAGCCGTGTGGCTGCCAGGGTCTTGGGGCTCCAGCCAGCTGTAAGGCCTGAGCCTCTGAGGTGGGAGAGCTGAATTCAGGACACTGGTCTACCAGAGACCTCCCGGCCCCAGGTAATACCAATCGGCAAGAGGGCTCCCAGAGATCTCCATCTCAAGCTAAGACCCAGCTCCACTCAACGACCAGAAAGCTCCAGTGCTGGACACCCCATGGCAAACAACTAGCAAGGCAGGAACACAAACCTACCCATGAGCAGAGAGGCTGCCTAAAATCATAATAAATTCACAAACACCCCAAAACACAGCACCGGATGCAGTCCTGCCAAAAAGACAAGATCCAGCCTCATCCACCAGAATATAGGTGCTACTCCCCTCCACCAGGAAGCCTACACAACCCACTGAACCAACCTTACCCACTGGGGGCAGACACCAAAAACAACAGGAACTACAAACCTACAGGCTGTGAAAAGGAGACCCAAAACACAGTAAGTTAAGCAAAATAAGACAGAGAAATAAACAGCATATGAAGGAGCAAGGTAAAAACCCACCAGACCAAACAAATGAAGAGGAGATAGGCAGTCTACCTGAAAAAGAATTCAGAGTAATGATAGTAGAGATGATCCAAGATCTTGGAAATAGAATGGAGAATATACAAGAAACGTTTAAGAAGGACCTAGAAGAACTAAAGAGCAAACAAACAAGGATAAACAACACAATAAATGAAATTTAAAATTCTCTAGAAGGAATCAATAGCAGAAAAACTGAGGCAGAAGAACAGATAAGTGACCTGGAAGACAAAATAGTGGAAATAACTACCACAGAGCAGAATAAAGAAAAAAGAATGAAAAGAATTCAGGACAGTCTCAGAGACCTCTGGGACAACATTAAATGCACCAACATTCAAATTATAGGGGCCCCAGAAGAAGAAGAGAAAAATAAAGGGACTGAGAAAATATTTGAAGAAATTATAGTTGAAAACTTCCCTAATATGGGAAAGGGAATAGTCAATCAAGCCTAGGGAGCATGGAGAGTCCCATATAGGATAAATCCAAGGAAAAACACGCCAAGACACATATTAATCAAACTATCAAAATTAAATACAAGGTAAAAATATTAAAAGCAGCAGGGAAAAAGAAGAAATAACATACAAGGGAATCCCCATAAGGTTAACAGCTGATCATTCAGCAGAAACTCTGCAAGCCCAAAGGGAGTGGCAGGACATATTTAAAGTGATGAAAGGGGAAAACCTACAGCCAAAATTATTCTAACCAGCAAGGATCTCATTCAGATTCAACAGAGAAATTAAAAACTTTACAGACAAGCAAAAGCTAAGAGAAACCACCAAACCAGCTTTACATCAAATGCTAAAGGAACTTCTCTAGGCAGGAAACACAAGAGAAGGAAAAGACCTACAATAACAAACCCAAAACAATTAAGAAAATAGTAATAGGAACATACATATCGATAATTACCCTAAATGTAAATGGGTTAAATGCTCCAAACAAAAGACATAGACTGGCTGAATGGATACAAAAACAAGACCCGTATATATACTGTCTACAAGACACCCACTTCAGACCTAGGGACACATACAGACTGAAAGTGAGGGGATGGAAAAAGATATCCCATGAAAATGGAAATCAAAAGAAAGATGGAGAAGCAATTCTCATATCAGACAAAATAGACTTTAAAATAAAGACTACTACCAGAGACAAGGAAGGACAGTACATAATGATCAATTGATCAATTGATGATTGATCAAGGAAGGAAAGTACATAATGATCAGTCTTGATCAATCCAAGAAGAAGATATAACAAATGAAAATATTTATGCACCCAACATAGAAGCACCTCAAAACATAAGGCTAAGGCTAACAGCCATCAAAGGGGAAATCGACAATAACACAATCATAGTAGAGGACTTTAACACCCAACTTTCACCAATGGACAGATCATTCAAAATGAAAATAAATAAAGAAACACAAGCATTAAATGATACATTAAACAAGATGGACTTAATTGATATTTATAGGACATTCCATACAAAAACAACAGGATACACTTTCTTTTCAAGTGTTCATGGAACATTCTCCAGGATAGATCATATCTTGGGTCACAAATCAAGCCTTGGCAAATTTAAGAAAATTGAAATTCTATCAAGTATCTTTTGAAACCACAATGCTATGAGACTAGATATAAATTGCAGGAAAAAAATCTGTAAAAAATACAAACACATGGAGGATAAACAATACACTACTAAATAACCAAGAGATCACTGAAGAAATCAAAGAGGAAATTAAAAAAATACCTAGAAACAAATGACAATGAAAACACGACGATCCAAAACCTCTAGATGCGGCAAAAGCAGTTCTAAGATGGGAAGTTTATAGCAATACAATCCTACCTCAAGAAACAAGAAACATTTCAAATAAACAACATAACCTTACACCTAAAGCAATTAGAGAAAGAAGAACAACAACAAAAAACCCAAAGTAAGCAGAAGGAAAGAAATCATAAAGATCAGATCAGAAATAAATGAGAAAGATATGAAAGAAATGATAGCAAATATCAATAGAAATAATAGCTGGTTCTTTGAGAAGATAAAATTGATAAACCATTAGCCAGACTCATCAAGAAAAAAAAGGGAGAAGACTCAAATCAATAGATAGAAATGAAAAAGGAGAAGTAACAACTGACACTGCAGAAATGCAAAGGATCATGAGAGATTACTACAAGCAACTCTATACCAATAAAATGGACAACCTGGAACAAATGGACAAATTCTTAGAAAAGCACAATCTTCCAAGACTGAACCAAGAAGAAATAGAAAATATAAACAGACCAATCAGAAGCACTGAAATCGAGACTATGATTAAAAATCTTCCAACAAACAAAAGCCCAGGACCAGATGGCTCACAGGCGAATTCCATCAAACACTTAGAGAGAGCTACCAGCTATCCTTCTCAAACTCTTCCAAAATATAGCAGAGGGAGGAACACTCCCAAACTCATTCTACGAGGTCACCATCACCCTGATACCAAAACCAGATGAAAATGTCACACACACACACAAAGTACAGACGAATATCACTGATGAACATAGATGAAAAAATCCTCAAAAAATATTAACAAACAGAATCCAACAGCACTTTAAAAGAATCATACACCCTGATCAAGTAGGGTTTATCCCAGGAATGCAAGGATTCTTCAATATATGCAAATCAATCACTGTGATAAACCATGTTAAGAAATTGAAGGAGAAAAACCAAATGATCTTCTCAATAGATGCAGAAAAATCTTTCGACAAAATTCAACACTGATTTATGATAAAAACCCTCCACTTAGTAGGCATACAGGGAATCTACCTCAACATAATAAAGGCCATATATGACAAACCTGCAGCCAACATCACTCTCAATGGTGAAAAACTGAAACCATTTCCTCTAAGATCAGGAACAAGACAAGGTTGTCCACTCTCACCACTATTATCTAACATAGTTTTGGAAGTTTTAGCCACAGCAAGCAGAGAAGAAAATGAAATAAAAGGAATCCAAACTGGAAAAGAAGAAGTAAAACTGTCACTGTTTGCAGATGACATGATACTATACATAGAGAATCCTAAACAATCCTAAAGATGCTACCAGAAAACCACTAGAGCTAAACAATGAATTTGGTAAAGTAGCAGGATACAAAATTAATGCACAGAAATCTCTTGCATTCTTATCCACTAATGATGGGAAATCTGAAAGAGAATTTAAGGAAATACTCCTATTTACCATTGCAACAAAGAAATAAAATACTTAGGGTTAAACCTACTTAAGGAGACAAAAGACCTGTATGCAGAAAACTATAAGACACTAATGAAAGAAATTAGAAATGATACAAACAGATGGAGAGATATACCATGTTCTTGGATTCAAAGAATCAACATTGTGAAAATGACTATACTACCCAAAGCAATCTACAGATTCAATGCAATCCCTATCAAACTACCAATGGCATTTCTCACAGAACTAGAACAAAAAATTTCACAATTTGTATGGAAACACAAAAGACCCCGAATAGTCAAATAGCCAAAGCAATCTTGAGAAAGAAAATCGGAGCTCGAGGAATCAGGCTCCCTTACTTCAGACTATACTACAAAGCTACAGTAATCAAGACAGTGTGGTACTGCCACAAAAACAGAAATATAGATCAATGGAACAGGATAGAAAGCCCAGAGATAAACCCACGCACATATGGTCACCTTATCTTTGATAAAGGAGGCAAGAATATACAATGGAGAAAAGACATCCTCTTCAATAAGTGGTGCTGGGAAAACTGGACAGCTACATGTAAAAGAATGAAATTAGAACACTGCCTAACACCATACACAAAAATAAACTCAAAATGGATTAAAGACCTAAATGTAAGGCCAGACACTATCAAACTCATAGAGGAAAAGACAGGCAGAACACTCTATGACATATATCACAGCAAGATCTTTTTTGACCCACCTCCTAGAGAAAGGGAAATAAAAACAAAAATAAACAAATGGGACCTAATGAAACTTAAAAGCTTTTGCACAGCAAAGGAAACCATAAACAAGACCAAAAGACAACCCTCAGAATGGGAAAAAATATTTGCAAACGAATCAACTGAAAAAGGATTGATCTCCTAAATAGACAAGTAGTTCATGCAACTCAATATCAAAACAACAAAAAACCCAATCCAAAAATGGGCAGAAGACCTAAACAGACATTTCTCCAAAGAAGGTGTACAGATTGCCAACAAACACATGAAAGGATGCTCAACATTACTAATCATTAGAGAGATGCAAGTCAAAACTACAATGAGGTATCACCTCACACCAGTCAGAATGGCCATTATCAAAAAGTCTACAAACAATAAATGCTGGAAAGGGTTTGGAGAAAAGGGAACCCTCTTGCACTGTTGGTGGGAATGTAAATTGATACAGTCACTATGGAGAACAGTATGGAAGTTCCTTAGAAAACTAAAAATAGAACTACCATACGACCCAGCAATCCCACTACTGGGCATATACCCTGAGAAAACCATAATTCAAAAAGAGTCATGTACCAAAATGTTCATTGCAGCTCTATTTACAATAGCCAGGACATGGAAGCAACCTAGGTGTCCATTGACAGTTGAATGGATAAAGAAGATGTGGCACACATATACAATGGAATACTATTCTGACATAAAAAGAAACGAAATTGAGTTACCTGTAGTGAGGTGGATGGACCTAGAGTCTGTCATACAGAGTGAAGTAAGTCAGAAAGAGAAAAACAAATACCATATGCTAACACATGTGTATGGAATCTAAAAAAAAAAAAATTGTTCTGAAGAACCTAGGGGCAGTACAGGAATAAAGACACAGACGTGGAAAGTGGACTTGAGGACACAGGGAGAGGGAGGGGTGGGCTGGGACGTGGTGAGAGAGTGGCATGCCCATATATACACTACCAAATGTAGAATGGATGGCTGGTGGAAAGCAGCTGCATAGCACAGGGAGATCAGCTTGGTGCTTTGTGACCACCTAGAGGGGTGGGATAGGGAGGCTGGGAGGGAGACACAAGAGGGAAAGGATATGGGGATATATGTATACATGTGGCTGGTTCGCTTTGTTATACAGCAGAAGGTAACACACCATTGTAGAGCAATTATACTCCAATAAAGATGTTGAAATTGAGAAAAAAGTAATGTATACTACACAGGGTCTTAAGTTAGCATTTAAGTATAAATAAGTATAAATTCTATGTTTGTAACACCTAGAACCAAGTGTGGGCACTGATACTTGGTGTTGTACTGACTGTGACAATAATGGAGGAGACTTTTATCAGGTGAAAAGTAGTTCACACTCCAAGTATACCACTCATGTCCAGAGTTCTGCTTTTTCTAGCCCATGGGCATATCTTTATAATAGATTATGTTGGGAAATATCAGCATATTTTACAATAGCACCAACGTACCTAGATTTGGTCTACGTCATCTAGTAAAGGAACAAGAGGAGCCGTGGAAGTGGCTGACCCAGTCAAAGCCTTCCTACATAAGAATAATGTTGATTTTGTCCAGTATCTTTTGGGCCAGGTGAGTCCTACAAGCCCAAAAGATGTTTGGCACCTATGTCACTCTGGCAGCACACCATGGGATTCCCCCTGTCACCCCCAAACCTATAACTTCTGTGATCTGGCTATAGCTTTGTTTTCACAGTCTTTTAGGTTCTTTTTTCCAGAAAACTCTCTTTTTTTCATTTCTACAATATTGTAATACCCTAATTTTCATTACACATATCTGTTCACTGGGTCTTCTTCATCTCCTTTGTTGTCTTTGCTTCTTCCTTCTACTCCTAATGTCCTTTACTTATTTTTTAATACTTCAGAGAAACTACATTTTCTTTTGGCTTCAACAAATACGTGAACCCATTTTCATTTGCCACAAAGCTGGTGTTCCCTTCAACAATTTCCCTAATACCTGACTACCACATTTATCATCTGAAAGTGCTACTTAAATTATACCATTTCTTCCCTTAGAAATCTATAGTTAAAATATAAATCCCTGTTTTCCCAAACTTATATACCATGGAACTCCCTTTTTAAGCAAACAACCATTAATATCCACAGAAGTAGGGCTCTGACCCAAATAAAATGCCCGAATCACTTTATTCACAATAGTAACTGCTTCCACTTATTGAGCACTTACTATTGTCAGGCACTGAGTTTATTAACATTAACTCATTTAATACTCTTAAAACTCATAACAATGAGGGCAATATTACTAGTATGCCCATTTTAAAGATGAAGGAAATGCATTTATGGAGGTTTTATACTTCCCCAAACTTTCCTAACAGCCTAAATCCTGTGTTCTTAACCTCTAAGCTTAAATTTCAAATTGAATTTCAACTTACTGTGCAGCTCTTTATTGCTTTTACCTCCTTTTTCTCTGCTATTTATTACTTCTTGATGGTGATATTAGCTCTAGTAGTTTCTCCCTACTCCTTTAAGAAAATTTCCACTGACTGTTAAACCATAAAACCAGGTTTATTGTTAATTTAATTGTGTGCAAAGTAAGAGTCAGCAGGTTCTAAAAGCCTGACAGTCTATGCTAACAGTCCTGTGTATGCCGTTGCAGTCACCTAATTTGGCTGCTCAGAGATACTTTTATTAATTATCTTTGTCTGGATTGTAACAGCCTCCTAACACATCTCCCAAATCCATCTTCCCCCTGGCTGCAGGATGAGCTATTTGAATCACAGGTGTGACCACAGTACTCCCTAGAGTAAAATTCCAGCGGTTCCCTCAGATCTAGAGGATCAAGTCTTTAATATTGTTTGTGTTAAACTTGTCCCTCCAGTCATGCTTCTAATCCTCCTGTGTACACACACTCACCAGGCTCTTTCTTTCCTTTGTGACTTTGTTCTTGCTACCTATCTCCCATGCCTGGAAGCCCTTCTCCATCATTACTTGACTAACTCTTACTCATCCTTTAAGACACAGCTTATGAATCACCTCCTCCAGGAAACAGTCCCTGACAACTTTCCTCAGCTCTCAAACGCTTGCTCAGTATCCCTCTCATTAGGGTCTGTACATATGTCTATTGCTTCAGGTGTACGTTGTTTTTTGAAACTGTCATTTATATTCCTGTGAGATCCTTAAGGACGGAAACTATGTGGCCTAGCAATTTAGCATTTCCAAAGTGGTATATGGTGGTTAGTTAATAAAGGTTGTAAAAATGAATTTTTAAAATATTTAACTGATACATTTTCCCTATTACCTGAGATACCAAATTGTTAGTAACCAAGTAGTAGCTGGCATACAGCAGGAACTTAATACTTGTGAATGGTAAAATGAGTGTATAAATGTATTTCAAGACTTTTCATAATCTGATTCCATATAAATATGCACCATTCACTCTAGTCAGACTAGTTTCTTCTCTATTCTTACTTCATCTACAACTTGGGTAAACCTTTAAGCCTTTGCTAATTCTCATTTCTCGCTAGGAATACCTAGAGTTGATTCCATAATTATTATGTACCATCCATCAAGAACACCTACTCCATGAAACTTCCATTTGTGACTTTGATTTTTTTTCTCCTGTCTGGGCAAATATATCCTAAAGACCATTCCATGGAAAAGTAGTTCTGCAAAATATTTGTATATGTTACATGAGAAAAGAGTTTTGTAATTAAGTAAATGTTAGGGAATGCTGCATTTAATAATGCTAAATTATTTCTGAAGTGCAGTGGTGTACATTTTGAGTCTCTATGTGGAATAAACCATATGCAGAACTTATCAAACTTATTTGCCCTCAGAACCCTTTTCATTTTAAAATCTCTTGCGACCATGTTCTGTGGGAGATAGTTTGGGAAATGCCGGTCTGTGCTTTGAGTTTTAGGTCAGCATGTAACTTGTGCACGCACACACACTCATGCACATACAAATACATACTATTTCAGGAACATATGTTTTGGCTGCTCTGCTTAGTTGCTTATATTTTTCTTGTGTCTCATATTTTTTGATTCATGTAATGACTCACCTTCCACTGACAACTACAAGATTTTTTAATATTTGTTGATTGCTAAACCATTGTATATTATTGTCATTAAGTGCAAGTTATTGGTATGTTTTCTAGGATCTTCTACCCCTCTTGCCTGGCACCATTGCTGGTGAAATAGAATCAAAGGCTGCAAACCTCAATAATCTGGTTGTAGAAGCCTATCAGGTATGTATATACTGTACACATTTTTTCAAATAAACTTTTAACCCCATTTCCATGGCAAGGTACAAACTTATGCCCTATCATCTTGAGAGGAGTGGTGGAAAAAACAAGATTAGGAATTAGGAAACTGAGGTTAGCCCTGGTTCTACCCCTAACTAGTTATAGAACCTTGGGAAAGTCATTTCAGCTTTCTGTGCTTCACTATGTCTCATTGACACAGTTTACTAAACTCAGGTTGAGCTAGAGACTATCTAAATTTCTTTCCTCATCAAATGTTCAGTGAGTCACCAAATCACAGCTATAGAATATACTTTATTACCAAGAAATTTCACAGTTTCCAGTGCCATAAAGTAATCAATCCACAGTGTTATTTAAACAGCAACTTTCCAGGGAAAATGAAGTATATGAGATATAGAGATTACTAAGAGAACTTTGTTGGGGTCTCCTTGATCAATCACTTGGTTGTTCGATCGTTTACTTTAGCAGTTTTACCAAACTAGTTTGATTAAAAGAACCACCCTGGGCTTCCCTGGTGGCGCAGTGGTTGAGAATCCGCCTGCCCAGGCAGGGGACACAGGTTCGTGCCCCGGTCCGGGAAGATCCCACATGCCGCGGAGCGGCTGGGCCCGTGAGCCATGGCCACTGAGCCTGCGCGTCCGGAGTCTGTGCTCCGCAACGGGAGAGGCCACAACAGTGCGAGGCCCGCATACCACAAAAAAAAAAAAAAAAAAGAATCACCCTAAGAGATACACTACTTTATTGAGATGACAGTTGTATGCTATCCCCAGTTTGTGTAGAGTGGGTACCAAATGCAAAGATTTAAGAAACATCTGCTCTCTCAATCTAGGTCATTTCTGGATACAATAATCTCTTTTAAGAAGTTGTAATAATAGTACCTGTCATTTTAATACCACTAAGAACCAGTTATTTTCCATACATGACCTCATTTAATCCACACAACCGACCTATAAGGCAGGTATTAGTACTCCCACTGTGTATTTGTAGAACTTCAAAGAAGCTAAGCAAATCAATCAAAGGCCAAACAGCTAACAAGCAGAAGCAGCAGCACCAGAACCTAGGTCTTCCTTAATTCTAGCTTCCAGGTGCTTCCTCCTGTGTTACACAATCTGTTTTTCTGTTGTTGTTTTTTCTTTTTTACATAGTGTCTAAAGATATGCTTTATTCTACCCTGAATGTATGCACCATTGATAAACTCTCACTTCCCAAAATTCTCTTTTTCCCTTCCTGACACAGTAGAGTTGAACAGTTTTAACAGTAGCCCAAGCATTGTGAGAAATCTCAGGCTTCTCTTCTCATTTTCTTCATGGAACATCTGCCTTCAACTCAGGTACAAGAGAAAGGCAGGAAGTAGACACGGGATAGAAAATGAAGGACTTGTTTAAACTTTCTTTTTTTAAAAGGAAAATAAACCTTGTGAGATTTTTGTGTTTTTTGCCAAGGAATTTTTCTATGTCTGAAGACTATGTTGGATGAAATAAGAAAAGCATCTTTAATTATATTTCTTCTTCACTGTTACAAAACAAAATCAAAAACAAAAACAAAAAACATTAGGACTGGTGGAGCTTCTTATCAAGGAAAACCAACCTGTGTACAATTCGTTCCCATCCGAAGTTTGTTCCCAAGTATAATCAAAATAAGAAAGGAGCTTACAGTGTTAGAAGTCATCCTAGTTTTCACAGTATGAACCCATTTATTACCCCAAAGAAAAAATATAAGTCGACAAACTTTCCTGTATCTCAAACTGCACCCATGGAAAGGGAAACAGAAGGGTTTTTTTCATGTTCTTTATTTGCTAGAATAGGTATGTGATGCGTTATTTAATTGCAGTTCTGATTAACCTTAAACAATTTGAAAATACTAACAAAACCAACAAAAACTCTGGCTAAACAATCTCCTTAAGTTGGGATTCTGTTATTATTTTATATATGTCTATACTTTCAAAATTCTTCTGAAATTTCATTTTGTCTTCACAGTTCAACAGAAACTGTTCACGGTTCATTGAAGAAAAGAATAATAATATTTTATTCTAACTTTTAATACTTTGCATTTCCTTTTTAAGACTTTTATAAAATTATATACAAATTTAGTACACGGTGATGTGATTGCATTTTGTTTTTTATCCTTTACATCTGCATTGCCAGTAGAATTAAAACTATATAAAAATCATGACTATAATAACTTAATAGCAATTTACCTGAAATTAAGATATAAAAAAATAAATTATGTTGAATAAAAAAGAATTATACATTAGAAAAAATAAATTCTGCCTCTGTACCTGTTAGATATTAAAAGACAAGCTTAAGACTGTGTCTGAAACTTAATTTCTTAATCTCAAAACTGGGCAAAATTTTAGATATTTGTCTTCATACCCTGTTTGAAAAACATTGGTGAAACTAGCTTAAGGTTTTAAGGGAAGCAGAATTTCAAAAGGGCAAAAAGAACAGTCATGGTATGAGGAACTTCCTTCTGATTTGTCAAACCACCACCATATCAATACCACTTGTATACCATTAGAAGTTTCTATTTTTTACTGAAATTGTTTAATTAAGTGATTACAACGTATGAATTCTCTGGTAGATAAAAAATGTGACTAATATAGTCTTACCTTTATTCAAATAAAATTTGCTAACTGGAGGAAGTATCTTACTCTAAAGATTTACTACCATAATTCCATGATCAATTATTAATCAGTAAGCAGACATCTCTTTATTGATTATACAGTTGAAGAAGAAAAATTACTCAAGTAAAGAATTAGAAACCATGGGGATTTCTTTTTCCTTCACACCCTGCTACTCACTCTCTTTCCTTAGGTACATACTTTGTCTTTTCCCTTTCCTTTTGTTTACAAAAATAAGTTAAGGATTTTTGCATGTGGTAGACTCTTAGTTTTATGAGATGAAATTCGCACAGATCTACAGAATATATTTAGTGTAGCTAGAACTTTTGGAACTCAGAGATTGGATGAAATTAGGATGTGCTTGATACATAATAGGCAATACATACATGTTTTTTGAATGATTATATAAATGAGTGAAAAAATAAGCAAATGATTTCCTGCCCAGTAAGGGGCCCTATTTCAGTATTAAGGATTGGAACAAATTTGATTGACATAAGCAAGCAAAAATCCTAGGCCATTCTTGGAGAATTTATAGAGCCATAACTGGCAGGTATTTCTTATACCTACAGTATAGAAATGCCCTCCCAAAAATTTACCTTTCAATTCTGTATCAATAAGACAGTTTAGTTTTCATGATAGTCTAAAGTGTTTGAAACTGAAATGCTTCTTTAACAGCTGTAAATGTCAGAAGCATTGTTCCAGATTTTAAGCTGTCAAGATTTAGCCTCTGTGATATGTGTATTCTCAACGCTTTATTTAAATTTTACCAAAAAATATAAATATTATTGGATTAAAATGATTATTTTCCTAACAGGCTGAGTGAGAAATATCTCTGAAGTAATCAAAATGCATTCATGGAAATATGTGAAAAAATAGAACAATTTAAATGCAGATAATCCTTCAGTATTTTTTATGTATTTCAAATGTAATTGGGTCATTATGTGGAAACATTGTTTTTAATTGACCTTTTAGAGAGACAAACTCTTTGATTTAGTTAAAAATTAAATCTAGAATGACATGATAAACTTGACTCTGTTTTGTTGCTTACATTAGAAACTGCTATAGTATACAACTAAAAAATGTCATCTCTACAGAAACTCATTTCAGAAGTGAAAGTTCAGGTGGAAAACCAGATAAAAGGCATCTATTTTAACATTACTGCCATCTGTCCAGATGGAAGCAGAAAGCCAGGCACAGATGGATGTGGAAATGTGACAAGCAATGACGAAGTATGTGGGTGTGCGTTTTTCCCATTTAAAGTAAAATAAGTTGTTTGGCATGCTTTCTTACAGAAAAATCAAACCATTCAGAAAAACTTTGTTTACTACTGACCTCAAGAATCTCATTTACACTTCAAAGTAACTTTTATTATCTAATCCCTAAATTCCTACTTGTTGTAACTCCATTGACTGTTTTCTCAAACTCTCTAGTTAAAATAAATAAATATATATCATATTAAATAATTATTTAATAATAATAACTTTAAACTTAGATGACAAAGCCAGTGAATGTTAGGAAATCATATCTCCTCAAACAAGAAGTGCCTATACTTAGGATGATGATAATACCTTTTTGTTTCAAATCTGAAAATTCTCAGAGTAAATGTGAAAGTTGAAAGTAAAAACGACAGAGAAGAATGCTGTTGATAAAGATTAAGAATTACAAAATCTTTCACTTTGTGGTTGTCCCAGTACACTTGTATTATCTCAATACGATGACCTACGAGGTAGGGAAATTTGTTAAGAACAACAACAACAACAAAAAAGTGTCATCATTTAACTAAAAAGGAATGAAATATGGAAAAGAGAGATCCGGATTATAGCAGCATCAGGAAATAGGACCCAGAGAGATAGGGATTCTCCCAGGATTGGCACAATAGAAAGTAAATACACAGAAATATGCTTTTAAAAGAAATTCTTGTAGAATGAAGTGATTTTCAGTTAGTCATTTACCTCTTGAGGCATCTGTTGCCTCATTTTTAAATAAACAGCTAGAACTAGAAGATTTCTAATCCCACCTCCATCCATCTCTAAGGTTCTATGATGTTATTATTTTAGTATCATGCTATAGAGAAAAAGAAAAAGTTATTGAAAGAGATTAAAAATCCTAGTATTCTATGGTTGAATAAAGGAGAATCTTCCTTCTCTTTAGTTAGAATATAATTTTCCCTTTTGGGAAGTTTAGAATCTGCAGGTAGAATAGTTGTTCCAACAAGCTGTATATTTGAAATTAATTATTTCAAATTCAAATTCTGTAGGCTCCTCCATAATCACTTCTTGAATTTTGTTCAAAAGACATTTTATGCCAGTTTACAAAATACATATTTAATTTCCACTGAATATAGAGAAACTTTGTGCTAGCAAAAGATAGTGCTAAGTTAGTTTCCGAGAAAGGGTTACCTTTTTAGAAGTAGCTCTTTCTTTCAAAATCGATTTTGGCAGAATGGTTTTCCTTACTCCTTACATTTTTTTTTTCTTTTTTGTCTACATCCCTTTTTTCCCTCACTTTCAACCAAGTAGTATAAACAGTTTGACTAAGGAAGAGTCATTTGACCACTTAATTATGTAAACCCCAAGTTTTGCTCTATTAATATTGGCAGTTGACCACATTATCCTACAGTCTGTTAATACTTATATTTTTAAAGAGAAAAAACATTTCAAGTCTGACACAAACTGTATTGATTTTAATATTATGACAATAATTCTAATTCTGAATGGATATATATATATAATGTATAAACCTAAATTTAGACCTTTCATATAATTGTGTATATTTGTGCTAGGCTTTTTGGTTGGGATGGATATCTATCTATCTATATCTATATACACATACATCTATATATATATAGAGAGAGTGTGTGAATCTCTATATATTCATATATATATCCATCCATATATATTCATCCATATCTACTTATCATCTATCTATCTAATCTAACTCCATCCCAACCAAAAAGCCTAGCACAAAGTATTTTTAAATTGTAACATATCTCAGTCTAACATGGAGAAAAAACATGTAACCTTCTTATTTGCCAAAGTACCTGAAGATCATAAGGTGAGTTAACAAATATAAATAGACACACTAAGCCAATCGTGTTGTACAGGAAGGCAAAATAGAGAAAAAGGAAAAATTTGGCAGGAGAAAGACATTCTGTAGTTTGCATGGGGCAAACCAATCCCTGCCAGGCCAGATCGTTAGTTGTGGACTAACATCTTCCACTAAGACAGATGTATTGAGATCTTAAGATCTAAAAGTGAGAATGCTAAATCTTTTTCCCTTGAGTAACATCAGGGAAAGCCCCATGTTTTCTTCTTAACACCATGTATAAACTAAAATTTAAAACTTACTTGGGACCCTGGAAAACAGAAACAAAATAAAAATTGTTCATTTGAACAAACTGTTCATCTCAGGGTTTTAAACCAGTAGAGCAGAAGCTCTTGACTTTAGTTTATTTGCTCTAACTTTAGTGCCAAATATATTCAGTAACTCCACATGTTAAGGACTGAATCCAGAAAATGGTCTGTTCTCTCTCAAGTTTACTAACTAGTCAGTTGAGGATATAAATTAATGATCGGAAGTAGAGTACACATTTCAAATAGGCTTGAACCATGTCCATTTAATGCTGCAATACAGCAAGTCTCAGTCATTGCATCCTTTAACTCTCCAGTTCATTAATTAGGAAAAAAATGAAATTAAAAGGGAATGTTATGTCTACATATGAGAGTGCATGTGTAATTTATAAATATTAATTTCTATAAGATGGTATATTATTGACTTAAATATTATTAACAGATATAATATTGGTAATAAAAATTATCAAGACATATAAATATATTTTCTTCCTCCCTACCCACAAATTTAGGTTCTTTTCAATGTAACAGTTATAATGGAAAAATGTGATGTCATGGAAGGAAAGAACTATGCAATAATCAAACCTATTGGTTTCAATGAAACCACTAAAATTCATATACATAGAAACTGCAGCTGTCAGTGTGATGATAGCAGAGGACCTAAAAGAAAGTGTGTAGAAGAAACTTTTCTAGATGCCAAGTGCTTCCAGTGTGATGAGAATAAATGTCATTTTGATGAAGATCAATTTCCTTCTGAAAGTTGCAAGTCACACAAGGATCAACCTGCTTGCAGCGGTAGAGGAGTTTGTATTTGTGGGAAATGTTTATGTCACAAAATTAAGCTTGGAAAAGTGTATGGAAAATACTGTGAAAAAGATGACTTTTCTTGTCCATATCACCATGGAAATCTGTGTGCTGGTGAGTATAAGCATGTACATGCAGTTATTTACATAGTTATATATTAAACTAGCATATATGTTAAAGTATCTTTAAATCACATCTTTATAATTACCAACTTTGAATATGAATTTAATATTCAAGCTTTCAAAGTCTGTGAAATTAGGACATAGCTACAGATTTACAGTACATGATTCTGATATTTATAGTTTAAATTATTTTGTACAGGAAATATTTAAAAATTAAAACCAAAAGTTAATTGTTATTTTCAAGTATGCCTTGATCTTGTAAAGACATATACCAGAAAAGGAAATTACTGATAATGTCTGACAGATTTTCTATAATCTGCATATTCTTCTAGAAGGATCTGATTCATTCTCATAAGTCTTTACTCCCTCCATCTTGCTCAGAGGATAGTTAGCTATAAAAATATACTTTTCATTCATTGTAAAATTCTTAATGCATTATCATAGATGGCATTGTAAATCTGTAGTAATTTAAATTTCTCTAGTTTAGTTTTGGAACAACGCCAGCAACAAAACTGTCAAAGGACAGAATTCTTCAAGAAAATGCTGGTTTCATAAGAAATCTAGATTAGTCCCAGAAGCCACATACAGACCAGATTTAAAAATGAGATAATTTAAATCGAAAATATCAAAAGCACTTTTTGGCTAATTCAGTTTACTGCCACCTAGAGGTTAGATTCTAGAAAATATATGCAACATTTGAAAATTAATACAAAATATTATGTTTAAATGAATTATAATTTTTCTGTGACAGTGAGCTAAATCCACTTATTGTTAAAGCACCTTTTTGAAGTTTGCACTTTGGTAAGCAAATATTAATTAAATTATTGTTGAAATATTTCATTGTAATAAGCTTATGGAAAGTAACAAACCTATACAAAATAAATTTTTATTCTTGTGTAAATTAAAAATGTGCCCTATATCACATAAATATGTGATGGCAAATTTCCTTTATATTCTATCTTATACACATAATATTTTATATTCTAAACATTTATTAAGCTGTACCTGGTATCTAGGTAGCATGGATTATAGATGACTTTAGAACAAACTGCAATTGTCATCTAATTTTTTAGTGTTAATCCTATTTGGGACAGGGCAGAAAAAGAATTATGAGATCATCATTTCCCACAGCTGTCAAGCTCTCAATGAACTTTGAAATACACTGAGAATCCCAGTCTCTGTTAATAGGAGAATATTAAAAATCAATGTACTGGTCCTTCTATATGACTATGATACTACTGACCTACAGGCAGTTGAGAATCTGCTTTGAATTATTTGTATATAAGTTATAAATGCAAACTGTAGGCTGACAAGCATTTTCTTCACTAGTGTCCTCTGAGAATAAAAACACATGATCACAGATCTGCTGGCTAGGATTAGGCATGCAGCCCATATACAGGGAACTGGGTCTGGCAGGCATTTGTTTGGCCTGGATATCATTAGTTTTACATTTAACAAATTGAGCTGATCCAACAGTAGATGCTATGGAATAGTTACCCTGTGAGGTGCTCCACAATAAAAGGAAGGAGGGAGGAAGCCAGGAATCGAGGGAAGTAAGGAAAGGAGGAAGAGAAGGAGGGAGGGAGGAAAAGAGAGAGGGAAAGAGGAGAAAGGAAGGTAAGAAGGAAGGAAGGGAAAGTCTTTGGCAAGATAAACTTGAAAAACATTTTACAGCCCTGAAAATTTACCCTCTCTTGAAGATTTCTAGTTCACATTAGCATATTAAATCTTGGATACTTCCTGCAGGCTAAAATCCACTTAACTGAGTATAATCAGTGTTCTTCCTCAACTACAACATGCACACACATGCCACCTTGCTTTCTTTCTTGATTTCTCTCATTTAACACCTAATAACATCCCACAGCATACTTTAACACATGTCCCACAAACCTGCTAAACAATGTGCTGAAGACGTGAAAGGATTACTTCAACTTCCCCAAAGATCTTACCTTTAAACAAGGCACTAGCAGAACTGAAGCACTTAAAATGGTTTGCCAAATAGACCTTCCAAGTTATCGCAGGCCCTGAGCAATAATGAGTGACTAAGAGAAAAAATTATGGAAGCTATTCATAAAATACCCGTTTTTCAAATTTCAAATCAGACAACATTACGTCACTCTCTGTAGCTTCTTTATATTTGTGTCTTTTTAATTTAAAACTGAATGTACAGCGACCTTCAAGTAGTTGGGCAGCCACTGCGGCAAGGCAGAATTCACAATTGTCAGCACACTAGATTAGCATGGGGAGATTATCTACAATAGAACAGCTTTGAAAATAGACACTCCTAAGTCCTGGCATTGTTTATGTCAGACAAATAGAAAGTGATGCTGTTTCTATTCACTTGACTGTCAGTGTGTTTCCATGGAGATGGAAGGGGAATTCATGTTTGGAAATGCTTTACAAAGTCAGTGACCTCAATAACTTAGGTCTTGGAGTGTCTTTGTTGCAGGGCATGGAGAGTGTGAGGCAGGCAAATGCCAGTGCTTCAGGGGCTGGGAAGGGGATCGGTGCCAGTGCGCATCAGCATCTGCCCAGCACTGTGTCAATCCGAAAGGCCAAGTGTGTAGTGGAAGAGGCACATGTGTATGTGGCATGTGTGAGTGCACCGATCCCAGGAGCATCGGCCGCTTCTGTGAACATTGTCCCACATGTCACACAGCCTGCAATGAAAACTGGTATGTGTTTCCTGATTCCAAACATACATAGAGCAGTCCTTCATTATATTCATGTTCGACCTTTTCTATTTTGCCTACCTTAACCTAAAAGTTGCTGGATCTTCTCCAGATAAATTATTATCATCACGCTAAAAAAGAACTGAATGAGGAATTTAGGAATTAGAAGACTTAGATTCCAATCTTTGGCCATGCATGAGAATTTATCTAGGTATTCACTGCCTTTTTTGAAATAGGTTTGTTTTTTATTAAAGAATAATATTCAGTGTTCATAAAGGTTCATTAGAGGTTTTTTTCCCTAGCTTTTTTGAGATATAATTGACATATAACCTCGTGTAAGTTTAAGATGTACGATGTGATGATTTAGGGGCTGCCTGCTTCCCAACATACTATTAATTAGCTGTTTGATCTAGGGCAAGATTTTTTAAATTCTCTGTGCCTCAGTTTCGTGATATTAAAAGTGAGGATAATAATAATACCATGTTATAATTCTGTGAAATAATTAAATTAGATGTTCATGCAAAAAATACCTAAACCTTTGTACTTGGTGCACAGTAATCATAGAATAAATGTTAGCTGTCATTATTGTTTTATTTGTATTCTTTTAAAGATAAAGAGTGGTGGCTATGAAGCACTCTAGAAAGAAGTGATGGATAAGTGAAAGGTGATGTTAAATAATGGTGGCATTGTTGTTTTGTGCCAATAATTAATTTTCCAATAACAATTTGAGTCCTGCTCAAAGACCACTACTCAGAATATCACTGTGCCTTACAATTTGTTTTATTCAATTTTTAAAAAGACATTCTCAAGTAAAATTTTTTAAATTATGCATTGTAGGTTATGTAACTCACTAGGAAGATAACAATGGAATGATGGAGGTATTTCTAATGAACCCAACCAAAATTTGAACTGTATGTTCATTGCTAAATTTTTCTAGTAGTATCATAATATTCATCTTCTAAAACATCTGTGCTAGTTGGTTTTGTTTTTGATTTTGCAGTGAGAGTATCTTATTCATTTCCTAGAGATTTTCTTCTCAGTACAGAAAAATCATTATGTTGATTTTATACATTAAAATATTTTAAGTGGTTAGAATGTAATTTTGCCATGGTATTAAATTCAGCCAAGATTACAAATAAATGTCATAGTTTTCTTTCCCAGTTTTACAATTCTGCTGTCCTAAAGCAGTACCCTATTTTATTTTATTTTTTACAGAAAATACTATAGGCTACAACCTTTTAAAAAATTAAATGTTTTCACGTCTGTTTCCCCTTACAGGAATTGTGTGCAATGCCTTCACCCTCACAATCTGTCTCAAGCTATACTTGATCGGTGTAAAACCTCATGTACTCTCAAGGAACAGCATTATGTGGACCAAACATCAGGTAAACAAAAGGTTAATAATCAAAGTACTGAAGAGTATCTGGAGAGAATCATATTCCCCAAAAAGGCTCATAATCAACCATCCTAAAGAAATAACTAACTGCTTCAATGTTTTCAACCTCCAAGAAATAGTGCTCTATAAAACCAGCTGAGGATATTTGCCATGGTATGGCTGAATTGTTAGATCTCCCACCTAAAAATTAAACTACCATCTCAACTACCCAGCTAAATTCGCATGCTGTGCACCTCCATGGAAGTATACCAAACGGATTTTCTAGAGAGACCTCAGTGAGCCAAGAATAGGATTTTCCTAGGTAGAGACCATTTCACCCTTAGAGACAAGGTCTATGGAGCCATCATTACCCTTCACAATCCAAACTTGCTTCCAGTTATAACCTTCCTCATGTCAAACAAACATTTACTTTCATGTTTCAGGTGATGCCAAAAAATTCTAAGTAGCAATGATTTGCTTCTGCAAAGTACATAATTTCAAAACGGCCATTCCTCCCTGATAATTTTCATTCTGATATAAGTATAATTTAGTGGTGAATGAATATAAAGATGGCACAATGGAAAGGGTATGGAAATTTTAGTCTGAAGACCTTAGCTTAAGGCATGTCTCCTGACACTAGTAGCTAAGAAATATCAGCCCTCTTAAAAAATTCCACTGAGCCTCAGTTTCCTCATCTGTAAAATGGAGATAATAATACCAACCTCAAAGAGTTGTGTGGATTAAATGAGCCAGTGAACATGAAAAACCTTTTTCAGTTAGAAGATGATACATGAATGGAAGAAACATGTGAAAGCTGTGTTCAAAGATCATTTTGGACAAAAGTTCATTAGAACCCAAAAGCCAGCACCCCATTTTGTTCAGGTTTAAGGTATTAAACTATATAAGAATTAGAAATGAAGCTTGAAATTATGTATTCATTGAAAATGTTCCTACAGCTACTACTATTTCTAGTCTTTCCTCTAACCTGTAAGAATAATTCCAGGTCTTAGAGAGATTGCACAGGAGAATAAACTTTCTCCAGAGTTTAGTTTCCCTCTTCCCTCACATCCACACTAATCTTAGCCCATAATAAATTTGGCTTTGAAAAGAGCCCATGTGCTGCCAGCTGGGGCTGCAGCAATCACACCCCCAAACCAAGTGCCTTTTCTAATAAATAGAGCCCTTATTGTCAACATGTAATTTATTATGTTAAGGAAACAAACCTATGCTGACCTAAGTGTGGTTACAAAAACTATTCCCTTAAAGCTCCTTAGGAAAAGCACTTGCTTGACCTAAACTAAGAAAAGAGGCATGGCCAGGGCTAAATTTTTGGCTCTCCAAATTTTAAAATTTAAAAATGCATGTAGATTTGTGCCCCCAAAATGTCCTCCATCCTAACCCATTAGAAATATCTGTAAAATGTATTAGTAGCTAGGGGCTACCCTCCCCTTCACAACTATTGTGCAAAGAGAGGGAAAGGGCATTTGTTAGCCACCTCTATTATCTATCCACTTGATCACACTTAAAGGGTGTTCTTTTGGTCTTTCTGGCTAAGCTCCGACTAGGCAAGAAGCCATTAAGTGAGATCAAGCCACATGCCACCTTAGCTGATTAAGTATTCTAAGTCAGCCAAGGGAAATGAAAGGCGTGCATGTCACAAACCTGGGCACCACCAAGGGTACCACTTTTGAATAGAGCATCTTGGATTCTCTCTGCGTGTGAGACCATAACAAAGGGAGACTTGCACTTGCATTTGGTGCTTCTATTCCAGTTAGTAGTCCTCCAGCCTCCTTTTAGCATATCTTTCAAGGGACCTTATCATTATGACCAAGAGAAAACTGGGCTCTAAGTCTTTCCACTTAGAGAAGAGCCCCTGCCCTTGTTACTGAATTTTTGGCATATTCAAGAGCAATGCTTGGTCATCCCTGGGATTTCAGACACAAATCACTCATGACTGACTGTTCTTCTAAGCCTTGGCAGGTCCCCTCCCAAAAGGCATTCTCAAGGAGACCTTCAGACAGTTAGGTGAAGTCCCCAAAGTCTGGAGGATGCGCGGAAAACACATGCTTCTTTAGGCCAGGAGGTAATTTTGTGAGTGTGGGGCAGCTGGTGAGTTCTGTGGAGTACTTGTGTATTATGCAACCATGTTCCTCTTAGATTAGGGTAATACCTCTGGCAGCCACAGAGCCTGCAGACTTTCCAACTAGTTTGCCAAAGGTCTAGGGCTAAAACAGAGACCTAGAATGTCCCTCCTCTTAATGCAGCATTTCCTTTTCCAGCTAGTAATTATCTGTTCTTGAAAAAACAAAAAGCAGAATTTTTAGAAGCAAAATAGGATAGATTTGGTTAACAGACAAGTAAAAAATAAATTAATAACAGTTGAGGAAAGAGATTTGGGTATTGTCCCAAATTATACACTTCCATTTCCTGGAGAAGCTATGTGTAATAATAATGAAAACTTACACTGCAGTTTCAAAGGAAATATTTATTCATCTATTAGAGTAGTACTGACTTTAGCTTCTGCAGATGTTTACTTTATTTTCCATTACTGATGTGTAACAAATGAGGAAGAAGAATAACAAGAAAAACATACGTTAATGCACGGAGCTGTTAAATAATTTTTTAAATCCTATTTTCCATTTAGTGATCCACACCACACCAAAAATCTGTCCCTCTCGCTGTCATGGATAAAATTATATTTGGTTAAGGGATTTGGACATATTCCAGTTAGTACAAATAAAGAATCAAGCTGCAAAGAAATAATCTTACTGAATACCTTAATTGTGGCTATTCTCCAAAGGAGAGTTTTCTGTTGAAAATATTTGAATAATAAATGTGTAATAATAATTAGTTTACTTCTTGAATCAACAATAATGGCAGTCCTCTATTTTGAAAATGTAGATTTGCAAATATCTCTGATCCTACTGAGATGATGAACATTATTTACTTCTAACATTATTGTTAGAACCCTTTGATTTACTCATTCCAGTTTTTTAAACCATTTATTTGTTTGCTTCTTTACAGAATGTTTCTCCAGCCCAAGCTATTTGAGGATATTTTTCATCATCTTCATAGTTACATTCTTGATCGGGTTGCTTAAAGTCCTTATTATTAGACAGGTGATACTACAATGGAATAGTAATAAAATTAAGTCCTCGGCAGATTACAGGGTGTCAGCCTCAAAAAAGGTCAGTGAATTCTAAAAAAGAAATACTTTCAGAATGTTATTGTCTATTTATTATTTCAATATTTAGGCACTTAATGAATGATAATATTTCTTTTCCATCAAGGACAAGTTGATTCTGCAAGGCGTTTGCACAAGAGCAGTAACCTACCGACGTGAGAAACCTGAAGAAATAAAAATGGACATTAGCAAATTAAACACTCATGAAACTTTCAGGTACAACTTCTAAAAAGATAAAAAAAAAAGTACTTTATGGGAAACTGGATTTTTAATGATCGCTCCTAAAAATTATTATTATAAAATAATAATTTTATAAGTCACAGGAGGAGATAAATTTTCTAGATCATGCCAGTTGCTGGTTGTCCACTCAAATGAAGACTGACAAGCATCCTCATCATCATGTGACTCACACTGCTGCTGAATTCTTCAGAGAAAAATGTGTCTTACTACTGTTTGATACTAGTGTCATTGTAGCACTTTACTGTAATATATAACTTATTTAGATCAGCATAGAATGTAGATCATCTGAAGAGCACTGATTACACTTTACAGGTACCCACCATTTCTACGCTTCCCAGAGAGACAATGCTGTGAGATAGTTTTGGCATTGTGTCACTACAAGGGTACAGTAATCCCTGCATCAAACATGCAGATGAAAAAATAATATGGCAGTTATACTAATGTTGCCAAACAGTTCAACAATTGACAGTGAATAGACAAGAACAGATAGATGAGTAAATGATTAGTGTTTTACTCATTCAAGAGATGAACAGATAAAACCTTAATCTTGAGGGATATTGCTTTTGAAACTAGTTTTATGCATGTGTGTTTGTTGTCTTCTTTTACAAGATGGATACTAATTCTAACATTCTTTCCTCTTTGCCTTTATATTTTGGTTTTCTTTCTTACAGGATAAGTTTATATAATGTCACAGTTGACTGGATTAAATAAGTGCTAAGTTACTACTGCCATAAAACCTAATAATAATACAATGTCACTTTATTAGAATACTTTTAAAAGCTGAACATTTAATAAGGGACACTTCAAGTAACATCAAAATTTGAACAGCTTCATTGTGTGCAGATGTGGAGTTTTATATCTTTTTACCTGGTAAACTGGATGGATTATTTCACCATTTCATTTGTCTAATCATCAGGTTGAAATTCACGAGATATTTAGAAACTCTGCAAAGTTTCTAAGCAAAGTGCCACACTTTTGAGTCTTCTCCAATATTTATTCCAAGTAGATAGTAGCATTTTTCAAATTAAAAGCTAAATTAAGCTATATTATTTTTGCCCTTCAGTGCAGTCTAAGGACATTCTTTCTTTGAATCACCTCAACCCTACTCACCAGAATTCTAAAAGTACACAATTGGAGGAGGGTAGACAATATCTTATAAATAAGCTAATTCACTCTTGTAGTTAGTCAGAGAACTGAGGCTCAGCAAGTTTAAATGATTTCTCAAAAACCCCTAAGTGACCAAGTGGCAACATTCAAAGAGAACTATTTTCTTATCGCCAGGCCAGTGTTCATTGAACAATGTCATACTACCTCTTGAATCTTTAAAATAATCAATTGGCAAGTATTTTTAGATGTGATTTACTGAAGTCTTAAGTATAAGAAAATTTCAAAACAAAGCAGAAAAAAGTAATTCAAACAGAATTGTCCATGGTTGGTTTCCAGTCTATCTGATAATCAATTTCTAAGAGACTGCAAAATAGCCTAACTAGAGGGAATTCCATTCACACCATAGCCTGAGTGAACGGCGCCCCCTGGAGTTGTGCAGTGCTCCGTGCTCAGCCAGAGAGCTTGATACAGACAGAGGCCATGAACTTTTATCCTCCACAACAGGAACTTCATCACAATTACCATATCCTTACAGACTTGTTCAGTCTGATTTTATTGGGTAGAAGTCCAACAGTACTGTATGCAGTACAGAGCTTTGCCTATGACAACTAAGGAATTTATTTTAAATTCCTTTAAAATGTCTTCTTATAATCAGCTTCCCAGACTTTCTGTCTTCCAGCACTTGAGTTAAAGTGCCAGATATATGCATTTCGATGAAGACTAAATCCCACTTCATATTCTACCCTAAAGAGGATTTTAAAACATATAATAAGTTGTTCTGCAGCCAACAAACACAGTAACTCCATAAGCCGTCCCCTGCAGCCAAGCAATTATGATGCTAGGTTGAACTGTATTTCTTTCCCCAAATGAGAAATCAGCGGCATTGACATAATTCAGTACTGTGACTCACTTATGTAAAATACCTTTGATCACCAAGGATAGTGCAAAACTTCTTTTTGCAGTATGCCTGTCACAGCATCCTTTTTAAAAAAGAAAATAAATGGATACTTGACAGCCCCCAAAAAGGAAAAAGTGGAAAATATCCATTCACTGAAATGCTGAAAATTTTTAAACATTTTAAAATTTTAAAACATTATGATGTTCATAAGTTAATTTCTATGTGGGCTGAGTTATCCAAATTAGCATAATAATAAAATGAAATAAAAATAGCATAATAATAAAATGAAATTCTTAAAGGGATATATATTTTGACACTCTCACTAGTTTGCACTAATTTATAGTAGAATAAGGCTCTTCTCATTGGGACAAACTTTCTGATAGGCAGTTCAATGCTAGATGATGACTGCAGTTATGCTTGTGATATCTTGTGCTTTCCTTTTTTACTTAAAGGTCTAATTCTTAAAAGATTTTAGAGCTTATATTTACTTGAATAATTGACATTTTCCTTGTGAGAAAAGAATTAATATTTGACTAGCTAGAATTAATTAAAAGTTAAGGGAAAACAGGGTATTCTTAGATTAAATAATTTATGTAAATAAAGCCTATTTTCAACTAATATGAACACAGGAGCCTTTTGAGATTCACTGAGATTAAACACAAGTTATGAAACTTTAAATGATTAACAAAGTTAAGAACTTCAACAACACTTTTGGTACGACAGCACTTCTGTGCCCTAAAGTATTTCATGATTTAGAAATATGTCAGATATGCACTACAATATAACTGTATGCGTTTTACTTCCCTGGGGATATCTTTACATTGCAGTGTACATGCATTTATAAGCATCTGATATGTTTTTTTGAAATTTATTAATATTTATGAAGTCTCAGACATTCTCTGAAAAACTCAGAAATTCACTAAAACTCTGATTATGTCCTAAATGTTTAATTTAGCTTTGGTTTATAAAGATTAAAAAAAAAAATCTAAGGTTAAACAGAATAGATTTCTACGGAGGCAAATTTTTCAAAATTAAAATTAGTGGGTGCATCAGATGCAACATTTCACTAAAGAATAAATTTCAAAATTTTTTAATATACACTTAATCTCTATTGAAGATATTCTTATGTATGACAATGGGCATCTATAAGATGTTGAAATACGATTATGATGGACTATGAAAATTTTTCTCCTTAGAATTACGTTCCTCCTGGTACTTGATATAGTAAGTTAAACTCAATGGCTTTTCCTTCCTTTCCTTGCTCCTGTTCTTTTCTACTCATTTTTCCTAAGAGAGTGCCCCCAAACTTCAAGCTCAATAAGCCTAATTGTGAAAAATAACTGACTGTAATGGTATAATGAAGTTCTTCATTTCCATACATCTAATGATTTTAAAACTTATTTGAATCTATGCACCTGAACAAAGACCCATTAAAAACTAAGAATTTTAAATTTTTACAACTGTTCGACTTCTTTCAATTTTAAAGGATTTGAGATCTATATATTTTAATAAAAGTATCAAGTGAAATACAACCACTTGGGAGTTCAATCATGTGCATATTGTATTGTTTTATTTACTCTTAACATTTAATTTACAACTATCCTTATTTATATCGACCTTAAGAACTCCACTTCATGCAATGCAAACTGAGATATATTTTGAAAGAAATATAAAACTAGCATTCTTTCAGATCATTTCCCTTTTCTCTTATAATTCCTCAATGGTAAATTTATTATGGGTAACTAATTATACATGTTCATATTTCATTAATTCTAAGACATCCACTTTTTAATTTAACATCTCTGAAATATATCTTGCAGTTGTTGACCTCTTAGAGGCAGTGTTTGAAGTTTTGCTTAAATAAACATTATACTAATTTATCTTTAACCAAATGTTCATGGGTATAGGGACATTCATTTTTGTATAAATATTTAATAACACATTTATGATAACATGTGAAGTCAGTTTTCAGTACATCTGGATCACATACAACTCAACATGGAGCCTAACCATCTGATTATGAGTTCAGATCCTGTAGACCTTTAGGTTATAAAAGCTCTTTCAGCCTCCTACTTATGCTTTATGCTAGTGGCTACAATTTCAGCGAACCCTAACCTAATTGACAAGAATGAGTGAGTTTCTCCCAGGTTTGTTAACAAATTTTTATTCTTTCTATTACTTCCTAAAGAATACTTGCATATGATCATCTCACTTTTAGACAGAATTAACTGGAAAAATATTACATAAAACCATCATATTTAGATTTAGATTTTGCGTATTTAGGTTTTGCAGCATCTTGTATGTCATATGTCAATGACAGGAGAAAAATATGATATAACCAATCAGTGCTGTAGGAAAACTTTCCCTTCAAGTTCTCCTACATTTTTATTCTTTATCATTTCTGTCCTTTTGTTTGACTTTTTTCTTTGGCTCTGATAAATTCACCTTAAGCCCATGTAATGACTGTCATAAAACTGCATATTTAAATTATTTGACTTATGTGAAACAATTGTTCAGCTATCTGGGCAGCTGTTAATGAAATATCTGAGAGTAATAACACTACTCTTTTATCTACCTGGATTAGTTTCCCACAAAAATTTACTTTTTTAAGGTAACTCTATTAATCAGGTTTCTAACCTCCATAACCTATTTCAGTTAAAATCATCTAATCCAACAATAAAAAAAACCAAAACACTGCAGTCATCAAGGATGGAAATTGTATGACTTGTGTAAAAAATCTTTACTAACTTTACACTGTACAATAGACAAATGTGATTTTGATAACAATTCCACACAATAAGTTTGGCACATAGATTTTATTAATATTGAATATAAAATATTTTAATTCTAAATTAAAATAAAATATAAATGTGCACATATTAATATAGAAATTCATTTGGTGTATATTTAATATAACTTTAAAACCATTTTACATTTACCAGCTACTTCATTTAAGTTTTTTAAATGTCTGCAAAAAAATTAGAAATGTTTTAAAATTTCAGTAATATAACCTATGTGTTTCATTTAAGTCCTGCCTTTGTAAAAAAAAAATTTTTAATATAGAGTGTATTTTTAAATTAAAATATTTGAATATAAAA
Source organism: Kogia breviceps (assembly GCF_026419965.1). NCBI lineage: Eukaryota > Metazoa > Chordata > Mammalia > Artiodactyla > Physeteridae > Kogia > Kogia breviceps. The sequence continues at coordinate 73,206,796 of NC_081318.1, forward strand.
TAGTTCTAAGAAAGAAACTATTTCTCATTAAGCAAGTTTTTATTATTTCTGGCTTTTAATTATACATAAATTTAAATTGCCTTAAATGACATAGAAGATTGGGGAATACAATAATTTCACATTTTATACTATGAGCCTGTTCATATCATTCTGATTGACTACTAACTTTGGTTTATGTATTTATTAAAGAGCTGACACTGTAGTTTGTTGTGAGATGTTTATTTTTATAACAGAGCTTATAACAGTTATGACAAGGCATTTAATTAATGCATCATTCTGTTTAAAAGTAGGTGTTAACCAATATGAAATTCTATGTTTTAAAATAAAAATGTAAAGATCTAAGTATGCACAGAATGCTTCTTTATTTCTTATTGTGTGCTACATGACTCTCAGCACTGCCAGACAATTGTACATTGTCACACAAGGAAATGTAATAACATTCATACATGGTCATTGGTAGAGGACGTTACATAATTCCAAAAAGCTACCACTTCTGGAAAACTGTAGAGCCAATGATAAAGATGTGAGGCCATCCTAATTGCTCTATTTCCCTTCAATAGCCGCCCAATGGTGAAAGCAGAAGGAATATCCTAATTACAGAAACTGAAAAATTAGCTAAAAGATAAATTGGGCTTTTTCTAGCAGACAAAGGCTTCTACCATCACCTTGATACAAGCATAACATGTTCATAATCTTCAACTGCACATTTTCCAGAGCCATATTTAAACAAGTGAAATTTATGGAGTACTCTTGTGTTGTGATTTTCCTTTATTTAATCTAGTGGAAAAACTAAAGCAGATGAGGGAGCACACTGAAAGTTAAATAAAATATGCAGACAGATTTCCTGTCCTTAAGGAGTTTAAACAGTTTGAAGGAAAGGATAGTGTAGCATACTATAGATAAAAGGGTTTCACTGGAGAGATCAGATGGAAGCTATCAGGAGGTTTAACAAGGCCTTTGTTTTTAAGGATTCATCCCAGTTGGTTTTGGGCTACAGTCTTTCAGGCTCAGAATACTGATTTTGTTATGAGTGTTGCTTGGCCCCATTCTACCCTTCCCTCTTTAGCAATAGTACCCACACCCTGAGTTTGAATAGAGCACACAGCTGAGACTTAACTACCCAGACTCCTTTGCAGCTAAATATGGTTACAGGACTAAATGTTGGCCAGTGGGGCAGATGCGAGAGGACCCCAGGATCTCACTTCCCCTTTCCATGTTTTTGCTATCTCGACAATTAGAGGTGTCTTGGCAAAGGAAATCCTGTGCTGAAATATTCAGAGCTTCCCCTTCAGCCAAGAACTGCTCTCCTCAACTGAACCCTGGTAGGGAAACAATCTTTTTAGCTGAACCATTGCATTTGATCGTATAGCAGATATTTTGTACTCTAATGATGTGTTATTTATATAATTGTCTTACTCCTTAGCAATACTAAATACCATTTCTGTCAATTTTTCAAATAAGGAAAACAGGGCACATAGAGGTTAAGCACCATGTATAAATGAACGCAGCCAGTAGGTGGCCAAGGCTGGATTCATAGGCAGATCTGTTTTTCATTCCATAAATGACTGATCATATGTTTTATGAGGATAGATTTTTACTGTTAATTAGTTTTACTAGTTTAACTATGTTCTTAAGAACCAAAAACACGTGCAATAAATAAAGTTGAGGAGCTAATATATGTGGAGAAACACTACACAGGAAGAAGTGAATGGAACATAAAAATGAAAAACAAAATGTTAAGTGCATTCAGATGCTGTAACTAGATTGGAGCAGTCCATGGAGGATAGCATTTGGCCTAGGCCTTGCAGGAAAGGTAAGTGTAGACACGCAGAAAAGCAAGGTCATGGAGAGGTAACAGAATAGTAAAGTAGAAAAGGGAGGGGATTACATCCAAGAACATTGAAATCTTGTTGAGATGCATCATTGGATACTGAAAAACAGTAACCTACAGATTCTAGTCTATGGAAAGCCTGCTTTCCTGACTAAGAAGTTTGAACTTTGGTTACTAGGAAAAAGCAAGCCCTGAAGTTTTTGCACAGAAAAGTGGTATTACTGGAACTATACATGGTTTGGAATATACTAACATAAACTAAATATAATTTTTAATTAAACATTAATTTTATCCCTTCTAATACTAAATATAAATACCACTTAATAATGTTAAATATTTAATTCTATTAAATGCCATTTAATAATAAATTTAAATACTATTAAGTACTAATGTAAAAGAAACTGAAGTATACAAAAGCAGAAAAATTTGAAAATCCAACTTCCTAACAGCAATCACTTTCATATGTAGGCATGCTTTCACTTTATTTCTCTAGGCACTTTATAGCTTATTATGCAGATAACACATATTTGTTGTAAAACATCCAAAAATACCTTGACATTAAAATTAAAATAAATATTACTCCAATCCAACCACTCAGAGTTGACCATTGCTATATATTATGTGTGCGTGTGTTTGTAACTAAGAAAGAAATATGCTATTAATAGTACAGTATAAAGATACTTTTTCTTCGAAAACATTTCAAACATTTTTCATGTCAAGATTTAAACTATAGCTTTACTAGGTGGATATAATCCCATCCAAGAGTGTGCCACAATCATAGCTGTATGTTCAATGAGAAAAAGAATGAGTAAGAAATGATACTAAATATAAAACAATGGTCAACAACTTTAGTATTCAATAGGAGGAGATTGGTTAAATAAACTGTTTTTGAATGGGAGAGATCTGCACATTTATAATGGCAGAGGAGAGGGAGCCAGTGTAGAGAGAAATGTTTATATTGGTATGGTTTGTATTGGTCTAAGGTACAATAGGGCAGCATTTCAAATTATGACAAAGAGGAATCTGTGAAATGAGCTTAGAGAATTTTTGTGAGGAAATAAAGATTTAGACAAAAGTACAAAGGGAGGGAATAAGAGCTACTGCTACAAGGAAAATTCGAAAGAACTTAGAGATTGGCTAGATACAGGTGATAAGGAAAGAATTTAGTTGAATAGAATTCTAATGCCAACTCTGAAAGTCACTACAGACTTCTACCCATATTGGATAAAACTCCCAATCTGGTCTCACAAACCACATTGTTCTTGCCAGTCCATGACTTTTAGACTAAATTCTAACTTCATCAAAATATTTGGCCAGACAAAACTAAAGCTGCAAATTTTTAAACCATGTCAATGGTCATGCTTTCAGTATTATCAAAATAAGCCTAAGTGCAAGATAAGCAGTATCTCCTTTTAATCTAGTTATTTATATATGAATATTTTGATCATAATTAGAAGTAGTGGTGGGCTGCACAAGAAAAACAAATGGCACCTTGGCTTCCAACTTGGCAATCCTTTTGCACTTATTTGGACTGGTGCATTATTTCGTACTTAGGGCCCAATGCTGTTTAGACTTCTTCCAATGAATTTCTTAACGGTCATAAAAAACTATCTGTCTATAGTGGTGAGAGGAAAACTCTTTCTTTATTGGGCTTTGTCATACTTTGTGCTGTTTTTCCATTGTTATGAGTACAAAATACATTCTAACCATCACTAAAGTCATGAGAGATAATTATACATTTAAGAAAATCTTAATTTGCCATTAACAACATTTAAAAAATATTTTCCCCTATTAAATTAAGGATAATCTATAGGTCCATGATTTTCAAAGAGTAGTTCCCAGACCAGCAGCATCAGTGTCACATGAAAACTTGTTAGAAATGCAGATTTTTAGTCTCTACCCCAAATCTTCTGAATCTGAAACTCTGGGAATGGGGCCCAGAGATCTGTGTTTTAACAAGCTCTCTAAGTAATTCTGATGCCTGCCAAAGTTTAAGAGCCATTTCCATAAAGAGTAAAAGTTAGCATCAGGAAACCAAACGCTATAGATTATGCTTACTGGTGCACATAGACGAGTACCTGATACTCAATACTCAGTGCAAGTACTTATTTATTAAGTGTTGAATGAGCCAGTGATGTTCTATTTTCTCTGAGCCCCTCAGACATGTTCCTTTGAAGACTGTGCTCAAAGTTGTCTGTCATTTATTATAGCTAAAATCAAAGTAATAAAATGATTGTCTGGCATGTTGTTTAAGAAAATAAAATTGACTTCAATTACTTTTTAAAACAAGCCTAACATATCCAGTGTATGTAGAGGCCCATATTAAATATTTTTATTATCTACAGGCAGTTCTCTTTTTTCTGTCACTTAAACACTCTCTGTTCTTCCCAAAAGCTAAATGCATACAGATTTATGTGTGGGTGTATGAGATAGTGGAGGATCTCTACCACTGCCCTAATTAATAGGGAAATTCCTAACATGGTCTGTGGAGTTCCATCTTGGTCAGAAGGCTAAATCTTCTCTTCATATTCTCACATCCACCAAAGTATACAACTTCTCTCCCTCCTCTCTATTCAGAGACACTTGCAAGTGTCAAGGTCTGTTGTCTGTCTACAGGGAATACAAGTGGGACAGCAATACCAAGGACAGCTGGGTACAGCATCCCTTCCATTCCACCCACTGGTCGCTGGAGTAGAAAACCCTTCTGCTCCCTCTTACTTTGAGGAATCACACTTGTTTACTCTTCTCTAAGAAAAATATCTAAGTCATCCCTTTCTTCCTTACCCCAGATCCAGTTCTATCTCATCCTGAAAAAAAAAAAAAAAAAAGCTCTACAGATATGCATTCAAATTTGTCTCTGGTCCTCTAAATTTTGAACTTATTTTGGTAGTATTTCTTCTTTAGTGTGGACTTGGACAAGGGAAAATAACCTGTACAGTATCAGTGAATAGAAAAAAAGGAAAGGAAACATATGTGTATGTGTATATAGGGGCAGACAGACCCAAAGAATAAGAAATGGTACTGAGAACTTATTCTGGGGCTCTGGATCCCTCAGGCCAAGGAGGATATAAAGAGAGGGCAGAGACAGGAAGGAATGGATACTGTTAAAAATAATTTTTGAGAGGCCCTTGCCTTGAGTCTCCACTTCAGCTTTCTTTGGGGATAGGAGGGGATATTCCCTCTAACTTCCAGCCTAGTGTGGCTTCAAGGGAATTCTTAGGACCTTTGAAATGTACTCCCTACACCTGGGAGACAGAAGTCTGATGCCTAGCTCATGCCAGAAAAAGAGTCTTCATCATAGATTAGTGCTCATAACACATAAGGCTGTGGCCTGGGTCCTATCTCCCCCCATGAAAACTAGAGGGGAAGAATGGCAAGTACTAGATATGTCTGTCCTAATTCTAACCAAGTGTCATTCTTACTCTACAGGTATATATAATCATTATATTATATATACATATATATCTTTAATGGCACTTATATATATATAATTATTTATAATTTGAAACAATAAATAAGTGTCATTTTCCCTTTCAAATACCGAAACAATACTATCAGACTCTTCTCAAGAATGATTTTAGGTGTAATTTAAACGCCCTCACCCCAACCAGAGAATTTGAGAACAATGAAAAACATGTATTGAAAACATTTGGAATAATACTGTTTATTATGTTTTTAAAATTACTTAGAGTTTATTTTTAGTGCATTTAATATGTATGAGATTACTTTGTATAAAAAATATTCACCTTATTCTACAGACTGATTTTGTAAATATTGGTTACTTTTCACTTGGCAATTTCCTTGCTTCCTTTGGTTTGACTAAGGTTTTTATTTTTTAAAAAATAGAAATACAGACTATTATTCAACATTTAAAATGAATACAGTTCTCTCTTTTGCCCTTGGATAAATTGTGAAAAGACCAATTATTAAGCTTCAAGATTTCATTACTTTGTCCTCTGATGACATTGAGTCTATTTGGGTAGAAAAAATATGTAGGACTCTTCAAGTCAAAATTGTATGACTAGAATGGTAACTATATACATCAGCTTTTAAATTTCTTTTATTAATAAAAGAAATATACACAATTTAATTTTCTTCCTAACTCCTCAGTCATTTAGTAAAATAAGCATACATCTTAACTCTCTATTCTGGTAATGAGTAGATAATGGCCTAATTAGTCAGTAATCATTTGAAAACAAGAGCAGATAGAAGAAGAAACACACACACTTCCAAAGATATGGGGAGAAAGTAAATGCATTATTTAAAATGATGGTGAGTGAAGGCATCAGTGAGTCTTTTTGATGGGTGTAGGTGGTTCAAGAATAAAAGAGAGACAAATGGTGAAGAAAAAGTCACAGCAAGAATAATCTCCATCACTTATCTACCAGTCCTTACACACACACACACACACACACACACATACACAAACACACACACAAACACATACTCATTCTCATACATACATACACACACTCACATATACTACTCTGTATGAGATATGACATGTCATGACACAGCTGCCCAGCATCCCTCTTGGATTTTCTTTCTTTACGTTTAATTTACATGCAATACAATGCACAAATCTTAAGTTTATAACTTGATGAGTTTTGATAAATGTATACACCTGTATAACCACCATAGAACATTTTTGTCACTTTAAAAGGTTCTTTATGCCCCTTTCTGGTCAATCAATCCCCTTCTTATGATACTTAATTTTATGTCAACTGGATTGGGACACAGTGCCTAGATATTTAGTCAAGTAGTATTCCTGATATTACGGTAAGAGTGTTTTAGGGTGAGATTTACATTTAAATCAGTGGACTTCGAGTTCTCCATAATGTAGGTGGGCCTCATCCAATCATTTGAAATTGAAGTTGAATCAGTTCTGTCACTGAATCTAGCAAAAGGCTGATCTCTCTCAAGCAAGAGGGAATTCTCTAGCAGTCTGCCTCTGGAGCAACATCAGCTCTTCCTGGTTCTCCAACAGACTGCCTTTGGACTTGAACTGCAACTCTCCTGAGTCTGTCGCCTGCTGGCCTCACCAAACAGATTTTGGACTTACCAAGCCTCCACAATTACATAGGTAAATTCCTTTAGGTCTGTCTATCTATCTATCTATCTATCTCTCTATCATCTATCTATCTATCTATCTATCCTGTTGGTTCTGTTCCACTGGAGAAACTAACATACCTCCTCTTCCATGCAAACACTGATTTCTCTTACCATAACCAAGCAGCTTTCTTACTTGTAATTTCCCTCAGAATTAACAGACCTTCCCCTGATATTTATCCAAACCCAATCTTTTCATAGCAACTAAGTATGGAAGCTAGCATAATACTTAAATAAATTACCTTTGTTTTTTTAAAAAAGTCAGGTTTATTGTAGTATAATTTATCCTATAGAAAAATTCATTCTTTTCAGATGTATCTCAACAAATGTGCATGTATATCACTGTACAACCACTATGATAATCAAGATACAGAATAATTCCCAAAAGTTTCCAATGCCCATTTTATAGTCAGTCAATTCTTTCTTATTATCCCCAGCCCCTAGCAACCACTAATCTGATTTCCGTCCCTATAGTCTCCTTTTATCAGAATGTCATACAAATGGAATTATACCATATATAGCCTTTTGTGTATGGCTCCTTTCACATAGCATAGTGATTTTCAGATTCAACCATAATGGCATGTATAAGAAATACATATTGCTGAACTGTAAGATTCTACTGTATGAATGTACCACAATTTGATGATCCAATCACTGGTTAATGGGAATTTGGATTATTTCCAATTTTTAATGATTTTTGAGTGAAACTGCTATAAGCATTCTCATAAAGCCCTTAATGCAGACATATGTTTTGTTTCTCTTGTTTAAAGACCTAGGAGTAGAACTGTTAGGTCAAACAGTTAGTGTATGGTTAACATTATCAGAAACTACCAATCTGTTTTGCAAAGTGGCTGTACCATTTTACATTCCCAGCTGCAACAGATGAGTATTCCAGTTGCTCTGCATCCATGTTAGGACTCTGTAGTGTCAGGTTTTTAAAAGCCATTCTAGTAGCTGTGTACTGCTCTATCTTGGTGGTTTTAATTTGCACTTGCCTAATGACTAAAGATCTGTAACTTCTTTTCATGTGCTTCTTTACTATCTGTAGTGGCCAGCATCCAAGTCTCCCCCACCTCCCCTGCCCCCTGCAACAAATGATCCCAAGATACTGGTATTCACACCTCTGTATACTTCTAAATTTAACAGGGCTTTGTAACAAATAACAAATAGGATACCATGAAAATGATACAGTGTAACTTTTAAGGCTAAGTCATAAAAGCCACTGTTGCTTCCTCCTTGATGGCTCTTGGCTCCCTCACTTTGTTTTTTTTTTTTTTTTTTTTACATCTTTATTGGAGTATAATTGCTTTACAATGGTGTGTTAGTTTCTGCTTTACAACAAAGTGAATCAGTTATACATATACTTATGTTCCCATATCTCTTCCCTCTTGCATCTCCCTCCCTCCCACCCTCCCTATCCCACCCCTCTGGGTGGTCACAAACCACCTAGCTGATCTCCCTGTACTATGCGGCTGCTTCCCACTAGCTATCCACCCTACGTTTGGTAGTGTATATATGTCCATGCCACTCTCTCACTTTGTCACAGCTTCCCCTTTCCCCTCCCCATATCCTCAAGTCCATGCTCTAGTAGGTCTGTGTTTTATTCCCATCCTACCCCTAGTCTCTTCATGACATTTTTTTTCTTAGATTCCATATATATATATGGAATATATATATATATATTCCATATATATATATATATATATATATATATATATATATATAAAGCATATATATGTGTTAGCATACGGTATTTGTTTTTCTCCTTCTGACTTACTTCTCTCTGTATGACAGACTCCAGGTCCATCCACCTCACTACAAAAAACTCAGTTTCATTTATTTTTATGGCTGAGTAATATTTCATTGTATATATGTGCCGCATCTTCTTTATCCATTCATCTGTTGATGGACATTTAGGTTGCTTCCATGTCCTGGCTATTGTAAATAGAGCTGCAATGAACATTTTGGTACAACTCTTTTGAATTATGGTTTTCTCAGGGTATATGACCAGTAGTGGGATTGCTGGGTCATATGGTAGTTCTATTTGTAGATTTTTAAGGAACCTCCATACTGTTGTCCATAGTGTCTGTATCAATTTGCATTCCCACCAGCAATGCAAGAGTGTTCCCTTTTCTCCACACCCTCTCCAGCATTTTTTGTTTCTAGAGTTTTTGATGATGGCCAATCTGACCGGTGTGAGATGATATCTCATTGTAGTTTTGATTTGCATTTCTCTAATGATTAATGATGTTGAGCATTCTTTCATGTGTTTGTTGGCAATCTGTATATCTTCTTTGGAGAAATGTCTATTTAGGTCTTCTGCCCATTTTTGGATTGGGTTGTTTGTTTTTTTGTTATTGAGCTGCATGAGTTGCTTATAAATTTTGGATATTAATCCTTTGTCAGTTGCTTCATTTGCAAATATTTTCTCCCATTCTGATGGTTGTCTTTTGGTCTTATTTATGGTATGCTTTGCTGGGCTCACTCACTTTGACGTAAGCCAGTTGCCATATAATGACGACATTCAGAAAACCCTATGGAGGGGACTTCTCTAGCAGTCCAGTGGTTAAGATTCTGCACTTCCACTACAGGGGCCATGGGTTTGATCCCTGTTCCAGGAACTAATATCCCACATGCCGCCTGGTAAGCACAGTGGCCAAAAAAAAAAAAAAAAAACGCCTAAAGAGAAACCCCTATGGAGAGATCCACATGATAAGGAAGTCAGGCCTCCTGACATTAACCAGCACCAACTTGCCAGCCATGTGAGCCATTGTGAAGGCAGATCCTCAAGCCCCAGTTAAGGCTTCAGATGACTGCAGCCCCCACAACATCTTAGCTACAAAACAGAACAATACCAGTTAAAATGCTCCTGATTTCTTGAACTACAAAAACTCAGAAAATTTTTTATCATTATTTTAAGCAACTAGGTTATTTAGTAAATTGTTATGTGATAATAGATAATTAACATACCATTCATATCTTTTCTTTGGTAAAATGTATGTTCAAGCCTTCAGTCTATTTTTTTTTTTAATGGGTTGTCTTCTTGTTCTTGAGTTAAAAGATTTCTTTATATACTTTGGGTATAAATCCTTTATAAGATAGGTGTTCTTCAAATGTTTTCTCCCAGATTTTTGGCTTGTTTTCTTTCATTTTCTTAACAGACTCTTTCAAGGAAAGAAATTCCATATTTTGATGAAGTCCAAATTGTCTACTTTTTCTTTCATGGTTCATACTTCTGGTGTCATATCTAAGAAATCTTAGCCTAGTGAAAGGTCAAAATATTTTTTTCTCATATTTCCTTCAGGAAGTTTTATAAATTTAGGCTTTACTTTTAGATATGCAACCCATTTTTAAGTTTTTTAAAAATACAGTGGAGTTCATTTTTTCAAAATCTAATTATTCCAGCAGACTATAAATCATAGCAAGATCTTTAGAAAGACTATTTTTATCCATTAAATAAACTTGGTACCTTTGTAAAAAAAAAAAAAAAGAATCAACTGACTACAGTTGACTCTCAAACAATGTGGGGTGGGGTTAGGGGAACTGATCCTTTGCACAGTTCAAAATTTGGGCATAATTTATAGTCAGCCCTCAGTGTGCATGGTTCCTCTTTGTCTGTGATTCAGTATCTGCAGATTCAACCAACTATGGATCATGTAGTACTGTAGTATTTACTACTGAAAAAATTCATCTAAAAGTGGACCTAAGCAGTTCAAACCCAAATGTTGTTCAAGGGTCAACCATATATGTATGTGGTTCTATTTCTAGACTCCATTCTATTCCATTGGTCTATTTGTATATCCTTTACCAGTATTTCATTCGCTTTATTACTCTAGCTTTAGAGTATAAACCTTGAAATCAGTATGAATTTGCCAACTTTGTTTTTTCTTTGTCAAAAGTTCTTTGGCTATTCTTGGGACTCTGCTTTCCACACACATTTTAAAATATACATTTTTCAGTTTCTGTAAAAAGGCCTGATGAGGTTTTAATCAGGACTCTATTAACTACATAGACCAATGTAGTGAGAATTGAAATCTCTTTTTTTTTCTAGTTATGAAGATAAGTCTTCCTTCGTTTTTTTTGAATTTTTGAATTTTATTTATTTTTTTATAAAGCAGGTTCTTATTAGTTACCCATTTTATACATATTAGTGTATATATGTCAGTCCCAATCTCTCAATTCATCCCACCACCAACCCTCCGCCACTTTCCCCCATAGTGTCCATACATTTGTGTTCTACATCTGGGTCTCTATTTCTTCCCTGCAAACCAGTTTATCTGTACCATTTTTCTAGGTTCCACATATATGTGTTAACATACGATATTTCTTTTTCTCTTTCTGACTTACTTTACTCTGTATGACAGTCTCTAGATCCATCCACCTCTCTACAAATGACCCAATTTCGTTCCTTTTTATGGCTGAGTAATATTCCATTGTGTATATGTACCACATCTTCTTTATCCATTCATCTGTCAATGGGCATTTAGGTGGCTTCCATGAGCTGGCTATTGTAAATAGTGCTGCAATGAACACTGGGGTGCATGTGTCTTCTTGAATTATGGTTTTCACTGGGTATATGCCCAGTAGTGGGATTGCTGGGTCATACAGTAATTCTACTTTTCATTTTTTAAGGAACCTCCATACTGTTCTCCATAGTGGCTGTATTAATTTACATTCCCACCAACAGTGCAAGAGAGTTCCATTTTCTCCACACCCTCTCCAGCATTTGTTGTTTGTAGATTTTCTGATGATGCCCATTCTAACTGGTGTGAGGTGATACCTCACTGTAGTTTTGATTTGCATTTCTCTAATAATTAGTGATGTTGAGCAGCTTTTCATGTGTTTCTTGGCCATCTGTATGTCTTCTTGGGTGAAATGTCTATTTAGGTCTTCTGCCCATTTTTTGATTGGATTGTTGGTTTTTTTAATATTGAGCTGCATGAGCTATTTATATATTTTGGAGATTAATACTTTGTTCATTGATTGGTTTGTAAATATTTTCTCTCATTCTGAGGGTTGTCTTTTTGTCTTGTTTATGGTTTCCTTTGCTGTGCAAAAGCTTTTAAGTTTCATTAGATCCCATTTGTTTATTTTTGTTTTTATTTCCATTTCTCTACAAGGTGGGTCCAATAGGATATTGCTGTGATTTATGTCATGGAGTGTTCTGCCTATGTTTTCCTCTAATAGTGTTTAGCATTACATTTAGGTCTTTAATCCATTTTGAGTTTATGTTTGTGTATGGCGTTAGGGAGTGTTCTAATTTCATTCTTTTACATGTAGCTGTCCAGTTTTCCCAGCAACACTTATTGAAGATGCTGTCTATTCTCCATTGTATATTCTTGCTTGCTTTATCACAGGTAAGGTGACCATATGTGCGTGGGTTTATCTCTGGGCTTTCTATCCTGTTCCATTGATCTATATGTCTGTTTTTGTGTCAGTACCATACTGTCTTGATTACTGTAGCCTTGTAGTATAGTCTGAAGTCAGGGAGCCTGATTCCTCCAGCTCCATTTTTCGTTCTCAAGATTGCTTTGGCTATTCGGGGTCTTTTGTGTCTCCATACAAATTTTAAGATTTTTTTCTTCTAGTTCTGTAAAAAATGCCATTGGTAATTTGATAGGGATTGCATTAAATCTGTAGATTGCTTTGGGTAGTATATTCATTTTAACAATATTGATTCTTCCAATGCAATAACATGGTATATCTCTCCATCTGTTTTTATCATCTTTAATTTATTTCATCAGTGTCTTATAGTTTTCTTCATAAAGGCCTTTTGTCTGCCTAGGTAAGTTTATTCCTAGGTATTTTATTCTTTTTGTTGCAATGGTAAATGGGAGTGTTTCCTTAATTTCTCTTTCAGATAGTTCATCATTATTGTATAGGAATGCAAGTGATTTCTGTGCATTAATTTTGTATCCTGCAACTTTACCAAATTCGTTGGTTGGCCCTAGTAGTTTTCTGGTGGTATCTTTACGATTCTCTATGTATAGTATCATGCCATCTGAAAACAGTGACAGTTTTACTTCTTCTTTTCCAATTTGTATTCCTTTTATTTCCTTTGCTTCTCTGATTGTCATGGCTAGGACTTCTAAAACTATGTTGAATAATAGTGGTGAGAGGGCTTCCCTGGTGGCGCAGTGGTTGAGAGTCCACCTGCCGATGCAGGGGACAAGGGTTCGTGCCCCGGTCTGGGAGGATCCCACGTGCCGCGGAGCGGCTGAGCCCGTGAGCCGTGGTCGCTGAGCCTGCGTGTCTGGAGGCTGTGCTCCGCAACGGGAGAGGCCACGGCAGTGAGAGGCCCGCGTACCGCAAAAAAAAAAAAAAAATAGTGGTGAGAGTGGACATCCTTGTCTTGTTACTGATCTTAGAGGAAATGCTTTCAGTTTTTCACCATTGAGAATGATGTTTGCTGTGGGTTTGTCGTCTATGGCCTTTATTATATTGAGGTAGGTTCCCTCTATGCCCACCTTCTGGAGAGTTTTTATCATAAATGGGTGTTCAATTTTGTCAAAAGCTTTTTCTGCATCTATTGAGATGATCAGATGGTTTTTCTTCTTCAGTTTGTTAATATGGTGTATCACATTGATTGATTTGCGTATACTGAAGAATCCTTGCATCCCTGGGATAAATCCCACTTGATCATGGTGTATGATCATTTCAATGTGTTGCTGTATTCTGTTTGCTAGTATTTTGTTGAGGATTTTTGCATCTATATTCATCATCAGTGATATTGTCTGAAATTTTCTTTTTTTGTAGTATCTTTGCCTGGTTTTCGTATCAGGGAGATGGTGGCATCATATAATGAGTTTGAGAGTGTTCCTTCCTCTGCAATTTTTTGGAAGACTTTGAGAAGGATAGGTGTTATCTCTTCTCTAAATGTTTCATAGCATTCACCTGTGAAGCCATCTGGTCCTGGACTTTCGTTTGTTGGAAAATATTTAATCACAATTTCAATTTCATTACTTGTGATTGGTCTGTTCATATTTTCTATTTCTTCCTGGTTCAATCTTGGAAGGTTATACCTTTTTAAGAATTTGTCCATTTCTTCCAGGTTGTCCATTTTATTGGCATAGAGTTGCTCATAGTAGTCTCTTATGATGCTTTGTATTTCTGCGGTGTCCGTTGTAACTTCTCCTTTTGCATTTCTAATGGTATTGATTTGAGTCCTCTCCCTCTTCTTCTTGATGAGTCTAGCTAAAGGTTTATAGTAACTTTGGATTTTGTTTGTTGTTCTTTCTCTAGTTCCTTTAGGTATAAGGTTAGATTGTTTATTTGAGATGTTTCTTGTTTCTTGAGTTAGGCTTGTATTGCTATAAACTTCCCTCTAAGAACTGCTTTTGCTGCATCCTACAGGTTTTGGATTGTCATGTTTTCATTGTCATTTGTCTCTAGGCATTTTTTGATTTCCTCTTTGATTTCTTCAGTGATCTCTTGGTTATTTAGTAATGTATTGTTTAGCCTCTATGTGTTTGTGTTTTCTTCATTTTTTTCCATGTAATTGATTTCTAATCTCATAGCATTGTGGTCAGAAAAGATGCTTGATATGATTTCAATTTTCTTAAATTTACTGAGGCTTGATTCGTGACCCCAAATTGATCTATCCTGGCGAATGTTCCATGTGCACTTGAGAAGAAAGTGTAGTCTGCTCTCTTGGGGTGGAATTTCCTACAAATATCAATTAAATCTATCTGGTCTATTGTGTCATTTAAAGCTTGTGTTTCCTTATTAATTTTCTGTTTGGATGATATGTCCATTGGTGTGAGTGAGGTGTTAAAGTCCCCCACTATTATTGTGTTACTGTCAATTTCCTCTTTTATAGCTGTTACCAGTTTCCTTATGTATTATGGTGCTCCTATGTTGCATGCATAAATATTTATAATTGTTATATCTTCTTCTTGGATCGATCCCTTCATCATTATGTAGTGTCCTTCCTTGTCTCTTGTAACATTCTCTATTTTAAAGTCTATTTTATCTGAGTACTGCTACTCCAGCTTTCTTTTTATTTACATTTGCATGGAATATCTTTTTCCATCCCCTCACTTTCAGTCTGTATGTGTCCCTAGGTCTGAAGTGGGTCTCTTGTTGACAACATATATATATGGGTCTTGTTTTTGTATCCATTCAGTGAGGCTGTTTCTTTTGGTTGGAGCATTTAATCCATTTACATTTAAGGTAATTATCTATATGTATGCTACTATTACCATTTTCTTAATTTTGGGGGGTTTGTTTTTGTAGGTCCTTTTCTTCTCTTAGTTTCCCACTTAGAGAAGTTCCTTTAGCATTTGTTGTAGAGCTGGTTTGGTGGTGCTGAATTTTCTTAGCTTTTGCTTGTCTGTAAAGCTTTTGATTTCTCTGTCGAATCTGAATGGGATCATGCCAGGTAGAGTAATCTTGGTTGTAGGTTCTTCTCTTTCATCACTTTAAATATATCATGCCATTCCCTTCTGCCTTGTAGAGTTTCTGCTGAGAATTCAGCTGTTAACCTTATGCGAGTTCCCTTGTATATTATTTGTCATTTTTCCCTTGTTGCTTTCAATAATTATTCTTTGTCCTTAATTTTTGTCAATTTGATTACTATGTGTCTCAGCATGTTTCTCCTTGAGTTTATCCTGCCTGGGACTCTCTGCACTTCCTGGACTTGGGTGGCTATTTCCTTTCCCATGTTAGGGAAGTTTTCGACTATAATCTCCTCAAATATTTTCTCGGGTCCTTTCTCTCTCTCTTCTCCTTCTGGGACCCCTATAATGCAAATATTGTTGTGTTTAATGTTGTCCCAGAGGTCTCTTAGGCTGTATTCATTTCTTTTCATTCTTTTTTCTTTATCCTGTTCCATAGACGTGAATTCCACCATTCTATCTTCCAGGTCACTTACCCGTTTTCCTGCCTCAGTTATTCTGCTATTGATTCCTTCTAGTGTATTTTTCATTTCAGTTATTGTACTGTTCATCTCTGTTTGTTTGTTCTTTAATTCTTCTAGGTCTTTGTTAAACATTTCTTGCATCTTCTTGATCTTTGCCTCCATTCTTTTTCCGAGGTCCTGGATCATCTTCACTATCATTATTCTGAATTCTTTTTCTAGAAGGTTGCCTATCTCCACTTCATTTAGTTGTTTTTGTGGGGTTTTATCTTGTTACTTCATCTGGTACATAGCCCTCTGTCTTTTCATCTTGTCTATCTTTTTGTGAATGTGGTTTATGTTCCACAGGCAGGATTGTAGTTCTCCTTGCTTCTGCTGTCTGCCCTCTGGTGGATGAGGCTATCTAACAGATTTGTGCAAGTTTCCTCATGGGAGGGACTGGTAGTGTATAGAGCTGGCTGTTGCTCTGGTGGGCAGAGATCAGTAAAACTTTAATAAGCTTGTCTGCTAATGGGTGGGGCTGGGTTCCCCCCGGTTGGTTTTTAGCCTGAGGCGACCCAACACTGGAGCCTACCAGGGCTCTTTGGTGGGGCTAATGGAGGACTCTGGGAGGGCTGACACCAAGGAGTATTTCCCAGGACTTCTGCTGCCAGTTTTCCTGTCCTCACGGTGAGACACAGCCACCCTCTGCCTCTGCAGGAGACCCTCCAACACTAGCAGGTAGATCTAGTTCAGTCTCCTATGAGGTCACTGCTCCTTCCCCTGGGTCCCAATGTGCACACTACTTTGTGTGTGCCCTCCAAGAGTGGAGACTCGTTTCCCCCAGTCCTGTTAAAGTCCTGCAATCAAATCCCGCTAGCCTTCAAAATCTGATTCTCTAGGAATTCCTCCTCCCGTTGCCAGACGCCCAGGTTGGGAAGCCTGCTGTGGGGCTCAGAACCTTCAATCCAGTGGTTGGACTTCTGTGGTATAAGTGTTCTCCAGTTTGTGATTCACCCACCCAGCAGTTATGCGGTTTGATTTTATGTGATTGCCCCCCTCCTACCGTCTCATTGTGGCTTCTCCTTTGTCTTTGGATGTGGGGCATCTTTTTTGATGAGTTCCAGTGTCTTCTCATCGATAATTGTTCAGCAGTTAGTTGTGATTCCGATGGTCTTGCAAGAGGGAGTGAGTGTACATCCTTCTACTCTGCCATCTTGAACCAATCTGAGAACTGAAATCTTAACAATCTTGATTCCTCTGGTCCATGAACAAGATAAAGCTCCAATTAATTAGATGTTCTTTGATTTTTCTCAATGATTTATAGCTTTCAACATACAAAGCTTACACATATTTTGTTAGATTTATCCCTATGCATTTTATATTTTAATTCAATTTTAATGATACTTTTTATTAATTTCCATTTTAATTTTGCATTATCAGTATAGAAAAATACAATTGATTTTTGTGCATTGACCTTTTATCCTATGACCTTTCTAAACTCACATCTTAGTGAATGAAATGTTGAACAGGAGTAATTAAAGCATACACTTTGCACTGTCTCCAACTCTTCGGTGAAGGCATTTGGTCTTTCACAATTAAGTTAGTTATGAGCTGTAGGCTTTTATAGTTATGCTCTTTATCAACTTGAGGAAATTCTCTTCTGTTCCACATTTGCTAAGAGTTCCTTCATGATGGCTGTTGACTTTTTCAAATGTCTTTACTACATCTATTGACATGATCATATTTTCTTCCTTTTTAGCTTGTTGATATGGTGATTTACATTAACTGATTTTTTTGAATGTTCAACTAACCTAGCTGTTTATAAAGACCCCCCACCATATAAACTTACTCTCTATATATTCAGCCAAATTTTGCACAAGGTACAATCACAAACCCTAAGCTGTGGGACCTCACTATCCTGACACTCATCCTTTGACCCACAATCCTCTTTTCCCTTCACCTATCTGGATCCCTGTGTACCTTCAAGGTCCAGTTCAATTCCACTTCCTCCATGAGCCTTTTTCCAGTTATCTAAGTTCTCTCTCTATGGGCCAATCATTTGAAGATGAGCACTCTTCCAAATTTTTATTATCAAGAAGCAATATCAAGAAGAGGGAGAAATTGCTGGGGGTCAGCAAATGGAGATAAGAGTCAGTGGAGGAGATGTCAGGAGAAGATGGTGGAAAAGTAAGATGCGGAGATCACCTTCCTCCTCACAGATACATCAGAAATACATCTACACGTGGCACTTCTCCAATAGAACACCCACTGAATGCTGGCAGAAGACCTCAGACCTCCCAAAAGGCAGGAAACTCCCCACGTACCTGGGTAGGGCAAAAGAAAAAAGAATAAACAGAGACAAAGAATAGGGATGGGACCTACACCAGTGGGAGGGAACCGTGAAGGAGGAAAGATTCCCACACACTAGAAGCTCCTTCGCGGGCGGAGACTGCGGGTGGCGGAGGGGGAAGCTCCAGAGCCGTGGAGGAGAGCGCAGCAACAGGGTAAGGAGGGCAAAGCAGAGAGATTCCCGCAGAGGATCGGTGCCGACCGGCACTCACCAGCCTGAGAGGCTTGTCTGCTCACCGGCCAGGGCGGAGGCAGGGGCCGGGAGCTGAGGCTCGGGCTTCAGTCGGATCCCAGGGAAAGGTCTGGAGTTGGCAAAGTGAAAACAGCCTGAAGGGGTTAGTGCACCATGGCTAGCGGGGGGTGGGGTGGGGGGGTGAGTCCAGTTGAAGTCTGGAGCTGCCGAAATGGCAACAGATCTTTTCTTCCCTCTTTGCTTCCTGGTGCACGAGGAGAGGGGTTTAAGCGCGCCGCTTAAAGGAGCTCCAGAAACGGGCACGGAGCTACCGAAGAGACAAGAGACTCTCTCTTGCCTCTTTGCTTCCCAGTGCACGAGGAGAGGGGATTAAGGGCACCTCATAAAGGAGCTCCAGAAATGGGCGTGAGCCGTGGCTGTCGGCACGGACAGTAGAGACAGGTGTGAGATGCTAGGGTTGCTGCTGCCGCCACCAAGAGGCCTCTGTGCGAGCACAGGTCACTCTCCACACTGCCCCTTCTGGGAGCCCATGCAGCCCGCCACTACCGGGGTCCCAGAATCCAGGGACAGCTTCCCTGGGAGAACGCGCGGCGTGCCTCGGGCCGGTGCAGCATCACGCTGGCCTCTGCCTCCGCGGGCTCACCCCGCATCCGTGCCCCTCCCTCTCCCTGGCCTGTGCCAGAGCCCCCGAATCAGCTGCTCCTTTAACCTCGTCCTGTCTGAGTGAAGGGCAGACGCCCTTGGATGACCTACATGCAGAGGCAGGGCCAAGTCCAAAGCTGAACCCCAGGATCTGTACGAACAAAGAGGAGAGGGGGAGGTCTCTCCCAGCAGCCTCAGAAGCAGCAGATTAAAGCTCCACAATCAACTTGAAGTGCCCTGCATCTGTGGAAAACCTGAATAGACAGCAAAATATCCCAAGCTGAGGAGGTGGACTTTGGGAGCAAGATATACTATTATTTTCCCCTTTTTTCTTTTTGTGAGTATGTATGTGTGTGCTGCTGTGTGAGATTTTGTCTGTATAGCTTTGCTTGCACCATTTGTCCTAGGGTTAGACCGACCTGGTTTTTTTTTAATAGAAATTTTTCTTCTTAATAATTATTTTTTATTTTAATAACTATATTTTATCCTACTTTATTTTGGCTTCTCCCTTTCTTTCTTCCTTGCTTTCTCCCCTCCTTCATTCCTTTCTTCCTTCCTTCTGTCCTCTCTTCCTTCCTCCCTTCCTTTCTTCCTGCCTTCCTTCCTCTCTTCCATCCTCCCTTTCTTCCTCTCCTCCTTCCTTCCCTCCTTCCTTCGTTCCTTTCTTCCTACCTTCCTTTCTTCCATCCTCCCTTCCTTTCTTCCTTCCTCCCTTCCTTTCTTCCTTCCTTCCTTCCCTCCCTTGCTCCTTCCTTCCTTTCTTTCCTTTCTATTTTTTTTCCCTTTTATTTTGAGCTGTGTGGATTAAAGGCTCTTGGCGCTCCAGCCAGGCATCAGGGCTGTGTCTCTGAGGTGGGAGAACCAACCTCAAGATACTGGTCCACAAGATACCTCCCAGCTCCACACAATATCAAACAGCGAAAATCTCCCAGAGATCTCCATCTCAACACCAAGACCCAGCTTCACTCAAGGACCAGCAACGAACAGTGCTGGACACCCTATGCCCAACAAAGAGCAAGACAAGTCTACAGTCCCATCCATTAGCAGAAAGGCTGCCTAAAATCATAATAAGGCTACCAACATCCCCAAACACACCACCAGACGTGGACCTGCCCACCAGAAAGACAAGATCCAGCCTCATCCACCAGGACAGAGGCACTAGTCCTCCCAACCAGGAAACCTACTCAACCCACTGAACCAACCTTAGCCCAAAACAACAGGAACTACAAACCTGAGGCCTGCAAAAAGGAGACCCCAAACACAGTAAGATAAGCAAAATGAGAAGACAGAAAAACACACAGCAGATGAAGGAGCAAGATAAAAACCCACCAGACCTAACAAATGAAGAGGAAATAGGCAGTCTACCTGAAAAAGAATTCAGAATAATGATAGTAAAGATGATTCAAAATCTTGGAAATAGAATAGACAAATTGCAAGAAACAGTTAACAAGGACCTAGAAAAAATAAAGAGGAAGCAAGCAACAATGAGCAACACAATAAATGAAATGAAAAATACTCTAGATGGGATCAATAGCAAAATAACTGAGGCAGAAGGACGGATAAGTGACCTGGAAGATAAAATAGTGGAAATAACTACTGCAGAGCAGAATAAAGAAAAAAGAATGAAAAGAACTGAGGACAGTCTCAGAGACCTCTGGGACAACATTAAATGCACCAACATTCTAATTATAGGGGTCCAAGAAGAAGAAGAGAAAAAGAAAGGAACTGAGAAAATATTTGAAGAGATTATAGTTGAAAACTTACCTAATATAGGGAAGGAAATAGTCAATCAAGTCCAGGAAGCACAGAGAGTCCCATACAGGATAAACCCAAGGATAAACACGCCAAGACACATAATAATCAAACTGTCAAAAATTAAATACAAAGAAAACATACTAAAAGCAGCAAGGGAAAAACAACAAATAACACACAAGGGAATCCCCATAAGGTTAACATCTGATCTTTCAGCAGAAACCCTACAAGCCAGAAGGGAGTGGCAGGACATATTTAAAGTGATGAAGGAGGGCTTCCCTGGGGGCACAGTGGTTGAGAATCTGCCTGCCGATGCAGGGGACACGGGTTCGTGCCCCGGTCCGGGAGGATTCCACGTGCCGCGGAGCGGCTGGGCCCGTGAGCCATGGCCGCTGAGCCTGCGCGGCCAGAGCCTGCGCTCCGCGATGGGAGAGGCCACAACAGTGAGAGGCCCGCGTACCACAAAAAAAAAATAAAAATAAATAAAGTGATGAAGGAAAAAAACCTACAACCAAGATTACTCTACCGAGCAAGGATCTCATTCAGATTTGATGGAGAAATTAAAACCTTTACAGACAAGCAAAAGCTGAGAGAGTTCAGCACCACCAAACCAGCTCTACAACAAATGCTAAAGGAGCTTCTCTAGGCAAGAAACACAAGAGAAGGAAAAGACCTACAAGAACAACCCGAAACAATTAAGTAAATGGTAATAGGAGCATACATATCGATAATTACCTTAAATGTAAATGGATTAAATGCTCCAACCAAAAGACACAGACTGGCTGAATGGATACAAAAAAAAGACTCATATATATGCTGTCTACAAGAGACCCACTTCAGACCTAGTGACACATACAGACTGAAAGTGAGGGGATGGAAAAAGATATTCCATGCAAATAGAAATCAGAAGGAAGCTGGAGTAGCAATTCTCATATCAGATAAAATAGACTTTAAAATAAAAACCATTACAAGAGACAAAGAAGGACACTACATAATGATAAAGGGATTGACGCATGAAGAATATATAACAATTGTAAATATTTATGCACTGAACATAGGAGCACCTCAATACATAAGGCAAATACTAACAGCAATAAAAGGGGAAATCGACAGTAACACAATCATAGTAGGGGACTTTAACACCCCACTTTCACCAATGGACAGATCATCCAAAATGAAAATAAATAAGGAAACACAAGCTTTAAGTGATACATTACACAAGATGGACTTAATTGATATTTGTAGGACATTCCATCTGAAAACAACAGAATACACATTTTTCTCAAGTGCTCATGGAACATTCTCCAGGATAGATCATATATTGGGTCACAAATCTAGCCTTGGAAAATTTAAGAAAATTGAAATCGAATCAAGTATCTTTTCCGACCACAATGCTATGAGACTAGATATCAATTACAGGAAAAGATCTGTAAAAAATACAAACACATGGAGGCTAAACAATACACTACTTAATAACGAAGTGATCACTGAAGAAATCAAAGAGGAAATCAAAAAATACTTACAAACAAATGACAGTGGAGACACGACGACCCAAAACCTATGGGATACAGCAAAAGCAGTTCTAACAGGGAACTTTATAGCAATACAATCATATCTTAAGAAACAGGAAACATCTCGAATAAACAACCTAACTTTGCACCTAAAGCAATTAGAGAAAGAAGAACAACAAAAAAAAAACCCCAAATTTAGCAGAAGGAAAGAAATCATAAAGATCAGATCAGAAATAAATGAAAAAGAAATGAAGGAAGCAATAGCAAAGATCAATAAAAGTAAAACCTGGTTCTTTGAGAAGATAAATAAAATTGACAAACCATTAGCCAGACTCATCAAGAAAAAAAGGGAGAAGACTCAAATCAATAGAATTAGAAATGAAAAAGGAGATGTAACAACTGACACTGCAGAAATACAAAAGATTATAAGAGATTACTACGAGCAACTGTATGCCAATAAAATGGACAACCTGGAAGAAATGGACAAATTCTTAGAAATGCACAAGCTGCCAAGACTGAACCAGGAAGAAACAGAAAATATGAACAGACCAATCACAAGCACTGAAATTGAAACTGTGATTAAAAATCTTCCAACAAAAAAAAAACCCAGGACCAGATGGCTTCACAGGCGAATTCTAGCAAAATTTAGAGAAGAGCTAACATCTATCCTTCTCAAACTCTTCCAAAAGATAGCAGAGGGAGGAACACTCCCAAACTCATTCTATGAGGCCACCATCACCCTGATACCAAAACCAGACAAAGACGTCACAAAGAAAGAAAACTAGAGGCCAATATCACTGATGAACATAGATGCAAAAATCCTCAACAAAATACTAGCAAACAGAATCCAACAGCACATTAAAAGGATCATACATCATGATCAAGTGGGGTTTATTCCAGGAATGCAAGGATTCTTCAATATGCGCAAATCAATCAACGTGATATACCATATCAACAAACTGAAGGAGAAAAATCATATGATCATCTCAATAGATGCAGAGAAAACTTTTGACAAAATTCAACAACCATTTATGATAAAAAACCCTGCAGAAAGTAGGCATAGAGGGAACTTTCCTCAACATAATAAAGGCCATATATGACAAACCCACAGCCAGCATCGTTCTCAATGGTTAAAAACTGCAACCATTTCCACTAAGATCAGGAACAAGACAAGGTTGCCCACTCTCACCACTCTTATTCAACATAGTTTTGGAAGTTCCAGCCACATCAGAGAAAAAAAAGAAATAAAAGGAGTCCAAGTAGGAAAAGAAGAAGTAAATCTGTCACTGTTTGCAGATGACATGATACTATACATAGAGAATCCTAAGGATGCTACCAGAAAACTACTAGAGCTAATCAATGAATTTGGTAAACTTGCAGGATACAAAATTAATGCACAGAAATCTCTGGCATTCTTATACACTAATGATGAAAAATCTGAGAGTGAAATTAAGAAAACACTCCCATTTACCATTGCAACAAAAAGAATAAAATATTTAGGAATAAACCTACCTAAGGAGACAAAAGACTTGTATGCAGAAAACTATAAGACACTGATGAAAGAAATTAAAGATGATACAAATAGGTGGAGAAATATACCATGTTCTTGGATTGGAAGAATAAACATTGTGAAAATGACTCTACTACCCACAGCAATCTACAGATTCAGTGCAATCCCTATCAAATTACCACTGGCATTTTTTACAGAACTAGAACAAAAAATTTCACAATTTGTATGGAAACACAAAAGACCCCGAATAGCCAAAGCAATCTTGAGAACGAAAAATGGAGCTGGAGGAATCAGGCTCCCTGACTTCAGGCTATACTACAAGCCTACAGTAATCAAGACAGTAGGGTACTGGCACAAAAATAGAAATATAGATCAATGGAACAGGATAGAAAGCCCAGAGATAAATTCACACACATATGGTCACCTTATCTTTGATAAAGGAGGGAAGGATATACAGTGGAGAAAAGACAGCCTCTTCAATTAATGGTGCTGGGAATACTGGACAGGTACATGTAGAAGTATGAAATTAGAACACTCCCTAACACCACACACAAAAATAAACTCAAAATGGGTTAAAGACCTAAATGTAAGGCCAGACACTATCAAACTCGTAGAGGAAAACATAGGCAGAACACTCTATAATATAAATCACAGCAAGATCCTTTTTGACCCATTTCCTAGAGAAATGGAAATAAAAACAAAAATAAACAAATGGGACCTAATGAAACTTAAAAGCTTTTGCACAGCAAAGGAAACCATAAACAAGACCAAAAGACAACCCTCAGAATGGGAGAAAATAGTTGCAAATGAAGCAACTGACAAAGGATTAATATCCAAAATTTATAAGCAACTCATGCAGCTCAATAATAAAAAAACAAACAACCCAATCCAAAAATGGGCAGAAGAACTAAATAGACCTTTCTCCAAAGATATACAGATTGCCAACAAACACATGAAAGAATGCTCAACATCATTAATCATTAGAGAAATGCAAATCAAAACTATAATGAGATATCATCTCACACCAGTCAGAATGGCCATCATCAAAAACTCTAGAAACAATAAATGCTGGAGAGGGTGTGGAGAAAAGGGAACACTCTTGCATTGCTGGTGGGAATGTAATTTTTTTTTTTTTTTTTTTTTTTTTTTTTTTTGCGGTACGCGGGCCTCTCACCGCTGCGGCCTCTCCCCTTGAGGAGCACAGGCTCCAGATGCGCAGGCTCCAGATGCGCAGGCTCCGCGGCCATGGCTCACGGGCCCAGCCGCTCCGCGGCACGCGGGATCCTCCCGGACCGGGGCACGAACCCGTGTCCCCTGCACCGGCAGGCGGACTCTCAACCACTGCGCCACCAGGGAAGCCCATGGGAATGTAAATTGATACAGCCACTATGGAGAACAGTATGGAGGTTCCTTAAAAAACTACAGATAGAATTTCCATATGATCCTGCAATCCCACTACTGAGCATATACCCTGAGAAAACCATAATTCTGAAAGAGTCATGTACCAAAATGTTTATTGCAGCTCTATTTATGATAGCCAGGACATGGAAGCAACCTAAATGTCCATCAACAGATGAATGGATAAAGAAGATGTGGCACATCTATACAATGGAATATTACTCAGCCATAAAAAGAAATGAAACTGAGTTATTTGTAATGAGGTGGATAAACCTGGAGTCTGTCATACCGAGTGAAGTAAGTCAGAAGGAGAAAAACAAATACTGTATGCTAACACATATATATATGGAATCTCAGAAAAAAAAAATGTCATGAAGAGATTAGTGATAGGACAGGAATAAAACACAGACCTACTAGAGCATGGACTTGAGGATATGCGGAGGGGGAAGGGTAAGATGTGACAAGTGAGAGAGTGGCAGGGACATATATACACTACCAAATGCAAATTAGATAGCTAGTGGGAAGCTGTTGCATAACACAGGGAGATCACCTCTGTGCTTTGTGACCACCTAGAGGGGTGGGATAGGGAGGGTGGGAGGGAGGGTGACGCAAGAGGGAAGAGATATGGGAACATATGTATATGTATAACTGATTCACTTTGTTGTAAAGGAGAAACTAACACACTCTTGTAAAACAGTTATACTCCAATAAAGATGTTAAAAAAAAAAAAGAGTCAGTGGAGGAGAGTAGGGTAGCATAATATTTGAGTATCACAACTGGTATTTTTCTCCTAGCACAATAACACAGGGAATTTCTAGTTCTAGTTCTGGGGAGATTCCAGTCATGTTATGCTCATAGATAATCCTCCTCCCACCCTTACTGTTCTTGGAGCAATTCTGAAAGACTGTGCTCATTTTTTTTTTTTTTTTTTTTGGTGGAACAGCAAAGATAAAGAGAGCCTCCTATTTCTCTGAAAATACTTTGTAAAAATATGGATAAAATAAAGATAAAATGTTGCATATATTTATACAATAAATGCTCAGCAGTACCTTGTATGAAACATTGTGTTAACCTTTGTAGGGGATACAGAGATAAGATCTGTTTGACATCTCTGAATTTAAATTACACATAATGCAATTTATGTATACTTATGTTTACTTATTATTTCTTGTGTTGAAATCTCTATTCCTTTGTAGTCCCCCACCCCAGAAACACACACTCAGCTTCCTTCTACCCATGGAAAAGTGCTATTCAATATACAAATACTAAAATATATGATCACATTAAAAACATTATTAACATCAATTTAGCACTATTTTGCATAGGTTTACACAACCAGTTTCATTATCAAACAACTGTGAAATATAATCCTTAATTTGTAAAAATAATTTTGAATATTTTGTCATAATCTTTCACTAGAAAACCCATTTAAAACATAGCAAACTGGTTTTAATAAAAATTAAAAATGAAAAGCACCTTGTTTAAAGCCAGCTTTTAGAATTAAAACCATATGGGAGCTCTGAACGGTGCAGCTTTTGGCTCTGTCAGGATTTCTGTGATGAAACTGGCACCTGTTTTCATGGAAGTATTTTGCCACCTATGCTGTTGGACATTTGCAGCTTTGGCCTTAATAACAGTCTCCAGCTGATTATTAAATTACCTGGATAAGGATCTGCAAACTGTTAAATATTTCTTTTTGAAATTTATTTGTCCTAGTGTGGCAGACATAGTACAGAGTAACTGCAGAAATTGCCAAATGTTGGATTAGCACTACCCCCCTCAGATCAGAATCTTAAGACACAACAGTAAAACTTTGGTGATTTCCATGATCCAAGATGAAAAACAAAGAAGAAAGTCTGATACTGTAAATGATAGTGGGGATTTTTCTCCTTTATATTAAAACTCAGCTAATTAAAGTTCAGCTGGAATTTACAGTACTCAGTGGTCAAAATCAAATGTATGACTTGAACTACAAGTCAACTGCATTAAGAGTAATAGACCAGGATACTTGATGAATCCTAGTTTTACATATTACCCATTATCAAATTCTGTGTGCAAGTCTGAATTCTACCTTGAATAATTCAGGAACCATCTGCATGAGAAAGTCTGTGTAAATAGACTTTCTTCTATCCTCTGAAATTCTGATTTTCTGCTATGTTTTTCTAGCTAAGCCTTGTCAACCTAAAGTAAATAATTTATTAGTTCTAGTAAAGATATGATGGTAAAAGAAGAAACAACATAGAACCGTTTATAAAAGGAATGCTTCAAAAGTCTGCAGCTATGTAGAGTCTTCTTCAGTGCCTATTTATAAGTC
Organism: Kogia breviceps; assembly: GCF_026419965.1. Classification (NCBI taxonomy): domain Eukaryota; kingdom Metazoa; phylum Chordata; class Mammalia; order Artiodactyla; family Physeteridae; genus Kogia; species Kogia breviceps. The sequence continues at coordinate 73,234,244 of NC_081318.1, forward strand.
ATCAGTGAAAACCAGTATAGACAGTTCAGAGTATTTGAGCTGAGCGGTAATATAGGAATTACCCAAGGGAAGAGGAATACCTTGTTCACCCTTTGCCAGCTCCTGCAGAGACATGCCACACTGAGGAGGAAATAATCTCCACAAACACAAAGAAGTCTTCTCTCAAAGGGATAACCTTTGATCCCTTCCTGTAAGGTGTGTTTGTAAGGTGTGTTTGCTGTATTATTTAAGAATATTCAATTCTCCTATGAAAGACAAGAAAAGCAAATGGAATCAATGAAACTCATGAGAAACATTAAATATATATAGTAAGTATAAAAGTAGCTGTGAGACACAGGAGAAACTCAAATGTTAAGGCATAGATAGTAAGTTAGTAACCTGTGAGATACATTGGACACAGACAGAGTAAGAAGAGCATAAGTGATAAATATAGGTGGAGATGGAAAGATCAAAGACACCAAATATTCATATGGCACATGAGACACCAAAACTTCATATTCTACTAAATATTTATGAGGCAAAAGAGATACCAAATATTTATGAGATACTCAATACTCATGGGATTTTAAATTGCCCCCCACCCATTGGTGACACTCTGGCTCAAGTGTCCTCTGCCTAAGACATGCAGATAAAATCTACAACTGCTCTGCAAGCTAATGGGCAAGCTACAGCTGTGGCCAGGAATATTTGCCCCTGTGTCTCTCCTAAAGCACAAGCACTTATTGACTTCAGGCACTTTATATTGGCTGAGTTCCTTGCTCACTCTCAACTCTGGTCCTTGTAATTACCCTGACAGTGGGAATGATCGATGAGGCAGAGAGAAAGATAAGACATAGGAACACTGTATAGCACAGAATTCACATAGTGTGGTCCTTCCAACTCTCTACCCTTTCCTAAATGTATTAACCTACCCCGTCTATTTTCTGTTACTTCTCACTCTTTGTTTTAAGTTGATTCAATAAATCATAAATTTTGATGATTTAAGTTTAGTCTCTGAGTCTTTCTGTTCTGTGACCTCTGGGAAAGCTTCTCTGGTTGTATACTTGCAGGCTTCCATTGAACCATAATTTCCCTGTATGACACCGCATCTCCACCACCTCCAGTGTTGACTCTCAGCCTTGCAGTCCTGTTTGGTGTAGAGTATGACAGGTATTTAAGGAATCCAGAAGGACCTCAATGATGCTGTTGAGCTCTCCAGACTTAGACCCTCTTGCTGTCATCTATGCCTAAACAACAAAGCACCTTCCTATACTTGAGACATTTTTTATATGAGATTAATTTTCCTTACATAATCTCCCATTTATTTCTGACCTTTACATTGCCAGTTTTCCATTTTATTAGTTTTGTCATAAATAATTTTTCTATTTTAGATCACTACTGGATAAATTTTTCATTCCATTATTGACAGTCTTCCTCCCACTCCTGCCCTAGTCACACAGTTTCTTTTTCCACAAACAGCAAATATTTTCAGTTTTTTGAGTAGGAGAAAATAGATAAAAAAGAATGACCAAGGTCACTCAACTAAATTTAATTTTTACACTGTTCCCAAGTCTGGTAAGGATGAGAGGAAATAATTTCCATCAAAAAACATTTAAAGTATTTTAATATTAATTGTAAAAATAGTTAAAAGTGGTTTTTTGGGTACTTTGCATTATGTAAAGGATTTTTCAAATTATATGTTTTGATAATCAATGAAACTCCTTGAGAAATTAATATAATAATACTAGATGTGTGATCACAGGCAAGTTCCTTATCCCCTCTGTACCTCAGTTTTCTCATCCCATAGAAATGAAAATACCAATAGTACCTATCTCATAAGGTTGTTATAAGTATTAAAATAACTAATGCATGTAAAGTGATTAGAATAAATGCCTAGTACTTAATCATTTGAATTGCTTCTTTTGTAAATTGTTCATGTCCTTTTATGATTTCTCTATGACATATTCATCTTTAAGAGAATAATGTTGTAAGCATTCACCATTTATAAAAGATGTAAACCAGTTATAAAGATACTACTTGGAATTAGACTTTATTGAACTCTTGCCATGTCCCAGGCATTCTGCAAAGTACTTTATCTAGATAATCTCATTTAATACTCAAAACAACCTTATGAGTAGATATGTTATTATGTCACTTTAACAGATAAGAAAATGGAGACTTATCATTATTAATTAGTTTCCCCAAGGTCACGCAGCTATAACATATAGACAAGTCTTAAACCAATGAATTTATCCATTTCTGTCTCTAAAGTTCATACTGTTAATATTGTGCTTTAGTGCCCTCGGTCAAAACTTTTTTTTTTTTTTGGCAGCGCTGCACAGCATGCAGAATCTTAGTTCCCCGACCAGGGACAGAACCCATGCCCCCTATAGTAGAAGTGCAGAGTCTTAACCACTGGACTGCCAGGGAAGTCCCTATCAAAACTTCTTAAATATTTCACACTCTATAATTTGCCTATTAGCTTTCCTTAATTATGACACAGAAATGTTTCATTTTATGTAGTAATATCTAGCAATGTTTTGTAGTTTCTTTCACTGTTTTAATGATTAGAAAGTCATTTCCCACCCCAAGATAAGATATTCTGCGATGTTTTCTAGTTGCTTTAGAGTGCTTTTAAATTACATTTAATTCATTGATCAATTTGGTATTTATGTTTTTAATATGAAGTTAGGGATAACTTGATTTTCACCTCCAAATAAATAACCAATTGTCCCAGCACCATTCATCACATAATTTGTTCTTTTACTAATATGTTAATTCACTGTAACTACACAAACTGAGGGTCATTCTTGCTTATAAATTTGAATTATGGGAATATGAAAACATACTCTACTATGAAAATGTTAACAAAGCATTATTTGTGCAGAAAATTTAATACCTGCACTCTAAATTTAAAATCTCTCAAGAATATGGTAATTCCAAAAAGAGAAGTAGGAAATAATGATACACCATCTATGTTCCCGTGCTGCGTGATGCCTGAAGCACAGTGTTGTGTATTCCAGTAAATGATGTCCCTTGTCTGTGCAGCTCTGGTCTGTGAAGCCCTGTAACCAGCAACTGGTGGGTTAGTTTGGGCTCCTCCAGAAGCCACATCCCTCACCCCCAAAAATTCGAATGGAGATGATTTGAGAGGTGATCTGAGGAAACACTGGTAGGGGAATGGGGAATTGAAAGATAAATGGAAAATGACCAAGGAAGAGTGCCTTATCAAACTCTTTATCGGGGGCTTCCCTGGTGGCGCAGTGGTTGGGAGTCTGCCTGCAGATGCAGAGGATGCGGGTTCGTGCCCCGGTCCGGGAAGATCCCACATGCCGCGGAGCGGCTGGGCCCGTGAGCCGTGGCCACTGAGCCTGCGCGTCCAGAGCCTGTGCTCCACAACGGGAGAGCCCACAACAGTGAGAGGCCCACGTACCGCAAAACAACAACAACAAAAACAAAAACAAAAAAACCTCTTTATCGCTGTGGGCAAAGTTTAAACCTGTCAGTGAAGACCTCATTCCTTGGAGGTGTCTACCTTAGGAATGAGGGAGCTGGAGATTTTATGCAGCAACTCTCATCAGTCTGTGGTTAAAAGTTACTGGCAGTGGTGTTACTTCTTCAACACTTCCAGCTGACTCTGGAGGGAGACCTGGCTTCAGCAGCCAGATGACGGCTGAGAGAATGGGGGGTGCACTACCATAGTGAGCTCAGGGGAATGGATAGGGACTTAAGGCTGCCTTCTGCTCCAATGGTAAACAGAAACGCCATTAGTCAGCATTTATCTTGAATGAGTTGCTGAATTATAGGAAATCTCTAGGAATAAGTCCCTTGTGATTGCTGTGATGGAAGTGTGACTACTTTTTAAGATGATCTATTCATCTACTCTATCCATTCTGTCTATTCTAGGGTGATTATTCTGATCTACTACTCTGTCAATCAACTCTTGCACTGCTTTTTTTAAAAAAATCTTTATTGGAGTGTAATTGCTTTACAATGGTGTGCAAGTTTCTGCTCTACAACCAAGTGAATCAGCCACACATACACATACATCCCCATATCTCCTCCCTCCTGCGTCTCCCTCCATCCCACCCCTCCAGGCAGCCACAAACCACCTAGCTGATCTCCCTGTGCTATGCGGCTGCTTCCCACTAGCTATCAGTTTTACATCTGGTAGTGTATATATATATATATATATGTTCATGCCACTCTCTCACTTTGTCCCAGCTCACCCTTCCCCCTCCCTGTCTTGCACTACTTTGATATTTTAATCTCAATAGTTAGGCATTTTAGGGTAAATCCCTCCTTTTTATATTTTTCTTCAGAATGTTTTCAGCTAATTTCATTTTTCCAAATGAAAATCAGAATTTTTGCATGAAGCCCCACACCCACCAAAGAAAGAAATCCTGTCAGTAAATATATTAGGATTTCAAAAATTAATTTAGTAAGAATTAACCTTTAGAAACAAAATCAGTCTTCCTGTACAAATCTGCAAATTCAACTCTTTTTTGCGGTACGTGGGCCTCTCACTGTTGTGGCCTTTCCTGTTGCGGAGCACAGGCTCCGGAAGCACAGGCTCAGCGGCCATGGCTCACGGGCCCAGCCCGTGGCTCACAGGCCCATGCCGCTCCACGGCATGTGGCACGAACCCGTATCCCCTGCATCGGCAGGCGGACTCTCAACCACTGCGCCACCAGGGAAGCCCTCAACTCTTCTTTTATACCTCTTAATATATTGTTTTAGCTTTATTCACAGGACACACAAATGTTTATTCACAGGACACACAAATGTTTTAGAGGATTATTCCTGGATACGTTGTACGGCTTTCATTTTTGCCATTCAGTAAAGAATATCTCCCATCATCTCTTCATTGTATCTTTTAGCTAGATATAAAACTGCATATAGGGCTTCCCTGGTGGCACAGTGGTTGAGAGTCCGCCTACCGATGCGGGGTGCGCGGGTTCGTGCCCCGTTCCGGAAGAATCCTGCGTTCCACGGAGCGGCTGGGCCCGTGGGCCGTGGCCGCTGGGCCTGCGCGTCCGGGGCCTGTGCTCCGCAATGGGAGAGGCCGCGGCGGTGAGAGGCCCGCGTGCCACAAAACAAAACAAAAACAAAAAAAACCTGCATATAAGAAAGTCACCGATTCTTAAAAATTCCTCTTATTTTATCCAATCGATTTTTTAAATTCTAAGTATTTTTTATTATTTTCTTGTGCTGGCTAGGTTATAACCGAATCATCTGTAAAAACGATCATCTCTTCTGTCTTCATAAAATTCTATCATTAAATGTTTGTTCCTTTGAATCAAAGCAATGTCTCTAAGGAGCAACATCCTTCCGGGACATTAAGAATGTATTCGGATAGGGAGGGAGGGTGATGCAAGAGGGAAGAGATATGGGGACATATGTATATGTATAACTGATTCACTTTGTTATAAAGCAGAAACTGACACACCATTGTAAAGCAATTATACTCTAATAAAGAAGTTAAAAAAAAAAGGAACAGGGGCATAGTTATGTGAAGAAAGGAATGCTCTCAGTTGTATATTAATGAATATTAAATGCATTATTAATAAATAGGGTTTTTTTAACTTTAAGAAAAAGAACGTATTCGGGTCTTATTAGTCGTTATTAGTTTTTTAGTGTGAAATCACTAATCAGATCCTTTATAGGAGGATATTTAATTAAGATAATGTATTAACAGGGAAAGGAGAAAATGTACTGGTAGAAAGAAAAGGCTGGAGTTGTTTCTAAGCCTGTAGAGGTAAGATACGAACAAAGCTATTAATCTTGGCTGGGGAAATACCAAAGAAATCTGTTCTGTCTTCTACAATGATAATTAGGGAACGCTCTGATCTCCAGTGGCCTTCCCACTTATCAACCTGGCCCTTGTCCAGGTCTCCATCTAGCTACTGCTTCCACTCCACTTGATGACAAGTAACAATAGAGCAAGAAATGCTTTCACAAGGAGCTTGGCTCAATACCCACACATTTTCTGAATTGCCTAGGGCTGCATGCTTGGGATATGAAGAGTAGAATATTCTGGATTTCATTATTACACAGCTGGATTATAAAGCATTTTGCTAAGTTTCTGAAAGTATAGAGCTTTATTACTTTTACTCAAGGATAGTAAGATATTGAGTACTTTTTCAAAAAGTGCAGAAATTAAACTTACAAAGAGATACCTTTAGGTAGGATATTAGTAGCATTTTAAATAACTGTAAATAACTAGAAGGAAGAAAGTCTCTATCTGCAAATACAAAACTTCTCTCTCACTAAGCACCATTTGATTGAAAATAAGGACGAAAGGAAAGGAGGGAGGGAAGGAAGAAAAATGGAAGAAACTCTTACACAAGTAGTAATTCAAGTGATATTTCCAATGAAAGAATCGGATTTAATTCTCATTTCTGTATTTTACTTTGTTTTTCTTTAATCAGTATGCCTTTCTGTAAGCCATGTTCCTGAATATCTTTGAGGAAAAATTACTTTGGAGATTCTCCAGATGGAAGTACAGTTCTGAAAACTAAAATTGTCTGAGAAAATTATCACCTTTAGAAAATGTAAAGCCTTTGCATGTGAAATGACTGACGTGCAAAACTTGTTTTTAGACCCAATGAGCTAAGACTTTACGAAATTATTCAGTAATAGCTTTCATTATTGTCTTTTTGGTAAATGAAATAAGATTAACACAGTCTAATGTTTTGGAAATCATTAAGTAGAAAATGAAAAATCCTAAAACGTAAAGCTAGAAGCACGTATTTCTTAATTGGAACCAAGTGAACACCACCTGTAATTTTCTTATTCAGCAAAGTCAAACCCTTCAAAAATCCTGACATACACTGATGTGCTGGGAAGGTAACAAGTCCTGACTCTAGAGGAAGAAGACAACCGAAGCTTTTTGTTTGAAACCCTCCCAGACCTTGCCCTATGCATCTCTCCCTTTGGCTGGATGTGATTTGTATCCTTTGCTGTAATAAAACTATAATCATAAGTATAACACTTTCCTGAGCTCTGTGAGTCATTCTAGAAAATTATCAAACGTTGAGGGGGTGGGGGTGGTGAGAATCCCTAAATCTGTGGCTAGCTGGTATAATAGCCTATGTCTAAAATTACGGCAGTTTTATAGAGGAGTGTGCTCCTAATCTGTGAAGTTAGGCCTAGTTAGTGTCAGCATCCATTGCAGTCCTTTTTTAAATTAAAATCATGTCACATTCTACTTATAAATTCTTATGTCTTTCTTTTTTGCTTTCTATCTTCTATTAGTGATTTTATAGCCAAATTGTAAGACTGAGATAGTGGTTTTTTTAAGTATAATTGGGTTAAGGAGGTCACATCTTATTCTGTTACTTTTCCCTGTTATCTTCCTAGGTGGTGGGGTGATATTCTCCCATCAGGATTCATTTCTCCAAGCCGTGCTTCTGCACACCATCTTAACTTTGCTAAGTAACTATGTTAATCTCCTAAAGTTTATTTTTTAAAAAATCCTTTACTAAAGAAGCTACATTCCTTAGGATGATTATCAGAATAAACTGACTTTAAAAGAAGATTTTTCTCATGATTTAGCACTCTTTTGCTAACTTACATTATTATATCAGTTCTGTTTTGAAGGAGAAATTCTTCTTCTGCCTGACAGGTAAAAGAAATGTTTAACTATACTATTATTTTTATAAACAGATCTTAATTTGTATCTATAATATAGAGTCATAAACAAATAGTAATAGTCTAATGAACCTCTAGAATCACTCCATCTCTTTTCTGCTAGGACACACACATATTACCTAGGTAGATATCCAAGTTACAGTGGTCTCTGAGGTCTACATTAACTATCATATATGAACTCCTGGCTGCAAGAAGTAACTTGCCATTGATGGGAAATGCATTAGACTCAAAGTTCCTTAGGTTATGTAAAAGCTTCCCTTATCAAGGATGTAGTGTTCTCAGGAAAGACCCTAACTGCAGGAAAAAAAAAAGACATCCTAGCATTTCCCCCACCGTTATCAAGGAAGTTCATGTTTCTCATTTCATTTTTTGAGATGAAATTTCAAAAAAGTTAATAATCAGAATACCGTACCATGAGGAAATAGGATCAGAGAATGAATATATCAGGAATGTTAGCAGAGCACAAAGTTCACTTATCCAAGCCAAAACCCAGTGTCAAGAGTTTTGCTTTCTACCTGTTACAATTGATGAGCCTATGAGATTCATGTAAATGGATTAAACAGCTCTCAGGAAATGTTTGTTATTTAATTCTCACTCTATTTTTGTGTCTGGTAACTTCAGTTACACCAAGGGTTTGAAAAAATGAGGAACTGAGAAGCAGAGTCATACCCACTTTATAGAAGCAGTCTGACAGTACACATTGCTTCATTTCTCAGGAGATGAGCGGCTTAAAGTAATTATTTAAGGATAACTGTCTAAGAGGAAGAGAATGTGGAAGGTTGACTGAACCATGGACCATGTGCCTCCTAACTTTCTCATTTCATGGCTACCTTTCCTTTTTTCCCAGCTTGCTTCTTAGACAGGAGGTAAATTTTAAGGAGAAGACAAGTGCACTCACACCTCCTTTTTCTGTCCAGCTAACTTTTACTTCAAATAGTAATAACTGTACCCTAATGGCAGAATATTGGAAGGAAAACAATCAAAATGCTCAATATTTGGGCATACCTATCTCCCTTTAGTGTAAGAAATTTCAGTATGCCCTTGGTAAACCTAAATCTCTGTGCTTAGTGTATATTTTGTCTTCAAAACAGACTATATTCCTATTTGTTTGGTTTGTTTGCTCATGAATTCCTGCCTTGTTCAATCAAAGGAGTTGAGATACTTTAAAGTCAGAGTATGCCCAATAAAAATAACTGTATAACATGAATAGAAAGAGAAAATCTAGACAGACAGGCATGCAAATAGAACACCTAGACCAAATCTATTAATATGCAGAACATATAAGCAACCTTAGCTTCTTTAGTTGGGTTTCTGAGTTTCTAGGTGAAGTGAAAGAAGAATATAATCACTCAATTCTCTCTTTGGAGAAAGAGAAGGTCATAAGCAGGTTCTCTAGGAAGGAGACTTCTAGGCAAAGATTTGTATTCAGAAAGTTTAGTGGGGAGGGCTCTTGGGATTAGCACCTATGGGGGAGTGAGGGAACTCCAATGGACGTAGAGAGAAATGGGACTGTGAAGCCAACAAAAGCTTCCCTAAGGGGAGCACTGAAGCTGGGGTGGCTCTTCAGAGTTTTTCCAATTGGATAACATAGGCTTTATAACTCTCACTCCACCCCCTCAGATTGGGCTGTCACTGATGTAGACTGCTCCTGGGAAGTGGAGTAATGTTGGGCCAGGTGGCTCTCTTCAACAGAGCGCAATGAGGGTAGACAGGAAGGGCCTTAGCTGCAAGTCATCAGCTGTCAATTCTCCCAGGAGATTTGTTATGTGTGCTTCAATCCTGAAGGTCATGGTTTTGGTGCACCCCTACTGTTCACTTACAAAAGAAAGAAAACAGATTACTCTCTCTGGGAAAGCAAAGTTATTCCAAAACAGGATGAAAAATAAATTATTTTTCATTACTTGGTATATAGAAAACAGAGTAGTATGATGGAAAAAAATTCTCACCAATAGCCCTACAGGAAACACAGTTAACAGATTTCATGGGGCTATTTTCTACAGTGTCCTTGATAAGAGAATCACATTAATATGCCTCTCCATGAGATTCTGTAAGGGGCGAACCACAAACAACCCTGGGGCCCAGTCTTCTGGTGATCCAGCTTCATTCATTCATTTGTTCCTCTATTCAACAAATAGCTATTGGGTGCCTAATGTGTGCAAAGCATTTTGCTAGGCACAAGAAATATTATGAGATGTGGGAAAGATCCCACAGAAATTGCAGATTTTAATCAGAGAATCACATGATGAACAAATGTGAAATCACACCGTTGATAATTACACACAAGAGAGGCTCACTCTCCAGTGTTAACAAAGCTTCTAGTAGTGGAAACTGACCTGGTTATGGAGGTCAGAGATGCATCAGAGATGGTGCATGATGGTCAGAGATGAGGAAGTGATTATTTTTTAAGGCAGAGTAGGAGCTAGCCAATTGTAGCAGAAAAGGGCAATGGACCCAGTGTTGGAAGGGACCACAGGACACCAAGAAGGCTCGTTTAACTACAGTGCAGACAGATGCTGAGGGCAAACTTGAAAGAAGATGAGAATACGGCATTAGGGAAAGGCAGCCCAGGCAGAGCCTTGTAGATCATATTAAGGAATGTGGTCTTCATCTTGAGAGAAATAGGAAAATCATTGAAGTGTTGTAGTGAGGAGGTGCTAGGTGAGGAGGTATTGCTAATAAGACTCATTTGGAGGATGTCCTAGTTCTCTATGGCCGGTATAACAGATTACCACAAATTTAGTACTTAAACTATGAAAATTTTATTATCTTAAAGTTCTGTCGTTCTGAAGTTTATAATGGGTCTCACTGAGGTAAAATCAAGTTGCCAAAGGGCTACATTCCTTTCTGGAGGCTCTAGGATAGAAGCTGTTTCCTTGTCTTTTTCAGCTTCTAGACACTACCCACAATTCTTTGCTCATGCCCCCCTTCCATCTTCAAAGCTAGCGACAGCCAGTAGAGTTTTTCTCACATCACATACCTCTGCCACTGACTACTGCGCATCCCTCTTCCACACTTAAGTACCCTTTTGATTAGATTGGGCTCACTCAGATTATCTACGATAATCTCCCCCATCTCAGTATTAGCTAATTAGAAACTTTAATTCCATCTGTAGCCTTAATACCCCTTTGCCTTATAACCTAACATAGTCACAGGTTCCAGAGATTAGGCCACAGACATCTTTGGGTCTACCTACCAGAGTGGAAGCAAGGAGAACAAGGAGAGAGGCTTTTGGATTTGGTGGTGGTCAATATGCAGAACTCTGGACAGATTTGGGAGTAACTTGGGAACTAAAACTGAGAGGAGTAAATCATGATTGTCCTGGGAGTGAAATCTATCCAAGGAGCAATTTCGGAACACCTGAATGTATTCATTTATTCAATATTTCTCTTTGTTCAGATATTTTGTGAACAGATATTGTTCTATTTTCTGGGGAAGGAGTACTGAGTAATTCATAACAGCCTGTGCCCTCATAGGACTTACCCGCAAGATGAGCTGCTTATGCCAAGAATGATTGTCTATAAATATCTCTTTTCTCAGGCAGACATTTGATGGGTTTAGATAATCACTGCTTTCGGATAAGGACATGACTGAAGCTTTATCCTACATTCTCTGTTGGTTGCAGCCACAGGCTACCTGAATTTTAATTATAGTTTTGATATGAGCATATACCTTTATGCTAAAACAGGAAACTATGCAGTCTAAGCAAATATTGTCCTCAATTTGCCACAGCTGAATTCTTCATTTCTCCAAGAGTTATGGAAATTTGCCATAAACTTGCTTCTTAATTCTGATTATCACATGGCATATGAAAGTTTTAGGAGAAAAGAGATGCCTTTTGATATTCAAACTAAGGGGTTCCACATTGGACTGGAACCTGAGATTTCTCAGATTTTGTATCTTACAGGACATATTTTGGACCTTGTAGAACTTGTCCCCTTCCTACAGAGTCTGATTTTTATAAGAAATATACAAATTCCCCTCATATATTTTGAGAGTAAAAGCAAACAAAAATTATCTATAGCTAGAAAGTAATTACCTGGTTGGAAAAGATGAAATAGCACTAAACAGAGGCCTTCTGCTGTATTAAATGTCTTCTAGGTTATCTAATGCCTGTATTTTATGTTCCATGATTTAGCTTCTAGCTATTGAAGCAGGTATGGGATTACATATCACTAATCCTTTTCCTTTTTTTTTTTTTTTTTTTTTGCGGTACGCGGGCCTCTCACTGCTGTGGCCTCTCCTGTTGCGGAACACAGGCTCCAGACGCGCAGGTTCAGCGGCCATGGCTCACAAGCCTAGCCGCTCCGCGGCATGTGCGATCTTCCCGGACCGGGGCACGAACCCGTGTCCCCTGCATCGGCAGGCGGACTCGCAATCACCGCGCCACCAGGGAAGCCCAATCCTTTTCCTTTTAACTAAATAATTCTGTTCCAAATTAAGAAATACTTAATGTGCTTATAACAGAAAGTTTCATACTTGCATTTATTCAAGTTTTATGAATTAAAAATATCTAACCTAATTCAAGTAGTAGTATTTTGCTTCTCTCCTTTTTAAAATATATATTAATGGGAAAATATCAAAATTTAAATCAGCTTCTGAAAGCAAGAACGACTGGAGAGGCAACTCCTACATCTTAAGGGTTTACCCCTAAGTGCAATTTCAGATAGCTTCCAAAACTTTCAAATAGAGTTGTTAGGACTAAAATTATAAAAAACCATTAACTTCCATGCAGTTGGTTATGCCTTTTCCTGCATGGGTTTGTAATTCTCTGGCAATATATTTCTAAGATTTAGTTTGTTAACTATAAATGGTATGGGTAAACTATGATTTTTCTTCAGAAAATCAGTTATAGCAATTAATCTGAACAGAAACGTGAAATTTATTAAACACTTTCTACATACACATTACACACAAACACACACACACACACACACACACGAGTTTCACACATCAGACATTCTACTTTAACATGCAACATGGAGAAGTAATTTTGGCAGATGGTCCTAAACATTTGTCTTCCTTAGATGACCATCTGGCTTAAACATTCACCTCATAGTTTTCAATTGCTCATTTCTATTTTTCAAAAGAAAAATGGTGTCTAAATTTGCAATGAAATGGAAAATACAGAAACTGGCTTTTACATAGTTGGGGCAATGTTCTTCTGTGGAATCTTACAACTAGTTAGCCATCCATAAGAACGAATGTCAATGAATACATCAAGAGCAATAAACGGTGTTCAAATCCCATACATGCCTCACCTCAAATATTACCTATGTATCATGGCAGGCAGAGTGGCATTGGTAGGATGGTTTATGGCATGGGAAGAACCAGCATTCTTATAAAAATGGGAGAAATTCATTCCTTGGAGGAGAGAGAAGAAGGGATTAAATAAGGCTTCATGTACACCCATGTTATAGCAGCACTATTCACAATAGCCTAGAGGTGGAAGAAACCCAAGTGCACAAGTGAATGGATAAACAAAATGAGGTACATACGTATAGTGGAATATTATTTATCCTTAAAAAGGAAGGAAATTCTTCCACACGCTGCAACATGGATGAACCTTAAAGACATTATGCTAGGAAGAATAAGCCAGTCAAAAAAACACAAATACTGTATGATTCCACTTATATGAAATTATCTAGAGTCATCAAATTCATAGAACAGAAAGAAGAATGGTAGTTGCCAAGGGCTGGGGGTAGGGAGAAATGGGGAGTTGTTGTTTAATAGATATAGAGTTTCAGATTTACAAGATGAAAAAGTTCTAGAGATTCGTGTTTCACAGCAATGTGAATACATTTATCACTACTGAACTGAACACTTAGAAATGATTAAGGTGATAAATTTCATGTTGTGTTTTACCACAACTTTAGAAAAATAAGTCTTCAAAGAGAAAGATCACTTGAACTGAACAATAACATGAATAATTACAATAAACTGGTGGAAGTGGGGGACAATTCTAGGGAATCTTAAATCAAGAGGATACCTTGGGAAAAGGATGGAATTGGGAAGATACAGAATAGTCAGACTGGCAACTAGTTTAGGGTAGGTCATATTCCACTGACTAATAGGCTGAACAGTGCAGCTGGAAATGTAGATCTGAGCCTATGGTGGACATTTATCTGTCTCCACAATACCACCTGTCAGCTGCGCATGACTAGCCCCCCTTTTCCTTTTAATCTTCCTCAATTCATATGGTTTGGGGAGAATTAACTGCAGGTTTCAATAATCAAAGTATCCCCTCCCTCAAACATATACACACATACAGAAATGGGACATTTTGATTCCTTTGTAGGGTTTGGTAGGAATTTATCATGGAAAGAGACTCCATCTTCCATAGACATAAAATTTAAAGATCACGTCAACCTGTGGATGTCCCTAGACATCTTTTCCCATGTAGGGAATCCTACTGACAATACAGAAGAAATAAGAGTTGAAATAGAGACAGAAATAGAGTAGGTGGAAAAAAAAAAAGGAAGGAAGGGAAAGGGGGAGAGAGAGAAGAGGAAGAGGGAGGGAAGAATAAAAAGGGAGGGGAGGGAAGGAGAAAGAAAGGAAGAGGGAGAGAGAATGGGGAAAGAGACAGAGGGAGGAGGGGGGGCGGGGAGGGGGGAGGGAGGAAAACTTGATACCTGATAATATTTGAACATCTGAATCCACCTATGCCAATCAGAACAACCCTGGACTGTTCTACTTTATAGACCCCAAATTCCCTTGCTTGGCATAAGCTGGTTTAAGATGAGTTTTTGTCACTTGAAATCACAAGAGCTCTGACTAATCTAGGGCTAGATTGCGGGGAGCCTTCACGGGCTTTCATAGTGATAATCTGTCACTTTCATATGTTTGCAGATGAAGGAAGCATCATCATATGGCAACTCTTAGGAACCCCTCAGCTATTTTACAGGATTGTCGACCATACAGGCAGTTGGTAGACATTTGACCACTCAAGGTACCTAGTTTCGGCTGCTATAAAGTAACTGTAAAATGTACTAATTAAGAGCCTGGACACTGGAGCCTATCAGGTTCACATCTGACTTTACCACTTACTAGCTACATAAACTCAAGCCAGTTACTTAAACTGTGTCTTTCTTTCTTCATCTATATAATGCAGATAACAACGGGATTTTGTCAAGAGCCATGAAGAGTCTTAGACTTTACCTTATGTGCAAGCTAACAACTTAACTTGCCACAGTTTCACATATACTGACAGAAGACACAAAACTTCTGGATCTGAGACAAGCAGATAGCCAAAGTGTCAACACTGCTGTGTCAGTTCCCCAAAACAAAGTTCCCAGTGACACTGCAGGTTTGCCTAGATAAATGCTTGCACACACTGAGAACTGTGCTACAAAAGAGGAATTCTGGGCCTGGAGTGGTTGCTGCTTTACAGCAGCCTGTAAGCAAGCCAACTCTTTGTCCCAGAGCTGGATATTACCTCATCTCCCAAGCATTGCAAACACAAGCCTGAAAAGTGACTCAGGTAAAAAGCTCTCAGGGCCTTGCATTCTTGGCATTCTCAGCAAGATGGATAGCAGTGCAAGAGACCCATGGAGAATTAACTGTCTCCAACAGGTTGTTGAAAGGGCTGAATGAGTTAACATATGCAAGGTGCTAAGAAGAGTAACAACTCTGTAGAAGCATTAGTAGTAGTAGTAGTAGTAGTAGAAGCAGTAGTAGAAGTATTATAGTAGTAGTAGTGGTAGTATATGGATGTTAGCTGCCTGTTTCTTTAAAGTAGCCCCTCAATAATACATGTATATATCTAATATAAAATATATATTAGGTACATATATACATTTGGACAGATATATAAGATAGATATAATAGATATACAATATATATTTTAGAAAGTTGCAGAAATACAAATGATAATAAACTAAAAATCTCCACCAATGCCACCATCAAGTTTTATCCATTTTGTTTTGCTTTTTGTTTTTCTATGCATATATATTTTTATTTTCTTAAATTGATATCCAAGTCCAGATACCATTTTTATCTTACTTTTTCCACTTTTTATGACATTGTGAGCATTTTCCATTCAGTAAACAATAGTCTAAAATTAATTAATTTTAACAATATTCCAATGTATGAATATATCATAAACTTTTTACTTATTCCCTTACTGTTGGACATTTTGGCTGTTTCTCATTTTCCACTAGATGCTTAACTTCTACCACAAATGATGAAGTTAAGTGGAATTCCAATTAGAAGCAACCCAAAACATAAAGTTACATAAATTTAATTCCTGGACTCTCAACTCTAAGTCTTTCCTTAATTGGTAATAAGCTTGTTCTTTTTCCTCAAACCACATGAAACTTAATATCTAATTTATCCCAAGTTCCCTCATATGAACTACACACTTCGCATTAATAGGGAGTCACTGTGGCAGTGAGTTTCAGCGAGGGCAGAATCTAACATCATAGAATCTTACTTAATTTAGGAAAACCTACTCTGAAAACTTTGTTATGATTCCCTATGGAAATATATCCCCTGCCTTTCACCCATTTTCTAACTGAAAAGTAAGCAATAAAAAAAGAAGCAAAAGAGGTATCAAGAAAGATCCATGCATAAAACTTCCATATTTTACTCATACAAGAGCCCTCAAGATCAACCTACTTTTATTCTACATCTAATTGTAAACTACTTCTCAGAAATGAACACTTATTGAATCCCTTAGTGTATCAGGTACATATGTCAGATATGTTACGTGCCTCATTACAGTCTCTGCAGATTGGGAAACATTAGAAGATCTATAAAACACTGGGAAACATATAGAAGATCTATAAAAGTAGAACTGAGCTCTAAAACCGAAATCATCTTAGCCCATTTAGTGCAGTGGCTTCTCTACATGAACATCTAAAAAGAAACTTAGACTCATAAGTATTCCCTCAAGTTATTAAGAAAACATTCTATTGACATTTATACCATGATAAAGACACTTGCATTCAAGATATATTTAACAAATATTTTGACTAATGTGCTTAAAACAGTTACCTTTAATTTTTTGAAAAATGTGTTTATGTGAAAGCAATTGTTTTTTGACATTAAATATGTGGAACTTTTAGTCATTACTTTGCTGAATGGGCCACCTATGTCATTTCTTCTTTCCATTTTGCTTTCATGTCATCTGATGATTAGTTTCCTTCTCTGGAACATTTACCATAATGGAAGACATAGCTTTAGCTAATCAAATAAAATGTAAAGAATAACAAGGAAGAATGAAAACATAAATCACAATGACATTCTAACCAGAGGATACAGAAATGGAAAAAAATGTGTGCGCTATGAGATGTTAACAAATATTTCCTTTGTTTATAAGCCAAATAGAATTGAACTAGCCATCCATAATTTTTGGAAAGAAAATCAAAATAATGGAATTTTGTTTATCTGATTGGTTTTGGGTCTTGTTTTTAGTGCTTTCTCTTCTGCTTTATCTCACTTTTCTTTAGTGCTTTAGTGCTACAACAGTTCTGTTAGTAAAAGCTCCCTGTTAATATAAAACAGCAATTAATTCAATCTTATTGCCCTTCAAATTTGTCAAGACAAAAGAAGTTTAACTTTTGGGGGGTTCTATTAAACTTCTATTTATCTAGTTCTTCCTATCAGAGGCAGTTAATTAAAATCAGGGCTTCCCTGGTGGTGCAGTGGTTGAGAGTCCACCTGCTGATGCAGGGGACACAGCTTCTTGCCCCGGTCCCCCACATGCCGCGGAGCGGCTGGGCCCGTGAGCCATGGCCGCTGAGCCTGCACGTCCGGAGCCTGTGCTCTGCAACGGGAGAGGCCACAACAGTGAGAGGCCCGCATACCACAAACAAAAACCCAACAAATCAAGCAAGTTTGTAATGGGGATCAAAGCAGAATAGCAGCTGTGAAAGGTGATACACAGTGACCAAACTGTGATGCAGAAGCTGGAGGGGCTTAGATGAGGTAAGAAGAGTCTAAATTCCTCCCAAAGAAGAGTAACTTTTCTTTCTAAAAGTCTTAAAATCACAGCAAGATGAAGAAGACAGACAGTGAGTGTGATGGCTAGAGAATAAGTCTCTAGGGGTCCCTTCACTTAAAAGAGGGAAGGCAGGAAAAGGATGTTGTTGGTGATGAATCAATCAAGTCTTTGTGAGCAGGCCCCAGGAATCACCCTCCCCATGGTAGGTCCTGATAAACTATGGAGAGGGGCCAAGGAACAGTAGCAATGACAAGCTTAGAATGTCCTCTAAAGATCACTTAAAATCTAAAATTCTGATGGATTTAAATGCTATAATTTTTCCAGTTAAAGAAAATCTTTATCATAAATACCAATTTGCAAATAGAAAGTACAAATACCAAGACATGTAGTCTTATCTGTTCTAACATAAATAAAGAACCCTCTACTGTGCAGTTATATGTGAGGAAAAAGTCCTTAGCTTTGATAAGTAACAGCTCACTCAACAGTAAGATCAAAGAGTAGCCTAATTGACTTTTTCAGCATACTATTCTAATGTTTAGTCAGGAAAAAACAAGTACCCTGAGAATCCCTGATTTGGTTTCAATGTATGACTTTCAATCTGGTTTTTCAATATGATCACTCAATTCTGTGACTACAGGTATCATTAAAATGATATGGAAATGCCTTAAGAAAAAAATGGGATATGACTGAGCCCCTATGTGTCAGGCACTTTCTACTCTCACGACAAATCAGAAAAGTTGAATAATTTATCCCTTGCCCAAGTTGATACAGCTTTCTGGGGGAGAAGGCAGGATCTGATTTTAAGATGGTCTGGCTTCATAGTTCATTTTCTGTTCATTACACCATACTACCTTCTATCATTTCCTTGTATAGGAAGGTGAAGGACTGACCCATAGATTATTTTCCCAATTGAGCCAAAAATGCATTGTTATGATACAGAGACATTAAGAAGTACTTCAAAGGAAGTGAAAAAAGGCCCTATCCACTGAAAAGCTTTTTTGATAGACTAAATACTTCCAAAGTGCTGGGGCTTCCTCTACCAGTCAGCAGAGACCAGACACCAAAGAACTGATTGTACATATGATAGGGGGTTCCCTGTCTTTCACCTTTATTTTCCCCATCCTACCATGAAGAAACATTACACCATAGAAGATACCAACACCTCCCTCATTATCTTCCCTGCCAACACAGTCTTTAAAAAATGTATATATAGGATATTTAAAACATATAAAACATGTGCAGAATAAAACAATATATAGCCAAGTACTCACATCCCAACTTAGTAAACAGCATTTAGTCACATCAGCTTTTAAGGCTAAGTTTGATTAGGGGGAAAAAATTCAAAAGGAGGAGAGTTTCCTAATAAATTTTATTACGCATAGTGTGAGGGAAACCCATTAAAAAGTCAAGATATATTTCCGTCCCAAAGCACATTAAATAATTTATATGAAATGCTTAATATGTCTAAAAAATAAGTATGCATAATGGAAAATGTACAATAGAAGAATTAAGAGGGTTGCTTCTATGTAGAACTCAGTGGTATCAGAGATACAACTCTGAGACTCAAGGCTGTGCACAGTCAAAGCAGATAGCAGACACAATGACATGTTAAATTACCCACATGATGGATGGCTTAATGAACCCCCTTGTGTTGATCATACTTGGCATTAATCAAAGAGCCATGAACAGATTCCCTTATTTTCTCAATGCTTCTCTGATAAACCAATTTCATTTAACCTTGGACAGCAACTTTAATAGCTTCCACAGGACACCTGTTGATACCTTCCTGGGTATACAATGATTAAACCACAACCCAGGAAGTATGCCATGAATTTTCTTCATTTGAAATTAGAATTTTTATTCTTGACTATTTGTGTAAACTATGCTAAAAACACTGAGATATGTAAAGATTTTCATTTATCCATGCTCTATTTCAAAACATCAATTAATGTCATATTCATGAAAAAAATAACACATTACCAAAACTTTGGTAGCTCTGAGAATTGATCCCTGATCACATGCCCCTCACTCCCTCACAACATAACTACCATTCTAAATTTATGCTTATTTCCATATATTATCTATACTTTTACTCCATTTGTATACATTCCTAAACAACATGTATCACAGTCTTTACATGTTTCCAAAACTAAATGCAAATGGTTTTATACAGTACAAACACTTCTGCAATTTTCCTTTTTTGATGATCATAGGTTTGTGAGATTCACAAAGATGGTGATACAGTAGGATCTGTAATAACATTTCAACTGCATGATTCCATTGTATCAATATATAACCTTTTTCCTATTGACAAACAGAACTGCTTTGCCATTATAAATAATGCTGTTCTAAATGTTTTTATACCTGCATTCATACATGAGAGCTTCCCGAGGCTACACTTACAAGCGAGATTTCTGGGACTTCCCTGGTGGTGCAGTGGTTAAGAATGCGCCTGCCAATGCAGGGGACACGGCTTTGAGCCCTTGTCCAGGGAGATCCCACATGTCGCAGACCAACTAAGCCTGTGCGCCACAACTACTGAGACTGAACTCTAGAGCCCGCGAGCCACAGCTACTGAGCCCACGTGCCACAACTACTGAAGCCCGCACACCTAGAGCCCACACTCTGCAACACGAGAAGCCACCACAATGAGAACCCCGCACACCTCAACAAAGAGTAGCTGCCGCTCACCACAACTAGAGAAAGCCCCATGCACAGCAACCAAGACCCAACGCAGCCAAAAATAAATTTATAAAAAATAAATATATAGGGGCTTCCCTGGTGGCGCAGTGGTTGAGAGTCCGCCTGCCGATGCAGGGGACACCGGTTCGTGCCCCGGTCCGGGAAGATCCCACATGCTGCAGAGTGGCTAGGCCCGTGAGCCATGGCCGCTGAGTCTGCGTGTCCGGAGCCTGTGCTCCGCAAAGGGAGAGGCCACAACAGTGATAGGCCCGCATACCGCAAAAATAAAATAAAATAAAACAAAATAAAATAAAAATATAAAAGTTACACGCATTTTTTTAAAAAAAAAGGATATTATGAGGGTTTAATGTTTGTTATGGACTGAATTGTGTCCCCTCAAAAATAAATAAATAAATTTAAAAAAGTGAGATTTCTGGATCAAAAGTTATGTGCATCTTCAACTAAACTAGATATTAAAACTATTTTGGATGGAAGAAAGTTCAACAAATTCACAACCCCTCTCTCCTTTCACCTTTTTTTTTTTTTTTTTTTGGAAAATAAATGGGTCAGGACCTATGCCCCTGGGAAGGGACTCAGATGAAAAGGGAGATTACACAGGTGGACATCTACCCAGAGGAGTGAGTGCATTGAGTCACAGATTGGGGACCTAGTCCTGGGGTCCAACATGGAGTAGACAAGCTCAACTGGTTGGTTGGAGGGCTGCTGGGACAAACAGAAGGCTGGGTGGAGAATCCCGGATTCTGCTCCTGAGGACACTGCATACTGGCTAGCCCCTGAGACAGGGAAGAGAGAAGTCTGCCCTAGTGGCTGACCTAGAGGCTGCCTGGTTTTCCTCAACCACCTCGCCACATGCCCCAGCCCAAATTGAGCAAATGCTCCAGCCCCCTCACTCCATGCCATAGTGCAGCACTGGATCTGGGATGGTCACAACTAGAGGAAAGACTAGACTTTGGAACACAGAAGTAACCTAGTCCCAGGGCAGAGCCCTGGGTGGGACAGCAGCAGCCATTGTTGATGCTTACTCAAGCAGTGCCTCAGGAGCTACCTAGATCTCTGACAGCAGCTGCTCCACCACAGCTGGCCTCCTGATACACACTGAGAGTCCACATGGGCCTCCACCAGCCCTGTAGAGCAGTTTTATGGCAAGGCAGTGGGCAGCAAAGGTGGTGGGCAGTCATCAGATGTGACAGACAGAGGAGACTTGTGCCTGAGACTGTGTCTGGGCAGAGCCATGAACACATGCACAGGCAGCATATCAGACCTTTGTGTGCACACAGGCCCCACTTCCTCCAGCACTGCCCCCTCTGGGGCAAAGGTCAGAGTGTAGGGAGAGGGAAAAACACACACTTAAGGAACAGAGCCAGCTCAAGCATGAGCCACATGGCTCCTGCTTTAGCAGCTTGGGATCAGACCATGCCCCTGATAAGGCAATGACAGCACTCAGCAGAAAGAAAGTCCTTCCTCACACCCAGTGCCAGCTCTAGCCCCTCCATCTCCAGCCCTTCCCCCTATCAAGGTGATAGCTGCCAGCACCATGAGGAAAACTGTGTCTTGCATCCACACCTCTCCCACCTTAGGCACTGGGCACATGCAGTCTGTATAGAGATGTTCCACATAACAACACCCCTTCAACACAGCAATAGGTAACTGCTTCACATAAATTCCTAGAGGCAGAGACAGTTAAGCAAAATGAAAAGGCATAGGAAGTACTCTCAATTGAAAGAGCAAGATGAAATCCCTGAAAATATAAAAATAAAACAGAAATAAGCAATTTACCAGATAAGGCATTCAAAACATTAGTAATAAAAATCTTAACTGGATTAAGGAAAACAATTGATCTAAACAGTGAACACTTTAACAAAGAACTAGAAAATATAAGAAAAAGACCCAATCAAAACTGAATAATTCAATAGCTGAAATAAAAAGGCACACTTAGCAGACTAAGTAATACAGAAGAACACATAAGTGATCTGGAAGATATAATCATAGAAATCACCAAATCAAACCAGCAGAAGGAAATCAAATTTAAAAATGAAAGCAATTAAGAGATCTCTGAGATAGCATTAAGCATTCCAACATTTGCATTATAGGTATTCCAGAAGGAGAAGAGAGAGAGAGGGGAATAGAAAATGTATATGAGGAAATTATGGCTGAACATTTCCCAAACTTGAAGAAAGAAACAGATATGCAGGTACAGGAGGAAGCACAGATGGTCCCAAAGAAGATGAACCCAAACAGTCCCACACTAAGATATATCATAATTAAAATGATGAAAGTTAAAGAGAGAATTCTAAAGGCAGCAAGATAAAAAACAAAGAGTTATATGCAAGGGAATTCCTGTATGGCTATCAGCTAATTTCTCTGCAGAAACTTGGCAGGCCAGAAGGGAGTGGGATGATATAATCAAAGTGTTAAAAGAAAAAAACCTTCAACCTACAATACTATAGCCAGCAATATTATCATTTAGAATAGAAGGAGAGATAAAGAACTTCTCAGACAAGCAAAAACTAAGAGTACACCAATACTAAACTTACCCTAAAAAAATGTTGAAGGGTTTTCTCTAAATAGAAAAGAAGTAAGAAGCTAAAGGAAAGGGAAAATCCCACTGGGAAAGGCAAATATATACAACAGTACAGACTGATGATCAATCATTTAAATTAACCAGTAAATAGATCAAAAGACAAAAAATTGTAAAATCATCTATAACTACAATAAACAGTTAAGGAATAAACATGAAGATGACAAATATGATATTGAAAACAAAATGTGGGGGAGGAGAAGTTAAAAAAAAAGATCTTTTTGAATGTGTTTGAACTTAAATGACTACCAGTTTAAAACAAGACATAATTATAGGTTAACATATATGAACCCCATGGTCACCACAAATCAAAAACGTACAATAGACACACAAAAACTAAAAAGAAAGGAACACAAGCAAATAACTAAAGAAAATCATCAAACCACAAGGGAAGAAACAAAAGAAGAAATGAACAGAGCACTATAAAAACAACTATATTTCTATTATGCCATATAGAAAAAATAATAAAGTGGCAATAAGTACGTATTTATCAAGAATTACTTTAAATTTCAATAGGCGAAATGTTCAAAATACACAGGGTGGCCAAATGGATAAAAAATACAAGACCCTTAAATATGCTTCCTACAAGAGACTCACTTCATGGAGAAAGACACACACAGATGGAAAGTTATGGGATATAACTGTTTCATGCAAATGGAAATAACAAGAAAGCAGGGGTAGTAATACTCGTATCAGACAAAATAGACTTGAAAACAAAGGCTATAGCAAAAAATAAAGAAGGGTATTACATAATGATAAAGGAATCAATACAAGAAGAGGATATTACACTTGTTAACATATATGCAACCAATATAGGAGCACCTAAATATATAAAGCAAATACTAACAGACATAAAGGGAGAAATTGACAATAATATGATAATCATAGGGAATGTTAACACCACACTGACATCAAGGGACAGACCATCCAGACAGGAAAACAATAATACAACAGTGGTCATAAATAGCACAACAGTGGTCATAAACAGTTAAATTTAATTGATATCGACATGATGTTCCATCCAAAAACAGCAAAATACCCATGCTTTTCAAGTGTACATGAAATGTTCTCCAGAACAGATCACATTCTAGGCCACAAAACAAGTCTCAAAATAGGAGGAGAAAAATTATATCAAGCATTTTTTATGACCATAACGGTATAAAACTAGAAATCAATTAGAAAAATGGAAAAGAACAAACACGTGGAGACTGAACAACATGATACTAGAAAACTAATGGGTCAACCTAGAAATAGAAAAGGAAATCAGAAAATACCTTGAGACAAGTAAAAATGGAAACACAACATTCCAAAGTCTATGGGATTCAGCAAAAGCAATTCTAAGAGGGACGTTTATAGAGAAACAGGCCTTCCTCAAGGAACAAGAAAAATCTCAATAAAACAACCTAACATACCACCTAAACCTAAAGGAATTAGAAGAAGAACAAACAAAGCCCAAAGTCAGCAGAAGGAAGGAAATAATAAAGATCAGAGAGGAAATAAATAAAATAGAGATTTAAAAAAAAAGATCAATGAAACCAAGAGCTGGTTTTTTTGAAAACATGAACAAAACTGATAAACCTTTAGCCAGGCTCACCAAGAACAAAAGAGAGATGACCCAAATAGTACTGTGCATAGTACTGGCACAAAAACAGACACACAGGTCAATGCAACAGAATAGAGAACCAAAAATAAACCCACTCACCTATGGCTGATTAATCTATGACAAAGGAAGCAAGAATATACAGAGCATACAATGGAGAAAAGACAGTCTCTTCAACAAGCAGAACTGGGAAAACTGGACAGCTGCATATAAAACAATGAGATTAGAAAACGTCCTCAAACCATATACAAAAATAAACTCAAAATGGATTAAAGACCTAACGGTAAGACCTGAAATCATAAAACTCCTAGAAGAGAACATAGGCAGAACACTGTTTGACATAAATCATAGCAGTAGTGTTTTTGATCTGTATCCAAAGGCAAGAGAAATATAAGCAAAAAAAAAAAAAAAAAAACCAAATGAACCTAATTAAACTTAAAAGCTTTTGTATAGCAAAGGAAACCACTGACAAAATGAAAAGACAACCTAATGAATGGGAGAAAATATTTGCAAACGATTTGATCAACAAGGGATTAATATCCAAAATATATAAGCTGCTCATACAACTCAATATCAAACAAACAAACAATCAAAACATGGGCAGAAGGCCTGAATAGCCACCTTTCCAAAAATGACATACAGATGGCTAACAGGGAAATGAAAAGATGCTCAACATCACTAATTATTAGAGAAGTGCAAATTAAAACAACAATGAGATATCACCTCACACCTGTTAGAGTGGCTATCATCAAAAAATCTACACATAACAAATGCTGGCGAGGATGTGGAGAAAAGAGAACCTTTGTACACTGTTGGTGGGAATGTAAATTGGTGTAGCCACTTAGGAAAACAGTATGGAGGTTTCTCAAAAAACTAAAAATAAAACTACCATGTGATCCAGTAATTCCACTCCTGGGTATATATTTGGAAAAAATGAAAACACAAAGTCAAAAAGATACATGCACCCAAATGTTCATAACAGCACTATTTACAATAGCCAAGATAGGGAAGCAACCCAAATAGCATCAACAGACAAATGGATAAAGAAGATGTGATATGTATATACACAATGGAATATTACTCAGCCATAAAAAAGAATGAAATTATGCTATTTGCAGGAACATGGATGGACCTAGAGAATATTATGCTTAGTGAAATTAGTCAGACAGAGAAAGACAAACATTGTATGATATCACTTATATGTGGCATCTAAAAAATAATACAAATGAGTGTATATGCAAAACAGAAACAGACTTATAGATATAGAAAACAAACTAGTGGTTACCAAAGGGGAGAAGAAAAAAATAGGGGAAAATGAGGGGTATGGGATTAAGAGATACAAACTACTATATATAAAATAGATAAGCAACAAGGATATATTGTATAGCACAGGAAATTATAGTTATTATCTTGTAATAAATTTTAATGGAGTATAGTCTATAAAAATACTGGACCACTAGGTTGTACACCTGAAACCAATATAATATTGTAAGTCAACTGTAGCTCAATTTTTTAAATGTGGCCTTCCTTATCTTTGGTGTAGCCATTCTGAAAAATAAAGACCTCTTACCTCTCTTTGAGAGCAATTTGGCAATATCTATCAACAGTTTTTAAAACTGACTAGTCTTTGATTCAGAGGTATCTGGAAATTTAAGGACACATTCAGAGGTATACATGAAAATTTGTATAGTAAAATATTGACCTTAGTGTTAAATATGATTTCCGTTGCAATGTTGTTGGTACAACAAGCAAATTATCTACCAGGTAGCAACTAAATAAATGGGTGTATATTCACATAACTGCACACTAAGCAGAAATTTAAAAGAATGAGGTAGAAGAAAATGAACTGATACATTATTGTTTCGGTTATTGTTTGCTACATAACAAACCACTCAAATACAAAGCAATTATTTACAATTTCTTAGGATGCTGTGAATTGACTAAAGGTATTCTTCTGATCTTTTTTTGGTTGGGGCCATTCAAAGCACTGCATTCAGCTGGCAGGTGAACTGGAGCTAGAACATCCAAGAAGACCTCACTCACACAGCTGTCATTTGGTGTGGTTGTCACCTGGAACACCTCAGTTCCCTTCCATGAAACTTCTCTTCATCCAGAAGTCTAGACCAGTTTCCTTATAGCATGGTAGCTGTGTTCCAAGAGGGAGTGATCCAAGAGGACAAGCCCCACCGTGCAAGTTCTTATCAAGCTTCTTCTTGCATCAAGCTTGCTAATGTCCCACTGGCCAAAGCAAGACACATGGTCAAACCCAGACACAGTGTGGGAAAGGACCACACAAGGGTGTGAGTCCAGGAAGTATGATTCATTAGGCATCACCTAATGAATGTGTAACCGTCTACCACAATTATTAAGCGAACAAATGAAAAATGTATAACGGTCTACCACAATTATTAAGTGAACAAATGAAAAAGCAGAAGAGTAAAATAGGATAAACATTGTTTTAAAAAAAATTTTAACCATCATTTTCAAAATGTGTACATAGAATATATCGGGGAGAACACATAACAAGCAGTGTTTGAAACACTGGAGTGAAATTTGCATGGGAAGTTGTAGTCAGGAACAGACTTTTTAATGTCTGTGTTGCTTGAATTTTTTATAATAATCATATATTTCATAACTTTAAAACTATGAAAGAAAATGAGATTGTAGAAGAATAATTACATAAGTGAATATGTAATATATATCAACTGAAAAATGTTAATGGGATTATTTCGAGATAAAGGAATTGTGAGAAATTTGTTTCCCTTCGTGGTTTTCTATATCATCCACACTTCATATGAGAAATACACATAGACTTTGACATTAGGAAAAAAAAAATGAAGAGGAAAAAGAATGAACTCAAACCACGGGTCAATTCTTTCTTATTCGACATGCAAGTACTTCCAAATTACTGCAGCATTACTTTGTCTATATTTTACATTACCAAACTGCTCATATGTCTAACAGTAATAAAATTTTCCCAGTGGCAAAGTGAAGACTATATGTGCTAATCTATTTTGCATCATGTTTTGCAATCTAATAAGATCATGAAGCAACTGGAAACGGTTCTATGATGATGGGTTTTTCCAAATATGCACTTTGGATTTCCCAAACTCAAATCCATATTTGCTAACTTACGAGGCACTTTCTGATGAAGTACTTTCCCAATTGTTTACAGTTGTCATTATGTCTTAACCAGGCCATCAGTTCTATGATAGTAGGAAAAAGTGCATTCCTTTTCTTCACTGTTTTTTGAGAATAGATTATTGTCCCCTCACATTCAATTGTGATCTGATATTGTGTGTGATTTCATTAATTTTTTTAAGCGGCCATCATTAATATAATCTGGTCCCATGTAACTGAAGGTACAGTATTCTATGTGATGGAAGAAGTAAAGAACATTCCCCCCTCTACTTTTTTTAATAAGGAGAGATTTTTTTTAAATTAAACATTATGCTTTAAAATATATTAATCATAATTCATGGAAACCTAGTTAAATTTAACTGTTTATTATTTACACAAAAAATTTTAGATATTATTTATGAATACATAACACATGCAGTGAAAATGATAAACTATATTCACAACATATTTGTGATAATGGCTCTTGCTGTGATTGAGGGAGTACAAAGGGTTAGGGATGGAGGATTTTTTTAGCTATATCTATAATTTTTTCATAAAAAAGGATTATCATCTGAAAGAATTGTTAGATCTGGGTGATAGAAAAATAAGCATCTGTTATATTATCTTCTGTATGTTGAAGTATTTTGTAATTAAAACATTTTTAGCTAGAAAAATAAAAAGAAATTTAAATGCAGCTGGTGCCATCATCAGGATGGCTACGACAAAGTCATGCACAACTAATGAGGTGATTCCTGAAATAAACCAGGCCCAGAAAAGAATCAGATGCTTAAAAACCCAGTCATGCCAGGGTTATTTTTAGGCCAAGAATTTGATCCAAGACATGTATACAACAGGACTACACTTTCCTTAATATGTTGTCTCTGGGGCAAAAATTAAGGGCCCAGTTTTGGCAGTGTATGCTGGCTTTTTTTTTCGCTTTTGTTGGAGATAGAACAGGTCTAAATCCAACTCTCTTTCCTGCTTTTGGGACTAGAGCCTGACCAGAGGGAAGCCTCATTAGAATCCAGACAAATCTCCAGGCCCTGGACTTTGCTTGACAAAGACCAAGTATCAGGAGGTAGTTTCTCCCTATGGCCAGAGTTGGCCTTTCCCAAAGATGGGGAAGAAATACCAACTGAAGATTTGAAGGAGAGGTCTATAAGAGTTTATATTCCAGCAAGTGCAGGAATATGCAACTTACATAAAATTACCACAGAGAACATGGTCACCATTCCTCTAACCAAGTTTTCCAGATTCCCAAATCAACTGATCTTTCTATTGGATTGATGTCCAAATCTGGTAAATAATTAAGATTTCAAATCACTTTTTGAATATAACAAATGGAGTCCCTGCCTCCATTCCCCCACCTCCATGCCTAATACTCCCTTTTGAAACTTTAGCAGTATGGCCCTGTCCTGTGTGGGAATGGGATGGGGTAGGGATGGTTCGTTTGTGCGGGGTCTGTGTATGTGATGTCTGCATGTGGTGTATACATAGTGTGTGTGTTTTGTGTTTGTGTGTTCTGTGTATGTAAGCTCCCAAGTGGTTCTGATGCATTCTGTCCTTGGGCCTTGGATTGGAAAATTACTTCATTTAGATTAAATTATTTATTACTGACTCAATTTGGAGATTTACCCCACAAGCATCCTTCCTTATTAATGCAGCAAGGCACCATTTTCTATAGCTACAGATGGTGTCTGGACCGAGCAGGTGAGCTGGGAAATTGCTTCTATTAAGAGGATGGTACGCAGTTTCTGCATTTTAGAGTAGAAACACTGGTCTTGGTTCTTGGGGCCAACTCTCTAAAATGTCTAGAAAGGATTACCATGTTGAGTCTTTTACTTGTAA
Organism: Kogia breviceps; assembly: GCF_026419965.1. Lineage (NCBI taxonomy): Eukaryota > Metazoa > Chordata > Mammalia > Artiodactyla > Physeteridae > Kogia > Kogia breviceps. The sequence continues at coordinate 73,263,668 of NC_081318.1, forward strand.
AAGTCTTTTACTTGTAAGAATGTACATTTTGTGAGAACAGGGGATGTATCTGTTAAATACCACTGTATCCCAAATACTTGGTAGAGTGTCTGGCACATAGTATATATTCAACAAATATTTGTTCACTGAACAAAAGACAAGGAATGGAGAGGTAGACTTTGTTCTCAGGAAAGCCAAGTAATAATGGAGTTTCTAAATGCATATGTTTCAGACTAAATCCTTAATCCATCTGTGCCATGATATAAAAGGCAGTTTTCATTTGAGGCCAAATGGCAATGACAGTTATGGAATTGTTTGTTCTAGTTCATTTATTTGTCTATGTGTAGATGTTTTCCTTCCTCTGTATTAAGCTAAAGGCAGAAAAGTTTGGAACTCTGATGTAGCCCTGACAAGAAGGGAAAGAAGAGGAAATCTGCAGGCCACTCTCCCTTTTGGGGAAGATAACCTGCCCTCTGGCAACTCGCAGGGCCTCAGGAGAAGCACAGCCAGGAGGGGTCACTCTGAAGAAGCCTGACCTAGAGCAGAGACTGAGTCAGTGTTAAGTTTTTGTCTGCATTGTAATACCCTGGGTGTCCTTGAGCTTTAATGAAAGCTATGTTAAAACCACAGGCCAATGTCAGTTGAGAGTTGAGAATTAAGGTCTGAGAATGGGGAGCTGCAGCAGCATGGAGCGGCTATTAAGTGGCAGCAAGATGCAGAGAGCAAAAGAGTCCAGAGCCATCACTGGAAGTGGTCCTGGCAAGTACAAATCTCAGTGGATTTGAGAAACAAGTATTTTCTGAAGCACTTAATGAACACTGGTAGAAAGAATGCAAAATAAGATGAGAGCTTTGGATAGGAATTTGGAAAGAGGTCTTGCTATAAATATTTGTGGCCTTAAAGGGAAAGGTGTCTTCTCCAGGCTGGAAAAGTTAAATTTTGGAGTGAACCCAGTGGTTGATATGAGGACCTAAACCTACTCTGCTTATTAGATTAATACTCTGAAACAGTATGTTAGTGTTCAGTGATTCAATAAGCATTCAAGTGTTTGCTAGGAGCAAAATACTGTATTAGGTGAAAAGAGATAAAGACAAATGTGCTTATGTACATTTCTCTATGTACATATGCAGACATTCTAGACATATACTAAATATATATAAACACACATGCAAACATATACACAAACATACATAAATGAAATCATAACAAACATCATTTTTAGAGCTCTGATTCACCATTATTAATGGTTGTATTACTATATCATAGTAATGTTTCCTTAATCATTCAGTCATTTAAGGAATATTTATTGAATGCCTATAAATCAGTTAGAATTTATTCAGCTGCAAGTAACAGAAAATCTCATAGTGCAAGATCAAGATTGCCCCAAAATGACTAGAAGCTCACTCTAGAGAACAAAGTATCTGAGATTGGGGATCCCCTTTCTCTCAGCAGGAGAGGCTGCACCCAGCTTGGCCCCCCACAGGACTCATGGCTTCCTCCATCTTATGAACCTCAAGGCAGCTCTGTTCCCAGAAGACTCATGTGCCACCTGACACCCCCAAAGGTAAGCAGCTTATGTACTGTCCCACTGACAAGGCTGTTCTCAATGCTTGCACTGTAGGGAAAGGAAGAGTGTAGACCTACACTGCATGTTCCAGAGATTGCCAGGCCCCTGAATGTTTCCCAATATGATTATGGGAAGATGGGAGACTGGTCCTTCTTTTCCCTTGCCAAGCTTGGGTGTGTGAGGGTGATTGCTGGCATTGTTTAAGTGGCTAGACTATATCAGGGCCAATATTTCTGCTATTTTCTTGGCCTTTTTCTTTTGCTTTTTGTCTCGTGGTCACAAGATATCTGCTATTTGCTATCTTGATTTTTAATTTTTAAAATGTAGATATATGGTGCATGGACCTCAAGCTATAGTCTTCTTGTGGACACTGCAAAGGTTAAGGACAAGGCTGTTTGTCTCTATCCCTTAAACTGAAATAACTCATCAAGGCGAACAATGATTTCCACATTGCTTAACTGAATAATTTATAGTCCTCATTCCCTCCAGCCAGTAAAATGTGACATAGTTTATCTCTCTCTGATTTTTAAAATACTTTTTTCACCTGGTTTTTAGGATACAAATCTTCTTGAATCTTCTCTTTCCTCACTGGCCACTTCTTTCCAATCTCCTTTGGGGGCCCCTCTTAATCTTCTCAGGTTCTAAATGCTGGAGAACCCAAAGGTTCACTCCCTAAGAACTTTTCCCATTCTTTGCGTGATTTCATTCAGTTTCATGGCTTGTTTCAATGACAATTTTAAATTCTGTTCTCAAGTTCTTGAACCCCAGATTTATTTATCCATCTGTCTCTTGACTTCCCAGGTGATATTGTAATAGCCATCTCAAACTTAACATGACTAAAAACAAACTCCTTATTCCTCAAATCCTTCCTTCAAAACTCTGCTCCTCCACAGACATTCCCATTTCATTGGCAATATTTTTGTTGAGTTAATCAAGGCAGAAATCTGTAGTTATCCTTGATTCCTCTTTTGCTCTCTCCCATTCAATCTACTAAGAAATGCTCTTGGCTCTATATGTAAAATAAATTCAGGATCTGTTACAACCTCAAGCGATACCTGGTCTAAGTTTCCATCATTGCTCACCTGATTATTAGAAAAGCCTCCTAACTATATTTTCTGCTTCAGTTCTTGTTCCCTACAGTCTATTCTCAACAGAGAGCCCAAAAAACTTTGCAACATATCAGATCATGAGCAAAAGGCAAAGTTCTCAAAATAGCCTAAAATTGTTACATAATCATGCCTTCAATTCTTATCATGCTATTATCCAGCCTACTTGCTGTTCCTTCTAAAACAGAAGATTTAAAGAGCTAGAAACTATCTATGAAGATAGTTCAAGTTCAGTGGTTCTTAATATCTTGCTACACATTTCACTAATTGTAATATTTTGCCATGTACTCTTAGTCAAGTATATCAAATGCAGCCCCTTCCTCCTGCCACATTCATTTTATTTGCATTTATAGAATTTTAAGTATTAGGACCCTGGCAAAGTTTTCAATTCCAAAAGGGTTTCTTCCATTCAAGAAAGAGGTTGTCATTATTGCTATTAATGCTTCATGAATCCCTACTGCCAATAAGAGCATGCTTAATGAGGTGTATTTACTTTATCAGCTATCTATCTAGATAGACATACTTTTTTATATTAGTATATATAAAAAACAGTATCAAATATATATAATTATACATATTTGCTGACCTTGAGGAATTAAAATTTATGTGGGGAGTTCAAATTTGGGACTAAAAACAGCTTGGTCTATTGGTTATTGACTTAAAATCCATGTAATTTATTCCTCCTAAATACATAAGAAGGATATGCCTATCGATATGCTTATTTCCTAATTCAATGTGAAAGCATAGTGTGACCAAATTAAGGTAAAAACTCTTCTCCATTTGGAAGCACAGTTCTGTCTTTTTAACTCTGTGTGCACATTGTTCTTAATTTCCTAGGCTTTTTACTGTCTTCACTACTAGAAGGCATGGTTTTGATCTAGAAACTATAGGCAAAATTATTTACAAATTATTTATTAAAATAAAGTGAAAGAGAAGTATAAGAGTATCACTGAAGTCCTAAATATACATTTACTAGGTATTTTATAAATAGTATCTCATTTAGTTCTTCGAATATTCTTAGAATAACTCAGTTAGGTATTACTGTTCTCATTTTACAGAGGAGGAAACTGAAGTTCAAAAAGATTAAATAATTGACATAAAGTCAAAACAACAGGCAGGTCTGTCTGATTCCACAACTAGGCTGTTTCTACTGCATCACACCACTTCCTCGTAAAAGTGATGGCTAAATAAAAAATTCCAGTATCTCCAGACAATTTTCTATCAAGAAATTCAACATTAAAATGCCCCATTAATTCTTTCTGCACCAAATCCTATTCATTTTTGTCTTTCCTTAGTTGTTTTTTTCATAAAGATAAAGGAGACCAAGCCAAATCTCCAAAATTCCTACTTTATATGGGAAATTATGTCTTGTTTTTCTTTTCTGCAGACCAAATATTTATGCCAATACTTATCAACTATTCATAGCATTTAAATTCATATTTTTAAATTTGCTGTTGATTCTCATATTTCTAAAACCTTCAAGCCATGGCCTTTAAGTCCCGCCTTTAACTTACTAATTGAATAACACTAACCAACCAACACTTTATATATATATATATATTTTGTGTGTGTGTGTGTGTGTGTGTGTGTGTGTGTGTGTGTGTGTGTGTGGTACGCGGGCCTCTCACTGTTGTGGCCTCTCCCGTTGCAGAGCACAGGCTCCAGACACGCAGGCTCAGCAGCCATGGCTCACGGGCCCAGCCACTCCGCGGCATGTGGGATCTTCCCAGACTGGAGCACGAACCCGTGTCCCCTGCACCGGCAGGCGGACTCTCAACCACTGCGCCACCAGGGAAGCCCCTAACACTTAATATTTAAGTATCTAATTCTAATTTATGTCACTCTTCTCTGGTACTGCCTGCAAAGAAGGCTTCCAGTAGATTCCCACCCCACAAAAACTTCCTGATTGACCTACTAGGATGTTAACATGTAGAGATTCAATCTTTACTTTTATTTTCATTTACCCCCATTAAAATTCTCATATCCCAAGGAGAGGGTCTATACTGAGCTAACACAACAGTAGGACAATCTTTCAGATTCTTTCTAAACTGTTAGGCACTATAGGGCTCAGGAAGAAGAAAGAAGTTGCCTTAAAGGGTCAGTGAAAGGACACCAGAGACGAAGTTCCCTTACATCACAGTTTTGCTTCATTTCCCCTTTACTGCCCAATAGCCTTGGAAATGGATCTCAGTGGTGGTGTTATGATCCCTTTACCGTCCACCGTGGCTTTACTCACAGATAAAGAGCATTCCAACTTCTTGAAAAACAAATCTTGCAACCGAATTTAGTTGCCCAACAGCATATGAGTCTGAATCATTTTCCCATCTCTGACACAAGTAATCTGGCATTATTACTTATTCCCAAAACTTTGCAATCAAAAGTCATTTAACCACAGGGCATTTAGTACCCAACAACCACACCCTAGGCCCATACTCTAAACAGCTTCAGGGGGATCCTGGAGCTTCCCAAAAAGGATCTGTGGGGGTGGGTGATCACTGTGGTGTGACAGAAAGATCACTAGCCTCAAAGTCAAAAAACCCTGAGTTTGAATCACAGATCTGCCATTTACCATCTCTCTGGTTTGGGGCAAGTCACTTAACCTCTCTGAACTTCGGATGCTTCATCTAAAACCTGGACATAATATGGTCCACTTCACAGGGCTTTTTCCAAGAATGACATGTAAGAACACTTAGCAGAAGGAACTCTAACAAAAAGAAGGCACTCCATAAAAGTGTTTATTTTTAAGTTAGTCTGTTTTTCCTCTGTGGTCACAGGATAAAAAGCTTTGAAAAATTTAGAGTTAACTCCTTTCCCCTAAAAATCCCCCAGCATTCTGGAGCCTGAAACCCATATTTACACATACGTGCCTGAGAAGTTATAGTCGTCAAACACCAAATGCTTAATTTCAAGAGAACAAAACAATGTTTACCTCTAAAACCACATATTATAACAAAGAAATTCTAAAATTCCTTAATTCAAAATCAATTTTTATTAATTATTTTGATGGTACTTATTTACAGTATAAATGTCCCAACAGAAATAACACATTAACCTTATAAGTTATTTATATTTCAGTAGGAATAACTTTCTGAGGTAATATGTTATGAGACCAAATATATCCAAGAAGGAAATAACATGCAAGTAAGTTCTCTTCCTGGCTCCTCCAAGAAAAGGACCCATGTAGGAAGGTAACTGGAGGCTGTGAGGCTCAACTTCTCCTGCTCCATGATTTTGCATTGCATGTAACTCTGTGAAGAGGTAGCAGAATTCCTAATCAGGAACAAAGCCCTGAACCCAGAGATAACCTTCCAGGACAGACAGAGCCTTCCTAGTCCTATACAGAAAGCTTTATACTCAGTTTGCCAGCTTTAGCAGATGAAAATACAGGACACCCAGTGAAATTTGAATTTCAGATAAACACCATTTTTTAAAAATTAAAATGGAACATAATTATATTTCTTAGTATACTTATTCATTGTTTTTCTGAAATTCAGATTTCACTGGGTATCCTGTATTTTATCAGGCAACACTATTTTATATCCTTGAAAGGCCTAGGAACAGTAGAATCCTCAAACTTTTCAAGAACTTGGCTACTGAATAACTGAAAGATGTGGTAGCCAACACTGTCACTGTGGAGGAAAGGCTGTAGGATGAAGTTTTCTATCTGTGTAGAGAGAGGCAAATTTTGGGTCTTTCCTTCTCTGAAATGGATGATACACCGAAGCTGTGTTTCTTTATTCTTTCGTCTTACTGAGCAGCAAATATATTCCAGCACTGTGCTCATCCTGGGAAAACATTATTGAGCTAGAAAAACACCATATGTACCCTAATGAAGCTCTCAGCCCACTGGAGACTTAGGCACTAAACAGCAATCCTCACATTTAACATGACAGTTACAACAGTTGCAAGTGCTATAAGCTAACAAAATGTGTGACTTAAGCTGATTCATTGATCTCATTCTATGTATGTGGCTCTGTACTAGGTAATGTCAGGCATATAAAGATGAGCGTACATGGATAAGCCAAGATTACTTTTTCTCTCCTTGAAGTTCACATGTTCTATTCATAATAGAAGTGTAACATTCATAAAATGATCCTCTCTTTACTTTAATATGCATGATTGAGGAAACAAGCATTACAAGCCATTTTTGTGACTTTTGTTGCTAATAAAAGGGTGAAACATCCTTATTGGTATCTAAAACAAATGACTACAGCTATGTCACAACTAATATTAATGTACTAGATTAAATCTCTGAAAAAAAATTAAGAATTTGGCAAAGACTTTTTTTCATTCATCTGTGATCCATGGTATATTGTAACCCAGAAAAACACACAGCTTCTTCTCACTTTAAAAAACGCACGATAGTAACTCTAGGATTAATATAGTTCAAATGAAGGCAACTTTATGAAAAGTCAATATGTGTTTTAAAAATTCTTCATCAATCATGCCAAAGCAGACTTAATGACAAAACACTGTCCTGCAGTCAACTGCCTTTTATATAAGTGCATGAACGTTAACAAAGGCAAACTTCGTCCTTTCCCCAGGTTTCACTGTTTCCATCCTTTCTCCTCTTGGTATTAGTCTCCTTACTCATTTCTACCCATTTCGGAAGCCTTGTTGCTCTCCTTACTTTCCCTGTCCCTCTCCTACTTAAACAAAACAACACAAAACAAAATATGAAAAGTTCTGATGAACAATTATAGCTACATATTGATTAGTGATTACTCTTTAATGACTGATTAGTGATTACTCTTTAATTAACAATGCATTCAAACCAATGAGCTATCTCACTGAGGACTTCACTTTTTCAAGTTGTTAAAGGAAAATCTGTGTTCTACTTAAATCTGTCCTTTCAATACCAAAGGATACTAATTAAACTTTGTCGCCATCTGAAATGGCCGAAGACTTTCCATCCTGGGGCAATTCTGAATTTCCTTTTCTTCAAGTTAGGCCTCTCTTAGCTAATTGCACTACTTGGCCAGACTATCACTATGTCAGTGATCCAGAAATCATTCTTAAATACTACCTCTATCTTCTTCTTCTTCATTTTTTCTATCTATTCCTGAGTAATAAAAATCCCCAAAATTTAGTGCCTGAAAGCAACAAAGATCTATGATTTCTCATGACTCTGTGGGTTGGCTGGCAGTTCCTTTGCTGATTTCTTCTGAACTCACTCATGAAGCTGCTTTCAATAGAAGGTTCAGTTACAATGTTCCTCACTCAGGCAGGTAATACTGGCTATTGGCTGGAGTGCCCAGGATCTCCTGGTCCTCTGATCTTCACATCTGCTACACTGGCTTCCTGACATGGCCATCTGTGGGAGCATTCCATAGGTCAAAAGCAGAAGTTTCAAGCTCAGAAGTCGCATAACATCATTTCCACCACATGCTTTATTTTTCTTCATGGCACTTAATATCACATGATATGATGTGATGATGTATATTAGAGGACTGCTTTATTTTTGTCTCTCTCAATAGAATATAAATCTGTGAGAGCAGAGACTGTCTTTTTCTTTATTTCAGTATCTCCAGCATCTATAACAGAGTCTGGCACAGAATAGGAGTTCTATGAATAATTACTGAATGAACGTAAGAATATATCTTCTTCCTTAGTCACCAGGTCCTGCCAATTCAGTATTCTAAGCAGCCAATTACCAGATTTCCATCAACTCCCACGGGGAAACTGTGATAGCCTCCTAACCCATGTTCTTTGTCAGATTCCTCCCCACCTCCAGCCTACCCTCCTATAAACCTGAGGGCTGTTTCTGAAGAAGAGGTTTGATCATAGCATTTCTCGGCTTCAGAACCTCAGTGGCTTCCTTGCTGCCAATACAATAAAGTCTCATACACTTACTGTGGAATTCAGAACCTTCATGACATGATCTGAATATCCCTTTCCTGCCTCTGTTCCTCATCAAGTAACCTCACACTCCCAAACCACAGATTTTGCTTCCAATGTGCACTGACCTCTCTCCTATTTTCTGTTCATTGAGTGCTCCAAGCTTTTTAATGTAACTTGCACCTCACCTTTGCTGGCTGACAAATTCCTTCTCATCTTCAAGATCCAGCCATTTCATTACCTCTCCAGTGGAAACTTGCCCAACATTCCATTTATTCTGGGTTTCCTCAGAATTCTGAACCGAGGTAAATAACTGTTTTATTATAATTGTTTCTTTGTAGGTCTGTCTCTCCTCCTCAACAAACCATTATCTCCTTGTGTCTTTTTCTTTTCTTTTTTAAAATTTCTATACTACATGCAAATTAGGGCTTGGTACAAACTATGTATTAAATAAATGTTGGTTGAATGAATACTTCCAAAGATAGATTTGGGAAGAATCAAGATTAATGACTCAGTGAAGCTCACTACATCCCAGGATAATTCCAGACTCAAGACCACACTGGACTCAGGCATTATGAACAAAGAGAGATGGAGAGATAACATACTCTGAGGCTTTTGTTATTTGGTTTAAATCTTCAGGCTTCTTCTCTTCTGGCAGCCTCATCAGAAGTCTAATTCACAAACACTAACAACAAAGAATGTGATTTGTTATAAACCCATATGGATAGGTAATTGTAGGGAAATCAGAGAGGCTGGTGTTCCTACTTACTTCATAGGACATGGCAGGGTAATGAACTTGAAATGCCTGAAAGTGGGAACTGTGGCCAGTGATTAATTGATCCTGTATCTGCTCAGCCTCACATTGTCTCTGCAACTGCTGGAAACAAGAGACTCCTAGAGTAAATAAACAATTTTTCCCCAGAAAATTTTCCCCTAGTCAAGGATGATCAAATCCCTGAATAAGCAGTATATATTTTTTTGCTCAGTGAGATACCAAAGCTTTCTTCTGTATTGATTTTGAGAGTGTTTTTAGAAATGTAAAAACTAGCATTGACATTGTTTAATTCTCACCACAAAATAACTTTTCTTATAAGTCCATCATGAAATTTTTAGTAGAGAGTGAGTCAAATATCCTGACCACCTACTCTGTGACATTTCCAGCAAGAGGTAGAAGTCTGCCCTATGTAAGGTACACCAGCTGGTGGACCTAAAGAAAGGCACTCCTACTGGTGATATTTCTGTCATATCCCATATCTCAAGGCCTTCTGTTAGCAGGAAAGCTGAGTACAGATCATTCTACCCTTGAATTTTTTTCAGTCAAGGATGATCAGCTCCCAAGAGAGCAGTTTGTGTATTTTTGCTCAATGAAATATTGAAACCTTTTTCTTGTACACTAATGTTAAGAACTTTTTTGGAAACATATCAACTAGTATTGACCTTGTTAGTACTGAGTTCCTTTTTAGCTCTAATTTCATCTCCAGATATAAAAGAAGGAACATTCTTTCTATATTTCTTCAACAAGCATGTGATTAAACATAGTAAGTTAAATATTTTTTGTTTTTCCAAAGAAAACATACTTAATCAGCATGTCCTTTTGCACTTATTGATCATAGTCATGAACATAAAAATGTTCAGAATAATGCTGAGTGATGCCAATAAGGTCCTTTCTGCTCTAAAATTATACTACTTCTCCTCCACCTGGGCTGACAATTTTGGTGACTAACAATACCACCATTATCTGCAGATGTGATGTGGGCACACTGCTAATCTGTCCTTATTGCTTTAGCTCTGATATGGCAGATATGAGGCTCATGTACAGTCATGTCCTCCTTCTGAATTCATAGAACGACAGTGTGGATACAAGTCCCCAGAGGCTGGTGTCAGGTGCCAAAGAGAAAAATGGAACAGGTAGCCCATTCCAGCAATGATTTAAACATTCAACATTTTGATGTGTTTTTCTAACATGAATTACATATCAGCAAAATTCTTAAGTACTATATATTGTACATAGCTTTAACATTTTTATAACAATCCAGTATCAGTCATTATTATGAACATGAACTACTGTAGGATCCATTGAGTTATGAAAGCTATTGAAGTGTACACAATGACATGCATTGAGGCCTGAGAATGGAACAAAAATTGACCAGGCATTTTGCATGTCATTTCAATTAATCCTTACAACCACTCCACAAGTTAGATTATACTATTTTCATTTTACACATGATAACACAGACATAGAGATTTTAAACAGCTTGCCTAGGGTTATAACGCTAATCAATAGGTGGTAACTGGAGATTTTACATGTAGGACTCTGTCAAAAAAAGCCACACTCTCGATCAAGATGGCGGCGTGGGAAGACGCGGACTTTGCATCTCCCCACAACTAGGGCACCTGCTGGACACTGGTGGGGGACCTCAAAGTACAAGGAGTTGGGAGGAACCCCAAGGTGAACCAGTAGGACATGAGGGACTGGGGGGGGGGGAGAAGTGGAGGCTGGACAGGACCAGCACCCCTGAGGGGTGGCTGAGACGGGGGAGGGTCTCCCACGCTTGGAGGGCCCCTCGGGGTCCCAGATCAGGGGGGAGCCCGCTGAGCGTTTCCCTTGCCTAATCGGACGGGGAAGTCTGCCCCACTCTGGGCCGGGTCCTAAGCCCTCAGAGGCCCACTCGGGGCCGTGTTGGTGCTGGGGACATAGGAGGAAGGCTGGGGCAGAACAGGAGAGGCAGGTGGGAGGGGCCCTCCGGGACTGGAGGAGCAGGAGAGGAGCGGAGGGCGTTTGCCCCACCCACTCGAGCTGGGGAAGCCTGCTGGGGTCCCAGGTGGGGTCCCCGGCCCTTTAAGACCAGAGGCATGCCTGGGCCCCTTCTGTTCCCTAGAGCTTAAGCCCCACCTCCCACACCCCCCAGGGCCTTTTCCAGCCCTGTGGGTCCTCAGCACAGGCCCTGCCCACCGTCCAAACCCCAGCCCTGCTTAGGCTCTGCCCTCCACAGCCAAGGCCTTTTCCACCTTTTTTTTTTCTTCTCTTTTTTACTATTGTGGTTCTATTTTACCTTCTGGTTATTGTTTCATCTATAGTTTTATTTTTATATTCTTTTTAACACACCTGTTAGTTTCCTAGTCTAATTTTATTTTTTACTCTTTGTTATTGTTCATTTTCTTTCTTGCCGCCAGAGCAGCTTGCAGGAACTTGGTTCAGGAGCTGGGGGTCAGGCTAAATCTCCTGCAGTGGGAGCTCCAAGTCTGAACCACTGGACTAACAGAGAACCTCAGACCCCAGGGAATATTCATCGGAATAATGTCTCCTGGAGGTCCTCATCTTGGCACCAAGACCAAGCTCTACCCAACAGCCTACAAACTCCAGTGTTGGAAACCTCAGGCCAAACAACCAGTAAGACAGGTACACAATACCACCCATCCAAAAACAAAAAAGTGAGATGACAAAAAAATATGTCACAGATGAAGGAAGGACCAAGGTAAAAAACTATAAGACCAAATAAATGAAGAGGAAATAAAGATCAGAGCAGAAATAAATGAAATAGAAATGAAGAAAACAATAGGAAAGATCAATAAAACTAACAGCTGGTTCTTTTAGAAGATAAACAAAATTGATAAACCCTTAGCCAGACTCATCAAGAAAAAAAGGGAGAGGTCACAAATCAATAAAATTAGAAATGAAAAAGGAGAAATAACAACTGACACCACAGAAATACAAAGGATTATAAGAGACTACTATAAACAACTATATGCCAATAAAATGGACAACCACAAAGAAATGGACAAATTCATGGAAAGGTACAATTTTACAAGACTGAACCAGGAAGAATTAGAAAATATAAGCAGACCTATCACAAGTCATGAAATTGAAACTGTAATTAAAAATCTTCCAACAAACAAAAGTCCAGGACCAGGTGACTTCACCAGCAAAACCTATCAAACATTTAGAGAAGAGCTAACACCAATCCTTCGCAAACTCTTCCAAAAAACTGCAGAGGGAGGAACACTCCCAAATTCATTCTACAAAGCCACCATCACCCTGATACCAAAACCAGAAAAAGATATCACAAAAAAAGAAAACTAGAGACCAATATCACTGATGAACATAGATGCAAAAATCCTCAACAAAATCCTAGCAAACAGAATCCAACAGTACATTAAAAGGATCATACACCATGATCAAGTGGGATTTATCCCAGGGATGCAAGGATTCTTCAATATACGCAAATCAATCAATGTGATACACCATATTAACAAACTGAAGACTAAAAACCATAGGATCATCTCAATAGAAAGTTCCCTCATACCCCATTGTAGGCAACCCTCTCACCACCCCTAACCACTGGCAACTACTGCTCTGTTTTCTGTCCTATAGTTTTGCCTTTTCCAAAATATCATATTAATGGTCCATATAGTATGTAGCCTTTTGAATTTGGCTTTTTTCACTCAGGTCAATATGTGCATCAGCAGTTTGTTCCTTTTTAATGCTGAGTTGTATTCCATTGTATGAATATACCACAGTTTACACATTCACCAGTTGAAGGACATCTGGGTTGTGCTTGATGATTATGAATAAAACTGCTGCAAATATCTGTGTACAAGTTTAGAATGCACATATATTTTCATGTCTCTTGAGTAAAAACATCTAGTACTGGGATAGCTGAGTCATATGATAAGTGTATGCTTAATTTCTTTTTAACATCTTTATTGGAGTATAATTGCTTTACAATGTTGTGTTAGTTTCCACTGTATAACAAAGTGAATCAGCTGTATGTATACATATATCCCCATATCCCCTCACTCTTGCATCTCCCTCCCACCCTCCCTATCCCACCCCTCTAGGTGGTCACAAAGCACCGAGCTGATTTCCCTGTGCTATGCAGCTGTCCCATTAGCTATCTGTTTTACATTTGGTAGTGTATATATGTCAGTGTTACTCTCTCACTTCGTCCCAGCTTACCCTTCCCTCTCCCATGTCGTCAAGTCCATTCTCTATGTCTGCTTCTTTATTCCTGTCCTGCCCACTTTGGAGAACAGTTTGGAGGTTCCTTAAAGAACTAAAAATAGAACTACATTACGATCCAGCAATCCCACTACTGGGCATATACCCTGAGAAAGCCATAATTCAAAAAGAGACATGTACCACAATGTTCACTGCAGCACTATTTACAATAGCCAGGATATGGAAGCAACCTAAGTGTCCATTGACAGATGAATGGATAAAGAAGATGTGGCACATATGTACAATGGAATATTACTCAGCCATAAAAAGAAACAAAATTGAGTTATTTGTAGTGAGGTGGATGGACTTAGAGTCTGTCATACAGAGTGAAGCAAGTCAGAAAGAGAAAAACAAATACCGCATGCTAACACATATATATGGGATCTTAAAAAAAAAAAGGGTTCTGAAGAACCTAGGGGCAGGACAGGAATAAAGACACAGATGAAGAGAATGGACTTGAGGACATGGGGAGGGGGAAGGGTAAGCTGGGACGAAGTGAGAGAGTGGCATGGACATATATACACTACCAAATGTAAAATAGCTTGTGGGAAGCAGCCTCATAGCACAGGGAGATCAGCTTGGTGCTTTGTGTCCGCCTAGAGGGGTGGGATGGGGAGGTGGGAGAGAGATGCAAGAGGGGGGATATGGGGTTATTCCCCATGTATGCATATGGCTGATTCACTTTGTTGTACAACAGAAACTAACACAGTATTGTGAAGCAATTATATTCCAATAAAGATGTATTAAATTTTAAACAGCCACACTCTATATTGCTGTCTCCCTGATGTCTGACATTAAATGGCATTTTTTAAATTACTTTTTTAAAAAATCTCTTCCTATGTTGAAATCCTGTTTGTTGCTAACAATGTATTTGCATTTAGTAATACCCCAAGCCTTCCTTTTTAATTTGCTGCTTCTAACAAGTAGTGAGCTAGGGAGAGCAAACAACAATTCTGTTAGATGTGTCAGGAGGAAATATGCTCTCACCAAGGACCTGGTGTACTTGCTCTATGAGCACAGGAATTTTAACACATGCACTATGGGAAGTCTCCTTTTGAAGTATAAGGCCTATATTTGCAAACTTCGTGGTTTTCAGACAGGTTCTAAAGAGTGAAATTTACCAGAAAAGCAAATTTCAGCTAACTGAAATGTTTCCATCCACATTTACATTTCTTTCCTTCTGCTGGGAATTTTCATCAATGTTTGTTGTTGTTGTTTATGTTAACAGGCTTAAAAATGTAACAGAATGGTCTTACAAGATGATACTTTTACAGATATGCTGTGTAAATGTGCTGGATTTAAATGAGTCACTTAATGATCTAACAGAATTGCTTTTAACTTATTTTAATTTTTCCCCCATTACATGATTCTTCAGTTAAATTAAAATTTTTCCAAACGCTTCTTACTCTTATTTTATTCAGTAATTTTCATAAAACCTCTACTGATTCAGCAAAAATAAAATATTACTGCCTTTTTGTGGATCCTTTTGAGAATATTACTAAAATATAAAATCAGTCAGTATTATAAACTATTGCTTTTATCAGAAGGAAGTGACTATTCTGTTTGCAATTTCCTTTTGGATCTTTTTCTTCCCCTTAGTTGTTTTTTTTTTTGTTATTAACTTTTTTCTGTTATACATATAAGTAATAATGAATAATTATTAAAATTTTAAATGCTGCATTAAAGTAAGCAGAACCAAGTAGGTCATTTTCAACAATTTCAATTTTGTTCAAGTGCTATGCCAGGTTCTATGCCAGGTTCTAAAAATTAAAAGATGATTCCTTTCCTCCTGACAAAAGGAAACAAAGGCAGGATAGTCTGATGGTTATGATTTACAACCGTGGGGTTAGACACATCCGACATGGAATTCTGACTCAGGCATGTGATGGCTGAGTATTTTTAGATGAGACACTCCTGAGTCTCAAATTCCTTATCCATAAAATGAGAACCAA
Source organism: Kogia breviceps (assembly GCF_026419965.1). Taxonomy (NCBI): domain Eukaryota; kingdom Metazoa; phylum Chordata; class Mammalia; order Artiodactyla; family Physeteridae; genus Kogia; species Kogia breviceps. The sequence goes on from NC_081318.1 coordinate 73,279,109, forward strand.
ATTAGAACAGTAACAGTACATCCCTGAAGTTGGTAGTTTTATTGCTTCAGTTACCTGAGATATGGTAGGACGGGGGCATTGTCTGTATGGATAAGTCTGTGGATGCTAGAATTCAATTGTAATTGTTCTTGCCCTGGCTTTCCCACTCACTTGCCCTTGAAAAATTATCATATCCAAAGATCCTTTGTTTGCAAAGTAGGAATAATAATAAGTGTATTCTATAAGTTATTAGTCTGTATTCGTTTACTAAGGCTGCCACAATAAAATTCCACAGACTGGGTGGCTTAAACAACACAAATTGATTTTTTTTCTCACAGTTCTAGAGGCTAGAAGTCCAAAATCAAGGTTTTGGCAGGGCTGGTTCCTTCTGAGGCCTCTCTCCTTGGCTTGTAGACAGCCATCTTCTCCCTGTGTCTTCACCTGGTCTTCCCTCTGTGTCTGTGTCCTAATTTCCTCTTCTTACAAGGACACCAATCATATTGGATTAGGGCTTACCCCGAAGACTTAATTTAACTTTAACTCCCTCTTCAAAGGCTATCTCAAATACAGTGACAGGATGAGGAACCAGGAGTTAGGACTTCAACATATGACTTGGGGATGAGGGTGGGAGACACAATTCAGCTCATAAAATTGGCCTATAAGAAACACTCAATAAATGTTGGCTATCATTGTTGCTGCTGCTAGTTTTATTATTATCACTATCATAATCATTATTATTATTATATACTGTATTAATCTCAAAAGGCAGTAAGGCACCAAAACTGATTTAACAGTAAGCTGTTTTCTTATTTTTTTTTCATGAACGGAGCATTTTAATCATAATGACATTTAAATAGTGTTATCTGCCACATCATGTGGTTCAGAAGAATTCTAAGTTCAAGCTTCTGGTAGTTTCCACATTATTTAAAATACTAATAGGGTAAATGTCAAAGATTCAATTCATATTTAGGCCAATGGCTTCATTTTGTTCAGTGGTTGCAGAATGTACCCCAAGCCTGGTTCATCATATCACAAATAAAAGCCACTGTTTCACAATGGGAACAGGGCAAGAGGGTGTGCACGGATCAGCAGAAATCTATTGGCATGACCAGGAAAACAACCCATAGTGCATGCCCTTCCTCTAAATGAATACATTATTTCTTATCAGATCGTTTTTTTAGAGTCAGATACAAAAATGCTTAAGAAAAGACAGTTCTCCCCCAAAGGAACAATAAGTAGAAAATGAGATTTCACTTCCATTTTCCCTTTTTAAAGCACTTAAACTAGAAAAATGAAATTATTGACATCTGTAGAAACATTTAATGTCTAAACACTTTACTCGTTATTCCTCTTATAATTTCCTTAAAAGATATTGAAACAATTTGCCCTGAGAGGATTAACTGGGGAAAAGGCTCCATTTTATTTTCAGATATGGATACACACTTTATTTTATCAATAAAAGTGTCAAGAATCAGTTCCATTTTTAAAATGGTTTGCTCTATAATAAGTATAGATGACAGACTTACGTGTATCAATAGCCTACCTTCAAGATTCTCAAATTACTGTAATTTGTAATCACTGACATTTACATGGGAATTTAGATGATAAAGAAAATTTTTAAAGAATGATTTTCTTCCATCAAAAATAAACTGAATATTTGAATTCATCTCCTCTGTCCACATACACTTTTTTATGAAGCCACATTAAATCAAAATAAGTACTGCTTATAAAACAAGCCCTAATGATATGTTCCCAACTTGATTCTGCTACTAGCAGAAAATAACTGAGGGAAATTTCTGCAAGCTACAGTTTTACTGGACAATATTATTTTATATTTTTATGAGTCTGATATTCAACACAGAAATCTCCAATGATTTGGATCATGATGCAGAACTTCTTGAGGTATGATTGTCCCTCTCTAGCCAAAAAAAGAAAAGAAAAAAAAAAGAATCACTAAAATAGGGCCCCTGGCAAATGTCCAAAGGACCCCCTTGAGCTCAAAATCTGAGCCACAACGTAACAGTCACAGTCACCAGACTTCACCCCGATAGTAAACAGTAACTCTCAGAGTTGGCTCCAAACTTACACAGCTCTGCACTACATCCAGACCAAAATGATAGTGAAATTTTCCCAGCTGGAAAACTATATCAGTGATTAGGAAATAAGATATACCCTGCTTCATCCTAAGGAAGGGACACCTAGCAAGACAGTGTAATTCTAGGCAAATTGCATTTGCCTCCACATTATTAAAGCACCTTTTAAAGATGCTTTATTATAAGCAAATGTATTTTTTAAAGGACCTGAACAACAGAACAAATTCTACAGACACAAGGTTAACCATAGTCCCTGCCTAATAACATCCCTCTATATTTAGCATAAATATACTTTTAGATTTTTGCATCAACCATAATAGCTATTCGTTTTTAATTCTTACCATTGGTAAATGCTTTAAGAAAATAACCTCTTTATTACAAGGCTGCAAGCAGGTAAAGAAATGGAAGCCCAAGGAAATTAGGTAACTAGCCTGAGGTACCACATTCAGTAAAAGGCAGGACAAGGATCTGAACACTACTCCATGCTATTCCCCAAGCCTGTGCTATTTCGGCTATGCTCAGTTTACAATGTTACTATCATCCTCAAATTTTTCAAGAGAGAACATGAATAAAGACACAGAGTTGGCTTCAAGATGGAGGAAGAGTAAGAAGTGGAGATCACCTTCCTCCCCAAAGATACATAAGAAATACATCTACATGTGGAACTGCCTCTATAGAACACCCACTGAACGCTGGCAGAAGACCTCGGACCTCCCAAAAGGCAAGAAACTCCCCATGTACCTGGGTAGGGCAAAAGAAAAAAAGAAAAACAGACAAAAGAATAGGGACGGGACCTGCACCAGTGGGAGGGAGGTGTGAAGGAGGAAAGGTTTCCACACACTAGGAAGCCACTTCACAGGCAGGCGGAGACTCCGGGTGGTGGCGGAGGGTGGGGGGACAGCTTCGGAGCCACGGAGAGTGCGGAGGGCAAAGTGGAGAGATTTCCACACAGAGGATCGGTGCCAAGCAGCACTCACCAGCCCAAGAGGCGTGTCTGCTCACCCACCGGCCGGAGTGGGTGGGGGTTGAGAGATGAGGCTCTGTCTTCGGAGGTCGGATCCCAGGGAGAAGACTGGGGTTGGCTGCGTGAACACAGCCTGAAGGGGCTAGTGTGCCACGGATGGCCGGGAGGGAGTCCGGGAGAAGTCTGGAGCTGCCGAAGAAGCAAGAAACTTTTTCTTGCCTCTTTCTTTCATGGCGCACGAGGAAAGGGAATTAAGAGCACCGCGTAAACAAGCTCTGTAGACGGGCACGAGCCGCTGCTATCACCATGCACACCAGAGACGGGCATGAGACGCTAAGGCGGCTGCTGCAGCCACCAAGAAGCCTGTGTGCAAGCAGAGGTCACCATCCACATCTCCCCTCCCGGGACCCTGTGCAGCCCGCCACTGCCAGGGTCCCGGGATACAGGGAGAACTTCCCCAGGAGAAAACATGGCGCGCCTCAGGCTGGTGCAACGTCATGCCGGCCTCTGCCGCCGCAGACTCGCCCCGCATCCGTACCCCTCCATCCCCCTGGCCTGAGTGAGGCAGAGCCACCGAATCAGCTGCTCCTTTAACCCCGTCCTGTCTGAGCGAAGAACAGACGCCCTCAGGTGACCTACATGCAGAGGCGGGGCCAAATCCAAACCTGAACCCCGGGAGCTGTGCGAACAAAGAAGAGAAAGGGAACTCTCTCCCAGCAACCTCAGGAGCAGCGGATTAAATCTCCACAATCAACTTAATATACCCTGCATCGGTGGAAAAACTGAATAGACAACGAATCATCCCAAATTGAAGAGGTGGACTTTGGGAGCAAAGTTTTTTTTTTTTTTTTTTCCTTTTTCTCCTTTTATGAGTATGTGTATGCTTCTGTGTGTCATTTTGTCTGTACAGCTTTGCTTTTACTGTTGGTCCTAGGGTTCTGTCTGTCCGTCTTTTAGGTTTTTTTTTACTTAAAAAATTTTTTTTCTTACTAATTATTTTTTCTGTTTTATTTTAATAACTTTATTTTATTTTACTTTATTTTATCTTCTTTCCTTCTTTCTTTCTGTTTTTTCTCCCTTTTATTCTGTGCTGTGTGGATGAAAGGCTCTTGGTGCTCCAACCACACATCAGGGCTGTGCCTCTGAGGTGGGAGAGCCAAGTTCAGGACACTGGTCCACAAGAGACCTCCCAGCTCCAGGTAATATTAAATGGCGAAAATCTCCCAGAGATCTCCATCTCAACACCAAGACCCAGCTTCACTTAACGACCAGCAAGCTACAGTTCAGGACACCCTATGCCAAACAACTAGCAAGACATGAACACAAGGCCACCCATTAGCAGAGAGACTGCCTAAAATCATACTAAGTTCACAGACACCCCAAAACACACCACCAGACGCAGACCTGCCCACCAGAAATAAGATCCAGCCTCATCCACCAGAACACAGGCACTAGTCCACTACACCGGGAAGCCTACACATCCCACTGAAGCAACCTTAGACACTGAGGGCAGACACCAAAAACAGTGGGAACTACAAACCTGCAGCCTGCGAAACAGAGACCACAAACACAGTAAGTTAAGCAAAATGAGAAGACAGAAAAAAACACAGCAGATGAAGGAGCAAGGTAAAAACCCACCAGACCTAAAAACTGAAGAGGAAATAGGCAGTCTATCTGAAAAAGAATTCAGAATAATGATAGTAAAGATGATCCAAAATCCTGGAAATAGAATGGAGAAAATACAAGAAACATTTAACAAGGACCTAGAAGAACTAAAGAGCAAACAAACAATGGGAAAACACAATAAATGAAATTAAAAATTCTCTAGAAGGAATCAATAGCAGAATAACTGAGGCAGAAGAATGGATAAATGACCTGGAATATAAAATAGTGGAAATAACTAGTGCAGAGCAGAACAAAGAAAAAAGAATGGAAAGAATTGAGAACAGTTTCAGAGCCCTCTGGGACAATATTAAATGCACCAACATTTGAATTTTAGGGGTGCCAGAAGAAAAAGAGAAACACAAAGGGACTAAAAAATATTTGAAGAGATTATAGTTGAAAACTTCCGTAATATTGGAAAGGAAATAGCTAATCAAGTCCAGGAAGCACAGAGAGTCCCAAACAGGAAAAATCCAAGGAGAAACATGCCAAGACACATATTAGTCAAACTATCAAAAATTAAATACACAGAAAAAATATTAAAAGCAGCAAGGGAAAAACAAGAAATAAGATACAAGGGAATCCCCATAAGATTAACATCTGATCTTTCAGCAGAAAGTCTGCAACCCAGAAGGGAGTGGCAAGACATATGTAAAGTGATGACAGGGAAATACCTAAAACAAGGATTACTCTACCCAGCAAGGATCTCATTCAAATTTGATGGAGAAATTAAAACCTTTACAGAAAAGCAAAAGCTGAGAGCATTCAGCACCACCAAACCAGCTTTACAACAAATGCTAAAGGAACTTCTCTAGGTAGGAAACACAAGAGAAGGAAAAGACATACAATAACAAACAGAAAAAAATTGATAAAATGGTAATAGGAACATACATATTGCTAATTACCTCAAATGTAAATGGATTAAATGCTCCAACCAAAAGACATAGACTGGCTGAATGGATACAAAAACAAGACCCGTATATATGCTGTCCACAAAAGACCCAATTCAGACCTAGGGACACATACAGATTGAAAGTGAGGGAATGGAAAAAGATATACCATGCAAATGGAAAACAAAAGAAAGCTGGAGTAGCAATTTTCATATCAGACAAAATACACTTTAAAAGAAAAACTATTACAAGAGACAAAGAAGGACACTACATAATGATCAAGGGATCAATCCAAGAAGAAGATATAACAATTGTAAATATTTATGCACCCAACATAGCAGCACATCAACACATAAGGCAAATACTAACAGCAATAAAAGGGGAAATCGACAGTAACACAATCATAGTAGGGGACTTTAACACCCCACTTACACCAATGGACAGATCACCCAAAGTGAAAATAAATAAGGAAACAAAAGCTTTAAATGCTACATTAAACAAGATGGACTTAATTGATATTTATAGGACATTCCATCCAAAAACAACAGAACACACTTTCTTCTCAGGTGCTCATGGAACATTCTCCAGAATAGATCATATTTTGGGTCACAAATCAAGCCTTGGTAAGTTTAAGAAAATTGAAATCATATCAAGTATCTTTTCCGACCACAACGCTAAGAGACTAGATATCAATTACAGGAAAAAAAATCTGTAAAAAAATACAAACACAGGGAGTTGAAACAATACAGTACTTAATAACCAAGAGATCACTGAAGACATCAAAGAGGAAATCAAAAAATACCTAGAAACAAATGACAATGAAAACAAAATGACCCAAAACCTATGGGATGCAACAAAAACAGTTCTAAGAGGGAAGTTTATAGCAATACAATCCTACCATAAGAAACAAGAAGTATCTCAAATAAACAATGTAACCTTACACCTAAAGCAATTAGAGAAAGAAGAACAAAAAAAGCCCCAAAGTCAGCAGAAGGAAAGAAATCATAAGACCAGATCAGAAATAAATGAAAAAGAAATGAAGGAAATGATAGCAAAGATTAAAAAAAAATAAAAGCTGGTTCTTGGAGAAGATAAACAAAATTGATAAACCATTAGTCAGACTCATCAAGAAAAAACGGGAGAAGACTCAAATCATTAGAATTAGAAAGGAAAAAGGAGAAGTAACAACTGACACTGCAGAACTACAAAGGATTATGATAGATTACTACAAGCAACTATATGCCAATAAAATGGACAAGCTGGAAGAAATGGACAAATTCCTAGAAAAGCACAACCTTCTGACTAAACCAGGAAGAAATAGAAAATATAAACAGACCAATCACAAGCACTGAAATTGAAACTGCGATTGAAAATCTTCCAACAAACAAAAGCCCAGGACCACAAGGCTTCACAGGTGAATTTTATCAAACATTTAGGGAAGAGCTAACACCTAAACTTCTAAAACTCTTCCAAAGTATAGTAGAGTGAGTAACACTCCCAAACTCATTCTATGAGGTCACCCATCACCCTGATACCAAACCCAGACAAAGAGGTCACAAAGAAAGAAAACTAGAGGCCAATATCACTGATGAACATAGATGCAAAAGTCCTCAACAAAATACTAGTAAACGGAATCCACCAGCACATTAAAAGGATCATACACCATGATCAAGTGGGGTTTATTCTAGGAATGTAAGGATTCTTCAATATACACAAATCAATCACTGTGATACACCATATTAACAAACTGGAGAATAAAAACCATATGATCATCGCAATAGATGCAGAAAAAGCTTTTGACAAAATTCAACACTGATTTATGGTAAAAACCCTCCAGAAAGCAGGCATAGAGGGAACTTACCTCAACATAATAAAGGCCATATATGATAAACCCACAGCCAACATTGTTCTCAGTGGTGAAATACTGAAACCATTTCCTCTAAGATCAGGAACAAGACAAGGTTGCCCACTCTCATCACTATTATTCAACATTTTGGAAGATTTAGCCACAGCAATCAGAGAAGAAAAAGAAATAGGAGGAATCCAAATCAGAAAAGAAGAATTAAAGCTCTCACTGCTTGCAGATGACATGATACTATACTTAGAGAATCCTAAAGATGCTACCAGAAAACAACTAGAGCTAATCAATGAATTTGGTAAAGTAGCAGGATACAAAATTAATGCACAGAAATCTCTTGCATTCCTATACACTAATGATGGAAAATCTGAAAGTGAAATTAATAAAACACTCCCATTTACCACTGCAAAAAAAGAATAAAATACCTAGGAATAAACCTACCTAAGGAGATAAAAGACCTGTATGCAGAAAACTATAAGACACTGATGAAAGAAATTAAAGATGATACAAACAGATGGAGAGATATGCCACATACCTGGATTGGAAGAATCAACATTGTGAAAAAGACTATACTACCCAGATCAATCTACAGATTCAATGCAATCCCTATTAAACTACCACTGGCATTCTTCACAGAACTAGAACAAAAAAAATTCACAATTTGTATGGAAACACAAAAGACCCCGAATAGACAAAGCAATCTTGAGAATGAAAAATGGAGCTGGAGGAATCAGGCTCCCTGACTTCAGACTATACTACAAAGCTACAGTAATCAAGACAGTATGGTACTGACACAAAAACAGAAATATAGATCAATGGAACAGGACAGAAAGCCTAAAGATAAACCCATGCACATATGGTCACCTTATCTTTGAGAAAGGAGGCAAGAATATACAGTGGAGAAAAGACAGCCTCTTCAATAAGTGGTGCTGGGAAAACTGGACAGGTACATGTAAAAGTATGAAATTAGAACACTCCCTAACACCATACACAAAAATAAACTCAAAATGGATTAAAGACCTAAATGTAAGGCCAGACACTATCAAACTCGTAGAGGAAAACATAGGCAGAACACTCTATGACATCAATCACAGCAAGATCCTTTTTGACCCCCCTCCAAGAGAAATGGAAATAAAAACAAAAATAAACAAATGGGACCTAATGAAACTTAAAAGCTTTTGCACAGCAAAGGATACCATAAACAAGACCAAAAGACAACCCTCAGAATAGGAGAAAATTGTTGCAAATAAAGCAACTGACAAAGGATTAATCTCCAAAATTTATAAGCAACACATGCAGCTCAATATCAAAAAAACAAACAACCCAATCCAAAAATGGGCAGAAGACCTAAATAGACATTTCTCCAAAGAAGATATACAGATTGCCAACAAACACATGAAAGAATGCTCAACATCATTAATCATTAGAGAAATGCAAATCAAAACTACAATGAGATATCACCTCACACCAGTCAGAATGGCCATCATCAAAAAATCTAGATACAGTAAATGCTGGAGAGGGTGTGGAGAAAAGGGAACACTCTTGCACTGTTGGTGGGAATGTAAACTCATACAGTCACTATGGAAAACAGTTTGGAGGTTCCTTAAAAAACTACAAATAGAACTACCATATGACCCAGCAATCCCACTACTGGTCATATACCCTGAGAACACCATAATTCAAAAAGAGTCATATACCAAAATGTTCATTGCAGCTCTATTTACAATAGCCAGGACATGGAAGCAACCTAAGTGTCCATCAACAGATGAATGGATAAAGAAGATGTGGCACATATATACAATGGAATCTTACTCAGCCATAACAAGATACGAAACAATTATCTGTAATGAGGTGGATGGACCTAGAGTCTGTCATACAGAGTGAAGTAAGTCTGAAGGAGAAAAACAAATACCGTATGCTAACACATATATATGGAATCTAAGAAAAAAATATGTCATGAAGAGCCTAGAGGTAAGACGGGAATAAAACACAGACCTACTAGAGCATGGCCTTGAGGATATGGGGAGGGGGAAGGGTAAGCTGTGACGAAGTGAGAGAGTGGCATGGACATAGATACACCACCAAACGTAGGGTGGATAGCTAGTTGGAAGCAGCCGGCATGGCACAGGGAGATCAGCTAGGTGGTTTGTGACCACCCAGAGGGGTGGGATAGGGAAGGTGGGAGGGAGGGAGACTCAAGAGGGAAGAGATACGGGAACATATGTATATGTATAACTGATTCACTTTGTTGTAAAGCAGAAGCTAACACACCACTGTAAAGCAATTATACTCCAATAAAGATGTTAAAAAAAATTGCTCTAGACAGAATTTAACAGGCAAGGGAGATTTTATTCAAGACTATTGCAAAAGAGGAGACAGAAAGAGCTCAATTCTGCTGAAATAAAAGGCGGGAGAGTTTTTAAGTACCTGGTGAGCTATTGGAAAATAGTGCAGGGTATTAAGGAAGAATTTGCTCAATGTGATTAGACCAGCTCTGTTTGCTAACTGGTGCTTATCAAAGTCAGCCTCCTAACCTTCCACAGAGAGTGTGAAATTAGGCTGCTATCTTTCTTGATAATTAAAGGAATACCTCCTATCCTTGAGAAAGACATTCCTGGGTTATAAAACTGGCAAGTGCTAGGAGGATTTACATCTCAAAGGGGCAGAAAAAGTATTTATAATTTCAATTTTTCCAAAGTAAATGCTCCAAGAAAATGGAAGTCAGGGGACTATGTTCAAAAGCAAACTTGTGTGAAGATTAGTCATGCTGAAGGGAATATTAAGGCAATCTGGTTAGGAGAGAACATCCATGAGAAGGCAGCTGGCTAGGATCATGTTTGTTTGGGAATCATATCTTTCTGGACTGCCTTGTATCAATAATGGTACCATACTGTCATCAATTTTATTATTTTATTCTAATGGCTGGGTAGATGCAATGTAATTTTGCATGTTCAGCTGCTTATCAATTACATCTGTGACAGGTCAGATGAAAGCAGATTCTGGGAAACCAACTGGACGACAGATTTGTGTGCCAGAAGTTTACTGGCAAGTGTTTTTCTCGGGATCCAACTCTGTGGGGGGAGTGAAGAAAGCAGGGTTGGGCAGAAGGAGAAGTACAAACGTGTTGCAATCTCAGTGAAAGTCTCAGTCAACCCTGTGGGGAGCTTTAAAGCTAAGAAGGTCGGTATGGTTGTCTTTTATTAGGATGAGGTGCTCAGGTCTCTGAAAGCTTACTTGATGATTCATTCCATGTAAACTCCCTCAATAGCCTCTTGGAAGGAAACATGACCTTGGGTGAAGCAGTTCTCTTCAGCTGAAGGCAATAACTAAAGGGGGAAACTCAATTTCAAGGTGACTATACAATTTAATATATCCCATTCAGACTCTCCTGATCACAATTATAAATTATGCTTCACAATATTTACATGTATCATCACCTGAAACTGTCATGTTTATTTGTATAATTGTTTGTGTCTCTCCCTCCAACTAGAATATAAATTCCATGAAGACAGAGACCTTGTCTGTTTTATTTAACCTTGTGTTCACAACACATATGTAGCATGTTTCATGGATTATAGTAAATAGTAATATCAATATTTGCTGAGTAAATAAAAAAAAAATCCTCAACAAAATATTAGCAAACAGAATCCAACAGCACATTAAAAGGATCATACACCATGATCAGGTGGGGTTTATCCTAGGATTGCAAGGATTCTTCAATATACACAAATCAATCACTGTGATACACCATATTAACAAACTGGAGAATAAAAACCATATGATCATCGCAATAGATGCAGAAAAAGCTTTTGACAAAATTCAACACCCATTTATGATAAAAACACTCCAAAAAGTAGGCATAGAGGGAACTTACTTCAACATAATAAAGGCCATGTATGACAAACCCACAGCCAACATTGTTCTCAGTGGTGAAAAACTGAAACCATTTCCTCTAAGATCAGGAACAAGACAAGGTTGCCCACTCTCATCACTATTATTCAACATTTTGGAAGTGTTAGCCACAGCAATCAGAGAAAAAAAAGAAATAGAAGGAATCCAAATCAGAAAAGAAGAATTAAAGTTCTCACTGCTTGCAGACGACATGATACTATACTTAGAGAATCCTAAAGATGCTACCAGAAAACTAGAGCTAATCAATGAATTTGGTAAAGTAGAAGGATACAAAATTAATGCACAGAAATCTCTTGCATTCCTATACACTGATGGAAAATCTGAAAGTGAAATAAAGAAAACTCTCCCATTTACCATTGCAACAAAAAGAACAAAATACCTAGGAATAAACCTACCTAAGGAGATAAAAGACCTGTATGCAGAAAACTATAAGACACTGATGAAAGAAATTAAAGATGATACAAACAGATGGAGAGATATGCCATGTACCTGGATTGGAAGAATCAACATTGTGAAAAAGACTATACTACCCAGATCAATCTACAGATTCAATGCAATCCCTATTAAACTACCACTGGCATTCTTCACAGAACTAGAACAAAAAATTTCACAGTTTGTATGGAAACACAAAAGACCCCGAATAGGCAAAGCAATCTTGAGAAAAAAAAAAGAGCTGGAGTAATCGGGCTCCCCAACTTCAGACTATACTACAAAGCTACAGTAATCAAGACAGTATGGTACTGACACAAAAACAGAAATATAGATCAATGGAACAGGATAGAAAGCCCAGAGATAAACCCACACACGTATGGTCACTTTACTTTTGATAAAGCAGGCAACAATATACAATGGAGAAGAGACAGCCTCTTCAATAAGTGGTGCTGGGAAAACTGGACAGGTACATGTAAAAGTATGAAATTAGAACACTCCCTAACACCATACACAAAAATAAACTCAAAATGGATTAAAGACCTAAATGTAAGGCCAGACACTATCAAACTCTTAGAGGAAAACATAGGCAGAACACTCTATGACATAAATCACAGTAAGATCATTTTTGACCCCCCTCCAAGAGAAATGGAAATTAAAAACACAAATAAACAAATGGGACCTAATGAAACTTAAAAGCTTTTGCACAGCAAAGGATACCATAAACAAGACCAAAAGACAACCCTCAGAATGGGAGAAAATAGTTGCAAATGAAGCAACTGACAAAGGGTTAATCTCCAAAATTTTCAAGCAGCTCATGCAGCTCAATATCAAAAAAACAAATAATCCAATCCAAATATGGGCAGAAAACCTAAACAGACATTTCTCCAAAGAAGGTGTACAGATTGCCAACAAACACATGAAAGAATGCTCAACATCATCAATCATTAGAGAAATGTAAATCAAAACTACAATGAGATATCATCTCACACCAGTCAGAATGGGCATCTCAAAAAATCTACAAATGATAAATGCTGGAGAGGGTGTGGAGAAAAGGGAACACTCTTGCACTGTTGGTGGGAATGTAAATTGATACAGCCACTATGGAGAACAGGATGGAGTTTCCTTAACCAACTAAAAATAGAACTACCATACGACCCAGCAATCCCACTACTGGGCATATACCCTGAGAAAACCATAATTCAAAAAGAGTCATGTACCAAAATGTTCATTGCAGCTCTATTTACAATAGCCATGACATGGAAGCAACCTAAGTGTCCATTGACAGTTGAATGGATAAAGAAGATGTGGCACACATATACAATGGAATATTACTCAGTCATAAAAGGAAACGAAATTGAGTTACTTGTAGTGAGGTGGATGGACCTAGAGTCTGTCATACAGAGTGAAGTAAGTCAGAAAGAGAAAAACAAATACCTTATGGTAACACATGTGTATGGAATCTAAAAAAAAGAAAAAATGGTTCTGAAGAACCTAGGGGCAGGACAGGAGTAAAGACATAGATGTGGAAAGTGGACTTGAGGACACAGGGAGAGGGAGGGGTGGGCTGGGACGAGGTGAGAGAGCAGCATGGACATATATACACTACCAAATGTAGAATGGATGGCTGGTGGGAAACAGCTGCTTAGCACAGGGAGATCTGCTCGGTACTTTGTGACCACCTAGAGGGGTAGAATAGGGAGGCTGGGAGGGAGACGCAAGAGGGAGAGGATATGGGGATATATGTATATGTATAGCTGACTCACTTTGTTATAAAGCAAAAACTAACATATTATTGTAAAGCAACTATACTCCAATAAAGATATTTTTTAATTTTTTTAAAAAGACACAGAAGTTTGAAAAATCAATGTTGTGATTGGGGTCTGCTTTAGCACGTAGGCTCAGCTGTGCATACATTGGTAACATTAAATATGGGTATAACTACATGGCACATATTTTTTTTCGATATTTTGTTTTTATAATGAAACCAGCACTTCACTGGTTCCATCCAATATTCTATTTCTTTCTAATTTACTAATACCAGTTTATGACATGGAAGTCTCTTTTTAAGAAATTGCAAAGAAAATTTGGATATGTATTCCAAAAATGTATACAGTATTTCTTAGTCAGAATCAGAACTTTCTTTCAGAGCAGTCTCTTTTGTCTTCTTTCCTTCATTCCACATTTACTGAATCTTTTCTATTTTGATAGTTCTATGATTATGCATTAAATATCAGGTGGCTAGAAGAAGAAGGGCCTAATGCCAATTTATACCCAGTTACTATATAACTTGGTTTGTATCTGTTTTGAGTACATACAGTTCTTTTCTACACGGAGGAAAACAATGATTGTTTGTAAGCCATAGATAAACTAGAATTTAAATATTAAACAAAAAAAAAATGAAAGTGCTATCTAAACAAATTCTTAAAACTTTAGGTAGATCTAATTTTTATAACCTATAATATGTTTCTTATAATATTTAGAAACAGGACTAACATAAAAAATAACTAGGTAAAAGTGGGAATTACATGCTAGAACAGTTATGGAGTTTGACTAAATTAATCTAAAAATGTATTTTGATTAAATAAAGTAGAATTTATTACCTAGTAATAGACACTCCAGAGAAGTCAAAAAAAATATTACAATCTTACACTTTGAAACTAGGACAGTCTACAGGAAATTTTCAGAACATCTATGTACCTAATTTTTAAATTCCCATGTAAATTTCATTCCTTTTTCAGATATAAAGAAGTACTAAAATTTATAGTTATAATAGTAAAACAAAAATATAAGAAATAGACATACAGACAAATAAAATAGAATAGAGTACCCAGACTTCCAGGCTCCACAACTATGAGAAAATTAATTTATGTTGTTTAAGCCACTCAGTCTATGGTAGTTTGTTATGGCAGCCCCAGTAGGCTAATATAGGTGCCAAAACTAAAGGACAGTCTCTTTAACAAATGGTGCTGGGAAAACTAGATATCCACATGCAAAAGAATGAAGTTGGACCTTTAAATTATACTATATACAGAAATTAATGCAAAATGGGTCAAAGACCTAAACATAAAACCTAAAACCATAAAATTTTTAGAATATACAGGGGAAAAGCTTCATGACACTGGATTTATCAAGGATGTCCTGAATATGACACCAAAAGCACAGGCAACAAAAGTAAAAATAGATTGTACTATATCAAACTTAAAAACTTCTGATCATCAAAAGACACAATCAACATAGTAAAAAAAGGCAACCTACCAAATGAGAGAAAATATTTGGAAATCATATATCTGATAATGGGTTAATATCCAGAACATAAAAAGAACTCCTACTACTCAACAACAACAAAATAACCTGACTAAAAAATGCATAAAGGACTTAAGTAGACATTTTTCTGAAAATTATATACAAATGGCCAAGAAATTTATGGAAGTATGCTTAATATCACTAATCATTAACAAAAATGAAAATCAAAAGCACAGTGCAAAATCAACTCACACCCATTAGGATGGATACTGTTAAAGAAAAAAGAAAAAAAAAACAGAAAGTAACAAGTATTGGCAAGGCTGTGCAGAAATTAGAACCTTATGAATTATTGGTGGGAATGTAAAATGGTACAGGTGGGAAACAGTATGTCAAATCCCTCAAAAGTTAAAAGCAGAATTACCATGATTGAGCAATTCCACTTCAGGGTATATATCAAAAGAAGTGAAAGCAGAA
This sequence comes from Kogia breviceps, assembly GCF_026419965.1. Classification (NCBI taxonomy): domain Eukaryota; kingdom Metazoa; phylum Chordata; class Mammalia; order Artiodactyla; family Physeteridae; genus Kogia; species Kogia breviceps. Next base: position 73,294,616 of record NC_081318.1, read on the forward strand.
TCTCAAAAAGATATTTGTACATCCATGATCATAGCACCACTATTCTTAATAGCTAAGAGGTAAAACAACCCAAGTGTCCATGGACAGATGAATGGATAAATAAAATGTGGTATATGTATGTGATGGAGTATTATTCAGCCTTAAAAACAAAGGAAATTCTGACACATTACAATATGGACAAACCTTGAGGACTTTATGCTTAGTGAAATAAGCCAATCACAAAACACAAATACTGTATGATTCCATTTAAATGAGATATCTAGAGAAGTCAAATTCATAGAGATAGAAAGTAGAAATCAGGAGATTGGGATTGACATATATACAACTACTATGTATAAAACAGAAAACTAACGAGAACCTACTGATAGCACAGGGAACTCTACTCGGTGCCCTGTGGTGACTTAAATAAGAAGGAAATACAAAAAAGAGTGGATATATGTATACGTATGGCTGATTCACTTTGCTGTACAACAGAAACTGACACAGCAGTGTAAAGCAACTATACTCCAATTTTTAAAAAAAGAGAGAAAGTAGAATGGTGGTTACCAGCAGCCTGGGTAGAGGGAAATGGAGAGTTGTTGTTTAGTGGGTATAGAGTTTCAGTTTTGCAAGATGAAAAAGTTCTAGAGACTTATCGCCTAACAATGTGAATATACTTAACATTATTGAGCTGTAAGATGGTTAAGATGCTGTTATGTTATGCATTTTTTACTACAATAATAAAAAAATACAAGAAATCCACAGGATCCTTTTTTAAGCATAAAGTTAACATCTACCTCAATAGTGTTCCAGGAAAAGCACATTGAAAAAAAGAAAAATCTCTATAAAAGAGACCACTCCATGGTGAAATGGTCAGTGGTTTATACTCCAGATATGGATTAATCAGTCCCATTTTTAATTAAAATAAGTTTAATATGTTGGGAAATGCTTCTTTGCCTTGGTCAGAGGTGGGGAGAGAGAGAATTTAGACCAAGGAAACAATGGTTCATTCAGCACTGAAGGCAGCAAGTGTTGGCCTCTTTCTCCCTCTCTTTTTGTCCTGTAAGATATTTAACAAAAGTGTGATGTCACACAGATCTTACTGAGCTGAATAACTATGGCATCCATGGTGACCTTAACATCTGAATTCACACTCCTACTCAATGAGTAGCTTTTTTCAGAACAAAGGCTTTTTTTACATATTTGCTACAAAGCACAGCAAGATAGCAGGGAAAGAATATGTGACAGCTGAAGAAAATGACTACCCAGAAAAATTAGTAATATGGCAATTTATGGATGAAACACACATACACACTGGCTGCACTGGCTGCACTAATTAATTTCTAGCTAATTTCCAAGGAACAATGAATCACATGTCATTTGCAAATACTGGGCTTTTTGTTTCATAAACACCAACAAATGTGTGGCTATTTGGAATGTGAATATGGACACATAATAATTATCCCTTAGTCTGAAGACAGTGCTGGTAGGTCAAGAGAAAGGATTAAAGACACAGGAAGATACATCCAAGGGGGATGTGACTTTGTAAAGGAGGAAGAGTAATACACTCTGTTTCTTTCTATTGTTTTCTTAATTCTTTCTTGGAGAAAAGTTATCACCATCACTTATAGAATTCAAAAGACTCTACTGGATTTTTTGAAGGCTTACCATGTGCTGTGTCAAAGCAGGACCCTAATATCCTAGTTGCTCACAGTGTACTCTGGAGTCTGGCTCTTGAAGAGTTTCTGATACCTAGGGAAGCAGACAGGAATGTACACGAATGTAAAACTAAAGTGTTGGAACCCAGTCAGCCTAGCTCTTTAACAAATGTCAAGTTCTTTTTGGTAGATATTGGAAGCCTCTCATATTTAGACGTAGAAGTGGAGGCAATAGTCCCCACCCCATCCCTCACTTCCAAAGGGTCTTTTTAAATAAGAGAAATCTCAGACCACCTTCTGCCAAAAGCAACAGCATTTATTAGCAAGTAGCTGTGACCACTCTGAAGCTTCAGAGTTCTTCTCTCCAACCTAAAAAATAGCCAGCAGCCCCTTGCATGGAATGCTCACTGAAAAGGGGACTCAAAGTCGGATCCTGTAGTTTGCTCCCCATCTGCTAGGGCAAAGAGGTCTGCAGGTCCACCAGAGCACAAACCCGGAGTTCTGCTCCATTGACAGACACTTCTGGGCTAGTGGGTGTCTTCGCTTATATATTTGTTCAGGCTAAGGTAGTAGGTCCTGTATTACCATTCCAACCAACCCCATAACGTAAATATCATTCATTTCAATTTCACCAAAAACAACATTTTATTAATTAACTAATGCTAAGGCATTTATTTAGGATAAGGAACTCATCTACTAATTAACTCTCCCTAAATTGTTGACTATAGGTAACTTGTAGTTAACCATGTAGTACAATATTTAGCATGAATTATCCCACAGACAGTATAACCAGATGAGGAAGAACTGGAGCTGGGACTTGAATCCAAACTAAACTGAACACTTTCTAATTGCTAAGTCCTCCAGCTTTAAGATAAATAAGAAAAGGAAAGAAGAATAGAAAAAAGAAAGAGGAGAGAAGAAGAGAGAAGGAGTGGGGAGGGGAGGGGAGGGGGAGGGAACAAAAGAGAAAAGAAAAGAATGATTTTCTTTTCCCCCATGATTTAGCATCTATTCATGAATGATAACCAGGATGGTTGTTTTATTTGTTTGGTGGGTGGAGTGGGTGCAAATGGGAAAGTATTTCAAGCTAAGAATATCTGATTTCTACAGAAGCCTCTATGTGACTTCTTTATAAATAACTAATATATTGGGTGATTAAACAGAATAACTGAAAAATTTAGGAAAACATTTTCTTTCCTTCTTTTCTTCTTCTCTTCCTTCCTATCTTCCATTTTTAATTAGAAAAGTACATGTGGCCATAAACACAGATGCACAAGTAAAAGCTGAGACTAGAGAGCAGAAGAATCTCTGATTGATCTGGAGGAATCTGGCCTGTGACTATGTGGCTGGGAATTTTTTTTCTAATAGACTCGCTTGTACATAGTGGCTAGATCTAATACTTTCTCATCTCCCCTGAAACAGTCTCCAAAATTTGGAAGAAATCCTTCAGTAGTCAGCATATGAAGACACAAATCATAACATAATGAGGCAAATAAACTGATGCAGAAGTGATATTTGCATGAAGAAGCAGGTACTAAAGCCCCATCCTACTACCCCCAGCCCCACAGGCCACCATAAGATTGGTGGCGTCAACAGAGGGCCCCCTTTCACCACCCCTACATAATGTACAGGGTTTCTAGGGGACGTGCATACTTGGGCCTGGAGCTGGAGTCATGGAACTGGAAAATATCAAGTGTTCTCCTCTTGTCCTCCATGTGAGATCTTGGAAACACTAACACAAAGTGACTTCATTGTGGTCATTGTCCAATCTTAACTTTGTTAAGTGTGACCAACACCTCCCAGAAAAATGGGTTGCTAATTTTTGCCTCAGAGGAGCTGAAGAAATCCCAAATTGACAATATTAAGCACCAGCAAGGAGAGTGGTATTAACTTACATAAGGAACAGACAATTTTCTGTTGGAAGCAAAACCCAGAACTTGGTGCAACATTACCGGCTGTGATGTGTGTGCTTTGGGCCCCAAAGTAAATTCTTGATACTCAAACAATGACAAGTTAGAAAAACAACAATGGGAAACCACAAGCCAGATCTGGTATTAAGAGAGAGCTGATCACCTCCCCAGCCACAATATGGACAATGCTTTAAAAATGTAAGGAAAAAAGAGAAATAGAATCTTACCACAGCTAACACTCTGCTCATAAAACATAGAAACAGATTTTTTTTCAAGTCAGGAGATGAAACTATCTACTTTAAAACCTAGATGACAAGCAGATGGAATTATAATGCTCCTTTTAATCCCCAACTAGCTGACTCATTGCAGAAGGGTATGGTGATCTTAGTTTATAGCAGAGCCACCCACTAACACAGAAATTAGCAAGGAATGATGATTTTGCAGTGGAAGTAAAATTACAATATAAGGGGCTAGGTCTAAAATTTCATTACAACCAGAATCAGATACTCTAAACTACGCTCTAGATAAAATCAACTAAAATCACAAACAAATATATATGTATAATTTTAACTTTAAATGCATTACTGAGTTAAAAACTAAGAAAGGAACAAAAGGACCCCCACACAGCTGCACAGGAAACTTGGGAGACAAGCCAGATAGCTTTTCTCTCTGAGAGTTTCTGCCCAATCCTGGACAAATGAGTTTTCTCTAAAGACTGACCAGCATGCAGGGGGCAGGTGATAATGCTTAGGAATTGCCCAAAGTAGGAAATCCAATAAGGTTTCCTATCAGTAGTATAATAGTGAAGAATAAATAAAACCTGCTACCCAAAAGGTGGTAGCAAAGAAGCTCATCTGTCTTAAGCCAGGACATAGATGAGGATGAGGTAGGGGGCGCAGGAAGGAGAGGAGGATCTCTCCTGAAAATTCATAACCACAAAGTAACATTCATGGATCTATAATTGAATGTATAACACCTCTGTTGACTGAAAAATCTTAGGTAGAGAAGAAAACTTAAGTAACTTAATGAAATGCAAAGGTGATTGAAAGAAGCAAGAGAAAATCTAAGGAGAGAATTGGTGAACTGAAGAATATTCAAATAAATTATCCAAAATGTAGAGAAAGAAAACTATGGTAAATAAAATGAGAGGTTAAGATGGCATATGTGTAAGCGCTCCAAAGGAAATAACAGAAGAAACTGAGATGAGACAATACTAAAAGAAATAAAGGCTAAGAATTTTCCAGAAATATTGAAACACACTAACCATGAGAATGAGAAACAGCAACTATGAATTCAAAACCTAGGTGCAATTCCAAAAATAGTTAAATTTAACCAATAAAACTTAAAAATTTCTATATGGGCAAAAAACTAAGCAAAGTAAAAAAATAACAATAAAGGTGCAAGAAAGGCGTTAGGGAGAAACAGAAAAGCTGAGGCAAATAGCCCATAATAAAATGATACAACCAATCAAAATATATCAGTGATCATTATAAACATAAACTAATTCTTCATGATAAAAAAAAATTCATCACACTAAATTTTTTAAAGTTTTAAGGGCCTGTTAAATTTTGTTTGAGAGCTAAAAGAATGGAAAAGATATAACAGGCAAATCCTAAACAAAAGAAAGCTGGAGTAACTGTATTACAACAGGTAAAGTAAATATAAAGGCAAAAAATATTATTAAAGATAAAAATGGTCACCATAAAACAACATGGGGGTACCTTCAAGATGGCAGAGGAGTGAGATGTGGAGATCACCTTCTTCCCCACAAATACATCAGAAATACATCTACATGTGGAACAACTCCTACAGAATACCTATTGAATGCTGGCAGAAGAGCTCAGACCTCCCCAAAGTCAAGAAACTCCCCACGTACCTGGGTAGGGCAAAAGAAAAAAGAAAAAACAGACACAAAAGAATAGGGATAGGACCTGCCACTCTGGGAGGGAGCTGTGAGGAGGAAAAGTTTCCACACACTAGGAAGCCCACGGCGGGTGAAAGGGGGGAAGCTTCAGAGCCATGGAGGAGAGCGCAGCAACAGGGGTGCAGAGGGCAAAGCAGAGAGATTCCTGAACAGAGGATCAGTGCCAACCAGCACTCACCAGCCTCAGAGGCTTGTCTGCTCACTGGCTGCGGCAAGTAGGGGCTGGTAGCTGAGGCTCGGGCTTCGGAGGTCGGATCCCAGGGAGAGGATTGGGGTTGGCTGCGTGAACACAGCCTGCAGGTGCTAGTGCACCATGGCTAGCTGGGAGGGAGTCTGGGAAAAAGTCTGGACCTGCCTAAGAAGCAAGAGACCATTGGTTGTGGGTGTGCAAGGAGAGGGGATTAAGAGTGCTGCTGCTGCCTAAGCAAGCTCCAGAGATACACACGAGCCACAGCTATCAGCGTGGACCCCAGAGATGGGCATGAAACGCTAAGGCTGCTGCTGCAACCACCAAGATGCCTGTGTGCAAGCACAGGTCGCTATCCACACCTCCCTTCCTGGGAGCCTGTGCAGCCCGCCACTGTCAGGGTCCTGTGATCCAGGGACAACTTCGCCGGGAGAACACACGGCGCACCTCAGGCTGTTGCAATGTCACGCCGGCCTCTGCCGCCACAGGTTCGCCCCACATTCTGTACCCCTCCATCCCCCCAGCCTGAGTGACCCAGAGACCCCTAATCAGCTGCTCCTTTAACCCCGTCCTGTCTGGGTGAAGAACAGATGCCCCCAGGCAACCTACACACAGAGGCGGGGACAAATCCAAATCTGAACCCCAGGAGCTGTGTGAACAAAGAAGAGAAAAGGAAATCTCTCCCAGCAAACTCAGGAGACGCAGATTAAATCGCCACAATTAACTTGATGTAACCTGCATCGGTGGAATACCTGAATAGAAAAGGAATCATTCCAAAACTGAGGCGGTAGACCTTGGGAGCAACTGTAGACTTGGGGTTTGCTTTCTGCATCTAATTTGTTTCTGGTTTTATGTTTATCTTAGTTTAGTATTTAGAGCTTATTATCATTGGTAGATTTGTTTACTGATTTGGTTGCTCTCTTCCATCTTTTTATATATACATATATTTTTTTCCTTTTTCCCTTTTTCTGAGTGTGTATTTGTATGCTTCTTTGTGTGATTTTGTATAGCTCTGCATTTACCATTTGTCCTAGGGTTCTGACTGTATGTTCTTCTTCTTTTTTTTTTTTTTTTTGTTAGAATAGTTTTTAGTGCTTGTTATCATTGGTGGATCTGTTTATTGGTTTGGTTGCCCTCTTCTTTCTTTATTTCTTTCTTGTTTATTTTTTAAAATATTTTAAATTTTTTATTTTTTTTATTTATTTTTCTCCCTTTTCTTCTGAGCCATGTGGCTGACAGGGTATTGGTGCTCCGGCTGGGTGTCAGCCCTGAGCCTCTTAGGTGGGAGAGCCGAGTTTAGGACATTGGTCCACCAGAGACCTCCCAGCCCCACATAATATCAAATGGCAAAAGCTCTCCCAGAGATCTCCATCTCAACACTAAGACCCAGTTCCACTCAACAACCAGCAAGCTACAGTTCTGGACACCCCATACCAAACAACTAGCAAGACAGGAACGCAACCCCACCCATTAGCAGAGAGGCTGCCTAAAATCATAATAAGGTCACAGACATCCCAAAACATACCACCGGACATGGTCCTGCCCGCCAGAAAGACAAGATCCAGCCTCATCCACCAGAACGCAGGCACCAGTCCCCTCCACCAGGAAGACTACACAACCCACTGAACCAAACTTAGCCACTGGAGGCAGACACCAAACATAACGGGATTTATGGACCTGTAGCCTGCGAAAACGAGAAACCAAACACAGTAAGTTAAGCAAAATGAGAAGATGGAGAAACACACAGCAGATGAAGGAGCAAGGTGAAAACCCACTCGACCAAACTAATGAAGAGGGAATAGGCAGTCTCCCTGAAAATGAATTCAGAATACTGATAGTAAAGATGATCCAAAATCATGGAAATAGAATGGAGAAAATACAAGAAACGTTGAACAAGGACCTAGAAGAGCTAAAGAGCAAACAAACAATGATGAACAACACAATAAATGAAATTAAAAATTCTCTAGAAAGAATCAATAGAAGAATAACTGAGGCAGAAGAACAGATAAGTGACCTGGAAGATAAAATAGTGGAAATAACTACCACAGAGCAGAATAAAGAAAAAAGAATGAAAAGAATTGAGGACAGTCTCAGAGACTTATGGAACAACATTAAATGCACTAACATTCGAATTATAGGGGTCCGAAGAGAAGAAGAGAAAAAGAAAAGGGACTGAGAAAATATTTGAAGACATCATAGTTGAAAACTTCCCTAATATGGGAAAGGAAACAGTCCAGTCCAGGAAGCGCAGAGAGTCCCATAAAGGATAAATCCAAGGAGAAACATGCCAAAACACATATTAATCAAACTATCAAAAATTAAATACAAAGAAAAAATATGAAGAGGAACAAGGGAAAAACAACAAATACCATACAAGGGAATACCCATAAGGTTAACAGCTGATCATTCAGCAGAAACTCTGCACCCAGAAGAAAGTGGCAGGACATATTTAAAGTGATGAAAGGGAAAAACCTACAACCGAGATTACTCTAACCACCAAGGATCTCATTCAGATTCAACAGAGAAATTAAAACCTTTACAGACAAGCAAAAGCTGAGAGAATTCAGCACCACCAAACCAGCTTTACAACAAATGTTAAAGGAACTTCTCTAGGCAGGAAACATAAGAGAAGGAAAAGACCTACAATAACAAACCCCAAACAATGAAGAAAATGGTAATAGGAACATACATATCAATAATTACCTTAAATGTAAATGGATTAAATTCTCCAATCAAAAGACATGGACTAGCTGAATGAATACAAAAACAAGACATGTATATATGCTGTCTACAGTAGACTAACTTCAGACGTAGGGACACATACAGACTGAAAGTGAGGGGAAGGAAAAAGATATTCCATGCAAATGGAAATCAAAAGAAAGCTGAAGTAGCAATACTCATATCAGACAAAATAAGCTTTAAAATGAAGACTATTACAAGAGACAAAGAAGGACACTACATAGTGATCAAGGGATCAATCCAAGAAGAAGATATAACAATTGTAAATATTTATGAGCCCAACATAGGATCACCTCAATACATAAGGCAAAGGCTAACAGTCATCAAAGGGGAAATCGACCGTAACACAATCATAGTAGGGGACTTTAACACCCCACTTACACCAATGGACAGGTCATCCAAAATGAAAATAAATAAAGAAATACAAGTTTTAAATGCTACATTAAACAAGATGGACTTAATTGATTATTTATAGGACATTCCATACAAAAACAACAGAATACACATTGTTCTCAAGTGCTCATGGAACATTCTCCAGGACGGATCATATCTTAGGTCACAAATCAAGCCTTGGTAAATTTAAGAAAATTGAAATTGTATCAAATATATTTTCCAACCACAACGCTATGAGACTAGATATCAATTACAAGAAAAAAATCTGTAAAATATACAAACACATGGAGGCTAAACAATACACTACTAAATATCCAAGAGATCACTGAAGACATCAAAGAGGAAATCAAAAAGTACCTAGAAACAAATGACAATTAAAACAAAACGACCCAAAACCTATGGGACGGAGGAAAAGCAGTTCTAAGAGGGAAGTTTATAGCAATAGAATCCTACCTCAAGAAACAAGAAACATCTCAAATAAACAACCTAGCCTTACACCTAAAGCAATAAGAAAAAGAAGAATTTAAAAAATCCCTAAGTTAGCAGAAGGAAAGAAATCATAAAGATCAGATCAGAAATAAATGAAAAAGAAATGAAGGAAACGATAGCAAAGATCAATAAAAACAAAAGTTGGTTCTTTGAGAAGATACACAAAATTGATAAACCATTAGCCAGACTCATCAAGAAAAAAAGGGAGAAGTCTCAAATCAATAGAATTAGAAATGAAAAAGGAAAGGTAACAACTGACACTGAAGAAATACAAAGGATCATGAGAGATTGCTATAAGCAACTATATGCCAATAAAATGGACAACCTGAAGAAATGGACGAAATTCTTAGAAAAGCACAACCTTCTGACACTGAACCAGGAAGAAATAGAAAATATAAAGAGACCAAACACAAGCACTGAAATCGAAACTGTGATTAAAAATCTTCCAACAAACAAAAGCCCAGGACAAGATGGCTTCACAGGCGAATTCTATCAAACATTTAGAGAAGAGCTAACATCTATCCTTCTCAAACTCTTCCAAAATATAGCAGAGGGAGGGACAATCACAAGCTCATTCTACGAGGCCACCATCACCCTGATACCAAAACCAGACAAAGAGGTCACAAAGAAAGAAAACTACACGCCAATATCACTGACGAACACAGATGCAAAAATCCTCAACAAAATACTAGCAAACAGAATCCAACAGCACATTAAAAGGATTATACACCGTGATCAAGTGGGGTTTATCCCAGGAATGCAAGGATCCTTCAATATACGCAAATCAATCAATGTGATACACTATATTAACAAATTGAAGGAGAAAAACCATATGATCATCTCAGTCGATGCAGAGAAAGCTTTTGACAAAATTCAACAACCATGTAAACAGCCAACAACCATAAAAACCCTGCAGAAGGTAGGCATAGAGGGAACTTTCCTCAACATAATAAAGGCCATATGACAAACCCACAGCCAACATCGTCCTCAATGGTGAAAAACTGAAACCATTTCCTCTAAGATCAGGAACAGGACAAGGTTGTCCACTCTCATGACTATTATTCAACATAGTTTTGGAAGTTTTAGCCACAGCAATCAGAGAAGAAAAAGAAATAAAAGGAATCCAAATCCGAAAAGAAGAAGTAAAGCTGTCACTATTTGCAGATGACATGACACTATACATAGAGAATATCAAAGATGCTACCAGAAAACTACTAGAGCTAATCAATGAATTTGGTAAAGTAGTAGTATAAAAAATTAATGCACAGATATTTCTTGCATTCCTATACACTAATGATGAAAAATCTGAAAGTGAAATTAAGGAAACACTCCCATTTTCCATTACAACAAGAATAATAAAATACCTAGGAATTACCTACCAAAGGAAATAAAAGACCTATAAGCAGAAAACTATAAAACACTGATGAAAGAAATTAAAGATGATACAAACAGATGGAGAGATATACCATGTTCTTGAATTGGAAGAATCAACAATGTGAAAACGATTATACTACCCAAAGCAATCTACAGATTCAATGCAATCCCTCTTAAACTACCAATGGCGTTTTTCACAGAACTAGAAAAAATTTCACACTTTGTTTGGAAACACAAAAGACCTCAAATAGCCAAAGCAATCTTGAGAAAGAAAAAAAAGAGCTGGAGGAATCAGGCTCCCTGACTCAAACTATACTACAAAGCTACAGTAATCAAGGGAGTATGGTACTGGCACAAAAACAGAAATATAGATCAATGGAGCCAGATGGAAATCCCAGAGATAAAGCCATGCATATATGGTTACCTTATTTTTGAAAAACGAGGCAATAATATACAATGGAGAAAAGACAGCCTCTTCACTAAGTGGTGGTGGGAAAACTGGACAGCTAAATGTAAAAGAATGAAATTAGAACACTCCCTAACACCATACACAAAAATAAACTCAAAATGGATTACAGACATAAATGTAAGGCCAGACACTATAAAACTCTTAGAGGAAAACATAGGCAGAATGCTGTATGACATAAATCACAGCAAGATCCTTTTTGACCCACCTCCTGGAGAAATAGAAATAAAAACAAAAATAAACAAATGGGACCTAATGAAACTTAAAAGCTTTTGCACAGCAAAGGAAACCATAAAGAAGTTGAAAAGACAACACTCATAATGGGAGGAAATATTTGTAAATGAAGCAACTGACAAAGGATTAATCCCCAAAATTTACAGGCAGCTCATGCAGCTCAATATCAAAAAAACAAATAACCCAATCCAAAAATGGGCAGAAGACCTAAATAGACATTTCTCCAAAGAAGATATACAGATTGCCAACAAACACATGAAAGAATGCTCAACATCACTAATCATTAGAGAAATGCAAATCAAAACTACAATGAGGTATCACCTCACACCAGTCAGAATGGCCATCATCAAAAAATCTAGAAACAATAAATGCTGGAGAGGGTGTGAAGAAAAGGGAACCCTCTTGCACTGTTGGTGGGAATGTAAATTGATAGAGCCACTATGTATCAATTTGTATGTATCAGTATGGAGGTTCCTTAAAAAACTAAAATAGAACTACCATAGGACGCAGTAATCCCACTACTGGGCATATAATGTGAGAAAACCATAATTCAAAAAGAGTCATGTACCACAATGTTCACTGTACCTCTATTTACAATAGCCTATGGAAGCCACCTACATGTCCATCAACAGATGAATGGATAAAGAAGCTGTGGCACATATATACAATAGAATATTACTCAGCCATAAAAAGAAACGAAACTGAGTTATTTGTAGTGAGGTAGATGGTCCTAGAGTCTGTCATACAGAGTGAAGTAAGTCAGAATGAAAAACAAATACCATATGCTAACACATATATATGGAATCTAAAAACAAAATAATAATAATGGTCATGCCTAGGGGCAAGACGGGAATGAAGATGAAGACCTACTAGAGAATGGACTTCAGGACACAGGGAGGGGGAAGGGTAAGCTGGGACAAAGTGAGAGAGTGGCATAGACATATATACACTACCAAATGTAAAATAGCTAGCTAGTGGGAAGCAGCTGCATAGCACAGGGAGATCAGCTCGGTGCTTTGTGACCACCTAGAGGGGTGGAAGAGAGATGCAAGAGGGAGGAGATATGGGGATATATGTATATGTATAGCTGATTCATTTTGTTATAAAGTAGAAACTAACACACCACTGTAAAGCAATTATACTCTAATAAAAATGTTTTAAAAAAAGTCATCTTGTTAATAAAATGAACAAGGACAGAAGCTATTAAAAATGATTAGTGGAATAGAAATACAAAGCACTATGGAAGAGAAATTTTTCTCTTTATTATTTTCTTTTCTACAAAGCAATTTGCACCCTTCTGTGCCACGAATTTAACATGTATCCTTTGTTTCCAAACTGAGCCATTCCCAAATTTTGTAGTTATGTTCATCCTTCTGATAGGAGAAACCCTATGAGTGCAACATAGATTACACTTTGAGGGGGAAAATAATAATGAAAGATTTAGAATTCATCACACTTCAGCAATAAAAATACATTATGTGGATCAGCCTACTCTAAATGTTTTTAAAGCCGTTTAGAGATAATATCACCAATTATCAGAAGAAGGCAGATTAAAGTGAGCTGTTTTTAACCTCTCAAATTAGCAACAGCAAAACCAAAAAAAATCAGGCAATTTCCAATACTAGTGACAACCTGAGAAAATAGTTGTTCTCATATATATGGTGGGAACTTAATTTGGTCTAATCTTGTTTTAAAATAAAATTTACAATATTTACTAAGAGTCTTGAAAATATTCACATACTTTGATCTTGAATTCAACTGAGGTATGAAAATTAGAACATTTATACATGAACATGATTGTTGCAGAACTAGTTTAATAGAAAGAAAGATAAAAGAAAGAGAGAGGGGTGAGGAAGAGAAAGAAAGAAAGAGAAAGAAAGAAAGAAAGAAAGAAAGAAAGAAAGAAAGAAAGAAAGAAAGAAAGAAAGAAAGAAAGAAAGAAAGAAAGAAAGAAAGAAAGAAAGAAAGAAAGAAAGAAAGAAAGAAAGAAAGAGGGAGGGAGAAAGAAAGAGGAAGGGAGAGAGGAAGGGAGGGAGGGAGAAAGGAAGAAGTAAAGAAGGAAAGAAAGGGAAAGAGCCAAGAGTAGATGGTATATACCCATTAAAGATATAAAATTTGGGAAAATGAATATCAAAAGAAAGTTAAATATCAGGATTCTAAATTGTGCACATACACACACACACACACACACACACACACACACAATTACAACTTTATGAAAAAAAAAACTACAGACAGGAATATGTCATAATCTTAACGATGGCTGGGTTTGGATGGTGATGAGGCTATGGATAATTTTTATTTGTTATTGTTGTTTATATTTTATGTATTCTGTTTAATAAACATGTAACTTCTAGCTAAGAAAAATAAACAAAAATAAATAAAATAAAGGAAGTTAAACGATGCAATCTAAAGTATCAATGCAGTCATAAATTCAACTTCTTTTTCCTTCTATGAAAGATAGCACTATTGATTATTAAGGCTTACATATCAAATTTATAGGCCCTTAACATATTGATCCACTTCATAGCATTGATTAGTAATTAAAAAGAAAGACAAAATAAAATTTTAAATTTCATGAGGTATAATGAGTTAGCAGAGAGAGCAAGTGATTAATTTTGTTTTGCATTTCATGTAGTGTATTGAATAATACTAAATATTTGATATAACTGCAGTAATTTTTATCAATTGGTAAAAGCCAACTCTGAAGAAAGAATCAAGATATGATACCTCTAATAGGAATTTTTATTTTCTCCTCCTCAAATAGCAACCAAGCTCTATTCCTTTTAGACTGAGATTTGTTCACATTGCTTAAAGAAGCAGCCTAATGCATATATAAAAGTATGGTACTAAAAGGAAAATTATTTGAACCATTTCAGGACCAAAATTGATTTATTTCAATATATACTTGTAGGGACTTCCCTGGTGGTGCAGTAGTTAAGAATCCATCTGTCAATGCAGGGGACACGGGTTTGAGCCCTGCTCCAGGAAGATCTCACATGCCGTGGAGCAACTAAGCCCATGCGCCACAACTACTGAACCTGTGCTCTAGAGCCCACAAGCCACAACTACTGAGCCCATGTGCCACAACTACTGAAGCCCACATGCCTAGAGTCCGTGCTCTGCAACAAGAGAAGCCATCGCAATAAGAAGCACACGCAGTGCAATGAAAGAGTAGCCCCCGCTCACTACAACTAGAGAAAGCTTGTGCACAGCAAGGAAGACCCAACAGAGCCAAAAATAAAATAATTAATTAATTAATTCAAAATATATATATATATATACTTGTTAAAAATTTCTGTAGATACATAGATATCTAATGATGAATACTAGTTTACTCTATGCTTTTTCATTTCTCAAGTTATATTTGTAATAATTTGATGATATTACAATTATATTCTTTTTCAGGGAAATCTAGGAAGAGCACTTTAGAATATGATTAGTAATTATTTCCACTGAAGATACTAAGCACTGAAATAATAATTACAGTATAAAGTATTTAGGCCAAGTTAAGAATCTTCTAATAGTATTAAATAGAGACTTATGAGGTTAAATTCCTAGAAAATTATAAAACTAAGGTGGTTTATATTCCAATGATTATATCTAATGGAAATTCTTGCTAGATTTAAGATTCTATTTCGAGGGTTTGCTTGCTTATTATTGAGCAATCAATCTAACGTACATAACTAACTCCTTATTGCAATCTTAATCTCTACCTCTGTAACTTCCTCATAGGCTTGGACTTTTGGTCATTATCTTGTGAATTTTTATAAGGGCATTTTTATAATATTTTAAGGTTGAATTTTCCTTTGTATAAAAAAGTATGATTTTATTGTTTGATTTCACTTAATTTTCACATCTTTAGAAGGTATCACATAGATTCCTCTACCAAGTGGCATTTTTAAAGGTTGTGTATATATAAGTGACATTCGAGGTTTATTTAATGCAAATCTGAACCTGTGCTCTAGAGCCCACAAGCCACAACTACTTAGTACTTATCAGGATGACCAGTCATGATAATCATGATGGTAGAAATGATTTTCAACTCCTAAGTAAGTCATTAGGGTCCTGCAGCCCAATGAAGGAGTGAAATAAAGCTCTGGGAACAGGAGCAAGTCCCCAGGGTAAGGTCATCTTGAAGTGGTAAGGGAAAAGGAAAGACAGGGATACTAGCAGTAAAGGCACTTCTCCCTCAGTCTGTGGGGATGCTTCAGTGCTGTGTTGAAGGAACATGCTAGACTGTGATATACGGGAGCAATTCTGGCACAAGTAAATGTTGATTAAGTCACCCACTGACTCTGTGTTGTTTATACTTCAATACACAGTCTATGAGCCCCATGAAAGGAGAGGCTGTGGTGCTTTTTGAACCATACCCTTGATTCACATTATATCTTAGTGAGGGGGCCACTACACTGTTGGCAATAATATTATTGAGCAAATTGATTCTACTTCATCTTTAACATGCTGTCATTGTATTTACTTTAAAATCTAGATTGTTTACGTTGGTTCATATTTATTATTGCACCCCCATCCCCAGGACAGCTATATCTGGCATTAATCTGCAAGTGGCACCTGGAAACAAATACAACCACTCCATCACACACAGTCACACATACCCAAAACAGCCCTGTCAAACTCCAAGCTCAATAAGTAAATAAAATTTAAAAATCATGTAAAAATACTGCTAAAGGAAAATAGAAGGGACCTGTTTTTCAAGCTAATCAATCCTCTGTATTACATAGATAGGTATGTATATAATTAAATTTTACTTCTTGTGATAGTGATTTCAAATTGGCCTAAACCCTTGGTGATGAACAATTCTCACCTATTCTCAAGTTTCATGTGCTAAGGATTAACTCTGAGTTAATCCTAAAGTAGGATTCAAGGATTTTTAACCAGAGCATGGGCAAGGGCAATGGCAGCTTGTACCCTCCATATAACTACATTTATCTTTTTCACATTTGAATGTTAAATTTATGAAAATAAAAAATCAAAATGTTTAACTGGAATATTTATTATAATATGCAAAGGAATGATAAGATTGAGTAATACACTTACTTCAATACTACCTTCAATGTAGGTTCACAACTGAAAATATAATTATAATGGCTTTATAAAAAAGCACTAACTTAAGGAAAAACTAGTTAGGGATAAATAATGAAAAGAAGTTTCTACAATTTAAATGCAAGAAAAGATCATTGGAGGTTGAAATATCTACAGTCTTACAGAACTGACCATATTAGTCACGGTAGGCTAACTGCTATAACAAACAGTACCAATATCACTGAAGCTTAACACAAGATTTATTTCTTGTTCATGTCACATTCTCTTGCAGTCATTCAGAGACCCAGGTTTCTTCTAATTAGTGACTCTACCATTCCCTAGGACCTCAAAGTTTTTCAACTTCTTCCCTGAACCTACTGCCTCCCACTGCTAAATGATGGAAGAAAGCAAGTGTGGAATAATATAAATGTTATTTATGTATATACACACACACATATATATGCATATATATATTTAGGAGTCAAGAGATGTTTCCAACATACACTGAATTCTAATTCAAAGTATATTTTTATTATGATGTGGCAAAATCTAAAGGTTTTTTTTATAAAGTAAGACAATATAAAGAGATCCATTAAGTAATTAACAATACCACTATTGAATTTCACTGATGTGGCAATAGGTTTGTGAATGGCTGAAATGTGATACCTAAGATCCCTTCCAAGTTAAAATTCTATTACTCTACTTCATGAGTCTGACTTCCCTCAAGTTTCTCAGTTTCAGGTAATCATTTACAGTTAAGTCAATGTGTATAACACATGGTTTTGCTGAGGAAAAAGTTATGGGTATGCTGAGAGGACTCCCTCAGGCTTCAGCAGTCACAAGCATCTGTTAAACTGATCCCTGTGTGAAGACCAATATTACCATTTCCTATACATGCTCTGCGCTTGAAATAGAGAGAATTACTAAGATAAGTATACAAACAATACTTAGACTTGATTTTTTAAGTTTCATACGGCAAGAAGACAGTTCCCTTTTTAACAGATCATCAAAAATCTAGAGAAATTCACAGAAAAGCAAAGTGAGGCTTTGCTTTTATCCATGGGCCACGAAATTTTGCAATATTTTTGCTGAAATTTTGCTTGTCTGTGAAATGTTCCCAATATGTTTGACCTAATGGAATACACTCAGAAGACTGCTGACCAAGGATTATTCATTATTGTGGGCTGAATTATGTCTCCCTAAAATCCATATGTTGAAGTCCTAACCTCCCAGTATCTCAGAATGTGACTATATTTAGAGACAGGGTCTTTACAGAGTTAAATTAATTAATTCGAGTTAAATGAGCTCATTAGGTGAGCCCTAATGTCATATGACTGGTGTCCTTATAAGAAGAAGAGATCAGAACAGAGACATGCACAGAGGAAAGACCAAGTGAAGATAGAGAGAGAAAACAACTGTCTACAAGCTAAGAAGAGAAAACTCAAAAGGAATCAATGCCACCAATACCCTGCTCTCAGACTTTTAGCCTTCGGAACTCTGAGAAAATAAATCTCTGTTGTTTAAGCCACCTAGTCTGTGCTACTTCGTTATGGCAGTCCTATTAAGCTAACACACCCATGTTTACCTAAAATCCTGCACCTCAGTGTTTTCAAACAGATGCTCTCCCAACTCCTAGGACAACTTTGGTTTTCTCTAGAGTGGATTAAGGAAATTTATTGTGAATAAGATAGCCATCCTATCCAAGGGACTTGGATGAAAGGTCACTTAAAATTATAAATGATTTATGGTGGGGCCCATAGTTTCCCAATGACTCTTCCAGGCATCAATGCAGAAACAGCCCTCTAAGGCAGGCTCTAAAATACAAGACAAAATTCCCTCTTAGAAAGTCTTTGTACCAGTAGCCTCTTCTCTTGAGAAGGACCCCTTTAAGGGACTTGATTTCAGAGCAATACTTGGGTCTAGATAGTCTTATGCTCGGGACCCCAACAATTTGCAATTTTAAATTTAGAGGCTGCTTCTCAAGGTGACCTTATCTTTTCGGCAAAATGCACCAAAGCAGAATTTGGTAAACCACACTGTTCACCAAGAACATCACTATGAACACTGTTCACTATGAACAGAGAAAGAGGAGGAACAGGTGGCTGAGAAATTTTCAATCTGTGTCCCTTAAGAAGGGATAACTTGTCTTACTGCTATCCAAAAAGCAGAAAGAAGGAGTAAGTCCTGAATGGGAACCCTTTTAATGTGTTCTTGTAGACCACAGCAGTGTTTCCGAGAGTGATCCTCTTAGAATTCTAGATTCAGTAGATGCTCCTCATTAGAAGCGTTTCATGATCAAATGGATTTTGAAAATACTGCCCTCTCTATCACACACTTAGGGACTCACAATTTACAGATATATATATAAGGCCCTGAGAAATCCTGCAAGTAAAAAAATAAAAACAACCATTCAAGTCTGTCAAACCCAGAATTTCTCAAACCAACCTAACCATAAAACCTTTATTAGAATTATTAGCAAGCACCATGTGATATACAGTTTGGGACTAAGTTTTGAACAGGGAGTCATGAAGAAACTCTGCTATAAAGTGATGAACCAGATGAATATACATATACTGGAGTCAGAATGTCAAAGGAATTGAAATTCCCTTCCCTTAAAAATATTTAGTTGTTTTGAGCAAAGCAAAAATATACCAATATTTCCGTCATGACCTCTCACTTCTTAAAATGCTTATTTGATTATGTATTTCTTTAACTGCATAAACTATACTAAATGCTAAAGCACATACATGAACTTACAATTCAGCCTTATTTTTTATTTCCAAAGAATGTTTGGCATTTATTTGTAGTGGAGTTAATAGCCCCTCTGAACCGGGTTAAGAGGCAGCATGAAGAACAAAGAAGGAACCTTCTGTAAGCATGACTTGACTCCAATTACTTCTAACTGAGTAAGCTGAGTAGTTCTTTAAATATCTGTCAAAAATATGACTGGCTCTGAGAGGTTTGGCCCTTACCCCTTGGCAATCATTTTAGCTTTGTGATTACTTATGCCAAAAACAGTCAGGCCAAACTGTACATACTTCAGACAGAAAAGAAAAAAAAACTTATCCAAAATGGTACCAAGTGAAGTGAGGTGTTACCCTTTTTATATAAATTGATAGTTTTACAGTTTTATATGGAATATTTTCCTAACAGCCTTGACTGTAAAGGGTAGCAGAGCAAGTAAGATATATTTGAGATGTGAAATTAATATTGGATTGATTTTGTTTAATTTTAAAATATTTAGCCTGCATTTTTTAGAAGAACCTGGCCTTTGGAGATTTATTCACATTTGTCTGAAAAAAAACAGGTATCGTCAAAGCTAGGAAATATACCCAGGGTGACTCATCACAATGGAGTAGGTGAATGCTAACAATTTCTAACTAGCAGAGACCAAATTGCTTCATTACTTCAATTTACTCTGAAGATTCATAAGCAAATGAGCTAGTTGCCACTGTTGGTTACATGAGGTTTTAAGACGGTTCAGAGACAAACTGAGTCTGGCTTATTTCTTGATAAACATGTCCCAATCCCACCCAACCAAATATAACCCAATCAAAGGAATTTCTCCAATATCTTAGCATTGCTGAGGAATGACCTTTCCACTTAAAAGTTCAATTAATTCTAATTACTAATTACAACATTATTATTATTATTTTGACTCATTTTAAGAAATTGTACCAGTTATAAAATCAACATGAACATTAAATAATATATGCTCCTTTTTCACCAGTAAATCTTATAACTGACAACATCTTAAAGTAAAAGAAATAGAGGTCCATTATTTGTTTCTCTTTACAAGTCTTTTGAACATCATTGAATTAATGTTATGTGTTGGTTCATGACACAGTCATTAGTCTATATATGCACCTAGTAACAGAACACCAAAATGCACAAAGCAAAATTGATAGCAATGAAAGGCAAAAACGACACTTCAACAATAGGAGTCAGACATTTAAATAACCCACTATTGATAGTGGACAGAACAGCTGGACATAAGATCAACAGGGAAATGGGAGACTTGAATAAAACTCTAAACCAACTAGGCCTAACAGACATTCATGAAGTATTCAATACAACAACAACAGAATAAACATTCTTCTCAAGTACACATGGAACATTCTCCAGGACAGACTATATGCTAGGCCATAAAGCAAACCTCAGTAATTTGAAAAGATTAAAACAATAAAGAGTATGTACTTTGACCACAATGGAATGAAATTAGAACTCAATAGCAGAAAACATATTTGGTAAAATCACAAATACATGGAAACTACACAATTCACTCCTCAATAACAAATGGGTCAAAGAAGAAATCAGAAGGGAAATAATAAAATATACTGAGAAGAAAACAAAATGGAAACGCAGCATAGCAAAACTTAGAGGGAAATTTATAAATGTCTAAATTAAGAAATAATAAAGATTATAAATCAATAACTTAGTCTTCCTCCTTAAAACACTGAAAAAGAAGTGCAAACTAAAACTAAAGCAAGCAGAAGAAATAATAAAGATTAGAGCAGAAACAAATAGAGAACAGAAAAACAACAGAGTATTAATTAAACTAAAAGCTAGTTCTTTGAAAAGATCAACAAAGTTGGAAAATGTTTAGCTCTATAGACCTAGAAAAAAATAGAATACTCAAATTACTAAAATCAGTAGTGAAAGAAGGGACATTACTGCTGACATTATAGAAGTAAAAAAAATTATAAAAGAATACTATAAATAATTAAATGCCAACATATTAGATAACTTAGAGGAAATGGAAAAAATCCTGGAAAGACACCCTCTAACAAAATTAACTCAAGAAGAATACTCTGAAAAGTGAAAAATATTGTTGAAAGAAATTAAAGATGATCAAAATAATACTCTGAAAGAGAATAACAAAGTAGAAAAACTCATACTTCCTGATTTCAAAATTTAACTACAAAGCAATAGTAATCAAGACAATGTAGGAGTGGCACAAGGATAGACATATAAGTCAATGGAATATAATTGAGAGTACTGAAATGAAAACATTGTTATCTATAGTCAACTGACTTTTGACAAGGGTGCCAAGACCATTCAATGGACAAAGAATAGTCTTTTCATCAAATGGTGCTAGGACAACTGAATAGCTATATGCAAAAGAATAAAGCTGGGGCTTTCCTGGTGGCGCAGTGGTTGAGAGTCCACCTGCCAATGCAGGGGACACGAGTTTGTGCCCCAGTCCGGGAAGATCCCACATGCCGTGGAGCAGCTAGGCCCGTGAGCCACGGCCACTGAGCCTGCGCGTCTGGAGCCAGTGCTCCGCAATGGGAGAGGCCACAACAGTGAGAGGCCCACATACCGCAAAAAAAAGAATAAAGCTGGACACTTACCTCACACATTCACAAAAATTAACTCAAGATGGATCAAACACATAAATATAAGAGCTAATACTATATAAAACTTTTAGAAGAAAGCATGGGCTAAGTCTTCATGACCTTGGATTTGGCAATGGATTCTTAGCTTTGACATCAAAAACATGAGCTTAAAAACAGATAAATTGGACTTGATCAAAAGTAAAAACTTTTGTGCTTTAAAGAACACAAAAAAGAAAGTAAAACCCCACAGAATTATAAATAAATATATATACATATATATACACACAAGCATGTGTTTTGCAAATCAGATATCTGACAAAGGACTCATAACTAGAATATATTAAAAAAAATTCTTACAACTCAATAAAGACAACCTAATTTAAGCAACATACAAAGGATCCAAATACACATTTCTCCAAGGAAGATACGACAAAGGCCAATAGGCACATCAAAGGATGCTCAACATCATTATTCATCAGAAAAATTCAAATCAAAACTACAGCGAGATACCAATTCATGTCCACTAAGATGGCTAAAATCAAAAAGTCAGATAATAACAAGTGTCAGTGAAGATATGGAAAAATTGGAATCCTTATATACTGATAGTGGGAATGTAAAATGATGCAACGATTTTGGAAAACAGCCCGGCATTTCCTCAAACAATTAAACACAGAGTCATCATATCACCCAGCAGTTCTACTCCTAGGTATATACTCAAGAAATACAAACATATATGCACACACAAAATTGTACATGAGTGTTTATAGCAGCATTGTTCCTAATAGCTAAAAGGTTAGGAACAACGCAGATGTTGATCAGTGGACAAATGGATAACCAAAATGTGGTAAATTCAGTCAATGGAATATTATTTGTCCATAAAAAGGAATGAATACTAGTGCATGCTACAACATGGATAAACCTTGAAAACATTATGCTAAGTGAAAGAAGCCAGTCATAAAAGTCCACATATTATATTATTTCATTCATATGAAAGTTCAGATTAGGGAATCCCATAGAAATAGAAAGTAAATTAGTAGCCCTTAGGACAGGAAGGAAGGGTATGAGGGCTAGGCAGGTGATAGCAAAGGGTACGGGGTGTCTTTTTGAGATGATGAGAATGTTCTAAAATTGACAGTGATAACAGTCACATATATCTGTGAATATACTAAAAACCATTGAATTTTACACTTTAAGTGGGTGAACTGTATGATACATGAATTGTATTTCTAGAAAGCTATTTTAAAAATTAATAATAGAGCAAAAAATAGTTAATAATATGGCAAATTGATAAAAAATGACAATACAGAAAAACGTACTAATGGAATAATTAGACCATTTCACCAGCATAATGAGAGATTTGAACATATCTCTTCCAACTATTGATAAATCAAGCAGATAAAGAATCAGCTTACTATAGAAAATTTCAACAACCTAACTAAATAATATTGAACAAATGGACCCCAATATTAGAGTATACATTTTTCTCAAGCACAGATGGAACATTTACAAAATCAATGATGTATAATGCAATAAAACAGCTCCCCAAAGTTGAAAAAAATGTGTCACACAAAATCCCATTCTGTGACTAGAATGTAATTTAGAAATTAATAACAAAAAGAAATTTAGAGCCCATATATTTAGAAACTATCTCCTTGGTCAAAGGAGAAATCATAATAGAAATTTTTAAAATATTTTGACATATTTTATCCATTTCTAAGAAATATGAAATATGATAAGGCTATAAACACTACCTATAACACAATAAAATTTTTCACAGATAAGTATATTAGAGTTTTGCAGTTTCTCAAGGACTGCTGGGCTTATAAATATCAGTACCAAAACACAAGTAAGAATAAATTTCTATCTCATAGGAAACATGAATGGTTCTACAGGTAAAAAAGCTAATAAAGCCAAACATTTTTTTAGCTATTCTTATAAATACATAATTCTCCATATCTATTTCCATGGGGAGAAGTGTCAGAGAGTTCCTGAGTTTTGAGATCACTCTCCCAGCAACAATTATTCCAAACAAAAAGATACTCGGATATGAAGAGCCTGAATAAACAAGGCTTTATAAATAAAATTCTTTCCTAAGATTTTCCTTTCCCCACCTAAATCAGTCAAAGTTTAAGTACACCTATTTTAATAGGCCTCCCAGAAACAACATCAGAACTTCAACAAGCAAAAACAAAACAATATTTTTATTTCATGGGGCATCAGTTGACACAATGATTGCATAAATGCTACAGATACTTTATTGACCAACTTAAAATGTATTTTCCCTGGTAAAAATGGTATGTTACATACAGACAAAGTTGTACAGAATACTTAAGTACAAATAATTAGGAATACCACTAAGTTAAAATATTTTTCTAAGTTATGTAGATACAACTTCCAAAGTTATTTTTAGAACAAGAGTAATTGGCTAAAATATGTCCAGTATATATCTGATAGATACAACTTTAGCTACCAAACTAACATTTCTGGAGTCTAAATTGTCTTCTGACATTTAGAACAAAACTTAAAAAGCTAGAGGCTCAAACTGTAGCCATGGAACATAATAGAATTTTTGTTCTATACATGTATCAGAAATATGAAGTATTATATGGAATAAAAATCTAAGAAAAGTTTCAACAATATTAAGTTACTATATTAAAATTCTCAGTAATGTTTCAAGACATATGATGATAGAATTATTTATAGAATGTATTGGTTTCCTCTGGACAATTCTCAAAGTCAGGTATATCTCTCTATTCACTGCTTTACCGTCATATACACTAGAGCTTATTCTCTTAAATATACATGTTATGAGCACATTTCAATTCTATTTACTCTTTAATAAATGTCGTTAATAATGATGATGTCATGTTACCATTAACTATTTTCTTTGTACTAGGCTTTGTGTCATGTACTTTACATGATTTATCTCTAATCCTCATGGCAACATAACAAGGTTTTAGTTGTTATTTCATTTTAAAGAAATCAAATCTGAGACTACAAAAGTTTTATTAGGTCATCTACCCAGTAAACACTCAATCCCTAATCTGTAGTTCTCTTGAGAGTCCAGAATCTTTCCTCCATTCCATGATTTCATTTGCATTTCCTTGCTCATCAGTCGGTTATAAAACCAAATCCAAATAGGTATGTCTACACCCAAGTGTGTGAAAAATATAGTATACACTTGACAGTCTTTTAGACTCCAAAATAAAACAAAAGAATTCTGTTGATCTCGGGCTACAGACTTCTTGTCTTGCTTTTGGCTGGCTGTGCCTACCAGTGAATATCCATGTGTTCCCTTAGGCTTCTTTTATGGAGTTGGGGCTGTTGATTTACTTTCAAATAGCTTCCTGTTCTCAGGCACTTGTGTGTTACACTCGGTTTTGAATAACTTTAAAAGGTGAAATGGGGCAAGTATCATTTTCAATTTATGTTTTTCCAGCCTTCAGTACCCTCTTCTAAAGCAGCAGCTCTCAAATTTTAATGTGCATAATAAAGTGTGCTGTGGGACTTGTTATAATTGCCATATCCCAGACCTTTCTCCAAGATTCTGGCTCTATAGGTCTGGAATGGGACTGGGGATGTCCAAATAATTCTTTTTTTTCCAAATGATTCTGATGCAGGTGGTGTTCAGATGACACTGAGGAAAACGATTGGATTTTTATCCTTCTCCATGGTAAACGGAATATGATTATAATCATATTTAAATAATAAGAGTAGCGAGAAGATGAGCTCCAGGTTTGGATTGACAGATGGTTATGTTCTACTTCTGCAGCTTTCTAGCTCTGACCTAAGACAAATCTCTTAAACTCACTGAGCCCCAGTGTTATGAGGATTTAATAACATAAAATGTTAAAGCCCTTAACCCAGTGCCTACTACTCACCAAAGCCCTCAGAAAACATTTGCACCCTGTCGTTCACTCCACCCTTTTAAAGCTCAGATCTTCGCACTCCAAATCTTGTTTTCTTTCTCCTCCACAATATGACTAAGAGCAAAATACTGCCTGCTAGAAATGCTACAGCTCTAATATGCTGTCTGTCTTCTTAAACTCCTATGCATTAAAGCAAAGCTACTACTCATTTCCTCGATGATTTACCTTCTACTCGTCACTAGTTGAATTTTCCACTGGCACCAGTTCGTTTTGACATTTTGAGCCTTCTGTGGGCAATAATGACATTTATTTGGAAAAAAAAATCATGATAGAAATTCAAAACTTAAAAAAAAAAAATTTATAAGGTACTATGTTCCAAGCAGTAGGAATTCACCTGAGCTTTGTCATAGAGACTCACTGCTTTTCTGGTTCCTTGTGAATATGGCTGGCAGATAGCTTCAGTCATCACAGCCTGACCAGCTTTCACTCTGTCTTCAAATAGATGTAAGTTATCTTCTATTACTGGACACACTTCATGAGACATAAGTGCCTTGGAAGAGGCTAAAAGAGTACATTCTCTACACTGCATAACAGCTGTGCTATGGAAGAGGACAGCAAAGAAATGTAAAAGGTTGGGTAGTTTATACTTTAACCTTCATGTATATAGATCCTTGATATAGATTCAGGTTCAGGTTGGTGAAATACAAAAGAATATTCTCTCATTTATTAACTTCTCACAGTCTCTGGACTTTTCATCTTAAAGAGGCTCTTAATTTAAAATGATTTTCTAATGGAAAGCAAATGATAGTAAACTTTAAGAAAGAATAGAATGGTATAGTCATTAAAACATTATTGAAGGAATATGAAATACTTGTTTGAAATGACTACTGGCATAGCTAGAAAGGTTTTTTAACCTTTCAGTTAACTTTATAGCTGTAATTCTTGTTTCCAAATTTAGATTTCACCAGCATCAACAAAATAATAAAAAAATTAGCCTCAGTGTAGGTTTGATATATATTTAGGATTCGTTTTGCCATCTTTCACTTATAGTTCTCCTATAGAAAAAAAAATAAATATTTGGAAACAAAAATGAGATCAAATTATCTTTACTAGTACTTTATTTTGTAGCTTATTTCTTTCAGACAATAACCTACTCTCTTATTTCATCCAGAACTAAGTCTGAACCCTGGTTCTGCTGCTTCTAAGCTGTGTGCCATTGGCAATGCTACTCAGTTTCTCTGACACTCCATTTTCTTATGTGTAATACAGAAATAACATTAATTTGCTCATAGAGTTATTGTGAGGATTAAACTAAGTAAGCATCTATGACCAATGCTGGAACATAGTGGGCACTCAACAAGTAAGAATTTTTAACATACTATGGATAGTTAAAAATAAATTAAATAACAATAAAGACCAATTACAACTACAAAAGAAGAAAGGCAGAGTATTTTCACACAATGTCTAGTTGTTTGAGGACTAGAATCATAAAAACTTAGTTGCCACAGGAAACTTAGGAAGTCAAAATGTATGCATTTCTTTAGAACCAAAAGTTTGAGCTTTTGCTGTTTGAAGGTTGAGGTCATCACATTAGTCTTTGGTTTTAATGAATTTATTAGTGTTTGTTACTACAACCACTGTGTCTGAAACTCTCCCCTATAAGTTTACCTACAGAAGAATGCAGCATATCTACCACTTATTAATGTGGAGGTCTTGAGATATGGAATATAGCCTACTGTACCATGATACCTAGGATTTGAAAGCACATTTCTGTAAGAAGAATTTATTATAACTGTAATAAATTAAAGATACAATTTTCAAAATTCTAATTGTGTACAGGCAAAATTACTGAAGCTGCTAAATATGCAACAGCTTGAAGTTTAATTGCAACTGGAAAACTATGCTTTGGAAACTGTATGTGGATGGAAATATTTATGAGTTAGCACCAAGAGCTGGCACAGTACATTTGCTATGGAATAATTTTAACTGTAACCTTGTTTTACATTGCATACCTTTACGGGAGAGTTGAACAAGTCTATACATTTACTCTACATGCTGAGGTTTCTGTTTTTGTTTCAATTCCAGATATGCTTGAGAAGCTTTTGGTAAACTTTTTACACGAAAGTTATCAAATGAAACAAACTAGGGACATTTTCCATATAAGAATGACATGATATTTCACATGCTGTATTGTTTCATATATCATCAATTTTGCACCAGATTTTGGCAAAGGAAAAGATCCTGCCTCAAGAATTTTTATTTTTTGGACCACAAGCAAAAATCCAAAAGTAAACAAAGACCAAACCAAAGAAGAAGGCATAAAACAATAAAAATCAGAACATGACTTGCATATAAATTGGAAAAAGAAACCATATAATAAGTTTTATGCTCAATCTGATTACAATCAAAGTTTGTCAAAACAGAGTGGTCTTTCTCACAAAAAATTCAAAATCCCTAAGTTTACTCTTAAATATGAAAATAGCTACACTTTGGAAATATTATTAATCCTACGTGTTCACCTCTGAATGCATACCTCAAAAATACTTAATTTTAGGAATATATCTTATAGAAATATCATGGGTCTACCAAAGACGTTCACTCAATATTATTAAAATAGAAAAAGATATTTAAAATCTATATTTGTCCAAAGTAAGGAACTGATAAATGACATACATTCACAGTACATTATTCTGCAGCCATTGAAAACTTATATTGTAGGAAAATATAATGACATGGGGAAACTGGCATTTGACCTTAAGTGAAAAAATAAATAATAATCTGATCTTATTCTTGTTTAAAAAATGGTACTTATGCACCAGAAAAATGGTTTTTAGTTCTATTCACCAGTGTTTTTCTCAATGTGATATAAACTTACAGTAGTTTATTTGACATTGAAATTAAATGTATTTTCTAAGATTTCTAGCAATGTATATATATTATCTATATGATAATAAAGTATATAATAATTAAAAATAAAACCTATATAAATAGTGGCAACTACCTTTTTAAAGATAAGTAGACTGCTTCTCTATTGACATTTCTGCTTCCAAACTCTGTCAGAATGTTCAGGTGTGTCTAACTGAGACAAATCACCAGAAGAGCCAAGTTATGAATCAAGGAGGAAACCTGAACAAAGGCCAATAGCAAGTTAAGAACTAGAGAACCAGAGAAAGGTTGGAATCCAGGGAACCTGAGAATGTTACACAGGTCATCCCAGTGATCAAAGAGCCAGAAGCTGAAACCCAAGAGATAGAAGGCAATTGTTTCCTGCCCAGTTCCATCTTCCACATTAAAGGGTTTCTTTCTCCCTCAGATTTTAACAGAATTCTAGGCAAGCCCTAATTTTCCTGAAATTATATTAGGAAAGGCAACTTTAAAATAAATACATGAATTATGGTCTTCCTCAGATATATGCTCAGAAGTGGGATTGCAGGATCATATGGTAGCTCTATTCTTAGTTTTTTAAGGAACCTCCATACTGTTCTCCATAGTGGCTGTACCAGTTTACACTCCCACCAACAGTGCAGGAGGGTTCCCTTTTCTCCACACCCTCTCCAGCATTTAGTTTGTAGATTTTTTGATGATGGCCATTCTGACTGGTGTGAGGTGATACCCCATTGTAGTTTTGATATGCATTTCTCTAATAATTAGTGATGTTGAGCATTTTTTTATGAGCCTCTTGGCCATCTGTTATGTCTTCTTTGGAGAAGTGTCTGTTTAGATCTCCTGCCCATTTTTTGATTGGTTTGTTTTTTTGATATTGAGATGCATGAGCTGTTTGCATATTTTGGAGATTAATCCTTTGTCAGTTGCTTCATTTGCAAATATTTTCTCCCATTCTGAGGGTTGTCTTTTGGACTTCTTTATAGTTTCCTTTGCTGTACAAAAGTTTTTAAGTTTCATTAGGTCCCATTTGTTTATTTTTGTTTTTACTTTCATTACTCTACGAGTTTTATAGTATCCAGGCTTACATTTAGATCTTTAATCAATTTTGAGTTTATTTTTGTGTATGGTGTTAGGAAGTGTTCCAATTTCATTCTTTTACATGTAGCTGTCCAGTCTTCCTAACACCACTTATTGAAGAGACTGGCTTTTCTCCATCATATATTCTTGCCTACTTTCTCATGGATTAAGTGACCAGAGGTGCATGGGTTTTTCTCAGGACTTTCTATCCTGTTTCATTGATTTATATTTCTGTTTTTGTGCCAGTACCATACTGTTTTGATGACCACAGCTTTGTAGTATAGTCTTAAGTCAGGGAGCCTGATTCCTCCTGCTCCATTTTTCTTTCTCAAGATTGCTTTGGCTATTTAGGGCCTTTTGTGTTTCCATACAAAATGTAATTTTTTTGTTGTTCCAATTCTGTTAAACATGCTATTGGCAATTTGGTAGGGATTGCATTGAATCTGTAGATTGCTTTAGGTAGTACAGTCATTTTGACAATACTGATTCTTCCAATCTAAGATCATGCTTTCCACCTTTTTGTGTCACCTTTAATTTCTTTCATCAATATCTTATAAGATACATGCACCCCAATGTTCATTGAAGCACTATTTACAATAGCCAGGACATGGAAGCAACCTAAATGTCCATCGACAGAGGAATGGATAAAGATAATGTGGTACACAAATACAATGGAATATTACTCAGCCATAAAAAAGAACAAAATAATGCCATTTGTAGCAACTTGGATGGAGACCTAGAGATTATCATACTAAGTGAAGTAAGTCAGACAGAGAAAGACAAATATCACATGATATCACTTATATGTGGAGTCTAAAAAAATGGTACAAATGAACTTATTTACAAAAGAGAAATAGAGTCACAGATGTGGAAAACAAACTTATGGTTACTGGGGTGGAAGGGGGAGGGATAAATTGGGAGATTTGGTTTGACATATACATACTACTATATATAAAATAGATAACTAATAAGGACCTATGATTATAGCACAGGGAACTCTATCAATACTCTGTAATGGGCTATATGGGAAAAGAATCTAAAAAAGAATGGATATATGTATATGTATAACTGATTCACCTTGCTGTACAGCAGAAACACAACATTGTAAATCAACTATACTCCAATAAAAAAATTTTTAATAAATAAAAGAAAATAAATACACAAAATTCTAGAGGAAACCAATGGCCTAAATTTAAATTCTAAACTCCAAAGCAAAACTTCAGTCTCCAATTCCAGAGTGGTTTTGGTGTGCATATTATGAAGAGAATATGAGGTTGTATACTGCTTGGGAATGCACCTGCTAATGTGCCCCCAAACTATAAAGACTCTTCCAATATTACTAACAGCTATAGTGGGAGATGATTACTTAATTAATTTAAAATTTTTATCTCCAGATTAAAGTAATCTCAATTCAATTAAATTTTCTTCATAGGCTGACAGGTGGTTTGGTTTCTTTAATTCATCCCTGAATTTCTCCATTTTTTCTGAAAATAAGATGTCCAAAATTGAAGCTAGCACTAGTGCATTGACTATTACACGGATTCCATTCCCAGAACTTTTATGATAATTAATCTCAGATTATGAATAGGCAACAACTTTTAGAACAACCTGTGTGTAGGTACAAAGATAAAACAGAACGTGTTGATCAGATGATAATTTCAACTAGTGATTGTTATCTATTAAGTTGGTAATAGTAATGATATAGTTTTATTTCATTACATCTGTGATAAAAGTATGACCCAAAGGCTGGCTCTTCAAGCAGAAGTTTTCCAGCTGGCTTCCCAAATATTCCCAGCTTTCCATAGAGTCCCATTATCCCCCACTGGCAAGGCTCAAGGGTCAGAGCTTCTTCAAGCATTTGATCCCTCATCCTAAGGGTCTTTCCTTATACTTCTTATGAGACCTCCTTCACAGTTCATTTCAGTAGAGCTGCCCAAAACAGCTACTTTAAGTGCAGAGGCCAGTTTTCTCTCTGTGTGAAGATCTCAGGGTACAATATATTTCACCTAGTACAGACTGGCTACTCAATTTATGTTAGTATAGGTTAACATATAAATCCAGGATTTACAGCCATCTCCAATTATACTCTAGGTTCAGTCTGTGACATTTGAGCATCTGTGCTTAATCACACACCTACGGAGCCAACCTGACTAATTTCATACAGTCCACTAGGTGGCAGAGGTGTTTACAAGGAAGTAAAGATGAACAATGCCCAAGTCTCCTTAAATAGTTCAGCAAGCAGGAAATGAAAGAGAACCTAATTAGAGAAATATATGGCATTTATAAGTTACATAATACATATGTATTAAACTGTAAAACCACACAGACACACACACACACACACACACACAGACACACACACAAATTTGAATTCTGAACAAGAAACAAAAGTCCACCACAAATAGCAACAGCTACCTGGCTCAGCTAACACTGCTTGTGTTTAATAATTATTTAAATAAAATGGGCCTCTTTTCTTTAATTCTTTTTTGTTTTTTTTTTTTTTTTGCGGTACGCGGGGCTCTCACTGCTGCGGCCTCTCCCATTGGGGAGCACAGGCTCCGGACACACAGGCTCAGCGGCCATAGCTCAGGGGCCCAGCCGCTCTGCGGCATGTGGGATCTTCCCGGACCGGGGCACGAATCCATGTCCGCTGCATCGGCAGGCGGACTCCCAACCACTGCGCCACCAGGGAAGCCCTTTTAATTCTTAAAAATAGCTGACATTAAGAGGTAAATGGCCACTGTGTCAGGTCCCAGTTTGGCATTGATTCCGACTACAGCATTGCTCAAAATATTAAATATGGGAATGCTATAAAGATTATTAGCCAGGAAGAGGCTGAAGAGGCAGATAAAAGAAAAAAAATTCATGGCTTCACTGATATTGGCCTAAGGCACCATGGAAACTTTTCTCAATTTTTCTTCTTCATTATATAATCTGTTTATGAAATTCCTAATTCTGCATGACCTGCCATTATGGAGCAATAATAGAAAATTATCCAGAGTAGGTTGTGGCTTCGCTTATCGAGGTAAAGATGAAAACCCTATTTAAAAAGAACGATGAAATAAGAAGAGTGAGGAGAAACAGAGTTACATACAATGGCTACTCAGAGGACACAGGAGGGCACAGAATAGGAACTTTAGGTTTCAACATTCAGAAGAAGATTCGGGGTGGCCAAGGATAAGGAAATAATCACAGAGATATGGGCAAGATTGAACCCTGAAGACGTGCATCCAGACAGATATGAGGAATCAACTCTTTTCTTAGCACACAAAGTAGGACTTAACAAGGTTTCTTGCAACACGAGTTGAGAGTACCAGTAATACGTGTGTATCATACTTTGATTTTAGGAATGAATCAATATTCAAAGTGATTCTTTTTTTAAAGTATTCTATAAATGGGAAAACACTCAGAACCATATTGCTAAAAACATAACATATAAGATATCATAACAACCAAAATATCACATTATTAAATTACAATATTATGTAAATTGTGTAAAATCACAATATTATTAAAGCTCAAAATATTGCCATTGCAAATTAGAAAGCAGCTTGGATTCTGGAGATCTCAATCAGAAAAAACATTGGGTCCTTTAAATTGCAGTTTAGAATAAACAAATGCAGGGAATGACCAAGGATGACTATATAACATCTAATTATAAACTCACTATAATTGAGACCTTGTAAGCCTTATAAAGAATTCTACAGCTTGAAGCCATAGATTACAGGGTAAACTCAAGTAGAGATTAGTTTACTTTGTAGAAGTTACAGTTTTCTGCATGTCATTTTAGCCAATTTGTCTAACACTGATTACTAACCCTCACTTTACCTGGCTTAATTTATACAAGCTAACAACACAATAGTCCTGTTTTCCGACCTACAGTCTGGTGGGGATGTTTTTCCTAATTTTTGAAAGTCTTGCAAAGGCATAACAATTAAATGTATTCATCAAAGCATGTAAGAAATCATTTTTATTGAAAAGCATAAAATCACATGCAATAAAGGCTAGGAAAAACTGAGATAGTTAATCACAGTTAATCTTATCTATGAATTCAAATCATTGATGTATAACCAACTAAAAGTGTTTGATAGCCTTACATGAAAAATTATAATTTAATGTAATACTTTTATATTTTATTAGAAAAAAAATCAAGATTTTTGAGTACTCAGAAGAGTATAGCATGTTTAAGGTGTTCCACTTATTTATTCCTTTAAATTATTGTGTATGAATGAATTTGATTAGCACATTCACATAATTGATTTCTTACCAGAAGGAAGAAACCAGAAATAAATAAAACCACTACCTTCCCCCCAGTGCAGAATTGAAGAGGCAGCTCTCCAGGGGTACTTGTTTTCAGTCTGACAGGAAGGAAGCATTCAGAGAATCCAATTCCTGTAGCTACTACTATCAGTCTCCACAACCATAATGGAAGTCTCTCACCCTTCCTTGCTTTCAGATGTCCTAAAAAGTCATAGATATGCTTTCTCATTGTTTTAAAAATGCAAAAATAAAATACATGGATTAATAAAATACACATGGTGCCCAGAAATATATATTCGCTTTTGCTTAACTCTTAATTTGAAGGCATATTTTCTTTCTTGTTCTGAAATAATTTCAAACTTACAGAAATGTTGCAAGAATTATACAAAGGACTCTTGTACCCTTCACTCAGATTCATCAATTGCTAATTTTTGGCCATATTTGCATACTCTCTCTCTCTCACTCTCTATTTATTTGTATGTGCATGTACATGTAAAAAAATTTCCAGAACCTACTGAGAGACAACCTTAGACATAGTACTTCATTACCCCGTTAATGTGTGTATCTCTTGAGAAAAGGACATTCTCTTACAAAGCTCTAGTACAATAACAATTTTAGGAAATTAACATTGATGCTGTTATCTAATCCACAGTCCATATTCAAATTTCACCAATTATTTAGCCACATCAACTCAACAAGCAGACTTTACAAATAAACTGGACATTCTATCTTCTTTAAAATACAGTGGACCACTAGAAGCTATAAAGAGCCATTTATTTCCCCGAAGGCACTAGGTACCAACATAGATTTATAACTATGAACAAACATAATAGAATGTCTTCTGTCTACACAGAAAAAAAAATTCTTTAACTATGGTAACACAGCCTAGCTACCTACTAGAAATGGGTAACTAGGAGAATATACAAATAACAGAATTAATATGTAATGAGCTCTTTCATTATATTATAATCATGGAAGAAAAGTAGAAAGGTCCTTGTTTTTCTCTTGGAGCCTTAATGAATGAATTCAAACACATTTGCAGTCTGTAGAATTCTGATCTCACAGATTCATAAAGTTAATTTTCGCCTACTGCCATTTTTCAAAGTTTAACAGTGTGAAGATCTTCCAGTAGCATAGCAAAGGCTAAAGAACAAGTATTTTCTCAAAGTTTGAGTACAGTACTTGTGGGAAAAGAAGACTCCCTTCTGCTGAAGCATTCTTAGGGCTTAAAATAAAACCTACCCTTCATACCATGACAATTTACAATGAAATCACCAATATGGGAGAAATGGGATTAACAATTCAATCAATAAGGAGACTGCTAGGAGCAATCTATTTAAAAAAAACAAAACACAATATTCTTTGCATGACTGTACAGACTGCTCAGGAAACCTTGCAAGACATCACAAAAGATAAAAGTACTAATGTTAAGGCTGATTCCAGGACAACTATACAAGATGCAGACATCATGGCCACTTCTCTGAACAGCGACTGGTGAAACAGGAAATTCCAGCAGCTTTCAGTAAAAGACAGTCAATATTTAACTTTGTAAATGCATAAATACCACATTTGATAAACACTCTTATTAAAGTTAGAGCATTCTAGTCAAACAAAAATAATACTAGAATGAAGTTTAACCTAATGTACAATAGTACTGAGAGGGGGCATAGGGCTGTAAGGAGCAAATATGAGTGGAAATCTCAGTTCTCTTACTTTTTCACCTAAATAAAATCTTTCACTTCTATTTAAACTTTCAGAATTTCAGCCACCACAATACCTGATTTCTCCATATCTGCAATGGACTCTCTTAAATGTTAATAAAGAAAAACAACTGAGTCTGTATCTACTGACTGCATCACAACTGTATTGTACAATAGGTATGATGTATAGCTTAATATGCTCTATGTACTATGAGCTCTCAAATATTTCCAAGAAAAAAATAAAGAACCTATGCTCAGTGGGTATTTAGCCAAAGAATTTTCACCATAACTGCTACTATACTTTAGAATTACATATATATAAATATATAAACTTTTCTACCAATTCAAAATTTAAAAGATTAATTTTTAAAGGTATGTCATGCTTTTCCTTTAAAAAGAGATTATGTATCTCAGTCAATTTTTCTTAGTTTAATAAGAAAAGTCATTCTTATCTATTTCTGACTCAATTTTAACAATTACTTGGGTTTTTTTGTTTATTTATATATTTTTTTCATTTAGAGAATGCTTTTAAAAACCACTAGTTGGGAATTATGTAAACAATACTTACAATCATTTCATTTCAATCCCCTCTGTGTGGTTATGTAAGGAAGTCTTCTAATTATTTTGTTCAATTACGTTATATATATTTTATTTAAAATATTTTGTTTTTAACAAAATTCCATTGAGCTAAATTACAGATAAAGATAAAAAATTAAAAGGGCTTGGCAGATAATTCAATTATAATGTTCATCTTATGGAAATAAGGAATTTTAAATAAAGCAAGACATAAAAAATAATGTCCAAACCAAATCAAATGTGATACCTCATCTGTACATCATGTTCACATGAATAATATGGAAGAAGAAATTTAAACACTGTATATAAATTTTAATGCTTAGTTCATTCTTAGCTTCATTTTTAAGGATAATTAGGTTTTAATTTGAAAATTTTTTCTTTTAAAATGTATTGTCTGCTGATGCTATTACCAACAACTCTGGATTAAAATATTCCTGGAACCATCCCACCTCCTGACAGCCCATCCTACATGCTCCCTGCCTAAATCATCCAACTAATTCACATCTTTAAATTGTAATATTTAATCCTGAAGTCAAAGTTTTTAAAAGAATGGCCACCTAGGAAAAAAATTCAAAACTCCTTGGAACAGGGAATGTGAAAACATGGTAAGAGCTGCTAGGCACAGACGAAGGTTTTTTTTTTTTTTTATCCAGAGTAGAAAATCATTAAACACTCCAAGAAGAGTCAGAGACAGCTTTGACTTTCTGTGCTGTTTTTCAAAGCTTTACTACATCTCCAAGGAAGGGAGCAGCTGCCTTTAACATTTATTTGGTGGCAATTTACTTGGAGCAAAAACTGAGGGCACCTACTGAGCAGAATAAACTAAAAGTGCCACATTCTCTTAGATTCATCTCCCCGGATTTCAAATTCCCGCTTCTTCCTTCTGCTTTTCAAACTTGTATCAGTAAGAAGCAACTGGGGTAGGAGTTGACTTCACTACAAACTAGAGGGGCTTATGAGCAAACAACCTAAAGAAAACAAGATGAGTTCTCTGCTTACTAGGCTTCTTAAGCTGCTCTGACCAATTCTTTTCTCCAAAATGTACTGCAATTTTAAGTAAACTCAAACCAATTATTTCTGTTTGCTTTCTGAGTCATAAAATAAATCAAATTCCTAATCTAGATCATCATTCTCTTTGCTGTGCTTTTTTCTGAAGATGAGAATCTTTACATTCTGTTTTCAAAGGTATAAATTTCATAAATGTGGGTAACTTTGTCATGGAACCATTTAGGGAGGAAAAATCCAATGAAGGATGTTCTACTGCACCTGGACTCCAAAACAGACATAGTTTGTATGAATTCCATCAGAGTATTTATCAGCATTATGTGCTAGAATCTGACAACTTGATTTTTTTTTAACATCTTTATTGGAGTATAACTGTTTTACAACAGTGTGTTAGTTTTTCGTTTACAACAAAGTGAATCAGTTATACATATACATATGTTCCCATATCTCTTCCCTCTTGCATCACCCTCTCTCCCACCCTCCCTATCCCACTCCTCTAGATGGTCACAAAGCACAGAGGTGATCTCCCTGTGCTATGTGGCAGCTTCCCACTAGCTATCTAATTTACATTTGGTAGTGCATATATGTCCCTGCCACTCTCTCACTTTGTTACAGCTTACCCTTCCCCCTCCCCATATCCTCAAGTCCATGCTCTAGTAGGTCTGTGTTTTATTCCCATCCTACCGCTAATCTCTTCATGACATTTTTTTTTTTGTTAGAGTCCATATATATGTGTTAGTATCTGGTATTTGTTTTTCTCCTTCTGACTTACTTCACTCTGTATGACAGACTCCAGGTCTATCCACCTCATTACAAATAACTCATTTTCATTTCTTTTTATGGCTGAGTAACATTCCATTGTATATATGTGCCACATCTTCTTTATCCATTCATCTGTTGATGGACACTTAGGTTGCTTCCATGTCCTGGCTATCGTAAACAGAGCTGACAACTTGATTTTGAATTCCAACTCTAATGCAGGAAAGATCCCAGAAGAGCAAATCTCTTTACCTCTGTACCTCATTGATACATCTCTTTACCTCATTCATACATAATACTTGGCTCATCATATGGTAAGGGTGAAACTTAATATAATGTGTATAACTTTCAGAGCATATAATAGTATTCAACCATGTTTTTGGCTGCAAGTACCAGAATTCCTGAGTAACAGCATGTTGAACTCATACACCAAGTTGCTGAACGTGGGCAGTTGCACACATGGGCTAAATGACTCAACACTGTGAGGGTCACATCTCAGACTCATAGCCTTTTCCTTATGTTTGTAAACTCATGGTTACAAAATGACTTCCTTAGTTCTGATCATCACGTTAATGTTCTCTAGCCAGCCCCATCCCCCGGTTTCATTAACTGGAAATATGCAATCCCTATCAAATTACCAATGGCACTTTTCACAGAATTAGAACAAAAAATTTTACAATATGTATGGAAACACCAAAGACCCCAAATAGCCAAAGCAATCTTAAAAAACAAACCTGGAGGAATCAGGCTCCCTGACTTCAGACTATACTACAAAGCTACACTCATCAAAACAGTATGGTACTGGCACAAAAACAGAAATATAGATCAATGGAACAGGATAGAAAGCCCAGAGATAAACCCACACACCTATGGTTACCTAATCTATGACAAAGGAGGCAAGAATATACAATGGAGAAAAGACAATCTCTTCAATAAGTGGTGTTGGGAAAACTGGACAGCTACACCTAAAAGAATGAAATTAGAACACTTCCTAACACCATACACAAAAATAAACTCAAAATAGATTAAAGAACTAAATGTAAGGCCGGACACTATAAAACTCTTAGAGGAAAACATAGGCAGAATACTCTTTGACATAAATCACAGCAAGATCTTTTTTGATCCACCTCCTAGAGTAATGGAAATTAAAAAAAATAATAAACAAATGGGACCTAATGAAACTTAAAAGCTTTTGCACAGCAAAGGAAACTAGAAACAAGACGAAAAGACAGCCCTCAGAATGGGAGAAAATATTTGCAAACAAAGCAACCAACAGGGATTAATCTCCAAACTATACAAACAGCTCATGCAGCTCAATATCAAAAATAACTGGAAATAGATCACATGCTTAACTTCAAGAGAAGTGCCCAAGGGAGAAGGGGTGGAAGTGGGTGTTAGAAAAAATAATTGACAGTATCTACCATATTATTTCCTTTGAAGAATTGTGAAAAGTATGTTCATAATGCTAATACATCCCCCTAAAACAAAATATTTTGTTTTTACTCTACATAGTGTACATTTATTTTTGTCCTGAGCTTATTTACTTTATCGACTCCCACAACCCTCCCTTACTCTGATCTCAACAGCACATGATAGCATGTGTTTTTTCACAAAAGCTGATTAATTTGCCTTCTGTAAAACCTGGCACAGTCATCAGAACAACAGAGGGGACCTGTTCCAGGATCACCCTAAGGAAGAAAAAAATCAAATATATCCAATTATTTTATTTAAGCAATTTCCTAAAATTCTAT
The DNA here is from genome assembly GCF_026419965.1 of Kogia breviceps. Lineage (NCBI taxonomy): Eukaryota > Metazoa > Chordata > Mammalia > Artiodactyla > Physeteridae > Kogia > Kogia breviceps. Next base: position 73,334,234 of record NC_081318.1, read on the forward strand.
TTTTTAATAACTTAATTATCAAATGGAGCAATTTAAATACAGTGTTTCTCAATGCTTTGTGACGACCTAGAGGGTTGGGATAGGGAGGGTGGGAGGGAGGCTCAAGAGAGAGGGGATATGGCGATTCATATATATAGCTGATTCACTTCATTGTACAGCAGAAACTAAAACAATATTGTAAAGCAATTATAATCCAATAAAGATGTGAAAAACAATAATAAATAAATACAGTGTTTCCTTTAAGTAACTACTCCGTAATTAGTTGAGTGAGGTAAGATGTCCTGCCTGAGGTTGCAAAACCTGACTCTATGCCTTGCACATTGCTTCTGCTAGCTCACACATGATTAATCTTTATTGCCATCTTCTGGAGGATTTGCTTTTATATGCAAGTAGGTAATACTGGGCCAATACAGCTCCTCTGGAACTGGGATCTGGAAACACAGGCCCTTTTTGGTGTCTCAAATTAAAACATAGGTCAAATGCCATAACCACAGAGCACCTTAGCCTGGGCCATGGAGGCAGTCACCTCAGAGTGCATTTCAGAAATAACAAGAGAGCCACTTGCCCAGAAAAACAAGTGCCCATTTATAAGCAAAAGCTTGTATTTCCACTGTTAGAGTTCCATCTTAATAGTATAAAACTGAACCATGGCAAAAACCAGGTACTACTGGAAATGGTGATCTTTTTACTGATATCAATCGACTCCACTTCAGTGTAAATGAGTTTGGAGTGCTATCCTATTATGATAGATCATGAATGGAGGCAGGGGTGAAGAATACAATACATGAATAACATGAATATCATATCTCTGAACATCACCTAGCACAGCCCTGCTGCCCAAGAGGTAGACAAAGAAGACATACTTTGAATCTGGAACTGCTTAGAGGAGGGAAAGACCAAGCTGTGAAAACAAATAGAATGATAATTTGGCAGCCAAGGCATGGAATCCAAGGGACTATGGCACCACAGTTTGTAAGCAGTTCGCATCTGGGAATCTGACCTCAATTCATTGATCATCCATAATACAAGCTGAGCAGTCATGGGAAATCCAGTGATGGCAGTGGTCATACTTCTGGTAGAGAGGCTGACAGGTAAAAACCAGAGAAGTCCATCAGCATAGAGTAGCACCTCAGCCACCAAGCCAGGGCTCATGGGTAAATACCAGTCTCTGAGTCCATGGCTATGAAAAGTAGAACAAATGCTCAGCCCTAGAGTTATTACGGTTTTGAAAGTATATTATGACAGGAAACAGACTTAGGACAGTGCAGTTCAACCTTCTTGCTTCTTGGTTTACAAAAATGGACACAGCTGCTCACAGAATTGGCTCTGGGCACTCAGCACTTCTGTAACCCTCCATCTCCACATACCAGATGGTACGATCCAATGGAGAGAAGAGACCAGACACTGGTTCTCTGAATGGCACACAAGGGCAGAGACAGAGGGAAGAAAGTAAGAGAAACTTGAAGCTCAAACTCAGGTCAGCAAGGGACCTAGGGTTGTGGCTGAGCTCTGAGTACAAGGCAGATGGCTCTCGTTATGCAAGGAGAAGGCCCAATACCTATAGTGTCCTTTATTTAAAGGACATACTCGTATTGTTCAAGCATTCACTCATGAAAAAATATTTACTGAATCTGCACTACATGAGGAGCAGAGTGTTCAGCACTACAGATACACCATGAACAAAATAGGTCTATTCTGTAAATTATTACTGACATTAAGTAACAAATTCAGAACAGAAGGCTTGTCCTAAGAAAGCACAATAGGGCCAGGTGGCCAACTACTTTGGGTTAAGAGACCAAAAATGATCTTTCTAAGGAAGGTATATTCAAAGAACATGCAACAGAAAAATGTAAGAAATTCTTTTTTAATATTTTAAATAAATTTAAACTTTAATATTATATATTATATATGTGATAGTATAGATGTATCAATAGTAATATATAATAATATATACAGATACATTTCTATAGAGGGATTATTGTCCAATGACAAATGGCAAACAACTAAAATCAACTTTCAAAAGGCTGGTTTTGCTATGAAATAAAACACACTACTGCTGGATTCTTAATGACCTTTCCTCTCATGTAAGAGAAGAGTTAACCTTTCATAAGAGACCCAGAAGATAAAGAGGGAAGAGAAAATCCCATATACAACTTATATATAGGTGTATCTACTTCTAAAACATCAATATTTAATCTTGGTTACTATTTATGCAATCTGAATATAACAGCTAAAATCTGGGCAAACAGGCAGACTCAAATAGGCACCTATGTTCAAGATCAGAGGCTTCCAAGTTGATAGAAGAATTCTGGGTGCTAGTGGATGAACCTAGCTCTGGTAAAAATATCAGAGTAATTTCAAGTAGTATCTACAGAATAAGCAGACAAACTTATTTGGGTATAATGTAAAATCAAATTCACAATGCTGTCAATTCCCAAAGGAGGGTAAGAATTCTAAACTCTGAATGACCTAAAGAGGATAATGGGCCTACAAATTTTGCTTTTATATATAGAAGTTTGTGAGTATATAGAAGGAAATATGAAGGGGTCCTCCTGGGGTGCATATTATATGGTGTGTTAAATGTGTGAAAATTTCACCAAGTATACACTTATGATTTGTACAAACTTTTCTGTTTGTATATAATATGTCAATGTCAATTAAAAGTGGTTTGTTTGGGGTTTTTTAGTCTGAGAGGGAAAAAATCAAGTCCAGGAAAATATAGACATCTTTTATGGGATACAATGGAACAAAATCTTAAAAGGAAAATTTAGAGCAGCTTTTACAAAATTGTGAATCAGTTAGTAAGCTGTAGCCAAGCATGTTACTTATTTTAAATAACGGGAGAATATTCAAGAGGTACACAAAAGCTAATGAAATGAGAGGTCATTGTATTTATCTAAAATAAAATTTCACCTTAACTGCAGATTTTAAAAATCAATGTCATCCTTTGATCTATGTTCTAATCATAGCTTTATCTTCACATATGGTCTTCATTTACACACACCTGTAAAGTTTTATATTTGCTCTTTTGCAACTTGAATCATTGATGCCTAAGGCAAGTGCTCATAAAACTATAAAAACTACACTTGCATCTTTCATCTATCAAGTAAAAAATAAAAGGAACAGGATGCTTAGTCTATAAGAACAATGGAGGAAAATCTGAAGTTGTATTTACTCAATAGTTATGCAACAATCTAAGTTAAATTAAAAAGTATCTCTCTTTGTCAAGACTCATTTTGCTATTCTTTTCTCTACTTTTGTATTTTGCAGATATTTTGAGACATGAAACAACTTCTTCCAAATGTTCATCCTAATTCTTTTGGGTATTTCCCATTTACTAATATATTTTTGATACCTTAATCCACTTGAAATTTTGGATTTCTAAATCACAGGTAATTATATAAGGATAAGGTTCTCTTCATTCTATCCTCATGGATTTTTCTTAGATACATACAATTGATGATGATTACTCCCTCTAAATGTATAATAGCGATGAAGCTCTTGAAAAGAATTAGGGTCAAATTTAGCCCCTAAGTAGTATATCATTACTCTTAAAGAACTTTTCAAACAATAACCTAGGACATAAGTTATACAGATTCACAACAGTCATTTACTTGTGAACAAAAGATAAAGGGAAAGAAAGGAGCAGAGTTTGAGTACAATGGAAAATTACAGTTTTCAATATTTGTGATTTTCTTAATGAATGGAGCCTTAAATTCACTGGAGAAAAAAAAAAATCCCTGAGTATTTGCTCATGCAGCGATTTGTCCCAACAGTTACTTCACATCAGATTATACAATCCTTCATTCACTTTGTGAAACCAATTACTCATGGTCACTCAGTTTCCATTTCTTTCTTATTGGACCCTAACAGAAGCATTCACCAGGCCTATTGTTCTCAAAGGTTAAAATACCCTGTGAGCCACGACATCACTTTGAAAGTATGTCCTGGTCATAGGAACAAACTCAACAACATGACTCCAGGAAAGGGAGGGGGGAGACCAGAATTTTAATCTGTTCTCTGCTACTATCTAGATGAGAAAAGCTCAGTTAATTGTTCCATCTCAAGCCTCTGCCTCACATACAATTTTTTTAATAAAAGAGCAGTTGTCTAGCGTAGCAGTTCATAAAACGTATTGCAAAGCACTAAGTTGCTTCACAAAAAGTTTGGTCAATACTGAGACCTATATAGCCCTCTTGGAAATTCACAAGGAACATTAACACAGTAAAGGTTCTGAGAATTCCTGCAGTTCTGTTTAATTTTGTTCAACCTATACAGAATATTTTACATTTTTTACAACCTAACATCCCTAAACATCTGTGAAGCCTGCACTGAGAAACTCTGCACTGGTGATTTTCAAATTATGTTTTGTAAAATCCTCTCAGGGTTTGCCAGCAACCAGAGTGAGGGGAAGCAAGGCGGTGAAGAGAAAGCAGACAGCAAGTAGGATATTGGGTTCTCTACCCCACTTCAATCTTTCTACTTTGGGGCCTCAAAATACAATATCACTTTGAATAAAAGAATCATTACTTTAAAAATTATTTTGTTTCTAAAACTCTCTGACTTAGAAATAATTTATTTCTAGTCTGAATTGACAAGTTGAGCTTATTATGGGATTACCCAGAAAGGGTCCACAGTATTTCCAAGACAGGTTCTTGTGGTAGATTGAATTACTATTCATGTCATTCCCTCCTCACCCTTGCCATGCTTTCCTAGAGGCCAAGTTCACTTCTCTGTCCCACTGATTTGGGGCCAGGTCATGTGACCTGCTTTGGTTAATGGGATGTGAGGGTCCAATGTACTTGTGTGATCTACCCCCTTGACCTCTCTTCACCATAAGAAGAGAATGCCCCAGAAATTAGAAAATACATGAAGCCCAGCTGATACCAACAAAGCAACAGCCAACCCACAGCCCTCATGCAACATGAACAAGAAATTAATGTTTATTATTGTAAGCCTCTAAAATTTGGGGATTATTTGTTGACACAGCAGAAGTTGAAAATGTAAATCAAATCTAAGCTGATCTGACTCTAAATCATATGCCTGCAATGTTAGCCTTGAATAGCTTTGGGCTAGAAAATAAAGTTTAAGGTAGGAATTGTTAAATTCACTAATAGTTTTGCAATATATTTGTATAACTTTAAGAAAGTACAATAATGCTATATTTCCTCACTCTATACACAGTTCCCTTTCCTCACCCTCCAAAGATAAATGCTTTACCCACCATGATTTGTAGGACAATCAATGATTAACAACATTGCCAATAAAACTCACTGTATATAGTTTTCAGTCATGGGAATCAAATGATTATCCCTTTGTTTATAAAGCCAAATACTGCTTTTGGGTTGGGATTTAATAAGAAAAATTCTAATATGCATTATCCATGGCTATAATTGTTTTCAGACTGCTTAATTACATCAGAATTAAAACACAGCTATGTTTAACCAAGTTGTAAATCAAACAAGAGCATTCTCAACCAACACACATGAAAAGCAATCCAGAAAGAATTTTTTTAAAAGCTTATATTCACTTTCATCCTAAAAATTGAAACCACATCTACTAAAAACAGGTATATAGGGAATGAATAAGCTTTCACTTTCCTCAAGTTCTTTAAATTTACAGGAGAGTTATATATGAAAATAATGTCCCATAGTATATGGAATGACCATTAAATTACTCTACTTAATAGAAATATAGCTGGAAAAACACTTAAAGAAAAAATTCTACTGGTGAGGTATCAACCCATGGTCATGTATAAAGAAACGAAAAATAAAGGCTTCTGAAAGTAATCTATCCTTATGGAGTTAAACATGTGCACAGAAGGGCCATACAATTAAAAGGAGAATTATATAAGAATGATGAGACAAAACAGCAGCAAGATTTAAAATTCCTAAGCAGTGAATACTAATAATACGTGTGAACTTAGAGTTCATGATTCTTTTGAAAAAGAATGAGAAAAGGATTTGTGATCTACAGGGGGAGAGAAATTTCTCTCTTACTTAAATAATTTAAAATGATACTAACTACTATTTATTCAGCACCAAGAATGTGACAGTAAAGAGTTGAATGTAAGTAGGAGACAGCAACCTGGCACAGTAAAGATACACTCATTTTACAGATGAACAAATGAAAACTTCCAGGGTTTAAGTAACATGTTCTCAAAACAATTAAAAAATGGATTTGCTTAGGGCTTCCCTGGTGGCACAGTGGTTGAGAGTCTGCCTGCCGATGCAGAGGACAAGGGTTCGTGCCCCGGTCCGGGAAGATCCCACATGCTGCGGAGCGGCTGGGCCCGTAAGCCATGGCTGCTGAGCCTGCGCGTCCGGAGCCTGTGCTCCGCAACGGGAGAGGCCACAGCAGTGAGAGGCCCGAGTACCACCACCAGAAAAAAAAAAAAAAAGGATTTGCTTAAATATAAATTAAAATGATAAACGATTAAGAAAAAAAGAGAAAATATTCAACTAAAATCAGAAACAAAAGAGAAGACATTATTATAACTAATACCACAGAAATAAAAAAGATCACAAGGGAGTATTGTGAAAAATTATACCAATAAACTGGACAATCTAGAAGAAAAGGGTAATTTCTAGAAACATACAAGGTACCAAGACTGAATTATGAAGAAATAGAAAATATGAACAGACCTATAACTAGTCAGGAGGATGAATCAGTAATCAAAAAACTCTCAACAAAAGAAAAACCCAGGACCAGACGGATTCACTGATGAATTCTACGAAACATTTGAAGAATTAATACTGATCCTTCTTAAACCCTTCCAAAAAACAGAAGAGGGAACCCTTCTAAACTCATTTTATGATGTAAGCGTTTCCCTGATACAAGCCAGAAAACACACTACAAAAAAAGAAAACTTAAAAACCATTATCTCTGATTAATGCTGATGCAAAAATCCTCAACAAAATACTAGCAAACCAAATTTAACAGCGCATTAAAAACGTGGTATTTATTCTTGCAATGCAAAGATGGTTCAGCATACAAAAATCAATCAAACGTAATCACCACATGAACAAAATGAAGGACAAAAAGATCTCAGTTGATGCAGAAAAAGCCTTTGACAAAATTCAACAATTATTTATGATTTTAAAACAAACTAGAAATAGAAGGAAATAATATCAACATAATAAAGGTCATATATGAAAAGCCATATATGAAAATTTCTGTAGATCCATTGCACAACAATATGAACACACTTAACACTACTGAACTGTACACTTAAAAATGGTAAAGATGATGAATTTTATGTCATGTGTTTTTTACAACAATTTGTTTAAAGTAGAGAGAGAACTCATGACCAGTTTTTTTCACAGATGTTTTCCTGCAACATGCACTTGGAGGTGGTTGAAAGGAATAAACAGAAAGTAGTCCACGTGGAATGAAGGAAGTGGTCAGATAAACAAGTATCAACAGTTATATGTGTTAAATGAGAATAACATGATAGGAATGAGAATTGTTACATGAGTACCAACATATACAGGAGCCTGTAGTTCAGATGTCAGGATGCGTACCTTTATAATAGATTTAAATGACTCAATGCCTTTTCTCTTCAAAGATTTAGTACTTACCTCATTATTATCACTGCATTAGTTTGCTAGGATTGCCATAACAAAATACCACATTCTGGTGCTTTTCCTCACAATTCTGGAGGCTGAAAGCCCAAGATCAAGATGTCAACAGGTTTGGTTTCTCCCAAGGTCTCTCTCCTTGGCCTGCTGATGGCCTTTTCTCAGTGCACATGCATCCCTGATGTTGCTCTCTGTATGTCCTAGACTCTTTATAAGGACACCAGTCAGATTGGATTAGGGCTCACCATAATAGCCTCACTTAACCATAATTACCTCTTTAAAAACCCTATTTCCAAATACAGTAATATCCTGAGGTAATGGGGGGTTACGACTTCAGCATAGGAATTTAGGGGGAACACAATTCAATCCATATCAATCACACAGTTTAATCTCCTAGTTAATTGTACATGTGGTTTTTCCTAAAGAAAAACAGAAGAGCTATGGACAAATAGTTCAGGTCATATGCTGTCAACCAGGGAAAATAGGAGAATGTAATTATTTTCTGCTCTCAGCATCACCAGCCACTTATGCTTCAAACCATATTTTTGAGACATTCACTACAGGCAATTTCACAAATTATACATTTCTACAGATGCAGCTTTTGTTTGTTTGTTTGGTTGGTTGGTTGGTTGGTTAGTTGATTGGTTAGCTATTCTACATTTTACTCAGTAGCAGGAAAAAAACATCAAAAAGCAGGCTGTCAGGGCCAAGTGAAAGCTTGGAAGAACAAGCTCTCTATAATTCTGCAAGACTGTTCCCAAGAGATTTCACCACATCCTTGGGGAAGTCTGAAAGCAAAACTTTTCCTCAAAAGGTTTTAATATTCTGGCCTCCAGACTTACTCTGGACTGGGAAGTCCCTAAGTATTTTTAAATGAAATTTAAAAGAATTGTAGAAATATTTCAAAAGATTTTTTAATATTCTAAATGAAAAGGCAATTTAATTCTGACCCCTGGAAACCAGATATATTTTCTCTTTTCCAGGTTCATTTTACAGTCATTTCTATAATACACTCAACAGCCATTTATTTTCTCTTCTGAATTTTTAACTGATTTAAATTCTTAAGAAAATTATATTCTTGCACACACTGACTAATTTTCTCAGTTGTCACTGATATCAGTAAATATTTATAAAGACCAGCTGGGTAAGCTGCATTAACTAAATACATATATTCTTGACAAAATACAGCTCAAGAGCTATTTTTAATTTAAGAGGCTAAATGGTATATTTAAGTGAATATTAATATGTGTGTTTATTTGTTGGTTTAGTCTCTATTAATGTAAATTCACAGAATTGAGGAAAACAACCCAATTCACAGCTTTGTGTAATTTATGAAGAGCTATGTACTAAATATATTCCCTTTTCAATAATATGAGATCTGGCACATTTTTCAACCTATAAACTAGAAAAATATAGGATAATAATTTAGAACAATTTCTAAATGGATGAGAAAATGAGATTGTTCAAATTTAATTATAATCTGAGAGACCAGTTCACCATATCAATTAGAACATCTTTGTTTATACAGATTAGATGTTTCCAACCACTGTATTTTTAAATGTACAATCAAATTTATGAACTTTACACCCCAAATACTGTTTACAAAGGCCCAAATTTTTCCATGATTTTATCTTACAAATATTGATCTACATTAAACATTATTTTTAAAGTTAAATATTTCTATTTGTAGGCTAGAGTGCTTATTAAATATTTCATTTAATCTCTCTATTACACTAATAACATTCTTAAATACAGCTTACTACATTAAAGAAAAAAGGCATTCTAGTTCAATGGGAATATCAGCTAGAGAACTGAATATCTATAATAGAACATTCAACATTTAAGTGAGGTGATCAGAATGTTAAACTTCAAATAGATTGATATAATATCAAATTTTCCTCTATCAACCTAGAGATACTGGCACACAATATTTTTCTACCTCCCTGAAAAGTTCAGGAAACAAATAAAGCAATGTCATATTAGTATTTAAAATGGTAACATCAAGGAAATAATGATGATGACCTATATGTTGCTCCCCTTTTTTTTAACTTTCCTTGGAGACACAGAAGAACCAATTTTTTATAACTCCCAGATTAGATTGGACACTGGTGTCCATTAATACAGCATAAAATAGGGGATAGGATGAGTTGAGAGTAAATTGTATTTAAATGTCAACTTCCACCTAGCTTTCAGAACACTGATGTCTTCTTGGCTTCTGAGATCATCCTAACAAAGTAAATATGAGAGCACTAATATGAGGAAATATTCCTGCCAGACAGTCTAAAAACATGAGAAGACAAGCCCATGACAGCCATTAAAATAAGCCTTCATCCTCTGCATAAGACTAACATAAGGCAAACATTTTCATCTCCTAATTGTTTATCTGTCACCCAGTGTACTTCTGGACTATCTTTTATCATCAATTTTTTGGCCTGATGAAACATAAATTAACTTTAGTACCAGATTTTTTTTAATTTTTATTAAAATTATATATATATAATATATTCTTTTTTTACATTGTCTTCCATTATACATTATTACAAGATATTGAGTACAGTTCCCTGCGATGTACAGTAGATCTTTGTTGGTTATCTATTTTATATATATTCGTGTGTATATTTTAATCCCAAACTCGTAATTTATCCCTCCCTTCCTCCCCTTTGATAGTCATGTTTGTTTTCTATGTCTGTGAGTCTGTTTTTTAAGAAAGTTCACTTGTATCATTTTCTTAAGATTCTGTATATAAGTGATATCATATGATATTTGGCTTTCTCTGCCTGACTTACTTCACTTAGTATGATAATCTCTAGGTCCTTCTGTACCTATATATATATATACCACATCCTCTTTATCTAGTAATCTGTCGATGGACACTTAGGTTGCTTTCATGTCTTGGATATTGTAAACAGGGCTGCTATGAATACTGGGGTGCATGTATCTTTTCAAATTTTCTCTGGATATATGTCCAGGAGTGGGATTGCAGGATCATATGGTAGCTCTATTTTTAGTTTTTTAAGGAACCCCCATACTGTTCTCCAGAGTAGCTGTACCAATTTACATTTTCATCAACAGTGTAGGAGGATTCCTTTTTCTCCACACCCTCTCTAGCATTTATTATTTGTAGATTTTTTAATGATGGCCATTCTGACTGGTGTGAGGTGATACCTTATTGTAGTTTTGATTTGTATTTCTCTAATAATTAGCAATACTGAGCATTTTTACATGTGTCTATTAGCCATCTGTATGTCTTCTTTGGAGAAATGTCTTTTCAGATCTTCTGCCCATTTTTTGATTGGGTTGGTTTTTTTGTATTTTGTTTTTTGTTTTTGTTTTTGTTTTTGTTTTTTGATATTGAACTGTATGAGCTGTTTGTAGATTTTGGAGATTAATCCCTTGTCAGTCACATCGCTTGCAAATATTTTCTCCCATTCTATAGGTTGTCTTTTTGTTTATGGTTTCCCTTGCTGTTTAAAAGCTTTCAAGTTTAATTAGTTCCCATTTGTTTATTTTTGTTTTTATTTCCATTACTCTAGGAGATGGATCCAAAAAGATATTGCTGCAATTTATGTCAAAGAGTGTTCTATGTTTTCCTCTAGGAGTTTCAGAGTATCTGGTCTTAACATTTAGGTCTTTAATCCATTTTTACTTTATTTTTGTGTATGATGTTAGTGAATGTTCTAATTTCATTCTTTTACATGTAGCTATCCAGTTTTCCCAGCACCACTTATTGAAGATACTGTCTTTTCTCCATTGTATATTCTTGTCTCCTTTGCCATAGATAAATTGACCATATCTGCATGGGTTTATTTCTGGACTTCCTATCCTGTTCTGTTGATCTATATTTCTGTTTTTGTACCAGTACCCATACTATTTTGATGACTGTCGCTTTGTAGAATAGTCTGAAATCAGGGAGCCTGATTCCTCCAGCTCCATTTTTCTTTCTCAAGATTGCTTTGGCCATTTGGGGACTTTAGTGTTTCCATACAAATTTAAAACTTTTTTATTCTAGTCTGTGAAAAATGCCATTGGTAACTTGATAGGAATTGCATAGAACCTGTGAACTGCTTTGGGTAGTATAGCCATTTTCACAATATTGATTCTTCCAGTACAAGAATACAGTATGTCTTTCCATTTGTTTGTGTCATCTTTGATTTCTTTCATCAGAGTCTTATAGTTCTCAGAGTATAGGTCTTTTGCCTCCTTAGGTAGGTTTGTTCCTAGGTATTTTATTCTTTTTGATATGATGGTAAATGGGACTGTTTCCTTAATTTCTCTTTCTCACCTTTCATTGTTAGTGTATAGAAATACAACAGAATTCTGTGTAGTAATTTTATCCTGCAACTTTACCAAATTCACTGATGAGCTCTAGTAGTTTTCTGGTAGCATCTTTAGGATTTTTTATGTATAGTAAGTATAATGTCATCTGCAAACAGTGACAGTTTTACTTCTTCTTTTCCAATTTGGATTCCTTTTATTTCTTTTTCTTCTCTGACTACTCTGGCTAGGACTTCCAAAACTATGTTGAATAAAAGTGGCGAGAGCGGACATCCTTTTCTTATTCCTGATCTTAGAGGAAATGTTTTCAGCTTTTCACCAGTGAGTATGATGTTAGCTGTGGGTTTGTCATATATCATGTTGAAGAACACCGAGATAAAAATATGGAGCCACATAGAGTATATAAGAAGGTCAAAGAAAAATACTTTTATATGTTTTTTGCCATTTCTTACTTTCTTGAGTGAGAAGTTGATTATAAATTATTTTATAACTGATTTTTATGCCTCTATTTCTCCATTAAAATATTACCAAGTCATCAGTGATTCTACCTTTGGTCAGAAAACCTCTCCTGCCAACACTCCTATCTAATCTTATAAAGAAAAAAATTACATGTTTACATACAAGAGCTGACATGCTGACTGTGTTTGATGGTTGGCAGGAATTGTAAAGGAAACACATTATCCAACAACCACAGTACTAAGAAAACAGGCTCCTTTTGCAAGATTTATCCCTAATTCTTTTGGGGTTACAGAGCAAAATGTGATAAGAAGGATTATTGCTTCTGACACCAGTTGTATTCCATTTGTCTCTCTCTAAAGGCTCTCCTGTTATCTCAGCAATCATTTTGATGTGGCTGACTCTAGCCCAACTCCTGCCCTGCCCTCCAGACCAACATTTCAGCTTTTCAACCTAACAGTTGACACTTCAAACTGGATGTTCAGCAAACACCTCTGGCTCCAAAATGTTCAAACTGGAGCCTCCCATCTCTGCCCTCCATCTACTTCCCTTTCCCCTATCTTAATAAACCTCCTTTCTCACGTTTCTGTTTCCTATTTGCCACTACTATCTGTCACCTGTCTTTGAAGTCATGTATGGGTCCTTCTTCCATCTAGATGCTACATCAGCCTGTCTTTACAAAGCTAAGTTCCTATTTTTGTGTCTACTATTGTCAAAGCCCTCAGTTTCTCCTTGAAGCAACTGGTCCTATATTCTGCTATAAGATATGTCTCCCTACAGTACAGCTGTCCCAGGCTACCACTAGCCCATCTGGTGATTTTGTACAAATCAGAAAAGACACCTCATCTTCAACACACTTGACTTATCTGTCAGGAAACCTGTCATAACATATTTACAATGACTGGTCATAATAAGTATAGAAATATACAGAGTTATCTTGTGAATGGCACCCTCTAAGATTTTCAGTGGACAATCTGCACACAACACTGGGTAGCCCTATGACCGCATCATCCCTCCACTCTACACATTTTAACAACCTCATCACCTGTGAAAATAAATGCACACCTGTCAGCCTAGTACAGGAAATTCACCATGCTTGGCGTCAGCCTGAATCTCCTGTATTATTTCCTATTTCTCACCTCCTTACATACCTATGCTCCACTCTAGCTGGCACACTTTCTCAGAACTGACTCACACCTGCCTATCATCTTGCTTTTAATCCTTTGTCTCCCTGGTATGCACTCTCTCCCTCTTTTCACCTATAAATATCCCAATATCCCATCTATTTTTCAAATGTCATTTCTTCCACGAAGCTGTATGTTTTCCCAACCCCAAACAGAAGTGAGCATTCTCTCCTTTGAATCTCGCTGAACTTTGTTTATACCTCAGTTACAATATGTATAATATACTGCCTTTTATTAGAGTTATTGGCTCATTTGATTAATTCTGTACTAGATGGTAAACGTCTTGAAGTTCTGGATATTATGTTAGATTTTATGTCTTTTTCAGGGTCAAATCGAGGATTTCATGCAGAATTTTTTTTTTAATTTGTTTAATTGAACTAAATTAGTAAGTCTCACTCCCAATAAATATGCATTAGATTTTTGTGGGTAAAAGTCTTCCTTATGCCTTAGGAACATTATCAATAAGGAATTTTTAATTTTTTATTTAATTGACAAAAAAAATTAGAATAAATAATAATGTTTTTAGTCTCCTTATCTACATCATATTCCATTTACTTCACTTCTCCATTAGCTGGATAACAGTCCATTGTTACAAGATGTATAACCCATAAGTCATATGCTCACTATTTTATTTTGTTCAACCAAGCAGTGTTAAATATGATTCCTTTTTTGTCTTTGTCTTATAAAGTTAGCCTATCACTGATTATATAGGTCTCATTCCTCCAACAACTTCAGTGTAAATACATAAGAAAAGTCTTTCAAAGAGAGTGGGTGGGCTTCCCTGGTGGCGCAGTGGTTGAGAGTCCGCCTGCCGATGCGGGGGACGCGGGTTCGTGCCCCGGTCCGGGAAGATCCCACATGCCGCGGAGTGGCGGGGCCCGTGAGCCATGGCCGCTGAGCCTGCGCGTCCGGAGCCTGTGCTCCGCGACGGGAGAGGCCACAACAGTGAGAGGCCCGCGTACCACAAAAAAAAAAAAAAAAAAAAAAAAAAAAAAAAAAAAGAGAGTGGGTGACGAGGTATTTTCTTATTCAAAAAGGAGCAGATCCAGCTCACAAATAATTATGGGACAGGAAGCATCTTTAATCCTCCACCTGCTGTGACTACTGCACCACTGTGGATTTTAAAGAGCTCAAGATCTCAACTGAATTGAGAACTATTCATTCATTTTATCATTTTGTTGTTAAAGCTATACAGAGACAGTACTAATGAGACATCTTTATTATTTGATTCAATTCGGATAACATAAATATGTGATAAATACATGATTTGTAAAGATTATGTCTCTCAGCCCCAAGGAACCATAAGCATGTGTCAGAAACTGGGCCCTGGATGTCAATTAAAAATTGTGAGGATCAATAATACACAGATACAAATGAAAGCAAGACTGACAATATTTATAATTTAAAATCATTTTAAAGTCCCTGCTATGCCATACTTCTTTCATTGATTGACGCCAGCAACCAAATACAGACACTTGCATTCAATTGCCCTCTGAGATGAGAGCAAAGAAAAGGTTCACTTGCACTGATAAACTCATTTTCTACCTGTTTATCAACTTGAGGATACATTTTCCTTTTTTGTTTTGTCTCTTAGGAAGATCAGAATTACCTGAGATTAAACTCTTACTTTCTAGGCCCCAAAATACATATGAATGCTGGCGTTAAGGAATTCCAAGGGTGGTAATTTTCAATCACAGGGATTTGAAATTCACCTGTTTACCATTCCCACTCATATCTGAAATTCCTCTACAGCTTCTCTAACATGTGATCATCTAATCTCCACTTTTAATGTGTCTAGTATTAGGAAGCTCACTGTTACACAAAGACGCCTTTTCCCTGAATTAATTCAAACTTCAGAAAGCCCTTCCTAATGATGTACTGAAACCTACCTTTTTGTCTAACTTCCCTTTCATTCCTATTTCTACTATTTCTACCCTCCAGAGCTACAAATGTTTTTAACTCCCATTTAAATCATGTTCCTCCTTTGAATATTTAATTAAAATTGCCTTGCCTGTCCTTAGATTTTAATCCTAGCTCTGCTACTTACCAGCTTTATTTGTCTTTATATGTCTTTAAAGACACTAAAGACCCTGGAAAAGTTACTCAATATCTTTAATCTTCAGTGTTTTCCTCTATAACAGGGAGATGAAAATAGGATCTATCTCATATGGTTTATCTTAAGGATTTCATGAGAAAAACTCTTATAGAAGTGCTTAGCACATTTTCAGTACCCCCTTTGATTATTGCAAACACCTCCTGTTTTTATATGGGAAGCCCTCTTTCTCTCAGTCCATCACCATCCCTCCATTTTTGTTTTTGTTCAAATTGCTCTTTCACAATGCTTTTTCCACCTGCCCAACAAACAAAGAGAAAATGGCAGTGATGTTGCTATGACCTCACACAATTCTAGTGACTCCTAGTAATACACTCAAGTCTCATTTGTTCCTTTGAGGTACCTTCTCTGTAGGCTGGAGCTCAGCACAATGTTAAAGAAGGTCACAATGCTGAGTAGCATTGACCATTGCCCTCTTGGAATTTCCACTCAGGGCTCCTCATCCCAGCCATTAATCCCCTCTCAGAGCTACAGAATCTAGACTGTCACAGATACTCTTTCTCCCCCAGCTTCTCTGAGGCCCCAACAGAGAAAACGTTAAGCAAACTCATATGCTCCATGTTCTTTTTTGTCAGGGCCCTTGCTAATCTAACAAATTTCGCTATCGAGCTAATGAGAACTAATGGTTTAATATTTTGTCTTTCCAAGTAACAAAAAAATGCTATATTTTATACCAACAACAGAAATTTGACTTGACTTTAAGTCTTGGAGAACACTTGATTTTATCCTGTAAGTATCTTAACAACTATGCTTATAAGTTTATTTTTCTTAGTACTTTAAATTTACCTTAATTTAATGTTCTGTGTGTGTGTGTGCAGGGCATCACAGATCCCCATATCTGTTAATAAGAAGTGGTAACTTCCTTAGAACACCAATGACGGCAATCTGAGGCAATGGTCAGAGATGGTTTTCTCAGTAAGAAATCTTGAGAATTTTTGTTCCCACAGAAGTCCACACCATATACTGCTTAGTCTAATCCTAAAACAAATTAATTCTGATCCTATGCTATGAACATACTTATATATAAAGAGATATTTCACAACTGCTGCTGTTGCTTTTTGGAGGTGAATGTTCACTGTCAACATATGATTACGTAAAGATTAAGAAATTAACCTAAAAAGAGAAAGGAAGAGATGAATGACAAATGTCCTAAAGCTAGAAGTAGTGAGCCTCTCTTTTCCCAATATTTTCCAATGCTTTATTAATGCCAGACTTCAAAATGAATCATCCAAGAAACTGAAAAGATACTTATCATTAAATAGACTTTTAACCAAAGTCAACAAAAGCACAACTTACTGGCATATTTTATGTATCTCCAAAACAGGAAGGGACTGAAATTCCTCTAAAAGACTATTCTCCAAACAGCATCCCCTCAACCTTTTCCATTTAGAAGTTGTCCATGCTAAATATGAGATCACTCTTCGAAGTAAGTTTACAGTAATATGTTCAAATTGAGTTTGCTTACATTAGTAGCTGGCTTTTCTGAGAAACATCTTCTATTGGCTTGTTTTCTATTTTGAGGGAAGTGGCAAATTTCAAGAAGCCTATCTTAGGGGACTTCCCTCGTGGCGCAGTGGTCAACAATCTGCCTGCCGATGCAGAGGACACGGGTTTGAGCCCTGCTCCGGGAAGATCCCACATGCCGCAGAGCGGCTAAGCCCGTGTGCCACAACTACTGAGCCTGCGCTCTGGCACCTGCGAGCCAGAACTACTGAGCCCACAGGCCTAGAGCCTGTGCTCTGCAACGGGAGAAGCCACTGCAATAAGAATCCTGCACACCTCAAGGAAGAGTAGCCCCCGCTCCTCACAACTAGAGAAAGCCCGTGTGCAGCAACCAAGACCCAAAGCAGGCCAAAAAAAAAAAAAAAAAGAAGGCTATCTTAGAGAAATTTAAATGGAAATAAAATAAGAAAACCAATCAGTGACTTGAAGGGTTGTTTCAGCTATTAAACAAGACACTTTGGGTCTTCTGTGCCACTCACCATAAAGAAACTATTTGTGTTGATCAAGTTGATTAAGTTGATAAAGACTAAGCATCAGTAAAGTTCATCTTTTGTTTTCACATTCAAAATTCTCATTTGTAAAACAAGGAGGAACATGATTATTACTCCACAAAAAATTGTAGAAACGACACAGACATGTCACGAACAAAAGACATTAAAGAGACTTTTTCTATGGAAATTGGATGGGGGTGTGGGGGGAAGATGTGAGCCAATAGGAATATTTAACTGGGGTCAACCAGTTAACCAGTTAACTGGGCTTGCAATCTGATGTCAGAGATGTTTCTTAAAATAATCAAAGAATAAAATACTTAAGTATCTCACATTCTTAAATACTTTAATTTCTAAGGAGATTAAACCACATTTTGAGTCAATATTCTACACATCCTAGATGTGCCATTGTTTTCAAGAATATGACAATTTCCTAATGTAACCAAAAGTGGGGTCCAGCTGCTCACCGCTCAAAAGCCAATAAAGAGGCCAGGTTGGTGGAAAGGAAAGTTTGCTTTATTTTGGATGACGGCAACCAGTTGCGGGGGGAGGATGGACATCTGTCCAAAGGCCGACTCCCCCTGCCCCAACAATCAGGGGGCAAGAGCTTTTATAGACAGAGGGAGGGGGCTACATGCAGAAACAATACAATCAGCTCTGCAGTCATCTTGAAATTGGTCATCAGTGGTCTGACCAGCATCATCTTGATTGTTTTAGGTACAGTTAATCTTCAGTTCCAGGGTTGTTTGTTTCCATTCCTTTGAGGCCACTTCTCGGAACTGTGGCAGCTTATGTCATGGCTACAGCCTGATCATGTAGTTAACTTCTTCCACCTGGTGGGGGTTTCATTATCTATAAGACAGCTCACAGGATATGGCTCAGAATATTATCTATACCCCTTAAGGAAGAACTAAACATCCTTGACTATGCTTAATGACTAAACTATTATTATTTGGTCTCCTTTGACAGTTTTCCTTTGTTTCTGCATTTTCTCACTTCTCTGATTAAACTTATTTTTGGCTAACGTTTTTCCACAGACAAAAGGCAGGCTGAGGACATGGGGCAGCAAGGACCATAGGGTCCTGCTCCATTTCACTAACACATGTGTTATCTTACTCTCTAGAAGCCCCTCTTGACCTCAAGGTTCCCTTCCCTTTCCCCTTTAGAACATGTATCAGGGGACTTTTCACAGTTATATGTCACCTTAGGTCAGCCCCATGCTGCTGAGACCTTAAATCTGATAAGGGATTACACAATGGCAGTAACTTACTCTGCAGCTCATCTTCTTACCCCTGACAAGTAAAGTATCGGAAAAAATCCTTTTGGAGTTAGCAGTCTTTGAGTGTCATATCAACTATGCCACCCATTAGCAATTTGACTTTGGGGAAATTACTATACTTCATACAACTTCAGCTTTTTTTTTTTTTTTTTGGCTGCTTTGGGTCTGTTGCTGCACGCGAGCTTTCTCTAGTTGCAGTGAGTGGGGGCTACTCTTTGTTGCAGGGTGTGGGCTTCTCATTGTGGTGGTTTCTCTTGTCGTGGAGCACAGGCTCTAGGCATGTGGGCCTCAGTAGTTGTGGCATGTGGGCTCAGTAGTTGTGGCTCATGGGCTCTAGAGCGCAGGCTCAGTAGTTGAGGTGCATGGGCTTAGTTGCTCCGCAGCATGAGGGATCTTCCCAGACCAGGGCTCGAACCCGTGTCCCCTGCATTGGCAGGTGGATTCTTAACCACTGCACCACCAGGGAAGTTTCAACTTCAGCTTTTTGAGTGTTTAATGAGAATAATACTTTGCTCATTTGCTCATTCAGGATGTATTGGGGTCTACTGAGTCCAGACATGATCTTCAAACCTGGAGACACCTCTTGAAACCAGACCCCGCCTCTCACCTTGAGAAGTTTATGATTTAAAAGAGGATGCAGAGGACTTCCCTGGTGGTGCAGTGGTTAAGAATCTGCCTGCCAATACAGAGGACACAGGTTCAATCCCTGGTCTGGTAAGATCCCACATGCCGTGGAACAACTAAGCCCGTGCACCACAACTACTGAACCTGCACTCTAGAGACCACAAGCCACAACTACTGAGCCTGCATGCCACAACTACTGAAGCCTGCACGCCCTAGAGCCTGCGCACCGCAACTACTGAGACCACGTACCACAACTACTGAAGCCCACATGCTCTAGGGCCCATGTGCCACAACTACTGAGCCCGCATGCCGCAACTACTGAAGCCCACAAGCCTAGAGCCCGTGCTCCGCAACGGGAAGCCACCGCAATGAGAAGCTCGTGCACCGCAACAAAGAGTAGCCCCCGCTCAACATAACCAGAGAAAGCCCGTGCACAGCAACAAAAACCCCACGCAGCCAAAAGTAAGATAAAATAAAATTAAAATTAAAAATAAATATAACATTTTAAATAATTTATAATAAATATTACTAGTAGAAATAATCTATATAAATATTCTATTCATAGTAAAATGTTTTATAGATTAAAAACTGACTAAAACATATCTTATTGATAGAATATATAGCTACAAGAGCAGAGCAAGTAACAACTGTACTTTATACAAATAAACAATAAAAAATTAAAGTTAACAGTAGTTAAGCCTCAATATCTTTTCACTTAAAAATACTTATACAGGGCTTCCCTGGTGGCGCAGTGGTTGAGAGTCCGCCTGCCGATGCAGGGGACGCGGGTTCTTGCCCTGGTCCGGGAGGATCCCACGTGCCGCGGAGTGGCTGGGCCCGTGAGCCATGGCCACTGAGCCTGCGCGTCCGGAGCCTGTGCTCCGCAATGGGAGAGGCCGCAGCGGTGAGAGGCCCGTGTACCGCAAAAAAAAAAAAAAAAAAAAAAAACTTAAACAGCTTCTATAGTTCCAGGCACTACTCTGAGAGCTTTAAAAAAACATAGTTTACAGGCATACCTCAGAGATATCGCAAGTTCAGTTCCAGACCACTGCAATAAAGTGAATATTGTAATAAAGCGAGTCACACAAATTTTTTGGTTTCCCAGTACATACTATAAAAATTATGTTTACACTATACTGTAATCTATTAAGTATGTAACAGCGTATCTAAAAAAATGTACATACCTTAATTTAAAAATACTTTAATGCTAAAAAATGCCAAGACAATTATAATAGTAACATAGAAGATCACTGATGACAGATCACCATAACAAATATAATAATGAAAACATTTGAAATATTGCAAGAATTAGAAAATGTGACACAGAGACATGAAGTGAGTAAATGCTGTTGGAAAAATGATGCTGATAAACTTGATCAACACAAAGTTGCCACAAATCTTGTTTGTAAAAAATGTATTATCTGCGAAGTGCAATAAAGCAAATGCAATAAAATGAGGTATGCATGTGTTAACTCTCATCATAGGATTAATCACAGACTTATCACGGGACATTATAAAAACATCCTATGAGTTAGATGCTAATATTATCCTCATTTTTTAATAGATGAGAGGAGTAAAACAGAGAAAGTTAAGAAACTTATCCCAAGTAACGCAGCTGGCAGTGGCAGAGACAGTTTTGGAATCCATCAATCTAGTCCCTGAGTTTGTTGTATGTACTGCTTCCTTTCTAATAAAACTTTATCATTGATTAGAACATTAAAGAAGACTCACATCTTCGTATCGGAATTTATATCTGCAAATTTTGATACAAGCAAACTGAGCTTGTTAAAAATAATAGCCACAAAACTCACAATGCAAAAGCTAAAATCAGTGTGACATGATATGAACAAAACAACTATGAATTAATAATTTCTGGGAATTTACACAAAAAACTGATTGTAAAAATAATTTTTGAAAAAAATAAAATAAACTTTTTAAATGACATAAGTATGCTATATGAAATAGCTATCTACTAGTGAAATAGGTTTTATGCAGTTAGCTTGTCTATATGAGTTGGGATGGGCCAAGTAAAGCTATGGTAACAGATGACAAACACATTCCAATTACTTCAGTGGTTTGAAGCTGAAAAGTTTATTCTTCATTCATGTTATATGTCTATCACATTTTGGCAGGGGTTTCTGTACCCATTGTTCTCTCTTGGGACTTTCTGGAGTGTCACTGATTGAGGTGACAAGTATCATCTCTCTTATTTCTTTGGCCACAGCAAGTCATCTAGCCATGGCTACCTTCAAGCAGGTGGGGAAATACCATCAGAAACAGAGGGGAACTACTTATTAGTGAGAAGTTTTCAATCAAGATTTATCAGCACACAGCTCCCAGATAAATACACAAAATCAGTGCTCAGATTAAAAGGAAGATAGAGAAGCAGGATGTGTCTATAGGTAGGCAACCAACATTTTCTGCCACCATCAATGCTAGAAATAGTAATAAACATGATAACAACAGCCAACATTCATTGAGAACTCACAAAATGCCAGTCACTGTGTTCTGTATGCACTTGTCATTTAATCCCAAAATCCCACCAAGAAAGTGTTTGTCTCTTTTCTAGAAAACAAAACTGAAGTACAGAGAAGTAAAATACCTTTCTGGACCTTAGAGCTGGTAACCTGTTGGAGCTAGGACAATAAACTAGACAATCTGATAAATACCCCCTCTTAGAATTGCTCCCCTAGACTACTTCCCTATAGTGTTTCTCTTCTGAATTGCACAAGATTCAGAGTTTAGAGCATTTTATTTCTGGATATTGCAGGCTTTGCAACTATATTCATCAGTGGATCTTGACTGCAAAGTAGAAACTGACCCTGGTGGTTTAGCTATAACTGGAAAAGACAACTTCCACAAAATTTTCTCATAAAGCCTGTTGCCAAGATCGTTGAGAACAGCATGTGCTTTTCCAGATTACAGTGCTAAGAAGGTCGACGTTGCTGAGGGCTGCAAGTCCTAACGAAGCAGCACGTCTCCAGGAGAGGGATATTTCCGCTGGCCTCCACAAAAGCCTGTGCAATGGTTTCTTGGGGAGCAGCTGGCTAAGACTGTTGGGAAACCACACTGAAGAGATTCATGCTGTTGGAAGGGCCATCAACAGGAAATGGTCACTAGATTGCCTTAAATCCACTGAGCTCGCAGAGGGCTGCTGCTGTAACAGGCTGGACATTACCATGCTGTCCATTCACTTGAAGACTAAAGGACCCCTCCTGTTCTAAAGGGGGAGTAATTAAAGAAAAAATGAGCTTCTGCCTAAATAAATTGTATTCAAATTACTCACTTACCCACACCTGGGAATTTACACCAATCATACCAAGAAAAAAGTAACTATTACAGTGTCTGGTATCTGCTGAGCTGTAAATCTCTTCAATAGGTGCTTCTCATGGGTTAGCAGGTGCTGATGTTAAATGGCCTCTAGCAAACACACGCAAACACACACACACACTCCCTCTCTCTCTCCCTCTCTCTCTCTCTCTCTCTCTCTCTCTCTCTCTCTCTCTCTCTCTCTCTCTCTCTCTCTCTCTCTCTTTCTCCCTATGTCTTCCTTTTATGCCCCAAGTTCTTTCAATAACATTGGATCTCTTTCTGCACCTCCACTGGATCCTTTCTCTCACCCTCGGGACACATAAAACTCTGAGGAGATCCTCAGAGCTATTAGATCAGGCACTTCATCAGGCCATAGCTGGTCTGCCACTCCAGCCCCAAGATAACCAAGGGTTTCTAACAGTATTCCACTCTCCCCTGACTACACCTTGGAACCCTGGGACATGATGAACCAATTCCCTTCTGCTTGGGAGGTGGGAGTGAGGGAACACAGGGCAGGATTTGGGTCTCTCTCATTAACTCTTACATCATCATACATTCTTTGATTTTGGCATAATCTCCATGCCTTATTACCTCAGGACTTTGGATTCTGATATCCAAAGCCAAGCACTTGAACTTTAAAGCACCTTATCTGTCTCAAGCACTTGGCTTCCAAAAATTTCATCTCTGCTCTACGTTTCAAAATCCATTCATCAATGCAACTGATGTTTCCTTTCAAAGCTACACATGTCCTCCCTCTGTGGGTGGTGTACAAAGAAAATTATATTGCAGAAGAAAGGTAATGGGTTCCAAGCTGCCCTACAGAGGAATAGGAAAGGAGGGTCAAGAACTCTGACAAATGTATCTCAAAATATCATTTGTTGGATATGTGTTCTGGAATGCTGGTGTTTCTCCTATTTTGAGGTTACTCTAATAACTGTAATAGCTACATTTATGTAGCATTTACTATGCGTCAGCACCTTAGATGACTTTACCCTCTAATCCTCACAAAACATATGAGTTGGAACTTTTATCTCCTTTCACAGATAAGGAAAGGGAGTCTTGGATATGTTTATTAATTTGGCTAAGTTCACACAGGTAGTAGATGGTGGAGCCAGGCACTATGTGAGTCCCTGAGCGTACAAAGATTAATGATACAAAGACAAATAATACAAAGATGAATGCACCAACAAGGTGTAGACATCAGACACTCAAATGGACCCTAATAGCCCATGTGGCTAGGACTGTTACTGAGGTTTACACACATAGGCAGGGGATTTGACTAGGATTATGGCTGACTTCCTAAAGATATTAAGACCTGAGGTGATTCAAGAAGGCTAAGCAGGAAGTTTAGGCAAGTGAAAGAAATGAGAGAGGAAGAAAATAAAGGGTATTTCAGGCCCAAGAAATAGAATCAACAAAAGCATAGAGGCAAGCTTAAATAGAATGATTTGCTCCCTATTTAGGCCTATTTCTCCAGTTACCTTCTGCTGTGTAACAAGTCACCTGAAAACTTGGTGTCTTATAACAGCAGTTATTTTGCTTACGAACCTGTAATTTGGACAGGGCTTTGTGGGAACCCCTTATCTCTGCGCTGCCTGGCTTCATCTGGGAGAGCTTAAAGGCTAGAGCTAGAATCAATGAAGGCTGTCTCGTATGTGAGTTGATAATGGCAACAGGCTGAGACCTTAGCTGAGTCTGTGGCCTGATAAACCTATCCCTGGCCTGTCCCTGTGGCTTAAGCTTCTTCACAACATGGTGGCTGGGTTACAAGGGTGAGCATCCTGAGAGACAGTAAACCAGGTAGAAGCCATATCACGTTTTTTGACTTAGCCTTGTAGTCATGCAGTGTCACTTCTACCACCTTCTCTTTGTCAAGGCAGCCACAAAACGCCATCCAGTTTCAACAGAGGAGCAAAGACCTCAACCCTTGAGGGTGTATGGCAAGGTTTTGGAGGAGCATGTGGAACTGGAAATATGGCTGTGATCATTTTTTCAATACACAATCTGACATAGCTATAAACATGAAAGAACAATATACAATGCATGTAGCCCTCTCCCATAGCAATTTTGTCATTCCTGATTTAATCACACTATTAGCTGGATGAGATCACTGATTGACTCACATCTTTCTTGGAGGAGGTTAACAGCATTAAGCCAAGAAAAGAATTTAAGTCCTTCACTATCCACACAATAAGTTGGGCACAGGGAGATCCTGTCATCTCTGCACAAAATCCAAAGAACACATTCATGAACTGTCTGCAACAAGGACTCAACTAAAAATTGTGTCCAAAGGCTTGAATTTGACTCTTCAATTAAAAGACCATTTGAACCAGTTTGTCCCAGACTGCCACGGGTGCCTCTCTTTCTCTAGGCAGTAATCTGTACATCTTGACCAAGAATCCCTAATGATTCTGTAGTCATTTCAGGAAGGGTTTTATTGTTTGTGGAAATGTCTTCAGAACGGTTTGAACACTTTTAGCTTCATCTCACTTACGGAGTACAACAATCACAGCCCCATGCCATTTAATCCTAAAGTTGTAAGAAGCTGAGGTTTCTATGCCCTACAGGACTCAGAGTACAAGTGGCTTGGTATTTCATGCCCTGTTAATAAAATGTAAAGTGGCTTTTCTCAGGCAACTTGGAATGAAGCTAAAAAGATAAGAGCCCTCTTATCTAGAAGAATTTCGCTCTGAATTTTCAGTTCCTTAACCATGTCCCCTCCCACTCCCATGGAATCATAAGAGACCCAGAGTAGAGCACCAATGTTTTCACCACCGGTCTGCCACAGTGATGAGATTAGAAATAAGGAATTTACATTCCAGTTGGAGGGACAGAGGTTTACCAAAGTCACACAAATATGGGACGTAATTGAGAAGATAAATGCTACGAAGGAAAAGCACCTAATGCTATGAAGAAAGCCTACGTGGGGAAGGCTTCCCTGAGGGAAGTGACAGTTGGGCTGAAGCTGCAGAATGAGTATGAGTTAACCTGGAGTCCGCAGTGAGAAGGGGAAAAGGGGGACGGAAGGGCGTTCCAGACAGAACAAACTGAACAGGGGCCTCGCAGGCCGGAGCCTGGTGAACCCCAGGGCAGAAGACACAGCACCCAGGACGCCTGGAACCGTGGGACTAGGGGAGCCTGGAGGGCCTCTGTCCTGAGGACAGTGAGAAGCCACTCACAAGCTTTAAGCCGCTAGGTTTGTAAATTCACTGCGTTCCGCATCACGTAATTCTCAACTAGAGAAAGCCAAGCGGGCGCGGCGCGGGAGTTGGCGTTGAGCGTACACGTCTTCTGCCACAGCCCGCCACTTGGACACCACCGCTGCCGTCCGCTTTGTTTAACAGCACATGGCCTTCTTACCGTGAACTCCTCTGCCAGGGCCTTCAGTGGTCCACACCGCTGAGTAGGAACCCAGCCACCTCAGGACTGCGACGGCTGCGTCCGTCCGTTAGCTGTGGCGGGAAAGCGGACGCCGGCGGCGGACCCGGATGTTGAGGACTCGCCCTCTGTGAGAAGAGCCCGGGCTCCCAGGGTGACCGCGGCGAGCATTTGTGACCCTCTGGAACGTGCTGCTCGTCTTCCCCTGTGGCTTCTCCATCATCTTGGTCCTTGGCGACACGTTTCGTGGCTTCTCTGCCTGAGGACAGGATGCCGGAGTGGGCGCCCGCGAAACTGAGAGGCTTGTGAAAGTCCAAGAGGCCAACGGCTCCGCGTCCGCTTCGACCCCAGCAAGGTCCGCCTGCCTGCCGGACAGAGGTGAGGACAGACCGGTTGCCGCATGGGGCTCAAGAAGCGCCGCCTTCTCCACTCGCTGGCCGCCCTCCGCACTCTCCTCAGAGCACCTAAGTAAAGGAGCTGAAAGTGTGAACGTTGTTAGGGTTTGTTGTGGTTTTTTCCTTTTTCCCCTCATGTTCTCAGATCTTTATTAGGTGACGTTTGGGCAAAAAAGAAAATCCCTGAAACTGTCGCCCACTTGGTTCAGGACAAGTGGAATAGAGGCGCCTTTGCTTGCAGACGTTTCTCTCACTGAGGTGAAAGCCTAGTTTTGATTTTTTTTTTTTTTTTCCTAAAGGGGGGCTGACCAGCTGAATACATCAGAGCACAAATTCACATTTTGTTAAAAATGGTCAAGCAGAGGAAGGCAAGTCTCTGGGGACGAGCCAAGCAGAAGCACCTGCTCTATAGGAAGACAGACAGGTGCCAGTTTTATGTTGGGCTTGGGGAAGGGTGGGGAGGGGTTATCTCTGCTCTTTCTAGATGGAGATTTGGCGAGAAGGGAACATGAAAAATGGAGAAAGGACCGGGATAAAGTAATTACACGGGGAAGCAAACTCAAATCACGCAGCTCGAGAAGTCGTGATCCTTCGTTGGTACCTGACCCCAGTACCCAAACAGTTCATCTTCCTACAGTGAAATGTTCGTCACATCATTCTGCTCAGAAACTTTTAGAGGCACATTCAAGAAGGAGAATAAATTCCTCCTCCTTGTTATTTGTTATTTCTGTTTCTATACAATCTGTCTCCTCCACAACCAACTCCCACTCTTCCCCAAAGGAATCTTCCCCTTCACCAGAAGTCAGTATCTGTTTCCACCTCTTTGCTTGTGCTCATGTCACTCCTCCTCATAGGAATCAGCTTGCTCTCTTCCGACCTTGGCCAGCTCTTACTCATCATTAGAACATCATCTTAATCACACATCTGTGGAAACTTCCACAGCGACTCCAGTTTACATTTATTTCTCTCTCTCAGATCGTACAGCTCCTGTTACCTCTACCCTTCCTATTTGCAATCAGTCACGAATGAATGCACACTCCTTTGCTACTCTGTAACTATTCACATAGGTGTGTCTTGTCTCTTCCAAGAAAAACACAAGATCCTTGTCAGGAGCCACATGTGTTTAATCTCTTGATGAACATTAGAGTTCACCGGAGTGGGCAATTCCATTTCGTAAGCAACAGTGACATCTAGTGGTTGAAAGTTTGCATGGATTCTTCTGACTTTTTAATAGTTGGATTTATAAGGAGAACGATATAGATTTAAGTAATGAACCCAAATGATTCCTATCACTTACGCTTGCTCATGAAGGGACTTCAAATGCAAATTTATGATCTCTGCCTTCCCAGTGCTTTCCTCACTCTCCTGTGGTCCAGTGGCCCACAAACTGCTGGTAAGTGGTCCCTGCGTGTGCTCATTGCAAACCACAACTTCCCTTTCCCGTAGGAAGATCACTTGAAGATTTCATGGTGATTATGCGATTTTTAATTCTGTGCTTCCTGTTGAGATAGAGGTTTATGTGCATAAATATTTATTTTGGAAATAAAATATGTAATTGAGGAAGAAACTTGAGATGATAAATATGATAGCCAGAGTAGAAACTCATTTCAAAGCCAAATGGGAGAGGCACTGTGGTGTAGAGGAAAGCTTGTGGACTTTGGCTTCTGAGGGACTTGGGATCAAATGCCAGGTCTTTCCGTTAAAGTCATGTGGTAGTTATGACAACTAACGTCTCTGGGACTCATCCCAAACAATGAAGACAACATATACCTTGCCAAGCTGCTTTGGAGAGGATTAAAAAGAATCATGTACCAAAAAATTCTGGTCCAGAGTAGGTAGTCAATAAATGATAGCTACTATTATTATTATTTACACTTTGCTAAGAATTATTATCATCATGTTTCCACTTTGATATCTTTTAAAAACAAAATCCTGGTTTTTAAATTTAGGAACTTCGGTAACTAATTTTGATTCTGATTAAAATTACCTCATCTCTCTTGGTTTCAGAGGCTTCAGCTATAGAAAAATGAGTTTGGGAAAACGACTTTAAATCTCTGAAAATGAAATAGAAATTCTAATCTACCATAGACATCAAAATTTGAATAGTAGTGAAGGGTTTAGAAGAACTGAAGCAGACTGAAATTGTCCTTATATAGAGAACTTGAAAAACAACCTCTTTAGCTCAAGTTATAAATTGTGAGACAACCTGGATTTCTGGAAGGAGAAAAAGCACTAGGAATAAGTATGTAAACAAGTTTATCACAAGAAAATATTAAGTACTTATATGGAATCTTAAAAGAAAATGGTTCTGATGAACCTAGGTGCAGGACAGGAATAAAGACTCAGATGTAGAGAATGGACTTGAGGACACGGGGAGGGGGAAGGGTAAGCTGGGACGAAGTGAGAGAGTGGCATGGACATATATACACTACCAAACGTAAAATAGATAGCTAGTGGGAAGCAGCCGCATAGCACAGGGAGATCAGCTCAGTGCTTTGTGACCACCTAGAGGGGTGGGATAGGGAGGGTGGGAGGGAGACACAAGAGGGAGGGGATATGGGGACATATGTATACATATAGCTGATTCACTTTGTTGTACATCAGGAAACTAACACACCATTGTAAAGCAATTATACTCCAATAAAGTTTAAAAAATAATAATAATAAAATATTAGAAACATTGGAAAAAAATTAAGTACTGACTTGTGTGGCCCCCCTGTGGGCAAAAAGTGAATAACACCCTTTTTAAATGTATGTATTTTTTTTTTAGAAAATATCATTTGAGCTTTACCTGAACCCTAAAGTAAAGCAAGAACTTGTTTCAAAAGTTTACCCTTTCTGCCTATTATTTGAAACTTGGAAAGCTTTTTTTCCATATAAGGGATGTTATATATGGTGATTTATTTCCCTGTCAATCCCAGATTAATGCCACAGTTAAGCCTCAACTATAAAGCCCACAAACTGTATTAGCCCAAGTAGCAACAATGGACAGTGATGTTTCTTCAGGAGTGTCAGAGAACAATAGAATTTCTGGGTTGGAAGAAATTTGAGATCTCTATTCTAAATTCAAGCCGAGCATACCAAAAACACACCTTCCCCCCAGTTGCCGCCCTAGCAAAGGGAGCAAATAATCCCCTCTCCACCTAGATCAGATATAACTCTCTTCTCCTGCTGAGAATTATAACAGAAACAGCAAGTCATGGACAGAAGACCTGGGCTCAAATTCTCACTCTTTTTTCTGCTATAGGAGAAGGGAGTGAAGAGTGGGGATTATCATCCCAAAATCCCATAAGGTTAAGCAAAGGTCTCTTTTGTGCTCAAGTTAATGACCACTGCAGGTTGACTGCAACTGCATTCCAAGTCTTTTTCATTCTGTGACCTTGACTGAAATAGCAGCCACTGACAGGGACATGGTAGTCTGGTGGTAGAAGGAAAAAATAAATTGACCAATGAAATGCCTCAAGATTTCTGCCTGGAAGTGGCATGGCCTCTTGCACTCACACTCCTCAATCAAAGCAAGTTATAGGGCCAAGCTTGATGTCAATAGAACAATAAGTATACTCTCATGGGGTAGAGCTCCAGAGAAGGGCAAAGTAGGGAAGGTCAGCAAATATTTTGAACAAATACTGAAATATGTTGTCTTTTGTGACTGTAAACAGATCACCTATGGTCTCTTAGTCCTAAGACTCAACCCCAAAATTGCAGGTAACAATCCTTTCCAGCCTAAGCTCAGGATTGTGGTAAAGATCAAGTAAGACTATGGATATATTTTTATGTGTGTTTCTGTTATTTTATACTTTTCCAGAGATTCTGTACAGTAAGTCTCATGTGGAACCCTACTGTCTCTATTTTTTAAATGTTCCCATGCATCTCAGAACCCAGAGAGCTTTTAGAAAATGCATACTTCTGGGCCTTATGCCAAAGATTCTGATTCACCGGGACTGGGATGGAGTTCCAGATATTGTATTTTTAAAAGCTCCTCTGAGATTCTGACATAAAACCAGGCAGGAAAACCTGAGCTATAGATCCTTTTCAACAACAAAATTCTGCAACCTGTAGTCAATAACTTCCCCTTTTTTGTCAGGGAGCAGGGAATTTTTATTGATTGTTTATATAACTTTCTGTTAGAAACTTCTTTTTTTGTATCTCAATCTAATACAGATTGAGTTGACTAATGTTAACCCGGGAAGAACAGGTATTAATTTGTTCATAACAAAGTCGTAATGAAAATTTGCTCAGCTGGCGAAAGAGATGGATGACAGAAAAGTAAAGAGGAAAGGTAAAGGGGAGAGATACTTAAAGTGACTATATAGCACTGAATGCAAAAAAAACAGTAATGACAGCACCCATTTATTCTGTGATCACAGGCTCTGGCTTAACATGAAGCTTCAAGACAGCCTTATGAAATAGGAAATATTATACCTATATTAATCTGGGTGCCAGAAAAGTTGAGTCACACAGAAGTGGTAAAGCATGATTCACATTCAAGTCTGTCTAACTTCAAAGCATAGGATCTCAGCCACAGCAGTACCCAGATGTCAGTGTCACATACACCTTCCAGGAAATTCCATCAAAGAGGCCACAAAAGGAGGGGGAGCAAAGAGTAACAAAATCATCAAGGAAGCAGTATTTGCCAGGTGGCAACATCTCAGTGATCTCTCCTCATTGCTGTGTCCCAGAGGCTTCCGCTCCACTTCCAGACTTCCCTTTCTGCCACTGTCACTGTGAAGGCAACACTCAGACTGATGACCACAAGTATTGCTACACTTTGTCATTTACTGTATGCTTTCACAACTATCTCATTTACTATCCTCAAAAACAGTATTCAATAAAATGCAGAAGCCAAGAATGAGGTGATTTATATACATCAGTATTTCCAAACGTAAGTATTATAGGTCTGGATAATTTCAATTGCAGGGCTGTGTCCTATGCATTGCCTGATTTTTAGCAGCAACCATGGATTCTACCCACTAGATGAACTACCACCCCCAATTATAACAAAATGTTTTCAGATATTGCCAGATGTTCTCTGGAGGAGGAAGGGGGGCAGCACAAAATTACCCCTGGTTCAGAACCACTGGCCTAAAGTGATGTAACAAACAGGTAGAAATTACTGTCAAACCCACATCTTCTGGCTACAAACTAATGCATATTCCATTGCATCCCTAAAGCCTCCCTAGAAACATAAAATTTTGGAGCCCAGAATTTTTAGTAACATCCAGGAAACTCCTTTGTTTAGCTGATGAGCAAGCTAAAACATAGAGATATGAGGTGACTCTCACAATTTTATGGTTCAAAGTCATTTAAAATTAATTTTAAGCATTCCTAAGGTAGTTGTGAAAAGTCGTGTTACTGATGCCCATCATTTGATAAGGGCACATCTCGTCCTATGGCTACATCTGTTAGCCATCACATCCCTCACAGAAGAGCACATCTGTCATGCCAGTCTTTGGATCATGACTCTCCTTCACCTTCCACCCCAAACTCCCCACAGGATCCAGCAGTGCTGATTAAGTTACCAAATTAGAATAGTGACTTAATGGCATTGATTCTTATGGATGAGCTTCCTTAAACTAAGATTTTTTTTTTTAATCAGCCAATAAACAACATCTGATAGCAAACAGAAAACTAGCTAGGGTATCTTTCTTTACAAAATCCAGGGACCTCTATGAGACTTACAGACACAGGGTATTTTAACAGTGGAGAAATCGAGATCATTCCCAGAGAGAGAAAGTTTCATTGGAACAGCAGACTTGTCCAAGATATGTTATCCTGTTCCCCACTCAGAACATGCCTCCATTTGGAGGTTATTTCCTCATAATCATTTTTGGCCCTTTGCTGAGATCAAGAAGAATATTCATTCTTATCATTTTAACATCTAATATAGTCTTTACTAGCCTTGGAGCAACTTGAAGACAAAGGCTCTCCTTCGTTTATTATATACTGCACCCTCAATAAGCAACACAAACTAGGTGGCCAATTAATATTTATTAGGCAGCTTAAAAGGAAAAATTAGGGCTTCCTGATTGACTTTCATGATCTCAGTATCCACCAGGAAGCATTATTCTTCTGCAGGTGAGATGGACCCAGAGATAGAAGAAGCTTATGAAAAGTTTTGTTTGGAATAAAGCATAGGTGAAAACAGTAAAATTAAATTTCAGCACATCAATTTTATAAAGCAGTTTAGGTTATGGTGATTTAGCAGAACACAGGAAAGCAAGAAAATGTGTCACACATACCAAATTAAGGATGTTATGTTACTAATGTATGCAACTTTAATTTTAACACTCTCTGCCAAAATAAACTTTATTCCCTATAACTTAAAAAGAAAAAACAAAACAAAACAAAAAAAACCTTTCAGAATTCTTCCTCTTTCTTCCCACCCAGGAAAACCTACAGGTAAGATCATCCTAATCCAGTGAGCACCTTGGGGTTTCTA
Source organism: Kogia breviceps (assembly GCF_026419965.1). Lineage (NCBI taxonomy): Eukaryota > Metazoa > Chordata > Mammalia > Artiodactyla > Physeteridae > Kogia > Kogia breviceps. The sequence continues at coordinate 73,367,260 of NC_081318.1, forward strand.
ACACTAGTGCTTTGGCCCACCAGACTTTCATATCTACTCGTAGGGTGAGACTTGGGGAAAATAAACTAGTCCCTAGTCCCAGCAAACCCAAAGACTGTTTTTTGCTTAAACTATTTGGCCCTGGATTTCTGTCACTTGTAACCTAGAGTCCTAACTAATATGCTCTAGTCAGGAATATTCAACTTTTAACACATAAAATTTGTAAAGTAAACCAGGTAGGTAACCATGTTCAGACTACCAGTGCTAAAACAATTCATGCCATACCATTGTTGCCTTTGACTTTGAGGTCTTTTGGTCACCTACAGAAGTTCCTATGCTACTAGAAGCCAGACTTCCAAGAAACATAAAAGCTGTTGTAGGTGTTCCAGGAAGGTAAAAGGAAAACCACCTTTCTGACCAGATGAGAACGTTTGGAAAATGGAGGAATGCCGTGCTCAAAGAACCTTTCTTTCTTCTAAGCTTCTCTGACTCTCCCCTCCTGTCCCTTTTGTCTACATGCTGATACACTCCACGCCTGAGCCCTTTACCCAGTTCCATTTTCTCAGAGATTCTTTAGATAGCATTAGCTCTGTGTGAGAAAGTATCCCTTTCATCAAGAAACTAACCGGATCTTAGCTCCTCCCCTCACCTTCATGCCTGTAGTGGCAGCTGTTGAGATGTAGCCGTTCCTTAGATTTACAACTTTCTCAAGCAGGTCTTCTCCATCCTTAACTCATGATATTCAGTTCTTTGCTGCTCCAATTATTACTTCTTTGGTCATACACAGAATTTCAGAACAGATGGACCTGGATTCCAAATGTTGCTGTAAAGTTTAACTTTTTTCTTGCTCTTAATTTAAAATGTCACTATAATACTCAGTCTATGAAGAATTTAAAGCTATTGTTTTTAAAAAGTGCCCTATAACTCCTGGAGAAGTAGTAGAATATTAACACATTACCTCAAAATAGAGTTAGTATATAGAAAACCACCCATCCACATATGCTACAAGTACATCTAATATATGAATATAAGAATTTGTCTTGTTTTATAGCAATAGCACAAGAACTTCTGTGTTAGTCATGTTTTTTTATTTTCTCATGCTTTGACATTTTGGGGCCTTATTGACCCTAGAGGGACTACCCCTTCTATGATTAGCTAATTCCTAGAGATAGCAGATAATTCATCCTGGAGTACTCCTTTTCTATGCAAACCATATAAACTCCAGAGCCCATACCTTTAGCCATCTCCTTTATTAGGCTATCACTTGCTGAGCAAGCCACTATCCTGCCCTAATTACCACAAGGAAGGTAAGGTGCCAAGACAACTAGAGACAGCCCCTACACCCCAGAGTCCACCGAAATTATTCACACTAGCCAATTCTAAGCCTGCTTATCCTGCTTTGCCTTGCCTTTTTCACAGAAACTACAGTAAAGGCTCTTGCACACAGTTTCCTCTGCTTCCTCCGCCTGCTTTCCAACACTGGTGCTTTCTTGGGTGGCATTGATGGAGAAGTATGCTTCATGTTTCTAGGGATCTGTGAGTATGAACTTCTTCCTTCATGAAAGTCATTTGTGTGTCTATATGTCTTACCATATCTGATTAAAATAAATCTTGGGTACATTTAAAAATACATACTAATCCTATTAACTATTCAGCAAAATAGCTTCTAGTAGTAAATGTATTATTAATCTAATATTTTCTACAATATTCAGAGGTTTCCTTGTGAAACATTTTCTTTTTAAGTAAGACTTCAAGAGAGGAAAATTCAACCCCACTGAGATTATTTTGTAATGAATCACTTCCATATTCTTTAGGAAAAACTCCGTAATAATCAAAGTTTATTGAGTTGGATTAGTGGTCTAATAATCTCTATAATCTTTTTGATATGAATAAAATACTGTGAATCAGCTAAGGAAAAATAATTTTCCCTTTTGTAGATTAGAAGTGATTTCAGAAAATTTTACAAAACTCAAGGGGAAAGGCATTGCTTCTAACAACTTCCCTAATTGTTCATTCAGAACTGGTGGTTTATCTTGTAATTTATTTAGGAGGGAGCTATTAAGAAGCAAGTGACCCTCACATGTGACTAGCTAGTGTTTCCTCCCCTGGAGGAAATTAATCTTGCGGCAAATTATGCATTTTCTTTTAGTTGTTGTTTAAAATGAGAATGGAGTTGATGGCCTGGATGTGGACAAAATATATTTATAAATGCCTGGCTCTGGGCTTCCCTGGTGGCGCAGTGGTTGAGAGTCCACCTGCCGATGCAGAGGACACAGGTTAGTGCCCCGGTCTGGGAAGATCCCACATGCCGCCGCGGAGCGGCTGGGCCCGCGAGCCATGGCCGCTGAGCCTGCGCGTACGGAGCTTGTGCTCCGCAGCGGGAGAGGCCACAACAGTGAGAGGCCTGCGTACCGCAAAAAAATAAATAAAAATAAATAAATAAATGCCTGGCTGGGAGATTTTACACACAAGAGCTACATTAATGTAACCTTTCATAATTCATATTATGAAATAAAAAACATCATTGTCCCAGAGAAGTTATTTTTCCTCCATTTAGAAGAGGAACTTGAAAAAATTCTGTATATAAAAACAACCAGGGGTAGAGCCAGGTGCCCATTACTTTATGCAATGGACCTCAAACTCTAATTTGAATAAAATCACTTGTAGAGCTTGTTAAAAATGTGTATTCATGGGCCATACTCTCCAGAGATTCTAATTCAAAAGTCTGAAGAGAGTGTCAAGAATCTGCATTTTTATCAAGAAGTCTGTATCCTGACACAGGTGTTCCAAGAATCACAATATAATAATCACAGGGAAACCACTAGTCTGCTTTGCCTGCTTTGGAAGACTCGTTGTTGACCCATGTATGCAGTCAGCTGCCAGCTTTTGGGTCCTAAAGTATCTCCTAGTAGCAGCTTCTCTCTAAAGATCGGGTTGATAATATTAAGTTCATGTATATAGTATATATACATTTATAGATAGGTAGATCTAGATACCTAGATATAGATATGTTACTGATACCACCTCATCTGATCCAGACATAAATGGGTAAAATTTCCAGCTCAGTCACTTACTGACTATCCAAGTCAAACCAAGTTAAACACTTTGAATCTGCTTCCTCATTTTTTAAATGGAATTATAATGCCACTTCACAAAATTGTGATGAGGATTAAAGGAGCATTTGTATATAATGCATTTAACCCAGTACCCAGCAAAGAGCAAGGATAGGAGTGGAGACAGTACAACTGATTGATGTTTTACACATTTGTAAAGAAATTGTTGTATGGTTTCCAGAGCTCTTTCAAACACATCATTTAATTATATCCTCACAATGTGCATGTGAGGTAGAGGGTACAGATTATTGTTCCAGTTTTAAAATGAGGTTTAATCTTAGTCTGCTGCCATGATCATTTGGTCATAGGCTCAGTGGGAAAAAATGAGCCTCAAAGTGGTTGAGACAGTAGGAGTTTCTTTTGCCTTTTGAAGCCAAGGAGTTAGTATGCCCCCGAATGCTTCTTAAAACTTCAGAGTTCAAGGTGAATTTCAAATCTGTAGAATGGCAGCATAGTAGTGGTTAAGAGCATAGGTTTTGGAGTAGACAAATTTGGCTCTGCCACTTTAATAGTTGTGTTAACTCGACAATGTTATTTAAGTCTTCTAAGCCTCAATAGCTTCTAATAAAAATGAGACTAATAAAGCAATGATTAAATATGATAATTTTCATAATAGCAATAATAATATCTAATATTTATTGATGCCTCCATAAAATATTTTGTACAGTGTATAGCAGAGTAATGCTCAGAATAGAGCTAGTATATAAGAAACCACCCACCCACACATGCTACAGGTATTGCTAATGCATAGGAACTGTTATTACTGTTGCTAACAAAGAGTAAAGCAATAAATTTTTTATTAATGTGAAGAGATAGCTAATGGACAAATTATTAGTCAGTATTATAACCACTTACTTTATTAGGAAACAGAGTAAACATGAGGAAACTATGTAGCTAGTTTCCTACATGGAGTCACAAAATGACTCCATGGCAGGGTCAGATTTCTGCCCTGTCCAAGACCTGGTCTCTTCTCCAGGGATCACTGTGATCCTTTCATTTCACTCAAAAGAAAGACTTACACTTGGAGAATTCCCTCGTAGAGTTCCATGGCTTTATACCAAATGCTTTGGGATCTGGAAAATTACCTTATACCCTGATGTTTAATATTCTGAGTTTCTGTTAAACATGGAGTTTTTGCTGAGTTAAAGGCCCACACAGTTCTTACAGGTTCCAGTTTGGAACCAACCCTAAATCTTTTGTGGCTTTGAGCTAGTCTTGGCAAAACACTTCCAGAGTGGGAGGATTTTTTAATGGGTTCCTTTAAAGAGCCACTTTAAAGCATTCATTTAGGCTCAAACCAAAGTAAACTGACCAATCTATTCCCATGGATTTTAGAGGAACAAGGGTTAGAATTCAGAGGAAATGTGGTAAGCAAAGCCTACTGAGAATTTGGTTGATACTGCAGGCCGTTAAGTGACCATGGTGTCCCTAAAAGGAACTTTCTCACAAAGGAATTTTCTCACAAAAGTTCCTACTGTGTTATGCTCCCATAATATTAGAAGTGTTTTGAATATATATCTATATATCTACACATATAATATTTATACTTTGTACCAATGCCAAAGGTTGTCATAAAGTTGATATTTTGCTGAATATCAAATATAAAACTTCCAGTGTAAAAGAATAACTCTAAAAAATTTTTATTGACTAGCAGTGAAAATTTAAAAGTCTAACACGACAGTGAAGAACCATAATTTTCCAAACACTGTCAGCTGCTAACAGCTCCTACAGTTATTACAGAGCACATCTGCCTTACTGAGTAGATATTTTTCTAAGTAAAAGACAAAGATATTTTCCCACAATACTTTTTTTTCCTCTTCTCCATAGTTTTTATATTCTTTGTTAGATCTGAAAATTGTATATGATTTTGGAGCTTTTTCACCCTCAGGAATATTTGAGATGGGAAAGTGATATTCTGCTCTTAATTCTTTCTCATAAGTTATGAAGAATTTTAAATGGGGCTTTTTTTCTTGAAAGAACTCATGGCTCCAATATATTTTAAAAGTTAAAAAATATGTCTTATATTGGTGCCATTGTTTAGTATTAGGATGAATGTTAGTATCCAATGATTCAATAAAGATTGAAAGAATACCATTTTATTTCTATTGTACTCTATCTTTAAAATAATGTAATAATTGTTTTTAATAGTTTTCCTAAATCTATCTAGCTAAAGTACCTTCTCTTCTTTTAACATTCAGTCAAATTTCTTACTTTGTTAACACTTATCTTTTTTTAATTGAGATATAATTGACATACAACATTGTGTAAGTTTAAGGTGTACAACATGTTGATTTGATACCTTTATATATTGCAATATGATTACCACTGTAGCATTAGCTAACACCTCTAGCACATCACATAAGTATAATTTCATTTTGTGTGAGAACATTTAAGATCTAATCTCTTAGCAACTTTAAAGCACATAATACATGATTGTTTTTGTTGTAGTTGTTGTTGTTTGCAGTACGCGGGCCTCTCACTGCTGTGGCCTCTCCCGTTGGGGAGCACAGGCTCCGGACGCGCAGGCTCAGCGGCCATGGCTCACAGGCCTAGCCGCTCCACAGCATGTGGGATCTTCCCAGACTAGGGCACGAACCCGTGTCCCCTGCATCGGCAGGCGGACTCCCAACCACTGTGCCACCAGGGAAGCCCCATGATTGTTGACTATTGTCTCACTACTGTGCATTAGGTCTTCAGAACTTATTTATCTTCTAACCACAAACTTTTTACCCCTTGGCTATCATCTCCATCTCCCCATTTCTCCCACTTCCCAGCCCCTGGAAATAGTCATACTACCCTGTGTCTATGAATTAGCTTTTTTAGATTTCACATACAGCAAACCTCAGAGATATTGCAGCTTTGGTTCCAGACCACTGAAATAAAGCAAGTCACACAAATTTTTGGTTTCCCAAAAATTATGAAAGTTATGTTTACGTGGTACTACTGTCTATTAAACATACTATGGTATTATGTCTTTAAAAACATGTATATACCTTAATTAAATAATACTTTATTACTAAAAGTGCTAACCATCATCTGGGCCTTCAGCAAGTTGTAATCTTTTTGCAATACTATGATCAGATATAACTGATCATAGGTCACCATAACAAAATACAATAATAATGAAAAAGTTTGAAATATCACAAGAATTACCAAATGTGAAACAGAGACATGAAGTGAGCAAATCCTCTTGGGAAAAAATGGCACTGATAGACTTGCTCAACACAGGATTGCAACAAAACTTCAATTTGTAAAAAACTGGATATCTGCGAAGTACAATAAAGCTAAATGCAGTAAAATGATCACGTAGTATTTGTCTTTGTCTGACTTATCTCACTTGGCATAATGGGTCCATCCATGTTGTTAAAAATAGCAAGATTTCCTCCTTTTCCATGGAGGAAAATATTCCATTGTATACATATACCACATCTTCTTTATCCATTCATCCATTGATGGACGCTTAGGTTGTTTCCATATTTTGACTATTGTAAGTAATGCTGCAATAAACATGAGATGCAGCTATCTCTTCAATATGCTGTTTTTATTTCCTTTGTATATCTACCCAAATGTGGGATTGCTGAATCATTATGGCAGTTCTATATTTAATATTTTGAGCAACCTCCATACTGGCTTCAGTATCAGGGTAATGCTGGTTTTGTAAAATGAGTTTGGGTGGGTTCCCTACTCTTCAAATTTTGGAAGAGTATGAGAAGGATTGGCATTAATTCTTCTCTAAGTGCTTGGTAAAATTTACAGGGAAACCATGTGTTCCTGGCCTTTTCTTTCTTGGGAGCTTTTTGATTACTGATTGAATATTCTTACTTATTATTGGTCTGTTCAGATCTTCTACTGCGCGGCATGCAGTATCTTAGTTTCCCTGACCAGGGATCGAACCCACGCCCCCTGCAGTGGAACTGCAGAGTCTTAACCATTGGGCCACCAGGGAAGTCCCAATTTTGTTTATCTTTTTAAAAAATCAGCCCTTAGTTTCTTTTTTTCTGTTGTTTTTCTAGTCTCAATGTCATTTATTTACATTCTGATCTTTCTTATTTCCTTCCTTCTATTAGCTTTAGGCTTAGTTTGTTCTTTTTCTAGTTCCTTGAAGTGTACAGTTAGGTGTTTATTTGAGATTTTTCTTTTTCTTAATGTAGGCATTTATCATTATAATCTCTCTGAGAACTACTTTTGCTGCATCCTATAAATTTTGGTATGTTGTGTCTCCATTTTCATTTGTTTCAAGACTTTTTAAATTTCCCTTTTGATTAAATGTTTGTTCAGGGGTATGTTGTCTTAATTTCCACATATTTGTGAATTTTCCTTTTTTTTTCCATTATTGACTTTTAGTTTCATATTATTATGGTCCAAAAAGATACTTGGTATTTCAATCTTCTTAAATTTGCTAAGACTTGTTTCGTGAGCTAACATATGATATATCCTGGAGAATGTTCTGTGCATGCTTGAGAAGAATGTGTATTCTGCTGCTGTCGGATGGAATGTTCTGTATATGTCTGATAGGTTCATTTGGTCTAAAGTAAAATTCTAGTCCAATGTCTCCTTATTAATTTTCTCTCTGGATTACTTATCCACTGTTGAAAGTGAGATACTGAAGTTCCCTACTATTATTATATTGTTCTCTGTTTCTCCCTTTAGATTTGTTAGTATTTGCTTAATATGTTTAGGTGCTCCAATGTTAGGTGTATACATATTAACAATTGTTATATCCTCTTGATGAATTGACCTCTTTATCATTATATAATGATTACCTTCTTTGTCTCTTGTTACAAATTTTACTTAAAGTCCATTTTGTCTGATATAAATGTGGCTACCCCTGTTCTCTTTTGATTTCCACTTGCATGGAATATCTTTTTCCATCCCTTCACTTTGCACCTATGTGTGTCCTTAAAGGTGAAGTTAATCTCTTGTAGGCATATACTTGGGTCTTGGGGGGTTTTTTATTCTGTCAGCCACTTTATGCCTTTTGATTGGAGAATTTAATCTGTTTACATTTTAGTAATTATTGATAGGTGAGGACTTACTAATGCCATCTTATTCTTTTCTGGCTATTTTGTAGTTCCATTGCTTCTCTCTTCCTCTCTTGCTAGCTTCCTTTGTGAATTCATGATTATCATAGTGGTATGTTTTAATTCCCTTCTCTTTATCTATTGTGTGTCTACTGTAGGTTTTTACTCTCTGGTTACCATGAGGGTTATTTAAAACATCTTTTGCCACTTATTTTAAGCTGATAACAACCTAACCTTGATCACATTTAGAAACTCTACCCTTTTACCACTCCCTCCCTTTTATGTTTTAATGTAATAATTTAACTCTTTTTATTATATTGCATATCCATTAACTAATTATTGTAGCTATGGTTATTTTAATACTTTTGTCCTTTAACCTTTATACTTAGAGTTAAGTAGTGCCAACATATGACAGTGTTGGACTATTCTGAATTTGACTATATACTTAACTTTACCTGTGTTTTTTATATTTTTATATATTTACATGTTACTAATTAATGGCCTTTTATTTCAACTTTAAGAACTCCTGTCAGCATAGGCAGGTCTTGTGGTAATGAATTCCCTCAGCTTTTGTTTGTCTGGAAAAGTCTTTATCTCTCCTTCATTTATGAATGACAGCTTTGCCAAAGTATTCTTGGTTGGCAGTTTTCTTCTTTCAATGCTTTGAATATATCATCCCACTTTCTCCTGGCCTGCAAGGTTTCTGCTGAAAAATCTGCTGTTAGCCTTATCAGAGGGTTCCCTTATAGTGAGGAATTTCTTTTATCTTTCTGCTTTTAAAATTCTTTGTCTTTGATTTTAGACAATTTTATCATAATATGTCTTGGAGAAGATCATTTTGAGTTGAAATTGTTTGTAAACTTATGTGCCTCATGAACTAGAATGTCGAATCTCTCCCCAGATTTGGGAAGTTCACAGTCATTATTTCTTAAAATAAGCTTTCTACCACTTTCTCCCTCTCTTCTCTTTCTATGACTAATAACACATAGATTATTTCTCTTGATAGTATCCTATAGTTCATGTAAGCCTTCTTCACCTTCTTCACTCGTTTTCATTCATTCATTTATCATTTTATTTTCATTTTTTCTTTGTTATCCTCTGGCTGGTAATTTCAAATGACCTGTCTTGTACTTCATAGATTCTTCCTTCTGCTTCATTGATAGGCTGTTGACAGTTTCTATTTTATTTTTTTCCATTCATTGCATTCTTCATCTCCAGAATTAGTTTGGTTCTCTTTTTATGATTTTTGTTTCTTTTATACTTCTCATTTTGTTCATGTATTGTATCCCTGGTTTTGTTGAATTGTCTTTCTGTTTTCTAGTAGCTCACTGAGCTTCCTTAAAACACTTATTTTGAATTCTTTATCAGGCAAATCTCAGATCTCCATTTCTTTGGGATCACTTATTGGAAAATTATTGTGTTCCTTTGGTAGGGACCAGTTTCCTTGATTTTTTATATTTCTTGAAGTCTTACATTGCTGTCTTTGCATTTGAAGAAGCATCCACCTCTTCTAGTCTTTACTGACTGACTTCAGGAGAGAAATATACTCCATCAGCCCTGTTAGGGATTCTGAGGTTTTCTTAGACCTTTTCTGTGGGTATGTCTATTCCACACTTCTTACTTACACTTCTTACTTAAATTCTTAAGACTGTATGCCTTCTCTTGATCCTGCAAAGCCAAACCAGGTTCTGACAGCTTCTCATTTTCTTTATTTTCCTAAGGCATTTCTCAGTTTTGTGTGCTTTTTCCAAGTCCTGTAAACTTAGGTCAGCTCTCTACACATATGCATACATGCTCACTAGCTATTTGCAAAGCCTTGCTTCCACCATCCCCAGGGGTGTACACAGGGAGCCAGCCACAGGGTTGGGAGGTAGTAGAGTGTGGGTGAGGCATGCAGAATGTTGGGGGTACCCATGGGCCAATTGGGGAAATCTGTAGGCAAGGCATCTCAAGCAGCTTAAGAGCTGGCTTATTGATGGAGTCTGCCATATGGCTAGTAGGATCTGCATCCCTTCTATATGTTCAGTTCTGAGCTCTGACTGCTATTATCCCAGCCACTCTCTATCACTTAGTCATGCAGCACACCTCAGTGTTCTAGATGGGGCAAGAAAGGAATTGGTGTCTTTAACGGCCTCCTGCATAGCTGAGAAAGTGAAACTGAGATTGAGAGTACTTACTGAGAGTAAGAAGAACACTCTTACTCTCTTCAATCCATTCAATCTCAGATTTTTGCTCCAACAGTGTACTGGAACTTTTCCGCTGGACTACCCCCAGACATCTCCAAAGGCACTCTTGTCTGTGAGTGATTGTCTAAATCAGTGTTTTCTGGATGGAAGATGGTAGAAAGTTCCTACTTCACCATTTTGATATCTAACTCTGCCGTCACCTCTTTTTTTTAAATCATGATGTTACACTGACATCTTGTGGTAATTGATATGGCTTGTTTGTCCTAAACTGACAAAATTAAGCAAGTAGTGGCATAATTCATAAAGGAAGAGAGGTATTATTGAGTTGTAGACATTGTGCTTAGTGCTGGAGTAAGAATTAAATAGCTTGCCCAAAGTTATATGTGTGGGGAATCCAGAATTTGACTTTAGGTAGTTTGACTCTAGCAATGTGCATTCCAATATGATAGTGACTAGCCATGTGTGGCGTTTTTAATTTAAATTAATTAAATTATATAAAACTAGAAATTCAGTTCCCTTAACAGCCACATTACAAGTGCTCAATAGCTACACATGCCTAGTGAGTACCATCTTGGACAATGTAGAGAATCCCTCCATTTTTGCAGAAACTTTTATTGGACAACACTGCCCTAGAAGCAAAACTCGTGACATCTCTACTACACCACTTCACCTGTGCTTTTATATAACATTGTCAGATTATTAAAGCAAGTTTATTCTCAAAATTTTAATTATTCCTTCTCTGCAGATGACTATTACAAGTATATATCTAGCTTGGCAATTTTCCTAATTATCAGTGCCACATTTCCATCTGTATGGCAGATTTGTTCATTTGGATACTCTAATACAAACCCAAACTTTCATTTTTAAACAGAATATCACTTTTCCCCCCAAACCAGCTTCCTCTCCTCACTTCCCCATTTCCATCTTTCCTACTCTTTTATTCCCAGTTTCTGAAGTTTAGTCATTGAACTTTTATTTTTGATTCCTTCTTTCTTGTCCTCTGAATCTGTATCTTGTCAACCCTTCCTTAAAAATATCTATCAAATATGACTTTCTTACTGCTACCAAACTAGACCATAATGGGTCTACCTGAATCTTGTCTTTTCCCAAGTCCTTATATTCAACCCTTGACATCAGATTAAATGTATCAAATATCAATGGCCCTGTCACTCTCATTCTCAGAAAATTATAATAGTTGCCTGAAAAATTGGGCAGTGCCTTCTACAATCTTATCTACCTTATCTCTTTCTTGATTTTGGCATGAACCGTTCTTTCTAACCAGACCGGTCTCAGGCCTCTCTTGTGAAATAATTCACCTTTGCATTCCTGAAATTATGTTCTTGTTCCTCCTCCACAAATCTCCATTTATTGACATCTTAACCATCCTCCAAAGACTAACCTCAGGGCCCTTCTCATCTGTGTGGTAAAACCATTTCGGTCATAATGTTCTTTGTAGATCCTGGAATAGTCACTCTATGTACTATTCATCACATAACTTCCTGTCTTGCTGGGTGTGATAGTCAGGATTCTCCAGAAAAAACTATTTGTTTTGTCTATATCTATATCTATGTGTATCTGTCTATCTAGAGAGAGAGAGATTGGAAATGGGGAGCATTGATTTTTAAAAATTGGCTCACATGAATGTTGTGGCTGGCAAGCCCAAAATCCTCAGGGGTAGCTAGGAGGCTAGAAATTCTGGCAAGAAGTTGATATTTTGAGTCTGAAGACAGTCCTTGAAGCAGAATTATTTCCTTTTTAGAGGACCTCAGTCTTCACTCTTAGGGCTTTAACAGATTAGATGATGCCCACCCACGTTATGAAGGGTAATCTGCTATACTCAAAATCTACTAACTTAAATGTCAATCACAACTAAAAAATTACCTTCACAACATCCTTTAGATTGGTGTTTAATCAAAAAACTTGGTGCCATTGCCTAGACAAACTGACACATAAAATAAACCATCACATCAGATATATATAATTTTAGAGCTCTTATATATAATTCTCAACTCTGCAATCTAGGTAGACATGTGGAGGGAAGAAGATAACAGCATTTGAGGAAATGCAGTAAGACTAAGTATAAATATTAGAGGATATGTAAACAATTGGAGCTTTTTTAAAAATTTTTATTGGAGTATAGTTGCTTTACAATGTTGTGTTAGTTTCTACTGCAGCAAAGTGAATCAGCTATACATATACATGTATCCCCTCTTTTTTGGATTTCCTTCCCATTTAGGTCACTACAGAGCATCGAGTACAGTTCCCTGTGCTATACAGTAGGTTCTCATTAGTTACCTATTTTATACATAGTATCAATAGTGTATATATGTCAATCCCAATCTCCCAATTCCTCGCACCCCCCCTTTCCTCCTTGACATCCATATATTTGTTCTCTCTGCCTGTATCTCTACTTCTGTTTTGCAAATAAGATCATCTATACCATTTTTCAAGATTCCACATATATGCATTAATATGTGATATTTGTTTTTCTCCTTCTGACTTACTTCACTCTGTAATGACAGTCTCTAGGTCCATCCACGTCTCTACAAATGACCCAATTTCGTTGATTTTTATGCCTGAGTAATATTCCATTGTATATATCTACCTGATCTTCTTTATCCATTGCTCTGTCGATGGACGTTTAGGTTGCTTCCATGTCCTAGCTATTGTAAATAGTGCTTCAATGAACATTGGAGTGCATGTATTTTTTTGAATTATGGTTTTCTCTGGATACATGCCCAGGCAAGGGATTGCTGGATCATATGGTAGCTCTATTTTTAGTTTTTTAAGAAACCACCATACTGTACTCCATAGTGGCTGTACCAATTTATATTCCCTCCTTCACTAAGGAGGGTTTCTTTTTCTCCATAACCTCTCCAGCATTTATTATTTGTAGACTTTTTAATGATGGTTATTCTGACTGGTGTGAGGTGATGCCTCATTGTAGTGTTCATTTGCATTTCTCCAATAATAAGCAATATTGAGCATCTTTTTGTGTGCCTATTGGCCACCTGTATGTCTTCTTTGGAGAAATGTCTATTTATGTCTCCTGCCCATTTTTTGATTGGGTTGTTCGTTTGTTTTTTTTTTATGTTAAGCTGTATGAACTGTATGTTTGTATATTTTGGAAATTAATCCCTTGCCAGTAGCATTGTTTGCAAATATTTTCTCCCAGACCACAGGTTGTCTGTTTTGTTTATGGTTTCCTTTGCTGTGCGAAAGCTTTTCCATTGAATTAGGTCCCATTTGTTTACTTCTGGTTTTATTTCCATTACTCTAGGAGAGGGATCCAAAAAAAATATTGCTGCAATTGATGTCAAAGAGTGTTCTGCCTATGTTTTCCTCTAGGAGTGTTAGAGTATCTGGTCTTAACATTTAGGTCTTCAATCCATTTTGAGTTTATTTTTGTATGTGGTGTTAGAGAATGTTCTAATTTCATTCCTTTACATGTAACTGCCAGTTTTCCCAGCACCACTTATTGCACATACTGTCTTTTCTCCATTGTATATCCTTGCCTCCTTTGTCATAGATTAATTGACCGTAACTGTGTGGGTTTATCTCTGGGCTTTCTATAAGCATGCCCATTCTGGCCACTTTTATTCAACATAGGTTTGGAAGTCCTAGCCACAGCAATCAGAGAAGAAAAAGAAATAAAAGGAATCAAAAATTGGAAAAGAAGAAGTAAAACTGTCCCTGTCCACAGATGACATGACACCATACATAGAAAATCCTAAAATACTACCAGAAAACTATTGATACTACAGTCATCAATGAATTTGGTAAAGTTTCAGGATACAAAATTAATACACAGGAATCTATTGCATTTTTATACACAAACAACAAAAGATCAGAAAGAAAAATTAAGTATATCACATCTTATACACTGGAATATTACTCAGCCATAATAAAAGAATGAAATAATACAATTTGCAGCAACATGGATGGACCTAGGGGTTCCATAGTAAGTGAAGTAAGTCAGACAGAGAAATATATAATTTATATGTGGAATCTTAAAAAAAAAATGATACAAATGAACTTATATACTAAACAGAAATAGACCCACAGACAGAAAACAAACTTATAGTAACCAAAAGGAAAGGGTGGGGGAGGGATAAATTAGGAGTTGGGGATTAACATATACACACTACTATATATAAAACAGTTAACCAACAAGGACCTACTGTATAGCACAGGGAACTCTACTCAATATTTTGTAATAACCTACAAGGGAAAAGGGTCTAATATATATGTATGTATAACTGAGTCACTTTGCTGTAAACCTGAAACTAACACAACATTGTAAATCAACTATACTTCAATTTTTTAAAAGAAAGAAATTAGGAAGACAATCCCATCTGCCACCACATAAAAACAAAAATTAAATACCTAGGGATAAACTTACTTAAGGAAGCAAAAGACCTGAAAACTATAGATGCTGATGAAAGAAATCAAAGATGACACAAACAGATGGAAGGATATTCCATATTCTTGGATTAGAAGAATTAACATTGTTAAAATGACCATACTACTAAAAGCAATATACAGATGCAATGCAACCCCTATCAAATTACTAATGGAATTTTTCACAGTATCAGAAAAAAAGGTTTTTTAAATTTCTATGGAAACACAAAAGACCTTGAATAGCCAAAATAATCTTGAGAAGGAAGAATGGAGCCAGAGGATTCATGCTCCCTGACTTCAGACTATACTACAAAGCTACAGTAATCAAAACATTATGGTACTGGCATAAAAACAGATATTTAAATCAATGGAACAGGATTTACCACAATTTTTTTTTAATTTAAATTATACAAGGTCCCAGGTATTGCTGATTCTGCTGGTCTTGGGACCACACTGAGTAGTGAGGCTGTAGTACAGAGAAAAACCATGTGTGAGTTCCTTAGGAGATGGGAAAATACCTTTTTATTTTTATAAACTAGGAGCCACATTATATAAGCTCAAAATTTGTTTCAGTGAATTCATGAAGGAATAGGTAAATAAATATAATCTAATAGGGTAACTGTGAATCGTAATACAAGTCAGAATGCTTCAATGAACATAATACAGCTTTGAGCAAAGTTCAGAAGGAAATCAGAGAAGGAGGTGATTATTTACAGGTAACGACAATGAGATAATTAAATGAATGCTTTCATATAGGATTAGTCAATGAATATTTGTTGTGCAAATGTGCAATTGACATTGAAAAGATTTATTTTATTTATTATAATTACAAACTCAGCTAACTAAAAAATATTATGGGACTAAACAATAGAAAACTGGGTATATAGACACTACACATCTTTAAAAAGAGTGTTTTTTTAGATTCCATGTATGTGCCTTAGCACATGGTATTTGTTTTTCTCTTTCTGACTTACTTCACTCTGTATGATAGACTCTAGGTCCATCCACCTCGTTACAAATAACTCAATTTCATTCCTTTTTATGGTGAGTAATATTCCATTGCATATATGTGCCACATCTTCTTTAGCCATTCATCTCTCGATGGACACTTAGGTTGCTTCCATGTCCTGACAATTGTAAATAGTGCTGCAATAAACACAGTGGTACATGTATCTTTTTGAATTATGGTTTTCTTAGGGTATATGCCCAGTAGTGGGATTGCTGGGTCATATGGTCGTTCTATTTTTAGTTTTTTAAGGAACCTCCATATTGTTCTCCAAGGTGGCTATATCAATTTACATTCCCACCAACAGTGCAGGAGGGTTCCCTTTTCTCCACACCTTCTCCAGCATTTATTGTTTGTAAATTTTTTAATGATGGCCATTCTGACCAGTGTGAGGTGATATCTCATTGTGGTTTTGATATGCATTTCTCTAATGATTAGTGATGTTGAGAATCTTTTCATGTGTTTGTTGGCAATCTGTATATCTTCTTTGGAGAAATGTCTATTTAGGTCTTCTGCCCATTTTTGGATTGGGTTGTTTGTCTTTTTGATATTGAGCTGTGTGAGCTGCTTGTATATTTTGCAGATTAATCCTTTGTCAGTTGCTTCATTTGCAAACCTTTTCTCCCATTCTGAGGGTTGTCTTTTTGTCTTGTTTATGGTTTCCTTTGCTGTGCAAAAGCTTTTACGTTTCCTTAGGCCCCGTTTGTTTATTTTTTATTTTATTTCCATTACTCTAGGAGATAGGTCAAAAAAGATCTAAAAAAAACGGTACTGATGAACCTAGTGGCAGGGCAGGAATAAAGACGCAGACATAGAGAACGGGCTTGAGGACAAGGGGAAGGAGAAGCTGGGACAAAGTGAGAGAGTAGCATTGACATATATACACTACCAAATGTAAAATGGTTGGCTAGTGGGAAGCTGCCTCATAGCACAGAGAGATCAGCTAGATACTTTGTGATGACCTAAAAGGGTGGGATAGGGAGGATGGGAAGGAGGCTCAAGAGGGAGGGGGATATGGGGATATATGTATACTTATAGCTTATTCACTTTGTTGTACAACAGAAACTAACACAACATTGTAAAGCAATTATACTCCAATAAAGATATTTTAAAAAGATAAAAAAATTTTTAAAAACAAAAGTCATGTAAGAACTAAAAATAAATAAATTAAATTGTAGAGGACTAAAAAAATTTTTTTAATTAAAAAAATAAAAAGAGTGTTTATTTGGCTCAATGAATTTTCTTTGCTCACTTTGTTTCCCAAGTACAGTATGACAAGAAAAACACAGTGTGCTTTACCTGGAAATTCACCATTGTTGTAATCAGATATTAAGGCGTAATCAGAAAATAAGCTTAGCAAAACACAGTTCTGAAAGAGCAGTTAGTTATTTGTTGAGGGGGGAAATTACACATAATTTTGGTGTAAATGAAGAGATCATGCACTTACCAAGGTAGGCCTAAATTGTTTTGGTTTCTTTTTATGAATTTATGAGTTTTATTATATAACTGTTAATTTCTATTAACTGTAATTATTGATAGAGTTTATTTACATATACGTTAAATAACTGGAGATAGTATAACATCAGTACAGCAGTTATGAAGATTTCTTGTATGAAGTTATGACCATTGGTTTCCAAAACAGGAAGCATATGCCAATGTATTTGTATCATATCTTCCTTCTCAAGTGCTGAAACCATTTCTGACTCATTGTGATCATTTCTTCATGGAGAAGCATACTATTTGAAAGTGTATTTTACAGGTTTTTACAGAGGCTTAGGAAGTATTTAATTTATTACTAATTTCACTCTAGAGTTTAAATTTGTATTTGTTATAATCATCCTAATATAGGTAATATGTTATATGGTCTAACAAATCAGATTGAGGCAAAAATATCTCTGCATATTTGCAATGAAATGATAGTTTATATTGATAATTGCAACTTAAGACAAGCTAAGATCCTAAAGTATCATCTAAAGGAATAATACATTATGCTTAATATAATTTTAATAATAAATGAGGTTTTTTACTATTCTAATTTTTAAGAGCTGTTAATTCATATATGGTAGAAGCTCTAACTTCCTTATATTTGGTGAACTAAAAACCTTAGTCCTTCAAGCTGCTGGCTAACAGAAACTACTGCATCAGTTTTTTTACAGAGAAAACTAAGCAATAGTTAATTTAAAGATTTTCATCAGTAACAATAAAATCAGGATCAGAGTAGGAATAAAATCTAACGTTCTGGGAAAACATGCATTGTTCATGGAGTCTGGCTTTCCTCCTTCCATTCCATTTCTAGAATTTTATTAGCTCCAAATCTAAGCCCAGAATGAAGCAAAGTAGTTATAAATTCATTTTTAAAAAAGTCTGAGTTGGTGAGTTAGGTAACAAGAAATTTCATTTGGAGTGGGGGTGGTGGAGGCACCACCACCCCCCACTGAAACTCAGAAGCATGCTTCTTTAGAAGCTGTTAGGGACGTAAAGAATGCTTTATATCGAGTAAGTGATAAAAATTCACATCATCATGATATACTTGTTAATATTTTATTTCAGAAGAGTTACATTGTAAATAAGATGGCAAATTCTGAAAGAGTTGAAGAAATGCAAGAAAATTATCAGAGAAATAGGTAAGCTTTGTCTAAATTCTACAAAAACTGTTCTGCAACTTCAAATATACCTTACCCTTTTCTCAGGTGTAGCAAAAATGTTTATAGTATTTTTTTACAAAAATAGCAGGGCTGTTTGCATTTTGCTGGACTTCAACATAATCAGTGTTATAAGTGGTTTAATAGTAAATTTAGGAAGTGTAATAGCTACAGGATTTACTGATTTAGTATTTACTTCAGATATTTATTCTTCTGAATTTCTTATAGTTTACCAGCATATAGAGAGAAAATACTTGAATATCTATGTTTTAATTCTCCATGAATCCTTCATTCCATGTGGTACATAACAAAATATTGGATTCTGATTATTTTTTTAGTAAATAGGTGTCTATGTGTGTGTTTGTATGTGTGTTATAAAATTTCCTACACCTATAATTCATTAATTTAGAGATTTTAAATGGAAATGATTTAAAATCTTTAATTTCCACTTTTACCATAATAATTGTGTTACATTTTGATGTATAAACTGTAAAATGGTAGTGAACCCCTCTAGATCACTAGTTATTTAATATTCCTGAAACAAAATTTATCAAAACAAGATAACTTACTAGGTCTTAAGCTTTAAAATCCACATTTGGGTAGGGAGAAGGGGTTGTAGCTTTTATAATCTTGAAGGAATATTTTTTTGTCATCTATAAATCATCTCAGAGAAAGCTGGCCCAATGCCTAAGTAAATTATTAACTTCAGATGGAATAAAATTAAGTGACTTGTCATTTATCAAAGCCACCAGAACAATATGTTAGAAAGCTGAAGAAAAGACTTGGAAGTTCATCCTTCTGTGACATCTCTCTTAGAAAATTTAATCTGATCCCCTCCACCCTTCTTTTAAAGTTTCATAATCTTATATGTATGTGTGTGTGTGTGTATGTGTGTAATTGACTACAGATTTCTCTGAAATCAATGGACAAATATTTACATTCTTCATCTGGAACTGCTTGAAATGTGAGCTAAGAAATGAAATTTTCAATGGGGGACAAAATTCTCAGTACATTTGTTTAATGTGTATTTAATAGAACTTCTTTCATTTAAAACTCTCAGTTGCTCTTGAGTAATTTGTTACAAAGGGTTTGAAAATTCTAATCTACCACCTCATACCCATTAGCAAGGCTACTATTAAAAAAATAGTAATAATAAAATAAAACAGAAAATATGAAGTGTTGTTGAGGATATAGAGAAATTGGAACACTTGTGCATAGTTGGTGGGAATGTAAAATGATGCAGGTACTATGGAAAACAGTACAGTGACTCCTCAAGAAATTAAAAATAGAATTACCACATGATCCAGTTTTTCTACTCTTGGATACAAAAGAATTGAAAACAAGGACTTAGAGATATTTGTATACCCATATTCATAGCAGCATTATTCACAATAGCCAGAAAGAAGAAACCTAAGTGTTCATTGCTAGTGAATGAATGAACAAAGTGTGGGATATATATATATATATATATATATATATATATATATATATATATATACACACACACACACACACACACACACACACACACACACACACACAATGGAATAGTATTCAGCCTTAAAAAGGAGGAAAATTCTGACGTGCTACAACATGGATAAAACTTGAAGACATTATGCTAAGCGAGATAAGCCTTTCAGAAAAAAACAAAATATTGTATGATTCCACTAAAACGAAGTACCTATAGTAGGCAGATTCCTAGAGACAGAAAGTACAATGGTGATTGCCAGTGGCTACGGGGGAGGAGTTATTTAATGGGTATAGAGTTTCAGTTTGGCAAGATGAGAGTTCTATGGGTGGGTGATGGTGATGGTAGCACAACGGTGTGATTGTACTTAATACCACTGAACTACACACTTTAAAATAGTTAAGATGGTAAGTTCTAATATTATGTGTCTTTTATCACAATAAAAAAAAAATTCTACTCCAGATGTGTGTCTTCAGTTGTTACCTAAATAATGTAGAGACAACCAGTGATGACTTAAACTTTCCCAGTGATTATACTAAAAATCTTTGTACTGTGTATCAAGTTTGCTTGTAAAATGTCAGTGTTGATATAAACTTGTTACCAATGAGTGAAATTTGACACTTCAACACAATTTTAATTAGATAATTTTGCAAATTATATTCACATGATAATCTTTCCATTGTAAACACTTGTTTTCCAGAAAACTGCAAGAACTGCCCAAAGTAAGACAGCAAGTTGTTGGACCTATTGAGATAGTAAGTGAAATTAGTTAGAAAGTATGTCGATGTATCAGAAAATTTTTGAGAATTGTCAGGAGTGCATAGAATGATTGTTTTTGTTTGATAATTTACATCTATTTGGGGAAAAGGGGAATTTTAAGAAAAGAATTCATTAAACTGTTATTTCCAATAGGAAAAATATCAATATATATAAATAACCCATAAGTTCCACAATAAGAGATAAGAAAAATAACACAATATCCATACAATGATCCAATTTTGCCCAAAAAAGCGTGTATATGTGTGTGCAGGCAAGTGTGTGTGTGTGTGCTGCATAAATGTTATCAGAGGTTATTTCTCAGTAGTGGGGAATTATGAGTGACTCTTGCTTTTGTATGTTTACATTTCAGTATTTTCCAATGATAATACATTGAAATAAGTTGCTTTTATTATTTTTTAAATGTTATAAATCCTTTTTAAATAAAAAAATTACATAAATATTTTATAAATCCTATGCATGAAAAAGTGTGGCAGCACAATTCTTTGGGACTATGTTCAAGGAACATTTTCAGACGTGTTCCTAAAATATCACCTCCACCGACCCTAATCTCTATGCCAGCCTGATTGTCATTGTCATTAGAAATACATAGGCAGCAGTGCCTGTTTTTTCAAAAGTCAAAAATTTAAAAACCTGGAAAGTAGCAGAACATGACAAGCTTTATCAAGGAGATAACATACTATTCTAGGGGAGGGTGGAGGAGCAGATAGCTTATTATCATCTGTAGTACTGAGTACAATACTATGGCAGTTACTCCATAAATATTTATTAGCTATTGCATGAGTGAATGGAAAAACATGAAATTTTCTCAATATCCATTCATAAAATATGTACTGTTCCTTTTGCTGCTATTCAAATCTAATTTTATTTCAATACCTTATACGTTTTATCTTGACCTCTCTCAGTAAGATAACTAATCCACTTTTTCAAGTTTTGTTCATGTTTTGGTTTTGGAATAGTGCTGTAGGGACTATTAGCATAGAATACAAAGCGTTCACTATTTGACTTTCAGGCATTCCTTTCTCATTCCAAACAGCCTTAAAATTATCATAGACCCTTGTTTACAGGATAGATATTGTCCTGGATAAAAAAAAATTGAGGAATTTAAAATAAGAATGAAAAATATGATTCATTACATTTGGTGAACTAATTTTTACTAGATAGTTACTGTTCTCTGCACTTAGTTTTGTCATTGCTGTTACGTTGATATACCTAGGGAACTAAAAATTTGAAGATCAACTTTCATAAGGAAAGATATTCCATTAAGCCAAGATATTGTCATTACAGACCTTTCAAATATCATAATTTATTTCAGAATCAACCAAATGGAAGGAAGTTTCTGATTTATATGTACATCTGACCTGTGTCACAGGTCTACAATTTGTACTGATTTTTCTACCTTATTTTTCAATAGTTTCTCCAAAGTACATTGTAAATCCTTAAGATCAGGGGCTATTTTTACTTTATATATAAATACTTATCCATGATTTTATAAATTTATTTGGCCTCTTAATTTGTAAAATAACATTTACTTGATGGCAAAAACTGTAGGTTGGTTTTTGGTGTTTGTTTTTAACAGCTATCATGCTACCATGTTTTACTTGTTTTCCTCAGTTTCGCTTTGCTGATGGACTGGACATCATACTCATGATCCTAGGATTACTAGCATCACTAGTAAATGGGGCCTGTCTTCCTGTAATGTCACTGATTTTAGGAGAAATGAGTGACAGCCTTATCAGTGGATGTCTAGTCAAAACCAACACAAGTGAGTACAATATTTACTTTTCTATATTGATAGGGACTCAAAAGCATTAAATAAAACAAACATTAAACTCATAATACAGATTATTTTCTTGTCAAAGAGTATCTATATAATATTTAAGTCATTTATTCTTCTGTATTGCCAGGGACCAAAGAACCAAAATCTGTATTTGTCAAAATTCTTCAAAGAAACAGAACCAATACAATGTGTGTGTGTGTGTGTGTGTGTGTGTGTGTGTGTGTGTGTGTGTGCGCGCGCGCGCGCATGTGTTTATGTAGAGAGAGAGGGAGAGAGAGAGAGAGATTTATTTTAAGAAATTGGTTCACACAATTATGGAAGCTGGCAAGTCCAAAATCTGTAAGGTGAGTTGGCAGGCTGGAGACCAT
The DNA here is from genome assembly GCF_026419965.1 of Kogia breviceps. Classification (NCBI taxonomy): domain Eukaryota; kingdom Metazoa; phylum Chordata; class Mammalia; order Artiodactyla; family Physeteridae; genus Kogia; species Kogia breviceps. Next base: position 73,390,001 of record NC_081318.1, read on the forward strand.
CTGTGCCCTATTTGACTTTAAATACTAATACAAACCCTCTTATTTTCCACCCAAAGCCTAATTTTTCAAATGCCCCAGTCTTGTTTAAGTGAATAAATCCATAGCTTCCATCTTCCATGTAAGGATATCCTGTCTACACAGTTATTAATTTTTTGATATTTTAATGATAGAAGGTAAAGATGCCACTTTGTTTGTTAAACAAATGGAACTGCCAATTCACTGAGCAGATATTTATTGATTGCCAAATATGTCTCTCTCTCTCTCTCTCTCTCTCTGAATGAGTGAGTGAAGAAAAGGAAGGAGGGAGGGAGGGAAGGAGGACAGGAGGGAGAAAGAATAAACCTAGCAACCTAAGGCAGTCTGTTTAGGAGTACTCCTTTGGTTAGGTCTGCTCTGTAATTGATTGCTTTGTCAGCTTTAGATAGGATAGTCAATACATACCTGACTGATATTACTGAATTTTAGTTTTGTTTTTGTTTAAGGCTTCTCCATGTTTCTCGAGTTTCATTGTATGTTTTTTCAAATGTAATGAACACATAAAGAGGTTGATAAAGATTTACATAAATGTATGGATATTATTGGTATAACATTATTAAAGAGAAGTGGAGATATTAAGGCATATGTCCTCAACCTTCTAACATTTGTTTTCTAAAGAATAACAGAGGAGGATATTTTTGCTCCTACAATTAAAAATATGAATAATAACTTATCATATTGATCAGAGGCCCATTTTTATACCAGCACTGAACTTTTGCACATTCTATGTCTATTAATATAATCTCCAAAATGACATTATGCCATTTTTATGTGACTGTAGGAACCACTTTTAGAAACAATATGTATTCTCTTTATTAACTCAGTTAAATTTCATTAAAACTTTCTACTGAGTTTTAATACTTTTATGTCAATTCTGATATTTGTAATAAGCTGCTTTAAAAATGCTTCCTACCGGGCTTCCCTGGTGGCGCAGCGGTTGAGAATCCGCCTGCCGATGCAGGGGTCACGGGTTCGTGCCCTGGTACGGGAAGATCCCACATGCCGCGGAGCAACTAAGCCCGTGAGCCATGGCCGCTAGGCCTGCGCGTCCGGAGCCTGTGCTCCGCAACGGGAGAGGCCACAACAGTGAGAGGCCCGCATACCGCAAAAAAAAAAAAAAAAAAAAAAAAAAATGCTTCCTACCACAATTCCAAAAATAGAATAAAGGAAAAATGATTGTTTGCACATAAATAAAGATCATAGACATCATCATATGTCATGCTACTGTAGTTATGTAAGATATGAAGAGCATGTTGTCTGCAATTTATTACAAATGTTTATTATGGTCATTTAAGAAAGAAAATTATGATAGTTGATATCAACCACTGTTTTGTGCTTCCGGTAAAATTACAACCTTGGTATACTAATTAATGTATGATGTAGTTTTTGCTAGAATATATATAGAAAAGTTTACACGGCAAACTGGTAAGCCAGGGATTATTTAAATACCACTTTATGATGTTGCTATCCTTGTTATACCCAACAAATTTCGATGAGCTTCTTTTAAATTTTTCCTGTGACTCCTACCTCTACAACTTTCATTTGTGTTCTTGCTTTTCTTGGACTTTCTAAATTACTCCCTGGAGTATCTCAAACTGAATTCTAAATGCATAATTTTGACAGGAAAGGAAAATTCTATTACTATTACTTACATACCTGTTACCTGAAATCAGAGATGTCCTAAAGAATTCTTACCACGTTTGAGCTACATGGTTAATATTTCCTTACAATTTTTCATGTTGCATGTTTGCTTCTTGAGACCAGAGATAACAATTTCAAATTTTAGGTTAAAGAATAGAAAATAAGATGATCATTAGCCAGTGTGTAGTCATTAAGTCCATTTTCTTGAGAAGGGACTATATTTGGTTTGGAGGTCTATGTATAAAAGACATCATGGCCAATTATAAATTTATTAACTTCCTTTATAATTTAAAAAACTTTTTTACAGCAAATTATCGGAACTGTACTCAGTCTCAAGGAAAAGTGAATGAAGATATGATTGTGTAAGTCCAAATGAAATGTTAATATCATATTCATTGCATGCTGCTTTATTCAATATTTATAAGGAAGAAAACTGAAATGTTTGTCTGATCATTAATATTACATATAAATGAGTAAAGCAAACATGTCCTCTTCTTTCATTTGGTATAGAAAATATAATTACACAATTATAATTGTGTAACTATAATTTTTTCTCCTACTTGAAAGGTATATAAGTTCATATGCTTTCAGTTTTGACAAAATTGTCATCAATAGAAATGTTGTTTGGGGATTTGCATTTTTACAAAAATTTTGTTTCCTAGAACTGAAGGTACATAACCTAGAGGTTAAATGACTACTTTTTCCTTTTTAAATATTTTTTCTTAACAAAACTTACAGAAAAAATGCCACTTCTGTAAACTTTAAAAGCCAAGAAGATGTGTGCAACAAATAGTAAAATAAAAAAATAAATAAAAAGAGTAAAGTTTTATTCAGGCTAATTTTGGAGACTAATTATTCAGACTATTATAGTAAAGTTGTATTCAGACTAAAAATTGTAAAGTCTGAAATAGATAATTTATAGGGACGTTTTGTTTTTGTAGGCTTGTGTATTAAGCAATATGCTTTCCTCTGTCACATGTGTTGAGTTTGTTAGAGAAATGCAACCTTACTGAGTATATTCGCTGGATTTCAGTAGTGTCTCAATGAAACTAACAGAGTCTTATCAGACCTAAGTGATCTCTTATTCTTTTCCCCCCAAAATGAAGCCTCCATCCTACACAACCCCAAGAGGCATCCATCACATTGTAATGACACCCTCTGGGCCATAATTCTTGACCTTCCACACTGTTAGCCACAGCCTCATGTGACTACTTCATCTTCAATTAATTAAAATTAGATAAACTTTAAAATTCAGTTTCTCATTCTCAGTCACTTGCCAAGTGTTCAAGTCACACATGGCTGGCTGCCATATTGTACAGCACAAATATGGAACATTTTCTTCATCACAGAACATTCTATTGGACAGTGCTGCTCTGGACTACAGTGTGAGTAATGCCGCCTCAAGTTGTGCTTTGCTGTAGTCTCAACTTTCTTTGAGGGAAAGTTTCTATTTTTTAACAGTTTTTACATAAAGTTATTTATGTTACATCTTTTAAAAATTCCTGATTAGGATCCAGGCACTGCCTTCTACTGAATTCTAGTTTTATAATATTAAAGCAGGGTTCTGATGTTACAATCATTAAGTATGAGTTTCTTAAAAAAAGCTTGGAACTTTTAAAAATAGGGGCCTCTATCTTAAAAACAGATAATAAAAGGGAGGATAGGATATGTCTATGTAATCTATGTATGGTTATTAAGAGATTACTAAACTTATAAGGAAACATTATTAACATTTATAATGTTGTATTTGTTATGCTATTGTTTCTCAAACCAGTGTACTGTTTTGGAAATATTTGAGGTATATGGTGAAGCAGGGTTCCATAGTCAAAATGGTTCAGAAAACACTGTATATGACAGCCTCCTTGAATACACTTAGGACAGATAAGCATACTAAAGGCTCAATTTAATCAAAGTTTTCCAAACCTGTTTGACTATGGAAACTAAACATCCTGCTGAGCTAATGTTTTGATGAACACATTTCTGGGAAACCTTGTTTTATATAACTTTTTATATAAGTTATATAAGGTAGGGATAAGATAACACCTCTTACATCTATAATAATCAAGAACTAAAAAATTTTATTTTACCTATTTTCCAAAGACAATGACTCATGGTTTTATGTAATTTTAATGTTTTAATATTGTCTGTGCCTTTGTCTTACTTATCAATTATTCTGAAAATAAGATTCCTCCTTTGCAACCAATCCCCATTTCCACCCCCAGCCCCAAGCAACTTCTTATCTGCTATCTTTAAAGATTTGCATTTTTTAGTCATTACATTTGCTTGGAAACATACATGTAGGGTTTTGCACCTCGCTTCTTTTATTAAGTGTAATGATTTCGAGGTTCATCCATGTTATGATGTGTATCAGTAGTTTATTCCTTTTTATTGCTTAATAGTAATCCATTGCAAGTATATATCATGTTTTGTTTATCTGTTCACCAGATGATGGACTTCTGGAGTGTTTCCATTTTTTTGCTATTTAAAAATAACAAATCTATGAACACTGATATATAAATCTTTGTGTGGACATATGTTTTTATTTCTCCTGGGTAGATACCTAGAGGTAGAATCGCTGGGTCATATGGTAAGTTTATGTTTATCTTTTTAAGAAACTGCCAAACTGTTTTCCAAAGTGGATATATCATTTTACTTTCCCACCACAATGTGTAAGTGTTCCAGTTTCTCCACATCTTCACCAACACTTGTTATTGTCTTTTTTATTATAGCCATTGTGTAGGTATGACGTGGTATCGTATTGTGACTTTAATTTTCATTTCCCTAATGAGTGTATTTTTATTTACTTTTTAAGCATTCATATATTTCTTTGGCGAAGTGCATATTCAAATATTTTGCCTATTTTATTGTGTTGTTTGTCTTAATGTTGAATTCTGAAAGTTCTTTGTAAATTCTAGATACAAGTTCTTTGTCAGATATATGATTGGCATATATTTTCTCCTAATGTGTGGCTAGTCTTTTCATTTTCTTAAAGATTTCTTTTGAAACAGAAAAGTTTTAAATTTTGATTAGGTACAGTTTACCGGTTTTTCTTTTATGGATTTTCCTTTTCGATTTAAGAATTCTTTGCATAGGATCGTGAAGATTCTCTTCTACATTTTCTTCTAGAAATTTCAACATTTTAGCTCAGACACTTAGGTCTGTGATCCACTTTGAGTTCATTTTTGACTGTTGTGAGGTAAGGGCCTCACTTCTTTTTTGCACTTCTTTTTTTCATTTGTCCCAAGACAGTTTCTTGAAAAAACTATTTTTTCTACATTGAATTGCCTGGGCACCTTTGCTAAAAATCAAATGCCCATAAATGTAAGGGCTAGCTTCTGTTCTCTCATTTTTGTTGCATTTATTGACAGTCTGTCTTTATGCTGGTATCACACTGTCTTGAGTACTACAGTTTTAGAGTTTAAATAAATAAATTTTTTAAAATCAGGACATGAAAGTCCTCCAACTTCAATCTTCTTTTTTAGACATTTCATTTCCGTATATATTTCTACATATATTTTGGGATTACTCTTCAAATTCTGCAAAATAGCCTGCTGGGATTTTGATAGGGATTAATTGAATCTATAGATTAATTTGGGCAGATTGTCATCTCAACAACATTGAGTCTTCCAATTCATTTATTCAGATCTTCTTTAATTTCTGCCAACAATATTTTGTAGTTTTTGGTGTACAAGTCTTTATTTTCTCCTTTGCATTTGATCTTTTAACCCAGCTTTCTCTTACAATATTGCAAACATTTTCCCCACAACGTTAAAAAAAGTTCAAAAGGATTTCTATTAAACCTATATAGTGTTCTATGCTGTCCCTGAACAGTCCCTCTTATTAGAAAACAGTCAATTCTCATTATTGTAATAATTATGTTCTATTAAAGTCATCATGAACACTGAATTAGCAAATACTGAACCATTCCTTCCTGGTTTCTGTGAACCTCCAGTCACAACATTTTCATCAATCGATTATCATTGAACTCACGGTCAACAGCACTATAACTCATGTCTGAATGACGCTTATCTAACACATGTATTTTCATTTGCCATAGGGCACATCACAGCTTCCTTGGACTTAGGAACACTAGACAGCACTTCAGCATGCTTCTTGACAGTCATTTTAAACAGTGAAAACATCAACAAAAAGCACAAAAATTAGAAAAACTTGCCACTACCTAGATCACAAAAATGAAACTTGTTTACAGTATGAGGGCACAAACAAAAAAGCAGAGTGTTGCCTTGTTCAGCCTGAGCTGGGAGTACCTGTGTTGGGTGACTCAAAATTTTTGCCACTCTACACATGTCCATAAATAACAATGAAAACAACAAAAATTGATTTTTGGATTACAATTACAAATAAATTTCATTGAGCAGGCAAATTTGCCAACACAGAATCTGGGAATAATGAGACTCAAGTGTATGGTCCTCTGTGTTTTCTTGGTACTTTACTCTCCTGGATATCCAACTACCTCATTGGCCACTTCTCAGCTTTCTTTACTGGCTCTTTGCCTTCATCTTAAACTCTACCATGTTTGGAGAGTCCCTGAGCTCAGTCCTTTGTCCTCTTTTTTATCTATACTTTATTCTGTGTCTCTGTAGATGATCTCAGCTAATACTTTGTTTTAATTGCCACCTATAAGCTGGTGACTTTCAAATTTCCATTTCCAGCCTATACCCCTCTCCAGCACTTCAGACTCTCATTTTCAACTTCTTACTTGATATCCACTTTGATGTTTGATATGCATGTCAGACTTATGTCTAAATCAAAACACTCGGTATCTCCTGCAAATATGTACCTCTCAGTCTCCCACATCTGTAAATGGCACCCCATTCACTTAGTTGCTGAAGACAAAATCTAAGGAGTTATCCTTACTTTCTTCCCTTCCTGCATTCCTCACATCCATTACATTGGCAATTCTTGTTTGTTGTTGTATTTCCAAAATATATCTAGAATCTGTCTACTTCTTTGCAATCAGCTTCTACCATCTACATTCAAGCCTCCATCCTTCTCACCTTGACCACTGCAATAACCTACTAACTAAACTGTTTGTTTTGCTTTGTTGTAACCTCCATCCATTCTCCACAGAGGACCCAGAGTAATATTTTTTAAAGTTGAATAGATAAGAACATTCTACGCCTAAATGGTCTTCTGTTTCTCTTGGAAGAAAACATGTACAAAGCACCATAGCTAAGAGCCCTATGATATGCCAAATTCTCCAGCCTCATAATTTCATAACTCTTTGGACCTCTTTTCTTCTCGGAACATGCTAAGCTCTTTCCTGCCTCTGACCTTATTACTTGCTGTTCTCTGTCCCTGGAATGCTCTTCTTGCTTTTTTATGGCTGGCTCCATTTCTCCTTTTGGATCCCAGCCATAATATCATTTCCTCAAAGAAATTTTTCTTAATCACTCTTTTTATCTTCACTAGCTCTCCCAACTCACCTTTACCCGCCAGTTACTCCATGACCTATCACCCTGTTTACTTTCCTCATAGAACAACCTGAAATTCCTTTTCTTTGTGTGTTGTCTGTCTCCTCCCACAGGAATGTAAACTCTTCATGAATAGGGACTTCTTATCTTGCTCTTGACTGTATTAATTTCTAGAACTTTATACTAGGGGGCACCCCATATAGGTTTATTAAATGATTACTTTTCTTTTTAACTGAAGTAACATTGGTTTATAACATTATATAAGTTTCATTATAATTATAATGAAACATTATAATTCAACTTCTGTATATACTACAGCATACTCACCACCAAAAGTTTAGTTTCCATTCATCACCACATACTTGACCCCCTTCACCCATTTCACCCTCTTCCCATTCCCTTCCCCTCTGGTAGTCACTACTCTGTTCTCTGTATCTATGTGTTAGTTTTTTGTTTTGCTTTGTTTGTTCATTTATTTTGCTTTTTAAAAATATTCCACATATGAGTGAAATCATGCAGTATTTGTCTATCTACATCTGACTTATTTCACTTAGCATAATATCCTCAAGGTCCATCCATGTTGCTGCAGATGGAAAGATTTTTTTCTTTTTTATGGCTGAGTAGTATTCCACTGTGTGTGTGTGTCTGTGTGTGTGTGTACCACATCTTCTTTAGCCATTCATCCATCGGTGAGCACTCAGATTGTTTTCATATCTTGGCTATTGTAAATAATGCTGTGATGAATGTAGAGGTGCATATGTCTTTTCAAATTAGTGGTTTTGACTTCTTCAGATAAATACCCAGATTGGAATAGCTGGATCATATGATAGTTCTATTCTTAATTTTTTGAGGAATCTCTGTACTGTTTTCCATAGTGGTTTCACCAATTTAAATTCCCACCAGCAGTGCACAAGTGTTCCCTTTTCTCCACATCCTCACCAACACTTGTTATTTCTTGTCTTTGTATAATAGCCATTCTGATGGAAGTGAGGTGATATCTCATTGTGGTTTTGATTTACATTTCCCTGATGATTAGTGATGTTGAAGATCTTTTCATGTGTCTCTTGGCCATCTGTATGCATTCTCTGGAAAAATGTCTACTCAGATCCTCTGCCTATTTTTTAGTTGGGTTGTTTGGTTTTTTGTTGTTGATTTTTATGAATTCTTAATATATTTTGGATGTTAACCCTTCATTGGATATATGACTTGCAGATATCTTCCTCCATTCAGTAGGTCATCTTTCATTGTGTTGATAATTTCCTTTGTTGTACAAAACTTTTTAGTTTGGTGTAGTCCCATTTGTTTATTTGAAAGGTTGTCTGATTCTAAGAATTTATCCATTTCTTCTAGGTTGTCCAATTAGTTGGCAAATAGCTGTTCGTTATATTCTCTTATAATCCTTTGTATTTCTGTGGTATCTTGTGATTTCTCCTCTTTTGTTTCTGATTTTGTTTATCTGAGCTTTCTCTTTTTTCTTAGTGAGTCTAGCTAAAGGTCTATCAATTTTGTTTATCTTTTCAAAGAACCAGCTCTTAGTTTCATTGATCTTTTCCATTGTCATTTTAGTCTCTATTTCATTTATTTCTGCTCTGATTTTTATTATTTGCTTCCTTCTACTGACTTTGGGCTTCATTTGTTTTCTTTTTCTAGTTCCTTTAGGTGTTAAGCTAGATTGTTTATTTGAGATTTTTCCTGTTTATAGGCCTGCTATAAACTTCCCCTTAGTACCTCTTAGTATTGCATTTGCTGCATCCCATAGATTTTGCTATGAAATGACTACATTTCTTATCTGGTCTCCTACTGGTAGCTATTTAGAATGTTTTCAGTTTTATGTATTATAATTAATGCTGTAATGAACAATCATTTAGATTAATCTTTGTACATATTTCCTTAGGGTAAATTCCTTAAGTTAAATTTTGGATTTAAGTATATGTATTTAAAGAATTTTATAAAATGCTTTTGACTACTATCATTTCTTTACCCTCCTTTTCCACATACAACTATCATAATTACATCAATGTAACATTTTCAAATGAAAGTATTAAAAATATGGACAGAAGCTATAAGTAGTAAATATATTTTGAAATGCTAATCTTTGCTAATAATATAAGAGAGACATACTCTAAATGTCTTACAACGGTAACCTAGATTCCCACATCAGCATACTTCAGTCTTTCTCACCGTGGTTTATTTTTAGTTATCTTATAGGCTTTAGCCCAAATTCTCTTAATCAAATATTATGACAGATTTCACTTTTTTGGTAACAAGGGAAAAAAGTTGTGTTTCAGTCTCACTAAAATTTCCAATAATCTTTTTTTCAGGTTGATCCTGTATTATGTTGGAATTGGAGTTACTGCCTTGATTTCTGGCTAAATACAGATTTCCTTTGGGGTTATGACTGCAGCTCGACAGACCAAGAGGATTTGAAAACAGTTTTTTCATTCAATTTTGTCTCAGGACATCAGCTGGTTTGACAGTTGTGACATCGGTGAAGTTAATACTCACATGACTAAGAGGATGGATGTGCAGTTTATCAACTTTGTTCTCATATATGATGTATAAATAACTTAACTGCATTTATTTTCTTGTTTCAGTGACATCAACAAAATCAATGATGGTGTTGGAGACAAGGTTGCTGTGTTGTTTCAAAACATGTCTACTTTTTCTGTTGGCCTGGTGATTGGTTTGGTGAAGGGCTGGAAACTCACCCTGGTGACTCTGTCCACATCACCTCTTATAACTGCTTCAGCAGCCATGTTTTGTAGGGTAGGCAAAATGACTAACGTAGAGTTACCTGGAAGCAGGAATGTGAACTAGATATTTTACTGGGTTTGTATAAAAAAGAAGGCATTTCTATTTTTTTTCTGTGTCCCAAAATAGGAAGGAATATTAACTACCCTTCTATCTTCAAGTTATTTGGCTACAGTGAGGTTTGGTTTTAATACCTTACTAACATTTTATAAAATTCCACTTCATTTAGAACCTAATGCAGTTTCAAATAATAGCATGGATAAAGCTTTATGCTGTTATACACTGAATGCTGGGAAAGCCTTGTATTGTCTAAATTCCCAGATAAATGTGTTTCAATTCATTTCACTAGAACAGAATGAGAAAATCCTAAAACAGTAAACACCTGAGCTATTATGTGACTATTTTATGTCAGCCATTTCAAGTTTATATTTTTATAAGCCTCTGAATTACCATTTTAAATGTCTGCTGATGTATACTTTTATGTAGTATGTAAATGTTTCAATTTTTTTAAACAAACTTTGTATTTACATTTAAATTATATTTTTAGCATTTGTTATACTATTTTAATCTTAATCTCTTTACAAGATATTAATCTATTTACAGCCTGGTTTTGAAACCAATGCTCTTTGTGCAAGGCAAAATATATATATATATATATCTGCCAATATAGTTCTACCAATGTGTATACCCATTTCCTAGATTGGAGGCACAGTGTATTTTTAAGAGATGGAGTTTTATTTTGTTTGGGGTTTTTTTTGGAGTTTAAAATTTTCAAAGCCAGTTGTTCTTTATGGAAGTCAAAGCCATAAAACTTGCTGAGTTTATTTGCTAGGAACATACAAATTCAACCAAACAAGAATTTTCAGCAATAAAAATATTCTGTGTTTGAATAATTCCTTCACAATAGACTTGGGTGTATAGACAGCAGATCTTTATTTAGTGTGACTTCTAGTGTTGACCTTGCAACACTTGTCAAAATCTTCATCCCCAGCTTATTTGAAATGAGGACCCCTCAGTAGGAAGATTACCCACAGTATGTTCCTAAAATCAGAGCCTTAACTGCCCAAGAATTGAAGTGGACAATGAGTTTTAAAAGAACAGCAATGGGGGGGGGGGGCTTCCCTGGTGGCACCGTGGTTGAGAGTCCTCCTGCCGATGCAGGGGACACGGGTTCGTGCCCCGGTCCGGGAAGATCCCACATGCCGCGGAGCGGCTGGGCCCGTGAGCCATGGCCGCTGAGCCTGGCATCCAGAGCCTGTGTTCCGCAACGTGAGACGCCACGACAGTAAGAGGCCCGCGTACCGGGAAAAAAAAAAAAAAAAAAAAAAAATATATATATATATATATATAATATATATATATATATATATTATATATATATACTCCTACTTCCTTATTTTTCTCTAAGTCTTTGATTGAAATTCTTTTTTCAAAGTTATTTTTTAAATTTTTTGTTACTTAATTACCATTATTGGAATAGTGTTGTCTTCTATCATTTTTCTTAACATAAATAGAGCATTTTAATTCCATTTTGCAACTACATTTGGGTTGGCTTCCTGAAGACTTAAGCACCGATTTTGTCGTTACATTGTGTGGGTTTTAAACAAGTATTTTTTAAATGAACATTTGAAACAAAGGCTTTTTTGTTAAATTGAAAAATAAATAATTACCCCCCCCAAAAGTCCACCCGCTTTAAATAAACAAACAAAGCACAGATTCTTCCAAAGAAAGAACAGATGTGAATTCTAGAGTAAAAGTGCAGGTGGGAGAGGAGGTACTCTCACTGGGGGTCCTTGATTTTTCACCTCCTTTAGAGAATTTTTCTTTGCTTGGCGCTTTGAAGGTTTTATATTAGTTTGTTTACAGAGTCTCTTTCTTTACAAATGAGGAGATCAAAGTGAAAGAATCCAAGGGTGTATTCCCATGTTTTGGGAAAATGTAAGCAAAGATAGGTGAGAGTTTCTCAACAGGATTACTGTTGTCATTTTGGGAAGGTAATTTTTTGTGAGGTTTCTCTCATATTGCAGGTCCCTGGGACACTAAATGCTGGTAACAACCCCCAGTTATTGAGAAAATTGTAAAAGTACTCCCCCTAAGTTGAAATGTCCCTATGAGATCCACTGCTAGAAAAAGAGGCTTTCTAGTGGTGAAATCCTATTCGTGGGAGTCGCTAAGAAGTCTGCCAATTGTTTTAGTTTGGAGTCTATTTTGCAACAATGTTACATATATTCTAAGAAAGAACTTCCTTAAATAGCTCACAGGGATATCTGGCAAGATTTCATTCAACTCTTGTAAGTTAGAAGATATAACTTTCACTAACTTGGTAGTCATGAAATTCACATAAATTATTTTGGTTGAAAATGTGAAAAAAAGGTTCCTGTGGCTAGTTAATAATCTTTAAGTACTCAAGTTAGATCTCCTCCTTATATAGCAAGATGATTAGCGTTTTTCTCCAAAATTATGTAGGTTATTATACACATACATGAAACAAACATAATAAGATCTAAATTTGTTTTTAGGTGCCAAAGAATATTTTCCTGTTTATAACATTGCATTTCTGAAGATAGGTAAATCATATTCTTATCCTAGTTTTATGGAATTTTTCCCCCATACTTTCCAATAGATTCTGAAAGGTCTGAATCTCAGAATTAAGTCTGGAGAGACAGTAGCAACGGCAGTGGGAAGAGTACAGCAGTCCAATTTCTGCAGAGGTTATATGATACTGATGACGGCTTTGTAAGTGCACCTAGCAAAATCACACGCAGTCCACACAATGAGATTTGGAAATTCCACCTATTACAGAGAGCTTACAGCTGTGTCAACTTTTAATTTTTAACAGTGGAACTGGGAGAGAAACCATATTGTTTTCTTTCCTGCATATTCATTCATTCAACAAATATTTACTGCACACCTACAAAGTGCCAGACATTCTTCTAGGTGCTGGGAATACATTGGTGAACAAAGCATAAAAACCTCTCTTCCCTCATCAAGTTTACATTCTAATATGTAGAGACAGACAATAAATAAAATAAGTAAATTATATACTATGTTAGAAGATAATAAATGCTACAGAGAAAAATAAAATAGTAATTTGTAGTATGCAGAACTTATCAAGAATTTCAGTTTCTCAAAACATCCCAAAAGAATAATATCTGTAGAAAATATACTCGCTCATTTTTTTCTGTCATCCATATGTTGCACTTAACTTTCTCACCCTTGTAAAGAGAACAAGACTATGATAGTCACAGAAGCACAATTCTTAATGCTTCTATTCAGTTTTTCAACTGTTATTTTTAAAAGAAAATCTACTCTTCTAAAACTTAAATTTGATTTCTTAAGTCTTCATTTGGAGTATACTAGACTCATGTATCCATGCTGATATTGAATAAATAAATGACTGGATTAGCATTCCTTACATAAAGCTGTTGCATAGAATATCCATGCCCAGACAGAATACCAGTTGGTGTGAAATACCAGAGTTATAATTGTGAAACCTTGGCTTCTGTCATTGGAATATGTTGGGATAATAGGTAATGGTACTATCTATGGAGAAGACAATGTTCATTTAATATTATTTATAGCAGTGAATAGAGTGCACTTTTACCTTTTGCAGAGGAGTGGGCTGTTGAAGGGAAGGAAGGATGTTTCCTAAAAAAAAATGCAAAGGTCACATCAGTCTTAAAATAACAAAACTGCAGTTTTTTACATGTGTTTACATGATAATATTTGTGGCTCCTAAAGTATATATCCTCATAATACCTAATTTGTGGATGGTAGAGTAAAGATACTCAGGTAGTTTGGCCAAATTTTAAGTCATTTTTTTTAGGTTTTATTAATTCCCAACTACCAGAAAAAGTCTATTGGCATTATACATGCTATAAATATTTTATCAAAATATAGTCAGTCATTGTTTCCTGAAATAACCTGCTTCTCAGCTTATGTTCTGGAGTAGTAAAAAGGACTCTAACCCAATGCAGTGAAAGGCATCACAACGTGATTCATTCCTTTGGATTCACAGATCACAGTGGATGGTAACGACATCAGAACTTTAAATGTGCAGCATTATCGAGAACATTTTGGAATGGTCAGCCAAGAGCCTGTTTTGTTTGGGACCACCATTAATAACAATATTAGATATGGACGAGATGGCGTGACTGATGAAGACACTGAGAAAGCAGCAAAGGAAGCAAATACTTTTGATTTTAGAATGGAGTTCCCCATGGTAAGTACACTATGTAGCCTATATCCTTAGCTTAAGTGTAAAGCACTGAAATACTCCAAAATAAGTTAAATAACAATAACATCTACAGAGTAGGGGGAGTGTGATTAATTTTTGCATTGTCCTAGGTGACACATCTGAAAATGAGAGAGCGTGATAACAACCAAAAGAAGAAATACATCCTTGAAAGGTCCAATTTTTAATCTGTTTAGTTCTTACTGGTTCTCACTGCAAATGGAAAAGAACAAAATAAGGGCTATGTTAAAATATAACAAAGAAATATGAAACAAAATCATCAGTGCAAGCTGAGGGAATAGCATGTATCTGCAAAAATGTTGGTTTGCAGCGCCATCTTGTGGCTAAGTGTGGGAATGTCACACCCAATGTTCAGATCGGTTCTGTGATAAGGCAAAGGAAAAATACCATTGAATTTAGAAGTACATGGAGCTAATATTGGACAAGACATGTGAAATGATAGTTGGAAAGAGATGCAGTAAACTATAATTTTGGGTATTAGGACATATAGGATCCTAATGGCTATTTAAAATTGATAGAGAGCTCTAAAAATATTTCTATTTCTCAAAGTATTTGTTCATCAGCATCCTCTGAAATTGTTGTGGGGAGCACCTCGTGAAATATGAAAGGATGAGATTTGAAATTAAAAACACAAATAAAATTCCAACATCCCAGAAGTCAACCATAACAAAAAAAGTTTGTTTTAATGGATATATTTTACAAACTACACTCCATAGGTCATAATAATTTTGTTCTCTTTTATTTCATAAAAACTTATGTTTGCCATTCATTACCACCTATCCCCATTATTAAGGGTCATAATTAGGACAGAAAACATTAAAGGCTTGAGTTCATTCTTTGCCGTGTGGTTTGGGAAAACACAGACTTCCTTTCTTTGACCTTTTGACACTTTCAGTGACTTCCTTTCCTCAAAACACCAACGATATTCAGTTTCCCACCTGGAATTAGAAAGTTTTCTAGTGCCTCTTAAATCATTCCCTACAAGTTATGACTTGCTTTTAATAAAAGTCCAATATTTACACAAAGATGTCCCTTGCTATAAATCTAAGAGTAAATCCTAAAGACATAATCCAAAGAACAAATTTAAGATGCTGGGTTATTATGATAGAAACTAAATTCCACAGTCATGGATAACCAGGGAAATAAGAATAAGCATAATAATAAATAAAAGTTACAAAAGTGGTTAATTCGTATAGGTGAAAATTTAGGGAAAGCTATACTGAGAAATAAATACCATTACTCCTTCTGTGATATACACATTTTTTTTTTTTTTTCGGTACACGGGCTTCTCACTGCTGTGGCCTCTCCCGTTGTGGAACACAGGCTCCAGGCGTGCAGGCTCAGCGGCCATGGCTCACGGGCCCTGCCACTCCACGGCACGTGGGATCCTCCCGGACCGGGGCACGAACCCGTGTCTCCTGCATCAGCAGGCAGACTCCCAACCACTGCGCCACCAGGGAAGCCCCACACATATTTTTGAATTAATATATTAGGATTAACTGATACTTGCTAGCCTTTTCCCATAAACAGCCATAAAACTGGCCAAAATATATGAGACATAGTACAATTGTTTCCAAGCACTGGATAAGAGGTATCACAAAACTGTAATTCCTGAGAGAAAGGAAAGTCATTAAGAAAGTCCATGAATTTTCAGCATGCTTCCTGGGAACAAATTTCTGACCATATCTCTGTAACATGGAATCCAGAGAGAACATGGCAGTCCCACTGAGCTAAAATGCAGAGATAGAATTTCAGGGCAGCTTAAGCAACTGGAGAGGCAAAATGAGAGAGCTGTGGACATGAGGTAGGGGGCAGAAGTCCATGTAGGCATCCCTTGGGAATCCTTCTCTGAGGATAAGATTACCCGTGGCTTACCAGAAAGCAGCTGCTACAAAGCCGAGAGTAGAGCAGAGATAGTAGAAGTCAAGCAGTATAGTGGAGATGTTGAAAACACAACCCAGCCAGAGTGGAGAGGTCACATTAACACCATTTTTAATACCTCAGGCATATAGCTGAGACACCAAAAAAAGTCACACCTTAGGGGTAAAGACCACACCTTAGAGTAAGGCTGACTCTAGACCTGCTCTAACAAATCCTAAAACCAAGCCATGACAAGATCCCTAAAGGAGATAGAACTTGGATGTTGGGTCCTGCCAAGTTTTGAGACTTTCTGTAGATTAACCCCAACAAAGCATAAAACCAAGATTACATAGTTCAAGATGATCAGTCAATATTTGAATTGCCTATGAGGATAAAAATCAACATTTTCTTCAGAAGAAAACAGAATTCAGAGTCTCTTCAACATTCATGCACAGAATTCAGTATATATTCTACAATACCTAGATGTGCAAAGAAACAGGAAACTATGACCCATAGGCAAAAAAAAAAAAAGAAAAAAACCTAAATGTTTATGCACTTAAGAAAAACTTCAAAATGCAAGAAGAAAAACTGGTACATCTGAAAGGAGAAAGAGACACATCCACATTTTTAGCTGAAGGCTTTAGTACTTGATAGAAAAAGCAGGCAAAAAATTACTAAGGATATAGATGACCTGAACAATACTATCAACCAACTAGATCTAACTGATATTTACAGAACACTTCACCCAATAACAGCAGAAAACATTTCTCTCAAGTGCACGGGACTGTTCACTGAGCTAAACAATATGCTTTTTTTTTAACATCTTTTTTGGAGTATAATTGCTTTACAATGGTGTGTTAGTTTCTGCTTTATAACAAAGTGAATCAAGTGTACATATACATATATCCCCATATCTCCTCCATCTTGCATCTCCCTCCCACCCCTCTAGGTGGACACAAAGCACGGAGCTGATCTCCCTGTGCTATGCGGCTGCTTCCCACTAGCTATCGATTTTACCATTGGAAGAAAAAACTTATAAATTCAAAGGAAATATGTAAAGTATGTTCTTAGGCCATAATAGAATTAAAATGTAGAAATTGATAACAGAAATATATCTGGAAAATCCACAAATATTTGAAAATTAAAGAACCTACTTCTACATAACCTATGGCTCAAAGAGGAAGTTTCGAGGAAAATTAAAAACTATTTTGAAGTAAATGAAAATGCAAGATATCAGTATTTGTGGAATACAGTTGATCTTTGAACAACATGAGTTTGAACTGTATGTGTTCACTTATACATGGATTCTTTTTTCAATAAATACATACTGTAGTACTACACGACCCACAGCTGGATGAATTCAAGGATGTGGACACAGAGGACCAACTGTAAAGTTATACTTGGTTTTTGACTGCACGGGGGTTGGTGCCCCTAAAACCTACATTGTTCAAGCATCAACGTACAGTTAAAGCCCTGCTTTAAGAGAAACTTACAGCATTATGTGCTTACTTTTTAGAAAAGAAAAAGATCTAAAATCTGTAAACTAAGTTTCCACCTTGAGAAACTAGAGTAAGAAGAGCAAATCAAACCCAAAGCAAGTACAAGAGAAATAATAAAGACTAGAGCAGAAATCTGTAAAATCAAAAACAGAAAAACATTAGAAACAGTCATTGAAACCAAAAGCTGTTTCCTTAAAAGATCAATAAAATCAGTAAAACTGTAGGAAGCCTGATGAAAAACAAGAAAGAGAAGAGAATTTACCAATATCGGGGATCAAAGAAGGTACATCACTATTAATCCCAAAGACATTAAAAGGTTAATACAGGAATACTATGAACAAAGATATGCCTATAAATTTGCTAACTTAGATGAAGTTCTATTCCTTGAAAGACACAAACTACCAAGACTCACTCAAAGAGAAGTAAATAAATAACTTTAGTAAGACCTATAACTGAAAAAATAAACGATCTCTAAATAGTAGCAACAAGTACAAATAAAATTTTAAAAAGTGGCATTCACAATAGCATCAAAAAATATAAAGTAGAATAATGAAAGATCTGTAAATCTTCTATGTAAAAAAGACAGAACATTGCTGAGAGAAATTAAAGAATACCTAAATAGAGAGGAGCTTCAAAATGGCGGAAAAGTCACGGAGAGCAACTTCCTCTCCACAAATACATCAGAAATACATCTACACGTGGAACTGCTCCTACAGAACACCTACTGAATGCTGGCAGAAGACCTCAGACATCCCAAAAGGCAAGAAACTCCCCATGTACCTGGGTAGGGCAAAAGAAAAAAGAAAAAAACAGAGACAAAAGAATAGGGACGGTACCTGCACCAGTGGGAGGGAGCTGTGAAGGTGGAAAGGTTTCCACACACTAGAAGCCCCTTCACTGGCAAAGACTGCGGGTGGCAGAGGGGGGAAGCTTCGGAGCCACGGAGGAGAGCGCAGTAACAAGGTGCGGAGGGCAAAGCGGAGAGATTCCCGCACAGAGGAGCGGTGCCGACCAGCACTCACCAGCCCGAGAGGCTTGTCTGCTCACCCGCCGGGGTGGGCGGGGGCTGGGAGGTGAGGCTTGGGCTTTGTCGGAAGCCGGGAAAGGACTGGGGTTGGCTGCGTGAACACAGCCTGAAGGGGTTAGTACGCCACGGCTAGCCAGGAGGGAGTCCGGGAAAAGTCTGGAGCTGCCGAAGAGGCAAGAGTCTTGTTCTTGCCTCTTTGCTTCCAGGTGTGCGAGGGGAGGGGATTCAGATCACTGCTTAAAGGAGCTCCAGAGACTGGCGCGAGCCACGGCTATCAGCGCGGACCCGAGACAGGCATGAGATGCTAAGGCTGTGGCTGCCGCCACCAAGAAGCCTGTGTGAGAGCACAGGTCACTATCCACACCTCACTTCCCAGGAGCCTGTGCAGCCCGCCACTGCCAGGATCCCGAGATCCAGGGACACCTTCCCCGGGAGAACACATGGCGCGCCTCAGGCTGGTGCAACGTCATGCCGGCCTCTGCCGCCGCAGACTCGCCCCGCACTTCGTGCCCCTCCCTCCCCCCAGCCTGAGTGAGCCAGAGCCGCCGCCGAATCAGCTGCTCCTATAACCCCATTGTGTCTGAGCGGAAACAGACACCCTCAGGCGACCTACACGCACAGGCAGGGCCAAATCCAAAGCTGAACCCCAGGAGCTGTGTGAACAAAGAAGAAAAAGGGAAATTTCTCCCAGCAGCCTCAGGAGCAGCGGATTAAATCTCCACCATCAACTTGATGTACCCTGCATCGGTGGAAAACCTGAATAGACAACGAATCATCCAAAATTGAGGAGGTGGACTTTGGGAGCAAAGATATATATATATATATATATTTTTTTTTTTTTTTTTTTCCCTTTTCCTCCTTTTGTGAGTATGTATGTGTATGCTTCTGTGTGTATTTTGTCTGTACAGCTTTTCTTTTACCATTGCTCCTAGGGTTCTTTCTGTCCGTTCTTTGGGTTTGTTTTTACTTTTTAAAATTTTTTTCTTACTAATTATTTTTTCTGTTTTATTTTAATAACTTTATTTTATGTTACTTTATTTTATTTTATCTTCTTTCCTTCTTTCTATTTTTTCTCCCTTTTATTCTGAGCTGTGTGGATGAAAGGCTGTTGGTGCTCCAGCCACGCATCAGGGCTGTGCCTCTGAGGTGGGAGAGCCCAGTTCAGGACACTGGTCCACAAGAGACCTCCCAGCTCCACGTAATATCAAATGGCGAAAATCTCCCAGAGATCTCCTTCTCAACACCAAGACCCAGCTTCACTCAATGACCAGCAAGCTACAGTGCAGGACACCCTATGCCAAACAACTAGCAAGACAGGAACACACCCCATCCATTAGTAGAGAGGCTGCCTAAAATCATAATAAGGCCACAGACACCCCAAAACACACCACCAGACATGGACCTGCCTACCAGAAAGACAAGATCCAGCCTCATCCACCAGAACACAGGCAATAGTCCCCTCCACCAGGAAGCCTACACAACCCACTGAACCAGCCTTAGCCACTGGGGACAGACACCAAAAACAACGGGAACCTTGAACCTGCAGCCTGTGAAAAGGAGACCCCAAACACAGTAAGTTAAGCAAAATGAGGAGACAGGAAAACACACCACAGATGAAGGAGCAAGGCAAAAACCCACCAGACCTAACAAATAAAGAGGAAATAGGCAGTCTACCTGAAAAAGAATTCAGAATAATGATAGTAAAGATCCAAAATCTTGGAAATAGAATAGAGAAAATACAAGAAATGTTTAACAAGGACCTAGAAGAACTAAAGAGCAAACAAACAAAGATGAACAAGACAATAAATGAAATTTAAAATTCTCTAGAAGGGATCAATAGCAGAATAACTTAGGCAGAAGAACAGATAAGTGACCTGGAAGATAAAATAGTGGAAATAACTACTGCAGAGCAGAATAAAGAAAAAAGAATGAAAAGAACTGAGGACAGTCTCAGAGACCTCTGGGACAACATTAAATGCACCAATATTTGAGTTATAGGGGTCCCAGAAGAAGAGAAAAAGAAAGGGACTGAGAAAATATTTGAAGAGATTATAGTTGAAAACTTCCCTAATGTGGGAAAGGAAATAGTTGATCAAGTCCAGAAAGAACAGAGAGTCCCATACAGGATAAATCCAAGGAGAAACACACCAAGACACATCTTAATCAAACTATCAAAAATTAAATACAAAGAAAATATATTAAAAGCAGCAAGGGAAAAACAACAAATAACACACCAGGGAATCCCCATAAGGTTAACAGCTGATCTTTCAGCAGAAACTCTGCAAGCCAGAAGGGAGTGGCAGGACATATTTAAAGTGATGAAGGAGAAAAACCTACAACCAAGATTACTCTACCCAGCAAGGATCTCATTCAGATTCGACAGAGAAATTAAAACCTTTAGAGACAAGCAAAGCTAAGAGAATTCAGCACCACCAAACCAGCTTTACAACAAATGCTAAAGGAACTTCTCTAGGCAGGAAACACAAGAGAAGGAAAAGACCTACAATAACAAACCCCAAACAAGTAAGAAAATGGTAATAGGAACATACATATCGATAATTGCCTTAAATGTAAATGCATTAAATGCTCCAACCAAAAGACATAGACTGGCTGAATGGATTCAAAAACAAGACATGTATATATGCTGTCTACAAGAGACCCACTTCAGACCTGGGGACACATACAGACTGAAAGTGAGGGGATGGAAAAAGATTCCATGCAAATGGAAATCAGAAGAAAGCTGGGGTAGCAATTCTCATATCAGACAAAATAGACTTTAAAATAAAGACTATTACAAGAGACAAAGAAGGCCACTACATAAGGATAAAGAGATCAATCCAAGAAGAAGATATAACAATTGTAAATATTTATGCACACAACATAGAAGCCCCTCAATACATAAGGCAAATACAAACAGCCATAAAAGGGGAAATGGACAGTAACACAATCATAGTAAGGGACTTGAACAACCCCACTTTCACCAATGGACAGATCATCCAAAATGAAAATAAATAAGGAAACACAGGCTTTAAATGATACATTACACAAGATGGACTTAATTGTTATTTTTAGGACATTCCATCCAAAAACAACAGGATACACTTTCTTCTCAAGTGCTCGTGGAACAGTCTCCAGGATAGATCATAACTTGGGTCACAAATCAAGCCTTGGTAAAATTAAGAAAATTGAAAGTGTATCAAGTATCTTTTCTGACCACAATGCTATGAGACTAGATATCAATTACAGGAAAAAATCTGTAAAAAATACAAACACACAGAGGTAAACAATACACTACTTAATAAACAAGAGATCACTGAAGAAATCAAAGAGGAAATCAAAAAATACCTAGAAACAAATGACAATGAAAACACGATGACACAAAATCTATGGGATGCAGCAAGAGCAGTTCTAAGAGGGAAGTTTATAGCAATACAATCCTACCTCAAGAAACAAGAAACATCTCAAATACACAAACTAACCTTACACCTCAAGCAATTAGAGAAAGAAGAACAAAAAACCCTCAAAGTTAAGAGAAGGAAAGAAATCATAAAGATCAGGTCAGAAATAAATGAAAAAGAAATGAAGGAAACAATAGCAAAGATCAATAAAACTAAAAGCTGGTTCTTTGAGAAGATAAACAAAGTTGATAAACCATTAGCCAGACTCATCAAGAAAAAAAGGGACAAGGAAGAAAAGGGAGAAAAATCTACAAACAATAAATGCTGGAGAGGGTGTGGAGAAAAAGGAACACTCTTGCACTGTTGGTGGGAATGTAAATTGATACAGCCACTATGGAGAACAGTATGGAGGTTCCTTTAAAAACTACCATATGACCCAGCAATCCCACTACTGGGCATATACCCTGAGAAAACCATAATTCAAAAAGAGACATGCACCAAAATGTTCATTGCAGCTCTATTTACAATAGCCAGGACATGGAAGCAACCTAAGTGTCCATCAACAGATGAATGGATAAAGAAGATGTGGCACATATATTCAATGGAATATTACTCAGCCATAAAAAGAAACGAAATTGAGTTATTTGTAGTGAGGTGGATGGACCTAGAGTGTGTCATACAGAGTGAAGTAAGTCAGAAAGAGAAAAACAAATACTGTATGCTAACACATATATATGGAATCTAAAAAGAAAAGAAAACATCATGAAGAAACTAGGGGCAAGAGGAGAATAAAGACACAGACCTACTAGAGAATGGACTTGAGGATATGGGGAGGGGGAAGGGTAAGCTGTGACAAAGTGAGAGAGTGGCATGGACATATATACACTACCAAACGTAAAATAGATAGCTAGTGGGAAGCAGCCACGTAGCACAGGGAGATCAGCTGGGTGCTTTGTGACCACCTAGAGTAGTGGGATAGGGAGGGCGGGAAGGAGGGAGACCCAAGAGGGAAGAGATATGGGAACATATGTATATATATAACTGATTCATTTTGTTATAAAGCAGAAACTAACACACCATTGTAAAGCAATTATACTCCAATAAAGATGTTAAAAAAATAAAAAATAAAAACATAAAGAATACCTAAATAAATAGGATGTACCTTATTCCTTGATTTAGAGATTGAATATTTTTAAAGGTATGGATTCTCCCCAAATCGATCTATAAATTTAATGCTATTTCAATCAAAATCCCAGCAGTCTTTTTTCATGTGCAGAAATCAACATGCTGATTACAAAATTTATTTGGAAATTTAAAGGACCAAAAATAACCAAAACAATTTTGATAAAAGAACAACAAAGCTTGAAGACCTACAATAGCTAATTTTAAGACAACAATTAAGACAGTGGTAATGACATAACAATGGACTTGTAGGTCAGTGGAACACAATAGAGAGTCTAGAAATAGACCCACACATACCTAGTCAATTGATTTTTGACAAGGTCAATGTAATTCAATGGGAGAAAGGAAAGTCTTTTCAACAAATGGTGTTGGAAAAATTGGATATCCATATGGAAAAAAAAAAAAAGAAATGTGTCCCTTACCTCATACTATATACACGTATAATTTGCCATGAATCTTAGACCAAATGTAAAAACTTAAGCCATAAAACTTCAAAATAAAAACTTAGGAGAAAATCTTTGTGACCTTAAGGTAGGCAAAAATTTCTGGGAAAAGCACTTACTATTTTAAAAAATTATAAACTGGGCTTTATTGAAAATAAAACCCTTTAAAAGACACCATTTAGAGAATAAAAAGGCAAGACACAGAGTGAAAGAAAATATTCAATACACAGACCTGACAAAGGATGTGCACCCAGAATATATAAAGAACTTTGCAAAATGGTAATTAGACAAAAAAATAAAATAAAATAAAAACCGGACAAAAACTTGAGCAGACATTTCACCAAAAAATAATCAAATGAGAAAATGTACATGAAAAATATTCAACATTATTAGTCACCAGGGAAACCCTAAGTAAAACCACAATGAGATACCATTTCACATTCAATAGAATGGCCAGAATTAAAAGGAATAACAATTATAACTTCTGGTTAGGATATAAAGCGATTGGATCTCTCTTTCATTCTAAATAAAGTGAGATTGGTACAATCATTTTAGAAAGAAATTTTACAGTTTACTATAATGTTAAACATAACACTTATGACTCAGCATTCTATTCCTACATATTTTTCCAAAAGAAATGAAAATATGACTACAAGAGTATCATGTACATGAATGTTCTAACAGCTTTATTCATAATATTCAAAAAGTGGAAATAGCCCAAATGTTCATCAGCAGCTGAAGGTATAAACAAATTGTGATTTATATAGGGTTGCCAGATGAAATACAGAATTTTCAGTAAAATTTGAATCTCAGATAAACAATAATTTTTAGTATGAATATATCCCAAGTATTGTATGAAATATACTAAAAGAGTATTCCATTGTTACCTGAAAATCAAAATTAACTGAGTTCCATGATTCTTGGTGTGTTTTTGTTTTTGCTAAATCTGGCAACCCAAGATAGATGCACATTGTGAATAAATAGGAGTGAATTACTGATACACATAACATGGATGAATCTCAAAAATATTATGCTAGATAAAACAGACCAAAAAAGTACACAATGCAATTATATCAAGGCTGCAGGATACAAGATTAATATACAAAAGTCACCTTTCTATATACCAACAATGAACAAGTAGAATTGGACATTAAAAACACAATACCATTTATATTAGGACTCCAACAAATGAAATACTTAAGTATAAATCTAACAAGATACGTACAAGATTTATATAAAGAAAACTACAAAACTCTGACAAATAAAATCAAAGAATTAAATAAATGGAGAGATAGTCCATATTCATGGAAAGGAAAACTCAATATTGTCAAGACGTCAGTTCTTCCAACTTGATCTATAGATTCTATGCAATCTCAAAATCCCAGCAAGTTATTTTGTGGATATCAACAAACTGATTCTAAAGTTTATGTGGAGAGGCAAAAGACCAAGAATTGCCAACACGATGTTGAAGAAGAACAAAGTTAAAAGACTACACTATCCAACTTTCCAAGATTTATTGTAAAGCTACAGTAATCAAGGCAGTACAGTATTGGTGAAAGAAAAACAAATAGATCAGTTCAACAGAGTCCAGATAGTGTTTCTTTTAAAGATACCAGTGCATTCTAAAAATGTCTTTAAAACTTTGAAAATCGGTTCAGATTATTATTAATCTTCCTTAAAATCCTTGATTATCCTATGTTCTCATGTCTTTTAGTCCTAGCCAAATTTTTCTTAGGGCTTCTCTTCACTACACTCTTTTAAAATAGTTGTTTGTTTTTACAAAGAACAAATCATAAGTCAATACCAGCCAGGCTGAAGTAGAGATTAAGCTGGCACTAAAACACAACTGTGATTGCCATTTCCTGTTCTAATCATCTGACCATGCTGCCTTCTGTTGCTGTTTTCTTTCCTATTTTTCATTAGAAACTTAATACCTTGGTAGGGGAAAAAAGGAGCTCAGAGGAGTGGAGGACAGAAACAGAGAATCACGATTGCTCGAGCTTTAGTTCAAAACCCGAAGAAAATAATTTTATTATCTTCAGTTGTTTGTTAAGTTATTTAGAAGTGAGAATGAAGAGATTCCAGGCTATAAAAAGAAAACATTGTTCTATAGTGTACTATTCCAAGTTCCTAATTAGGTAGTACACATGGCTTCAACTCAGCAAAGAGTTTAGATTTTGAATGTGTTTTCTTTTCTAAAGGATCTTAACCTAAGCATGCATATGTATTCACATGCAAGTTGAAAGGAAGAGATCGGTGAGGAAGTGAGTCCCTTATTAAATATAGCTTCTAAGTGCCAGAAATTTTTCTTTTTGCCACCACGTTTTACAAAAGAGAAAGCATTCTCAGACAAGCACAGTGATGTGACAGTAATTCCATATTGTTCAGCTACGGTACCAATATTGACCCAGAAGAATGCCAAGCCAATTGGCTTTCAACATCATAATGATGTTGTTAAGACACCAAAATTCCTGTATTTCCCATATAACTACCATAGAGACTTTCTTATAGCAGATGATCAGTTAAACTTTGGTAGCTAAAAGATGTGGAAATTTGTTAAAGAGTAGTGAGAGGTTTGTCAGACTGTATTTTTGAAGTATTGGGTACTAGGGTTTTCCAGGAGCCTCTTGAGGTATGAAAGAAGGTGGGGAGGTGAGGTAGATGAGCAGGCAGGGCTGCACCTCCCCCCACCCCTGCCATCGACAATTCATAAAGAGGAGTTACTCATTAACTTGTATGGTTTATTTACATATATCAAGTTTTCACATGTGCTTTCATTTGATGAAAGGATTTTTCATCTTAAAAAAAAGTTTGAAGACCATAGGACTGCATCATGGAGCAAATGTTATCAGTAGGCCCCAAGTCCACCTGAGGCAAACTTCCAGGAGGCAGTCAGTGGGAACTTGTGGTCCCATAGGTTTCCCACCTCATGCTTTCTGTGAGACACTAGAACTCTGTGTTTCCAGGCTTCTCCAGAGAGTATATTACCCTGTTAACTGACCCAGCAGTCAAATGCAGGCCCTCTCAACTGCTCACAGCTTTGCATTGTTCTCCTTTCTTTTCTCCTTTCTCTGCCCATCCTTATTCAAGGCCCATGGCCACCAATGGTGAGAAGCTAGCTGGTCTCCTCAGGCCTTTATCTCTGCCCTAGCAATTCTGGGAGGAATGTTATAAAGCACCCTCTATTTCAAAATCCAAGCTAATTACCTGATGACTTATGGTTGTGCATGGAATTGTGAAGTAATCTGAAAATGCCAGCAGTGTCAAGTAGAGATCTTCCTGTTGACCTTTCTTTGGTCATATAACTAATTGTTTGGATTTTAGCTTTGTATAAACTGTGAAGGAGGAGAGGAGATGCTAGGAAATCCTTTCAAATAGATAGTTTCTAGAAGAAATAATAGCAACAGAGACATATTGAAAATCTATCACACCTAGGCATCTGAGGAAAACAGTGGAATGGATTGCACTACCTTCCTTATCTTTACAGTAATTCTTGCTAAAAGACAAAGCATATGCTCTAATTTCTTTGATCAGTTTTCTAAGAGGCCTTGGCTTCCAAAGTCTTTTCTCTATTTTAAGTCTGAAATGATTAGTTTGGAATTTTTTTTTCCCTATGGCTAGTATATCAGTTTTAGGTCCCACATATGATGTAGTGAAGTTGTATTCTTGTAGTGTACTTTATAGTACCTTAAGTGTGTATGGTATTTGTAGGCTCATTTGATAGGCCTTTGGAGCAGTTTTTCCCTTTTAAATTATTACGTGTTTCTGTAATTTATTTCATATACTCACATACTAATTCATGATATAACAAATTAAATTGTAACATAATACAGACTTTATTCAAATGTTTGTAGTTTAGACCAGGAGCCTGGCAGCATAAAGATGATATAACTGGGTAAGCTCAGGCCGTTCCTGTCTGGGGAACATCAATGCACACTAAGGCACAAATGTAGAAATGGTCATCACTTATTGTCAGTTTTCAGGTGTCAGACAACAGTATGAACTTTCGCAAAATAAGTAAACCTGCACCATGTGTAATACCTAATAAGTGAAGAAATATGAGAATATATGTGTATAAAAATGCCTGTAAGCCCCTCTTTGAAGATGAGAAGAGCTAGAATAGTACAAACCTGCACCAAGAAAACTTGTGATTCTGATTCTGTCACAAGAGGCTGCACAACATTCTCGACCTTTTCTAGTTGCAATCTCCTAATTGTTTGATTTTACAGCATTCTCTCTCCCCACATTCTTCTTTAAGTATGATGTGTTATATGTGCCCTTTTATATTTTAAAATTAAACTTCATATACATCACTTTGTTTTAAGAAATGTTTGCTAGTACTGTGAAAACCATTGAGCTAATTGGTAACATAGCTTCATCAGTAAGGTTTGAGCTCTGTTTGCTTTTAGGAAATAATATTTGTAACCTCAAGGAAATGTAATTGAATCAATGGGAGAAATATGGGCCAGGAGCCTGGGTGTCTGGGTGTTTTCACTTTTGCAGTGATAGTTCTTCTAATGCATTCCCACTCAACAACAGTGTTCTTAACATTCTCTTTTAAGTCACTGTAATTAAGTCCTAGGGTCTCCAAGACCCAAAACAGAATTCAGACTTCAAGTTTGAATGAGAGAACAGGAATCAGTATAGTCTGAATGTCTTACCCCTAAAAACTAGGCACATCAGACAAACCCAACCTGAGGGACCTTCTATCAAGTATGAGACAGGTATTCCTCAAAACTGTCAAGTACCTCAAAAATAAGAACTATCTGATAAATTGTCCCAGCCAAGAGGAGCTTAAGGAGACATGATGACTAAATGCAATATGATATTCTGGAGAGGATCCTGGAACAGAAAAAGGATAATAGATTAAAATTAAGGATATCTGAATAAAGTTTGAAGTCTAGTTAGTGATTAGTTTTATATTATTTTGTTAGTTGTGACAAAAGCACTATAGAAATCTCAGATGTTGATACTGGAGTATACTATGTGCAGGGTACATGGATATTGTACTACCTCTGCAAATTTTTTATAAGTCTAAAATTATTCTAAAATAAAAATTTTATTTAAAAAACTAAAACGAAAAAGCTAATTACATTTTTTACTAATTTTTCATACCATTCATAAGAATGTTTCTATATAAGCAAGGCTTAGAATTACCACATAAAAGTAAATAAGAGACTGAGGAAAACAAAAGGCTAAGAATAAAAACTCATTCCCCAAGTATTATCCACTCATCAGTTTAATAAAATGTCTATGTATTTGGCAATATGAAAAATAAAGGAAGCACTAAGCATTGCAGTACTTAGACCTCTCTTCTATGGCAGAGTATGTTACACATAAATATCATCTATAGAAACTCACATATATCCATTATCAGATCTTGCTGAAGTTAAAAAAAAGAAATCTTCCTACCTACAATGAAGTTAGTTGCTCCTCAATCCGCTTTTTCATTATATTTACAAAACATTCATTAAAATGTCTCAGTCTCATCGGGGATTCTTGCAGAACTTCAAGAATGGCCAGCTGGGGTGCTGTATACCAATGTTTCTTTTGTTTGATTTTCTTTTTCTTAAGTTTTTTTGAGGTTTGATTGACTTACAATAAACTGCATATACTAAAGTATACAACTGGAAAAGTTTGGGCATATATGTATACCTGTGAAGCCATCACCACAGTCAAGCTTGTCAACCAATCACTCCCCAAAATTTTTTCATGCTTTTTGTAATCACTGCACCCCAACCTTCCCAACTCTTCTTCCCTGAATCTTAACAGCAACTGATTTGTTTACTGCACTATAGACTAGTGTGTATTTTCTAGAGCTTTATGTAAATGGAATCAGATGGTATGTATCCTGTTCTATGTGGCTTCTTTCACTAAGCATAATTGTTTTGAGACTCGTGCATGTTGTGGAATGTATTAGTAGTTCCTTCCTTTTTGTTGGTGAATGGTATTCCATTATATGGATATACCACAGTTTGAGCTATTGGTATTGATGCCCACTTGAGTTATTTGGTTTGTTTGCAGGTTTTAAATATTATAGGTAAGGCTGCTCTGAACATTCACGTGTAAGTCTTTCTGTGGACCTGAGCTTTTATTTCTCTTGGGTAAATACCTAGGATTTGAATGGATGAATCTTATGATAGGAGTATGTTTAACTTTTTAATTAAGTGCCAAACTATTTTCCTTATGTTCCTATAATATATGAGAATTCCAGCTACTCCACATACTTGTTAATACTTGATATATCCAGGAATTTTGATTTTAGAAATGTGTAGTGGTGTCTTATTTTTCTTTTAATCTGAGTTATCCCGATGACTAATGATGTTGAGCATTTTTATGTGCTTATTGACCATCCATATCTCTTCTTTGTTAAAGTGTCTGTTCACATGTTATGCTCATACCATTTTTTGATTGGTCATTTGTTTTCTTGTCTTTGAGTTTTGAGAGTTCTTTATATATTCTTTACATTCTGGATATAAGGATTTTATTAGATAACTGATTGGAAAATATTTCTCTCATCTGGGACTTGTCTTTCATCCTCTTATGAGATCTTCCAAAGAACAGAAGTCTTTGATTTTGAAGAAGTTCAATTTATCATTTTTTCTTTTATAAATCAAGCTTTTAGTGTTCTACTTGAGAAATCTTTGCCAACTCCAAGATCACAAATATTTTCCCCTACACTGTCTTCTAGAAGTATTATAGTTTTAGTTTTACATTTAGGTTTATGATAAATTTTGAGTTAATTTCTGTTCATGGTGTTTTGTATGGTGAGAACTTTGTTTCATTGTTGTTTTGTTTTATTTTGTTTGCACATTGCAGTTGTTCCAGTTGAAAAGACTGTTTTTCTGCATGGAACTGCCTTTACACCTTTGTAGAAAATCAGTTTGTGCATATGTATATATGGGTCTATCTTTAGACTCTCTGTTATACTGATGTCTCTATGGCTTATTTTCCTTCTTTATATTTAATTGATTTCAGCTTGGATCTTTATTATTTCCTTTCTTCTTCTTACTTTAAGTTTAACTTGCTCTTCCCTCTTTGTTTTCTTAGGTTGAATCTGAGGTCATTTACTTGAGAAATGTTATTTGGATTCCAAGCATTTGGGGATTTTCCAGAGATGTTTCTATATTGAATTCTAATTTAACGATTTTGTGGTCAGAGAACATACTTTGTATGACTTGAATTTTTTTAAATTTATTAAGACTTTATTTATGACACAGAATATGGTCTCTCTTGGTAAATATTCTATGTAGACTTGGAAATAATGTGCATTGCTGTTGTTGGATGAAGTGTTCTATGAATATCGATTATGTGAAGTTGGTTAATAGTGTTATTCAAGTCTTCCTTATCCTTATAGATTCTCTGTGTACTTGTTCTATAAATTATTGAGAGAGGGATATTGAATTCTCCAACTATTATTGTGGATTGGATTTGTCCTTGCAGTTGTATCCGTTTTGGTGTCATGTATTTGAGATCTCTGTTATGATGGGCATAAACATTCAGGATTGTCAGGTCCTCTTGATGAATTGATCCCTCTATCATTATGAAGTAAACTTCTCTACTCTGGTTATGTCCTTTGCTCCTCAGTCTTCTTTTTCTGATACTCATATAGCCCACCCCAGCTCTCTTTTACTTAGAGTTATCATAGTATATCTTGTTCCATCCTTTTAATGTAGACCTATTTGTGTCTTTATTTAAAAAATGTGTTTCTTGTAGGTGGCATACAGTTGGTTCTTGGCTTTTTTTTTTTTTTTTTTCGGTATGCGGGCCTCACACTTTTGTGGCCTCTCCCGTTGCAGAGCGCAGGCTCCGGAAGCACAGGCTGAGTGGCCATGGCTCACGGGCCCAGCTGCTCCGTGGCATGTGGGATCTTCCCGGACCGGGGCACAAACCCGTGTCCCCTACATTGGCAGGCGGATTCTCAACCACTGCGCCACCAGGGAAGCCCGGTTCTTGGCTTTGTATTCAGTCTGACAATCCTTGACTTAATTGGAGTATTTAGACCATTTACATTGAATGTGATTATTGATATGAATTAACTTAAATAGATCATTTTGCTATTTTTCTGCTCTTGTTCCTGTTTTCCTCATGTTCTCCCTTCACTTGGATTACCTGAGTACTTTTTATGATTCCTTTTCATCTCTTTTGTAAGTTTATTAGCTATAACTCTTTGTTATTTCAGTGATGGGTTTAGGGTTTATAGTATATACCTTTAACTGATCACAGTCTACCTTCAAATTATATTACATCACGTCTCATATAGTAAAAAAATTTACATTTGTATACTTCCATTCCTCCATTTCTGGCCTTCAAGCTATTATTATTATAATTATCTAATTATCTAATAGTAATATACATGTGTTATAAACTTATAGATGTATTATAAACCCAATGCTACATTGTTTTCACTGTTGTTATTTTCTTTTTTTTTTGCTTAAATCATCAATTATTTTTAAAGAGATTTAAATAATAAGGAAAAAATTATATAATTTCCCATGTATTTACCATTTCCAGTGCTATTTATTTCTTTAATGTCCTTGTCTGCTAAATTTTACATCTGTGTTAGTTCTGGAGCAGTCCCCATTAATTGATTTTTCTTCTTGTTATTAGTTGTATTTTCTAGCTTTTTGGCATGCCTGGCCAATTTTTATTGGGTGTCATAAATTGTGAATTTTACCTTGTAGGGTTCTGGTTATTTTTATATTCTTAGAAATATTCTTGACTTTTGCTGAGAGATGCAACTTTTACTTAAAACAAGTTGACATTTTTTTCTTTGCTTTTAATTTTTGTTAGGCTAGACCAGAGCTATTTTTAGTCTAAAGCAAATTATTCTCCACTATGGAGGCAGGACTCTTTTGAGTACTCTACCCAATGCCCCTGTGAATTATAAAGCTTCGCAGTCATGCTGGTTGGAACAGGTATGACACCCTCTAATCCTTTCAGGTGCCTCCTTCTCTAGCCTTGAGTAGTTTCCACATTCTTCTACAGTCAGTTCTCCATTGAATACTTGAGAGGGATCCTCTAAAGATTTCCCAAGTTCTCTCTGCATTTTTTTCCTCTATAACACTCTTCTCTGTGAACTCTTGCTGTCTTGGTCTTCCCAAACCCTTAACCCCACCTCCTTAACTCAGCAAGTCAACCAACTCCACTTGCATTCCTCCTCCACACACTGCACCCTGAAAACTCTGTCAAGGAAATAGCTGGGGCAATTGTAGTATTCTGTGTTCTGAAACACTTTCTGTGTTTCAAGGGATCACTGTGCTTCATTGCCTAATAAATATTCAGTGTTTTGAAAACCATTTTTTTCAGTTGTTTTCTTGGTTTCAGGTGGGAGAATAAATCTTATCATTGATACTCCATCTTGGTTCAAAGGAAAAGTCTGTCTTTTATTTTATACAATTGACTCTTCATTTTTCGAGGCACTGTCTTGGTATTCTCCTTTCCCAATATATTTATTTCTTATATTTTACAAAGTTCAGAAATCACCCATTTTTTAAATCATACAATATAAACTATTAGAGAGTAGAGTTTGTAAATATTATTTGAATGAAGTATATATTATAGAATATAATATATATAATATATAATATTTATATAATTATATATATAATATATAAATATATATAATATATATAATATAATATATAGTATATATTATAGAATTGAAAATAGCTCTTTGGTATGCATGCTTAGTATTGTAAGATCACTATTAAGGATCAGTAATTCTCATCATTACCTGCATTTCAACACAAGGAGTTTAAATAGTTCTACTTTGTTCATGTGTAAAACTGTTTACAGAAGTGTACAAAAAGAGTAGGCCGAATGAAAAGCCTACACTTAGTGCTGTTGTAAGGTACAGGAAAAGAAAACTTGCAGGGTATAAGAAGCAATCAATGCAAAGGGCTTTAGTCACATTAACAGGAAGACATCTCACAGAGATGCAGTGGGGTTTGTGGACTTAAAGCATTCAAAGGACCTGAGTGTGCATTTCAGCATTACCACCTGCCTGCTATGTGGACTGACATCCATTACATAACTTTCTGAGCCTCAGTTTCTCTATCTCTTAGAGGAAAATAAGCATACATTCCAAATCAGCTCATGGGACAGTGTGAGCAAAACCAAACAGAGAACTGTTAGTTATAGAACCTTTTAAACTCTAACATTCTTTAAAATGTAAGATATTTTCAAAAGTAATAATTATTTTTGCCATCAGTCATTAATAATTAATCATAGGGCTTCCCTGGTGGCGCAGTGGTTGAGAGTCCGCCTGCCAATGCAGGGGACATGGGTTCGTGCCCCGGTCTGGGAAGATTCCCACATGCTCCAGAGCGGCTGGGCCCGTGAGCCATGGCCACTGAGCCTGCTTGTCCAGAGCCTGTGCTCCGCAACGGGAGAGGCCACAACAGTGAGGGGCCCGCGTACCACAAAAAAAATAATAATAATAATAATAATTAATCATATATATATAAAGTTGTCTTAAGGAGTAAAAATAGAAAAAAGCAATAAAAACAGTTCAAACTATGTCTGTAGCTATTTACCACAGCATCAACATTTTTACCTTGATTATTTTGTAACCTCTTAAATCTCAAAAACATGATAAAATAGCTTGTATGGAAAAAATAGAATCTAAGGGTTTAGAAAGACCTTAAAAGTCCTGAAACCATATGTAAATACAGAGTGATGGATAGTTTGTAAAGAACACATTTCATTTATATACACCATTCCCCTGCTCAGAAACTTCCCATAAATTCTGTTCCATACAGAAGAAACACTCTTTAGAATTGCTTTACATTAACTAGCCCTAAATACTATTCCTAGCTCCATGACCTTCCATTCTTCAAACAACTCTGCTACATGTGAACCTCAATATTCTTCACAAATCCATGTCCTTTTAAAAATTGAAGTATAGTTGATTTACAATGTTGTGTTAGTTTCTGGTGTACAGCAAAGTGATTCAGATATATGTATATGTGTGTGTGTGTATATATATATATTCTTTTTCAGATTCTTTTCCATTATAGTTTTTTACAAGATATTGAATATTGTTTCCTGTGCTATACAGTAGGATCTGGTTGTCTGGTTGTTTATCTATTTTATATATAATAGTTTGTATCTGCTAATCCCAAACTCCTAATTTATCCCTTCCCCCCTCTTTACCCTTTGGTAACCATAAGTTTGTTTTCTATATCTGTGAGTCTGTTTCTGTTTTGTAAATAAGTTCATTTGTACCAATTTTTAGATTCCACATGTAAGTGATATCATATAATATTTATCTTTCTCTGACTTATTTCACGTAGTTTGATAATCTTTATGTTGCTACAAATAGCATTATTTCATTCTTTTTATGGCTGAGTAATATTCCATTGTATATGTGCACCTATCCATTCACCTGTTGAATGCATGCCCTTTTAAGCCCAACTGCCTGATTTGCTGTAGCCTCTATCATAATTACCCCTCATCTTTTCCTCCCTGGCAAACTACTATTCTTTCATTAAGACCCTACTCAAAATCATCTATTTGACAACCTTCATTCAACTAGACAGTTAATCACTCTGTGCTCCTGTGGTATTTTTATAAAACTTCAATTACAGATTTATTACTTTATGTTGTAATTATTTTTCTGCCTCCCTTATTAGCTCTCTCAAGGTTAAAGACCTTGACTTATCTTTGGGCTTGCTCTTAGTAAATAGTCAAGGGTCTGTAGCCTGAAGACAGTTAATAGTATGAAAGCTATTATTTACTGCAAAGTTTCCATGTTTGAGGCATGGCACCAAGAATATTAATCTGCGCAATAACCCTAAAATATAGGTAGCATAATTTTCCCCATTTAACAAATGAGGAAACTAAGACTCAAAGAAGTTAGGCAACTAGTCTAAGATTGCAGACCCCAAAAAATGGCAGAAACAAGACTCAAACCTAGGAACTGTGACTTCAGAGAACAGAAATGATGAAAAAAATATTGAAAATTAATATTTCCTCTATAAACATGGTACTCTTTATGGTCTATATATGAGATTGCTTACCATTTGTACTTAATTGGCATGTAATACAATAACAGTTATGTCCATCATTATATATGTCAGAGTTACTGTATTGTGAGTTTTAATTGAAACAGTGGACTCCATTCCTAGTCTGTTGCTTGCTTATCTATTCATGCGGTGTGATGATCTGCTTTCAGACTAAAAAAATCAAGGGGAATTTGGTGCCAATCATATTGTCTCATTATCTTGTATTTTTTAAAAAGAAGTCTGAAACACAGTAGGGCTGCTGAAGGCAGAAGTAACTATTCTATCTACTCTATATGACAGGAGATGTAGGTTAACTGTAATACAAATTTAGATGCTTCGAATAATAATTACAGTCTGATTATTAGAATGTTATTGAGGTCATGACAAGAAGGAATCCTAACTTGGATAGATGTTAAATTATCTTTTTTTTCTTTTTAGCTACCTGTTTAAAGAGCTCTCTTAATATCTATGCTTGAGACAAACCAGCTAGGTACACCCACATGGAAACCTTTTTATCTTTAACAATGATCAGGGCCACCTACATGATTGTAGGGCCTAGTGAAAATGAAAATGTGGGCCCTCTTGCTCAAAAATTATTAAGAATTACAAGATGGCAACAGCAGAGCATTAAACCAAGAATGGGACCCTTCTAAGCATGGGGTCCTGAGCAACTGCATAGCTCATACACCCATGAAGCTCGTTCTGCCAGTGATCTCTTTACTTCCACCACAACTAGGAGGAACTTTAGATGACTGTGATACAGTGACCTAGCCCCTCCTATGAACTTTAGGCATCATTCCTCATTACTAACCCAAATTATAACATTCTTGGTTGTTGGTTGGCTGAGTACAAAATGCGCATGCATACACACACACATATACACATATCAAGTATGTATATGTCTATACATATATTGAATATGTTTATATACGTGCATGTATTCCTGACATAAATATACGTGTGCATACATATATATGATATTTACAGATAAGTCTGTTTCAAGAGCCAAACTTAGTAACAATATCTGCTTAATGCAGAAACCTAGGTTTGATAAGTTATAGTGTCTTCATTCCCAATCCTATTTCCCTGGGTATTTTTAAAAATTAAGGCCCAGTTTGAATATTCGATGTATGTAGTAAGCATTTCTCTACTGCTATTTGGAACCTGAGTGGTATACATGATTTCTCTTTAACTTTCCTGACCCTAGACCATAAATTCAAATGATTTTAAGTTAAAATTACATCTCCTAGTTGTCCTGAAAAATTTCCAGTTTGCCCCTTTTGTCCCACTCGAGTGGCCTTCTTTTGATGATACTTTAGATGATCACCTTAATATTAGCCAAATATATTAGAATATAACTTTCATCCTTTTTTATTTTAAATAAGGTGCTGTATATATAATAGTTAAAAAGGCCTTTAATCAAAACAGTGTATTTTCAGTTTTTCATAATAGCATCTACTTTTTGCTCATGAGCATATAGCTATTACTCATAAGAACAAAAGGTATTAAAAATAGAACATATTTTTCCAAATTGTTTTAGCTTTCTTTTAAACAAAAATGAAATACATGTACATTAAATAAAATTGAGAAAATTGAAACAAGAAGAATACAACACATAGGCCCAATAGTTAAATATTGGCACCCTTAGTATTTTGCTACATTACTATATAGCTGTCTTT
This sequence comes from Kogia breviceps, assembly GCF_026419965.1. NCBI lineage: Eukaryota > Metazoa > Chordata > Mammalia > Artiodactyla > Physeteridae > Kogia > Kogia breviceps. Next base: position 73,427,215 of record NC_081318.1, read on the forward strand.
TTCTACGGATAGATTTTTTTTAACTTAGTTATAACATGATGCAACTTTTTTTCCTGTATTTTTTTCCATATAATATTATATCAGAAATCTGTTTCCACATTATTATTTAATCTTAATAACTATTGTTTTCAAGTTTCCTTCTCTTATAGATTTGGAATAGAGAAGTTTGAAAGAAATACTTATCTGCTTCATCAACTACTGCAATGGAGAGACCCTTCTTAGAGAATAGAGAACATCATACCAGATTCTAGTATACCAGTCTTTCCCATGACTGGCTGAAGCCTTGAGCAAGCTTCTAAAGTTTTCTGAGCTCCAATTTTCTTCTCTGTAATACATAAGGATAAAATATGAGAATGATAAAAATAAATAACAGTAATAATAATTGTAATAATATTAACTGTCAGTCCTTGAATATCCAGAAATGTTTAGTGTGCCTGTAGTATGCCAAATGTATCAGTTATTGTGCTAAGCATTTACAAAAAATATATTACCTTAGGAATAGTTAAGACACTCTTGTAGAGTAGCAATAAAGCTAGAAGACTTAGATTAGTATATATAAAGACCTATAGACAAACTGAATAGTAGAACAATATACAGAATACAGAAACAGACCCAAAATAATGGTCACCTGATTTAATAACAAAAACTGCTCTGTAGTGCAATAGAGAAAGGATTTTTTTTTCCAAAAAATGCTGCTGGGACAATTGGTTAACTACATAGGGAAATGTCCATTGACTCCTACTTAACACCACACACAAAAGTCAATTCCAGATGAATTATAGATCTAAATATGAAATGCAAAATGATAAAGATTGTAAAAGATAGAAAAACATTCACGTAACGTTGGAGTAAATAAAGATTTCTTTAACAGGAAACAATATAAATTATTAGAGAAAAGTTGATAAATTGGACTTCATTAAAATTTTAAATTTTATTCATCAAAAGACACCATTAAGAGAGTGAAAACACAACAATATAGGGGGGAAAATAATTGTAATACATAGTATCTGACAAAGTCCTCATATATAGAATATATAAACAACTTCTGAAAATTGACAAGAAAAAGATAGTTCCAATAGAAAAACAAACAAAAACATGCAGTTTACAGGAGAGAATATCCAAATTGCCACTAACCATATGAAAAGTTTTTCAATTTTATCAGTCACCAGGAAAGTGCAAATAAAAGCCACAATATGATAGTATTCACCTGCCAGACAAAGAAAATACCAAGTGTTGGTGAGAATATAGAGTAAACGTAACTCTCTTTCACTGTTGGAAAACATTTATAAACTGGGACAACCACTTTGAAAAGCTGTTTGGAAGAATCTAAAAAAGCTGAGCATATGACTCAATAATTCCCCTCCTAGGTATACAACTACTAGAATTGAGGACATATGTTCACCAAGTAAATATGTGTAGGAATCTATTCATAATAGGAAAACCCTGAAACTACCCAAATGTCAATGACCAGTAGAATGGAAAATAAATTGTGATATCTTCACACAATGCAATACTCTTCAGCAATAAGAATGATCTCCAATGATATAAAACAAAATGGATGAATCTCAAAAACATAATGTTAAGCAAAAATGCCTGGACATAGAAGGGTATGCACTGTGTAATTCCATTTATATAAAAGAAAATAAAGTAAATCTAACCTTTTAGAAATTAGGAGAGTGGTTACCGTTGGTGTAGGTGAGTGGTAACAGTGATTAGAAGAGAGCTTCAAGAGGGTTTCAGGGTTCTGGTAATGATCTGTTTTGTAATCTGGGTACTATGCATCTGGATGTATTTGGTTTGTGAAAGTGCATTACTGTACACTTATGTGTACTTTTCCTTATGTATTGATATATAATATTTGTTAAAAAGTTAAAAACATATTATCTTGAATCTGTACCCCCATTTTAGAGATGAAAAAATAAGAAATAATAAGTTTAAGTTACTTAAACTTAGTTATTTTTAGTTACTAACAGCCGCTCCGCGGCATGTGGGATCTTCCCGGATCGGGGCACGAACCTGTGTCTCCTGCATCAGCAGGCAGATTCTCAACCACTGCGCCACCAGGGAAACCCTAGTTTCCTTTCTAGTTCTAAGATACTATAGTTTTATAAACCCACCAATTTGGAATCTAACTTCCTGCCTTTTTATTTTAATTTCTATTGGCCTCCCTAATCAAAGTTTTCAAACTTCTATATCCAGAGGTAAGATTCTTTGATACTTAAATAATACTCTAAGAAGTTTTCTTGAATATTCAGAGTTTTTTATTTCTGCTAATTTATATTTATTTTCTATGCTTATTGTTTTATAGTCAAGGAAAGGTCGGACTACAATTGTGGTAGCTCACTGGATTTCCACTGTTCGAAGTGCAGATATGATTGTGACTATAAAAGGTATGATGGTGGTGGAAAAAGGAACACATGCTGAACTAATGGCAAAACAGGGTCTATATTATTCACTTGCAATGTCACAGGTAATGTTTACATGACATAATGTTATGTTTGCAGATTTTTTTTTACTTTTCAGAAATCACACCATGCTAGAAAATAGAAGTCTTGAATTATAATCTTAGGTTTCACAAGGCAACCAAGATTTATTTATAGTTCCTTAGTGAAGAAATTCATTGAGTCTAATATCCTCAGCATTGTGCTAGATAATGGTGAAAGTTAAAGAACTAATTGTCACATAGTACCTAATATTTGCCAGGCACACTACAAATAGGCTTCAAATCTTGTATGTGGCAGATCCAGAACAATCTGACTCTATATTCCGTGATCTTTTTGTTAAAACACAAAGAAATATAACACACAATCCCTACTTAAAGACTTAAAACTTAGCTACAGAGGCAATATGCAGAATCATGCATACAGATATTACAAGTTGTAGAAATAAGAAGCAAGATTGATGGGAATATAGGGAACTAGATTACCCATGGAAGTATTCATGAAGAAATCTTGAAGGCAAGAAGGTAGGAGGGGGACTTCCCTGGTGGTGCAGTGGTTAAGAATCCTCCTGCCAATGCAGGGGACACGGGTTCAATCCCTGGCCTGGGAAGATCCCACATACCGTGGAGCAACTAAGCCCGTGCACCACAACTACTGGGCCCGCATGCTGCAATTACTGAGGCCTGTGCACCTAGAGCCCATGCTCCACAACAAGAGAAGCCACCACAATGAGAAGCTCGCGCACCATAACAAAAAGAAGCCCCCACTTGCCACAACTAGAGAAAGCCTGCGCACAGCAATGAAGACCCAATGCAGCCAAAAATAGATAAATAAAATTTTAAAAACAATAAAGGTAGGAGGTGGAAAAGGAGGATAAATCTAGGTAATGTGGAAGTAATAAGGAACTTGGTTTGTAACTAAATGGAAAGGAGACCAGCCTTCCATGAGTAATGAGTGTTGGGGGAATAATGGAAAATTTGGATAATGAAGGTCAGAGTGTGAAAAGGCTGAGACTTCCTGTGTCGGAAGCACCTACCCCAGTGCTTGGCACAGTCAAAATCTATCTGCTGAATGAAAGGATGCACACATATATCCACACCGTGTACACACCAAATTCTCACAGGTAGACCAGAAAGCTCATATTGGGCAATGAAGAGGAGGCACTATAATCCTGAAGGCACACTGACAAACTCCTGTTTTTGAGGATCCACATGTTTGCATGCATATGATCTACCCTACTGAATTTCACATGGTTCTTTCATGAGGGCACATTAACATAAGTGATAGTGATTAGACTCTAGCTCTCTTCTTCATTCTGCTTTCATCTCTTGGTCTAGAAGGCAGCCTTCTTTCCAAGGGGTCTTCTGCAGACAACTAATATCAACCTTTTTTGGTTTATTTTACTTCTTCAACTTTATGATTATATTTTTGATATCAACATTATTATTTCACAAATTAGGAAATTTAGAAAGTTCTGAGTCTCCATCTCATCAAACTTAGAATTTCAAACCCCAGCCTTCTCCACAATTCTAGAATGAAGGATTTTTAAACACATACTCTAAAGCAATGATAATAATAAAAAAAAAATGTTTGAAAATGTAATCTTATATTGATTTAAAAACTGCTTGATTTAAAAATTGCTTGATTCCAATTTTATTTTATATTAGGCTATATTTTTTTTAAAAAATAAAATGTACATTTTATTTGCCACTTGAATTTGCATGATTTTCATTCCATAGTATACTTAATAATTTATGAAGTTATTAAGTTCAATATTTTCAAACTAATAATTGTAACAATAAAAGGAAATAACTGTAGTCAAATTAACCCTATTTTGAGATTTTAAAAAACTGCTACACTCAGATCTTTCTTTGAAGCAACACTTCTTTATTTTTCATTATAACTAAACTAAAACTCCATTTTTAGGTGTTAGCTGAAAGAGTTCCACAACATAAGGAGAACAAAAATGGAGTGTTTGTGGTATAAGTGTATAAAAATTTAAAATACCTTATTCAAAATGGATTAGTACTCTCTGATTACCTAAAATAATGTTCATTCTGATACAATAATACAATTTTAAATATTAATACTCAATGAACAGCTCTAATATTCTGGGAAATGTATAGTAAACATAACATATGTGATATCTACACAAACAGTACCACATTTCTGAAACTCTGTATGCATTTATTTGCCACTATTGCCTATAGTGTCCAAATGAATCAATTTATGACAATTCATGATTTTCATAAGTATTACAAAGTTAATGCTTCTAAGAAAATCAATCCCCAAAAGCAGCATAGGAAAATGGTTACAGTCACAAGCTCTGGAGACACAGCAAGTTGAAATCCGTACTCTTCCACTTAATAGTTTTAGGACTGTGGGTAAGTTGTTTAAATTCTCTGTGCCTCAGTTTTCTAAACTGTAAAGTGAGGAAAATAATAACATATTAATTAATTACTCTGAGTATTAAATGAGTTCAATTATGTAAAGTACCTAGAATTATTGTTAGCATAATAAATTTTACTATATTACCATTCTTAGCATTAGCGTTTGTGATCCAATCAAACTTTTAAGGAAAGTTCAAACCATGGTTATTGCTGTAATCAGGTGCAGATTTAATGCTGTAATTATTTATCTAGGATGTACATAATTATTTACAGACATAGTGAGTCTGTGAGCTTCCTTTAGTGAGTTTTCACACAAAACTGAAATAAAAACAGGTAGAGATACATACATACCAAAACTTCTTGTCATTGTTATTTTTTCTAGCAGGCTTCTCAGGAAAAGGAATTGTCTTTGATCTGTTAAAGCACCTCTTTAGAAAATTTTATTATGAGAAGTAAAAATTTTATTTTAAACTTGCCACAAAGTAAATAGCTCCTGAAAAAATGCCAAATAAAAAATTTCTTTCTTGGTAGAGAAATTTACTGAAAAAAAGAAGGTGATAGCATAAAGGAATGTCTGATTAAAGATATTAGGATAGCTGGCTAAAGTTCATGGTAGTTTGAAATGCCTGATTAACAGTTGTTAACCTTGTTAAAGAATCACAGTGTCCCTGGGAAGCCTTCCGTGTACATACTCTTGTTTGCACCTAAAATTATCTAAGTCTTTCCATCTCTACTCCCCACTATGGTCAAGGCCACCATCACCCTAACTGGCCTCTTCATTTCCGTCTTCACCCCTCCTCCATCTCTTCACGAGGAAGTCACAAATTTACTCGCACCACATTCAGATAAGCAGAGAATATGTAACTCCTTTATTTCACTGAAACTGGTCTTATTTCTTGGAGTAGCAAGAAAAACAAAAACTAGACTTAGAGCAATCTGGTTTAGAACTTTATCCTATTCTATGATTTAAGCAGCTTTAAGGTTAACTTGATGGCTTCGGAATTTCTCATTCTTTTGGAGCTGGCCCCACCAATTTTGCTTTTTGGTCAGATTGGAAAGGGCAGCAATGGCAAGCCTGGAAAATGTTATTGTCCCCTGAGATCTATCTCAGGCCCAGGACCAATCTCACATTTAACTGCCTTGCTATATGTTATCAATTTGTAAGCTCCAGAGAAGGCTGGGAAGAAGGGATCAGAGGGAGGGTATATTTGAGTCATCTCCCTCACAAACTCCTTTTACTAAGATCCGTCCTTGCTAGTGGAATAACTGTTTTGAATTAAGACATTGTTTTCTCTAGTTAATTGTACAGGTCTTTGGGGGAAAAGGCACAATAAAAACTATTGTTACTCGCTAACATTTTAGTATGAGTTGGGCTTACTGTCTCTGTATCGAGTCTGAAAACTTTAGCAAGAACTGCTCAGGAATACACCACTTTCAATAACAGAGGCAGTACAATTTTAGAGGGATGCTTAATAAAGTTGCTTTGAATTTTTAAGGCATTCTTCTAGTGGTAACATGTATATTCTTCATTTAGGATATTTTAAAAGCTGATGAATAGATGAACTCAATGGCATATTCTACTGAAAAAGATATCAGCTCAATTCCTCTGTGCTCTATGAATAGCATCAAGTCAGACTTTACTGACAAGTCTGAGGAATCCATCCAAAATAAAGAGGTAATGGTTCAACTATCAAGTTACCAACATGTTCTCCAGTGAATTTTGATACAATCCTTATAACATTTAGAACTTATTTACAATAAAATGTTACTATAGCACTAAGTTTACCAAACCAAATTATTTCCCAAACTTCACTCTAACATCACTGTGACACTATAAGAAAGAGGCCCTCAAATAAGACTGCATTTATGTCAGAGGAAATTGTTGGGGCAAGAAATCTCATGAGACTCCTTTCCTATGTGGCAAACCATGGGTAAAAACATTGGCTCAGGAGGTGTGGTACAGATCACCAACAGTGATGCTCAAGATCAATTTGAGTCATATAAGGAGCCAAACCCACTCCACTCACTGGACGCAGATAAGGACTAGCATGTACGGGATCCAGTCCTCCAATCCCAGGGTACGACCCTAATAGCTTTGTTCAGTTGGGCAAGGAACACTTGTTTCCATGCTTGCTTCCCCACTCTTACCCCCAGGCTCTTCCTGAGTCCAGATCCAGATCACCAGATCACCCTGCTTCAACCCTCTGTACATCTCATACCACTCAGAACTACCTCTCTTCAGTCTCCACTCTTACCTCAAGTCTAATTTCTCTATCCCGTTCAGCCTCCTTCTCTTAACATGCCCAGCACCTACTTTGGACCTCAGTCTCCACTCTAAACACTTTTCTCAGTGTTCTTTCATAAAACGTCGTTCCATCTCACCTCAGCCTGTGCTTCTTCCAGCCTCCCCGTTCCCTAAGCCCAACCCTCTCCTCAACCCCAGTCAACCTCACTCAGCCCCCTTTTTCTGCTTCTCAGTTGTAACCTCATACACCATGACATCTCTCATCCAGCCCCTGAATATTAGCTTCTGTCTTCCTAAACCCCAGTTTCCATATCATCCCACTCCTCTCTTTGGTCCACTATTTCCTCCCAAACTGGAATTCCCTTCTTCTCCTTGGGTCTGACAGATACTTGAGGTTGACCGCCCATTAACTATTCCCACCATCATCCTACCCACTCTTCTCGGTCTCATCTGCCAATTATCAGCGTGAAGCCCTGGGATTATCTGCCCCAAACCTCCTCCTCTGCCCTTCTCCGGCATTGCCCGTCTACTGCTTTTAATTCTAGATTCAGTCTTTCCCTTTAGGTACGTGGTCGTACATAGAATTCACACATAATTTTTCTTATCTATTAATTTTCTTAAAAAATCATTTATGTAAACATGCAAAGAAAAATAGTAAGTAAATAATAGCATAGATAATTTGCCATATGGCAAAAGGCCTGAGTATAAGAATACAGTACAAGGGTTTGTACCATATTGTAAAAAACACTGTGTGAAAACATCTATTAATAGCTGTTGGACCTGCCACTGTAATTGCTGCAAACAAAATGAAAATGTACCTCAAAGTCTGCAAATTCACTAGGTCTATAAAGTGGATTTTCAAAACCTAAGAAAGGTGAAATTCATAAAATTAAAAAGCAACTTCCAGACTTTGGAGAAAATGGTAGGGTAAATTTACACTCTGATACAACTGCTCTGCTCCATACACACAGGAATAATAGATAAAACATAAAAAGAGAAAAGCCAATTAGACATACCCAGGCTCCAAACAAGATAAACACCTCTACCAACCAGAAATGGAGCAAAAGTACAAAGTGGTGAGCTGTGCTACAGTCATGGACCTACTCTTAACAGGAGGCTGCAAACTTGGTTACCAGTGCCTGGAGCTATAGTGAGTACAAAGCTGAGAGCCTGGAAGGATAAGTCTTACAACCAAGAACTGAAACAAGCCAAGCAACAGCTCCATGGCCATATTTGTAAAGGATTCTTTCAGGCTGTGGTATTGCAGTGAAAAGTGAACAAGGAAATGAAGGGACTATAAAAATGAATAACGAAATGAAAAATGTGAAGCAGGATTTTAGAATAGTTAATGGGAGGTTATATTAGTCTGGGTTGAGTCAGGAGACAGAAATCACACAATGATTTTAACAGAGAAAGTTTAGTGTAATGAATCATTAGGGAACTGGAGTAATAGGAATTGGCTAGTGGAAATTAAGGGAACTCTAGAGAATGCAGAGGTCGCAATAAAAAGTACCAACCACCACCCCTTGGGGTGAAAAGAGACCCAAGGAAGAGCCCTCATTATTGCCCGAAACTGAAGCAGAGATACAGGCCTTACTGCAAAGGGCACAGCTTTGGCTCACTGAATAGCAGAGAAGATGCCCAGGTACCTCACTGGTGGAGCTTGCTTGAAATCTGTCCTCCAAGGTGCCAAGGGAGACCTTCCACAGGGAGGTTCTGAGCTTCAGAACCCACTAGGTGTCAGTAGAAGCTACTGGGCACTGCTGAAACCAGGGGCTGGAGAGGTTGCCTTCTGCAGGAGTCAAGTGCAGTTCTGTGTATAAGAGGTGCAGACATCAGCGACCTGGCTGAAACAATCCTGTGCTGTCTGGGCCCCATGGTTACACTTATAATGGGTAAGTCAAGAGCTGGAGAATGCGCTTGATGGCCAAACACAGAAGAAAATTGCACTCTACAGGCACCCAACTCTGAAAAAACTGTGCAGGCAAAACAGCAGAGAAAAAAGTTCATCATGCAGGAGTTTTCCCAGTAAGCTACCAGTAAGAGCAGGAAGAATAATCCCCTCCTACAATGTCTTTCCAGCATCCTCTACTGACGGAGCTTGACATCTCACCAACTGGTAAAAGAGAAAAGTTTATCAGACAAAAGGGTGACTTTGGACCTAAGAAGCAAAAAATCAGTAACCAGGACAGAGCTGGTATTATTTTAAACAGGGGAATCAGCAAACATAAGGGCCTGGAATTGGGAGCCACAGTGACTAAGGAGGAGAGAGGTGGGCAGAGAAGTGTATGAAATACTCAGGGACCAGATCACGTAGTGCCTTGTAGGACATAAAAACAATTTAGGATTCTATTCTTACTCTAACAGAAAGGCATTGGGGGTTTTTAACCAGTGGTTCATGACTCACAGGAATTAACCTGAATGGGCAAAAAAAAAATCACAACTATTTTTTCTACCTATACTTGATAGAAATTTAATTTACTTTAATTATGAATATAAACAACAGACTACATTAGTATTACCAGGGCCTGTGATGTCACCAATGAAAATCAAAGAACTATTTATATCACATTCTTGTTATTACAGATATCTTAGAATATCTTTTTTTTTTTTTTTGGCCATGCCATGCAGTATGCGGGATCTAAGTTCCCCAACCAGGGATCTAACCCATCCTCCCTGAAGTGGAAGCACAGAGCCCTAAGCCACCAGGGAATTCCCAAGATATCTTTATATTCATCACTATTAGATCTTGTTATTTAATGTGCCAATAATGAAGCACATAACTATATCAGAGCTTCGAATTTTTTGTTAAACATTTTGAATATTATATCTCAATATAATTGGCTTTCTTTGAGACGTGTTATTTGGTACATTGTTATAAATTATTTTAGGAAGGATTCCATAGACTTCATCAGTTTTCTGAAGGGGTCCATGACCCAAACAGGTTAAGAACTGTAATGACGCATATGGGAAAAGAATCTAAAAAAGAGTAGATATATGTACATGTAGAACTGATTCACTTTGCTGTACACCTGAAACTAACACAACATTGTAAATCAACTATACTCAAATGAAAAAAATATTTTTAATCTACTTAAAAAAAAAACTGTTGCATGAGAGGGTCTTATTCAGAAGAGTGCATGAACTGATTTGCTTGATGTGGCTGCTGTGTGGAGAATGGTACTTGGGAGCCAAAGTGGGATCAGGGAGAGCAGAGCAGAGAAGAGATGATAGTGGTGAAAAAAAATGGACTGATATGCCTGACTAAAGCAGTCTAAGGAGAAATAAAGAATAGATGGAGGAACAACTAGGACAGGAGGTTGAGACCCAGGATACTGCAAAATTTAAATTCAGGTAGAAAAGCAGTAGCCAGAAAAGGACACCTAAAGAATGGCTGGAAAATAAAAGGAAAGCTAAGATTGTGTGGCATCATAGAGGCCAACTAAGAAAAGTAATACAAAAAGAGAAATAGATCATTTATGTCAATTGCTGTGGAAACCAGATGAAATTAGAGATTTCTACTTCCAGCCAAGATAGGGACGAGATCTACCTTCCCACGTGACACACCTAAGAAACTAGAAAAAAGTATGTGAAACAGTTTTCTAACATTGGACATCAGGCATAACAAGACAGTGATCCCTGAGGAAAAGGAAACAAATGAAATGAATCTTATCATTGACCCAGGTTACTGTCAAATTATAAGCCTCAGAGATGGAATGGGAACCTAGGCAGAGTCCAGGAGGCCAAAGTAGGCAGTCTTCAGAGCAAAGAAGCAGAGGGAAGAGAGCAGCTCAGAGAGAGAGAGAGAGAGAGAGAGAGAGAGAGAGAGAGTTCCAGAAATATGCAGAGGTTCTCCCTTGACTCTTCATCTGAGTACTAATTAGTGCATTTACTGAGAAAACTGACAAAGGCAAAGGAAAGTATAAGAAGGAACAATCCTTGGAGCTCACAAAGGGCCAGGAATAGTTCTTATTAAGCCAACCAAAGTGAGGAATCTCTAAATTCATGGGGAATTGAGTTGAATCTTAAGAAAAATATTAACTCAGAGTGGGAAAATTATTCCCAGACTAAACTCAGCTCTGAGCCCAGCAACCAAAGCCCAAGAGCAAATTTCAAAAGTATCAAACTGTTTCCAAGTAATTTAAATGTGTTCCAGAACAAAGTTCAATAATATATATAAGAATTCAAAAATAACCAATGAGTAAAATTTACAATGTCTGGCATCTAATCAAAAACCTCCAGGCAAGAAAAATAGCAGGAAAATAGTACCCAAAATGAAGGGGAAAAAAATCAATAGAAATAGACCCAGAAATGACACACTTGATAGAAATAGTAGGAACATTAAACAATTATTATAACTATATTTTATATGTTCCCAAAGGAGAGAGGGAACCAAAAATCATTTGAACAAATAATGAAAAAAATTTTCCAAATTTGATGAAAACTGAAAACCCACAGATCTAAGAAGCTCAATAGATTCCAAGTGCAAGAAACACAAGGAACACTATGCCAAGGCACACCATAGTCAAATTGCTTAAAAACAGTGATAAGGAGAAAAATTATAAAGCATCCAGAGAAAATCATCACAATTTATATAAAGGAAAAAACAAGAAATATCATAGAGTTCTCATCAGAAACAATGTAAACCATAAGACAATAGAGTAATATCTTTAAAGTAATGAAAGGGAAAATACTCAAATTAGAATGCTACCTGCAGAAAAATACCTTTCAAAAGTGAAGGCAACATGCAGAATTTTTAGGTAAAAGAAGGCTAAAACAATTCATCACCTGTAGATGTAATGCAGACTACAAGAAATGTTAAAGGAAGTCCTTCAGGCAAAAGACAATGGTACCAGGTGGAAATCTGAATCTATACAAAGGAATGAAGAGTATCAAAATGCTCTATCTATACAAAGGAATGAAGAGTATCAAAATGCTCTATCTATACAAAGGAATGAAGAGTATCAATAATGTTTTGTAAATAATCTACTTTAAAGAAAAAAGCATTACAGTGTGAGGTTTATAATAACGATAAAAATGTATAAAAACAATAGCCAAAAGACTGGAAATGGAAGTATTCTATTCAAGGTTCTTAAATGGTATATACTATTAAATTACTTGAAGGTAGATTGTGATGTTAGTGGCAGTCAAAGTATATTTCAGAGCAAAACAGTTACCCGGGATAAAGAAAGTTATTTGAAAATTATAAAAGGATCAACCTATCAAGAACTGAAAAAAGAAACAGACAAATTCACAATTATATTCATAGATTTTAATACCCTCTCTTAAATATTGATAGAATAGATAGATAAAAATTCAACTGGGATATAGATGACTTTAATAGCACTGTCAACTAACTTGACAACAACCAAGCTGACAACCAACTAACAGACATTTATGCAAGGATCCACCTATCAACAGAAAAATACACATTCTTTTCAAATGTACCTGAAACATTTACCAAGATAGATCATAACACAAGCCTCAAAAAACTTTAAAAAATGCAAGTAATGCAAAGTATATTACCTGACCAAAATAGAATTAAATCAGAAATCAAGAATAAAAGTGGCCTGGGAAATCTTGAAATATTTGGAAGCTAAATAACTCACTTCTAAATAATATACAATCAAAGAACGTATCAAAAGAGAAATTCAAAAGTATTTTGAACTGAATGAAAATAAAAACCAAACATAATCAAAACATGTGGTATGAAGCTTAAAGTGGTACTGAGTAAGAAATTTATACTACTAAACACTTATATTATATTAAAAAGAAAGATCTCAAATGAATAAACTTCTCTTTTAAGAAACTAGAAGGAAGAAAATAATTATAAAGAAGAAACATCAATGAAATCCAAAGCTGCTTCTTTGAGAACATCAATAAACTAAAAAGCTCTGGACTGACTGTGCAAATGAAAAGAGAGAAGACACAAATTACCAATATTAAGAATGAGAGTGGTGATATCACTACAGATTCTATAGCTATTAAAAGAATAATAAAATAATCTTATGAAAACATTTATGGAAACTAATCCTACAACTCCAATGAAATGGACAAATTCTTTGAAGGACACAAACTACCAAAGCCTACTCAAGAATAAAATAATAGCTTGAATAATCTTATACCAATTAAAAAGAAATTGAATTTGAAGTTAAAACCTTTTTCATAAAGAAAACTGAAGGCCCAGGTGGCTTTACTTGTGAATTCTAGAAAGTAGAAAATTGAAGAGGAAGAAGATCCCGTTCTGAGCACATTACTCTGATATCAAAATTAGAGCTATTACAAGAAAAGAAAATTATAGACAAATATCCTTTATGAACACAGATGGAAAAATTGTTAACAAAATTTTAGCAAATCTAACCAACAATATATGAAAAGAATAATACATAATCACCAAGTAGGGTTTATCCAAGGAGTGCAAGTTTGGTTTAAAGTTCAGAAATTAATGTAATTTCCCTTACTAAAAAAATAAAAGAAAATACTATCTAATCTTCTCAATCAAAGCAAAAAAACTCATTTGGCAAAATGCACCATCCATTCCTGATAACTCTCAGGAAACTAGGAATTTAAAGAAATTCCCTCAACCTGATAGAGGGAATCAACCAAAAATCTACAGCTGACAATATACTAAATGGTGAAAGATCAGGAATGAGGCAAGTATGTATACTTTCACCACTTCTACTCAACTGAAAGTTCCAGCCTGTGCAATAGGGCCAGAAAATAAAAGGCATCCAGATAGAAAAGAAACAAACAACGTGATTACAACATTATTATCATTCTATGGAATCCACAAGAAAATGTACTATGGAATCACACCATAAAAAGGTACTACAACTGACAACTGAGTTTGGCTGACAACTGATCAGAATATGTGATCAATATATAAAAATCAACTCTAATTCTATAATCTAAAAACAAAAAGTAGGAAAATGAAATTCAAAACAGTGTCATGTACAGTAGTATCAAAAATATTAAATACTTGGGGATAAACTTGATAAAGATTATAAGATCCCCACACTGAAATATATAAAATATTACTAAGAAAAATGGAAGCAGACCTAAATTGAGAGAAATACCATGTATGTGAATTTAAAAATTCAATATTATTAAGTCAGTTCTCCCCAAATTGGTCTATAGGTTCAAAGCAATCCCAGTAAACATCTTAGCAGGCTTTTTTGTAGAATTTGACAAACTGATTCTAGATGGAAATTCAAAAGGATAAAATGGGTAAAACAACTTTTAAAAAGAATAAAGTTGTAGAATTTATAATTCCTAATTCCAATTTTTAATATAAAGCTATAGTAATCAAAATAATGTGCTATCGGAACAAAAGTTAGACAAATAGATCAATAGAGCAAAATAAAGTGTCAAGAAATAGACCCACGCACATATGGTCAACTGTTTAGACAAAAGTGGCCAAGGCAGTTCAATAGAGAATGTATAGTCTTTTTAAGAAATGATGCTGAGGGCTTCCCTTCCCTGGTGGCGCAGTGGTTGAGAATCCGCCTCCCGATGCAGGGGACACGGGTTCGTGCCCCAGTCTGGGAAGATCCCACATGCCGCGGAGCTGCTGGGCCTGTGAACCATGGCCACTGAGCCTGTGCATCCGGAGCCTGTGCTCCGCAACGGGAGAGGCCACGGCAGTGAGAGGCCTGCGTACCGCCAAAAAAAAAAAAAAAAAAAAATGATGCTGAAAGAATTATATATCTATTCAAAAGACTCATCCTCAATCCATACCGCAAAGCACAGATGAAAATTAACTATAAATGGAATACAGACCTTACTGAAAAACCTAAAGTTAGAAACTTTTCATAAGAAAATACAGTAGAAAATCTTCATTACTTTGAATTAAGCAAAGATTTCCTAGCTATAAACACCAAAAACACAATTCATAAAAGAAAAAAATTGATAAATTAGATTTCACCAAAATCCATAAAATTGCTATTTGTAAAATTTCCTTTTTTTGGCTGCACCACATGGATCTTAATTCCCTGACCAGGGATCGAACCTGGACTCCATCTGTGAAAGTGCTGAGTCCTAACCACTGGACCGCCAGGGAATTCCCTGTAAAACTTTTTAAGAAATGAAAACATAGGCCATAAACTGGAAGAAAATATTTGTAAGTCACATATGTGATAAAGGACTGTGTCCAGAATATACAAAGAATTTCCAAAGCACAGTAATAAAAATACTAGTAACCCAATTTAAAAATGGGCAGAAGATTTTAATAGACATTTTGCCAAAGAAGATGTGCATATGGGAAATGAGCACACAAAAAAATGCCTAAAATCATTAGGCATTAGAGAAATGCAAATTAAATCATAACCGAAATGTCATGATACACCTGTTAGAATGGTTAAATCTAAATAGATTGTACCAAGTATTGGTGATGATGTAGAGCATCTAGAACTCCACATTTTGTTGGTGGGAGTAAAAAATTAGTAATCCCACTTCAGAAAATCATTTAGCAGTTTCTTAAAAAGTTAAACATACACTTACTATGATCCAGCCACTCCTTTTCTAGGTTTTTACCCAAGAGAAATGAAAGCATATGTCCACACAAAGTCTTGTATGTGGGTATTTATAGTAGCTTTATTTGTAATAGCCCAAAACTTGGAATGACCCAAACTTATGTCAACAGATAAATTGTGGTATATCCATACAATGGAATACTACACAGCAATGAAAATGAATAAAATATTAATTCATGCAACAGAATGAATAAATATCAAAGTAATTATGTTGAACAAAAGAATCCAGATGAAAAGATCACATACTATGTGATTCCATTTATTAAAAGAAAAATCTAGAAATTGCAAAACAATCTATAGTGACAGAAAACACATTAGTGTTTTAGTGGAAGAGCACTGGCAGCTGAGAGGTATGGAAGAAATGGAATACAAAAGGGGGAGAAAACTTACAGGGGTAATGGATATGTTCACTATGTTGACTGTGGTGAAGGTTTCATGGGTGTGTAGTTATGTCTAAACTTTTCAAATTGTACATTTTAAATATGTGCAGCTTATTGCAAGAAAATTATAAGGCAATAAAGCTCTAAAATATATCAGATTAAATGTTTAAATCTTTAAGAGATTTGTTTAGCTTTTTAAAATGTTTTCATATCTCTGCAAAATGCCTCTAATTTCATATATTTTTATATCAAATTCTGTTAAAACATGCTATAACCTGTAACACAGTTGGGTAGCACAGAGTCCTTCATGATTTTACTAAAAATTTTCATTTTGTTTTTATCTTATTTCATTTTACTCTTTTCTATCTTATAACTTTAAGTAATACCCATTTTTTTCCATCTGTTTTATATTTTTAGAGGCAAAAGTGTAGATTATTCTGTAGCAGCAAGACAGCCCTCCAACATTTACTGGCTCTGTAATTTACTGGTGGTGTTCCTAGGACATGCTAGGCCTTAGTTTCCTTACAAAATGAGGTAATTTTATAAAGAATTTGACAAAAAAGAAAATCTGTATTTAGTGCTCCACAAAGAGTTGGAATGGAACTTTTAAAATTTCTGTATATTCTGTTGGACAGTGACCTAACTGAAAAGTAAGACTCTTTATGATGTTAATCTTCAGAAAACTTCAGAAAAAAGACAATAGGTAATCAAATTATTAAGTAACCCCAAGTTTAGCCATCCTGAAAATAGACTTTAAAGGCTTTAGAATTTTAAAAGTTCCTCTGTTCAAACAATGGAGTTTCTAGTATAGTTGCCAGATTAAAATTAAAGCAAGAATTATAAACTATTTTATCATCTTTCCTGACGTCTTTCTCTGGTTATTAGGTTCATAAACACCATTACTTCAGTGTGAATGCCGTGAGGAAGTTTTAACATATGAAATGCGTAGTAGTTCACTGTCTACTTTCCTATTCAAAATAATTACTCACTACAAAATTATTCTTAAGATTTTTTAAGTTTCTGAAATAAATCCCCTACATATTCCAGACAAGAGTAAGGGGAATTCACCATTGTGTTATTTATCCTCTGATTATTGTGACCACTACCTCCGCATAGCACCCTCCATGGATCTCAGGAAAGACTGGCAGATACCAGAGCTACTTGCAGTGTTCCTTCTCTGTATAAGATCTGGGATTTTGCATAACATTATCCTTCCTTTCATAATAACATCAGCAACAGCTAACATTTATTGGGTACTTACTGTTTGCAAATACTGAGTTAAGCTTAATTCTAAAAACAATCCTCGGGCTTCCCTCGTGGCTCAGTTGTTAAGAATCTACCTGCCAATGCAGGGGACACGGGTTCAAACCCTAGTCCACAAAGATCCCACATGCTGTGGAGCAACTAAACCCATGCGCCACAACTACTGAGCCTGCGCTCTAGAGCCTAAGAGCCACAATCACTGAAGCCCACACACCTAGTGAGAGAAGCCACAGCAATGAGAAGCCCGCGCACCGCAATGAAGAGTAGCCCCCACTCACCACAACTAGAGAAAGCCCGTGCACAGCAACGAAGACCCAACGCAGCCAAAAATAAATAAATAAATTTAATACAATAAAAAAATTAAAACAATCCTCTACTCAGCCATAAAAAGGAATGAAATAATGCCATTTGCAGCAACATGAATGGACCTAGAGATTATTTTACTAAGTGAAGTAAATCAGACAGAGAAAGACAAATATCATATTATATCACTTATATGTGGAATCTAAAAGAATGATACAAATCAACTTATTTACAAAATAGAAACAGACTCACAAACTTAGAAAACAAACGTACAGTTACCAAAGGGGAAAGGTGGGCGGTGAGGGATAAATTAGGAGTTTGGGATCATATACTCACTGCTATACATAAAATAGATAATCAACAAGTACCTACTGTATAGCACAGGGAACTCTACTCAGTATTCTGTAATAACCTATATGGGAAAAGAATCTGATAAAGAATGGGTATATGCATAACTGAATCACTTTGCTGTACACCTGAAACTAACACAACATTGTAAATCAACTATCCTCCAATATAAAATAAAACTTTTTTTTAAATCCTGTAAGATAGGAACTGATACCTTCCTCAAAAAGATAAGGAAACTGAGGCTTGGTGATTGTAAGTAATATGTTCAGATATTGCAGCACTTAACTTATAAATGGGAACCCCCAAACAAGCTTTTAACCAAGATATTAGAAAAATATTTCCATAAATAAGTCACAAAACTAGAAAACTTTCAAGCTTAAAATGCTAGAAAAACTTTTATCTTTTGTCTCTGCTTAGTTCCTGTCTAGGTTTGTCCTATGCTAGAGCATGATATTCAATCCAGTTTAACAGGTGTAAAGGAAAATATGCCTGTCATTTCTTCTGTGAGTCTTAGCTCTGAGAACATGTGGGTTAATTTGTACTTTATTAACCATAGTGACTGAGTGAAATGCCAAAAGGTGATAAGTTGCACAAATAGTCACTTTTGTGTAAAATTTATTTTATGTTTTGAGATCTTTATCAGTAATATGGGAAGTAAAATTTTTCTAAGAAAAATTCTACTTTCTACTCTGTTACCTATTTATATTTGACATTTTACATTATAGATTTATTCAAGATTGGCTAACTTCTCTAGGATCCATTATGCTCTCAAACTGGGGTTATAACCAAGGTATTTTATTTATAAACAAGTTTCCTGAAGTTTCTCTATTAAAAATTTTTTAATTAAACAAGTCTCAATGGCCTTCTGTGGATCTGGGGACATTGGCTTCTGTTCTAAATGGAACTGTTCATCCAGTATTTTCCATCATCTTTGCAAAAATTGTAACTGTAAGTAAAATTTATTTGCTAATATTTTTAACAATTTTAAACAAAGTGTAACCTGAGAGAACAGACCTGGTATACTTTGACCCAGCAAGGGGGAAATTGGGAAGCGTAGTAGGTCACTCCTAGTGTGGGATCCATGATAGAAAGGTTAACTAATGTTCTCAGGGGATAAGCCATCCTCTATTGTGAAGTGTTTGGCTGGACCTTGTTGACTGGGCAATCAGTAAAGAAATTGCTTTGTTTTCTAATTCTGACTCCCATGCTGTATCAGCATTCCAAAGCACTGAAGTAATAAAAGAGACAAATACGACCACTCTTTCTTTCAACTGGTCTGAACAATGGCCATTTTTTATTACCAGCCAGCTCAGAGAGAGGAAGTAATGAGAGTTTGGGATTGTGCTGGGGAACCCAGGAGAGCTGATGAATTCATGGATCTTATTACAGCCACCTTAAGTCTTCAGTCTCTTGGACTGTTGCTACACTGTGTCAACAAAGATGCCAGTATATGTATAACTACTAATTTTAGGAACAGTTTCTAGAGAAATTTATAAAGGTCTCACTCATATTGCAGGTAGTACTCTGAATACAGGAATATTAAGAAACCTGAGTTATGAGAAGTTATTAGAAATAATAACTCAATCAGAAAACTAATTTCAATAGTTTCTTGGAAAATATGTGGTAATATTAATAGCAGATAGAGGACTCATTTGTCTGATCCTATATTTACATAGCTTAAGTGAGAGAATTGAGTGAATTTTTTTTTTTATTGAAGTAGTTAATTTTTTTAATGTAATGAATGTAAAGGATAGAATAATGGTTCATTTTTTCCCCAGAAATGTGTGGAAATTACTACGTTGAAATTCATTTTTTAAATCCTGATGAATAGACATTTTAGTTTTTTCTCCTTCTTTTATAATATATTCTCCTCCAATCATCTGATTTTAAAAATCTATTCCCTTTCAGATGTTTGAAAATGATGATAAAACCACATTGAAGCATGATGCTGAAATTCATTCCATGATATTTGTAATTTGGGGTATTATCTGCTTTGTCAGTTATTTCATTCAGGTAAGCTTTTAATGAATTAAACAAATATGTACGTGATTACTGTTTTATATCATCCTATTTGAGTTAAAAATAGTAACTAAATATAATAACTAAATAAAATACAAATATGTAAATATAGTAACTAAATGTTCCAAAGAAATAGATAAGACAGTTAAGAATAAATGTAGATTTTTGTTTGTTTGTTTCTTTTCCAGGGATTATTTTATGGCAGAGCAGGGGAAATTTTAACCATGAGATTAAGACACTTGGCATTTAAAGCCATGTTATATCACGTCAGTGTTTAGTTGGGCTTTTTTCTTATTTTATTTTAAATGTGTTTTAAAATATTCTAGCTTTTAGTTTTTCTTCACATCAATTTCTTGACATAACCTTTCGTTTGATCATTTAAAAGCATCCTTTTTTGTGTACCAAGCAGCAACTGTATTAGAATTATTGTACTGTATTTTCTAACAAAAGCAAGTCCAAAATTGTTATGTTCAAAAATGCAGTTTATAAAAAACAAGATTTAGAGTCCACTCCCTGTTCCTTGCATTTATTTTGACATATCTCTTTTAATGTATAATGTAGTTCTAGAATCAGAATGGAGGCTAAATTAAAACTGAAAAGGAGTGTTAAGAACAACAATATCTTGGGGAACGTGTTTAAAAAGAAGTTAATTTCTATAGTTCTCATCCATATGCACAGTTTAAGTTTTTTTATTGCTGATTTCTTAAGGCAGCCATTCTCTGAATTCAGATAACATCAGTCTAGCTGGCAGGTTGGCTTGCCACAGATGATCATTCACACCTGTGAAATAACTAAAACTAGGTGTATCAAATAGTAATCTTGAAAAGTGAGTCTTGGGGGCAAATGGCAGGAATGTCTCAGACTGGCACCTCTAAAATTCTTTCAGAAGGCCAAGGTATATTGGGTTACACTGAAAGCCAGTAATCATTTGAAGCCCTTTGCCACACTTTCTGTCACCAGAGCTCACCGAGTAGGGGCAAATAGCTTCCTGCCAGGGTCATTTCTTTTCAAAAGTAGAGTTACTGTCACTCCAGCGGAGTCATCAAAACCAGTTTTTACATCTTGTGACTTTTAGCAGTAGTGCTCAAAGGACTGCTGAGTAACAAAACTCCTCCGCCTTTGTGTGCTCTTAGAGGACAGCAAGATACAAAATGAAGTGAGTGGGAGGTTTCCCATAGCAACTTAATGCTCTGAAGCAGTTGGTGCCTAACTTCTTCTCTCAAAAAGGTCCTGTCAGAGACAACTGCAGACACTCCTTAATCCAGAAAAACAAATCTACTTGAAGGGTCATAAAATGATTTAATGACTGCACATCTTGTCTCGCTCACATTAAGCTTGTACTTTTGGGGTGTTTTAAATGAACAATTTATGTCTTTACCTCAAATCTTTGATGAAATTAGGTGGGGTTTTAATTAACTAATACTATGTTTCACACGACAATTTTTGCTCGTTTTTGTTTTTCTTTCTGTATTTATGTTTTTACACATTCAAGGACATTTATTTTCAATTTTCAGGAACTTTTGAAAATGTTCCCTGAATCTCTGAATATCCTAAATAAAAGAGTATAAACTTTAACTTTTCCAATCATTACTTTGAACTTTCTTTCTAGAGGATTACAGGATGCTTTTGCTGGAGGAGTCCCAAGGCCACAAGCCAGTTAAACCAGTGGATATTGTTAATCCAGTATCCTGATAGCTGATACTGGACCTTACTCCTTTGCCTAGCATTAGCCATGTGAACAGGAGGACAGTAACATTCTTGGATTAAGTAGCTTCTGCCCATAAGAATACAGCAATCTCTAAGCCATAAACTCTTCCTCTTCAAAACACATAAAAAGACAAACAGACAGAAACTCTGTGCTATTCAGCAGATGTTATTAAATTCTCCCATAAATTCACCTGAGCCCCTTTCAGCTTACCATTTGTTTTCCCTCTTCATTCTTTAGCACTCTTTTTGCTTATTTGCTTTCTTAAATTGAAAGAAAAGAGTAATGTATTTGGCCTTTTCTCAATAAATGTCTTAACGAATTTCACTTTTGTGTGTAGTAAGGGAAGTTCCCAATGTACAGTTTTGCCCTAACTCCTATTACCTGTTTGTTGTTTTTTCTCTAAGATATTTTAAGTCTTAGAAATCATGCTGAGACTTGCAGTGCTTTTTATAACCATTTTGAAACCTCAGTTGAAGTAGAGGTATTTATGGAATCAGGTGTGGTCTTTTTGTAGGTATAAAATCTCTATTTTATTTGATGACTTGAGATCCTTCCAGTTGAAAAGAATGTTCTAATTGTTGCTGACTTCAGTGGTTATAAATAATCTATTGCTTATTGTGTTTAAAGCTAAATTTATATTTCTTAATGATAAATATTGACCTATAGACCTATTCGGTTTTTTAAAAGATATGAAGTGGTTTTTTGCCTATTTCTCTCTAAATTGGATTGGCTAGGGCTTTTGTGGAGGGTCACTAAATCATAAGATGATGTCATTAATGGAGATCACTAAGGAATCTCAAAAGGCTACTTCCAAAAGGATCTGAGGTAACAAACTCTGAAGCGGGAAAAACAAGTCAGGAAACTCAGCTGTAACGTTTCAGTTAGACAGGAGGCAGAACAGGATAGTTGATTAAAAACTCTGGCATCTGGTTGCCTAGGTTTAAATCCTGGCCTCAGTACCTCTGTTTCCTCATATATAAAATATGGATAGTCATAGTATCTATCTTATAGAGTTGTGATGATTAAATGAGAAAAGACATACCACGCACTTATGATAGTGCTTCTGTAATTTTTTATTTCTAATAGAATTACTGGCAGGGAAAAAATGGATTTACTAGTATCAGAAAACCTGCTAGCCTAGCTTATAATCATTTTACCATTAGGAAGAGAAGAAGCAAGCTAAGTTTTACTCAATACCAGCTGTGTTCCAGAAACTCTGCTAAGTGTTTTAGCATATAATGCCTAGGCTGGGAAACAATCCCTAGAGTACATAATTGCTGACTTGTTGAAAAGCAGTTTTGGATATCTTGTTGTTTGACCATCAGAGAAAGACAAAGACTAGTCATATATGTATCCTTTGCCTTGCATATTATAGCAATTACTATACTATAGAATTAGGAATGTAATAGTAAATGATAAATTCTTTTTCTATATTTTTACTTTATATTGTATCTAAAACTTCTTTGTGTATTCCATGTCATGTTGAAATATAGAAAGAATTATGCAATGTAAAATATATATATATTTTTTTTAGTATACAATAAAAAACAGGTAGGGCTTCCCTGGTGGCACAGTGGTTGAGAATCCGCCTGCCGATGCAGGGCACACGGGTTCGCGCCCCGGTCTGGGAAGATCCCACATGCCGCGGAGCTGCTGGGCCCGTGAGCCATGGCTGCTGAGCCTGCGCGTCCGGAGCCTGTACTCCGCAACAGGAGAGGCCTCAACAGTGAGAGGCCCGCCTAGCACACACACACAAAGAAAACAGGTAATGTCTTCTAGATCAAGAGTGCTGTAGTTACTATCATTGCTGATGTGTGTTCATGATATGTTAGGCTCTTGACTCGGGTTGTGGTCTCAAAGTGGCTACCATGTAGTGCATATCATGATCTCTATAAGATGCCCTTTGGGTGTCTAGGACCCTAAACTCTTTGGGACACCTTCCCAATCCAGGGGTTTAAAGAGTAGAGATGTCATTGCCAGGGTTGTAATCCCCCTGGCCGCTGCCGTATTCCTCCACGGGAGCTTTCTTCTCACACAACAGCATGATTAATGCACAGCCTTCTATCTCTCTTACTTTTGTTTCCTTAGTTGGCAAAAATGTGTAACCTGGGCATCAGGGCCCTGGCTGAGTTGTAGTAAGCCAACAGTTCTTTTGCTCTTCGCTCACTAAAAATCAGTCATTTTTTAGAGACAGTCTGCATGTAGTTTAATCCACAAGAGATATAAGTGGTTTGAGTGCATGGGAGGAAACAGTCAATAACTAATAAAAGGAAATCAGCATTCCTCAAGTTGAGAGGTGCTAAGAAGTGCTCTCTCTATTTGCTGTTGAAAATGAAATTGGTTATAACATTAGGCTTTTATTGCTTGTATTTTTGACCTGTCTCCTTCAAATTGCATGCTTTTTGGCTGCAGGGTTTTTACAGCAGCCTTTCTGCCTCTTTAGCTTCCCACAAGGCCCAGTACTTATAACATCTAAGGGGGAATATGAAGTGTCAGGGAAAATCTCACCTATCTGGGTCCTGAAGAGAAGGAGACAGACTTCTTTTTTATTTTTTATCATTTACATGTTTAGACAGAAAGGTTTGGAAATATTTCTAAATTGTGTTGTGCATTACTTTACTTTCTAAGTAAAATCTGCTCTCCACAAATTACTTGTGGAGTAAAATTACAAATTATTTTGTGGTTCGAAATGACCATTTTAAACATTGATTATTATACAATATTGCAGCATGGCAGTGAGTCCAAGCTGTTGGGCTTAAGTTCTTCAGTTTGTATCTAAATATAGATCTTTGTGAAGTAAGAAACAAAAGTTATTTGACCCATAGTTTTTACAAGAATTAAGTGCCTGTGAGTAAGGAGGCAGGCAAATGGCTTCTAAGTTAATGTAGCAAAATCGTAAGTCAGAAAAGAATCTTTTTGATGACCATATGTTAATTCCCTTTTTTCTCTAGGATATCTCCTGGTTTGATGATAAGGAAAACAGCACAGGAACCTTGACAACAATATTAGCCATAGATATAGCACAAATTCAAGGAGTATGTATATTGCTTTTACTTTTAATTAATTAATTAATTTTTGGCTGCGTTGGGTCTGTTGCTGTGCGCGGGCTTTCTCTAGTTGTGGCGAGCGGGGGCTACTCTTCGTTGGGGTGCGTGGGCTTCTAAATTCAGTGCTTTCTCTTATTGCGGAGCATGGACTTTAGGCTTTCGGGCTTCAGTAGCTGTGGGGCGCAGGCTCCAGAGCTCAGGCTCAGTAGTCGTGGCTCAGGGGCTTAGTTGCTACACCATGTGGGATCTTCCCGGATCAGGGTTCGAACCCATGTCCCCTGAATTGGCCGGCAGATTCTTAACCACTGTGCCACCAGGGAAGTCCCTGCTTTTATTTTTAAGTGGTGTATGTATATGGTATGCATGCATGCATGTACATACATGGCTATGCATATATGTAAGCTCTGCTGAGATGACCCACATCATTAAGGAGACCAGGTAAGTCTAAGGGCTAACAGGGAGCTCTCAATGAAAGATATAAAGAAGCCTTTCGGTTCTGGACATTTTTAACCAAAAATAAAGGAGATTTAGGACATGTAATAGGATAACCAGAGGACTAAAGAAGATACCAAGAATGAGTTAGAGAAAAGAGCTCAGAATTAAATAGTAAGATAGGAAAAAGTAATAAAATGAAAACACACACATGTAACTTAGAAGTTTTAATAAAAGAATGAAGTTTAGTTTTTCCTTCCCCACAGAAAATAAAATCTTATTTAGCATAATATGTAACATGTTAAATTCATATGCATCTGGAAATGGGTCTGTGCTAGTTACTATACAGATCAAGTTAAAGAGATATGTGTGATCATGACTGGTCACAATATGTATAAATAAAATTCATGTTTATGAACCATATTCAAAATCAATGACAGAATGACCAGCATAATGTACATCAAAGTGATGCTTAAATATTTATGGGGAGTAGTGTGGAAGAGATGAAGAGTAATTTATTAGTTTTCTTCCAATTATTTTAATAAAATTAACCTTTATATTACAAGCAGGATTTCAACTATAATTGAGAAAAGGAATGCAAAACAAGATTTCCCACTTTTAATTTAAGTGAGATAAAGTTTTTGATCTCTGTTAAAATAAGAACTCTAGCAGAATTATAGACTTTCCTTTTTCCTTATCATTCATGTGGGAGAAAAGGAAAGTAAATGATGCACCTCCGAATGACAGAAAAATCTTAAAAGTATTTTTTTTGTTGTTTAGAAATACTGAAATGTTGATTACAGCATTGCTACCAGAGCAACAAATTGTCAACTAAAACAGTTCTTCAAAACTGTATTTTCTTTTGGAAGCTATTTCCACAGGACATGGCTACTATTCTAATTTTTGTAACTTTTGCAAGACTTCTTTGTTCAATATATTCATACAAGGATAGATTTATATTACTAGAGAATAAAACAAGTTGGTTACAATTATGAATATTCACATGCTTCTGTATTGGTTTGGAAAACTAATTTTATGATGTAGAAAGAGCTCAAGAGGAAAGGGGGCATCATCTTCATCTCTTCCTGAAACTCTTTTTGATAATTTTGAAAGCAAGACTCTAAATTTCACTAGGTAGTATTTAAATTTTAAAGTAAGGCTGAGGAGCTGGATTTTACTTGTATAAGTGGGAAGAAAATGATGGATAAAATTTCACTTAATAGTTAACTAATGAGCATAGCATTAATCTTCCATAGCACAATAGAATCAGATAAATGACAACATCTGTGCTTAGAAATTCAATGGTTCACTAATTTTGGCAGAAGTATCAATCCCTATAATTCCCTTTAATCCCCATTCTACAAAACTTGTTTTTTTTCCTTTTCTGTGTACATGTTTTTCTCTTACTACCTATCATCATTCAGATCTTTTAAGAATCCAGTGAAATATTCTTACTATAAGCTATACTTGATATGTGAGACATCTCTTTTAGTATTTACTTCAATGAAAAGAAAAAATTAGTACTAAAGACCAACATTACTCTCCGAATACCCATTAGTTGTTTCTAATACATAATGTTGTCTCTCATCAAGAAAAATTAATGAGAATATTTGTCAGTGTGATTCCTTATAAGCCTTTGACTAATACTATTTGAATCATTTGAAAATTTCCTGTTTCAGTTAGTAAATGTTGGTCTCATGATAACTTCTGGGCAACTCAAATCATTTTCATTAAATAAGAAGTAGTAGCCAAACACTAGATGGCTGGAATACTCATGGCACATTTAAAGTTGCAGAATTTGGAAAGCATAAAAACCAAAAAGGATTCCAAGAATAAGACTGTATCTACTGGCATATAATTCACATAAACCCTTGCTTTGCCATATATAGGTAGATTCATATCTAACTTGAATGGATTCTCTTTCTATCGAAGGAAGATTATTTACTAATCCTGTTTGTCCACTATTTCTTTTATCACAAAGACACACCACACTAGAGATGAATCAGAAAACAATAATTTGGGGTTATATATCCTATCATATCAACTTAAGATATTTCCATCTCAGTTTCTTCATCATGTAATTTCAGTTACATGTTATTTTATCAAATATATTAGGGTGAATGTTTATAAACTAGACCTTTAATAACAGGAAATTTTATTTTTAAACCCTTACTATCACCAAAAATATAAGCTCCTGGCTATTTTTAGATGTTCTGATACTTTGAGAGTCATGAGAAAAACATGTTAGTGAAATAAGGTTATAGGACAAAATGATTCCTGAAATAGTTGATTGAATACAACCAATTTAACTGGTATTATTTCAGCCCAAGGTAATGGCTTACTGCCAGTACATCTGTCAACAGACTATTTTCTGTGTAGTATGTAGTTTTATTAAAGGTATAAAGCCATTTTAAATTCTTTGGGAGACTGAATTTCACAAAATTACAAAGTATTATTTCTGTATATTTTAGCAACCTCTTTTCATCAACCAGAAGTCTTATCTCACTTTTGTCTACATGAAAGTGTGTAATTGATGCCACAGTGTACACTTGATATACCAACAGACACAATATTAGTTCCAAGAATTCTCACCAGAACTACAGTTACATTGCCCCAAGAAATAAAAATTTCCTTTATTAATTCCTAGAGCCCAGTGAATTGATTAGGTAGAACTAGGGTATCATTACGTGGACAATCGTGACCTCACTTTTTGGTTTAACTTTTTGACATGGAAAGTGTATAAAACAGCTTAACATTATTTATAATTCAAACAATGTGAGTAGTCATTGAAATCACTTTACCACAGTTAAGTTTGGCATATAATTGCTGTTTTGCATTACAATTTTAGGTTGAATTCATTGAGACATTATCAAGTCTACAGCAAAAGCTAATATCCAAAACCATAGTGGTTAAAGGTGGTCCTTCCTATTAAAAAAAAATTTCAATCTCAGCCCTGAACTCAAAATTTTGCAGTGAAACTTTACCACTGCTAAGCCCTCAAACTGTTGTCTGGAAAGACAAGTCAAGAAATTCAGCTTCCACTTTTGACAAAAAAAGAAATAAAGATAGTAAGGTCTATAGGAGCAAATGAACTGGTCCAATAATGTGTGATAAATTCATTTATTTTCCACAAAATACTTGCTAATGAATAATACAATGAATAACAATAGGCCTTAAACACCTTACATTTTCACAGACTTTGTAAATTTGTCCATCCAAACCTTTTTTTTTTCTGCTCGACAAATATTTTTGCCACCATCAGTTGTAAAACATCTTAGCAGATTACACTTCAGGTTATACTCATCTAGTTTATCTCTCAACTTCTTTGAAAATATTCTCACCTTCAGTTGTTCCACACAGACTATTCATAGCAGCTAATTTTAAAGTCGCTTCAAACTCAGTATCGACTCCTCAAAAAAACCAACAGCTGAGCAGTATCAGTAACATATGTCGACCCATCAAGAGCCAGGAAAACTACTCAATATGACCTACCTTGGTTTTCAATTGACGATGGATATTGCTGTCCTTTTTCTCAACTTTTTGAGCAGTTGTTCTCATCAAAATGCTAATCATCTGATATTAGTTTATGCTCTCTGAACACATTTATTCCACTGCTACAATCAAACATGATTTTTTTTTTTTTCCTGTATTTGGGTGTGGCCTCTCCCATTGCGGAGCACAGGCTCCGGACGCGCAGGCTCAGCGGCCATGGCTCACGGGCCCAGCCGCTCCGCGGCATGTGGGACCTTCCCGGACCAGGGCACGAACCCATGTCCCCTTCATCAGCAGGTGGATTCTCAACCACTGCGCCACCAGGGAAGCCCTCTCTTAACGTTTTGAATGTATGTTATACACTGATAATAACTTTTAATGTCATTGTCTGCTAAATCTAACATTTGTGTCAGTTCTGGGTCAGTTTCAACTGATTGATTTTTATGCTCATTATGGGTTCTTTTTTGCTGCTTTTTGTCATACCTGGTAATTTTTGAGTAGATGCCACACATTGTGAATTTAACATTTTGGGGTGCTGAATATTTTTGTATTTCTAGAAATATTCTTGTTTTGTTCTGGGATGCAGTTAAGTTACTTGGGAACAGTTTGATCTTTGGGGCGGTGTTGATTTTAAGATTTATTAAGCAGGACTGGAGCCAACTACTGAGGCAAGACCCTTCAATATAGTCTACCCAATGACCAGTAAATCATGAGGTTATTCATTCAGGCTGGTATGACCAAGCATATGGTCTTGGTATGACTAGCCCTCACACATGCATTGTTCAGTTGAATACTCAAGGAGGACCCTCTGCAGATATCCAGGTTTCTCTTTTTGTATACCTCTCTCTTCTTCAGTGTTCTGTGCTGCAAACTCTAGCTTCCTTGGCCTCTCCAGACTCAGCTTTGTCTACTCCACTTACGGAGTCTGTTGGGCTCTATCTCAGTTTACCCTTCCTATTCTGAAGCCTGGAAGCTCTTTTAAGGGGTAAACTGTGGCAAACATAGGGCTCACCTCATTTGTTTCTCATTTCTACCCTTGGTTGCCTTAGGTCTAGTATCTTGAAAACTATTGGTTCATATATTTTGTCTATTTTTTATTTGTTTCAGATGGCAGGACAAATCCATTCCCTCTCTTCATGTTAGCCAGAAGCAGAAATCCTGCTATATAGAATTTTATTTCTACAATTGCTTACTGAGTATCTTTCCATTTATTTTTTTATGGGAGCCATTCCTCTGGAACTTTCTTATCAAAGTTGTATTACCCACATTTAGCATAGTATTTGGACATAGTAGATACTCCATAAATAACTGTTATCTGCAGAACTATTTAATTATGACTTTCTGCTCTTGATTTCCAAGGAAAAATTCTATCTTCATGCATGTTGATAAAGAATCTAAAGAAGTTTAATCAAATTTCCTCTGATTCCAGTTCTAAATTCTTTCCAGAGCTACACTATTCCTCTAGGTCTTTAAGGCAATTTTTAATTTTCTTTTAGTTCTTGTAGTATTTTTCAAGGCCAAATGTCTGTTGTTTTCTGTTAATTCTTCCTGGAACAGGAAAGATATATTCAGACCCTTCTTATCCTACTACCATCACCAAAAGGCAGGGTTTGTGGCCTGTCCATGGCTGCGTTGACTCAATATTTCAGTAAGTTTCTGGTAGCTTAAACTAAAATGCTATTTAGAAAGGTATATGATCTTACTTTCAAGAAGCAGATTAGTACAAGAGTGGATAACTCAAGCTTATTGAATAAGCAAGGTTATGCAAGTGCAAGTCACTTTATAGAAAGTTCTTATGTCCCAAACTAAAAGCTCAAATACAAGACCGTTCCATCAAAAATTTGGCAAGTTTACACTTGGATGTTTTTAGACATGAGGTTGGTGTGCATACTCCTTAGACTAATTTTAAGTGACTCTCAAATGTTCATCTGATGTGCCTCTGATAAGTACCTCTGCCTCTTTTTCCAACACACTGCATAATTTCATACACAAAAACTACAATCCTCAGCATGCTTTCTGTCTTTGCTTTTCCTGTTTTTCACCTTTTTGCTTCATTTTCTTTTGATTTCCTGTAAAGAGCTGTAATCTTAAAGTAAATAGGATAAAAACAGAGGAAGGTGGTGAAAAAAGGAACTATATTATGGCCACCTAATAGGAAATACCCAAACAGAAAAGAATAACTCTTCACTGGATATGTTTTACACTTTTGTTAATATAGATATCATACCAAAATCTGAGATCTGAAAAAGGAAAAGTCATTGACCTCAAAATAAGAAAGTACGAAGTGGGAATTAATGAATGTATAAAGGCCTAAAAATATAGCTATCAGGTAATTGATGGAAAGTAATTTCTTAGTAATATTTAGATAAATTTTACATTAAAAGAACAGTGACTACCTTATTCTTAACGAAACTTCATTATAATTTTTTAAAATACTACTAACTATTTTATAGCAAAAAATGTATATGTTTATGTAGCTGTAGGAGCATTCCATAGTTAATCTGATGTGGCGTGGGACTTTCAACAATACAAGTACTTAAGTTCCACAGCCTCTTCATCCAGCTATCTGATCTATATAGCTTTGAAACTCATGGTGAGGGTGGGAGGAGAGGAGCAAGTACAGTATATTGGTCTGCAAGGGCTGCCATAACGAAGTACCACAGACTGAGTGGCTTAAACAACAGGAATTTATTTCCTCATGGTTCTAGAGCTTAGAAGTCCAAGATCAAGGTGTTGGCATGGTTGGTTTCATTCTGAGTCCTCTCACCTTGACTTATAGTTTTCTTCTTGTTGTGTACTCACATGGTCTTTCTCTATGCAAGCATGCCTGCAACCAAATTTCCTTTTCTTATAAGGACACTAGTCATATTGGAGTAGGGCTCACCCTCAAAACCTCATTTTAATCTAATTACCTCTTTAAAGACCTTATCTCCAAATACAGTCACATTCTGAGGAACTAGGAGTCAGGACCTCAACATATGAATTTGGGTGGGGGGTATAGGACCATTCAGTCCATAATATACAGCATCATTTATCTCTGCATCATCCTTAAACTCTCAAAAGGCAGAGTGTAAGCAAGCATTAGTACCAAATGACATTTTTATTTCAGCCTCATAGCTTAGAGATAGTGTATAATGCCCTAAAGCATGTGTTACCTGTCTGAGTTTTCAGTATTTAGTGGTTTGTTTGGTGTTTGCTATTGTTATTTGTTTTTACTTTTTCGGAGTTTTCTTTGATAGTTCAGTGAAAAAAATGGGAAAATAGTGGATCATTATCAGATGCAGCCTTGAAACTGAAACCACAAAAGTTTTTTAGGAATAAGTCAGAGCCCTGTGGAGAAAGAGGGCTTTTATTGTTATTTTAATGATGATACTAATTTGGGAGATACTTCAGTGAATATTGATATCATCTTTTAGAGAAGCAATTTGACAATATCTATGAAGAATATAAGAGTATATACCCTTTAACATATAACTCCAGGTTAGGAATTTAACATTAGGAAATAAAAGATGAGCACAAATATTTTGCACAAAGATGTTCATTACATCTTTGCTTTTAATAGTGAAAAATTGGAAACAATCTACTATATATTTTTTGAAGACTATTTAGTGACCCAGGAAAAAGCTTGCTGTATAATGTAAAGGGATAAAAGCAGGATACAAAGCTGAATACACACAATAATCCTAATCTGAATGTGTGTATGTATTTATGTCTGGAAGGATGTAATTTTTAACATTATTTAGACCTTTTCCAATGGCTGTGTTTTCATCAGAGCAAAACTTATGTTTGAAAATGTGATTTGATATCTTGGTTGATTATAGCTGTGTTTCTAGGTAAATAGGTGTTTCATTTTTTCATCACAGCATAAAGGAATTTAACATTTCAGTTTATTACTTAACGTGTCCCACTGAAAGTTAATTCATAAGACATGCAGTTCTCATAAAACAGTTATGAAGATATTTCTACTTAATTTAAGATTTTTTTCCAAATTTCTTTTGTTACCTCATACCATGATGTTTCCAACTCCTTTTCTATCTTGATATTGCCTCTTTAGACCTTTGCTGAGTGAAACCAAGTTATAAAGTGCAGAAAAGGGAATGCAAGATATCATATCCAAAGTATATACTTCAATGAATATCCTCAGTCATTCCATTCAGCACTACTACAGTGTAGTGGCTAAAAAGTACCGGCCCTTTTTCAGTGTAAGAGGAAGGGGCAGGGTTGATTTTGGAGCCCTCATATGGTAAGGTGGGCATCCATGTGAAGCAGCAGCCTCATGTGGGAAAGCCAAGCCATAGAAGAGTGAGGAGGGTATGTGTGCAGGGGAGAGACAGGGGTCATGATAGCAGATTGGTCACGATCTGCATGATAGCAGAGAGACTGATCACAGAACTCTGTTAAAGAAAGTGGGAGCCAGGTTTCTCACTCTTGAAGAAGGGGATAACAAATATTAGAAGGGAGAAAGCTGGAAATAACCTTGTGTTTTGGGATTGGAACTGGAGGTATTGGTATGAACTCATGGATTTCAAGAAATGTAAATAGAGAAATAAATATAGATTTCAATATGTGCATACATCTACATGCACACACACACACACACACACACACACACACTCTCTCTCTCTCCCCAGTTCTATCTACTAACATTCCACGGATAATGAGCACAACTAGCACCATATATTGATTGTTTTTTAATTAAAAAATTTTTTTCTTTATATAGTAACTCCTAAATAACATTCTCCACTAACAGGAACTGGGACTCCTTGAAGAAATGACAGATTTAAGGTGCAGGGCCTGGAAAATCTTTTTGTGTCAGAAAGTAAGAACATATTCAAAAATAATAGGAACATGTCAAAGGACAATATCAAACCTAATATAGACAAATAAAACATAATGACTCCTTAGTAGTGGACATTTTTAAACTATAACTATTATTTAATCTCTAAGTATAAATTCAAAATAAAAATCTATGTATAAATCCTAAAAAGAAAGCTTATCTTATTTTGCAAGGAACTATAACAGCAATGCTTGTAAATTTAAAATTAACTGACTTTTTTCCAAAATATGTCTGATTATAGGCAACAGGTTCAAGGGTTGGTGTCTTAACACAAAACGCAACTAACATGGGACTTTCAGTTATCATTTCCTTCATGTATGGATGGGACATGACACTCTTGATTCTGAGTATTGCTCTGTACTTGCTCTGACAGGAATGATTGAAATGGCAGCAATGACTGGATTTGCCAACAAGGATAAGCAAGAACTTAAGCATGCTGGAAAAGTAAAATAAAGACTGTTGTTCCCATCATAACATTTTAAGAGAAAATCAATAAGAGCTTCTATCCTTACAATATGTAACTTCCTTTCCTAGGAATCTGTAAAGTGTTGTATATGTATTGAAATTCATACAGATCAGTTTAAGATGGGGTGTAGATAATGTCATAGCAATAGGGTGCATAATTTAGGCTCTGGAGTCAAATAGGCTGAATTAGAATCCAGATTCTACCACTAACAAATGTGTGATCTGAGCAAGTTACATCAACCTTTCTGTACTTCAGTTTCTTCCTCTGTAAAGTGGAAATAAAATAGTATTCCCTTACAGATCTTTATGACTATTACAGAAAACACTTAGTCTTATTAGCATATGCAATAGTATCTGGAAAACAGTAAGCACTCAGTAATGTTAGCCATTATTACTGTTACCAAATCGTGGGGGAATTTGTTAACATTGTGATTCCACATTCTCTGATTATTGAATAATTGAATGTCTTGAACAATTCTGAATGCTTTATTTTTCAAAATAAAGAGGAAATATAATAGTTACTAAATTTAAGGCAAGGTACTGATATTGGTGGTGCCTAAAACAAAGCTTTAGAGACAAGGACCATTTTTAAAATGATCAAAATGAACAATGTATTTACTTGGAAAATTTTTTGACATATATAGGTTTCTCAGGATCAGTCATATTCATAAAAATAATCATTGTAGTAGCGATTTAGAGAAACATTAGTAATGTAGTACCATAATATCTAAAAGTTGAAAGAGATGTCATTTGTTCCAGCCACTCACCCAAAGTAGAAATCTCTTGTACAACATCCCTGTTGAGTGTCTATCCATCTTTTATCCACCCTTTTCTCTAGTGGCAGGCAGTGGATTACTTTCCCAGGCTGCTGCCTACCCCTTAGATGGTAGGGAGTTCTTTTTTTTTTTTTTTTTTTTTTTTTTTTTTTGTGGCCTTCTATCCTTCTCTTCTTGGCTTTCATCTTGATAGAGGTCCAAAACCTGTTTCTCGTTTCTCGTGACGTTATGAAGCTGCATCATGTAAATGCCAAGTCTTCTCTTGGTCACCCAGCCCCAACTCCTCTCATGATACAGTTTCAAAGATCTGTATCACATTGGTGAAAGGCCTGAATATTAAAATGATTTTAATATCATTATACTCTGTATCACAGTGACTGTATCATTATAAATAGCATGAATATTAATGAATAGGGATCCAACCAAGCACAGGACTCATTGAAATCTGGTTTTCATGACCCTTGGACTTTTCCACCTTTCCTGCACTAGATAAGGACCCTTGGAATGTCTGCTTGAGCAGTACAGACTGAACTACTTAGCACATATTTGCTTCAGAAAGACAGAAAAGTTGTTCAGCCCTCCCTGTGAGCAAATTATCACAATTTCCAAGTTAATCTGGCCCTAATTAATTATATTTTATTCATCTTAATTTTTATGTCATGAGCTTTAGTTGTATATGTGCCGTTTGATTTTTGTATTATTAAAGTAACCTCAGACTACACAATCAATAACTGCAATCAAATAGGCAATGTTTCCTTTCCCACTAGCTTTTCAATCAGTCACTTTACCAAACACCAAAACTTAGAATATGGACCAACAAAACACATTGGTCCTTCTTTGGTAGCATGTGTAGATTTGGAAAAATCATCAAATGTTTTATTTTTCAGATTTTAAATGACCATATTAGTAAAAAATAAGTAAATAAAATGACCATATTAGTTTTTTAAAAAGGACTATTTTCTAAGGTTCTGTTTTCAGTCCTTTCTCTATTGTGAACAATGATCACAAGACTTTTTTGTTCATTTGTTTTTGTTTTCCTCAAGATTTCAGCATTCTCATCCATTTTCCTCATGCACTACAAAATGTTACAGATGGAGATTTCTTTGAGTTCTTTTAGAAACTATGAGAATTTTGAGCAGAATCCCAGGTGTCCTGACCATGGTCTACATATCTAGTTCTCTCCCATAACCCAAATTCTACTTCAAACAATCTTGGGTGTCCACCTAGGTCTTCATCTGTCCCACAGTCTACTCTGCCAGCCTGGAAAAAGAATGTGAAAGCAGGAAGTTTCTCTTTCAAGTCAACATGTGTTCTCATGTCCAAGAAGTTATTCTGAGCCAAAAGTCTCCTCCATTTTTGATCCCCCTTCTTTCTGAAAACTATATAACTATGAAGAAGCATTACATTTGAACTAAATATCTTTTTAAGTTCACAGACATCAAAATGAAAAACGGCTATACAGTCTCTTATACAGAATTCAAAAGCCACACTCCGTGTTACTTTACAGCAGTGTTCCTGAGAACTTTGGTTGCTATTTGCATTTCTGTGCTAGAATAAAATAATTATTTATTTGACTCTTTCTGCTGTCTTCTTCTTAAATCAGCTCATAATTCATAGGACAGCTCCTTTGCATAATTACATACGGACGTAATGCTCACTAATGTTTGATCCCTCTGCTTATGGAACTAGCTTAAATAGAAACTCAATGAAGACTTAAAGAGGGCTAACTTTAGACCAGTGGACTAAATCTTTTCAAAAGGAATTTTCCTTGAGCTTATTATCTTAATATATTATTGTCCTGTCTTATTTGGGGGAAGGAAAACAAAGAAGCTAAGAAAACTCATCAGAAAAACTTATTGACTTAATGTACTTAATATGTCCTCGTTGTGACTGTAACTCACAACCAGAAGTTTAGCCACTACTAATTTTATTTCCCTATTTTATTATCTTGTTTTATCAGATAGCAACCGAAGTTGTGGAGAATATATGCACTACTGTGTCATTAACAAGAGAAAAAGCCTTCGAGCAAATGTATGAGGAGACGCTTCAGACTCAGCACAGGTGATTGTAGATTCATACTGACTGTATTAACTATAGTTTGTTCCTATAAAGGCAATACTCCTGGGTGACTCCAGTGGTTTGCCTGCCAACTCATTTGCTCTGGGATCTTTCCGAGTAATGGCATATCATAATTCCTTATGACTCCACCAAGAGGAAACTAGAAAGAGGAGTTGAGAGCAAGCATATTTAGAATATATGTTTTAGGTCCCCCCACATTGCCATGAACTATAACAAAGTGTGTATATTTTTCTTATTTCCATGAAACAAGATTGATGAAATAACATATTTAAGAAAGAAAATAATATTGCTTAGCCCTTTATATTGAATCTCTAAAAGAGTTCACATTTTAAAACGAATATATGCACAACAAATGTGATCAATTCTTTTAATTTTAAACTAGTCCTCTTTACCACATTTACTTAGTGATACTCTTTGTATTACTTTATCAGAAAGATAGCTTTGTACTCTTTTACACTCATGCTTGTGGTTGGTACCACCATTTAATTCCCACTATTTATTCTATTAGTGCAACATTAGGATAGAAAATATTTTTAAACCAAATCTCTTTAACTCTTTCAGTAACTATTCTTTCACAGACCTTGTCCATTCATTTGAAAATATATAGAGGCAGCTTTGTTACATTGAACTATAGAGCATATAGCTATAGAGAAAATCATTATATTTATTGTTTTCTCTATAATAATTCTCATTCTCAGTAGTTAAAAAGTCATTTTCTCTTTAATAATTAGAAAAAGTGTATACCCCCTAAATGATAACATGTCTTACCTTCTGTATTCATTACTCTACATTTATTTAAAGGACCTTACTATACCTCATGCCCCATTATCTAGTAAATTTTGTGCATTTCAGA
Organism: Kogia breviceps; assembly: GCF_026419965.1. NCBI lineage: Eukaryota > Metazoa > Chordata > Mammalia > Artiodactyla > Physeteridae > Kogia > Kogia breviceps. Next base: position 73,464,824 of record NC_081318.1, read on the forward strand.
AATACCTTAAAGGAAGCACAGATCATTGGAATCTGTTACACATTCAGCCATGCCTTCGTATATTTTGCCTATGCAGCGTGTTTTCGATTTGGAACTTATTTAATTCAAGTAGGACGAATGACCCCAGAGGGCATGTTCATGTAAGTTGTACAAATATATAAACCCTGTAAATGGGTTAAGTACTTAAATTAACCAGAAAGATGTCTAGTTTAGAGTGTATTATCATTTAAATCATATATGTGCAAAAGACATGTTGGGGAAATTAAAAAAATTTTTGTTATTTAATATCTATTGATATAAGTACAGTCAAGCTGGTAAAATACGGATATAACACAGGTACTCTGAGTTAAACTCCCAGATGAATTGCTTCCTACTTCAGTTTACTAGACGTGGGAATGTAGGGGTAAAGTATGCCTTCTTGTTATCCATTATCTCCCAAGGTGGAGATGGCTTTATCAAGTGTGACTGTAAATCAGTGAGGTAAGTTCCTTGCTAAGCAAATACTCCAGGAGAAACACATGTAAATGAGTATTTCTCTTTAGAAAAGTCATATTGAGAATTGATCATGGCATCCCAATGAGGCTGCCTCTTCCCAAAGCATTTGTTGGTGCTTCTATTTGGAACTCTGTTCACATAGTTGTGAATTTCTTTACTTCAGAGAAACACCTAAATTCAACTTCTGAAATTAGAAAAATTTATTTTGGGTATTAATTCTGAGCTTCTTAAGTCTCCCTAAAATGTCAGATTGTTACTAATCTATATCATAAATGTCACTGCTAAACATTTAGAGCTAGAGAAATCCATACAATATTTGACTCCAAAAAGTAACGTTATTTTTTTTTTAAGAAGTCCACCAAAACATACACATCAAAGCAAGGATCAGCCTCTTCAAAATAATGACTTGGGAGATTACACCTGTTTCAAGGATACTGCCATTTGGCAAAAAATGTTGAGAACTCCTCTTTGGGATTTACCTCTCAAGACTCAGACACATTCTTTTGAATATCCTTATTGGTGGCACATATTTGTACTTTGAGGATATGTTCAATTTGAAGAAATGACCAAAAGTCATTTGAAGCCAAATAATTTCAGAATAACTTGGAATAATTTTCAGTTCCTATTCATGTGTTTGTTTGTTTGTTTATCTATCAAACATTAACTGAGTTCCCAGGAAGTTTCTTTTCTTTTTTTTTTTTTTTTGGTACGCGGGCCTCTCACTGCTGCGGCCTCTCCCGCCGCGGAGCACAGGCTCCGGACGCGCAGGCTCAGTGGCCATGGTTCACGGTCCCAGCTGCTCCGCGGCATGTGGGATCCTCTCGGACCAGGGCACGAACCCGCGTCCCCTGCATCGGCAGGCGGACTCTCAACCACTGCGCCACCAGGGAAGCCCCCCAGGAAGTTTCTTTGCTAGGCACTCAGAAGGAAAGCATCCACAGTTCACCAAGCTAATATTTTTGAATCTATGAGGCCACTTAGAGGTTTCATGAAGCAGATATTCTTATAAAATGGAATATCTGTGTGTAAAATGTCAACAGGAATTTTAGGCTCCCTGTTCTACCATGTTTTCCTACCCTCTAAAACAGTGTGCAGTATTGTCTGTGTGAACATATAAATCACAATTATGACATTTAGCCTTGGACTTCATTCTGATTACACAGACTAGTTTACAGAGATAAATTAACAAGAAACCAATTGTAGAATCACCTAATTACTTCATTCAGCTCACCAGCCTGCACTAAATTAGCAAGTTGTTTCCCTGGTTCTTATGAAATGCAGGCAATCACAAGCTTAAAAGTTGATTGTATTCCAAAAGTTTGCTTGCAAGCCAATTGTTTGAAATTCAGAACATGTCTTCCTTACATTGCTCTAAACTTTCTGCAGCCATCTTTAAATCCCCATTGTCCCATTCCTTCATATAACTGTTCCTTGGTATTAGTAGAGAGCAAATCAATTAAATATATTTATACTAATTTAGGATGTCTGATGATTTTATCAATTCTCACAGAAGAATTTTCATTTATAAAAGCAATTATAAAAATAAATAAATAAATAAATAAAATAAAAGCAATTATAATCCCAGTTACTTTCTAATGGATTTACTTGAAGATAGTGTAACAAAGCAATCAAGAGAGGACCACCTCATTTCCCATCACCAAACTCACTAGGGTACTACTTACTGATCCACCATGCCTGCCATCTCCATGCAAGAACTAAGGTCCTTGTCTGCAACAGGTCCCTGCAATCATCTCTTCACATCAGTTTCTGTCACTACTATTTCTTTGCTTTATAATCACCTGTCATAAGAAAAAGAAAGAAATCTCTCCCATGACCTTAAGTCCCCTTCTGCCTACTTTCAATGTCTCTGTTATCCTTTGCAGCATAACAAATTGTAGAGTAGCCTATTCTTGTTATCTGCACCTTTTCACCTCCAACCTCTCCTAAACTCATTCCAGTCAAGCCTTGATTCCCACCATTCCACTAGAAAGGCTCATTATCAAGGTCACCACTGACCTCCATCTTGCCCACCCATAGACCCATCCAGTGTCCGGTTTGCCCATCTCATTTAACTTGACCTCTCAGCAGCATTTTATACTCTCCTTCCTGAAACATTTTCTTCTCTAGGCTTTTTCTCCTTTGTTATTGGCCCCTCCTCCTCTATTTCCTTTATGGGCTCCTGATTTTCTGCTGGGCCTCCATGTGTTGCGGGGCTTTAGAGCTCTCAGGGCTTTTCATCCACACACTCTAATTGGTAATTTCATCCAATCTGATGGTTTTTTAAATATTACCTGTATCCTGATGACTCCCTTCTGTGTATTTCCAACTCTGACCCCACTCCTAAATACCACATGTGTATCCAACTACCTACTGGACATCTCCACTTAGAAGTCTAATCATATCTTAATGTGTCCAGAACAGAATTTGAAGTTTTTCCTTCCCAAAGTGTCTCTTCTCCAAAACTTCTCCATCTTAATAAACAGCACCACCATCTATGCTGTTGCTTGGCCCAAAAATCTAAGAGTCATCCTTATTGCTTCTCTTGCCTTCACCCACTACATACAGCACCAAGTCTTAACAGCTGTAACTCCAAAATACTTCTTACCATCTCTACCCATGTTACCTTCCTTTTTACCTCTTTGCCTGTCTTGACTGGACCACTGCAACTACCTGCTCACTGATGTCCCTGTACTCACTCTCTTGCTTCCCTGTAATCCATTCTCCACACAGTAGCTAGACTGATCTTTTAAAACACAAATCCAATTCCATCAATTTACTAAAATACTGTAATGAATTCCCATTGAAATTTGAATAAAACCAAATTCCTTACTCTGACCTGAAAGCTCTACACATTTGGGCCTCTGCTTTCCTTTCCAACCTCATCTACCATTGTCTTTTTTTGTGATCTGCACATCAGGCCCCTACTTGCATTTCTGTCCCTGGAACTCTCTTCTTAGTGTTTTTGCACTTGTTCTTTCCTCTGTCTGGAATAATCATTCAGTTCTTTACTGGGCTGCCTCTTTCTCACCATCCAAGCCTCTGCTCCTAAGTCCACTCCTCAGAGGCACTTCTTCTGATGGCTCAGAGTAGTCCTCTTAGCCCTTCTCCTCATCACTCTCTATCCTATTACCATGGTTTAGTTTGTGTATAGCACTTACCACTATGTGAAATTATCTTTTTTGTTCCCAGATTTATTGAGTGCATAGACTGTAAGCTCAGTCAGAGCAGAGCTTAGCCTGTTTTGGTCACTGATGTTTCCCTAGAGCCAAAAACAAGAGCTTGGAACATCATAGGCACACAATAAATATTCACTGAATAAATGACTGAACCGAAAATAAAGGGAGAGATTTGGAGTGGTGCATAATTAAGCAGTCCAGTCATTCCTGGAAATGTTTTCCCAGATTCAACTTTTCCACATCACTCCTGTTTTTTACAGATTGTTCTCTTTTTCTTCCCTTCTACATCCAAGTGCTTTGGCATAAGGACTGGGTGTAAGTCAAAGACAGCCATTTATAGAAAAGTAGAATATTTGTAGCTGGGAGTCTACTTCTCCATACTGAGATTTGTTTAGATTAAAACTAAGCAAAGAATTTTCTCAATTAAAGAATGATACAACTTCAAAATCATGCAATCACTATCATGCCTGCAAATGACATCAGGCAGGACATTTCTTGAATGGGGCGTCTCAAGGCTGCCAACCATTCTGTTTCATATAATAATCACTATAACAACAAACTTGATTGAGTCCTTACTTAGTATTAAGAATTTGTAATACATTTTCTGCTTAATCTTCTCCACTACCCTGTGAAATACTATGATTCCCATTGTACAGATGGGGAAAATTAACACTCCAGGAAGTTACCTAACTTGCCCAAAGTCAGTTAATCAGCAAGTGGCAGAGCACAGATTCAAGTTCATGACTCAAGATGCTAGGGGCTTTGCTTAGTTGACATTTATTATTATTAATTATTATTATTATTACTAATTCTCTGACAAACTTTCATAGAACTTTCTATAAAATTATTGTTTTTTTTTTTAAATTCTTGTGTAGTTTCCCAAACATTTAAATATCCAGAGCTGGGCTGATTCTTACCATAAATGGAACAAGTAGCTCGCTTAGTATTAGTTTATGACCCTAAAATATAGAAGAATCAAAAGGCCCCCACACAAAAATTCATCCTCCTACTGGACTACCATACTTCCTGAATTTTTTTTCATTAAATTCATTGAAAAGGGTCATTTCTGGAGATGTAAGAATTTTAGCTGTCAGAACACATGTAGGACTATTAACATGAGAGCAACGATTAATGAACAGTAATCACACTGGTATTTCCTAGTGCCCTGAGGGAAGGAAGAAACAAGGAGCTATCTGAGCTTGGACCATGAGTATCATTTCTGATTTGAGTTTCATTCTACAAACAAAGTAAGGATACCCATACTTTTATAGTATGGACAAAGAAGAGAGGCTCTGGGAAATATGGATATGGGGCTCTGCAAAATGTGAACAGATGAGATTTGTCTTCAATAGCAAAATCTTCAGTTTTCTTAGAGACCCAAAGTGGTCCCCAACTACCATAAACATGTCACAAGTGTCCCTTTAGACAGACTAAACTACACCTGGCCTAAAGGACTCTGTGCCTTCCAGAATCTAAGAACACAGACAGCTTTCTATCTAATCAGCTAATTGAGTGGAAGATTTTACAAAGAAAACTCTCTCCTACTAGAACCCTCCTTACATAAAAAGAACTTTGTGCCATTCTCTAAATCAATGGTTTCCCAACTCATCAATCGAGGAGCTGGTTAAAAATGCAGATACCTGGAGCTCACCCTACAGATCTAACCCAGAGATCTGTAGATCTGGTGTAGGGCCAGGAAACTACGTTTTACCAAACATCCCAGACTGTTCTGAGGCACAGAATCTGAAGATCACTCTTTAAGAAATATGAGCATAGGGACTGAATTCCAGGCTGCTCTCCGTAGCTACTTGAAACCTCAGGGTTTTCTTTTGGCCATTACCAGAAACTTTTCTAGAATTATATAAAAATTGGGGAAGTCACATTTTAGTTTATTATATAAAATAAAGATGCTTTATTCACTCTATAAAATGTGAATGTACTTTCATGATTTATAGCTACCAGGATGGATAAGCTGTCTCTCTTTCAGAAATGACAGTGTGCCTTATAGAAGGAGATGCACAAAGGGAGTTTTAACAGCAGAATCCCTTGAGGTGCTCATAATGTTACTTTATCAGCAAGCCTATTTAGCTAAAACCTTAGCTTTTTCTTCTAAAAAAATAGGCAACATCCATTTCTTATGGTAAAAACTGTCTCCATCCATCTCTATTATTGTAGAAGTTTCTCTGAAATGAGCATTTTTTAAAAGGTGATAACATTTTCCCTCTGCTGCCTTGCAGCCAATGCATAGGCATTCAGAAAATATCTTATTACTTACGTTCTCATACACATATGTGTAGTAAAAATCTCCCCTCCTGCTTCTGTTAGCCCTGGCAACACTTTGGATTTACTTCAGTATAAAAGTACAGACTTTGAGAAATACAACATAAGTTTATTTTCTCCCGTCTGAATTTTAGTGCCTTTAGGTTAGTTTCTAGCTAACTTGCCTTTTGCAGTATAGTCCAGAAACCACTAGTGCCCAGCAAAGGTTTCTCTTATTCTCCATACTCCCACGTCAGAACTTTCCTCTCTCTGTTTCTTCCTTCTTTGCTACACATATTAGCAGGAAGCTAAGTAGAGCAGGTGGGTAAGAAAGAATCAAAGCATGACAGCCTTCAGGACAGTAATTATAAAAGCCACAGCTTTGAAAACTGCCTGATAAGCAGAGAGCCAAGCAGCTTATGTGTTGTGGCCTAGTCCTCCAAAAATCCAAATGTAGTTCTTGACAGGAAGTCATATTGAACTTTGAATATTTAATGTGGTTATTGGCCAAAAGAACAATAGGTGCATTTTCAGTGAATAGTAACAGTAGGTTAACAGCTTGGAATAAAAAAGGATAGAAAGCAAGCTAGGTCTCCACCATCATCTTTGCTCGGGTAGGCCAGGCAGCCATGGAACTGTGTTAACATAATTAGGAAAACAACCTTAGTTAGCCAAAACAAGGAAAACAGGAAAGTCTTCTTTCAGTGTTCATTGTCATGGCAGCCACCCAGCTTCTGCCAGGCTCCTCCCCAGAGATTATCCAGAGGTTAGGAGGAAAAGATAAGGAGACCAGATAGAGGGATCAACCATTGAAGGGATCTAAAGGAGACAAGTCAAGGAGGATTTGCTATCTAGGGTCCTCTGAAGATTCTAAAATGGGAAACAAGTGGTAACAAACCCCAACATGCAGAGAGAGACAGTTCAGGTCAGCTTTCCACTAGAAGGAGCACTGTGTTAGGGAAAACAGTAAACAAGGAGGTTCAAGTTCCAGTCCTACAGTTTCATAGCTATGTGATTCTGGGCAAATTGCTTATTTCTCTGAGATAAAGAGTCTCCTTATTTATTAAAAAGTGATGCCTTACTCCTAGGTGATCAAATGGTATCATGTATACAAAAACATTCTATAAAACTCGAAGTACCAAATAAATATAAATTGTATATTTTCTCTCTCCCTTCTGTTGAGAAAGGGATTTATGGTGAAAAGAAAAGGATCTTTGTACTTTTATATGGATGTTAGGGGAAAAGAGTATGAGTATGGGAATAATTGTAATGGCCACCCCTGTGAGGAAAGATACTCTATCTTCCAATCAAAAAAAGAAACCTGGACTTCCCTGGTGGCACAGTGGTTGAGAGTCCGCCTGCCGATGCAGGGGACACGGGTCCGTGACCCGGTCCGGGAGGATCCCACATGCCGCAGAGCGGCTGGGCCCTTGGGCCGTGGCCGCTGAGCCTGCGCGTCCGGAGCCTGTGCTCCGCAACGGGAGAGACCACAGCAGTGAGAGGCCCGCGTACCGAAAAAAAAAAAAAAAAATTCATCATTATAGCAAACCATTCCTCTTTGTATATCCCAAATGGGTGAAATTCCCAAGACCAACATTGGCATGGGAAGTCAGCCTGAACATTTCTCTAGAGTAAGCTCTTGGTTCAGATGCCTCCAGGAGGTCGGACCAACTTGAAGGATCTGGTTTAACTCTCTCATGGAGTTAGAGCACTGGTTATTGTTCAATAAATACTTTCTAAGTGGAAGTGAAATGCAACTTAGTTCACTCTAGCTAACTGGGCCAGACTAGGTTAGGACAGATTCTATAGCAGACCAGCTTTGTCCTCTTTATACAGAACCCACCTGGGGAAAAAGTAAAAAGGAGATTAATGTCCCTGACTCAACCCCCAGATAGTCCCATCACCACAAAGTTAGGTTCCTCAGTGTAATCCTCATCAACGTTAACCCCCATCCCACTTAGCCTCCCCTCAAAATATACACAATAAAGACGGCATCAGGGCTTTTAGCTGGTACTCTCCCTTCTCTACTAAAACTTTTCTTCTTGCTCTATTGTGCATCCTATGGATCATTTACCTCTCACAGAAACAAGTTCTCCCTTCTACCCTTCTCAGTAAATTTCATTTTATGGGAGACCTAACAAAGACATTAGCCTTTGTACATTTATGCCAAATGATTAAATTGACTTTTAATGATGCAAATTTTAGGACAGGTAGATATTTTGGCACATCTCAAATCAGAGAAAAATGGTATTTTCTTAGTTGTTCTGAGAAGCCTCCATCCCTGTGGGACTAGAATCCAGGTCTCCTGACTCATAATCCAATTCTCTTCCCATCTTACCTGCTGACTCTTGGATCAGACTGAGGCTGGAGTCTGATTCAGCCTGGTTTTTTTTTTTTTTTTTCTTGCATTAAAAAAAACAAAACAAAACAAACCCTCTGATGTGTAACCTAAATTCAATAACCACTTCTGATATTTTTAGCTGAGTATTAAGTATTTTGAATGGCATTTTGAGCTCTAAATAATTTTAGTAAATATTAGTACTAAAAATGCCTTGACATCACAGAACTAGTGGCTACAAAATTTTAGCATCTCACATCCCAGTAAACTGGTTGTTTGTATATTTTATACTGTGTTTGACCTTTGTAAAGACAACAAGATTCAATATCTGAGGTCTGTGTCACTGAAGAGATTGCATCAAAATCCACCCCTTAGTAGGTCCCATGTCTGGAGAAATTCACAAGGAGACCAGCATGTTTACCTCGCTGTGATCCAGCACAGCAAACAAACAACTGGGTTCTGTGATGTCTTTTTACTGCCTAATGTTTAAATATTGCCAGTGAAACGGAATTATACCTTTAGCTCTGCCACTGAGATGCATTATTTTTCATTCTAGTAATATGTTTTCATGGCTAAAATGAAAAAGAAAATGAGAGGAAAATATTTAACCATGGCCACATGATATGCCACATTTCTGTGAACAATCTGTTTGCTTCCAAACATCATTTGCATACTTACCATTTTATAATTAACATATTTTAAGACTGAGATCATAATCTATAGCAGACCAAAGATCAAAGCTCTTCTTCCAGCCTGGCTAAGGTATATTTTAGTCAGATATTGTTTTGAGGACCTTAACAAAGTACAATCTCCATGCTTTGCTCTCTTTAAATCATGTAGCACTTCAGACAGATAACCAATCATCTGACATCAGTTATCTGTTCTAACTACATTATATGCAAAAAAAAGAAAAAAAACCTTCATATCTACTGTGTAAATTCAGATCTCACTACTGGTGACACATTCTTCCTATTGTTAGTTGAATTCTCTGTTAAATCTCCAAGCAAATGAGCCTTATATCAAGGATGCTAAGAAGTTTTATATTCATTAGTTAGAGCCTTTGAGCTATCTTTCTAATTGGAAAAGAAATTTTTAAGATTACCTGAGTTCCAAAGGTTATTTTGGTGTACAAGGCAAGGGATGATCACTATGTGGTAGAAAATTACAAAAGAGATATCATTGTTGGCCTTCGGCATTAATGGTACTGTCTGGGCCAAAAGATTATATTCCAGTGCCTGATTTTTCCTTCACTTTTACAGCTCTTGTTTGAAAACAGACCTAATTGAGATTCAAATGCTTTATATTTTGATAGAGTTTTTACTGCAGTTGCATATGGAGCTGTGGCCATTGGAGAAACACTTGTTTTGGCACCTGGATATTCGAGAGCCAAATCTGGGGCTGCACATCTGTTTGCTTTGTTGAAAAAGAAACCAACTATAAACAGCTATAGTCAAGAACGGAAAAAAACCCGTAAGCACAACTCTGATTTTAAATGTCCACTTATTATTAATTGTCTATATGCATGCTCTCTAAATAGAGACTTAAATGAAGGCATTATCTGCTAACTGCAAAAGAGAGTGCTATAAAGAGTTAAAAGCTTGCATAAATAATTGTTACGGCTACAAAGGGAGAAAGGGGGTCTTGTCTTAAATTTTCACCTCTGTTACTAAAATGTACAGATTTTATATTTAAAAATATGTGCTTCTAGTTTATTTATTTGCCTGATGCCATGAGAATATTCTGGAACAAATGATTGATTTATATATTTGATTTTACTTAGACTGCAAAAGTTTTAGTCTTGGATAAAGATTTGCATTAGGATTTATTCATTTTTTTCCTCTGATAACATATGCAAAGTAAATAGTGCCCTGCTACTTCAGATGCCATTTTTCCTGGAAAATATATCTGTAAACAAAAGAGAGAAAAAGGGAACTATATTTGTTAAATTATTAAATATTAAAAAACATGCACATATTTAGTCACATACTCTAAAAGACTGTGACTATTAAAAGGGAAGTAATAGGAAGATTGTATAATTTCAAAATAAGCCTCTCAATAGTAGTCTTATACATTAAACATATATTCAATTTTTCTAGACATTTTAAATTTAAAAGAATAGCTATTAGGTATATACTTAAAAGAAAATTTTCATTTAAAAGTATTTCCCTCTAGAATTTTAACAGTAGATTTATATGTATGACAGCTTAAAATAGTACATTATCACTAGAACGTCATAATTATTAAAAGAAATGCTGGTTGTTAGAAACAAAAAGATCATGAAATTCTCAAAATAGAATACTCTAAGATACATTATTGTCAAAATAAGATTTTATACTTGTCTTTTGGAAAGTGAAGTATGTCGGAAACTTTTTTAATCTTAGGATTTAGATATTTAATAATATTACTACTCATTTCTTTCTAAACATTACAATAGAGGGATTGAGCATCTCATTGATAAATGTCCTCATAGAACTGTATACAAGACACAGAATGTGGAAATATTCCTTATAAAGACTACAAAATTGTTATTTAATCTTTATTTTATTTAATATATGAATACTTCTAAATATCAGTCCCTATGCTTTAAAAAAGTTAAAGTCTGATAAAACAAAATTGGCAAATATTGATAATTATTGAAGCTGGGAGATAGACATATAGCAGTCCGTTACATATTATTCTCTCTACTTTTATAGATGTTTGAAATATTCCATAATGAAATGTTTAAATTAGTAGGAATAAATTTTTAAACGCATTAAGTCTAGAAATCTAGAACATCTCTCTATGCCTTGCCAAAAGGCACCAGAGCATGCACAGAAATAATTGCACTCTCATTATTCAGCAGTATCCTGAGGTTTTTTTAAAAACTTATTATTTTTCACAAATAATATTCATGTGTTGTAGTGGGCAAAACAGAAAGCATTGAATAAGCCAAAAATAAGCTACTACTAAACTTAATATTTTGGCATATATCCTTCCAGGTATTTTTTTCTAATTCTAGACAACCACATGCTAACATTTCTTTCCTTTGACAACAGAATAATTTCATTGTCAAACATTTTTTGGTACTCCTCCCCTCCACCTACCCCACCTCCTACCTATATACTGGGCTTGGAATATGCTGAGCATGACTATTAAACCTGACTACTTAAAATGCAGTTGATTGAGGGCAAACATAAAGTTCAGAGAAACCTAAAATCTTATGAACCAAATATATAAATGGAAAGTTAATCATCATTTAGTGATCATTCTGGAAAGTCTTTTATAAACATCCCTGGTGTACGTAAGTATTGGTTTACAAATTACCAACCACTAAAGAGAATGAAGCATAGAGAGAAAGATAAACTTTTAGGCAAGTGTCACTGCCAAAAAATGATCAATTAACAATGATAAATCTGAATTCAAAATATAATGTATAATAACTGTAAAACATGGTCCAACCTACAAAAATAACATTTATATGTACAGTTGATGAGGACCCCATCTATGCTGAATTAAGCAATAAATGTCTATAAAGCACAAACTAATTTTTTTTAATGTATTTATTTACAGCAGCTGGTCAAACAGCTAATCTACAGATTGCACTGTGACTGGGCACTGAAGCCAAAGGAAACTAGTGATTTTAGGAACTTTGTGAAGTCCCGTAGTGAAGACAAGAACTACAGATATAAAAATCTCAACAGAAGTGACAGAAACAAATGTGCAGTCAGCAACTCTATAGAGAGGAATACAATATTTAAAATTAAAATGGTTGGACTTCCCTGGTGGCGCAATGGTTAAGAATCTGCCTGCCAATGCAGGAGACACGGGTTCGAGCCCTGGTCCGGAAAGATCCCAGATGCCGCGAAGTAACTAAGCTCATGCGCAGCAACTACTGAGCCTGTGCTCTAGACCCTCGCGAGCCACAACTACTGAGTCCATGTGCCACAACTACTGAAGGCCGCGCACTCTAGGGCCCACAACAAGAGAAGCCACCACAATGAGAAGCCTGCACACTGCAACGAAGAGCAGCCTCCCCTCGCCGCAACTAGAGAAAGCCCGTGCACAGCAACAAAGACCCAATGCAGCCAAAAATAAATAAATTTATTTTTAAAATAATAAAATTAGGGGCTTCCCTGGTGGCGCAGTGGTTGGGAGTCCGCCTGCCGATGCAGGAGACACGGGTTCGTGCCCTGGTCCGGGAGGATCCCACATGCCGCGGCGCGGCTGGGCCCGTGAGCCATGGCCGCTGGGCCTGTGCGTCCGGAGCCTGTGCTCCGCGGCGGGAGAGGCCACAGCGGTGAGAGGCCCGCATACCGCAAAAAAAAAAAAAAAAAAAAAAAAAAAAAAAAAAAAAAAAAAAAAAAAAAAAAAAATAAAATAATAAAATTAAAATGGTTGTGGAAACATGCACAATTTTCAGAAAGCACTCAGCCAGTGTGCTGTAATTTGTTACAGCCTTTCTAAGTCATCCTCTAAACACTGCCAGCTTTCTTTCACAGGACATATGTGAAGGGAATATAGAGTTCCGAGAAGTCTCTTTCTTGTATCCATGCCACGCAGATGTTCTAATCCTTCACAGTTTATCCCTCAGCATTGAGAAAGGGAAGACTGTAGCATTTGTTGGGAGCAGTGGCTGTGGGAAAAGCACTTCTGTCCAACTTCTGCAGAGATTTTATGACCCAGTGAAAGGACAAGTGGTAAGACTGAATTCAAATACAACTTATCTGGGGGTTAGTGGGGCTATTCTTAAACATTCCCTTGGGCTTAAGCATCCTCGCTGATTTGGGGAGGGCAAACAGTGCAGTAGTTAAAAAAAAAAAAAAAAAAAAACTATGCCTTAACTAAGAGGATAAGCAAACCAATAACAGAAATGATGGATAGGACTTTGAGGCTAAGATCAAAGCTCCAAAGATTCTTCAACCATTATAGAGCAGAAATTTTGATCTTATAAGCCATGGAATTCTCTAAGAATACAGGTGTTGGAAGATGGGTGTAATATCAACATCTGGGCTCTTTTGTCACTCTGTTCTGCCTCCCTGGTTCAGGCTTCCTGCTATTCACTCTGGCTATCTCCACCTCCCAACTCTCAAAACCTTAGGCATGATTAGAGTTTCTTTGAATCAGCTCTGTTAAGTTCTGCATCCTGATCTCAAAAAAGTGCAACCTCTCCCTCCTTTGAACTCCAAGGACTGTTTTTCTCACCTGGCACTTTTCTTACTTTAACTTGTATTCAGATTTTCAATTACCCTCTGCCCACAACCACCACCAAATTACACGCACACAAAGACAATCTCCTGTTCTGCCTTCTTCTACCCCCACAAAAACCCATAAGCCCATAAAAGTCAAAAACTGTCATGTCAGTCATCCTTCTGCTGCAATTTACAGTCTTTTCCCCATCACAGAGTCTCAAAGACTCTTTGCAAAATGGAACAGTCCAAAATGGCTGCCTTGTTACAAGAGAAAACAGTGAGTTAACAATGAGTATGAAAATCAGGCGACATTCACCTATTTGCACATAGCATAGCACACTCCCTCCTTTAAACTCTCCAATGAGTTCCCAGCACCATTACAATAAACCAGAGTCCATACCATCAAATCAAGGTCGTTCATGATCTGGGCCCTGCCTCTCTCTCCAAACTCCTCTCCTATCCCTCCTACCTCGTTGTGCACTGTGTATCAGTCTCACTGGCTTCTTTATATCCTTTAAACACACTGGACTTTTGTTCTTGCTATTCCTCTGCTTTGAATGTTCTTACTCTACGTTCTTTGCCAATGGCTTCTCATCATTCATGTCTCAGTCTAAATGCTACTTCCTTAGATAGAATATAATGCATCCACTCGCCCCCTTCCCAAATCCTCGCCACACCCTTAGTCATCCTCTATCCCATTATCTTGTCTTCATGACACTTTCTTTTTCTGATGTTATTGAGTTGTTTGTGTGCTTATTGCCTGCCTCTCTCCACCAGAATATAAGCTACAGGAGGGTAAGAGCTTTGTCTTGTTTATTACTGTTTCCCCAGTGTCAGAAGAGTCCCCATCACATAATAGGTATGCTCATCAAATGTAACTTGAATTTTGTTATACGTCCATGTGAATAAACATGGCTTTGTACAAAATGACTTATTTCTGCATGTGGACTACTGTATCAATCTGCACCTACTCTCTCACCAGGCTTTAATAAAGTGGGGTCCTGTTGCAGTGGAGGTTGGTATTTTTTCATCTGACTTCAGTACAGAGCACCAGATGTTATTCTAGACTCTGAGCAGGTCTCTAGAATATATAGCCATTCCTAGAAATGTCAAGTAAGTTTAGGAGTCGGTACTTTAGTCAGTTACATGCTGTCTGCTTCTATACAACATATGATTTATGAACCTTCCCTGGGTAACGTTATACTATGAAACAGCTTGAATTCCTAACCTTCTTGTTATGATTTGTATATGTTTGAATACAGTGAACCGTAACATGATACAGTTGTTGGATCTTCACTTACCATTTTCCATTCTGCTTTTGGCAGCTCTTTGATGGTATGGATACAAAGGAATTGAATGTACAGTGGCTCCGCTCCCAAATAGGAATCGTTTCTCAAGAGCCTGTGCTATTCAACTGTAGCATTGCTGAGAACATTGTCTATGGTGATAACAGCCATGTCGTGCCATTGAATGAGATAAAAGAAGTAGCAAATGCAGCGAATATCCACTCTTTTATTGAGAGTCTCCCTGAGGTAAGAAAATGTCTGAAATCTTGAATTACAAAGCTGTCAAGTAAGCCCAAGTATTTTATTGGGCCTAAGTGGTTATTTTTATGTGCTCCATGGATTATACAATTTAGTTATTGCTAGCATCTAATGTAAAGTTAGATATAAAAAGCAAAATTTGAGATTTTTGTGTGACTCTTTTTTCTAAGACCAAACTGTATTAATATTCGCTGAATTAATTTTCACATTGTGATTCTACACCTTCTATTCATTTATACTCTGCCATGTCTACACCACCATCATCCCCCTCTGGACAACCTTAGTAGCCTCTTAATCTATCTTCCTGCTTCCAGTCTTGCCCCTTTATAATTCTTCCTCAGAGCAACTGGAAGGATCTTTTAAAAACATAAAGTAAATCATACCCCTCCCTGCTTAAAACCTCCTAATGGCATGCCTTTACACGAAGAATGAAGTCAAAACTCCTTATGTGGCTGGCAAAGCCTTCTATGATCTGGCCCTGCTTACCTCTCCAGCTCCTTGCTCATCATGTGCTCCCTCTCCTCCAGCAACACTGATTTCTTTGTGTCTCATCAATTGGCCAAGTTCTTCCCTACCACAGGACATTTACATTTGCTATTTCTTCAGCTGCGGCCTCCCTTCCTGGCTCTTTGAATAGCCAGGTCCTTAACTTTCAAGATCTTTCAGATGTCACTCTTGCAGAGGCCTTCCTTGGCCACCTTATTTGAAAGAGTCCCCACCAGCCCTTACAGCCTATCACATAGTCTTCAGGGTGCTCATCACAGTCTAAAACTACCCTGGTGCTTATTGACTTGTTTAGGGCCTCCTTTTCCCACTAAAGTGTTAAGTAAATGCCTGCCATTTTTGTCACCTCTCTGTATTGGCTGTGATGGCCGACACAAAATCTCAGAAAAGTTAAAAATCTTGACTAACGGTAGAGAAGCCTTTAGCATAGCAATCATTGATACAAATCCAGAAGTAGCACATAGAGACACTGTAATTGCAGCTTCAAATTCTTGTCATATCTGTTTAAATCTACATATACACATAGATAAAGTAAAAATATAGATACCTACTTTTGATTGGAAACAATTTTTATAATGTAATTTTCTAGCTCACTTTAAAAGGAAATGCCAAAGTTTAGTAAGCATTATATCAAACAACTAATCTAGTGCCCTGTTCTTTGGGGGAGTATACTGGTTACCATACTCTTTTTTATACTACTAGATCTTCCCTCACCATCTCCTGTCCACACTAATTGATGCCTCTAACTATAAATGGGCCTTTACTACAATTTCCCTAACTCCAGTATGGTTCTTCATTACTACCTATAATAGAAGGAGTAACATTTTTATCAATATTGTGACCCTATGTCTTTCCCTTTTTTTACTAAGGCATTCACTGCGTTATTGATTCAGGGTCAGATTATTATCCACATACTCCTGATAGGTTTTTTTCTTTAATTTATATATGGTAAAATGCTATCCATTTTATATTTGTACCATTTGACTTTTGTCCTTAAATTGCTTATTATCTTTCATTCTTTTCATTGTACTATTTCTCAGATTTACCCAAAACTACATACTGCAGAGATTCAGTGTGCTTTTTACAATAAACTTTGAGAATCAAGATGATGTTATTTCCAAAAGAAAGAATAGCTTGTTTCTCAGTGTTTTTAACTTTAGTTTACCTTCATATCACTGTTACCCCTAAAATATATACAACCATAGAGAAATCTGGTGCCAAAATATCATTCTGGAATAGGACAGTGGACCTACTAGTCTAGCAGCAATGAAAATGACCATTTGGAGTGAAGAAAAGATAGGAAATTTGGGAGATCACTTAGGAGCTATTTCCAGGGTTAAGTTATGAGGGCCTGAATTAATAATTATAAAGTGAAGTAAAACAAGGAAAAGGATGTAAAAGATATCATAAAAGTGGATTGTCAGGACTTAGTTTAAGGTTGTCTGTAGAAAGTGAGCAAGAAAGTACATAATATACTGGGCAGCTTGCTGGAATAAAAACACACAGAGCATATGGTGAGAGTACAGAAGAAAGAATGACAAAGTCTCCTTTTTTTAAAAAAAAAAAATGCAACAAAACCTTTATTAACATTTTGAACAGGTTTAGCTATTACTAAAACTGGTAACTTCTAATCTTAAATTGGGGCAAATGGCTAGAGTGCAGAGTGATGCCATGATTGGGCATTATGAATGCAACACTGAATAATTATCAGCCACCCCTCAGATGGAGGACCAGGTGCAGGGTCGACTCTTTCTGGATGCTGTAATCAGAAAGAGTGCGGCCATCTTCCAGCTGTTTGCCTGCAAAGACGAGCCTCTGCTGATCAGGGGGATGCCTTCTTTATCCTCGATCTTGGCCTTCACATTCTCGGTGGTGTCACTGGAGCTCAGAGAAAACCACACAGAGGATGTTGCTTTGAACTGGGTTTTGAAGAATGAGTAGTTCACTAGGCAGAGAGGGGACAACACCATTCTTAGGAGACAGAATAAGCTCATGAAGAAACACATATATGTGAAAGGGTTTTAGGTATCTGGGGGAAAATAAATTTAAAATTCTGAGCATAAAGCATAAACTGGGGAATTGAGAAGAAGCCAAACAAAATATGCACATGGACTAAATGCTAAGGTTCTGATTTACCAGGCTAAGTTTGGAAATAGGAAACCGCTAGACATTTTTAGGCAGAGAAATGACATGATCAAATTTTTAAAGAAAATAATTGCATTTGAAGCTCAGCCTTTTGTTTGCTCATTCAAGAGGCTCTGTGGTCTCTGTGGCAATGGCATAGACTGCATGAGAGGGGCAAGTCCTGGTACATTACGACAGTCTAGATGAGAGAAATTCAGGACCACATTTTCTTTCCGCCAGTTCCTATTTCCAAAAGTTCTTAAACTCCATGCCCTCCTCTCCCCTCCACACACAAAGACCATGTGTTTGATGTCAATTTGTTGGGTGGCCAAAATGATGTGAGGCTTTATGAAATCTTTATTAGTCCTACTTAGAATGACTTGTCAAATATTTCTACAGAAATATTCATATATTTGATTACGGGTTGCTACCCAGCCCTTTCTGGGGGTGTTAAATAATGTATATCACATATTAAATATAAATAATATATAATATGTTCAATTTACAGTATATTTTCTTCTAAAGTAAAAAAACCAATAGAATTCTTAAACAAATATAGCCCTGTGGGTTTCAGATAAAGGATTATGGACCTATCTGGCAGATCAAGGCAGGAGGGTGAATAGCAGAGCGTCAACTCAGAGCGTGCTAAGGGTAACACATCTATGGTATGTGCCATGGAGATAACCTGCAGGCATTTGGAAATATCAGCCTGGAAGATGAGTTGATATAACACTGACTTGGTCTTGAGGATCCTCGGAGAAACACAACAGGTGTAGATATCCCCTGGTGGCCACAATTTCACACGGTGGCAGCTCTCAGTCAAGCCACATCATGTCTCCCACTGGAACCACCCAGAAACT
The DNA here is from genome assembly GCF_026419965.1 of Kogia breviceps. Taxonomy (NCBI): domain Eukaryota; kingdom Metazoa; phylum Chordata; class Mammalia; order Artiodactyla; family Physeteridae; genus Kogia; species Kogia breviceps. Next base: position 73,483,292 of record NC_081318.1, read on the forward strand.
CCTTTCCAGGGCCTGCAGGGAATCTCCAGAATGCAGTTGGTTTAGGATTAGACTCTTTCTGATGTTCCCTCCAGGATCCAACTGGTATTTAGACCCAGGTTCACCCTGAACAGCCATTGCCTCTTGAGTGTCTCATAAAACAGGTGATTTCAGGGCACTCACTATCCCAGTGTTTGCCAGAAATTTTAGATTTTCAGTTTAAACAGGAAAGAATGAAATCCTATAATTCATTAAAAACAAACAAAAAAACAAAAACCTTCAGTTTAAGTGTCTAAAAATGTTTTGGGGTTGTTATTGAGACAACGTATATAGTCACATTTATAATCTGTTCTGCTTAATGATAGGCAAAAACATCTGAATTGTATTTTCAACCAATTCATTATTGAGACTTACATCTCCCTGAAAGCCAGAGAAGGCCAAGAGATGCAAAGTGATTTCTAAGCTAGTATTGTATCTTCTTCAGCTATAAGAGAGGAATCCACATACAATTTAAGCTGGACTGGCAGAAAGAGCTACAAGCCCATTATCATTCCCACCCAATCCTCTCTCAATTTTTGGCTTAAGATTGAATTCTCTAATTAGATGGGAACTTTGCAGTGTGTGGAAATGAACCACAGAGTTTTACCTGATTATCTGTAGCCCTATGATTCCAATTTTAATAAAATGCATTTTAGGAGGAAGAGGCCCAGCGTGATGGCAGTCCCAGATAAAATCGCAGAGGAGCTAGCTAAAGTCTGTTTACTTCGTAGAGCATTCACTTCAGAAAAGATGCTTTTACTGGGCGTTAGTAATTCAGATACCCATTGTTTGATATAAAGTAAGCAACTGAGCATTTTAAGTTGAAAACTGAACTTTGAGATGAAGCAGACACATTTGTTATAAAGTTATATCATAGGCTCTCTCGAAACCCACTCTGCTGGAAAGGCACCTCCTGAAGGCAGCCAGGTATGGAGGGAAAGCAATTGAATCAGGCTTCTCCAGGGCACTAAGATAAATAGCAGCACATCAGTCATGTGCTGCATCTTCTCTATAATGCTGCTACAGGATCCACCTTTAGAAGCCTGTACACTTGGACTCACTTTCCCAGTGGAGCTCATCTATCCACACATCCTTGCCTGGGTACCAATGGCACGTATTTCTCAGACAACTGGCAAGGGCTACTAGAAAGCAGTGTGAAACCTTGGAGGGAAGCAGAGTTAATAGGACAATCTAGAAAGCAAGTGGGAGCCTGCTTGCTGATCCATTGTGATTTAGGATGGCTTCAGGATGAGTGAAAAACTTCCTTTACCCTTCCATGGAGGGTAATACTGAAAAAGGGGTCATTAGTATGTAGGAGAGTGTAGAAACATTGTGAAGTGCTAAATGTCACTATCATGGCCTGAAAAGGTGAATGGACTGTCTCAAGATGTCAGCCTAACTTACTTCTAGGATGATACCTGCACCTCTGAGAAGGGCATCATGGCATCTGGAGAGATGTGCCCATAGAGGGTTGGTGAAAGTCAAAGTTAAGGAACCCATTGATTTCCTTAAAATGATACTTCAAATCATTTTGATCTGAAAACAGAAGACAATTTAACTTAATGGGGAAAGATTTGTGCTTACTGAGAACTTTTTTTCCCTAATAATTTTTTTTCTTATGTTTTAATTTGAACAATTCCTTTGTAGAAGCACAATGGCAAAGGTCTACTGTTTGTGATCAGATTAGATATGTAAATAAGATGGTAGTGTTTACTGCTGGTTTACCATTTATTTGCAACAAAGCCCAAGAATAGATTTTAGTACTTGTTGGGACACAAATTTTAGAGAGTAGCAAAATTTGAAATATTTAGATGGCTCTCGCCCACAGTTGCCATGTTAATTTAAATAACCAAGCCTCGCTTTCTTAATTGCATGTTCCTGTAATAGAAATACAACACACAAGTTGGACTGAAAGGCACACAGCTTTCTGGCGGCCAGAAACAAAGACTAGCTATTGCAAGAGCTCTTCTCCGAAAAGCAAAAATTTTATTGTTGGATGAGGCCACTTCAGCCCTTGATAATGAGAGTGAAAAGGTAACATCCTCTTCTTTCATCTCAGAATGTAATATGAAATATGAGAGTGGAGTATTGTCGAAGAAATCAAGGTCAGTTTGGGGAAGAAAGGTCTGGAGAGAATTGTAGTCATAGGGTCACCAGTTGTAATTAAGGTTTGGGCATTTATAAAAAGGTTAGAGGCTGGTGGGGAGGTGGGAGAGAGTTGGGACACAGGGCATCTCATGTTTTAGAAAGGTTTTCTTATTTGAATTGGTCTCATTATCAAAAGGGACCCAGTTGTTGAAATGTTTCTCCACTCAAGGAAAAAGCCCAATGAAAATTACTTTCCTGTTTTGTTATTATTTTAATGATACCAAACAAAATAATAAGGCAATCTACATATATAAAAGAGTGATCTACACTGCAGTGTTGGAGCCTGCTAGTTACTCTACCTTCTATAGTCTATTAGCTCTGTTTGAGAAGGAAACAAGGGGGCAAACAGACATGTAACAATAAACCTACACTGCAAGGTCCTTCAGATGTTTAATTTTACTATGTCCTTGTCCCATAATAGTTCTTGGATATAACATGTTCTTGTGTGTGTGTGTGTGTGTGTGTGTGTGTGTGTGTGTGTGTGTGTGTGTGTGTGGTACGTGGGCCTCTCACTGTTGTGGCCTCTCCTGTTGAGGAGCACAGGCTCCGGACGCACAGGCTCAGCGGCCATGGCTCACGGGCCCAGCCGCTCCCGTGTCCCCTGCATCGGCAGGCAGACTCCCAACCACTGCACCACCAGGGAAGCCCACATGTTCTTATTTTTTAAATGAATGTTGGTTGAATAAATTATAATCTTTCATATTTATCAAGGGCTTATTATGTACTACTATCTCAATCCTCACAACAACTTGATGAATTAGCTTATTTTATGCTCATTTTATAGATCAGCACACTAAGGCTTAGAAAAGTTAAGAAACTTTCCTAAATTTTAATAGATGGTGTCTGACCTAAGATCCCATGTGATTAATCACCACACAATTGCTATTTGTACATGATTATCATTCTTGATTTCCAAGGAGACAGTGTGTTATGAAAGAAAAAAATGGGACTTTTGGAACCAGACATATATGGGCTGTAATCCTGGATTCATCAGTTACTAGCAGTGTGACCTAGGTCAAGGGACCTGGACTTTTCAAATCTTGGTTTACTCATCAGGGAAATGAAAATAATCCTCACAGAGTTACTGAAAGGATTTAAATGAAATATCCATCATTGGAATATCTTATATACTCAGCAAATATTGGTTTTCACCCTCCACTTTCATTTCTTTTTTGTTGTTGTTTTTTTGGCCGTGCTTCATGGCATGCAGGATCTTAGTTCCCCAACCAGGGAATGAACCCATGCCCACGGCAGTGGAAGCACAGAGTCCTAACCACTGGACCGCCAGGGAATTCCCTCATTTCTCTTATATAGCATTATAATCTCATTGTAGCTGAGATGCTGTTTTAGCCAGGACAGTTTTATAACTAAATATTTTTTTAAAAAAACAACAAATAAAAAAATAAAATTGTGAGAAGAAATGAAGTAAGTAAATAAGACAATTCCACTTGGGTATGGAAATACTACTTTCTGGCTTTGACTTTGGAACCACTTACTTACACACACAAATAATCACCTAATTTTTACTCATTGTCACGAAAGCTCTTCAAATTAAAAGTCTTACTTAATGTGTCTATAATTACTTTTTCTAGATTTCTATTGAGTAGGGTATTTCACAAAGTAGGGTAGTTTCCTTGGAGATAAGCAAATACACAATAAATGTTATTAGATTACCTTAATTAATTTGACTTGCACAAGTTTATTAGCATTTAACCCATGGTAGCAACACAGGTCCTTCTCTCTTCCAGGTGGTTCAGCATGCCCTTGATAAGGCCAGTAAGGGGAGGATGTGCCTAGTGGTGGCTCACAGACTCTCCACAATACACAACGCAGATTTGATAGTGGTTCTGCACAATGGAAAAATAAAGGAACAAGGAACTCATCAAGAGCTCCTGAGAAATCGAGACATATATTTTAAATTAGTAAATGAACAGTCAGTGCAGTGATGCTGTTGGAGTTAACACGTATTTTGATCTTTGCATAATGCAAAGAATAAATAGTAATTCGTAGGAATTAGGAATTACTTAGTAATTATTTGGCATGCTTTGATGTCCTTTATTGCATGTATCAATAGAATCATGCTATTCAAGTACAGACATGTTCTGTTTACACACCATCTTCCCTTCAGGTTTTTAAAAGGAAAGAAAAATTACTAAATTCATTTAAGTGAGATAATCCCTGTATCCCTCACTTTATAAAAAGCACATTTGCTTATAAAGCAATTTGCTGCAAAATGAATATTTTCCTTTCAACTTCCACTATAAAATCAAGAATATATTCCCAGAGGGAAAAATTACCCAGTTAACTAAATTAAAAGATTTTAGCAAAGAGAGAGTAAGATGTAGTTGGGCCTGTGGCATTGCAGGGAGAATGATTTTAATTTGGAACTTCCCAAATTTTGTACCAAATTAGAGTACTTTGAGGTAGTCCTTCACTCCAGACCATAGGATGTTCTCTCATAATATCTCTCAATGCTTGTTTCAGTGAATATCCACTGTTTCCCAAAATTCCATTATATTCCTTTGTCGGGGGATAAGGAGAATTACAGTGTAAAATTTCTGGCAGAATTAGGTAGTTATCTTCCACTTCAGTAGGTGAAATGCCTTACATGATCCATTCTGAAGATTCCATTATTCCAAGCTTTCGGTTTGGCAGAATAAGTGACAAGCTTACCTGTATATGAACACTTATTTACTTAAAATAAGAGCTACTTTTATTACGGGTGAAAAAATTTTTAATGCCTTTCTCTATTATTATTATTCAATCAAGTAATTTGTTTAAACTTTATATGTACTTTATTTTATGTAATATATGTATGATTTTAAAATTCTGTGAAAATAACAATATTGGTAAACTGAATCATGTTTTCAGTTACTTAAATATGTAATTTCATCTAATGATTTATCTCCATTCTTAACTGTATTTTCTTCCATTAACAGTAATACTTACAACCAGCCTCTCTAAAGTACCCTCTGCCAGTAATCTGAAATCTTGTGAAAAAAATTAAAACCATTTGTGTCTTATGCCACTTTTTAGAAAATGCAAAATAAAAATAGGCTTGGGGGATTGAGAACCAGATTATTGTTTAAAAGCATTGGCACTGGGCTTCCCTGGTGGCGCAGTGGTTGAGAGTCTGCCTGCAGATGCAGGGGACACGGGTTCGTGCCCCGGTCCGGGAGGATCCCACATGCCGCGGAGCGGCTGGGCCCGTGAGCCATGGCCGCTGAGCCTGCGCGTCCAGAGCCTGTGCTCCGCCAACGGGAGAGGCCACAGCAGTGAGAGGACCGCGTACCGCAAAAAAAAAAAAAGCGTTGGCACTGAAAGCCTGTGGCCCTTTTGCTATGTGTGAATGTAGAGCCCTTGGTGTGTTCTCTTTCCAGAGTAGGGTGGGAAGGAGGGACGGGGCAATATGATATGGATGTGCTTAATTCCTCAGAGCAGGAGCAGCCCAGGCTCCAAGTCTGTAATGCCTCCTAGATTAGCAAATACCTGCAGTGCCTACTTTCCCCTTGAGCCTATCCATAGCAATCCTACCGTCATACCTACAGATGTCAGAGAAACACTTTCCTTTCTAATTAATAGCCCTGTCTAATTGTTTATTTGCATTTTTATTTCAAAAGATTTTCAAGGATGCTCCACAAACAGCATTCTCTTAAAGTCACTGCCTTCATGGGAACAAGCAACCATGCTAAGAATTAGGATCCCAGATAGTATACAAGGATCTGTGGGGTTATCAGCTGATGAAGGCAGAAAATAAGTAGAGACCAGCTGCTTTTAGGGACTGCCACAGTTTAAAAGTTTAAAATTGCTGTACTGTTCTTAAAATGGTTTTAAAATATATCATTTTATTTAAGACACTAGTTTTAATAGAACCAAGGCACCCCATCCCCAAAATTATTCCAGCCAGCTGTGGAATTACTTCAGTGAGGTCAGGATTTTAGGAATACCTGTAAAAATTTTTTCAAAATTAACTACCATTTACACATACCTTATCAGTTTTGTAAGTGTGACTTTTTAATCCGTATACTTTTTCTTAAATCGGGGTACTCTATAACTGGAAAAGAAGCTAAGTTAGGAACTGAGATTTTTATCTTAAAAAAAATGAAATGAAAAGGTACTTTAGGAGATTTAAGTCTACATTTTAAATTTTAAATCACTCCTTAAAGCTCTTATAAGTTAATTATTAAATAATAATATGTTTAGGTTTATAGTTCCCAACTTGATATTTACATAAGGGCTGTAAGTAATGAATGCTGCATTATTCAGGGCACCAAATCAGCACATTTAGCTGATTCAGCATTATCTTCTTATAGTGCCTTAGATACTGTAGATATTAAATAAATACTAGGTGACTCAGCTCAGAAGGACATCTCTCATAGCAGGTACGCTTTATTGATACAGAAATGAGGCTTATATTTTACTGAAAAGATGAGCTGGTGGGCTGCAAATTGTTTTTGCTTCAACAGTTGCATATTGCCATCCCTTTGTCACGGGTATTATCCATCACTGGTGACCCATTGGATGGTTAGCTTTTATTCTAGGCTAGCCTAAGTCCATAAAAATGTTTTCTTTCCACTCACATGCAATTTTAATTTTACTTTAACTAACTTTAATTTAATTAATTATAGTCTTTTATCATAGTGCAATATTGAGTTGGTTTAATTTATTTAATTTTGAAATAATTTGGCACTTGAGTGTACCTTGCCAAATCCCATTTAGATCCTTGTGGGCCTAATTTCCCACAAGACTTCTATCTATATTACTAGGCATTCATTAGTCTTGAGGACTTCCTGGTCTCAGGAAAACACTGACTTCTGCCGTCATGATTCATAGCCTAATACTCATTTAGGCTGACCTCAATCCAAACCTGTCCAAGCACTCTTGCCCTCTGCTTCTACTTGACCTTTGGGCTTGGATATGTTACAGGTGACAAAAAGGAGGCACCGGTGGAAGGGGGGCGGGGTTTGGGCAGGGGAAGGTGGGTAGTGGGGTGGGTACAGGAGAACCTCTAAATACCTGGCCTGGAAAGTCCTAAATATAGTGAAGGCAGCAGACCAGGGAGGTCAGGATACATCAGAGTCATCCTTTAAATGTTAGTATGTTATAGTAGCTCTCAGCCATCGTCACATCTTGTCCTTTGCACCACCCTTCCTTCCTGGGAAGGAGGGCTGTTCACTGAGTCTTAAAATAATTGAAACATCAATGAGGGTACCAGTGGAACTGAACCAATGTAGCAAGGATAAGGCACAGATATTAACAAAAAGAAATAAACCACTATGTCACACCTCTTTTATAACTAACCCAACCAACCTACCTTATATCTTATCATTCCTTAAAACAAGCTGTGGTTTGTTTTTATTTTAAGTCAACTTAGGTCATAGCTAATAACCTGGTTTTTAGCCTACTCAATGTGTCAGTTTCATCATATGTATAGCGTGCTTTGCATATGACCTGTTATATGAAAATATTTCCTGTTAGTGTCCACCTGTGTATTCATTGTTCAAATTTGAGCTCTTATTCCCAGAGGGCTACTGAAGTGGAATCATAGGTTGACTGGCAAGTTCACTCATAAGAACTCGTGAAGGGAAGAAACTGGGAAAATTGGAAGTAATAAAACAGAAATTTAAAAGCTCATTTAAAAGCCATAATTATTTTAAAAATGTATGGATCATCAAATGTCTACATAGTACCTCAAGTAACATAGCTTGCCACCTTTTAGCAAAACCACACTGATAAAGCCTGTATTACTTTTCTATTGCTGCTGTAACAAATTACCACAAATTTAGTGGATTAAAACAACACACATTTATTATCCTATAGTTCTAGAGGACAAAAGTCTAAAATCAGTCTCTGAGGGCTCTAGAGAAAAATCTATTCCTTGTTCTTTTCCCATGTTCCTCAGTGTGCATCCTGAGGGTATCTGATTCCTTCATCATACCTCCATCTCTCTCTGCTTTTGTCCTTCCTCTCTTACTCTTATAAGGACCCATGTGATTACATTGGGCCCACGTAGGGAATCCAGGATAATTTTCCCATCTCAAGATTCTTAATCACATCTTCAAAGACCCTTTTGACATGTGGACATCTTTGGGAGGCCCAGCCTACTACAAAGCATTCAAACTTTTATTCCATTGAAAAGAAAAGACAATTTTTCTTAGATTTCCACTGAATAAAAGCTCACAAAGAACTCTGAAAACATCCAATTGAACATCATCGTTATATGTTGATGAGAGAGCAAAAACTCACAAATCTTGCCTCCAAGCCCTGTGCTATTTCCATTGCAACATGCTACCCATCCTCATTGCTAGGCAAAGATTTGGAATGCATTTGTCTTTCTCCCTTCACTTTTCTACTGAATTCTGCTGTTACTGGTATTCGCTTTTATCCTGAGACTAGATTTATTAAATAGAAGTTTATACTAAGTTCTACTTTCTTAACCTTTTTCTCTTTCCACTAAAATGCTTTATGCATTAGCAAGTAAAAATAGCATCCTTAATACTGTAAATATATGAGCTTTCACACACTTCTGACTCAGTATACTTTTGAATTTTCCTAAAACCATTTTAAACTACTGCTTCTAATCAGAGCTAATTTTTTTGTGTGAAATTTTTCACATAGGCATGGGATAAGCACTTTATGTACATTGTCTCTTTAGTCCTTATATCAACCCTATAATGACAAATATTAACATTATCTTTCTTTAAAGAGAAGAAAACTGAAGCTTAAGGGAATTAAGTAATTTGTTGAGGCCTGGGCTTTGGGATTCACAGCGTTATCTAACTCCAGAGCCCACAGTCTCCATCATAACACCAAGTACTTCTGTCCACAATTTATTCAGGAAGATGGCTAGCCAAACTGAGAGTATAGTCATTGCTCACAGGAGTATATCAATGTGAGGATCAAAGTAAAGTTTTGGCAGCAGTTATATGGTCTAATAAAATTAACAAGCCACACCCTAAAATTATTCTCTACATCCACACTGCTGAAACAAGATTGAATTCAGCCCAAGTTACGAGATATGTTTTTCCTTTTGTGCTTACTTACATGTATAAGTGTTGTGGATTTGGACACTTTTTACCTGGGTAATATTGTAGAAATATGAGAATTCCAAGCTAAAAAATTCTTGAAAGAGTCACACTTCTTAGACAAAAGCATAGTATCTGTGATTATAATGTCTACAGAAATATGCTGAAAAACATCACCAATGTAATTGAGTTTGTTAGGCATGTTTTCTTAATGATTTATACTTATATATCAAGGTCTAATTTAATCCTACTAAAATGTTTTACTTTTTAAACTGCTTGAGGATCTGTTTATTGAGATTTCAGAAAAGCAAAAGTTAGACAATTGGGTGTGAAATTCTATAAATGAATGCAATCACTGCTGCATTATTAAACTGAGGGAAAGAATGGTCTTGTAAACTGATCTGTGTTTTTGTAGATGTAGTAAATGATGGAATGCTATTCTTTATAAGCCAAGTAAAATTTGCTATTGAATGGAGGTATTTTGTTTGATCATCAACTTTACTACAATCCAGTAATGTAATACATGGCTAAAATATTTTCTCCCCAGTTGAAAGTCAGGAAGAGATTCTAGGAAAAGAGTTGAAGCTGTTAAATTACCAGAACATTCTGGACAACTGTAAAGAAAAAAAGAAAGAGAGAGAACAGGAGAAAGAATGAACTAGAGAAAGAAGAAAAACCTATTTGAAAATACTCAAACAATAAAGAATGAAATACACTCAAGCAATCAGCTTAGGATTGGAAGGGAAAAATATTCTACCATCAAATCCTCAGAAACCTAAAAAAGGTGTACAAATTTAAATGTAAAATTTTTACTTCCATGGCCCCAGGTAAAGCAGAATTACACCTTTGCCTACACTAGTTTCATAAATTCCTTTAGTCCCCAGTTTCCTAGAGATAAATCCCTTGAGAAGAGATAGGTTAAGAGCAACATATACCCCAAAAAGGAAAAGCCTGGCTCTCACAAGATGGTATGAGGACACCAAAGGAAAGTAGGAGCAAGAGAGGTTCACCAAATAAGAGCAAAGTCAACAGGGCTACCAAGGATGGAGACAGGGAAAAAAAAAACACCTCCAAAGTAACAAAGAGAATGCTTTCTGTTACAAAATGAAATATTCCTGTCATTAGTAGTAGCAATAATAAGATCAATAATATAAAATAAGCTAGATTTATAAGTTCTAGGTTTATATCCAATATACAGTTTTTATATAGAACTTATAAAATTAAGTTCACAATGAGCACTCATCTATCAGGCACTATGATTGAGCCTTATAGGCATTAACTTACTGACAGTTAAGATTCATTCTTTTATTCAAATTTTACCAAATGGGGAAACTGAGGCACAGAGTAATTAAGGAATCTTCCCAAGGTCAAACACCGAGGAAGTGACAGAATGAGGATTCAGCTCAGAAAATCTGACTCTATAACCCACACGCAACTAACCCATTAGGCCTCTAAGATGGAACCGGAAATGGTAAAGTAGTACTTTTGAATTATTTACATAGAAAACAACTTGCACTGTGCCTCCCCCTTACACTGCAGAAATACAAAGGTTCACGGTTCCTCTTTGGTTAACATTCTGACGTGAAGCTGGATTTTTTTCTTCTGCCCACCTACACTCTGAAAAAAACTCTCGTACACAATCCAATTACAATTTGGAAGGGTTAGAAATATAGCTGCTCTGGCAATAGCACATTTTCCCCACAAACGTTCAGTTTTCTCTACCTTCAGACACACACACTCACAAGTGTAGAGGAAGATTAGACCCTGAGATCTACATAGATTGTTTCTCTCACTGTTGAATCACTCCAGCTATCTTATTTTCGGGGTGTTTATCATAACTCTTTTGTTCCATTTGCAGCCCACTTGCTGATGCATCATTTCTCTCTTTGCCTAAGATAAAAAAGATCTTGATAGCTATGTTATGCAAAAACTAAGACAGATTTACAAATGTTGCAACTAAAAAAGAAAAAAGGTAGTAACATATGCATTGGGTTATGTATTGGCTAAGGTGGAGCCACCAAAAGTGGTTCAGGTTTGCTCAACTATACTGAGGCTCCTGTTCATAAGAACGACTTTCCAAATACTGTACAATAAATACTGCTTCAGTAATAAAATTATTTTAAAATGAGATATTTAATGACGGACTATAAAATTCCACTTATTTCCATATTGATGGAAGGCCTATGACATTAACCTAGACAAAACATTCGGAACCCAGCATACACAGAATAAGCAAGATAAGTACAAAACATCACAAAATTTTAATCATTAACTTCTGAAATGTGAAGGACAACAATCCCGTGGTTCTTCACTGATGTTATGTATTTCAAGTTGCTCCTTAAGTGAATATTGGAATCTTCACAGAAACTCCAGTCTCGTCAGAAAAGAGTTAACCTTTCTCCTTTCTCCACATTCATTTTTACCAAGGTAGATTACAAAGCCAAAGATAAAAGACATTTTCTTTGATTTACTCAGGTAAAAGTCTTCTAAAATGTGTAACATTTTAGTAGGGCATACAAACTAAGGACTCAACAGTACACCTCTAGCTCTAAATTTTAAATCTATTTATAGGTGTCAGAGAGGTATTAATTTGAGATTAGCATATTCTTAAATTAAGGTCTATAGCCTGCATCAAATTCTCAAAGGGGTTTATTAACAACAACAAAATTGAGAACCATTGTTTGAGACCAGAATTAAAAAAAAAAAAACAAAAACCAAAAAACTATCTCCAAAACCAGCCACTTTAAATATAGGAATCATAAATAAAAGTTGTAAACCTAAGCATGGATAGAATAAGTAATGAAATCCAATAAGTGTTAACTTATTTTCTTTGCTGTAGTATAGTTTTAAAAAGGCATAGGCTCTTGTATCCATTTTTTTTTCTTTTGGTATATTCAGAATTTCCTGTGTATAGTTAAAAGAAGAGCAGTTACTTTTACAAAAGTCTATTTAGCAACATCAGTGAGCTCTATTAGTTTGTTATACACAATAGAATATTTAAATTTACTTAATAATCAAGTAACTTTATTTGGAGGACAAACTAAATTAACCTCTGTCCCCTTGTAACAATTTTAGATCAAAATAGATTGGGCTTAATTCCGAGTAAGTACATATACACTCACAGACCAAGGTTTAAGTTATTTTAACACACTTTGAGCATTTTAAAATTATAATGCTATAATGCCTACATATTATTAAATTTTTAAATTGTTAATTTTAGAGTCATAAGGTCAGAATGATGGGATGATTTTTATTTTTTTCAAATGATCATTTTTTCCTTAAAGAAAGAACTCAAGAAATATTTTACTTCTGTTTTACAATTTTAAGTTAAGTTCTCAAATTATGACTGTGATTCACAATCATGCTTAAGGCTTATTTTTAACCCAAAGTACTGAACACAAGTAGGCTGTTGACTTGTTTTTAAATTTTTTTGAACGACAGCAAATGTATCATTTAAAATATCACTATGAGATACAGTTAACTCTACTACAAGCTGAGGCTATATTAGAGATATGATATATGTCCAATCTACTTACCCTCTTCTTCTCTTCTCCCAACATTTCAAGAGTGAGAGCCTCTTTAGTGGCTGTATTTAAGCATTCCTTTCAAGGGCTAATGAATATGTCATGCATGTATTACTTCAAGCTTGTTAAAGAATAACTTAATTATGTAGAATTATATAAAAACTTTTAAAGAAAGTTAGAACTAATTAGTGATTAAGTAGACCTAACTTTACTCTTGGACGTTATTTCTCCAACGGTCATAAAATATCAACATTTTAAAACAGATCTTTTCATCCCGCTAAGACAGCTGATTCAAATCAGACTCATGTATGGTGGCCATGAATGAATTACCTCTCTTTAAAGGTCAATTCTGTGGCTTCATGAAGCCAGAGGCCAAAACATCTGGCTAATTCAGTTAAAAAAGTAAACTATAAAAATCATAAGTCATTTTTGGGGAGTATCCTATAGACTCATTGATTGAATCTTTTTTTTTTTTTTTAACTTTTCAACCAGTTATAGCTAACATGTTCAAGTGAATCTATATTTAGTACCATGTGACAGTGGTGTCCACTCTCAGTTGGGAAATACAACAGATTGTTTCCCAAAATTCTTTTGTAAAATGATAGCACATGTTATGTTCCATTTTGCCCACTTACTGTAATTAATCTGGTACTAACAAATGGAAACCGATCTGCAGGTTTCAGTTTACTGGAACTGTATGGTACAAAGCCTTAAAAGGAGTTTCTGCTTCCAGAGCCAGCACTCTCTTTCCCCACAATGTTCTCCATTGGCCCAGATCATCTGCTTGATTTTGCAACCAAGTGGACCCTCATTCAAAAGGTCATAACCATGGAAGGACAATTCACAAAAGAGGAAATAAAAATAGCAAATAAAGATGTGGAAGAAAAGGTTAGGAATCTAAAATATATAACTTAAAGTAATAATGAGATTCATTTCTTCCTTATTAAGGGAACAAAGAATTCAGTGCACTTAAGGCTGGTTCTTTCAACTGCTGTTTCCTGAAGTATAAACTGCTACAGGGACAGTAATCTGGTCATCCCTATCTAGAGCCTTTAAAATGTTCTTATCCCTCAAGAATTCCCGTCTCTTTTAGTATCCTAAGGAAATAATCAGAAATTAGAACAAAAAGTCATGCAAAAGGATGTTCAATCATTTGGAAACAGCTGAATGCCCAGTATTGGGGAAGTAGTAAAATTTTGATATATGAGGTCCATAACCATTTAAAATTGTGTTTGCAGATAATTTATAATAGTGGGGGGAATTTATTTTAATCTTAATTTCTTACATGTACATACATGTAAGAAAAAAGTCACTTGGCAAAAAGATTATAAGACATAATTGTGGTTTCTCAGAAGTGGCTTTAAGGTAATTTGTGTTTTCTCTGCTTCTTTACAATTCCTTGTACTTTCTAGGATATCTTCAGTGAGCATCTAATAGTCTCCAAAAAAATGAAGTTTAAAACTTCTGTTGAAATGGAAAATCTTTGGATTAGGATAGAGGTATTATGAGTTGACAAATTTGCATTTGTATGTGAAGGCCTCCTTTAAAATTCACAGAGGTAATTATATTTTTTAAAATATTTATTAATCCAAATGAATATCTAATTAGCTTTATAAAACAAAGTGGGAAAAAAAAGTAGGGCAGTTTGTGGAAACTTGTTTACAATTTAATTTTCAGGGAGTGCTACCACCAAGGCAGCCTCCAAAATAAATTTTCCTATACTTCCCACTTACCCATTTCTTCTGGACCCTTACAGTAATACGTGTATTGCCTGGTAAAAGCAGCTACCTTTAAAGCCTGGGTTTTTGATAAATTCCCTGTTTATGGATAAAAGACTGCCTGTATTGTTCTTAATGATTTACCTGATTGGCATACATGGCCTGTAAATATTGTTTTTACTTACCCTTTGAGCTGTGTGAAAGCAAGATGGATAAACCTCAGATGCCAGGTTCATCCTCCCCCTCACTTCTTATTAGCCTGTATTGTGTCTAAGCTACACAGAATTGTACTCATTATTTCTGGGGATAATCACAAACAATAATTATCAAAAGATAGGAAATTGTTAGAAAAATTAAATTAATAGTATAAAGAAAGAATAGTATCAAGAAAGAAAACTGTTACATTAGGATAATGGATTGCTTCTTGAGAAAGTGTCATGAATAAATAAGTGGCTATTACCTTTATGTCCTAAATAGCACTACTTGCCCAGAAGGAAAAACAAACTCTCCTGCTATAGAGAACTTTAACTTCTGGTTATTTAGGTGTAATAGATGGAATACCTGGCAACTGAATTTCATATGCAGTACTACTACTACAACTTATACATGACTTCTGGAAATATAGGAATCCACGTTTATGCAGTTTAAGTAAGAGCAATTAAACTGGGGGTAGTGTAAAGTATCTAGGGAATAGAATTTGTAAGAGCAAAACTTCAGTATAGGGTCTTAACTGCATGAAACTAATGAATAGAAATTACGGTGATTTTTTAGATACCTCCTTTTTTTTTTTTTTTTTTTTTTTTTTTTTTTTTTTTTTTTTTGCGGTACGCGAGACTCTCACTGCTGTGGCCTCTCCCATTGCGGAGCACAGGCTCCGGACACGCAGGCTCAGCGGCCATGGCACGAACCTGTGTCCCCTGCATCGGCAGGCAGACTCTCAACCACTGCGCCACCAGGGAAGCTCCTAGATACCTCCTTTTATATAGCATTAATATTAGAAAGAAGAGTGCACACATCCGTATAATATTACTTTCTTGAAAGCTAGATAAATGTAGTTTCTTAGTATGGCAGGGTAGTACTAGCATTCTAAAAGTGTAAAGCCCAGATTGAAGCCAAACAAGCTGAAAAATAAGAAACAGAAAAGAGTGATAGGCAAAATCAATTTTATATTTTCACCCTACAGGTAGCAAGTAACTTTTAACTTCATTATGTCTTGCATTTCCCTTTTAAATAGTACAGCATGCTATCCTTAGCATGAGTTACTTTGTATATTGCCTTCTATTTTTAGATTTGTCCTTATAGATACATGAATTTCATTCAAAAAATGAAAAAAAAAAGAAAAATCAGGACGTCCAGTTAAATCTGAATTTAATAAAAAAACATCAAATCACATTTAGTATAATTACATCCCAAATATTGCATGGGGCATACTCATGCTAAAAAAAAATATTTGTTGTTTATCTAAAATTCAAATGTAACTGTGTATCCTGTGTTTTATCCAACAACTCTATGTAGAGTGAAAATACATTTTAAATAAAGGATAGTTTCCTTTTTTCTGAAACTCCTTATAATCTCACTTAAATGAGACAAAGACCATGCAAGTGTATTGCTGCATGGAGTGTAGAGACACATTTATTTGTGCTTAAAAAAAAAAAAAAAAGACTCAACCATTAAGTTTTAAAGCTTTCTATATTCTGACAAACTCAGTTCCTTAGTAAAAATGATCCTAAAATTTAACTTGAAAAATATGGAGGAAATAAAAAGAATCATTAGATTATTTGCATTTTGTAGTATAATAATAATGAGTAAATAAGTCATTTTAAATTGTAGAACAAAAAATAGGTCTAGGCTACAAGTAGAACATTGCTAAGAATAAATTTTTGATAATTTTAAGTGAAACTGTCAACCATGCAAAATTTAATCTGATGCTTCCATACATAAAATAAAAAATGAAAACTGAACTAGATATGTTTTCTTAGATTTTAATTAACTATGAAAGAAATAAAATCTTTTTATTCTAAGACACTATATTTTTAAAACTTCCCTGAGGAATAGCTTTCTACATAACTTGCTAATGTAGTACATAGCCTCTGCATAGGCAAGTTGGCTATAAGAAGCTGAGCAAAAAGAAGTCAGCATTTTCCTAAGCTGCAGTCTACCACTGACTGATGTGCAGTGCAACATTTGTTGCCTTTAATTCTTTATTTAAAAAAATTATCTACCAGTATTGATTTCCTGGGTTTGACAAATATACCATCATAATGTAAGATGTTAATAATAGAGAAAACTACTAGAGCTCACTATACTATTTTTACAACTTTTCTGTAAATCTAAAATTATTCCAAAATGAAAAGTTTACTTTTAAAAAAGAAGTTAAAAATGCTACTTCTTTTGGAGTATAAAGTAATAAGTCATTCTAAACCACTTCACAGACATAAATGCCACTCCTCTACAATAGGGATCACTATTATACCCCTCTTTGAAACTAAAATTTTCTCTGCAAAACAACAGGTGAATTTTAAGAATGGAACACTTCACTGATTCTGATTTTCCTGGGTATACATATTAAAACATTCAAATGAACATGTCACTAAGCAAAGTATGTTCACATTTAATCATTACACCATATACTAAATAAATTATATCATATGCTTTCTACAAAGTGTATGCAACTGAAGAATATATAATGTTCTGTTGCCAAAATATTTACAAGGTTGTTTTACTGCTTTCTATTCATTACAATTACAACATTCAATTGTGATAATAAACTAAAATATGTCACTATTGAGGGCATAGGAAATATATGTATACCACTACAGTTTTAAACCAAATATTTACTTGGAGAAAGAGCAAAACTTAGTTTGCTCTTAACTTAGTACAAAGGCTACTGAATTGTCACCTACAAGAACCTTATTTTCTTAAAGTTTGGGAAAAATAGAATTTAATGTTATAAAAATGATTATTTTCTCTTAAATTGAGATTTCATATATCTATAGTCAAATTCTGTTACAGTATGTATAACTTGATAATATTCATTCACTAAATCAATGTGAATAACTTAAATTCATTTCTACCTACTAGGTTCCCCCTCCCTTACAAAGGCCATTGTTTGTTTAATTGAAAGGGGAAAGTGCTTATAAAAACAACAAAACAAACAAACAAATAAGGGACAGGTATGTAGGAGAGAAACGAAGCATTGAAGAAGAATGAGCACAAAACTTCCTGAAATGATGGGAAACCTGATGATAGGGTACCTGGATAATTAGGGACATTAAATTGGGTGCAAAATTGGGCAGTACAAATCCCTTATTTTCAGTTGAACTAGACAATCACCTGAACTGTGGGGGATGCGGAGGGCACGACATCTACTTTCTTTCTTCTATTTCAGTGCTTAAAATGGAGTGGCTAGAAAACTTAAATCTGGAAGGATAGGTTGCCTCAAAGATGTAAACATAACCCTTGATAAAGTATTGAGGTATTTTTCCAACATTCCCATAGAGAACGGGGAGAAATGAGCATAATATAAATCAACTCATTGTTTGGGCCCTTTCAAATTAGTTGCCAAGAGAGGAGTGAAAACTTGATAAGCAGGCTCCAGTTTCTATGTGTTGATTTAGAAATCTTAAAACTTGTGGGAGCTCAATTCATTTAAAGGAAGAAATTTAAAGGGAAGAAAAATAAACAAGGAAAATTCTAAGCAATGAAACACTGATGTATAAAGGATTTTTTTAAAGGATTTTCCTTAAAGGATAAAACTATAAAGAGTTCCCCTGTGCTTTTAAATTACAAATTTAGATTTCTTTGATTTCAGCTAAGAGTCTGATTTTAAAATGTCTGTCAAAATGTCGTGATCCATTTAAATATTCAAACTGTTGATGCTGTTTCTTATCTATCTTAGGGGAAAACTAAATATAAATCAAAATCTTAAAGAAGCCCACATTTTCAAATAGGTAGATGGCTATTTTGAATGAAGCAGCAATGCATTATGGTTTTTAGCCTCCCCCTCCCCCATAGAAAGTACATTTCTGAACTGCAAACCAGGTAGGTTCAGAACACTGATTGTACCAGTTCCAGGTCTTGACCCTTTTTCTCAGGAAGCAAGCAAAAAAGCACTAATTCACTAAAATAAGTGAAGAGAGATAGCAAGACTAAATCCAGGTATTTGGTGGCAAATCCCAGGTGGCTTGTCTGCCTTTTTCCAGGAAAATGCGGCGTCCTCTTTCATCAATGTGTACTTTGTCTTGATAGGAATGCATATTTAATCATCAAAGCAAAACTTTTTTACATTCAGACATAAGATCCTTTAGTAGAGATTTTTAAAGTACTTTTAAGCCACGAATAAAACTTTAATTTAAAAAGTGACACCAAACTGCTTTGCAGGGGCAAGAAAGGTGAGGGCAGGGAAGGATTATCCACACGTAGATTTTGAAAGACGCTTGTAGCTTACTTGTGAAGCTTCATTTAGCATTGAGGTACAGGGGAAATGCTGTTCCTGGTGACAGCGCAGTGGGAATTCCCACTCCAACAACCCATGAAATGTTACTGCATAATTATTCACCTTCTGAGGCCCATTAGAACTTATCAGCAGAGAAAGAAATTTAATTTAAACTCACCCCTCTGTGCTAAAGAATGACCGGGGACATGAGATCAAAGCCCGAAGCTCTGTCCTCCAGTGGTTTGCAACACCTAGGCACAATAGGGTGAGAGAACGCGACATTCCAGCGCTTCCCGGCTTTCCGGACCCTGGAGAGAGGGGTGGAGGGGGGGGGGTCTCGTCACCGGCTGGTTTGAGGGGGGAGGGTGAGGGAGGCTCCGGAGGTGGATGTGTCAAATATATCCTGCAGCTCCAGGAGGCCAGACTGCTTCTACTGAGAGGCTCCAGGGGCTTGGCGCGCGAGGCCGTCACTGCAGACCAGATAGGCCATTTCCCTCCCTTCCCTGCTACTGGGATTGGGGTCAGTGGAGCCCGTGGATTTAACCACAAGCAGGAATGGCTGGAGCCATATCACACGCAGGTGTGCAGCTCTGAGAACTCTTGAGTATTGAGGAAGATGCTTATACTGCAGCGCATCACAGGGTGCCTTAAACGCGTATAGACGGTGCATGCATAACCAAAATTACATGCCAAGTTGAATCCCTGGCATATCTAGAGAGTATAAAGTGGAACCCACAGATCCAAACCTGCACGATGAGCTTTCAAGACCAGAGGGCCCAAGTCCTAGAGGCGCCTAAGAGAGTCGGGGGCAGGGAGAAGTTTCCTGGGAGAGGGCTCTCTTCCTCAGGACCCCCCAGGGAGCGGCAGGTAGTTCTCAAAGATCTTTAAAGGGAGTACGGTACTCTTTCCGAGAGATTGATCTATCCTCCCCTTCCTTCAGATGTCACCAAAATACGGGGCCTGGAGAATGTGGCTAGTGCTCCCCAAATATCCAGCTGCCCGAAGGGTAGAGGGGCAAGAAGGGAAGGGAAGAAGGCCCAAGAGAGGTTGTTGGGTTTTAGGTACAACTTGGTAAAGACAAGTTGAGTTCTGTTCAACAGGTACACTGATTATATGTTTATATCTATCTATCGGTAAGATGCTCCCCTAGATAGTCCCTTAAGTGGCTAAACTGTTCTTCTGATTCCTGAAATCAAAAATCACAGCCAATCAGACTTGACTCTGCTTCCCTTAAGATAACAGTGTGAGAATAGGTGCACAAGTTCCTGGCAAACCCATAATAAAATGACAAGAAGAACACTTCCTGCCGACGGAGGACGCTGCAGTTTGTTGAACTGCCACGGGAGAGGAAAGGGGGAGGAGGCGGGTGAGAGTGAACAAAGTAGTTTGGCCAAGAAAAGAGAACAGTCGTTGCTAAAGCCAGGAGAGAAATATCCAGCAAGTTCGGGAAGAACCCCCTCGGCCCGTCCACGACGCGGCAGGGCCGGGTGGCACCGGCAGGACACAGAACTTGGCCTGTCAGCCCGGATAGGGTGGGACAGAGGCCCCAGGGTCCAGGCGCTCGGATGGCCAAGGGCAGCGGAAGGATGCTTGGGGATTCGGAGAGAAAAAGAAGGGAAGGGAATCCCCCCATCCCTATCCGGCCCGAGTGTCTTGAGCTGGGAGGTGAGGGCGGGGGAGGCTCACCGCGGCGATTCCCACGGTGGGTTTTGGTGGAGCCAGAGAGGCTCCGGGAATCGCGGGCTGCTCGGGTTGGTGTCGCCTGCGGCGGGCGCGCTGCAGCGCGGGCGCGGGGCACGTGGTGGCGCTCGCAGTCCGCGCAGCGGGCGGAGGCGGCCGCGACGCCTTTGTGTGCGCTGGCACCGCGCGGGGCGGCTCGGCCAGCAACACGAGGGGGAATGCGGGAGGAGACCTGGACTCGCGGGTAGACCCGACTGCCGCCCCACCCTTCACTGCCACCCTCGGGCGGACGACGCGTCTCGTCTCCTCCGAACTCTTCCCGGGGGTCTCGGAGGGTCATTTTGAGAGCAGCCGGCACGTCGAGTACAGAGAGGAAAGAGGAGGTAGCGTTTAGAAAGGCTGGGAAATTCTCCTGGGCTCAAAACCTACCCTTGAACTCACTGAAACAGAGAACGAGGGGAACTTTGGGCAGCCCAGACCTCCGCCTCGAACCCCGCAAGGGATGCAGAGGGCGCCTCCACCTTTCCCTCCTGCGCAGCAAGAAATGCTTGTATGAGGAGTAAAGTTAGGGAGTGGGCTTAAAAGAAGCCCTAATAAGATGGACTTGAAAGAACACCATGAAAAGCGGCAGTTTTGAGCGGGCGCTTTATTTCTTCTCAGTCACTCCCCACTCCCCACCAGCTCTCCTCGCTGTCTCTAGCGCTCTAGAAGCCCCGACTGTCATTAGGCACCAAAGTAAAATGTATAGGCTGCTTCCTCACCGCCAGGAGACTCCAAAGAAAATTAAATTAAATTAAACACGCGCCCAGGGACGAAAAAAAAAAAAAGATTCCACCACCCCAGCCCACCCCCGCCCCCAAGCAAATCAACACTTCTGCGCGCAGGGAATACAGCGAACCTAAAGAGATGGCCACTGACGCGCATCCCCTTAAACCTCAGCCGCTGGAGCCCAGGACAGCAAGGAATTATCGGCTTTCCTTTAATCCGGAAGCAGGGAATAAATAGGGCGAAAGCAAATTCTGAATCTTACTTTTTAAACAACAGCAACAATTGTATATCGAGCAAAGTCTTCAAAGGATGCCACCCATAACTACAGTCCTAACTTAAAAATGAGTACACTTCACTCCTGTTGATCCCTTAATACGATTTTCTTTAAAGACAGTGATAGAATTAATCTGCTGGGGCATTTTTTAAAGAAGGGGGAAAAAAGCAAACAACTACAGAAACCATGTTTTTAAAAGAGAGAGAGAGAGGAGACTTCATCATACCTGAGTTTTTCTTAGGGGTGTAGGAAGAAATAATAATTCCTGCCTGTTTGGACAGAAGCAGCAAAAGGCAGCAGGAAATTAAAAGCCCCAGTTTATTCAAAATACCTGCATCAAATTAACCCCTCTTTGAGGCTATTTGTGTGAAAAATTGAGCAAAATGTAGAACTTCTTTCATTATAATATTCATCTTTACCATTTTAGGCAACCAGAGAATAATCAAATCTACTTTTTTTCTCTCAAGTTCCTACCTTAATTTACCAGCCTAAAAGATCATCTGACCTTTGAGCTAATCCCAATAAAATATTTGTTTAAAAAATTCCTCCAGTGGCCTTCTGTAACATTCCATTCAATAATCAAACCAAAAGATTCATGGGGAGATGAAAATGTTGATGGCAGGATTATCGATCTGTCCACCCAGGAGCCCAGTCTCATCACGTGCTTGTCTTTAATTTTTAATTTCAGCATTCTGTCCCCACGGGAACCCCAGCTGAAAAATTATACCAAGATTGGAGTTAAGAGGACAGTGGAAGGAGGGCAAACCCATCCAGGAACTTTTTCTAATATCAGTTGTTATAGGAGAGGGAGGAGGAAAACTCATCACATTTGTTCAAATTAAGTTTTAGCCTAAAATATTTTTGTTGAAAGCCCAACCTTAACAAATCACAGTCACGTCCCTAAGCAAAAGACATCATCCAAAAAGAAGTTGAACCAGAACAGGAAAAAGCAGGATAAGGAAGAAACACTCAAGTTTGGGGAAGAAATGAGACAGGTTAACAGAAAAGCTGGACTGAGCTGCAGCCCTATTCTAGTCTCCAGAGGGTGGACTGATATATGCTGGCCTGACCTTTGGGTCAACAACTAGTTTAACTCTACCTTGATCTGTAAGACTGGAAGCTTGTCCCTTGGTTCAAAGTGAGACCAAGACTTTGGCTTCATTTGAGTGAGCCTGCAGGCACTGTTAAGAGGTGCTTTAGCATAGATAAGCAGGAAGAAACCACAATTTTGCACTTCATCCTCTATCCTCCAAAATGCTGTTCATCCCCAAAAGGGAACCCTGCCCACCCTGCAGAAAATGAATCTAGAAATACTGCTCAATAACCAACAATACAAAATAAACCAAAGGTAGAACAGACAGGAGGAGCCAAAGAAAGAAAGTGAAAGTTTGAACATCTATGCTACAGAAAACTGTCCCCATTCATCCACCCCAAAGAAATCTACTTCCAGACAATATCTCTCCTTGTCATCACCCACTTTGTAAATCAAATGTGATTCTGCGTATAATACAACTGATATTATAAATGTACCAAGCTGCTTTCTGCTTACCTGCCACTACATTTAACTCATTCAGAACTGTTTTCTGCGAATCCCTCAGCTCTGCAACTTTCAATAAAAAAGAAGCAACACTTAAATTGTGTTCTGTGTGTGATTCCTAGGAAGAAAGTGACGAAGGAGACTATTTTACTTTTTAAAACCATTATTTAGAGCTATAGTATAGCAAAGAATCAGACAGAGCTAACTTGCTTGCCTAAAACCATAGGGATTGGAAGTCTCATAGGCAACAGGATTAAGGCACTCTGCTACTTGGGCACAAACTGCATTATTCTAAAATATTTTATCCCTAATTGTTTTTTTCTTCTGAATTTACAGTATTTATAGCATTCTATTTTCAATTCCATTTATATGGATCATAAAGACTATATAAATTTCATTGGAAAATTTTCAGTTCAAGATACACACCAAGACTGAACTTAGGGTGGGGGAATGCAAACGGAAAGAAAGAAGCTAAACTTATAAGAATCTGAACACTCTAACTTTTTATTCAGTTTGTTTCAAAATAATAATATTAATCTAATAGTGAAATAGTTTGATAAAACAGCAATCAACATTTAAAGTATTTTATGTTTCAAAGTATGGCTCAAGGAACACCCATTGCTTAAATGCACTTAGACATAACAAGACAATATTTTTTTATTGGCATCATTGACACCTATGAACAGTAGCCTAGTAGATAGATTAAGGTTTAACCTTCCTTTTCTTTGGTGGCTGTTTAGAGACTTTAAAAGAACAGATAACTCATTTCAGCAGGAATCTACTACTGATATTTACCTCTACATAATCTTTAGCTAAGACATGGAATGCCAAAAACCAGCTTTTGTTAGCCTGACCTCCTCCACCCCCTAACAACAAAAGTTATCCCCAAACCCATGTTTTTATTTTAGATGTATTGATCTTCTAGTGTAAGACTTGGCCTTTTAAATACCAAATGCAATCAATGGCCAACAACCTGAATCCTTCTGGAGAATGAGAAGCAGAACAGAGAAATTTCTTTGAATTGTTTGGTGACTTTGTACAAATTTTAAGAGGTCAGTAAATCCTGATGCTTGGAGCTAAATCTACTGGTAAATAATTAATTACATTTCTTAGACACTACAGTCTTTATCTTGGTAAATAAAGAAAACACAGCTTCGCCAAATATAGCATTCCATCTAAGTAATATCTTAAAGGCAATTATTTAAATATTACTACAAACAGGATTATATTTTGTTTAAATTAGACATTTAACTGAAGATAAATGCAAATGTCCATAGTTTAAAAAGGAAAAAAAATACAAATTAACTGACCTAGTCTTTTATGTGAGTTTATTAATACCATTTAAAATATTACAAATAAATCAATTACATTTCATGCATTTAAAATGCAAGTCTAAAATGTTCCAGAGAAAGGCTTTTCATTTCAATGTGAAATATCCAAATTATTTCAACATTACAAAGAGCAATTAGTTTGCAGAATCTGCAAACATTTAAATGTAGTGTCAAGAGTGTTTATTAACAGTTAACAATATTACCTTCAGGAAATACACAAAGGCCAAAATTAGTTGAGATTCACTTGGACAATTTATTTAACACATGGGTTTTGGCAGACCCAGTTATTATGAAATATAGGAGAACTCTCACTTTAACTATGCCTGAACTGCCAGCAAATGCAAATAAGTACATGCTCCATTAAATTAAGTGTCATCCCACATTTATCAAATATTGTCTTAGTTACAGTTTGATACCTATCTAAATTCATACTCGAGCAAAACTAGGCCCGGAAAGTGCGTTTGTGGCTCTGCACCTCCAGAAGTGAGTTCAAAAAACCTGCAGCTCATCAGAACTGCAAGAATAACTCTTAATATTTTCTTGTGACAAAAAAAAAAAAAAAAAAATCAAGTTTACTTCAATATATTTTCAAATATTTACTGGAAGTAATGTACAAGAAAAATACTATACAAAATCGTCTCCTGGACAACTGCACCTCGCACCCATACACTGGTGGAGTTATAATTGATACCTAATCTAGAACGATTCCCCAGTTGTACAAACCATTAGGTTCAGAAATATCTTACAATTTTTTTTCTATTTTCCCTTTTGGCATTTAAACTACAGCCTCGTCTGAAATAAACGACAGCTTCTTCACTTCTTTATAAGTTTGAATCACAGACACACAAAAAGTTTAACCCTAAGAATCTTCAACGAATTGCAAAAATTTACAGAAATGGGTACTATACAAATTGACGGCTAGACTAGCAAAAAAAAAAAAAAAAAAAAAAAAGGAGATTATGCTCGGGAGTGGTGAAAACGAGGTAGAAAAGGACAAACACGGAAATAGTTAATCTGGTCTCACCGGAAAGGGGTATTTTTGCATAAGAAAAAGACACTTACCCTCACCCCCACCCCCACCCCATAAGTTAAGTTACTGCGATCAAAATAACTTTGGGATCAATATTAGCAAAGTTTCGAGAGAAAGACTTGCTCACTGCTAGAGGAAAAGCCATCTAGAAGGGAAACCAAATGGAAGAATGCTGTTTGTTTTTTTAATTTTCTTTAGTTTTTTTTTTTCGTTAAAAAAAAAAAAGTTATAAAGATAAAAGAAGGCTGCTGCATCGATTCACCAAGACTGCCCTTAGCTGAAACTTGCTTCGGTTCCACCCCAGGGAACAAAGAAAAAGAGGCAGAGCTGACGTCGGAGAGCTAAACTAGGAAACTCTGGTCTCGGTGCCGCCAGATGGGCTCCCGACGGCTCTGCGCAGGACAGGGAGCGGCGCGCAGCGGCAGGGCAGGGCGCTCCGCAGCCTAGACGCCCAAGACTGAGGTTCTGGTACCAAGTCGCTAGCCCGGGGGGAAGGGGGGGGCATGGGTGGGCCTACTGCCTCGCCCTCCCCACGGCGCCGCTCAACCTTACTCAGCCTAGTTGTTACCGCCCGTGCGGAGGCCCCTGGTCTCCCAGGCACTGGATCGGTCCAGCTCTACCTCCAGTGGCCGCTTTCCTCTAAAAGATGTGCCCGTCAAAGCTGGGGATGACTCAGGGAGGACAAGGAGGAGAGGACCAGAATTAAAGGCCCGGCGAGGCGCTAGCTTGGGCTGTACTGGGCTCCGACAGTGTCACCCGGTGGAGAGAGACAGCCAGGGCCCAGGAGAGCAACGCGTGTTACTTACATGTCCACATTCCCTTTACAAAGTTGTCACAGAGGGAGTTAAGAGAGAGGGACACGGACAGAAAGAGGGTGAGCAGGGTGCAGCGTAGAGAGGGTGGAACTGAGGCCAGGACCCACAGGGCCCAAGCGGACCAAGGTGGGAGGGGGAAGGCGAGAGGGGCAGGGGCGGGGTGCGCGTCACTCCAGGCCGTTGCGGTGCCCAGGCTCGGGGGGCTGCAGCAGCTCCGGGGAGTGGCAGGGCGGGCTGCCCGCGGCGCTGTGCTCGCTGTCGGTGTCGCTGCCCTTCTTGCCGCCGCTGCCTGACCCCGCCGAGCCGCCGCCGCCGCCGCCGCCGCCGCTGTGCGTCTTCACGTGCTTGCTGAGGTGGTCGCTGCGCATGAAGCGCTTGTTGCAGACCGGGCAGGCGAAGCGCTTCTCGCCGGTGTGGGTCCGCAGGTGCCGCTGCAGCTCGTCGGAGCGCGTGAACCGCTTGCCGCAAAAGAGCCAGTTGCACACGAAGGGCCGCTCGCCCGTGTGCCAGCGCAGGTGCGCCTTGAGGTGCGACGTCTTGCCGTACACTTTGCCGCAGCCCGGGATGTGGCAGCTGTGCAGGCCCTTGCGCCGCAGGCTCGCCCCGGCCGGACCCAGCCGCTCCGCCTCCTGGCAGTTCGGGCAGTCGCAGGTGGCGCGGCCGGAGTAGCGGCGGGCGGAAGAGCGCGGGGAGCCCCCCAGCGGCGCAGACGGCCCCGCGCTCAGCATGGAGCCCCCAGCTCCAGCCAGCGGTGATGGGGCCGAGTCCGGGTAGGAGCCAGGCAGCACCGGCTTGAAGCCGTCCATGAGGTGCTGCCCGGCGGGGCTGAGCAGGTGTGAAGAGGCGCCGCTGCTGAAGGCTGAGTGGCTCAGGCCTGAGTAATCCGAGTTGTAGCCTCCGAGCGGCGAGTGCAGCGAGGTTTGGAGCCCCCCGGCGGCGGGGTGCAGCGAGCCGGGCAGCGCCGCCGCGCCGTTCGGGTTCTGCACGTCGATCCAGCCCGCGCCCACGTCCCACCAGCTGGAGGCGCCGGCCGAGCCCACGTCGCCGGCGGCGCCCAGGCCGGGGTGCGAGGGCTTGAACCACGACTCGTATGGGTGAGCCATGCCCACGCGCGGGTAGATGCCCTGCAGCCCGTCCACAGAGGTGTGCACCTTGGAGATGAACACTGGCTGGTGGGAGCCGTCCTGCGAGTGCGCGGAGGAGCCGCCGCCGCCGCCGCCCCCGCCGCCGCCGCCCCCCGACACGCCAGGGGCCTGGAACACCGAGTAGTCGTTTGCGAAGGGAGAGCTCGAGGCGGCGGCGGCGGCTGCCGCGGCGGCAGCGGCGGCGCTGCTGGAGGTTAGGGAGAAGGCGCTAGAGCCCGGCGAGCCGCCGCAGCTGAACGAGTCGGTCACCAGGGCCGCAGCCGCAGCCGCCGCAGCCGCGGCAGCCGCCGCGGCCGAGGACGAGCCGCCGTTCCTGGAGGGGCCCGACACGCCGAAGCTCGAGAGACTGGAGCCCACTACGTTGCAGCTGCCGGAGGAGGAGGACGAGGAACGTTTCCAGGGGTGGAAGCCTTTGCCGAAGGAAGATGAGCTGTCCGAGAGGGAGGAGGGAGAAGGGCTGGGGCTGCCGATCTTATTACAGGTAGCAGCAAGCATGGCCAAAGGAGTTGATCCCAACCTCGGTTCTTCCTGAGACAAGGAGGAGAGGAGAAGGGGTGGGGGAGGGGAGGTGGGCAAAGGGCCAGTGGGGGAGGGAGGAAGGAAATGTGCATCAGTCCTCCGGTAGCCTCCAAGACGCCCCACTGCACCCCATTTCTCGCTGCGGCGCGGCGCCACCAACTCACCTGGCTCCCCCAACAGCCCCGGCGCCCGGCTGCTTTCTACTCTACGGGAGGGAACAAGTTTGGCTGCCGGCGTCTGATTCGGGAGCAAAGCGCCATGCTAAAGAAGAGTTTGACAAGTATTCTCAGCTAAAACAACACTCTTATGCACACAAGGCCCCAGGCACTTCGAAACAAACAAGCAAGCAAAAAGTCCAGATTGGGGAGGAAGGAAGATTCCTTTGCGGAGAAGCCTGGGGAAAAACCATTGGATTGCTTTTAAGAGCGCTACCCCTGTAATCCACAGAAGAGCTTTGAAAATCCTGTTCCGGTCCCCAGAAACCCATCCTGGGTTGTTTCTCCCAGGCCAAAAGACGTCAAACTATAGGGCTGGCTCGCTCTTCCTGATTTTCTTTAAAAAAAAAAAAGTCTACAATAGTAAAAAAGAGTAAGAAAGAGAGAGAGAGACGGGTTTAACGTACCTGCAAGACAAGGCGGGCTGCGGAATTTTCTAAGGGGAAGAGGGAAAATCTGCAGTTTGCCCAGGAGGAAAAACTTGCTTTCTTTACCCCCGCAATCGTCGCACGTAAAATGGGCTGGGCGCACGTCTCCCGGGCGGGGAGAGGCCGGGCGCTGCGAGGTGGCTTGTCTAAATGCCCTTCGAACCTTTTCCTTCTCTGAAAAAAGTGACTCTGCCCCCCTCTCCCCCTCTTTCTGTTCTCCAAACTCACTTGTATTTAAAGGGGGGGAAAAAAGCTCTCAATAGAGACTGATAGCCCGTGGCCTGGCCGGGGCGACTTTAACCCCCTCCGATCGGCAATAAAAGGAAACTAATTAAACCAGAAAGAGAAAATCCTGAGACTCACCCCTAGAAGTGAAGTTGCCATCACACAAAAGTGCCCTCCTCCTCTCAGAGGATCTTTTTTATATTGATAAATCAGAGGCAGTGTTTTTTTTAGAGGTGTGCAATACAATGATCAGTTCCGCCCATTCCACCACAATTGTAGCTCCCTCTCCGGCTTTGAAGTGCCGCGGAGGCGCGGCCAGCCAATCTGCGGCCTCGCCGGGCCGCGCCGTGCGCGCGCCGTGAGGTCATCGGCGCCGCCGCCGGCCGCCTCGTGGGGGGGGGGGGGGATGGGGGGTGTTTGGAGCGGGAGCGGCGCGGGTGGACCGCGTGTGTGTTGCAAAGCGGTTGTGTGTGTGTATAACAGTGTAACTGTACCAGTGTGACCAAGCTGAGAAGAAAACAGTGCAGACTGAGGGATGGGATGGGGGGAGGTTGGGGGCCAGAGTACGGCAATGTAACAGTGACGGGGGGAGGGGAGGGACAGTGCAGAGAGGGAGGGGGGTTGTGAGTGACAGTTTAGCTGCATGTGTGACAAAGGGGGGTAAGAGGGACGGACCAGTAAAGTGTTGAGGGGAAGGGTGTGAGTGTAGTGTACCTGTGAGTGACAGACCTCGGGAGAGATGAGGGACAGTGCAATAAAGTGTGTGTGGGTGGGGGAGGTGGTGGCTCAGTGTGTTTGGTGTGGGGGGAGAGGAAGGAGTGTGAATATGGGTGTTTGTGTGAAAAGGGGGGGAGGGTGGATGAGTGTGTGTCCGTTTGATGTGAGAGAGACGAAGGCTGTGTGAATGTTTGTGTGAGAGAGAAGGGGGTAATCGTGTGTGCTTGTGTGTGTCTGTGCCACAGAACTGGGGGTGGAGAACAGGAACAGTGCAGTAAAGTGCACATACGTAAAAGAGAGACATGGTGATTTTAAGAGTGAAACTGCGAAGTTGAGTGAGGCTGAATAAATAAATATTCACAAACGCTATCACTGTCGCCAACTTCCTCTGGTTTCCTGTAGCTCAAATCTTGAGTGATTTTTTTTCCCCCTTAATTTCTTGGATACTATCACTACATTTTAAAAGAAAATCGTATTAATACCTTCCTCTCCTTTCCTGGCTCTACAGCCGAAGGGTTGAAATTTAGGGAGGCTGAGGGGTATTTTTTTAAGAGAGTTAGGGCTTGTGTGCGCCTGCGTCAAAGAGTTGTTACTTTGCTGCAGTAGCTTTTTTTTTTTTTCTTCTGAGGTGGGATTCCGCTTTGGAAGTGCAAGTCTCACTCTAGGGGAGAGGGTGTGTTTGTCCCGTGGCGATGAGTAAATTTCAATACAAAAGGATTAGATAGAGAAGGGGGTGGGAGAGTATTGTTTTTTCTGGGGGTGAGAAATTGAGATCTTTATGGAATTTAGGAGTTTTCGCAGGAAATCCTGCCGCCTCTTTCTGAGGAAAAAAATCAGGATTTTGACTGAAATCTTTGAGTTTTATTTATCTGAGAATAGAAACAAGCTGTTGACAAATCGTGTACCACATGTATGGAGGCGTCTGTGTCTAATGGCGTTTGGGCCAGATATTTATGAGTGTGTATGCATGTCAATAGACAGTTCAAATTTGGTGGGTTTTAGAACTTGCTTGCCATTTGTATTATTAGTTGCCTTCAGAAATGTAATTACAATTTCACTGCCATCACAAGGGAACATCATAAACTACAGAAAGCACCATACCAGTGTAACAAAAAGTCCACAGCCCTTGGAGCCCTATTGAATATTCATATGTTTAAAAAAAGTAATTCACATTTTTAAGCAGTTGCAAATGCTCCCAGAAATCTAATTTTAAGTCGGAGTTGATTAAAATTATACTAGCTGAGAGAAGTGTTTTGTTTTGACTGGGGAAACATGTTAATTTTATTATTGTTTTTGAACCTTCCTCAAGTACATCACAGCTTCTGGAGATGTCAAAAAAAAAAAAAAAAAAAAAAAATCCTCCTGGGGTTTACTGAACTCCAAAGTCAGGTTGTGGCATTTGTTTCATGGAGCAGAGTTGAGGCTGATGTTCGTGGTATGAGAGTGTGTGTTTCTGACCCCTTTTTAACAATGTTGGGATATTGACTGTATATCATATATATCTATTGATTAAGGGGGTAAGGTACACTCTTATACTTTGAAGTAAGTGTGAAGTAAATTAATGAACTGCTTTCTTTCTCTGAAGGCTGACGCTTACCATAAATGTCGTGTTTCTCCCTGCAAGCCACTCTGAATGATTTTAGCGTGTTGAGAAGGCGTGACAGGCCAGCCCAGAAGGAGGAAGGGGTGGGGGAAAGGAGGGAACAATGTTTAACAAATAAAAGAGAATTAACTTCATTGCTTTGGTCTCCTTCTATAATGATATTCATTTTAAGAACCTAATATACAGTTGTTCAAATTTGGGGTTTAATTCTAATCAATACCATCATCCTCAAAGGTGGAGAAAAAAAGCTTTGAGGGAAGACTCTCTTCTATGAATAGTTATTTATTTTATCTTTTTATCCTCCTATCTCTGGTAGGAAGTGAGGCAGGACTATTGAAAATTTAAATACTGATTCTGAGAGTAAACAGAGGCATTAACCACTGTTTCCTAAAAAAATGCTAGGAATTGGAAAAACTCAGCATCATGTGATTACAATTTTGAGTATCTACTTCTAAGATTTCATTTATATAAATTCACTTTAGAATCATATGTAATTCTGCCTATAACAATGGATCACAGTGTTGGTATGGATTTAATGAACATACTGGATTTCTCAGTTTGCATAAGGTTGGCTAGCAGCAGATTTTCACAAAGGTTTGCACGTGCATCTTTCTTCATTATGAAAAAATATATTTATGTTTTCATGTATATGTGTATTCCATTTATTCCCATTTTTAAGTTAGGTGTTTATTTTATAGTAGTAGTGTCAAAGGTTTTTTCTCATCCTACCCCCCCACCCCAAAAGAAGTGGTTAGTGTTTGTCATAAGGCATAAGACAGCAGCATTTAAAAGGAAAGACAAAGAGAATTATGTAATTGACCAAAAATTAAAACAACAATAATCTTGCTTCTGGTTTCAGTGAAACTGGTCTTAATAGCAGCTCTTTCTCCACTTTGCAGAAGTGACTATTAATTTTTGAATCGCCCACAGGAGGGAACATCTGTAATCCATTGTAGATAGAGCCTGTCCGGCAAAACATTTCATGGCACATCCAGTTCAGTTTACCTTTGGTGATACTGATCACTGCTCTTGAGTATTATACCATAATAATATGGAGGTTTGGAAGGGGAAGAAAGTCAGAAAGTGCAGGCTTTCTAACGTTAATTAAAAGTTTCCCCACCCCATATGAAGTTTAAGTGCTGGCAGAGAGAGTGGTAGACAGATATTCTGCTGTTTCTTGCAAACCTGTGAGATCCACTTTCAATAAAGCTAAAATCTATTAGCATTCTGTATGCATCTGCAGCATAAATTTCATTTGAATTTCAAATTTAATAAACCAGGAGGTTTTTAATCATCCCTGGTTTTATTTGTTTGATATTAACATGCTTATTGACCGGGTCTGGTGACCAGTTTGATCATTACAGGACAGCAAAAAGTTAATTAAAACGACCACAGCCCCTTAATCATATCATCTGTCTCATCCATGTCGCTCTCTTTATTACCGGTGATGATGGATAGTCTCCCAGATTAATTTCTCTGTTTCTTCGATTTGGACAACAGCTTTTGGGGCCTAATTTACATCCTGGGAACAACTTGCTCAAGTATATCTAACACCTTGCAGCTACAATATACATCAACATCTCCTTAGATGGAGTGGAGAAGGGGAGCTTTTTTGCAGCCGGGTTTGAAGACTAATCAATGCTGCGATCTGAAGCTCTTACGCTTTCACAACCAAAGAAATGGAAGGTCCAAAAAAAATTAGAGGCCTCGATCCCTGCTTTTCCTTTTCGGGGAGTGAGGAATGAAATATGCCCCTGCTGTTTGGTTAAATAGATTAAAATGTGTAGATAGGACGACAAGTAAATAAAACCATTTGTAACCATTAAGTACAAGTGGGGATTTATAGTTGAAAACATCAAAGTTATCCAGGCTTTCAAGTGTCCGGCCACGTATCTACACCAAATAAGGTTTTGAACGTATTAAGTGTGGTCTGGCAAATACACAGCGTTGAAAAAGCCTAATAGGAAAAAAAAGTACACATGAACTATATAGGCGCCTGTCTCTGCTGGGTACGTTTAAACCGGGCTCTTCGCATCTGGGTTTCCTGGGCGTTGGCAGGGACGCGCGAGCTCTGGAAGCTGACCGGCCAGTGCCCGCTGAGGACCCAGGTGCCCTGGTGGGTGCCTCTCCCCAAATAGGGAGACAGCCCCCAACCCCTGGCCACTGTGCGGGGACCTCGTGCGCGGACTCGTTGGCTATTAAATAAAGCCTGAAGAAGGGTGGGGAGAGAGCGGAGCGCCGCCGGCGGCTGCGGGGAGGAGCGGTCCGGGCCAGGTTGGGGGTGTCTCCTCGCCCGGAGCTCCCTAGTCAAAGTTTCTTTCCTGCTGAAAAGAAAATCTGGCCAGGCATGGACCTGTGGATTCCTGAGGAGTGCCCTTTTGCTGTCCATTCCTGCTTTCGGGCAGCTTTACTAGGAAGTTGCCTAACATTTCCTGGGAAGGGAGGTAATAAAAGCCCCTAGCTGGTGGCAGATTGTTGAGCTGTAGGTGGGAAGGGATCAGTCAGCCAGAGCCCAGAGAGGGCTGTATTTTCCTGATTGGAAAATGGGAACTTCCATACCGAACAATAGCCCCTATTAGTGAGGCTCTTCGGTTTCAAACTATCCGGCCACATTTACAGCCGAGTCCTTACTTTCCTGGTACTGCTTAATTGGATGCATTTGTTGACCACAGCGAAGCAGTTGTGACTCTTGATCTACTTGCATAGGATCTCCGGCTGGATGCAAAGCCTTGCCTTGGTGACTCTTTTTAAATAAATAGGACTGCTTGAGAAAGCACATTATTTCTTAACTGACTCGATCCCCCCACCATCACACTGCCTAATATTTATTTTTTCTCTGACGCTTCCAAACATTCAAAAGTTAGGGACATTTTAATTAAAAGAGACTCATCTAACTTAGGATATTACATCCTTTGATTCCCTTTAGCTAGGGCATTCAAATTGCCTATATTCAGAAAGACAAGGGAGAGTTTTCCAGTATCTCAATCATATGAATGTGTTGGTAAATTCATAGATAGGAAAAATATGAAGATATTTAGCCAAATAGGTATTTCTTCCTATAGTAAAGGAAGAAAAATCATAATTCCTTATTTGTTGTATGTATGCATAATGTTCATATCCTCATAGTATGTTGATATGATCGTGTGCTAGGTCTACAGGCAGACGTGTACTCTATGGTATATGTCGTATTCATCTCCCTGACAGCCCACAGATGAAATTGATAATTAATTCTACAGCACTTCATATTTCTCTTTCATCACGTAAATGAAGGAAACACATGTAGGGAAAGAGAGTTTGCTCATTTGGGGGTGGTGTGTGTGTTTGTGTATTCTTGTTGTGCAAGGCAGGAGAGAGAAAGAGAGAGGCTTAGACATTCAGACAAGTTTGTCCCTGATTTTTTCCTAGAGTGTATTTGTTTCGGCTGTTTTCTCTTTTGGTATTATATATCACTTTCTCACAGCTAACACGCAGAGTTAAAAACTACTAAATTCTTATCCTCAACAATATTGATTTCTTTTCATTCTGTTCTGTTACTGGAGGAGGTAATGCTCCCAGATTACCCCGTCGTCTCCACCAGACGGGTGACAATTGCAATCGCAGTTTCGCGAAGATAAATGTTACTCTGGGAATTGTGTTTAATTACAAATAATCTAGGAGCTGCACCGGGTCTCTAGGTTTAACTGCACATGTGTTCACATCATTGTACAAGGTTTACAAATGGGTGATATTTGTGAAAGGGGATACAGTTCGCTTTTCTAAAATCAGGGGACAAACTAGGATGCCCCCACTTGGGGTTTGTCTCAGAGATAACACAGACCAAAAATCACCAATAACAAAAAGTTGGGGCCTCAGAGTACTTGAAAGCCTAAGAAAATATTTTTCCATTGACGTTTACCTTCAGATCAATTTTATTAAAATGAAAACCTGAAAATAAACCAGTCTTTGTTGAGTTCGTAAAAATCTCTTAACGTAAAACAATTTTTGTAGAGAGCATTTCTGAACTCACAGATTAATTTTATTTTGTTTCTTTTTTTTTCCTCGCAGCCCTGTAGATTTTCACTGAAATAGCCCAATGGTTATTTTTTACAGTTCCTCTTGTAACTCAGCTGCTACCTTTGTGTGTCTGATTCTTTGCTTCTACGGCAGCTCAATTAGTGTTGTTTGTGTGTGTGCTCGCTTTTTTTTCTAATAGTCTTATTAACAAAAAAAAAAAAAAAAAAAAAAAAAAAAAGGTGGCGAACAGGTTATTCTCTTAACCTGACCTGGCTGTAAGAGTAAGATGAGCAGCACTGAACAGATGTCCCCATTTAAGCCGTTCTTTTCCCACATGCCTGCTGGATATTGCAGGCGCGCAGGAAGCTCGCTTCAAACCTGGCCCATTTCAGGCCATAATGGCCACGTTATTTCGGCCCAGTGAACACGAACAAAATCGCGTGCTTTAGAATCATTCGACTCTGAGTCCAGGAAAAGCAGGGGGTGTGGTGGCAGTGGGGGTGGCTAGGGAGGGGTGTGTATGAGGGGGAGCTGGGGTGGGGAGCCGATTTCATCTCGGATCGCAGGAAGAGAACTTGCTCAAAAGAATTTTTCCCCAGCAAATATGGTATAATTTACAGCGCAACTTAATAATCCGAGGGGCAATGCAAAAGCCCTTTGCGTTGTAAACCGCTTCTAATTACCTGCCAGAGCAATTAGCTGACTATCACGAAGAAATTAGATCGCTCAATGTAGCATAAATAATGCGAATAATTTTGTAAGAAGAATGGAAAGCGAGACCTGGTGTTTCTTTATAAGGAAATAACACCTCGTACTGTACGAGCCCTCCATGAACACATATAAATGTCCAGGCATGCATGGCAATGAGTCCGAGCAGGAGCCCTCTGGCTGCGGTTCAGCACTTTTTCCGTTTACGTATGCGGGGTGAAAGTCGGCTTCCAGGCGTTCGATCTCCAGTCTTCCAGCTCACAGTAATTAACACATAGCGACTTCAATGGGAAAACCTGTTTTCCAGATGATTTTTACAATGCAGCTTTATGTCTCATTTGGCAGTTTAAATAGCTGGAGTTGTTTTCTGGCTTCATCTCTACTATCATCTGTTGAGCATATTTTGCTTAGTATATTGAATCCCACCCAAAACTTGGGTGCAGGCTTTCTCTAACTTTTTTTTTTTTTTTTTTAAGAAGTGGGGATATCAGAAGTCACTCTGAGGACACTAGGGCAAAGAATGCTTGTGGGGACGTGAAAGATATATGCTTTTCTGAATGAGGTTGTATAGTATATTGGAATATTTTTTGTGTGCCTCACTTTAACTTTTTATTTAAAAATCTACCTCAATCATTTTATATATATAACTCATTTCTCTTGACTGAGTGATTCCTATAGGAGGATTCATATGGTGAGTTCACACATTTCTAAAAGATTTTTAAAGAGTAAACAGAAAACCCAATTTTGGGGGAAAGCTGACCGTGCATTTAAGGTGTCTGATAACACCATCAAGCTCCTTGGAATTTACTGGTTTTGTAAATCACAAAGGAGAAAACAAATTCAAAAGATGTTTGGAAATCGAATATGTGTGCCACCCACCCCCCCCCCACACACACACACAAGCTGTTGCTCGCAGCTCTACGCGTTCCAGTGCCGCCAAAGTGAAGGGAGTCACGGGTCCCTCTTTCCCTTGTGAAAGAGATGGGCCACACGTTTGGGTCAAGTTGAATCGGCCTGCAGAGCTTCCGTGGTAATCGAACTGGACGTCTGCATTGGTCACTGCAAAGGGTGTCTTGTGAATCCTGGCGTAGCTTGGTCCCGCACAGCCGTCGGGGTGAGTCCCGCCCCCGCAGACCCTAGTGGATTAGGGTTAGCGCCGCCACACCCCCATACCCCGCTCATCCCTACGCATCGCCCAGGTAGTGTGTGAGCATCTTTTATGCCTGTTTTCAGTGAATTTTTTCAGGACTTCCCAGTGTTCTTGGCCCGAACAGCCTCACATGCCCAGTGTCCTCCTTCTGAGAAGACAGAGACGGTTTGGCTTGTGACTGGAGAGTTCTAGATGGAAACGGAAGGAACCTCAGTGATTAATTTCGTCAAGCCTACAAATTGGGTTACTGCTGCTTACGGCATCACGTCTATGCAGTCCTCCTCCCTCTTCAAACAGGCGCTAGCCACCTCAGGCTCCTTTCCAGGAGCTCAGGGCTGCTGGGTTAGCGGGAAGGATGGATACAAGCCTACAGAAAAGGGGACCCACTTAGCAGATACCGCCCCCACTCTTGAAGGTGTTGGAAATAAAATATCTACAGCAATTCTAGGAAATTCGTGACGTGATGCGCTAAACACTTGAGTTCAAGGGCGTCTACCTTACCCGCGCGAAGTCCCCCTTCCAAATCCAGACAGAAACGCCCATCTCGACTAAAGGAGGGGGCACGTTTTCATTGAAGGCTTGACAAGTAACTACTTCTGTACTCAGCAGAGGTTACTTTTCAAGAGGAAATAAAATCTTGATTCTTGCTTATGGATTCTGGAAAAGTAATAAAGTTTGCTCAGATACTGAGAACGCAATTTTCCATAATCGCCTCACCGGAACGTAACCGACTCATGGAATTGGATTTTGCAGCTCGGTTTCTTCCTAACACTTAGCACCACCCCTCCCCCAACGTCTCTGTGAAGATTCTCCCTCTTAAATAACAAGGACCCTGCTGGCCACCAAGGAAGGCTGCTGCCCCATTTTAATTCAAAACAAGACCAGGACTGCAGGGTTTAGAGAGTGGGCGAGTGAGGTTCCAACTTTTTCCTCTTGAAATGTCTGCACTTTAACCCGCAATAGGCAATATAGTCCTTTTTTCCTTCTCCGTTGTCTTCATTGAAAGGTTTCTTTCTCCGATTTTTTGCAACGTTTCTTAAGGTGAGATAAATAAGCTGAACTAATTATTGTCATGTCTGTAATTGCTCTAAAAACATTTTCCAAAGGGGCCTCATAAGGCAAACACATAGCTCTTTGATCAACACTGAAGAAAGCAAACATTGGAAGGACCAAAGCCCACTACTTTGGAGTCTACACTCTACATTTACAGCCCTGAAATGGAATGGCCATTACCTTCAAAAGGGCAGCTATTAACGGCAGAACGTTCTCATTTTTCTGTAGGTGGTACTTCAAGTAGTTTTTTCAAGATGACACCTATCCTAACAGAGGCATAACCCCCGCGTCACCTTAGCCCCGCCACCGTGAAGCTGAAAAAAACAGTTGCTGCAAATTGAAACGATTTGACTAGTACTGTCCAAGGTCAGTTTATTTGAAACTTTCTGTACAAAAATGTTGGAAGAACTAAGGAATCCACTTCAAAACTTTTTCTGCTCTAGTTCAAGAAGAAGCTTCAGAGAACAAAAGGAAGACGAAACTGATTTCTGCAATTCTAGCATACTTATCAATTGGAACTCTCGTAGCAAACTAATAAAAGCCAAAGTCAAACCAAAAGAAGCATTGTTTGTTGTTGCTAAAAGACACCCGCACTATCGATTTTATTGACTGGTATTATGGCATTAAAAAGAGTGTTTTGCTCAACTTCAGTGTTTCGCTCAACTTCAGTGTTTCAACAGATTTTAGCAGATTTAACTGAAAATAGGCCAATTGATATACGTAAAGTTTCAAAATAAACCTTAGACAGATATGCACAACTTGTTTTATTAGGCGATTTGCTGTTGATTGAGCAGCTGAGTCAAAACTGTTGTTTCTCGTAAGCTTCGGTGATTTCGAATTTCCTTCCCCTTAGGTACCTAAGATTTAAGAACAGAAATTCCAGAACGGTCAGAAATAAGTAGGAAAATTGTAGGTTTAGAAATCTGCGGGAGGAAATTAAAGTAAACTTTAATTGTTGTCTTTAAAAAGGTCTGATATGTGCAAGTTCATAACTCATTTAGAGGGGAGAACCTCGCGGATATCACGTAATGCATCGCCAGCCACCACGCTCTGCGCAGAGGCAAGGCTCGCGGAGGCCGCCGTAGCCACAGGAAGCCGCGAAGATCCCTGCGTTCCCGCGATTAATTGTCCGGGCAACCGCAGAGGTGTTCCCGCTCTCGGCTTGCACGTATCCCCGGGGTGTTTTGCCCTCCCGAGGGTACTTTTGGTCTCATGTACCTTCTCTGTGCTGTGGCCATCTAAGAGGTCGGGAGACAGGCAAGGAAAAACCCAAGACTATAGCCGAGGGATGGGGTAGGGGGATTAGAAGGAAGAGGAGACGCTCCCCCTCACATCCGCCTGCAAAGGTGGCAACCGCCCAGCGCTTTCCCGGAGCTGAAGCTCCTCAAGAAGTCAGCTTAGTATCCCGTCCTTGGGGACTCTAGGATAAAAGGTGAGTAGTGGACTGCTTTCCCCACCCGTCGCAGTGGGGTAGAAATGAGCGACGGTTGTCTGGGAGGCGGTCAGGAAGACCTTGCAAACGAGGGGTCGTCAGGCTTCTCAGCCGTCTTCCGGAGCCTGGAGCTGGGATCTCTGACAGACTGGCACCCAGCAGTCACAGAACCTGCACTCCCCCTTCTTTTCTCCCCTCGCCCCCGCCCCCACCGCGTTTGCCGGCCGTCCCGGGACCCGCGCGCCAGCCACTACCAGCCTAGCGCGCAGGCCCGCGCCGCCTCGCACCTTCTGGCCCCGGGCGCAGGCCGCCCGCCGGGGGGCACACGCGTCCCCGCCCGCCCGCGCTGTCCCGGCTGCGGCGGCAGCCGGAGCGGGAGGCGGAGGCGCGGGCGTAGGGCTCCGCCGCGGCCCGGCCCAGCCCCGCCCCGCCCCACCCTCCGGCCCTCCCCTCCGCTTAGCCGCGCTCTCCCGCCGAGCGCCGCCGCCGGCTCCGCGCTCGGCCCGGCCCGGACGCCGCCGGCCGCCGCGGCCCCCCGGCCTGGAAGGCTGCGTCGGCTCCCGCCGAGGGGGAGGCACCATCCCGCCCCGCGGCGGTCATTTCGCGGGGACTCCCGGGCCGGCCACAGAAGCCTCTTTCCGCGGGCCGGACAGGACGGGAGTCGGCTGTGAGGCGGCGGCTCCCTTCCCCGGCACTCAGCCGCCCGCCCCGCTCCTCCTCCTCCCCTCCCCGGTCCCTCCTCCTTTCCCACCCCCCGAGGGTTCGCACACCCCGCGGGCGGGAAGGTGCCGCCCTCGGGGCGGACAAAGGGGCAGGCCGGGCGGAAGGGGGTTGCGGCCGGCACGCGCGGCTGCGGGAGGGGCCCGCCGCGCCCTGGCCGTCGACCTGACTCCTGCTGGGCGGCCGGCGCGGCCTGGGGGCGGAGGGAGGTGGGCGGTGAGGCCGGGGCGGGGTGCCCCCCCAGCCCGCCGCTGGGGCCGCAGGGGTGCGGGAGGGGGTCGCGGACAGGTCAGGTGGCCTGGGACCCGTCCCACCCGGGCGGTGGTTTGAACCTCCCTCCGCTCGTCTCCCCCTCCAGGTTTTGACCCGACTGGATGGAGAACCTTTGGAAAATTTATATTGTTTCTCTGTCAGTGATAATACCTCAGAATCACCCAAAGGGCTAGTTAAACGCAGATTGCTGGGCCCCATCGCCAGAGCTTCTGCTTAAGTAGGTCTGGGGTAGAGACGGATAATTTGCATTTCCAAGTAGTTCCCACGTGATGCTGAGCTGCAGATTCGGGTACCGCACTTGAGAATCACTGCTACACCATTCCTTCCTCACCACTCTTCCTGTAGAAGTGGGGAGAGGATCTTCCACAGGGATTCCCAAATGCACTGCTTGTGTTTTCACTGCCAAAGCAGTCTTACCTCTTTTGAAGGTAAGCTGTACATCGAGTATGAATTGGATTTTCTTGCCAGAGCTCTATAATCCTAGCGCCAGTGGTGCTTGAGAAAATGAGGCTGCATAGATGTGAACGCCATAGTTCAGCTGGTCATTTCCCCACACTGAAAGCCTGAACAGAGAGATGGGTCCTGCCGCCCCAGCACACATTCAAAAGGGAATCAAGTAAATTCCCTTTTGGTATAAAGACAATCTCCTGTCTGCTTTTCTTTATAAATTTTTGATATTTTTCCGTCCTGTATTCTTCATATTTTTGTTTTATATTTTACTGAGGGACCTAAAAGTGTTAAAATAGGGCACAAGAACTAGGTAAGCAGATAAGGTATTGGAATGAAACTTTTTTTTTTTTTGCGGTACCTGTATTCTTCATATTTTTGTTTTATATTTTACTGAGGGACCTAAAAGTGTTAAAATAGGGCACAAGAACTAGGTAAGCAGATAAGATATTGGAATGAAACTTTTTTTTTTTTTTTGCGGTACGCGGGCCTCTCACTGTTGTGGCCTCTCCCATTGCGGAGCACAGGCTCCGGACGCGCAGGCTCAGCGGCCGTGGCTCACGGGCCCAGCCGCTCTGCGGCATGTGGGATCCTCCCGGACCGGGGCACGAACCCGTGTCCCCTGAATCGGCAGGCGGACTCTCAACCACTGCGCCACCAGGGAAGGCCCTGGAATGAAACTTTTTAAAAAGCCACATTACTGTTGAAAATTCCTCTGTTGTTTTTTTAAAAGCCTATCTATGTATTTAAAGGGAACATAATATTATCGTTTTAAATGCACCCCCTGCACTCTCAAATCTGATTCCTCCAAAAATTTTATTTGAAAATCTAGTGTGAAAGGAATTTTGACATTCCAATCCAGTGAGAGTTAGTTGAGGAAAACTCCCGAAAAAGAGACACGCTAAAGTTTTCTTATCCCCAGTGGGCGGTGTTAATCATCTGGTTTGAGCCTTGTAGGTTTCATTGTCAAATACTTGGGTTCTCTCAAAGGGAAGAAAGTTGGGGACTTGCATTCACTGTTTTTAAAGAGGAGATTAAACACAAAATCGATTTAATGGAGCATCTGTAATCTTAAATACAAGAAGTCAAGAGCTAAGGCTATAATAGAAAGGTTAGCTTTCCTCCATTGTTCACACACTCTAACTCATATTTTTGGAACTTAATTATCAATGAAAGCCACTACATCAGTGCAATACAGTATAGGCAAATTACAAGAACCTTTTACTTCTCCCAACTGGGTTTAAATTGCAAATCTTAACAGTGAACAGTGTGCTTTTGGCACTGAATATTCAATACAGTGAAATGTGTTTTAAGTGAACCACCCAAGGGCCCAGGAACATTTGCTTAATAATGATACTTTGCAATTCTATAGGGCCTTTCAGGCAAAGATCTCAAGTGGAATGCTCTTTAACTATACCCTGCATGGGAAACCTTGGGAATATTTTAAAGTACTCACTTAAGGTCTATTGGAAAGAATCTTTAGTATAGATTTCACAGTATGGTTTTAAGAAATGAGGTACTGCCGAATTTTCGATCTCAGGGGTATCATATTCATGGGGGTTTGATGGGTACTGAATATTTATTAGTTATTTAATGTGAAGCTTAAAGTGTATATTTCCCCAAACTTTTTATTTTGAAAAATTTCCAACCTACACAAAAGTTGAAATAATAATACAATGAAACATTTCAATGAACACCCATATTCCTTTCATCTAGGTTAACATTGTTAACATTTTGTGACAATTGCTTAGGTGCTCTCTCTCTCCCTTTAGATAGATAGATCGATAGATAGGTGTCAACATACTGTATCTAAATAGGTAGATATGGATATAGAATAAAATTGTTTTCTTGTTTGTGTATTCATTACATGCACATAGTTCTGTCCCTACCCATTTAAATTAAGAACATTGTTGCACTTCCCTCTTAAATGTTTCAGCACACTTCTGGTAAAAGGACATTCTTTTGTCTACCTATAATGCCTATACAGAATATATTTTTATTGTTGATTTTTAAAAAGCTTTCTACTGACTTTATTTTTGAGTTCAGAATGTACATAAATTTTATCAATGTTGTCTATGAACTTAGGAAGTGAGATTTAAGCCAATGCTGGCATAAACAATCTAAAATACTATTGTATTACCTAGGTGTCTTGGGAATTTAAGAACCTGATTAAAGAATTATTATAGAATCAATATATACTAAGTATTTTGAAATCAGATTTCAAAAACAATTCAAGAAACAGAAGACCTTTTTGACATGCTATAGAACATGAGACGAACATTTATATTCCAATCCAAGCCCCTCTCCCCTGCAAATTTAATCTGCTTTTACCTTAATTAATGTTTGATCTAAATTATCAGAATAATTGTCTTAATTATCCACTTCATTTTGCTAGCTAGTGTAGACTTGACCAAACTGAAAATAGCATTGGCAGTTATGTACTTTGAGAAGTGTATGCAGACAATTTACATAATTTAGCCAAAATGGCCAATTAATTGGTGTAATTATGAATGTCTAGACTTGGCCTTTATGGGTAAGCAGAAGAAGTAGACCCACTCCTCTTTCCAATGGTTGCCCTCCCCTAGCTTTAAAGATCCATATTTTTCTTGTATTGAATATTTTTACATTCCTAATTTAAAATATTCTCATATTTTTTATAATATAGGCATGTTAATTAAAAGTAGTTATCCAAAGACTATCAAGTACATCTTCTTGCCTCTTACAAGTGCTTGAATTATGGTATAACTTAATGTGTGGTTTATCTCTCTTTTGGAAATGTATATAATTACATATTTACCTCTGTAGTGTTAGTGCCTTATACTTAATATTCACTCATTAGCATCATTCTCTCTTCTATGGAAAGTCAGCTTCTAACTGCATGAAATTCCTGGAGCTCAAAGCCATCTTACAAATAAATGTTGATGATTTTTGCAGTTTTTCAGGTGTGAAATTCATACAGCTTTATGAAAGAATTAG
Source organism: Kogia breviceps (assembly GCF_026419965.1). Lineage (NCBI taxonomy): Eukaryota > Metazoa > Chordata > Mammalia > Artiodactyla > Physeteridae > Kogia > Kogia breviceps. Next base: position 73,527,199 of record NC_081318.1, read on the forward strand.
CGGGAACTTTAAATTTTATATATACCATTACCTCCTTGGGTTAGAATCACCGTTACTTTAACTATTTAAATGTAATTTAATGTTTTCTTTTATTCTTATGTAAATAGCTCACATTTTAAAACATGTCTCTCTACTATATTTCAATAAAGTCTTTATCTTCTAAAGCTATTTGTCCCGCTTCCCTGGTGGCGCAGTGGTTGAGAGTCCCCCTGCCAATGCAGGGGACACGGGTTCATGCCCCGGTCCGGGAAGATCCCACATGCCGCGCAGCGGCTGGGCCCGTGAGCCATGGCCACTGAGCCTGTGCGTCCGGAGCCTGTGCTCCGCAACGGGACAGGCCACAGCAGTGAGAGGCCAGCGTACTGCAAAAAATAAATAAATAAAAAATAAAAATTAAAAAAAAAAAGCTATTTGGCAAAGCAAAAGTGCTGATGGTTGTGTTAATCCTATAAAGCCAAGAACTGCAGTATGAATAATTTTAATCAGAACCTAAGCTTCAGAAATGTACAACCTAAATTATAAAACATGTTTTTTGACAACTAGTAATGGTTATTGTCTCTGTCCCTGGGAAATTTGTTAGTACTACTCAACGTAAGGAAATTAAGAATAAAAGTACTTTTACAATTGGTATATTTGTCCATACATTGGACAAGCTATAAGTATAACGAATACTGACTTATAAATTAGGAAAACTAGTTTCTATTTCTAGTTTCCCCACTGATTCTCTGTATTAGGTTAGATGACATATCACTTAACCTGCTTGAGCCTCAGGTTTTTCATTTCTAAAATAGGGCTATTACTTGCTCTGCCAACTCCACAAGATGGCTCTGAGGCTCCAATGAGATAAGGTATCTGAATAACCCTTTTTACGGAGCACCTACTGTAGGGAAAAAAAAAAACCCAAAACAAAAATAATAATAGATACCTGATTTCAAGATATTTACAGTCACTGAGTAGGAGAGGAAAAGTGCAGGAAGTCACCAGCACAACATATGGTAGAGAATTGAATATGTGTTTAATGAGTTGTACAAATCATTACTTTGGGTCAGTAGGGAGTTTGAAGAAGACAAAACCTAAGGGTCTTTGGTGGATTGTAAGATGATACATGTAACAGATGTGGAACATTCTGAAGATTAAAATTTTCATTTTTCAGATTTTTGATGGGTAAACCTAAGACACATCTAGAGCTGCCCTTATTATTTGACACATGTGATAAAGCTATAGATGGAGCTGTAGTATATAATATATACATATATATACATATATATATATATATATACACACACACATATAATTAAAAGGTAATAATGAGTTAGGGAAAAACTAATTGTTGGTGTTTTGCTTGGATTATCGGGTAAAATGGTGTTTTGAGACTTAATCTGTAAATACTACCTTGTACCAGTATCTTGTATACGTAAAAAAGACAGCTGGCTTAAATTTTTTTTTTCATTGAAGTAAATGGGGCTCCGAGACTGTCATTCTCTTTTGTTTGTCAGGGGTAAGGTCCTGCCCACTTTGGGACACTGCTCTACATCTGTCATTCCATTCACCAGTGAGTCTCAAAAGTCAGGACACTACAGCTGTCCTGTTCTTTTCAACCTTTTCTGTGATGGAGGAGATGAGATGACTGGCTGGCTGGTCAAGGCTTCATCGCATATTCAGTACTTCTGTACAAGTACTATCCTGTAATTGTATTGTTCTCCCCTTTATTTGTAGAGCAAAACTTTTCAGTCTAAAAGGTCATTGGAATGTTTATTTTACTATGTGTCCCTATTTAATTATTTTGCTTTGAGTTGTGTTTGTTAATAAAACAGTGGTGTCAAACTGTTAGCCATAATTTATGTTCTACCATGCACATTCGTGTATTTGCATAGCCAGGAATAGTTAGTGAATGGAAGAGGAAAGGACACTCCAGGTGGAAGGTTCAGGTTAGGTTTCCTTCCAAATAAGGACTAATCTGTTGACTTCCCTCATAAGACTTGTGTGCATAAGCAAAGTGTCTTTTGTGTTTGGAAGTAGCAAATTCTACTAATTCGGTATTAATGGCTTGGATTTGTCAGAGGAACTTGAATATAGAGAATCAAATGATTTTTCTATCGGTTGGTGACTGGGCTCATTCTGGCTCAACTGCAGCTTTGAGTTGAATGGAATTGGTGGAGACAAAATCAGAGTTCATTTGCACTTTCTTTTCCTTGGCTGTTATGTGGTTGTGTGTTTGAATTAGTCTTTAATCATCCCAAAAGTTTTGATGGAAAAGTAGTAATTCTAATTTCTTGCCCCAGAAATTTAGATCAGTCTACAGGTGGGTTTGGGGCAGTTCCAATGAAACAGAGTAGAGCCAACAAACAGCACAAGTTCCTAGGAAGACTCCAAATACAAATTGTGGGAGAAATACATGAATTCTGAAGATATTTTCCGTTTAGAAATTCAAATTTATTTTCTAGACCTAAGAGTATTTTGCCAAAGAATACCATGCCCAGCTACTTACCTTTCAGAGACTTAGTGACATAAATAACCAAGAATATAAGATTTCTACACATACTAATACATACCCGGAGATTTGAGCAGAGTAGCTAGAATTAAAACTAAATAAAACACTAAATAAGAAAAAGAAAATAACTTTATTACTTCTTTTTAATTGTTGAGAAAAAATGAGAAGACTTTTTGTTACTTGGAAGATTAGTCTGTCAGCTCTTACTACTGTACTGTAGATTTTAGCAAGATGGGAGTCATTTAACCTAAACCTAGCTGTGACTGCATCCGGACTTCAGCTTCAAGTAACTCTTAGGTTTGCCTGTTCTTTTTCTTTCAGCTTTGTTTCTATTCTAAACTGTTAAATGTTCAACAGCAGAGAAATCAGAAAATTACCTTAATTACTCTATTATGTTCTACCCAAATCCCCAGGAAGCATTGTAATAAGGCATCTGTGAGGGTGCTATCTGATAGTCCTTGCTCAATTGCCATGAACTTGAATGCATAATATTGAAGCATGGCCATCACATCCTTTGCGTTCTCCCTTGAGTCTCAGTTGTTTTTAACCTTGGCTGTACTGTCATACTTTCTTGAGAAGGTTTCAGAAATCTTGATGTCTGGACCTGACACTCAGAGGTTGATTTAATTCATCTGGAATGTGGCCTGGGGATTGGGATTTTGAAAACTCCTCCAAAGAGTTTTGACAGATGATTCTAATTTACAGCTGAGGCAGGGAACCATGGACTCAAGGGTGGACTGTTTGGAGTATGCTCAAGAGCTTACTTGAGGAGTTTGGCATCTCTTCTCCAGGTCTTTCCTGCAGGTCTTCAGTTAGTGCTGACAATCCCAAATATCTACAGGAGAGAAGCAGGTAGGGTAAGTTACATAAATTCGAATGGGGCCAAAGTAAACAGGATTCAGAGCCCTGTAGTTTAGACACTTTTCTCATTTAATTACCTTACTATCCTGCACTAAATGTCTCCATTTGTGTTAAAACTGCTGCCTTAGATTTTAAACTTTTTTTTTAAACGGAAGTATGACTGGCCTACAATAATATGTTAGTTGCAGGTGTACAACATGTTGGTTCTTTATTTCTGTACATTACAGAATGATCACCATGATAAGTCTAATTACTGTCCATCACCATAAAAAGTTATTAGTATATTCCCCATGCTATACGGTTCATCCCCATAACTCATTTAGTTTTCAACTGGAAGTTTGTACTTCTTAATTTCCTTCACCTGTTTCACTTATCACCCATCCCTCTCCCTTCTGGCAACTTCCTGTTTGTTCTCTATATCTATGAATCTGTTTCAGTTTTCTTAAGTTTGTTCATTTGTTTTTTCAGATGCTACATGTAAGTGAAATCATATGTATTTGTCTTTGTCTTATTTCACTTAGTATGATACACTCTAGGTCCATTCATATTGTCACAAATGGCAAGATTTCATTCTTTTTTATGGCTAAGTAATATTCTATTGTGTATAAATATACCACATTTTCTTCATCCCTTCACCTATTGATGGACACTTTAGGTTGCTTCCATATCTTGGCTATTTTAATATACTGCAGTGAACATAGGGGTGCACATACCTTTTCATATTAGTGTTTTTGTTTTCTTTGGAAAAATACCCAGAAGTGGAATTTCTGGATCCTATGGTAGTTCTATTTTTATATATTTTTAGGAAATTCCACACTCTTTTCTATAGTGGCTGCACCAATTTATAATCCTACCAACAGTGCACAAGGGTTCCCTTATCTCACCAACCCTTGTTATTTGTCGCCTTTTTGATGATAGCCATTTTGACAGGTGTAATATGTCATTGTGGTTTTGATTTGCATTTCCCTGATGATTAGTGATGTTGAGCGTCTTTTCATGTGTGTATTGACCATCTGTATGTCTTCTTTGAAAAATGTCTATTTGGGTCCTCTGCCCATTTTTAAAATTCGTTTCTTTTTTGATGTTGAGTTGTATGTTCTTTGTATATTTTGGATATCAACCCCTTATCAAATATATTATTTGTAGGGATCTTCTACCATTCAATAGGCCATCTTTTCATTTTCTTGATAGTATCCTTCACTGTGCAAAGCTTTTTGGTTTGATGTAGTCCTATTTGTTTATTTTTGCATTTATTTTCCTTCCCTGAGGAGACAGATGTAAAAAAATATTGCTAAGACTAATGTCAAAGAGCATACTGCCTGTGTTTTCTGCTAGGAGTTTTATGGTTTCATGTCTTACATTTAAGTCTTTAATCCGTTTTGGGTTCTTTTTGTGTGGTATGAGAAAGTAGTTTAGTTTGATTCTTTTGTGTATAGCTGTCCAGGTTTCCCAGCACCATTTATTGAAGGGACTGTCTTTTCCTCATTGTATATTCTTGCTCCCTTTGTTGTAGATTAAATGACCATAGAAGTGTGGGTTTGTTTCTGGGCTCTCTATTCTGTTCTCTCAATCTATGTCTATTTTTGTGCCAGTATTATACAGTTGTGATTACTGTAGCTTTGTACTATAGTTTGAAATCAGGGAGCAAGTTCTTCTTCCTCAAGATTATTTTGGCTATTCAGGGTCTTTTTTGTTTCCATACAAATTTTAGAATTTGTTCTAGTTCTGTGAAAAATGCCATTGGTATTTTGATAGGGACTGCACTGAATCTGTAGATTACTTTGGGTGGTATGGCCATTTAAACAATATTAGTTCTTCCAATCTATGAATATGGTGTATCTTTCCATTTGTTTATATCATCTTAGGTATTAGCTTAGGTTGTTTGAGGTTTTTCTTATTTCCAGAGGTAGGCTTGTATCACTTATAAACTTTCCTCTTAGAACTGCTTTTGCTCTGTCCCATAAATTTTGGATTATTATGTTCCCATTTTCATTTGTCTCTGGGTTTTTTTTTTTTTTTTTGGATTTCTTTTTTGATTTCTTCAGTGATCCATTCATTGTTTAGAAGCATATTGTTTAGTCTCTATGTGTTGTGTTTTTTGCAGTTTTTTTCTTGTAGTTGATTTCTAGTCTCAAACTGTCGTGTTCAGAGAGATGCTTGATATGATTTCAGTCCTCTTAAATTTACTGAGAGTTGTTTTGTGGCCTATCATGTGATCTATTTTGGAGAATGTTCTGTGTGCACTTGAAAAGAATGTGTACTCTGCTCCTTTTAGATATAATGTTCTATATATATATCTATTAATTTTATCTGTTCTAATGTGTTGTTTTAGATTTTAAACTCTTAAAAGGCATTGTTCTTTCCTTATATAATACCATGTACTTGGAAGCACTTTGTAGATATCTTTAAATAATAGTTATTTCAGCTCTCTTTCATCATACCCCTCCCCTGATACATGTACAATAAACTCAGCCTAATGTTGTTATTATTGTATTAGGGAAAAATGTCATAAGTTGAATATTTCTCCATTGATAGTTACAGGGAAAGGAATCCTCTCTCAGAACTTTATCTGTAGAAACCTACCTTGTACTCTTGATCTTTAAAAAAATTCTTATAAATTCTTTATAAAAATTCTTATAAACTCCTTTATAAATTCTTATTATAATTTTCCAGTTAATCCTCTGAGGTTTTTTTGGGCGGTCTACTGGTAATCATAATTTTGTCTCTCCTTTTTTAATCATAGTTTACAATTTCTTATTTGCATTTCATTTTGAAAGTGGAAAGTTTGTAAGTTTGGCACTAAAACCTTACTTGAATGGATGTGAAGCTGTTTTGGTTTTTTTGTTTCCACTTTGGGTCACTGTTTATACAATTTAATGTAGAAATATTGTTGATTACAGACTGCTGCATCAGTTTCTGTTATTATGTAGTATGTAGAAAATTAACTTTTCTAAAATGTGAAAAATTTTAAATTCTGGAATATATCTAACCCCAGAGTCAAAGAAGGAATGTGGACTGTATTTATTCCTTTACCTTGGTGTGTTTAGTTTTTTACCTCTTTACATTCCTATTTACTGTCTAAATCCCTACTTAATAATTTTTAAAATTAGTCATCTCCTAGAACTTTGTATGTATATCTCCCTCATTGGTTTGAAAGTTCTTTGAGAGCAATGACAGTATCTTGGGCTTCTTTATTTCCCTCCCAGCATACATTATCTTGCCTTGCACATAGAAAATAATAAATGAATACTCAAGTGAATTAAATGAACATCAAACGTGATGAAATTGAGGTCTGAAATTTTTGGAATGAACTCTAATTTAATTTTTTATCTGGGTCTAATAATTCTTATTCATATTATTTTTAACCTCTATCACTTTTGGTTAGGTTTTAGAAGATCAAGCTTTGAGTTAATTTGCAACATTAGACAGGATTCATCATGTTGTTTTGGAAAAAAAAACAAAACACTGGGTTTGTGGACAAGATATGCTCAGTGAAATATTTTGATGAACATATATCTCTTCAAAATATTATTGTAAAATAATGGTTTGGATGAACATATGGAATCATTTGTGTAAGGTAGACTGCTTCTAATTCTGTTTTTTTGGAACACTAAATATTAGACATGAAATGGAATGAAATTAATATTCAAAATACATAGTGTCTTTGGTTCTTTTAAAATCTTCTTTTTTTCTTCCTTTTTTTAAAAAAATGGCTACCGTAGCACTTGGAAAATCATATACACTTCAGTCCCAGAAATAGTGATATTTCCAAAGCAAAACATCTTCTATTTACATATAAATATCCTCATTCAGCATGACTGAATACCTTTCTCATTTATAATGAAGTGACAACAACCACAACAATCAAATTCCAAGACATAGATACTAAATTAAAGTGACTGAGCATATCTCAGGATCAAAAACAATCTTTCAGAAAATTCAGCCTGGTCCCACTGTACAGTCCTTCTTCTTTTTTTTAAAGAAAGCTTCATTTTTTTTCTTTTTTTAAAAAAAATTATTTATTTATTTATACATTTTTTTCTGTGTTGGGTCTTCATTTCTGTGTGAGGACTTTCTCTAGTTGTGGCAAGCGGGGGCCACTCTTCATCATGGTGCGTGGGCCTCTCACTATCACGGCCTCTGTTGTTGCGGAGCACAGGCTCCAGACACGCAGGCTCAGTAGTTGTGGCTCACGGGGCTAGTTGCTCCGCGGCATGTGGGATCTTCTCAGACCAGGGCTCAAATCCGTGTCCCCTGCATTAGCAGGCAGATTCTCAACCACTGCGCCACCAGGGAAGCCCTGTAGTCCTTCTTAAAGCTATTTTGAATTACTGCCAGATCCCTGGGTATGATTTTGCAATCCTAGCCAAATAATTCTTAAAACTTTTGGAGGAGAATATCGCAGCTTCCTGCCTCATCCAGTGACACAGAGGGAATGTTGATCTATTTTCACTATACCATCTATCTCTTGCTGAGAGACCAATATTTTGAATTTATAAAGTGACCTATAGAAGTCAGTGAACATTGTGGTTTCACATTAACCACAATATTGTTATTTCAAATGTAATGTACTAGTTCATCACAGTCCATCTTAACCCTTTTATGTCTGCAAGGCAGCAGGAAGCCAGTTTATGTGGTCAGTTAAATGGCTGTTGACTTTGACTTACATATTTTGTGTCATGCTCTTTTCACTGAACTTGAAATATCTTTAAAAAACAAATCGGGACACAAAAAACTGAGCACAATTTATTCTGCAATTTTTAATTTTTAAATTTAAAATAGTCCATTTATTATTTTGTTATTTAATCTTTGAATAAATATCATTTATCTATCACTCTCACTACCAATTTAGCATGATCTTATAAATCATTTCTCTCCTATTACATGCATTTTTGTATCTTCCATTTTTGACTCTTTAACCCCCCATTGATGCAGCATGATTCCATAAAACTGTTAAAGGACTAAAAGTATCTCAAGTAGAATGAGCAAGAAGAAAGATCAGTACCAGTGATTTTCATAAAGTTTACAGTACTTCAGCTCCTGCATTCAATGAATTATTTATTTTTTAAAGAGATTCCATAAATCTTTGACTTCAATACATGATGATTTCTATAGAAGGAATGATAAATAATGTGATTGGTGTATGACTGGAAAAATAATTATTTTGAATATTTGAATTAAGCTCATTTTTACAGAGTATAAGAAAAATTAATAAATTGAATTAAAGAATCTTCCAAGATTGTCCATTTAATATTAATACTTATAATTATTGGTTTTGTATTAATATTCAATCACTGTTACATTTTAAGAATCTAAACTATATGAGGTTAGTTATTGGTTAAACATCTACCATCTGATCCAGTGGTGTAGTTGCTAAGAAGGTGCTCAGATATAGGGTCTAAACTAGGCATCCCCAACTTTACCAAAGTAAATAGGGAATTGTTTTTGCTTAAGCGAGGGTAAGGATCTTTTGGGGAGTGCAAGTGGAATTAGTACCAACAAGTTTACCAGAGAATCAGAGATGGAGGCCTCGGAGCCTTAGGTAACTCAATTTCATTGCCCTGATGATGTTGAAGAACGTTCTTGGAAAACATGGCTGCTGCAGAATTGAGGTCTGTATATGCCATCACTATCTGAACAGAACAGTGGGGTGTAAGCAGAGGCTGTGATCCTAGACCACTGCTCCATCATGATATTAGAGCTGCCTCAGCTTGCCTTTATAAGTTTCCAGCATCCTTTCTATGCCAGTTTGTGCCCCATGCCAAATGTCTCTCTAGTAATGAGCTTTTATGGGACCCTTATAAAGCCTATGATCTGAATGGCAAAGTATTGGAGTTAAGTTTTGCCATCTCTGATTCCCCTACTCTGGAGCTAGACAGATGGCAGAAATGGAATTCCTTTTAAATGGAATTATGGGTACATGAAAATGAGGAGCATATGAAGCAGAGCATGGATTCACTTACTGAGTTCTCTTTTTAAATTGTTGGATATGGGGTAGAAGGAAAGGCCTTGGCAACCTGGATGAGAGGGAGAGGGGTAGAATATGGACAGGATATATACCCACAGAAGAGGGTGGTTGAGGTCACTGGACCATTGGTAACATATGTTGCTTTGTATTGGAACACACCAACAACCCCAAACCCTTGGCCTATGCTCTTCACTTGTTGGAATGCTTCACTTCCTCTCTTGTTTAGTGGAATCCTGTGCATCCCTTAAGGCCCTACTTGTTGACACCCTCCTCACCTTGCTTCTTCCTTTTCCCATCCTGCCCCTTCATTGTCTGAAGACTGCCAGCCCTATCTCCTGGGTTCTTGCACTGAATTTCTCTTATGGCATGTAGAGTTAGTTCATGATTACTTTCTTTTTTAAATTGAGATATCCTTATGGAAGAGACCTTATGTTTATAATCTTAGAGCATAACACAGTGGGTGACATATAATCTATATATGATCGATGTTCTTATAGTGAATTGATACTCAAAATAGCTGTTTAAATGACTCCAGAGAAAACAGAAAGGACTGGATTGCAGTAAGTTTTTTCCTAAAAAGTTTCATGTAAACATGAACTATATTCTTTTATGATATACATAGACTTGTTTGGTTGATACCTGGGAGAAAGAAGTGGCCAATGCCAAAACCTTCAGACTCCACTGTCAAATACCAAAGAGCCCACTGAAAGTCAACAGAGAACTTGCAATTAAAAATCATTTCACCAAGGAAACTAACTCCCTGGGATTTAGAAGCTGTCAGAGAGAGGTCAGAGAAAACCAGATTTACAAGAGTTTGTAAAATAAAGGAAAACAAATCAGGCATTTCTTCAGAAAAGAGCTCTCTTACAGGATGGTAGAAAAGCAAGCAAGCAAGAAAGGAAGGAAGGAAGAAAGGAAGGGAGAAATGGATTGTTTCTACTACTCTTTTCCAGGACTTTCCTAATCAACTCTTTTTAAATACATATATAACAGCTTTACTGAGCTGTAGCTCACATACCATAATAGTCACCTATGTAAAGTGTACAATTCAATGTTTTTTAGTATATTCATAGGGTTGTACAACCATCACCACAGTAAATTTTAGAGCATTTTTATCACCCCCAAAAGAAAACCCACGCCCTTTAGCTGTCACTTCCCAAACTTTCCATCTCTTCCTCACCCCTAGCCGGAAAGAGTTACTACTTTCTGTCTCTATAGATTTGCCTGTTTTGGACATTTTATATTAATGGAATCATATGACATGTAGCCTTTGTGACTGGCTTCTTTCACTTAGCATAATGTTTCCAAGTTTCATCTATACTGTAGCGTGTACCAGTACTTGATTCATCTTTATGAATGAATAATATTCCATTGTATGGATATATGACATTTTGTTTGTCGATACATCAGTCAGTGGACATTTGGGTTGTTCCCACCTTTTGGCTAAGGTGCATAATGCTGCTCTGCACATTCAAGTACAAGTTTTTGTGAGGACGTATGTTTTCATTTCTTTTGGGTATATCCCAAGGCCTTTTTTCCCGATGCTCAGAAGGCAAAGAGCCTCCACACATACAGCCAAGGCCCTTCTGTAAGGGTGGTGGTGGTGGTTTGGTTTTGTTTAAATATGACCCCTGAGCCCCTGACTCCAAACCTGACATGGTAAGCCAAAATTTACTCAACCTTCAAGGCCTACTTCATGCATTTATGCATTCTATATTTATTTAATCCCTACCATGTGCCAGGAACTGTGCTGTGTGCTGGGAATGCAATAGGAAACAACACAACCAAAGTTATTATCAGACCTTATTTATATTTTGGACAAATGAAATTCTGATAACTTGTTGAAATGAAAGAGGATGGACTAGGATTAGACAATTTAGGTTCAAATCCTATGCCCTTAGTCTGCCAATTTCTTGTTCTGTAATGTTGGGCAAGTGATGGAATTCTTTAATGTTTCCTACTCTGTGAAACAGATATAATATTTTCTACCTCATGGAGCTGTGAGGATTCAGTTTAATAATATACATTCTGTAATATATAACAACATGTTACTAATTACTGTTCTTTTTAGTCTTCTAGTCCTGATGAGACAGAGGAGGGCTGTAGTCAGAGGGGCCAGACTGTCTCGGCTGGATCTTAGCTCTGCCACTTACTTGCAAGGTTGTTGTGAGGAAAAATGAGTTAATACATGTAAAATATTTAGAATAGTGCCTCACACATAATAAGCACTCAGTAAATATTAGTTATTTTTTAATGAGGTAGACTGACATGGTAGAATCTTTTGCTTTTAAATTTCTATTAATTTTTTAATGCAAAAGCCCCTCTCTGCTTAAAAAATTCACAGCATTTCCCTTTCCCCAGTAACTAGAAGCAGATTTCACAAGCAAGTAAACATTTCACGAGTAAATGTAAACATTTCTAGGGGATGAGTGGTCTCAAAGACTTGCTATGTCACAAAATCAGGGTTGTCATTTGCAGGGTTGCAGAGCCAGCAATGAATGAATGAGGCTGAAAATTACCTCAATAAGTACATGAATGTCAGATGTACGATATAAAGTATGCTTTATATTTTCCCAGGCTACTTTCTGGATAAACAAGGAGATCATTGTAAACATCCCAAGATTGAATATTTAACTCTGGCAACACTTATCAGATGTTAAGTTTCAGACAAGGTCCAAATCTTTTTGTGTGTGAAACACTGATGGCATTTTATTCCCTTTGCTTCCTAGTTTTCTTTAATGAACTGTGTGTTAAATTGCTTAAGACCAAAATTCATTTATTAATATTACTAATATTTGTAAGGATTCATGGATGGTTAACTTAATTGGTTAGCATTAATCATAATTGGATACCAGTGTGGATGTGTGAACTTTGCCCCATTTAACAGTTACGGCCTATATCCTCTATCCATTATCTATGTCCTCACAAATATATGACATTCATTATCATGAGAAAAATCTGAGTCTTCAAGGGAAATATATTAGCTAAAGTCAAGCTGTTATAACAAACAGATGCTAAATGCAATGGCTTAAAAAACATAGAGGTTTATTTTTCTCTCTTGTATGTAACAAGGAGAACAGTTCAGGGCAGCTTGGCTCCATAAGATCATTCAGGGACCCAAGTACCTTTCTTCAGCTTGCACAAGCATCCCTTAGGGCATTTTTGCCATCTGCTTGATCAAAGTAGGATTGCCTCCTAACCAGTTCCCTTCAACTGGAAAGGGAAAAGAAGACATGAGGAAACATGCCCAGTGTCCTAAGGCTCAGGCCAAGTGGCATTTATCTCTCTCCTCACATTGTGAGGCTACACCTAACCACAACTAACCACAAGGGATGCTGGGAAATGTCTAGCTCCATAGTCATATGCCCAGAAATAGAAGGAAAATAGAATTTGGTAGATTGTTAGCAGTTTCCCCATATATATTGCTGATTTGCTGAATTATATCTCCAAGATAAATAATTTGTTATTTCAATAAACTTTTTCTTTCAGTCATTCATAGCAACTCAAACCTGCTTTCATAGTTCGTTGGTTTGCTATTTTATCATGCTATGTGGAGAACAAAACTCATGCTTGGGAGGAAAGTACTCACTGATTTGGGCCGAGTTTTCTTGAACAAAGACAGATAGCCCAAGAATCTTTTGGATGAAGAATACATTTTCCTCAGGGGCCAAAGATAAATACTTACTACTTGGGGATATCAAGAAACTATAATGAATGTAAAAGCACTTTGGAAAGTGTAAAGCCTTGTACAAATGCAAGATTGTTATTATTATAGTAATATTATCACACACGTGCAAGTGTTCTGTTCTTTATAGGATATTTTGTGAATTGGCTTAAGAAAGAGTTGAGCTCCATATATACAGACATTTTGTTCTTTACCTTTCCAGTTCACTTTTCCAGTCTATACTGGAGAGTTCCATGTGCTCTGCAAAGGTGACTAAAATATGATGATAAATATAACAGACTTTGTCACAGAAATGAATAATATAGGTAAACCCTTTGCTTTCATTATAATCTATATATTTATGCAATTTTACCTTCTTGTACTGAACTCATAAAATTTCCTATATTGTTAATACACTAGTTTCCCAAAATTATGTTTATTTCTTACAATTTGGTCTTACTCTTTCAGAAAAATCTTCTTTAAAATATACTTTTATTTACTGTGATACTGGCTTTTTCATCCAAGATTCTCATAATTGTTTAGAATGTTCTTTGGAGAAGAAACCCTTTGGAGAAGAAACAATTCCATAGTCAGATCTCCCAACAAAAGGAGCTTGTTTGTCCTGTGGCTGTGCGCCTGTTCTAGTGAGTGAGAAGAAACCTGTAAACATTTTTCCTCTTCTTGGGAAAAGGAAAAAAAAGCCATTTATTTTTAAAATAACCAGTTCATTTTTTTCTTATAATATGCTCTGTTATCATTGTTGAATGATGTGATTGTTGTCAAACAATAATTACGTCTTATAATTGTCTGTGATTTTCATTTTTGCACTCTTTATGTGGAATTTTCTCTCAATCTCCAGGAAAAACAAATGGAAGAGGAACTTTACAGTAACAATCGTACCTTTAGAGTGTCCAAGAATATAAGAGAGTATTAAGAGAGTGAATAACTTAAGTTTTTGTTAATTAGGTAATCCCTGCATATTAGAAGACTTGAAGCATGAAGAAACAGTTGCTTCCAAAAACTCACATTCTAATCTTAGAAAAATTGGACCAAGCTGAACAAATGAGTAGATAAAGTTAGTTTTGCCCCTCATGGAAAAATGTGTTGCTTTTAGAAAGTACCTCTCCTTAGTCACGGAAACAGTAGCCTAGATCTTACTTGGGTTAATTTTATACACCACTCCTATTGTTTTAAGAATGTTTGTCCTCTACAAATGTCTCTTCTTTCAAAAGTAAGCCCATTGGGGGATTATGGTAATCTTTGTTCCTGATTAAAATTTCTCTATCCTGTTTCTTTGTATTTTACCTTTCACAGTAGCTTAATCCAAATTCTGTGGTTTTGTGATTAACTCTGAATATGGAATCTTGGTGTAGGTTTCATGAGGCTCATCTGAACATGGAGCACATCTCTTTGTTTCATTTAAAATTTCTGCAGTAGCACTGATTTACCTTACCTTTAGTTTTGCTCACTAAGCGAAGAATTTTCTTTTGAGTTTTTTTTTCCCATTTCTTAATTGGTCTGCTCTGGTGGGTGATTTTGGGGATTTATTTTTGTTGTCGTTCAAAGCACCAATCAGTAATTCATAAAACTGATTTTCTTTTATTTCTTACAATTAAAATAAGCAGTGACATTTAGCCATCTACAAACCCTACCCATACTGTCCTTAGTGTTAAGAAAACTGATTAGTTCCGCAGCCCTGCCAACACCTCCCAGCATTCACCTATAATGGGTCATAAACTTGAAAGCCTCCCAGGCCTCTTTCCCTGTCCCTGGGTGAGGCTTGCAGGGTGGAGGAGGGGCACCAAGCCCAGCAGAGAATGAGTGAGAAACACTGACAGAATAACAGGGAGAATGGAAAAAAAGAACTTAAGAGGATTATAACAAGAAAGGAAGCATTTGGAGTCCTGGGAGGTGATGCCAGTCAGGATCTCTGAATTGTTAAGAAAAAAGAAAATTTTCCTGTCTACTTATAGGCCTTGGTCAAGGAATTTCTTTTTCCCTCTCATATCCCTTTCTATCTTTCTTCCTGAGAAGTGATGGTCCTGCACATCAGGAGGGAAGGGACCGGGCCAACCTCTCCCAAGAAGGACATTTCCTTGAAAAGTGGCTTTGATTTGACATTTTCATGGTGTAGGAAGGGGCAATCAGGAGAGGCATGAGTTTTAGCCAGATAAACTGATGACATCTGAAAAAGGCAGGCCAACATGACTCCTAGTGGAAGGTAGAAAATTGCCATTCAATTGTGGCTATTCAATTTGGGGCGTTCTAAGAAAGGCTTTTCCACAAAAAGCCTTGAACTTTCGTGAAGGAAGGTCAGGCAACATGGATCATTTAAATGAAGATTTTAATCTTGAAGTGTATTTTGATTATATTAGATTGTATAGGTCTTTTTTTTTTTCGTGAACATGTAGCAAATATTCAGTGCTAGAGATTACTGTAGTTTTGAATTTTAAAAAATATTATTAGACTCGTTACTAATCACATAATTTTCTCTCATAACCTTTTTCTAGTGCTTATAATTTAGATAGCAGATTGGCAGAAATATTCAAAATTATAAATATGTATAATTGCTGATTGTAGAGGTGAGAATGCTATTTTTTTAAAAACAACTGGAGAAATTTGCTTAGAATTTGCTTAAAGAATAGTGCCAAGTACTTTAATGGAAGCCAGTTCATAAATACTTATGATATTTTAATGTCCTACAAAAACATTGAGGCAGCAGCAAAGAGGTAACTATTAAACACAATCCTTCAATAACAGTGGAGCTTTGGGGCAGAGATGGGAGGAATTCCACTAATAGCTGACAACTGTAGGAATCCACAGAAAATTTATTTATTTAGGACCATAATACCAATGGACATGTGTGTCTGTATAACATTACTGTTTTTCCTAGATTTTTTAAAGAATTAAGACTTTATTTTTTAGAACTTTTTTAAGGTTCACAGCAAAATTGAGAGGAAGGTACAGAGACTTCTCATATACCTCCTGCCCACCACATTCATAGCCTCCTTCATTATCAATATCCCCCACCAAAGTGGCATGTTTGTTACAACTGATGAACTTACATTAACACATTGTAATCACCCAAAGTCCATAGTTTATGTTACAGTCCACTCTTGGCATTGTACAATCTATGGGTTTGGACAAATTTTAATGATATGTATATATCATTATGGTATCATATGGAATATTTTCACTGCTTAAAAATCCTCTGTGTTCCACCTATTCATCTCCCTCTCCCTTCCAACTCCTGGAAATCACTGAACTTTTTACTGTCTCCATAGTTTTGCCTTTTCAAGAATGTCATGTAGTTGGAATCACACAGTATGTAGCCTTTTCAGACTGGTTTCTTTCACTTTGTAATATGCATTTAAGATTTCTCCATGACTTTTCATGGCTTGATAGCTCATTTTTTTCAGTGCTTAATAATATTCCATTATCTGGATGTACCATAGTTTATGCATCCATTCACCTACTGAAGGATATCTTGGTTGCTTCCAAGTTTTGGCAATTATGAATAAAATGCTATAAACATTCATGTGCAGGTTTTTGTGAGGACATGAGTTTTCAATTTATTTGGGTAAATACCAAGGAGCACAATTGCTGGATTGTATCATAAGAGTATGTCTAGTCTTATAAACAAGTACCAAACTGTCTTCCAAAGTAGCTATACCATTTTGTAATTCCATCAGCAATGAATGAGAGTTCCTGTTGCTCCACATCCTCACCAACATTTGGTGTTGTTAGTTTTCTGGATTTTGGCCATTTTAATAAGAATGTAGTAGTATCTTACCGTTGTTTTAATTTGTATTTCCCTGATGACATATCATGTGGAACATTTTTTCATATGCTTATTTGCCACCTGTATATCTTCTTTGGTTAGGTGTTTGCCAAGGTCTTTGGCCATTTTTTAACTGGGTTGTTTGTTTTCTTATAGTGGAGTTTTAAAAGTTCTATACATATTTGGGTAACTGTCCTTTATCAGTTGTTTTTTGTAAAAGTTTTCTCCCAGTCTGTGAGTTATCTTTTCATTCTCTTGACATTAACTTCCCCATGAGAAGTTTTTAATTTTAATGAGGTCAGCTTATTAGTTGTTTCTTTCATGGATCATGCTTTTGGTATTGTATCTAAACAGTCATCACCACACCCATCTAGGTTTTCTCCTGTGTTATCTTCTAGGAATTTTATAGTTTTATATCTATTTGTAGTATAGGAGTTTATATTTTTAGGTCTGTGATCCATTTTGAGTTAATTATTGTGAAGGGTGTAAGGTCTGTCCAGATTAAATTTTTTGCATGTGGATATATACATAAGCACACATAATCAAGTACATTGTTGGTATTGTTTTTATGAACATATTATTATCTGTTAGATCAATAAAGAATAAGAAAAGTAAAAGTTTTAATTATACCTTTACTTGTTCTTTCTTTGATGCTCTCCCTTTCTTTATGTAGATGCAAGTTTTTGACATATTTTTTTCCTCCTCTCTAAAGAACTTCTTTTAACATTTCTTGAAAGACAGGTGTGTTGGCAACAAATTGCTTCAATTTTTGTTTGTCTGAGAAAGTCTTTATTTCTTTTCACTTTTGTTTTGTTTTGGTTTTTTTGTTTGTTTGTTTTGTGGTACGCGGGCTTCTCACTGTTGTGGCCTCTCCCGTTGCGGAGCACAGGCTCTGGACGCGCAGGCTCAGCAGCCATGGCTCACGGGCCCAGCCGCTCCGCGGCATGTGGGATCCTCCTGGACTGGGGCAAGAACCTGTGTCCCCTGCATCGGCAGGCGGACTCTCAACCACTGCACCACCAGGGAAGCCCTCAGGTGGCTTTTGACTACAAATTAATCAACTTGGTTGTGATAATTGTCAGAATCTACAGGACATTATTATCAGTGGGTTGCACTTGATCAGCAGGTACGCTGAGTGTTGCTGCTGAGGTTTGAGATGGAACTAGAAGCACTTCCAGCCCTTCCGATGGTAAGATATGATATCAGCCTCCTACCTTTCTCATTTCATCTTGTATGATTTCTTGCCTGACCACCTTCTTTCTGTTTCTTAAATGGAGCAAGATTGTGCCTGCTGCAGCTACTTTGCATCAGCTGTTTGCATTTCTCCCAGATTTTCCCATGCGGAACTCACTCGATCCCATCAGTAACTCATCTCATCAGTAGCTCATCCCATCTCAATTTGAATCATCTTCTCAGAAAGGTCTTTTGCATGGCAGTCCTCCCATCTCTCACCCCCAGTTATGATCAAGTTATTCTGTTTTATTTTCTTCATAGCATTTGTCACTCTGGAAGTTTTCTCTGTTATCTTTTTTTCTTTTCCTTTGATGGCATTCCCTACTAGAATGTAAGCTCCATGGAAGCTGGACCTTACTTACTTAACACTGTATCCCTAGCACCCAAAACAGTATGTGGCACTTAGTAGGAACCTGATAAATAAGTATTTACTAAATGAATAAAACAAATTCTTATCCAGTGCCCCATTCTTGCTTTTCTCAGCTGTCACATTTGATCTTATTTGTTCAAGCTCTCCATTTTCCAGACCAATCTAAACTAAAAGAGGTATAAAGTAAACAGCCTCAGATCCCCCTTCAGGTCAAGGCGGGGCCCAGGGTGCGGGTGTGTAGTGTTGGTGGTGCAGTGCTCACCAGCCCAGCACAGGATTCTGCAGACCCCTCTCCTGATCAGGACAGAGAGTCTTATAGGCTGCTCTTAGATCTGGAACTCTATGTCCCCAAATGACCTTGAGACCCTGCAGTGGTCACAGTTACACCCTCCTCCATTGGTTGTAGTTTTCAGGACTATCCTGCTGCTTGTTTTCTAACACCCCCTTGTCTCTTGACAAGGATCCCCTCCACATGGACAAAATGCCTAGATGACAGCCATCTGCCATCCACTGGCTCACTTTCCTTCCTAGCAACTTCTGCCTATTCCCCCACCCCCACTCAAGTTAATTACTGCCTGACAGTCCAGAAAGTGCCTGTAGGCTGGGGAAAGCAATGCCAGTACTCAACCTTGCTGAGAGTTGCTTGCTTTTGGGGAAAAGAAAAACAGTTGATAGTAAATAGCTTCAGTGAAACTTGAAGTTCCTGCTTTGCTTTTGGAGTAAGCATTTCTTATGTCACTTATGCTTTATTTTAAATGCAGTGAATACATGCAGCATTGATGTGATCCGAAGGGTCTAACAAATTGATTGGAATTTCTGATTTCTCCTTTCTTTCTGCCTCTTGCTTGCTTTTGTTTGTACCTTAAGAATCTAAATGTAGGAATTCTGATACCTTTCCTAAAATCCAACTTGTCTTGATACCATGCCCTTTATGGACTACATGAACTAGCTTCTTTGGCCTCTAGTGACAGCAGGCAGGAGGGAAGAAAGTGAAGTTAAGGTATGTATTCTCCTAGCTCTTGCCCTGCTGGGTTGACAGGCAGGCCACAGCTCCTGCTGTGGGGACTTTCTGAGCTAAAGCTGCTCCTTCTATGTCCTAGTACCTGCTTTTCCTCTTGCCTCATTAGGACTAGGGGTGGTAACAGTGTCCCACTGTTGCTACTTTCTGGGTGCTTCACCCTTGTTGATTTTTCTTTTCTCCTCCTATACCCATAAATGATCACTTTATTAAGCTTTTATCCAATTATCTGTTCAAGTGTGTCATTTTTTTCTGTTGAGACCCTAAGTACATGGGATATGAATTTGGATAAAAGTGTTAGTACAAAGGGTATGGTATATGTGTAAGCATTTAGAAGAAAACGTAGGAGAAAATCTTTAGGACCTAGCACTAGATGAAGTGTTCTTAGACATGGCATCAAAAGCACAATTCATATAAGAAAAAAATTAATAAATTGGGCTGCCTCAAAATCTTTTGCTCAAGGAATGATCCTTTTAAGAGGATGAACAGGCAAGCTACAGACTGAAAGGAAACATTTGTAAACCGTATATCTCATAAAGAACTCTCAAAACTCAACAGTAAAAAAAAAAAAAAAGCAAACAATCCAGTTGGAATCATACTGGCTAAAATTTTAAAAAAATTGATAACACCAAATACTGGGAAGGATGCAGATAAACTGAATCACTCATGCATTGCCAGTGGGAATGAAAAGCGGTTCAGTCACTCTGGATATATTTTGGCAGTTCCTTAAAAATGTAAACATTCTCTTACCATGCAGCCCAGAAATGACACTCCTGGGCATTTATCCCAGAGAAAAGAAAACTTATGACCATATTAAAATATCTATGTGACTGTTCCTAACAACAGTAATAGCCAAAAACTGGAAATGACCCATATATCTTTCTATGGATGAATGACTGATTAAACAAACTGTGAGGGGTGGGATAGGGAGGGTGGGAGGGGGGCACAAGAGGGAGGGGGTATGGGGATATATATACACATATACAGTTTGTTATGCAGCCGAAACTAACACAACAGTGTAAAGCAATTATACTCCAGTAAAGATATTAAACAAAACAAAACAAAACTGTATTGCATCCATACCATGGAAAATTACTCAGTAACAAAAAGAAATCAACTGTTGAAATACATGCATAGCTTGGCAGGGGGGCTTCATGATAATTATGCTGAATGAAAAAATTTACAAACAAAAGGTTATGTACTAAATTAATTAATTTATATAATATTATAAAAATAACAAAAGTATAGAGATGGAAAATAGATTTAGTTGTTGTTAGGGGTTAGGGACAGTGCCTGGGAGGGAGAAACATGGGTGTGATTATAAAAGGTACCACTTGGGATCCTTGTGGTGATGAAACAGTTCTGTACCTTGACTGTGTGGTAGTTATGTAAATCTGCATGTGGTACAATGGTATAGAATCTCATACACATGAGACTGCCTGTCAAAACTGGTAAAATCTGAACAAGGTTGTTTATTGTACCAGTGTCAGTTTTCTGGTTTTGATATTTATCGTAGTTATGTAGGATGTTACCTTTGAGGGAAAATGGGTGAACAGTACATGGAACCTGGCTATATTATGTTTGTAACTTCCTGTGGTTCTGTAATTACTGAAAAATAAAAAGTAAAACAAAATCAGTCCCATATTGGGACCATTAGCTTGGGAAACATGTTGTCTTGCTCTTTAGTGGGAGGGAGGCCAGAAGATGAGGGTAACACCATAAGCACTTTGCTATTAGCTGTATGTCATTGCTAAGCTGTATCAATAGTTGTTAAGTTGGCAAAAGGACTAAAATCAAGATCCCAATATTCCCAATGGGAAGATTTTATTTTCAATTGTTATTTAACTTAAAAACTTAAACTTGAAAAAATGGGTCTTCCATACATTATCTCTTTGTGGAAGCATTTACAAGAAAGAATACAAAATCCATAGAAAATTCCTCTTGACAAATGTAAATTTTCTACACCAAAATGCAAGTAATTTTCTCCTACAGAATATTCAAACTTTTACAGAGTTTTCACCCATCTTTAAGGAGCCCTGAGCACACTTCCAGAGACTTTCTAAAAAGATGTCACCGTTCAGTTAAACACTCCCCTGCACAATGAAATCAGGGTCTCTGGACACTGAGAAGCTAAATCTCTCCACCCAGCTCTAACCTTCTCCTAGGTCATGGCTGTTGTAGTTGCCAGCTCTAATATTTTTCTATGATGATCAAAACCACAGCTACAAAATGCTGTGAAGAGAACACAGGAGTGGTAGATATACCTACTGAGCAGTGTGGGGTTTGAGAGAGGCTCTGTCTGGTGGCAGTTTGATCTCATCCAGGGAGACAGGTTTCTCTCTTTGGTCACAGACCCAGGGAGCTTGGCTTTCAAGGCAGGTCACTGACCCAGGGTTTGGACACGGTAGAAGGTAGACAACATTTCAAACACCTCGTTAATTCAAATATCGATAAAAAGGAAGGACATTCGTCTGTTTTCATTAAACTTTAGACTTATACACCGTGCTTTCCAAAAGGCTAACATAATATATTCATATAGATCTGTGTCCAAAAATAAATAAGAAAATATGTGATAGCATTTCAGGCACTTGTATATGTTATTGTTATCTTGTAAGAAATTCCTTGACAATTTTTAGAGAGACCTCAAAAAATTCCCTAAGTGTTCCCAAAGCCCGGGTTGCATGTTTTGCTGGTACTGCCACGTTTAGGGGTGCTTCTGCAGCACTTGATACTAATGTAATTTCCAAAGAACATTACATATTTCCCTTGTAATCGTTGTCTTCTAGAGACACATAGGTCCTCTTTTTATATACCCATGTTTTGGTCCATCCAACTTATAAATAACATATTTTCTGAATGGATAAATGAAATCCAAAACTTGAGTTGCTATATTCTCATTTTATGGATTAAAATCATTTTATTACATGGTGAAAGAATACCTGGGTTTGGATAGAAGCATCTTTATCATCTGTGGGACTTTAAGTAAGTCACAAAATCAGTGAGTCTTGGTTTCCTTCCTAGTAACACTTACTATGTCACAGATTTTTTGGAAGGATGAATGAGATCTTAACTGTTGAAATGATTTGAAATGTAAAGTACTTACATTGGGGCTGGAGTCAGTGTAGTAACTCAAAGATCAAAGTTAGTGGTATTAAAAGAGATAGGGGATTTAGGTCTTCACAAATGGGCTTCCATGTTTAATGTTGTCGCTCATCTTTCAACATTTTCTAAAGCTGGTTTGAGGACAGTGAGTATAGTTTTCTACAACATGATACAGAGAATACCAGAGCAAGATTATATCTGTCACAGATGAAAATATTCTGTGTCTTAGTAATCTATTCATTGGTTTATGGACCCAGAATTCTCCAGGGGGACTCACAAATCCTCATAATGTTTCTAGGTGCCAGATTTTTCATTTGGAGCTCTGATTTAGTTGACAGATGTGTAAAACTCACATGTAGCTAAATGACTCTTCAGTCCTATCAAGCTGGTTATTCTAGCTAAGAGTCACTGGAACCTCTACCCAGACTAGGCTTTTCAAATCTTATACTAGAGTTTAATGTTATTCTATGCTAATGCCAGTGCTTTGCGCTGTATCTTTAAAATACAATGCCTCTTTCTAGTACAAACACTAACTTACAGAGAGAGCTCTCTTTGAGGACACAAGAAGGGATCAGTAACTGCATTCAGTTCCTCAAAGGTGTCAGTGAAACCCGTGGTTTGGAGATTCACACACAAGTCAGACTGGGAGAAAGTTTCTATTTAGAATAATAAATTATAAAATCTTAAAACATAAGAATTAGTTGGACATTAAATATTGAGTTCCTAGCTGTGCCTTGCCACTAATAAAGAAGATCTGTAGAGGTAAATTGATTTGCCAGGTCTTACAGACAGTAACTGGTAGAGCTGAGATTTGAATCCAGGTCTTCTGATTACTCCAATTTGAGTGCTTTTTCTGCTATTACTATCCTTTAGATTAAAAATTTTATGTTAAAAAGACAATTCTGGTAAGCACAGAAGTCATATTAATGCCAGTAGGAGCAATATTAAATATTAAGAAGTTGTATTAGGGTTTTCCAGAGAAAGAGAACCAAAGGAGATCATATGCATATATGTTTGTATGTATATATATGTATATATACACACACACACACACACATCTAAAATGATAAGGAGTTGACTCACACAGTTATGGAGGCTGAGAAGTTCCAGGATCTGCCCCAGGATCTGTAGTCAGCAAGCTGGAGGCCCAGGAGAGCAGATGGTATAGTTCCAGTCTGAGTCCAAAGGTCTGAGAACCAGGAGAGCCAGTGGTGTAAGTTCTAGTCCAAGTTTGAGTCTGAAGGCAGGGGGAGAAAACTCCAATGTCCCAATTTGAAGATAATCAGGCAGAGAGAGCAAATTCTCTCTTAATCCACCTTTTATTCTGTTCAGGATTTAAATGGATTGGATTAGGAAGGACAATCTGCTTTACTCAGTCTACCAAATTAAATGCTAATCTCATCCAAAGATGCTCTCACAGATACCTCCATATAATGTTTAACCAAATATTTGGGCACCCAGATATTTAAATTAACCATCACAGAAGTGGACAAATTCCTGGGTTATTTTTTTAGATTTTATAATGATAATGACCTTCAAGTAGGTTGGTTCTTTTATAGAAAAAACTCCACATATGTTGCATTTCTATCTTTTTGTCCTTTGCATAATTTCAGGGTATTTTTTTTCCCCTTTCATCTCTTTAACTGGAAAAAAATGATACTACATAAAAAAGGTTTATTAGCTTCATTTTTTCCCTAAAAAGTCTATTACTCTAAATAAGTGAAATTATCTATTTTTTTTTTTTTTGTGACAAGAACAAAGAAAAAGTTTCAATTTGTACTACATGTATTGTATATTAAACATGTACTAGGATGTATATCAGAAAAGTCTGGTCTTAAATAGAGTAGATCTTTTATATTTAAGTCTTTACAAATGACATCTTCTAGTCACTTTAAAATCCCTGAATTTCTAAAAACCACTATGGGGGTAAAAAACTAAATTACTTCCAAAGGTCAGGTAGATAATGTAAATGAAGGAAGCATTCTAGAGTAAGTTCATAGGGAACAGTAGGGACAAAGGCAAGCTGGAATGCACATGCCCTGTCTGTAGGGGGTGGTCTATAATCAGCTCCACTCTTGTGTTGCAGTGTGGAAATGTGAGTCCAGTATTGCAAGTTCCCATGATTTTTTAAAAAAGAATTTGAAGTGCTATGTTTTTATTTTTTAATGTAAAGTTGCAACTAATTCTAGTTCTAAAAAAAAGTTCAGACCAAGCTAAATACATGTCGTTGTATCTGGCCTATGGGTCTTTAGTTTTTGACATCTGATCTGAAGCATATAATTTCTTCCTAGAAAATTCATTCATGACAAGTAGAGGGCAACAAATCCTAATTGAGAGCAGATTCTGGACAATCAACCAGGCTCAGTCTTTTTATTTTATTTTTTAAGTTGAGGTAACGTTGGTTTATAAGTTTTATGTATACAACATTATAGTTCAACTTCTGTATGTACTACAGCATGCTCACCACCGAAATCTAGTTTCCATCCATCACAACAGTTGACCTCCTTTATCTATTTCGCTCTCCCTCAGCCCCTCTTTCCTTTGATGACTACCAATCTGTTCTCTGTATATTTGTGTTTGTTTTTATTTTGTTTTGTTTGTTCATTTATTATTTTTAAACATTCCACATATGAGTGAAATCATGGGTATTTCTCTTTCTTTCTCTGACTTATTTCACTTGGCATAGTACACCCAAGGTCTAACCATATCATTGCAAATGGCAATATTTCATCTTTTTATGGCTGAGTAATATTCCATTGTATTATATATCATGTCTTCACTTAGGTTGTCTCCATATCTTGGCTATTGTAAATAATGCTGCAGTGAACATAGGGGTGCATAAATCTTTTTTAATTAGTGTTTTTATATTCTTTGGATAAATATACAGAAGTGGAAAAGCTGGATCGTATGGTAGTTCTATTCTTAATTTTTTGAGGAATCTCCAAATTGTTTTCCATCGTAGTTGTACCAATTAACGTTTCTACCAACTGTGTATGACGGTTCCCTTTTTCTTCACATTCTCTCCAATTCCTGTTATTTCTTGTCTTTTTGATAATACAGGCTCAATCTTTAATACTCCTTTATATAATTATGTGATTCAAATTCACGATTTAGGAAAACGACACATCTCTACAAGCCATGGGTCTCAAGATCTCTAATGGAAACTTTGAATGAAATCTTTGAAACCAAGTATCTCCTGTACTTGGAAACTGGGTTAGCCCTTGGTGATTTGGAGGACCATCTCTGTTCCTTTCTGTTCTTATCCAGTGCCGGCATGGCCTGCCTCTGAAAAATAACCAATGAGTTTAACCCTCTCATGGTAGAATTTCAGCTGCTATTTGGCCATAAATGGTAGGGTTTTTCACTGAGGACAGCTGACAAATTTACTAATACATACGGCTGGTTTGGTTAAGGTAAAACAATGACATTCGTTTCCACAGAGCTGGAACTACCGGCTCGGGGTATCTTCCCTCCACCATCACGGAACTGCCCAGGAGCCCGAGGGGAGGGTGGCCTCACTGAGGCTGCAGGGTCTGGAGGGGCCCCGGCAGCTGAAGCTGTGACAGTTGCGGGGACGGTGGGACCGTCTGAGCCATGTGGATGAAAGGGTCTTGGTGCTGCAGCCAGGAGTCAGTGCTGTGCCTCTGAGGTGGGAGAGCCAACTTCAGGACACTGGTCCACAAGAGACCTCCCAGCTCCACGTAATACCAAATGGCGAAAATCTCCCAGAGATGCCCATCTCAACACCAACACCCAGCTTCACCCAAGGACCAGCAATGAACAGTGCTGGACACCCTATGCCAAACAATTAGCAAGACAGGAACACAACCCCACCCATTAGCAGAGAGGCTGCCTAAAATCATAATAAGGCCACAGGCACCCCAAAATGCACCACCAGACCTGGACATGCCCACCAGAAAGACAAGATCCAGCCTCATCCAACAGAACGCAGGCATTAGTCGCCTCCACCAGGAAGCCTACACAACCCACTTAACCAACCTTAGCCACTGGGGACAGACACCAAAAACAACGGGAACTATGAACCTGCAGCCTGCAAAAAGGAGACCCCAAACACAGTAAGATAAGCAAAATGAGAAGACAGAAAAACACACAGGAGATGAAGGAGCAAGATTAAAACCCACCTGACCTAACAAAGGAAGAAGAAGTAGGCAGTCTACCTGAAAAAGAATTCAGAATAATGATAGTAAAGATGATCCAAAATCTTGGAAATAGAATAGAGAAAATGCAAGAAACATTTAACAAGGACCTAGAAGAAATAAGGGGAAACAAACAATGATGAACAACACAATAAATGAAACTAAAAATACTCTAGATGGGATCAATAGCAGAATAACTAAGGCAGAAGAATGGATAAATGACCTGGAAGATAAAATAGTGGAAAAAACTACTGCAGAGCAGAATAAAGAAAAAAGAATGAAAAGAACTGAGGACAGTCTCAGAGACCTCTGGGACAACATTAAACGCACCAACATTCGAATTATAGGGGTCCCAGAAGAAGAAGAGAAAAAGAAAGGGACTGAGAAAATATTTGAAGAGATTATAGTTGAAAACTTCCCTAATGTGGGAAAGGAAATAGTTAATCAAGTCCAGGCCGCACAGAGAGTCCCATACAGGATAAATCCAAGGAGAAACACACCAAGACACATATTAATCAAACTGTCAAAAATTAAATACAAAGAAAACATATTAAAAGCAGCAAGGGAAAAACAACAAATAACACACCAGGGAATCCCTATAAGGTTGAGAGCTGATCTTTCAGCAGAAACTCTGCAAGCCAGAAGGGAGTGGCAGGACATACTTAAAGTGATGAAGGAGAAAAACCTACAACCAAGATTACTCTCCCCAGCAAGGATCTCATTCAGATATGATGGAGAAATTAAAACCTTTACAGACAAGCAAAAGCTGAGAGAGTTCAGCACCACCAAACCAGCTTTACAACAAATGCTAAAGGAACTTCTCTAGGCAAGAAACAAGAGAAGGAAAAGACCTACAATAGCAAACCCAAAACAATGAAGAAAATGGTAATAGGAACATACATATTGATAATTACATTAAATGTAAATGGATTAAATGCTCCCACCAAAACATACAGACCGGCTGAATGCATACAAAAACAATACCTATATATATGCTGTCTACAAGAGACCCACTTCAGACCTAGAGACATATACAGACTGAAAGTGAGGGGATGGAAAAGATATTCCATGCAAATGGAAATCAAAAGAAAGCTGGAGTAGCAATTCTCATATAAGACAAAATAGACTTTATAATAAAGATTATTACAGGCTTCCCTGGTGGCTCAGTGGTTGAGAATCTGCCTGGCAATGCAGGGGACATGGGTTCGAGCCCTGGTCAGGGAAGATCCCACATGCTGCAGAGCAGCTAGGCCCGTGAGCCACAACTACTGAGCCTGTGCGTCTGGAGTGTGTGCTTTGCAACAAGAGAGGCTGCGACAGTGAGAGGCCCACACACTGTGATGAAGAGTGGCCCCACTTGGTGCAACTAGAGAAAGCCCTCACACAGAAATGAAGACCCAACACAGCCAAAAATAAATAAATAAATTTAAAATAAAGACTATTACAAGAGACAAAGAAGGACACTACATAATGATCAAGGGGTCGATCCAAGAAGAAGATATAACAATTATAAATATTTATACACCGAACATAGAAGCACCTCAATACATAAGGCAAATACTAACAGCCATAAAAGGGGAAATTGACAGTAACACAATCATAGTAGGGGACTTTAACACCCCACTTTCACCAATGGACAGATCATCCAAAATGAAAACAAATAAGGAAACACAAGCTTTAAATGATACATTAAATAAGATGGAGTTAATTGATATTTATAGGACATTCCATCCAAAACAACAGAATACACATTTTTCTCAAGTGCTCATGGCACATTCTCCAGGATAGATCATATCTTGGGTCACAAATCAAGCCTTGGTAAATTTAAGAAAATTGAAAGTGTATGAAGTATCTTCTCCGACCACAATGCTATGAGACTAGATATCAGGTACAGGAAAAGATCTGTAAAAAATACAAACACATGGAGGCTACACAACACACTACTTAATAACGATGTGATCACTGAAGAAATCAAAGAGGAAACAAAAAAATACCTAGAAACAAATGACAATGGAGACACAACAACCCAAAACCTATGGGATGCAGGAAAAGCAGTTCTAAGAGGGAAGTTTATAGCAATACAATCCTACCTTAAGAAACAGGAAACATCTCAAATAAACAACCTACCCTTACACCTAAAGCAATTATAGAAAGAAGTACAAAAAACCCCCAAAGTTAGCAGAAGGAAAGAAATCATGAAGATCAGATCAGAAATAAATGAAAAAGAAATGAAGGAAACGATAACAAAGTTCAATAAAACTAAAAGATGGTTCCCTGAGAAGATAAACAAAATCGATAAACCATCATCCAGACTCATCAAGAAAAAAAGGGAGAAGACTCAAATCAATAGGATTAGAAATGAAAAAGGAGAAGTAACAACTGACACTGCAGAAATACAAAAGATCATGAGATTACCACAAGCATTCTCTATGCCAATAAAATGAAAAACCTGGAAGAAATGGACAAATTCGTAGAAATGCAAAACCTGCCAAGACTGAATCAGGAAGAAATAGAAAATATGGACAGACCAATCACAAGCAGTGATATTGAAGCTGTGATTAAAAATCTTCCAACAAACAAAAGCCCAGGACCAGATGGCTTCACAGGCAAATTCTATCAAACATTTAGAGAAGAGCTAACACCTGTCCTTCTCAAAGTCTTCCAAAAGATAGCAGAGGGAGGAACACTCCCAAACTCATTCTGCGAGGCCACCAACATCCTGATACCAAAACCAGACAAAGATGTCACAAAGAAAGAAAACTAGAGGCCAATATCACTGATGAACATAGATGCAAAAATCCTCAACAAAATACTAGCAAACAGAATCCAACAGCACATTAAAAGGATCATACACCATGATCAAGTGGGGTTTATTCCAGGAATGCAAGGATTCTTCAATATATGCAAATCAATCAACGTGATACACCATATTAACAAATTGAAGGACAAAAACCATATGATCATCTCAATAGATGCAGGGAAAGTTTTGGACAAAATTCAATACCCATTTATGATAAAAACCCTGCAGAAAGTAGGCATAGAGGGAACTTTGCTCAACATAATAAAGGCCATATATGACAAACCCACAGCCAACATCGTCCTCAATGGTGAAAAACTGAAACCATTTGCACTAAGATCAGGAACAACACAAGGTTGCCCACTCTCACCACGCTTATTCAACATAGTTTTGGAAGTTTTCACCGCAGCAATCAGAGAAGAAAAAGAATTAAAAGGAATCCAAACCGGAAAAGAAGTAAAGCTGTCACTGTTTGCAGATGACATGATACTATACATAGAGAATCCTAAAGATGCTACCAGAAAACTAGTAGAGCTAATCAATGAATTTGGTAGAGTAGCAGGATACAAAATTAATGCACAGAAATCTCTGGCATTCCTATACACGATTGATAAAAAATCTGAAAATGAAATTAAGAAAACACTTCCATTTACCATGGCAACAAAAAGAATAAAATATCTAGGAAAAAACCTACCTAAGGAGACAAAAGATCTTTATGCAGAAAATTATAAGACACTGATGAAAGAAATTAAAGATGATACAAATAGATGGAGAGATATACCATGTTCTTGGATTGCATGAATCAACACTGTGAAAATGACTCTATTACCCAAAGCAATCTACAGATTCAATGCAGTCCCTATCAAACTACCACTGGCATTTTTCACAGAACTAGAACAAAAAATTTTACAGTTTGTATGGAAACATAAAAGACCCTGAATCGCCAAAGCAATCTTGAGAACGAATAATGGACCTGGAGGAATCAGGCTCCCTGACTTCAGACACTACTACAAAGCTACAGGAATCAAGACAGTAGGGTACTGGCACAAAAACAGAAATATAGATCAATGGAACAGGATAGAAAGCCCAGAGATAAACCCACGCACATATGGTCACCTTATCTTTGATAAAAGAGGCAAGAATATACAGTGGAGAAAAGACAGCCTATTCAATAAGTGGTGCTAGGAAAACTAGACAGCTACATGTAAAAGTATGAAATTAGAACACTCCCTAACACCATACACAAAAATAAACTCAAAATGGATTAAAGACCTAAATGTAAGGCCAGGCACTATCAAACTCTTAGAGGAAAACATAGGCAGAACACTCTATGACATAAATCACAGCAAGATCCTTTTTGACCCACCTCCTAGAGAAATGGAAATAAAAACACAAATAAACAAATGGGACCTAATGAATCTTAAAAGCTTTTGCACAGCAAAGGAAACCATAAACAAGATGAAAAGACAACCCTCAGAATGGGAGAAAAGATTTTCAAATGAAGCAACTGACAAAGGATTAATCTCCAAAATTTACAAGTAGCTCATGCAGCTCAATATCAAAAAAAACAAACAACCCAACCCCAAAATGGGCAGAAGACCTAAATAGACATTTCTCCAAAGAAGATGTACAGATTGCCAACAAACTCATGAAAGAATGCTCAACATCATTAATCATTAGAGAAATGCAAATCAAGACTACAATGAGACATCATAGCACCCCAATCAGAATGGCCGTCGTCAAAAAATCTACAAAGAAGAAATGCTGGAGAAGGTGTGGGGAAAAGGGAACCCTCTTGCACTGTTGGTGGGAATGTAAATTGATACAGCCCCTATGGAGAACAGTATGGAGGTTCCTTAAAAAACTAAAAATGAAACTACCATACAACCCAGCAATCCCATTACTGGGCATATACCCTGAGAAAAGCATAATTCAAAAAGAGTCATGTACCAAAATGTTCATTGCAGCTCTATTTACAATAGCCAGGACATGAAAGCAACCTAAGTGTCCATCAGCAGATGAATGGATAAAGAAGATGTGGCACATATATACAATGGAATACTACTCAGCTATAGAAAGAAACGAAATTGAGTTATTTGTAGTGAGGTGGATGGACCTAGAGTGTGTCATACAGAGTGAAGTAAGTCAGAAAGAGTAAAACAAATACCGTATGCTAACACATATATATGGAATCTAATAAAAAATAAATTGTTCATGAAGAACCTAGGGGTAAGACGGGAATAAAGACACAGACCTACTAGAGAATGGACTTGAGGATATGGAGAGGGGAAGGGTAAGCTGTAACAAAGTGAGAGAGTGGCATGGACATATATACACTACCAACCGTAAAATAGATAGCTAGTGGGAAGCAGCTGCATAGCACAGGGAGGTCAACTGGGTGCTTTGTGACCACCTAGAGGGGTGGGATGGGGAGGGTGGGAGGGAGGGAAATGCAAGAGTGAAGAGATATGGGGCCATATGTATATGTATAACTGATTCACTTTGTTATAACGCAGAAAGTAACACACCATTGTAAAGCAATTATTCTCCAATAAAGATGTTTTTAAAAAAAATTACAGAGAGAAAAAACTGGAAGAAAATGTATCAAATGTTAACAGTGTTATCTGTAATAAATATTTATAAGAATTTAAAAAATAAATAAAAGAAACAACTTAGAAGCAGTCTTTAATATCCTGTCATCAGGTGTTAAACTAAAATGTGTGAAACAATTGAAGTGTATTATTATATTAATAATTTAATTAATATTATGTTCTTAGTGAGAATCATATTATAAAAATACAAATGACCAATAAAATACTTTAAAATATTGTGTGCTTCATTATCTTATTCCAAAATTTTTTCAATTTTTAAAAATGTATATTATTTAGATAATATAGTACATGTATATAATTTAAAAATAAGTAAATATTGACTATTTGAGGTTCATGCTTGAACATTTTTTACTGTTGCACTGTGCTATCCAAATAGTTTGAGAACCAACATTCTAGAACCTCAAGGATATTCTGTAGTATCTTCCATGCATATTATTGTGTGGAAAATAATGTATTTTTTTAACACCTTTATTAGAGTATAATTGCATTACAATGGTGTGTTAGTTTCTGCATTATAACAAAGTGAATCAGCTATACATATACATATATCCCCATATCTCCTCCCACCCTCCCTATCCCACCCCTCTAGGTGGTCACAAAGCACTGAGCTGATCTCCCTGTACTATGTGGCTGCTTCCCATTAGCTATCTGTTTTACATTTGGTAGTGTATATATGTCCATGCCACTCTCTCACTTCGTCCCAGCTTACCCTTCCCCCTCCCCATGTCCTCAAGTCCATTCTCTGTATCTGCATCTTTATTCCTGTCCTGCCCCTACGTTCTTCAGAACCATTTTTTTTCTTTAGATTTCATATATATGTGTTAACATATGGTATTTGTTTTTCCCTTTCTGACTTACTTCACTCTGTATGATAGGCTCTAGGTCCATCCACCTCACTACAGTAACTGAATTCTGTTTCTTTTTATGGCTGTGTAATATTCCATTGTATATATGTGCCACATCTTCTTTATCCATTCATCTGTTGATGGACACTTAGGTTGCTTCCTTGTCTTGGATCTTGTAAGTAGACCTGCAGTGAACATTGTGAGACATGACTCTTTTTGAATTATGGTTCTCTCAGGGTATACGCTCAGTAGTGGGATTGCTGGGTCGTATGGTAGTTCAATCTTTAGTTTTTTTAATTAACATCTTTATTGGAGTATAATCAATTTACAATGGTGTGTTAGTTTCTGCTTTACAACAAAGTGAATCAGTTATACATATACATATGTTCCCATATCTCTTCCCTCTTGCATCTCCCTACCTCCCACCCTCCTTATCCCACCCCTCTAGGTGGTCACAAACCACCTAGCTGATCTCCCTGTGCCATGTGGCTGCTTCCCACTAGCTATCCACCCTACATTTGATAGTGTATATATGTCCATGCCACTCTCTCACTTCGTCACAGCTTACCCTTCCCCCTCCCCATATCCTCAAGGCCATGCTCTAGTAGGTCTGTGTTTTATTCCCATCTTACCCCTAGGCTCTCCATGACATTTTTTTTTTTCTTAGATTCCATATATATGTGTTAGCATACGGTATTTGTTTTATTCTTTCTGACTTACTTCACTCTGTATGACAGACTCCAGGTCCATCCACCTCACTATAAATAACTCAGTTTCATTTCTTTTTATGGCTGTGTAATATTCCATTGTATATATGTGCCACATCTTCTTTATCCATTCATCTGGTGATGGACACTTAGGTTGCTTCTATGTCCCGGCTATTGTAAATAGAGCTGCAGTGAACACTGTGGGACATGACTGTTTTTGAATTATGGTTTTCTCAGGGTATATGACCAGTAGTGGGATTGCTGGGTCGTATGGTGTTCTATTTGTAGTTTTTAAAGGAATCTCCATACTGTTCTCCATAGTTGCTGTATCAATTTACATTCCCACCAACAGTGCAAGAGGGTTGACCTTTCGCCACACTGTCTCCAGCATTTATTCTTTGCAGATTTTTTGATGATGTCCATTCTGACTGGTGTGAGATGATACCTCATTGTAGTTTTGATTTGCATTTCTCTAATGATTAATGATGTTGAGCATTCTTTCATGTGTGTCTTGGCAATCTGTATATCTTCTTTGGAGAAATGTCTATTTAGGTCTTCTGCCCATTTTTGGATTGGGTTGTTTGTTTTTTTGATATCGAGCTGCATGAGCTGCTTGTAAATTTTGGAGATTAATCCTTTGTCAGTTGCTTCATTTGCAAATATTTTCTCCCATTCTGAGGGTTGTCTTTT
The DNA here is from genome assembly GCF_026419965.1 of Kogia breviceps. Classification (NCBI taxonomy): domain Eukaryota; kingdom Metazoa; phylum Chordata; class Mammalia; order Artiodactyla; family Physeteridae; genus Kogia; species Kogia breviceps. Next base: position 73,561,495 of record NC_081318.1, read on the forward strand.
GGTCTTGTTATGGTTTCCTTTGCTGTGCAAAAGCTTTTAAGTTTCATTAGGTCCCATTTGTTTATTTGTGTTTTTATTTCCATTTCTCTAGGAGGTGGGTCAAAAAGGATCTTGCTGTGATTTATGTCATACAGTGTTCTGCCTATGTTTTCCTCTAAGAGTTTGATAGTGTTCGGCCTTACATTTAAGTCTTTAATCCATTTGGAGTTTATTTTTGTGTATGTTGTTAGGGAGTGTTCTAATATCATTCTTTTACATGTAGCTGTCCAGTTTTCCCATCACCGGTTATTGAGGAGGCTGTCTTTTCTCCATTGTATAATCTTGCCCCCTTTATCAAAGATAAGGTGACCATATGTGTCTGGATTTATCTCTGGGCTTTCTATCCTGTTTCATTGATCTGTATTTCTTTTTTTGTGCTAGTACCATACTGTCTTGATTACTGTAGCTTTGTAGTATACTCTGAAGTTTGGAAGCCTGATTCCTCCAGCTTCATTTTTCTTTCTTAGGATTGCTTTGACTATTCGTGGTCTTTTGTGTTTCCATACAAATTGTGCGATTTTTTGTTCCAGTTCTGTGAAAAATGCCAATGGTAGTTTGATAGGGATTGTATTGAATCTATAGATTGCTTTGGGTAGGATAGTCATTTTCACAATGTTAATTTTTCTAATCCAAGAATGTGGTGTTTCTCTCCATCTCTTTGTATCATCTTTATTTTTTTTCATCAGTGTCTTATAATTTTCTGCATACAGGTCTTTTGTCTCCTTAGGTAGGTTTATTCCTAGGTATTTAATTCTTTTTGTTGCAGTGGTAAATGGGAGTCTTTCCTTAATTTCTCTTTCAGGTTTTTCATCATTAGTGTATAAGAATGCAAGAGATTTCTGAGCATTAACTTTGTATCCTGCTACTTTACCAAATTCATTGATTAGCTCTACTAATTTTCTGGTCGTATCTTTAGGATTCTCTATGTATATTACCATGTCATCTGTGAATAGTGACAGCTTTACTTTTTCTTTTCTGATCTGGATTCCTTTTATTTGTTTTTCTTCTCTGATTTCTGTGGCTAAAACTTCTAAAACTATGTTGAATAATTGTGGTGATAGTGGACAATCCTGTCTTCTTCCTGATCTTAGAGGAAATCGTATGTTTTTTCACCATTGAGAAGAATGTTGGTTGTGCATTTGTCATACATGACCTTTATTATGTTGAGGTAAGTTCCATCTATGCCTACTGTCTAGAGGGTTTTTATCATAAATGGGTGTTGAATTTTGTCGAAAGCTTTTCTGCATATATTGAGATGATCATATGGTTTTTGTCTTTCTCTTTGTTCATATGGTGTGTCACATTGATTGATTTGCGTATATTGAAGAATCTTTGCATTCCTGAGATAAACGCCACTTGATCATGCTGTATGATCCTTTTAATGTGCTGTTGGACTCTTTTGAGGATTTTTGCATCTGTGTTCATCAGTGCTATTGGCCTGTGGTTTTCTGTCTTTGTGACATCTTTGTCTGGTTTTGGTATCAGGGTGATGGTGGCATTGTAGAATGAGTTTGGGAGTGTTCCTCCCTCTGCTATATTTTGGAAGAGTTTGAGAAGGATAGGTGTTAACGCTTCTCTAAATATTTGTTAGAATTCACCTGTGAAGCCATCTGGTCCTGGGCTTTTGTTTGTTGGAAGATTTTTAATCACAGTTTAAATTCCAGTGCTTGTGGTTGGTCTGTTTATATTTTTTATTTCTTCCTGTTTCAGTCTTGGAAAGTTGTGCTTTTCTAAGAATTTGTCCATTTCTTCCAGGTTGTCCATTTTATTGGCAGAAAGTTGCTTGTTGTAATCTCATGTTCCTTTGTATTTCTGCAGTGTCAGTTGTTACTTCTCCTTTTTTGTGTCTGATTCTGTTGACTTGAGCCTTCTCCCTTTTTTTTGATGAGAATGGCTAATGGGTTATCAATGTCGTTTATCTTCTCAAAGAATCACCTTTTCGGTTTATTGATATTTGCTATCATTTCCTTCATTTCTTTTTCATTTATTTCTGATTTGATCTTTATGATTTGTTTCCTTCTGGTAACTTTGGGCTTTTTAAAAATCTTCTTTCTCTAATTGCTTTAGGTGTAAATTTAGGTTTTTTATTTGAGATATTTCTTGTTCCTTGACGTAGGATTGTATTGTAGATTTTCCTCTTAGAATGGCTTTTGTTGCATCCCATAGGTTTTGGGTCGTTGTGTTTTCACTTTCATTTCTTTCTAGGTATTTTTGATTTCCTCTATGAATTCTTCAGCGATCTCTTGGTTATTTAATAGTGTATTGTTTAGCCTACATGTGTTTTTATTTTTTACAGATTTTTTTTCCTGTGATTGATATCTAGTCTTATAGGATTGTGGTTGGAAAAGATACTTGATACAATTTCAATTTTCTTAAATTTACCAAGGCTTGATTTGTGACCCAAGATACAGTCTGTCCTGGACAATGTGCCATGAGCACTTGAGAAGTAAGTGTATTCTGTTGTTTTTGGATGGAATGTCCTATAAATATCAATTAACTCCATCTTGTTTAATGTATCATTTAAAGCTTGTGTTTCCTTATTTAGTTTCATTTTTGGCTGATCTGTCCATTGGTGAAAGTGGGGTTGTTCAACTCCCCTTCTACAATTGTGTTATTGTTGATTTCCCCTTTTATGGCTGTTAGCATTTGCCTTATGTATTGAGGTGCTCCTATGTTGGGTGCATAAATATTTACAATGGTTATATCTTCTTCTTTAATTGATCCCTTGATCATTATGTAGTGTCCTTCTTTGTCTCTTGTAATAGTCTTTATTTTAAAGTCTATTTTGTCTGATATGAGAATTGGTACTCCATCTTTCTTTTGATTTCCATTTGCATGGAATATCTTTTTCCATCCCCTCACTTTCAGTCTGTATGTGTCCCTAGGTCTGAAGTGGGTCTCTTGTAGATAGCATATATACATGTCCTGTTGTTGTATCCATTCAGGCAGTCTATGTTTTTTATTGGGAGCATTTAATCCATTTACATTTAAGGTAATTATCGATATGTATGTTCCTATTACCATTTTCTTCATTGTTTTGGGTTTGCTATTGTAGGTCTTTTCCTTCTCTTGTGTTTCCTGCCTAGAGAAGTTCCTTTAGCATTTGTTGTAATGCTGGTTTGGTGGTTCTGAATTCTCTTAACTTTTGCCTGTCTGTAAAGTTTTTAATTTTTCCATGAATCTGAATGAGATCCTTGCAGTGTAGAGTAACCTTGGTTGTAGGTTTTTCTCCTTCATCACTTTAAATATGTCCTACCACTCCCTTCTGGCTTGCAAAGTTTCTTTTGAAAGTTCAGCTGTTAACCTTATGGGAATTCCCTGGTATGTTTTTTGTTGTTTTTCCCTCGCTGCTTTTAATATTTTTTCTTTGTATTTAATTTTTAATAGTTTGATTAATATGTGTCTTGGCATGTTTCTCCTTGGATTTATCCTGTATGAGACTCTCTGTGCTTCCTGGACTTGATTGACTATTTCCTTTCCCATATTAGGGAAGTTTTCAACTATAATCTCTTCAAATATTTTCTCAGTCCCTTTGTTTCTCTCTTCTTCTGGGACCCCTATAATTCGAATGTTCATGTGTTTAATATTGTCCCAGAGGTCTCTGAGACTGTCCTCAATTCTTTTCATTCTTTTTTCTTTATTCTGTTCTGCGGTAGTTATTTCCAGTGTTTTATCCTCCAGATAACTTATCTGTTCTTCTGCCTCAGTTATTGTGCTATTGATTCCTTCTAGGGAATTTTAAATTTCATTTATTGGGTTGTTCATCATTGTTTGTTTCCTCTTTTGTTCTTCTAGGTCTTTGTTAAATGTTTCTTGTATTTTCTTCATTCTATTTCCAAGATTTTAGGTCATCTTTACTATTATTACTCTGAATTGTTTTTCAGGGAGACTGCCTATTTCCTCTTCATTTGTTTGGTCTGGTGGATTTTTACCTTGCTCCTTTGTCTGCTGTTTGTTTCTCCTTCTTCTCATTTTTCTTAACTTACTGTGTTTGTGGGTTCCCTTTTCGCAGGCTGAAGTTCATAGTTTCCTTTGTTTTTGGTGTCTAGTCCCAGTGGATAAGGTTGGTTAAATTGGTTTTGTAGGCTTCCTTGTGGAGAGGACTGGTGCCTGTGTTCTGGTGGATGAAGCTGGATCTTGTCTTTCTGGTGGGCAGGACCGTGTCTGGTGGTGTGTTTTGGGCTGTCTGTGACCTTATTATGATGTTAGGTAGCGTCTTTGATAATGGGTGGGATTGCATTCCTGTGTTGCTAGTTGCTTGGCACAGGGTGTCCAGCACTGTAGCTTTTTGGTCATTGAGTGGAGCTGGATGTTAGCATTCAGTTGGAGATCTCTGGGAGAGCTTTTGCTGTTTGATATTACATGGAGCCAGGGGGTATCTGGTGGACAAATGTCCTGAAATGGGCTCTCCCAGTTCAGAGGCACAGGCCTTATACCTGGCTAGATCACCAGGACCCGGTCATCCAGACGGCTCAGAAGGAAAGGGAGAAACAAACAAAGAAACAAATAAATAAAGTCATTAAAATAAAAAAAAATTTTAAATTATTAAAATGTTAAAAAGTAATTAAAAAAAACAAAAAAAAGAAAGAAAGAAAGGAAGAAGAAAACAACCAAACCAAAAAAGAATAAATTCACCAATGACAACAAGCGCTAAATACTATTCTAAAAAAAAAAAAAAAAAACGGAAAGACAGAATGCTAGGACAAATGGTAAAAGCGAAGCTATACAGGGAATATCTCACAAAGAAGCATACACACTCACAAAAAGAGAAAATGAAAAAAATATATATATTTATATATTAAAAAAAGAAAAATGGAAGAGAGCAACCAAATCAATAAACAAATCTACCAATGGTAATAAACTCTAAATACGAAACTAAGAGAAACATAAAACCAGAAACAAATTAGATGCAGAAAGGAAACCCCAAGTGTACAGTTGCTCCTAAAGTGCACCGCCTCAATTTTGGGATGATTCGTTGTCTATTTAGGTATTCCAGAGATGCAAGGTACATCAAGTTGATTATAGAGGTTTAATCTGCTGCTCCTGAGGCTGCTGGGAGAGCTTTCCCTTTCTCTACTTTGTTGGCACAGTTGCTGGGGTTCAACTTTGGATTTGGCCGTGTCACTGTGTGTAGGTCGCCTGAGGGCATCTCTTCCCCCCACCCCAGACAGGACGGGGTTAAAGGAGCAGCTGATTAGGTGGCTCTGGCTCACTCAGGCTGAGATGAGTGAGGGGTACGGAATGACGGGTGAGCCTGCGGCTGCAGAGGCCAGTGTGACGTTGCACCACCCTGAGGCACGCCATCTTTATCATGGGACCCTGGCAGTGGCGGGCTGCATAGGCTCCCGGGATGGGACGTGTGGATAGTGACCTGCGCTTGCACACAGGCTTCTTGGTGGATGCAGCTGCAGCCTTAGCATCTCATGTCCGTCTCTGGGGTCTGCGCTGATAGCCACAGCTCGCGCCCATCTCTGGAGCTCGTTTAGGCGGTGCTCTGAATCCCCTATCCTCCCGCACCCCATAGCAATGGTCTCTTGCCTCTTTGGCAGTTCCAGTCTTTTTCCTGGACTCCCTCCTGGCTAGCCGTGGTGCACTATCCCTTTTCAGGCTGTGTTCACGCAGCCAACCCCAGTTCTCTCCCTGGGATCTGACTTCTGAAGCCCAAGCCTCAGCTCCCAGACCCCACCCACCCTGACGGGTGAGCAGATAAGCCTCTCAGGCTGGTGAGTGCCGGTGGGCACCAATCATCTGTGTGGGAATCTCTCCTCTTTGCCCTCTGCACCCCTGTGGCTGGGCTCTCCTCTGTGGCTCCAAAGCTTCCCCCTTGTCCCACCCACCGTCTCCACCTTTGAAGGGGCTTCCTAGTGTGTGGAAACCTTTCCTCCTTCACAGCTCCCTCCCCAAGGTGCAGGTGCCGTCCCTATTCTTTTTTCTCTGCTCTTTCTCTTTTCTTTTGCCCTACCCAGGTACGTGGTGAGTTTCTTGCGTTTTGCTAAGTCTGAGTTCTTCTGCCAGCATTCAGTAGGTGTTCTGTAGGAGCTGTTCCACATGTAGATGTATTTCTGATGTATCTGTGGCGAGGAAGGTGATCTCCACATGTTACTCCTCTGCCATCCTGAAGATCTCCCGGTAATGTATTTCTGATTGTCGGTTGACGAAAAGTCTACAGAGCAGGAACGTATTTTTAGGCCTTTCATATATAAAAGACTGGGGTTCTGGGTTAGATTTATCTTTTGGCAGATCACTTGGATTTGATAAATTTAGCGTCTGTTCTAAAATAACATAGATATGCATATATGGCACCTTATGAGAATTCTATTTAGCATATACTACAAGGGATAACACGTTTCCAAATGGGTCAGCTACTACTTCTATAGTTTAGAATTGATATTTTCTTTTCTATCTTGAAAATAGACCAAGTGACAATGAAAACCTGACAAAACGGACTTTTTAATTCTATTTTTTTTTCTCTTTTTTTTAGCCTGATGCTGGGTAGGGGTTTGAGGGGGGGTAAGCATTATCAGGGAGAAGTAAACTTCATCCAGCAGAATTTTCTGGTCATTTTAACCCTTGGGAAGGGAACCCAGTTTTGTTTCCCATTCTTGTACTCTGGGAGAGCAGAAAGGGAGCATTTCAGTATAAGTACTTTTCACCCATGCGGTGGACAAGTACATCACTTAACAGTGCACATGCTTGTAGGTAAATGTATACTTCAGTAAGTGTAATGAAACCTTGCTGAACTGTGGTGAAGCAATTTAGACCATTTACTCCACTTCACTATTGAAGAATTTCACTATAAGCAACTTTACAAAGAGGGAGATTATAGAAAAACACACTGTGTGGCAAGCACTTTAGATGGCTTATATAATGTCAAAATGCAAGTCTTCTTTCAATTTATCAGGAATTTTCCCTTGATATTATAGATGTTATTAAATTGAAAACCACAAATGCCACACTAATTTGGGTAAAATATATGTTATCTTCATAGCAGAAGGGGTAATATAAATTTTAAAAATACCCTTAGAAGATACTTCCCATTCATACTTTATTACTTCTCTGTTTTTCTGTAATGTATTTAAACAGCTGTTGCAGTTTACCCTATACATATTTTAAAATGTAGTCACCCACATTGTTATTTTATCAACTAGATGGTGTAGATTAGTATTAGTTATTTACAACCTCTTCCTACCTGGTCCTTTTTTAGGCTAAGGAGGAAAGAGACTCCCAGGAACATGTTTATTATTTGTTTTGTGGAGGGGCTAATGGGTGAAGATATAAATTGGATAAATTTCTTTAAATAAGAAAAGAACAGAGACACTAAAGGGGGATTGGAGTTTGAGGAGAAAAAGGAAGGAGTTTCAGGTGATAGGAAAATGGAAGATAATCTGAGGGATTTCAAAGAAAGATAAAAGGGATCAGGGGTAAGAGGGAAAGAGTTTTAAAGATTTGTTGTGTCATCTATTATGTAACTCATTTCTTAGCCACCCCAGAAAACCTCTAGTAAAATTCAGTTGTTGGTCCATGCTTTTGGAGTGTTTATGTTTGTTTACAATTTTGGATGTATGTGTGAGGCTGGCTTTAAAGTGTCAGTGGCTATGAAAAGAGTGGAAACCTTTTAGAGTTTTGGGTAAAATAAGCAGTGGTATACTAAGTAGTAGAATACAGTTTGCTTGGGTAGGAAGGAATATTTTATCATTTATTTCGAATTTTCTGTGCTGGGTGATAATAAAAAGCAGATTTTTTTTTCACTTTTATTTTGTTTTTGAATTTGCTACGAATGTGTCTCCTGATTACAGTCTTCCAGGCAGACTGCTCCTCCCACCCTCCTACCTTGGTCTGTCATTATAAATAAGCAAAAACTCTAATTTAAAATAAGGTAAATGTTGTAGGAATTTCAATCAGAAGCTTATCACTCTTTTTTTTCAGATGTTCTGTACCAACTCAGAGGTCGTCTCAGGAACCTAAGTGACCAATACGCTTCAAAGTCCCTGGTGAGTTTGGTCCTAATTTGTAGCCATTCTATTGTACTTGTAGATCGGAGGCAGTTCCCAAAATAAGGAATGTGGAGAACGATGTTCTTGTCCTCCTGGTAGCTGAAATTCCTTTGTATGTTGATTTCTTAGCACATGTAAAGAGTTCAGAATAGGTTCTTGGGTTTGTTTTTTAGTTTTTGTCCTTTCTTTCTCATTTCCCTCCTGTTTTTATTTCTCTTATTTTATGTCTACCTGTTCTTTCTTTCTGGCTCTATTTTCCATACGTAAAATAGTGGATCATCAGTGACCAGTGAAGTTATGAAGGGATATAGTTAGAGCACCCACTGGTAACTTTTCTGGTTTCTTCATCGCTGGTCAAACTCAAGTTTAATGAATTTCAATTTCAGTTTTCTTTTGTTGGGGCAATCAAAAGGAAGAGCCAGGGAAAAAGAACATGAGGGAAAATGAGTAAGCAAGGATACTACGGTGGAAATAATGAGGGTAAGGCCATAAAAGTTACATTAGGCATTTGTTTCCAATACACTGTCCTCTCTTTCACCTTGTCTGTACTTGCAGAATATTTATAATTTATTATAAATTATAATTTATAAATGTATTTATTTATTATAAATTTATAATTTATTAAAATATTTAGAAATCTTAGTTGCTTGCTTTTTTTTAAATGTAAACTTAGATTTCCTCTCACAGTAAATAACTGCGTTCAATTGCTAAAGTTGGAGTTTTGTTGCTAGTTGTGTTGCTTCAGTTATATTGTACGGAGGCGAAAAAAGCTGGTGACAGCAAACACAGATTCCTCTCATGGTCTCTTAGGTCATTTGTGCCTTGTTTCCTTTTCTCCTTCTACTTTCACTTACTGCTGAAGGGTCCTGGTCATTTGTGGTGTACCTTTGCTCTTGTGATAGGATCTCACTGAACTCCACCTAGGGGTGGTGTCCTGTGGGTGTGAATGGTAGCCTGAAGCTTGTGCCTGGGCTGCCAAGACTTGGAACAGTCACCTTCCTTCTTAATGCCAAACTTTGGTGGCGCTATTTTTGACCATTTGTAAACAACTGAACTACAGCTAAAACAGGGGTCATCAAACTTTTTCTGTAAAGGACCAGATAGTGAATATTTTAGGCTTGCAGGTATCTAGTGGAAAAAAAAATGTGCAACCTAAAAGTTGAGAATTATGTTTTATTCAGTGGACATACTGAGGACTTAAGCCTGGGAGACAGCCTCTCAGCTAGTTCTGAGGGACTGTTCCGAAGAGGTAAGGGAGGAGCCAGGATATACAGGAGTTTTTGCAAAAACAAAACAAAACAAGACAAAACAGGTAGTCAGAACATCAAAAGATTACTGTTAATCTTTTGAAGAAGATTTGAAGAAAAACAGACACGCAAGATAGTGAATTTAGCATTTTTCTATGCCTGGGAACAAGCAAGAGTCTGGGCTCATTTAAATCCTTCCTTTGATATGCACTTTAACTATTTAGGATCGGGTATCCTGCTTTTATTTACCCTGAGTCCCCTCAGGGTGCACAGTTGGGGGTGGCTGCAGTGGCTGAGGGCTTGATGGCTACAACATCCTTTGTTTACTGATATGGCAGGTGACATTCTTCCTCAACATGGGCAATATAGTGTCTGTCTATTTAACTTTGCTGTTGCAGTGCAAAAGAAGCCATAGATAATGATAAACAAATGGGTGTGGCTGCATTCCAATAAAATTTAATTATGGACACTGAAGTTTGAGTTTCCCAAACTTTTACATGTCATGAAATATGTTCTTCTTTTGATTTTTTCAACCATTTACAAATGTAAAAACCATTCTTAATTTGTAGGCTGTACCAAAACAGGGAGCAGGCTAGATTTGGCCTGCAGACTGTAATTTGTTGGATGTGAACTAGAACATTATTCTTTGCCATGTTATTCTGCACCACAAATTTAGTGGTTTAAAACACTGTTTATTTATTTAGCTTGCCATTTGTTGGTCAGCAATTTGGATGGCCTCTACTGGGCGGTTCTTGACTAGTTTCATGTATGTGTCTGTGGTCAGCTGTTGGTCATATAGTTAGCTCTGTTTCTAGGGGTTACTGGCTATTGGCTGGGGTAATCAAGGCGATTGAAGGTCATGTATCTTTCATCAGCTAGCAGGCTAGCCTATGCTTGTTCACATGGTGGTTCTAAGAGAAGCCAAAATAGCCAAGCCTCTATGTCTGAGTACTTTTCGAGGTTCTGTGCTGTCCATTATGCTACTGTCTCATTGGCTGAAACAAGTCACATGGCCAAGTCCAGCATGTGGGAGAGGACTAACTAACTAAGGTATGGATACAGGCAAGTGTGAACAGTTAGAGTCTTACTGCCATAACCTACCATAGAAGCCCCCTGTCATGATGATTTTTATCCCTTCCATAGGTAAAATACATTTCCTCCCTCCTAAAACCCCCTAAGTTTCATCTAGTCACAACATCAGGCTCAAAGTCCAGGATCTTTTGATATATAATGATGTCTGAAATAAGTTTTTGGATGCAGCTCTTCTTTATCTCGTTGCACTAAAAAGATAAGTTACAACATACAGTGTTAAGACAAGAACATGATAACTACAATAGAGAGAACCATTTGAAAGGGGAAGAATGGGGGACATATAGCAGTCACTGGTCCATAGAAATTCTGAAATCCTGCCAGGCGTGTGCTGCCAGATCCCACCAGATCTCCTGTTCGCCAGGATCAGGAGATTTTCCTTGATTAGGCTGAGACTCAGCTTCCTGGGAGTGTTTCTCCTGTCTGTTGTTTTTTTTACAGCTCTCTGGGAGTGGTACCCTAGTCCATTGTTCTTCACAGTTCTTTACTCTGACCTCTGAGATGTCATACCTTATTTATAAAAAATGGATTGTGTATGCAGCTGAATATCGTCCTCAGCCTTCTTCATTCTTATGGAGTTTGGGGGGCCCAGAGGCTCTTTTTAGTTTGAGCTGATGTGGTCTCTTTCAACCCAGGATTGCTGTGCTTTTATCAGTGTAATTGACTTCAACATTCTGAGAGCTTCCTATGAATCTGATTGAGGTCTAGAAGCCACATTCACAATTCTTATAGAGACGGTTTTCTTTTTTACTTGGGTGTGTCAGGCTGCTGGGGGAAGCACCCTGAAGAATTTTGAAAGTCATTGGTTTTTTTTAATTTTTGGTCTGAGAATGTCTACTATAAATGTCCTTAAAAATTTTAGAGTTGTTAACAAAGGACTTACAGTCACACTTTGATTTGATCTTTATCCTGAAACTATTTATTACTCTGACATTTTTTTTACTGACTGGGGAGATTGAAGATAAAGAACAGTTAACTCTTTGCCCAGCATGTCCTGGCCCCTCTATATTCCCCCTAAGTTCTGCTTGCAAAAAGAACTTTCTTGAGCTCATCTCTCCTTTCCAGTACCTTACCATAGGCAGCTAAAGGAAGCCAATTGACAAGTTTAGCTTTTTGTGAGGTGATCTCCCTAGCCAAATCCAGAAGTTTATGAGCTATTACGGGCAAAGTTTTTATTATTTCACAACTACGTAACTTAGGTCACTATTTTTCTAGCCTGCTATAGCCGTTTCCTTATCACTTTCATAGCCTCTGCTAACTGCACTCACCACTTTTCCAGTTGGCATAGTTTCTTTGCAGCTTTTCCAGCCTCCACTAACCACCTATTCCAAAGCTAATGCCACATGTTTTGGACTTTTGTTACAGAAGCACCGTACTTCTTTGTACTAATTTCTTTATCAGTTCTTGTTTCAGCAAAACAAAGCATTCCAAAACTTAGTGGCTTAAAACAATCATTTGTGTCACTCATGTGCTTACTCACTTAGTGGCTTAAAACCATCATTTGTGACACATGTGTACTGGAAAATCTGAGCTAGGCTCAGCAGGGCAGAACTTGGCTGGTCTTGGCTGGACTCACTCATACATCCACAGTCTTTGACAGTTAGAGAAGAGGCTTGACTTCAAGTGTTGGCTGGCTGCTGAGGGGCAACAGGGAGACTGGGCCACATGTCTTTCATTATCAAGCTGGCTAGCCTGGGCTTGTTCAAGCAGTGGTGATGGTAAGGATTCCAAGATCAGCCAGAGAGGGCCAGCCCCAATGTGCAAGCACTTTTTAAGTCTCTGCTGTGTCACATTTACTGTTGTCACATTGGTTAAAGCAAATCACATGGCCAAGTCCAGACCAAAGTGAGTGTGGAATTACCCGAGGGCTTACACTGAAGGAAGGGATGATTACAGAAAGGTGTGAACAAATTCGGGGCTATCATGGCAACAATCTGCTTGCTAGTCTTATGCTAAATAGAACAGACTACAATCTGACACATAGAAAGCCTGCCAAGTTTCTATGCTAGCAAAAGAGCTGCCAACGTGCTAAAAGGTCACTATGTTTGCTGAAATTGCACGTTTTGGGTGACTGGTTATGCAGCTTGTTGATACAGATGTGGAAAATTCAAGTTATGGCTCCAAATTTGGTAAATGATACTTGCTGAATATCAGGACTATATAGATTTCTCTGCTTTTGGAGCTTGAGCTATCAAAAATGCAAGGGGAGAGAAAGAAAAATGCTTCTGAGGGTAGACAGTGTGAAAAATAACAAAAATTAATACTATCTAACATTTACAGAGTTGTTGGTCACATGCCAGATACCGTGCTAGTAGCTTTCATGGATTATGTCATTATCTCTTTTAACAACAGAAAAATTAACATTGAGAATATGAAAAGGATTTTGTTTTTTTTTTTAGATCTAGGGAGCATGACCTCCTCTCAGTATAATGAGAAAGCTTTTACATTATGGTGCTAAGGATTAGGGGATCTCTTTTCAAACATCACTGGTGGGAGATTGGAGTTTATAGAAAAGTGTAGGGGACTACACTTTACTTTGGGGTTTACTGGTCATTTGTTCCATTTCCTAATTGCATGAGTATTACTGTTTGGGGCAGTTTCCATCTTTATAATGAATCCAGCTGAAACTGAAGTCCTTTCCTTTAGCCGTTATCCAGTAAAACTTTCTAGTATAATAATTGGCTCTTGGGAAGACAGCATATTGTGATTCTCTTTGCATATTTCTCATCCATTCTTTATTGACCCCAAAATGCAAAAGAAGAAAATAACAGATTTTCCCGGAATGAAATATTTGCTTTTCATGATTAACGTAATTTATGAGGATTCACAGAAAAGTTAGCAAAGAAGTGACAAGGAGTTAAGACTTGAGTAGAAGAGTAAAGAAGTAGAATTATTAAAGGTGTTTTTCTTCAGAAACTTAGGTCAAAGTGAAGATTAGGATGGAGGACGCAGACCAGGAATATATCAACCTATCAAGAATATAACAATATATCAACGGCTTCCCTTTAAATAGATAGAAACTGACATACACACACGCAATTGGAATTGAGAGATGGATGGGTGGGGGGTAAATGTAAAGACATAAAACTGATAACCAAACTTTATTTTTGTATTTAAAAAGCAGTACTTTCTCCATGAGAGAAAAAGCGTTTTTTTTGTTTTGTTTTTTGTGCGGTAGGCGGGCCTCTCACTTCTGTGGCCTCTCCCGTTGCGGAGCACAGGCTCCGGACGCGCAGGCTCAGCGGCCATGGCTCACGGGCCCAGCCGCTCCGCGGCATGTGGGATCTTCCCGGACCGGGGCACGAACCCATGTCCCCTGCGTCGGCAGGCGGACTCTCAACCACTGCGCCACCAGGGAAGCCCGAAAAAGCGTTTTTTTAAAAAAAATTAAGCTGAGTTATAAGCAAGAAAAAAAATTTGTAGAGTGTCTCAAGTGTTCAAGTTTGTGACTCTAAAGTACAATATATAACTGGCTAACTATGGCAAAAGTAAATGAGAAACTTCAGCAGTTAAGAAGGTACGTTACTATAGACTGATAGACATATATACCAGACTGAACAAATGGAAAATTCTTAAACCCTTACAGAAAAACCAGCACGTTGACAATATAGTTCAGTGTTGAAGGAAGGTAATAAGTCCACTCGATTGTGGAATGCTTAATTTTTTTAAACCTTGATTTCCTCCTTTTTCTTTCAAGAATATTGATGCTTTTGTTATTGTGATATGACTTGCAGAAATTCTTATTAGTTTTACTTTTTAATTTTGAAAAATGTCAAACCTTCAGAAAAATTATAGAAACTTTACTGAATTCTAGAACACCCATATACATTTCACCTAGATTTATCAATATTTTCTCAGATTTTTATCTCTTTATGAATATGCATAATTATCATCTATCTATCTCTATCTACCTAATCATGATGAATTATTTGAGAGTAAGTTGAAGATGTCATGACTCTTTGGCCCTAAATACTTGAAGCATATATGTCCTTACAGCCTCATGTATTCATTCCATTTAATACAGCTTAATTATAAAATTCAGGAAATTTAACATTTATACAACACAAATTACCTAATATACAGTCCATGTTCAGATTTTTACAATAGTACTAATAATGTTCTTTAGAGAAAAAGAAACAAATAGAACAAAATACCCTTTTTCCTATCTCGGCATCAATCCAGAATTATATATTGTGGTTACTTATTGTGTCTCTTTAGTCTCTTTTAATCAGGACCAGCCCATCAATCCTTTTGTTTTTTTCATGATATTTTGAAAATAACAGGCCAGTTGTTTTGTATAACATCCCTGAATTTGTGTTTGATTGTTTCCTCATGATTAGATTCAGGTTGTGCATTTCTGTCAGGAGTACTGTTTACATGGTGTTGTCCTTCTCAAACATATGACCCCATGTCACACAATGTCAGTTTATCTCATTATTGGTGATGCTAACTTCACTACTTTCATAAGGAGGTGTCTGCAACTGTCTCTACTTAAAGATGCCATTCCCTTTGCTAACTAATATGTAAACCAAGAGGAGATATTTAGGTCCTATTCCCCAACTAACTTTTGTCCAGAGGCTGTAACATTTACTGATAATTTTTGCCTAAATCAGTTATTACTATGTTAGTTACCAAATATTTTATTTTTACCAATTTTGATCAAGCGGAAATTTTTACCAGTGATTTTTTTTAAAAAAGAGTGTAAAACAAATTATCACAGGGATTAATACATCTGTAGACAACCAGAAGGGCACAGTATTACTACAGGTAATTAATCTGGAAAGGCAAAAAAAAAAAGAATAACTCCATTGAAGAACGAAGCTATTGCAACAAATGCTCTGAATTTTTCATCAAGCAGCAGAATGGTAATAAGTTAGGTCTATGAAGTGTAATGCGTGCATCAGCCGTTTCCCCCTGCATAATCTTAAACTGCTTTGCATTTATTCACAATCATGCACAGTAATAATCAGGAAAATGTTTGGACTGTACAAAAAAAAGAGCTTGGCACCAAGTATAATAGAACAGAAATATGAAAACAAGGGAACCAGGTAAGGCATTTAAGATTGGAAGATGTTTACATAAAATTTCTAAAGCAATTGATAAATGATACTACTTATATTACTAGGTTTTCTTTCTTTATTTCTGGCTAATTTTGTTAATAAACTGCAGATTTAGATTAGTCTCCGTTGCATCTAGTGAATTCAAAAAAGAGTGACTCTGCAATAAAGTGTCTATCATGTGTTGCTGAATAAAATGTGTATTTTGTGCAACCTGAGATTGAAGGCTTTCTCAGCTTCTTGGAGTTTTAAATTAGACAGCCCCCACTTCTTGCAGACACAGTTGCTTATTTGTCAGTTTGATTTATCTTAAGCAGGAGCTAAAACTGTATTAAAATCTTCTGTTAAGCATGTAAAATTCCACCTATATACAGTCAGTAAGCTAAACATCTCTAATAAAAGACAGCTGTGTTCTCATTGGAAGCAAAAATAGGATAGTAAGAGATTTGTTTCTGTGAAGGAGGATATGAAAAGTGTTAGAAACCAAGTGTCTTCTCTTTATAAAATGGAGCTGATATAGAAGGCAATAAAAATATTTTTCATGATTTTTTTAAAGTACAGATAAAATAACCGGTGAATCTGTGTATTCAGTTGTTGATCAGTTTAGTGATGGGCTGAAAAATTAGTGAATTAATGAGTGTCCTATGCTTTATTCATTATTTCACTATATTTTTTCCTTTATGGTTGCACCTCTCTGAGAATAAACCCAGAATATAAAGTTACATAACATTGATGGTTTTATAATTATTGTTTTCATATAATTTCAGAGATTATTTTTGGCTTCTTAACATTTTTGTTTTGCTCATTTATTTGTACATGTTAAATTTTTAAAATTCCATTAGATAAATTAAAAATGTTATGAGTATGGATTTTTAGCCTTAAAAATATGTAACCAAAGAGAATGGCCCATTTACCCTAGACTTGATTAGCTATCTGATTAACTATCTTGTAAATTTTTGTCTATATGTATAGCATAATGTACATGAAAGGAAACAAACGTTAAAACTGATGACTTCATGTTAAGAAACTTAACCCGAAATTAAGGCAATGTGGTTTGATTACAGCTTAGTCTCTAGAATTCTAGAATTCTTTAGAATTCACCACCTGATTATGGTGGTGTATTGAAATTCTAGGATTCATTCATTTATTCATCTTGAACATTTATTTAGTGCTGACACATAGAAATTGTTTAATAAACAGTCATTATAATGCTTTTAATGCATTATACACATCCACATGTTCATTTTGATGACATGGATTCCTCACAGATTGCATATATTATAAAACAAAATTTAAATTTCAATATGGTTTTATGTTTATTTCATACATTTAATAAATATTTGAGGGCCATCCATCAGCCAGGCACTGTACCAGTCTCCAGAAATACATCTCTGGGTAAGATATATGGACCCTCAGCCTTCAGGGAGCTTATATTTTTAGAAGAAAGACAGAAAAGAATTAAGTACACAGGTAAACAACATAATTAAATATTTTCATGAACCATGAAGGAAAAGTGCCCCGAGTAACTGGTCTTGGCAATTAAGTGTGTGCCTGTGTGTGTGTGTGCATACCTCTGTGTGTTTGTGTGTATGTATATATATATATGGATGTGTTCTGTGTGTGCATGTGTATGTACAGTTGACCCTTGAACAATGAGGAGGTTAGGGGCACTGACCTCTGCCACAGTCAGAAATCTGCATATAACTTTTGACTCCCCCAGATCTTAACTACTAATAGCCTACTGTTGACCAGAAGCCTTACCTGTAACATAAACTGTTAACACACATTTTGTATGTTACATGTATTATATACTGTATTCTTATAATAAAGTATGCTAGAGAAAATAAAATGTTACTACAAAAATCATGAAAAAATACATTTATAGTACTGTACTGTATTTATTGATACTATAAGTTTATATCATATGTTTAAGATGAATGTTCTATCATTACCTATGTCAATGCTGTCTTATAAGATAAAAAACACTGTAGATATTATACATATTACTAATACTAGACATCAAAAAATGATAATGTAAAAAAGAAATTCATACTTATTTACAGGTATAGTGTTATTCATGCATTGATAATGAAGAAGCAGCAATATGTTTGCTAGTATAATCGATACAACTTCTTCACAGTAGCCTAGCTTATACATTAATGAATGAATTGAATACAGTTTTTATGGGATACATTATTACCATGTACATAGTACATTTTTGAAAACATTGTTACATTTTTCAAAAAACCACTTACTTGTGATGATAGGCTGACATGCAGTTTCTCTAATTATAAGAGAGAGAGGCATACTGTATGGTAATGTAATTCTTTGAAAGTTATAAAACAGTGTTAGAAAATTAGCATGTTAATTTTATATTAAACATCATTCACCTTATGCCTATGTCAGGATAGGCTATCCACTTCAAATACAGGTCTTGCACATGATTTTCTACATGATGAATGCTTAGGCAATGATGATGATGGCACAAAAATGTCTCATACAATTCTTGCTGTACAGTTACTAGATTTTCACGCGAAGACACACAGGTACCCAACAGATACATTTATTAACTGTATGGCATGATAATTATTTACTCTTCATGAAGTGGAAGTGGATCATTTAAAATGTTTTCATCCTCATCATCTTCATGTTGAGTAGGCTGAGGAGGAGGAGGGAGAGGAGGGGCTGGTCTTGCTGTCTCAGGGGTGGCAGAGGCAGAAGACGTGGAGGAGGTAGAAGGGGAGGAAGGAGAGGCAGGTACACCTGGTGTAACTTTATGGAAATACACTATAATTTCTGCCCGACTTTTTTGCTTTTTCATTTCTCTAAAAATGTTTCTATATGGTACCAGTCCTTCTTCTACCATTTGCTTTAGTTTCAGTGCCTGTATCATGGAAGGGTCCGTGTCATACAAAGAAGTCAAAAGCAGTCTTGGATAATTGGAACTCTTCCAGTTATTGTCTAACATCAGTCTTTTTCTGGCACTGCTTCTTCTATGACTTCTTCCTCCTCTGGCATTGGTTCAGAAGCACACACTCCATCAAGTCATCTTCTGTTAATTCTTCTGGTGTGGTGTCTATAAGCTGTTGAATTTCTTCAAGATCCATATCTTGAAATCCTTGAAACAGGTTATGGCCACCTGTTTTGCCATAACCACAATCTCTTTCATGATTTCCTTGATAGGCTCTTCTGTAAATCCTGTGCAGTCATGCATAACCTCTGAACACAGTTTTCTCCAGCAGGAATTTATTATTTTGGGCTTGATGGCTTTCATAGCTCTATTAACAAAGATGGCATCTTCAATGGTGTAATCCTTGCAGACTTTTATGATGTTCTCTCTATCAGGGTTTTCTTCCACAGTATTGAAAAGCCTTTCCCTAGAATACCATATGTAATGAGTCTTAAAACTCCTTATGACCCCCTCATCTACAGGCTGAATTAAAGATGTGTTTGGGGGCAAGTAGACCACTTTGATGCCTTTGGTGTTGAACTCATGGAGTTCTGGGTGATCCAGGGCGTTGTCCAATATCAAAAGAACTTGAAAAGGCAATCCCATACTGGTAAGATAGTTCCTGTCTTTAGGGACAAAGCATCAATGCAACCAATCCAGAAAAAAATCCTCTCACTTCTGTGGCCTCTCCCGTTGCGGAGCACAGGCTCCGGACGCACAGGCTCAGTGGTCATGGCTCACGGGCCCAGCCGCTCCGTGGCATGTGGGATCTTCCCAGACCGGGGCATGAACCCGTGTCCCCTGCATCGGCAGGCAGACTCTCAGCCACTGCGCCACCAGGGAAGCCCCACATGGCATTTTAAGCTGATTTTAAATAATGATTTTAATAATGACTTTATGTTTGTTTACATTTCTCTCAACTGAAAATGGCGTCATGTACAGTCTGTGTTTGTGTGCATAAGTTTGATAAATTTTAACTTTTTATAATAGATTTGTATGTGTTTTATGTTAGTAAATGATAGACTAGTATCTATATATTTTATACATTCATGACATACCTTTTTATTAATTTTTTGGTATTTCTAGGCCATGTGCTCTGTGAGTTTTTTCAAATTGTCACAAATCTCCATTTTTCTAATATATTTATTAAAAAAATTTGTGTGTAAGTAGACTCGTGAAATTCAAACCTGTGTTGTTCAGGGGTCATCTGTATTTACGTATGTGATACTATGGATTGGGTAGTCAGAGAAGTCCTCTCTGGAGGGCATCATGTAGACCTGAAGAATGAGAAGAAATCAGTCACATAAAAGGGTGTGGAATGTTGTTCCAGAGGCAATCTTTAGGATTTAATATGACTTTATGATAGTTTTATGATAGTTTTATGATTTTTAAGTTTGGAAATAACCAGATAACCCATCTAGTCCCCTAAGGCCCCAGAACTTCAAATTACTTACCCAAAGTTACACTAGCCAAGACTGGAATGCAGAGGTGGCTGCTACTCTGTAAAACAGAGTCAATTAAATACGTAAAGACATAAAAGCAGAAAATTATCATGTGCGGTATTAAGGGAATGGAGTCGGAAGCTTAGAAAAAGCAGATCTCTTGCATCTTCACATTTTCCATTTCATCTAAACTCAGTGAAGAGTTTAAAATTGAATATAGGTAAGTTGGCTAAAAAACTATAATTCTGAGTCATCAGCAGCATATCTGAAAGGAACAACACAGCCAAGCCTGGCAGCTCCTATTTTTCAGATTAGAAATTAACTGCTATGCTGTCAGGATGAAATGGTATGTTTTATTATTGAAAAGGCAGCTCTGTTAGCTTCTTTGGGCCACAAGGGCGCATTTATTTAATTACTTCTTCCAGGACACTATGTGGATCCCTAGTGACCAGGCCAAATTATAGCACCTTAAAAGGTGAGCAACACATTCACTTTGATGGATAGTACTTTCCTTCCATTTATTCTTTACTTTCCTTCCATTTATTCATTTTTTTTTCACTAAATAGATAAATAATGGAGGAATCCAGTTTCTTTTCACCTCGGTTGAAAATAGCTTAGGGCCAGAGCATTTTTGATTCACTGTTAATAAAATAATATGATATAGAAATGAAAAGTAAAACAAATCTTCTGAATGAGGAACACAAGACTTGTTTTAGATTCCTTAAAAAAATTCTTCAACAGACTTTATTTTAAAAAAAATTTATTTATTTATTTATTAATTTTGGCTGCATTGGGTCTTCGTTGTTGCACACAGGCTTTGTCTAGTTGCGGTGAGCGGGGGCTACTCTTCATTGTGGTACGCGGACTTATTGTAATGGCTTCTCTTGTTGTGGAGCATGCGCTGTAGGTGCACAGCCTTCAGTAGTTGCGGCACGTGGGCTCAGTAGTTGTGGCTCGTGGGCTCTAGAGCACAGGCTCAGTAGTTGTAGCACACAGGCTTAGTAGTTGTGGCACATGGGCTTAGTTGCTCCCTGGCATATGGGATCTTCCCGGACCAGGGCTTGAACCCGTGTCCCCTGCGTTGGCAGTGGACTCCCAACCACTGTGCCACCAGGGAAGTCCCCCAGACTATTTTATAGTGCAGTTTTAGGTTCATGGCAAAATTGAAAAGGAGGTACAGAGATTTCCCATATACTCCCTCCACAACCTCCCCCAAGCCTCTCCTACTATGAACAACCCCCCCACACCAACCCCAGAATAGTCCATTTGTTGAAATTGATGAACCAACATTGACACATCATTATTACTCTAAGTCCATACTTTACATTAGGGTTCATTCTTGGTATTGTACATTCTATGGGTTTTGGCAAATGTATAATGACATGTACCCACCATTATCATATACTGAATAGTTTCTTTCACTGCCCTAAAAATCCTCTGTGCTCTGCCTGTTCATCCCTCCCTCCTCCATAGTCTTTGACAGCTACTGATATTTTTACTGTCTCCATGATTTTGCTTTATCCAGAATTTCATATAGTTGGAATTGTACAGTAGGTAGTATTTTCAGATTGGCTTTTTTTACTTAGCAATATACATTTAAGGTTCCTCCATCTCTTTTCATGGCTTTGATAGATCATTTCTTTTTAGTGCTGAATTATATTCCACTGTCTTGGTGTAAGATTCCTTTTTTAGAGCTCTAAAGTTAACAGAGATTTTGAATGAGAAAATTTAAAATCAGAGAAGGAAAAATAAGTTATAATTATATTTAAAAATTATTTTACAACAAAGCATGAAAATATAGATGGATTCTTATAAGTAAGCCTGCAAGAACATAAATATAGGTATTGTTTTGTAGAATGTCTTCCCTTTGTTAACAAAGTTGAGATTTTAATGCTAAAATCTCAATAGAGTCAATAGGAAAAAATAAAAATTAAGACATCTAATAATGTAAATGTAGGTCATGGGTAAATATCATAGTAGAACAAAATCTGTATCTTAAAGATATTTAATTGGACCAGCAGATAGCCTGCCTTTCAAGCAAATTTTCTTTCAGATTCTTTGAGTGTGGTTGATATTTAAGCTTTGCTAGCCTAGCATTGAACATCTCTTACTAATGGGTTATGACTTTCATCTTTTAATTTTTAATTCTTAGTTTCACATGCTATAAAGGGACAATTCTAACCCTTTTAAATGAATTTTCATTGGTACTCAATTTAGTTGTTTGGGATAAATATATACAATATCTCACAGCTTCTTTCTCAAGAGAAATTAAATCTTTTCAAACATTACTAATTTTCAGAATCTTCCTATATGATAGGTGGGAGATATTTATCACAATTCCTATTGGATGAATTGAAAAGCGTATGCACAAGCTGAGAGTCAAGCTCTTCGAGATTAATTCATAAATCAGTAGGGATAGGTGAGAACAGAAATTCTTTGTTTTTTGTGTTTTTTTATTGGAGTATAGTTGATTTACAATGTTGTGTTAGTTTCTGCTGTACAGCAAAGTGAATTAGTTATACATATACATATATCCAAGAAATTCTATGTTTTGATTCTTGGGATCTGGTGTTTTGCCTTCTAAACTTTACCTTGTTGTTGTTAGTTATGTAGCAAATTGGCATGATTTGTATTTCATTAAATCATAATATATGACAACCTAGGAAGCCCTTTAAATTCTATTTGATTTTTTTCTACTAGCACTGCTCCCCAGTGGTGGAATGGAGGTGATTCAGTATTTTACTGCTTATGATGGAGAGTTCTGATTTTAGAGACAGGAGCTCAGGCTGAAATCATGGCTCTGAAACTTATTAAGAGTGTGCTCTTGGGAAAGTACTTAAACTGTCTAAAGATGTAAAAAACAAAGTGAGAAAAAGAGATATATCTACATCATATAATACGTACATCACAGAGTTCTTATGGAGATAAAATCAAATATTGATTATAAAGTACCTGTAGAGTACAGTACCTAACACACTGAAAATGCCCAGTGAAGATCAATTCTTATTAAAACCAGAAGGTAGAAAATTCTTGTTGTTATTTTATAGATCCTGGGTTCCTCCAGCAATAGTGATTTAAATTTTAGCTTAAATTATTTAAATAAATATATTACTGTTATTTTTGGACTCAAATAAAAAAATTCCTTATCTTGCTTTCTCTATAGTGCAGATTTGTGAGGTTTCATCTTTGTGGAGAAGAAAAAAAACCCTCCCACAAACCCCTCTGTGCTTCTAATACTATATCTAAAGAATCTAAGCTTTTGTATTGGAAAAGTATCTTTATTTTCTCACTATCATGGTACAATTAACATTTTAACTATTGAGTATTTGTATAAACATTGAAGTTTTTTTAAAAAATAAATTGATTGATTTTTAGCTGCATTGGGTCTTCGTTGCTGTGTGCAGGCTTTCTCTAGTTGTGGTGAAAGGGGGCTACTCTTCATTGTGGTGCGTGGGCTTCTCATTGTGGTGACTTCTCTTGTTGGGAGCACCAGCTCTAGGCACGCGGGCTTTAGTAGTTGCGGCACATGAATTCAGTAGCTGTGGCTCACAGCTCTACAGTGCAGGTTCAGTAGTTGTGGTGCATGGGTTTAGTTGCTCCGCAGCATGTGGGATCTTCCTGGACCAGGGCTTGAACCTGTGCCCCTGCATTGGCGGGAGGATTCTCAACCACTTCGCCACCAGGGAAGTCCCGTAAACATCCAAATTTTACAACATTATATGTTATGACTTGGTGCTTATTTGGCCTCAAATAAAAATCAAAATTATGATTCAGGTAACATGGGCTGCAACTTATATTATTTTAAATTTATTTATTTATTTACTTATTTATTTATGGCTTTGTTGGGTCTTCATTGCTGCACGCGGGCTTTCTCTAGTTGTGGCCAGTGGGGGCTACTGTTTGTGGTGCGTGGGCTTCTCATTGAAGTGGCTTTTCTTGTTGCAGAACACAGGCTCTAGTCATGCGGGCTTCAGTAGTTGTGGCATGTGGGCTCCGTAGTTGTGACACAGGGGGTCTAGAGCACAGGCTCAGTAGTTGTGGTGCACAGGCTTAGTTGCTCTGCGATATGTGGGATCGTCCCAGACCAGGGTTTGAACCTGTGTCCCCTGCATTGGCAGGCGGACTCTTAACCACTGTGCCACCAGGGAAGTACCTTTATTTTTTAAAATATTGGAGTCAAGCAGAAAGCCCTCATCTAAGTGATAAAATTAACACATTAATTTTAACACCATATTGATGGGATTTTTTTTGTTGTTGGGAGCACATCCATCCCTGTGCCCCCAAACATATTTATGTACTACTTATAATATATTAACCTAAAGTCAGGATTTATTCACACCTTCCACTGACTATCATTTACTACAAACTCAGTGAATATTTGTTGAGTTGGTTTAATGCCATTCTTTTGTAAATGGATGACCTTATTTTATGGATATTAGTCTTTACTTCCCTGTTCAAATCATTGTATGGGCTCTAGGAAGACCCTTCACTTTTTGTTTCTTTAAAATACAGCTTATTTGTTTATGCTTTTTTCACTTAGCATAATATCCCTACATGAATCCATGATGTCACAAATGACAAGATTTCTCTTTTCTTAAGGCTGAGTAATATTCCATTATTTTATATATATATATATATATATATATATATATATATATATATATATATATATATATACACAACACATCTTCTCTATCCATTCACCTGTCAGTGGACACTTACATTGCTTCCATATCCTGGCTATTGTAAATAATGCTGCAATGAATATTGGCATGCATATATCTTTTTGAATTAGTGCTTTTGTTTTCTTTGGGTAAATATTTAGAAGTGAAATTGCTGGATCATATGGCAGTTCTATTTTTAATTTTTTGAGGAATATCTATACTGTTTCCCATAGTGGCTGTACCAATTTACAATCCCACCAACAGTGCACAAAGGTTCTTTTTTCTCCACATCCTTTCCAACACTTGTTAGTTGTTGTCTTTTTGATGATAGCCATTCTGACAGGTGTGAGGTGATATCTCTTTGTGGTTTTGATTTGCATTTCCAGGATGAGTAGTGATGTTGAGCATCTTTTCATGTGTCTATTGGCAATGTGTATGTATTCTTTGAAAAACGTCTATTCAGGTTCTCTGCCCATTTTTTAAATTGTGTTGTTTGTTTTATTGATGTTGAGTTGTATGAGTTATTTGTATTTTTTGGTTATTAACCCCTTATCAGATATATTGTTTGTGAATATCTTCTGCCATTCTGTAGGCAGCCTTTTCATTTTGTTGATAGTTTTCTTCATCAGGCAAAGCTTTTTAGTTTGATGTAGTCCCATTTGTTTATATTTGCTTCTGTTTCCCTTCCCTGAGGAGACAGATGTAAAAAAATATTGCTAAGGCTGATGTGAAAGAGCATACTGCCCATGTTTTTTTCTAGGAGTTTTATGTTTTCAGGTTTTATGTGTAAGTCTTTTAATCCATTTTGAGTTTATTTTTGTATATAGTGTGAGAAGGTAGTCCAGTTTGATTGTTTTGCATGTAGCTATCCAGTTTTCCCAAAGCCACTTATTAAAGAGGCTGTCTTTTCCCCATTGTATATTATTGCCTCCTTTGTCATAGATTAAATGACCATATAAGTGGGGTTAATTTCTGGGCTGTCTATTCTGTTCCATTGATCTATGTGTCTGTTTTTGTGCCAGTACCATACTGTTTTGATTACTGTAGCTTTGTAATATAGTTGGAAATCAGGGCGCATGGTATCTCTAGCTTTGTTCTTCTTTCTCAAGATTGTTTGGACTATTCAGGGTCTTTGTGTTTCCATACAAATTTTAGAATTATATGTTATATTTATGTGAAGAATGCAATTGGTAGTTTGATAGGGATTGCTTTGAATCTGTAGATTGCCTTCAATAATATGGCCATTTAAACAATATTATTTCTTCCAGTTCATGAGCATGGTATATTTGTGTCACCTTCAATCTTTCATCAATGTCTTATAGTTTTCAGAGTACAAGACTTTTACTTCTTTGGTTAGATTTATTCCTAGATATTTTATTCTTTTTGATCCAAATGTAAATAGGATTGTTTTCTTAATTTTTCTTTCTGGTAATTTGTTATTAGTATATAGAAATGAATAAGATTTCTATATATTAATTTTGTATCCTGCGACTTTAATGAATTCATTTATTAGTTCTAATTATTTTTTGGTAGCATCTTTAGGATTTTCTATATATAGTATCATGTCATCTGCAAATAATGGCAGTTTTACTTCTTCCTTTCCAACTTGGATTCCTTTTATTTCTTTTCCTTGTCTGATTGCTGTGGCTAGGACTTCCAGTACTATGTTGAATAAACGTGGCAAGAATGGGCATTTTTGTCTTGTTCATAGAGGAAATGCTTTAAGCTTTTCACCATTGAGTATGAATGTTGGCTGTGGGTTTGTCATATATGGCGCTTATTATGTTGAGGTATGGTCCCTCTATACCTAGTTTATTGAGAATTTTAAATTACAAATGAATGTTGAATTTTGTCAAAACCTTTTTCTGCATCTATTGAGATGAGTGTATGGTTTTTATTCTTCAGTTTCGTAATGTGATGTATCACATTGATTGATTTGTGGATACTGAACTGTCCTTGCATCCCTGAGGTAAATCCCACTCGATCATGGTATATGATCCTTTTAATATATTGTTGAACTTGATTTGCTAACCTTTTGTTGAGGATTTTGCCATCTATGTTCATCAGTGATGTTGACCTGTAATATTCTTTTCTTTTTTTGTGTGTGATGTCTTTGCTGGTTTTGGTATCAAGATGTTGCTGGCCTCATAGGATGAATTCAGAAGCATTATTTCCTCTTCAATTTTTGGATGGTTTGATAAGGATAGGTGTTAACTCTTCTTTAAATACTTGTAGAATTCACCTACCAAAGCTATCTGGTCCTGGACTTCTTTTGTTGGGAATTTTTTTAAAAAAATTACTGATTCAATTTCATTACTAGTAATTTGTCTGTTCATATTTTCTATTTCTTTCTGATTCAGTCTTGGGAGATTTTATGCTTCTAGGAATTTACCCCTTTCTTCTACATTGCCCAAATTGTTGGCCTGTAATGTTTCATAGTAATCTCTTGTGATTTTTTGTATTTCTATTGTGTTGATTGTAACTTCTCCTTTTTCACATCTGATTTCATTTATTTGGGCCCGCTCTCTTTTTACTTGATGACTCTGGCTAAAGCTTTATCAATTTTGTTTATCTTTTCAAAGAACCAGCTCTTAGTTTCATTGATTTATTCTATTATTCTTTTAGTCTCTATTTCATTTATTTTTAAAATAATCTTTATTATTTGTTTACATCTACTAACTTTGCATTTTGTTTATTCTTCTTTTCCTAGTTTAGGTGTAAGTTTAGGTTGTTTATTTGAGATTTTTCTTGTTTCCTGAGATAGGCTTGTATTGCTATTAAATTCCCTCTTAGAACTGCTTTTATTGCATCCCATAGATTTTGGATTGCTGTGTTTCCATTTTCATTTGTTTCCCACTTTTTAAAAATTTCTTTTTAATTTCTTCAGTGACCCATTGGTTGTTTAGTAACATATTGTTTAGACTCCACTTGTTTGGGACTTTGTAGGTTTTTTTTTTTTTTTCCGGTTGATTTCTGGTCTCATACCATTGTGGTCAGGAAAGATGCTTGATATGATTTCAATCTTCTTAAATTTATTGAGTCTCATTTTGTGGCCTAGCGTATGATCTATCCTGGAGACCATTCCATGTGTCTGAAGGGCCCTAATTTTTAATCCAAACCTTTTCCACTGTGGCTTACTGATCCCCAAATAACCAAATTCTTATATCAACATTACAAAAGGAAAAAACTTGTTAAACACAAAGCCAAGTGATTCCTAAGGTTATGTCTAATCTGAGGTACCTTATTAAAAACGTCTCTTGAACACATGCAATGCAATTTGTAGACACTAATGCCAATATTCAGATTTTTGAAAATAGTAGTCACATCACACTGATGGTCAGGAGTATTTTCTCATAAAATAGAGGATTGTATATGTGTGTGACCCCATCTGTACCTTTACTGTGCCTCCCTGCTCCCCATCCTGTTCACTCGTGTACCTCTTGGCTCATTAATTTTCTCCTTTTGTTCAGAGGGAAAGAAATTCTGCTATGATGAATCTTGGCCCCTTACTCTTAATCTCACCCTCTACTGGTATCAGAGGTGTTATGAACTCTCAAAATAAAACGTCACATCTGAAAACTCCACATAATCTAATGTCAAGTGAATTGACTTGGTGGAAGTGTCTTAGCATTATGTATGGATCATCATGTGTAAAGAAAATCACCTCATAATATTCTTCATCCAGCTATTGTCTTTAAAATTTAGGAAATTGACCAGCCATCAGATATATTTAGCAAACAAATACGTTTAAGTTATAGGAAGGAAATTGAAACGATGGTTTTGTTTTATTTAGCAATGCATTCTTAGTTGAATTTAGTCATAGTATAAGACTATTACATGTGCAGTTTTTTTTTCATTGCTTGAATATTTATTTAAATTAAAGTATAGTTGATTTACAATATTAGTTTCAGGTATATAGTGATTCAGTATTTTTATAGATTATATTCCATATAAAGTTATTATAAAATAATGGTTATATTTCCCTGTGCTGTACAATATATCCTTGTTGCTTATCTATTTTATGCATAGTAGTTTGTATCTCTTAATACCATACCCCTATCTTGCCCCTCCCCACTACATGTGAAGTTTTAAAGAAGGGAAGGCATCACTTACTTCCTAATTGGACCTGGTGGGAAGATCTTCCCATTTGTACCCAAGTACCTGGAGTGTGTATCTTGGGACATACAATAGACAGTTGGGGAGATTTGCTTGAAGGTTAACTTCAACTTTGAATTTCTTTCTTTTGTTGTTTTTGTCCAGGGCAAGGGTTATTTGAAAGAAGTAAAGCAAATACACCAATAAACATGCTCATGAATATGTTATTAATTAATATTTTATAGTATAGCATGGCAAGTCTAAACTTCAGATTAGTGCAAGTCTACACATCTCAGCATGTTTAGCATATTTTATGCAAATAGTTGTTAAGAATAAAAATTCTAATTTCAAATGAAGAAAATTCATGACATGCACCTTGTGTTGTGGTTTAATCACTGTATACCCAGGAAGGTATCGACAGTTGTCCTGTTGAAGCTATTAAAGTTGCTGTCCAAGGTTAAATGAAATTGCAGTTTATCAGAACAGCATTGAGAAAATAAGGGAATCTGTTCATGGCTCTTGATTAATGCCAAGCGTGATCAACACAAGGGGGTTCATTAAGCCATACATCATGTGGGTAATTTAACATGTCATTGTGCCGGCTGTCTGCTTTGACGATGTACAGCCCTGAGTTTCAAAGTTGTATCTCTGACTCACTGAGTTCTACACAGAAGCATCCCTCATACTTCTTTGCTGCACATTTTCTATTATGCAGACTTAAGTTTTTAGACATGTTAAACATTTCATATAAATTATTTAATATGTTTTGGGACAAAAATATATTTTGTTTTTGTAATGTGTTCCCCTCACACTATATTTGGGAAAACTTATTAGGAAATTCTTCACCTTTTGAATTTTTTTTCCCTTAATCATATATATGTCTTAAAATCTGATGTGACTTGGAAAAAGCTATTGAAATTATTAACTCAATCCATGTTAATTTTTAGTACTCTTATTTGTGTGCTATAGTTAATACCACTTTCACAGTACAAATTTACAAGAAATGTTTTCTCATCATTCTCTTCTCAGTGGTTTTCTCATTTTTCTTTGCTTATTATATAACACCCATTTAAAATATTTGATTAGGTTTGGGCAAATATTACTGCCAAACTATGACATGAGGTACATTATTAGTAATTTTGTACATTAGAATGTTATTTAAAACATAATTATTGGACTTCCCTGGTGGTGCAGTGGTTAAGAATCTGCCTGCCAATGCAGGGGACACAGGTTCAAGCCCTGGTCCAGGAAGATCCCACATGCCGCGGAGCAATTAAGCCCGTGTGCCACAACTGCTGAGCCTGCGCTCTAGAACCAGCGAGCCACAACTACTTGAGCTCACGTGGCACAACTATTGAAGCCTGTGCACCTAGAGCCCGTGCTCGCAACAGGAGAGGTCACCTCAATGAGAAGCCTGCGCACCACAACGAAGAGTAGTCCCTGCTCAGCAACGAAGACCCAACACAGTCAAAAATAAATAAAAACAAAACCAAAAAAGCCCCATAATTGTCATTGCAAATATTTCCATGTCATTTTAGGAAATATACCAAGCATGATAAATGATGGAATGCTTTGTGTTTATATGTTTCAGAGATTTTTTCAATGATCTTAATTTTTCTAGGCATGATGAGTCCTTTATTTAAAATTATAAGAGCTTTAATTTTGCCTTCTGGTTTTATTTAATTTTTTTCAAAATTAAATTTGCTAATTTTATTAGTACTGAATATAATTTGATAGCTTATAGAAGTAAAGTATTTCCATGTAAAAGACTAAAAAACCTGTGATTTATCATTTCACGTTATTTATTTGTTATCTAATATATGGAATTCAATACAATCATACTTCATCACTCTCACTTCAAAGTAGACTCTCCTGGTCACCAAAGATTTATGGGATACAGTGAATTAGAGGCCAAGATCTCAGCCATAACATCAGTGTCTGTTTCAGGGAAGGACCTGGCAAGGGAAATATGACCATGGTTGGAAGCAATCTTAATATTAAAATTTGGGGCTACTGGAATTTTGTGAATGGGTTCCACGTTGTGCTTCTTTTAGAATCCTGTGAGTGCATATGCAAATTAGTAATCTGGACAGAGACCTAAAACTTCCTAAAATAACCCAGTATGACAGTTGTGTACTGATGACCATGGTTTGGAATTTCCCTATGTTTCAATTTGTATTTCTAATATCTTATAAATTGGAAGCTTTATGGGTTCTTTAAAAAATGATCTCCCATATGATATTGTAATGCTTTTAAGGATCCAAAAACAAACAAACAAAAAACAGGTAAATTATTTATAAGATCTAAATATCCATATGAAAGAAACTATCATCACTGATGTGCAAAATATTGAGCTATGTTTGTGCGGGTTGATAACCTTGTTGACATCTACCATTCTTGGAAGGAGATTAGAATGCCATTTAAGAGCTGATGAGACCAGAGGCCAGCTTTTAAAGGCACACCTGAATGATGGAATGCTATTTCCATTTCAGTCTCTCTTTCTCTCTCTCTTTTTTTTTCCCCTGTTGGGCTGTGAATGCACTATCTATAATACCCTCAAAATAAACTATTTGATTATTTATAATTGGGTGTTTGAAAATGTATTTTAATTAGGTCCAAGACCAAATTAGAATGGTGTCTAGTGAATATCAAACATTTTCAAAGGCAACACAACATAAAGTGTTTTCTTTCCTGATATGTAAAGTAGGGAGGATGATTTCACTTGTCAGCTCTCAGTCACAACTCCCAGCCATTTATTGTAACTATATGATGGGTTCCTCCTGAAAAATGCTTCAAAAGTCATTCACATACTCAAGGTCTTCTCCTTGAATACTTTTTTTAAAAAAGGTACTGTAGTGTTTTCTGCCACCATTCATTACCAAGGGTTTATTTACAAGACAATAATTAATTATACCTCTGGGAAGCTCAAGAGTCAACATGAATCAAAGCAGGCTTGGTAAGGAACATGGAAGTCTCACATAATTAAGCAGGGCACTGGAGACCAATTGTTTATAGAATGATTTTGCTAGAGCTAATTGACACTAATTATTTAATCTGATTTTCTTCTTCCTAGTTATTCTTCTACAGAGTCACTGCCTTCTGCTAATGATGCACAGGGAACTATCAAGGTGTGCTATGCCTGCATTCAGTGTAGCCTCCCGTGTGGGAAATCAATAATGCTTAGATCATTTCCTAACGTGCTATAGAGTATTATATAAAACAAATCACAGAAGAAATCAACATATCATCAATGGTAAAATACATACCAGGCAATCACTTGTATTGATGGCTGTTACCTTTTTCTCATATAAGACTGATCCAGTTTTCACTCAGGTTTAAGTTTAAATCATTTAAAATTTAAAAACAGGTATAAGCAATGAACTCATAGTTTCCACACATTTTTTTTTAATGTGTAAGATGAGGTGAGGACTGTGGTGTGACTGAAAAGAAAAACCAAGTTTATATAGCTGTTTAAGTAAAAAGAAATGTTCCAGTTGAGCATATAGTGAAACTTAGGGAACAAATCATCTGCAAACATGCCACATTTTATGCAGGATCTATGCTGATGGGTAAATGAAAGCTGGATACGTACGGTAGCTGACTAAAAAGCATACAATGTGAATTATGTTTTATGGTACTAGTGTCTCTGTGGTTTCTGCTTATGGATTTCTCCCTCCTCTGAATATCAGTGTTTGATTACAGTGTTCGTAGTTAAGATAATCAAAGATGGAGATTAATTTACCGGTTGCATATTTTGATTCATTCACTTCTTAACCCTTAACATACAAAGCTGTTGTATTTTGTATAAGATTTCAGGTTCTAGGTAACCTTCTGGCTAAAAAATTAGGAAAAATGGAATCTCTAACACCTTTGTAGTATTGTGAAGAATAATAGGTTTCTCTTTGGTTCCCTGTCACCCACTTCATCTTGTGTATCCCCCTCCTCACCTTTCTGGTGATGTCCTAAGCTAGTCTGTACTAGTCTCTTTGCCAGATCATTCTGTCCTCCCCCTTTATTTT
This sequence comes from Kogia breviceps, assembly GCF_026419965.1. Classification (NCBI taxonomy): domain Eukaryota; kingdom Metazoa; phylum Chordata; class Mammalia; order Artiodactyla; family Physeteridae; genus Kogia; species Kogia breviceps. The sequence goes on from NC_081318.1 coordinate 73,594,091, forward strand.
CTTTCTCTGCCGTTAAAAGTTACATGTTCTGTAATTTATCCCTCGGTCTCTCATTCTTTGTTTTCCAGAGTGACAGTCAGCTAAGGAGTCCATGATTGATTTTAAAGTGCTCATTTTCCCACATCATTGCCTGTTCTGGATTTTATCAATATTTTGTTCACCGTAGAGTGCCCTGGAGAACTTAGTGTAGTGGGAGGATTTAGATGTGAAAAGACATATTCTGGGATATTGTAAGAAATGTAAATGGCAGATTGCAAAGTTCAAAGTATGACATTTACCCAACCTGGGGATCAGGTAAAGCATCCTAGAAAGAGTAGTTAGTCTCATTGGTTACATCAGAGAATTCAGTAAGCATGATTGAAATCCATCCCTGAGTTATGTACCTCACTAAGCCAAAGAGACTTTAAAGGCAGTTCTCTTTTAAAAGATACTGTGAGATATAGTAATCATCCTTATTTAATGCTGGGCTCTCTTCTAAATGCTTTACATGCCTAAATCAATTAATCTTCCCAATAGTCATATGAGGAACACAATTTTATGTATTTAGTTATCCTTATCTTACAGATAAGAAAGCTGAGGCATTGAGGTTATAACTTGTACAAGATCATATAACTGTTCAACAGTGGAGCTGGAATGCAAGCTGAAGTGGTCTGGCCCCAAAGCTGAGCTCTTAACCATGGTGTCTGAAGAGGACTGGCTGATATTTTTATGCCCATGTCTTTCATCAGTATGGTTCTCAATCCTGCATTCTCATTAGAATCACTTGATATGGGAGGGGGACAGAGGTTGGATTTTAAAAGAAAACATTAATGTCTGAGTGATAGGGTCCAGTCAAGGACACTTTTCAAAGTGTCCCTACCTCTCCCACCCCGCTACCCACCCTCAGTGATTTTAACGTGAAGCCAAGGTTAACAAGTCCTGCTCCAGGCCCTGGGGTGGGAGCTGTTCTCCACCTGCCTCCTGTCTATGCCCATCACCCACAGTTTCTAAAGGGTGTAAAAGCATGTCACTTATCCTCTGGCAGGAAGCAGTTCCTCAGGTGCCGATTCTCAGTGTCCATGAGTCAAACTCTACAGACCCCAGGTCTCTGTATTTGTGAGTAGTTCAAAATTGTGGTAACAGTTGGCCTAGGGCAGACCCAGAGAGAAGGCTTCCTGGATGTCCAGCCTGATTCACCACTGGTGTAATTTTAACAACCTAGTGAACCTGGGATCCCTGGGCCCTACTCCCTTTCATACCCAGTCATTCTCCAATATATCCCAACCATTTAATATACTTTGCACATGTCTATGAAGAAACCTTAGGGCAAGACCTTTCTAGGCGGGTAAATTTAAGTAAACCCTCATAACTCGATTTATTAATTTTAGAGGATTCTTTAGAAAACAAAACCACAAGCTATTATCACAACCAACATAATTTTAAAGATTCCTTATTAATATGATTATCAAATTGTATCAAAAATGTCTTTTTAGAGCTAGTTTGTTAGAATCAGGATCCAAATAAGGCCTTTGCATTACACTTGGTCTAAGTGACTGATATATAGTAGCCCTCTCCCCCTTATCAGGCTATTTATTTGTTGAAAAACTTGGGGGCCATTTCTCCTATAGAATAACCTATGCTTTAAATTTGGCTGATTGTATTCTCCTGTCGTTTAGCACGCTTTCTATTCACTGTGTTTCCTGTAAATTGTTGATAAGATCTAGACCCTTGATTGCATGTGGATTCTGATTTTTTGCAAGCATACTTCATAAATATGTTTGTTTCCTACTGCAGCACAGCAGGATGCGCATAATACCTGGTTGTCCTGCTTTTAGTGGATGATGAGATTGATCAGTGAGTCCAAATGTTGCCAGTCTGAAACCTCCATTATAAAGTTCCCCATCAACCTTTTGCCTAATGGCTTTTAGTCACTGAAGATGGTTGCAATATCAGTTATTTCATCAGGGGTTGCAAATGGTGATATTGCAGCTAAACCATTCCTTCTTCATTTATTAGCCACGTTTCTTCTTTATAGAAAGGAGAACTTTTGTTCATCAACTGTTTAATTAATCTGAAATCAATTTGTACAGAAAATGCAGTAAAGTTTTTGATTTTTTTGCCCATCAGTTTTCAGATTAGTGAATTTGGTGTCCTGGCAACTTTTAAAAGAAACTCAGGGCTTTGTTTTGTTTTGTTTTTCAGCACCATTATAAACTTCACAGCTTTCAATGCATTGCAGTCATATTCTTCTTGGTACTTACATTATCTCATTTCCGAATGGAAGAACCACTTGAAGTTGATTGTTATGCTAGTTGATTGTTATGAAGTTGATGTTATGTTAGAGTCACATTTGATGTGACTCTAGTAAACCTTGAGAGCATACTTGCTATCAGGTATCCTATGTGAATTCTGTTTAGTTTCTCCTGTATCTCTGGAATTAGCAGTGGTTTCTTTTTAGTGAGAAATGGTATTAAAGGTCATATTCTGGGCCCTAGGAGTGCTCGTTGCTACTGGGTTGTCAATGGTTTTAAATTTTTTTATTTGGCAGTTATGATATGTTTTTAAGAAGTAGAAATAAATTATGAAGGTGTACTGATATTTCCAATTCAAATATAAAATTGCAGCTTATTTTACTTAATCCTTTTGATTTTATATTTGTTTCTCTTTTCTCTTAACTGGAAATCTGGTTTTCTAATCAACATTAACATAATCTATAATCATTTTATTTGCTTTATCTGTCTCCACTTGTATGTGTATTTATATGTGTGTGTGTATATATGCACACACACACATATACATATATATCTACATATATAGTAATTTTACTAACAGCTCTTAGTAAGGAACTCTTAAACTGAGTGCAGTTTAATATTTCATTGTGGTTCTTTTTGCCTTTTTGATCTCTATTACCAGACTGTACAAATACTTTGTTTTAAAGTGATTTTTTTGATATGGACCTTTTTTTTTTTTTTTGAGGTGCGTGGGCCTCTCACTGTTGTGGCCTATCCCGCTGCGGAGCACAGGCTCCGGACACGCAGGCTCAGTGGCCATGGCTCACGGGCCCAGCCGCTCCGTGGCATGCGGGATCTTCCCAGACCGGGGCACGAACCCGTGTCCCCTGCATCTGCAGGCGGACCCTCAACCACTGCACCACCAGGGAAGCCCTGATATGGACCATTTTTAAAGTCTTTATTTAATTTATTACAATATTGTTTTATATTTTGGTTTTTTCACCACGAGGCATGTGGGCTCTTAGCTCCCTGACCAGGGATTGAACCTGCACACCCTGCATTGGAAGGCGAAGTCTTAACTACTGGACTGCCAGGGAAGTCCTAAAGTGATTTTAAATAATTAATATGGCTATTCCACCATATTAATAAATGGCTAGATTCACTTTCAGTATGTTTTCAATTTTAAAGGATTCCCTTTTAAAAAATTTTTATTTTAAATTATGTATAACAGTTACACAGTTCCTGAGTCAAAACCATAAGATAATTCAGAGAGATTTAACTCCTGTCTTTGTTCCCTTCTTTCTCTTCCCATGTAGGTAACTTTTAAATTTGTTTTTTGGGTTATCCTTTCACCATTTCTTTAGTAAATACACATATACATATGTATGCATACACACACACACACACACAACACTCACAACACAGAATGCCCCTTTCTCCATCTTACATAAAGATAGCCTGTCATACACTATACACTTCTGTCTCTTGCTTATTCCACCTAAGGATACATCCCGGGGCTTACTCATTTCTCTGCAGTGTTTCACTCTTATCAAGATGGTCAAGTTAATCAGGAAATGTAGGAGATATAACTTTTGTCTTAATTTCAATCATGACACATAGGATGCCTGTCAAGAACAGTTGTCATTAGTTAATAAGAACATCTCTCAGCATGAGCAGATTTGTGTCCTGGCAGGTCTCAGGTGGTTCAGCACAGAGTAATGCAAGGACACTGAATAGAAGATAGGATTCTGATCTCAGTTTTTCCATCATCATCTTGTATGACATCAGCAACATTAACATCTCTGTGCCTTAGTTTCCTAGCCTATAAAGTGAGGGAATCTATAAAATTATATTTATTAAGATTCCTTCTGATCCCCAAATTCTCTGTTTTAATATTTGGAAGATTTTATGTTTGGAAATTGGACAAAGGCTACTGTCTAAAGATGTGGCTGATTGGATTTCTGCTATCAGCATCCCATCAAAACCATCCTTTATTTGCAAATGAGGAGAGCACAGCTTTACTTGTTCTGAGGCTCAGTCCTAGTTGTTCTAGTTCATACAGCTTGTACTTGAGGAAGTACTGAGTTACCTGACAGTTTTGTTTAAGTCCACCTCCAATCCTCTGGCAAACTCTTCCAGCTGTATGTATCACAGTCTTCAAGAAAAGTTCTAGAGAAAATTATCTGGAAGCTTCTGCGCATTAATAACCCAAACCTTCCATCAGCCAATACAAGGAAACACGCAGCTTTCCACTAAGGCCCACTCATCAGTCACTTGTCCATTCTGTGACAAGTGATATCTTATAGATAAAGACAAAACTGATCAAGAAGTTCAAAATGTCTCTGGGAGCATGAGGTAGAGGAATATAGAATTAATTTGCCATTGATCTTCAGCCTAAAGTAAAGATTTACAGAGTGGCAATTGTAGCCAAGTTATCATGTAGCTGTGACATTAGAGACCTGCTAACGACATCTCTTCTAAGAACAAGAGCAGTACTTACCAGCCATCTACTCTCATCCTCTAATGGAAAGGGACAACCCTCTGAGAAAGATCTCAGAGCAAAGTTTGTTTTACCACAGTGGTTCTCAAATTTTAGCATGTATCAGAACCATGTGTGTGTGTGTTTTAATTTTATTGAAGTATACTTGATTTACAAATGTTGTGTTCATTTCTTCTGTACAGGAAAGTGATTCAGTTTTATATATATATATATACACAGAACCATGTGTTAAAAGGCAGATTAGTGGACCCTCTCCCCAGTGTTTCTGATTCAGTGGGTCTAAGATGGAGTGCAAGAATTTGCATTTCTTTCTAATTCCCATATATGCTGATAACGCTGGTCCAAAGACCAGACTTTGAGAATCACTGGCCTACTGGATTTGAAGCACTCTTCACTGTAATCACACTGATGCCTTCCATTTGAATGAAAGGTGAGCTAGCAACAGGATGTTAAGTAGCTTTTATAAGGAGGGATGAAGGGTGGTGATTACAGGTAGGGCTGGCAATAGATATTCTACAGAGACTAACCCAGGGAGCAGCAAAGTAACGCAATAGAGAATGTGGAAGTTAAGGCTAATAGCTGAAGGTGGTCCTTGTGGAAATTGACTGTCAGAAATGTAGTAGCTAAGCCTAGAGAAGAAGCCACCTGGATAAGAGGCTAAATTGGCTGCAGCAATAGGCTCTTTACAGGATAATAATCTGGAGGTGAGTTATTACATTAAACTAGTCAAATATCAGCTTTTATCAATTTATACCTTTCTCAACTAGTAATGCTCCCTCTAGCTTTCTCTAATAGGAATAACAGTGATAGATTACTAATAGAATGGGCTATTGTGGAATATTGGCTGGCAGGAAACATCTCCTTTTCTTGCATTTTTTTCCCACATAAGAGTTTTTCACATTTAAATGATCTGCATCTTGAAGTACCTGCCACTTAGAAAAGGAGTTCAATATACCGCAGCATGCAAGAATATGAACAGGAGTAACTCTGCTTTATAGTTTTTGTCTTCTAGAAGCACTCCCTTTTGTTCAAATTTCAGCCAGAGAATCAATGGGGAGCAAACCAGAATCAATTTTAATTGATTGTTCAGGTTTTTAAATAATCGGCATTCTTCCTTAATGCTTGACAGAATAACAACTAGAGTCTGATGCCCTGTAATTTTAACTCCCATTCTAAATGCATATTACTGTCCAGCAACTATTGCACCTACAAACAGCACACTGCCCGATGGTATGTCAGAGGAAATAGGGGTGCAGAATAAAGGAGAAATGGAAAATTGTGCTTATATATGTTTATTTACATGCATGCACACAAACATGTGGGCTCCAGCTGCCATGGTTGTGTCCAAGTTGTCCACTTTTGGTAATAAAATAGCGTGTAGGGAATAAACTTTTGCAAATATTAAATTGATATGCTTTAATTTCCTCCTTATTTCATGTTTGCAAACTTCTACCTCCAAGATTATGTCATAAGGTGAATTGTTCCAAACAGGAGAGAACAGGATTAGCAATAATTTTGAAACCAGTTTTGGATACTAAAGGATGATGGAAATCTCTTTAGCAAATGTGACCGACAGCATTGTTGCTTATCCAATAGCTATCTCCCCACACCCCCTTTCTAATCTTCCTAACAGAATCCAACCATTGTGTCCAGGTTCGAGTGATGAATTTTGAGTGTTTAAGTAAATTATAGTCATACAGAATGACTTAAAAGTGCCCCAAAGAGACATTATAAACCAGTGATTCTCCATTTTGCTGATATACAGAAGCCTGGGATCTACCCCCGTAAATACTGATTTAATTGGTGAAGCATGAGACAGAGCATTGGTGTTTATAATAGCTCAACAGCAGCTATGGATGAGAATCACTAGCTTAAATTTTTGGAATCACCAAATTTTAAAACAAATTGAACTATGTATTTAGTTCCCCATCACAGTTCCTATTATAAGAGTATTTAAAGACTAATTAATGAAACCTGTACCTCTGAGTTATAATATGAGAAAACATGTGGACCTTCCTAAATAATACCAATTTTGAGTCCTGTCATGGATATTTTCCATATGCTCTCACTACATTCTTATGATACTACAGCAAAGGGTAATTAATCTCCCAGTTTTATAGATGAGAATATTGAGGCTAGGCAGGGATGTAGCTAGTAGAGTCAAACCCAGATTTCTTGGGCTCCAAAGTTCATAATCTTTCATCTCTACTGAACTGCTTTTCAAAAGCTTTCTCTTTCATTCGCTTCCCAATACCTGATTCTTACTCCCTGTTGATTCAGAGCAAAGCCAAGACAGTAACTTTGGATTTCTGTCTCTCCAGTCTGACGCTCCAGCTCCTAAATTTAAGACTCAATCCAGTCGTGACCCAGCCTTACTGGTCTACTTTTTGGAATCCAGACTGTGTCACTCAGCCTAAATCCTCAAGCCCCGTTGTACTGAAGGTACGATAATATAGTACCTTCAGCTCCTAGGAACATTCCAGTGCCTCCAGTGCTAGAGGAACAACAGAGATTCCCATGAGCTTCTTGATAAGCATTTTCAGATGCTACTTTTTGCTTCTGGAAACATTTGTTGTGAATCAACAGGAATTAAATTCAATAGCACATTTTGTCTCAGTCTACTTTGGGATATTAATGATCAGAATTGACTGTCTACATTCAGCAGTCTGACTGGATAAAAATCAGATTTCAATTTTAATGAACTGTAATTGTTAATGCATCTTTCAAGAGAGCCCGTGTTGTTCCAGGGCAAATTTGGTTCAATGTCTGAATTTCTTCTCTTACCACCAGTGGCTAAAACCCACTAAGCCATTTGTTGCTAGTGTTTTGCTTAGCTGTCAAACAAATATTTTTTACCCATGATAAGTGTATACTTCTTGGGAAAAAAATTCAAGCCAATATTAACTGACATGATTTATTTTGTTTCTGATTTTTCTCTTACTTCACTCATGTTTCAGTCCATTGCTTCTAAGCTGTTGAATTCTGTTAAGAAGGCCTATTTTCCAAATCATCAGAGTAGTTGTGAAAAATATTAGTTAACTTTCTGAATAGTATAGTACCTCAATTCATGTTGGTTTGCACTCACTGCACATGCTATTTTTTTATTGTGTAAATATGACGGAGGTATATTGATCTCTTAAGTGCTTAATCAAACTCTGTTAATACTGCTAGCCATAAATTATCTATCAGAAAGGCATAGCTTTGAAATGTTTGCATCTATGAATTAAATGAAATAATTTATCATGAGACTTTTTTCTGGGCCTACTGAGAGTTGATCCTAGATTTTTCGTGCTGTGTTATTAACTTCCATGTTGGCTTTGTCTAATTCTATGTAAAGTATGCTGATTTATTAGAAGGCTCACTTTACTGTGAACTATAATTGGATACTCTTGAAAGAATGAGTTTCATTGATTTAGTCAATGACCACAAATATTGCTGAAGTAAGCCTCTTAACAGTGTAGGGGTGTATTTTGGCCATGATCAATGTTTCTGAATCTTCCCTTGTATTTTTTGTTTTGTTTTGTTTTATTTTATTTAGTGCTATCTGCATTGATTTAAATGTACAGCAATGTTAAGTGCTAAATTTAGCTTGACACAAAGTTTCATTACTTTCCTGGAGATGCAAACTTTTCTTTGTTTATTATAGATTAAAAATATTCCCTGACAGTCTTTGAAAATAATCTATTTGTACTTATGTCTATATGTGTCAGCAATAGACAATAAGTAAAGTGAAAAATTAAAGACATTGCCCTTAAAATAATTGAATTAAGTTTCTTCTTTTTTAAAACCATTGCAATTATCTACCTTTGTGCCTTCTAAAGGAATTTTGAACTTTCTGAAAACAAAAGGTAAAGTTCAACAGGTTTGAATCTTTTCTGTATACCTGTGAGTAAATAGACATTGACAAGTGATGTGCCAAAGGATGAATAATGAGCGTGATCTTGACTCAGAGTCCCTAAGAACCAGCTTTTATCAAAAAGTGTGCTGGCTCTGCAAGCAACTTTCTATTCTGCTTAACAACGTTAAGCCCAAAGAAAAATATCAGGAACTAGACCTAAAGTACATGTGGGTTGTGTATCAGTCGTCTGAATTATACATCATGGAAAAATGTAAAATATAAAGCTTAGTAACATTTTATTAGAGTTATAAGACAAAGAGGGAAAAAAATCCCCACAGCATATGTATGCATGGTATACCTTCTGGTTAGAGTAGAAGTTACTTGACAGTGTTTGATTTTTATATCCCTCATTTTATTTATTTATTTATTGAGTTTTTTTAAATTGAAGTACAGTTGATTGATTTAGAGTGTTGTGCCAATCTCTGCTGTACAGTAAAGTGACTCAGAAACATACAGACAGTTTTTTAAAAATAAATTTATTTATTTATTTTTGGCTGTGTTGGGTCTTCGTTGCTGCATGCGGGCTTTCTCTAGTTGCGGCGAGTGGGGGCTACTCTTCGTTGCGGTGCGCGGGCTTCTTATTGTGGTGGCTTTTCTTGTTGCGGAGCACAGGCTCTAGGCGCGAGGGCTTCAGTAGTTGTGCCACACGTGCTCAGTAGTTGTGGCTCATGGGCTCTAGAGCACAGGCTCAATAGTTGTGGCCTGTGGGCTCAGTAGCTGTAGCTCGCGGGCTCTAGAGTGCAGGCTCAGTAGTTGTGGCGCCCAGGCTTGGTTGCTCCATGGCATGTGGGATCTTCCCGGATCAGAGCTCTAACCTGTGTCCCCTGCATTGGCAGGTGGATTCTTAACCACTGTGCCACCAGGGAGACCTATTTGGTTTTCTTTCAAAAAATAATGTAAGCAGGCTCTACATGCACATAGTATAAAATTCAAAAGGTATTGAAGAGATTTGAGGTAAAAGTAAGCCTCCCCTCTACCATCTAGTAGCTAAGCTACCTAATCCCTCCCTGCAGGCCACTAGTTACCTGTTGTTTGTATATACCACCAGAGACACTTTCAATGAACCATAAGTATGTATCTGTATGTGTGGATGTATACACACACAGTAGCACATTGCAGAGTGTTTTCTACCTTGATTTTTTCCTTTATCCATGCATTTTAGAGAGTTTTCCATATTGTTACACCCAGAGTTGTCTCATACTTTACAAAACTGCATAATAATCCGTTCTATGGATGTACCACAATTTATTTAACCAGACCTCTGTTGATGGACATTTAGGTCATTTCCAATCCTTTGCTAGATTGAATAATATTATAATGACTGTTCTTTTACATGCATTATTTCTTACATGTACAAGTATATCTGTAGGTTATACTCATGAGTGGAACTGTTAGGTCAAAGGGCATACTTAATCAAAATTTTGGGAAGCATTGCCAGGGTGACATTTGAATGTTTAACAATTTACTACAGCATAGGCTCCAATCAATCAGGATGGATGCCAGCCACAGACAACTGGTAAAGGCTGGATATCAGATGTGAACACTGTCAAATTGCCCTCCGAAGACATACTAATTGATTGGTCTGCTTTAAATCATCTTTATGAGAATACATACCATGCTCTTCCATTATTATTTCCATTTACAGAATTTGCTAAATCTCAATGGTTTTTGTATGGACATTATTGCCAATAAATATACCTGGAGACACTGGTGGATTGGAGTGGTACAGGTGCTATATTCAGACTGCATATTAAATGTAGTATATAACAAAGCCAAGTTCAGAATTGTCTGTCAATGTTTACACCATGCACAGCTGCCCACGGGACTGAGTAGGTGACTAGAGCAGAGGGCTTATCTGCCTCTCTCATTAGAACGTAAGCTTCATTGGAGCAGGAAGTTGTTTTTATTTCCCACAACAGTATCTTCAACACCTAGAAAAATGCCTGGTGGTAGTTGGAGCTCAAATCCAACTGATCCCTACTGATTAAATAAATTAATATTGAACTGAGTATCAGGAAGATAATCTTCCCTACAAGGACAGTGAAAAGTTGTTAATATTCACATAGTAACAGTTATTTTTCTCGTTATACCTATTTTCTGATTCCTAAGGTTTGGAGATTGGTCACTTATTAAAGGTGTATCCTGAAGTCAAAATTATTGAAGGTACATAGGTTTTACCTTCAAAATTATTGAAGGTAAAACCTAGATTTCACCAGTAGGTCTTTTAATTCAGCTCCTTGAGGAAGAGTGTCTGTGTCTGAATATTCTTAGACCATGATTATTGCTAAAGTTTGCACATTTTATAATGTGGTAATTGTATTTAGCTAGCTGATGTCTTTTGTTTTGGAGGGCTGGGGTGTAGATGCTTGCGAATGTAGAATTTAACACCTGAAGTAGTAATTATGTGTACTTAGAAATTACAGGGTAGGAACTGGCAATTGGAATGGAAAAGGCAGGTTATAGAAAATAATATGCAATATATATAGATTTATGTGTTGAGTGCTGTGGGGACACATAGCAAAAAATGCTTGCGATACCTTAAAACAAAGTTGCTAACTTTCTTAATTCTCTCCCACCTCCAATTCATGAGGAACAATGAGGCAAAGTCACGTGACGAGATGATGATTCCAAAACACTACAATATTAGCATGGAATTCAGTGCTGTCTCATAAATTTAGGTTGTCTTGGAAAAGCATGATTAGAAATATGGTGTCACATATAATGTCTTCCCAACAAACTGAATTATTTGGACTTCTTCAGCTTTTCTCTCATGTAAATATAATACACAGGGACTTGAGATGACTTAAAAAAAAAAAAAAAGCCCAGAATTTCAGATGAGCAAGAACTAGCTAAATATAGTAGTAAGAGTATATGGATATCTTTAAAGAGCATGAATACTATGCAGTTTTCTGGAAAGGCTCTCACCATAATCCCCATGAAGACTGGGTTTATTTGGTTCACCATCAGATTTCAGCACCTAGCACCTGTCACACGGTAGATACTCAACAAATATTTGTTAAATGAATAGGAAGAATATTCTTTGTGAAGCTAAAAGAGGGGATTCTCAGCAAAAGCAGCAAGTGGTCAACATTTGTTAAAGTGTTAAACTTCATGAAGCAAAGGGGTTGAATGTTGAGTTATTAAATAATGCCCATGATATCAAGCCTGGATCCCATTAAGCCCCAGGCTAAGGGGTGAACAGTTAATTTCATAGCTGTACTAAATAGTTATATCACATATCAGTCAAGGTGATATATTCCTCTAAATCCCTTGGAAAGCACCCAAGGGCAGAGGCCAGAAATCATTATAAGCTTGATTTGGAAAACTGCTAATAAAGTGGGTCATGGAACTTTTTTTCAATGCCAAGAAAATAATGTAATAATGGGACTGTGTCTTTCCCCTTTTCCTTTGAAAGTGCTTTTAGTATTAGGATCTATTCAATCAAAGGATTTAGTAATATTCTAACCATGAATGTTTCTGTGTTTTACATTTAATAGTTATTAAAGTAGATACCTGATGAGTTGTATTATCAGATTAAAATATCTGAGAATCAAAGGGGAGAGAGAGGAGTTTATTGGGATGTGTAAAGATCTTTGTATTAGGAAAACTCACAATTACTAAAGTTTTATTTGAGGGAAGTAAATGGGAAGATTTTCTGTGTGAGAGTTGAATGCAGATATAGAATGGAAAAGCGTTTAATAGGTAAGGTTTTAGAATTTTACAAAGAGCTTTCTGTTATAATATACAATTAAGCATATTTGAAAAGCTATTGAAAATAAAGCATAGTTCTACATTGTTAAAAAATGAGGCCTGGAAGCAGTATTCACAATTAACATCAGGGTAGTTCATCATCCCTTGATTTACAGTGATTTAACAATGTAGCATGGCACACATTTTTCAAAAATCCAATTGCTAATCTATTTAAGGTCGAAATGATTTGGAACACTATTAGAACTTCATTTTGGTGTTCTGACCTAAAATGGAAATGCATGTACGAGTGCTCTCAAGTTTGCATTACTTCTGGGTATTACATCATGTTTCTCAGACTGTTTTTCATCATGGCTGTGCCGCATTGTTTTATGCCCTTTTATTCCTGGAAAAGGGAATTCCACCTTGAATCAGGGAATCAGATTTTCACCTCCTTAGCAGGAGAGATGTCAGTCAAAAAGTGATTTAGCAGTTTCCAAGGATTCTCAGACTTTTGCAGAATGTGTTGAGGAAAGTATTGCATTCCCCACACACAGTTTTCCTGGGGATCATGTAGTGAAGTTGCAGCCTTGTTAACTGGTTAACTGGTGAATGAAGCTGATAGACTGGGATATCCTTGGAGTACTGCATCCAAATTTGACTCCATAGCCTCAACCTAAGGTTACTGGTTTGTGTGATGTTAAATTGTGACAAGTAAAGGAATAAAGACTTAACAGCTGGCCCCCAAATGCCTTCTTAGATATTTTTTTGATGGCGTCCATACATGTTCCTTTGATAAGCAGAAAGAACTATATAATAACATCTTATCGATTTCTCCTCACAGCTGCTGTGCAGATGTAACCTGCTTTAAGACAATCCAATTTATGAAAATCCAAATTTAACCTGCTCTTTACAAAGGAATAATCCCTTGAGAGTCTGTGAGGAATTTAATAATCTGAAGAACCTATATCCATTTGCTTAGTTCTGAAGGGTTTTCTACATTTTAAAATGTGTAGGCATACTCTGAAGCGCATGGAGTGAGGTATATTTTAGTTCGTTTAAGCTGAGTGCTTGCAACCACAAGCAAATGTGTGGCTTTTCCACACAACTATGGAAATCCAGCACTTCTTGTCAGATGGTGTTGGTAATTTTGGGGATGGGGGAGAGGAATGGCAGTTGTGTGGAATGAGCTAGAAACAGATTCCCTGGTTTGGGTCATGAACCAGAAGGGATTCCACAGCCCTTTCTGCTATGTAACAAGACAAATAGTAGTACTTCCTAAGTGGGATAAGACAACTCTTAAGAGGCCTGGAACCTGAAAAGGCAACTTCTCTGTGGGTCTTTTTACTTTTCGTTTCATGGGAATCAGTGAAGCAAGTTCATGAAACGAAGAGGCAAGGACACCAAGCACGGAGGTAAATGATTAAGGAGCTACAACTTCATGAGAGAGAGCAAGGGCAAGGTTAGGGCCACAAGAGTCCATAGGCCTTGAAAGTAGAGCCAAGTCAGCTTGCCCAGCCTTTTCCTGGAAACACAGCAAGACCCAAAGGTGAACTTCAAACTTTTCAGAGGCAAGAGTGGATCATGGTTTTGTGGGGACTGAAGCTTATATTGACACAATTTTAGAAATTCAAAGTGAGATGTAACATAGGGCCTCTAAAGCGGTCTTTGCTAAAGAAAAGCCCTGAAGCTTATGATATGATTTATAACATAATGTATGATTCATCCATCTTTGTATAAAACAAAGTACACATCACTCTTGAGAAATAAGAATAATATATTGAGCTCTTGCTATGTGCCAAGCATTATGTTAAAACCTTATTATATTAGTTTCCTAGGGCTGCTGTGACCAAGTACCACAACTGGATGGCTTAAAATGACAATTTTTTTTTTTTTTTACAGTTTAGAGACTAGAAGTCCAAAATCAAGTTATTGCCAGGGTCTAGTTCCCTCCAAAGCCAGCTTCTAGTAGCTCCAGGCATTTTAGTTTGTGGCAGCATAACTCCAATCTCTGCTTCTATCTTTACACAGCTGTCTTCCCTCTGTGTCTTTTCTTCTTATACGGACACCAGTCAAATTGAATTAAAACCCACCCTAACTCAGTATGACCTCATGTTAAAATTTTATTGTATTTGCAATGACCGTATTTTTCTAAATAAGGTCACATTCACAGGTTTTAGGAGTTAGAACATCAACCTATTTTGGGGGGAAACAAAGTCCAACCCATAGCACTTACAAATGACCCCTTTATTGCTCACAGTGATCCTGGGAAGAAGTTACTATTATCATCCCCATTTTACAGTGGAAGAAATTGAGACTCAGACAAGTGTTATTACTTGCCTGAAGTCACTGAGCTAATCTAGCACTGGGTTTCCATAATTCCAGCCAAAGCCAACTCCTCCTGTTGCCACACAGTTAATTCTGGTGGAAGTGAGTTAATCTATCTTCTTCTGCCTGTAGCTATAATTATAGCTAGAGCTTTATTTAATAGGAATCAAGACAAGGGACTTCCATCACCCATTTCTTAATTCTCCTTCAAGATGTTCTTGAACTGCTTTAAGGACATCATCTCTTAAACTTTATTTGGTAATGAGTGACACTTAGTGGGTCCATTCTAGAGTGTTGGGTGGGGGGAGTCACATTCTGGTGGTTCTAATCATCTTTTTAATTCCCTGCTTAAAACTGCCAAAAATTTCCTGGTTCAGAGTTCTTACACACACACTTAAAAATATATATATATATATATATATATATATATATATATATATATATATAACTGGAATCAAAGCAACACAACTAGAATGTTTTTAGATGTTCAATGGTCATGTGGTGCTACCATGTATTTTTGAAAGTAGTAAAGGAATTGCTTTTTTTTTCTCTCATGATTTACCCACGTCATGGAAAATAGAGATGGCTTGATGAGTTCAAAGAGAATTACAATATTATTTATAGTCAGAAATTTTCCAGCTGTTTGGAGAATCCCACAGCTTTATTTCCTGAGCAATAGAAGAACTCCTGGCCAGAGAAATGGTCAAGTATATGGTGAAAGGGAGAATTGAGCTCCCAAATATCACAACTTATTTAACCTTGCTACATCCCAGTTTCTCATTCATAAAATCTAGAAATGAGTAAAGATTCTTAAGAATTTTTCCAGGTCAAATTATTGCTCTAAAAAGCTTTCATACAGTGTTGAAATTTTTTAAAATGTGGGCTACAATTAGCCATAAAATCAAATAAACAATTTAGACTTAAACACCCACCATTATTCTGTTTTGTTAATTGTTCATTTTTTGGTGGTAGAAATTTTTGCTTAATGTGTTAAATGTTAATCAGTGTTGAATGGATATGTAGAGTTTCTATGGCTATGTGTCCTTTTGTTGCTTTGAAATACATAGTACAGATTATCTGTTGAAGTATCTCAGATCTAGAAACTCTAATGTAACTGGGATGGGGGTTCCCTAACAGCTGGTCCCACCTAGTACCTGGGGTGTAGGCTGAAACGCCACACTACCCCAACTTCTCCTGTAGGGCACTCGCTAATTGTATTCTGGGCAGTTAGAATGGGCTCAGCAAAGTCTCAGGGGAGGGATGCAAGTCCTTCTGTTAGACAATGCTGATGTAGGTGGGAAGCTGGAAAAGCAGAAAACTTCTAAAGAGGACAACTACCACTCCCCAATTATGGCCTGAAGAAATACAGGCATCTACGTGACACTGAGAGTGCTTATCTGTGCCTCTATAATAATAGTACTTAGACCAATGTAGCTCTCCCAGGTAGGCTGTCTCTTAGTAATATCCCTTCTCCTCCAACAATAATTCAAAACAGGCAGCCTCTGATTATATGGATGACCTGTTTTTAATATGGCTGCCAAATATCGGCGACAGAAGACTTGGGAAGGTGAACAAGTATCTGAGGCGGGCTCAGCATATTCTCCAGCTCTCTCTAAGAGACAGTTGGAAATAGTCTTCCATCTTCAGACTAAGCAAGTTCACCTGATTGTTGTGAGCCACAGGGAGGTGGCAGAGTCTAACCCGAATACTACAAGAACTCAAGTGACGAGCTTGAATACGAAAAAGAAATATGTCGCTTTTTTTTGTTCCCCAAGAAGGTGAGTTGGATCACACTGATTACAGGATGATTTCTCCTTAAGCCTACCATCAGTGGTTCATTCACCACATGGCAGAGATCATATTCCCATCCTCTAGCAGGTCAAAAATTAGTGTAAGAAGTATCATTTAAAACTATGAAAAGATAATATTATCAATTCTTTCTTTTCACTGAGAGTTTTCATTATCTTATACCTTAATCTCTGCAATTATTCGCTTTCTTTGAAGTAAACAGTATCTAGGGAAGAGAAGCACAGAAGCCTTTTATGTTTAATAGTA
Organism: Kogia breviceps; assembly: GCF_026419965.1. NCBI lineage: Eukaryota > Metazoa > Chordata > Mammalia > Artiodactyla > Physeteridae > Kogia > Kogia breviceps. The sequence continues at coordinate 73,610,769 of NC_081318.1, forward strand.
CCTGATTACCCAGGCCTTTATTTGGTAGAGGGGATTTGGCTGTGAGGAATAAGAGAGTAGAATATACTTGTCAAATGAAATAATAATTTTTATTCCATTATCTTTTTCTATACTGATTACCGAATCAATGGCTATTTCTGAGAAGGGAAATATTTTAAAAATATATATGAGGTGGAATATGACTGAATAATAGGGTATATTCATTCAGTGAAATCAAAAATTACCTGAGACTTACCTGCAATGGAATACTAAACAACCTATTAACATGCAAACATTTTTAAATTAAAATTTTGAGTGAAAATTTTTAATTGGATTGCTTAATATAAAATAATAAAATGCTGCTATACTCTAATTTAGGAAAAATATATTTAAAAAACGTGTGGAAGAGATGCTCATCAACTTCAGGATAGTGGTTCCCCCTGGGGATGAAGGGAATTGAGTTGAGGAAAGAAATAAAGGATGCTTTCAACATACTTTTTTTACTTAAAAAAACAATAAAAAGTGCCTTAAAATACAATTGGAAGTAATGCCCTTAGAATTAAAAAAATGGAGGTGTTTAGACTAGACCAATGGTCATTTTCTATGTTATTCAGATTAGTATTGTCTTATAGAACTTCCTGTAATGATGGAAATGTTCTATCTCTATGATGTATAATCAGGTAGCCACTAACCACATATGGCTACTGAGAATTTGAGATGTGGCTAGTGTGACTGAGAAGCAGGATTTTAAGTTTTGTACAATTTTAATTAATCTCAATCTTAAATTAATTTAAATTTTAATGGGGCCAGTAATTACCATATTGGACAGCACAGATTTAGACCACAAACCTTTCATTTAACTTCATTTTGTGAAGCATATTTCATTGTTCTTTTAATACGAATTAAGTGTGACTATTTGAAGAAAACTCAATAATCGCTTGTTAATAGCAAGTATGGCAAAGGGCAACTGGAAGTTATTGGGGTATTGGGGGAAGTTAGAAAAAGAAACCTTCCTGACTGTGTTTACATTTGTAAAGTGGAATGAGGAGAAAGGTCACTCTAAGGTTCCATTGGGTGTCTATAGAAAAGAAAGAATCAAAGCCCTCCAGGTACTCATGGGGGGTACTTCAGATTTGGTAACAGATTTGATAACTGAAGACTTAATTTCCCTAGTGACTCAACTGATACAGGAGGTTTTATCTTTTTCAGAAAATTAAGAGTAAATTGGCTGGCTCAATAGACTTACTGACTCCAGTTAGATAAGTATTTGCCATGTTTATTAAGTTGTTTATGTAGTGCAATAATACAAGTGATTTAATAAAGATAAGACTTCAGATAAATGTCAGCACACTTCCCACTCTGCAGCTGGTCCATTTCAGGCAGTTAAAATAAATTAAAAGATAAAATGCCACTCACAAAAAAATTGATCATTGTCCAAGGGAAACATTTAAAATTGAAAGAAATCTTCCACTTTCAGTGCACAAAGAAATATGCATATGTGTAGGAAATGAACCTCTCAAAATCTAGAGATTCTTCACCCCGAAGGAAAGGGACAGGAAGCAATGTTTTGTAGTTGTTTGCCATAATGAGATATAATTAAAATGTACTTACAGTTTGTAGACAAGTATTAATGACTAGTGTTATTTATAGCACAAATAATGGAGATCTTTGAATTAGATAAAATAAATGCTATTAATTCTGTTATTTATCTATCTTTATATACATCAAAGTGAAAGCTTACTAGGGTATAAAATGTAGATGCTGTCACTGGAATTTAAATAACATAAAGGGGATGTGAATTTTACCCAACCTTCACTGTTGACATTGCTTTGAAAAAAAATTTATGCTTTTAACTGTAGTTTCTCTAGGAGATAATCTGATATTTGAAAAATATAGTAAAAAGGATGATAACAAAGAAAGAGGATATATCTTTTATAGTGGTCAAATAATTATTTCTGTTGTCTTCCAGATAAGGATGGATGAGATTCCTTTCCTCTGTTCTCTCAAAGTACCCAGGACAAATCTCTACCATTTCTGTATGCCCTTACCTATATTTTCCATTCAAGGCCTATGTCACAATTCTGTGCATATAGTACCGGTTCAAAAGAGTATTTAAAGCACGGTTTAGTTTAGAAATGGTGGCCCAGTAGGCCCATGGTGAGCACTTGCTGAGTTCTGAGCCAGTGACCTTTCTTACAAGACACCACGGTGGCTGTCACACAACAGGAAATGTTGGATTGGAGCATGAAACATGAGGCTGATGACATCAGTTCTTGGTCTGATTAGGAAAAAAGTATTTACCAAAGTTCTAGATTACTCCTTCTTTCTTCTTCAAAATTGTATGGAATGTTTACTGTTTCTAGTATTGCACTCAGTGTTTTTCAAATTCTTGACACACAGAGACATCAGACATTTGCCATTTCAAATACCTGGTATGAGATGTCCACCTACCCTATGAACTGAGAAGCTGGCCTTTGTAACCAGGTGTGATAGATTGTTTAATGGCCACAAATACCTCCAATTTCTGTACCAGGCCCCTTTTCAATATGACTTTGCTGTTCCTTCCATCCAGAAATGGAGTCTTTCTCTATACCTTCCTTGAATCTGGGCTGATCATGAGATTTGTTTGACCAATAGAATGTGCCAGAAACAACATGTGTGAATTCTAGGGGCTATGACTCTAGAGGATTTGAGTTTCTGCCTTTGCATCCCTGGAATGCCAGCCTGAGACCTCCATGTGAAGCAACTTTTGCTTGCTGGAGGACGAGAAGCCATTTGGTGAACTGAGGCTTCCCAGGTGACATATAGAACCAAGTATCAGACATGCGAGTACAGTCACCTTGGATCTTCCAGCCTCTCTGATCTTTCACCTGATGCAGCCACATGGTAAGCCCAGGCACAGCCAGCAGAGGAATTGTTGTTTTAATCCATTCAGCCTTGTGGTAGTTAGTTGTGCAGCAAAGGGTAACTGAGACAATGAGGAAACAGCTTCTCAGGCGAGATTGTTGAGATAGCCTATAAAAAGATAAAGAACAGGGCTGCATTATTAATTTCCAGGTCCTTTAGGGAAAGGATCTGAATTCCCTGGTATAGAGAGTGACATGAGTCACTTAGTAGTGGATGATAGCTATTTTCATTAGTACAGTACATAAATGTAAAAAAATTACAAGATTAATGTCCATACCTTATCACTAACTTGTCCATTTTGTTCATGAAAATATATTTTGTTCAACATCTTTTTTAGTGGTAGAAATTAAAATTATTTTCTTTGGCAGTTATGAGAATTAAATCACTTGATGACTGACAATAATAATGATTGGTATTTCCAGAGATTCTATACATAGGAATGACCCATCTCAATTTCCTGACTTATACATGTGCTGTTCACTTGTGTATTTGTTAACTACAGGAAAGTAAGTGTGCTTGAAATGCTTGAAATACATTGATACCAACCCACACTTCTTGTCATTTTTCTGTAGTTGTTTTGTTCTAGTGGTGGTGGTTTCAGATTGCTTTGGGTCTCTAAATGTAAGAATTTACGTTTTTCTAAAAGCAAAAAAAAATTTTTTTTTAAGTTTTTTAAGTAGAAAAGATTTTTTTTAAGTGGAGGAAAGAAGAGGAAGTAGTAGCAAAAACTACTCCTTAGTGCATCTTGCTATGGGAGTGCAAACTAAAGAAAGGCTGAAAGTTGACTGGTGAAACTTAAATAAACAGTTTTAAAATATACTCATATTAATCAATATTTCTTCAAACACCATAACAGTACAAAATTTCAACAACAAGAGTAAGTATCTTTTCACCAAGTTATAGGCAACTGAAAATGCTTCTCGATAAAACATTTTCCAGTCTCAGCTCAGAGAAAAAATAATCTTATAAAAATATAGTGTTTGGAATGTTGGAAGAAAGAGCAGAAGATTGCAAAACTCAGCAGAAGAAGTCTAGAAGTTGTTAGAAAGTTCAAAAAGTCAATAAATGAAGCTAAATAGTAGTCTTCTAATATCATGTTTCAGGTAAGATAAATAAGATCCTTTTCACCTTAAATTCTCATTTGACAGTGTCCCAGCACATGTCTTAGCTGTTAATATACTTGGGTAGCCTCAGGGAGACTTTCAAAAAGTGGTTCTTAATATATTGATATTCTTGTCTCCAGACTCATGAGTCATTTGGACACAAGCATTGAATTTAAGAGGTATTCACTTCCTCACCGTTGAGGAGCCGGTAGGAAAAAGATAATTATTATATTGAAGATTCAATAAACATTCTTTCCTTTTCAAGGTAGAGTCTCACAACACCATTCTAAAATCTTTTGTGCCTAGATCTTCTGTGAGGACGGAATAACCTGTCTTCAATTTGTCCCTGGTCATCCCTCCTTAAATAAAAAGGCTGTGTGGTAAAATATGGAACAACCAGAGGTGCTCCACCTTCGGAAAAGATAAGAAATTCTATTCACTAGGAGATGGGCTCTGTTAATCTTTTTCCCATAGAGATTTCTGTGGCATTGGGGCTATTTTAATGGGTATTAGTTGCTTGGAGAATTCGGCACTCACTCTTTAAAAGATGGACGTGGGGGAGTTGAACTTTTACAGATTGCTGAGATATTCCTCAGTCTTGGTTTAGTTTTGGAAGATTAGCTGAGATTGGCGCAGGAAATTGAAGGATATCTATTTCTCTTCAAAAGGGGCATACCGGTGTGTGTATGCGTATGTGTGCAGCTGTACACACACTCATGTGCGTGTACATGGTGAGCTTAAGAGAACTGGTTCTTCTGTAGTAAGCATCACATGATTTGTTAAGCTTATATGCATTGCATGTCCACTGTGCGTAAGGCATTTTGCTGAGAGTGGCCAAGGAAGCACAGTCTTAGCCCTCAAGGATCTCACAGTGTAGCACATTTATGTTGTCTGCTCTTGCCTTTTACATTAAGCTAACTGTATCCTAAAAATAGTACTCCTCATCTGGATGTACATATAGGTTTGAAGAGTCACTAACTATAGAAGTGGCTTGGTAACATGGAAATGCCATATCTGTGACCAGTTCATAGACAGTTGGTACATAACTTCCTTCAGCACAAAAGAATAAGTTAGTGTACAAACCAATATTTAATGAGTGAACAAAGAGAAGAAAATATCTTATTAAACTAGCATGTAATTTCTGCCTGTTATGTATAAATGATTTTTCATTTATGTGAGAATAGGGAAGAGGAAATTGTTTTTAATCTTTTGAAGCAAAGGTATGTTAGGTCTCTAATATTGCCATTAGGGAAGAAAAATTGGCACACAACTGTGGCATTTTAATTAGTTTTTTACTTCCTATTGTAATGACTCCTGTTATGTGTCCATGGATTTTATGCTGGGTGGTTAAGTGATTCAAGAAACAGTTTTGTGGTGGTATAATAGTTTTGTTTAAACTATAGTATATATAATACACTATATTGCCTGGACAGTGCCAGGCAATGTCCAGTTTAATGAAATATACTTTATGAGTGAAAGAATTCATGTAATATCCTAAGGTGCCTTAGTCAAATTTATGATAGCCAATTCATAGGCAGGCACAATATTACCCAATTAGCAACCTTGGCTTTATGAATCAATTGTATTATGTATTTTAAATTTCATTGTCTCTTGTGGTCAGTCATCTTTCAACATTGAGTACTCAAATGCAGTTTCAAAATGAAGGAGCCAGAATCATTGAACAGCATAGCTACTTGGCCAGTTGTTTTATGATGCTGGTTATTAAGTATGTTAATATGTCTCTGTTGATGGCAGTCATGTATTTCTAACAATGCTTTCATCAAATTAAATATTATAGAAACTAGCTGATTTGTGTGAACTATTTTTAGGCAATAATTATCAGATATGTAAAGCAAAGAAAAGTAAAATACTTCAATTGTTTTATTAATATCTCCTTGTGGGGTTTCCCAATTATCTATTGTATTTGGTGAAGAAAATGACACTTTTATTCAATAGAAAGTGAGCCAGGACCACATGTCATTCAGCTCACGTTAATTGTACAAATTCATTAAAAAAAAAAATAAACTAAGATAAAAGTTCATGTAGGAAGAAGATGCAACAGAGACCTAGAACAGCTGTCATTTCATGAACAGCCATATTATCCACAATGAGTTTACTTTATGATCAATTTATCTATTGAACAAGTTATTTTAGAACTCAATTCCTTATTGAGTGGCTTTGTAATTGAGTGTTCTCTCTTTCTCTCTCTTCATCTTTATAGCTTTCTTAGAATTAAAACCAAATAAATACAATCTAACTTGACTTAGGTGATTCTGCTTCATTTTATGACTTTTATAATAGAACTGTTTTATACAATTGTGGGTATCTTATTTTTAAAAATATCTACTAAACTTTTGAATGTAAGAGGCTTTTAAAGTCTAAAGACCCTTCTGTCAAAGTTTAATTTTAAGGGGGTCTACTTAAGGTGGGCTGAATATTCAGATAAATTTTCTCAGTACAGAACTTTTAAGAATGCTTGGATAAAATTTTTAAAATAATAATTTAAATACGTTACTGAATGGAATGGAAAGTAAGGAGAATTCTTGGAGGCCAGAAACAAGGAGAAAGTGAGAATGGGGAGAGTTAAGCAAACATTGAAACCCTAAAGCTTGGACTACATCTGCAGGTAGACAGGAAGCAAAGTCTGAGGCTGGAATAGTGTGGGAGTTTGTATGGAGATTGATGAAGAAGGGGCACCGAAAAGATGCTCAGAGATTGACCTGGAACTGTTTCCCCACAGAGAGAGAGAGCATGCAGATACTTGCCCATATTGAACTGACTCTGGGTAAAGAGTATAAAAAGAAAGTCTTCCTCTGAGGATTGGTTCTCAAAGCCTATTCTCCCAAGAGTTTGGTCCAAGATTCATTCTACCGTACTGTTATGTGGAAAAAAAAAACAACTCAGACTGATAATGTACATTATAGGTATCCATGCTGAGATGGTCTGTGGTTCCTGCAAGAGGCAAATACAAACACACTTTGGAGCAACACAGTTGAAATGGAGAGGCTGAAGTGATAAGCTTTGAAGATGGAAGAAGGGAACATGAGTCAAGGAGTGCAGGCAGCCTTTAGATGGAAAAGTGAAGGAAATGAATTCTCTCCTGGGGCCTCCATAAAGAAATGTAGCACTAATAACACTGTGAGTTTAGCCCTCTAAAACTCATTTCAGGCTTTAAATTTTCAGAGCTGTAAGCTATTTACAGTTACGATTACAAGTTATTGTTAAGTTATTGTTTTTGCTAAAAGTTATTGTTAAGATAAACAACTTGTTTTGTTTGAAGCCACTAGGTTTTTGGTAATTTGTTGCAACATCAATAGGAAACTACTACGTGGTGATTAGATGAACTGGCTTCAGGAGAAAGTGTTTTAAGTAAAAAATCTGATACCAGTTAGAACCACCAGAAGACCAGGAAGGGAATTTGTAGTTGGATTGAGAGACTGAAATATCTGTTTAGAACGTCACATTTATAAGGTACCACTGATTTCTCTAACTCATTTGGAGGCCAAATGTTTAAAATTTTGTACATACAAACCACAAAGCTTGAATTTTAGGACTCTGCCCCTGTATATACACATTTAGGCTGACAAACCCAGACTTACAACCTCGAATTTGCTGCCTAATAACTATGTGATATTTTTTCTGAAAATCAAAGTGTTCTGAATTGTTGACCAGAACTTTGATCTTAATACTTCAGTGTTTAAAAGAACTTCCCAAAGCAAGTATAGGAAGGGCTAATTGAGGAAACTGAGCCCCAAATTATGGTTTTCTATCTGATTTCTAAAATACATACCAAGAGACAGACAAAACAAAATGAAAAAAATTAATAAAAGGGAAAGAGTTGAAATATAAGGACTCACATTTCAGTCTCTGACCCGAGATACTGTAATGCAGTTATTTTTAGTGTGTTTGTACCCTTAATCAGCCACTTTGCTGTAAGATATGAGACCTCGGACAATACCAAGACATTTCTCTGGCAAATTTTTACACATCAGTGCCAAAACGTCTGTGAAGCTGTTTTGACTATCTGTTGTTCAGGTGAAAGTCACAATTCATGAGCCTGTCTGCTGGCTACACACCTCCTAAATTAAGATTCTCAATGGTGAAGGGTGGTGAGTAAAAGTAAATCTCTCTCCCAATCAATACAACCCCATAATGTGATCTTGTGTGAAAAGTATTTCCACTTATCAGAAGACCATGTAGCATCAGTTGCTCATAGTGTTTTCTAAGTATTTATTATTTGTGTAGGTTTTTATTTTGGAATATATGAAATTCCCTGTGTGTTAGGGAGTTGAAGCTATCTCAAGACCAAAATATTATGTAGAAAATTAGGGTGAAAATAAAAGGCTAGTTTCGAAAATCATTGTTTCAAATCCAAGACTTTGGGTTTTCCTATAGAGTCTCTTTCTGGTTTATCTTTAGATCCCCAGAGAGTGTTTAAAACAATGTCTGAACCTTAGTAAGCATTCAGTATTTCCTCTATATATGCAGTCACTATGCCCACAGTCACTTGTTTTAATTCTGATTCCTCTTTAATATTCATGAGTAACTAACTTTGGGGAGTTGCCAGGATGTTTCCTTAAGAACTCCCAGGAAAACAAGAGTGGGAATATAAATGGGAGAAGAGCAGGACATTTCTCACTCCTTAGCCTCTTCACACTCGATTGTTCTGTGTCACACTGGGGATGGGTAGTGGGGGATGTTCCTTGGACCATCTAAGGAGTATGCATGAGACCACTGCAAGAGCAGTGCTTATGTGACATAATAGCTGAACAGGTATGAGCTGAAGTACTAATCCAGCTACAGTTTGGGAAATATGGACAATCATTTCATCCAAGACTATAAACAATTCTCAAATACTACAAAAGAACTTTTAATGTGAGGTAGTATTTCTCACTAAAACTTCTTAGGGTTCTAGCAAGCAGTGTTGAGCACCATCAGCATTTTAATCTTCTGCACCAAAGTAACATTCTTTCTGATCCTAAAAATATAATCCAGACCACAGAGCCTACCTTTCCTTCTATGGGTGTCTTAATATTCAGATGAACATAATATTAATGTGTAAAAGTAAGGCAATTTCAGGAAAGAGTGAAAAGTGAAATTGAAGCTGAAAGTGCTATTATTATCTCTTTAATGTTAAAAAACAACTCCTTACAAGGGACTTGTAATGAAAAAAGCTGTAACCACATCATAACAGACCACCTTCTAGCTACCCAATTCAATGTGATCTGCATATCCATGAAACTAAAACTGACCATAAGAAAATAGCCAGAAACTTAGATTAATGAGTATTGTTTTTCTACATCCAATAACAAAAATGTGCCTTCCACATATCAATATTTATCACACACAATCTCCTTAATCATCAACAAATTTGCAAGATGATCGAGAATGTAGTTAGACTGTTAGCTCTTACGCAGTCCTACAATGGCTGTGTGCCTGAGCCAGGAACTGGAGTGGGGAATGTGTGTATATGTAGGTGTTGATGGGAGAGGGACGTGGTTTGCTTTTATATTAGTGATGTGTGTTTATTGAGAAATAGCTGTATAATATAGTACGACTTTTTCCAGCTTCCCCTTGTTGCACTAGACTCTGGGCTTTTTTTTTTTTTTTTTTTTTTTTGCGGTACGCGGGCCTCTCACTGCTGCGGCCTCTCCCGTTGCGGAGTGCAACGGGAGAGGCCGCAGCTGTGAGAGGCCCGCGTACCGCAAAAAAAAAAAAAAAAAAAAAAAGAAAAAAAGAAAGAAAATGTCCATTTAACATGTAGATATGTGAGTCTTATAGTCTGTATAAGTCTGTATAATTATGATATAGTTGGACATGACTATGAGAGATCCCCTAACCTTCATACAAATGATTAACTCATAAAGATTACCTTTAAAAATTTTTAATTAAAAATATTAAGAAATAGACACCTGGCAATCTTTGTGTTAGGGTAACACTCATTCTATTGTTTTATTGTCCTATTGGTAAAGTAAGATTTTCCTTATGTCTAGCAGAAATGACTATAAGGTTCATTTTAGACTGATATTTTTTCTCATTTGAACTGGCCAGAATTATCCTCAAAAACTGTAGATACTTAAAAATAGACTTCAAGTCACCATGGAGTCTCTTTTTGAATATGTTTTCAGCTTTCCTTGTCAGGCTCCTTTTCCGTCCCTTTAGCTAGTCACCTTTCTCTTTGAATACAGTTGGGTTCTGTACAGTTTTTTTAGTGTGCTGTTCAAAACAGGATACTTTTCTCCCTCTGACTAATGGGGAGGAGAGAAGAAGAATTATGTTTCAGCCTTGCCTACTCTACTCCTATTGATTTGTGCTGGTATCATATTGACTTTTAACACAATAGCACTGAATTGGTGATTCATATTCGGCTTCTGGCCATCCACCCACTCTCTTTCTGTTTTATTTGTTCTTATTTGCTTTTCCCCATCATGTCTTTGTGGTGCCTGATAATTTTTCCAGGGTATATTACTCTGTTCTTGCCCTATTAAATAGTTTTTAGCTGTTCTTAGTAGTCAAGTGTTAATTTCTTCTAACAGCAAAATAGGGGCATGCTTTATAAAACACTGATCTGAACACATGGCTAATTTTGCATAGCTTTTTTTTCAAAACCACATAATGTCTCTTCTCCTGTGTATACAAAATATCACCTTTCATAGTATGTTATGTATAGTAGATGCTGAATAAATATTTATTGATAGTTAATGTCCACAGACCACATTGTACACAGTAACCATTTCAAGAGTTTGCGGGAAACACTGATTTTTTAAAAAGCATGCTTTGGCCTGTTTTTCTTTCCTGTTTACATTTAAACAATGAGGATGAAAAACTACAAACCAGAGGGCTTCTGTTGTTCTCAGTGAGTAACTGAGATGGTATTTGGTAGCATGCTCACAAGGTTTGTGGAAATTAACTTCACACCAGGAACTCTGTATAGAAATAGATTGTTTAAGAATAATTCTTCTCTTTGAGAAGGGTGAGAGATTAATCTGCAGAAATGTTCATGCTAGAGCTGTGCCTGTGTTGAAATTTGTCAGGGGGAAGATAAATGGGCCCTCCTTGAAAAGTAAATCGCACCATGGCTAATCCCTTGGGAAAGCTGGAGAATTGTTATGGTAGCAAAAGCAACCTCGAAAAAGGAGGCACCATCCCTGTTTACTTAGGAAGGAGGAAGATGGGGAGAAGACATGGGTGTAAAATGAGATGAAAGTGTACTTGACTTTAAAAATATATTTATTCAAATATATACACAGGATGTAATTGTATCTGTATTTTGATTCTTTGGGGAATCATTTGTATACTTTAAATTGAGAGTCATACTTAGGACCGATATTAAAAACGTTTAACAGCAGTGCATCTAGGCACTGACCATTCAGAACGGATGTCAGGGGAGGTACCTGAGCCAGGTCTTGGTGACCCTACCCAGTTGCCAGGTGTTAACCCTTTAGTTGCTGACTCAGAAGAAATTTGGGGGAGGTTGGAAGACCACTTAGGAGGCTCAGAGTAGTGCCCATTTTCTAACATGTATGGAAGATACTAATATTTTAGTAAACAGATGGCTCTTCTGGGTATACGATCTATAATATCAGCCCTTATTCTAATAGAAAATTATCTACTAATTTTATTGAAAAAAAATGTAAATTTTCTCAAAAAGATGGCATATATTAAAGGAAAACTCATGAAATTTCTGTGAAATTTGAAATGTGCATGAAATTTGAATATCAGATAAACAACAATTTTTTTAATGTAAGTATATCCCAAGAAATAGTGGGGACAGACTTATACTAAAACATTATTTATTGTTTATCTGATATTCAAATTTAACTAAGAGCCTTGTATTTTATCTGGCAACCCTAAACAGAATGCATTTAGCAGGAAATGTATCAGTATCCTCTTGAAAATGTGAATGAAAGAGAACAGAAAGGAGCCCAGCACATTGAGATCACCTGAACATACTTGACAAAGAGCTGCTCTGGAATTCCCGTGATATGGCAAGAAATATATTAAGTGCAGAGTTACAGAACTACAGATACAAAGGTTGCACATAATAAAATGCTTTTGAAATTATTCTGAGATTAGGTGGTACTTGCATTTAAAAGAGTTGTCTTTTCCAACTAGGAAAAGCTAATTTACTCATCAGCAAATAGCATTAATCAAGTGCCTGTCTGCATGGGACACTGCTAGGTGTTTTACAAAGTGAGAAAACAGACATGGCGGAGAGCCTTTGTCAGCCTGTAGTCTGGACATCTACACTGAAATGCAATCATAAAGGAGATAACTGAAGAAATATTGATAAAGGATCCAGAACCTCCACTCTAAATGGGGAAGAGAAAAACTTGTCTAATTTGTCGGAAAGAGCTTTGTAAATCATTTAAAAATGCAGTTTTATTACAGCCAAACCTTGGTATATACAATTACTGTATATAGTAGATTCAGAAATATAGGCTGTTGTGCAGGGTTTCTCAACCTTGGCAATGTTGACATTTTGTACTGGATAATTCTTTGTTGTGAGGAGCTATCCTGTGCGTTGTAGGATGTTTAGCAGCATCCCTGGCTTCTTCCCGCTAGATGCCAGTTACATGCCCTCTCCCAGTCCTGCCAATCAAAACTGTCTGCTCACATTGCCAAATGTACCCTGGGAGACAAAATTGCCTTGAGCTGAGAACTACTGTTGTAGAAAAGTACAGGAGAGAGATCCCCAGCAATAGGGGTGCGGGTGGGGGAAGGAGGAGGTCTCTTCACCCATACATGTGTCCATAAAAGAGTTCGTTTTAAACATCTGCAATGTCCAGAAAGCTCTCATATTCAGTCACTACCTCAGTTATTAAAAATATTGATACCTGACCTCACCCCAGAGATTCTGGTCTTATTGGTCTGGAGGAAGGCCTGGACAGCCTGACATTTTAAAAATGTCCCAGGTGATTCTAGGTTTAGAATGACTCTTTGGAGTACTGGTCCTTCAACGTTAGTGAGCAGCAGAATCGCCTGGAAGGCTTGTAAACACAGCTTTTTGGGCCCCAGTATTCCTGAGTCAGTAGGTCAAGGGTGAAGCCTGAGAATCTGCATTTCTCACAAGTTCTCAGACGCCACTGATGCTGCTGGTCCTCGGAGCACACTTGGAGAACTACTAGTTTAGCACTCCTGAATGCTCTTCACTCTCACTTGCCGAGGGAAGGAAGTGTGGCAGAGCAGCACACGTGGGATGGGTGGGTTGTAGAGGAAGAGCAGGCCTGTGTGGCTCCATCCCTGCTGAGCCCTATTTTGATGTCTCCCTCCTGCAGGCTGAATACACCCAGCTGTTCTCTGTGGTGCAGTGGAGCAGTCAGCTCTTACACCAGGACCTAAGGGTAAGCCTAGCTGAATTCTAGGTTGCAATTTGGAATACACTGGTGCTCACACATCTAAGCATATTCTCCAGGGCTTGATCAGTCATGAAGCTGACAGTTTGCTCCTCCTCTGCCAGGCTGACTTATCTGTCTCTTAATTGGTTCTGACCACGGATGGGGAAAGAGAATAATTCATTGGACCCTTTCCCTTACCATGCATACCCTAATTCAGTCCCTTGGACTTCTGTCTTGTTCTCCAGCATTGGAGAGAGAAGATAGGACCAGAGGGCATACATATAATCCCTTCCTGAGGTCTGCCCACATAACTCTTTTTTTTTTTAACATCTTTATTGGAGTATAATTGCTTTACAATGGTGTGTTAGTTTCTGCTGTATAACAAAGTGAATCAGCTATACATGTACATATATCCCCATATGCCCTCCCTCTTGCGTCTCCCTCCCACCCTCCCTATCCCACCCCTCTAGGTGGTCACAAAACACAGAGCTGATCTCCCTGTGCTATGCGGCTGCTTCCCACTAGCTATCTGTTTTACATTTGGTAGTGTATATATGTCCATGCCACTCTCTCACTTCGTCCCAGCTTACCCTTCCCCCTCCCCTTGTCCTCAAGTCCATTCTCTATGTCTGCGTCTTTATTCCTGTCCTGCCCCTAGGTTCTTCAGAACCATTTTTTTTTTAAGATTTCATATATATGTGTTAGCATACAGTATTTGTTTTTCTCTTTCTGACTTACTTCACTCTGTATGACAGTCTCTAGGTCCATCCACCTCACTACAAATAACTCAATTTCATTTCCTTTTATGGCTGAGTAATATTCCATTGTATATATGTGCCACATCTTCTTTATTCATTCCTCTGTCGATGGAAACTTAGGTTGCTTCCATGTCTTGGCTACTGTAAATAGAGCTGCAATGAATATTGTGCCCACGTAACTCTTGATAAAACATAATTGTTGGAAACATTCTAAAAATACGAAAAATGTTGGGAAGCGTAAATTTAGGCTTTTGTGGTTGTGGCAACATTAAGTTTGTAAGAGTTCATTAAGATAGAAAATGAAAACAAAGAAGTCCTGAGAATTTCATGGAATAACCCATCAGTGTCAAGGCCGAGTTCACTGTACCCCTCCCTTCTCTATCCTCCCCTCTGCTGAACTGGGTCTGCAAACCTCACTCTCTTAGTTACAGCAGTTGGCACTCTGGCGCATACTCATGTTTCTAACTCACTGTCTTGGTAATCTGACTTAAATTTTGTTTCCCCACTATCGCTTGCCTGGTGATATTATAATTCCAATTAATCAGGTTAAAAGTTGGCCTAGAAGAGGGTCATGAGACCCCACTGATGTTTGTTCACAGAACACTGCAGTAGTCTTTAAGGCAATTGCCTGCTAAAGTGCTATACATATTAGAGCTACACATAAATATTCACATATTCACTGATGATGGATTGCATGAATAGAATAATGGACAAAGGTGGTTAGGAGAGCTAGTCTATTAGAAAAATTTAAAATACAACCCTACTGTCCTACAAGTAGAACTTGAAAATTGCTTCGCCAAGGGTATTTCTCATCTTCAGCCTTGTCATTCTATGCAAATTCTGGAAGACCCAAGGGGAATGCTAACCCTGCCTCTCCACAAGGGACACTAATTCAGTATAAGTTTGATTGTCTGTTAAGTGTAAGGTGTCTTTGTCCGATGTTGTGAGGGATGCCAAGATTAGTCATTTTCATCCCTGGAAACTGACTCACCAGTTATAATCCTGGGCTGGAGTTTGGAGAAGCTCCCTAGGATTGAATATGATCCCTTGTCATAGCCCATATAGTACAGATCTTTTGAGAGGACTAGCAAAACTTAGGCCACCCAGTGGGTGTCCTTCTGCTCAGCCAAGTCTGGGAGCTGGGCAGACAGTGAAAATAGCACAGGCTTTGGAGTTGGGACTGGGAATGAATTAGAGAACTTTTACTTGCCCGAAGTAAGTTATTTACCTGTCTGAGAGTCACTTTTCTCATCTGTGAAAGTGAGGTGATAAATATTAACCATGTGAGATGACACTAAGTGAGATAATTATGTAAAATGTCTGGCACTGAGTAGCTATTCAATAAAGGGTAGCTGCAGTGTCACTATTGTTATCATCAGTAGCACCCAAATTGGATCCTAGGTTCAGATCTGAAACATGCAGTACTCTTGGGGCCATATGGAATGAAAGGGGAGTCCTCAGGCTTGCAGAGGTTTGAAAGCAGACTAGTGGGCTCCCTCTGTGGCTGGCAGGAGCAAGGAGCAAGGACTGTTTCTCTGTCTGTGTTCACAACTTCACCTTGGGTGGCAGGTTGTGTAAACAGGGATGTGCTTCTTCAGGGCTGGGAAGCGATCCTTTCTGCCTCTGAGCTGGGTCCAGTTGTCGCCACATGCTGTGGTCAGTGTTAGTCTCCAGATTTTAAGAAGATTGTGGAGATATTTGAGAGGTTCAGAGAGGACCATGCTGGTTTGAGGGTTGCAGTGTGTCATTGTGATGGTTAATTTTATGCCATCTTGACTGGGTTATGGGGTGTCCAGATATTTGGTTAAACTTTATTTCTGGATGTGTCTGTGATGGTATTTCTGGATGAGATTTACACTTGAATCCATAGAGTGAGTAAAGTAGATTGTCCTCCCCAATGTAAGTGGACTACATTTAATCCATTGGAGGCCTGAATAGAATAAAATGCTGAGTAAGAAATAATTCTTT
The DNA here is from genome assembly GCF_026419965.1 of Kogia breviceps. Lineage (NCBI taxonomy): Eukaryota > Metazoa > Chordata > Mammalia > Artiodactyla > Physeteridae > Kogia > Kogia breviceps. The sequence goes on from NC_081318.1 coordinate 73,626,822, forward strand.
CTCTCTGCTTGACTATCTTTGAGTTAGGATATTAGTCTTCTTCTGCCTTTGGACTCAGACTCGGACTAGAATTACACCATTGGCTCTCCTGGGACTCTAGCTTATGGACTATAGATCTTGGTACTTCCTCAGCCTCCTTAATTGTACGAGCCAATTTCCTACAATAAATCTCTCTCTCTTCTATTGGTTCTGTTTCTCTGGAGAACTCAGACTAATACAGTCATCTATGAAAGATGTTAGATTACATATTACAGGAAACAAACAACAGACAGGCTTTCCATTCAGACACAGAAGGGGAAGGGGTACATGTAGGAAGGTGCTGAGCAGTTAAATGCCATGTGGCAGAAAAAAATGGGTTTAAATGCCACAGGCTAGCCAGAAGAAAGAGACTTGCCAACAAGACTGATTAAGTACTGCAACCAGATAACAAGGGTGAATGTAGGACCCAGTTCTGCAGAACCTGGAGAACAGGCTGAACATCTATGTTTCTTGAAACCTCGGGAGAAGGTCTCGTCTGGAGATAGAATTTGTGCTGAATCACTCCATGAATTTCCTTCTGAGACTGAGATAGGTTTATTTTGACCACTTGGAAGTCCAGGGGAACTGCTGGAAATTAGACTTTGATGGGATTTACTATAAGCAAAATTTTATTTATTTTTATAAATAAAAATCTAAGACTTGGACAATTGCTATTTTGCACTTAATATTTGCAATTAATATTAAGTGACGTGGGGTAATTATGGCTTTTGCCTCTATTAGAAGTGAAGGTCACATTGAGTGAGGACTTAGGACGTTGATTCTTCGCTGTTTCTTCAGCCCTTCTGGGCACTGACTTGTTTGAAAATTGATACTGAACCCAAGAAGGGGGAGGCGTCTTATGGGATTTGAGTTTAGGATCTCAACATTGGAATTATTTTTCCTTCCTTTGCCCATTCTTAATGCAATCAATAAACTTTTCTAATACACCAACTTTGTGCTAACTACTATACTGGACATGGAGGATAAAAAATGAAGATACTAACTATGCCATCAAAGACATAATCTTTATTTTTCCATTATCTGGCACAATGGGTTATTTAGTTAGTGAGTTACTTCTTAAATGGAGCACTTTAGCACTTGATTCTAAGTATTATAAGTTGAATTGTGTGCCCTCAAAAAGACAGGTTGAAGTCCTAACCCCCAGTACCTCAGAATGTGACTTTATTTGGAAATAGAGTCTTTGCAAATTTATCTAGTTTATAATGAGATAATTTGGGTGATCCCTAATCCAATATGGCTTTTGTCCTTTTAAAAAGGAGAAATTTGGACACAGAGACAGGGAGAATGACATGTGAAGACAGAGGATTGGAGTAATGCATCCAACAAGCCAAGGAATGCCAATAATTACCATCAAACCACTAGAAGCCACGAAGAGGCAAGGGGGCATTCCACTACAGGGTTTAGAGGCAGCATAGCTCTGCTGATACCTCAATTTCAGACTTCTAGTCTCCAGAAGTGTGAGACAATAAATCTCTATTTTATGCCACACAGTTTTTGGTACTTTGTTATGGCAGCCCAAGGAAACTAATGCATTAGGTTAGGAGACAGATATAACTAAGGAAAATACAATGATGTGTGTGTACTGATAAAGATGTAAAGGGATAGAAAGTTGCCCTCAAAGGGGGCGTTGGAAGGATCCAGTGCATAAGGAGAGAAAAGAACTTAAATGTGAGATGACATATAAGCTTGGTCTTCTAGTGGCCTCTGTGTTAATCCTATCATGATGATCCTGATTTATTACTTAATCTCTGATTTAGGGTCCTCAAAATAGTCCGGCCTGGAAGAGTGTGGTGACATACACAGTGAAAATCAGAAGTGACACTTGAGCCATTTAAAAACACTTAAAGCATAAATACATTTCCACTTACCTTACACATATTTATGATTTTTAATTGTTGGACATTCTCTGTTTATCAGGCCCTGAAGTTGGTCTAAGTTTGGTTAGCATATTTGAATATTCATATTTCCTGGTATTTATATACCAGGATACAAAGGAGATCCACATGAAATCCCTGGGCTCATGTACCCACCCAAAGATCAATCTGGAAAGGTCAAGGGTGGCTTTCTCTCTGCAGGCTTCAGTGGCTTTGATTTCTGAGTTTTTACAGACAGGATAAGACCCATTCTAAACTCACTTCTTAACAGGACTTTTAAAATTTCACATCTTCCTTTTCTGTAAGATTTTAGAACAGTATCTACGTCCAGACAAATGCAGCTACACAAGCTGATCTAGTACAAAAAGTCAGGGACACAGGGACATAGGTTTCAGGGTAGATGAGTTTTCTAACAAAAACTACAATACGTACAGAAAGTTACAGTCTGTGACAAACGTCTTCTGCCTTTAGGATTAGCTGGTTTAAAAATCAATTTGATTCACCATGACATATAACAAGAATTATCACAACAGTGCAAAAATAAAAAGTCACTTTGGGGTGGGAATATTTATCACAGCATATTTTTTGATAGAGATGATGGGCTTTATTTTAAACACATTCTGTTTTCTCCTATATTTTTCTTTGAGTCCTTAGGAGAAAGTTACTATACAAATTCTAGTTATTTTTATTGACTCCTATGTTACAGTGGAGCTAGATGAATAGAGTTTAAAGTCAAGAGTTGCTAGATATTTCCAGGCCACTTGGCACCTCAAACAGGTAAGCACTTTTTCTCAAAGAGAAGTGTCCTATGTGTTGATCTTACTCTGCTCCAGCGTTTGGCAATTATCTGAAGTTTTAAGCATCTCTTTAGAGTTCCCAGCTTTTTCAGGGCCAATTTCTATTCATGGTTTTTATAGCTATTCTCTTATGACATTTATCATTCCAAGCATTTGAACATCCATATTAACACTCACAGGTGTCTTTGCCATACATTTTTTTCATTTGCCTCTCCAAGCTTGTTCTTCAGATGGTAAATTTCCTAAGGTCAGTGAGTGTGTGTATATGTGATTCTCTTATATTACTGGGTTTTGTTCACAGGGCATGTTCAACTCATGTTGCTATGGTGAAAATAAAGGCCAGAACCAACCATGCAGCTGTCTCTGCCAAGGAGGAGGAGTCTTCCCTTCTCCCTCTTCTTGCCCCACACTGATGCAAAGATTCTAGATCTCCATTCTCATGGATCTATGAAATGCTTACTTCCTGTTTTACCCTCTCTTCTCTCCTAAGGAGTATGTGTGTTTTCTTCATTTTCATCCTTTATCACAGAAGTAGAGAAGTGCTTGACTCTTTGTGGAGTCACAGCCAACCCACCACACCTAGTCATCTTACCTCATTAGCATGTGTGCACAGGACACTAAGAAGAGGAGGGAAGAAGTTCAAGGGACATTCTGCCCAGTATCCTGAATTTTCAAATATTATCTCTCAAGAAAATAGACTATGAGACAGAACAGAGCTCTCATCTAGATATGCCATTTCCTCACTGGTGACCCTGAGTTAGTTACTTCATATCTGGGAGTTTTGGTTTCCTCATCTGTAAAATGAGAATAATACACCCTGCTTGCCTTGTGGGTGTATTCATACAAATGCAAGGTAGAACTATTTGGGGGCCAGTTACAGCGATCATCAACCAGTCTTAAGATGGTCAACATATTTTTGTGTGTTCAGACCATTCTCTTTTATTGACTGCCTCACACTTCAGCCCAGGGTGCACATCCCTCGCTCCTTGTTGACACTTCTAGGACTGTGATGGGGCCAGTTGCTGCTGGGAGAAGAAGGGCTGTGGTGGATTGAACAGAGATCCAGTCGAATAGCAAAACACTTGCCCACCAAATCTGTGATGCATGAAGTGACTTGGTAGACTATACTGAAACTAATAAGTATTGTATCATGAAGTTTTACCAAATTTAGGAAATAGTTCCTGGGGAGCATTTCTCTAGCATGTTCCTGAAGGGGTCTATGCTGCGGAGCTTCCTTTGAGGAAAGAGCCTATATGCAGCAATTATTTGGTTGAACCACATGAAATTGCAATATTTAACCATTTTTGACCTGCAAAACGACAATTATGTGGAATTCAACCCGATACCTCTTGTTACACCCCCGCATTCTGCTGGGGATTATGGAGTCACAGCCTGGTCCTGGGGCCCTGTAGTCATGATGACAATAAAATTCTGCTGAAGAAAACTCCTAGCTGTTACCAAAAAAATGTTTTCCTCAAATTTTTCAAGTCTGCCATATGTCTTTCTTTAATTAAAAACAAAGACATGAAGTGTAGCTGCTATGTGTCTGGCAGAAGTCTGTTTATGCCTGGAATTAGTAAATTTCAAGATGCTTCTTTACAGTGACTGGCGAAAGCTGCAAAAGTAAAATATGTAAACAGAAAAGAACTCCATGGCTATGTGGGTGCATACTCCAAAGAGTATTAATTTGCATAATAAATAGTTCAATATTCAGGAGATTATAAAATAGCAATTACTGTTCAGTTGCTATATTAGGGCTTGCTAACAAACAGACACTTAAAGTGCAATAGTTTGCTTTTACAAAGAAGTTCTCCTAAAATCTTTATTTTTTTTATTTTTATTTTTATTTTTTTTTGCGGTACGCGGGCCTCTCACTGTTGTGGCCTCTCCCGTTGCGGAGCACAGGCTCTGGACGCGCAGGCTCATTGGCCATGACTCATGGGTCCAGCCGCTCTGTGGCATGTGGGATCTTCCCGGACCGGGGCACTAACCCGTGTGCCCTGCATCGGCAGGCGGACTCTCAACCACTGCGCCACCAGGGAAGCCCAAAATCTTTATTTTGAAACAAGAGTCTATTTATTTTTTTAAAAGTTTTGACATCCTTTGCACATTTCTTTGAAAGAGAAGCAGAAATATTCTAGCTAAAAACAAAAACAAAAAATACTAATAATCTATCGCAAAAAAATAATGAGCCATTAATTTTTTTTATCTGTTTTAAAAAAAGAGTACCTGCTTCGTAGAGTGTTTTCCTCATGTGAGAAGAGTACCGGGAGACCAGTGGGGAAGTGTGGGGTCAGACCATGCAGTAGTAGGCGGTATACTCAGGCAGGGGGTAGAAACAGAAGTCATTACATGTGAAAAAATCCACAGCCTACTTATGCTAATAGAAGGGTCGATCCTTCTAAAACACCATCGGTGTTTTTTAAAATGACTCAAGTGTTCCAGGCATTGTATATCCAAGTGCAGTTTCTACTTGCTTGACATACTGTAAGCATTTAATATTTGAAAAGAAATATAGCTTTTTAAGTTGGTGTATTTTTTCAATAAATGTCATAGTTTTAATGCCCTTACATAGAACTTAATTTTTCAATAACATTGGTTTTAGAGTTTTATATGTGTGTATATTACATTAAGCCATTTAATTAAAAGTATATCTACACATATAAACCTATTTTTATAAATCTTTGTTTCCTGCTATGAAGAGAACATGGTGACATCAAGGAAGTTTCTATTTACACTGGTTTGTCTGAGGAGATCCTTGTTAAAATGATGCTCTTGGAGTTGGGATGGCTTCATTTGTTAGGCTAGTGGTTGCCCCAGCATGGTTGAGAGCTGAAAGGATGAGAAAGGAGAAGACCAAGAAAACGAACATTCATTGATTACCTGTTGGGTGCTGGGAGCTGTGCTGAACAGTGGAAGGCTCTGTTAAGTTTATATTACACCCCAAAGTTTATTACACAGTTACATTACAAAGTTATTATATTATATTACAAAGTTATATTACACAGTGTTAGGTTTATATTATACCACAAAGTTGGCCACATCATCCAGGGTTTAAAAACTCCCAGGGTGCCAAACAAAGGGAGAGTTTATCTTTTGGTGTGCAGAAGCCGTCTCTAATTAAGACACCATAATTACACCCCCGCCTCATTAGGAGATGCATTTCCAATAAAATTTTACTTCTTATATTTAATGATCTTTATCAAACATTTTTGAAATATTTATATTGTTTTGTTAAACTGTGTACTACTAATGCTTAAAAAATAAAACCCTATGCAGAAGAATGTTTTTTTAATACTTAAGACCTCATGATAACAGGATATTTTTTAAGTTAAAAAAATTCAATTTATATACTTTTTTGCTGCAGAGAAGTATGATAACATAATCAATAAAGGTCTTTCAAATATTAAACAGTTATTATAGTAAGATAAAACCGTATGAGAAAAGAGAAATGGAAATACAATTTCAGTGGGAAAAAAGAATCGTAAAATTTGCAACTATTTAAGAAAACTTGGTTGAATCTATTTTTCAGTGGATGGTGATGAGTGTCAAATCACTATGGCATTTATGTCCCATTGAATTCATTGAAAAGAGTAATGTAAAGTTGTATTTTAAAATGTCAGTATTATATCCTTTACAACTATTTTTGCTTACGATTAATTTAAGATGTCAACTTGAAATGTATGAGGGACACGTAGTTTTTCAAATTTATGGGCATTTTCTCCTGCCTCCTTATGTGTGTAGCCTCAAAGAAGACGCCCCTTGAAGTCTGAGACTAAAGAAGTTTAGACTTCAGTTTATCTTCTTTTGACTATTAAAAAAAAAAAAAACCTTCAATTTTTGGTACACTGCAAGGTAGAATATAGACAAACATGATTTCTTCACTCATTTCCACCACCAATCCCTGTTCTTGTTCTGTATTTGCTTATTGCCTTCCCATAGCACGTGAAGTCAAAGACAGTGTCTTGCTCAGTGGTGGCACTTTGGGAGTGTTTAATAGCTATATTTGAAAATTTGGCTCAAATATTCATTTCTTCATGGCCTGAAAAAACTTTTTTTCCTATGATAATTTACTTATAAGCTCAGCTCATGTGATCAAATATTTCTTTTAGATGTAGATGAATGACAGTCCAGGCTTGTGCATTGTGCAAACTCTGTGTCACTTTCTTCTGCCACCACGCTTCCTGGCTTTCCTCTTCGTGACTAGGTGTCTCCTCTTCTCTATTAGGATGGGCATTTCCTCCATTTGTCACATGTGGGAAAAAAATTTAGAGAAGTCACAGCTTTTGTTACAGCTTCGTTGTCCTTCCAGGTGCTCTTAACATCTTAGCCCCTGTCAGTTGAATCATCTTTAAGTGATCACATTTACTCCATATTACATGATAACTAGGGACTTCCCTGGTGGTGCAGTGGTTAAGAATCCGCCTGCCAATGAGGGGACACGGGTTCGATCCCTGGTCCGGGAAGATCCCACATGCTGCGGAGCCACTAGAACCGTGCGCCGCAACTACTGAGCCTGTGCTCTAGAGCCCACAAGCCACAACTACTGAAGCCCACATGCCTAGAGCCCATGCTCTGCAACAAGAGAAGCCGCTGCAATGAGAAGCTCATGCACAGCAACAAAGAGTAGCCCCCGCTCGCCGCAACTAGAGAAAGCCCGCATGCAGCAACAAAGACCCAGTGCAGCCAAAAATGAATTAATAAATTAATTAATTTTTTAAAAAAGAAGATAACTAACATTTGGTCTTTGTATCCCTCTGACGTCTTGATACTTCCACATCTTCATTCTATATCTCGTTTGCTAATATTTCACATTTTGTCCTTTAAAATTACTATAAGTACTAAACTGATACATGCTAAGTATAAATGCAAAGTTGTCAAATCCATAAATGTGTTGCTAGGTCTGGTCTAACTTAGTCATAATTGCAATTCTATTTTATTGCAAAAGAGAAGTCTAGGATGCCATCATACAAATCTTTTCAGCTCCCATATAACGTTTCTGCAGAGGTTATGTTGGGACTTGCCAGTATTCAATGCTACTTACTTTTCATGAACATGCCATACCAGGGTGGCCTACCCTTGGAAATGTAGCAGAAGTTGAATATAAATGCCCAGGGGCTGTTCCTGGTGCAATAGCTTGTTTAGTTAATGCAACAATTCTTCCTGTAAATATATTTATAACCCTGGTCTGTCATCATCAGTATAGTCTCAGTGATATGCCAGTTTTTAGAGAAAATCAAAACGTAACTAAAAATTTTGCAGGCCCTGACTATGAAATATGTTACAACTTTCATAACCAAACCTTCTACTTTTTGTTTGCTTCACCTGAATTCTTGTGGCAATGAAATCACAAAAATAGTCTCCATAATTTTAAAAAATAATGCAGCAGTATTAAATATATATTCAAGGTATCTTATCACCTGAATCAAAATATGTTCTCTTATCTTGACATTTTTCCATGAGAAATCAGCTAACATTACCCTAGAAGGTGTTGTCTAAGAATGTTAAATAAACTTTTTTTTCTGGATGTCTTTTTGGCAACTGAGAAAGATCAATAAATTATATGGAAACTCTGGCTGAAAGGAAAATATCTCAATATGAAGTAAGACTTATGGCATTTTCAAATTGCAGTATCTGGTGAGGCAAAGAAAACTGACCCAGTCCCAACTGCACCTATCTCACCTGTTTTCATGAGCTACCTTGGCTTCAGTCTGGACACCCACCCGGGATCTAGGAATTAACTAGGTAGCCCCTGGCAGGACAGCTGGTCTCATGGATCCTGCTTCAGCACATTGACCAGCATCTGTTCTGATTGGTCAGTAGCTAGAACTTCTAGTTGCTGAATATGTTAAATATTACCCATGGTTAAAAGTATCATTTTTTACTCTTGAACTTGATTTTTGGCCCTTTGCCTTTTCCTTTCTTCTCAGAACTGTTGGGCCCAATTTTTCACAGTTTGAGAATAGGAATAAGCCCAGGGTTGATAGCATATACTTGATTTATGCACATTTTCGTGCATTTGCTACTTGTTCCTTGGTTCCATGTTTCATGATGGTGGTGTCACTGTTCTCCTACACCGTAATTTCCCCGCGCACTTCACTGCTCCTTCATCGCACAGGAAACTGTAAGGGTCAGTGATCTTCGGTGCCACCACTTCCATTTCCTCATTACAAAAATTGACCTTCTTTCTGTTGTTTGAAAGGGCTCAGGCCACTGTCATTCAGATTTCAGGACCGTTGAACAGTAATAACAGTATAGAAGGAACAGGCAACCACCGCAGCAGCTGGGCATTGTGCTCTCTTCCTGGAATCCATTTTGGATTTCTTAGTCTAGCCAGCAGGCACTGTTTGCTGCCTTTTGCCAGCTTTATATTTTACAGTAATTCCCCACTTGTCATTAAACCATTTAGTTGTATTAAAGCATTGTGCTCTACTCTGAATATTTGCCAAGGTTCTTGTGCTTTCTAGGCAATTTCATGTTCATAACTCACATCAAGCAACTCAATATGTACAACTAGCATCACAGAAAAATTTAGTTAGTAATTCCTGTTAAACGACCAATTGCCTTCTCATCATCTATGAATTTGGTGAGAGTGTATGTGTGTATGTGTGTGTGTGGGTAAGAGGTACTGATGTGAAACTAGTTCAGAAATGAAAAAATAAAAGCACCAACAAAAATTAAAACCAGACCTCCCAGGTTTTTCTGTAGGGTGTTTCATCTGTTTATTCTTTCATTTTGTATCTACTGCAATCCCACTGAGACCACTTTCTGTATATCTAGTTGCTCTTTGAATAGGAATGTTGTTCATTGGAAGTAAGATATTAGGATTCAGAATTATCATTATTAACTTAAAAGTAATAACCTCTAAGTACTAGACAAAACTTTCTGTGTTAATAGTACAAACGATGTTCATGATAAAATCCATTATTGTAACTTAGATATATTATCCCACTTGATCAGAAGAAGACAATTCACTAACTCTTTGTATTTTAAAAGGAGGTTGTATCATTTCTCCCATTCAGATCAATGTACAGTCATAGCATATAGTTTACTACTATTCCTTTTAAAATAGGAATTTCTTAGATTTTAGAATAATGGAATGAGGAGCTATTATGTTCTTTTTTTTTTTTTTTACAAAAACCATTTACTATATGCGACGGAGTGTGTCGAAGATAACACAGTAGAAGACAAATTCCCTACCCTTAAAGGATTTATAAAATAAGTTTATGTTTTGCAATAATCTTTTTCTTAAAGTGTTACTTTTAGAATTTATTTTGAATGGAACACAATAGCTTTAGGATTTAATTAAATGACAAATAATTGTCTCCATCATAGGATGTTGTACGTTTAAAAGTCAGTGGATGGCTAACCAGCTGAACAGCAAGGCTGTGATACTAAATGAAATATAATTCAACGAAAAATTAGTTTTGAAAGAATTCTAATTTTCTATAACTTTCTGAGACTTTAGTTGAAGGCTTAGAAAAATGATTTTCCAGTGAGTAATTGTGATCTGTATTTGTAGGTAACTAATTTCATTTCAGGTTTTCTTCATAAAAAAATCTTAAAGTATAGCTTTATGGCGAAAAGAAACAAACTTTTGATCTATGATGTCATAAAAATGTATGATATTTTAAAATATAATATTTAAGTTTCTAAACATGTATTAATATATTGGTTTCTTTTTATTTAAAAATGTTTAATAGTTTGTTAATGCAGTTTACTTTAATGGCACCCAGTATAATCATTTGGTAGTAATTACTCAAATATTACCTCTAGCTGAGAAACTCCTTTTATATATACATTTTGTACTGCTTGCGGTAATGTGCACGAGAGCTTAGCTTAGGCAATTCTGAACAACATTAGCATCTCTTATTTGAAATGGGGCTTTAGAATACGAAAATATAATAATTTCCCTGAATAAAAAAATGAACTAATTATGCAGCCTAAGGAGAGAAATAAGGAGCAAGCAGGTGTAACACACACCCCGGAGGAAACAGGCCCGTGTGCAAACATACTACAACTCTATGTGATTAAGGAAGAAAAAAGAAGTCATACACTTTATATTTCTAGGAGAGCAGTTCTTTTTATCAAGTCAAGGAAATCCAGTACGTGTCTGCATCCAGATTTTGTGCATGGCCTAACTGAGCCAAGGATTTAGAAATAGCTTATTCTGTGGTCAGAATCATGTGATTTTCACCAACCGATGCGCGATGTTGGTGGAATTTCCTGACCAAGGCTTTTTATATGAACCAAGGGGTTTCATAGCTGAAGGAAAATGAGGCAGTTAAACCTCCACATCTTAGTCACAGATGTTGTCATAATGACCATTGGCAGCAAAGAAGATTTCAATGGGCTCCAGCAATGTCAATCAGAAGCTACTTCCCTTTGGGCTGATAGAAGCATGATGAGGGATTCTCTGTATCATAGAACTTGTACCTTTAATGCCATTCCTTATAAGAGGGGAAGAGCAACTGCTTGGGGAAGAGGGTCTCACTGATTTTTAGGTAAAGGTTGGTTCCACCCAATCTGAACATTTTGATTACTTGTTTTTTTTTGGAATAGAGGCATCCACCATCATTTATTTGTCATCAACAGTGTGTAAATTAGTTTGAATTTATTTAAGATAAGATTCTTTGCCATGGTTTTGTCTGTAAAACTGGTTATCAGTTGTGAACCAATAATACAACTTTCTAAAAAAATTCTGAAAACCAAGGTTGTTTTCAATTCACTGTAATTTTTCCATTGTGCCCCAAACTACTTGTAGGAGGGGAAAGTAGAATTGTCTGAACAACAATGGGGATATTATGGCTGCAAAAATGGAGGAATTAACTACATTAAGTTAAAAGCACTTTAAAAATGTAAATGCAGATTAATTTTTTTTCCTGGGAGACATGCCCAGAAATTTGAAGTGATAGGAAGAAGCACCTTGGATTATATTATAAATTCTCTTGACATAGCAACTTTAATCTAGAGCTGGAAATACAATGCTGTAAGACAAATACTTCTTTCAACTTACACTGAAAACTTTACCCCGCAAAGCCACAGAGGTAAGAAAGCTGTCTCATTTTCTACACCTCACTATAAAAAGAACAGTTTTCCTCCTTTGTTTTAAGGCTGCTAATACCTTCCTTCCCAAAGGAGGACACTGTCCAGGAGAGAGAAATTAGTCAGTTTGCTTTCTTACATAATCAGACAAACTCAAATAGTTGGTTCTTCATTCTTGCTAGTTCTGACCAAGAGTGTATATTAATTGCTGTAAAACAGTGATTCTCGAGTCTTTGTTAATCTGTAAATCAGCACGACAAAAGGCCTTATGCCACCCTATCCTTAGTTACCATCATTAAAATATTTCTCTAGGATGAAAAAGAATAGTACTTCCTCTGATGGCTCTGCTCATAAATGAGGTAGTCCCTATTTTTTTATTAAAACTTATGACAAAGGTAATAGTACAATGACTGTTATAAAAAACTGCCTAGAGTCAAATCATACTTGAAACACTACTGTTCCAAAATAAATATTTCCTATTTATAGGTTCAGCCCATGGGTCACTGGCACCCTGCATGGCTTTTGTAGGAAAGCAGTGCCACTTTAAATAAATTAAAAATTCCCATGCAAAACAAACAAAATATTAGAAATGCTGCCTTCAGATGGATTTATCCAGGTATAAATACTGTTGGAATAAACACTGTTGTCTGAATAGAGAAGGGAAAATGAGCAGATGAAGGGAACATTCTTGAGTGATTTTTTTAGGTGCACTTGTATCCTATCATCTTATTTAAGCCCTAACAAACTTACGAAGTTTCAGACAAGAAATGAAATATGATATTATGAAATACACAAACTAATTTTTTACAGAAGTGTTGCATAAAAATGGGAGCAGGAGGTGGGGAGAGGGTAGAGAGAAGGATTACAAAGGGGCAGATGTGAGGAAACTTTTGGGGTTGATGCAAATGTTCATTATCTTGGTTATGGCGATGGCTTCACAAGTATGTACATAGGTCAAATCTTATTAAATTGTTTGCTTTAAATAAGTACAGTATATTTTCATGAAAATAATGCATTGATGGGATTTCCCTGGCGGTCCAGTGATCAAGACTTCACCTTCCAATGCAGGGGGTGTGGGTTCGATCCATAGTCGGGGAGCTAGGATCTCACGTGCTTCACGGCTAAAAAACCAAAACATAAAATGGAAACAATATTGTAACAGACTCAATAAAGACTTTAAAAATGGTCCACATAAAAAAAAAAAAATCTTAAAAAAAGAAAAAACAAGAAGAAAATTATGCATTAGTAAAGCCATTAAAAAGCCAAAAAAAAAAAACCAAAAAGGCAATGTTAGAGCTATTAAGAATGTTGCCCAATGGTGGCAGTTGGGTCTAATTCCATCTAAATATAATTGCCTTCCTCCTTTCATTTTTGTTTAGTACCTCTGGGACAGGGAGACTGAAAATAAGCAGACAATGCAAGATTGCCGTATAACAGATATCTGGGAAATGACAGCAAAAGTGAAACAAACAAACAAAACCCAAAAAACCCACCTTTCCTAACTTTTTGGAGAAAATGAAACAGATAAGAATCCCGGGCTTCCCTGGTGGTGCAGTGGTTGAGAGTCCGCCTGCCGATGCAGGGGACACGGGTTCGTGCCCCGGTCCGCGAAGATCCCACGTGCCGCGGAGCGGCTAGATCCGTGATCCATAGCCGCTGAGCCTGTGCGTCCGGAGCCTATGCCCCGCAACGGGAGAGGCCGCAGCAGTGAGAGGCCCGTGTGCCGCAAAAAGAAAAAAAAAAAAAAAAAATCCCAAGAGTTTATCCTTATAGAGATGATGAACAGTCTAGTCGATAATCTGCACATTTGTGAATTTGCTTTTTTGATCAAGTAAAAACAGATGAAACACACATTTTTAGCCTGTCAGATGGTGTGCTGGGGGAAATAGTAAGTAATATCAGTCCCTGCCTTTTAAGTGTTTATCATCAGTCTAAAGAGGGCGACAAGCACAGGCAGGAAGAATGTCATCATAAGGAGGACTGTGAGGGATATTGAAACCAGAGAGCCACATGCTTTGTCCCGTTCAGGAAGCACAGCAATGGTGAGGGATCAGGCTGGTTGCCCAGTGTCCTGGCAGCCATCCCACTCTAGCATGGCTTCCTTGAGTAATGTGGGCACCATATCAACTGTCTCTATACCTCATTTTTTTTTTTCAACCTTCTTCTTTTCTTGTTCATTAGTCACAGGAATATTGTGCAAATTGAGGAGATGTCTCTAAGTACTTCAGGATTCTTAAAAGATATAAACAAATACAAAAATACTGTAAGGTTCTAAGAAGTCCATACTTTCCTTTTACATTTGAATAATAATGAAAACAATCTCATCATTTAAGAATAGATATCAAAACATATTTGTGGTTTGGTTTCAGGTTCTCATGGAAAATGCAAATGAGAAATGTGTTGTATAAACAAATAAAAAACAAGCAATGGTTTTTCCCCAGTTAAACCAGAGTTTAGAATACATCTCTTTTAATTGTTTTGACCTGGGAGAATCTTATTTGGGGGACAAACTGCAAGATTCAAAAAGTGGGAAAGGTCTTCTAGGAATTATTTCTATTTGAGGAGACACAAGTTCAGCGTCGGATGGCCTCGCAACACATTACTGGGTGCTAGAGTGAGAGGATCTGACATTTACTATAGGCCTGTGTTGTGCCGGGTAGTTTGTTAAATGTTTTAAATGCAATATCTAATTTCATCCTGCTAACTGTGCTACAAGTTAGGTACTGTTATTAGCGACATTTTGGAAAGGAGGAATGGAGGTTTAGGTAGTTTACTGACTTGCAAAGGCCACACAGCTAGTAAAGTCAGAGACAGCTTTTAACCCTAGATCTGCCTCATTTTGGAAACTGCTCTTAAAGACAGAAGGCTCAGCACCTCAACGCTATGGCTTTCAACTCCAGAAGGAAAACAGATCTGTTTTGCTGAGGGCCAAGTTCCAAGTGCCTCATAAAATCTATGTCATTATATCTTTTACTTCCCTAGCCCTTATCTTTCCTCTCACCAAATACCATTATTTGATGTGTATTTTGAATGTGGTAACCAGATACATTTAGAAAAAAAATCTTGGTCTGGAAGCAGTGACAGGACACACTGTAAGTACAATTGGCAGCACTGTGTTCCCAGCTCACCACAAAAAACATATGAACTCTTTGTGCCTAACACGTTACACAATATGCTCCTTGGCTTTAAGAAAACATTATTTCATGTTCTTCCTCTACTCAGTCTGCCAGCCTTGAGAACCGAGAGGTTCATTGTTATATGCAGCTGTCATTTGTTCCATCCCCTGGCTCTCTCTGCCTTCAATATCTTTGTAGTATTTAGTGAAAGTAATTTTCAGTTGGAAATCTTCTGCCCTTTCAGTAAGTGCAAGTATAACACTTCATCAATGGGCAAAGAATTCCGAGCTATCTGGGATGTATCAGGATGGTTGATAAAACCTCACCGAGCAACCTATGATAGTACATCCCATCATAAATTAAAAAAAAAAAAAAGGCAGAAAGGGCCTTTGTCAGTGTTTATCTGAAGCGCTTTTATTCTTTGCCCTTGATTTCCTCTTCAGAAAATTGATGCACCCTTAAATTGAAGCAAGAGGGTTGACAGGTGATGGTTAGTGTGATAACTGCTCAGATTTCATCAGCCAGTGTTTTTCTGGTGGTGCAATTGTTGGAACTTTCAGCTAGATTACCTGTCATCCACTACATCAGATAAAAGAGGCAGAGTTGAAAGATGCAGTTTTGCCACTGTACCTTATAGGAAATGAAAAGTGCAGGTGTGGTAATAGTAGCGAGAAAGAAGTACAATTATTTTCTAATCAGGGTATTTCTTTGAGAAAGTTGGTGCCTAAATTGGCAACCATTGGGCAAAACCATTGCTGAATTTGCATTGTTAAACTTACAAGAAATGAAAAGAACGGTCACCCACACTGTAGGTAGTGATATAAGCTCTCTCTTCTCGATCCATTTTATTCCATAAAATGAAGCAGTCGTAGTTTATTTTTAGATACAAGAAAAATGTTCCTATTTTGGGTACATCTCAATATGCTGATGTTGAGCCTATATTTTGATCTGCTGTTAAGCTGTTTGAAACTGTGAAAGGAGACATTATTCTGCACAAAGTTTTACGGAAAAACTTTGTGGCAAGAAAGATTGGAAATAGCACATTTTGGAGGAATTGTGCTCAATTAAGTCAGAATGATTTTGTGACAAATATTATTTTCCAGATTTTAAAAGCAACATAAGAATCCAAATAGGAAAGACTCTGGATAAATGTATTTTTATTTGTGAGATTGTTATATTTTGCACTATTTCCTAAACATCTGATTATATAGAATGAACTAATTTTATCCCTTTCAATCTGTCACTTCTTCAGAAGAGAAACAGTATTTGAATACAGTTGTCTCATGACAAATAGAAATCTGTTTTACCTGAAAAGTAAAAGGGGCACCTTGCTTCCTGATAGGATGAGAGAGAGCTATACACTGTGATCTTACCACATTAAATAAGGCCCCTTTGGATCCCCACTAGAAAAGACAAATTTTCAGAGTTTCTTACAATTACCCGTTATCATTTATTTTCCAGAGTCAAACTTAACGTCCAAATCTGGCTTTCAGACAAGGAACAATTGTTTGTTATAGGGACAAATTAATGATTTTCCATAGCACAGTCACAGTTAGACCTGCCCATTTCAATTTAGTTGCACATATTCATCAGAATAAATCTTACTAGAAAATGTTTATCCACACATTTGTGGAGCCTCCAGGTGAGTTTAGTTTAGTTTGTTAAATATTAATCAAATATGGGCAGTTGATACTTATTTACCATGTGCTTTCTAAAGTTTCCCTTTCTTTCTCTCTCTTTTATTTGGAGGTAGTTTGCTATACTAGAAAGGAGGCAGAACTAGGGAGACCATGTAACATAATGGTTAAGCATTTGGGTATTGCTTGGAGAAGAGTCTAAGATCATATGTACCAAACTGGAAACCTTATTGACCCCAAGAAGAGTGGTTGGGGAGAGGAGAGAGGCAGATTATTAACTTTTTCTTTATATGTCTCTGTATTGTTGGACTCAAATTACCTTTCTAACTAAAAATTAATAATAAAATACATTTAAAACATTCTTAAAAACATACAGTCTTATAAATGGATAGCTTAGCTTTAAATCCTAGCTCCTCTATTCTCCAGCGGTGCAATTTAGGGCTAGTAATTTTTCTTCTTTGAGCCTCAATTTTCTCATCTGCAAATGGTATTAATGAAAATACCCAGATTATAGAATTATTGTGTGAATTAAAATATGTAATCCACATGAAGTGCTCTACACATGGAAACTCACCAATAAACATCAACTTTTTGGAATAAGGGTGCCTAAATATCTCTCACTAATTAGATATAGAAAGTTTTCTCAAGTAAAAACTTTTTTTTTTTTTTTTCTTTTTTTTTTTTTTTTTAAATCTTTATTTGAGTATAACTGTTTTACAATAGTGGGTTAGTTTCTCCTTTACAACAAAGTGAATCAGTTATACATATACATATGTTCCCATAACTCTTCCCTCTTTTGTCACCCTCCCTCCCACCCTCCCTATCCCACCCCTCTAGGTGGTCACTAAGTACAGAGGTGAACTCCCTGTGCTATGCTGTAGCTTCCCACTAGCTATCTAATTTACATTTGGTAGTGTGTATATGTCCCTGCCATTCTCTCACATCGTCACAGCTTCAAGTAAAAACTTTGAACTTCTTTGAGCCTGCTCTTTTTTTCTTTTTCCTTATAAAGTGGGTATATTAGAAGTGATGGTACCTGAGGCCCCTAACATCTCATGATTCCATTTAAAATGTAGTTGGGGGCTTCACTGGTGGTGCAGTGGTTAACAATCTGCCTGCCAATGCAGGGGACACGGGTTCGAGCCCTGGTCTGGGAAGATCCCACATGCTGTGGGGCAACTAAGCCAGTGAGCCACAACTACTGAGCCCACGTGCCACAACTACCAAAGCCTGTGCACCTAGAGCCCATGCTCCACAACAAGAGAAGATGCCGCAATGAGAAGACCGTGCACCGCATCGAAGAGTAGTCCCTGCTCCCCGCGACTAGAGAAAGCCTATGGGCAGCAACCAAGACCCAAGGCAGTCAAAAATAAAATAAATAAATTTTTAAAAATCCATTTAAGTATATACCTTTAAAAAAAGATAAACAAGTAATTTGAAAAATAAAATAAAATATAGTTGGAAGAGTGTATGCATGTTGATTCCATGGCAAAAGACTCCAGTTGAGATCTTAGTCTACTGTATATGTCCTCATTGCAACCATTAGGTTGAGTGTTATGTCTGGGAATAATATTCCTTTAGATAATCACAGCCTAGATGTGACCTAATAGTTGGTTCAGAGCTGGGAGGCACCTTTAGATGATACTTCCCCACCAAAAAAATCTCTGCTTCAGTCAAGATGAACACCTCTGTATCTCTTCCTTGGCCAAGTTCCCTACTTTCATGTCTTTAAAGCACAAAGCCTCCAACCATCGAAGAAACCTAAAGTGCACTCTTCACTCTGAAATCGTGTCTCACCTCTACAGCCTATAAGAAAATTCTTCTCTTCCAAATTCAAGATCTTTAATCCTGGCTACGTACTGGTGAGGTCATCTGGATCAACCTCTCATGACAGTTATATTGACAGGGAGTTCACTATATTTTGAGCTAGATCATTCCTTGTGATTGACTAGTACAAGTATTAGAAAGATTTTCCTTACATTAAGCTGAAATCAAGCTTCTCATTATTTCCACACTCTTGTCTTAGCTTGGCCTTCCCAAAGCTGTGCATAACCCTTCCTCTTCTTCTTCCGTGAGATGGCCTGCCAAACATTTCAAAGTTGCTTCACGTCTTCTTTATGCTTACTGTTTTCCAGCCTGACTAGCCACTATCTCACTGTCCACTGAAAGTGAAATAAGCAATACATGGTCCTTCAGCAGTGCTCAAAAGTCATAATTGCAGACCTCATCATTTGGCCTTTCTTCTCTACAAATGCTTTGATGTACTCTTTTTTTTTTTTAATTATTTTTTAAAATTTATTTTTGGCCGCGTTGGGTCTTCGTTGCTGCACTCGGGCTTTCTCTACTTGCGGCGCGCCGGCTTTCTCTAGTTGCGGCAAGTGGGGGCTACTCTTCGCCGCGGTGCATGGGCTTCTCATTGCGGTGGCTTGTTGCGGAGCACGGGCTCTAGGCACGCGGGCTGCAGCAGTTGTGGCACATGGGCTCATATCACCCACAGTCAGAGCCTTACTCCAAAACTGCTCTGACAAGTATGAAATAAAATGGGGCTGTTATAATTCCCTCCCTGTGTTCTGTATTTCCATCTAGGGGTATGTTTGTTAAGTTTGATTTATTTTGCCAGCATTCTCCATATCGCCCTAGAAATCTAATGTTTTAAAAACGAAAAGAAGTTGGTTTAGCCTAACTTGGTTTTAGTGAACCCATTCTGGCTCTTGTTAATCGCCATTAAAAAAAAAATTTGTGGACAACCATCTGTTTAAAAATTCCTTTTAAAATATTTTCTTTGTGGAGCATCCATAGATCAAAAAAAAAAAAAAAGAAACGATGTAATTCTCATAACTTATATAAAAATTAACTCAAAATGGATTATAAACTTAAACATAAGATGCAAAACTATGAAACTTTTAGAAAAGAAACACAACATACTAAAAATCCTTCAGACCTAGGGAAAGGGTTCTTATATTTGACACTAAAAGTATGATACAAAAGAGGAAAAAAAATAAATTGGAGATTATCAAAATTAAAAGCTTTTGTTCTGTGGAACTCTCTATGATGAGGATGAAAAAACAAGCTGCATGGGCTTCCCTGGAGGCGCAGTGGTTGAGAATCCGCCTGCTGATGCAGGGGACACGAGTTAGTGCCCCGGTCCGGAAAGATCCCACATACTGCAGAGCGGCTGGGCCCGTAAGCCATGGCCAATGAGCCTGCATGTCCGGAGCCTGTGCTCCGCAACGGGAGAGGCCGCCAACAGTGAGAGGCCCGCGTACCCCGCCCCCCCCACAAAGCTGCAGTCTGAGAGAAAACATTTGCAAACCACACATTTGACAAAGGGCGTGTGTCTAAAATACATCACAAACTCTCAAAACTCAACAGTAGAAAAAGAAACAAGACAGTTAGAAAATGGGCAAAAGACATGAAGTGACATTTCACTGAAGAGGATATACAGATGGAAAATAAGTACATGGAAAATGGTTGACATCATTAGCCGTTTGGAAAGTGCATATTAAAACCACAGTGAAATGTTACTATGCGTCTGTCAGAATGGCTAAAATAAAAAATAGTGATAACCTCAAAAGCTGGTTAGGATGCAAAGAAACTAGATCACTCATACTTTTCTGGTGGGAATGTGAAATGGTACAACTATGCTAGTTTTGACAGTTTCTTACAAAACTAAACAAGTACTTATGAGCCAGCAGTTGTAATTTGGGGCATTTATCCCAGGGAAATGAAAAGTTATGTTCACATTAAAATGTATACATGAATATTCATAGCAGTTTTATTTGTAATAGTTAGACACCAGAAGACACTCAAATGTTCTTCAATGCATAAATGGTTAAACAATTGGTGGTGTATCTGTACCATGAAATACTACTCAGCAAAAAAGAGGAACTATTGATACAGCTTCCCTTGAATGGTGATGTGGCCATGTCACTCCATTTTGGACAGTGGGATAAAAATGTATATACCTTTAAAAGAGCAGAAGTATGCCTTTTAACCTTCTTGCTGGCTGGAATTTGAATGTGATGGCTGGAGCTCAAGCTAACATCTTAGACTATGTGGTTTAAACCCTGTATAGAGGATAGTAGAACCACAAGATAGAAGAAGACTGGGACCCTGACAATTATGGAACTACCATACCAGCCTGAACTACTTACCCATGGATCTCTTTTATTTTGAGAATAAAATAAGCAATACATGTAAATCATCTTTATTTGGGGTTTTCTGTCTTTGCAGATGAATCCAAATTTAGCAGACACAGATGGTAAGAAGGAAGGAACAGAAAGAAAGGTGGTATGACTGGGGGATAATAGCAAGGACAGAGTTGTATAATATGAAGTCCAAGAGGTAGCTGAGCCAGGGTAAGAGTCGAGTTTTATTCAGAGTATGATGGAAAGCCATTTTGGAAAGCCATGTTTTGAGGAGAGGGCATGATCTGATTTACTTTTTAAAAATTTCCTTTGTTTGCTGAATGTGGCAAGTGCGAAGCATGACATCTAGTTATAAGGCTGTTGACATATTCTAAGCAAGGGAGACAGAGAGGAGTAGATAGATTTGGGATATTCTTTAGAGACAGGATTAATAGGACTTGTTGCAGGGTTATATTAAAGTGCTAAGTAATAACAAGAATAAAAATAAGATAAAATAATAGATTTGGATAAATAAATAGATAGTGATGGAGAAAAAATTCTGTTTTGGCTGTGTTAAGTTTGAATGAGGCCTGTTGGGCCTTCATGCAGAGAAGTCAAGTTGGCAGTCAGATATCTGAGGCTAGAGTTCAGGGAGAGATCACACAGATATTAGGAGCCACTGGCACTTGTCTGGGCCTACTCACAGTGGGACCATGTATAGTGAGAAGGAAGAAGGAATCCTAGAGCATAGGCTTGCATAAAAGCAAAATAGTAGAGCGTCCCCATGGCTAGATGTGGAGGCAAGAGGGGGTGATCAGGGAAGTCTTCCCTCAGAAAGGCCTATGGTGAAACATTAGGGGTGAATGGGGATAAGACAGGCAAATTGGTATGGAGTGATAATGAAAGTATTCTAGGCACAGAGAATAACATGTTTAAGAGCACAAAGGCATTCAAGGGACTGAAAGAAGTTCATTAGTGCTGGAGCAAAGGGTAAGGGTGGGGGAAGTAAGGGTGGGAGTAGGGGTGAGGGTGGCTGTTGAGGTTGAAGATAAAGACAGAGGGATGAGCAAGAGTCAGATTTTGGAGGGGATAGTAAGGAATTTGAGCATCATCCTTAGAGTAATAGGGAGGCATTAAAGTGTTTAAGCAAGGGTACGACTTAATCCAGAGTTAAATAAGATAATGGTAAACAGCATGGGCTCTGGAGCCCGACTGCCTGGGTTTAAATTTCAGATCCATCACTTTCTAGTGACAAGACTCTGAGAAGTTACATAGACACTTCATGCCTTTGTTTATTTCTAAAATGAGAATAATGATGATAGAACTTACGGTATAGGATTATTATGGGGTTTATATGGATGTAAAGTGCATAGTACATGCCCAATAAAGTTAACTCCTATGATCAGATTTAAATAACTAGAAAGAAAAGTGAGGCAGCTGTAGCAACATCCAAATGGGAGATAGTAATGGCTGAAATGGGGATGGTGGCAATGGCAAAAGTGAATGCTTCAAAAGATATTGAGAAATGAGCATTAGTACCCCTTTGTGGTTGATTGGATAAGTTTGGGTGCAAAAAAGAAGTCAAGAATGACATTGTGATTTATGACTGAGGCAACTGACAAGAATATCACATTGTTCTCTGAGAAACGAAACTTAAAGAGTAGGTTTAAAGGAGAAGAGAGTGAGTTCAGTATTAGACATGTTGAATTTGAGGTGCCTGTAAGTTATCAGAATGGAAATGTCCAAAGGTATTGGAATATACCCATCTAGAGTTCAGGAACCTCCAGCTCTGGGCTAGAGTTCCACTTGGATATCATTCAAATGTAGACTTTATATTATGGATGGAAATTGAATTCATGGTAGTAGATAAGACTATCCGAAAAGAAAGTGAGAAGAACTTTGGACCAAACCCACCAGATCTCAGGACATGTTCTTTAATGGATCAGCAGTTTGCAAAACATAAGTAGATATAGTATTGTTTCTTGAAAGCTCAGTTTCACTTGATAAACTTAAGATGCTTTCGTTCTATGATTCAACAAGTATTTACTGGATACCTAAGTTGTACCAGATTACCCCTTCCTTCACGTGCTTACATTCTAGTAGGGATAGACAAAATGATTTGGCACATTATATAGTAAGTTAAAAGCTGATATGTGCCATGAAGAGAAATAAAGCAAGGAAAGTAGATGGGAATGCCCCATCAGGGCTTAAGGACAGCTCATAATTTTAAATGAGGCCTTGAAAGTTCTCTCTGGGGCTTGAGTGGGTTATGAGAGTCATGAAACAATCTGTGGAAAGAATGTTCCAGGCAGAAGAAGCAACAAATGCAAAGGGTATACAAAAGTTGCATATCCACAGCGTTGGAGGAACAGCCAGGAGACAATGTGAGTGGGGAAAAAAAGTATTTAGGGGAAGAAGAGTGAAAGAGGAGGTAAAAAGTGACAAGAAGCCAGATCACGCAGGGCCACACTGACCATTATAAGAATGTTGAGTTATGCTCTGTAAAAATTGGGTGCCATTGGCTGGAGGTGACAGGTGGGGATTGGACCAGAGGACAGACATGATCTGGCATACTTTTAACAAGATTACTCCAGCTGCCATATGTAGACTAGAAAGAGTGGGAGTGGAGCGTGAGAGAAAGAAATCCCTGGACCATACACTTCAGCTCATGGCACACTCTCATCATTGGTCTGTGTAAGGTCACTTTTTATTTGCTTTATTTATTTACACTCCCATTCCCTTTCCCATTCCCCTTTTCCTAACAGGCACATTTTCTGATGTTATGTCCCTAAATGTCTTCCTCCCTTTCTCCCTCCCCTTCTTCTTTCCTTTCTTCTTCAAACATTTATTGTACACTTACTAAGTGACACTAATTGGTGTTCAGTATCTGAGCTCCAAAGATGAACAAGAAGCCAGCATTTCAGTGGAGTGACAGGCACATGGTAACACCATAATACACAGTATGCTTCTATTATGAAGTTTTTATGATGTGCTATAAGAACATAACAGAAAGAGCCTTTATTTGCTATAGAGAATAAAGTAATGGTGAAGGATGCTTTGCAATGGAGACGATGTATTATTAATTTAAAAAATTCTCTCATAGTCTTTTATTTACTATATTGTTATATTCTTAATTTCCTTGGACAACAAATTGTCTAATTATAATTCCTTGAACACGAAATTGTTCTTAATACATTCACATGGTAAAAATGCAGATGGTACAGAAGGAACTCAGGGAAAAGTGTATCCACTTTTCATCCTAATCGAATAACTCTTCTTTCCAGAGCCAATTGCTCTCATCACCTCTTGTTTACATATACGCATAATATCCTCTCCCCTTTTTATTATAGTAGCATTTTCTGCTCTTCATTTCTTTGGAAGTGTTATAGTTTTTCTGGGTCTTAAGAGACAAATCAAGGTTTACTAGGCAGACAAGGGCAAGGTGGGCATTCCATGCAGGGTGAGCAGCACGGGCAGAGGCATGGAGGTAACCGAGATGCTTCATTGTCGAAGAGCTTGGTGTGGAAGAGTGAGTGTAGCTGACCCCTGAACAAGGAGGGGTGAGCTGGTTTAGCTCGTTAATCCATGTGTGACTTATATGTGGTCCTTCATATCATCAGTTCTTCCACATAAACGGATTCAGCCAACCATGGGCTGTGTGTGCAGTACTGTGGTATTTGCTGTTGAAAAATGGTCGTTCAAGCTGACATAGTTCAAGGGTCAACTGTAGTTCTGAGTGGCTAAAGCATGGATTATTAGAGAAAAGGCAAGGAAACTCTCTCTAGCTAAATCCAAAGTAGTTGTACAGACCAATAACACAGAAAGTCTAAAGATCCCCCTTGAATAAGGAACTTATCATTTTTTTAAAAAAATTATTTATTTTATTTTTGGCTGCGTTGGGTCTTCATTGCTGCGTGCAGGCTTTCTCTAGTTGCGGCGAGGGAGAGCTACTTTTCATTGCGGTGCGCAGGCTTCTCATTGTGGTGGCTTCTCTTGTTGCGGAACACGGGCTCTAGGCACCCAGGCTTCAGTAATCGTGGCGCACGGATTCAATAGTTGTGGCACACGGGCTTAATTCCTCCGCAGCATGTGGGATCTTCCCAGACCAGGGCTGGAACCCGTGTCCCCTGCATTGGCAGGTGGATTCTTAACCATTGTGCCACCAGGGAAGTCCAGAGCTTATCATTTTCTAAAGGTGGAATCTCAAGTCATTGGGAGAAAAGGTGGATTATTCAGTAAGTAATGCTGGGGCAATGGTAAGGCCATTAAATGAAAAGTGTTATATTTAATCCTTTCTTCATATCATACTCTAGGATTATCTCCAAAAGTTTCAAAGATTTAAAAAATGAAGCCATAATAATAGAGAGGACAGCATGAAAAATCTCTTTATAACTTTGGAGTGACGAGGGCCTTGTAAATTGTGACTAAAGCCTTTACACCATAATAAAAAATTTAGATAGATTTATAGAAAAATAATTTTTAAACTTCTGAATGTAAACAAAGCAAAAACAATGAGCAAATCTAGAGAAAAACAACAAAACAGGAAAATAATTTCTTGTCAACCAAATAGCGAATTGCCCTAGTATGTAAAGACACTCTACAAATGATTTAAAACTCAATTTTAAATAGAGTTAAATTGCATTTTATAGAAAAGGAGTGGCCCTTGAACATGTGAAAAAATGCACACCCTCACTTAACATAAAAGTAAATTAAACCACAGCAACATACGATAATTTACCAGTACATAATCAAAATTCCAAATTTCTAAAATGCAGAAATTTATTAACATTTTGTTTTCAAGGCTGTGGAGGAACAGGCAATTTTATACATTGCTGACAGCAATATGAAGTGATCATCATCTATGGAAGAAAGTTTGGCACTATCTGTCAAAGTAACAAATCATATGTACTTTGACCTAGCAATCCCCTTTCTGGGAATTTTTCCTACAGATAAACTTATACATGTGTGAAATCACATATGTTCAAGGTTATGTACTGCAGCATTGTTTTCTGTAGAAAAAGACTGGCATCAATTCAAATGTCCACCAATAGGGGACTGGTTAAATTAATCATGGTATATTTATGCAATGGAATAATACGCAATGAAGTTGAAAAAAAAACTGGGCAACCTCTCTGTGTATCAATATGGATAGAGTTCTGAGATATATGAAGTGAAAAAAAAACAATATGCTGAACAGTGTGTATAAACCTTTTCTTTCAGGAGAAATAATATAAATGTATATTCTATCTTGCAAAATATTATTTATACAAAGAATTATGCAAATGAACTATTAAAAATTGTACTCTGTATGGAAAGTTTTGGGAACTGACAAATGGGGACAGTGGTAGAAGCAAGTGCCTTTACTCTATATATTTTAATATTTGTTGGTTTTAAAATTATGAAGCTGTATTAATCATCCACGAATTTTTTAAAGAATCTGCCTCTATCTCATTCAACATTTTGATACTTCAGTTATTAGCTTATTTATTCATTTCAGGCACTGGGGTTTTGTATTTGCTTTTTTTTTTCTCCTTTGCCAGTGGTTAACTTTGTAAGCTATGGTCCAGAGTAAAATCACTAAGAGAGCCTCTACCCATAGCATTTTCCATGCATTGCAATATGGGGAGGATTGGAAATCACAGGAGGAATAGTATTTTTGACATGTTCTCTGTCCTATGGTCAAAGCTTTTCGGTAAACTGATACTTGCTGTGTGTGGAGGAAAGATTCCAGGACATTAAAATATTTGAGTTCTTATTCAAGGTCGACATGCTTTTGCTTTAAAAATGGGTTAAGTATTCCTAGAAGACACATAGAGAAATAACTCTGGAATTGAATTTAAAAAGAGAAAGAGAGAAATACTTGAAGAAAATGAGAAGGGAGAATGAAATGCCAAAATCAGCACCCACATGCAGATAGACACGGTCTAGGAAAGTCCAAAGAAACTACACACCCAAAAGATAATAGGGGAAGGGAAAGGAGGAAGCTCATCCGCAGGGAAATGCAAATGACAAGAGGCTGTTAACACTGATTTATCTGGAGGTCATGACTGAGAAATATCCCAAAGATCCCCAAGGAGCAGACCTGAACCATTAGGGCTGCAATATTGAGATGCCCTCATTTTATAGTCAAGGAAGACAAGCCCTTAAGCTGTGAAGAGAACCATTTAGGATCACACCAAAATCATGTCTGAGACTTCAGCCTACCGTTTTTGTTTTGTTTTGTTTTGTTCTTCACTTGCTTTTTTACTTTCATTTAGTGTCTCTTGCTAATTCTCCATTTTATTTCATTTGGAGACTTTCATTTTAACATGCATAATCACCGTCTATGTTTCCAGAAAATAGGAGGAAAGTAGGGGGGGGCAGTGGGGAGAGAGAGAGATTAAATCTTGCAAGTGAAAGTAAAGTGATAACAACAAATAGTGGACATGCATATGAAATAAATAAACAAAAAATATCATTTGTGCTGAAAGTGGGCCTAGAAAAGCTTGTTCGGGGAATCAAAGGGCAAGAGGTGCATGACCGTGGCTCTGTACCTTTCTCATTCCAAGGCTTGTTTGTAAAATGATTACAAAGCATTTAGAAAAAATCATCCTCTTAATTGTCTATAAATCAAAAAGGAAGGAATTGCCCCTTCAGGGTTTTTAGCTGTATAACGTATACTCTACTACAGGTGTCTTAAAAAAATTCTTCCAAAATATTCCTCAGTAAATTCTTTTTAAGGCAGGTTTTTACCTCCAAATTGTTGTTTATTTATAAATATATAAACAGCAATTTGTTTTTAATAAAGCTTAAGTTTATTCTTCATATACATTTTTCTCTGTGGTAGGCTAAGAAGTGTTTGAAATTTTGTTCCAGAAATAGGAAAATGTCACACAAATATGAACTCTTTCCTCCTGACAGTTAATACAAAAATATGTTTTCTATCCCAGTTCCTGGACCTACATCACACAAAGTTCACATCAAAGATGCTCATAATCTTTAAATGTGATTTAACAATAATATTGAGTCACTAATAACACTGACCAATTCCAAATAGTTATAACTAGAGCATTCTGTTTATTTTGGCTTAACGCTCAGAAAAAACAAACAAAACAGAAAAGATCCTACTTAATTTGCCATTCAACAAAATATTTAACATCCTATGTCATTCTAAACTAAATAACTTTCAAATATCCTGAAGAATCAGGGGTACTTAAGAGTGATCACTTTTAGGGCTTTAAGGCGGAATTTTCTCCTGCTCCTTCCCTGGAGCTCCTTCCCTGGGATAAGATCAAGCTCTAAAGTAACATGGGAACTATAAAGAAAGAAACTAAAAACAAAACCCCCAATCTTTTGGAAATGTAGAAAATCAGGTAAATATACTAGTAATTAAAATTCTCATTTTATACTCATATTCTGATTTCAATCAGTCCTTTCCAAGTTTGTACCATCTACCAATTTTTTTTAAATAAGCTTAAGAGCACATTGATTCTGATAACTGCAGACTGATCCTCCATAAACACTCTTCCTAAGGGGAACTCTAATAAAGGTTGTAGACTTTCATTGTCTCCGATGACATTATAAAATTACCCTTTATTTATTTTTTTTTTTTTTAATTTTTTTTTTTCAGTACGCGGGCCTCTCACTGTTGTGGCCTCTCCCGTTGCGGAGCACAGGCTCCGGACGTGCAGGCTCAGCGGCCACGGCTCACGGGCCCAGCCGCTCTGCGGCATGTGGGATCTTCCCGGACCGGGGCACGAACCCGTGTCCCCTGCATCGGCAGGCGGACTCTCAACCACTGCGCCACCAGGGAAGCCCTGCCCTTTTTTTAAATCAACAGAAAAACACATAAAACTGGGATCTCGTCTCTGTTGATCTCATAGATTCCATTTTTTCTGCTTCCTAATCTTAACAGCAGCTACCTAACTCTCTAAGTTAAGTGATGAAGTGGATACTGTATATAAATTATGTACTTATTGAGCCTTAGAAATCTTTTATACTTTCAAGGATTTTTAAAAAAATTTAAAACATGAGCCAGTCTGTTTTAGGAGCTGTCTGGTAAGCAGCTGTTTCTGTGTTTAGCATGTTCCCACAACCTTCATCCACAGCGCTAACTACTTTCCATCTCCCATTCTGAGTACAATGCTTATGACAAGCCTCTAAAAGTCATAACAGTGTTTATTTTGGGGTAGGGCTTCAGTTCTAAAAATTTCTGAGTCGAAGAATAATGCCAGAAAAGGAGTGAAATAAGATAGACCAGGATTTCCAAAGACCTAATTGCTATCATGCCATTAATTCAAGGAGATTTATAATGATAGTTGCCATTTAATTTGAGTCTACTGTAAGCCAAGCTTTCTCAAGACATCTAATCTTGGAATAACCCTGTGAAGTTGTATTACTTTTCTATTTTACATTTCAGGCAAATGGGGTTCAGAGAGACTAGGTCAATTCCTCAAAATGATGATAAGCATCATCATCAACATCATCTAGTAAATATCAGAGTTAGGAATTGAGCTTGCATTTACCAGAGCTCAAACTCCTGCTCTTTCTACTTTTACATTAGCTATGATCTAAAGCCTAAGGCTCCTTTGATTCTAAAGGGACCTTTTCGGGGCGTCCCTGGTGGTGCAGTGGTTAAGAATCTGCCTGCCAGTGCAGGGGACTCGGGTTCAAGCCCTGGTCCGGGAAGATCCCACATGCCGCAGAGCAAGTAAGCCCTTGTGCCACAACTACTGAGCCTGCACTCTAGAGCCCGGGAGCCACAACTACTGAGCCTGAGTGCCACAGCTACTGAAGCCTGCACACCCAGAGCCCATGCTCTGCAACAAGAGAAGCCACCCAATGAGAAGCCCAGGAACTGCAAGGAAGAGTAGCCCCCGCTTGCCGCAACTAGAGAAAAGCCCATGTGCAGCAACAGAGACCCAAGGCAGCCAAAAAATAAAAATAAGTAAATTAATTAAATAAAAATAAATAAATTTTAAAAAATAAAATAAAGGGACTTTTTTTGGTCCTGTGGTTCTAGTTCGGTCAACATGGGAATTTCTTTCTTGAGTACTTTCAAAAAAAGATGAAATCATATTAGATATACCCTAGTGTCAGTATACTTTATCTCAGCCCATTAAAATAATTGATATTAGGAATAGAAGGTTAAATCAAAACCATAGTATTATATTAGCTGGAGTGTCATACTTCTCAATGATTATGTATAAATTGGAGTTCACTCACTCATCCGTCCACCCATCCATTCATCCATCCATCCATCCATCCATTTAACTAATCAAGAATTATTATGGAAAGCCTTGGCCCAACACTCATACCGGGTGAGGTAACACAGACCTAGGAGCCAGATTTTCTGGGTTTTTACCCCCGCCCCAACATTTAAGTGCTCTATGGCATTGGGCAACTCAGGTAGCATGAATCTCATCAGCACAGAGAGGAAGCTTCACTGAAAACTCACTGCAGAGCAGCGGGGGAAGCCAGATTCTATGACGGCAGCAGCAAGAATCACGGCTTGCAGGCCACCCTGGGTGGTCTCATCTTCCTGCATTTTGTAGACACTCAGGCTTAGGAGCTATTTCAAGCACACAACCTTGAGAGAGTAAGGTGTTCTTGAAACTCTCTATACCTAATCTGTGACTGAACCCAGTGAAAACCTCTATATAAACGTTTAAGATTCTGGCAGCACATGCGGAGACCTACTGTTTCAGCCACCAGCTGCGGGAGACAGCCTTGTAGACAAATTGCTACCAAGTCAGCCAGTTCTAGCTGAACAGCTATTGTAGACCCTCATAATCTGACTTCATAATGTAGACTGCCACATTCACTGTCGTGCAGCTAACAGAGTCTTGGTGCTCCGGCCGGCTGTCAGGCCTGAGCCTCTGAGGCGGGAGGGCTGAGTTCAGGACATTGGACTACCAGAGACCTCCCGGCTCCACGTAATATCAATCGGCAAGAGCTCTCCCAGAGACCTCCATCTCAATGTTAAGACCGAGCTCCACTCAACGACCAGCAAGCTACAATGCTGGACACCCTATGCCAAACAACTAGCAAGACAGGACAACAAGCCCACCCATTAGCAGAGAGGCTGCCTATGATCATAATAAGTTCACAGACACCCAAAAACACACCACCATATGCAGTCTTGCCCACCAGAAAGAAAATATCCAGCCTCATCCACCAGAACACAGGCACCAGTCCCTGCCACCAGGAAACCTACACAACCCACCGAACCAACCTTACCCACAGGGGGAAGACACCAAAAAAAAAAGGAAACTGTGAACCTGCAACCTGCGAAAAGGAGACCCCAAACACAGTAAGTTAAGCAAAATAAGAAGACAGAGAAACACACAGCAGATGAAGGAGCAAGGTAAAAACCCACCAGACCTAACAAATGAAGAGGGGCTAGGCAGTCTACCTGAAAAAGAATTCAGAATAATGACAGTAAAGATGATCTAAAATCTTGGGAATAGAATGGAGAAAATACAAGAAACATTCAACAAGGACCTAGAAGAGCTAAAGAGCAAAGAAACAATGATGAACAAGACAATAAATGAAATTTAAAATTCTCTACAAGGAATCAATAGCAGAATAACTTAGGCAGAAGAACAGATAAGTGACCTTGAAGATAAAATAGAAATAACTACCACAGAGCAGAATTAAGAAAAAACAATGGAAAGAATTGAGGACAGTCTCAGAGACCTCTGGGACACCATTAAACACACCAACATTTGAATTATAGGGGTCCAAGAAGAAGAAGAGAAAAAGAAAGGGACTGAGAAAATATTTGAAGAGATTATAGTTGAAAACTTCCCTAATATGGGAAAGGAAATAGTCAAGTCTAGGAAGCACAGAGAGACCCATATGGGATAAATCCAAGGAGAAACACACCAAGACACATATTAATCAAACTATCAAAAATTAAATACAAAGAAAAAATATTAAAAGCTGCAAGGGAAGAGCAACAAATAACATACTAGAGAATTCCCATAAGGTTAACAGCTGATCTTTCAGGAGAAACTCTGCAAGCCAGAAGGGAGTGGCAGGACATATTTAAAGTGATGAAAGGGAAAAACCTATAACCAAGATTGCTCTAGCCAGCAAGGATCTCATTCAGATTCAACAGAGAAATTAAAACCTTTACAGACAAGCAAAGCTAAGAGAATTCAGCACAACCAAACCAGCTTTACAACAAATGCTAAAGGAACTTCTCTAGGCAGGAAACACAAGAGAAGGAAAAGACCTACAATAACAAACCCCAAACAAGTAAGAAAATGGTAATAGGAACATACATATCGATAATTACCTTAAATGTAAATGGATTAAATGCTCCAACCAAAAGACATAGACTGGCTAAATGGATACAAAAACAAGACCTGTATATATGCTGTCTACAAGAGACCCACTTCAGACCTGGGGACACATACAGACTGAAAGTGAGGGGATGGAAAAAGATATTCCATGCAAATGGAAATCAAAAGAAAGCTGGAGTAGCAATTCTCATATCAGACAAAATAGACTTTAGAATAAAGACTATTACAAGAGACAAAGAAGGACACTACATAATGATCAAGGGATCAATCCAAGAAGAATATATAACCATTGTAAATATTTATGCACCCAACATACGAGCACCTCTGTACATAAGGCAAATTCTAACAGACATAAAAGGAGAAATCGACAGTAACACAATTGTAGTAGGGGACTTGAACAACCCCACTTTCACCAATGGACAGATCATCCAAAATGAAACTAAATAAGGAAACACAAGCTTTAAATGATCCATTAAACAAGATGGGCTTAAAAGATATTTATAGGAAATTCTATCCAAAAACAACAGAATACACTTACTTCTCAAGTGCTCATGGAACATTCTCCAGGATAGATTGTATCTTGGGTCACAAATCAAGCCTTGGTATGTTTAAGAAAATTGAAAGTGTGTCAAGTATCTTTTCCGACCACAACGCTGTGAGGCTAGATATCAATTACAGGAAAAAAACTGTAAAAAGTACAAACACATGGAGGCTAAACAGTACACTACTAAATAACCAAGAGATCACTGAAGAAATCAAAGAGGAAATCAAAAAATACCTAGAAAGAAATGACAATGAAAGCACGATGGCCCAAAACCTATGGGATGCAACAAAAGCAGTTCTAAGAGGGAAGTTCATAACAATGCAGTCCTAACTCAAGAAACAAGAAAAATCTCATGTAAACAACCTACCCTTACACCTAAAGCAATTAGAGAAAGAAGAACAAAAAACCCCAAAGTTAGGAGAAGGAAAAAATTCATAAAAATCAGATCAGAAATACATGAAAAAGAAATGAAGGAAATGATAGTAAAGATAAATAAAACTAAAAGCTCGTTCTCTGAGAAGATAAACAAAATTGATAAGCCATTAGCCAGACTCATCAAGAAAAAAAGGGAGAAGACTGAAATCAACAGAGTTAGAAATGAAAAAGGAGAAGTAACAACTGACACTGCAGAAATATAAAGGATCATGAGAGATTACTACAAGCAACTCTATGCCAATAAAATGGACAACCTGGAAAAAATGGACAAATTCTTAGAAAAGCACAACCTTCCAAAACTGAACTAGGAAGAAATAGAAAATATAAACAGACAAATCACAAGCACTGAAATTGAAACTGTAATTAAAAATCTTCCAACAAACAAAAGCCCAGGACCAGATGGCTTCACAGACAAATTCTATCAAACATTTAGAGAAGAGGTAACAACTATCCTTCTCAGACTCTTCCAGAATATAGCAGAGGGAGGAAAACTCCCAAACTCATCCTATGAGGCCACCAGCACCCTGATACCAAAACCAGGCAAGGATGTTACAAAAAAAGAAAACAACAGGCCAATATCACTGATGAACATAGATGCGAAAATCCTCAACAAAATACTAGCAAACAGAATCCAGAAGCACATTAAAAGGATCATACACCATGATCAAGTGGGTTTTATCCCAAGAATGCAAGGATTCTTCAATATATGTAAATCAATCAGTGTGATACACCATTTTAACAAACTGAAGGATAAAAACCATATGATCCTCTCAATAGATGCAGAAAAAGCTTTCGACAAAATTCAACACCCATTTATGATAAAAACTCCCCAGAAAGTAGGCATAGAGTGAACTTACCTCAGCATAATAAAGTCTGTATGACAATCCCTCAGCCAACGTCGTTCTCAATGGTGAAAAACTGAAACGATTTCCACTAATATCAGCAGCAAGACAAGGTTGCCCACTCTCACCATGCTTATTCAACATAGTTTTGGAAGTCCTAGCCACAACAATCAGAGAAGAAAAAGAAATAAAAGGAATCCAAATCAGAAAGGAAGAAGTAAAACTGTCACTGTTTGCAGATAACATGATACTGTACATAGAGAATCCTAAGGATGCTACCAGAAAACTACTGGAGCTAATCAATGAATTTGGTAAAGTAGCAGGATACAAGGTTAATGCACAGAAATCTCTTGCATTCCTATACACTGATGATGAAAAATCTGAAAGAGAAATTAAGGAAACACTCCCATTTACCATTGCAACAAAAAGAATAAAATACTTAGGAATAAACCTACCTAAGGAAACAAAAGACCTGTATGCAGAAAACTATAAGACACTGATGAAAGAAATTAAAGATAATACAAACAGATGGAGAGATATACCATGTTCTTGGACTGGAAGAATCAACATTGTGAAAATGACTATACTACCCAAAGCAATCTACAGATTCCGTGCAATCCTGATCAAACTACCAATGGCATTTTTCACAGAACTAGAATAAAAAATTTAACAATCTTTATGGAAACCCAAAAGACTCTGAATATCTAAAGCAATCTTGAGAAAGAAAAACGGAACTGGAGGAATCAGGCTCCCTGACTTCAGACTATACTATATACTATATACTATATATACTATACAAAGCTACAGTAATCAAGACAGTATGGTACTGGCACAAAAACAGAACTATAGATCAATGGAACAGGATAGAAATCCCAAAGATAAACCCATGCACATATGGTCACCTTAGTTTTGATAAAGGAGGCAAGAATATACAATGGAGAAAAGACAGCCTCTTCAATAAGTGGTGCTGGGAAAACTGGATAGCTACATGTAAAAGAATGAAATTAGAACACTCCCTAACACCATACACAAAAATAAACTCCAAATGTATTAAAGACCTAAATGTAAGACCAGACACTATAAAAGGCTTAGAGGAAAACATAGGCAGAACACTCTATGACATAAATCACAGGAAAAGCCTTTTTGACCCACTCCCTAGAGAAATGGAAATAAAACCAAAAATAAACAAATGAGACCTAATGAAACTTAAAAGCTTTTGTACAACAAAAGAAAATATAAACAATATGAAAAGACAACCCTCAGAATGGGAGAAAATATTTGCAAACGAAGCTACTGACAAAGGAGTAATCTCCAAAATATACAAGCATCTCATGCAGCTCAATATCAAAAAACCAAACAACCCAATGCAGAAATGGGCAGAAGACCTAAATAGACATTTCTCCAAAGAAGACAGATTGCCAACATACATATGAAAGGATGCTCAACATCACTAATCATTAGAGAAATGCAAATCAAAACTACAATGAGGTATCACCTCATACGGGTCAGAATGGCCATCATCAGAAAATCTACAAACAATAAATGCTGGAGACAGTGTGGAGAAAGGGAGCCTTCTTGCACTGTTGGTGGGAATGTAAATTGATACAGCCACCATGGAGGACAGTATGGAGGTTCCTTAAAAAACTAAAAATAGAACTACCATATGACCCAGCACTCCCACTACCTGGCATGCACCCTGAGAAAACCATAATTCAAAAAGTGTCATGTACCACAATGTTTATTGAAGCACTATTTACAATAGCCAGGACATAGAAGCAACCTAAGTGTCCATTGATAGATGAATGGATAAAGAAGATGTGACACATATATACAATGGAATATTAGTCAGCCATAAAGAGAAGCAAAATTGAGTTATTTGTGTTGAGGTGGATGGACCTAGAGACTGTCATACAGAGTGAAGTAAGTCAGAAAGAGAAAAACAAATACCATATGTTAACACATATATATGGAATATAAAAAAAAAAAAAAGGTTCTGAGGAACCTAGGGGTAGGACAGGAATAGAGACGTAGACTTAGTGAATGGACTTGACATGGGGAGGGGGAAGGGTTAGCTGAGACGGAGTGAGAGAGTGGCATTGACATATATACACTACCAAATGTCAAATAGATAGCTAGTGAGAAGAGCCGCATAGTACAGGGAGATCTGTTCGGTGCTTTGTGACCACCTAGAGGGGTGGGATAGGGCGGGAGGGAGGGAGAAGCAAGAGGGAGGGGATATGGACATATATGTGTACATATAGCTTATTCACTTTGTTATACAGCAGCAAGTAACACAACAATGTAAAGCAATTATACTCCAATAAAGATATTTTAAAAACTAGAAAAGAACTATTACGGATCAGTTGCTGTTCTAGTCACTGATCAGAGCTTTCTTTTGCTCTCAGAGATTATATTCTAGATCACTACTGTCCAATAGAATGTTTTGTGTGATGAAAATGTTCTGTATCTGTGTTTTTGAGACCAACTGAGGAATGGAATTTGATTTAATTGTATTTTAAAAATTTATGTTTTATTTAATTTTCATTAATTTAAACTTAAATTACCAAATGTGGCTAGTGGTTATGGTATTGGTCATCACAGTTCTTGAAGATCTGAGGAGGTGGGGATACAGAAAATAAACAAATAAGCAAATTATTTTTATTCGGATGAGTGTTATGGATAAAAAGCAGGGTGATATGGTGGAGGTTGGGGAGTGACAACATTAATTAGGATTGTCAGGGAAGTTTTCTTTGAATAAGTTCCATTTAAGCTGATTTTTGAGTGAGGATAAGGAGCCAGACATGCCAACAATAGGGAAAGGACATTCTAGACTGAAAGAAGCAAGTAAAAAAAACCCTGCAGAGAGAAAGATTTTGGTGTGTTCAAGTTACAGTAAGCAGATCAATGTTAGTTAGATCATGGTGAACAAAGAGCTAGTGACATGCAATGATGTTGGGAGGTAGGAGGGGCCAGATAATGTGGAGTTTCATAGATTGTAGTAAAGAATATGGATTTTATTCTAAATGAAATCCAAATTTATAGATAATATTTAAAAAATTAAATCATCCTATAAAATATTTATGTGCAAAATTGAATTATTAAAGAGGAAATGGGTGATATTTTGGAGCTTTATTATTTGTAAGAGCTTTTTCTACAGTTTAATTCATGTTTAACTCAGTTTAATTTAATGAACCCCATGTTAAAGAACTGCTGGTGGTTATGAAATTGTCTTAAAGATTCGGAGTCATGTCCTCAACATATTGTAATTACCAATGGCAAACAATCTACTTACACAGAATATCCAAAAGAAGAGTAATAGAATCGAGGCATTTCATTTTTTAAAAAAAATTTATTTATTGTTTATTTTTGGCTGCATTGTGTCTTTGTTGCTGCACGTGGCTTTCTCTAGTTGCATCAAGAGGGGGCTACTCTTCATTGTCCAGCTCGGGCTCTAGGTGCACGGGCTTCAGTACTTGTGGCTCGTGGCTCTAGAGCACAGGCTCGGTAATTGTGGCGCATGGGCTTAGTTGCTCCGCGGCATGTGGGATCTTCCTGGACCAGGGCTCAAACCTGTGTCCCCTACATTGGCAGGCGGATTCTTAACAACTGCGCCACCAGGGAAGCCCGGCATTTCATTTTTAATCTTTGGTGAAGTTAATTTTTAATATCTCTC
Organism: Kogia breviceps; assembly: GCF_026419965.1. Lineage (NCBI taxonomy): Eukaryota > Metazoa > Chordata > Mammalia > Artiodactyla > Physeteridae > Kogia > Kogia breviceps. Next base: position 73,664,239 of record NC_081318.1, read on the forward strand.
AGTGCTAAACTACACAATTATGAAACGCAAATTTGAAAACTCTTTTCTAGGTGTGGCATGATTTGTCATCAGCTGGAAACATGACATTTAAACATTTGGTCTATAGCCAGTTTCCAGTGGATAAGTCATCCATCAGGAAAACATATTATAAAAATAATAAACTCAAGTCATAGCAGAGACTCCTAGATGACCTTATCAGTCCTGAAAACAGTTCTTTACCTGAGACTGGATTTTAAAGATATTATTCTTGAATTTACCAGAAGATCTGAGCTACTGATACTACTAATTCAATATAGGGCCTTTTAGGAGTCACATATCCACTTGGGCCAGCACAGGGAGAAGGTGCCAACAGTACCCTAGTCAGCATAGAAACTACATTACTTACAGTAGTTCTCTTGCCAGATAAATCATAATTCATGATTCTGAATTCAACCAATATCAGTATCGGTTGAAAAGAATGTAACAAAATTGTGTCATAAAATGGTTGGGAAAACTGCTAAAAATGTTACTAAAATAAGCAAATCGCTAAATTATGTAAACAATACAAACAGATTATTATAGCCCTACACCCTGTCTTTATTGTGGAATTTGAAGTCACTGGCTTCTATTTAACATATCTTTCAAATACAGACTTTTAAGATTTACAAAGCCATATTTTTAAATGATGTGACCTTTTCAATATTCATAGGGTATTAAATGTTATTTTGCTTTATCATTTAAAAAATACAAATAAATTGTAAAACTAAACTGTCAAAGAAAACTGAACTGTCAAGTTCATATTTAGGACTTTTGTTATAATAGAAGGTCAGTTAGTACTTAAGGTGTAAAGAGGGAGAGAGAAAGAGAGAGAGAAATCCCATTTCATTCTTAACCAAATAAATTTGTGCTTATGAAGATGTCAAACCTTCATTTTACCCAGTAAAACATTTTTGGCGTGGTAATGATGTTCCCCCTAGTGTATTTACATAAAACTAAAATGATAAAAAAAATCCTGCTTTGTAACTAAATGTGGACCTGTAATTGTTTTAAACCTTTAAGCAAGGCAGAGGCATGGTCTTAGTCTTAAATTTAGAATAAATTGAAAAAATACATTGATGTTCTTTGTTTCAAATACATTTTGGAACACAGCAGACCACATCCAACCTAGTTAAATTATCTGAATGGATTTTGGGGGAAGAGAAAGGAGTCTGTTCGTTTTAATATACCTTCAGAAATATTTTACTTCTTGATGATGACAGCAGCTCTTGCTGACAACTATTAATACATTATAAACACCCCATCAGAGTTATATAAAAACATGTCAGTTTTAAAGAGAACATCTTTGACAGCAAATTTTCTGATTGTGAAACAGCTGTGCCTTCAGTACAATGCATTAAGTAGTTTATTCCTTTTAGATAGTTAAATTGTGCATGAAATGTTGCTGGCGCAAGGGCTCCAAATCTGGCCTGATTAGCGAACATCTGTTACATTGGAAAAATTCATGTCTACCCTAATTAGCTGTCAGGCTGATGTACATCAGGCCTGATGGTGAGGGATCCTGTGCTGTTTAAGTCAAACCAGGTTCCTCTCCTCTCCCGTCACCTGCCCTTTCAAATGTCTTCCTCTCATGTGTTGCTGCAATTAGAGATGGTTGGACATACAATGGAGCAGGCTACGGTCAGTTATAGTCCCATCTGTGCAATATTTTTATTCCCACCAAACTTGGGAGCTGAGACATAAAGTAGTTCAGTAGCAGTGAGGCTGTTAGACCTGTTAGGTCTATGACATTTGATAATCCTGGCCCCAAGATCTTCATTTGAAAGACTCGTAGAATCCTGAAGTCACCATCTGTGGTGACTGAAGGTAATGTATAGCTTCTGAAGAATTTATCTTTGTTTTGTTTGTTTTGAATAGGGGAAGCTCTCAGCTGATTTCACAGAAGTGAGATATACTGTATGATCAGGTACGAAAAAGGAACAAAAGAAAAAGGAGCAGAGTGTTCTGAAAGTGGAATTTTCATAGCTGAATATATTGTGGCTATAGACAGCTATAGGAGGCAATTGAAAACAAAAGATCTGATTTTATCAGGTTTATTAAGCCATTGTACACAGGGTTTTCCAATGTCAGTAAAAACTTTCATTGACCTGTGGGTGAGCACAAATCATAACTTCTTGTTCGAGCTCGCAGTAAACTGGAAAATGCAGTTTGAAGTGTTCTTGAGCTGGTAAAATCCTCATTTGCTCTGTTACAGCCGTTTATATGAGCTGCATTGCCTGGGGCCAAGTTCAGATTCCACCTGAAAGATTAAGAATATATAAGATTACAACATCAGATTTTATTAAAATGTGATTTGACCTAAGAAGAATGAGAAATCAGCCCTCTTCTGACTTAGCATCATCCTTTCAAGATAATTCAAGTACAGGATTATTATTATTCCCAAGCATACGTGAGGTGTAATTACAATGTATGATAAAATTCAGTAATTGAGGACATGCTTTATGAAATGCTTGACGTGTGAAGTTATAAATGGGGAAACTTATTTACCCTGAGCATTCAGGATTTTTAGATGAACTTACACAGGATCACATGTAGAATTCTGAATGTTTTTGTTATAGAACTCTAGCCAAACTGGACTTGAATTTTCTGATCTAAGTGGGCTTCCTCCCTCCCTTCCTTTCCTTTCCTCCTTCCTTCTTTCTTATGATCTTTCTTTCACCTTGAAATACTTTCCTTATCCATCCACAGCTTACCTAATAAAGCCTTTAAATACGGTCTCAAACACCGACTTTTCTATAACACTATCAACCTAGTTTAAAGGAAAGAGCAAAACTTAGTGAAATTACTATGCTTTATACTTTATACTTACTTGCATCATCTAACTCTTCTCAACGACTGACATTTTACATTTCTTTTATGGTATTTGCCATTTCTAATCTTTTATTTAGATATTTGTATACCGTAGAGTACCTCTGATCTCTTATACTAGATTATAAGCTCCTTGGAGACAGGCAATTGATTATTTATGCACCCCATAAAGTATAGTTCATAATAGGTGCTCAGTTAATGTTTTTTGAATGAATATAATTTGGCTCAGATTGGAAATATTCAAAAGCAGTGATAGGTTTCTAAGTGAAAGCGTGCACTAGAACTAAGCTCTGTGAACCCTGAGGACTCACTGGTATTTCCAGCTGCCAGGAGACAGCCACCACAGGCCAGCTTGCAGCTGAGAGAGGCTGGTGTCAGAGATTTAAGGTGTCTTGTAGGTATGGGATGATACTGGAAACATCTACCAGCATTCCACTAAAGTGAGGAATGTCCAAACTCCTTCTCATAGAGCCACCCAGACTTCCTGAAGCATTCAGAATTGTGATCCCAGGAGGACACTGTGAATCCTTCTGGTCTTGGGCTGCTCCCAGCTTGTTCAGGATTTGGATTTGGGTTGCCGTCCTGCTTGGAGGTTCAGAGATGCTCTGGAACAGACTGGGCTTCAAGTCTGACTTCCTTTGTCCCCTTCTGCTTTCCAATGACATTTTCTAGAGTTTTCCACACTGGTGTGTAGGTTTATCAAGAGCCAAGAGTATAGGAAATACCATAAGAACAGAAATTTTATGCTTAATTTTGTAGTTTTTAGAGAAAGTAAACAATGTACATTTTTAAACATATGCCAAGCTTTTGGAATTTTGTTCATTCTATTTTGAAAACTACTTTGTAGTAAATCACCAAAAGACAAAGAATTGCAATGTGATTTCACTGACTTGATAAGTACCTTTTGAGTAATTTCTTTTCTTTTTGAAAAAAGACGTATTAAAAGTTTCTTGAATTTTATCGCACATTAAAAAAATTTTAATACAGGTTACATTGCTCATTTGAATATAGCAGCTGCTTTCCATTTTTGCCCATGGGTACACTATCTGCACTTGAAATGCATAGAAAAAAAAACACTAAAATGGAGGCCCTTGGGTGCTTACCAGGTTAGATTCTCAACCATCATCATCATCATCATCACACACCCAAAAATCAGCAAGCACAATCATAATAACTGATGATCTTTATTTAAACCTCTAGTATAGGCCACTTCCCATGCAATATTCTTACTGCTCACAGGCTCTGTAAGATTTATTATCTCCACTTTACAGATGACAAAATTTAGACTCAGAGAGATTATGTGATTTGCCTAAGGCTACATAGCTAGCAAATAACAGAGCCGAAATTCAACTCATACCTGACCTCAAAGTAGTCAGTTTCCTTGAGTAACTGCCACTTGAGGAAATCTCTTTTCATGTTTTAAACCCTTATTATTTTATTTATAAATATTATTAATTAATTGTCTTTTTAACTACTTTGAAGACTACGAATATTTGGATAAATGACATTGTTCCCCAAAAAGAGCTATGGTTTTTATGCATCTTGCTTGCTTGATGGTGGCAAGTCCAATGGAGTAGTTTTACAAGAATTTACATGGTATTTTATTCATGCTGTTACATTTGATTGGGCAAGTTTAATCAATGTATATATGTAGTTCAACCCAACCTAGTAAAGATTCTGAAACCTCCTCTTTGGGAAATTTTATCTTTTAAATTAAAGTCTCTGAGGCCTGGTTTCCAGTAAATGCTAATCTTTCTATGAGACAGGCCATGAGGACTGTAATAGGAGACTTTGAAATAGTTTTGATGATTCTGACACACTCTATGGTCATACGGTTGCTGTGTGTGTTTTTGACTAACTTGATAAATAAAATCAAAGGCTTTTTCTGCAGTTAATAAAGAGTGATACAACAGCAATATTTACTATGCACTATGCCAGCAACTAAATTAACCAGTAATAATTGTTTTCGGTGGTACCAATCAACAGCTGAGAAAAAAACCCACAGGTCATTACATTTATCAAAATTAACGATAGTTTTTCCCCACCCTCCTGTATACCACTCCCTTGATCACGCTGCATTTCACATACGCGCGCGCGCACACACACACACGCACACACACACACACAAACACACAGGAAAAAATAGCTAATTCTTCTCAACGTTTGTTTCTCGGGAAGCAGTCTTACAAACTTTTGAGTATTTTGTATTGGTGAGATAGCAAATGTCTTATTGCTATTCCAAGCCTGTAATTTACTCTGGAGACTGCTGATGCCATCCTTTCATAGAATCATCCCTGTCATGTTGCAGATGGCAACAGAAGGTCACTCCCTTCCTGGAGTGACTTATTCTCCAAGTCTGTCAGAGAATAGATACCAAATGCATGCGTTCCTTCAGAAAATGGTTGCATTCAGGCCACCTAAAACCAGGTAGGGAATAATTACCTCCTTCTGCAAGCTTCACTTTGCAGAAAATGTAAACCCTTTTAAGAGGATTGTGCAGCTCCTATGGAGGCTGACCCCTCAACTTTCAGCTGAGCAATGGATGGCATCCGGAAGAGCTAGCATGGCCGTCATTGGGCCCCAGTCCTCTGGACAGTGTCTCGGTGTCTGGGGACAGCCTTCATTGGGCAGCATGGATGATAGCCCTGAAGACTCTGTCAGTGGAGTACTCCATGTTGATGTTGATTAAGATGATCATAGCAAGAGGCAGCTGATAAAACTTTTTCCTGGAGTTGACACTGTTGCTTAGTATAGAGTAGTACGGAGTAAGGTACTCGGGAGAGGTCAGGGCGTGGCGGGGAAGTAACTCTTGACAAAATGAAATGCCTCATTAGTGATGACTTGAGGGGTCATCTGGGGGAAGAATCCCAGAGTCATGTGTCACCACAATGTATTAGGTCCATAGTTATGGACACATCTGGGTTCTACAGGCCAAGTCTCAATTTCTGTTTAAGAAATGATTTTCTACAGACCTAGGAGTAAAAGATGAGCCTTGTTGTGCAGTAAAAGCTGATAGGGGATGGAGTGGCTGTTATCACAATGGATCTTTTCACTAAATTCATAATAAAATTGTTTACTCTTAACTTTGAGTATATCACGTACATGTTTGTCTGATACTCTTCTTTCTTCGCTTCTGTGGAAATTATGGTGTCTAAACCCAAGCAAGGCAGGAATGTTCATGAGCAGAGAAATCCAACTTTGTTCTTAAGCCTAAATGATCAGTCAATTCACTCAAAACTAAAAGATGGGCCCTCTGTAGACACAACCCTAAAATAACTCTCACAGTCAGCCAATATAGAGATGAAAATTAAACTTAGATTTTTCTGACACTCCACTCTTGTTTTCTCACCACTAGATCCTCCCAGTTCACTGAGAAATCATTAGGTTTACACTATAAGCCAATTCTCCTCGAAACCTGACAAATTTATAGCTCCTCAAAACATGGACACCAAAGCAGAAGTTATCAATTATTGTCAAGGTGTCTAACTTTTAGCTGGGAATACATTGATATAGAGATAAGTGATGGCATCTGTAATTCCAGCCAGTCCTCAAGGGAATATCCACGGATGCTTTTTTGGAGCCATCTCTAAGATAATAAAATAGGCTCTGGTCAGACACACTGTACCTCATACAGTATAAAAGCTTTCGACATGAATCTGGAACATGATTTACATTTGAAAGCACCAGATCAATATTTGAGGACAGATTATTTTTTATCAACTCGGCTCTAATTCTCTGAAATATAAAGTTATTTTTTAAATGTCAAGACCAACTACACCCACACTGGCATGGAATGGCTTTGTCGAAAAAGTTGGAAAAAAATTAAACGTAAATTTTGTGTTGACATAATCCAGGTTAAGTCTAAAAAAGAAAAATACTTACTTTTGTAAAATGAGAGGCTATTTTATCACTCAGAGAATGTCACATCAATTGTAAAGCCATCAGCCCCAAGGTTTGGTGGTGATTGCTTCATATTTACTGTTAGTCCGGCAATGGGGATGGTACTTCTACAGTCTTTGGACAGACTAGTGAGTGTGACATTTAAAGTGTTGATTTTTGCAGCACTTATGTTAATTGTTGTAATTTTCCTGATGAACCACCATTCTGGTTTCCTGATGCAGCCAAGATAGTTTTACATTTTCTATGCAGGGCCTCTTTGCCATTTGGTCTGTGTAGTGTCAGCTTCGAGTGCTACTGAAAGCAGACAAAATTGCAAGCAAATTGCATCAGATTGCCAACATTGTGAAAAGGTAAATTGCTTGCAAATCTATTTAAACCACTGCCCTATTTTCATCAGCTTCAGTACTTGGTATTCATGATTGCTTAATTGGCGACCTTTCCTATTGTGTAGTGCTTTATGGTGTAATGGAAAGCGATCTTTACCAAACCAATTACCCTTTTTTTCTCAGCACTACATTATTGCTGTGATTGCAACTGCCAGTCCTTTGTAAATGAACTTTCTGATTTCAATGATGTTTTTAAAATGTAAGATAGAAAAAAGTGGCATTCATATTGTGCGATGTTCTATTTTGAAGCCTCTTTGTAGCCACTATTGTCTGGGAAAATGGACTGAAGGGTTACACAGTACCTACAAATATCCATGTAACTATTATTAATATTATTATAATGTCCTCCTTTGTACTGCAGCTCAATTAGGAAAGGATAGGAGAAATATTTTGTCACCCTGTCAAGTGCACAGGAAGTGCATTTGAGGCTTCTTTTTTGACACATACATTATCTCTAGTAATAAGAGGAGATTTTTTTATAGGGAGTGGTGATGAAGATATAAAATCAATTTAAATAAAATTTACATTGCTAGTTTTGTGGCTACTCAGCATTTACAAAGGAACCTTAAAGGATTCAAATATTAAGACTTGAGAAATAGTGAATTTTTGTGATCTCAGGTTCTGAATATAGATGACAAAACACAGCAAAACATGACTATGTTACTAGTTCAGAGCTAAAACTATGTATAATACAGATATATAGCCTGAATTATAACAGAACTAAGAAGGTCTCTTTTAAAAAATTCTCTTAAGATATATTCTGTAAAGTTAGCATCCACATGAATTCTATAAAAATGAGGCATAGAACGGTACTGAATCCTGTTTATGTATTTTTATGTGATTTAGAAAATTATATCATTACTCATAAGTGTATGTGCAGAAAGGGAGCTACAAGTAATTTAGTCATTCCCTAATACAGTAAGTGGAAATGGATGCATCATTCTACCCCCTACAGTTAGAAACTCTATTGTATGAGGGACATTTTGCAAAGATTTCTTTTACTCTCTCCTCTCATTTAATTAGGAAAAAAATGGAGTTTAGACAGGGCTTGCCAGTGATAATCAGGTGATTGTTGATTTTAGTACCTTTGATGTAATGTAATGATTTATTTACAGCATAGCATCTTATTCTTTGAAAGCAAAGAAATGTGTTTATTATCTGCTGCTTATGAAAGTGTTCATAACAACCAATTTCACTGTGATATTGAGGCCTAATACAGTTATTATTTTGTATAGGCAACATATATTCTTTTGGAACAATTAGACCCATGATTCAGTTTCCAAACTTTGAGTGTCCTGCTAATTGGGAGCAAGACCCAGAAAAACTCTTACCTTGAGGAGGGACCTTATTAAATAACTCTTGTGGAAAGACTTTTAAGACAATTTTATTTTCATTGTTAGGGGAGAAACATAGAGTAGCACAGACGTTACTATAAGAGGTTGGTTGTGAATGATCATTCTCATTCTTCTTTCTAGACCAGTACTGAGTCCTGTGATGGTGAAATGGATAGCAACAACAACAGCTAACAGAGCCCAGGCTTATGATGTGCCAGGCTCTGTGCTAAGCCCTTTAACTGACTCATCTCATTTTAACCCTCCCAACAATCCTGTCGGGAAGGTACTATTATGATTCCCATTTTATAGATGAGGCAACTGAGGCTGAGGAGATTCAGAGGCTGACACAGGACATGCAGGTCATAAGTGATGCATCTGGGATAGGAACCTGGGCAGTATGGCTCTAAGCCTGTGTTCTACTGCCTGAAGAGTTTAGTTTCCCAGTTTCTAATTTTTCTTTCTTGAACTAAGGAAGGAAAGGGTCTTGGCTTACATAGAATCTAAATATCTGATTTTCCAGACTATTTAAAGTGGTTATTGAGGAAATAGATAGAGTGTACCCAGAAGTCATTTAATCTTTCCCTCTTTTCACCTCCTTGTACATGGTACAGATTTGGCACTGATATTAATGTTTTACATGCAAAACTCTAAGAAACGCAGATGTTCAGATTCAGCTTCTGCATGCAAAAGAATTCTTATGCATGCCAATGCTCACAAAGGGTCCTGCAACTATTTCTCGTTCTCCTCCTTCTTCTTCCTTTGGAAAGAGGGACCTGAATACTGTAGAAATAGTAAATATCCAGCCAGTCCATCTTATCACCTCTGTTAAATAATGTACGCTAGAATTATTGTTGGAGTTTGTTTGTTGATGTTTGCAAGTACCTCATTTTAGTCTAGAGCTCTTTCAGAGTAATTGCAGTAAGAATAATTAACAGATTTCTTCCTGTAATGAGTAGGGTTGGTGGAGCCGGGGGGTGGTGCTGGAATGAGGTTGGGGAAATGGGAGTTGTTTCCACTTCAAGTAATCTGCAAGTAAATTATAGCATAAAGGAAATGTTCTTTGAGATTGTACATGAGACATTTGTCAAATTGATGTAAGCAGAAACCTAGGTGTTTTCTTGTTTAATATTCCAATCCTTACTCTGTCATGGACAGCTAGTGGGAGGCTTGTGCATATTCTCTAATCTTTTAAATGGCAGGTAACCACATGTTCTCTCCCAAAGGATCATACATTAGGCTCAGTGATCAGAATGCTGGGGAAACTTGGAAAAAAGCAGGAAGCTGGAGAGCACTCGATCTATATCTTCCCCTTTACACAGACTCATATACCAATTTCTGGATTTACCACAAAGATTAATACAGGGTTGAAGGGTTGGTAAGCAGGGGGGGAATATTAACTTAGAAAAGGATCATTTATATAAGAATTTATGACATCTTTATTTAATAAATATCCTGAGTAGATTTAATACCTTATTTCATTTATGAACCAAAAATAGTGAAATGTTTTCAGTTTGCTCACAGATGTAGGAATGTATCTCTTGTGTTGTGCCCTTCTGTGCTGCACTACTGCTGCAACTCCTTGCACTCTTGCTACAACTCCTTGCACTCTTGCAGGGCATGAATCTGTGAGGATCATCTGTTTTCTCTCATCACATGTTCCTTCATAACAAACAGCATCCATTTACTCCAAACAAGAATAGGGAATAAGCTAGATTGAACATGCAGGTACTTACTGACCACTCATGAATATTAAACTTTTCTTTAACTTGTATGATGCAATGTGCTTTCATCATTCATAATGACATCATTCCTTCCTAGGAAGCAGAAATTCTCTGAGCTTACTTGCCTTCACTCTTTCTCTTTAAGAAGATAAACTATGAAACATCTCCACAAGAAAAATAACCCACAACTCTTATTTCTAATTAATAAATGATTTTTCTGGGTGCACCATCAGAAAGATCATAAAATTTAAAAACAAATGGAAATGGTATGCTGTAGAGAAGACAATAAAATTTGTGGAACAGGATCAACAATCTGAGATATTAAGATTGATAATCATTGGTTCTGTATACTTTAGGGAGAATTATCTATTTGATATGCTAGTAAAAATAATCATGTTTAATATTTATTTAGGATTTATTATGAGCCAGCTATTGCACTAAGTACTTGACATCTATTAATCCATTTGATAGTTCCAGTAACTCTGTGAGGGAGATACTGTTACCACCCCTGTTTAATAAATGATGAATCTGAGATTCAGAGAGATTAAGCAACATTTCTAAGATGGTTTGTAAGTAGTGGATCTGGGATTCTGACAGGGATAGTCTGGAAGTCATTACTGGCTTCCACTTGAACAAGAAGAAGGAGGAGGAGGAGGGGAAAGAGGAGGGAGGGAAGGAGAGAAGGGAAGGGAAGGGTGCATCTTAGAAATTAAGAAGACCAACAAGGAACTGTGTTATCATTAACAAGCTCCCAAGTGCCTGATCATGCACAGTAAGATTTAGAATTCTCCATAGGTTTCTGTGAAGCTACTTCTTACTATACATCCCTGACTGGGAATCAGTAATAATTCTTGTCTTTACAATCTTTTTTTTCAGTTGACTCTTGACCAATGAAAGATTCATTACATTTTGGCTTCTGGATGGCAAACATTACTGTCAATCACATAGTGGTGTAGCAGATGGTATTGGTATCTCAACATAAGCAAATTTCCACGCAGCAAGAAGCTATCAATGGAGACCCCTACATAAAAATACTTCCTTTCTTTCTATTAAGATGGATTTTTCAAGGGCTCTTAAGTTAGCTGAGCAGCAGCAGAGAGAAAGGCAAGACTCAGGAGAGAGAATGGTGTTAAAATCCAGGGAGATGGGGCTTCCCTGGTGGCGCAGTGGTTGAGAATCCGCCTGCCGATGCAGGGGACACGGGTTCGTGCCCCGGTCCGGGAAGATCCCACATGCCGCGGAGCGGCTGGGCCCATGAGCCATGGCCACTGAGCCTGCGCGTCCGGAGCCTGTGCTCCGCAATGGGAGAGGCCACAACAGTGAGAGGCCCGCGTACCACCAAAAAAAAAAAAAAAAAAATCCAGGGAGATGGACCCCAAGACAAATTTAACGTACTACTTCTGCCTGGGACCCAAATGATACAGACATTCGTTCTATTTAACGTGTACTGTATAAGAGGATATTTAAGGAGAGATGTTTTTGAGATGCCCTCCACTCATGCTTAGCTATTTGGGAAGTCATTCCAAAACAAAAATGGGCAATTACTTTTCTCACACCCCAAAATGTGTGTGAACCAGAATGATGATTTCTCAGCAAGGAGAATCTTCAGTCTTGGAGACATGGGTAGAGGAATCCATTCAGTCATTCAGTGAACACTTGCTGAGTACTTTTTATGAGTCCAACGATGTAGGGGCACATAGTGAGAGTCATAGCTCCTCTCTAAGAGCCTTGTATTCTGGTGGCATGCTTTGGAGTCAGCTACAAAGAAACTTCTTTTAGAATGCTGTGCTATCTGGAAGAAAGAATTTTCTTTTAATTAAATAAGTCAGTTTGAGAACCATGTATGTTTAAATGGGAGTGGAAAAACCAGAAAGTTGCAGACAGAAGAATAGAATTTTGCATTAAATGGAGACTTGCTTTACCTAGGATGGTTCATTATAAAAAGTGTGCCAGTATATTTAACACATTAAATTTCGTATGCCAATATTTATTTCTACTTATCATTTTAATAGATATAAGGCAAATTTCATAATAATAATTTGTTTAAGAATATAGTTAACTTGATTCCTAAACTTCATTTTGACATTCAATGAATATTTAATCTAAAATTTTAACTGGCCTGTGTTTTAAAGTACTTGCAATTTAGATTAATGTTTCTAAAATAAAAGTTTGAGACTTTCTTACTTAGGATATCCTTCTAAGATAAAGCCCTGAATGCTTCCAGCATTTTAGGATGAAATTATCTTATTTTGGCTTATTTATAAATGTGAGATAGAATTTTCACAGCACTCTAAGTAATATCATCATAAGTGTTGGGTTTTCACAGACTTGCTGAGATTTTAAAAAATATCTATTTTAGGGATATCTTACCAACTTACAGCATTTTAATGAGCAACTCACTGTTTGAAGAGAGCATTTTTGAAACAAACTCGGTAGCCAGGCATGCTGAACACTGCTGTCTCTGGAACCCTGAGCACCACATAACTCATGGGTCTGGCTACCATGAGATTGAGCATGAAATTTCACATCAAAGACCTCCATGCCTGAGGAGCAGAGATGCAAGGGGGTGGTGTGGCCAGGGCAAAAGAGAATGCACAAAACAGGCAGAGTTCTTCCTGGTGTGTTCAGAGACTAGATGGAGTTTCTGCAGGCCAGGGACCTTTGCAGTTGCAGCTTGCTCTGGAAATAACAAACTCCGGTGGTCACAGCTGCAATAATAGAGGTGTGATCCCTGAAAGACCAAGGGATACCTTGTAATAAGCAGGCTGTACCTTGAGGCGGGGCTGGCTTCCTGGGCATACAATCTGTTTGGTAGCACAGGACCCTATGCTTAAAAGCTGTCCATGCTCGGCTTAATGTTCTGCAGTCACTGTTCTGAAATTCTTAGTAATTTTTGAACAAGAAGCTCCTTATTTTCATTATGTAATAGGAGGTTTATTTTATTTTTTTCATATATATATCTATATATAGATATATATATCTTTATACTTAATATATTTTTCTTTCTTTTTTTTCCCTGTGTCTCTATTTCTATTTTGCAAACCATTTCATCTATACCATTTTTCTAGATTCCACATATATGCGTTAATATACGATATTTGTTTTTCTCTTTCTGACTTACTTCACTTTGTATGACAGTCTCTAGATCCATCCATGTCTCTACAAATGACCCAATTTTGTTCCTTTTTATGGCTGAGTAATATTCCATTGTATATATGTACCACATCTTCTTTATCCATTTGTCTGTTGATGGGCTTCCATGACCTGGCTATTGTAAATAGAGCTGCAATGAACACTGGGGTGCATGTGTCTTTTTGAATTATCGTTTTCTCTGGATATGTGCACAGTGGTGGGATTGCTGAGTCATATGGTAATTCTATTGTTAGTTTTTTAAGGAATCTCCATACTGTTCTCCGTAGTGGCTGTATTGATTTACATTCCCACCAACAGTGCAAGAGGGTTCCCTTTTCTCCAAACCCTCTCTAGCATTTGTTGTTTGTAGATTTTCTGATGATGCCCATTCTAACTGGTGTGAGGTGATACTTCATTGTAGTTTTGATTTGAATTTCTTTAATAACTAGTGACGTTGAGCAGCTTTTCATGTGACTTTTGGCCATCTTTATGTGTTCTTTGGAGAAATGTCTATTTAAGTCTTCTGCCCATTTTATGATTGGGTTGTTTGTTTTTTTAATATTGAGCTGCATGAACTGTTTATATATTTTGGAGATTAATCCTTTGTCCGTTGATTTGTTTGCAAATATTTTCTCCCACTCTGAGGGTTTTCTTTTTGTCTTGTTTATAATTTCCTTTGTTGTGCAAAAGCTTTTAAGTTTCATTAGGTCCCATTTGTTTATTTTTGTTTTTATTTCCATTACTCTAAGAAGTGGGTCAAAAAAGATCTTGCTGTGATTTATGTCAAAGAGTGTTCTTCCTATGTTTTCCTCAGGCTTTGTATCCTATTCCATTGATCTATATTTCTGTTTTTGTGCCAGTACCATACTGTCTTGATTACTGTAGCTTTGTAGTATAGTCTGAAGTCAGGGAGTCTAATTCCTCCAGCTCCATTTCTTTCCGTCAAGATTGCTTTGGCTATTCGAGGTCTTTTGTGTCTCCATACAAATTTTAAGATTTTTTTGTTCTAGTTCTGTGAAACATGCCATTGGTAATTTGACAGGGATTGCATTGAATCTGTAGATTGCTTTGGGTAGTATAGTCATTTTCACAATATTGATTCTTCCAATCAAGCACATGGTATACTTCTCCATCTGTTTGTGTCATCTTTGATTTCTTTCATCAGTGTCTTATAGTTTTCTGACTACAGGTATTTTACCTTCTTAGGTAGGTTTATTCCTAGGTATTTTATTCTTTTTGTTGCAGTGGTGAATGGGATTGTTTCCTTAATTTCTTTTTCTGATCTTTCATTGTAAGAGTATAGGAATGCAAGAGATTTCTGTGCATTAATTTTGTATCCTGCAACTTTACCAAATTCATTGATTAACTATAGTAGTTTTCTGGTGGCCTCTTTAGGATTTTCTATGTATAGTATCATGCCATTTACAAACAGTGACAATTTTACTTCTTCTTTTCCAATTTGTATTCCTTTTAGTTCTTTTTCTTCTCTGATTGCTGTGGCTAGGACTTCCAAAACTATGTTGAATAATAGTGGTGATAGTGGACATCCTTGTCTTGTTCCTGGTCTTTAAGGAAATGCTTTAAGTTTTTCACCATTGAGAATGATGTTTACTGTGGGTTTGTAGTTATATGGCCTTCATTATGTTGAGGAAAGTTCTCTCTATGCCAACTTTCTGGAGTGATTTTATCATAAATTGGTGGTGAATTTTGTCAAAAGCTTTTTCTGCATCTAATGAGATGATCGTATGGTTTTTATTTTTCAGTTTGTTAATATGGTGTATCACATTGATTTGTTTATATTGAAGAATCCTTGCATCCCTGGGATAAATCCCACTTGATCATGGTGTATGATCCTTTTTTTAAAATGTATTTATTTTTGGCTGCTTTGGATCTTTGTTGCTGCACGTGGGCTTTCTCTAGTTGCAGTGAGTGGGGGTACTCTTCGTTGCATTGTGCAGGCTTCTCATTGTGGTGGCTTCTCTTTTTGTGAAGCACAGGCTTCAATAGGTGCGCGTGGGCTTCAGGTGGCATGCAGGCTTGGTAGTTGTGGCTCCCGGGCTCTAGAGCACAGGCTCAGTAGTTGTGGTGCATGAGCTTAGTTGCTCCACGGCATGTGGGATCTTCCCGGACCAGGGCTTGTACCTGTGTCTACTGCACTGGCAGGTGGATTCTTAACCACTGTGCCACCAGGGAAGTCCCTGATCCTTTTAATATGTTGTTGGATTCTGTTTGCTACTATTTTGTTGAGGAGTTTTGCATTTATATTCATCAGTGATATTGGTCTGTAATTTTCTTTTTTTGTAGTATCTTTGCCTGGTTTTGGTATCAGGGTGATGGTGGCCTCATAGAATGAGTTTGGGAGTGTTCCTTCCTCTGTAATGTTTTGGAAGAGTTTGAGAAGATGGGTGTTAGCTCTTCTCTAAATGTTTGATAGAATTCACCTGTGAAGCCATCTGGTCCTGGACTTTTGTTTGTTGGAAGATTTTTAATCACAGCTTCAATATCACTGCTTGTGATTGGTCTGTCCATATTTTATGTTTCTTCCTGGTTCAGTCTTGGAAGGTTATACCTTTCTAAGAATTTGTCCATTTCTTCCAGGTTGTCCATTTTATTGGCATAGTGTTGATCGTAGTAGTCTCTCATGATGCTTTGTATTTCTGCGCTGTCCATTGTAACTTCTCCTTTTTCATTTCTATTTTTATTGATTTGAGTCCTCTCCTTTTTCTTGATGAGTCTCGCTAAAGGCTTATCAGTTTTGTTTGTCTTCTCAAAGAAACAGTTTTTAGTTTTATTGATCTTTACTATTGTTTTCTTTGTTTCTGTTTCATTTATTTCTGCTCTGATCTTTATGATTTCTTTCCTTGTGCTAACATTGGGTTAATTTGTTCTTCTTTCTCTAGTTCCTTTAAGTATAAGGTTAGATTTTTTATTTGAGATTTTTCTTGGTTCTTAAGGTAGGCTTGTATTGCTATAAACTTCCCTCTTAGAACTGCTTTTGCTGCATCCCATAGGTTTTGGGTTGTCGTGTTTCATTGTCATTTGTTTCTAGGTTTTTTTTTTTTTTTTTTTTTTTTTGCGGTACACGGGCGTCTCACTGTTGTGGCCTCTCCCGTTGTGGAGCACAGGCTCCGGATGCGCAGGCTCAGTAGCCATGGCTCACGGGCCCAGCTGCTCTACGGAATGTGGCATCTTCCCGGACCGGGGCCCAAACCCATGTCCCCTGCATCGGCAGGCAGACTCTCAAACAGTGCGCCACCAGGGAAGCCCCATCTAGGTGTTTTTTGATTTCCTCTTTGATTTCTTCAGTGATCTCTTGGTTATTTAGTAACGTATTGTTTAGCGTCCATGTGTTTGTTTTTTATGTTTTTTTCCCTGTAATTTAGTTCTAATCTCATAGCATTGTGGTCAGAATAGATGCTTGATATGATTTCAATTTTCTTAAATTTACCAATGCTTGATTTGTGACCCTAGATGTGATCTATCCTGGAGAATGTTCCATGTGCACTTGAGAAGAAAGTGCAATCTGTTGTTTTCCGATGGAATGTCCTATAAATATCAGTTAAATCTACATGGTCTGTTGTGTTATTTAAAGTTTGTGTTTCCTTATTAATTTTCGGTCTGGATGATCTGTCCATTGGTGTAAGTGAGGTGTTAAAGTCCTCCACTATTATTGTGCCACTGTTGATTTCCTCTTTTATAGCTGTTAGCATTTGCCTATGTATTGAGGTGCTCCTAGGAGGTTTGTTTTAAATTTAAGGACATCTCATTCTAACAAAGCCACTAACAACATCCATGATGGAGGAAGGTCTAGAAATCATCACAGGGTAGCTGTTAAAAAAATGAGGAATGGTTAGTGGGCAAAAATATAACGTGATCAAGTGATAATGCTATATAACTGTCTTGATCTAGTAGAACTACAAATGGTTACCTAGGGAAGGGATGAGAGCTCCATGGCTCTGTTACTGGAGTCTTCATCTTCGAATAAGGGTAAAGGGATTCCTATATATCAATGGTGTTTGAGTTTTTTTTGATCATGACCCTCAGTAAGAAATACATTTTATTCATGATCTTATATATATGTATACATATATATATGCATACATACATATGTACATATATGTATTTTATGTATGTGTGTGCATGTATATTTTACACAAGTTCCATGAAATAACTCTTACCTTTATCCCACATGGTGTGCATTCTGATATTTTGTTTTTTCTCTTCCATTGAAAAAATATGTTGGCTCCTATCCACTAATTCAATCTGTTGTCCAACTAATGGGTCACAAGCCACAATTTGAGAAACTCATATAGCATGAGGGGTTGCAGTAGATAATTCTTAACATTTTTGTAGCTCTAAGATTATAATTTTCAAAAGTTAAAAATTGCAAGTTACCCCACCAGTGACTGAGTATATGCCTGAGCAATTCAGTAGCAAAGTACAAAGAGCCCTCGACTAATTTGGGAGACCTGGGTTTGAACCCTTGATGTGCTACTATTTTAACACCTTAAACAAATCTATTTATTATTTTTTCTCAATAGTCATATCTGGAAAGATTTGTTAATCCAGAGAGTTTTGTCCTTTTAATAACAAATAACAGAATGCTTCATCTCCCAAGTAAAATTTTTATAGTATATAAAACTGTTAAAAGTAGGACTGCTGTGGTGGAATCTGAGGGGGATGGTTGGAAGTCTTACATACCCTGCTCATCACTCTCTACTCCTCCTCCTAATTCCCATCCATAGACCCATAGGACTCCAGTGAACAGAGTTTGAAAACCACTCTACTCAATAACCCAATCTTAAACTTTGCTGTGGGGACTGCTGGTGAGCAATAGTGATTAGAAATGAAACCAAAGTTGCAATGTCTTTCTCTCTGTTTTTCTCTCAGTTCAATGTTTTACTCTCAGAGAATGAAAACACATCAAAATGAGGCTCTTTCTGTCCAGTTCCCTGCTTTATCTTCAACATCTAGCAGAGTACCTAGTATAAAACAGGTGCTCAATACATATTTACTGAACAAATAAGTCACTTTTTAGAATGTATCAAAGTGATAGGTGTTTGGTGAGGATATTTATGAAGATTCTGAAATTATAAACAGATACAGATTTTAAAACTAGGGTTCATGTGTTTTCAGGTTGATTTTAATAATCTTGATATGTATTTTTGTAGTGAAATTGGACATTGATATCTCTATTTTATAGGTAAGAATACCAGCCCCCCATGAAATTCATGGACGTAACCTAGCTATTTGTAGGCAGGAATTATGATCTATAGCTACTGAATTTCTGATGTGTTTATTGGTAAGCTCTAGGAAGAATCTCCGTGAGGACATCCTAGTATTCAACAGATGAAGAGGTTACATCTTAGTTCATGACTTTGTAGAGCCCTTTAAAACATTGGTATTTTGTTGAGTGGTGTAATTGATAAAAAGAAACTTGCACTGTGCCAATCACTTGCCTTTATAGGCTCACCCATTTCATTCCTGAATATGACAGCCTCACTGTTAGTAGCAATTTGTTTCATAATATTGTGGTATGATTGAAAGAAGATAGGAAAGAAATAAGGTCATGTGGATTTTTTTTCCCCTTAATGGAATTACTACTCAGAAAAAAACAGTGCTTTGGTTGGGTAAGTTCTTATCATGCCAAGTGAGCTTTTCAAAATGTTATGTCCCACTTGTATCACTAACTATATTTTTGAGATGACAGGAGATGAGTGAAATATAAAGCTTATGGTTACACAGGGTATTCATCTTCATGCACAACTTCAGCATTAATGTAACCTTTAAAATGTAACCTTTAAAAAGTGCAGTAGTTATCAGCAGCATGACCCATATCAAAATGGAACTGCCTGTCAAGCCTTGCTCATATGATGCATGAAAGTTCTATATTTTCCTTCACAGGCATACGTTACAGTACCTTTACGTTGGCACACACGGCATGCCAGTGTAGAACTTCCATAACTGTAAATTCTGAATCAAGGGTATAACTGCTGGCACTTATCTATTTGGGTGGCTCAGAATACACAGATGCTTTGAAATAGTTTCTTACTTAAAATGAAATCAGAACATCCTCTCAACTAACATGCACATCTTTAAACTAAGTTTGAGCATTCTTATTACTCACCTTCAATACAATTTAGAGTTGTTATGGACATACTTAGAATCTACTTAAATTTGGGGGGATATTTTATTTGACTTAATGCATATACTGTACTGAAGCCAGTTAACTACTTTTGATACGACAATGTTTTCTATCACAAGCCTCAAAATAAAAATTGCTTAGGGCACCAAAACACATCAGAGTAGCAAAATGCTCTAAGTGAGGAGGGCCAGAAAAAAGGCTATTTCACTACTGGTTAAAGTGACTTAACTTTGAATAACATGAAGTTGTCAACTTTCAACCATTTCTGAGCTACAAAAGTAGCAGTTTTATATAGTTCAGTCTATATTTCTAGGCACTTGTTGCTTGCTCCACCATTATGATCTCCTAAGAAAGTCAGAGTTGCCCCAAGTGGGAAGAAAATGGAGAGTCCAGATGTTCTCAATGGATTTCACTCTGCCTTCACAGAAATACAAAATACTTAAATAGATACTCAGTGGATCTGTTTCTCGACCTTCAGTTATTCTGGACAAAAAGGTAGAGAGAGTCCCCTGAAAAAAATTACCGACAATTTCTTTCACCAAGTATTTTTACTTTCTAGAAAAGTACACTGGGGAAATAAGATTATGGACAAAACTTAGTCTACAATGTTAGTAGTTTATAATACCAGAGATTTGAATATAACCTGAAAGACCAGTAATAGGAGTTTGGTTAACTATAGTCCTTCCATAATACAAAATGAAAGGAAGTATCTATCAAATGGAACAGAAGTTGGTGAAAAAGTATTTACTTAAAAGATGCAAAGTAGCTTCACATTACTATCTCATTGAAGACATAAATATAGATATATGCAAACATAGACATATTTAAAAATATATAAACATGATGCATAAAAAGACCAGAATCACATACACTGTTGTTAGTGATTATTTCTGGATGTAAGGTTAAGATTTGTGGACAATTTTGAAACCTTATCTTTCTTTATTTGTATTTTCTACAATGAATGTGAATTAATTGTATAAGGAAAAAAAGTAAAATAAAATAACACAAAGAATATTTAGTTAATTATCCCACTCATTTTCAAAAAACATCTGATTTATAAGTTAAGGCAATTCCTGAGTATTTGCATAATGGGGGACCCTTAGCACAGACAAAAATCAAATGGAACATTATCCATATGGGAGTTTCCCTTGAAGTTTCAGAGAGTCTGAATCACCAAGAGAAAAAATGAGAAGAGGGGCAGAGAGATGGAAAGCAAACCTCTGGGAAGGGACTGACAGCAAATTAGCAAATTTAAGTAATTTTCTACATCCCTTGTACTTTTAAAATCCACCCATTTTGGGTTGTTTACCTTATACCACTGAACAGTAATTAAGTTGCTAAAGAAAGCAAACAAAGTTAATTGGCAAACAGGAAACATTTTACCTGGGAAGAAATTAAGTGGGGTTAGTTGAACTTAGTTTAGGAGATATTTCAGAAGCATTATCTCTTCTGCTATCTCTTGCCACAGAAAGAATGCTTTCAGTGGCCAAAAGACATTGGAACATCATTCTGAAAAGACAATGTATAGAACAAATTGATAAAACAATGATTTCATAAAGCAAATGAACATGATAGGACAAATGAATGGAAGTAGGATTTTTATGGGAAGGATAGTGAACATATGGAAATATCTCTTAGGATAAAAATAAAAGTAGGATCCAGTGGCTGACTCACACAGAGAACACATGAAGTTCTCAGTATACATTTATGGGTTGAATTTTTTAAAAGAATGAATGGGGGCTTCCCTGGTGGCGCAGTGGTTGAGAATCCGCCTGCCGATGCAGGGGACGCGGGTTCGTGCCCCAGTCCGGGAGGATCCCACGTGCCGCAGAGCGGCTGGGCCCGTGGGCCATGGCTGCTGGGCCTGCTCGTCCGGAGCCTGTGCTCCGCAACGGGAGAGTCCACAGCAGTGAGAGGCACACGTACTGCAAAAAAAAAAAAAAAAGAAGAATGAATGAATTAATATAACTTCATCTCATCACTTTATGGACCAGATCTTTATAATTTATGCACAGTAGCACTGACTTAAAGTAAACTAGGTATGATTACATGCTACATAGCAAAACATTATTAAATTTTGTGATTTGGGTCAAGTTATGTTCACTTTAGTATAACAGTTTATCTGTTCAATAGTTCCTTCTCTTATGCAACTTCATAATATTTAATTCAGAAGTTAAAACTGAAACTTATATATACACTGTGGAGTACATAAATATATAAGAAAGAACCAAAGACCCATAAAGTCACAAAGAAAGAGAAACTGTCAAGCATCCATTATTTCAGAGTATTCACTAATGTAATAAACTACTAATATAGTTTTCATTAATATACTGTGAATTGGTTCTAACAAAGGAAATGCAGCTGAATATTTGTTATGAGGCTAGATAAGAGAAAAAGGATAACTCTTCTACCGTTTGGCTGGGCAAATGTAAACATCTGTGTACTCCTTGTACGAAAGTGAAAAGTTTAGAGGTAAAATAAGTACTTTCCTTCAGTTACCTGTACGTTTGTGGATTGTACAGTATGAGTATTTCATGAGTGCACAATTCATTTGGTATCCACAACAGCCTCAGGTATGGGTGAGGTGGCAGTGGTAGTAATCTGCAAAAATCAATCTTTGTCCTTAAGGTACATCCATGTTGCAGCATGTGTCAGAATTTCATTCCCTTTTAAGGCGGAATAATATTCAATTGTATGTATATACCACATTTTGCTTATTCACCTATTGATGGACACTTGGTTGCTTCCATGTTTTAGCTACTGTAAAGAATGCTGCTTTAAGCATAGGTATACAAATATCTGCTTGAGTTTTTGCTTTCAATTCTTTTGAGTAAGTACCCAGAAATGAAATTGCTGGATCAATTGCTGGTAATTCTATTTTTAGTTTTTTGAGGAACCACCATAATATTTTCCAGAGCAGTTGCACCATTTTACATTTTTCACCAACAGTTCAATTTCTCTGTATCTTTGCCAACATTTGTTATTGTCTGCTGGTTGTTTTTTTTTGGATAGTAACCATCCTAATGGACATGAGGTAGAATCTTATTATGGTATCTCTTTATGTTAAATGAACATAAACCAGTCACAGAAAGATAAATACTATATGACTCCACTTATATGAGATACTTAGTCAAAATCATAGACACAGAAAGTAGAATGGTGATTGCAAGGGGCTGGGGGAAATAGATAATTATTGTTTAATAGGTATGGAGTTTCAGTTTTACAAGATGAAAAGAGTTAAGTGAATAGTTGGTGGTAATGGTAGTATAACAATATAAATATACTTAACACTACTGAAATGTACACTTAATATGGTTTAAGATGGTAAATTTTCTGTTACATGTTTTTCTACCACAACTATGAATGAATGAATGAATGTAAGAAAACCACCACGTTTTGTGTTTTTTTTTAAAATAATTAATCCTTATGTATAAGAAGAAATTGAAGCAAAGCCAGTGAGTTAACATGCCTGAGAGTAACATCATAACAAGAGTACTGGTTACCTAGCCATCACTTTGGAATGTTAACATAAAATAATGTTTGATTATCTGAAAAAACTTGAAGAGGGGAGACTGAGTCTCCAGGCCACACAAATCTGAAGGTAGTAGATACCCATATTGTTGTGCCATCCATTTAAAAACCATTTATTTTAGTCCACATGTTAATAGACTTTGAAATATTAAGTTATACATTTGACATATGGTCAAGTATACTGTTGGAGATCTTGTGCACACTCCTTGATATTTCATCTTATTGTCAACTGATAAGTCAAATTCCAATTTAAACAACACCACATTTACATTCTACTCATACTGATGTGGTGGAATCACCTGTCTTTCTTGCATTTCAGAGGTGATCCGCTTTCACTTAGTCTATCCTTATCTTGTCTTTTAAAACATTTACTCGCTGGAGCAGCATTCTTGCTGGTTTTTCTCTGCCGTGGATGTGGAAGGAGGCGTGGAACAGCATTGTGTGTGCCTGACAATTTTTTTTAAAATAAATTTATTTATTTATTTTATTTTTGACTGTGTTGGGTCTTCGTTGCTGCTTGTGGGCTTTCTCTAGTTGTGGTGAGTGGGGGCTACTCTTTGTTGCAATGCATGGGCTTCTCGTTGTGGAGCACAGGCTCTAGGCATGTAGGCTTCAGTAGTTGTGGCATGTGGGCTCAGTAGTTGTGGCTCATGAGCTCAGTATTTGTGGCACACGGGCTTAGTTGCTCTGCGGCATGTGGGATCTTCCCAGACCAGGGCTCAAACCCGTGTCCCCTGTATTGGCAGGTGGATTCTTAACCACTGCACCACCAGGGAAGTCCCTGTGCCTGACAATTTTTAATTATCCTCCTGGTTTTCTTTGGATCTCCCCTTCCAGGACTCAGCAACCTCAGGTTTTAGATCCATGATATTTTATAACTG
Source organism: Kogia breviceps (assembly GCF_026419965.1). NCBI lineage: Eukaryota > Metazoa > Chordata > Mammalia > Artiodactyla > Physeteridae > Kogia > Kogia breviceps. Next base: position 73,688,113 of record NC_081318.1, read on the forward strand.
CTGCAGTGTATATTAAAATGGATCTGAATCATCATGGAGAGCAATATTTAGATCTACCTGGGAAGACCCAGTTAGGTATCAGAATATCTACCTTAAGAATAAATGATTTGGAGCAATTTGGGAGACCTCCCTGAAATCACTGATCAACTTATTTGACCATATTATAATATTTAGATCTTGATCATTTTTCCATTATGCTAATTTTGAAACCCCTCTTCAAATTTGACAGAGAGATCTGGCAATTTAGATGCTACTCTAAGCACTTAATATGTGAACTAATTTGATTCTCACAAGCGTAAAGGGTAGGTGCCATTATTATCGCCATCTTACACTGGACAGCAGCTGTCACAGCAAAGCTGAGCAACTTCCCAAAGTCAAACCACAAGTAAGAGGTGGGGCTAAGCGTTGAATCGAATCATTATGGTTCCAGAGTCTGGGCACTCAACCACTGCACTCCCTCACCTTTCTCAGAGATCAGGGGCCTGTAACCTTTTTCTAGAACAAGCACAGCAAAATTACTCACAAGGAGAAAATGACTATTTACAAAATTTGAGCAGGAGAAACTAATCTGCCCAGATCGAGAAAGCATTTGGGGGACATATAAATATAGCAAACTCATCTGGAGATGAGGGCTTGAGCATCCCTGGCCTGAACTATCTCAGCCGTGTCTTCAGTGCCTTTGACACTTTTGCCAGAGTTCTTATTCTGGGAAACAGTCATGCTAAGCTCCTGCTAAACAGATTCATGTGTACGTGTGCACGTGTGTGTGTCCCCCGCTCCCTGCCACACACACACAGGCTCCGCATTGTCTCTGTTCCTGGAGACCTACGAACTGACCTAACCTAACCTCCATCCTAGCTCCTCCTCTGCCATCCTTCTTTGTGTTGGTCTCCCTGAGTACTTCCTGCTGCAGGAGCTCAGCACACACTCTCACACCTCCGTACCTCTCTCTGCCCATGCTGTTCCTACTGACAAGGACGCCTTTCTTCTCCATTCTCCCAGGTCACCGTGGAAAATTTCTGCTCATCATTCTTTCTTTCTTTTTTTTTTTTTTTTTTGCTCATCTTTCAAGGTCCAAATGAAATGTTTCTTATTTTTTCTTTGTTATATTCTGGAAAGCCTCTTTCTTCTCCAGGCAGTGTTGATCGCTTTCAACAGTGTTTCCGTAGCACTGCCTACTTTTATGAAAAACTTATTACAGTGTATTAAGATAATTGTTGACCTGTCTCTTTCTCCTACTTACATTCAGCTTAGGAAGTGTTCATAACTTCCTTAACTATATCCTCAGCGTCTGTCAGAGCTTGGCACAGAGGAGTTTCTCAGTAAATAGTTTTAAATTATGTTTGGTGCTATTGGATATGATTTTATGGATATTTATTGCCTCCTGGCAAAATAAAATGTCAAGGTCCATGTATGGGTGTTTATAGCAAAAACAAAACAAAAACAAAAGCAAAATAAAAAATAAACAAAATAAACAAAATAAAAAAACAAAGTAAAATAAAAACCCGCTCCTTGAAATACCTTGAGCCTTAATGCAGTGGTGTTTTCTTTTACAGGAAGTTAGAGAAGTCCTTTGTGAATTTACCTCCTTAACCATTTGAAAATTTCTAAGATTGATATATTCTAGTGTGCAGGTTTAAGAAAAAGATAACTTTAAGAATCAAACTCTAGGAATTGTGGCATTCCTCCATATAGGAGAGAATGTCTGTGTTGCTCTCCACATGCATTTTTAAGTTAGTTGTCGTTCTTTTGTGATATGGTCATAAACAGTGATTTCAGAGAGGTATCCCCAACTGCGGTAAATCACTTGCTTTGTTCAGATGGACATTCTGATACCTAAATGGTTTCATTTCCTTCCAGGTAACAGTATAGAGTAACAAGTGGTTTCATTTCCTTCCAGGTAACAGTATAGAGTAACAAGTGGTTTCATTTCCTTCCAGGTAACAGTATAGAGTAACATTGTCTTATACTGTTGGTCAGTCAGTCGTAAGGAAAAGGTATCACTGGATCTATTCCACTGTCTTTTGTTCAGCGCCTGCGTCTGCTGGGGTCTTAGATGCCACACGCCTTGGGCGGAAGCAGGCCTTTCACCCAGCCAGCAAGGGCTTTCCCTGGAGTTGAGCTGCTGGCAGAGGCAGCCGCATTGCAGCCAGATCCACACACAAAATGCTTTTTCCCCAGGCAACTGTTTCCATGTTTCTCCTCGGTCCCTGATGAGCAAATGCCTCCCAGAATAATTCTCTCACTGGCACACTGTGAGCCAGAACCTCTCGTGGGCTTGGAAAGGGAAGCTCCATAGACTTTTGCTCCAATGTGTCGAGTCAGGGCACACGTGGCCCCAGTTACAAGATAAATGGTGTTGTGGAAACAAGTCAGGTTAGCCAACAACTGCCTGAGCACCACGTCAGTGTCTTTTCTGTAATTATTGCATTTAATACAGCTAGTTACTTGCACAAAAGAGCTTCCGGATATGGCAATTTCCACTGGGGGTTGTTTAGGAATGTACAGGCCCATCATTTAGCCCTGATATTGTTGGGTTGTCAGAATTGATCATAGCTCTTGACGGAACACCTCTAGCTTTTTTTTTTATGGAGTGCCTCAGAGTGACATTTCACATTGTTTAAGTAGGAGTGATCTGTTCGTTTATATTTTATCTAAAACTGCAGATCAGAGGACCTCCCTCAGGGCCTAAATACATGAATCCTTTTCGCATGTTATAATTAATAGTGGAGCCCAGAGAGAAATTCATAACAAGGGGCCGAAGAGCTGGGCAGAGCAACTTGTCAAAAAGAAGGAAATTCCACTACAGATTAGCTTATTTTTAAGCATGTCAAGCTCTACATACAAACATGATCTATTACTTCCTTGTAATGTCTGTTTGAGCCCACATGCTCGGGGCGGTGTCAGAGCCTGCTGTAAATTTTGTCTGAGTCAGGGCAATTCTGATTGATCTCTGAGTGTAAAATCGATAAGAAGACACTGTCATTTTCTTAAAGGATGAGCTAGAAAAGGAAAATAAATTAAGACTCCACTGAATGTCTATCTCCAATGCTCATTAATTCAGTGTGGTTTGTACTTTGTTAATGTTATGGCCACAGCTTTAATCTTCCAGGTGCTCTTCCTGTGGCTACTTGCCAGCGGACATTCCTATGTTATGTATATTTCATCCGAATTGGGCTTGTGGGGGCTGCATAAAATGGTCGCCCTCTTTTCTCTCTTAGCTCCTGCTTAATCCATTTTATTATTTTGGAGAAATACATCACCATGGATACTGATTAAGTTTAAAATGGACGGAGCCATTCTCTCTCTCTCTGTCTCTCAATCTCTCTCTTCTTTTTCTTCTCTCCACCCACCCCCCTCTTCATCAGGAGATAGACTCATTTGTCTTAAATAGTCTGGGCAAATAATAACTACCAAGCATTTTGCCTTACATAATAAACTGTGTGAAGATTAATCTTCTTCTATTTCTCTTTTTCCCTCCTCCTCCCTTCTCCCTCCCCCACCCCTTCCCTTCCTCTCTCCCTCTCTCTCTCTCTCTCCCCCCCACCTCTTTCTCACCTAAGGCTTTTTTCTGCACGTTTTCAAAGTTGTTTCTGTAGATTTCCTCAGCCTTAAAATTTCTTGCACATCAAAATTTGTCCCACATTGTTTCAAGAAATAGTAGCTCTTCCAGTATCCTAATAAAACACACGCACACAAACAATTTAAATGTTTCAAGGTTGTTGTGTTTGCTATCATAGAGTCCCAAACATGTCCCAGGCCTTCAGGTTTTGCATTTTGCTCCTCAGGAAGAGAGAAAGGGTAAGGCAAAGCAGGTAGGATATCCCCTCCTCCTTATTTGTAGTCTGCATTAAATACAATATCATAACATTTATATTTCCCTTTGCTATAGAAACTGAACGTTTAGTTTTGTCGCTAGCTCTATCTTTGGCTTCTGTGCATGGAGATCGTGAATCAAGTGTTTTTCAGACATTCCTCATTTCTGATGCATTTTGAACACCTTGCATATGAGTTATACACTGTGGTCACATCTCCAGTAATTGTTCATGGAAACCCATGAATAGGAGACTGGCTCCAGAAGCTTTTTATTTGTTTGTGAAAACTTATATTGACTAAATAGAATTTTGTTTAGGTTTCTCAAAAATGCAGAGACCAAAAAAAGGAAGAAGTGGTTAAAAAATCTAGATCTATTTGTTTCAAAAGGCATTAAATTCATATTCATGAAGAGTGTTTGCTTTCTTTAACAAAGCACAGCACATGCCAATTAATTATTTCTCAGGAAAAGGTCACTTAGGGGACTAACTCTGTATCTCCCATCCTCCCAATTGAGTGTGCCAAATGAATAGATTTGCAAGTTTAATCTACAAGCGACTAGTACTTGGCCTTGAAATTATTTGTCTTATTCATCTTTTTTTAAACATTAGTCTTTATTTATTATGGAGCCCATGATACAGTGAGATAACATCTTGAAATTTGTAAATAATATGTAATGATTTTAGGCTTAAATTTGAGAGGAAACTGTGTACTAAGGTAATATATTTACTATGTACATCCCCTCCCACCATCAATATGATGCTGCTGTAATTCTTTACCAAGGAGACTGCTTTCAGAGAGCTGATGGACATATGAAAACGACTGCAAGTGATCACTTGTATTTTAAAGTTTTGCTTTTATTTCTTAAATCTGAACATTTAAGAGTATTTTTTTTTTCTTGTGAAGGACATAAGTTTGATGAGACAATTAAATGGCTATTTTGTATCCATGTGGAAACCCATATTTGCTGAGGGGCACTGTTACGCATGTATCCATTCACTGGTGCCTGCTGTGTGCCTGTCGCTCTGTTGTAGATGCTAGAAAACAAAGGGGATGAGTGGAAAACTCTTTACCTATACATTAGAGATGACACCTAACTCACAGGGTAACTATAAGGATTGAATGTATATAAAACAACTAGAATATAGTGAAGTTTTCATAATAATAGTTCCTCTTGGGGCTTCCCTGGCGGTCCAGTGGCTAAGACTCTGAGCTCCCAATGCATGGGGACTGCATACGATCCCTGGTCAGGGAACTAGATCCCACATGCTGCACCTAAGAGTTCACATGCCGCAAGCATGCTGCAGCTAAACATCCCATGTGCCGCAACTAAGACCCAGCATAGCTAAATAAATAGTTCCTCTTCCCCTCATTTAATGGTTGATGGTGGCCTTAGGCAAATCATATGTTGAGGAGCCTCAGTTCTCTCATCTATAAAAATGAGGTAATACTTCTTATCATGCAGAATTGCTGAGAATTTGAGTGATCATGTATTTTTGTGGCAACACCTGATACATATCATGCACTCAAATAATATTGAGACCTTCAAGATGGCGGAAGAGTAAGACATGGAGATCACCTTCCTCCCCACAAATACATCAGAAATACATCTACACATGGAACTGCTCCTATAGAACACCCACTGAACGCTGGCAGAGGACCTTAGACCTCCCAAAAGGCAAGAAACTCCCCACATACCTGGGTAGGGCAAAAGAAAAAAGAAAAAACAGAGACAAAAGAATAAGGACGGGACCTGCACCAGTGGGAGCTGTGAAGGAGGAAAGGTTTCCACACACTAGAAGCCCCTTCACGGGCGGAGACTGTGGGTGGCGGAGGGGGGAAGCTTCGGAGCCGTGGAGGAGAGAGCACAGTAACAGGGTTCGGAGGACAAAGCGGAGAGATTCCCGCAGAGGACCGGTGCCGACCAGCACTCACCAGCCTGAGAGGCTTGCCTGCTAACACGCCAGGTCGGGCGGGGGCTGGGAGCTGAGGCTCGGGCTTCAGAGGTCGGATCCCAGGGAGAGAACTGAGGTTGGCGGCGTGAACACAGCCTAAAGGGGCCTAGAGCACCACAGCTAGCCAGGAGGGAGTCCAGGAAAAAGTCTGGATCTGCCTAAGAGGCAAGAGACCATTGTTTTGGGGTGTGGAAGGAGAGGGGAGTCAGAGCACTGCCTAAATGAGCTTCAGAGACGGGCGCAAGGTGCGGCTATCAGCGTGGACCCCAGAGACTGGCGTGAGACGCTAAGGCTGCAGCTGCAGCCACCAGGAATCCTGTGTGCGAGCACAGGTCACCACCCACACCTTCCCTCCTGGGAGCCTGTGCAGCCTGCCACTGCCAGGGTCCCGTGATCCAGGGACAACTTCACTGGGAGAACACACGGCGCGCCTCAGGCTGGTGCAACGTCACGCCGGCCTCTGCCGCTGCAGGCTCGCCCCACATCCGTACCCCTTCCTCCCCCCGGCCTGAGTGAGCCAGAGCCCCTGAAGCAGCTGCTCCTTTAACCCTGTTCTGTCTGAGCGAAGAACAGATGCCCTCAGGCAACCTGCACGCAGAGGCGAGGCCAAATCCAAAGCTGAACCCCAGGAGCTGTGTGAACAAAGAAGAGAAAGGGAAATCTCTCCCAGCAGCCTCAGGAGCAGCAGATTAAATCTCCACAATCAACTTGATGTACCCTGCATCTGTGGAATACATGAATAGACAACAAATCATCCCAAAATTGAGTTGGTGGACTTTGGGAGCAACGATACATTTTTTTTTTCCTTTTTCTCTTTTTGTGAGTATGTATGTATATGCTTCCTTATTTGATTCTGTCTGTATAGCTTTGCTTTTACCATTTGTCCTAGGGTTCTGTTCTTTTTTTTTCTTTTTTTTTTGCTTTCTTTTTAAAAATTTTCTGTTATACTTTTTACTGCTTGTTATCATTAGTGGATTTGATTTTTGCTTTGATTGCTCTCCTTTCTTTCTTCCTTTTTTTCTTTTTTTATTACCTTTTAATTTTTAATACTTATTTTTGATTTTAATAAATTTATTGTATTATTATTTTTCTTTCTTTCTTTCTTTCTCCCTTTTCTGCTGAGCTGCGTGGCTGACAGGGTCTTGGTGCTCCGGCCGGCTGTCAGGCCTGAGCCTCTGAGGTGGGGGGACCAAGTTCAGGACACTGGTCCACCAGTGACCTCTGGGCTCCATGTAATATCAAACGGCAAAAGCTCTTGCAGAGATCTCCATCTCAGTGCTAAAACCCAGCTCCACTCAACGACCAGCAAGCTATGGTGCTGGACACCCTATACCAAACAACTAGCAAGACAGAAACACAACCCCACCCATTAGCAGAGAGGCTGCCTAAAATCATAATAAGGTCACAGACACCCCAAAACACACCACTGGATGTGGTCCTGCCCACCAGAAAGACAAGATCCAGCCTCATCCACCAGAACACAGGCACTAGTCCCCTCCACCAGAAAGCCTACACAACCCACTGAAACAAAATTACCCACTGGGGACAGACACCAAAAACAACGGGAACTATGAACCAGCAGCCTGCAAAAAGGAAACTCCAAACACAGTAAGTTAACCAAAATGAGAAGACAGAGAAACACACAACAGATGAAGGAGCAAGGTAAAAACCCACCAGACCAAACAAATGAAGAGGAAATAGGCAGTCTAGCTGAAAAAGAATTCAGAGTAATGATAGTAAAGATGATGCAAAAGTCTTGGAAATAGGATGGAGAAAATACAAGAAGCATTTAACAAGGACCTAGAAGAACTAAAGAGCAAACAAACAATGATGAACAGCACAATAAGTGAAATTAAAAATTCTCTAGAAGAAATCAATAGCAGAATAACTGAGGCAGAAGAATGGATAAATGACCTTGAAGATAAAATAGTGAAAATAACTACTGTAGAGCAGAATAAAGAAAAAAGAATGAAAAGAATTGAGGACAGTCTCAGAGACCTCTGGGACACCATTAAACACACCAACATTTGAATTATAGGGGTCCAAGAAGAAGAGAAAAAGAAAGGGACTGAGAAAATATTTGAAGAGATTATAGTTGAAAACTTCCCTAATATGGGAAAGGAAATAGTCAATCAAGTCCAGGAAGCACAGAGAGACCCATACAAGATAAATCCAAGGAGAAACACACCAAGACACATATTAATCAAACTATCAAAAATTAAATACAAAGAAAAAATAATAAAAGTAGCAAGGAAAGAGCAACAAATAACATACTAGAGAATTCCCATAAGGTTAACAGCTGATCTTTCAGCAGAAACTCTGCAAGCCAGAAGGGAGTGGCAGGACATATTTAAAGTGAGGAAGGAGAAAAACCTACAACCAAGATTACTCTACCCAGCAAGGATCTCGTTCAGATTCGACAGAGAAATTAAAACCTTTACAGACAAGCAAAGCTAAGAGAATTCAGCACCACCAAACCAGCTTTACAACAAATGCTAAAGGAACTTATCTAGGCAGGAAACACAAGAGAAGGAAAAGACCTACAATAACAAACCCCAAACAAGTAAGAAAATGGTAATAGGAACATACATATCGATAATTACCTTAAATGTAAATGGATTAAATGCTCCAACCAAAAGACATAGACTGGCTGAATGGATACAAAAACAAGACCTGTATATATGCTGTCTACAAGAGACTCACTTCAGACCTGGGGATACATACAGACTGAAAGGGGATGGAAAAAGATATTCCATGCAAATGGAAATCAAAAGAAAGCTGGAGTAGCAATTCTCATATCAGACAAAATAGACTTTAGAATAAAGACTATTACAAGAGACAAAGAAGGACACTACATAATGATCAAGGGATCAATCCAAGAAGAAGACATAACAATTGTAAATATTTATGCACCCAACATAGGAGTACCTCAATACATAAGGCAAATGTTAACAGCCATAAAAGGGGAAATGGACAGTAACATAATCATAGTAGGGGGCTTGAACAACCCCACTTTCAGCAATGGAAAGATCATCCAAAATGAAAATAATTATGGAAACACAAGCTTTAAATGATACATTAAACAAGATGGACTTAATTGATATTTTTAGGACATTCCGTCCAGAAACAACAGAACACACTTTCTTCTCAAGTGCTCATGGAACATTCTCCAGGATAGATCATATCTTGGGCCACAAATCAAGCCTTGGTAAAATTAAGAAAATTGAAAGTGTATCAAGTATCTTTTCCGACCACAATGCTATGAGACTAGATATGAATTACAGGAAAAAATCTGTAAAAAATACAAACACACAGAGGCTAAACAATACACTACTTAATAAACAAGAGATCATTGAAGAAATCAAAGAGGAAATCAAAAAATACCTAGAAACAAATGACAATGAAGACACGATGACCCAAAACCTATGGGATGCAAAAAGAGCAGTTCTACGAGGGAAGTTTGTAGCAATACAATCCTACCACATGAAACAAGAAACATCTCAAATAAACAACCTACCCTTACACCTAAAGCAATTAGAGAAAGAAGAACAAAAAACCCCCAAAGTTAGGAGAAGTAAAGAAATCATAAAGATCAGGTCAGAAATAAATGAAAAAGAAATGAAGGAAACAATAGCAAAGATTAATAAAACTAAAAGCTGGTTCTTTGAGAAGATAAACAAAGTTGATAAACCATTAGCCAGACTCATCAGGAAAAAAAGAGAGAAGACCCAAATCAACAGAATTAGAAATGAAAGAGGAGAAGTAACAACCGACACTGCAGAAATACAAAGAATCATGAGAGATTACTACAAGCAACTATATGCCAATACAATGGACAACCTGGAAGAAATGGACAGATTCTTAGAAAAGCACAACCTTCCGACACTGAACCAGGAAGAAATAGAAAATATAAACAGACCAATCACAAAGACTGAAATTGAAACTGTGATTAAAAACCTTCCAAAAAACAAAATCCCAGGACCAGACAGCTTCACAGGCAAATTCTTCACAGGCAAATTCCCATATGTTCTTACACGCTGTCCGTGTAATCCATTAGAGCCCTTAGCATATTAATCATAGTTGTTTTAATTCCCAGTCTGGTACTTCCAACATCCTTGCCATATCTGAGTCTAGTTCTAATGATTGCTTTGTCTCTATGAACTATTTTTTTGCCTTGTAGTGTACCTTGTAATTTTTTGTTGAAAGCCAAGCATGAGATACTAGATAAAGGAACTAGAAAGGTCTTTAGTGATGTGGTGGTGAGGTGAGAGGAAGGGGAAGATGAAGCACTGTATAGTCCCATGATTAGATCTCAGTCTCTTAGTTAGTCCGTGCCTCTGGGTTGTGAAGTTCACAAGTACTTCTCAGTTTTCTTCCCTGTTTAAGAAGGACAGGATGGCTAGAAGATGCTAGAATTAGGTATTTCCCTTCCCTTAGGTTGGTTAGGCTCTGATAAAATCCTGATAGGTTGATGTGTGATAAAAGTTTCTCTTATGGGCAGAAATTATTGAGAAGAGTATTTCAAAATGGTTACTTTTGCCCTCTCCTCTGCTGGAAGCCTGAGGGGATTTTTCTCTAATATTTACTGTGAGAACCTGGGAGAGCTTCTGGAGGTAAAAGCCTCAAAAGTGTGGGGACAGCCCTATGACTGGACCCACCTGGAGTTTTTAACTGTCAGACTCATCCCCACTGGACCTCCAGCAATTCATCAGTTACAGTTCAAGATTTCCTACCCCAACACTGGTTCTTACAGTGTTTTCTGCTTATAGGTTTCTATTCCAATAAGTTGTGTTTCTCTGTAGCCTTCTGTCTCTCTCTCTCTCCTATGTTTGGGGCAGGGCTCTTCCCTGTGACCTCACTTCTGTGATGTATCTAAGAAGAGTTTATTTTTCAGTTTGTTTAACTATTTAAAAAATTATACATTTTTATCAATAATTTTTAATGTATGTAAATATGATACTGAAACCAAAACATCATTAAAAAAAATTTCTCCATGGGTAAAGACCTGTGAAAACATTGTTTTCTGAGAAAATTTTTTTAGAGATAAATAGTTGTGTCCACATCAGTAATTTCCATTAATAGACCTTATCTCTGGACTATAAATATACTCTTAGTTTTTAGAATAGTAGGTGTATTAGTCAGCTTGAGCTGCCATATAGGATACCACAGACTGGGTGTGGTAAACAACAGAAATTAATTTTTTCACAGTTCTAGAGGTTGGACGTCCAAGATCAAGGTGCCAAGAAGGTTAGTTTCTGGTGATACTTTCTTCCTGGCTTGCAGATGGCTGCCTTCTCACTGTGTCCTCACATGGCCTTTCCTCTGTATGTGAGTGGTATCTCTGCCTCTTCTTATAAGGATGTCAGTCCTGTTGGATTAGGGACCACCCTTCTGACCTCTTTTAACCTTAATTATCTCTTCAAAAGCCCTATCTCCAATACAATCACATTGAGAATTAGGGCTTCAGTGTATGAATTTGCGGGGGGGGTGTGTGTGTGTGATACAATTCAGTCCATAACAAGTAGATTTTATTGCCATTTGTTGAGAAAGGATGCTAGAATGGTTCTAGTATATAGGAGTCATGGTTCTAGTTTCCAATGCTAGAAACATATTTGTGTGTGTGTGTATGTGTTTCCTCCAAGTTTTAAAATTGTGTTTTGTGATTCAGTTATATCTTTTTTGAATTTTTTTAATCGACTGGAAAATGACTTTTAGATTTGTTTCTCAAACTGTGGTTTATGGATCAAGTGCATCAGAATAAATTAGTGGCATTATATAAAATGTAGATTCCTGAGTTTCACCTTAGAATGATTACTTCAGAGTAACTAAACAACTTGGCCTGAGCTCATGTTCTCCAGCCCAGGGTTATATTTCCCAGCCATCAAAGGAAAGAACCAGTCCCTTCTGGTATATGAGCTTAAGTGCCATGACACTTCTTGTGTATAGTGTCATTAAATATCCCCCAATAGCAATGCCTGTGGAGCATTGTTATTTCCTCTTTAGGACCAATAATATGTGTAAATTCTGTCACAGAGAACCATGCATTGGCTCTAAATGCTTGTATTTTGAAAATCTATTTTTGCATTCACCAAGTGCCCTATCATTTCTAAATTTCCTATAGCATTATTATCTTCTCATCTTTGTCTTCTGTCTTCTAGGCTACCATTTATAATTTACTTCTACCCTGGATTTTAAACAGTAGATAAACATTTAAAGAGAGTGCTGAAAGTAGAGCTTACCAGGCAGACAAGAAGAAGAGTAATGTTTGTTTTTTTGTGCCAAGTCAAGGAAGCAAGCTCAAGCTTGGGGGTTTGACATGACTAGTGCAGTGATTCTCAAGTGCTGTTCTTCATGGCACTGCAGAATTGTGAGCAGCACTCTTTAGGGGATGAGAAGATTTAAGGCAACACTAAACTAACTAGCAATAATTATAACCCAATTGGTACTAGCCTGTAAGAATATTTCCCAGCATATATTAAAGTACCCATAGTTATCACACTGCTCAAGCACTCTTCAAAAATGTGATTGTACTTGAGTAGTTTACTCCCTTGCTTAAATATGCTCATGACTCAGCTTACTCCCTTGCTTAAATATGCTCACCTGATAGGCATTGGCAAAACACAATACACATTCAGTTCTAACAAGAAGAAAATTTGCACTTTTGTCAAAACTTGGTGGTGTACCTTGCATATGATTGCCAGGATGCCTGTTGGGCTTGAGGAGAGGGATCATGTGGGAGAATAGAATAAATGTGTTAAAAAAAAAAAAGGCAACAACAATAATAATGAAGACGTCTACCATTTATTTATCATAAGAGAGGCTCTTATGATAAATCTTATTCACATTATTTTTAATCCTTATAGCTATGTGCAAAGTGTTGTGATTAATTCTTTCATAGAAGAGAAAAATGAGGTTTATAAAGGTTAAGGATTCAAACTCAAATTTATCTGATTCCAGAGCATAAGCTTTTTCGCATTATGTTTCTAAAGTTAGATGGAGCCAGATCACAAAGCGCCTCATGCGATATGATGTTGGGAAGTTTAAACACTATGGCCAGCATTTCCTAAAGTGCATCCTGTGGAATAGTAATCCTTCATGATGGGAGCATTGTTACTCTAAGTGAAGGGCTCAGGTGCCCAGATAGGCTTATGAAATAGTGGGTTTCACCAGCCACTCACATTCTGCTGATGCACATCTCTTGAGCAATGATGTGTAGGTATGAAGTCACTGTTTGGGGTTGGGGGGTATTCTGGGGCCACAGAATAGAGCTTTTGTATGTGTGATGCTAAACTCACCAATTCAGAGGTTGAACTCATGGCCTTAATCTCATTAGCAACACAGGGATGAAATGTACAGTTGTGGGAAATATAGTCAATAATAATGTAATATCTTTATATGGTGACAAAGGTGGTCAAAATATACAAACTTACATTTATAAGATAAATAAGTACTAGTGATGTAATGTACAACATGATTAATATAATTAACACTGGTGTACATTATACATAAAAGTTAAGAGAGTAAACCCTAAGAGTTCTCATCATAGGAAAAATTATCTTTTTCTTTTATTTTGTATCTGTATGAGATGGTAGATATTCACTAAACTTATTGATGTAATCACTTCATAATGTATGTAAGTCAAATCACTATGCTGTGCACCTTAAACTTATACAGTGCTGTATGTCAATTATATCTCAGTAAAACTGGAAGAGAAAAAAAAGCAGCACCATTCTAGATCTGTGCTATACCTTCCCAACCAATCATGTGATACATCTTTACTTTGAGGATATACAGCAGATTCCTTAGGAAGCATGTTTTGTTTTGCTTTGCTTTTTAAAAAATTCTCATTTGTTAAGCCAAATTATTTTAGAATGTTTAAAAACTGCTTAATCTATAGATTTTTAACTATATATTTAAATGTATAATTAAATATATATGTATGTATGTGTGTACGTACTATACAAAGAATAACCTTCCTATTTTGTTATTTTTAATGTGTGTATTTATACATGTATATGAACATATAAGAAAAAGATTAGAATGAAATATAGAAAAGGGTGAGCATTGATTATATCTTTTGTGGAAGTATTACAGATGATTTTAATTTTCTTCTTTATATTTTCTAAAGTTTCAAAAGAATATATATTATTTTCATAAGGAGAAAAATATATTTCCTACATGTGTCCTCATTACCTAGTTTAAAAATGTGTTGTGTTGCTTTTTCTTTTCAGTCTGTCTGGGCATGTGTCCCTTTTGCATATTTTATTCATGGACTAAAATCCTTGTCTGACTTTCACAATGAAATCAGCTTTTTAATGCTGAGAAGAAATACTAAAATTTGCACTGAGACCAAATGAGTGATCTTGAGCAACGTAGAAACTCTGGAGTGTTGTGAATCGTGTGTGTGTGCGTGTGCGTGTGCGTGTGTGTGTGTGTGTGTGTGTGTGTGTGTTTTGGCTACATGATGGAATTTGAATGAGAAGAAATACAAAACAGGGGTTAGCTCAAGCAAGAGATGGAAGGGAAAATATACAAAGGAGAGGGTGGGGAAAGAAGCCAGAAATGAGAAAAACACAGACAAAGGCTAGAAAAGAGCTGGAGAGCAAAGCCAAAGTGAGCGTAAGGGTTATGCATTCCAGAGCATGCTACAGAAATCCCAGATTACTGGATGCTAAGTAAAATATATTTCTAATAAAATTGGGGACTATCTTTTCTTTTCTATATTATTTATTTATTTATTTGTTGCTAGTCTCCATGATCGTTTCTACATAAAGTTTCAGACACTGCTGTTTATACGAACTATAGGTTACTGCGATACTGCCCAGATTGAGAAATCCTAATCTAGAGTAGAATATTCTGAAACAAGCTGGCTAATATTTAAAAGGAGAGGACTATAACCTATAGTCCTATAACATATGTCATAGGACTATAACATATGTTATATAACATATGTTATAGTCCTATGACATATGTTAATAATATTAATAATGTTAACATATGTTAATAATAAGTTTGAATCAACATTATTTTCAAAGAAGTACATTTTCAGGATACTTTGACTTTAGCCTTATGATGCTCACAAACATTAAAAGGAAAAGAAATGAAATAGTCCTATTTCTAGAACTGTGGATAACTCATTAGTTTTGATTTATATAGATTTGTACAACCTAATTTTATTTTGTTGGTGGTGGTCCTTCTCTCCTTTTGGGGAGACTTGTACAGCTAGGGTCTTGAGCCCGTATAAATCTGAAACTTGGCCTGCAGAATCCTGAAATTACCTATACCTGCATGGGTTTCACTTAAAATTATAAAGTTAGTTTGTTTCCCATTAACCTACCTGAGATATCTAGATTTCCAATTGTCCAGTTACCCATTACTTGGTTTGCATGCATAAATACTTCCCCCTCAAACCAAAACCTTCTACACTAAGTTGATTCATGCCTAGATTCCATAACTAGAGATTCATTCTTTGTGATCTTTTGCATTTCATCGCCTATGAAAATATTTCCACTTCTAGGAGAGAACTGCTCATGGAGTGGTAAGCCATTTTGTATTGGGACTGATGTTTGTTATAAATTTTCTTGAGTAAGATTTTGACCCAAAGGTAAATAGAAACATCGCAAAGAACTCTATACTTAATAAGTAGATTTAGGATAGCAGAGAAGACTGAAACAGCAGAGGCAAACTTGATACGTGGCCCAGGGTACATTTATACTCTGCAAGCTGTATTCATACGTGGCTCTCCTTTTTAACACATTGATTAAATATCAGCCAGCTTGTTTCAGAATATTCTACTCTAGGTTAGGATTTCTCAATCTGGGCAGTATTGCTGGACTTTAGGTTGAAGAGTTCTTTGTTGTGAGCAGTTGTCATGTACATTGTAGGATGCTTAGCAGCATCCTTGACCCCTACCCACAAGATACTATTAACACACGCTTCACTCCCACAGTTGTGGCAACCAAAAATGTCTCCAGACTTTGCCAGATGTCTTCTGGGATGCAAAATAACCCCTGTTTGAGAACTGCTGGTCTCAGTTAATCTGTGTTTTTCTCCCTAGTGGCTAAGATCTAATCAGCATTTCTTCAGGTTCATATTTAGCAGCTATGTGTTTACTTTAAACCATTCTTCCCTCATCTCTAGCCTACTCTTCAGCTTTCAGTTAGTATGATGACTCTTGCGGTCCCAAAAGTTTATAATTAACCACCACATGTAACCATTGCTACTAAGTATGATGTAGAGAGAATCTTTACAAAATTGCTAAAGGCTTGAAATAGGGGATCTCTCACATACTCAGTTCTTTGACCATACTGACCCATACTTCCAGTTGACATAATGGCCCTCAAAATCTGGTTTTCCACTTCATCTGCCAACTCACATATTTGTATATGTGTGTATATTGAAAAAATAATCTAATATAATGAAAGATGATTCTCCTTTGAAGATCTTTGTAGAGTTAGTGTCTGATTTATAATAAGTTGCTTAGTTTATGTTGTTGAATTTAGGATAACTTTGACCTAATAACATCATCCTAATTACATTTAGCACGTCTAGATTTCTGCTCAAAGGCCAGCACAAACACAACAGTAGTGCTACCTTTATGAAACATGCCACATCAGAGTGTTCTAAGGACTAAAATAGACCATACTGGATCTTTTTTTTTTTTTTTTTTTTTTTTTGCTGTATGTGGGCCTCTCACTGTTGTGGCCTCTCCCGTTGCGGAGCATAGGCTCCGGACGCGCAGGCTCAGCGGCCATGGCTCACGGGCCCAGCCGCTCCGCGGCACGTGGGATCTTCCCAGACCGGGGCATGAACTCGTGTCCCCTGCATTGGCAGACGGACTCTCAACCACTGCGCCACCAGGGAAGCCCCCATACTGGATCTTAATGCAGAGAAACTGAAGGTTGACTTGCTAGGGGAAAACTCAGATCATGATAGGAAATGCAAAAGATGTTGGAAGCAATCAAAGCAGTGTTGCTGACCAAGTGTGAGAGCCAAGGTGAGGGCATAAGGAAAGCTGGGTCAAAGTCAGAAACTAGGAAGAATGGGAGCCAGTAAGGATGTATAATAAAAACAGCCAAAGGCAAATGGTTCTGCATTAACACAGAGAACAATGCATGGATTGTAGAATCTCTCTTCTCTGTGAGCTGGCTACATGGTGCACAGCAAGACTTGAGGGCTTAAAGGTGCACGGTAGGACAAGGCTATACTTTAAAACCTAGATTGTTAACTCATGTTCTCTAGATAAAATTCCCAGTCTACTCACAGGACTATGAGTATGTTTTAATATTTGTTTCTAGGTCTCATTACGTACTAAATCATGGCTCTACAGAATGTGCAAGATAGACTTAAAGTAGACAGTCATGCAATTCTGCTACATTTTTGGCCCTTAGAGAATAGCCTTCATCTCTAATTCACCTAGCGATATGAATATTAAGAAGTTTTCAGAATAGCCTACTTTTTGAAAAGATATCCAAATATTAGTCACAGTTACTGGCAAACACCATGTGTGACTTATATTACGCATTGGGTACTAATTTGAAAATCATTTACAAATTCTGAAATATATTAGTTTAAAATTTTTAAGGGTTGATAAATGTATTTAGTATAAGAAAAATTCAGGGCTTCTCTGGTGGTGCAGTGGGTGAGAGTGCGCCTGCCGATGCTCCCGGTCCGGGAAGATCTCACATGCCGTGGAGCGGCTGGGCCCGTGAGCCATGGCCACTGAGCCTGTGTGTCCGGAGCCTGTGCTCTGCAACGGGAGAGGCCACAACAGTGAGGGGCCCGCGTACCGCAAAAAAAAGGAAAAAAAAGAAAAATTCAAGGAATATTGTTGGTTAATTGACCATGATGGTACTTTGTTATGTTATCAGTAAATGCTGGCACATAATTTTTCACACAGGATATTATCACACCTTTCATATCTGCTAGCTATGCAGAAGGAAAAGAATTTTTAATTAGGTTGAATCAATTAGATGAGATAATGCATGTGAAAATGGTTAGCGGAGTACTAGGAACAAGTAGGTACTCAATAATATTTTTTCTGGGGAAACTAAAACAGGGAATGGCTATCTCAATTTATCTAGTCTGATTGAGGTGGAGCCAGGGAGCCAGGGAGAGAATTTAAAATTATTGTCATGAAATGTGTTGCCTTTTGTTTGCCATATTGGATCTAGAAAAGGAGTCTTGCCTGACCAGAATTTTTCTCTTTGTAGTATTGATTAATGTGATGATTATAAAATGGGACATACAATATGGCCACAGTTTGCTATTAAATAATAATCATGCCTTAACAACAGTAAAGTCTTGTCTACTATGAGCTCCACTCAATGTACTTAACATTTCTGAGCCTCAGTTTTCTCATCAGCGAAACGGGTTTACTATCACCTGCCTCGTAAGACTGGTCTCAGAGTTAAAAGAAAGACTGTGCATACTGTGTCTAACACAGGGTTTGACCAATAATATCTCCTCTATGGAAGAAATTAAAGATATTTCATTTTAAGAGAATCTAAATATTTTGGGTAATATTTTAGTCCACTCATGGGAAGCTTTTGTCAGAAGGTGTCTGTATGATATATTCAAGTTTGAGAGTTTGGCTCATATTTTTAGCTTTTCTGATTAGACATTTTTAATGGTTACATCCTTGAAAAATATATTTAAAAGATTTTTACTCTATTTGCCCTAAGCTTTCTTGTTATTTGGCAGAGAACATTATTTTACACTATCCCTTAAAGGATCCAAATGAAAGTAGATATGGCTTCTGAAAGTCTTGGGTATTTTTAATCTTCTAAGTCTTCAACCAATTGTCATTTCATTAAGGTGCCTTGCCGAGATGTTCTTCCACATACCATCATTAAGATGAATTGTAGCTCTGCTCCATAATACACGTATTACAAGCTCAGTCCGCATGTGCTGAAATTATAACTACAGACACGATTCCAGTTCCTGGAGAGAAGTGAAGAATCACAGCTGCTGTTTCAGGCAGCTTTGCTGTCAGTTTCAAGTTAGAAACCACCTTCCTAATCATAAGAACAAAAGCCCATAATCAGAATAAAAATGTTGGCTCTTTGGCAAAAACCAAGGATTGAAGTGAATATCAAAGATTATTTTTTAAAATTTCTTTCATTGTGGTAAAATATACATAAAATATAACGTAACAATATACACTTATCATTTTAATCATTTGTAAGTGTACAGTTCAGCAGCATTAAATACATTCACAGTGTTGTGTAACCATCACCACTATTTATACCCAACACTTTCTCATTATCCCTAACATAAACTCTGTACCCATTAACCAATCCTGGTAACCTCTATTCTCCTCTCTGTCTCTGTGAATTTGCATATCCTAGGTACCCCACATAAGTAGAATCATACAGTATCTGTCCTTCTGTGTCTGGCTTATTTCATTAATCACAAACCCATGTTATAGCATATATCAAAATGCCATACCTTTTTATGGCTGAATAGCAGTCCATTGTCTGTATATCCCACAAAAATAAACATTTTGTTTATTCCATCATCTGTTGATAGGCACTGGGTTGTTTACATATTTTGGATATTGTGAATAATGCTGCTATGAACATTGGTGTACAGATATCTGAGTCACTGCTTTCAGTTCTTTTGGATATATACCTAGAAGTTGAATTACTGGGTGATATAATAGTTCTGTGTTTAACTTTTTGAGGAAACACCAAACTATTTATCACAATGACTGCACCATTTTACGTTTTCACCAGCAGTGTACAAGGGTTCCACTTTCTCCACATCCTCACTAGTACTTGTTATTTTCTAGTTTTTGTTATTACTATTATTCTTCTTGTCATCCTAGTAGGTGTGAAGTGGTATCTCATTGTGATTTTGATTTGCATTTTCTTAATGACTAATGATGCTGAGCATCTTCTTATGTACTTATTGGTCATTTATATATCTTCTTTGGAAAAATATTCAGGTCCCTTGCCTATTTTTTTCGTGTTTCTCCATATTTTTATAAATTTATTTATTGTATGTATTTATTTTTGGCTGGGTTAGGTCTTCGTTGCTGTGCGCAGGCTTTCTCTAGTTGCTGCGAGTGGGGGCTACTCTTTGTTGCGGTGCGCAGGCTTCTTGTTGCGGTGGCTTCTCTTGTTGTGGAGCACGGGCTCTAGAGCACAGGCTCAGTAGTTACCACACAGGCTTAGTTGCTCTGCGGCATGTGGGATCTTCCCGTTCCAGGGCTCGAACCCATGTCCCCTGAATTGACAGGCAGATTCTTAACCACTGCACCACCAGGGAAGCCCTGTTTCTCCATTGTTATTGATTCTCTGAAGTGCAGGAAATCCAAGTGATTAGCCCAACATTAGTAAAGGGCAAAGATAAGACTTAACCCCCTTCTTCTGACTCTCAACCCAGTTCTCTTTTCTCTACACAGTTAGCAAACCACCCTTTAGTCAAATGTGGTCTACAGAAGCACATGAGAGATTTTTCAATGAATCTGGCTCAACATGACCCCTTCAACATATTGTTTGGAGCTGACATTTTACTATGGCTAGTTTCTGTGGGTCACCTTTGCCAATTTTTAAATTGAGTTCTTTGTTGTTGTTGTTGTTAAGCAGTAGGAGTTCTTTATATATTCTGGATATTAATTCATTATCAGATATATGATGTGCAGATATTTTCTCCCTTTCTGTCAGTTGTCTTTTCACTTTCTTGATAGTGTCTGTTAATACAGAAAAGTTCTTAAATTTGATGAACTCTAGTTTATCTCTTTTTTATTTTGTTGCCTTAGAATGGAAATCTTCTAAGGACATGACAATACCATAAAAAGTTTCTCTTCCATCAAGGTGCACTGTCAGGTAATGCTTTCTATCTCATTACTGATGTCTAAAGTTGCATAATGAAGACTATTCAGAAATAGCTGAAACTTTTAGCCAGTCTGGGAAGTGTGATGGTTCCCCTTGCCATCCTGGCCTTATGAGAGTGTTGAGAAGTGAACATGACCATCTTGTTACTATGATCATGCTGGTGGCCGACAAGCAGCACACAGGGGTTATGAGAATGAATGAGATAATGTCTGTGAAGTGCTTTGAGCTCTTTAGAAGAAGTTTTCTTTGTAATTAGGGAGTAATGCTGCATTATTACAGTTACTATGATTATCATCCTTATTAAAGGTAGAGCCAGAAAACATGGCCCTTCCAATGGGAAAAGTTGTGAATAAAGCCCAGCAATTCGTAAAGGAAGTGGTTCATGCACCAGTTATGAGCTTCCAGTTTGTAATTACAGTGTACTGGGTGGTTTTGCGTGCACCAGTTTGTTATTCATCCAGAAGAACAACATTTTGCATGTATAACAGCTCCCAAAAGGTGCCCAATACACAGAAAACACAGAAGAAACAGAAGAAGGCTTTGCATGACCACTGAGTTGCAAATTTGAAATTCAATTACCTATTACGGATTGTCTTTAAATTTTCACAGAAACATGGTAAAATTTGTCAATGAGAAACTTTGTAAGAAAAGAAAAAAATTCAAGCATGAGTCTTACATGTGTGGACAAGAGGATAACAAAAGGAACCATATATTCACTTCACTCTCCCATCATATTACACATTGATAAAGCCTTTACTTAAGTACTGCTGATGCCAAAACGTAAGAGTTCAATTTTACCCTCTTTCTTTTGTTCTGAAATGCTCCTTTTATTTTGCCACATCTCTGGTCCCACAGAGCATAGAATGGGAAGGAATGAAAACAAAGGATAAAGAGTAATCAAAAAGCCATCCTGAGGGATTTAGAGCATCCTTGCTTGTCAGTCCCTGATCCAAACCCAAATGGCCACTGGGACACTGGAGAATGTGTCCAGCAGCCAGCCTGTGCCCTTCTATATTTATGCTCATTAAACTCTGCTATAAGCATGTTCTGAACATGGAGTTTAAGATGTGGCTTAACGCAGAGCTCAGAGATCTGAAGCTGGGAGACAAAACACATTACTGAGAACATCAGAGACTATTGTCTCCCTGCTCCCTGGGCAGGGTGTTCTAGACCTTCTTTCTGTGGAAAGGGTTGGTTATTTACCACTTTGACACTCTGGGTGACCAGTCCAAGTTCCTGTAATTTGACCTCTCACCCCATCCAGCACACAGCTGTTCACATTTACTTTTCAAGTTCGTCATTCAGAATCCACAGACGGGAATCGTGTTCTCTTACATGTAGTCACCAATGGAGGAATAGAAGTTGTTTAAGCCTGGTGAAGGGTGTAAAACATGTCATCTCAAAATATGCCACTCTGGCACAGGGCTTACTTTTAGCTAAAGAACTTAAAAAACAGTAGATGCAAGATGGGTGCTCTGATAAGAAGGAGGTAAAACCCTACAAGGAAGGTGTCCATCCTACACCAGGAGGAAAGTAACATTCTTATCATCAAAGATGGGAAGTGGAAGTAGAGAAAAATCTGTACAAACAAGCCTTGTTAAACTAACGCTTATCTTCCTAGTTTCTTTTCCACCGTTAACTGCCCTAGCCCAAGCCCCTTTGTTTTGTCACGTTTTCATGGTTTACCACTCTGTCCAGTTCAGTATATAAACACTCAACTCTAACTGGTTTTTGGGTCTTCATTTCCTTATGAGGGCTCCCATATCATGTAAAACTTATACTAAATAAATTTCTATGGTTTTCTCCTCTTAATCTGTCTTTTATTACAAGAGCCCTAGCTAAGAATTTATAAGGATAGAAGGAAAGGTTAGTTTTATTCCCCTACACTGTGGTGAGCAAACATTTATACAAAGGCTAATTCAAAAAAAAATAAATTAATGGGTCTCATTCTTTTCCATTCAAAATAAACATATTTATTAAATCCTAGAAGAAAAAAATTTATATATATTCTACAGATTATATTGCTGACCTTATTAAATAAGTGAAAGTCAATGAGAAAATTGGCAGAGCCTTTTAGACAATAAAATGTTAAAAAGCCAAGCATGTCTGAGGAGGGATCAGAAATTACATTTTAATCTTTCAACCCTTATATTTGTAAAGTGCCTTAGAGTTCACAAATGATGGCCACATGTCCACTCTCATTTACTATCTGTAACACAGGAGGTCCATATTATTATCATTTCTATTTTTCAGCTAAAGGAACCAAGGTTCAGAGAGGCAAACTGATCTATGTGAGATCATATATCCATTTAGTGGCAAAGCTGTGGAGAGAAATAATTTGTTCTAATATCAAGTTCATACATTGAGAACTATGCTAGACTACAAGTTTGGCTCCTGTAACAAAGGCCCAATCAAGAAAGACGTTTATTCCTTTCTAATTCAGTTGTCTATAAGTGTCTGGGCACAAACAGTCTCAGGCTGATAGAACAGTTCCACAATGTCTAGGACCCAGGCTCCATCTGTTTCTTGGTCCTCAGCTCACAGCTTCCATCTCATGGTCTAATGCAATGGTTTCATTCCCATTATCACATCTTAATTCCAGTCAGCAGGAAGAGAAGGATAAAGGGAAGAAGGGCTCCCTGTTTTACTCTAGGAGCACAGTCTGGAAGTCGTATACATCTTTTCTGCTCCCATTAGCCAGAACTTAAAAACACCTAATGGTGAGCAGGCTTGCACTCAACTAAACCAGGGCGTTCTGTTAACAAAGGACAATGTGTGAAATGCATATTGGGCAGCAACTAGCAATCTTTGTTATTTTGAGCACTATTGTGTCAAGCACCTATATAGTTAAGATACGGAATAAAGAAAAAAAGAAAATATGGCTACTGCCTGTCAATTTAAGCCAGTCTGAGCTTTTTTTCCCCCTCTGGCTAGATTCATCTCATCCTCAGCTAGGCAGGACAGTTTGAACCCAGCAATCAATAATGAGAATGATGGTGCCCAAAGATGTCCACATCTCTGAATGTCACCTAATATGGCAAAAGGGACTTTGCAGATGTGATTAAATTAAGGATTTTGAAATGGGTAGATTATCCTGAATTATCTGGGTGGGCTCAATGTAACCACAAGGGTCCTTATAAGAGAGAGGCAGGAGATCAAAGTTAGTAAGAGGAGAAGACAGTGTGATGACAGAAGCAGAGATTGTAGTGACGTACCACAAGCCAAGGATTGCTGGCAGTCTTTAGAAGCTGGAAGAGCCCTGGAATTGATTCTCCCTGGACCCTCTATAAAGAATCACACTTGACATCTTGATTTTAGCCCTTTAAGACTCATTTTTAACTTCGAACCTTAAGAAATGTAAGAAAACAAATCTGTATTGTTTTAAGCTCTAAGTATGTGATAATTTGTTACAACAGGAGTAGGAAACAAATACACCAAGTGAATGTGAGCCCAGATGCCATTAATTTCCCATAAGAGCCAGATGCCAGGACTCAACTCTGTATATGATAGAACAGCCCTGGCACCACCTGGCTGAAAGGCACATGTCCAGGTTCCTTATAAATGATGTGGAGCACTTGGGAGCCTTTTCCCGCTGAATCATTTTGCTTTGACTTTAGATCATAAGTCTTATTATAAAGCTGGGCAGGCCATACATGGCCTGGCAATCACTGTTCATTCATACTTGATTTAAACCATCTGTGGAGATTCTGTTCTTTGCATTCTAATCATTTTGTACTAAAAATACAAGGTTCATTATAAAGCTGCACTGTCCGTGTGTACCTTGTTTTCAGAGATGGGTAGCCCTGTGATTCATTTTTTGGAAAGGAGTAACTCATATATTCTCAAAAAAACTTAGAGGAATATAGCCGACCAGAAAAATATGACCCACAGTAGGACTAGTTATCAGTGGTACATTGAATTCCTATGGTCTTTGGCCACTGTCACAAGAAACATTCTTGCTGCAGTCCTCCTCCTTCTCACCTGGAGACACTGAATGATGAGTCAAGAATGGCCACAGGCTCCACTGGAAACAGAGGTGAATGAATGAGATGTGGCTCGAATATTTCTAATGTGAATTTCTTAGGGCTGAATGGAATCATGCCCTGAATTTGTGCACAATGCATTGGATAAACACAGCACCTGAACCAAAAAATTGAGAATTAATTTATCATTATGGAGGAAAGCCAGCGTCAGATGCTTCATCTAAAAATGCTAGTCAGCTCTTCTTGGTTGGCAATTCTTAGGGAAAGAGGGGATAAGCATATATCTATAGTAGCAGGTATTTAAGAGGATAGTCTTAAATGCATCAAGGCTGGATTTGGTTCAGGATGAATAAATTCTAATGACAAATACTTGTATTATGTTTTGGAATGAACAAAGCATTTTTATAGGTATTGGTCTCATGTCATTATTGCAATAACTCTGTGATCTTAGTTTCATCCTTCTGGATATAGATGAAGAAACTGAGACTCAGGCAGCTGGTCTGAGTTTTATTTAATATTGACAGGTGGAGCCCAGACCTGAACTCAAGTCTTCAAACTCTGAGTCTGGGTTCTTTCCACTAAAACATGAGGGCTCTGTAGTGACACTGAATGTGGCTGCATTAGTAAAGGTTGTTTCAGTGCACTGTGAGAGCTGCAGAGTCGCACAAAATTCAGGGATTATTTTGCCTCTGCATGTGCTTGTCGGGGTAGCACTAGGGAGTATCTTTGGATAGGTTGTCTTCAGACACGTTATCAATGTGAGGGCATTGCCGACTGTACACAATTTCTCTGTCTTTCCCCTTCGACTCCAGCACATCCATTAGCATACATCAGAGGCTATAGGACTTCCCCAAGAACCTTTGGAGACAGTGGTTTATATGTTCACCAGTGACCCTAGAAGTCAAGTGAATTCCCCAGTGCTACTGTAACCAGCATGTCCAAGGTTTCCTGAAGCAGTGCTGTTGTTTCTCCCCCCAAGTCTTCTCACTGTTACCTCCTTCTCATCAACTAGGTCTGCAGGGTGGACTGGCCAGCAGCCCTGGCTGTAGGACTCACCCACTGGAGTGGGTGCCTATTCTAGGCACTCCAGATTCTCAATAAATATCTGTTGAGGGAAATGGATTGAGTGAGATTTACATGAATGCCTCCAAATTTGATGCTCTGAGTCCCTTCACTGAAAGGCAGCCTGGTCTTTTCCCATAGTGACTCTTCCCAAATATTTCTGAAACTCTCTTGTGGTCCTTATATCTGCTTGCAAATCCATCTTCATAATTCTTGCTGCCTGCCAGGGCACTACAAACCAGATGCTCACCTGTAAGCTGGACTCCGTATCTGATCATTGCTTTGCTGGTTTTGAAAGGGAAATTTACTTCTTCTAGTACTGTCTTCATTCTCAGTTTTTGCCAGCTCAGCTCCTTTTAAAGTGAGAGAGTGGGCACATCTTCTTTCTGTGTTATGATCAGCAAGAGGTGTCCATAGGGCTCCAAAGTGTTACTAACCTTCCGTTTCATGTAAAAACTGCCAGAATGACTGGGGTCAAGATGAGCTCCAATATCCGGAGTCATCCATGTTCCATGATGCATAGGTTTTGTTGCTTAAGGTAATCAAGCTGGTATCCTTCCTGAATATGCTGGAAAATAATAAGTAGTCTTCACACTTATGCAAAACTTACGTTTGATACCATGAATGGTCTAAGTGTGACTGTAATGTAAAGATATATGCAATTCCAGAGGTGTTGTCAAGAAAATTCTCCCGGATGTTTCCTAGTGCTGTACCCCACGGTCCCTTCATACAGCTGAGATCCTTTGCTGGGTGCTGGTGTTAGATCTTCACACAAGGTAGACACTGGAATGTCATCTTTCACCCACTCCATGGTTTTCTATGTGGTAGCCTTATATCTCCATGTATGTTGACAGCTCTTCTGTGGACCTAACACCTTATTTTTTATTCTATTTTCCCAGTGTCTGAGCATATAGGAGCTGATCATTAAATACTATCTGATGATTCAGACATTTGCATAGTATAATCAGGAAGCTCTAGCAAATGAACCTGCAGTTGTGTAACCTGTTTCGGCTACATTCACACCCATCATTTAAGGATATTACATACATGAAATTTTTAGCTGTATTAAACTGATCAGTTTAATCATGAGCCAGAATGGAATAGAAAAGAATGCAGCTGAAAATGTATTATTCATCAACTCCTGGAAAAGGCTAGAATCATGACAACATTTTGACTCTTCTTTGCCTTCCTCTCACTACAGGCCCAAGTCTCTTCTTGCTCTTGTTGAAATTTAATTCCATATTTCTTCTGTTTCAGATGACAACCAACCTCTACACCCATCCCCATTATCTCTGACAAATGTCTTCCTGGATTTTAGGAAGGATTCTAAGAAACGTGTTCAGCTTTTTTTTTTTTTTTTTTTTTTTTGCGGTACGCAGGCCTCTCACTGTTGTGGCCTCTCCCATTGCGGAGCACAGGCTCTGGACGCACAGGCTGAGCAGCCATGGCTCACGGGCCCAGCCGCTCCGCAGCATGCGGGATGCTCCCGGACCGGGGCACGAACCTGTGTCCACTGCATCGGCAGGCAGACTCTCAACCACTGCGCCACCAGGGAAGCCCAGCTTATTTTTCTTTCACACACACAGCTCTGTTCTCCACACAAGCCAGACCAATTTCACTCACATGGGCACTGCGCTGCTCCTCACTCCAACCTGTCACGTCATATGCTTTCATCTTTCCATCATCAATCTGTGTCCTTTTTCATTTAAAAATGAACTTTAGCATTCCCTGGTGACCTAGAGGTTAGTATTAGGTGCTTTCACTGCTGTGGCTTGGGTTCAATCCCTGGTCGGTGAACTGAGACCCCACAAGCCGTGCGGTGTGGCCAGAAAAAAACAAACGAAAAAAGAAAAAAATAAACTTTATTTGAAAGTATGACATACTTACAAAAAAGTGCACAGATCTTAAATGTAAACTTGGATGGATTTTCAGAAAGTGAGTACATCCATGTAACCAACATGTGGATCAAGCAAGAATATTACCAGCACACATGAATCACTCAAACTAATCATTATTCACCTCTAAGGGTAACCATATTGCACCATCCTGACATCTTGCACCATAGATAAATTTTCCTACTTTAAAACTTTATATAAATGGAATCATAAAGTATTTTGTGTGTCTGGCCTCTTTTGCTCAAAATTATTTGTGAGATATATCTGTGTTGTATGCAACAATAACTTGTTCATTCTCATGTTATATAGTAGTCCATTGAATATATGTGACAATTCATTTATTCATTCTAGTCTATCCATTTGATACTACAATTCATGTATTCATGTTCTCCTCTGAACAGTCATACATGTCTGTTAAACATATGCATTCATGTGTTGGGTATATACCTAAGAGCAGAATTACTGTGTTTTAAGATTGTCAAATTAAGAGTTGTAGATTTGAACAAGAAAAGAAGTTTATTTGCAAACGGGTAAAAAGATTCAGATTTCAGAAGGCTCATGAAAACTAAAAACCAAGAGGTTATTGGAATGGGAAAAAACCCTCAAGATTTCCAAGTTTCCATTAGTTGATTATTCTTTTCATGGTGGGAAAGTTCAGCTTTCTCACATGATTACCATATCCACAAATGTCATGATCTGTTTTCAGATACGAACATCGCAAAAGTCAGAGATGAAGGTGTTTTTGCAAGGCAGGCAAGGCTTATAGGAAATGTTCAAGGTTTTGTTTAATGAGTCCCAGAACTGTACAGGTAGGCCTGTTACATTTGCAGTATCTCAGAGTGCAAAATATTTTATCATCTCTGTGTAAGTGACACATACGCTCATTCATTATGTAGCAGGACAAAGGGTTAGCTATGCTTTCACAGGAATGTACATATTCAGCTTCAGGTGATACTGCCAAATAGTTTTTCAGAGTGACTGTACCAATTTACACTTCCACCAAAAGTGTAAATTAATTTCAGTTGCTCTACATTATTACTACTCTAGATATTGCCTGTATTTCAAACTTAGCCACTGCAAGTATCTCATTGCAGATAAGGTGTGCATTCCTCTGCTTTCCTGTGGCCCCTTGGTAATCTTTTGTTTAGTCCCATTCAGTCTCACCCATTTTTATGTTGGGTTGTTTGCTTTTAATTGTTACTTTTAGGAGTCCTTTATATTCTGCATATTAATTCTTTGTCTGATATATGTAGTGCAAATAATTTCTCCCACTCTGGCTTGCCTTTTCCTTCCCCTAAGGAACAGAAGTTCTTAATTTTAATGTAATCCAATTTACCCTTTTTTTCTTTCATGATTACTGTTTTTCTGTCCTGTTTGAGAAATCTTTGCCTGTTCCAAGGTCATGACATATGCTCCTAAGTTTTCTCCTAAAAGCTTTATTTTTTTTTACCTTTCACATTTAGATCTACAATCCAACTAGAATTGAATTTTGTCGATGGTATGAGATAAAAGGTTCAACATTCATTTGTTTCCAAATGGATATCCAATTGACCCAGCACCATTTATTGAAAAAACTAATTGTCATCCTCTCCCCATTGCACTGTAGTGTCATCTTTGTCAAACATGAGGTGACCCCATGTGTTTGGATCTGTTTCTGAATTGTAGTCTGTTCCATTGGTTCATTGTCTGTTTTTGCACCAATACGAATTTACTAGTCATTACTATGTCTGGTAGTTTAGATATTCCAAGTTATGTTCTTCTTCAAGATTGCATTGGCTATTCTAAACCCTTCACATTCTGCATACATTTTAGAATCAGCTTTTCAAATTACACACACACACACACACACACACACACACACACACACACACACACCCTGGCTGTGATAGTTATTGAGATTGCTTTGATTGTATAGATAAATTTTTGAGAATTTTGACATCTTTATACTATTCAGTCTTCTAATCCATCAATATGTTATTTGCCTCTATTCAGGTAGACTTTAACTGATCTTAATAATGTTTTGTAGTATTTAGTATAGAAGTTTTAAATGTCTTTGTCTGATTTTCTACCAAGCTCTTGATATATTTTATTCTTTTGTAGGTGAATAATTTTTAGTATTTTATTTTCCATGTTTTTGTTGTTGGTATATAAAAATATAATTGACTTTTGTTTATATCTGAATGATATGTCTTTTTCTCTCCTTTTACTTTTATGTTTTCTGTGTCCTTATATTTAAATTGAGTCTCTTGTAAGAAATCTATTGTTGTGGTTTTCTTTAAACCCAATCTGACAATCTTTGTGCATGTGTGTGTGTGTGTGTGTGTGTGTGTGTGTGTGTATAACAGAGTTTTGAATCTTACTTATTTTTTCTTGAATAACATTTCAGGAGAGTATACATAAATATACATAATTTTTTGATATGACTGTAAGTAGCAGTGATAATGGTACCTACTCCATAGGGGTTTTGTGAGAAATAAATTACTAATTTTTAGAAACTTATAATAATATTTAGAATATAGTTAACACTCAGTAAACTAGCAGTTATAATTTTTATTACATATATTTATTTTTTCCTAAATCTTTGCTATTTCAAATAATCAGCCATGAGCATCCCTGTGCTATTTGTTATATCATACTGTTATCGCTACACTATTCCACTGCTCTGTTGTTAAATGTGCATATTTACAGTTTTCATAGGTAATGAGAAATTTTTTTCTTTCTCCTATAAAATGCATCACTTTTATGAATTAGCCTAGAAAACTTTTATTTGTAGTAAGAACGTCAAAAATCTCTTGATACTTACATGAAATTCTCTGATTTGTTTGTGTTTAATAAAACTGATCTGTCATTCATTTACTGAGGACTTATACATATCAGGCACCAAAGAAAAGTTGTATCACATAACTAGTAAATGTTGACCAAGAATCAAGTGCAGTTTGGTTTGAATCCAAAGCCTATAGTCTTAAACACTATGCTATGATTCTTCTAAGAGCAAATCTCTCTTCTCACTTTATTCTTGCAATAAGGGAAAGTGGAAAAGTTAAGTGGCCTGCCCAAAGTCACATAAGAGATGGCTTTCTAATTTTTAACTTAAGATTTAATTTTAAATTCTTGTCAGCAGTAGCTTTGCCTCTGGCTTTCTTTCTACTTCAAAACCACAGACACACAGAAAACTCAATAAAAGACAACAACCTGGCTGACTGACTAATTTCTCTGACCACACAGGTTCTGCAAGACTATAGCTGTAGTCAGCTCACATGTTGGCCTTGAGCAAATACCTTGACATTTCTTGCATCTTTTAGTTTTTAACAAAAGTGAACAGGTCTGTGCCTGTGTTTGTAAGTTAGAATGAAAAAATAACATGCATTACCTATAAATAAATCAGTTCATTAATTAAGAAAGCACATCACAGCATAACTCTATTGATAGCTGCTACTTCCTTACATAATTGAGTGTTTGCCTTCCCCTAATCATGATCTCGGCTCTCTTGATAATCCTTCACGTTCACCTTCACTGATAGGATAAAATAAAGTTGGGGTATTGCCCCAGGAGTCTTATCACCATTCCTCATGGGTTTCTTTATTTTATGTCCAGGTTATCATCTCTTTTGGACATATTGTTCTTCAATAACCTGCTCAGTCAAAAGTCTGAAGTAACTTAATTTGTTAACAACAATAACAACAAATATATTCCTCTTTTTCTTTCCTTGAATCAGTAGGGTTTTCCCATTCTTATGACCTAAACCTACTCACCGTCACCAAATGCCATATAACATTTTGAGCTGTAGCATTTGCCTCCCAATAAGCTTTTTTAATCAGGTCAGGAGGCATTATGTATCACACACGAGCTGAAAAATAACATTCACCAGCTTCACGTAGGCTTGGCTATTGCATTATAAATTCCTGCAATAGAGGAGGATGGTAACAGTAGTATCAAGTCCCAACCATTCTTTACCATCTAGAGAGCACTTCATGTTTCTTGCTTATTTATAGCGGTATTTTTAATCGTTATGTCACTCAAATACAGCAAGTATTGATTTGGTATCTAAAATACTTCATTATTCTGGAATACTTTTTCTATTTCAGAAGCAACCACAAAGGTTGCTAATTTTTCTCTTGAGGAGAAATAGAATGAAAATTCAATAGAAATGCTGATTGACACAAGTATGTTACTCCTCCTTTATAGTTTTCCCTAAAAAATGGGGAATCATGCCCTTTTTCATCCAACACACTTTTGATAGAAGTAGAAGTATTTGCTAATCATTAAGAATTGATCTATGACTTTTTAGAAGGAAATGAATGGTTACACTTACATTAAAAAGTAAAGCTTTATTATTAGAATAACAACTCAATTCAAACTTCCTTGATTCAGGTATTAAACTCATAATTTGATAAAGTGAAGGAACACTGGAATGGAAACTAAATGCCTGAGATCAAGACTCATCTTTTACTGTAACTTGGTGTTGACTTTGGTAAGTTACTCAACCTCTTTCTGCTTTTTGCATCCTCACTTGAAAAATGAAAGTTAAATTACAGAAGTCCCTTCTAGTTGTGAGAGTTCATACCATTATTCATAATAAAGAAGTAATTTCTGTAAAATCTTAGAATTTAGATTTCTATCTTTTAAAAGTTTGATTATTCTATAACCCCAGAAATAAAGTAATTGTATACTGATATCCCACTAACTGTTGCCCTTACCAGGATTAAGAACGATAACATGTTTTACCAAAGCTACAGCAATTCTACTATGGTGCTTTTTCTTAAAATTTTGCCTTATGCTAATAAATTATATTTTCCAGTTAATCCTTAACAATATATATATAATCAAGAGTCATTAAACAGTCACTCAACAAACACAAGTTTAGGTGTTTGTTGAAAAAATTACATCTGTAAAATCAACTTGACCCAAAAAATTAAGTCAAGCATGAATTATCTATCTGTTTATCATCTACTTATCTATCTACTGTGTTGTGCTTGTGCATTCGTTTTGATGTATTGTATTTTAGTGAAGATTATAGACACTTTTGTCATTTGATTTTACCCACCACCTGAGATAAAATTGATTTCATTGTTATTTTCTTCCTGGGTCCATCCTTTCCACTGGGGTAGTAGAAAGAATAGGATCATCAGGGAACCTAAATGCAGTCTCAGCAATTCACTGCCAAAGGCAATTCGCTAACTTCTAGTCCATCTCACAGGATTATCAGGAGAGTGAATAAGTTAAATGAATGCATTTTGTAAATTGTAAAGTGCTAAACAAATGCAAAGTAGCATAATACTAATTGTGAATTCCTCACTTAAGCTATTAACTCATTCACATACACTCAGCAGATATTTTGAGTACCTGCTATATGGTAGGCCTTGTTCTCAGCATTGGCAATCAGCAGTCAAAAAGGCAGACAAGGAAAGTCTGAGAAACTGTCACAGCAGAAAGGAGCCCAAGTAAACATGACGAATAAATGTAATATATTATCCTGGATAGGATTCTGGAACAGAAAAAGGCATTACGTAAAAACTAAGGAAATCTGAATAAATGATAAACTTTAGTTAATAGTAGTGTGTCAATATTGGTTCATTAATTACAACACATTTATTATGCTAATATAAGTTGTTACTAACAGGAGAAGCTGTGTGAGGGAGGAGAGGTGGAGAGGGAGATACATGGGAACTCTCTGTAGTATCTGCTCAATTTTTCTGTAAACCTAAAATTGTTCTAAAAGCCAAAATCAATTTTTTTTAAAGGCAGACAAGACTCTCATGGAGCAATGGGAAGAAAAACATTAAAAAGTAATAAGCAAATGATTTCAGGTGGTCATGACTGTTACCACAAAAATGACATAAGGTGCTGTGACAGTTGAGGGACAGTTATAAATGGACCTCTATCTGAGGAGTGATTCTCCATCTGAAATCTGGATAAAAAGGCAGCCAGCAAGATCACCTAGGGAAGAGTATTCCCTTCCATAGGAACAGCAAATACAATGACTCTAAGGAAGGGACCAACTTCAAATGTTTGAGAAACAGAAATAATCTGTGAGGCTGACATGTAACGAGCACTGGCAAAGGTGAGGTGAGATAAGTTCAGAGAAGTAGGACTTGCATTCTCCAGAAAGCCATAGAATGTTCTAGAATTTGGGGAGGGGTATTTTTTTTTTTTTTTTGGCCATGAGCGGCATGTGGGATCTTAGTTCCCCAATCATGGATCAAACCCGTGCCCCCTGCAGTGGGAGTGTGGAGTGTCAACCACTGGACCACCAGGGAAGTCCCCCTGTGCTAGAATTTTGGAGTAGTATAGACTAAGGATGTTGTTCACATAAAATGGTGCAGCTACTTCTGTCCTAAAAAGATTTAGAGTAAATCCTGGGGGCCAACTGCTCTGTACAGGTTAATAAAAACTTCATGACACCTACATGCTATTTCCTGAAGTCTTGTTTTGGTGAAGCTGGACTTCAAAGGAGAAATCATAACCAACATGTTTTCATCATTAGCTAAAAGCCAGTTTCCTTTGTGCAAGTACCAGAAAAGAGCTTCAAATGTTCTGCCCATCACGTTTCTCAGACAGCATTTCTGTTCATGAGAAGGTAAACTACCCAACAGTCTAAAGTCGTCACCATTATGTCTACATTCCCCTGGCAGTTTTCTTTCAGTAATAGGTGTCACTAAGAGGTAGCTGGGGAGCTCTAAGACCTACTTGGTTCAAAGGACCCTTGAATCATCCAGTCCATCAACCACAATTGTGTCCTACTCCCTCCTTCCCCTCACCCTGCCCAGCACAGATGTAAGCCTGTTTTCAAGAAAGGCAGTAAAGCAGCAGCCTTTTGTCATTGCCCTTGCCTTGGCTCCCTGCCCTAGCCTAAGAGAAGCAGCACCCCCAAACCCTGCCTTGGCCAGCATGCAGGTACTTTTCACTTCTTTAAATCAAATTCTGATGATTCAACTTTGTGAAAACAGGCATCAAAGAGAGAGTAGCAAGAACACTGCATTGGGAGTCCAGAGAACAGAGTTCAAGTTTAGAAGCTGCCACTTTCAGAGCTTCAATTCCCTGAGGTGTGCTATCAGGACAAATGTCCTTCCCTGCTGTTCTGACAATGTGTGGTGGGAATCAAGTCGCTCTTATCCATGGAAAGTGCTTTGTGAACCTAAGCTGCTATGTATAAATGGAAAGAGTGAGAAATGGAGTAGTTTCAAGTCGGTGAGTGTGTTTTTTTAAGTTTTATTTATTTATTTATTTATTTATTTATGGCTGTGTTGGGTCTTCGTTTCTGTGCGAGGGCTTTCTCTAGTTGTGGCAAGTGGGGGCCACTCTTCATCGCGGTGCACGGGCCTCTCACTATGGCGGCCTCTCTTGTTGCGGAGCACAGGCTCCAGACGTGCAGGCTCAGTAGTTGTGGCTCACGGGCCTAGTTGCTCTGCACCATGTGGGATCTTCCCAGACCAGGGCTTGAACCTGTGTCTCCTGCATTGGCAGGCAGATTCTCAACCACTGCGCCACCAGGGAAGCCCTGGTGAGTGTGTTTTAATTGACCATCAGTTACAGGAAGAGCACTGAGGAAGCATGGTAGGGGGGCTGGGTGTATGGAAAATAAATCCTTTGCCCTTAAAGAGCTAGTAATTATACTAGAGTGGAGGTCCATGCATTCAGGGGCCAGTGTACTACACAACTCTAGGGGGTGCCATTTGCATTGTGGTCTAAGCATATATTTGAAAGAACTAAGTGATAATGTATGTTAACATCAATTAAGGGATAAGCAGTAAGTACTGTTAGGAGCTCAGTGGCTGGAGACATTGAAAAAAGATGAATAGAAATGATGGGACTTCATTTATTTGGTAGAAGAGGAAACATACTCATGGGAAAGAGACTAGAGACAAAAGACCTTTCATAAAATTAAGATAAAAGAATCATTGGGTATGTTTTCATCAAGAGGAAGAGAAAATGATGTGACTTTCTTGCTCTTTTCTTAAATTTCTATTCAAAATATGGGAATAGTTTAGGGACCTAAAATATTGTGGCACCCACCTTTTCTTTTTCAACTCAAAAACAGCTCTAAGTATCTGTGGGAAAGGGCAGAAGTACAAAGTGCAAACACCTAAAATCTTTGTGTTCATCTTGTCTTTTTATTGATCTATGATCTGTTCATTTCTGTTCCTCATCCAATGTTGAAGCGATGATATAAACGTCTTTTGGAACCTTTATATGTGTTCAAACTCAGAACAAGCCTTATGGTTGCTGTTGAGCTAAAGATTCGGTATCTCTTAGAACATATTTTTCAGTAACTCTGGACACTCAGTTGTGTGTGTGTGTGTGTGTGTGTCTGTGTGTGTGCACCTGTGCACATGCGCATTTAGGGTTTTACATCCCATTGTCCATGAAAAACGTTTTACTCTTCAAAAAGATAAAGATATTTAGGGCTTCTCTAGGCCCGACATTTCTTAATATTACAAAACATTAGAGGTAAATTCAATAATTTAGTTAAATTTTAATTAAATTTGTAATTCTCAAAATTAAATTTTCTTCTAGCTGTGTTACCTATATCTGAGTAAATAGATGAATGTAAAAGCCCTAAGCATCTCTGTAAAACTCGGTCAGTCAAGATGAATTTTTACTGTGGTCATTTTTTTCTCCCCTTTTATTATATGGCCTTTGTTTTTGTTTTGGTTTTTGCGTCACGCGGGCCTCTCACTGTTGTGGCCTCCCCAGTTGCGGAGCACAGGCTCCGGACACGCAGGCTCAGCGGCCATGGCTCACGGGCCCAGCCGCTCCGCGGCATGTGGGATCTTCCCGGACCGGAGCACGAACCCTTGTCCCCTGCATCGGCAGGCGGACTCTCAACCACTGCGCCACCAGGGAAGCCCATGGCCTTTGATTTTTAAAAAAATGCCCCTCCCCGTTTTGTGGTTGATGTTTATTTTAATATCTGATTTGAAAATAGCAGTGTCCCATATGAATTTTACAGAGAAATCTGCTCTTTCATCACAGCTTCTCAGCGTTGATAGATTGGCTGGGAATTTTTCTTTTTTGTTTAAACATTTTTTTTAAAAATTATTTTATTTATTTACTTTTGGCTGCGTTGGGTCTTCATTGCTGCACATGGGCTTTTCTCTAGTTGCAGGGAGCAGGGGCTACTTTTCGTTGCAGTGCGCGGGCTTCTCCTTGCAGTGGCTTCTCTTGTTGCGGAGCATGGGATCTAGGCATGCAGGCTTCAGTAGTTGTGGCTCGCGGGCTCTAGAGTGCAGGCTCAGCAGTTGTGGCACACGGGCTGAGTTGCTCCACAGCCTGTGGGATCTTCCCAGACCAGGGCTCGAACCCGTGTCCCCTGCATTGGCAGGCGGATTCTTAACCACTGCACCACCAGGGAAGTCCCTCGCTGGGAATTTTTCATCTGATCATTTTTGTGTTACCCATAAGAGGAGAGGGAGACAATGTGAACCAACATTCTGATGTTTTGAGGATAAAGATTTGGCAGTGGAGTTTTGTCACCACATCTCTTTTCTCTTCTTCCTTGGAGTTTTCCGCAAAAGCTGAAGCAGTGACCTTATTCAACATCTGCATCTTCAACAACCAGAGCAGTATAATTACCTTTCTTGAATATTCTATATAACTGTCAAACAGCAATTTTCTTTTAGAAGACAGTCTTTTAAATAATGTCGTTTACATACAGAGTTTAATATCTCTTAAGCTAAAAATCTAATTACAAGAATCTGAAATTTACTGCATGTTTATAATTCGCTCTTTATAAAGTTACTAAAACAGGGTACCTTTAACATTCTGAAGCAGAAAAAATACATTTAGTGAGACAAAACTAAATATTTTGGAATTTCTTGAATATATGTTGATTTCTATTAATATTACCATATTAACACTATTTGGTATTTTATTGCATTTCTCTTGATTCACGCTGTTTGTGGAGAGAGGTGGCTCACAGTGACATGATTTATCAAGATCATCTGATGTCATCATTTCCTCTTTGCAAAAGAAAAGTACCAATATTTTAAAAAGGACTGCCATTGTACCTATGTATAGATGGCATATTCAAGCAAGCTGAGACAATTCTTCCAATGGACATGCTAGATAGTAATGCCAATAATAAATAATAAGATTAGGATTTAGGTAGTGTACTGCCATTTGATAAAGCGGCTCATGCCCAGGATGTATAAACACTTATCATTTTTGTCATCCTGATTTGATAATTTTTGAAGTGCAAATGGGATTGTGAACCATTGGCAGCAGTGGTACTTCAAAATTCTACTACAAGGTGAATGTTAAAGTGGAAAATTTAACATATCACCGCATTATTTCATTCTGGTACAAGCTCTAAATTAATGTTATGAAATGTTATGAGCATACCAATAAAACTACCGCTTACAAAAAGTAAAGAGTATCTTTTATAATCTCCAAATTGTCACTCTGGCAATTCCTCTGTTGCCCCACATTATTCTCAGAATGTCTAGTCTGCTACATTTTCCTTCTGTGCTTCTGTTCAGGATTTCTGTTCTCTATGCCAGTTTGTGTCCAGGATTCTGCAAATCTTTTGTATCTTTTTCTAAGCATGTTCTCTAGGACAAAGCTATTCATCCTGAAGTCTAATGTACAACCTTCCCAGGCTCTTCCTCAAAAGCACACTCTTCCATTCTAAACACACACACACACACACACACACACACACTTAAAAAAGAATTTTAATAGAGTCTCACGTTGCATTGTTTTGAATTTCCATCAACTGTCTAAACTAGCTCATACCATTACATTCTATAGAAATGTAACTGTCAGGTAAAATAATTTTATACTGTTTGCATCTTGGTCATATACAATATGATTTTTGTGCCTGAAATCTTAAGTATGCCAGTAGGAAGAATCACAAGTCTGAAATGCTGGAAATGTATTCATTATGCTGCGATACTCGGTTTAAATCTTGACATTTCCTGTTAGGAAAATAACATTTGAAAAAGGAAATGATACTCAAAATATTCCACCTATTCATGAACAATTCTCAATAACCATATTTTATTACATAAAACATGTTGCAACCCTGATTTCTCTCCTATATTTCTAGGTCCTTTATAAAATATGCATGTATGATGCTAGATATGTGTGTACGTAGGTTGTGTATATTTCACATGCAAACACAGGAAAGCAAAAATAGCGTTTTCATTCAACTTATATATGAACATAATGTCACTAAACAACAAGCGATTCTCTCTCTCATTTTTTCACTTTGCCTTCCAAGTCACTGCTTTATATTTTATAGGGTTTCTCCCATACTATCTTAACGGGATTAGAGAGTAAGGACAAGTTTTCTGTATTACAAAATTCTCATTTAATCCTTATCCACACTTAATTTATCAAATTAAATCGGACAAGATTGATGCCAGGGCTTTTCAAGCTGGACATCGTGTGTAAAATCGGCAGACAAGGGTTTGTAAAGGGTGCCCACCATGACTTGTCATAGCATCTTGCCTCAGACTCAGCTGCCCTCGCGTCGATCCAGGCGGGGTCAGGATGCTTCTTGGTGTTACACTGTGGGCTCTGCGGGGAAACAGAGCAGCTACATAGCCTCCAGCAGAGTTACTTATTACACCCTCGGCCCCCTTCACCTGCCCCAGCCATTCAAAATAACATCACACCATAAAATATTCATGAACCGCGCAATGCTGCAGCCAGGGCTCGCTACTGCAGGTGGCTGTTACATCAGTAATTGCCCAATACTTCCCTCCACAGCGTAAAATTGTTTTCATTATGTGTCATGAACACAGAGCCAAGCAAAGCCCTCTTGAGTGGTTTCCCAAGGGCTGGAGGGAGGTGGTACTTAAACAGGCGCTTTTTGGCTTAGATTTCAAAAAAAAAAAAAAAAAAACCTAGTGAAAGCTCATCATTAACTCTCCTTCGAAGTGCAACAAAAAGCAGAAGCTCATGCAAAACTCCTATAAAGATTATCCTAAATGTCTCAGTTACGAGGAAGAGCTTTAGGGGCTTTAGCAGGACTTAGGATACTTCAAGCTGCTTCAGCAGAGAAGAGAATAACTTTCCACCTGACTGAAGTTCCCATGGAGTGCGGAGCTGGGGGATAAGCAGGTTTCAGCAATAAACTCCTGCATTGTGAGGCAATAATGCCCAGCCAGGTCCCCCCATTTTGATTCAAGGGTGTCTTTTTCTTTCCCCCCTGTGGAGGACTAATCACAGCTCCACTTTGTTTAATTGCAGCAAAGAGAGAAATGTGTTTAAGAAGTCATTCTGGACCCCTTTAAATGAATGCTGGGGTTCTTCAAGGACAACAAACAGGATGCATAATAAATAAGATTTAATTTTCAGATCAAAATAGGCCAAGTTAAAGATTTTTAGTGATGGCTGTAGGAGAGATGCTGCCGAAAAGAGAACAGAAAGTGGAGAAAAAAAGATGGGGGGGAGCAACAAGTGGGATTAAAGTCTTGGTTTTTATGTAGCACAGGCTGCTTCTGCATGGGGGGAGGGTCCTTACAGGAAAAGAACCTTTACACAATTGGGAGCTATTAGCTTTCTCTAGCATTGTGATTCTGATTTAGAAAAAATGAAGGAAAGAAAGAAAGAAAGGAGAGAAAGAGGAAGGAAGGAAGGAAGGAAGGAAGGAAAGGAAGGGAGGAAGGGGGAAAGGGAAGAAAGAAAGCGGAAGGAAAGATTCTTCTTATAAATGTCATCAAACCTTGATAATTGACGGAGAATGGCCTGCCCTCACTTTCCTGCTCTGGCCTAGCAAAGTCGGGTGCAGTGTGTCCCTTGAGATGGCCCCAGGGTCATGAACTCCCTGGGGGTGGGGTTGGGAGGAAAAGCATTTATCCATCACATGCTTTCTTTCTGAGTCTGACACAACTAAACCACAAACCAAATGATTGGGAAGCACTCTTTTTCATTAATTTAAAGTCTATTTATTTCTTCCCATTCTGGGCTTCAGAACCTCTTCTTAAAGGAAAGCTAACTATATCCCTCTTGTAAGATGTGCATTAGTTGACCTATATCACTGTCGTTAGAAACTGTTTACCATGGATGAGATGACAAAATCATCCAGTTATGCAGCTGTCTGAAATGGTCTTATCGAACTTGAAAATGTGTAATATGGATCCCCCATGTTCAGATGGCCTGTACATTTCTGATTTGTCTTTTTTTTTCCCCTCAAAGGAGTTTTCATCAACTCATCTAGAGAGAGATTTTAAATCTTCAAAAAAAATTTTATGGCACACATTTGGTAGTATTTTCTTTTCCTAACACAGTATCCATTGATAACAAATCGACCATAGATAACTGTCAGTGTCATAAATTGAAGAAGGCAATGGGCATAAAACCTCTCATGAGCATCTGCTGCAGGGGGTTTTCCTCTGGGTTAAATGGAAGATGTGAGGTTATTTAGCATCTTGCAAAAACAATACAGAGTGTGTGTGTGTGGGGGGGTGCGCGCGCGCGCCCGCGTGCGCACCCAGCATATACATATGTATCATGAATGATGGATTTCCTTTGCATCTGGTAACTACTGACTTTTTTATCCTG
The DNA here is from genome assembly GCF_026419965.1 of Kogia breviceps. Lineage (NCBI taxonomy): Eukaryota > Metazoa > Chordata > Mammalia > Artiodactyla > Physeteridae > Kogia > Kogia breviceps. Next base: position 73,729,170 of record NC_081318.1, read on the forward strand.
AATACAGCAAATGACTGTTTCAAAATGAAAAACCACTATGTGTTTGAATGTTGTATTATGCCCAGTCCTTTTTTGAGTGAAAGGCGGCTTTTAAAAGTTAGGTATATCATTGCCAAAAAGGGGCTAAATAGTATTGTCAGCATTTTGAGAAGGAATAGGTCCTTTTTCCCGTTCCTTCTCAAACTCCTTTCTGGACAGCTGTTAGTGACTTAGCGAACTTTTCATATGGATATGTATGTTAATGGCAGGCAATGAACTGGAGATGAAGAGGCCCAAACACAGGCCCAGCTCTTCAGTACACATCAAAAGCCTTTACAAAAGGAGCAGTAAAAGAGGCAGCGATGGCGGAGCCTTCACTTTTGTACCCTGAATTAGTTCTGCAAGCAATGAAACTGATCTTTTCTCCTTGCCAGAAAAGTCTGCTGATTTTTGTGAGTGCTCATTAGCACAAGAGGCATTTGTGAAGATAATTGACTGACGCTGATACTGCTGGCTGTCACAACAGTGCCAGCCAGCAGTGTATGTGCATTTTAATAGTTGTATTTTTTTTCTTCCTTAGACTTCATGGTTTCTAAAAGATACCTGTCTTCCAAAGGTTTATACTCTTATCTGAAGCAGATTTTTTAAATCTTTCCTTTGAAAACTGACAGCCAAGCTTACTTTAATAAATGTTGTGTCTTTGCTCAGTACCTGCTGTTTACACGTATGCATGATTTAAAAGGTCTCAGTTCTTAAACGCATGCAACTGGACAGAAATTATGCAGAAGGAGACCCAAAGTATTTGATCAGATGAACATTCAGGCAATGGTGTATACCATACGATTCCTGGAATACAAACTGTCATTCTGGAGGAATAATAAGTAAAATGATATTCCATTATCATCATAAGCAACCACAATTTTGAAACATTTTATAATTTCCACTTTGGAGACATGTTCTCAAAATTAGAAAATTTCAAAAGAAGATATGGGGGCAGTGGAAGTGTTCTTGGAAATCCTAACTTGCAATGCTTTGACGTGAGGCTCTCTTCTGTCGATGGTACCAGCCAGAATGGACTTCAAGGTATAAAAGTGTAGATTTCAGGGGACAGTTGAGTCTATGTGCTCACGGTGTCAAGGAATTCAACATCAAACATGATGTGAATGTTCCTTTTCACTGAGTTCTTGATGACAATTCATAACATATGGTAGAAACCTGTATTACTTGGTTGACATATGACTTTCTCTTTTCTTAAGGAATTTCTAAGACATTTACTTTAATTATACATTTATCTGTTCTTTGTATAGAAGAACACACCTGGGAAGTTGTGTGTCATTGCATCAAAACACAGATTTTGCCATGTGTGTTGTCCCAAATGAATAGTATATCATAGCGATATGCTAAGTCTTCTGTAGTATATACATATATTAAGCTGCTGAAGGACTTTGTACATTGAATATTCTCAAAATACCATTTTTCTAAAGCACTTCAGAATCCTGCCTAGTTGCAACATTTCACGTAGAGAATGTTATCTTTGAGAGAGAAATAAGTTATTTTCTCAAGTTAAGGGTGACAGAATGAGTTGAGAGAATGCAAGAGTCACTTCTGCACTATCACCACTTTAGAATGAAAATGAGTTGGCTATTTTACCCTCCAGAATATATGTTCCTAGCAGCTCAGCTCAATGATAAGCCAGGTTGCTCTGAAAGAGCTCCAGGGAGGGTAAACATGTTGGTCGTTTTGCTGAACTTGCCTACAAATGTCCTCTTGATTTCTCAAAATATAGCTGTTGTGTCAACATTTTCTGAAAAGTTAGCCATTGAATCCTTGATGTTTCACCTTAATGGGGTTGTATATGTTCACATCACAGACAGATACCAAGTTAAAGCATATCAGGGAAAGAATCAAAATTCTCTTGGCATTCTTTTCTGCCATTTGGCTTTCCTTGCATGATAATCTGATAAGCAGGAAGCTGGCCATCTTTCCAAAGCTGAAGGGTGGGGTGTACTATGATGGGGTGTGTTTGGGGATTGAGACTCTTCCATTTCTGTGCTAATGAACGCAAAGAGGAGATTTGAATGACACATGGACATTTTCTTTACCAAACTATCACATAAAATCATATTTGACGGCTTCCCTGGTGGCGCAGTGGTTAAGAATCTGTCTGCCAATGCAGGGGACACAGGTTCAAGCCCTGGAACAGGAAGATCCCACATGCCACAGAGCGACTAAGCCTGTGTGCCACAACTACTGAGCCTGTGCTCTAGAGCCCACGCAAGCCACAACTACTGAAGCCCGCACGCCTAGAGCCTGTGCACCACAACGAAGAGTAGCCCCCGCTCCTCACAAGTAGAGAAAGCCTGTGCACAGCAACGAATACACAACACAGACAAAAAAAAAAAAAATCATATTTGAGAAAAAGGTTCTCAGAGAAAAATAATCCACATGTCATGCAGAGGGAAAGCACTGTGTCCAAAAAAAAGATAGGAAATAGGAAAAACAGATAAATAAGAAAAAGAAGAAAATATCCACTTTGTAGGTCATTATGCTTCCTTCTTCAGAGATAATTAAACTCATATGGGGAAGCGTAATGGGTATAGTCTTTAATGATTATTAACTCTCTTTCCAATGCCAATACTCTGGTTTCTCTTCAGATCCCATAGATCTTTCACCTTTTACAAATGTCACATGTTGCAACAAGAGGTAACAGAATTGCAGTTAAAAGCCACATAGCATGAATGTTGCCTAGTCATTGGTGGAAACCATTTTTGTACAAATGTATTTTAGACCAATGAGATTCAGTGTCTATAATGAAATCATTTATGTTGGAGAAACATGATGAAGGCTTGTAATCTTTCTAATATGAATGATATAACTTTCACCACCAATTTTCTAAATGAGTTTGTCATTATCATCTACTTCTTTAAGTGTTTTATTCATTTAACAGATAGCAATGCATATATAATAGAATATCTTTGTATATTTTTAAATGAAGAAAGAAGAGACCAGCCAATTAAGAGAAGTCAAATATGGAGGAGATTACTAATATGATCATTAGAACACATTTGCTGATAGATGAAAAATGGGAGAGAGTCTTTTAAAATGGCCAAGTAAACAATGTGTCTGAATATATATATATATTTTAAAATATTTATTTATTTATTTATGGCTGTGTCGGGTCCTGGTTGTGGCACACGGGATCTTTGTTGTGGCATGTGGTCTTCTTAGCTGTGGCAGGCAAGCTCTTAGTTGCGGCACGCAGGATCTAGTTCCCTGACCAGGGATCAAACCCTGGCCCCCTGCATTGGGAGCATGGAGTCTTACCCACTGGACCACCAGGGAAGTCTCTGAATATATTTTTAAGCAGTGAATATATTCTGGGAAAGATATATGTTTGGTGAATTTACATAATCCAAATCATAACGTAAATACACAAAGAGAACTTAGTATGTAATGTAGGATTTGCAACCCCCCAGCCTAGGAGAGTAGAACAGCAACATAAGTGAAAAGGGCATGTTAAAAGCTACAGCCTCTCCTAATTCACTGCAGAATAGAGAACCCAATAGTACAAGATTTTCTGATTTTTCGAGAAGATTCAGAAATCTGGATTAATTTTATGTGAAATTACTTGATTTTAAACTCTTGGCAACTAATTTTAAAACATACATGTAAAACCTACTTATGGTGGTGAATTCTGACTACTGCCATATAGTCTGCAGCTTCTGATTTAAAGAAGTCTTAGAGATGAAATTTTTTCATATAAATAAAATTCTATAATGGAAATAAATATACCCCCTTTAAAAAAATTTTAGTATATATTTTATAAATAAATATTTTTTACAAAGGAGTATTTCTGCACCAGTAATGCAGTGTTTTCATGTTCCACTGGGTGCTATGTGCCTATTTAAACACTTTCATGATACTCATAGAGACCATGAACAATAAATGTTGATGCAGAATTCAAGTAGAATATGGTAGAGATGATGTTTTAGACACAAGTCATTAGTATTTACTCCATTATTTCATAATGTTTTAATCCAAATGATTGGAATACAAAAAGCCCTTGTGATCAGTCATTTAATTTTCCAAATTGTAGTCCACAAAGTATACAGTTCCCTACCACTAGCAAGCTATAGATGGATATGTCACAATTCCTGTCCTCAACATATTGACAAACCCCTGATAAGCATGTGTGTACACATGTGGGATGTGTGTGTGTAAGTATTGTACCATCTTGCTATTCACAGCATGGTCCCTGGGAGCTTGTTAGAAACGCAATGTCCCAGGACCCACCCAAGACCTACTGAACCAGAACCTACCGCTTAACAAGATCCCTAGGTGGTGTATATGCACAATGAAGATTGACAAGTCTTGCTATAGCAAAAATTGTAACAAAGAGCTAACCACTGAAGAGAGAGGTCGCTACCAGCGGTGGGGCCTCAAGAAGATGTCAAGAGAAAGTTGACTTTCAGTTAAAAAATGAAAACTGGCAAAAGCCAGAGAAATGCCCTTTCTTATGTGGATTCACATAGCAGCGAGGACATTTGATTTACAGGTGCCCTCAACTCCAAATCTCGCCACCCAGGAACCCTTCCACCCAGGTTCAGCCACCTGCCAGGAACCCTTCCATTGACCCTAGCCCTTTCTCCTGTCAGTGGTGTGGTGTCGGTGCATCAGCCCAGGCAATGATGATGGTGTAGTTTTTTTACTCCGAAAAAAGGATTTGGTCAGTTGAAGTAGTTGGCCTGTTGATAGCATCATTAAATATTTTTAAATGCCACTGAGTGAATAGTATTTATCAAGCTTACAGACACATAAGTCTATTCCAGAGCTGTAAAATTTTTCAGTGGTGTTAAAATGGATCTGATTTAAATCATAAACTTTAGAATATATTTAAGAGATTGTCTACACCAGTGACCTTCTAACTTATTTCTCTCTCTCTCTTGCTCTCTTTGTGTGTGTGTGTTTGTGTGTATATATATATATATATATAGATCTTCCTTGACTTATGATGGGTTATATCCTAATAAACCCATCCTAAGTTGAAAATATCATGTCTAAAATTCATTTAATACACCTAACCTACCAAGCATCATAGCTTAGCCCAGCCTACCTTAAACATGCTCAGAGCACTTCCATGCAGCCTACAGTTGTGCAAAATCATGTAACACGAAGCCCATTTTACAGTAAAGTGTTAAATATGTCATGTAACCTACTGAATACTGTACTGAAAGTGAAAAACAGAATGGTTGTGTGGGTACAGAATGGTTGTAAGTGTATTGGCTGTTTACCCTCATGATCACATGGCTGACTGGGAGCTGAGGCTCACTGCTGCTGTCCAGCATCGTGAGAGAGTATAGTACTGCATATTGCTAGCTCGGGAAAAGGTCAGAATTCAAAGTTCAGTTTCTAAGAAATGTGTATCACTTTTGCACCATAGTAAATTTGCAGAATCCTAAGTTGAATCGTCAGAAGTCAGAGACCACCTGTAATATATATTTTATATGATATATATGTATAAATATCATACTAGAATATAAGTTCCACCTTGACAAGAGCTTTTATCTGTTTTGTTCACCTGATTTTGATGTCCATTAAATAGACATTGAATATTTGTTGAATGTAACTATTTTTTTCCCCACTAAGTAACATGGATCCTTCTTATGTGTGGAGTACTCTCTTTTCTAACCTGTTTTGTTTTTCTTTTTTCTGGAGTATGCGGGCCTCTCACTGTTGTGGCCTCTCCCGTTGCGGAGCACAGGCTCCGGACGCGCAGGCTCAGCGGCCATGGCTCACGGGCCCAGCCGCTCTGCAGCATGTGGGATCTTCCCGGACCGGGGCACGAACCCGTGTCCCTTACATTGGCAGGCGGACTCTCAACCAGTGCGCCACCAGGGAAGCCCTAACCTGTTTTATTTCATTAGAAAACAGTGATAGTGGCCTATGAAAGGTCACAAGCTGCAGTTTGCACGTACGGCTGGACTCTACCGCCGTGTACCATGGATGTCCTAAGGGAAGGAAGGGGACCTGCAACTAGAGGAGCTTGGTTTTATCTGCTGGAGTTCCCTGTAAGATCTCACCAGAAAAAAAGATTACAATATTGAAAAAGAAGAAGCCTGAAAACTGCTACTCACAGTCAACTTCCAAGTTGAATGAAACACTAAATTAATGCATTGTCTTGTTTTTGGCATGAAGCTAGGGAAGGGCTGAGAAGGTAAGGGGCGTACCTCAGGTTTGACAAAGAGTTCCCAAGGCACGGCCAGAACAAGTCCTTCCATCTTTCCACTACTGAATAAGTTGAGATTGTGAAAGCCTGGAGAGCTGTGAATTAGGTACACACCAACAAAAGTAGAGGCTTCACCATACCATACCACCTCCACATTTGTGTCACATTGGAGTCTGTGGTTTGCCATTTTCAGCCGATACCCTTCTTTTGGGACAGAGTGGGGTTGTGTTAATTAGAATTATTGCTCCAATGTGTATCCTTAGTATGCCTTTAAAAATTTATCTACTGACATTTGTAAATCCTCAGTAGAAGTATAAGTTAGTATCTTTTTATCTTAAGTGGCAAAAACACAAACAAACCCACTTTTAAATATATTCAGATTATTATCAGAGATAGTGAATGGCCTAGCTAGACATTTTGCAACTGAATAAAAATATCAGAAAAGTCCCATACTGCTTAGCTTTAGTTATTTTCTCAATAAGCCAATCAACATTCCTTTGTACCACCTGTTTAGAAAGTTACAATAATTTTTCAAGGAGAAAAACAAGTGTGCTGATTGATACCATCTCCTTATCTTGTCTCTTTCTTGCTTTCTCAATCACAGAAATAATATCTGGTGACAAGGGGAAAAGGAGAATAGCACTTTTAGTAAGAAAGTAATGAATTATGAGTTTTGATTCTTAAAAGAATTTGGTTATCATATGGCTTGGACATATCTGGCTTGTTCTTCCTTAAGATCCTAGCCCTTTGCCTAGAATATACTTTTCCCAGATCTTCCCATGGTTTCTCATCATTCAGATCTTACCTCCAATGGCACCTTTACTTGGAGATGCCTGTCCTGAGCACTCCCTGGAGGTAGCTCTTTCTCACCATTACCAGTCCCAGATCAGTGTCTTCTCCAGGCTCCTGGTTCAAGCAGCCATTGCTCATCTCACTCCCCCAGTAGACTAGAAGCTGCACAAGGGTAGTTTTCTCTACCCCAGTGTGTGAAATGTGTCTGGCATAAAGCATGTGCTCAATAATATTTGGAATGAATGAATGAATGAATTTATGTAAGGTTTATGGCATATTGAGGTTTCTGATAATGTTCTGCAGGTCAAATTTGTTAAATTAGCAGCACTCTTAAACAGTATTAGCTCCTATGCAGGGGGCCCCACCCTTACAAGTGGCTTCTCTTCTCAAAGACCACTTCTAGATCAGTTGCTTAAGACTCAGAATGAATTTTCCCATGGAGCCACTGCTCTCAAGGTGGTTCTTGGGCAACTGTCATAGTCTCGTTACTGAGAATGTACAGAATTATCACTGACAACAGTCTTGAGCCGTAAGTCCTGACCTGAGTCCAGGTCACTGAGTTTGAGTTGTTTCAGGGCCAAAGAAGCAGCTCTGAGGCCTGAACCCAAGTTCCCATGGCCCTTAACTTAATCAGGTTTTAAGGCTCTCTGAGCTTCAGAAGAAATAAAGACATGGAGAGAGGGGAACTGGGGGCTGGTTGGAGGTTTGGGGGCTGAATGAGTAGCAGGGGAGACGGTTGCCAGCATCAGAGGAATAAAGAGCAGGGGCAATCTTGCAGAGGTTTGGGCCGAATTGGAATTCTGGTTGCTCCCCTGTTGGGGATGATAATGGGACAGGGTGCCAGAGGAGGGCCATGGGGACAGTATGGGCCTGTTGGCAGGAGACGGCTGCAGGGAGGACCAGCATCAGGAGAGAGAGGGCGCCACAATTATGAACAGTCCTGTCTTCAGCATTTTCCAGGTATTTTGCATATGCTACTTCATTTAATTCTAAAAGCAATGGTTTTAGACAGTTGTATTTTCATCCATTTTGCCAACAAGAAAGCTGGAGATCAGAGAAGTTAAGTAACACACCCAAAGTTGCCAGTCAATGATAGACCTGGATTTGAAACCAGATCCCTTAGGACTGCAAATGTTCTCATAACCATTTCATGACTCACTCTCTCCTGTCAAAAGAGTGGGGTAGATAGAATTAGAGGCAAAAACCAGCAAGTATAGCAAAGCTTTATTGATTTGGGAGCCGATTAGATGTGTCCTGTTCTTTCAATTTTATGATTGTTGTCTCTTGGGTTGACTTTTTTCCCCCAGTTTTATTAAGGTATAATTGACAAAAATTGTGTATATTTAAGGTGTACCATGTGATAATTTGATATATGTATAAATCATTAAATGATTACCACATTCAAGCTAATTAATACATCCATCACCATTTGTATGTGTATATGTGTGTTGTGAGAACACTGAAGATCTACTTTCTTAGCAATTTCAAGTGTACAACAGGGTTTTATTAACTATAGTCATCATCCTGTACATTAGATCCTCAGAACTTATTCATGTTAAAACAGAAAGTTTGGACATCACAGAGGAAACTCTGCATTCTCGCTTCCTGGAGGGTGTCCACAATGTTGCCAGCATATGTCTGCAGATTGGTTACCCAACTGTTGCATCTGTACCCCATTCTATCATCAGTGGGTACAAGAAAGGTCCTGGCTTTGTCTGTGGAGACTGATTACACCTTCCCACTTGCTGAGAAGGTCACGGCCTTCTTGGCTGATCCATCTGCATTTGTGGCTGCTGCCCCCGTGGCAGCTGCCAGCACTGCTGCTGCTGCTGCTGCAGCCCCAGCCAAGGCTGAAGCAAAGGAAGTCAGAGGAGTCGACGAGGCCATGGGATTTGGTCTCTGACTAATCGCCAAAAAGCAGCAACTCAGCCAGCTTTATTTGTGAAACAAGGAAATAAAGGCTTACTTCTCTTAAAAATAAACAAACAAACAGAAAGTTTGTACCCTTAGACCCACGTCTCCCTAATTCCTCCACCCCTCAGTCCTTGGCAACCACCATTCTACTCCCTGCTTCTACGAGTTCTACTTTTTCAGATTTCACATATAAGTGAGATTGTCTTTCTGTGTCTGGTTTATTTTATGTAGCATAATGTCCTCCAACTTCATCTATGTAGTTGCAAATGGCAGAATTTCCTTCTTTTTATGGCTAAATAATATTTCAGTGTGTGTGTGTGTGTGTGTGTGTGTGTGTGTGTGTATAAAACGTATATTTTTTTAATCTCTTCATCCATTGACAGACACTCAGGTGTGTCCATATCTTGGCTGTTGTGAATAATGCTGCAAAGAACATGGGAACGCAGATATCTTTGAGATACTGATTTCATTTCCTTTGGCTATATACCCAAAGTGTGATGGCTGGATCATATGGTAGTTTTATTTTTAATTTTTTGAGGAACCTCCCTTAGTGTTTTCTATAAGTGGCCTGTAGCAGTTTGCATTCCCACCGACAGTGTACATGTGTTCTGTTTTCTCCAAACCCCCCACCAACACTTGTTCTCTCTTGCCTTTTTGATAAAAGCCTCCTGGGTAGTCTTTTTAAAAACAAATTTTCTATTTCCTTTTCATTTTCTTGTTCTCTCACACATTCACATCTTGTACATATATCCAGGTTTGAGAAAGGTAGGATGGAAATGTACATCTGCTGAGACAGAGAGGGAAATTGGATCAGTGCTTGTCATCCCTCTTTTCCGCTGTTCCTGTTATTCCTGGAAGAAGCTGTTTTTTACTCTTGGGTTTATTTAGGCCTTGTCCTTGATGTAGATGATACCCTGGAGGAATTTCCAAGCACAGTCGAAAGGATACTCACGGGCCTCATTTCAATCCAATAAATAACTCCACATCCTTCACAAAGAACAACTGTGAAAGATACAGCGGACCTTGCAAAAATGAACAAGTCATGGTTCCTTTTCCTGAATGCTTTACAATCTTATAGAAGATGCAGAAATATTCATACCTGAGCTACAATAAGTGTGAAAAATGGTAGAGTTCAGTGGAGGGAAATTTCACTTTTGTTAATCATTTAAAAAGCAATGCAAATTTGTTGGCAACACTCAAAATCCAAAGTATTAAAAAATTAAATACCCTTTATCCTATCCCATTATCATCTTTCACGATAAACACCATTATTCATTTTAATGTCTATTTTAAAATTTTTCTAAACATTTACAAATGTGCTCATATACACTTAAATAGCCTTTCTCTCCCTTCCTTCTTTCCTTCCTTCCTTCCATAAAAGTGAGTTTATACTCAATATTCTGCAGTTTCTTTTTTACTTGTGCCATATTTATATGTTGACATTCTTTTCTTGACACAGTACAACAATCTACTTAGTTCTTTCTATTGGCTGTAAATATTCTAATATATAGCTGCAACATAATTTGTTTGGATATTTCTCTCGATGAGCATTTCCATTGTTTCAATTTGTTGCAAGTACTAACAGTGCTTCAGTGAACATCCACGGACATTCCTTTATGCACAAGTGTATTTTTGTGGATAGAGTTTTGAAGTGAAATTGCTGTTAGTTATGGCATTTTGAAAGGTTTTGTTAGAGTCTGGCAAACTGCCCTCAATAAAAGGCCGTGAAAATTTACAGAATGAGTAAACATGGTTGGGAGGAATCAGAGGAAAGTTTATTTGATATGGTCCTTGAGAAATGAGTGGGATTTCCATAGGCAGAGTTGGAGAAAGCAAGGGTGGATAGGGGAACTGGGTGAGGAAGAGGAACAGAGGCAGGAAGACCACAGCTGACTCTTACAAAGGGGGTAGGACCAGTGAGTGGAGGTTAAGGTGTAGGGATTAGGAAGAAGGTAAGGCTGGAACGCATGTTTAGGTCATGAGTCTAAATTATTTTCAACACTACGGGGAAAACATTAGGACTTTTTGTTGTAGTGGTGCCATAATTAGATCAAATTTGCCTTTATTCAGGGGTCACAGAGATACCATGGGCATTAGTCACTTTTCTCCTGTCTGGAACCATCATATTGATTTTGAAATGTTGCTCTTTTTTTCTATTTTTAATTTCTGTTAACCATCCAAAACAAAACTCAGGACTTTTTTATTACCTAGAAAGTATAGGACCAATGTGCCCTTTCATATCAGCAAAAGTTAAAACAACTTTACTTCCTTTCTTTTTGTTATATTAACCAAATTTCTGAAGAATACGGATTTCTCCTCTGGCTATTTATTTATGGAGGCAAAGAGAGTTTCTGAAACAATGCCTTATTAGTCTTACTATATTTAGGATTAAATGAGTGTATTTTTATATAGTGGGGTGAACTGGATTGGCGCAAATCCCCTAGATGTCGAAATCACTTGTTTGTTCTTGTTGTAGCTCTTAGACAAGGGAGAAAGGGGGTTTAATACCTAGAGATTAGCATCTCAACATGCAAGTCCTTTGGCATTTGCTAAGCAGTACACACACTGAGATCCTTCAATGATGTTTCTGCTATAAGGTGTTCTAAGCACCAATAAGCTTTCTCTAAACACTTCAAAAAATAAGAGAGTCTTAAAAAAAAAAAAAAAAGGGCTTCCCTGGTGGCGCAGTGGTTGAGAGTCCGCCTGCCGATGCAGAGGACGCGGGTTCGTGTCCCGGTCCGGGAGGATCCCACATGCCACTGAGCGGCTGGGCCCGTGAGCCATGGCCGCTGAGCCTGCGCGTCCGGAGCCTGTGCTCCGCAACGGGAGAGGCCCGCGTACCTCAAAAAAAAAAAAAAAAAAAGAGAGAGAGAGAGAGTCTGGGAACATAGTTCATATCCAAATAGATGAGATAATTTGGAGAAATCTTAAGGATAATTTCTCTCAGTTACATTTAACTGGACTTACATTCTTTTGCCTATGAGAACTTCTGATGTAAATACGGATGGGGTAGAGGTAGAAAATTATCACTCTAATAGCCATGAGAGTTGGGGGGGATGGTAGGATTTGACTTTTTTTTACCATGGCTTAACTGAGCACCCACAGATAGCATTATTACTTTTCTATTTAATGATAGTTATTTATATAACACAGCAATTCTCATATTAGATAGGAAACTTCTTGTGTGCAGACTGTGTGTAGGATTCATTTTTATGCCTCCCAAACAACCTGGCACTGTGTCTTGCATATTGGAGAAACCCAATAAATATTTGTTGAATGGTTGATTGAATGATTAAGCCAGTGAATGGAATCAAAACTACATTGTTATTCTCATCTATTCCATCAGTTCACATGCTATCACATTCATTTCCTCTTTAGGATAATTTCCTTCGTGGCAAATGGAAGAGTCTAAAACGTGGCTATGATGGGTACAGTGTTCTAAGAGCTGGGCTTTTCTCTTCTGTTGTTGCTGTTGTTGTTTTGGTTTAACAAGCACACTGTACCTTAATGAGATGCATGCCAGGGTATTTGCCTCTAATGTTTTGGAAAACAATGTACCTGATACTGCAGTCACCACTTATGTAAATATATGCATGCAAATTTAGAAAAGTATAACTTCATTAAATCTATTTTATCACAATCAAATGATTGAGGTAATAAAGGGGCAAAGAAAGATAATGCTGAATTTTAATGGCTAAAACCTGTGAGTGGAGCATTATCTTGCTGCTGGTATTGTAGGGACCAGTAATTGCAGCAGTCTAGACATAGGAACAGATGCAAAGTAGAGTGTTATTATATTAGACATTTGCCCTACTACGATACAGTCTAATTGCCCAGAAAATACATTTCTACATGAATTATTCTTAATTTGATTTGAAATAGGCCAACTGTTGTGTTTTACAGAACTTTACCAAATGATAACATGGAGCATTAAATTTAAGAATAGTTTCTCTTCAATGCCAGTGCTTTTGAAAAAGCAAATGAAAGCCTCAAAAGGTAGAAATTATGTAAACTTTTCAAATAGGTAGGATATTTGCTTGGCAGTGTAATTAGAGTTGTGGTCATCATTGTCACCTGCCTGGCTTTCTAAGTTCACAAAGTTACTACTTCAAGTAGTCTCTCCTGTCTGTCTGAATATGTCTTCTTTAAAACTAAAGAGAAAATCATGTTCCCTTATTGAACTTGAAAGTTCCTTGAAAGTAAAATTTGTTTTTTAAAAAATACAGTGCCTCTTTTTAGATTTATTGCTCGTTCTGAAAGTGGTTGATAAACTTAAATCCTTTCCCATTTCAATCCTAAAAGATATTTTAAGACTTTCCTAAGCATTAAATGTGAATGGTTTTTCTGAAGGAAATGTGACCCGTATAACCAGTTCTCTTTCTTGAATTTTTTAAGGTCCATTAGAAGTGAGTAATTCTGTGTCTGTAACTTTATGCCTGTATTTTTAAGAAATTCAATTCAATTTTTCTCTGCCAGCAGTGAATTTGAAAAGTCTTAAACATGCCCAAACATCTCAGAGGATTTAACGAAAATTATAATAGTAACTAGTTTCTTCCCCCCTCCCTAAAAAAAATAGAGCACACTACTGAAATTATTTAAATTGACTGAGCCTTTTAAGCAAGTAAACACATTTTAACTAGGTTTTTTTCCCAATCCCTCCATTCATGCCAACTATAGAAATTAGCCTTCACTCTTCCTTCACTTACACATGGATACACACACTTGCATGGACACAAGAAAAATTTCTTTTCTCCTGTCAGCATTCCTCCTTAACAATGGTTAGATTAGTGGCATGAAGGCGGCCGCAGAGAAAGGACATTCAGGCCAGAAGGCTCCCCACAGGCACAGCTGGTAGGGGTTAATGGCGGCTGAACCTCCCAGCCAGGGCCTTTTCTCTATTGTGTGTTCAACTCCTGGGAAGGAGGCAGACTTGTGACAGCCACTGGGGTGCAGCGGATCAGCGGTATAGCAACTGGGTCACAGAAGCAGTGTCCAAGGGGAAGGAGAGTTTAGGACTGCAGGAAAAATGAACTCTGAAATACAAATGGCCGTGTCTCTATCTGCACACAACTGCTGAGGGAAAATGCAGAGCATTGTTTAGTAACACGGCTTATAGGCTTTTAATTCATATCGTATTCTTACAGGAACAATTGGGCAGGGACGTTGAATTATTCATACTGGAGAGCAGTTGAAATCTGAGTCAAAACCATACATGTATGACTAATGTATGTTATTAAAGTTTGCGTGTTACTGTCTGGGAGTTCTCTTTTCCACATGGTGTAAAGGATCCAGCGCTCAGACACAATGGTCACCGAGGGAAGCTGGGGGCCTCTTGATAAATAGCAGGTTGAAATTTAAGGAGAGAGTGATTAATGCGTGTACATTTCCAGATAAAGTATGTGGGCTTGAACATGTACCATGGGATGGGGAGTGGCATGGAAGCAGATCCAGGCTTCTAATTTATCTTTTCAATTAAGAACAAGACAAAATAATAACAACAGCAGCAATGTAGAAACTATTCTAGACGTCTGTTCTCTTTAATAGATTTTTATATTTAACTCAATAAATGAGGCTTCATAGGCAAAACATGTCTTTTATAGAGAGGCTGGATTGCTTAAAAAAGACAGCTTGCAACTTTGAGGGACACTTACCTGTTAGTGCTGTAGAGGTGGGTTCTGTCACAAAGCATGATCCTATGGCTCAGTGCCTGGCAAACTGAGGGTCTACAATAAATGTTTGTTAGATAAGGACCCTACAGCCACAGACATTGGGTGTGCTGTTCACTTTTCGCTGAAGAGGTCTACTTGTTTGCAAATCAGAATAAGGCCCAAGGAGGATGCTTTTTATATTGGTGAAGTGAATTTGTTTCTTTTCAAAGAGCTGAACATCTCTACCAAAGGATGTTAAAACAATTCACTTCCAAATTAAGGTTGGCCTAATTTCTTTTCAATAAACCTGGCCTTAAGAGCCGTCTAATCTGTCTAATTGGAGACCCAGTTTTGGGCCACATCTAGGCACTGAATGCTAGAGACATCCATATTCTAATGCTTTTGGCTTGGTTTATCTAATTTGAAATTTTAGTGCCGTTTGTTAAAAATTTGCCCTCTACTTGAGTTTGTTTTGACTTACTATACTCTGGAAAAAAGAAGCAGGAGGCTGGAGAACCGATTAGGGCCCTTAGGTTTTACCTGCGGTGTCAATATTTAATACTTCCTCAAGTCACAGTCGTTTTGGGGGGAAACAGTACAGCTGAATGAGCTCATTCAAGTTGGTCTCTTTAGCTTATAACAGGGGAGGGAAGGCAAGTGAGTCAAAGCCCTGGTGTTACAGCACTTTGAGGCAAACTGAAGAGGTTCTGCTTTGCTGAACCTTGACGTGTCTTCTTGGAAGGGCTTGGCATTCAGAGTGCACAAGCCTCCTAGGCACCCCTAGTCACAAACGACCAACGCCAGTGACCGTCTTATTAGAAGCATCCTCATTGATGCCGGGAAGCCGGTAGAGGATTTGTACACTATTTAGGGTAGTTGGAGTTCAGTCAACAATCTGGAGTACCATAACTATTTTAATATGCCAAAATATGTGTCTGCAAAGATACAAGATCACAGGTCAGTGCTATTTACAAAATTCATAGGTGTAAAACACCAGACATTATTTGATTCACAAATATTCACTTTATCACTATCATTTCATTACACGTGTTGAGTATTATCCTAACATATGATTATCGAAGTATACAGAAGTAAAAATACAGAAGCTTTTCTCATGTACACAGTAAGTCAGAAGGAAGACCAAAAATGTATCCTCAACACATCCATACTCTACTAGAAAGAGCTCCTCCCTCTCTTGAAAGCATTTCATTTTCTTTTCTTTCGATTCTTTTAAAATTGGGGGCTGAGGGGTGTGGCAAACAAAAACAGTTAGAGGATGCTACACTTCTCTGATCGCTCTAACCACTAAGGAATCATGAGAGTTAAAGTCCATTCTCTTTTCTTTAAAATTCTAAGCCCTTTGACCCCAAACTTAAAAGTTCGCGTGTGTGTGTGTGTGCGTGCGCACGTCCGCGCTCCTGTGTGTGTCTATACACTTACATTTCTTTTTAATTTGAAAGAGGGAAAACAAGTCACACCTGGACTGAGACTTTTGTCTCCTGCCAAATTTCAACTCACGTTACATTATTATGACTATGTTATTATAAATCCCAGAAAACAAAGCTAACGTGACCTTCTTGTAGCAGACCTTGCAGGAGCTGGCATAATAAGATGTATTTGCATTCCCTGTTTTTTTTTAATAAAAGAGAAGGTGAGACTAGGGGAGTTTGTTGACCTTATTGCCCTGGTATGTGTATTAAGCACACAAAGATACAAAGAAATATTGAATTAAGAACACAGAAAGAATTGATTCAAATGACAGCCTCACACATTATGAAGGTTTTGCATTTAATAAGCTCCTGATCTCCCTGGGGTGAAGCAATTGATTCAAATAGTTTGTTGTCACATTTTTTTTAATGTAGGTAATTCCATTTTCAAAAACAGATTTAACAGAAGATGCTGTTTACAAAATCACAGCCCTGTTTTTAAACCACTTGCTCCAAGATTATACGATACAACTACCCAGGACATGCTAGGGAAAGGGTTAAGCTTTTCTGACTTTCAGATACAATGAAATTATGACAGGAAGAAAATTGTGCCATTTTAGCATGAAAATGCTTGTACAAATACTGTCGTTCCTTCCTTCTTACTTTCTTTATAATGCCTCAGCAATAGCTAAGATGACAGACATTTGACAGGTATCTGTAAGCATACGGCCCAGGCAGCTCATTAAAGTTTTTCTTTCTATGCATCAGCTTTCACAAAGGCAAAAACCCATTAGCATTGACTATTTTGCAGATTAGAAGAATTAAGGGCTTCAAACGTTGGCTTATACCAAGCAATGTCATTTGTGAAGTGATGTTTGCTTTATTATTTCCCTTTCTCTCCCTCTGAAACCAGACTGACATGACTTTAGCTCAACGTAGGGCATAATGTGCAAACCAAAGACTGGTTCATCGATGAAAAGAAACACATTCCCTTTTAGACATGACTGGAATGGCAAAGAGGGGAGACTTTACATGTACTATTTAGGCTCATTAGAGGACTGATTATGATAGTTCTCTGGTGTAATCTTTAATCGACTTTGACACTAGATTTGCCCCGTTACAAATCCTGTCATGCAAATTAAGTCATTTGTGTTGTTTGATATGGAAAGATCTGCTATGAAATGAAAGATTAGCTCGCAGATGAGGCACAAGAGACTGCTGCCCTCGTGCACTGTGCAACTGATTACAGGGATGAGAGCGTCCGTTTCTACACTGCTGTTAACATTTAGGAAAGGGGATTAAATTCACGTGGCTTTAGGTCTTCCTGCATGAAGATATTCAAAATAGGGGTTCATGTTTTCATAGCTGTTGTTCTTGGACTCTACCAAACAGGTGCTCTGAAGGGAGTGCCATAATGTCCAGTTACTTTAACCTGCTTTCCATAGGGTGAGATTGTGTATGCTCACATTCATGGATGAAATCCCTTTCTATACAGGTGATTGGTGTTGACTGACGAATGGGGGGCTCAACAAACTAGGTTTGAGTTCCAGTTGTCCCAGATAACCATAATTTAATTTGGGCCTTCTACTCCCATCCCGCCTTCTGTTTTCAATGTTGGATGGCCATACTCTCAGGTTTTTGGCCTAATTGATTGTAAAATGGAAAAGGTAGTGGCTTGTAAGACTTAAGGAGAGTATTCTCAAAAAGTTCAAGTGAAAAACTAAACCATGTAAATAAAACAATAACATGAATATTAATGCTATATAATGACTCTAGCAACTGGAATCTTGTACTTTCTACAATCTGGTTGAGGTTTTCTGGGTATGCCTGGCCCTGAAAATACAAATTATATATTAGCAGGAGATGGGGAGGAGAAACTAGATTTAATTAAAACTGCTCATCCTACAAGTACATCATAGAATATACCTGTTTGGGGCTTTTTTTTCTTTTCAAAACTCTCTTCTGATTTATAACAAGAAGTCCACCATATTCAGACCAAATCATACATGGCTTATAAACAAAGACATCTACCTAGCACAAAATGTTCTATGATGAGTTGAAAGTAAGCATTAAGGATGGTTGACAGGAAGAAAATCATAAGCTGCATAATCCCATGGGTACAGAGAAACTTTAAAAATAGTTTGACTTGCTGTACATAATAGTCACTTAACATTACTGTATTCAAAGACCAGAGGTAAAAGTTGAAGTAATTCCTTCCTTCTGTGATACTTTAGCCAAAACTGATCAAGAAGCTTATTCTTCCTGAGACTATTTTGGGGGATTTAAAGAAAGTGCCACTTTCCTATATATGCTGATAGTTTCGTGATTGTCATTTATGAGTAATTACTTTAGGTTAAACCAGATATTTAGGTGTAAGAAAGTAGCTATATAAATGAAAAGTTTTTAAAAACTAAATTTTAAAACATTAGCCATATTTAGTATGTAGTCTTATTGGTTTAAAAACTTTTTAAAGCCATACATTTGAAATAGGAATTAAGAGTTACAAAGTTACTAGGCATAATTTTGCTTCATTGAAAATTAAAACAAAAAATTGTGACCCAATCAAGAGGCCCAAACCAAGTATAATCCAGTTGTCCTTACCTTCAATTATTTCTTATTTATTAATCTATGGCTTGCCTTCTATTTCTTTTCACAAATAGTTTGTTAAAAAGTAACAAAATGTGATTATAGACTTGCTGTTAAATGAAAGATCAAATGCAATATAGCAGTCAGCTGCCTGGAAAGAAAGTAGGTGCTCTGCATTTCAGGTACCAGATAAATATTCCGTGTAATTCAGGGGCTGTCATGGAAGGTACCTTTGATTGAATACTAATGTAAATAGTCATTTAAAATCCCTTTTAAGTGATCATAACACAAGTTAGAGTGGCCTCCAGCATCTTCATCCATATATCTTCTTTTGGAACATTTTTAATAGGCATGCTTTGTCTTTTGAATGAGTCACACACCTCTGTTTTGATTAACTTTGATCAAATTTGGAGATTTCATTTTCCCTTGTAGCTAGGTAGGGAATTCGCCATTTAGATCATTGGAAGGAATTTTAATGAATGAATAACATGTACATTTTCCTTGGCAATCCCCAGGAGAAAATTAGTCCATAATAGAATTTAAACGTTTGAGAAAGTTTTCACAATTTCTCATTCTTACCTCACCAAGGTGTAGGAAAATGTACACGTAGATTTCATTCCCCTTGATGTTCATGAAAGAACTAGGTATATTTTAATAATGTGAATTTGTACAAAATCATAAAAGCATGGAGGAAGGGATCCTAAAAAATGCATAAAGGAAGAAAAATAAAATATGAGTTTTGAATAATAAAAGAAATTGAAAAATCTGTAAGTTAAGAATGGATTAATACCATAGCTTTTATTACTGTTATACTGACATATGACTGAGAGTTCTTACAGTTTATGCACAGTGTTTCATTCATAAGGTATAATCCTTGCTATTAATGTAGTATTTTTTAATTTTGTAGCACAGTAAGCTTAATTGTTGCTGTTCCTCAGCCATCCCTTTTGCTCAGAGACCTAGACAAGCACACATATTGTTTCAGGCCAGTGATGGGCTAGTATTAAAGGGCATGCTGGTACTTCTAGACAGAGCAGTCGTTCTCAAATTTAAGCCTGGAGGGTGTGTTAAAACAGGTTGCTGGGCCTACCTGCAAACTTTCTCATTCAGCTGTGGGGAGTGAGATTTTGCATTTCTAACAAGTTGATGCTGATGATACTGGTCCAGGGACCACAGTTTGAAACCATTGAAATAGGGTATCATAGAGATTCCTGAGGCTGTGAGATTATGGGGAAATCTCTGAGGACAAGGGACAGAAGGGAAATAAATTGCCAACTGACTTCCTTTAATGTTCTGTCTTTTTCTCCTTTCTTTTTAATGTAGGAAATACCCGACTTAGTTCTCAGAATATATTTTTCAATTTTTATCAAAATTCAGATTTTTTCATGGAAAAAGAAAACAATATCTAGGACATAATAAGTCCTTAACAAATAGTTTTAACTGTTTCCTTCTCAGGCTAGCCCAAAGAGAATATTTAACGCATGATGTTTTTGATACATAGGATTGTGTGGTGCTGATGATTAAGAAAATTTTAATTTAAACACCTAATCTCCATCATTCTGTGACAAAAGGTATTCTGAGTTCTGTTGGGCACCAGAACAACATCTGAATTTAGAATGAGGTCTCCATGGATGAGGTAAGCAAAGGTAATAGGTTTAAGGGGTGGGATGGAGTGGGTTGTGGAGAAAAACAGAAATTCTTGGATATCAAGTATTTCAATCTCCAATTACAGTCCTTTCAGCAACGATTAAAAAGCCCTTGTTAATGGGGCTTCCCTGGTGGCGCAGTGGTTGAGAATCCGCCTGCCGATGCAGGGGACATGGGTTCGTGCCCCTGTCCGGGAAGATCCCACATGCCGCGGAGCCTATGCTACGCAACGGGTGAGGCCACAGCAGAGAGAGGCCCGCGTACCACAAGAAAAAAAAAAAAAAAAAAAAAAAAAAAGCCCTTGTTATGTGCCAAGTTCTGGGTTAGGGGCTGGGGGGATAGAGATATGAGCTCCCTACCTTCAGGGGACAATGATCTTATTTGTTCTCTGTACTTGCTTAGATTAAGGAAAAACCAGCTCTGGGTTCTTCTAGGACCACAGTGGTCCTAGGCTTGGGCCTGCCACTTATTATGTGGGTGATCTTGCATCAATCATTAAACCTCTTTGAGCTTTGTGTGTGCTCCTCTGGAATGACTGTGTATCACATCGTTTTTTTCCCATGCTTTAGATCATGCTCTATCGCATCATGATTTTACTTAACTTTCACAGCTATTCAGAAATATAAGCATTGTCCCCATTTCACAGTGGTAATCATTTTTCTAAAATGTTGATAGTAAGTTTTGTCCTGTACTTCGCAGAAGACTTCTGAGGGTCAAAGAGATGATTTGGGCTAAGAGCTTTGCAAACGTTAAAGTGCTTTGCAGATGTAAGGCATCATTGTTCACTACACGTAAGCATGTGTTTGTAAGGTTTTTCTGTATGCCAGTTCCCCTCAGATGTTTATAATTAGAGAGAAAGAAAGTAAAATAAAAGCATTTGCCTCTATGAGGCTGGAGTTCCAAGACCCCCATGTCTCTTCTTTTGGTTACTGGGTACAGTTGCTTTTTGAATTGAGTCTCACACACAACAGCATGGCCTAAACGCTCTGTTTATGCCTGGGGTATTGGCTGATTCACAGTAGTGCCCTCTTGGCATTTCAAAAGTGGACCTTCAGCCTTGTTACATCTGCCATCCTGTCCCTGTCACTACTTCCAGCTTTAGCCTAAATTCCTAATGGCCATCCCTTTCCATGTCTTTACCTCTGACAATTCTGACATCCACACTAATGACCCTTCAAATG
Source organism: Kogia breviceps (assembly GCF_026419965.1). Classification (NCBI taxonomy): domain Eukaryota; kingdom Metazoa; phylum Chordata; class Mammalia; order Artiodactyla; family Physeteridae; genus Kogia; species Kogia breviceps. The sequence goes on from NC_081318.1 coordinate 73,750,570, forward strand.
CCCCAAATTCAAAAGGTATACTGCCTTTTTCCTTGCTCTCCTTCTGAGCTACTCTATGTCTGAAATTCAAAATATCAAACCCTCAAATACTACTTTCCAACCTCTTTCCTACACTTATAAATCCTCCACACTTATGTCTTTAGTCATGGCCTCCATGTGACCTCCTCCTGTGCCCATATTACTCTCCCTGATTTTGTTTGTTTGTTGGGTTGCTACTTATCCATACCTACAATGTGGTAAGCACTGTGCTAAGCACTTGGGGTTGGAGAGACAAAATAGAGTCTTCATTCAAGGTGCTCTTGACCTAACGGGGAAGACAGTCTAAACTAACTAAACCAACAAGGATAAGATGACATGGGAATGGCCATGTGGAGGTTTGTACTGGCTGCTGTAGAACTTAGATGAATGGACAGTTTCCTGGATGTGATGCCGGAGTCTTAAAAGACAAGTAGCGTTGGCCATCTGTGGGTGCATAGAAAAGATGTAAGAGTAAAGGAGGAGTATAAGTGAGGACATATGGAGACCTAGACAGGTTTGGAATGCTTGAGGAAACTTTAAGTAGCTAGATTCAGCCTCAGCATAAAGTACAGATGTGAGATGCTTAGAGAAAGAAGGAATCTGGGCCTGGGCAAGTAATCAGGAGTCAGATCATGCAGGTGCTTGTGTGCACTTCCATGAAGACATACGACCTGATTTGTTAGATCATATCACAGTTAGAACAAACACGCTGGCATCAAGATTGGTGGCAGGGACACCACTTAGGTGCCATTGCACTCATCTAGGCAGGAGACGATGCGGGTCTGAACCAAGGCAGAGGTTGACCCAGACTCTGGGTTTTGCTCCTCTCTCTTCTCAAGCTAATCTCCATCATCAATCATGCCAGCACTGATTCTGCTATACCTTTTCAAAGTCTTTAAACTATACGTATCTGTTGACTCAGTAATTTCACATCTTGGAATTTAACTGAGAGAAGTCTTCAAAGATAGATGTATAAAAATAAAATATTACTATAAAAATTTACAAATAGCCTAATTATCCAATAATAGAAGATCAGTTAAGCAAATTTTTCTATAACATTCAGTGATATTTGAGGAAACCATGAAAATGATCATGAAACCGGATTTGACTATTTAACTATAATCCCTAAATAAAATACTGAGTTTATTTGTAAGGCCTCTTAAACCACATTCTTCTCAGCTCCTGGTGTTTTTCTCTCTCATGACTTGATTCTCTTTCCCCCTCAGATCCTCACTGTCAAGATATTAGTATTAGCCTGAAGACATCTGTTGCCATCTTAATTTTCCTACTGCAGTTTTACTGATAGGCTGCCTCACTTTGGGAGACTTTCTTTAGGTGTACAAAGCAGATCTCTTACTAGGCTTGGGTCAGGCTGGGTCTTTTCTTCCACTTGTTAATTAATGTACTGTAAAGGCAAGAGCTTTAATTTTGGCTCTGCAGCTGGCCACACCAGACTTGTGGTTATGGCTTATGGCCTAGTGGAAGTATTTTCTTACATATTTAATCGATCACTGACATAAGGTGAAACACCAAGGCTAGGCTACAGTACTCATTCATTTCCTCATTGGACAAAATCTCATTAAAGAGTATTCTGGGTGTGGCACTGCAGTGTGGTGAAATGGGGAGGAAACATATAGGTATTTATGGCCTGGATTCTGTTGTTTAGGAGTTTGGACTTTTCTTGCAAGGGATTCTGTAAGAGGATACATGAGAAGAATGTAAGGTGGGAAGATTAGCAAAGAAAACAACAACAGCAGCAACATGAATAACAGTAAATAACATTTGTATAGAAAGTTTGACAGTGGATAATTTGTATTTCACATACATTAGAGTGCTCTTCTAAGGCGGGTGTCACCAAATCCACATGTATCTTAAGTGTTCAAGAGAGAAGGAAAGCACTTTGGCCTAGGGTGATCAGCCCAAGAAGAAGTATTAGGATTGGAATGCGAAGGGGGATAAGTAGATAGAAAAAAAGACCACTCTGTTTGGTGGGAATGATATAAGAAAAAGCACAGAACAGGGAAGTACAAGTCGAGTTAGGACTAGAAATTGGACTGGGGCTCATAGTTTGGGAAGAGGAGTGGGTGAGGGTCAGGAAATGGGAGACCAGGGGTGATGAAACATGGGAATGTAGCCTACTGTGGAGCTTCTGAATGCCAAGCTTAGGAATTTGTGAATAATGGAATATCATGTTAAGAGTAGCAGTTTTAGAAGAATAATCTCACAACTGAAGGCAAAAGGGACAAAAGTGGGGTCCAGAATGGATATCAGATATGCAGCACTGAGATGCTAAGCCCCTGGATTATGATGGTGACTATTATGGTTGTCTATTCCTGGTTAACAAACCATCCAAAAATTTAGTGGCTTAAAAACAACACTCTGTTATTTCTTCTGTTTTGTAGGCACACTGGGCTCCACTGGGGGTTCTTTCTTGAGATTACACAGGGACTTATAGGCAGATGTGGCCAGGGCTATAGTCATCTAAAGACTTGGCTGAGCTGGACATTCAGGATGGTTCACTCTCCCGACTGAAATTGTGGCTGTCATCGGGGTGCTGAGCTTGACTGGAGCACCTTCACATGCCTTGGGCTTCTCACAGAGTGGCATCTGGGCTCTGAGAGAGCTGCAAGGCTTCTTATGACCTGGCTTTGAGAGCCCCAGAATGGCATTTCTATTGAAGTCTGCCCAGATTCAAGGAGAGGGGAATTAGACCGCATCTCTCAATGGGAGAACTGTCAAAGAATTGTGGGCTATTTAATTTGCCACAGTAATTGTGAAGATGGAAAATAGGCACTTCCTGGAAGTAACTTGTTGGTCAAATGTAGGGGAGGACATACATAGAGGGCTGTACTAAGATCACTAAGAGATTTTTATGCCTGATTATCAGGGAAAAGAGCTCTCATATCACCTTATCTTGCATTAGCCCAGTGTCTACTCAATGTGCTATAAGTGCTGCTTATTTGTGTCTATCCACCTCTGTGCCCTAACAGCAAAGATTGGATTGGAATTGTTTCCCTTGTATCTCCAGCGCCCCATTCAAATCTTGTTATAAAATAGGCATTCAAAAATATTAGTTAAACAAATGGATAATTAAGTCACTACCAGGAATACATAGAGCAAAGGGAGCAGCTGATTTGGAGAGAAAAGATATTATTTGATGTTAGATATATTAAAGTTTAAGAGGCCAGCGATATCTGAAAATTGCCAGCTATTGCTGAAATATGAAACTGGGGTTCAGAGAGATCCAAGGAATGACACAGATTTGTGCCCCTTTACAAAGCTGATCATTGTCAGGCTATATGAGTTCTCCAAGGGAGAGATGTAGAAAAGAAGAAGAAGGTTAAAGAGTTAGCCAAGAGCTTTTTACTCCGTGAGTAGGAGGAAAAGTAGGCAGTCAGAAAATGTGGTAAGGAGGCCTCATGAGTAAGATCATAGTACCTGTGAAAAGCTAATATTTATCACCTTTGATTTGGAATCTTGGTAATTGATTCCTTTCCCCAAATACTCATACACTTTGATCTAGGAATACTGAGAAATTTTCTTAGAGGAATCACGCAAACAACCTAAAAGCTATATATGCAAAGAATTTCCTTACAAAATTACCTATAACAAAAGAGTCTTGTTTTCCAGAGAAGTCAAGAAAGTTAAAGAGTAAGAAAAGACGTGGAAATAGAACATTGGCAGATAAAAAGTCAAAACTTTTAAATTAATATTTTTATAAAAAATCGTGTGAAACTTACTTCTTTCTGTACTGTCCTGTTCAAAACATTGGTTAATGTCACCTTGTTAATACAGAAATTTACCTTTGTAAAACATATCTCTCAACTCTACCCCTCAGTCCATGCCCCATATGCCTTGGATTTCAAGATTTCAAGGTAAAAAGGAATTCTAGATGGGTGAGTAGGAATCCCCAGATGCTTGTTCCTGCTTTTCCTTCCGATTTCATCAATTTAGCTTTGATGAACCTTAAGTCTCTTATCCATAAAATGATTAGAAGTGCTGGAAATTTCTTAAATCTTTTCTGGCTTTAAAAGTCTTTAACTTCATGGTTCTGAAGTCAAAAGTTTGGAGTCTCCTGATATTTATATAGTTAGGGGAAGAGAAATTTCCCCAAAGTGTAGTTTTGGTAGAGCAATCAGTCGTGACAGTTGGATTCAGGTTACTTCCTATGTGATGATTACAAATAAAGGGTTGTTGATAATAAGTTTTAGGTCTTGTTTAGCACTAGGTGATAAAAACCACTTTTTGGTCTTGTGAGTTACTCTCCCCTCTGATTCTGACCACACCTGGGCAGGTGGGGACCCTGTCCTCAAACAGCTGGCTCTGGGTCTTGATTTTCAGTAACCTAAGGCTAATGCTCATGGAGGGTTTTGAGACCCTGATCCAGCATTTCAAACCTCCAAGAAAGATGCTACAATGCTAAGAATGAGGTATAGAGGCACTCACTCACCAAATAAAAATATAGTGATGAATAAATTATAAATAATAATAGAACATGAAGTATTACCAAAGAAGATTTATTTCTCAGCCACATAAAACTTTCTAGAACTTGTTAGAGTATCTGGCCATTTTGGTAAAACCAGAATGTTACAAATAAGTTATCCTACAAAAAATAGGGGTCAGTGTGTTTGAATATCGACCATTTGCTACCCAAGTAACCTTAAAAGTCTTAGAAAGATGTGGCTCTGAATCACTTTGGAAACAAATAACGCAGATATATATATATAAAGGCAAATATGTACTTTTGGAAAATGAACATATTCTAGATCACTATAGTAGTGTAGGCAAAATGGGATGACATGAATCAAATTTGCCCAGGACTCAATTTAATATGAAATCTAAGAGGGAAAAAAATTTGTACATAGTTTAAATTTCATTTTAGTATAATTCTGTAATGATGATGATGATGATGGTATGAAATTAAGTACATGTTACAAAAAATTTAGGATACCTAGCATAGAGGCCTAGCATCTTGTTTCTTTGTCGTTATATTGACAAAAAATGATATGTGAGAGAATAAACTATTAAGGTGATTCACTCTAATTCAATAAATTATACATTGACACACTTAGGGCAAACTAGACCTTAGATTTTTTGAAACATTTGGAAAAGATGGACGCAATTTTAAAAGTTTGAATTAACATAATTTAGCCAAAATTCAGCTTAATGAATAAAAACTATATAAATTAATATATTGTCCATAGAAAAAATTTAAAACTATAAAAATTGATTAAATGAAATGAAACTAATAGCATAAATATAAGCATAAGTAAGTCACACATGTAAAATACTGTCAGCTAGACATTGAATGGTTGTCATTATGTGCTAGGTGTATGCTCAGTTCTGTATTCACTGATATGATAGCGTTCAATTCCTGTAACAGTCCTTTGAAGTAGGAACTAATACCCCCATTTTCAGACAAAAAAAACTGAGTCTTTGAGACTTGCCTCTAACGAAACAGCTGAAGTTTTCATTTCAACTCCGTATCTGCCAGTTCCAAGGCTCATGATCTTAATCACCATGCCCTCGAAGAGCATGAAATAAACACCAGAAATTCATGGAGACAGAAACTCATAATAGTGAGCTGCTTTTATTTGTTCAGAGGAGTAGGTATCATAAAGTATAATTGAATCATCTTTCATAAAGAAATGAATATAATCTAAAGAAAATCATGCACATAGTATGCCTCATTTGCTACGCAAAATAAGCTTTCATGGGTAGTGAATGAAGATGAATCCTCATGGTAAAGAGATGTGCCTGGTAACAATTTCCAGATGTAACATATTATATAAGAGTAGTATATAAACTGTAGTTTATATAAATTCAGGGCATAAAGAGTCCCTGTTTCCCATGTTTTGTTACTCAGTACTTGCAATTATAAATAGGTAATGTTAAAAGGTATGTTTAGTGAAAAATGCAGGCTAGCAATCCAGTAGCTGCTATACCTTTCAGGCAAATGCATTTTTCTAAAGGACATGCAGGTTTTTTGAAGTGGCCCCATCTTCTCATATTGACACATTATTATTTGTAGTTATTTCATGTCTATAAATTATATTGCTTCTTGCCACATCCGGATTTGCACTGAATCTGAAATAGATAGATATTTCCACCAGGCAATAGATAGAAAGGGGAGAAGGGTGATAAGCAGCTTGCACCAAAGTTTCCTCTATATCTCCCTTATAATCTACACATCCCTGGAAAGAATGCTTAAAAGAGTATGGGAGAAGGAAAAAATATGCAATTCCATCCATAGCACCTCAAGAAGAGATACTGTAGTCATCTAGACTATGTTTATTTTCCATCTAGAATTCTAAAATTATCAAAAGGGCACCAACTTGTTTGGTTCCACAAATAAAATAACATGTAAAGAAGAATGAAGGACCAGAGTTATGCCCCTTTAAAAAAATATGACTTGCATTGTCTTGTTGCCTTTTTCCAGGGTATCGTTCTGCCTCCTGAATTGGTGATGATCTGTCAAGAAACACAGATAAGAGGCTTTTTACATGGAGTGACTCTTTCCTAACGAGAGCCGGTCCTGCGGCTCTCAGCACCCTAGCATTGCAAACCACACTGCTTGTGACCATGGGCTCTGACCGTGACATAACCCACAGGCCTGCACATTTGCATGTCTCCTATTTCTCCTTCTCACTAGCAATCAATTATAGGTTCCCCCCTAAGACCGGGTCAAAAGTTTCTCAATTGCGGAAGACTGATTAATCTCTGGAGAGAAGCTCTCTCCTAGTTTGGAAGCCCCGGTCCTATAGGTACAGTGCTTTAAGCTTTACTGCTGAGTCTCCAAGGAAACCATTGCTATTTGTGACTCTGTTTGGAGCTCCAGAAGTAATTCTTACCTGCATTAGCAAGACTGACAATGTCATGACAGCTTCAAGAGGCTGTCGTTTCCACAATGAGAGATTCTGTAAATCGATTATTAATGAAGCACTGCCGTATTTTAAGTGACTGTTCTTTGAGGGAGCGTGTTTGTATTTAATTATTGAAATGGGAACTGTGCAATGGCATAGCAGCACAAAAGTCAGCTATTATCCCCCCAAAATGGTTCAAAAATCAATCTTCATTCCAAAACCCATAATAAAAAAATTAAAAATAGCAATTTATTGAGAAAAACTAAAGACATCCTGTGTCAGAAAAGCTATCATTAGTTGTGCTAAAACTAATATGTACACATTTTTAAGGAGAGATGTGCGTAAATAAGCAAAAGAATTTCGAATACTTAGATGAATGGAGAACCCACTGAATTGTCACTATCATTGGTAGTATGACATTTGCCCTGCTTCTGCCTGTCACACCAACCATGGAGGCAGCTGTCATTAGAGATGTGTATGAATAGTAATAAACAATCTACCCGGGTTACCATGCTTCCATTCTTTCTTGAGTGTGATCAGCTAGTGCTGACAAAGTTTTGACCTTCTCTAGCCTCAAGAATTTTGCCTATAGAGCTACTTCTGAAATTGTATGATGATGCAGGGGCATTGAGTAGAGGGTAGGAGAGTGAGGTGACAGGAGAGCCTGTCCAGTTGACAGTAGTAGCCCCAGAATTTCTATATAAAAGGGACTGGGGCAACAATATGGATGGATGATGAATGGAGAACTTGAAGTAGCATTCACATAGCATTTTACATAAAGATGAAAAAACACCAATTGTTTTTTAATCAAAGAATGAATAGGCACTGTTGAAATTTATGGGAAGTTTAAATCTCCTAACCCACCCATCATGCTGTCACTGGCTCTTCACACTTGGTTCCTATGTTTTGGAAGAATGAGGGGCCCCTGAAGTCTCATAAGTGGTGTATGATGTGATCAGCTCTGTGTTTGAGAAAGATGCTCTGGGACTAAGCAGGAGGAGATGTACCACTGTTATCCAAGGAAGAGAGGATAATGACCTGGACTCAGTTACAGTGGGAACAAAAGGGCAAAGGTTACGACCATAATCACAACTGTCATTTACTACGAGAGGCTTTTTAAACGCCTCATTTTATTTATTCTTTAGAACAACACTGTGTGATAGCATAACCATGTCCATTCTAAAGAGTCTTAGGGCTGTGAAGTTAGTGACACAAGTAACATAGTTAACAGGTCATGGAGCTGATATATTTTAAAGCTGTGATGTTTGAACAATTAAAAAGGCAGGTAGCCCTAAAAAAGTAAGCAGTTGTTAACATGTAATGGGCAAATGATCCAGGTCGACTCTGAGGCTTCCAGCTAAGTTTATAGATGGATGATGATGCTCCTTAGAGACAGAGAAAAGCGGAAGAGGAACAGTGTATTTGGAAGAGAAGGGAATGAGTTCATTCAGGAAATGGTAATTTGTGAAGTCTAGGCAGGGTGTGCAGAGAGAGGTTAGCAGAATGTGCTAACAGGAGTTTGGCAACTCAGGTCTAAACATGAGGTTTAGGGATATCTAGAGGTTACAGGTGAAGCTGAAGCCATGGGAGTTGGTAAAACTGCCCATGGATATTAGAGAGAATAAGAAGAGGGAAGGAGAACTGAGGATAGAACCTTGGGAAAATCTAGTTGTACATTTAGAACCAACTGGGTGGTTTATAAGAAGTATAGCTTCCCTGAATTATTCCCCAGGTCAATTACATCAGAATTTCTAACAGTCAGAGGCAACTTATAAAAGCTGCACAATGACTCTAATGTGCAACATAGGCTGGAACCATGGTCTAAACAGTGGGCAGGGTGAAGGCAGAGTGATGTGAGGTTGGGGACCACCAGGAGAGAGTAGCAGCTGATCACAAGCTGAGAGGGGTCTGATAAAATGGGGTCCCAAAAGAGGCTGCTTTGAGGAACAATTTTATGGGACTGTGAAAGAGGAAGGCAACTGCAAATATTCAAGGAATATTTGTATGTGGGGGAGTAGAGTGTCTGGGAGTGACTGCATCATGTCTATAGGCTGTGCAGAGCAATCCAGTGGAGCTGGAAAGACAAAGGAAGATGTAAGAGGGAAGAGACTATTGAGATTCTGGAGGAGGTGGATGTGTGAGGACTGAGTCAAGAGCATAGGCTGGTCTTGGAAAGGAGGGAGCACATTTTTCTGCAGTAAGGTGAACATAAGTAAGGAGAGATGGACACGGAGGGGAAAATGGAGGAAAGATCAGTTTGGAGTTCACATCTGACGGTCTTTATTTTCTTGAAACAGAGGGCTATTTGTCCTCTCTCCCCTAAAGATGTACACCCAGAGGTCTCTCAGCACAGTCTAGGTGGGCTGAATCCTGTGTTAGGGATTTGGGCACCCGTAGCCTCACGATTGTGGTATGTGCACTGAGGGCAAATTCCACAAGTCAAATTTTAAGATCAGAGGCTTAAAGCCAAGAAGTCTAGATAGAGAGAGGAGACAGAGGAATAGCCTTGGAACAACTTGAGAAGCCAGGAGACCTGATTAAATAAGTGGTCAAAATGCATAGTAGGCAAGGGCCCCCAAGCTGGAGGAAGCCAAGGTCTGGTGCCCAGAGTAGCTGTTTGTGGCGCTCCTGCAGCTGCTTGCATACTCTTCTGGCACATTCTAACAGAGTACAGAGGTTGAGCAGTTTCTTGAGAGTGACCAGAATGATGGCAAACTGTGGACCTCAACCTCAATCACCAGTCACCATCACAGCAACCCAAAGCCAGTTGCTTTCAGAGGCACAAGGTTTGGTAGATAAGTGCAACAATCCCTCGCTTACAGTTTGCATTGTGACTTTCCCTCTCTTCCCTTCTAGAGGTGGAGTCTATTCCCTTTCCTTTTGCATTTCGGCAAAACATGTGACTTGATTTAACAAATACAGTGCAGTGGAAGTGATGCAGTGTGACTTCTGAACCTAGATGTTAATGGACCTTGCAACTTCTGTTTATTGCTCTGTTGGCAGTCAGCTGGCATGTGAAGAAGCTCTGAATAAGGAGAGATCGTGAAAAAGAGGGGAAATGTAGAGGAGAACTGAAGTACCTTGGCCAACAACCAGCACCAAGGCCCCTGACGTGTGAGTAAGACCTTCTTGGCTACTGAAGCACCAATTGAGCCAAGCCAGGCAATGCCATGTGGAGCAGAGACAAGCAGTCCCCACTGAGCGCTGTCTGAATCCCTAACACAGAATGGTAAGCCATAAAATGGTTACTGTTTTATGCCACAAAATTTTTGAGGTGGCTTGTTACATAGCAATAGGCAACTTGTACTGATAGCATAGAAATGAAAGCCTGGGCCTTTGAGATGGTAGCTCTTTAACTGAAATTCTCGTTGTATTGCTTATTCCTCTTGTGACCTTGGAAACACAATAGGTTTTAGTTTTGACAAAGTCCAGTGTGTTTATTTTAAAATTTTGTTGCTTTTGCTTTTGGTGTCATTTATAAAAAAATAAAAATTAAAAAAAAAAACTGTTGCTTAATCCAAGGTGACAAAGACTTATGCCTATGTTTTTTTCCAAGAGTTTTATCATTTTACATTTAGGACAATCCATTTTGAGATAATTTTTCACATGGTGTGAGGTAAAGTTCCAACTTCATTCTTTTGCATGTAGATCTCTAGTTGTCCTAATACTGTTTGTTGAAAAACTATCCTTTACCCACTAAATGGTCTTAGTACCCTTATGGAAAGTCAATTGACCAAAAATGTAAGGGTTTATTTATGGACTTTCAATTCTATTCTATTGATTGATTGAAATGTCTGTCCTTATGCCAGGTCCACAATATCCTGATTACTATAGCTTTGCAGTAACTTTTGAAATCAGGAAGCATGAGTCCTCTAACTTTACTCTTCTTTTTCAAGATTGTTCTGGCTATTCTGGGTATCTTGCATTTCTGTACGAATTTTTTGATCCATTTGTCAATTTCCACAAAGAAGCTAGCTGGGATTTTTGTAGCTATTGCACTGAATATGTAGATCCACTTGGAATATTGCCATTTAAATAGTATTAAGTCTTCCACTCCACTGATGACTATTATGATGAGGACTTATTGCTTTCAAGATTCTGTCTCTGCTTTTGGATTTTTACAACTGATCATGGTGTACCTAAGGGTGGATCTCTCTGAGTCTATCATACTTGCAATTCATTGAGCTTTATAAATGTGTAGATTAATGTTTCTCATCAAATTTTAGAAATTTGGTCAATTATTTGAAATATTCTTTCTGTCCCCTTCTCTCTCTTTTCCTGGAACGTTTATTATACATATACTGGCACACTTGATGGTGTCCCACAGGCCTATGAAGCACTGTTCATTTTTCCTTATTCTTTTTTCTTTCAACTTCTTGGATGGGATCATCTGAAGTGACCTATCTTCAAGTTTACTGATTCTTTCTCTTGCTTGCTCAAATGCGCTGTTAATGGTGAGTTCCTCTAGTGGGTTTTTCATTGTACCTACTGTATCTTTCAGCTCCAGAGTTTCAATTTGTTTCTATTTTATAATTTCAGTTTCCTTATTGATATTTGCTATTTGGTGAAACATCATTCTTATATCTTCCTTTAGTTTTTAGATAAGTTTTCCTTTAGTTCATTGAACATATTTAAGGTAGCGAATTTAAGGTGTTAACCAGTGTTTGGACTTCCTCAGGGACAGTTTCTGTTGAATGGGACATGCTTTTGTGTTTCTTTACATGTCTTACATTTTTTAAATCAAAACTTGGACATTTTCAATAATATAATATGGCAACTCTGGAAATCAGATTCTTCAATCTCCCCTGGGTTTGTCATTTTTGTGTTTGCTGTTGCTGAATATTTTTGTGACTTTCTTGAAATAATTCTTTGTTATGTGTGACTGTTGAAGTCTCTGCTTGGTTAGCTTAGAGGTCATCTAGTGGTTGGACAGATTTTCTTTAAATGTTTGGAACCAGTAAGTCTCCCAGTCTTGGCCAAGGGGTTTTATGTGAGTGTTGGGGTATACCATAAACATTTAGGCAGGTGGTTTACAACTTTGCCTTAGCCTTCACTTCCTACTTGTTCAGAGATTCAAGGTCATCCAGAGGTGAGACTTTAGAGTCTTCTCACGTCTTTCCTGAGCATACACACAGCTCTGGGCATGCTCCCAACCCTACACATATGCATGATCTTCTGGATTCCTAAACATATGTGAGGTCTTTTCAGGGTCCCCGTGTTCATCTCATTTCCAGATTTTCTTTGTAAGATTTTTGGCTAGCGTGTTGTTTGCCCCCAATTGTTATTGCTACCTCAGGCAGCTGTGGTGTTAAACCATTCCTACTGGTTGTTTTCAACAAATGCCTCCAGAGAAAAGTCTGTTTGCACTGGATGAGCTCTGAATCAGATCAAATAAAGACAAGCCCTGCAAATGGAATTCCCAGGCAGGTCAGATCATGACAGTTCTCTAGGAGTGGACTCGAAGGAACTCCCACCCCATTCGCTCGCCTCTTGTGGCTGCTAGGCTGCTGGTTTTCACTGTGATTGCAGGCTGTTGATTTTTAAAACTACCACAGAGCCGAGTAGGGGTATTTGAGACCAGCACAAGTTAAAATGCCACAAAACAACCTGTTCTTACCAAGATTTCACCATTTTTTTCTTGAACAAGTGCTCCCTTGACTGAAATGGCCTTTGCTTAATTTCAAATGCTGAAAAAGTTAACTTGGACAATTTTTGCCAGCATTCTCATTGCTTTAATGGAGAAAAGGATTTTCAGAGGTCTTGATTCCATCTTTCCTGCTGATATCACTTTCTTATGACTTGGTTAATTTGTGTAACCTCTCTAGGATACAGACCTCAAGATTAAATATTTTGGATTATATAACCTAAAAGTTAGGTTTATATAATGGTAAAGTGACTCCAACATAGGACAAGCTTAGTAAACAATGGTTTCATGAGTGAGTTGTGGAAATGGAGGAAAAGCTGGTGTTTATGTTGTAGAGAGGTCAAAGAATATGCCTTAGTCCTCCCATCCCAACTTTAACTCTCTTATGTGGTCTGGGGAAAGAAGGGATAAGTTAGCCTAGCCAGAGCAAGCCAGACTCTTGGTTACTATGGAGATCCCTAGGACTTGAGATGTAGTGAAAATTCCCACCTGTGTCTGCAGAAATGTGAGAGACAGAGAAGCAAGCCAAGTATGCCCTGAGAAACTGCAGTTTAGAATCCTGCAAGAAGCTAGTCAAAACCCCATATTTCAGGCCCAGAGGAATGGTTAGGATAAGGTCCTAAGACCAGGGTATGGAAACTAAGTAGGGACTGGGTGAGTGCTAATTTAGGTCAGAAATAGGGCTGGGAGATTAGATAGAGAGGGTAAGTGGCAGAGAAGGGTTCCAGCATGCTTCTTAGATCAGTAGGACTTAGTAGCCTGTGTTGAACTAATGAAATGGAGGCTTAAAGGCCCAGAGTGAGAGAAGAGGACTACCGTATGGGGCATCAATACCGCCTGCAACCTTGGAGAGGGCTGAGATCACTGTGGGGTTGGCCAGGCCATGAACATGGTCCCAGGTCACACGGAAAGGTCATGGTTAAAACTAAATGTTGGGGGGACTTCCCTGGCAGTCCAGTGGTTAAGACTCTGCACTTCCACTGCAGGGGGCATGGGTTCAATCCCTGGTCTGGACCTAAGATCCCGCATGCCATACATAGCGTGGCCGAAAAAAATTTTTTTTTTAATTTTTAAAAAATAAATAAAAGGAAAAGGTATATTAAAAAAATAAATGTTGGAAAAGAGATGAAGTATTAAGGCAGGGAGGAAGAGGCTGTTTTTTCATAATCTTTCCACACTAGAGAAAAGTCATCCTCCTCTTGTGTATGGTAGAAGGAGTAGAAGTAGCTGTCTTTTCTCCTTGCCAGAAGCCCCCCAGAATCCTTTCATCACCTAATTAAACAAACTCATGAATCAGTGAGAAAGGCAGAGTTGGGCAAAGATAAGCACAGAACTTAAAGACAGCAAACTGCTCTCACTGAATCCGTTATGAACACTTCTCAGTTACACACACCATGTTCAGCTGGTATGCCCCTGGCTTCCTCAACTATCTTTTATAAAGTGAGAACTTTTATTTTTATTTCCTATTTTATGAATTACATATTAACATTTGTGTATAAATTTATCCCCTATATAATAATTAAAAGTGACTGTAATACTTCCTTTTAAAAAGTATAGCTCTTTGAGTTTCTACTTTTAAATAAGAAGTTCCATCAACTCGTGAGCAGAGTAGAATTTTAGAGAACTTTCTAAGTGAGCTATAGATATTTTCATGTTGTTTATTTACAATCAAATCTTTTTTTTTCTTTTTTTTTCTTTTTTTTTTGCGGTACGCGGGCCTCTCACTACTGTGGTCTCTCTCCCGTTGCGGAGCACAGGCCCCGGACGTGCAGGCCCAGCGGCCATGGCTCACGGGCCCAGCCGCTCAGCGGCATGTGGGATCCTCCCGGCCCGGGGCACGAACCCGCGTCCCCTGCATCGGCAGGCGGACTCTCAACCACTGCGCCACCAGGGAAGCCCTACGATCAAATTTTAATTACCCACAAAATTTATTGACATGTTGGTAAAATGATATTCTTTCTCTCTTTTAATAAAACCTTTTGTTTTACAAAAGGCTCTGAAAAAAAAACAAGCTACAGACTGGGGGAAATGTTTGCAAGCCACATAACTGACAAATAACTCATATCTAGAACATATAAAGCATTCCTAAAACTCAACAGTAAACAAACAGTCCAACTAGAAAAGACATGAATGGAGATTTCACAAAAGAAGATATACAGATGACAAATATGCATATGAAGATACATTTAACAACACTAGCTATTAGGGAAACACAAATTAAGACCTGATATGATATCACTGCACATCTATTAGAACAGCTAAAATAAAAGCTGTGACAATACAAAATGCTGGTGAGGATGTGAAGAAATTCAATCACTCATATTGCTGGTGGGAATGTAAACTGCTACAGCCACTCTGGAAAACAATTTGTCAGGTTCTTAAAAATCTAAACACATACTTACCATACAACCAAACAATCACACTCCTGGGCATTTATTCTGGAGAAAGGTAAGCTTATATCCACACAAAAATGTGTACATGAATGTTTGGGGCATCCTTATTTATAATTGCCAAGATTGGAAATAATCCAAATATCCTTCAGTGAGTGAATGGTTAAACACTCTATGATACATCCATGTGATGGAATACTACTCAGAAGTAAAAAGAAATAAGCTATTGATTCATGAAACTACCTGGATTGATCTCTAAGGAAATATACTGAGTGAAGAAAACAGTTTCTAAAGTATATACCATATTATAAAGTATATACCATATTATGCCATTTACATAATATTCTCAAAATGGCAAAGTTAAAGGAATGTAGAACAGGTTAGTAGTTGCAGAGGTTAGGAATGGGATGTGGAGCTTGGAGGGAAAGGTCGGAGAGGGTTGAGTGTGACTACAAAGGAGCAGCAAGAAGGATCTTTGTGATGATGGAAGAGTTCTGTGTATTGATTGTGGTGATGATTGCATAAGTCCACACATATGCTGAAATGGCATAGAACTGCACACACACACACTCAAATGAGTGCATGTAAAACTAGTGATAAATTGAATAAGGTCTATTGATTGTACTGATGTCAACTTTCTGGTTTAATGCGGTACCATAGTTATGTAAGAAGTTGTATAAGATGTAACGTTGGGGGGAAACTTGATGAAGGGTACAGGGGACCTCTCTGTGCTATTTTTGCGACCTCCTGTGGATCTGTAATTATTTCAATATATAAAGTTTAAGATGTTAAGACCAATAACTTGGTAAATATGCTTTTCATTGTCTTCAGGCCCTCTGGGGGAGGTGAAGGTATGAGGAAGATATGCTACCAGCACCTTGCTTTTTCTTATATCTCATTGCTTAAACTGTGTCATGAATTGTTCAGTTGGCAGAAGGGCCCACATCCAGATCTCTATGCAGGTTCTGTGAGACCAGTGGGAAGATTATGTTTTTCAACTGTTGCTTAACTGCTGTTTTTCCAAAAAAGTTTTCCATATACTCTCTTGGTGGAAGCATTTATTTCAAGGTAAAGTGTTTTAAGGGGTGGCAGGAGTGTGGGTATTTGCTACAGCATCCTTTGTGCTTCTCATTATTGTTCAAACCCAACAGCCATTACAGCCAAAAGGCACTGAACCAGAGGCTGAATTTCCAAACCTGAAAGTTCCAGTGCCATCCTCAGAGATTCTGCTCTGAGGACCTCTAATAGAATTTTTAAAGTGTCGTGAGGTGATTCTGATAAGCAGCCAAGTTGGGGAACTGCTAGACTAGAGGATGCTGAAGCCCTCCTTCCTGATATGAAAAGGCAAGGTCTACTAGAATCCATGTGTAAGATTTGATTTCCACTTAAATGTATTTCCTCGTGAGGACACGTGATTCTTATGAGATGGAGTATGTACAACCCATCCGGTTTTATTTTGTTTTCTTCTCTTGGTTGTGTGTGTGATTCAGCCATGACTTCTCTCCTCATTTCCACTGAGGTGGGAACTCCTTAGATTCGAATAGATGCCCTGTAATCCTTATCTGGGGTTCTTTCCCAACTTTTACCACAAGGCGTGGAATTCTGGAGAATTCATTGCTTTACATTGCAGTCATTAAACACTTCCATTTTTATAACCTATTTGCATCTTTCATCAGTGAGAGAATATATTCTAACTCAGGAGCCTACACTAATTCTACAGGTTACTCTAGCAGGTGATGGTTTGAATCTTTTCAAATATTTGGCTGGGTTATTGTAAAGGACTTCTGAGTTGGAGCTACCAGTTGTTTGATTTGGAATATGGTAACAAGGATAATGACCTTGCAGGCAGTGGAGAGAGGCCATGACCTAGAATATGGGGCAATGACTCAGAATCTTGTCCTCAGCAATTGGAGAAGTCCATAGTGCTCACCTTTTATATTATATATCATCACCATCTTCCTTCCTCTTTCTTGAGAGTCCCTTGTTCCTTCTCCTCTTGCTTCACATACCCAGTATTTAACCCATTTTGACTTTCAGCTGCCTGCCAAATATATCTTAATAAAGTCTCAACCCAAGATGATATCTGATAAAGTTGCATGCATGACTCCATCCAGAGGTGTCTACATTTTAAAGGGATGCTGATGTGGCCTGCTACTGGGATGAAGGAGGGAGAATGTCTGTCTTCAGTGCCCCTGCCTTCATTGCCATTTTTTGTTCTGCTACCTGTATCTTAAAGGTCAAGGATATTTTAAGCCACAGGAACCTCTAGGAAGTTACCTCTTTCATTCTTTCACTTATCCGTTTCATAAAAGTGAGTAAATTTATAAAGGAATATTCTCTCAGAAATGTTGAGAATGTCTAAACCCACGGTATGGAATAAAAATTATCTTATTTTCTATTACTGTTTTAAAAAAACCTGCAATTTTATTCAAGTTACAAGAGCTATTCGGTGGAATTTCCTGTATCGGTGCTAAGAATTCAGTAGAAACCCCTTAACACTATAAGTGAGGGAATAGCCTTGGATCTAGTTCAGTCCAGAATCTTCTTTTATCCCATTTTCCAAATTATGCTGATCCTCTTCTGTGTGTCCAGTGCCATCCTTGTTCCATTACTGTCTGTGCGGGGATGTTATTTTCTGGTCTCTGAATCCTTATCCTCAACCCTAAAAATAATTCACAACTATGTGCCTTATACTTCCCATGTACAGTCTCATTTAACCCTTAAACAATCCAAATGCAGTTATTTTATACATTTACACTTTTATATACATTTTATAGATGCTGAAGTACAAAACATTTAAGTAATTTCCTCAAAGTAACACAGTAAATGAACTGGAATTTAAACCCAGTTCTGTGTCATGTAATATTTAGTATGTAAGATGAACATTGTAAAACCATCATTCATCCTAGGAATTAAAAACCAATGATGCTGTTGAGTCAGTGTTCTTAAACCATTTCTTGAGGATGCCTCCTTCATGAGCATGTTCAATCTTCCCTTTAAGAGAACTTTTTGAACAATTTCCAGAGTTTTGTTACATCCAATACCTTTATAAGATGCCCAGCACTATACAGTCATTAGCTTTGGAGAAGTGTTTCTGGCAGTGTTTGCTTGGGCCTGCAGCTCTGCCTTTCTCTTTCCCTTGCTCTGAGTTTCCATGTTTTGCCCCGCTACACTCGTTTTCTAACCCAGGATGGCCAACTGATGGTAAATGTAACTTAATGATTGAGTTCTGAAAATAGAGTCTCCATTGAGCTGAAGCGTTGATTCCATGGTGCTGCTTTGGCATGCTAGGAACGGCTCCCAACCAGGTCTGTGTCATAGCCCTGCAGTTGCCAACTTATCAACACAGAATTTCCCTTTTACACCCATAATCTAATCATCTTGTATTCACTTCTCTCCATGTCCTTGGAAGTGTGCTTGTTTGGGGTTGTGTGATAAGCCCAGCCATCAGTGGTCCATAGACATTCAATACTTTTACCTGCTGTTCTTTCCTTACCATGTTTCGTTAGCTCCAACCATCAGGATCCAAGGCAGCAAGATTGTTAAGTGATTGAACTCATTTTCTTCATTTGCTATGGTGTCAGATTTCTAGATTCTTTATAAAACTATCTCAGTCATGTGGCAGGTTCAACTGGAGATTCCAGATGCAAATCATTTTTTCCACTATAGACTATTTCAGTCTTAGAGTTTGAACTTAAAGTTGGCAGAAAACAATTTTTTTGTAACATGCCCTATTATAGTGACCTGTAAAATGAAAAGATTAAAAAAAAAAGCCTAGTGATTTTTATTCCTCATATGCAGGCAGACAATATAGTTTTCTTCATAAGTTGAATATTTGCATAGCACTGAAGAAATTTTTCTATCAGCTTTTTTCTATAACAATCTTCAGAGTACCAGGCCAGATTTCCAAAAAGGACAATATACGGAACGCTTTCATTTTTCAACTTTTCTGAATTCTTTTCCTCATGTTCAGGTATTCGTTTTTCTAATTTAACATCCAATTCCATTTATAATGATTGAATTTTTATGTATTAAGAAAAAAACTGGCACTACATGTATACGTTTAAAGGAAAATGGTTAATTTGTAAATAGGATGATAATTTGATATTTATGAAGCGCCAGCTTTATCTATTAATATGAGAATTCTGCAATTATCATTGAACTGTTCTTTGAAATTTTAGAAAATGGTGAAAAATAGGGGTTACTAAATTTCACAATTAAAATTCAAGAATGGAAAAGTCATTTTGCATAAATGAGTGTTTAGACACGTGTTTTGTTCCTCTGTATTGACAGAAGTACTGGAATTATAAGACTTCACTTTCAAACTGAATATTGTGTTCAAATATCAAACTACCAAGCAATGACTATTTATGCTCTGCCTCCTGCACACAGTAGGCACTTCTGAATGAATGAAGTTGGGTGATCAGTTGAAAGATACTTTGAAAGGGAAACAGAATAAACATTAAGGAAGTGATTTTACATTACCTATGTTAAAGGAAGTATAAAACTATGTAGATGCCTTCCCATTTGTTCTAGTTTCTATCACTGCATAATAAAACACCCTAAAACATAGTGGCTAAAAAGAACAACCGTCATTTATTTTGCTCACACAACTGCAATTTGGTTAAGGACAGCTCATTTCTGCTCCACATGGTTTCAAGTAGACGGCTCTTCTGGGAGCTGGAGGATCTACATTCAAGAGAGCTTCCTCACAAGTTTGGCAAGTTTGTGCTAGCTATTGGTGCCCATGGCGAGGCTCCCCCTGCAGACTTCCCGGTGGGCTACCGGATCTTCCCCACAACGTGGTAGCTAGGTTTAAAGAGACACAGAGCAGAAGTGGTCAGTTTCTTAAAGCCTGAGCCCAGAAACTCACACAGTATCGCTTCTTCTATATTCTATTGGCTGAGGAGTCATAGAGCCCGATTCATGGTGAAGGGACATAGACACCAGCCCTAGAAGGAAGGAATGTCAGATAATCTGCATACCGTTGCATTAAAGTGAAACCCAAGCCTCTTCCCTCAGCCTCAAGGCCTTAGGGATTGATTGTCTTTTTTCTGTAAAAGCCAGATAGTAAATATTTTAGGTTTGCTGGCAGGTAAAAACAACAATGTCTATTGCACCTACTCAACTCTGCTGTTGTAGTGAGAAAGCAACCATAGGCAGTACGTAAACAAAAGGAAATGTCTGTATTCCAATCTAATTTTATTCACCGAAATATGTGGCAGGCCCACTGGCCATTGTTTCCCAACCCCTACAGTACATGACATGCCTCCTCTTACTTCTCTGTTCTCACCTCCCCTCTGCTTACTAAGCTCCAATCACACAGCTTCCTCTTAGCCCCTCTAAGACAAAAAACTTGTTTTGCCTTGGGGCCTGTCCACACCTATTCCTAATAGCATTTGCCTTGGCCTAAAAACTACATCCTCAGCAAGTTCTTCACTAATTGTACCTTACAGATCTCCCCTCGCTATTTATTCTCCCTGATAATTCTGTATTCCCTTAGTAGCACCTTGCATCTTATAATTTACATATGAATTTATTTTCTTCAGCATTCCACTAATATTTGAGTGTTAACTGTGATCCAGGTATTCTAGACACTGGTGTTAAGTTGATAAACATGGCTGACAAAGTTCCTATCCAAACAGGACAAACATTCTTTATGGAGAGTCATAAAATAAACAAGAAAATATCAGATAGTGTTTAGTGCTATCAAGAAAATTAAACCAGACTATGAGCGACAGGTCAGGAAAGGCCTCAGTGAAGAGGTGACATATGAGCTGAACACTAAACTATAAGGAGGCAGCCAGGGAAAGAGGCTGCAAAGAGGAAAGTCCATGAGGCATGTGGGGTGTGGGTGGGAGAGTGAAGCTTGGCATGACCAAGGAAACAGAGAGAAGCAGTATGGGTGGAGCAAAGTAGTGAGGGGAAGGATGTTAAGACGTAAGGTTGAAAAGGCAGGAGCCAGATGTTGCAGGGCCCACAGACCTAAAGAAACAGTTCAGATTTTATTCTACGTGTCTACATGCATTAAACCTCCACCAGCACATATGGAGCATGTGCATTGTGTTGGGCCCTGTGTTGAGTCCTAAGATATAACAGTGAACATGTTGCATCTCTCATTTTTTTAAATGCAGTATAGTTGATTTACAATGTTGTGTTTATTTCTGCTGTACAGCAAAGTGACTCAATTATACATACATATGTGTATGTATAAAAATGATATGAAGGAAGCAAGAGAATTTTTTCATATACACATTCTTTTTATATTCTTTTCCATTATGGTTTATCCCAGGACACTGAATATAGTTCTCTGTGCTGTACAGTAGGACCTTGTTGTCCATCCATTCTATGTGTAATAGTTTACGTCTACTAACCCCACACTTCCCATCTATCCCTCCTCCACCCCCTGAGTCTCCCATTAGGCTTTGTGCTTCACAAGGGCAGGGATTCTTTCTTTTTTCTCATCACAGTGTTCCCAGAGCTTGGCACTTATGAAGCACTCCATAAATATTTGTTGAATAAATAAAGGCATGAATGCATGAATGAGAATATTTTTGAAATTTTTTAGCAGTGTAAAGGTATTCTCAAGCTCAAAAATATGGGAGACCTGATATAAATCTTCATAAATTTGTTACCACTAAAATATAACTTTTTCTCAGAACTGTGATGGAAAAAAATGATATCAAGGAAGCAATAGAATTTTTTTTAGAGCAAGTAGTTATTCAAGTTGCACTAAGCATAGTGGGAAATTTTCCTGGGTCTTGAGACGAGAGCCCTGGCTCTGAACAAGTCACACCCCCAATTTCTATGTATTTCTTGAATAACATATTATTTTCCTGCTTTGAGCCATGGATACCAGGGGAAAGGCAGCTGTAACACGTTTTAGTGAACATAATACATTGTCACTATAAAAAGTGTTTGCTGTTATAAAACATTGTTTCTCACTTCATTTCACATAATCATAACCCATTAGGCATCTCTGTCTTTGACCTTCAATAAATATCTGAGGACACAAAGAAAGCTACACATGATATAATGGATTTCTCCACTTTCAATTTGTTGGAGAAAAAAAGACTTCCCTTAGGTTCTTTGATTCTCATTTGCATTTCTTTCTTTCTGGTGTGGTTACTCTGTTCAAAATACACACTATTTTTATATTTGTATCTTAATTTTGTCAGGTTCAATGTAGACGATTACACAAATGTGGTATTTAACACGCAATTTCTTAGCAGTTGGCCAAACTGCCAGCATTTCACGGGACTTTTCCTTTTCTCTGTGCATGGCATTAGGAGATCATTCCACAGATACTTTCAACCCTCTCTAAAATAAAAGCCAAGTCACTCTCATTCTCAAACTTAGCATCTTTTACTCTTGAATTGATTCCTTTTTCTTTTTTTCTGCAAACAAAAGTAGTTTTGCCCTCTTTAATGTCATGGTTTTTATGAGCATATTTCTAGTAGGCTTGATCAATAGTTTTCAACCAGGGATGATTTAGTCCCGCAGGAGACATTTGGCAATATCTGGAGACATTTTTGGTCATCAGAACCTGGGAGGATGGAGAGGAGGATACTGGCATCTAGTGGGTAGAGCCCAGAGATCCTGCTAAACATCCTACAATGCACAGAACAGCCGCCCACAACAAAGTATTATCTGGCTCCAAGTGTCAATAGTGTGAAGTTTGAGAAACCCTGAGCCAGATTAAGATCTTGCCTCCATCTTTTTGAATAGATGGTTGCTTGCAATAGTTTATATGCTTTAAAAGCACTTGGTAATTCAAATCTGTCTTCAGGTTCCTACACAGTGATGAGCAAATCAGCTCAGAGAAGGTTAGTAGGGCTTGGTTCCCTCAACCTTCTACCGCAAGTGGAGGTCAGATACCTGTCCCTGAGTTTATGAGAAGAAGCCTAAATACTAGGGCTCTGTATGCTTAACACCCTGTGCCACTAGGGGGGTCACAGTGAGGTGACTGAGCCTCTCATCTCTTCCTCTGGTAGATGATTAATTATGAGAAAGGTCTCTGCATGAACTCAGAATTTCATCTGTCTCCTAGAATAAGTTGTCTGTGTTCAGGAGACATTTCTTTTGATTCAAGCCACCAGAAACTGATTATGCTTAACCCACATATGCTCTGCAGAGCAAGCCTTCCCAGGCAGGTGAAAGCCATGAAATTTCACAGGTACTGTAAAGTGCTAAAAATTTGGATGGCAAATGCACAAATATCATCAATATCCTCAGGCTTAGAGCCGCTATTAACATCAAGCGTACATACTATGACTTTATTTCCTAACCTGCATAGATAGTGCTTAAATGTATGGATTTATTATCACATTTGGCATATTTTATTTATAGCATAAGAAAGGTGAAACATTCTACAGCATTGCATGTTAAGATTAGGATTTATTGTCCAGGAATCCTTGAACAATTTTATCAAAAGCCCATTTCTAGGTGGTGTTTTTCTGCAATAAATCATACAGCAAGAATCTATCAGTGGACCCCAGGAAGAGATAAATGAGTGTAGAGGAAAGAGGGTCATCACAGATTTTTTCTGTATCATGACCTGTCATTGGCAGAAATCCATTTATTATGGTTCACAGATGATTTTTTTACCTACTTGCTCTGTTTTCTGTTCAGGGTGTTAGCTAAGATAAAATGAAAACCCGGCAAAATGTAAGCTATCAAAATCCATGAAGACAGACATAACTTAAAGATCATGAGACAAAGTGTATCGATTTTTTTCCCTCTTCCCATGTAACTGCAACTTTCAGGGGAAATATATTTTTAAATGTAAATATTTTAATTTTTAAAGTTATTGCTCTGCTCAGGTTGGTAGTATAATTACTGGAAAAGCAATTTCCATTGCAGACTAGAATTTTCCCCCCAGAATGTTACTTCAGTAGAAAGAGTGTCTAATAGTTGTTGAGTAGTTTTCAAGCACTCCCTAAGTGAGTTTTCTGTTCTTTTTTTTAAAACGTACCCTATCTTATTGAATCTGTCATCAGGACTCTGTAATTTGGAACAAGACCAGGTACATGAAGAAATACATGCTAACTGCCAGGCTAAATATGAGAACAACTACAGATGAATTTACATTTGATTGAAAGAATTCAATAAAATATAATATTTCAGGTTTCTTTTTAGAAATATATTTATTTTGGAACTGCCTTGTCCCCTTCAAGTTGTCTTGGCTAAGAAAAAACTTGCAAAATATGTTTCCAGCTTTTTAAAATGAAACACTAGCAAGTATACATTGAATGAGTGCTGTATTTCCACAAGCATACTTAAAACATGTTCGTTTTTTGGAAGGGAGGCTGTGGAGCTCCCATCTCTACATACTCTGGGATGGAGGTTCATCAACTTGAGATAATGCTACATGACAGCCTAGAGAGCCACTGGCTCTCCACATCCCTCCACAATCCTAAAGATCCCCCCAATAGATACTAGCTTTAAACATAATCTAGATGAGGAATAGAGAAAATATAGGTAGACGATGGCTTTCCCAGTATATGACCCAGAAGAGTTCCCCGGCCTTCTATTAAGAAATCCAGAGCAATAGTTTTCCATCTCACCTCCTTCCTGAGCAGGTGAGGACAAGCCCTCCATCTGGGGGGCTCATACAAGCGCCAGTAGCAAAATGGAAGTGAGTACTTCCTTCCTGTACCTTCTCAAATACAATCTGCCACTCTGAAATACTTGGTGGGAGACATTGGATAGAATTTTTTAGTCACAGGTAAAGTACCAGAGACTAGATCAAGCAAGTACCTTACTTGCCTGAGTAAGTAAGTTCCCTCCTGGGTGGGGGGAAATTTAAGGGGAGTAGGGGTGCCCAAAAGCTCAATCACCAAAAGAATATTTTAATGACACTCTTAAGTGTTAAAATCACTGCCTAAAAATCCACAGTGAGTAAAATACCCATATTTTCAATCAGACAAGATCAGTATTATTGATTTTTGTTTTGCTCTGATATGGCTCAGTGTGGCCCTGTACCGAATCCACTGAAGTGGAAGGGGACATTAAAGAAAGCCAGCTGTCATCTTTGTAACTGCAGTGGGTCTGCTTTGACAAGCTGGACATCTTCTGGAAGCAGGAATTTATCACATGTTAATGCTGTGAAGGTCATGCTTGGGAGCAGCACAGAGAAGATTATAGAGAGAGTCTAGTCACAGGCTCTAATCCTGGTCTGTGACTCACCAGCCATGCAACCTTGGGCAAGTCACTTGACTTTCCCTGTGGCCATTTCCTGATCCGTAAAAGAATGTTGGAGAAAAATCAAGGTTTTGCAATATTTCTGGAACCTACCATATGGATGAAAGATATCTATATTAAAATAGATGACTTGGTCACTGAATTGCATTTATTCAAGGTTAATCTGAATTATTATTTTGTTTATTCACCTAATAAAAACATTTCATTAGATTAGCTTTTAAATCCTTTAATCTGGGTACCAGAAAGTCCCTGAAATCAACTCTGAGCGCCAGAGGTAAATTCCGTTCCACTCCTGCCAAGATTATATCTGTTTTGAGGACCCATAAAAGACTTCCAAGTTTATGGATTCTATGCCTTTAATAAACATTGTGCTTGTTTGGTTCTTAAAATATGGTGAGGTATTAGATGACTCATTCTTTTCCAGGTTAACAATCCCTTCCTGCGGGATTAAAACCTGGGAAAGTGATCAGAGACACTGGTCATTGCTAGTCACTTTTAGAGTGAAGCCCATGAAAAAGAAGATTCGTGAAGACAGCAGTTTTACATCACAAAATTGTCTCGGACTTCTCTAATTTGCCATGTTAATCAAAATTTACCCCGGCATTAGTAACTTAAAATTCTTTTTAAATCCATTGTCCAATAATTATCCCATCTCCTCCTTCAGCATACTGTGGTACTTCACTTATAGAATTTTGGACAGTCATTTTTCTTTATTTTTTTCCAGACAAAATTATTATTATTTATTTATTTATTTATTTTTGGCTGCTTTGGGTCTTCGTTGCAGCGTGCAGGCTTCTCACAGTGGTGGCTTCTGTTGTTGCAGATCACCAGCTCCAGGCACGCGGGCTTCAGTAGTTGTGGCACGCGGGCTCAGTAGTAGCTCTGTAGCATGTGGGATCTTCCCAGACCAGGGCTTGAACCTGTGTCCCCTGCATTGGCAGGCAGATTCTTAACCACTGCGCCACCAGGGAAGTCCCATCATTTTTCTTTTAAATGTTAGCCGGTATCTTGAAAGAAGGAGTGTGCCCTATTTTTTTGGCATCAGTGGAGTATTTTTTTGAAAGGAGTACATAATTATGAATGATAAACAATAGAAAGCAGACATATTTCATTCTTTTGGGGGAAGGTTACAGTGAACTAAGAAAACTTGAAATATTGTACCAAATAATCACAGTTAAGGCATCTGTTTTGCTAACATCATAGAAGGGAGTCTAATTGTGTGTCTATGTGTGTGTGACAAAGGGAGAGGGAGTGAGGCCACACATGGGTGTGTGAAGATCTGAACTTACTTTTCCCTTCTTCCCCAGTGACCCCAGAACTGTATCTTTTGCTGTTCTTTGGTTATGACCCCTGCTCCCCATCTACTCAGCTAGAAGGCTTGTCATCAGCACAGGTATATCTGAAGCCTTTATATGCTCATCATGAAAACTGAGATAATAATTCATGGAGCTGATAATCCATGTGGTGTTTGATTGTAGTGCCAATGGGGAGAATTTAAATACTTTACCATTTTAAATAACTTAGTTCAATTATTATAAAGAGAGTGACTGATAGAAACAGAGAAGGCTGACTGGACTCTTAACCCATTGCAGGATGTAAATTAAAGGCTGTCTTTGGCTTTTTTAAATTAGTCCAGACATTTTACACAATTATTTTCTCAACAGGGTAGAAGAATAAAAGGAGCTTGCTTCCTTTGCACATATGTGTTTCTTACAAATGGGGGTTGGAAGAGAGGAGAGCCAGAGAAAGAGAGACGTATTCCAGGTTGTTTGGAGAATTAACCTGAAAGGGATATAAGTTACATGGTTGTTCAAAGTATCCCTCATGTTAATTTATCCAGATATCTCAAGTTGGCAATAAAACATTATGAATCTAGAGGCAGAAAAAGTTCCCTTTGTTATCTAAGAAATAAAGTCGTGTCTTGGGAGGTGACCATAACAAAAGGAATGTTCTTCGAAAATAACAGTTTGGTCATTCTGATCGATAAATTTTTTTAAAGATAAACAAAATTACAAGCCAAAGAGATATTGACATATATTTTCAGCTTCTTTGGCTCCCTTCTTGGGCTGACGTTTAAAGGATTAGAATGAAGCTTACCTTCTGTGTGTTTTTGAAACTTCCAACTGATCAGCCTCTGAGAAAAATGCACTGGTGTATCAAGTTTCTCACATTTAAAGATCTAATTGGGATATTGTTCTGTACATGCTGTTAGACACTGTAGTGACACGAAGAGTCCTAGCCCACATTGGCCGGGAGCCAATACATACCTTCCTTGAACAAAGTGCAGGATAATTAAAGTGCAACTACCGAGAGAGCACCTCAGAGCACACACAAAAATAGCCATCAGTAAAGTGTTGGAGATCACGCTCCTTGAGAATCTCAGGACCTCATTGCTACATTCACTTTCCTTTTCTTTTCAAGTACAGTTCATCAGAGATATTTTCTTTTTTCCCTCACGTATTGACTATTATGTGAGAAGTTCTCAATTAAAAAAAAAATTAAACTAATATCCCCATCAATCATCTCTGCAAAATTACCTCAAGAACACTGTTAGGAGATCAAATATGATATAAAATTTAAGGGAAACAAGGCATTTTAGAAGCTTCATTTCAATTACAAATGGAGAACTAAGAACTAAATAAAATGCAGGGGGTATTTTTACATCAGTCACAATTCCTATTCGAACAGCCTGTTTAAATGTGCGCAGGCCTTACACGCAGAGCCACTCAAATGCCCTTGCATAGCAGGTTCTGCAAGGAAATCAGGAAGACGTTGGGATTGTGTAAGCCTGCAACATGACCCCGGGTAAGCTCGGTTACCTTTCTAGCATAACCATTTAAAAAACAGTTTTTCCATTCCCTTTTTAAAGCGACAATTTTGTGCAAATCATCAAGCATTGGGAACCTCTGAGGAGCTGGTTCCTACAGTGAAACCTAAAGGATTTACACTGGAACTTCCCAACACCACTAAAGGGAACAATGCAAATGAATCCCTTTTGCGGTGAGGGAGATATGGGATCCTTAGAAAGCTTCCTTCTTCAATGAAACCTACCAATTTTTTACTCTTAAAATATGATTCCATCCACAGGGCAACTTCAGAATGGTTTCTCCACATTTCTTTAGATCATGTGTAAATCAAGGGCTGTTCAGCAGATCCCACGGATAAATCATCCATATTTTATTCCTTCTATTTTTATGGAATGCATTTGCAAGATCAATTTCTGATTCTGCAGAACTTCCTCGACCAGGTTAAACTCTAGCTGGCTTGCTTTTTTTATTTTGTTTTGCCTTCCCCTAAGTGACCCTCTGGAAACGTGATGATAGTCTAAATTCAGTACACAATCGCCTGGCAAGGTCAAATGGAGAGTTATAACAGACAGGCGTCTATTTACTTACACATGTTGCTGTGCTATGCTGAGTTAACCTCAACACATTCAAGTTTTTAAATCATACAGCTTGCTTTCAAATCAATTTCCTCACGACAGCTGAAGGATCCGAGTCAATAGCTAGCTAATGTTTTTTTTAAAAAAATTAAATCTCTTTATAGGGTCACTTAATGATTGTTAGGAAGCTTGATGCAGCCCCCAGGTGGAAGACTGCCTGCAAAGCATAAAGAATGAGCTGCTCTCCCTCTGCCACAGCCTCTGCTGATTTACAACCACTTTGTGTTTGATGCTGGACAGGATAATTTCATCAGTCTCCAACCCTTGTGATCACGTCCCAAAATGACTCATCAGGTGAAGCCCCGGCGGAAGATTGCTTGTCACCTGTAGGAAGTAGCTGTCTGCTCTGAGTACTCTCTCCTCATAAATGTAATCATCTGTTAGTTATTCGTTGAGCTATACTTCATGGGCTCGATGGAGTGGCAAGAGCAAGGAACCAACTCCTCGGTGGGGAAACGCTTAGAAACGCTAGTGCCCGTTGTCTTTTTGTTTCTTCTCTCTCATCTCTTTCTAATGTTGGGAGGGGAAGTGTACATCTGCTCATTTTTAAGGATTACAAAGGAAAATATCCATGTTCGTACATTAAAGAATATTTCTTAATTTTTAAAAATGTTACCAGTGAGGAAACGGACTTGGAGATGGTAATTCGCCAAGTGTCAAACAGTTGGTCAGGTTTGCCTGATTTTCAATTCTTTATTCTTAACCAGTTAGCAGTATTCCAGAATAAATCAATGTTTAAATGAGGTGATACAATTGCCTCTCTCACACTTTTAAGCCTAATCTGGAATGAAATAATTTATGTATTTAGGCATCATGTTTAATTCAATCCAATTCCTAATTAGCCACTTCATTAATTCATTTATTGACACAAAACTCCATGTTGGGTACTAGGGATCTGATGGTAAACAAGGTAAATACGGCCCTTGCCCTTATGGGGCTCCCCTGAGGGGGCAGGTTATACTGTAAATTATTCTAATGCCTGGATGGTTACTGCCTATAAGGGCCACAGAGGAGAAGTCAAGGGCCATGAGCTTGTTTAATCAGAGTGACTGGAGAAAGCCTGCAGAGTACAGGCCACTTGAATTGGGCCTAGATGATGTCTGCATCCCCAAATGGCACAGGGCTTTTCAAGGGCCAGCATGCACCAGAGCCATTCACAACACAACCTAACTTGTCCCAAATCAGTGCATGATTTCTCTAGTATATCTTGGGAAATTTTGGCAGAAATGCTTCTGGGACCTATGCAGTGGGGTTGCCTTGGCAGCTTGGGGAGGGAGAATAGCAGAGCCTGGGATGGACAGGGAGTTTAGAGCTGTGCCCAGCAATCCCACTCACGGAGTTTGCTCTGGATCAGTCTCTTTATCATGCGGTACTGAGTGGTGTGTGAGACACGGGTATAGGAATTTGAGGCAGAGCCCATGCTTGAAGTTGGAATTCTTGATGAGTTTCAAACAGGATCTCAAACAGCCTGGTGGGTCCTCATCCAATTTGATTCAGGGTGCTGAGAAGCATTCCGGGTCTAGGTACGTACAGTCCCGGAGCAGATCCGAAATGCATTCAAGATGTACAAGGAATCTTATTGGTTGCCATGGTGAGGATTGGATCATGTCCTGGGAAGGGCTGAACCTGTGGTTGGAAGGGCTGAGCCTGTGGTTGGAAGGCCTAAACATGGAAACTTCCAGAGCCCTTATCTATTCCTTTGCTTAAAATGAACTTTGCCAATGCTTGTAGGTTGATCCTTCTACCGTGATGAACTGGACCAGAATATCCTTTCCATGAATAGTTTTGTTTTAATAGTTGAATTCCTAGTGCACGAATTTGCATTCCAGATTGGCAAATACATCTTTGTCAGAGTTTACTCTCTGTCCCCAGAACTGTAGGCCTTTGGTTGGCATTTTGCTCAAACTCTTACCTACAAAAAAGTAAAAATCAGTGGTCCTCAAGAGGGAGTCATTCTGATGTTCTCTGGAAGACCTAAGACTTTTGCCATAAACAATACAACCATATCAACAAATGGTTATTAAATACCTAGTACATTCATGGTGTACTGAAGGCATGGTGCTGTAAAGGTTGGAGGAGTCACTGGAGACGTGGCATGAGTTTACCTCTGGATGCTGCAGAGTATGGAACTTACTAGTACTTTTTTCTCATATGGACCCAAATACACCTCTGTGTGGCTTGATGTTGTTCACTTTGTAGTAAGAGAACATAAAGTAAATTAGTTTTAATTATTGGGTTCTGAGGCATTGAAAATTGGTACTTCTGTCACCGAAGACAGCAGTGAAATGGGGGAGAATGGCACAGGGGTAAATCATTTCCACTTACTTATGTTCATTAGAAATTGCCAAGTGGATTCAATTTTTATTCAAAAAATAAAAGTGTTCCCAAGCTGGGAGGTGTCATGGTCAGCTAAGAAAAAAATTTTTATGATCAAATTAAAACACAGAATGCTGGGAAAAAAGTTTATTATAGATGTTGTAATGAGTTACTTCCAACCATAATGTTCCTAGTAGGCACCAGAGTAACAAGGGTTTCCTTTTAATACGGTTGCATCTCTTTAACAAAACCATATCAAATGAAGATAGAGAGAATGAAAAAATAATATCTTTGGCAATGAAGCAGTCTTTTGTGGCATCACTGCCATTGGCCATAAGCACAGACAAAGTAGAATACTGGCATCAGGGATCTTCTAAAAGCAGCCCTGGAAGGCATAGATTTGACACAAGCCAAATCATGTATTCCAGAATTGCCTTCTGTAGTTGTGAGACAGGTAGTCTACCTGCTTCAGCTCCATTTGGAGAGCACTGACTCCTCTGAAGCATGGCAAGTGTCCCAGCCTTCCCTGGAGGAAGGTGAGTTGGTCCACTGGGAAATGGTCTTGTAGAAAACAAGTCTAATGGCTGCTGGTCACTTAGGTACGGAGTTCTGCAAGACAGAGGGAAGGCAGTTTTTGCAAAATGAAACAAATGTCAAGAGTTCATGGGAAATCACACTTTTAAAGTAGACCATGATCTTTTTCTAAACAATTATAACTTAAATGAAGAGAAGAAAGTAATTTGGACATTCCCCCACAAGAAAAGGAGATGGAGAGCTTTCTTTACTCTTTAACAAAGCTCCATTGTTTCCTTATGATTTTGCTTTATGGGGTTTAAATTAAAGGGAAGCTACTCTATGGCAAAGCAAATCTTTGTTTTAAAACATTTAAGAAGCACCTATATTGGAGAACTTCCTCGAGGGCCAATGCTTGTTCTGAGATGAATTTTTTTTTTAATTGCAGTATAGTTGATTTACAATGTCATGTTACTTCCCGGTGAACAGCAAAGTGGTTCAGTGTCATATTCTTTTCCATTATGATTTATTACAGGATATTGAATATAGTTCCCTGTGCTATACAGTAGGACCTTGTTGTTTATTGAGACGAATGTTTTTAAACTGGAAATATTTCAAATCATTATCATGTAAAAGCAACTACAAGGCAAGAAGTAAACTACCATTAATACCATATGATTTTACGTAAAGAGTGTCCCAAGAATCTTAGTGAAATCCTCTCAGACATCCAATGTATACAATGAATTGACTTCTCTTTTAAGCACCCAGAACTTACGAGATATGTACTAACCTTGGGACAAGAAACAAAATGATCATTCACAGTCTCTTGCAGCATCCTGTTAAGGAGCTAACTTATTCCCAGATCTTCAAGGGCTAGTTGTCCCAATTGTTCTCTTGACTCTGGGGTAGAGAATCTTTAAGTAAAAAGTTGACTTCCTTGGTAGGGATTGTAACCTGTACTTTCAAAGTGATTTTATTAAGTTTCCCACATAATTATAATTGAAAAAAAATATAAGGTTCATTTTCTTAACACATTATTACAAAATCCTCCACTTTCAAAGCTGTTATTTAAAAAAGGGAAAGTAGCTTTCAGCAAAAACTACATTGGAAAGCATTATAGCATGTAGAACAGACATAAGACTTTTTGATTTACTGTGTTACAGGAAAGACAAATGAGTGTTTTAATCTTTTAAGAAATACTTCTGAGTTTCTCTATTTCCATTTTCATGTAATTTCATAAGGACATCAATATTAATATCATGGTGGCCGTGAGCCATATTTCAGCAATGTGTGGACTATTTATCTTTTTCCTTTTTGCTCTTTTATTTTGTAATGAAAATGTGTTAAATGCAAAAAATAATTTCATCAGTCAGTTTTTTAGATGTTTAAAAACATAAGGTCAGTAGAATTAGCTTATCCAAAATTGTTCACAATTTTTGGAGTAATGTTTAGTCCAAGTGAGGGTGATAAGCACTAAGATCCTGTAAGCACAGGATGTAGGAGCACAGAGCAAAGACTCAAGAAAAGTCTCATTAAAGAGACGAAGGGTAGGGGCTTCCCTGGTGGCGCAGTGGTTGAGAGTCTGCCTGCCGATGCAGGGGAAACGGGTTCGTGCCCCGGTCAGGGAAGATCCCACGTGACGCGGAGCAGCTGGACCCGTGGGCCATGGCCGCTGAGCCTGCGCGTCCTGAGCCTGTGCTCCGCAACGGGAGGGGTCGCAACAGTGAGAGGCCCGCATACCGCAAAAAAATAAATAAATAAATAAAATAAAATAAAAAAGAGATGGAGGGTAAACTAAGATTTGAATGATTGTGAGTTAGCCAAGACAAGAACTAGGATACAAAATGTTCCAGGCAAAGGGAATAGCATGTTCCAGAGCCCAGAAATGAGACTTAGCACTTTATTAGGAGATTTAAAGCTATAGAGTGCTGGGAGAATGGCAAAGAAAGGACTGAAGGGATAAATGGTTCAGAATGTGGACTTTATCTCAAGGACAACAGTGGTTGTTGGGTTTTAAGCGTGGGATTGGCAATATCAGACCTGCATTTATTAAGATCAATTTCATAACTGCTCAGGGGGTGGTTTGTTGTGAAACATTTGGATAAGCAGTTAGGGAAAAAATGCAAGATATTTTATTTAAAGCACAGATTAATGTGAAAAAAATTATGAAAATTTGGACAGGGTCCAGATTCTCTCTGGCCATATATAACATACCCAGGAATTGTGATATCTATCAGGAGAGAAAGGATTAAAATGTTTAAAGCCTAGAGAAGCATGATGGCTGAATTGTTACTCTTGTTGGTGACATCATTCTGGCATTGACAGGATTTTTTGCCCTTTATCTATTGCAACTAAGAAAACACTCCATAGTTAGTAGTATAAAGTCACTATTCATTTCATATGCTCACAATCTATTGGTCAGGAATTTGAGCAGGGTTCAGTTAGGAGATTCTACTGCTTTATGAGGCATCAACTGGGGTCATTTGGTAATATTTAGTCAGTGACAAGTCTGGATAGGAGGACCCAAAAAGTCTTCACTCACATGTTTGGTGGCTTGGCCAGGATGGCTGGAAGGCTGCACTAAGCTGGGCCAGTCTCTCTCTCCACATAGTTTCAGGATGTGTCCACATGGTCTCACCAGTTGGGTGTTCACACTTCGTACATGGTGACTCAGGGCTCCAATAACAAGTGTACTCTTTTCATTTTGACAATTTCAGTTCCAACTGACATATTCCTTTAAAAACTTTGTGGAATTTAATATATCAAGTTATATTCCACTCCACAAAGTTCTTCAAGATAGGTCCTTCTCTACCTTGGGCTCCCTGAGGAGCTGCTGCAGGACAATGCCTCTATGATTCTTAGAAGCCTATCGTTTAGTTGAGAGAATCTTGAGGGGACATTTTTAAGCTCTTTAGAAGACCTTTTGTCTAGCTGAAAGTATCCACAAGTTTCATCTTTCTGAGGTTTTAACAAAGAGTTTTATAATTTCATCCTTAACTTCATCTTTACCCTGAAACATTTTATTTTGGTGGAGTTCAGTTCTTGCCCCAAGGCCATTTCTTACTTTGAGGATCTTTTGCTATCTTGAGAGACTATCCTGGGCCCTCTACATTGCCTCTAAATACCACTCAAAAACCAAACAGTTCCTCTGAGAGTTTTTATCTTCTCATGCTTTATTATAGGGAGATTCACTTCAGGTTTAAAAATATATAATGGGGCTTCCCTGGTGGCGCAGTGGTTGAGAATCCGCCTGCTGATGCAGGGGACACGGGTTCGTGCCCCGGTCTGGGAAGATCCCACATGCCGCGGAGCGGCTGGGCCCGTGAGCCATGGCCGCTGAGCCTGCGCGTCCGGAGCCTGTGCTCCGCAAGGGAGAGGCCACAACAGTGAGGCCCGCGTACCACACAAAAATTTAAAAAAAAAAAAAAAAAAAATAAAAAAAAATAAAAAAAAAAAAAAAAAAATAAAAAAATAAAAAAATAAAAATATATAATGGCTCAAAGTAAAGGAATGGAAAATATATTCTATGCAAGTGGAAACCAAAAGGGAGCAGGGGAGCTATACTTATATTAAACAAAATAGACTTTAACTCAAAAGTTGTAAAAGAGACTAAAATGGTCATTATATAATGATAAAAGGATCAATTCATCAAGAGGACATAATAACTATAAGTATAGATGTACTCAACACCAAAGCACATAAATATATTAAGCAAATACTAACAAATCTGAAGAGAGAAATAGATAGAAATATGATAGTAGGGGACATCAATACCCCACTTTCAACAATGGATAGATCATCCAGACAGAAAATTAATAAGGAAATGTTGGACTTGAACTATACTGAACATTCCATCCAACAGCATCAGAATACACATTCTTCTTAAGTTCACATAGAGGATTCTCCAGGGTAGATGGAATGATAGGTCACAAAACAAGTCTTAGCAAATTTAAAAAGAATGATATCGCACCATGTTTCTTTTCTGACCACAATTCTATGAAACTAGAGATCAATAACAGGAGGAAAACTGGAAAATTCACAAGTATGTGGAAATTAAACACCATACTCCTGAACAGCCAATAGGTAGGTCAAAGAAGAAATCAAAAGGGAAATAAAAAATTATCTTGAAACAAAAATGGAAACACAACCTACTGAAACTTATAAGCTTATTGTATGCAGCAAAAGTAGTCCTAAGAGGGAATGCTTACAAGGAAAAAAGAAAGCTCTCAAATAAGCAACCTAATTCTACACATCAAGGAACTAGAAAAGGAAAAAATGAAGCCCAGAGTAAGCAGAAGGAAGGAAATAACAAAGATCAGAGCAGAAATAAATGAAATGGAGATTAGAAAATACTACAAAAGATCAACAAAACTAAGAACTGATTTTTTGAAAAGATAAATAAAATTGACAAATCTTTAGCTAGACTGAAAGGAAAAAGAGAATGAAGACTCAGATAAATAAAATCAGAAATGAAAGAGACATTTTGACTGATACCACAGAAGTACAAAAGATTATAGAAGACTGCTGTAAACAATTATATGCTGACAAATTGGATAACTTGAAGAAACAGATAAATTCCTAGAAATATACAACCTACCAAGACTGAATCATGATGAAACAGAAAATCTGAACAGACCAATAAGGAATAAAGAGATTGAATCAGTAATCAAAAACCTCCCAACAAAGGAAAGCCCAGGTCCAGATGGTTTCCCGGTGAATTCTACCAAACATTTAAAGAAGAATTAACACCAATCCTTTTCAAACTCTTCCAAAAAATTGGAGACGAGAGAATACTCCCAAACTCATTGTATGAGGTTAGCATTATCTCATACCAAAGCCAGGTAAGGACAATACAAGAAAATAAAACTAAAGGCCAATATCCATGATGAATATAGATATAAGAGTCCACAAAAAAATATTAGCAAAACTAAACTCAACAAGATGTTAAAAGGAGCATCACCATGATCAATTGGGATTTATCCCTGGGATGCAGGGCTGGTTCAATATACACAAATCAAAAAATGTGACACACCACATTAATAGACTGAAAGATAGAAAACATATGATCTATTGAGATGTCAATAAATGCAGGGAAAGCATTTGACAAAATACATGTTTTCATGAATTGATGAAAGAAACTTTCAACAAATTGGGTATAGAAGAAATGTACCTCAAAATAAAAATGCCATAGATGGCAATCCCACAACTAACTTCACACTCAATGGTGAAAGGTTGAAAACTTTTC
Source organism: Kogia breviceps (assembly GCF_026419965.1). Lineage (NCBI taxonomy): Eukaryota > Metazoa > Chordata > Mammalia > Artiodactyla > Physeteridae > Kogia > Kogia breviceps. Next base: position 73,787,204 of record NC_081318.1, read on the forward strand.
CTCTAAGATCAGGAACATACAAGGGTGCCCACTCTCAATTACTCCTATTCAACATAATACTGGAAGTCCTAGCCAGAATAATCAGGCAAGAAAAAGAAATAAAAGACATCTAAATCAGAATAGAATAAGTAAAATTGTCTCTGCTTGCAGATGATATGATCATGTACAGAGAAAATCCTAATGACTTCACCAAAAATAGTGTTGGAACTAATTAAGAAATTCAGTAAATTGTAGGATACAAAATCAACATACAGAAATCAGTTGCATTTCTAAACACTAACAGCAAACTAACAGAGAAATAAAGAGAACAGTTACATTTATAATAGCATCAAAAACAATAAAATGCTTAGGAATTAGTTTAACCAAGGAAGTGAAATGCCTGTACACTGAAAACTATAAAACATTGATGAAAGAAACTGAAGAAGACAAAAATAAATGGAAAGATATCCATGTTCATGAATCAGAAGAATTAATATTGTTAAAATGTCCATATTGCTCAAAGCCATCTACAGAGTCAGTGCAATCCCTATCAAAATTTCAGTGGCATTTTTCACAGAACTAGAGAAAACAGTCCTAAAACTCATATGTAACTACAAAAGAACTTGAGTAGCCAAAGCAGTCCTGAGAAAGACAAGCACAGCTTAAGGCAGCACACATCTTGATTTCAAGCTATATTACAAAGCTATAGTAATCAAAACAGTATGGTACTGGCATAAAAATAGACACATAGACCGTGGAAGAGAATTGGGAGCACAGAAATAAACCCTGGACCCAAGAAAACTCAATGAAGAAAGGATAATTTCTTCAATAAATGGTGTTGGGAAAACTGGATAATCACATGAAGATGAATGAAATTAGACCCTATCTTACTCCACTCAAAAAATTTGCTTGAAATGGCTTAAAGATTTAAAAATAAGACCCGAAACCATAAAACTCCTAGAAGAAAACATAGGGTAAATGCTTCTTAACATTGGCAACAATTTTGGGGATATGATACTAAAAGCAAACAAAAGCAAAAATAAACAAGTGGGCCATCATCAAACTGAAAAACTTCTGCACAGCCAAGGAAATCATCAATAAAATGAAAAGGCAGCCTACAAACTGGGAGAAAATATTTTCGAACTGTCTATCTGATAAGGGGTTAATATCCAAAATATATAAGGAACACATACAACTCAATAGCAAACAAAAACAAAAATCCCAACTGAAAAATGGGCACAGCGGGACTTCCCTGGTGGTCCAGTGGTAAAGAATCGGCCTTCCAATGCAGGGGACGTGGGTTCAATCTGTGGTTGGGGAACTAAGATCCCACATGCTGTGAGGCAACTAAACCCACGTGCCACAACTACTAAGCTCACACGCCTCATTGAGAGAGCCCACGTGCTGCAAACTACAGAGCCCACACGCTCTGGAGCCTGCACACCACAACTAGAGAAAAACCCACGTGCCACAACGAAGAGCCCACACACTGCAACAAAAGATCCTGCATGCCATGACTAAGACTCAACACAGCCAAAAAAAAAGAAAGAAAGAAAATAAAGAAAAATTTAAAATAAAATAAGTAATAATAATTTTTAAAATGGACAGAGGACCTGAACAGACATTTTTCCAAAGAAGACATATAGAGGGCAAACAGGTACATGCAAAGAAAGTCGACATCATTAGTCAGCAGGGAAATACAGATCGAAACCACAGTGAGATATCAATTCACACCTGTTAGAATGACTGTTATCAAAAAGACAAGAGATAACAAGTGTTGGTGAAAATGTGGAGAAAAAAGAACGCTTGTGCATTGTTGGTTCAAATGTAAATTGATACAGCCCTATATTCCCACTTGTAGTGACTGTTTTATCTATTTAGTCTTATTATGTTGTGTAAATTCCTATGTGTCACCTCAAATCCTTAAATAGATAAACTAATAAAAGAGAAATAATTTTGGACATACATTTATTTGTGATGTTTAAAACAAAAGATGTTAAGACAGAGAATTGTATTCTTGTTTACTTTCTTTCTTTTCGAATTACTGCCCTTAAAAACAATCATCTGGGGACTTTCCTGGTGGTGCAGTGGTTAAGAATCTGCCTGCAAATTCAGGGGACACAGGTTCAATCCCTGGTCCGGGAAGATCCCACATGCCATGGAACAACTAAGCCTGTGTGCCACAACTACTGAGCCTGTGCTCTAGAACCCGCGAGCCACAGCTACTGAGCCTGCAGGCCACAATTACTGAAGCCCGCACACCTAGAGCCCAAGCTCCACAACAAGAGAAGCCACCACAATGAGAAGCCTGCGCACCGCAATGAAGACCCAACACAGCCAAAAACAAATAAATAAATTTATTTTTTTAAAAAAGAAAAAACAATCATCTGAAAACCAAAATATGGAGCATAACCCCGTTAGTATTACCATAGAAAATGTAGGAGGCTTTTAGTTGATAAGCATGCAATGTGCCAATCCAGTTTGGTCTCAGACGAGTTGGAATTTGATTCCTAATTTTAGGTGGTGACTGGAGGGGAGATATGTCCAAAAACAAAGTAAAGGGAGAAAATCATGCTATTGACTTTTTAAACTGGCTTCAAAGGAAGAGTGGTGAAGTGCTAGTCACCAGGAAGGGAGATTTGACCAGGATTCCAGTAATGTTTCTGCCATCAGGTGACTGAGTGTCTCTGAGCAAGTCACACAGCCAGGGCACCGGTTCCTACCCTTTCCATAGTTCCACACTCCAAAGGTGAAGGCTGGCTTCCATGCCCTCCTCAAGCTCTCTCTACTTCCAGCATCTCTTTCATTGCATTTACCATGTGGGTGGAAACAGTTTGTTTATGTGCCTCCTCCAAGTCAGCTTCTCCTGAGTATGTGTTTTTCATTCAGCTTCATATGTGTAGTTTCTAACACATAGTTGGTGCTCAGTAAAAAAGGGACAAATAAATGTATGAATGAAATCACTTGTCAATATATCTTTCTTGGTCTCAATTTCATTTACAGAATAAAAGAAGTAACTCAGCGAATCCCAAATTTCCTTCTTTGATTCTGCCACACAGGCACCTAAGACCTTTATAGACCATAAAACAATCAGTCCTTAAAACATTTTCTTAAACTTAGAAACCATGTGACTTTTCAGTCTCCATTTTGAGTGTTGAGACACCTAACAGGTAGTAAAGCAACTTTAATCTGAAAGTGATCACCTGGGGAAAGAGAGAAAGGTGGACACAGCCCTTTATACTCCCGGGGCACATCAACACTTCCTGCATTTCCTTCTGTTTAATTATACCCTTGAAAAAAATGATGCATGATAGAAAGAAGCACAAGGAGGCTAGCATTTGGAAAGGAAAATGCAACAAGGTGGAGAAAAAAGGATCAGAAGCCACTGGAAAGAAGAGTGAGTCTAAGGCATATTTAAAAGAGAACTGTGGTCAAGGATATGGCTCTGAAAATGGAGGGAGGCTGTAAGAGGCATTTGATCTACACTTTTTGTGTGTGTGTGTGTGGTACGCGGGCCTCTCACTGTTGTGGCCTCTCCCGTTGTGGAGCACAGGCTCTGGACGTGCAGGCTCAACGGCCGTGGCTCCCGGGCTCAGCCGCTCCGCGGCATGTGGGATCTTTCCGGACCGGGGCACGAACCCGTGTCCCCTGCATCGGCAGGCGGATTCCCAACCACCGTGCCACCAGGGAAGCCCTACACTTTTACTTACAGAGTAAATCCAGAAAATGTCTGAAGCTTCTTGCCTTTTTGTCACTAATACTTTATTGGAGCTGCTTCAAAATGAGAGTTTTAACAGAAGCACTTTAAAAAAGATTGAGACAAAATGTAATAATTGCACACTCAGGCTTGTAATTTCAGAACTTCATGATGCTAAGGACTCCAAACATGCTACTTCAGATTTGGATTCCTTTTTACTTCTTCACGAAAAGTCTAATCTAGTCAGATTGGAGCTGATCGCTGTTTTTGAGTCATACCAGTAAATGGTTGGAGTTCCATTGTCAGAGTGGGAAAACTGCTTTTTCCATAATTCAAAAATAATTGAAAGAATATAGCTCAACAATTTTAAAGTAATGAATTTTTTAAGATAATGGTTCAGTCCAATAGTAGAAAATTCCAGTCCCAAAGGATTCTTTTTTGAGAAAATAAAGTGGAAGGAATCGATGAGCAAAAATGGCGTGTTACAGCAAAACCCATCGTTTTTAGCTATCTGTCACATTGCCTAAAGGAATACAGAGTACATTTTTAAAGGGTATCTCTGTTGACAAAAGTCAAGAAAAAATGTACTGTCATGCGTCACAAGGAGTCACGGATGAATTGTGTTGCATTTAATTGTTCAGAGTAGATGCGCAGTGGATGAGGGATGGGGATGGGGGGAGAGAAGGGACTATATTCCTCCTGAGGCACTGGGGACATTTATTTTCCTGTATTTTACAAGTGGTTCACATCAGCCTAAAACGGAGTGTGTGCAGGCTCTTACCTTGTTTCTCTTACAGAACAGGAAGGGAAAGGGATTGCAAAAAAAAAAAGAAAAAAGGATGGTAAGCAGAAGAGTCACTTGTGCAGCCCTGGCCTCCTGTCATTTCTCCATTGTAAGCGGTGTCAGATCCGTCACATTAGGTTGCCACCACAGGGTGCATGCAAATGGGGGAGCACAGAACAGCCACCACCTGCACATTCCAGATTGTTGGCAGGTACATTGTAGTGGACTAAAACAGAATAATTACTGGAGATAGAGTTGGCAAGTACAGTGTACGGGAGAAGCATTCACTTGCACATGAGTATGATAGGTGAACTTAAAAAAAAACAATGGTGGGGAGGGAGGTGGGAAAATTCGCCTTTAAACAACAGACAGCTGGCAATTCTGGTCTTCCATTTTGTTTCCTATGAAATAAGAAAGGCTGACCTGTGAAGTCAGATGCTAGCAGATTTTGGACAATTGATTTAAACAGGGGACATAAAGAGTAAAACTGGGGTCTTGAGAGAGGCCTCCTGAACACCGAACGGAGTAAGCCCTCAAAGGCCAGAGATGCGTAGGGAAATGTGTCATAACAACACAGTACATGAGGGTGTGATAACCACACAGTGCATGAGGTAAAGGGTAGACTCTTTCTTTGGGAACACTGGGACACTTATTTTATCTATCAAACATACAGCACTTATAGGTCAGTCACTGTTCTAAGCACTTTACATTTGTTAATTCATTTAACTCTCAGAGCGACCTTATCATTGCTTTTCTGATCTGTGTCATTTTACTTGCAAAGCAGAAAACTGAGTCATGGAAAATTAAATGACTTGCCCAAAACTAATTAGCTGTTCAGTGGCAGGGTGGGGGATTCAGGTCCGGTCACCCAGCTCCCAGGTCCACACTGTAGACCATCACTCTGAGCTGTCTCCCAATGAGAATATACAGGGATGCTAAATGAGATGTTGGTAGAGATTCCGTTAGAACAACAACAACAAAATGATCATTTTATGCAAGTTATCTAAATTATTCAAAGTGAACAGCATTATCTTCCTGAATGTGGTTATTTGCATAAAAGTTATTTTTTTCTTTGTAAATCTCTGACAACATCCCTTTTATCAGAGTTTTGCCAATGGAATGCCTAAAACATGTTATGACTCCTCCTTTAAAAGGCTGAAAATATGTACATATGTATGTTACATATTTTCCCTGAATTGCAGTGTGTGTTAGGCTGGGAGTATCTGCCTCAAGGCTGTACGTAGTCCCCTTGGCCACTGGTGGGACAATTGGCATCTCCCTAATTTTTTCATATCTTTTGAGTCACTTCTCCTAACAGTAGCATTTTAATGTTTCCTACCCAGCGTCCATCCTCCTCTAACTTCCTAACATAACTCCTCATTTTCTCATATATTTACCCCCAAATTAGTATATGGCTTTCCCCTGGCAATCATTATTAATCCAGAAATAGGCTTGTGACTTAAGTAACCCTAATTAGGATGAAGGAAAGATATTATATTCCATGGCTCTTCCTCATTTCTCCCCCTCCCCCTCAACTTCCTCCCTCCCCTCTCTCTCTCTCTCTCTTTCTGTCTCTCTTGAGGCTGAGGAAACATCCAGTCCCAGTTACCCCTGGCAGCCATCTTGCATCATCTACAAGATAAATCAGCTGAGTACAAAGTCTGATAACTGCAGTTGGGGGAGAACTAGGTCCTTGATGACAGCAATGTATGGCTGACTGTAATGTGCCTCACTCTACCTTTGAATTTCTAGTCTGATGGGACAAGTTTCCATATTTTCCTGTAACTTGCAGCCAAAACATTCTAGCTAATGCAAGCCCTAAGACCTGCACTTCTAAGTCAGATATTTCCCTACCAGCTCCATTTAGGCCCTTAGCAGCTTTGACACTGATCTCCAAATACTCCTGCATCTAGATTTTCAGCTGTGAGCCCCTTTGAATCTGGGAACCTCTTAGAGAGGCTGGAGTCTTGAGCTAAAGTAAGCAAGTTCTGAAACTCCCTTAAGATACTCTGGCAGTACTCGCATGTGTTCAACAAATCATTATTGAGCACCTACAACATTGCCAGGTATGGTCATAGGCACCAGTGCTTGATAACACTTTTATTGCACATAGGGATCTTTCATAAGGAAAATATTCATGTATGTGTTGCCAACAAGTGTATACATACCTTTATTTTCAAATCTTTCTTTCAAGCCTAATATTTCTCCTTTTCCAGTCTTATTATAACTTACTCAAATGTAGTTTAAACTGTACAGAAGCCAGGCCTTCCTTTTAGAAAAATCACATTGTTGTCTCCTTCCAGTTCAAACTTCATGGTCTACTTTGTTATGGAAAAGATTTTCTAAAGTTTAAAATGAATATCAAGAGCTCCATCTGGGAAGAATGAGGAAAAGTCTACTTCCTCCTCCCTTGTAGAAATAGGAGTTGAGATGATCATCCTGATTCTTTCTATTGAAGTTAACTCTTATCCAAGGTGTAAGGAGCCAATTTCCCTGTACGCCAGAAGGAGCCATACCTTCTGTCCTTCCGGATGTTCTGTCTCTAGACACTTCTCATCATTCCTGGGCAGCTAGTGTAAGGAAGTTGGTGCATTCCTTTACATCTAGTGAGACCAGAAATGACCCTCGAAGGGAAGAACAACCTCTGAGGCAGGAATTCACAGGCGTGGATTAGTGGTTCCTGCCCACATGGAGATTCATCCTTCAACTTTACAGAAAAGGGAATGACTGATGGAGGGAAGAGTGGTTTATCTTTGCTTGAGCTGGAGCTTTAAAGTGAAAGCAGAACCCCTGAGGCCATTCTGTTGGTAGAAGCAGTAATCATTAAAGACATTTCCCAAGGGAATGGGGGAATAGTTGAGTTTTAGGAACATGGAGCTTATTTGCCCTTGGCCATTTTTTCCCCTCCATTGCCAACCCTGGAATTCTTAGTGTTACTTTCTTAAGGGATTCTGCAGGTCCCATTTACCCTTAACCTACATGGATGACCTCGCAGAATTTTTCTAATTTCCCTCCAACAGGAAAACTCTCCTTTGGAGACTGATGGAAATGAGTATCCTCAGGAAAAGTGATAACATAAGGAGCTACCAGCACTTCTGCTGTGTCTCCAGTAAGGGCAAATCATATGTAAATCTTGCCAATGCCTGGTCTATGAGTTAAGTAACTGACCAAGTACATCCAAACCAATTGCCAGCCTCGCGAGAAACAGTTCCCTTTGACTTTCTGAGGAAAGTGACTGTTGTTCTTCTACTTGACTAAACATTCTTATAGTCATTTCTTGACAATTACTAAACTGGTTCCTTTAAAATATTATCAAGGTAAAAAATTTTAAACCACAAACTCAACAAAGCTCCCATTTTCCTATCTAGGAAAATCGTGGAGCTTTTTAATCACGGAGATTTAAAAGGACCGTCTTTTTATGGTCCCCGACTCCATCAGAAGCAAGACATAAGGCAGACTAAGAAAGTTAAATAGAAACGTCAGACACATGAGGAGGCAGAAAAGGATGGTATTGTACATGACCAAAGGAAAATGCCTGCCTTGAGGCTCCTGTTGGCTGGAGTGATCGAGGAGGGGGCTGTGAAAAGACCTTGACGAAGGGGTAGGGGATAAAGAATGACCAATGAGAGAAAGGGTGTTCTAGTCAGGAAAGAAGAGTGTCAGTGAAGGCTCCATGGTGAATTGCCAGTATCCCTGGACCAGGGGTGGGCTGGGCTGGTATGCTGGTGCCGCTGAGTTGAGCTTTGAGTGTGAGATTCAGGTGTTTACGTTGTGTCTTGCAAGCACTGGGGAGACACTGAACACTGAGCAGGGGAATATTATGAAGAGTGTGGAATTTTGGACTGTAAATCTGGCAGGTGTGGGCAGGAGGGGTTAGAAGAGGGAAGACAGGAAGTGATTGCAGAGGCCATAGGGTCCTAAATCAGGATGGTGGGGAGAGCATGAAAGGAGGTAGCAAGATGCTGACTATCAAGCATCTTCCCTGTGGAGACTCATTGAAGGTTTCATATTCACTACATTTCATAGGAAAAAAAAAAAATCACAATATTTTTTCCAGCAAGTTCAAACTGCAGAACACGATAAGGCTCTGATGTTGTCAAACCTTTTGAAGTGTAATATTAAAAGCTTATCAGTTATATATTTCAGTATAAACCAGCATCCTTTTCCTTCATTGCATGTAATATGGATAAGCAAAATGTGCATCCTGTGTATGATTTGTGTATAAGTACATCAATAACAATGTATAAAGAAAACATATCTAAAATTTAATCAGTATTTCTGATTATAAACTGTATGAATCAGTAAGATAACATAGGGTAGAATTTTCAACATCACCAATCTCAGCGTTATAGATGTCAGCCTTTAAATTAAACTTTCGTCATCAAATCAGGTCATAAAATATCATAGCCTAATTCTCTACTTATGACTGAGGGAGTAACTAAGGAGCGAGAACCGATTTCCCACCTCCCATGCTGGCTTCTCCCTTCACATATCTCTTGATTATGGCAAAAGCCATATTGTGAGTTACATGGTGGCGGAATGAGACTTTCTTAATCTTTTATCTATTCTCACACACATAAATTAGAATGAGGCGAAGGCATTTTAAAAGACATTACTAACTGCCAACTTGTCCAACCCGTTTGCTTCATGCCCTGCTCTATGCCCTGATTGGGATCACAAAACCCAAAGAAATATGGGAAGAGTCATCAAACTTGACAGATGGGAGCAGAGAATAAGGATAGACTCTTCTCCCTTCCTCCCTCAATGTCACTCCCAATGGGCTGGGCTTCCTCCTCTGTAGGGAAAATTCATTACAAACCTTAAAGAAAATCTTTTCAGCTAAGTTCCCATGTTTAACTCTTAAGATGCAAAAAATACTTTACAGTTAGGGAAATTATTAAACCGATAGCTTCTTAAGGCAGATATCATGTTCTGTTCATTTAAACATTCTTTTTCTTTGCTCTGTCCCCACAATGCCTACCTCAGACCCTGGCAAATAGCAGGTACTTGATTACTATTTATTGACTTGAGTTTTTGAATCATATCTTCCTAAAGATATAGATTGGAAATATATGAATCAGGTGGATTAATCAGGAGTGAAGAGAATTTTAATAAATTATACCACTTAGCTTTCAGTTTTAGTAAATAGCCACTGTAAGGGTCTGTTGGAAGAACGCCCTGGGCCATATGTTTTAGACAGTGGCTGATGCTGGTATATCCTTATAGCCATTACAACATGGATTTGTGGACCTGACAAAATGCAATAGAGGGTGAGTCCTTTATTGAATGGCCCTCAGATGGTTAATTTTGTTTGCTGATGGCAGATACTGAAGCTACAAAAAAGCTACTCTTGCTGTTCAAAGAGCCTTTTCAATTTTTAATTTGACCTGGAGAATTACATGGTCTATGATACATGCAGAGCAGCAGTTATCTCTCCTTATCAACTTCTCTGGTTGGTTTCAACCCATCTTGGCTGAAAGCAGCTCTATTATAGGTACTTTTTCTGGCTCTAGCTTACATGTGTGGTTCAATGACAAGATTCCTGATAAACTGGAACAGAGAATGAGGAAATGGCTTTTTAAATGATCAGCTGATCATTCACTTCTCTGGGTTTAGTTTCTGCCTGACAGCCTTATTAAAGGAGAGAGTCGCACAAAGACAACTTGGGGTTTGTCTCCCAGGTCCTGGTCACATAAGAATCCTAGACTTTCCCAGCTGGAAGGCCTTTTTAGAGGCTATTTCACCCAGCTTTGCTCTTTTAATGTAATGGGACTGATGCTCAGAGGATTAAATGACTCACCCAATGTCATGCAACTCATGTTAGAATCAGGATTAGAATTCAGGCTTGTTCGGGGCTCTTACCTTGCTAACATTTTTGCTGACTGATGTTAGGGAAAGCTAGAGAAAAAAAAAGAAAACAGAGATACCCTAGTTTTTCCATGGCTTTTTTCCAAGAGTATCATTCTCAGGGGAATTATTATGAGGTTTCTAGGTTTCCTTAGTTAGGCCACTACTTTAAATAGATGGGGTCTTGGAAAGAACACTGACTGTGAATTTGGACTTGGGTTTGAGTTCCGTATATAACCATCTCTGTAATTTATTGAGCACCTCTCTATGCTAAATATTGTGCATATATTATTTTTATCTTCACAATGAATCTAGAAGGTGGTATTATTAGCCCTATTTTGCAGGTGGAGAAGCTGAGGCTTAGGGAGGTTAAAGATCTTTCCCAGTGTTGTGCAGATGTTCAGCTCCCCTGTCTGATTCCCAAATCCCCATTCTTCTGCTATACAACATTACACTTATTATTGTGTCTTCAAGCAAGTTGCTTAATGTCTCAAAACAAGTTTCCTCAACCGTAAAATGGATTCATTAATACTCTTCCTAGCATTGGTGTAGGATGAAATGAGAAATAATGTATCTAGAGTACCTGGCTTTGGACTTGACACAGAAGACACTCAACAAAAGTCCATTCCATACCTATATTCCTCTCCCCTCTGATTTTTTCAGTAGGATTTATATCCTGAACTATATTGACTCATTGAAAAGAGAAAATGGAAACACTTCTAAGGTGTCAGACAAGGTCAGAAGTGGATTAAACATTCCAGATGATAATACCAATCTGCCAAAATAACCTAATGGCAAAATTGAAATTGCAGAGAATTGGGCTCCAAGCTTGTTCCCTGTGAGCGAAATAATTGAATCAACTGCAGTCAGAGAAAGCACGAACTTGAATTCAGTGTTTCCAGAAAAATGTGTTCAACATTCAGGTGAAATGTTGGACAGCGGATTGTTTTTATATGTCCCATTTATTGATTCTTCTTTTATGTTCTATACAAAATGAAAAGATGCAGGCATATTCATTTAATAATTCCAAGTAAGCATCACAAAGTATTTGACAACTTCTTGAAGGAATATGCATTCTTCTGTACTACACTTCTGAAATTATAGTCTAAGTATAAACGTGATTCAATTTATAAAAATTCAGTTTGCATGCAGTACTTCAGAGAAACATCTCTTGTATTTAGCCAGGAACTCTTTTTACAGTTGATGGCAATCAAAGAGGTTTATATTAAGAGGATATCAATGAAAAGAAAATACAAATAAAAAGAATATCATGCTTGATTCAGCCCCACAAAGAAGAGTGGAGGACAGATAAGGAAAAATCACAATGATATAAAACAAGATCAGTAAGTTTTTAGCATCAGTAGTTGACCTTAGGAAAAGTCATTGTACAAACCTCTGAATGAAAAGGTGTGTGTTTTTGGCTAAAATCTGAGCAGACTGCTTCATTTAAACATTCCATCACACAAGACTTGAGAGAAATATGACTACCAAACAAAAAGTGCTCTTGTTTAGAAGAGTACAAGTTGCAGGGGGTCTGTTCATATTTATCATTTATAACTTTTTCTATTACATAGCACAGTGCTTTTCCCATAAAGAGTACACAATAATTATTGAATGAGTGAAAATAAAGAAGACGGTCTAATATGTGCTAGAAGAAAAGTTTACGAGAGTGTTACTAAATGAAGATTTGACCCAAAATATGCATGGAGCAAGGTTAAGAATTCCAGAGGGTGCTGGTAAAAGTTAGTGTCAGTGTGCTGGTTTTTCTGAGGGTAAAACAGGATAGAGAAATTTGCCTAAGCACATTATATGCTATGACGGGGCCTACCTAAGGCATAGCATCCTTTTCCATTCTATTCCAGGGTCTGCCTGATGTTCTTCCCCGTGGCAAGAGGTAAATTATAGCTGCCTCATGTGTTTTTAAATAAATTCCCTGTAAAATATTCCAAGACCCTGACTACGAGTTACCAGCCATGGAGTGAATCCTGGACAAGTCACCTGACTAATCAACAGAAATAGAAGGTTCTCTGGAAAATTAAGGGATGTTCCAATTTTGCTTAAACAATGATTTTTCTGACTTCAAGTATTTTCAAAACCTTCTGTTGAATTAATCAGCATACATTCTCTAATTGAAAGTACATTTTTCTTATAATAGGGCAATAATCAGGTTGAGTAGCTTATATACACAGGATTTGCCTTTATAAAAGTCCTGTTTAGCGAGCTGTAGTTCAGGGTGGCCAAGCTACCCCACCCCAGAAGCACATTGATGCTGTTGGAAATTGGTGTCATCTTCACAGGCCTCTGGATTAGATTGTGATGAGAAATCTGTGAACTCCTTTCCTTGTGTGTCCCTACTCCCTCTCTTCCATGTTGCAGGTCATCTCCATTTTTACTACTCAGGAATTTTCTCCATCTTCTGGGCACTTAGCATGACACCTCTGCTATGCTGCAGGCTTCCCTGGCTTGGTAGTGGGATGCTCATCCTGTCCCAAACTTGCTTCCACTAAGTGCTGGATGAGATCTCTAGTGAGGCTGGCTCCCAGTCCCTACTGGGCGTCAGCGAGCGGCTGGCCTCTTCCTTTCTACCTGCATCCTACATAGCAGTTATAGAAAGCAGCAGCTGCAGACCAGAAGCAGAGAAGACTAGCATTACTCAGCTTCCTTTGGAGGGTTCCAAGGGCCTGGGCATAAGGATGAGGAGGAAGGAATCTTTTCCCCTTTTAAGTTATAAAAATAGCATTAATCTATTGCACCAGAGGAGGTATTTCATCAAAAGCCATCTAGGGGGACAAACGACTAAGTGTTTACTTACATTTGAGCTCCAGATTGGCCCAGTGCTTTACAATCACTCTTTGGTTAATCCTTATCAGAATTGTTAAAAGAGAGGTAGGATGGGGTGGGGGGTGGCGGGGGAAAGGAATTTCTTTCTGGAAGCCATAGAAGCATTTAGTTTCCTGTCTCAATGATTCAGAAGTGTTAGTCTTGTCTCCCCAGCTACAGTGCAAGCTCACTGAAGGAAGGAACCATATCCTGGCTGTGGTAGGCAGCATTCTAAGATGGTTGGTGATCTCTGCTCCCTGGAGTCATACCAGTGTCATCCTAATTCCACCCCCTTGAGTGTGGACAGGACCTGTGACTTGCTTCCAGCCACTATGGCAAAGGTGATGGAAAAGAGGAGGGACATTCTTTTTCTGGCCTTCAACAAGCAAACAGCCATGTGTGATCTGCCTAGGGAGGGTACCATTGACAGAAAACTGTAGCTGCCTTTAGCTCTTGAGAGGGGTCCCCAGCTGACAGGCAACCAATGAAAATACAGGGACTTCAGCCTTAGAATCACAAGAAGATGAATTCTGCCAGCTACTGGAGGGATTCTGGAAATAGATCTTTCCCTAGTCAGACCTCCAGATGAGAACATAGCTCAGCCATCACCTTGATTGCAGCCTTATGAGACCCTGAGCAGAGAACCCAGTTAAGCTCTGCCCAGACTTTTGACCCACAGAAACTGTGAGCTGATAAATGCGCATTGTGTTAAGGCATGGATTTGTGGTAATTCTTTATGCAGGAATAGAAAATTAATACACAGCACATGCCCTATCTCTCCTCCTGTAGTCTCTGCCAGGATGGTGAGTACATCCTAGGTGCTCAATAACTAAACATATCTTGAATGATCCGTCAATCATCTTGAAACTTTGTCCTTCAAGGTTTTAGATTTGGGGCCTCACTAATTTTATTCACTTTTTTTTTTTTTTAAAGGTAAGTAGGGGCCAATTCAAATCTCGTCTTATCCTTAGAGGGAAAAAAAAAAGTTACCAAGAAATAAAATGCTCTTGAAAATTACTTACTACTCCAGGAGTAAACATCAAGAGATATATTGAGATGCAGGTGCTGTGGGAGAGCCTGCCAGTGTTCTGGCTGGGAGGGAAGTGTAGGTGTGTTCTCATCATGTTGTCTGGTTATCTGGTTAGGTTTCCTGACACGAAAGAATGGATTGCGGTTTAGGGAGTCTTTGTTTCTACACTACCACCACCCTTGTAGGATTTGGGGCCCTGCTGGGGCTGTCCAGATGGGTGAAGGTCCATAAGGACTGAGCAGGATCTTAGGGAACTGACAAAGGTCACTTGGGCTGGGAGTTCACTTCCATGTACCTGAATGTCCTGGGGCCACTGAGAGGCAGAGCTACGTAATGAGTAGGGCTCAGTGGGAAGTGAAAGTGCCATCCCCGTGTTTAAAAAGTAGGAAAAACATACTCATATATGAAGATACTGATACTTAACCTTTTCTGTTCTTCCACAATCTCTTTCTAGACCTGTCATGGTAACTTTTATTTGCTACTTGAGGACGTGCGCCCTCGGGCTTGGGGAGGGCGCCTGGGAGAGTGCAGGCTGCCAGGCACTGGGCCCTTGCCCAGTCTTGGTGTACACACAAGCACATGCAACCCTCCTGCTGCCAGGTTCCCCTCCCACCAGCAGCCAGACTGACAGGCCAGAGACGGAGAATCCAATCTTTCCTTCCAAATGACGTGCCACTCCAGCCCATCGTGGATGGCAACACCACAGAGGATGCAACCCATGCCAGGATGAACTCTGTACCTGGATGGGGCATGGGTGAGAGGCTCGCCAGGTCAGAGCTCCCGCCAAATGCATGTGGTGTTGCCAGCTCAGGGCTGGGACAGCCACCACCGTGCCCACAGGAAGGTTCCATGGGGCACAGACAACCCGGCTCCGACCCTCCCCACACCCACTCCCAGGCCTCCAGTGCCGGTGGAGGGCAGTAGAAATTGCTGAAAGATGAGAAGACAGAGGTTGGGGAAGCCCAGGGCACCCATTTCTTCACTAGGGAGTGAAGATATGGGTGTCCGGGAGCCCATCCCGGAGAGGGTGGGAGACAGGTGGCGGGAAATGAGACCACACGTGCGAGTCAACGCTCCAAGTCCCCAGCACGTGCTCTGTTGCCCCGGCAGCCTTTGCTGGCAAAACACATTAAACAACAAAAAAAGAATTTTAAGACAACAGTAGCCCAGCATGAACCATGAAGTGTAGGACCTTTCTAAGCTCAGGGTCCTGTGTGACTGCACTGGTCACGAGCCCGTGAAGCCTCTGTGGCCTGAGGGGGACACAAGGCAGGGTGCTGTGTGTGGATGTTCTCTACACTGATTCTGCTCTTCTCTCTATGGACCCTTATGTCCCTTCTCTGCACTCCCTCCATCCCACGAGTTTTCGTATGCCCTTGGGGGTGGGCGTGAAGCTGCAGGAGAGACTTCCTCCAAACCAAGCCTTGAGTCTTCTTTTCCAAGCGTGAAATGCCTTTTATCTACTTTACTGTGGCAAGACACCCACCCCTGAGGAAATCGATACTTCATAGTCCAGCTAAAATGGGAGGAAAGCCCCAGGGAAAAAGGAAATACTTGTAATGGAAAGCATAAGTTGTTTACTGTATCAAAATTAATTTTTCTACCTATAGGATTCCTAATACTTTACCAGGAAAATCCATGTCTCTGCGTGCACGCAGCATGCTTGTACATGTATGCAAATGAGGAGCTTTGCTGAACAGGTCAAGGAATGCATAATAAACATACGTATTTCAATGTGGACTTTAATGTCACACAGGGTATCCTTTATTAATAGTTACTACTCTTGGAGAAGGCCTTCAGTGAGTCCAGTAAGCCACATTCTGCTATAATTGGCCATAATCATGTATTTCTTTAACAAATACCTAATCTGCACAGAATTGGATCCTGGGTCTCTACCTGCTACTTCACTTCAAGCAATAATCTCGTTAATATTTCTGCTATTAAGACATTTGTCTCCTATATTTGGAATACCCAGAAAGAATGGAATCTAAATATTTAAATGTGTCACGGAAAAAATATCTGACAACTGGAAAATGTCTTAAAAGCCTATAAAGTCTGGCGCTGGATAATCAGAATCAGCTAACAGAATTCGTTTTTATTAAAGCATTTTAAATGATCAAGTCACTGATGCGTTTTAACACCATAATGGCATAATACCCTTGCCTCAAATCTTCAGAGAGGCAAAATGATCACCGATTAAGCAAGTTCAACTGCACACAATGTTTTCATAAGCATAGGAATATTACTCCATAAGAAAGACTTCTGGTATGAATGATGAGATTTTGAGAGAGTACCATTTTGGTATAAAATGATCTAGTTGCCTGTGATTATAAATTACCTTAGGCCCAGTTCTCTTTCCCGTCTTCCCCCCACCTCTACTCCCCAGGCTCACTTTCTGCCTGATGACAAGGGAGTTCTGAGCATGGAAGAAATGAACCAAGTGATGAGATGAAGGAGGATCTGACCCTCCGTAGTTTTTTCTTCTTCTTCCCCCTCCCCATTTTGTTCCTTGTAATAACTGACAGTGTGGCGGGAAGTAATCCACAGCGAGGGCACAGACACTTGAAGCTAAGAGACAACAACATGTGTGGCCAGGAAGTAATCTTAACTTTCAGCTTTCATTCCAGCCTAACACTCATTCTCCTAAGGATGAGAAAAGAAGTAAACAGCCATGCTTCATGCTCTCCAGGAGAGCTGAGGTATCCAAGGGCCTGACTTGCAGCTTTGAGGATATGGGATGCTGGGGCAATGTAATCATTATTATCTAGAAGAGGCATGTGACTCCCGCGCCCCCTCTAGAAGGCATTATAAGAGAGCAACCTCACTGGAAATTGGGAGGAAAAGACTCATTTGCATGGGAAACCCCAGCACAACTGTCTCAGCACCACTGTTCTATCAGCCCCTTGTTGTAAATGCAGAATATTGGAAGGTTGCAGGGTCTTTTTTAGGCTGTGGAGGACTGACTCAACACAGTGGCATGGAAAGGCAGGATAGCAGAGTTTAAGAGTGTAGATTCTAAAATATGACACACCCTGGACTCAAATCCCTCCTCGATCTCGGACAAGTCAGGGGGTATCGAGCAAGTCACTTAGCTCCTCTAAGATCACTTCACTCATCTGTTAAATAAGGCTGCTGAGAATACCTTTTTCATGGAGTGCTGTAAGGTTTCAAATAGTTTACATAAAGGCCCCACTTGGTGCCTGGCACATGATAACGACTCGATTCATGGTGGCTCAATATCATGACCAAAAATGATTTTTTTTAATACAGAAATCTATTTATTTCTATATGAACAATTGGAAATTGAAATTAAACCATTTACATTAACATCCAAAAAAACCATGGAATTCTTAGCTAAATCTTTTTTTTTGAGTTTTATTTTATTTATTTTTTTTGTATAGCAGGTTCTTATTAGTTATCTATTTTATACCATTAGTGTATACATGTCACCACATCCCACCACTACCCTCAGCCCACCCTCCACAAATGATTTTTTAAATAATTAATGATATGTTGTCCACATATTCTTCTTTACAAGCCCATCAACCCAGTAGGACAGGGTCCTGGTCTTTTTCAAGTGTTTGTTTTCTTGTTTGTTTTTTTTTTTGCGGTACGCGGGCCTCTCACTGTTGTGGCCTCTCCCATTGCGGAGCACAGGCTCTGGACGCGCAGGCTCAGTGGCCATGGCTCACAGGCCCAGGTGCTCCACGGCATGTGGGATCTTCCCGGACCGGGGCACGAACCCGTGTCCCCTGCATCGGCAGGAGGACTCTCAACCACTGTGCCACCAGGGAAGCCCTCAAGTGTTTTGTAAATGGTCCTGTACATCTATGGTGATTTAAAAATAATAAAAACGATAAAAATGTATGTGTAATCACTTCGCAGCCAAGGAGACAACTTAAAGTTTTCATAGCATCAAAGTCATTACAAAGGAATTGGGGTATTGATATTATCTACATGCTGCCTAGCTGCTCCTTCCAGCTGTCATCCGTGCTCCCCTTATTTTTTCTCTTTCATTTTTCCCACATTATTCCACCTCTAGGAGCAGAACTTAGCAGCTGGAGTCACCATAGGACCTGATTGATGGCTGCAGGACCCAGATGGCAGAAGCTTGAAAATGTTTCTGGCAAATACCTCTACGAGCTGGAGTGTGTGTGTGTGTGTGTGTGTGTGTGTGTGTGTGTGTGTGTGTACTCTTCCCTTTTATTGGCACTTGAGCTAAATGCCCAGCAGCCGCTTCTTGGCTGGGTTCCATTCAAACTACAGTTGGCGCCTGTGAAAATGACTTTGGCTCCAATATCTTATGTGTGACTGTCTATCATGAAGAATTTTCCCACTGCTGATAATTTCTATTTTTATGAATACTTGAAAATACATGTCTCATGTAAGAGTTCTGACCTCCTTTAATCTTTCCAGTGAAAATTCTTTCATAAAGAAGTATCATCTCTTTTATACAATTATGTTTTGTGAGGGGCTATTTATAGCACTGTGAAAATTAGAGAACATAGTATTCCTTTTGACTTTCAGAAAAATTGTTAAGCATCAAATTGCATGTCAAGGGAAAAATGATCTTGTGGAAAAATTAACAGGCCTCACTATTTTCTACTGCCTCCTCACAGCCCCCACTTGCAAATATATAGAGGATACGTAGTCATTACCCTCCAATAAAATAAAACTAGCATCAAAACTAAAACCATTCCTTACCTCCTTTAGTGCAATAAGTATGCTGCTGAAAGGGGGACATTTTAAATACATTGAAGGAACTAGAGAATTTGTTTTCCAAATGGAAACTCGTGGTAAATTCTTTCTGAAAGAAATGGGGATTATGGAGGTGACTATCCAGAACCTGATATATGTGGTTTATTAATTGGGATTTTTTTCATACTGCCTATCCTTAAAGCTGGGGTCACCTCTAAAAAGGCTAAGTCTGTTCTATAACTTCAAAATCTCTCAGTTTATCCATAAGCATTCTTTGTAGACATTTTCTCCCTCTTAGCTGTCATTTATGTGATTTTCAGAAACAGTAAAATTTTCATCTTACCTGGAAATTGAAAATATACTGAACCAAAATAAGAACTAATGTCTCTCTCCAGAGCCATCCATTTAAATGTCGAGAGCATACTCCACACTGTAGCACATGTACAAAGGAGGAAAGACAATCTCAAGCTTTGGGAATCCTCAAGTAAGGAAGAAGTTTCTTTAAAAACTATAGCTAAGGCAATGAGTAAATATTACAGATTTGCTCATATTTCTTAAGTACTGGGAAAACAAAAGATACCGAGACTTTCTCTAATATGAATTTTAAGAAGTTTTGTGCAAGAAGTAAAAGAAGTCTCTCCTGGAGACCTGGAAGATCCTGTATCCAAGAAAGGTTGAGATCAGGGGCTGGGGTGATTCACTGTGTGGAGAGAGCACCTGTGAAACTGTTAGCACTAATCCTAGAATCAGGAAGCTGACTCTCTCCGATGAATCGTGATTCAAATATGTGAATGCTTATGGTGGCTTTATTTGTAATCTCCAAGAACTGCAAACAACCAAAATGTCCTTCAGTCTGTGGTTCAGCAATACAACAGAATAATACTCATCAATAGAAAGGAATGAACTATTGATACATGCAACAATGTGGTTGAATCCCGAATGCATCTGGCCAAGTCCAAAGGCTATGTACTGTGTGATTCCATGTATATGGCATTCTGAAAAAGCAAAACTTCAGGGACAGGAAACGGATTAGTGGTTGTCAGAGGTTGGGGCTGAGGGAAGGGATTGACTATAAAGGGGCATGGGACAATTTTGTGGGGTGATGGAACTGTTCTATATTCTGGTTGTAGTGGTAGTTATATAATTGTATGCATTTGTCAAATCCTGCAAAACTGTACGGTAAAAAAAGTGAATTTTACTGCATGTAAATTATATCTTAATCAAAATATTAACAACCTAGTCCATTAAAAAATGAAATGATAACTAAGCTAATTATAAGTTTGACAGTTATATTTATAAAGAAGCTTTATAGATAGTTTCAGTATATTAAAAAGGGAGAAAATGGATTGCTTAAAAATAAATCCTAATTCAGACCCTTAGTACCTGCCTGTCTTTCTAGCAGAGTATCTCCTTCTGATCTCAGTGGTGGTAATGACTCTCAGGCTGGCATGTATTGCTGGGGACTTAACCAAGGCACTTCCTATGTTCTGAGTAGTCATGGGGCAGAGTTTTGCATAAGCCCAAGAATATCTAGGCACAGTCCCAAAGACTCTGAAGGGCTCCAGACCACTGCTGGGATAAGCAGGATTCCCCATGTGAGGCTGACTGTGCCTGGGTATCTTTTTTGGAGGGGTGAGTGGGAGGTAGGCAGTGAAACTGATCACTCAGGTTTGGGAACCAGTGGTTCCAATCAATTAATTTAATACTTATCCTAAGATGTGGGAGACCCAGGGATATGCACAACAACTTCCTTTTTCTGGGTGAGATCAGGTTAAAATAAACCAGAAGGACAGGCCTGAATCGGAAAGGAAAAGGAAAGATAATGTACAGCCTTGGGAACATGTGGAAAGCAGGAGAAGTGTCATCCACTCATTGATGTTATCTGGTCACGCCATGGTAGGATGTAGAAATATATATATTTTTGCATATTCCTGATTTGTGTGTGTGTGTGAACAGTCAAGCTATCTCTTGATTCCTGAAGGCCACGTCCTTCATCCACTGCCCTACTGGTTAACACAAACTGTCTATGGCCCTACCCTAATGTAAGGGCCTAAAACAAATTTCTTGAGTCCTCTAAGTGTTTCAGGCACCACATTCTGATCTGAACACCCATCTTAGGCCCTTATCTCTGAAGGGACATATGAGCACATCCCTGTCATGGTGTAAACCAATTACTCTTTCATCTGGTTTGGTTCTTCTTGGCATCGTTCTGCCAAGTACACACACATTCAAGTAAGAGAGGTCACAGGGCCCAGTTGATTACTAAAGTTCCTGCAAATTGATTAATTCAGGACTTCTTCATTTCATATATAACTCTGCTTCAGAAATCCAGCTGGCAATGGTCATTGGGATTTTCCATTCAAGTAATCTGTCTTTCTAACATAACCTTGCTATTCAGACCCCTACCTTTTTGTAAACCTCCCAAGTCAATACAATAAAAACAAGGATACATAGTCTTCCAAAGAAATTGAAAGTGCTTTGATGAGTACATCAGAATCGTTTGTAATTAGCTCAGTAATTGGGGGGCATGCATGTAAAGTAGACGCTGCTAAAGTGATTTTTAATGTACTTGAAAAACAGTTTGCCTTTCCTCTGGAGTAGGCTGGGCAGTGTTCTCTTCAGTCCTGTTGACACTATTAATTGGCTTTGCAATCTCTGTCCCACTCCCCACTTTTCCCCCAGCACTACTGCAAACAGAAGCGAGGAAGGCCAGGCTTGGAGAGCTCTTGTGGAGAGAGCCATTTGCTCTGTAGCTCAAGCAAAAAACAAGGCCAATCAGCCTGAAATCTGAATTTTTCAGACACATAATAGACCCTTGGCTTATCAAAGCCTCTTATCTGATTGGAAAAAAAATCAAAGGTAAACTTCAGGGCTCATGGAATTAAAAGACAAATGAGATGTCATAATTATCAAAGTGGCTAATTTAGAAAATTAAGCTGTTCATATAGGTGACATAATTGCTTGTCACAATCACTCATTTCTCATTAGCTTCTTGCATCAGCACCTCCAGGCTGCAGAACAGACTCTGGCCTTGCTCAACAGTCTGGGTATTCTTTTGTGGTTGCACATCACATTGTTTCTCTCATCTCCTATAAGTAATGCATATTTATTAGAAGGTTTATTCGAAGAATGGTTCTAGAAATACCAGTCCTTCACAATTTGGTATTTGGTCATATTTTAAATTTGTTTGTAACCAAACATTCTTTTGAAATAATTAGTCAATTATCAAGAAAGGTTTTATGGAGTTGATTTAACATATTAATAGTCCGAGGAAAGCATTAAGGGTTTTGATATACGTAGTGATATTTAAAAAAAAAAAAAAAAAAAACCTCAGAGGTTAGGTAGAGTTTGTCTTTCATTGTCTTTCAAAATAAAAGAAATATATTTTTGAGGCATTAGTTTGTATTAGTTGCCTAATATTTTATTATTTGATTTCTATAGATCCAGCCTAATAATAAATTCCCTATAAGACAGTTGTTTGTAAGACTGACAGAAATACTGTTTATGTGTCAGCAAGTTCAGAAATTATTAAGGATAATGTCTAAGAAAGGAAACAAGTCTTGCTTGCTATGTGTTTCTAAAGCATGCCATTGTAAATGGGTAGGTTAAACACTTTGGATTAAAATCATGAGTATGAGATTGACTCAGATCCTACTGTCTTGTAAAGATGTAGAACATGGCTGGCAGGAATTACAGAAGGACTACATTGATGTAATTCATTTGAAGAGATAGTCTATCCTGAACGCATACAATGAAGCTGCCATCTGTATGTTTCTGGACTATTCATGTAGCTATTGTGTTTTGATTTCACTAACATTGAATTAGTGAGGTAATTGTGCTACAGGAGCTATTACAGTTATATACTAAAAGCCATAAGTTCGGAAAGAAAAAGAAAAATCCAATCCAATCTCTAAATGCATGAGGTTTCTAAACTTTGCCTTTATATATAACTGAAACTGAAGTGGTAGTATGTACTCAGAGGACCTGTAGACATAGAATTTTTTAGAGAATTTATTCCCCAAAGAAATAGATACAAGTCCAATTATGTTGTTATGTTTGTTCCCTTGACACTCATGGGTGGAACGCACTGGCAAGAGGAGTGGCCCACTAGATACTCTAACCAGACAAGCCTTAAGACTAAGACAGGAAAGAGACAGAGGACGGGCAACTTGTCTAGTCTTTCTTTGTCCACTATTCTCTTCATGCTTCAGTAATACAGCAGAGCCCTGGGGTTGAGTTTGTTATGGGTTTTTGAATAAGAAGGTGTGCTAGTTTGTGGCAGAGTGGGCATTGGGGTAGAATTCACACAGGAGGAAACAGATACAGAAAGACTGAGAGAAGATGATCTCATGAAGGGCAAAATGGTAGTGGACTGCCAGTGGACTGCAGGACAATCGATGGCAAAATCTTGCAGCTGTCCTAAGGGAGAGCTGAAAGCTAAGGGAACACCTGCCAGTTTTAGATGAGAACAACATTTGGCTATTTTCAGCAACTTGACCATTCACTTGACTCATCATTTGGACTTTCCGTGGAATTTGAGTGCAGAGATTTTCAAATCGTGCCCTGTGGTGTCCTAGGCATTTTGTGTAGGGAAGGCAAGATAGGCAAAGCTCTAATTCTTCCGCCTCCTCCTGCTTCAGTCAGCACAACCGTGATTTCATCTGTTTTACACAGTAGGCTTCCATTTAAAGTTACGTCTGAAGATAGATTTCATGGCTAAAGATATTGGGAAGACTCCTCGTCCAGTGAGTAGGCCAGTGTACGCTTGAAGATAGTATGCTTGAGATAGTAAAATAATAATGGTACCGCCTAAGAGGTAATATATCATCTGTGTTTCCACCCAATGGACCAATCTGTTGTCAACTCAGAGTTACTCTTTGTAATCGTCATTCTACAAATATTTATTAAGTTCTCTACTGCTCATTACTCTCCCCTCAGGTCAGCCTGAGGCCACCTAACCCATCATCTGGGAACTTGAGTTGCTCATTTTAGCTATTGCTGTGGTTGCAGTTAGACTGTTTTTCCAGTCTCCCAACCAGAAACCATTATTTCTAGCTTTTGACCTTTCCTGGGATGCGTTGTTACGCAAACCTTGGCTTCATTTGCACCTGTGATAAACTAAAATTATATCGTAACAGAAATGAGGAAAACTAGAGAGGGTCTGTCTTCTGATAACGATTTCAGGTTGCAGCAACAAAGAAAAGAATTTGGGGATATCTCAGTATTTTAATATTTACAACATGGATCATGGATCTTGTACCTAATACTAGGAAGATTAGGAAATGTGTGTTGATTCCCTGATCACTGGGACATTGTTAAACAACTTTCTCAAGTTACACAGATAATAAGTGACACATGGGATCTAAACACAAGTCTGTCTGAACCAGAAGTCTGTTCAGCACACTAGTTACACACCAAGCATAGTCTGTAGCCTCTTGCCTGTCTGCAAAGAGATGAGCCCAGGAATTAGGAGTCTGCGTTTGGACATTTTCATAGTTACTTGACAGAGTAATTTTATACATGTTGAACATAATAGTAAAAAATGGAGCCGTGTAAATTGTATGCCTTTGCTTTGTTGTTTGTATTTTAGTAATACACTTACATTGTATTTTATGAAAAGTATCTGTATGTGACAGATTGGAAAACAAAAGCCAAGAAACAACTGAGTCTCAACAGATCATTTAAGGGGCATTGCACTGCACCAAACTGTCCCTAAATTTCAGCCGTCCAGATAAAATGGATGCAGGACAGAAAAGGAGTGGCACCACTGTCAGCCCACACCTTCGTATCTTCTCATCTAAGGATGACATGAATTCTCAGTGGCTGGGCACAGTTTTGCTATTGAATCATTTTGTACCCAAGCCTAAGAACTTTCCCACAGCCTTCTCCCCACTGGAGGGCTGTGTCAGTCCTTGTCTCCAAGCTCCGAGCTCTTCTTCCAGCCTAATCAACTTTATCTAAGAGCAGGTTTAATTAGTTTCCTCTCAGAATTGGTTGAAATAAAGAGAGGCTTTCTAATGGCCTGTTCAGGGGCACCCCCTGAAGAGAGATCAAATTTATTTATGATGCCCTTTGGCTAGGTGTTTGATTTCCTGGACAAAACATCACTTGAGTCTTTAAAGGTTTGTTTTTAGGTGTTCTGTAGCTGGCCTGAAGCCATGTTCTCTTAAATAGTGATCAAAGGCACAGATAATACAAGTCAGTCAATACAAAATGTGTTCTATTTAAACATATTGCTTGGAACTTCCTTTTTAGTTTTTAAAGGGCCTGTGTATTGGAGACAGTTACAAACAATTCTACTGTACCGTAATTATGTGCATTTTAATTTATCTGTCTTATTTTCTCTCTTGAGACTTAGAAAGGACTGCCCCGAACCAAATTTATTTACTTACTTACTTAAATAACAAAATCATTAGGACTTTAAGTAGTATATATATATGGTAAGACATATTGTTACAATAGAAGTGCAGCTCTGTCATAATTATATCCAAAAATTAGAAACCATAATTCATGAGGCTTTTGTTTATCAAAGGTGGCCATGTTAAAGACAGGTTTCTTAGCAACTAGAAATGTCCCTCTGTTTACTGCAAAACTCTTATGTTTGGGAGAAAATTGTTAAATTGTCTCTTGGGTCTCCTCTTATGGGGTTGCCACTGTACAGTTTAAAATGATCACAAAGTCATTGTTTTTAAAGCTGTACTACTAAAATACATTGAGTTGTTATCCAAAGTCAGACTGATATGACAAGAAATAAACTTACCACTTTAAAAGGATCAATTACTCCTGCAAATTAAATCTATCCTAAGTAGCATTTTCCTGGCTGTTGCTTGTTCTTGGTGTACATCTAGTCCTGCCAAGGCATCTGCCCCTGTATTATTTTCAAAATAGAGTATTCAAGATCCTAACAAAAACTGTCTCGTCACCTCTCTACTGTAAACACTGGTCTTTTGCCAACAATGAATATACAAACCAAGCAGAGTTGCTTGCAATTTTGTATTAATGTAATAATCTTCATTGGATTTTCCTTATCGGAAACTTTTCGGAGAATCAAGGGGGTTCTGTCAAATTCTTGTAGGCAAAACTGTACATCACTAGATTCAAGAGACCCAAGCATAGGTTATCCAAGGGGTTATTGGACCCATTTTTGAAATACTTTTTACTAATTAAAGGAATGATTCCTCAGGTGCAAATGAAAACAAGATTATAAAGATGGAGAATTCACTCAAAATAAACAAAATCTTTAGCAGTCATGAAACAATCTATTTAAAATTTCCTTTCAAGCTGAGATTATACTTAATGAGTCTATATAGAAATATTATCTTGGTCCTAAGCTATTTCTTTTATGAAGTGGAAGCTTAATATTGAGTTACCTGGAAATATCTAAGCCAAGGAAACTTACTTGTTTAAGCATCTGATACGGAACTGACACTGGTGAAAAAGAAAACCTAGCAAGTTCCACAGTTGTGACCAGGTTTTCCACTGAACTCACTCGAATCCTCACGATAGAGAAGTCTTTAATTCAGGACTAGATTCGTTAAGTAAATGCCTATCGACGAAGCAGTGGGCTAAGTTCACATACATGTAATAATATTTACCTAGTACCTCTTGTGAGCCTTATTCAATGGCTCTTCTCCCCAGAAACCAAAATAGACTGTGGTCAAAATCTCTAGTCTCTTTTGCAAAGTTCTTTGGATTCTATACTTGTGTCATAGGGATAAGTAACTCCTTCTATGATAATTAGACCTCTTGAGTATGAGAGCTGTGCTAGGTTCTCAGACTTAATAAGTGATTTCCAAATTCTATTGTATAACACTTCTTCTCTGTTCCTGATCATTGACCCTGTGGTTGTAGGTCTTCTGCTAGTGTCATCTTTCTGCTTGTACCGCTCTCTCCCTGTGTGTCCTCTAAGACCTTGTACCCCATACAGAAAGGCAAGCACTGCTCTTTGCCTTTTTTATTAAACCTCTTGTTCCTTCCCATGTACTCATTTCTTGAACCCATTGCTAGCTAACCACTGGGCTATGGTAAGTTGAGCTCCTTATTCATTGCCCCAAATTTGAATTCATTTCTAGAGGTCACCACTTTTCTGTAGAGCCCTCTGACTCCTCAGGATTAGGCCTGGCTCATCTGAGGACTGTAGTAAGCAGCATAATGATCCCCTCCACTGATCCTACCCAGGACCTCCAGAAGAAACAGTCCAGTCAATGTTTAATTTTAGCCTGGTGAGACTTGTGTCAGACTCCCAACATACAGAAATGTAAGATGGTAACATACCAAGTTTGTGGTAATGTGCTATGGCAGTGATAGGATATTCATACAAGTCCTCTAGGCTCTCTATGCTGGGCAGCAGCAGGCTGTCAGGGGCTCACGGTTTCTATGCTGGTTCTGGCCCTGCTGCTATCTATGGCTTCCCTAACCAAGGGGACATTTCGGTAGACCTACTTTTGACCTTGGCATTTGGGGTTCAGGTAGGAAAAAAAGTTTCCCAGCAAGATTCTGTCTCCCTGAATAAACAGACCCCTTTCTAAATAAGCTTTGTCTAAGTTTTTCCCATTAAAAACTGCCCCCTTCCCTCCTTACATGGTAATGAACAAATGCTTGGGTTTGATCCATCAAAGCTGCAGCACGTATCTAAAGTGCGGTCAGCCTGGCATAAAATTGTGTCAGAACTCTTCAGTCATTCACTTCCATCTCACTCCCTTATACGTATGTTGTAAAAGCCAAATGACTTGTTGAAAATATTAAAGCAGGCACTGTGTGCACTGGTGTTGTTAAAAATGTAATTTAACAAATTCATTATGTGGCCAAAAAAAGTATTAAGCACAAACTATGTCTTGAAAATATGAGAACATGTTCACGTCCCTTAATAATGTTCTGATTTAAAAGAGGACCAGAAAGTCTGCAATATTTGTTATTATAATCACATACTGAGACATATATATATACATTTATTAACTATTTAGCAAGTATTTATTAAGCACTCACTACAAGTGTGGGAACACAAAGGCATACAAGATGATCCCTGCCACTTACTGATGAGGCTTTAAACCCAGGATTCCTTCCTGAAACCTTGTATCCAGCCAAGGTTCTTAAATTTTTCTCTGTCATGGTCCCTTTTGACAGTTTGATGCTGCCTACAGGCCCCTTCTCAGAATGTTTTTAAATTCATAAAGTCATATACATAGTACTGCAAAGGAAAACAATATTAAAAACACATAATTGCAATATGGAAGATACATGACTCTTTACTAACACATTTTATAACAAGATCTAAGGAGACTTTGATCAGTGACATAGGTACTGCAAATACTACGGTGATTTGTTGCCAGCACTTTAATGGAAGAAAAGCTAAATTTCAATACGGAGAAAAATAAAGATGTAATTCTTTTCCCACCCATGTTTAAGAACCTCAATTTTAGTAATGTATCCCTGCTCTAAGTTAATGCCAAAGAACAGCTTCAAAAAAAGTGGATCTTAAAATGTTAGTCCTAAATCTGAATATACTTGCCGTATGTTTTTTCTAATTATTAATATTAATTTTGATAGGCCACCACTTCTTTTCTCAAGTACACCATGTTCTTCTCTGGGGAAAAAAAAAAGGAATCTTTAGAGGAAAGAAATCATATCTGTAAAAGGAACAATGTGCTCTTGTCTGTTTGTTTATTTATTTATTTGTTTATATCCCACCTTGTTCTAGAAAGGATTTAAGACGGCTTGTTCCTGTCTAAATTCCTAGAACCTGGTTAATTAAGTCTTCTGAAAATGTAAATTAAAATGCAGTAACATTATTTGACACATGGGACAAAATTATTATCATCTTTTGAATAATTATGTGATTGGGAATGTCTACATCATATTTATCTAATCTGCAATTAAATCATTTATATATGCAATTAAGTCATTTATATCTGCAATACATAAATTCACATCATCAATAACAGGAAATGTGGCCAATGGCCAAGTTTGTTGCAAGAACAAAATAGCCTGTGTCAGGAGGAAGGGTCACCAATGATGTTCTAATTGAAATGCTGACAAATTAAACAAGGGCATAACTCATATTTTCAGCTAGCAAGTGACACAAAGATTGCCACACTGAACTGGCACTATTTTGTTTACTCTTTTCTGCATATTCTATAGCACACATTTGCCTTGTGGCACCATCACTGTTAATCACTGAAGTAATGGCTTTCTAGATAGTTTCTAATGTCTGTTGGGACAAGTGTCTACTTTATTGGGTAAACCTCAATTAACATTACTACCATAAATTTCCACCTGCAGTTTCACTCCAATTCAAAAAAATTCACTATACACCTAACATGTGCAAAGTTCTTTGCTAAAGCACGTGTGGCAGTAAGACTATTTGTCTACAAACTATAGGGTCTACAAGACAAGTCTCTTTCTTTTTATTATCTAAACAAACAAGTCTGACTCTGAACTCCTTACCTATAAATTCAGTATTAGAGCTCCATCTCCATCTCTCTTTAGGTCATATAAAAATCCAGAAGATTTACATGGTGCCCAGAACATCAGGAACCTCTGAACTATCCAGCCAACATTGGTATTAAAACCAATGGAGTCCTTGAGTTCTGGCAGCTCTCTGATGCCATGTTTTGTGTGGGTCACAGGAGACTTTTCAGAGGATGGAAGGCCCCATTTGATGTCTAGGTCTGGATTCCTGAAGTGCACACACAGCCATTTCCTTGCAAACTTACCACTTCCCCAAGGTTCTGACACCAATTAATGCGAGAGCCTATCCCTTCCCCCTTTCTCTCCTTTTACAACCTTCCTCTTTCTTGCTGCCCTCCACGACATACATATTGTCACTGATGAGTTTAGACTTGTACAGAAGAACAGAGGTGCTGTTGACTCCAGGTAGCTTCAGTGTTCTCCCCCCATGGCAATAACCTCTCCCTCAGATAGGTCCCTTTCCCACTCTCCAGAAAAAGGAATGCAAAACCTTCTTGAGGGGGGAGGTGGGTAAAAAACAGTCATAACAAACACAAATCAATATCTCGATAAATCAATCTGTCCTCCTAGAAGATGTGACTTTGGCCCATAAGGAGCCGGTGAACTAGGCTTTTAAATCCAGACATTCTGAAGTCTGATGAGGCTGAACAACAACAAAAAAACATAATCAAAAGAAGGTTTTAGGGGCTTCCCTGGTGGTGCAGTGGTTGAGAGTCTGCCTGCCGATGCAGGGGACACGGGTTCGTGCCCTGGTCTGGGAAGATCCCACATGCCGCGGAGCGGCTGGGCCCGTGAGCCATGGCCGCTGAGCCTGCGTGTCCGGAGCCTGTGCTTTGCAACGGGAGAGGCCAGAGCAGTGAGAAGCCCGCGTACCGGAAAAAAAAAAAAAAAAGAAGGTTATATATTCCAGTAGGCTGAATTAATATATTTCTTTTCATCTGGTGTTTGGTGCTTATTAAATTCTCAATTAAATTAATAGGTATCTGATAAATGTTCTTTGAGGCTAATAGTAAAAAGCTAATAAATTAAAACTCTATAGAAGTATAATTTTATTACTATTGTTAATAACATGTAACATTTAAGCCTGTGTAAATTAGAATGCTTAGATAATTTTTATATACTAAACTGCATTTTTTTAACATCTTTTTTTGAGTATAACTGTTTTACAATAGTGTGTTAGTTTCTCCTTTACAACAAAGTGAATCAGTTATACATATACATATGTTCCCATAACTCTTCCCTCTTGTGTCACCCTCCCTCCCACCCTCCCTATCCCACCCCTCTAGGTGGTCACAAAGCACAGAGGTGAACTCCCTGTGCTATGCTGCAGCTTCCCACTAGCTATCTAATTTACATTTGGTAGTGTGTATATGTCCCTGCACTCTCTCACATAGTCACAGCTTACCCTTCCCCCTCCCCATATCCTCAAGTCCATGCTCTAGTAGGTCTGTGTTTTATTCCCATCCTACCACTAATCTCTTCATGACATTTTTTTTTTTTAGATTCCATATATATGTGTTAGCATACAGTATTTGATTTTATCCTTCTGACTTACTTCACTCTGTATGACAGATTCCAGGTCTATCCACCTCATTACAAATAACTCAGTTTCATTTCTTTTTATGGCTGAGTAATATTCCATTGTATATATGTGCCACATCTTCCTTATCCATTCATCTGTTGATGGACACTTAGGTTGCTTCCATGTCCTGGCTATCGTAAATAGAGCTGCAATAAACATTTTGGTACATGACTCTTTTTGAATTATGGTTTTCTCAGGGTATATGCCCAGTAGTGGGATTGCTGGGTCATATGGTAGTTCTATTTGTAGTTTTTTAAGGAACCTCCATACTGTTCTCCATGGTGGCTGTATCATTTTACATTCCCACCAACAGTGCAAGAGTGTTCCCTTTTCTCCACACCCTCTCCAGCATTTATTGTTTCTAGAGTTTTTGATGATGGCCAATCTGGCCGGTGTGAGATGATATCTCATTGTAGTTTTGATTTGCATTTCTCTAATGATTAATGATGTTGAGCATTCTTTCATGTGTTTGTTGGCAATCTGTATATCTTCTTTGGAGAAATGTCCATTTAGTTCTTCTGCCCATTTTTGGATTGGGTTGTTTGTTTTTTTGCTAAACTGCATTTTAAAGTAATTCTTTTTTCACTCTTTAATTAGGGACATGTAACAAATGTCACTAAAATATAATACCATCAGAAGCAGAGAAACTTAATGTTTCAGTCTATACAACCTTCCTGAGAATAAACTTGTAATTTCCAGTGACTTGTTGGAAATATTGATGAGAGTTTGTGAATGCTGATTATTCATTTGCAGAGGAAACCAGGTTGCAATCATGTTTACAGAGTGCTTACTCTGAGTTAACTGCTGTGCTAAGTGTCTTATGTAATGATTTTATATCAGCCTTGCCAGAATTCCCACTTTTTAGTTGTAGAAACTGAGGTTGAGACAGGCCAGATGATGCGGCCACCATCGGTGGTGACTGAGGTTGCAGAGTATCGACTCGGAAGGACGTGCGAGGCAGTATTGTTAGTGGGAGCCAGAGCTTTAGGGCGTCATTTGCAGGCAAGCATTCTGTTTCAGCTGAAGAGTAGAGGCTTAATTAGGGTGGCAGTGGCTGACGGAGTTTATAGGGCTAGAGTCACCACACCTGCTCAAGGCATCCACTGGAACCATCATGATCCATGGTCAGAATTTAAGTCCAAGAGAGTCCAATTCTGGAACCCCTGCCTTTAACCACTGAGCTGTACTGAGAGGCATGGCCCATCAGAGATCACAGCTCCCGTCTCTCTTTTCACAGCCTCAGCTCCATACCCCAGGATGTTAATCCCCTCCGCTGTTCCAGGCACTGTGTTGGGCTAGGGACACAGAAATAGAGAAGGTAATCTGTGAGACTGACCTGCAGTGAGGCCCTGTGGGAACTCCCACAGGATGGCGTTCAACTAAGTCTCACCTTATCCCAAATTCTGGGTCATGTTGAAATGTATAATAACATAAGCCATTAAAATGGTTTCTCTTTTCCTCGTTGAGGCAGCCTTGTATCTGGAGCCAGATTGCTCGCGTTCAAATTCTAGTTCATTATCGAGTAGTTATATGACTGTGGGCAATGGACCCAGCTTCCTGGTGCCTCTGTCTCTTCATTTGTACGCTGGGGACCATAGTACTCCCTACCCTGTAGGGCTTTAAACAGATTGATTATGTTTTATCTATCTATCTACTTAATATATATCTAGAAACATTTACATTATCTGATAAACCTGATAACTTAGGTTTGCCTAAGACAGATGGTTTCAGAGTACAGCGGAAGGGATACGTATCTCAGAGTCTTGATTGTCTATCAGTCTGCGCACTGCAGACGTTTAGCGTTTTGAGACCCTGTGCTCGCCTTGGTGTAGCAGCACCAAGAACCTCTTCATACAACACCTGCTTTTCTTCCTTTGAATAATAATAATTTATCCTTCTTAGCAGTTATATGAACTGTCAAATAAACCTAAGTGACTTGAACAGTTACATATCTAAACTTATTTTTACAAGTAGAAAATGACATCCTCGTCACTGACATATGTTGAAAATATTGGCACAAACTTAGGAAGCCACCTGAATCAAACCACAGACCAGAGGAGGATCTCTCCTGGGGAAAAAAGACACCACTTCGCTTTCTGCAAGTCTAGTCCAGCATGAACAACCATTTGCCTTGCTAACGGTCACTGCAAATCAAAAGTGAAACAGGAACTGGAGCCAAGGCAAGGCAACAATTGCTAATTCTATTCATTTATTTAACATTCTGTGCTCAGTACCTACAGCTAATTTCCACAGCCATCTTTGGTTTTTATTAAAACATCCTGAATTCGTTTTTGAAAGGCAGAACAACTTTTCTAACTATCTTGCTAACTGTATCCTATCCTGGAGTGTTCCCATTTTAAAACAGGTGTTGGATTTGTTGGATTATGATAATACAAAAGAAAACTTGTACTTGTCACTATATTTGTATATATTTAGATGTTTTAAATGTTAGAGGTAACTCCTGAGAGAATGGAGCACATTTTTCAAGGTAGCAGTTCAGGTAGCTTGTTGGGAAATATCTATCTATTCTCACTCACAGTGGAGTGAGAGGCAGGTCAGAATTGGAGAGGGGGCTTACAATCTCATGTGGGTACCAAGGAGTCACAGAATAATAGCTTGAAACCACAGGGAGAACTTACAGCTAGAATATGAATGAAAAACCATGGCCAATGTAGAGCAATGGAGGTCAACACCAATGTATTGTCAGTTTTGAGTACCAGACAATAGTAAGCCAGAGATAAGGAGTTTAGTAAATGGAGAAACTGAACAGAAGGCGTGAAGCAAGGTGAAAACGAGGAAAGGAGCTACTGAATGTGTTCTATAAAAGGTCAGAGTTGAACCGTGGTCAGAAAGAGATGGCGGGAAGAGAAAAATCATCTCTCATGGAATTTTGATCAAAGAAGTAGCATATGATTTGCAGTACTCAAAACCAGTCAGCATTAGCTCTGGTGCTAAAGAAAGGCTGCCCATGGGCTTCCCTGGTGGCGCAGTGGTTGAGAGTCCGCCTGCCGATGCAGGGGACACGGGTTCGTGCCCCGGTCTGGGAGGATCCCGCGTGCCGCGGAGTGGCTGGGCCCGTGAGCCATGGCCGCTGAGCCTGAGCGTCCAGAGTCTGTGCTCCGCAACGGGAGAGGCCACAACAGTGAGAGGCCCGCATACCGAAAAAAAAAAAAAAAAAAAAAAAAAAGGCTGCCCAGGGAACAAAGATGAACCCAGAACACCAAGCCTCCTGCATATTGCAATGACCCAACGGTGCCAAGGGTCAGGATTCCTGGGTTCATATGGTTTCATGGGGTGGCATTGTAAGGATGTCCTGAAGGAGGTATTGGTCCAGAATCTAGGGCAGAGTCAAGAGAGCTAAGGAAGGAAGGAAGGAAGGTAGTTCGTTCATTTGGTTGGTTTGTTGTTGGAGGTGGTTTTAGGCAGTTATATAAATGTTAATCTAAGAATGTATGTTGGACAGCTTCTGGGGTGCTTCTCTCTCTGATACTATTTAGGCAAGCGTAGATCCTGAGAATTGAGACCCACATAATTCCCTGTCTGTGAATGAAGGAATGCTAGGGCCATGCATTTTAAAAAAATTCACCTACTTCTTCCAGGAAATACTCTTAGAAGTTAAGATTATGATATAACCAAAGCAACTTACTTCAAGACCCTCTTCCCGCTATACTAATCAATCTCAAGTGATTGTGTCATAATCTATTCCCAACTCATTCAGGCCCCCGCTTTGCAAGTCCCACCTGGAAATCACTCAGCTCAGACCCTAAAATACTGTAAATATCCCTCCCTTAGCTTTGCTTGATTAAAACAAATCAGGGTTGGTTGTGCTCTCCTGGTTTTGGAGTATCAGTCTGGGTTAGAGGATCAGAAACCAGACAGAACCATGAGGCTGACACCTCTGTCAGTGTGGCCTTCGATGGGTGGACATGGGCTTGAAAGAAACTAGAAC
Organism: Kogia breviceps; assembly: GCF_026419965.1. Taxonomy (NCBI): domain Eukaryota; kingdom Metazoa; phylum Chordata; class Mammalia; order Artiodactyla; family Physeteridae; genus Kogia; species Kogia breviceps. The sequence continues at coordinate 73,822,057 of NC_081318.1, forward strand.
AAAATCATTTCCTGCTTACTCTGGACCTCAAAGACCAGTAAGTCTACTTTTAGTTAGTATTTAGACTTATTGGATATTAGTCACAATTAATATCTGGAGATAGAAAATTTAATCACGAAAGTTTTGACTTTGTGTTGAAAGGGCTGCAATGGAACCTCACATGTCCCTCTGAGACAGACAGAGCTTTCAGAATGTCTGCAGATTGTTCTAGCTGCCAGTGATTTTTCTTTCAAAAGGCTGTAGAGATTTTCAAAACCTGATGTTTGTGCAGTGACACCCATGACACACCACATACGACTTAAACCCTCTGTGGCGAACCCTATGAGCTTGCTACCAAAGAAACTATAAATCACGCTCCAATTATGGGACAAGGGCCTCGACTGACTTTTGAAGATACGTCGCTAACAAGTCAGCTGGTTTGGCTAAATGCTGATTGATACTTGTCAAGAGTCATTTTTCTTTGGGTTTCTCGATATTTTTACGTCAATTCCCTTGACTCATCACGGGGCACCATATGCCTTAGAAAGGACAAAACCTCATGGAATTATTTCCCTCTTCAGAGGTTAAAAAGAAAAGTTAACTTCCCAAGTTAAAAAGGAAAAATGGTTCAGGCAGGGAAGATGGAAGGTGCTTTTTCAGAGTAAAATTGGGAAGAAGACAGCAGGAGGGGAAGCATCAGGCAGTCAAGCAGGTGGCCCAGCCAGCAGGTAAGCAGTATGACTTGCCATGCTAATTGATAGGAATTACACCTGTTGTTTCCATAGTTTTAGAAACAGTTGATTTTAGAGATGTGGGAATCTGCATTCATATTATGATAATTCAATGAGAAATCTAGAGTGGAAACTTTGGCCAAGTGATAACCATACTTTGCTGCCTTCTGGGGCTCTTTCTCTGGAGAGTCATAGACATGTTAAAGGCACAGTCTTGAAGACCTAAGCGTTCCTTTGTTCATAAGGAAAAGACTTAACCTACTATTTTCAAAGAAATGTGTCAACGTGCAGAGTAATAAGAGACTTTTATTATAAATAAAAAGTTAGCTATGTAGCCAGTAACTTATATAGTCCTTGAGGTAAAAGATAATATCTGTTCTAAAGCCTAGCATGAGACTTGGCCCATAGTAGGTACTCACTACATAACTGGTGAATGATACAGTTTGCTTTTGCAACTTGGCCCCTTTTTAGTGGACTGATAAAACCTGGAGGGGGAAAAATTACTGTAAAAGAATTGCCTGCGACTCAGTGGAGGCGTAACTATCAGGCACTAGTTGCCTGGAATGTTTTCACTCGGGCTCATTAAGATATAACAGTAACAGAAACGCCATTTAAGGAGTATTAAAAACCCAGGCACACGAACTGGTAACGTCTAGCCTGACATGGGGGCGGGTGAAAGGTTTATGGAACTGCCAGTTAATCAGAATCAGATTTCACCTGTCCATCAGCTTTAGGCAAGAGTTCTGTGACAGGTAGGCTATGGTCACAGATGAGATTGTGAATGGTAGAGGAACAAAAGGACAGAGGACACACCACTTGGCTAGAAGCTACCGAAAAAGCAGATTTTCCTGTACTGGGTTCTGGATAGTGAGGGCAGGTAGGAGCCATGTTTTGCACACATATGTGGGAATATTTGAATGGTAAATTCAATGAATTGAATATGACATATACCCATAATCATGACTGCAGTCATCCTTTTAACACTCTGTGGGATAACAGTGTTAGGCTTAATCAGAAAGAGTCTTTACTCTTTAGAATTACAAAACTCAGGACAGGAACCAAAAAGACAGGCAAAAGAGTTAAAATAACAATACAAACATGAGAAAGCAAGATGTTAAGAATTGCAGGTGTTTAAAGTTGGTAGAAGTTCTTCAGATCACCTAGGGTTGAGTCCCTTGGTTGGAGAGTGACCGGCAAACAGAGAGCTGACTTGGTGACCTGCAGTGCTGATAGCTGAGCCACAGGCTACCCAGGCTAACAGGTGCTGGAGGAAGGACCCATAAGTACAGTATTTGGGTGGGGAGACAGCCATATACACCATGTATACACCAAGTTGAGATCAGTAGGATTTTAGATCTGGGAAAATTCAACTCCTTAGAGTAACCCCGTATCCTCCTGCTTGTTTAAAATGTGAGTGCTTTTCTTATTGTTTGGTGTTGTTTCTGGTGTACCTAACAATGGCCTATTTTACACAATAGATCCTAGAGGTTAGAAGTATGCCTATTTGGCCTTTCAGTTATAGCCTAACATCACCCCTTTGCAATGCCAGGCTGAAAACTGCTCACCTTTTGACAACAAAGGCACCCAGTGAGGAAGCTAAAATGAGTATGGTTACAGATATGTGAAAACATTTTGGTTGATGTTTTTACTTTAAGGCATTTCTATTGATGAGTCATGAAGAGGTATTAATCTCTCCTGAGCACACAAGACGATGGCCAGCACCGGAGCCCCACTTTACAAATCATTTTGCCATTAGCCTGAGCAGCTCTAACACATCAACAACCAGGGAAAGTGCATTTACTTTAAGGTAGAATATTTATTTTGGATAATGGATTATTAAATAGATATGTATCATTTATCTCTGCAAGTCACTTTATTGAGAATGATTTATAGCACATCAACAGCCATTGCAAATGCATTTGCTCTCTTTTGAGGACCGCTAATTTTATTATGAATGGCTTACTAAGCAGAGAGAAACCAACTGCAGAGGACCTGCTTTCTCGGGGCTACAATGTTTTACAAGGGTTGCCTTAAAAATATTTTGGAAATTACTTATAAATCTGTTCTTGGCAAAATATCCTGAAGTCCAATTAATATTCCAACTCCATGGAGCCATTCCGAGAAAGAGGGTCCCTATGAAAGGGCCTCTGAAACCTGGTATCCTTTACATAAAACGATAGCCATGTACTCTGACACAATTATATTAGGGAGACTTTGATTCCTCACCTGAAATGTCAGTAAAAATTAGACTATTTATTTATTAGAATTTGATTGACATTAGGGAAGTTTCATGGCTGAGAATGAGAAGGAAAGAACACCGCTAGCTGATCTCGAACTTTTCTGTTCTTGCCGCCCGAAGAAGTCATATTGCTTGCCATTCAAATACAAGATGGTCCATTATGTGTAAAAATTGCAGAAATGGATGTGAAACACAACCTTGGTGATAATAACTTGGGTTGGTTAAAAAAAAAAATGACTATTGAGAGTATCTTTAGTACCTTAAGGTACATCTAAATGCAAAATACAGATTCTTGGCTACTGCAATATAATACTGTCAGATTTTTTAATTTCAGAAAGGCTAAACACTGCCAAGTTTTGAAGGTCTGCATCAAGGATACTGACATAATTTTCAAAGTCACAGTAATACCACAGCACCTTCCCTTGACATAAAACCCAGGGGGTTGACACCAGCACCTCTCTCCCTAATCTATCCCGTGCATAACAATGCTGCCACGGGGCTCTCCTGAATATTTGCAACTGCAGGGGCAGACGTGGGTTTTGCAAATGAGGTGGGGGTGATGTATTTTATTGCCGATGCTGTTTCACCTGTATTTAGTCCCACTGACTTGGCAACCCAGGCCAATTGTCCTTGTTATAGCCCCTGTGTATTTCTCCCCAGAGCACTCTCACAGGGGGAAGACGGGAGCGTGGCTCGTACTTAACTGCCAAGCTGAATGGCTCTGTAATGTAGCTTCAGTGTGGCATAAATTAAGCTGTCATTTTTTTGGCAGCAAGTGCAGAGAGGCGATTTGCCTGTACTGTAACATTTGAAACAACAATTTTCTGGCTCCGGTACTGACTGACAGTTCTGTGTGATACATTCTCAACGTGTGTGCTTCAGGGCTGCAGCTGGAAACTGCCTTCGGGACAAGGTATTGTCTCTATTAGCAAATCCTGACTGCGGTTGCCCTAACTGTAGACATTTCCTGACTTCTGCCACCACTCAGCCGGAGGAGGCTGCCACCAGGCCGGCAAAAGTGGCACTGGAGATCTATCAGCCTGAGCAAGGGACTTCAGCATGATTCTCGTATGCAAAAAATGGTCTTTTATCATGAAAATCAGATTGCGTGTTCCTGTGTGCTGGCTCTAACTGTGCAAAGCCTTTTACAAATAGGGAGATTTCCCCAAGCTGGGCCAAGGTTTCATGGGCAGGAAAGACTATTGGATGCTCTGAGGGCCTTCCCGATGTGGAGCGGGAGGGCAGCTACAATTCCGTTTCCCAAGCTGCAGGGTAGCTACGGGTGCAAAAGCAGAATGTTGATAAAGGTAATGAGGGGTATCAGCAGGAGGGTCTCCGGAGGGACCACAGCAAACTGCTGTTTCTTTAAATGTCCTCCACCCCCTATGCCGCCCCCCACAGATGACTATAAAGCAATATGGGCACCACTCCTTGCCAACTCTCTTGAATACACGTAAAGGGCAGAAAAGGTTACCTTGAAAGCAGTCAAAATAAAACTATAATCACATCAGTCAGGATGCAGCAGGGAGAAAGAAGTTATGTTAACCCTGAACTTGCTTGCAGAGTTGCAGCTAGAGCACTGGAAGGTTGCTCCTCAGATCAGAGCGAAGGCTTTCACCAGTTTGGTTAAGCAAGATTGCACCTAACCTGCTCCCAGAGTGTGTCTTGGTCACATTTTGAGAGCTCTTCAAGGAGGAATCCATGATTTCCTTGAGTCTGCATAGTCAAGCTGTTTTGCCGAGTAACTTGTTCACAGTCAGTAGATGCTCTGTTGTATAAAACTTAAGGCTTTATCTGTTAGTTTTGCTAATTCTGTTTGGTGCTATCATCAGGGAAGATAGAGAACATGTCATAAGCATTCCTCATAAAATAACATTTAGAGGCTGTCTGTTCTCAGTTTCAAATATCTAGCTTGTGAAAGAATCATTTATTTGTCCAAACAGCAAACACAAAATGTTTGCTATGGGTCAAGCACTGTCTTGGAGACAGAGATAAATTGCAAATTAAAATTCAAGCCCTCCATTTATAGCCAAAGGCATACCTTCCTTGCCCACCATTTCCCACCACTGTCCAAGCTCACATCCATGATGCTGGTCATACCTACCTCCTCACTAGCTAGAGTGGCCATGTTTTCTCTTACTTTCATGTCCTGGCTCAAGTGACTTTATTTATGGGAAATGACCACGCCACCCACTTCTCTTCCTGATTAACTCCCAGTCCAGAAAGGAAGTCTTCCCTGACCAAATCCTGCAGCGTAGTCAGGGTTAGACATCTCTGTTCTTGTTACTTGAGGATCTTGTGTATATATCTCTTTCAAATTTTAACTGTCTTTTATCTGCCTATCTCTAAAGTTACACTTTAGGTCTTTTATGCTGGGGACTGTACTTTACTCTGTAACCCTGCCACAATGCCTGGTACATTGTGATAGGTATTTAATAAATATTTCAGTAAATGAATGTATACATTTATGGTTATTGTTCTCAGGATACATTCACAAATCTTAAATGCCAAATAATAGAAAAAAAATCTCTGATAATGGCTCACTTTTTTAATTGGGGAGAAAAAAATTACTATATAGGTAATTCTTGTTATATTTCCTTTATGATATTCTGTCAAAAGTGTATTATGTCCCTACATTACTAATCCATGTTCAGTCTATGGTCAACTAGCTTCTAAAGATCTTCCTGCTGTGCATAATATTCTACCATTCTCTAGAGCTTATTTCTGTAATTTGCTGAGCTATGGTCATCCATATTGAATTTTCATTCTGCTTATTCTAAGCCATATAACGAGCTTGTCAAAATCATTTTAAATTCTCAGGCTAGATGTGAACATTCTGTGTTTTCTCTGCCCATGACAGGATAAGGCAAGGATAATATATGTGAAATAAGAAGATCCAAAACCAAAATGGGTAAAACACTCCTCAGGTTCTGAAGTCAGCCTGTGGCAATGCCGTGTTATGAAAACTGGCAGTGAGGAGAGAACAGAGACTTGGGTTCTGGTCTCCAATTTAGCATTTACAAGCTGTGACTTTGAGCAAGTCACATAACCATTTTATACTTACCCTACATACATATTTTTGTGCAATTATTAGTGCTGTAGTAATGCATATCAAAAACGATGTGAAAGTTAGGAAAGATTAAGTGAGAGAGTATTTTTGTTACTCTTAAATCTTCAGCAACCATACAGATGTGCAACCAGTGGGAAAATAGTCTCTGCTAATTCTCTGCCTGTTTCTCTATATCCTTCTCCTCGTGATCATCTCCATAACATTGATTAATTACATACCTATTCTATGAAAATCACTAAACAAAGCTCTATAGTAACCTATTAACCAGCCAGCCAAACAGTGAGAAAAACCTCCCATTATATCTTGCCTTAAAAAACTTATGAAACACTCACATAAGAAAAGATAAATTGAAAACGAGGGTCTATACCTGGGGTCCCCAACGCCCCCGGGCCGTACAGCAGGAGGTGATCTGCGGGCAAGTGAGCGGAGCTTCGTTTGCCGCTCCCCATCACTCCCCATAGCTCGCATTACCGCCCGAACCATCGCCCAACCACCGTCCATGGAAAAATTGTCTTCCACAAAACTGGTCCTTGGTGCCACAAAGGTTGGGGACCACTGGTCTGTACGATAAGTGCCAAGTGAGCATTCCCCAAAATACCTCCTATCAGAGGTGTCTGGGATAGCTTCAGGCAATGTTATTTGAACCCAGACTTTGACATTTTGATTGAAATCTAATCAGTGGAGGGGAAGAAAAAGGGTGTTTCCAAGGGGAGGAGATGATGTGTACCAAAGTTCAGAGGTAGAATTTGTACACCCATATCCATAGCAGTATTATTGACACTGCCAAAATGTGGAAACAACCCAAGTGTCCATTGACAGATGAATAGATAAACAAAACGTGGCATTTATATACATGGAGTATTTTTCATCCTTAAAAAGGCAGGAAATTCTGACACATGCTACAGTATGAATGAAACTTGAAGGCATTATGCTAAGAGAAATAAACCAGTCACAAAAAGACTAATACTGTATGATTCCACTATATGAAATAACTTAGAGTAGTCAGATTCATAGAGACGGAAAATAGAGTGGTGGTTGCCAGGGGCTGAGGGAGAAGGGAACGGTAGTTATTATTTAATGGGTATAGAGGTTTAGTTTTGCAAGATGAAAAGAGTTCTGGAAATGGATTGTGGTAATGGTAGCCCAACAATATAAATGTACTTAATGCCACTGAACTGTATACTTAAAAATGGTTATAAAGGTAAACTTTACATAATGTGTATTTCAACACAATTTTTTAAAAGTTCACAGTTAGAAAAGTGTAATTTAGAAAAAAAAAAAGAATAATAGATGAATGTGGCAACACTGGGCCAAGAAGAATGAATATTGATATTAGACCATTGGGTTTGTCTATGGTGGGGCCAGATTGTAAGAGTTCAGGAAGAGAGTGAATGGTGCGAAAATGGAAATAACATCACTTGCTTAAAAAGTTTGACCATGAATCATATTTCACCTACTGTTATGATTAAGTTATTGGAAAGCTTTGGAAAGTATTTTTAGAGTTAAGAGATACTATTACCAGGCTTCCCTGGTGGCGCAGTGGTTAAGAATCCACTTGTCAATGGAGGGGACCTGGGTTCAAGCCCTGGTCCAGGAAGGTCCCACATGCCATGGAGCAACTAAGCCTGTGTGCCACAACTACTGAGCCCACGCACCTAGAGCCCATGCTCCGCAACAAGAGAAGCCACCGCAATGAGAAGCCCGTGCACAGCAACAAAGACCCAACGCAGCCAAAAATAAATTTTAAAATAATTTAATTTTTTTTTAAAAAAGAAAGAAAAAAATTCCAAAAGAACATAAAAAAAAGAGATGCTGTTACCAAACTAAGGTCCAGCTGCTTGCCGCTCAAAAGTCAATACTTGAGAGGCAAGTGTTAGTAGAAAGGAAAGATTGCTTTATTCAGGAGGCTGGCAACCAGGGGCGAAGGTAGACTCATGTCCAAAAGCCAACTCCCCATTGCTGATAAGGGAGCAAAAGCTTTTAAAGGGGGAGTTTCAGGGGTGTACAGGCAGAACGGGGGCTACATGTCTCATCTGTCTGTTAGTTCTGACAACCATCCTGAAATTAGTCCTGTGATGATCTGATCAGCATCATCTTGATTGTTTTAAGTACAATTAGTCTTTAGTTCCAGGGTTGAGTTGTTCCCATTTCTCTGAGGCCAGTTCTCAGAATTGTGGCAGCTTACATCATGGCTACAATCTGGTCTGCACATAGTTAACTTCTTCCACCTGATGGGGGTTCCAGTATCTACAAAACAGCTCAAAGGCTATGGCTCAGAATATTATCTATAGCCCTTGAGGAGGAAGTAAATGTCCTTGACTTCGTTTAATGACTCAACTATTATTTGGTCTTGTTTGACTGCTTTCCTTTGCTGCTGCATTTTCTCACTTCTCTGATTAAATGTAGTCTTTGGCTAAAGTTTTTCTACAGACAAAAGGCAGGTGGAAGACATGGGGGGATGGGGGTCTGTCCTGGGAAGGCCCCATAGGGTCCTGCTCTGTTTCTATACTTTTCAACCAGGGATTGAAACCCGGATTCCAGCTTTGTTTTTGTAAGTAGCTGTGTGCATTGGTCAAGAAACTTAGCTCTCCTGGGTTTTTCTTCCTCCTTCTGAAAGGTTCCCTACTTCTTAATATGAAAATTGTACCCTAGATTTGAAGATGTGGTTTAACATTCTGAACGGATTAAAAAATAATGACTTTGTTTTTCTGAAAAATCAAAACCAAAGCACCACTAACCTGCACATCAGACAGGAACACGAGCTAATGCAGATTGAGAACTTGCACTGGGCCGGGTATCTCTGTAAGCACATTACATGTATTAACTGATTTAATCCTCCCACAATCCTGCCAGGTAGGTTTTATTGTCAGTCGCTGTTTACAGATGATGGGGCTGAGGTAGGCGGAGTTCTGAAAATTACCTGAGGGCATATAGTTAGAACATAGTAAAGATGCTCAGTCTGAGGCCAGAATCTCAGGGAGTGATCAACCCCATACAGTCATTCAGCATCTTCATTTACTTACCATCTTGTTCTGAATAAAAGAAATACCCAAACACCCAACATCACTTAAGCTTTTTGAAAGCAACTTGACTTCGATTTTTTTCTTTCAAGGATCCCTAAAGAGCCAAGAATCCCATATTGGGAATTCTCTAAATCCTTGCTCCTTGAAGTGTGTTCTACAGACAAGCAGCATCCGTATCACCTGGGAGCTTGTTAGAAATGCAGGAGCTCAGGCCCGATCCCAAACCTACTGAATCAGAATGTGCATTTTAACCAGATTCTCTGTGATTCATGTGCACACTGAAGTTTGAGTAGCATGCATCTAAGTGCTCTCTAGTCCCTTCCAGCTCTCTAGTGCCATGATCCAATTTCCTTTCCTGTTCTCTCACCACACTGACTTGTCCAGCAGAGTTTGCTCTGCAGAATTCGTCCAGGATTACTTAAGTTGCCACCCAATATCTTGTGCTCTCTTATCAACTGAGGAATTAAGTCATTTCCATGAAATAAAATGTGACCTCTATTGATTTTTTTGCAGCCCTCCACTTCTGAACTTGACTAAATGTTGTCTCTTTTCACCCATAATTGGAAACACAAGTCTGTAACGGCAAAAGGCTCACCCATTTCTTGGGGGTCCTGACAGGCATGTGTGGAGGTCGCTTCCCTATCACTTACCTTCACATATTTTGACACTTTCTCATACCTTTATTGCCTGCTGACGGAGTTACTGCAAATCCCCTTCCAGCTGGCCCTCCGCAAACTTCTGTCAGCAGGTTTACTGTATTCAAATGGCTACTGCCAGTCAGACAGCATCACCTGCTCAAACACTCACTCAGACTGACTTCTGGAGATCAGCTTTTCAGACCAATGGGAGACACAGTTAAGACTCCATGCTGCTGAGAGATGCTGTCCTGATCCTTTTCTTTTGGACTCTTAAGTCCCCATGTCATGGAGCTATGAGTCAGGAGCAGCCTTGAGTGGAATTTGTGAGGCATTCTCCCTTCCCACCTGCTTTTAAAGTGAATTCAAAAGATGTGGCCATTTGGTGACGGTTCATGTTACTCACAGGTTTCTAGGCTGCGTCGGTTTTTTTATGAACTAGCTTAGCATATTTATTATATCCACATTGAGTAGCATCGTTATAATTAAGCACCTGTCACGATTTCCATTATACGCCCCGGTTTTAAGGGACCTAACACGCAGCCATAAATTTTACTTTTGACTGAAATTTGGCGTGCCTGACTCCAATGCCTAATCACACTTTTCATTAAAAGCATAAAATTATACTATGCTTCCCAAATACTAGTTTACTCATAATTCTTTTATGTTCAGAGGAAAAAGGATGCAACTTCTCCACTTCAAAATGGTCATCAATGTTTTTTAAATTAAAAATCTAAATATGATAAACTGGAACAAAACTATGTTATAGGGCATAAGAAATTTCATAACATGATTGATTTATAAACCTGAAGCTGTTATATTTTCAAGAATCAGCAGTGATGGTTACATTAAAAGCAACAATTTATGTGCTTATGTAATTATATGTAAATAACCTAAAGAACTGTATACTCTAACACATTTGAGGCAATTATGTCCAGCAACGTACCATATATATATGGCTTTTTCTCAGTTTGGTGGGGAGGGTTAGAGAGAGATGACACATGAACATGCCACTTTTGTGGCTGAATTTCCAGATGGGTAAATATATCATAACACAGCCTGAATATGAAAAAGGAAAAGCCACCAAGATCCCCATTTATAATGAGAAATATTCCTCAGGATAAAATACTGTGGCTGACTGAATAGTAGCCCCCCAATGATGTCCATGTACGAATCCCCGGAACCTGTGAATATGTTACCTTAAGTAGCAAAAGAGACCTTGTGGATGAGGTTAAGTTAAGGATCTTGCAATGAGAAGATTACCCTGTAATATCCGATGGACCCAATGTAACCAACAGGGGTCCAGACAAGAGCAAGGCAGGAAGGAGTCAGAGAAGGAGATGAGACTGAAGCAGAGGGTTGAGTGATATGGGGTCACGAGCTGAGAATGTGGACACCTTTGAGAAGCTGGGGAAGTCACACAAGTGGATTCTCCCTTAGAACCTCCAGAAGGAAGGCTGCCCTGCTGACACCTTGATCTTAAGGCTTCTGACCTCCAGAACTATAAGAGAATAAATTTGTGTTGCTTTACACCCATAATTTTGTGGTAATTTGTTACCGTGGCAATAGGAAACTAATAAAAATACTTTAGGAAACTAAAGTATCAGGGAAGAAGACAGATCAAGTTCATTATTTTTAAACTTTTAAGAGCTGCTAGCGTCTCTCAGAAATGTAAAAGGAAATGCTTTGGGAAAGCTATTTATTAAAAATTTTTGAACTATTCTTCTTTCTCAATGATCAATGTTTCAGATGTCCCATTATTATTACCAGTAAACCTAATTCTTATTGCTCTGGTTCAGGAATAGGGTATTAAATACCTGGGATCTTCCTCCCAAAGTAATGGATGCTGGTTTGTATACTGTGTTGCTGGGCTGTCCAGCTTGACTTATTGCTCAGTGCAGACTCCTTTATCATTTGGGAGGATACTGGAAGCATTTTTAAAAGGAATCAGCAGGAAGGTTTGGGCTTTACAGTCATGTGAAACTATGGTGTTTAGCTCTCATTACCTTTTAAGTAAGCTGCTTCTGATAACGCATGTACGGCTAAGCTCAGTTTATTCAACTCTACCTTCCTAACAGGTGCATCTTAGACCCGGAAGCCCAATCCCTGTGACTATCTCCTTCAGCCAAGAGGAAATTGCCAGTCCTCTGCTCACCTGTGTGAGAGGGAGAGCGCCAGGAATGCAACAGCTTCCGACAGAACACTGGTGCGCAGGTCGTCCTGGGTGTGAGATCTCATGCATTTGCTTCCTTCTCTGAATAGTGTTAACAGATAATGTGCTAGGTGTTCAGCTAGATAGATGACCAGATTATAAAATCTCTGAGTCATCAAACTACCCTAACTCGGCTTAGGCCCCCAAAAGCGCTTTCCCAACCTTGTGTATTGCACTAGCAATAATACCACATAGGTAGCAGTAAATTATATCCCTATACAGCCTGAACCCTTGCAACCCAGCTGCAGAAGGAAGCTATTCATGCCAGCACTGATGCTCCCTTAAAGGGTGCCAGAGCCTCTGGAGGGCTGGGATCATCATCCTGCATGTCCATCCCTGAAGACTGCATCCTGAGTCACACACAGTGATAGAGATCCAGGTAAAAAAATGTTTGCAGATATATAACCATGTAAGAATGCCTCTACCCCCCCTCCAAAAAACAAACAACCCCCCCCAAAACACAACATGCTCAAAAAGGAGATCTGCCTCTTTTTATGGCTTTATTATGTGTTTCTAAATTCTATAAGTAACCAAATGGGACTCAACAACTCTTTCAAACCATAATGGGGCCATTAGATTATTTTTACCTGGCTTTGTACTAAATGGATCCCTAGGTAGCTGAAAAAGAACTGAAAATTGAACTGAAAGCATATGGGGGCCTGCATTCGAAAACCCTGGGCACCATTTGCACATTATGTACCAGCTCTTATCCCTTTTGTCCTTGTAATAGGGTTATTTATGTATGCATCTAATCTCTACTCCTGGACCGGAAGCATCTAGGATCTGGGTATGAATAGGTACCTAGTCATTGCACAATAAGCATTTATTGGAAGACAGAGAGGGGAAGGGAGGGGGGGGGAGAAGTAGGATGGCCCCTTCCATTTGCCTCGTATATTTCCACCAGATAAAACAGCAAATGCACTTGACATTTGGTTGCCGGGGCCAGCACTCCTGGCTCTTCTGTTTCCGTCTCCATAGGTCAGGAGGAGGTTGGCACCTGGAACGCCAGATGAGGCTACAGGAGGAGGAGAAGCCTGGACAGTACTGAGTTTATGGTTTCACGAGTAATCCTGATGAATATGCTGTGGGCTCCCCTCCCCATGGGTTCAGAAGCATCTCTCCAGGAGGTTTGCCCCCCATAGGACGACGCTGGTAGAGACCACAATGCCAGTTTGCCTGCTTCCACGCTTCCATTGTCCCTTGCACGGCTTCAACTATGAGTAGCTGTTATTTAAGGTAATTGACCCGAAAGCGCACATTTCAAGCATGTTATCTCCCATCTGGTAACTGCAGGACTTCTGTCCCTACTCAAGAATCTCTGGGCTGTCTTGCATGTGCTGGTAAATCAGACTGAGCCAAGGCTCCTTAGAACCAAGGTTCCCCTTCCTTAGGAATTCGATCTCCTCTGGACCAGGGCAGTTCTCTCAGGCTGCCTCTGACCTCCGGCCTTACCTGGTCACAGTTTCATCCTCTGAGGTTGTCGGTATCCTGGACAAAGTGTCTGCTGATTCCAGGGAGTTCTGTCATGCCCCTGGGTATCCTGAGGCTGGCAGCTGCTTTTGCCAGGCAGAAGATTAGAGATTGAGGTTAGGCAAAAGGGGCAAGCTGATTCCACAGCCCTTATCTCTAGTTATATCTTCTTCATCTTTGTGGACTTTGTGGCTGGTCTTTGGATTCCACATAGCAAGAGGTGGTGGCCCCTGACCTTGTTTAGGGTACCCCCTCCCCCCATTCCTGATTGTGGAAGGCAGAGTATTGATTCAAAATTCAATACAAGTTTCACTTGAGGTTGTAAGTTATGATGGTTGCCTGGCAAAGCTCTAGCTGGTCCCATGCTCTTCCCTCTTCCTTTTGTTTGATGGGCATCCTGGATTTTTCAGATTCTACTTCAGGAATTTTTTCCAGATTTACCTGAGCCATTTCGGAGGAGAGAGTACCATTTTGCATCCTTCACCCCTCCCAGAAAGCCCAGAGGCAATACTCTGGTCCATCAGGAAACAATACTCTGATCTACCAGGAAACTACTCTTTTTTTAAAATAAATTTATTTATTTTATTTATTTATTTTTGGCTGTGTTGGGTCTTCGTTGCTGCACGTGGGCTTTCTCTAGTTGCGACGAGCGGGCGATACACTTCTTTGTGGTGCGCGGGCCTCTCACTGCAGTGGCCTCTCTTGTCGTGGAGCACAGGCTGCAGGCACGCAGGCTCAGTAGTTGTGGCTCACGGGCTCTAGAGTGCAGGCTCAGTAGTTGTGGCTCACGGGCTTAGTTGCTCCGCGGCATGTGGGATCTTCCCAGACCAGGGCTCAAACCCGTGTGCCCTGCATTGGCAGGCAGATTCCCAACCACTGCGCCACCAGGAAAGCCCAGGAAACTACTGTCTTGGATGCAACAAAAACAAAATGGCAGTAGGCTTGTTTCACTGAGTCTCAGCATTTTGCCTTTTGGGGCTAGGAGTTGCTTCCTCTAATCACAGCAGCCTCTAACTGCACTGGACTGAACTCTGAGAGACGCAGTGGCTGGCTGCTTTGAGCACTGAAGGACTGGCAGGAACTTTTGAGACTCTTTCAGACAGAATGTAGTTCTCTCTTAAGCCACTGACAGTAGTAGTGATTGAGTGTAGTTCTCTCTTAAGCCTCCCCTTCCTCTGGGAAACTGGAATCCCGCCCCACAGCAGGTTCAGAGGCTAACAATGGGACTTATTCAAGGCTGGCACCACCTACACTACATCTTGTGGCAGGGCCCTTGTGAAACAAGGTTTCTAACCACCATGTCTGGGGAGACTTGCCCCCTGCCTGCTGCTAAGTGTTAGGACAACACCTGAGAGGCCGGCCATACATATGAACACCTGACTAACCTGTCCTTTCTCATCCCGTCCGCCTGGATCACCTGCACGGGCATCAGGCCCTCCCCCTACCACCTTCTCCTTGCCCCTTCTGAGGCCAGCCATGCTGGCCCTTCTGTGTGACCTGTGCCAGCCAGTGCTCCAGTACTTTCTTCTTCCTCAGTTTGCTGAATACACTTCCTCTCCATCCCACCCTACGAGAGGGCACGCTCAGGGTCAGGGACATGCCCACGTTCAAGGTAGAGGGGGGCTGTCATTACAGATGAGGATTCTAGCCATACCTGCCACCAGCTGCTTCATTTTCTCCAGAAAAAGGTTTACTCTTGGAAATTCTCTAACCAATGGAGAGGAATTAAGGATAATTTTCTAGGGACCCTTCTCCTTTCCTTGTATTTTCCTAGAGATAGAAGGAAAATTGACACACTCGGCAAGCTCTGGAAGGCTACCAGGTATTTTCTTTTCTCCTGAGTATTCAGACAAGCACTTTCTATGCCTGAGGAGGAGTTTCAACAACCAAATCAATTAGCTCTAATCTCTGGGGCAGTGGTTAATCCCTGGTACACAAATGGATGATCCAGGATTCAAATAACCCCAGAGAAACCCCATAACATGTAACTCAGACAACCCTGGGCCTCCCAGGGGTGTTTCCAGTGTACCCTCCTTGTGACTGAATCCCAGATTTCTCTAGATCTTTAGCCCACATCTAGGTTACTTTAAAACTTTGATCCATCCCACCCGCTGAGTTTCCTCCTCCTCCCTGCAAGTTTTTTTGAACATTCCAGAGAGAACTTTGCATTGATGACCCCACTGCCATCTCTCATCACCCGCCTCCTCCCCAACTGATTCTGAGCCATCCCCTTGGAGCCACAGCTTGGCCACAGAAGAGCCATGGTTCACTGTTTCCACTCCCGCTGCTGTCAGAAGCCCACCCAGGATCCTGCTCTACTTTGTGAATTCAGGACAGTGCCCTGCCGCCATGGCCACTGCTGTTATTACTTTGATCCCAAGTGTAGAGGGCTGAAGGCAGCCTCGCCTCAGTGGCGCTGTAAGAGGGGACTCGCTGTTTCCCTTTGTGTGTTATGCTTTGCTCGGAGGGGTTCATGGCAGTGAGCTCAGTACCCTGAAATATTAAGAAGTATGAGTGGGCTTCTTTGTGTTTACCTATAATCTGCAATAGTAATAACTCCAGAGTAATAATAGTAATAATCGCTAACATTTACTGAGGGCTTATCACTCACTGTTCTAAATGCACTTTGCATGCATTTACTCATTTCGTCTTCACAAAGACTCTGTGAAGTACCTTCCATTACTACCACCCGCATGTTACAGACAAGAAAACGGAAGCACAAACCAGTGAAGAATAGCCGGAGGTGGACAAGGAGGAAAGGTGGTCCTGGAACGTGGCTGTAGAACATGCGTCCTTAATGGCCATGCCATTCTGCTTCACACGTGCATGTGCCAGCTGGCTGGAGCATAGAAAGTTTCATGGAAAACCAGCATGCGCCCCCTCACTCACCGTGTTCTCCTTGGAGGAATACAAACGGAGGCCAGGTGCCAGCCATCATGCCTCCCCACCTCCCCTTCCCTTGTCTTGTTTCTTCCCTTGCCTTCTTTCTTAAGTGGCTCAGATTCCTCCTTTGCAATTTGACTCATGCTTCTCCTCCCCACCTTCCACCCTGCTCCAGGGAGTAAGACATGACTGTGTTCTGGAACCTCAAACAGACACAGCTTGAGGACTTTTCAGAGAAGCCCCTTGTTCTCTCAGTAAATTAGTGGATGCATATAGGTGGGGGAAAGATAATGTTTGCCTTCCCAGCCAGATGTCCCTGAATCCCTACCTCAGCCAACCAGGACCTCCCTCATAAAAATAAGGATTATTTCATTACTATTCCCTAAAAAGCAAACTGCAAATCTTTAAAGTCAAATTTCTGATAAGGTTTTTGTCAGAGTGATTATTTTTCTTCTTCTACGAGATATTATTGAGGAAAGAAGTTAAAGAAATTAAGAGCAATCCAGACCATTTAGGAGAACTTGGCCAAAACAACTCATATTTCCCACTTTTGCACTATTCTCATCAAACATGATGACAAGATCAAGTAACTATAAAGGACTTGGCATCACCATGGTCCAGTGCAGCTGGTTGCACAGAACTGGTCTAAAAATGAAATGATTCTTCTATTGTTTGCCTGTTACTCACTTCAGATAGAGAATACAAGCGCAAATGCCCTTCTTCTTGGCTTGCAAGTGATGTCACTTGCATGCAGCTTCCCTGCATGGCCTCTTCCCCCCTCCACAGCCATCTCCAATGCTGTCTCCATTTGCTTTTTCCCCTATACTATTTTGCATTCAAGCACATTAAATGCAACCCATGTTATACAAGCCATTATTTATTCTCGCATAGAAACACTGTAGGTCACCCACCACATGCTAGAGAGAGAAAACCCATCAACAAATAGGCCCTTTCCATTCAGCTTAATTGACATTTCCACTGTCTTTAACTAGGGTCTCTGCATAACAGCATATACCAGAAAGGATGTGGCAAGAACACCCATTGGCTGCTGCCGGGCTTAGCTTCTATAATTGAACGCCATTTGCCCAATGCCGAAGGGTTTTCTGGGCGTGTTTCCCTCCTTTGTCAATGCTAATGCAATGCC
Organism: Kogia breviceps; assembly: GCF_026419965.1. NCBI lineage: Eukaryota > Metazoa > Chordata > Mammalia > Artiodactyla > Physeteridae > Kogia > Kogia breviceps. Next base: position 73,839,443 of record NC_081318.1, read on the forward strand.
AAGTGATAAAGATGCCCTTTGGCATTCAACACTCTTAGCCTTTAATAATAAACACTTTCTGCATCTCAAATTGCTGCTATACATGAACAGGTTTTAGTCAACCTCTGAAGTGAATATGTACCTTCTCATTACAGGGCAACGGTGGTGAGAAAGCAATTCACTAAGCCATAGGGTTGGCAATCACCCATATTTTCTGCTATGAGTAAATAACTTCAATTGATTTAATCATAAAAGAATAACAGGAAAACTACATTGATTTCCAAATCCCTAATGTGAACATCAGACTCTATTGACCAGGCTGCGTGCAAGGAGGTTGTAGCCATTTGTATGAACTCAAGAAACATCAATACTTGATCATTACTCCAACAAAAAAAATGACAATTTGGGCCTATTTCAAAATGGATTGAAGTAATATTATGCAGGGTGATTGGGCAATCTAGGGTGATATAAGTGATAATACGCTGCAGTGTTCATTAGGTTAAAAAGAACAAAATCCATAAATTCTGGTGAACAGTTCTGTTAATTGTAACAGGTCATTCACCTTCTATAGTAACAGTAATAACACACTAGACCTCTATTTCTATTAAAGCAGCCAAATGGTGTTGTCGAAAATTCATTTGTTGCTCATGTAAATTTAACGGCTCAGAAGAGCAGTACATATAGAAAATCTCTATATAAATGGAGAAAAATAGTGTTTGTTTCCCTGACATTGACTGATCGTTTGGGGTTTAGAAGCAAAACCCAAAGTCTTTAGGAGGAACATTAATGTATAAAAATGTGCAAAAAGAAATAAACATACTATTTATTTTAATTCAGGAGAAAGAATGTTGCACTGAGTAGTTAAATGGGTGAACATGTTCTTATAAGTAGGGAGAGGCTGGGACAATGGGGCCTCCTCAGCCAGGACTATCTCAGGCAAAGTGGGATCTGGGTTCACTGTGGAGTGAAGAGGCTGACTGTAAACTCTGCCACTAAAATGCTTTGAAATGCCAAGTATGTCATCTTCCAGTTTAGGGTCTCTTCTTCACCTGCAACATGAGATAATCTGTAACCTTGAAGTCTTCTTCCACCTGTAGAAATCTGACCGCGGACCAAATGCTTGGAGAGTGATTTTTAACGTCATCATTCTTTTACTTATTATTTATTACTAGGAATGCCTCTTAACTATTGATGCTCTCACTACAAACAGTTCCTCCTTTACTATGCTTTACTGAGGCAAACAATGATTATGTTCATGAAACTTCTTGTCTATTGCAGAAAATATAACAGGTGGGCCCTCTCCCATTGAAAAGACCCAAAGCTCTAGATAATGTTTCAATACGCAAAACGTTGGTGAGCGTTGCTCTGAGCACTTACCATGTGGCGAACCTCTTAAGGGACTCAGTGGTCGACTTCGTGGGTGCCTAGCACAAAACCAAGTCTGCCGGGACAGGGAAGCCATGGAAGAAAAGATATCTGCCCTCAAGTAGCATACATTGTTGTTAGGAAAATGAAATTAACACACAAAAGAATTACTGAATCATATGTGAGAGTAAATAAGTAACTCCCAAATTTAGTTTGAAGAATATGCCGTAGAATTTAGAAAAGGCTGAAGTCAGTGAGAATTGGATTATTCAGCAAAGTAATGGTAACAAAAAGGAAGCGTTATGAATTGTTGTGTTTCTCTAAACATGTGGCACAGAAGACAATTTTAGGCATAGATAGACACTAAGCATTAAGAAACATTGAACCATTTTATGAGAAAGTTATTCCCCTTTCAATTCCTTTAGTTATGCTAGTAAGGCTTTACCATCTCTATTACATTTTAATTTTCCTTTGTAAGAGGAAGAGAAAATAGACCTCCAGAATAGAAACTTTGGTTGGCAAAATTATCACCTATGAGTTAATAATATGGTCGTGTCCCCATTGTATTAATTTTAAGATTATCTTCTACTTGTAATTCCATTAAGTGATAATGGTTTTCCTTTTACAGCTGTGACATAACATTTACACATATATGTGTGTGTGTGTGTGTGTGTGTGTGTATTTTTTTTTTTTTTAGGAGCAGAACAGTTAAGAAAGTATGAAATAAGAAGGGCTATAAGCAGCATACAGATGTGGTCCTGAAGGTGGTATGTGAATGGAAGTTGGGAAAATACTGTTGAAGTAGAAAGAACACTGGCCTTCAAGGTAAAAGCCTGGCTTTCAATCCCCCTTCTGTGGTTTATTAATGGGGACCTTGAGTAACCGCTTACTCTTGCTGAACCTCAGTTTCCTCATCTGTAAAGTTGAGGATGAGATGAACTCCAAGGTCGCCTTCAGCTCACATTTGTATATGATTAAAGGGCTATTGAAGGCTTCTGAGCAGACAATGACAAGATGAAAGTGACATTTAAAGAAGATTAGTCTGGCAATGGCATGAAGGTGAGTTTGGAGAGGAGGGGGCTTGGGGTCGGGGAGGCCAGATAGGTAGCTTCTTCTGTAATCCAGGAATGAGCTGAAAAGGGCCATGGCTCGGACGAAGGTGGTGAGAATGTGATGGATGAAGAGACATAAAGAAGCACATTTCAAAGGAAGATGTGACAGGATTTGGAAACTAAATAGTGAATGGAATCGTAAAAGTGACTTGGGGATTTTGAACCTGGTGAAATAAAAAGGAAACTTTTTGATAAAATATTTATGTTGGAAAGAAGAGCTTGTTTAGTTCTGAAAATCTTGAGCTGACTGCAAGATACTGATACAGAAATGCTCTCGGGACAGATGAAAATACAGGACTGCACTTAGATAAAAAGAATGGTGAAGAACTACAGATTTGGGAGCTTTCTTCATTGAAATGATGAATACATAAATTGCAAGAGAGAATGAAAAACAAGAAAAGCAGAAAGCCTCAAATTGAATTTTGGAGTATGATGCCTGTTATTAAGGGGACAGGAGAAGCAGGAAAGACCAAGAAATGACAAAAAATATAGAATGCTTAGAGTATGAGAAAAACCAGAACAGTTTGGGGTTCTGCAAGCCAAAAGAGGAATCAGTTTTCGAAAGATGAGTAGTACTGAACACAGAAGATCATGAAGGAGGAGCCCTGGAGCAACGACAAATGCTGATCGACATCATCAGTGCCCTTTGCACAGAAAACATCAGAGCAGAAGCAGCTGATTGAGATTAACAAGAGATTAATATTAAGAGCCTGTTGGAAGGGAAAAGTGAAGGCAAAAATATGGAAATTTAGCTGGAAGTGGAAAGAGAAAAATAAGATACTGGAAAGAGAAAAGCTGCCAATTCAAGGGAAGTTGATTTTTTTAAAAAATACACACACACACACACACACACACACACACATACATACAGACACACACACACACACATATGAGTAGACTGCAATGTTTATAACAGAGGGATCAAAGGTTCTTGGAAAAAGAAAGCTAGAAGTTTCTGGAAAATGAAGGGAGATAAGTTGTGGACCTCATATGGTCAGGTCTAAATTATGAACATGGCCACCCTTGAGTCATCAAAGGTCCTCCTAATTAATGTCAAAGAAAGAGGCCTCATGTATATTTCCCCTTCCCCAACACATCTCTACCAGGTTCAGGTGTAAAAGACACTAAAAAATTTAGTCAGTGTTTTCTAGGGTAGACTTTACTGTAGGTTCACTCATCCAAGCACTCCCGAGATCAGCTGGCCCTGAGGTGGGAATGGCCATGCACTTTTCCTATATCACATCTGTGACAACCTGGCTTTCTTCTTCTGATGCCTTAAGCGTGAAGCCTGGGTGCTCACATCGTCAAGCCAGGAATTCTCTTACCACCCAGTATTTTACAAACTGGCTCTTAGCTCACAACCGTTAAATATATGAGGACTTCAACATCTCATAACCCAGAGAGGAAGTCCATTTGCCCCAGATAACTAGTCTGAGGCCCAGCCCTTGCAGTGCCATGAGTTCCCCTGTCCTTGAGTCCCATCCTGAGGTTTGCCCTCCTGTTGAGGACCTGAGATCCAAAATTGCCTTTCATTTCCTGTCTGTAATCCATCAAAACACAGTTCTATCAGTGGCCACTGATCTCCCCCAAAGGATAGAAGAGACATTATCTAACTAAAAAATGATTTACAAAGCGAGAGTGCTTTCTAGAAGGATTTGCATCTTAAAAGAGAGAGAACTATTTGAAGTGGACCCAAATCCACTTTTGAGCAGTCTGAGGGAGTAAAATAAAATGTAATGCACAGCTTGCCAGGAGATGTTTTAAGGAAGTCAGGGATCTTTCTGGATCCTTTGAGTCCCACGGGAGTCTAATATTGCTAAGGAGAAGGGCTGATTCCACCTCATTCGTTCATTCTTTCATTTGTTCAGAAAAATGTTTGGTCAGCTTATATCAAGTGCTAGGCACAAAGTGGCATCCTAGTGGTAAAGGGCAAACAGTCCAGGCAAGGACTTCGTCCTCAGGGTCATGGCCAGCCTGTCAAAGAAGGCAGACGTGTAATTAGGCTATTATATTACACTGCCTCAGAGTTCCAGCCCTGAGACTCTCTAGTGGGGAGTTGTAGACCATTGTCCTGACCTTTCTAGTCCCCCTTCTTCCTATCCCCTGCCCTATAGGTCCTCCTTCACTCCAGTATCCTGCTTCCCCCCATTCTTAACTCCGCCAGGTGCAAGCGTCTACCTGCCCCCATGGCTGGGGTCTCTGAGAAGTCTGGCTTCCACCCACCAGTGGATTCAGCAGCTGGGCACCATCAGTCCACTCCTGGCTCCACCTGGCTTTGGCTTCCTCACCTGCAGACTTTTACTTGTGCTGCTCTTCCTCCAGGAATGGCATTTGCTTATTCCTTTGCCATAGCTCTTACACTGTTTTGCCCTCCTGTTTAGTTAGTTGGTTCCATTTCTACATCTCTCATCAACCTGCAAGGTCAGGGGTCATGTCTCTTTAATCCGCATATCCCCCCTAGCATGTTTGTGTTTTGGGTGATCAATAAATGTTGATTTAATGTGTTAGGAGTCCTCCCTTCAGTCTCAGTTTATAGAAATCCTGTGTATCCTTTCAGGAACCAATTAAATGTTGCCTCTGTCAGGCAGCCTTCTCTGATTGCCTCAGTCTCATAGGATGATCTCTTCCTGCTCAGAATATCTATAGCCTTTGGTTTGAACTACTCTTACTTCCAGTCTCACACAAAGCTTTGTACTGTAAGCATTGTATATATGTGCCTCATCTCTACTAGACTGTAATTTTTTGGAGGGCAGAGGAAATTTCTTCTGAATGTCACCCTGAACATGATATTGCCTGTAGTTGGATTTTAATAAGTATGTACTGAATCAGTGTGCTTGAACAAATGAATGAACTGAATAAATGAAGAGGACAGGAGCTGAGAACCATAGCTGATTCCACCCAAATGCTGCCTTCATTTATGCTTAGATTTCAGAGTTCGATGCATATTTAACATGGGCATGTTTATGTCTTTCAGGTGCCTATTAAAAATAATGATTGTCAGTTTAATTTTCCAAGTAACTGAGGATCACAAATATTCATTGAAGAAAATCTTTTTTTAAAAAATCTATTTTATTGAAGTATAGTTGATTTACAATGTTGTGTTAATTTCTGCTGTACAGCAACGTGAATCAATTATAAGTATATATTCTTTTTCATATGATTTTCCATTATGGTTTATTACAGGATATTGAATACAGTTCCCTGTACTATACAGTACAGGGAATGTACTTAAAATACCTTGCTGTTTATCCATTCTGTAGATAAAAGTTTGCATCTGGTAACCCCAAACTCCCAACCCATGCTTCCCCCACCCCACCTCCACCCCTTGGCAACCACAAGTCTGTTCTCTACGTCTGTGAGTCTGTTTTGTTTCGTAGATAGGTTCATTTGTGTTGTATTTTAGAGTCCACATATAAGTGGTATCATATGGTATTTGTCTTCCGCTTTCTGACTGACTTAGTATGATAGTCTCTAGGTCCATCCATGTTGCTGCAAATGGCATTATTTCATTCTTTTTTTATGGCTGAGTAATATTGCATGAAGAAAATCTTTACAATAAAAGATGGAGAAAGTTCATTGTGATGTCCAGATTATTATATATTCTCTAAAACATTGACCCTTCAAGGGTTGGGAGGTTGTTTAGGACTCTTTTCCTTTATTGAGTTTGAAACAGGTAACTGTACTTCTTTCCCGTTACACTTTCTTTTCTCTTCTCTTACTCGTAATTACTATTGCTATTACTACAACCAGCAGCCTTCTCCCTTCCTGTCTTCTCAGTTCAGCTTATTGAATCGATAGCTATTTATTAAGCACCTAATATGTGGCTGTGAATCTGCTCTAAGCTTGAAGAGCTGACATCCCAGCTAGTTAGAGTAGGGTATAAAGCATGAGACACACCCATGGAATAAGGAATCATTGATTAGTAAAACAACCACACTTCAGTACGTGTATTTTGCAAACTCTGTTTTGGATTTGAGTGAGCAAGTAGACGCCTGGCTCTCCACCATGCTCCAGAACAGCTGGTTGAATAACTGAGCAGGGGATGAGCTTGGTACCACTGAACTTATAGCCACTAGAAGAGAATTGATAGCCGGAGCGAGGAAAGGAGTTGCATCATTCTGCAGTGAAATCAAGTTGCAATTCAGCATCCTGACTTCTTTTCTCTTGATTTTGCTATCAAAGCATGTTGTCTTCTTATAATAAATCACTAATTTGGTCACTAAAATAATGGAGGAAAGCAAGGTAAGAAAACCATAAAACCATACTTTGCCAGGAATAATGATGCAGTATTGCCAAGAAATTAACAGTCTTTTTTCATTCCTTTATAGCAAGGGAAAACAAAAGGAGTGACCAGTTACATAAACTTTCTTATGGAAATTTTCATACAGAAAATGTACGGAATAGGCATTGTAGTACCTCCAGTAGTGATGGAGCAGAGATTTCTCTTATCTAAAATGTAGCAATAGCTCACATATCAGTGTTTAGGGCAGTAAACAACTACATCATTAATTTCTACCTTAGAATCATGAATGATTTCACTTTCTGTCTCTAAAAGCCCATAGGCTCTTAACTATTGAAAATGGAAATAATTCGCCATTGATTTGAGCAGCCTTTTAGACTACAGGAATAATGATCTGTGGGATTTTTAATGACCTAAACTCCAGTAAGAGTCCTTGAGAGCTTTTCAAAAAAAAAAGAAAAAAAAGGAGGAAGAAGAAAAAGAAGAAGAGCTTGACCCAATGTATTAAAGGTGCTTGAGAAAATAGGCTGTGCTCTGGGGAAATTTAGGTTTTATAGCAAAGAGGCTATAACAGATGCTAAGAATCGAACCCCTTGTTCCTCAGAGAAGGCTGGGCAGGGAAACTTTCAAAGAAGGCAGATGAACACTTCTTAGGGGGATTTTTTTGTGAGTAAATAGTCTTCAGGCATCTTCGTGGCTACAATTTTATTGTCTACGTATGCCTCGGGCATGTTGCAAATCATAAACTCAGACTCCAAGTGACACCAGCGACAAGCACGTGCCTTGGCTGCCTTTTCACCTTGTATCCATTTGTGTGTTAAAGAGCTGATATGATGGGCTCTTTTTTCCTCACACCTATAGGCCGAAGTCATTGTCCTGTCAAGTGTATAATGATTTTAGTATTTTTGGAGTGCTAGCCATAGGGTTTAACCATTGCATCATAGAGCAGCAGCCCTATCCATAATGTGTGGGGGAAGGGAGAAAGAAAGGAAGTTGGGTTGAGAAGGACAAAGGGAAGAAAAGAAATTTTCTATTTGGAATACAGGACCTGAGCTGCTCTCAGTAAAAGTTTCTTAGGCTGTCCTAAGTGAGGTATGTGATGTGTCTGCAGACGCTTTCAGTGCCCGAAGGCTCATCAAAATGGCAAATATTTTTAAATGGGCCTCTTGCCCCTCAAATTTCTGAGAGCTGAGACCTGCAGGAAACTGATATGATGTACACCTACCTTCAGACTCCGCTTGCAGTGTTTGCCTAAGCCCACTTTTGTCTGGTTTCTAATCCATCAGGTATTAATGTTAATCTGATATTTCTGAAGTGCTTAATGGTGTTTGTCTATGAAAGGCAAGGTGGAAAAGCGGACTGATGGATTGGCTGTGGATTTGACAGGAATTAAAATTTTGAAAAACAAACCTATTTATCTGGAAGTGCCAAATAACCATCATATGTTTCCTGAAAATATGAGCAATATATAAAGAATCTTACAAGACGGTGACACTAATTTCCATGTTTGCTGCACCATTTTAGCACTCCCATAAACCTGTAGTAGCTTTAACAGAAATATGGCCGGATGAGGCATATTTTATTCCTCAGCATGCAAGCCTAATGGATAGAAACTTTAACACGTTCTTAAACAGTCCCTGCCTTCAAACTTAGGGAAATATTTTAACAGACATACAGTTCACCGTCTCTCTACCTTTAATATTGGGGGAGATAACCTAGTATCTGCTTATGATTTACAGGATCAGAACAAGTGTTACAGACAAAGTACGATTCTTAGAAAGAAGTTTTCTGCCCAAATTATAGCCCAACCATTGGATTTTTAAAAGAATTGGTCAAATCAGCATAACTCTATATTTTGTCATACGTGATGATTTTACCCCCAGCAGCTCTTTGTTTTCCACACAGTGGATTTCTGGAGGTGGTGGCCACTCCGACCAAGTCTTTGGTAAAACTGTCCTAGGATTCCTCCATGGGGACCACGTTATAGGTGAGACTTTGAAGTTCTTCTCAAAAACGAAACTGGTGGATTGGGCCCAAAGATGTCCTATATTGAGCTAAATTCTGTGTAAGCAAGACTGAAGTATATATGTTTAAGTATATTTTATCCTACTACATTTTTTAAATTAGCATTTTTAACATGAAAGCAATATATCACCTATAAAAAAATAGAACATGCAAACAAGCAAAAGGAAGAAATGTAAACATAGTCACATTTAAGCTTTGGTATCTATCCTTTGAGATTTATTCTTATGTATACAAGTCAACTATATATGATTATATATAATATATGTTGAGTATAATGAAATATGCTTAAATTTAATTAAAAATATATTTTTAGATAGTGGTGTTAGTTGCACAACAATATGAATGTACTTAATGCCACTGAACTGTACACTTAATGGTTAAAATGGTAACTTTTATCTTTATTTTACCACAATAAAAATACATATTTTTAAAATAAAATGAGATTCTAAAGAATGTGCTACTTTGTTACTTTTTTATGCTAATGTATTATAACTATCTCTCTCTGTTAATCAATGCAATTCAAGAGCAGCGTCCTTAGTGTTTATACTATAGAATATTCTACTTTGTGGAGATATGCTTTAGATCATTTAAAACAGTGATTGTCATTCTGACTGCACATTATAATCACTGGGAAAGCTTATGAAGAAAACTAATGATCAAGCCTTACTTTATGAGGTTCTTATTCATTCAGTCTCAGGAGGGACTTAGCTATCAGTGTTTCAAAGTTTCCCAGGTCATTCTAATATTCAGTCAGTGATGACAAACACGGATTTAAATGATCTCTTTTCTTAAACAGTTAAGTCACTTCCTTTTTTTTTATAATTATACATAATTCTAAATAGATTAAATTCAAAAAGATTTTGTAACACACATTCATAATTATGTATCCAATTGCTACGTATTTTGACCATATATTTTATCATCCCAACCAGGATCTCTGAGTGTGAATGGGGTACTATTATTCACTACACAGGATAATAGATGTGTAAGCCAGGCTTATTTGGCAAATTGTGTCATATAGGTTGCACTATTCAAAATATATACAATCTTTTAAGACATTTGGTAGTTATTATCTAAATGCCATCCAAAAACACCATATTAATTACATCAAGAGTTTTTGAAAATATGGGGATATATGTATATGTATAGCTGATTCACTTTGTTAAAGCAGAAACTAACACACCTAAAAAAAATGAAAAGTTTTTGAAAGAACTTGTTTCCTGAAGCCCACAAAGACATTAGGAAGTATTCATTTATTCATTTAAACAAATATTTACTGAACGACTCCTATATGCCAGCTCACGCTAGACATGGGGGTAGCTGTTCAGAGCAACAACACAGTCTCCATTCATAGATCCATCAGGAACAATAGACATTCTATGAATGTGTGAAGCTACAGATATTATCATTTTATTTAATCTTCATTAAATTTTTAGTCAAATAGGTATCTTGTTTTAATTTGTATTTATTTGCTCAATAGTGAAATTGAGGATATTGTTTATGAATATTCGTATTTCTTCTTTTGTAAATTGTCCATTCAATCTTTGCCCATTTTGGTGTTATATATGTTTAAAGTATTTTTCCAATTTATTGTTTGATGTTGAAATTTGTTTATGGTGGGTTTTGATAGAAGATTAAAACTTTTGTGTAGTCATACCTGTCCATTTCTTCTTTAATAATTTCTGACTTTGGTACCATAATTTGTCTTTAATTCATAATTAATGTATCTGGTGTAGAATGAGGTAAGGATTTTACCTTAATTTGTCTTTAATTCATAATTTGTCTTTAATTCATAATTAATGTATCTGGTGTAGAATGAGGTAAGGATTTTACACTAATTATTCCAAGTAATTAAACAATTACCCAATAACATTTATTAATAAAAATTATTTTCCCCATTGAGGGAAGGGGGGAGGGGCACTGTAGCGGTAGGGGATTAAGGGGTATAAACTATTATGTATAAAATAAGCTACAAGGATATTTTGTACAACACAGGGAATATAATCAATATTTTATAATAACTATAAATGGAGTATAACCTTTAAAAATTGTGAATCACTATATTGTACACCTGTAACTTATATAGCATTGTACATCAACTATACTTCAATTAAAAAAATTATTTCCCCCACTAATTTGAAATGTCATCTTTAGCACACAGTAAGATCCCATATATATGCAGATCTGTTTCAGGGATTTCTATTGTGTTCCTTTCTTCTGTCTGTTGGTTCTCATAATATCTCACCAATTTAATTATTTGGTGTTGGACTGTGTTTTAGTATCTGACTATGCAAGTACTCCTGCCATATTGTTTTTTTTAAAATATTTTATTGCTTACTCTTACTTGGTCAATTCTTCTAGGTAAATTTTAGAGGATGCCCTCTACAAAAGCCATTGATTTGATGGGAATATACAGAGAGAGAGAGAGAGAGAGAGAGAGGACCAACAATTTTACAAGATTGATGTCTATCCAAGAATTTGGTATGTCTCTCTACTCATTCAAATATTCTTGTATGGCCTATATTTTTCTGATTTTTTTCAGTGTTTTTAAAAAACAGATCTTGCATATTTCTTGTTAGATATATTTCTAAATGTTTCTTTTTTTGCTTTGCTTTGTGCATGTGTGCATGAATGTGCAAAGGGGATTTTTTTTAACCCATTTATGTTTTCTAAATGGTTATTTCATCCTACTGATTTTCCCCCAGCTCTATCTAATAGCATACTACCATGTTATGTCAGATAACAACATACGCCAATAACTTGCATAAACATATCCCTCCAATTTGAGTTACTTTCCCCTATTTTCATTAAAAATATTACAAAGCAATAGTCTGGCTTACTCCAGGCCCAGTCTATGATTATTTGCACTTACATTCACCAAATGTTTTTTTTTTTTGCGTTTTGCGGCCCTCTCACCGTTGTGGCCTCTCCCGTTGTGGAGCACAGGCTCCGGATGCACAGGCTCAGCGGCCATGGCTCACGGGCCTAGCCACTCCGTGGCACGTGGTATCTTCCCAGACCAGGGCACGAACCTGTGTCCCCTGCATCGGCAGGCAGACTCTCAACCACTGCGCCACCAGGGAAGCCCTCACCAAATGTTTTTAAGGCTCTTCAAGGGCTGCACGCTGAGCCGGGTGTGGGGATGTGATGGTAACAAGAGGGACAAGAGTTCTGAGCAAGAACACACAGGGTATCTAACTTAGCTGGAGTCGAAGGTCAGGCAAGGCTGCCCTGAGAAAAATGATATTTAGGCTGAAGCTTGGAGGGTGCTGAGGATTTAACTAGACAAAGAAGAGGAGGAAGAACATTTGGGGCACAGGGAGGAGCATGGAAGGGCCAGTCCAGAGAGTAGGCAGCAGAGGGGTCCTGAGTGAGGCTTACATTGGGCAAGGCCAATGCTGCAGGGCATTTGGACACACTGAGCCTTTTGTACTTTATCTTAGGAGCAGTGGAAAGCAACGAAGAGTTTAATCGGGAGGTGACTTAAACACATCTGCATTTTAGAAAGATAACTGGATGCAGTGTGGAGATGAAATTCAAGGAAAGCAAGAGAATTTTCAGGGAAAATAACAAGCAGTGTTTTGGAGTAGTCCACTTGAAATAACCAGGTCTACCTGAACAATATTATTAGACCAAGGAGGTGACCATAGGTGGAAACAAAGTGATGGATTAGGAGGGATATAGGAGCAACAACAGGATTTGGACATTGATTTGCTGTGGAATATGAGGTGAGGGAGAAGTCAGGAATAACCTCTAGGATTCTAGGCTTCAGCCATGTATTTCTCATAGGTGCCGTCTATGAGCTAGAAACATAAGAGGACAGATTTAGGGGATGGGGAGAGATTCTAAGTTCCCATTTTGGAGGTTTGGAGGCTGATGTGCCTGTGAAACATCTAAGTAGAGACATCAAGTAGATAGTTGATACTTGAGATGGAACTGATGAGAGGAGTTTGAGCAGAGAATACACATTTAGAAGCCACCAACATATAGATGGTGGTTGAAATTATACAAGTAAATAAAATTGCCTTAAAGTGAGTGAAAATAAGCATTAAAATGACTAGATCCTAAGGAATTTCAATATGTAACAGTCAGGCTCAAGTTAGGTTAAAAGGGGAAGAAACTGACCTAGGGATGATTAAATATTTAATGGCATTTGAGAACAGGAACAGGAAAGGAGGTAAAGGCTTATAGACTTTAATTTGGTGATCTTTACCCACTGTAAAAACCTTGAGCATTTTATCACATTTCTAATGTATTCTAATGAAAACAGCATTTTCCTTGCAATTTCCCAGCACACTGCTCTAATTCCCGTTGGTGGTACACAATTTTCCAGCTCCAAATGGCTATAGACTCACCTACTATATCGAATGGCGAAGCACCCCTCTGAGTCTGAGTTAACTGCTCAGAGGCCCTGGGACCAAGTGAGGGCCCTTCTTCATTGGAAACTGCCCTCCATCTGCCAGAATCCTCTCCTCCTAAGGGAGGGTGGGGATATATGTGCTCCCTCAGATTCACCATCCCAGGCAAAATTTAGGAACATGCCTGGATCAGCTAACTGGAGCCAGGCAGGCTCTTCATTTTAAGTCAACAAGGCACATCACTAAAGTTCAGGGATTAATGTCATTACCTTGGGATTCTTGTTCACACCTTGTTAGATAGGTACAAAATGGTGCTGCTTTGGGGTAATCTGCAAAAGCATTAGTGGGAAGTAAATGGTGTTAAAGTCAAACTAGTAGTTAAAGATGCATAACACACTCTGACATATGGCCTGCACACAGCTTCCCTGTGTCATGGGCCTCCCTATGACAGATAACACACAGACGGACAAGGAGACTTGGTGAATACCGCAACAGCTCATGAACCATTCACTGTGGTGATTGCAGCTTCTTGGGTTCATCTGATCACTCATTTACTCAACAAATAGTGATTGAGTGACTACAGTGTTCCAGGCAACGTTCTGGGCATGAGGGTGCGGCAGCAGGAAACTGGAGGCAGAGTTTATACTTCAGTGGCAGGGAGGCAAGAAACAAGGGACACATTAGGTAAGAGGAATTGTGAATGACTAAGGGATATGTCAGTTTGAGTTGACCAAGCATCACAAACATGTGATGAGATCATTTACTTCATTAAGTAAATTGGTAAAAGTATTTTCCAAGAGTACATGGTATTTTAGTGCAAAGTCCCATCATAGAGTGTGTCTTAGTCCATTCGAGCTGCTATGACAAAAGTATTACAGACTGAGTGGCTTATAAACAACAGAAATTTATTTCTCACAGTCCTGGAGGCTGGAAGTCCAAGATCAGGGTGACACATGGTTGGGTGAAGGCCCTCTTCCTGGTTCATAGATGGCCATATTCTTGCTGTGTCCTCACGTGGCAAAAGGGGCAAGGGAGCTCTCCAGGGTCTCTTCTATAGGGACACTAACTCCATTGATGAGAGTTCCACCCTCATGACCTAATCACCCCCCAAAGCCTCACCTCCAAATAGTATCACATTGAGGGTTAGGATTTCAACATATGAATTTGGGGGTGGGGCTTACACAAGCATATAGTCTATAGCAGAGTAGGTCTGAATTTCCGCCTGACTACTTGCCAGACATGATCTTGGACAAATTGTTTCAAACCTTTGAGCTTGCTCTAGCTTTTCAGTTCTCTGAGGTTTAGCTGCTTCTTGTGGAAAAGAGAGCTAGGGAACCTGCTGCGACGATCAATAGATCTCATCAAGAGTCTAGCACAGTCTACTAAACTATCTCCATCCCCACATGAAAGGCTTAGCTTATCCTGGGTTTATTTATTTTTAATTTTATTTATTGATTTATTTATTTTGTGCTAGGCGGGCCTCTCACTGTTGTGGCCTCTTCCGTTGCGGAGCACAGGCTCCGGATGTGCAGGCTCAGCGGCCATGGCTCACGGGCCCAGCCGCTCTGCGGCATGTGGGATCTTCCCAGACCGGGGCACGAACCCGTGTCCCCTGCATGAGCAGGCGGATTCTCAACCACTGCGCCACCAGGAAAGCCCTATCCTGGGTTTAGAGCTAGCTGATCCTCTGCCTATGACCTCTCTCTCACAGCACACCTTCATAATTTCTAAACTCACAATCCCAGACACATGACAGTTTCTTTCAGTGAAAAAATATTGTGGCATTGCAGATATATTTTGAAATATGAGGGGAAAAAAAGTTCAGCTTCGGTAAAAGGCTCATGGCAGAGTCCCCTGTATGACAAGAAAATCGCAGTTGGTTCCAACATTTATGTAGATGTCACCAAACACAACCTCATTAGAATAGATCCATTTCATTGCATTTCTGGTATTGGTAATAGTTGTCCAGGTATTTCATATGCTCTTGTTCAATCCACCACTATTTATCAATTAAGATGTAGATTCAGTTTTCTATAACAGAGACCCAAAGTGCAGGGACATAAACAATACAGAAGTTGATTTCTCCTTTATCAAGCTATCTCAGAATTAGTATTCCAGGACTGGGATGGCAGTTCCACAGTATCACACCTAGGCTTCCTGCCTACTGTGTATCATCCTTGGATTATTGACCCCGTGTGCACAGCACAGAGATGACTCATCACCATCATGTGGGTATTGTAGTTAGTGGGAAAGGGACAAAGGAAGGGGATGGCAACCTGGAGATTGCACACATCACTTCCCCTCATATTCCATTGGCCAGAACCTAGTCACAAGATCGTAATAACCTGCAACTGCTATTTTAGCACATCAGAGAACAGAAGAAAGATTATGGGGACCATGCAGTCTCAGCCATAGCTTATGATGGTGCAGCCCATTTAGGGGTATAATCTATGTCCTGCGGACATACCAAGGTATGACTATAAAGTAAGACAAACACGTTTTAAAGAAATACAATTGATTTTTTTACAGACAAATTTATTTATTTTTAAACTAGTTACTTTTGGAAGTTACTCTTTGAAAATTATTGTTCCAAATATTTCTGGATCTTCTCTTGTTAACTGACTTTTAGAAACAGTTCTTACACCACATGAGGATATCAATCTGACTTATTGGTTTATAGTTATAGCTCGGCTTTTCTCCAAAAACAATATCACTCAACAAAGTCATAATACTTCTTTTATTCATCAGGCTTAGTTCCAAATTAGTTTTCACTATTTTCTAAAGTCAAAATCATTTTCAAAATATTGGTAAGTCACTATTGAGGAGTTTCCTAAAATATGTTAGATGGCTCTAAAAGCAATTCCCAGAACCTTCAAAGAAAAGACATTTTGTGTGAATGAAAAAGCTCTAGTATACTTGCTCAAACAATACAGGAGTTTTACCTTATGGTCATACTTCATACAGTTTTTAGCATAGTGTTACCTGGCCATTTGTGAGAATGGGTATGCTGAACAGGACCTCACCTATAACATGCAATGACTGCCATATACCAGGGGGAGCTTTGTCCCCAGGCTCATTCCTGTGACTTCCTCCAAGATATCCTATGACCTACTGATAGACATTTTTCCAAACAGTTTGAACTCTTTTGTGTCTTCGAATCTTTGATTGTTCAAAATCACCTCCTCTGTGAGCTTGATATTAACTACCCTGATAGAGCCAGTTACTCTTCCCTCAGTGTTCCTGTCACATTCTATGTACAGCAAACTTTTAGTGCTTAATATACCATATGCTAATTATCCATTTACCCATAATCACTACACTGTGCACATGCGTGCGTGCGTATGTGCACAACCACATATCTCTACAAGGGAGGGGCTTCTTGGGCCTCGTGCTGATTACCTTGTTCATCCTTGCATGCCCCCTAGTGCCTTCTACGCTGTGGCATTCAACAGTGTTGGAGGAATTTATTAAATGGGCAAACAAATATAATCTATTCTTAGAAAATAACTTGCTTTCTACCTCTGGCTCTAAGCGTCTCATCTTTATTTATAGTTCCTCTATAAAACCTGGGGAGTGGCTTAAGTGTTCTCTGAAACCTTATGATTCTAGGCCATACTGGGCCAAGATTGTGATTTCGACAGAGGTACTGGCAAATTGTAGGTACAAAGTCTGCTCAGAGAGGGTGGAGGAAATGCTGTGACTTTCAAAGACACACCGTTGTTAGGAGTCCACCTTTCAGACAGATTGGACTAGATCTGTCCCATTTGGTAAATGCTGTCTCTACACACAGGCACTTCCATTTCATTAGCAAGGAGCAAGGTAAAGAAAAGGAAGGTTTAATCTTGCTCTGGCTGGAAGCACAGTGAAGATAGGATTACCCCTTTCCCAAGAAACTGTAAATTATTGACTGTAGTACCTTCTAAGATTATTGAGAATGAGAAAAGTTAGCAATGGAAAGCCCTTGAAACTTTTAGACCAAAATAGAAATAATAAAAGGAAAGCTTTAACTGTTGGTTTACAATCTAATTGGACAACAGAGAATATTATCACAAAGACATGTAAAATAAGAAAATAAAGGAAAAGCTATCACCGAATAACATCGTTTGATGCCAATTTAAATTTCCTCAATGTGCCATTTCCCAAAAGGAGTGTACTGGAATACTTTTGTGGTAAGTGTTTAGGTATTCAAGCTGGAAGAGTTAAAAACAAAAAAATCTACATGATATATGTTTCTAGAAAAACAGAACTAACTGAACAAGGGCTTGCCAAAGACCAAAACAATTTTTTTTCATATAAAAAAATTATTAAAATATCCCAGCAACTTTAACAGCCTATTCACCATCTCTAGACTGTAACAATTACCAAAGTTTCCTCACTGAAGCTATCTCATGATGCAGGCATAATTTGTTTATCACAGTCTTTGACCTGGAGAGGAAGAATGGAGACTGGGCAAGCAGCAAGGAGAAAGTCAACCTCAGAGGAAGCAAAAAGAGAAATAGTGGAACGACCTTTATTTCTTTTCCATTTCTCTTTAGCTGTCCGTGAATATCAATGAAGTGTTACCGCCTCAAGCAGGAGCGCCGATTTGAAACCCCCCTGCCTGTTTCTTTTGAGCACGAGATCAAGGAGTTCATTTGTTGTTTATTCATTCGAGATTCGAGATTCTCCCGCACTACACACCACGTTCACAAGTTGTGGGGGCTGGGGGTGGAAGACACCACTCCGCAGGGAACTCCAAGGTTTTCTTTGTCTTTAATTTGTGTAGCATTTTCAAATTGTGCCATCCCAGCAGGTGTGACCGCGCTTTTGCGGAGCCTTCGGTGCTGTTTTACCTGCTTGAGTCTGTCAAATACCCATTTGTATGCGCCTGGCTAATGTGCTAGAAATAAAAGCACCAACCTGTCAAGTAAACTCTCTGCACCTGTACGAAGCAGTTAAATTGTTCCATCTGCTGTTATCCCTGGAGATCAAAGGCCATCCCCGGGAGGGGTGCCCAAGGACCAAAGCAAAGGTTGGAGCGTCTTGTCTTGGAGTTTAAAAAGAAGAGGACAACGAAGAGGAGAGTGGAGAGGGGGGTGAAAACCGGAGGAGAAAAGGATCCCTGAGGCTCGGGCCGGGCTCGGCTACCTGAAGGAGCTTTTGTCTGAGCCAGGCGCGCCGGGAGCGCATTCTTTCACATTAAGAACCGCAGGGGAAGACATTCATTCACTCCCCTTTTTTTGGTGACGTAGCTGGGGCATTCATGTGTTTTTAACCTTGAATAATTTTTGTCTCTAAGCTCCAAACAAGTTTTATCCTGTCCACAGGTCAGTTTTGTTACAGAGGCCAATTAGCAGTGCTACCTTCGCCTGCGGCAAAAAGCCAAGTAATGGCGGGGCAAGCCCTCCGGAGAGGTGATGAATAACTCCGGAGAGCTGTAATTTGAAAGGGGGGCCTTTGAAGCATTTACCTTACACGGGACGCTATTGTCACTGCAGGGTGTTTGATCTTAAAATAATTTACTTAATGATCTCACCGTGGGAGCAATTGGCAGAGCAAGATTAGGCTGTAAGTCCTAATGGACATGGGAAAAGTTAAAATTGCTCAGAGAAAGGTATGTACAGGTCTGAGATCTGTCCGTGTTTGTGTGTTCATTACTTGGGGGCTTGGGGGGTGGGGGGAGCCTGACTGCGATCAGCTTTGCATAGCTTGTCAGAGAAAATCATCAGATGCCGGCCTCTCCTGGGACGTGCGCTGAGCTTTTTTTCCGCCTGCATTTCAGCGTTCCTGAGAATTAATGATCTGATTTTTACAGTCAATGATTTTTTTTTTTTTTTTTTTTACTCTTTCTTTTTCGCAAGCAGGGAGCTGCTGTATCACGAAGGCACACGGGAAGAGGGTGGCATGCCTAGTGCAGACTTCTGAGCTGGAATCAGAGCCAGATGTAAATGTGAAAGTTTGCCCTTTCAGCTGGCAAACAAGGACATCAAGTAGACACAAGGCAGTTATTTGACATTGTTATCCCAGGCCCAAATATGGCTTTGTCCTCTAGAAAGGAAAATTTTCTAATGTAAGCCCCGATTTGGCATATTTATAATTCATGTTTACTTGTGTTTTCTTACATACACATCAATTACTTATATGGCAATTGGAAGAAATATCTTAGTGTTGGGTTCTACCTGTTTGACATCAAGAGAGATAGTACTTTGGGTTTAAATTTCTTCATAATTTTGCTCTTTCAACTGTTCAAAATTTGCTAACTGCCAAGCCCCTTGTAAAAAGCGTCTTATTTTTCCCAATTATGCAATTAGAAGAGGCATCTTAAATGAATATTCAACCGGAAAAAAAGTAACCTAAGTACTGCTCTTGCTGTTTATGTATTTGATGTTAAACCTAAGGAAATGTGCCGCAATAGAACGTGAATAATTAACAAATGAATTCATTTCCTGTCTAATACAGATTCTAGCTAAGCCATATCATAGCAGCGTGTGCATGCAGCCCAAATGGCTGCATTGGGTCTTCGTTGCTATGCGTGGGCTTTCTCTAGCTGCGATGAGCGGGGCCTACTCTTCATTGCTGTGCGCAGGCTTCTCATTGCGGTGGCTTGTCTTGTTGCGGAGCACGGGCTCTAGGTGCACAGGCTTCAGTAGTTGTGGCACGCAGGCTCAGTATTTGTGGCTCACGGGCTCAGCTGCTCCGCAGCATGTGGAATCTTCCTGGACCAGGGCTCGAACCCGTGTCCCCTGCATTGGCAGGCGGATTCCCAACCACTGTGCCACCAGGGAAGCCCCAGCCCAATGTCTTGATATGTATTCTTCCTTTGGGAAGCAACACCCAGAAAATGTATGTCACCTGGAAGGTTTAACTTCATATTCTTCGTGTAAAATAGAAAAGCTCAACCTTGAGCTCAAAGGAGGTGAGTCTGATTCCCCAAGATGCACAACTTTTGCCTGTTTCTGGTAGGACAGTGCGATGAAATATTTTTAGTTCATGCAAATCAAGTAATTATGATCATGAGTATCAGCTTTATCCCAGCAAACACCAGTTTGCATGTGCCAGTTTGAGGCAGCACAAATATGCCCCACAAGGATGAAGCTTTTCTGAAATTTAGCCTTTGGACTCCGTTTCTGGTGAATCTGTTGAGATACGCCTGAGAATCTCCACCTACCAAAATAGAGTAGACTCCTTTGGGGCTTGTGTTTTTATTGCTTATCTGTACTTGGAAATTAGCAACTTATTAATTTGCTTCAATAATTTCTTCTCTGATGCATGGAAATAACTATCTGAGGCTAAACCAAAGATTATCTAAAGAGTATCTATGCTTTGTTCATATATTCTCCATGTTAAATTACTTGATGAGTGAGCATGGCACTCATACTGCATGTAGGGCCAAGAATGGCAGCAGATAAGGATATGCATCTATGTGTCTTAATCTTTTTCAATCAGCTAAAAGGAGATACCGGGCCCACATGGGTCATGTGGGGGATTTAAGTGACATGATGTATGTGAAACACATTGGACTGATGCAGAAATAAAAGATGCTCAATAAAAGTTCTTTCCCACCCTGTGCTCTGGAAACAACCTTGAATCTCACTAGTCAGTGTTAAGTTTGGGTCATCCTCCTCCTCCTTAAGTAGCATTTTCCCTCCTTTTCCACTCACTGAGCCAGTAAGGTGTTACAAGTGAAGCTGTTTTCCCTGGATAAGTCTGAATGCTAAGATTGTTTATGAACACCTAACTGTTCTGGGAGAAATTAGAGTAGTCACCTCTAGACCATCTCAAAGCTGTGAGTGCTAACCTAGGGGTCCAGCTGCCAGTGTTGAGTGGTCAGTGAGATTTTTCTCTTCTTCATCTTTCCTTCTTTGCTCTTTCTCTTTCCCAATGCTACCTTAAAACATTTTTTTTTCAGTCTTAATGTAATTCAGGTTGTGTTTGTTGTCGTAGGTGGTGAATGTAACTTAGAAACCAAGAAAACAATTATGTTATCCTCACCAAGAGACAAACTAACACCAGTTTAGAAAAGAATAAGACAAGATAACTAGGAAAGAAAGGAAGTTATGAGTATTTTAACCTGTAAGTCACCGTTCTAGTAACAGCATGATTACACCTTCGTTAAGCCCCCCTTTGCTGCTTTTTCTTTCTATCTCTCCCTCCCTCTCTGGGCTTTCTCCCACTCTCCCTTTATCTGTGTATCTCTCCATTTCTCTCTCTCTCCTCTAGCCTTTCCTCCTGCCCATATTTTCATAATGTCTCCCTCCCTTCTTCTCTCCCCCATCTCCTTCTGAGTGGGTGACTCAGTCTGTTTCTCTGTCTCTCCCACTGTGCAGGTTCCTCCATGTTGGTGCCCTCTCTCTCCCCTTCTCCCTCTCTCTCTCATGCTGTCTCTCTCTCTCATGCTGTCTCTCTCTCTCTCTCTCTCTCTCTCTCTCTCTCTCTCTCTCTCTCTCTCTCTCTCTCTCTCTCTCAAAACCCAGCATGTAAATGAAAAGGTTAAAGTTGAGCGTGTGAATATTAGGAATTTTTTCCTGATCATCATCTTTAATGATATGCTTTTCCAAGTAAAAGCTGTGAATTCATAAGCTCACTCCCAGAACCTCCCAATCTACCAGGGACCTGGATGTCAAGAAGCACTTGACCATCACAGACAGTGGGTGCTGAGCCATCTCCTGAGCCCGCACAGCAAGGAGGCAACTGCCCTGCCAGTTCCAGCATTCATGCTACGGGATGAGTCAGAAGAGAGGGGTGAAAAAGACCAAGGTCAAGGTCAAGCCTCTCACCCACCTCTTCCCGCCCAGCTCCCATCCCACCTCGCACTGATTACTGTCCTGTGTATCCGAGGTGTTCCCACTGGCCTAAAGCCATCATCTCACCCAGAAGACACATAAATTCCACCCAGGTAGTTCTAAAATCACCCAGCTGATCATTCAATTTATATACAGTATCAAGTGTTCATTTCATAGCTGCTATTTCAGTCCCGCTGACCTACAGGTCCTTGACATGTGCTTCTCCAGGGCCCTCCAGTGATGTAAAAGTAACTTTTTAGCACTTGCAGAAAAAGCAATTGAAGTTCATTTCTCACAGATTGCCAGGACCCATCAGACATGAAGATGCTGTAAAGCAAGCCTCGGAGAATTTTCAAACATCCATGGCTATCAGGCGAAAGAGCCGGCGGTGGCAACCAGGGGATCAGACTCGGTCCCCTTGCACAGTATATGCTCTGCGACATTGCGTTAGGCTCCCTGAGAGCACACTGATGTCAGTGTGCTGCCACATGGAGGTATCTGGTTATATGTCTGTAGGATTTTATTTTTCTCGTGGGCAACATCTGTACTGGCCTGTGCCAGGAATATCTTTCTCTCACTCTAAGATGAGCTGCAGGAGAGGAGATGAGCTGGGGAAAGTGAGACAGTTGTGTTTCTCAGGGCTTCGCTTTACGATCATCTCAGCCCACACCGCTTTTTCCCTGTCCCGCACTGGATATTCCCATAGATCCTTGTTTCCTAATTCCCCACCCTCTGTTCTCTGCTTCCTCACTCCTGCTTAATACCACCCCCCCCCACCGCCCCCCAACCCCCACCCCCACCCCCGCTTTCTCTGAATCAAATTCACCTGAAGTGAGTTTCTGTTTGGGAACTTGAAATACGCATGCTCTGGCCAATGGCCCGAGTTCAACCTTAAAACAATGAGTACAGTATTGTTAAATGACCAGTATTTTCATAAATTTCTTCCCCCAAATAGAAGAGGAGTTTCTGGGGTAGCCATTTTGCCTAGAAGTCCAGGGTAAGGGTGTTCAGAGATTGACAGACTCAAATTTGGAGAATTTGACCACAGATTGGAAGGGATGAAAATAAGATTTGTTATGATATGAGTTGTGTGTGTGTGTTTTAATGTTAGAAATTAAAAGCCCCAGTTCTTGAAGATTATTGGAAATTTGGTTTGTTTAAAAAAGTGTTTTTCTTAAGCAAAATGACTGCCCAGGACAACTTCAGAATTTCCACATTCTGAAGTTCTCACACTGACTGTTCCTATCACAATTCCTCTGTGTAATATTACATTTTCCCTTCAGCTGTCGTTTCTCTCACACTTCCCAAGGACCAATACTAGTAGCAACTTAGAGTTAAAATGGAAAAACAAAAACCAGAAAAACGGATTTGTCTCTAGTGGATTTTTTTGTATGTATTTTTCTAAGATGCAGTGTGGAGAGTGGAATACTCACAAGACTTTCTGAGACTCATATCCCAATGTGACCCCTGCTGTTAGTTCATAGTTGCTGATAAGTCCGGTTTGGGTGACATCAGTAAAAGAGAACTAATATCTGTTTGCCCTTAGAGCATCAGACACGATGACTCACAGCAACTTGTACAGACAGCCAAGGAAACTGAGGCCTGGGAGGGTCAAGTGTGGAATATCAGAGATTTGAAAGCCTGTTCCTCTTCGCAGGCACCAGGTGGCTGTAAAGCTTCCATCTTCCCAGGTATAAAACTTTCTTAGAGATGGTGATGCTAGCCGCTTCTCGTGGTGGATACTCTAGCTCACTTCCCAGATATTCATTCTCCCAGCTCCTGCGTCTACAGTCTGCTGCCAGTGGCTGTCAGCTGAGTCCCTCTCCCATTTTTGTCTTTGGCTTAAGAGAAAGACCTCTGTCAAGATTAGGCTCCCTCCCTGCGGGCAGCCTGCATCCAAAGTCTGGTTGATTTCCAGGAGTAGACTTTGCAGGGAGGTGGCTCCTTTTATGATGACAAGGGTTATGGTTCTTATTCCTCCACTATTCTTCCAGGGCAGGAGAGAGAGGGGAGGGAGGGAGCAGGTGCTGGGGAGATAAAAGCAGGGTTAGGGGGTGAGGGAGGGCAAAGCAGCAGAAGGGGAAGAGCCAAGTTTAAATGAGGTGACCTCCAAACATCACAAGGGGGAGGGGAATTAGGGTTGCCGGTGCCCATAAAGGTCAAGGGGTTAGGATTAGGATTAAACTCATCCACATCACACCAGCCTCGATCTCCCCAGATACCTGCTCCCTCCCTCACCTCTTCCATCCCCAGCTCAGGCCCCAGGCCTCAGAGTGGGGTTACTGAAGGGCCATCTCAGTTCCAGAGCTCAGGTGGGGCCTCAGGTGTGAGAAAGTCCTCAGTTCATTTCCTCCCACTTGTGCAATCCTGTTTTATTCACATCCCCAAAGGTATTGATCCTAAGAGACGACAATAAACTTCCTGCTTGTAAACTTCCATCACAAGAGCTGTTTCCCAGAACCTGACCTCAGACACTTAATATTCATAAAGCATGTCACAGTTTTCGAATGTTGCTGTGTGCTGTCGCTATGGTGTTCACAATAAACTGAGGCTCAGAAAAGTGAAGAGACTTTCTCAGAGTCACACGTCAAAGTGCTGAGACAGCAGCACCTGAGACAGAATCTAAATTCTCAACTTCTGGTCCAAGGCTCTTCTAAGTGCATAAGTGAGAGTCATAAGGCTGTCCATACCTAACTATCCATAAAACTGTTTCTCCTGAGACTATGATTCTTTATTTTTTCACCTTCCACCATTCATTTCTATTTCCTTTGTTGTTTACCTTTTCTCCTCCCCAAACTTGCTTTTTCCCAGTCACACCAGCTCCCTTCTCCAATGCTTTCTTTCCAACAGCAGTAAGGGAAGGAGCAGGAGGTTCAGGGCTCCCTCGGACACGAATACTTTGGCACTTGAGACCTCTTTGCTCAAAAGGAAGTGGTGACAGAGGGATGTATCTGGTGCCCTGCCTATGTATCACTGGGCCTCTGTCCTAGATACATGCTTCTTCTAATGCTTTACACACCTGGCTTTAAAGTAGAATTTCATCAGAGCCAGTGCTCCAATCTTCTTGTTTACAGAGGCAGGAATTTCTCAAGCTAATAACTCTGTAAGCATAGGATCAATTGGGACACCCAGTAATTCTATGCAACTGTTAGAATGTTCTTGGGTCTGTTCACCAAGCTTACAATACCTCCAGTATCCCTGGGGACCCTCTGTTATTTGGTTCAGCTCAGCACTAGCTGGAGGAGAAAAGCCTCTAGGGATTTATTCATTGCCTTGGGGTTCTGGAGCTTCCCAGGCCTCAGGGGATTTCCACCTCTGCCTGCAAATCCTCTCCGACTGAACAAGTGTAGCTCCTACCAATTAGCTTCTTTGCATAGCCTCAGGACAGGTGTTTGGGGAACCAAGGATTCATAGATACTGTGTTTCATTTTGGTTTTGATCCTTGATTTTTCTTTTCTCTATGTTTTCTTTTTTAATTCTGCATGATATTTTGGAACACAGAGTGAATGAAGTCTGCTCAGACCCATCTTTCTCCTTATGATTTCAACCAACGTACTACCTCCTGCAAAAGATGTGTCTTCAGAAAGTGTACTCAGGTTGGAAAAGTGTGGAAAGAGCAGATGAATTTAGTGTCAGTGGCCATATGGCCCCTTACCGTTTGTCATCTTCATCACTAAGTGAGACCTACCAGATAAGGCACCAGATAAGGCAGCCACACACTGGTCCTTTGGCTTCTCCTGGGCCACAAGGTAATAGTATGGTCTTGGAAAAAGTCCTACTCTGACTGGGTGTACAGTGTACATGTGTGTGGTATTTTGTCAAGTCTCATGTATTCTAAGCTTGACTCTAAATGACCTTTTTAAAAAAGAAAAGAGGCTTAGACTTCTCATCTGTTTCATGAATTTGTCATTTATTGGGGGGGGGTTCCAAAATCCTATATATCATAGGATTTTTTTCGGATGTGTCTTTTCTGTGTCATACCAATCGTCATGAGTCCAGGAATGTTCCTCTCAAACGATCTCCCGTCCTAAAAGGCAGGGATTAAAAGTGTAAAACCCAGCTTTCCCAGATTCAGATCTCCCCTCTGACAGTGGTCTGTGTGACCTTGGGCAAGTTACCCAACCTCTCTGCTCCTCAGTTTTCTCATCTGCAAAATAGTGGTCCTAATGGTAGCGTTATTGTCAAGATGAAGCACATTAGTTTATTTTGAAGTCCTTGAAACAGTCTTTGGCATAGACAACATATTACGTGTTATATGTTATTCTCCTATTATTGTTGCTGTCTTTCCCCAGTCAGTTACAGCTGGAGATTTTAAAACAACTGTCCTTTGTATTGCCTGACTACACATTTGTGGCAGAGAGAAAAGAGAGAGACCCTTTAAAGCATTTAAGTATCATTCATCTGTTTCACAGGCAAATCTTTTTGTGCGTTAAGGAAGGAAATCGGAAGGTAAGTGCCCACTGTTTTTAAACTTGGGATGAGGTATTTTTAAACAGTTTTCAGTTTCCTTAAGAATTTTAACACAGCTAATATTAGTCAGAACTGAATGTCTGAGAATGAGGTTAGTGTTCTGCATAAACCCTGCTTTTAAAAAGCTCACACGAAGGGTCAAAGACCAGGAAATGCTCTCACTATAATTCTCATTTTCAGCTGAATTGGACATGGCAACAAGAATGCAGGCTTGAATCACATTATGTTCCAAGAACCTTTAACTTTGCATCATAATGACCTACGGCCTAACAGAAGCAAATTGCGAGTGGTTTCAAAAGGAGAAACTCTAATTTATATTAAACTAGTATTATAACTTAAGTAGCTCGTTTTGAAAGCAAAACGCAAAACCTCATCATTCATGTGATGGCTCCTAAATGCATCCTTTACATTTTACCTGTAAAATGCTCTGTGTTTGCTGACAGGTTAAATGTATGCTATACACAGAGAGCCAACATTTCTCTTTGTAACACTGCAGCAATCCTACTAGTTTTAGCAGCATTCTTATTATTTTAAGCTGTCTCCTTTGTCTTCTAAACACCATAATTAGAAGTTTGAAAAGCTTACAGAAACCAAACCCAGTAAGGTCTCATTATGAACAAAATATTCTACTGTGGCTCAACAAGTGACCTTGTGTAGTCCAACGTGATGAAGGCTTCAAACTTCCTGCCCTGTTAGGGCTTCAGGTATGTATAAAAGTTTCCCTTCAGTATTATTCAGCAGCTCCATTCAAGTTTAGTTTCTTGGTCATAATTATTTTCTTACTGGTCTCTTTGTTTCATTTTGTGCATAGAAAAGAAAACCTGTCTGCCGGAAGGGGTTCAGAGTATCTCTCCTTGGTGGAGCCGGGTTTTATAAATGAGTTGAACGAGAGACCGTGAGCAGAGAGCTGAAATAATTAAACGGTGTGACTCAAGTAAGTAGAGAGGGGGATGATTTTAGGGCCCAAGAAAATATTTCCCCCACCAGATCAGTGACTTTTTAATTTGATGCTTAACATAATTTTCCATTTGGTTCAAGTCTTCTTGAACTATATCCAAAAGCGAACTCCTATTGGAGCTACAATAAATTAAATATTATCAGTCATATACATGTGAGTATAAATGAGTACATAATTTTTTTTTTTTTCTTTCATGAGGAAATAGAGAAAGCAGAGGGTTCTGGATATCTAATGAGGGTTGAAGAAGAAAGTTTGAAGAAAAACTAAGTTAGGAAGATTGGAAAATAAGTTTCTTCTATTCTCCTATTTTACCTGGGACTGTTGCTAATTTGAATCCTTTGCTTCTGTACATTGCCATGTCTTTTTGTGTTGCCTCTAAGCTTGGAAATATCAGGTGCGGGAGAAGTGAAATTTGTTCTGTATCCTATGTCTATGTTAGGGAACACTTTCCCATAGCCAGGGAGACACAGAACTGCTTGGTTATGAAATATTCACATTGAAACCAAGCATGTGAAATGTGAAAATACATCTTGGATTTTTTTCTTTATTTTATATTTTGCTGGTGAAACACTGAACTCTGAAAAATGGGCATGTCATGGTTGCTTTTAATAAATCCACTTACCTGTCACATGTTTTCAAGGTTTCCTGACTGTTTGCTAATTATCAAGCTGTATTTCTCTTATTTCTCTAATCTTTAGAACACAATGAAGCATATCAGTCAGCTGAAACCTCAGGGAAGCTGCTTATCTCTGAAATCCCATATCTCACACACACACACACACACACACACACACACACAGTGAGAGGCTGAACCTGCTCAGTGCCTTTTAGAGGTATTCTCCTCCCCAAGGCAGTGGTGTTCAAAATTCAGTTTGAGAAGTGTCCCCATGTCAGGATCATATCAAGGAGGTAGCAAAATGACCCACTGACTTGAAAACCTCTGGGGACATTGCCAGGAATCTGCCTTTATAACAGGCACAGGCTCCCCAAGTGCCTTGTAAGCTGTTTAAACCAGAGAGCCACTGCCTTGGGGATCCCATTCTCTACCGAAAGGAGCACTTATCCCAAAATAACATAATTAATTAATCCGAAATTCTCTTCCAAAAGATAGACATGGTATCACTCAAGTTCCTGAGTCTGGCGCAGAGAGAAGGTAGAGAAAGGAGACTCGACTTCCACTGTACTGTTTTTTTCCACACCCACTTTTATTGCTCATAGCTCCTGAGCAGAGATGTCAGCATAATGTGCTCTGGGGATGCAGGATGGGGACTCAGCTGATCAAGGGGTGCTGTCCTCCACTGGCTCAGTGTGATGGTAGCGGGAGGGCCTGCGTCTTCCTGCCTTTCTACCCTGCTTGGCTCAGCTTTGGGACATTGTTCCCCTACAACAGTTCCCAACGTGAAGTTCTTCCTGATTTAAAAAAAGGGAATCGTGGGGGGGGCTTCCCTGGTGGCGCAGTGGTTGAGAGTCTGCCTGCCGATTCAGTGGACACAGGTTCGTGCCCTGGTCCGGGAAGATCCCACCTGCCGCGGAGCGGCTGGGCCCGTGAGCCATGGCCGCTGAGCCTGCGCGTCCGGAGCCTGTGCTCCGCAACGGAAGAGACCACAACAGTGAGAGGCCCGCGTACCGCAAAAAAAAAAAAAAAAAAAGGGAATCAGAGACTTCCCTGGTGGCACAGTGGTTAAGAATCTGTCTGCCAATGCAGGGAACACAGGTTCGAACCCTGGTCCGGGAAGATCCCCCACATGCCAACAAATTTTTGTCTGCTTCTAACGGGATATAGCCTGTTGTCTGAAGATCCAGGACTGAAATTCAGTTTGTGATCCAGCAGAAAGTGAAACAGAAAAGGCTCTTCACTTTTGGCTTTAACTTAAAAATCCAGCAAAATCCTGAGAACACACTGCAGGAGACCTCAGAATCACTCCAGTGTGTGTGATGCTGGATTTAATTTGCCTTGTTTGGCAGGAACTCGAAGGACTTTGTCTTCTACCTTTCTGGTGAGAAGGGGAGGGAGGGAGAAAGTTTTAAAGAACAATTAAAATCAAACTATATGAAGGAATTTGAGGATGAAGCTAAATGTGGATCACAATGAACAGATAGGATGAGTTAATGGTTCCCAAATTTTCCATTGGTTAAGGCCTCTGGATCTCATTTTTTGGGAAATAATTTCTGTATTAAAAAAATAATCAACCTTTCAGCATGGCTTCTAAGGTCCTTAGAATTTAGGCATAGCATATTCTTTTAGTCTCCCGGCTCACCAATTCCACACCTGTGTGATCCAGCCTTTGTTAATGATTTCGTTTCTAGAACACACCACATTCTCTAATGCCTCCTTGCATTTGCACCTGCTGATTTTCCCGCTGGAAAATGACTCCTCTCTGCCACTCTCCCCACAGCCACTCCTCTGTGCTGTGTTTTGAATGAATGAATGAATGATCAAGTGAGGGACAGCAAAGAGCCATGCCAAAGAAAAATAGTTCTATGCCTGAAGTATGATTGCATAAATAATAGATTTTCCTAGAAATAGATTGCCTAAAAAGAAATACTGATAATATTTACCTGTTAAGAATATGTATCCCAGATATCCCTCATCACTGTAGTACTAACCAGTGCAGAAGAATGAGAACCAATAAATAGATAAAACAAGTAGAATAGATCAGGAGCCAGAAACACACACTCAGGCTCTAAGGAAGAACAAAATTGTCCTCCCAAACTTTTCTACAATCTCTGCAGTGTTAAAGAAATGGGGTGTTGGTCAGTGAACCTGGATAAAAGGCCCTGATTTCTATTCACAGTCACCTGAAACAACAGGCAATTACAATGACTAGAGGTTTGTGTAGATTTTAAAATACCTTCTCGAATTATTGAACACAGATTGGTCCCCTCCTCTCTTTCCTCCTAAGGCTTTGAGCCACCTTGAGCCAAGAGATGTCTTGGATTTTTTTCCAGTCCTGACACCATGTGATTTTGAAATCTACTCTAATTCAAAGGCCCAAAGTGCATTTTAAAGATTTGAATAGGGGTTTCAGCTGCCAAAGCCACCCCTGCCTCCAGGTGTTGCTATTTTGAGAAGGTGAGGATGAGACATGCTAGGCCTTTGTTCCCTCCACTCCACCGAGGCTGCTGCTGTCCAGGTGATGGTGTCAAACCCAGTGGCCTCTTTTAAGTCCTCATCTTATGTGGCCCATCAGTAGCTTTGGACAGATAACAACTCCCTCCTTCTTGAAACCCTTTCTTGGTTTCCTTCTGATATCTCTTTTTTGATTCTTTATCATTTGACAAACTCTTAATGTTGGAGTGCCTATAGCTCAGTTTGTTAATATCTTCTGTTTATCTATATTCACTCCCTAAGTGCCATCATTCAGTCTCACGACTTTTATACATGCTGGTGACTTCCAATTATATGTCTCTATTCCCAGTGATGCATCTAAGCCAGATCGCCTGGGCTCACAAGAGCACATGTCTTCCTAACCCTGCATTCAGTGACAGCGACTTCACCTTGGTAACCAGAACTCAGCCATGGTAAAGTATTTACACCAAAGAAATTGGCAAACACTACTATATATTGGACCTCTCATTTTTTTTTCCCCCCAGAAAGCTAGTTGTTAAGCATTTACTAGCCTACCATTTTTCCTGAACTCCAGATTTGTGTGTCCAAATGCCTAATGGATATTTTCCTCTGCAGATTAAACATGTCCTAAACCGAATTCCTCTCTCCCAACCCTGTCTCTGTCTCCCCAGCTATCCCCTCAGTAAGTAGCAACTCCATCTTTCTAGCTGCCCAGGTCAAAATGTTTGAGTCATCCTTGACTCCTGTCTTTCTATCATATCACATATTCAGACATTTAGTAAATCCTATTGGTTTTACCTTCAAAATATATCGAGGATACTCAAAATACTTGCTCAGATGACCTGCAAAGGACACATGGATTGGATACCAGAGGGAGGAAGAAAGGAGCTGTGTTGCTTGATAGAGCTGATTAATCTAGTCAGGACTGCTTGCTGCCCTTCTCCCTTACTGTGCCCCTCTCCTAGTTGACTAAGTACTCATGGTAAACAAGAGTCTTCTCCACTTCACTTTATATCAAACTCCATTCACGCATCCTCTTATGTGCTTGTTTCAAAGAGAAATCAACAGCATGGACCGTTTTTATCAGTCTCCCTCCCACATACTTTCAACCACATGGAAGGTGTATATGAATTCTGTATTTTTGCCATTATCCTAGTTCATGCAACAAAAGGCAACCAGTCAAAGGTGGACTTCCCAGGGAACTAATGAACTTTAAGCTTCAGGCTCACTTGCTTGGACTCATGTGAGGACTGGGAATGGCAGGGAGTCCTAGAGTGTTCTCTAGGTGGGGAGGAAAAGCCAGGTTGCCACTTCAAAAGCAAGTCAAAGGTGCCAGTTATTGAAATCTAATTTGCTGATTATATCATCTGTGAAAAGAAAGTTACCACATATTCTAACTAAATATATTTGAAACGTTTAGGAGAGTTTTTTAAAATGGTGCTCAAGCCATGTTCCTGATTTCTGATCTAATGAGTTTAGTCCCGATTTTATTTGGACCTTCCCAAGAGTTTATACCACATTGTTACCTGTTCTACATGTGTAACTGGAACTTTGACAACTCCCCATCAAATTAACTCAAAGCAATAATACAGCAGTGATTATCCCCAGAATATATTAATGACATAAAATGGGATTTCAGAAACATCAACCATTAACATCTGCTCAACAGTATTATCTGCTTATCTTCTAAATTACCACTTTTTTCCCTCTGACGCTAATGTTTTGGAAGGTTGTACTGCCTCTGTCCACCCAGAAAAGGACAGAGCAGGGTCCTTCAGACTGAGAATACAGGAAAACCACACTGATAGCCTAAGAGAATATTGTCCAACAAAATTTAAGTTTTCCAATTTCTACAATTCTTGTTGGCTAGCCTTTGAACGGTTGAAGTGAAGATGGGTCATCTCCCTTAAATGTCACCCACTATCCTGTTAACAGCCAACAGCAAAACAAACAGATGGCTAGAGAATGGGGTGGGATGGGGGGTGAAGGGCAGGTGGGGAGGGAGGGAATGCTGGCTGGAAATAACTGTTCTTGATTTAGCAAGTTGTGTGTGCAGAACTCTGCTGGAAAAGTTCACAGGAGTTATACTTTTGGTGAGTCAGTGAGATTGGATTACATCTTTAAAATAATTGTTCAAATAAATGGACTAGCACAGAGGAGAAGCCTATATTGACTTTCTGTTTACCCAGAAGGGGGAGAAAAGTACAAAACAAGCTTTTCTTTAACTACAATGGCAATCTTCTAATAGCAGCACTGACTTGCTCCAAAATACAGGACTCAGAGGTTGATAATCATCTTTCAGCTCGGGTTATTGCATGCAATTTTTCACATTCATTCAGCTTTCTTCATATAGCTCTTAGTAAAGTAACGCTCTTAACAATAAAAGCTTTTATGGAGCCCATTACATTGGAGAGCTAACCACTCCTGTTTTTTTTTTTTTTTTCTTCTTCATCTTCTTTTTATTGGCTCCTTGGAATATTTATAGCTGCCTTTGTTCTCACTGCAAACTTATACATCTGGCTTTGTGTGGCCATTTTCGTTGTTACGATTGGGTATGAAATGGATAAGTGTGTGTGTATATGTTTGGGTGGCTTTGTTGTTGCACAGAGGAATCTATTTTTATCAACCTGTCACTGCAACTGTTCATTGTTTAGCTGTGTATTGTTCACCCCTGGACTCTTTCACTGAGAGCTTCATGACATAAAACTTTTCTGTGCCGCCATGCTACTTCTTCCTGATAAACAGGTTCTCTGGTGGAGGGAGTCTTGACTGAGACTGGGCTTCAGGAACAAAAACTTGACTCCTTGAACACTGAATGAACAGATCAGGTTCTCTGGTCAAGAGTTTCACAGGAACTCACAGAAGCAGAGCAGGTGCAGTCTGGCCTGGATCGAGAAAGAACAAGGGAGCTTGTTCTGTATCTCAGCCTCATGGACATAGGCACAGCATGCGTGAGTAGACAGCCACTTTTACTGCCCCATTAAAGGACTGCTTTTAGGCATTACAACACTGGCACCAAAGTCTCCAAACCCATACTGAACAGCTTGACATTGCCGTCATAATGTCTCCTGCTATTAAGTTCATTCTCTTATCTGAGAGATGAGAGAGTGATGGAGATGGCTGACTCTAGAGCCAAGGTGTCTAGACAAGTAATTCAACTCATGGAGCCTCAGTTTCTGCACCTGAAAAATGGAAATAATAATAATATTTACATTACAGGGTGGTAGTCAGGATTGAGACAATACGGTAAAGTGCTTAAAACCATATCTGACCCACAGTAAGATCTTAAAACACTGGATCTTATTAGCCCTCTAATTAGAATGTGAGCTCCACGAGGGTAATTTGGTCTGTTTCTTTCACTGCTGTATCTCCAGCACGTAGAACTTAGTAGGTGCCAATAAATACTTGCTGAGGGAATACCTCACCAGGTTAACCTAAGAACTTGTTCCAGTAAAGGATTCATGGAGAGGAGTTTCATGAATATAAGGTATAAGGAAGCCACGGACCTGGTTTCTGTTTAGTTCCTATCCATCTAAGGAGGATTTAGTTGAAAGGAGTTTGGAGGTATTTCACTTCCCAGTATTACTTCTAGGTCAGTAACTCTCAAACCCATCCAGAAAGCAACATAGGTGATTCCCCAATCCACAAAAATCCATGCCTTTCCCCTCCCCAGCACATCTCCAACTGGATAAATTCTCATCACCCATGGGAGTCATTTCTCATGACTCCTCTGCTGTGAGGCTCACTTTGAAGGTCTTTGGCATCAGAGGCTATAAAGGATCATATTCCCTTGTTTCCGGCACCCTGTAGCCAATGTGAACATAAAACTCTTGTTGCCAAAGACAATTGGGTATCACAGATCTCTTGGCTTTGAAGCCTGGAGTTTGCCAAGGCAATTTTAGACCAATTTGTTCTTTATTGTATAACTATAGCAGTGTGCTAACGTGGGACTCTTTCTGAATAAGTTTTAGCTGAGGCCCTGAAAACACAAAGCAATAGGTGGCAGGCATGTGTGTAATCTTACTAACCTATAGCTTCATTTCCCTATGGACCCATGCTCACCTTCATGGCTCCTTTAGATAGCTCAATGAGTTAAAGACAAACTTGATCCCTTAAATTCTTTCATGCAAGACAGTCTGCAATATGAGGTCCATGAAGGAACCACAAATGGCTTTGCTGATGATGGAGTGGGGCAGAGATGCTCCAGTGTTGCCTTTGCCCACTTCAGGGTTTGCTCTGTTACCTGATTCTTTCAGGAACTCCCTGGGGTATATGATGATCAGTCAGATGCAGTGGGTCACCTGTGCTCAGTGTCATGGAACAGGCCACTCCCCACCCAGAAGAATGTGAGCATTGTTGCAGAGATCAAGAATTTACTGGAATATTAACCACTGCCTGGTAGCCCTAGGGAATCCGGAAAGTCATGGACTGCTTCAGCCCAGCTCAGGACATATACAGGAAGGAGCTTCTTGCTTCTGTAGTTGCTGCAAAGGAAGCAGTTGGGTCATTCAGGTGTATTACCAGTGGTCCGTGGGTATGGAAGGCATTTCTAGCACAAAGGAAACATCAGTAACCTCTGGCTGATCCTGTCCTCACCTTCTCAGTGACCGCGCTCTCAGGTAGCAATTAGGGAATGTTTGTGCTGCTGAGCTCAAATTTAGCTTGGGAAGGATTGAAAAAATACAGGTTCCTTGTACTCATGTGACATATAGTTGAGAATGGATTTTTGAAAACCTAAGGACATTCTCTAAACAACAGAGAGGCACATGTTTTAAAAGGAAGAGACAGAGATTCAGGATGTGAGGTCTTCTTTGGGACAGGAAACCCAAAATACAAAGAGATTGGGACTGGGCAAAAGGTAGAAGAGGGCAAGTCAGAAGATCTTGGCTGGAGCCACCAAGAACACTGCCACAAAGACATGACCAATGTGGAATTTGCCCAAGCGCCATTAGGGAAAATCTCACTTGAACAGCCCTGTCCCTTTAAGGGCAGTCACTCTGGCCCACTGCACATTTGTTAAAGCTACATGACAGACCCCCTGCCCCACGCCAGCCTTTATCCATTTCAGGAGCTAGAGAAGCAAAGGCATGAAAATGCAACTTAAATACATCTCTCTTCTGGTATAAAATAAGGCCAGGCCTCCTGCAAGCTTTGTGGTGTGCTCCTTCTATGTAAGCCTGAAAGATCAGCTGACTCTCACTACACTGAGTTAGCTCAGTTTTAACTGAGTCAAAATGAAGGAAGTTTAATAAAACTTTGTTGAAGTATTGAAATGTAAATTCCAAATATTGTGACACCTATGATTATAGAATAATCTAGTACAGAAAAACAGGGGTTAGTGGTGGGTGCCAGGCACCTCACATTCATCTTTCTAAAATAATGGGAAAATTTGTGTTTTGAGTCACTGTAAACTGCTTTAAATAACCATGCTGTGTCTTACATCACACACACACACACGAAATAATGGTTTTCTCTAAGATCTAGCCAGATATAGCCTTGGTGGTTCTGATTTCTAGCAACAGCTCTTTGATCACCAAAAACTTTGACCTTGAGGAGCTAGAGCAGTGATTCTCAAGCATAGCCCGCCAGGGGACATTTGGCAATGACTAGAGATAGTTCTGATTATCACAAATTGAGGTGGGGTGGGGAGAAGAGGGGGAAGGGATTTGCTACTGGCTACTAGTGGACAGAGATCAGGGATGTTGTTAAACATCCTGTAGTGCACAGCACAGAATCCCCCCACCCCACATAGAATTATCTGAAACAGAATGCTCTGAGTGCCACAGTTAGGAAACCCTGAGATAGAGTCTTAAAGGTGAGCCTGGCATATTGTTATAAAAATATTCATAAAGGGAACACTCTTGCACTGCTGGTGGGAATGTAAATTGATACAGCCACTATGGAGAACAGTATGGAGGTTCCTTAAAAAACTACAAATAGAACTACCATACGACCCAGCAATCCCACTACTGGGCATATACCCTGAGAAAACCATAATTCAAAAAGAGTCATGTACCAAAATGTTCATTGCAGCTCTATTTACAATAGCCAGGACATGGAAGCAACGTAAGTGTCCATCAACAGATGAATGGATAAGGAAGATGTGGCACATATATACAATGGAATATTACTCAGCCATAAAAATAAATGAAATTGAGTTATTTGTAGTGAGGTGGATGGACCTAGAGTCTGTCATACAGAGTGAAGTAAGTCAGAAAGAGAAAAACAAATACCGTATGCTAACACATATATATGGAATCTAAGAAAAAAAAAAAAGGTCACGAAGAACCTAGGCGTAAGACAGGAATAAAGACACAGACCTACTAGAGAATGGACTTGAGGATATGGGGAGGGGGAAGGGTAAACTATGAGGAAGTGAGAGAATGGCATGGGCATATATACACTACCAAACGTAGGGTGGATAGCTAGTGGGAAGCAGCTGCATAGCACAAGGAGATCAGCTCGGTGCTTTGTGACCACCTAGAGGGGTGGGAGGGAGGGAGACACAAGAGGGAAGAGATATGGGAACATATGTATATGTATAACTGATTCACTTTGTTGTAAAGCAGAAACTAACACACCATTGTAAAGCAATTATATTCCAATAAAGATGTTAAAAATATATATTCATGAGGTGAGTTATTACAAGGAAAATTTCTCAACCAGGTTATCTTTTGGAAAATGTGTATATTATAGCAGCTTCAGTTTAATAGAAAAGAAAGATAAACTGTTTAATTCAAATAACTTTAATTACTGATGGTTTCTAAGGAAGTCTTCTTGAAAACATAGTGATATCCCTAACTTAACGTGAAGAATGATACAGTAAACTTGTCTTTCCAGTAATAACTCACCAACCCATAGGTGGATACCTGGGGCATTTTGTAAGTACAGACAGTGTGTATGCAGCACTGCCTGCTCTCCTGTGGGCCGCACATCACGTAACTTCTCATTATAGTGCCTGCAGTACAGATGTCAAATTATCCAATTCCAAAGCATCTTTCTTTGAGTTTATGGAAAGTTGCTTGAGAGGCACAATGTACATGACAAGCACCCCATGTATGTGGGGACAGATTTCAGAGGAATAAAATGCGTTCTAACAATTCTCTCTTGTAGAACTTTATCCCATCTATGCAAAGGCCATCTTTCCTGCAGTTTTTTTTGTTTGCCATGTGTCTTAGTCCGTTCCGGCTGCTATAATAAAAGACCACCGACTGGGTGGCTTATAAACAACAGAAATTTATTTCTCACAGTTCTGGAGGCCGTAAGTCTGAAATCAGGATGCCAGTGTGGTTGGATGAGGGCCCTCTTCCAGGCCTCAGACTTCTCACTGTGTCCTCATGTGGCAGAAGGGACTAGGGAGCTCTCTGGGGTCTCTTTTATAAGAACGCTAATCCCATTCATGAGGGCTCCACCCTCATGACCTAAGCACCTCCCAAAGGCCTCACCTCCTAGTACCATCACATTGGGCATTAGTATATCAACATATGAATTTGGGGGGGACACAAACGTTCAGACCATAACACCATGATTACATCTAATGATGCCCCAACTTCTCTCCCTTAGGCTTTATCTGCCTTTCTCCTCACTGCAAATATAAGTGATCAGGAGTGTGATATTATATAAATCTTCTTTACCATTAGTCTTTGGAAATGAAGCGTATTATTTGTTCAGAAAATTATATCATGTTTGTATGGAATTAATTTGTTCTCACTAGGCTGCAATTTTTAGGAGGAGGCACCCAATGAAAATAATTCTTGGGAGACAAAACATATCAACATAGAGGCAATATTTATATCATGAGCTTCTATAATATGGAAAATTAAATATTACCCTCCAGTCTAATGACTTAGTGCCCTAGAGAAACATTAATGCTGGTTATGCAGGTCTACTTGAGAAAAGCATATCAGACTCTATTCTCTGATAGCACTGTATTTATCCCTCCACTCATTCAAGAAATATATATTGAGTGCCTTCCACTTGCAAATGTTGTACTGGGCAGTATATGGGATATAGTTCTTATAATCTGCTGGGAAAGTTTTACTTATGACACTTAAATTACAATTTATAATTGTGATTGTGTCAATAAATTGATGAATTACTGTTGTGTTTCATTCATTCATCCATTCAACATATCTGTGAAATACCTCTCTGTACTGGGAATTATGCTAAGTTCTAAGCACACCAAGGCTTTTTATTAAAGTCAATAATCCTTATTTAAGTAGGACAGGCATGCAAACTTTCCAGGTTAGATGAAAACCAGCCGTGGTGGAAAATGTGGGTGGCACTCAGCATCCATTTTAACCTGCTTCTGCCGAGCTTTACTGTACTGCGAGCAGCTGGGAAGCTAAATGCCTTGTGTTCCAGAATCCCTTGCAGCTGGAGTCCTGAGTGCCAATTAGATGCTCTCGCACCGGACTTGAGAGGCAGACGCACAATGGAAGCCATCTTCCTGCCGCTTCTCCAGCTTTCTGCGGGCAAGTGGCCTCGTGGAGATGCTGGGTTTCCTGCAGCAGTTTCTCAGTGACCAGCCACTAGCTTGCTGGGCGCTGAGAGGAAGATGGGGCAGTAGTGACAAGCAACAGCTTCCTGACCCTGAGATGAAAGTTCCAGTTAACAAATCCAGTGGGTTCTCCACCTTCCTGATTGTGGCAAAGCAGGCAGCTTCCGCGATGGGCCACTTCAGAGGTGT
Source organism: Kogia breviceps (assembly GCF_026419965.1). NCBI lineage: Eukaryota > Metazoa > Chordata > Mammalia > Artiodactyla > Physeteridae > Kogia > Kogia breviceps. The sequence goes on from NC_081318.1 coordinate 73,878,471, forward strand.
GATTCTGAGAGCCGTTCCTGAAGGACCTGTCGGGAGCCCATGTCTCCAGCCCTTCCAGCGATTTTGTAAGTAATGAATTCTCTGTAATCATTCTGCTTTCAATAGCCAGGTTTTACTCCCTGTTAACAGAGCACAAACTTTACAGTGAAGCCGCAGGAAATACAGACGTCGGTCGGCCCTGTTGGGGGCCATGAGGAGAGCAGTCAGGCTCACGCTTTAGGCACTTGTGGGATCTGAATCCCGTGAGGCAGATTAAAGTCAGCAGGGTCTGCTTTGCCAGGCTGAGTCATTTCCGTTGTCCTTCGGGCACTGGGGGGATGGGGGGACTTTGCAAGTTTTGTGCTGGGGAGTGACATGGTGGTGAGACCCTGGGAAACAGACTGTGCTCTGTTCCTCTTTGTATCCTCCGTGCCTAGCAGTGTGCCTGGGGCATATTAGCCGTTGATAAGGATTAGATGCTAAAAGATGGGAGTAGTGCTCTAGGAGCATTTATCAGGCTAAGAACGAGAGAGATGGGCGTTATGTAGGCATGAAGTTAAAGGAATCTGGAAGACCATGCGAAGGATTTGACGCAAGACTCAACAGGCACTAGGGACTGTATCAGTCAGGATTTCAACGAGAGAAGCAAACCCAGTAGGAGATACTATAGTATGATTCAATGAGAGAAGCAAACCCAGTAGGAGATACTATAGTATGAAGAGATTTACTGCAAGGAATTTGCTGACGCAGTTGAAGCGGGGCTGGGAGGCAAGTCTGAAATCCTTAGGGCAGACGGTCACGCTGGAGCTCTTGGGTCCACAGGTGGAATTTCTTCAGAGAAGCCTCTGCTTGCTCTTGAGGCATTTCAGCTGATTGAATCAGGCCCACCCAGATTTTCTAGAATCTTCTTCGTTAAAGTCACCTGATTAAGGACTTGAATCACATCTACAAAACAACACCTAGATTAGTGTTTGAGTAACTGAGAGTGGTAGCCTAGCCAAGCTTACACACCAAAAAAGCCATCACGGTGACCAAATAAAGAAAGGAAATAGTAGAAAAGGGTGAGGAAGGAGGCTGATGTAGCAGGTCTATCTACTCCTTTTGATGCTCCAGCATGCAGATTGGAAATATTTTAAAGCTCACTCGGGTAGCAACCTGTTCAGCTCCATGAGATTGATGGAGGTGTTTTATGGTTGAATTCACTAATAAGCAGAAAAACGTCTCCCCTGAGATTAAGGTAACTCTCTAATTTATTATCCAAACTGGGGCAATATTGAGAATAAAAGGGGGTTCTGTTAATAATTATGTTGGGACCACTAGCAAAAACCAGAAGAGTCCCAGGCAAACCAGAACACATTGTCCCCCCATTCAGCCAGGGATGATTTGGGTCCTCCTTTGAACCCACCTCGCAAGGTTTCTTCAGTATATGTGGATGTACAGTATACCTGGCTGCCCACTTTTTATCTTTTTTTTTTTTTTTTTTTTTTTTTTTTTTGTGGTATGCGGGCCTCTCGCTGTTGTGGCCTCTTCCGTTGCGGAGCACAGGCTCCGGACGCACAGGCTCAGTGGCCACGGCTCACGGGCTTAGTTGCTCCGCGGCATGTGGGATCTTCCCGGACCGGGGCACGAACCCGCGTCCCCTGCATCGGCAGGCGGACTCTCAACCACTGCGCCACCAGGGAAGCCCGGCTGCCCACTTTTAATGTTGCAATGGGGGAAAATAGTGCCATTAAACACAGAGCTTTGTTAAGTTTGTTAAAATTCACATGGAGCAATTTTATTAAAAGTGGAAGATCATTTTAAAAAGCAAGCTTTTTCTTTCCTTGAATGAACCAATTTACAAGTGAAAGGATTATATTAATAAATATTAATGGATAACAGTGGCCTCTCATACCATCCGTGCCAAGTGATACAGTGATATTACAGAAGTAAGAGGCCCCAAAGTATAACAGTTAGGAGCCTGACTTTGGAGTAAGACTGCTTTTGATTCATATCCCAATTCCTTATTTATTGATTATGTGAATTTGAACAAGGTGCTTATTCTCTCTCAGCCTCAGTTTCCCTACCCGTGAGATGAGGGTAAAAATAAAGCCCGTATCATGGGAGCATTTGAGGATTAAATAAAACAATCCTTGTTAAAAATGCTTGACAGAGTGCCTGGCACATAATAAATTTTCTATAACCATGAGTTATTATTGTAATATAGCTATGCAATCTTTGAACTGAAATATCAAATAAGATTTTTTCAGGCAACACAAATACTACTCTTGTATTTATTTTTAGGACTATTACTATTTGGTAGGATTTTGTTTCTGTTTAACAGCATGTCCATTTCAATTCTATTTTCCTGATGGCAACGCCATACTGTATCTGGAAATATCCTTCCATATGACAAACCTCTCCCAGAGCAATATTAGGCATCACATCATCCACATCTTTGAAACCTTTTTTATAAATGTGGCTCTTACCCATGAAGTGTAATTATTGATACAGCTCTGTTTTTGAGATTTCTGCTGAGAGACAAACTAGCAAAAGTATAGGACTGTTCACACTTACTAGAAATGATGGGGAATAAAAGAGCTTTCCCACTATGCTTTGTACTTTATGAGACTATCTCTAGATAATTCATTAGTTCTAAAGTGACATGAAAATCAATTAATTTTAATGGTGGATAACAGATTATGGTATTTAATAGTTCATCTAATTTCATGAGGCAAAGTGAATTAGACAATGCAGTGTAAATCTAATAAGGGTTGTGAGAGCTCATTTGACTGTCAAATGCAAAGATGAATGCATGGGTCAGGAATTAGATAAAAAACTAAAGCATTCTATATGAAGTCTGTACACAGTTTATATACAGATTTAAGTTAGAAGCCTTAAGGAACATAAAACATTATCCCCCTTTAGCTTGCTCTTAGAACTTATTTGTTAAGCACTTACTATCTAATCTATGGTGTCTATTAAAATAGCACAGAAAGATACATGCATCGCTCTCCCATCTTTTTTTTTCTCTATAAATATAAGTAGAATAACTTAGAAATGTAGGTGGTAAAAAGTTCTTCATGAAAGGCTGTTTATGAATAATTGAAATGATGGAGTACCAGGCTGTTGATGGGTTCCATTCATCTGTGTGATATTTAAAATAGCCTATTTTCTCTAAAAACATTTTTTTAAAATTATTCTTAAGTAAGCCCCTTTAAACTCAGAAATGCAGCCACTTCTTCTTAAGATTTAGCACAGTTGAGACTTTGGGTGAATCGCTCCATCCCTATGCGGAGGAACTCAATTTACAGCCCAGTTTCCATTCCCAATAGAATAGAATGTACAAAGACAGCTTCGCTAGAAAGTTTCTTTTTCAAATGCTGTTAAGTGGTTTCTTTGAAATAGTTGCAGCTCTACACTAAAGGAATCAGGAGGTCACAGTTGCCTGGTTTCTATTGATTCTCCTAGTTAATAAAGAGTTAAACAGTGAAGTGTGGTCTTTTATTTTATTTTATTTTTTTAAAGGCATTTTGAAGGTGCTGGAGAGGGAAGGCCTGGTCCTAAGTGGTCATGTGGCTACCGCCATTCATCTTGGTAGTGACTATCTGTCAAAAGTGGCAAGAGTCCCTGTTAACAGCCCTGACCTAAGCAGTAATGAAGGGAGAGTGCACTGCAAAGTGTCCATTATCAGCAGGTCGGGAGCAGTAAATTGGAGCAGTTTGCTTCAATCTTGCTGCAAGTTGAAATGTAAGATAGGTGGGGGTCAGCAAGAGGCAATTTTATCCTATGATCATTTTTGTCAGATCGCATCAGAGTGGCAACTTAGTTCGATGCATGATTTCAATTAACCAACTCTGGCCGTAATGCTTCCACTGCCTGGGGAAGCTCTTTTCCGAGCCTGGGTTCCTCATTATTTCTTATTTCAACCCACCTGAGTACCCACTGGTGAGAGAAACTGTGAGGTTAGGGAATAGGAAGTGGCATGTGTGGATGACAACTGCTGCCCCTGACCTCGCCTCTGGACAGCAAGCATCACGGTGTCCTGGGTGGCTCTAAATGCTACCTTGCTTATCCTCAAATTTCTTAACTCATAAATCTGTTTTTAAGGACCTTCAACTCTGGATTTTAAATATGTTGAACTTGCATGTTGTTTACTCTTTGACAAAAGAATTAGCCTTTTGCATGACAGTTTTAGGGAGGGTCAGGTCACACAATTCTGTACTTGTGCTAAGTCACATGAAGCTGCTCACAAGCACAAAAAAAAATGAGTGTGAAGCTGAAGACTGAAGCTCTGTTAACTCTTAGATCCCTGAGAAATATTTCCTAGATGGCCTAAGTGGATACTGGGTTCAATGCTTCTACGAAACATATGCATATGTACATAAGGAAAACCATCCCTGCTCTCAAGGAATCCACAATTCAGAACAAGAAATAAGACATACACCAACAGCTGTAATAAAAGTAGGAAGTGCCCTAAGGGGGAAACAAGATCCTATAGAAATTTAGAAAGATCACTTTTGGATGGGGGGAAATAAGGGCAAACATCAAAAAAGATAAACATTTAAACAGGGTCTTGGTGAATGGGAGGATATTTCCAAGTAAAATTGGAGTTTTAGTTTTATATAGCAGCCTAACCAATTACCACACATTCAGCTGCTTACAACATGACCAGTTTATTAGCTCACAGTTTCTGTGGATCAGGACCAGGGTTAGCTGGGTCCTTTGCTCAGAATCTCATTAGGCTGAAATCAAGGTGTTAGCCTGGGCTGCAGTCTCATCCAGGGCTTGGGCCCTTCAGCTAGGCTCAGGCAGGTCGTTGGCAGAATTTAGTTCCTTGCAGTTGTAGGACCTATTCCCCGCTCTCTCACTGGCTGCCACTTAGGGGTCATTCTCAGCTCCTAGAGGCCACTCACCATTCCCTGCCGTGTGGTTCCCTCTACAACATGAGTTTGCTGCTTGGAGACCAGCAGGATTGAGATGAAGAAGGGCCCAGCCCCGCTTCAGCACTTACCTGATTAGGTCAGCCCCATCCAGATGATCTCCCTGTTGACTAACTCAGAGTCAACTGATGAGTAACCTAACGACGAGAGTGACGTCCCAGCATATTCACAGGTTCTGTGAGGTGGGGGTGGGGGGACAGTACAAGGTGTGTATATAGGACGTGAGCATCTGGGGACCATCTGGCATGGCACTGTAGAAAGAACAGCTCTTGAGAAAAAGGAGGGAGGGGGGTGGGCAGGAAGCACTAGGGTTGTTTGTGAACGGGTAATGTTTCAGAGTTTTCTCAACCAAATGAAAAAAATGGAGGTGGTTGGGGAATATTGTCCTAGAAAGGGACTTTAAGTCCATGAAGCATCTTAAACTTCAGAGTGCAAACTCACCAAAAGTTTTTAAGTGGTGACATAATTACCATCATGATTTTTAGAAACTTGATTCTTGTGTCCTAGAAGGATTGAGAGAGAAGGGGTTGTTTAGTTTGTCTCTCTATACAACGACGGAGGCTCTGAAGACAAGGTATTGCTGTTGTTTGCTGCTGTAGCCCCAAGTGGAACATAATGGGAGCCTATTACGCATGTCAGATGAACGAATGAGTGTTGTGAGCAGAACAGACAGGGAACAATTGTCATAGTCCAGGTGAACAATATTAAGGGAGGAATTAGGGAGGCAGCAATGCAAAGGGAGTGGGGAAGATGTATTGAAAAGATATTGCAGAGCTTAAGCAATGGGCTTTACAAACATGTGGAATAGGAAGAAAAGAGAAATCCAAAGTGGTATCAATATGTATAATGTGGGTTCCTGGGAAAGTAGAAAATAATGGAAAAGAATAATTATACCTATGCAGAGAGAATCACCAATTGTTAATCTAAATTTTTTACTTTCCAGACAGATTTTTGGTCTTATGTGGACAGACCCAAATTGCTTTCACTAATGGTATATATTTTCCCACTGGTCTGTAGTTATTTTATTTTCCAGTTTTTTCAAGACATAATTGATATATACTATATAAGTGTAAGGTGTACAGAATAGTGATTTGATTTATGTATATTGTGCAGTGGTTACCACAATGAGTTTAGTTGACATCCATCATCTCATATAGATACAAAAAAGAGAAAAAAGTGGTTTTTTCTAGTGATGAAAACTCTTATGATTTACTCTCAGCAACTTTCAAATATACCATTACAGCTGTGTTAACTATAGTCATCATGTATATTACATCCCCATTATTTATTTATCTTATAACTAGAAGTTTGTATCTTTGACAGCCTTTATCCAATTCCCTTTCCACACCCTTGACCTCTGGGAACCACACATCTGATCTCTTCATCTATGAGTTTGGGTTTTTGTTTGTTTGTTTAGATACCACATTTAAGTGAGATGATACAATGTTTGTCTTTCTCTCTGACTTATTTTACTTAGTATAATGCCCTCAAGGTGCATCCAGGTTGTTGCCAGTAGCAGGATTTGCTTCTTTTTATGGCTGAATAATATTTCATTATATACATACTGCATCTTCTTTATCTAATCATCCATCAGTGGATACTTAGGTTGTTTCCATGTCTTCGCTATTGTAAATAATGCTGCAATGAGCATGGGAGTGTAAATACCTCTGTGACAGAGTGTTTTCATTTCCTTAGGATATATGCCCGAAAGTGGAATTGCTGGATCACATGGTAGTTCTATTTTTAATTTTTTGAGGAACTTCCATACGGTTTTCCTTAGTAGCCATACCAATTTACATTCCCACCATCAGTGCACAAGAGTTTCTTGTGCACGTCCTTTTATCCACATCCTCAGCAGCATTTGTTATCCCTTGTCTTTTTTTTTTTTTTTAACATCTTTACTGGAAAACCTTGTCTTTTTGATGATAACCATTCTAACAGGCATAAGATAATATTTCATTGTGGTTTCAGTTTGCATTTGCCTAATGATTAGTAATGTTGAGCATCTTTTCTTGTACCTGTTGGCTATTTATATATCTTCTTTGGGAAAATGTCTATTCAGGTCCTTTGCCCATTTTTTAATCGAATTGTTTGGGGTTTTTTGCTATTGAGTTGTATGAGTGCTTTATACATTTTGGATGTTAGCCCCTTATTAGACATAGAGTTTGCAAATACTTTTTCCCGTTCTGTAGTTTGTCTTTTCATTTTGTTGATCACTGCTTTTGCTTGTGCAGAAGCTTTTTAGCTTGATGTAGTCCACTTGTTTATTTTTGCTTTTGCTGCTTGTTCTTTAGGTGTCTTATCTAAAAAATCATTGCCAGGAAGCTTTTCCTGTTTTCTTCTAGGTGTTTTATGGTTTCCAGTATTACATTTAAGTGTTTAATCTATTAGATTTAATTGTTATGAGTGGTGTAAGATAGAATAGAGTTATAGTTTTATTCTTCTACATGTGAGTATCCATTTTCCTAGTACTGCTTATTGAAGAAACTCTTTTCTCCATTGAGTATTCTTGGCTCTTTTGTCAAATATTTTAAGTCTTTGATTTAAAAGATAAGCACACATATAGATAGGTAGGTAAATGTTGCTTATCAGTGACATATATACATTTTAAATTTATATATGTAAATAATTTGGAAAAATTCATAAATGACAGCCAAGATTATTGAAGAAATATGAGATAGATAGCTCTCATCAAAAAAGATTAAAGTAGGGCTTCCCTGGTGGCGCAGTGGTTGAGAGTCCACCTGCCGATGCAGGGGACACGGATTCGTGCCCCGGTCCGGGAAGATCCCACATGCCGCAGAGCGGCTGGGCCCGTGAGCCATGGCCGCTGAGCCTGCGCGTCCAGAGCCTGTGCTCCACAACCGAGAGGCCACAACAATGAGGCCCGCATACCGCAAAAAAAAAAAAAAAAAAAAAGATTAAAGTAATTGAGCCATTTAGTCATAAAAGCTAAGAGTAGGAGGTACCTTAAGTGCTCTTCCACCCAACGTTTTAACTAGTGAGGACTCTCACAACACCCTCTGTGCATGATCATTCCATCTTTGCTTAAATAATTACAGAGACCAAGAATCCTCTGGATTTGTAGACAGTCCATTTAAGTTTTGGACAGCTTTGCTATTAAGTCTTTACCATATATCAAAATATGTCTTCTTATGATTTATCGCCATTGCTCACAGCCTAGTCGCTGGAGCAGTGTCCAAGAGATATAATATTCCTCCACGTGACAGCACTTCAGACCAACTAAAGTTCCATTTCTTGTGAGGAATGCATTCCTGAGGACCTTGCATATTCAAACTTCATGAAAAACTGAGACTAATTCTGAGAAGGATGGTAGTTATTCTAGTTTTCTGGCTGAAGTGGTGCTTCTGTGTAGCAATAAGAAAAGTACAATTCACTAGCTCTCTAGCTTTGAACTTGTATAATTCTTGATTAATTTTTAATTGTGGAGAATTGCCTTTGGAGAATAAGGAGAGCTGTTTCAAATTCACTTAAAAAGGAAGAGAACTGTATTTGAAGAAAACTGTCATGTCTCCAAGGCTTCTCTTCCCAAACCCCCTCAATGTGTGGGAACAGTCAGCAGTGTCATATTAGCCTACTAAAGCAGTCCATGACACCTCCATCTCTAGAGATGGAGGCAGCTTAAGAACAGGCAAATTAACAAGGATTTGCATACCCAGATGCTGAGAAGTAGACCAGATGACCCACTGAAGTTCTTCAGCACTGATGGCATTCTGACTTTTGTTCTTCAAGCCCAGGTTTCTTAAATGTAATACTGTGTCCACACTTAACTGTTTCCAATGGTAGGTATAAGGCATATCTAACAAAATATAAATTTAAAATATAGATTGGCAAATGTGAGTACCATTGATTTTTTCAATATATTTATGTGTGTACATAACATATAATGTCCAATATCCAGAAGTCATTTATTTGCTTTCAACCTTGAACTTTGCATGAGGGCCAACCACTACCTGTGTTTGAAAATATAATTTTTATTTACATATTCTTGTACATCACCATAGAACTCATAGATATTTGTGTGCAGCATTCTATTTTCTTTCTCATGCGGCACTTAAGCATAGAAAGAAATATCAGAAACAAAAAGAAGAAACACTTCACATAAAAGTTTCTAGCATTTTGGGCTTCCCTGATGGCGCAGTGGTTGAGAGTCTGCTTGCCGATGCAGGGCACACGGGTTCGTGCCCCCGTCCGGGAAGATCCCAAGTGCCACGGAGCGGCTAGGCCCGTGAGCCATGGCAAGTTTCTAGCATTTTGCTTTTAAGAAATGTATGCTCCAATAAAACTTTTTAAATCAACTAACTTAAGCCCTAACCCCATCATTTTTTGCTCTTTTGTTCTTTTGAAACAAGTAGCAAAGTCATTGAAGTTCAAAAGGACACTTCTCCCCTTTGAAAACTATTTTTTGTTTTTGTACACACTGAAAATCCTCAGTAATGGACAGGTTTATCTATAGACACAGACTGAATTGTCTGAAAGATTGTGATGCAGTCATTGGGCTGAGAGGGAAGTGAAATGTTTCTTTATGTCTGAACGTCTCTCACAGGAAGACAAGAAAAAAGAAATTGTTCTCCTAACATGCAAGCTATATTTCAAAATACTACACTATTGAAATGATTATTATTTAAGTTTCTCAACCCAGTAGCATGTACAAAATGAGAAGAAAGGGGTTAAGAAGAAATGTTCTTAAGATCTCCTGGTAGCTGAAGTTTCCTTGGCTCTCAACAGTTGCTCACCTGATAGAAGGTTAAATAGCAGGTTCTTATTTTCAGAGTCTATACAGATAATTAGTAACCTGTGAAAAAATTGAGGCAACTTCTATGTTTGTACTTGTTTGGGTAGTACGGATAGAGTCCAGATGATCTGGACTCTATCCGTACTACCCAACCAAGTACGAAGCTGAGAATATAAGAGTCCTTTAGAAAAAGAAAGACTGAAAACACAGGTTGGGTGAGAGAGATAAGACTATGAGAGTAACCAGTGGCGTGAGGTCTCTGAGAAAAGAGAAGGAAGGAGAACCAGAGCACATCTGAACTCACTGGTCTTTGAAAGGAGGAGGAAAAGAGAGGCCTGAAACAAAGGTGGGTTTTTACATGGTGATGAGAAGGTGAAGGAATTCCCTTCTGATGATTTCTGGTTTTGAAAAAAAGAAATTTAACACACCAAGTCTTTTATATTAACCAAATTCATAATCTAAGGACAAACTGCCCCCTTTAACACACACACACACACACACACACACACACACACACACACACAATATCAACACAGTCAAGGTCATAAAAAAAGAAGATAGAGGGAGAAATGACTAGTTTATTTCATGAGGAACCAAAATAACAACAGCAGTAATAGGAATGACTATGAGTGTATCAGGACTGAATTCCATTCCTTAAAGTCCATGTTAAAGACTCAGTTAAAATAAAATTTTTGCCTAAAGTTAGTTTCAAACAAAGCTTTAAAAAGTCATCCAAAGGAATCAGATTGATTATTTAGTGCCTGTCCATAGATAGGACTAGAAGGGGATGAGCTATGTGGAAAGTAAAACTTTAACTTGTGTTTCCTTTGAGCTCTTTGAAATGATATATAAATCAGAACCAGCTGAATTAAGCAGGTGATGTACAGCACTTGAATACACTGATTAATGGTACCTACACAGTAATTTATGGGAACATACTTTTGAGCTCAGATACTATCATGACCATTTTTAATACACACTATAGTTCAATACCTGTGTAAGATATCTCCTTTAAAAAAAAACACAAATTTACATTGTCTACTTTTCTTCACATTATCAACCTTAGTGGACAGACTCTTGACCATTCCTGGTAAGAGGCATTAGGCATCATTTCAGTTGTGCACATCTGATGATATTTCTAATAACGTTTAACAGTATCTTGATGGAAAGGGAAAAAGGATTTAAGGTGTTTAAAATAAAGAAATTCAAATACATTTTATGTAGGCTCCCTCTTATCTTTGGGTTGCCCAATTCAAAATCCAAAGACTATATATATATGTGAGTGTATGAATTTAGATCTAAAAGAAAAAATCCCAGTGAAAGTATAGAATTAAAAATAACTGAAAACAGTTTATGCACTGCTGCCTGTTTCTTTACCAGTTCTTAAAAACCCTTACTAGTTTTTCATATTTGCCTTATGCCCTTTAAAGGATTCAGATTCATAATATACAAAGAAGTTTATGTGATATATAGAGCAGAGCCATAAACCATATTTTATGCATAACAGTGATTAAATGCACGGTTGATATATTTCACTAAGATGGAAACCATGTCGAAAGGCTTACATTTTGATAAGTTTCCTTTTGGGGGACATTTCTAAATTATTTAAGTTGAAGAATCAAATGACTTGTTTGTGAATTTACATGCTCTTTTTAATCATCCTTAGGTAATGCTGATATGGCAAAGATGCTAAATTACAGGCAACAGTGGGAATCTGCTGGGTGAAAAAGCACAGAATCGTTTTGTATATGAGTCCATGAGGAATATTCTGTTCAAGGAGTGGAGACATTAGAAAATGACTTAACTCATGAACCACACATTAAGAGCGTAGTCAGCTGTTGTAAATGCGTATCCAACAACAAACCATTATGTATCTTAGGTTTAATTATATGTGCTTATTACACACCTGTACTGGAGAGTAGAGGCTGCTATTTGTATCACTTGTGGTTTTCTCTATCAAAACAGTATTTGAATTACGAAGCTTATAAGGTTATGTATGATTTCTCTGGCTTGAGTGTGTGTCCCTTCATTTTGTGGACAGCCCAAACAAGATGAGGGAAACAAATGAGGAAATATTTTAATCATGTTAGTAAAGAATTTCTAAATTTAGAAATGTAGGGAATTTCTAGATATGGACAAATATCAGCAAAATTACCAAGCTTTTGTAAATCAACTTGATGTTTCAGGAGAGAGTAAAAATGTTAGATAAATTCAGCATTTAATTTTTTCTCTAGAGTTCCGTCTTAAAAGGTATTAATTATGATGATGATGATGGGTTATTTACAGAGTGCTTCAAAATAGGGAGAAATGTTAAACTACCAAATAATTTATGATTTACAGTTTTTACAACTCAGAGTGAATAAACAATCTAGGCAAAATTGTTCTGTATATTTAAGAGCATTTACTAACTACCTGAAAGTTTTAAAACATTTATTATGTAGCAAGTACATTTTAAAAGTAAAAATATATATATGTATTAAAAACAACCTCAAAAGTGTCTCTCAAGAGAATTTTATGGAACATTTCATTTATATACATCATCAAAACTTGTTATTTTAACAAATCAGATTCCCCTAAGATTTTGGTATATACTTGTTTTAAAAGCATCTCAGAGTCACTATCTCATCCTTTCACTTGACCGCTGTCTATACTTAAATTAATCCACCTATGTCTATCCTTTACTCCTGTTTTCCTTCCTTTCCAAAGGGGAAAAGTGAGGTTACACTAAGGAAGATAACACATGTTCTGATGAACTTAATCCTATTATCATAACAAAAATAACACCATTTCAGAGGAATAAACAACAAAAGGTGCCCAATGCCTAGAGAAAGTTAAAATTCTATTTGGGATTCCCACAGGATCTAGCACCAGTCCCACAGCTGAAGTTTGATAGTTTCTCGGGAAGACAAAGCTTAGGAAAAATAAGGGTTTGAATCTGTGAAAAATATGGTAATAATAGCAAAAGGAGAAGGACTCAATATTATTGATTTATAGTAACCACAAGAAAGGAGCAGATGGTAGTTTGGAAAAAATATACATAGTCATTTTAGTAGATACCTCTGAATACGAAATATGAATTGTATTTCTTACAGCCACAGAAAATGTACAAATCTCTAGAAATTCCAACAAGTTTCTAGAAATATAACTAACTCTCTAGTAATTTTTATCTTAGAATAAAGCTTAGGGTCAAATATAAAGGACCAGCAAAATTTTCCCAGCTCTGCTTATAATGTCATATATTAAAGGTTCTATAACCCCTTCATTCACAAAAACCAGAGACACCAAAATAAATGTGGTCATTTTTTTTACATTACATGATAAGTTCCTAAACTAATTTAGACTTATATTATTAATCTTTAGATAGAGATGATTTTTCAACTCATTTAATTTAAAAGTACTTATTTTTGTTCAACAATTGCAGCAACATTTTCTCAGGAATTGCTTTTAGGGTGAAACCATCTGAGGTGACTAGAACAATGAAGTAATTTTTTAGAATGTAGATTATCTCCACATGTCTATTACATATTTTTTGCAACTCAGCAAATTATTTCATTTCTCTCTCCCTAGTATGGAAATTTAATCTAAGTATTTATTTCATTTTCGGTAACCTATTTGAAGAAAGACTAACTACCCTTCAGTATACAGTATTACATTATGCATTCAAAACTGATACTATAAATTATACAATCTAACAAAAAAATTATTAATGGTTTACGTGGGGGCCGGCCACCATGAAACCTCAACTGACAGCAATGGAAGTAATTTTCTCTGTCGCGCATCAGGGAAAGGAAAGGAGCCCAGAGTGTCTGTGTTTAAACAGGTCCATTGCATGCATTCTCTTTCACATAAGTTGCTGTTTATAAAGGCAAACAACAGTAAGGCCCCGGAGTAAACTTCAAGTCTAAACCATAGACCACCTTTAAACATCAGTAAACAGATACTTTAAAGCTACAGCTCTGTACTTCAATACTTTTCTTTTGAGGTCCCTTCAATATGCAGTTCATGACCTCAGAATAAGGAGAGAATTGTCATTTTACTGCATTTTACTGATGACAGAATTTGCCAGCTGTTTTTCTCTGCTATGGTAGTGCTTTCCCCCCATCAGTGAAGTATTTTATCATGGTTTAAATCAGTGAATGTAGATTCTATAAGCCTTTTCAACCATTTTAATATCACCTGAATTAGGGAAGGTGTCCTGTAAACCCTGGGGTGAATCCTTCTGAAATTGTGTTGAAGAAAATGGATGCCTCCACCAGACACAAGGAGAGAATAAGGGAGAAGCCTGGCCAGAGTCATTCAGAGGCATCCCAGGTCAACACGGAAGTCCCAGAGGAGGGGAGGAGCCATGAACTTGTTGGGCCATACATCCATGTATTTGTGTGATTTATTTTCCCCCCAGAAGCACTTTTCAACTCTAGGTTCAGGGGGCTGATTAGGTTTTTGCAAAAATGGTAAAACAGAACAAAGTCTGCTGCAATGGGCATGGGGCCTAGGCTGGGTAGAAGAGTGGAGCATTTGTGATATGTCACGAGATGGAGGCTGGAGAAGCAAAGCCATTAAGGAGACTCACTGAGAGAACACAGGTCCACCCTCCCCTTACATCATGCCCCCTCATAATGACAGTTGTCATAATCCAGCCTTTCATGTCAAACAGTGTGAATCTTGGGGAAAATGTGGTACAATTTGCAGAGCTCTGTTTTATAGAAAGTTTTTAATTTCTAAAAATATTTTATATAAAAATTATAGGAAAAATTAATCATGAAGTATTCAGTATGAAGGCAATCCTTAATGTAATTTAATATATGATAATTTCTTAATGTAATTTCTTGGATTTGTGCTCACAGCAATTATACTATGTTCCAGTCTCAGAAAAAACAGATTTTATCCTAAAACATCCTGCCTGAAAAGAAGCTGAACCTTTTCACACCCTGTTTTTCAAATAGAGTCTGTCCCAATTCTATTAAAATAGTAGAGTAACTCACATTTGTTTTGCTTCATTTGTATGTATTTCTCATACTAAAAATGAAATCTCATTCACTATGGGATACTTTTCTTTGTGTTTTTCATCCTTAAATTAACACACGATGACAATATTCTTAGGACTCAGGAATCTGCTCTCTGCCTCTTCTGTTTCCCAGATTTAATTTGATGCTGGCTTAGGGTCTTTTCACAGTGTGCTGAAGGAAAGGATTTGTTTTGTTTTGCTCTGAGAATTCAGTATTTTTGGTATGAGGCAGAGAATTTCAGGTAGGATCTTTGTATCATTAATGAAAATAAAACTGCTTTGCAGTTTTAATTTTCTCATAATGCTGCTAGTTATGAATGAGGTGAATTATTATACGCTGGATTACGTAATATTCATTGTCGTTGGTTGGATTGCACCCCCAAAAAAGTTATGTTCAAGTCCTAATTCCGGATATTTCTGAATCTGATGTTACTTATAAACAGGGTCTTCACTGCTGTATTCTAGTTAAGACGAAATCATAGTGGATTGAGTTGGGCCCTAAATCCAACAACTGGTGTCTTTTTTTTTTTTTTTTAGGAATTTTTTAATTGAAATATAGTTGATTTACAGTGTGGTGTTAATTTCTGCTGTACAGCAAAGTGATTTGGTTATACATATAATATACTTTTTATATTCTTTTCCATTATGGTTTATCACAGGATATTAAATATAGTTCCCTGTCCTGTATAGTAGCACCTTGTTGTTTATCCATTCTATATATACTAGTTTGCATCTGCTAACCCCAAACTCCCACTTCATCCCTCCCCCACCCTCCTCCCCCTTGGCAACCACAAATCTGTTCTCTATGCCTGTGAGTCTGTTTCTGTTTTGTAGATAAGTTCATTTGTGTCATATTGTAGATTCCATATATAAGTGATATCATATGGTATTTGCCTTTCTCTTTCTGACTTACTTCACTTAGTATGATAATCTCTAGGTCCATCCATGTTGCTGCAAATGGCATTATTTCATTCTTTTTTATGGCTAATATTCCATCATATATATGTACCACATCTTCTTTATCCATGCATTTGTTGATGGACATTTAGGTTGTTCCCATGTCTTGGCTATTGTGAATAGTGCTGCTATGAACATAGGGGTGCATGTATCCTTTTGAATTATAGTTTTGTCTGGATATATGCCCAGGAGTCAGATTGCTGGATCATATATAAGTTCTATTTTTAGTTTTTTGAGGAACCTCCATACTGATCTCCACAGTGACTGCACGGGCTTACATTCCCACCAACAGTGTAGGAGGGTTCCCTTTTTTCCACACCCTCTCCAGCATTTGTTATTCAACAACTGGTGTCTTTATAAGAGAAAGGAGAGGGAGGTTTGAATACAGAGACCTGAGGAAACACACACAAGGATGAATGCCATGTGACAGCTGAGGCAGAGATGGGAGTGATCCAGCTACAAGCTAAGGAAAACCAAGGACTGCTGGCCACCACCAGAACTTAGGACAAAGGCATGGAACAGAGTCTCCCCTCAGAGCTTCCAGAAGGAACCAATCTTGTTGACACTTTGATTTTAGACTTTCACCCAGTTCATTGATAATATGTTATGGCAGCCCTAGGATATAAATACCTGCAGTTTATATAAATCTGTGAAATAAGCACACTTCAGATTGTTTTCTGGCATAAAAAAGTCAACATAAGCCAGGACTTATGTCTCCAGAAACACAGGCGGAATACCCCTACTTGGGTGTCTGGTGACTTCTTTTTGATTATCAAACATCTAAAGACATTGACTTACCTTTCCTCATAATATACTTTCATTCTCATCATTGCCTAATATTACTAATAGCTTGCAAGGAAATAATTAGGCTGAAAATTGGAAGCCAGAATTGTTTGTTACGGAATTTGTGGTTTCAAAGGAAAACGTTCATCTCAAGATAGAGGCTGTGACTTTTCCATTTCCAGGTGATTCCAGATTAATTTCCATTGTGAATGGAAATGGTTTTTCTGTTAAAAATGAACATGTTGCTCATTCAGTAATGTGTATATATTCAAAATTTTAAAGGTACACCCATGTGCACATACACACTCACAGGAAAAAATATTTATCTTGTTGTACGGATACCAAAATGATATTAGAATTGGGAGCTTTCAATTTTTTTTCTTTTTGATTGTATACATTTCCTACTTTTTCTATACTGATTATGAATTGTTTATATAATAAAACAGAGAGAAATTAATAGGGAGTTTGCCTAGTGCATGGCATGAGATTTGCATTTTCATAGGTCAGATGTTTCCCTGACCTTACTGTTGTGCCAAGGGAAATAAGATAATGAACTTCCAGTCTCCTTGCCTTAGAGTTTTTTTTCCTTTTCACACACACACACACACACACACACACACACACACACACACTAATCCACCTAATAGAGGAGTGTTAGATTTTCAGCAATGAGATGTAAAAGAGACATAAATCATGGATGTATCTGACATTTAACCAATTTAGATTCCTTTCACACAACTTTCAACTTCAAGTGTGTCTTTTGATTCTCCATTTAGAAAAAACAGCCTTGTATGCTGATCAGAGAATGTCTAACCAAGGCTCCCCTATCCCCACAGCTCCTAGAAGTCTATTCAGTCACAACAGAGTAAGATGTGAAAATGCAGCATACAACCCAAGGAGCCACATATGACGCCCTGAGACTAACCCTATTTTCTAGAAATACTCGGCATTGTATGGAATCTTGAGCATTAAAAAATATAAGAATAACCTGACTGTTTTACAGCACTACCAGTTTTTTTTTAAACCTGTGATATGTCTAGGCTTCCCATTAATCTAACAACAAACAATATGATTCAAACAGCCTGCAAGGCCCTATGGGATCCAGACCTGCCTCACCAGCCACATTCCCCCATGTTCCCTTATTCTTGGCAGCCCAGGCCTCTTTTAGTCCCTCAAATGTGCCCTAATTCTTCCTGCCACAAGGCATTTGAAAATACTGTTCACTCTGCCTGAAATTCTCTTCCCCCCACCTCTTTACCTTAATCACCCAGTTCATACTTCAGATGTCATCTGGGTCTTTGTTTCTTCAGAATAGCCTTCCCTTACTCTCCAGACCACACCCACCACCCCAGCTTCTTGCTCTCACAGCACTCCTTTCCTTCCTAGCACTAAGGATTGAATTTTATGTTTATTAGTATGATTATTTTATTGATGCCTATTGCATCTTCTAGAATGTTCTATAAGGACATGAAGATGATGAAGCTTTTTGTTGTTTTGTTTTTTTTCCTCATCACAGAAGCCCCTGCAGTTGGACAGTGCCTGGCACATAGTTAGGCTATAAATACATATTTATTGAATAAATATATGGAAAAATGAACTGGAGATACAAACCTTAAAAATTCTTCAAAGCTCTCAGTTCTTGAGAACCTTCCCCTCTAAGTCCAGGAGACATGAAACTGTGCACTCAGCTAGACACAAATGGAAGAACTTTGACAGCAGTGGAGTTCAGCGGCCATCCACAAAACGATGCTTAACCATGGTGAATATTTTCCTTCTTTTTGAGGTACACTGCTTGCTGTTCCCTCTCATGGATCCAGTCCCCAATACAACATTTCTACCATTTCTTCTTTACATGTGTATGTTGTCTTGCGTTGGAATTGTTCAACAGAGTTACAACTGGGGAATGTTCATGATAAGAAGGTGGGTCCCCATCCCTAAGTTATATGCATTTTTTACCTGCCAACTATTCCCTGATATCCTGACCAAGCCCGCCAAGATGGCTCCTTTCCAGACTCACTTAGCATGCAGGGTTTCTAGACTCAGTTAACCCTGCTTTCCAATAAGACACATGAGGCCGAGAAACTGAGACCAGTCCAAGGATTTTATTCTCTCTTCATTCCTTACCAATTGCAAAGCCAAGTGTTCCTGAAACTTCCTGTCCTCTGCCTGGGAGTGGGAGTCTTCAGCCATGTGAACAGTCATGGGTATCAAAGTTCACATAGGGCACTTGACCATGTTGCTGAGTCTCAAAGGATTTTGCTCAAGACCTGCAGCCAAGCTCCTGCTGTCACTGCTGGATAATCATTCCAAAGGAGGGGAAATTTTTCTCACCTCTCTTTTTGTCCAACCCAAGACAGGAATAAAGACCATGGTGATGGCCAAACACAATTTTCTTATTTCTCACTTGGAACATAGATGGACAAGTGTCTGCTTATTCTTTTTTTTTTTTTTTTTTTTTTTTTTGCCGTATACGGGCCTCTCACTGTTGTGGCCTCTCCCGTTGCGGAGCGCAGGCTCCGGACGCGCAGGCTCAGCGGCCATGGCTCACGGGCCCAGCAGCTCCGCGGCATGTGGGATCTTCCCGGACCGGGGCACGAACCCGTGTCCCCTGCATCGGCAGGCAGACTCTCAACCACTGCGCCACCAGGGAAGCCCTGCTTATTCTTTTATAGAAATCTAAAAAGCAAAAATATGTGATGTCAGGAAGAAGAGGGGCTTTTACTATGGTGTTTAACGGTATTACACATTCTCTCTTCTCACAAGTAGGCAAATCGTAGTACAGAAGAGGCCTTAGGATACCCTGCTTGAGATCTTCACTGTCTATTTATTGTAAACGCTTCCTGTGGGAAGGAAAAATCATTATGTGGTAGTGTTGGCGTATCAGGTCATATGTGGGGTGTTTCTCCAAAGGTCTCCCACAGAATAGAACCAACTAACTTTACTTTCAGCCACATTGCTGCTTTTCAATTTTGTGCTCACCTTAATTGTGCCCTCTCAGTGGGTTGTTATAGTCTCATTCCCTGAAGGTCAGTCAAGGCTACCACCTCCAAAGCTGGCACTGCATGAAACAGCAAGAGGAAGACATCTGCCTGCACTGTCCCTTTCCCAGCTGATCACCACCTCAGCTACTTTAATTCCTCCCTACCAAACTTGCGACTTCAAAGAAAATGGCTTTAGCATGCAGCTTTTGTGATGGCATTTTAGGCTTCGTAAGGGGTGTGTATGGGCTGTAAGGCACAAGAGTCCTTTCTTACATCTCTGAGGTCTCCCTGTAAAGGCGGTTCCTGAGCTTGCTTACCTATAACACTTAGCACCTTTACACACATCTTCCTGGTGTCAGGCTTGACAAGAAAATTATAAAAATGGAGAACCTCCCATATATGTTTTAGAAATGAATTTGGAAACCCTAGAATCACTGGTCTTACAAGATCTAGGGCTTTACCTCTCTCTGTTTTAAGGGGAGACTCTTTTGTAAGTCTGATCAGGTTGCAATCTACAAAATCACAGCCCTGGAGAGAGCTCCCTATTCGATATTCATCCATAGAGACATGAGTATATTATTCCTTCCAAAGTCAGCTGCAATTGAAGCTCACTAAATTGACTCCACATCTTCCTATCTCAGGCAGTGACATAGGAATAGCAAGTATTTTTTACTAAAACACTCATTTTTAACCAACACCTTTTCTGAAGATTTCTCTATCATTGATACAGAGGACATGATCTTTACTTTATAGCAGATGGCAGAGCACCAGCAAATCAGTGTTTGAGTGCAGGGCCTGTTGTCAGTGCCTCAGACGCTTATCTAGCAACTGTGTCCTTTTGTCAGGAATGTCACGCAGAGTCGAGGACAGAATTTATTGTAAATGTACGGGGATTAATGTCAAAGGAAATTTTGCATGTGTGTGACCATAAGTATATATGTATGCATGTACAGAGGGTCAGGCATTGCACAGACATATCTGTCTTCACCCCTTGGTGCTCCATATTAATGATGGCTAAGATAATCATGCTAATTGATATCTCATGTTATATAAAGATGTATTTCAACAGACAACTTATACCAATTCCCCTACTAAGCCACCTACACTGAGGCAGATGACTGGTTTCTTTTTATTTGTTCACTCTATTTATCTTCATGGGGAGCCCCTGCCCACCCCCCATCTTCCCACTCTGCTCTGCTCTCCTCTAGCAGAATTTTTTTGCACTGGGTTGTGTTGAGCATTAGGCAATTGCAGTGATGAATAGATAGAAAATTAATGGAAAGCAAGCAAGGGAAAATGTGGAAATCGGGTAGACAGACCCTTAATCAAGTTGGTTTTACTTGGTTCCCATGAATGAAGCACCTCTTCAGCAAGTGCTACATTCCCAAAGATTACTTTTGTCACACCTCAAAATGGTGGTTATCATTTATTGAATGATTGCGATGTGACAGGCACTGTGCTAAGATCTGTATGTGCACTAGTCCTCTCAGGTATTGCTGGTATTATCCCCTTTCTACAGCTGCAAACACTGGTTCAGAGAGGCTAACTCATCCAAGGTCAAATGGCTACTAGATGATGGGTGGTTGCAGGATATGAACGTGACAGTGTGGTCCAGAGCCTGTGCACTTAATTAGGACTTCTCTGCTCCATCTATATTTAGCCTTGGAATTCCCAACTATTTTGTAGGTTTTAATAAGCTATCCTGAAGAGGTAATACAGAGCCAAGAATAAAAGACATATATAAAGAGGAAGCTCTGAAGACAAATGAATTTTCTACAGTTACATCAGCAAAAATGTAATGCTCTGAAATGTGAATCTTTGTTCTTACCCCTTATATGAGCTTCCTTTTACCCGTGGAATCACAAAAATGGGACCTCCAGAGCTCAGCGTCAATCCTATGGCCCCTGCGGGCTGCCCAAGCAGCCAAGATCTAATCATTCCACAAATCTGCTGTAAATTGTCTTCAGAGGTGGAGGTTGCCTAGTAGCTAAAGTAGAACATTTTAAAATCACAACTCCTAAATGGTACTAAGTTTTTACCAGAATGCAGTTTGACCATCCCTGTTTCCCCAATTTTATTCTGAAGTCTACAAATGCCCAATATCATCCCCTTGTAAGAACAGGGACTTCAAAGAATCAGTCAGCTGATTTTACTACCACACGGCCCATTAAATCCCCCCGGCACTTGTTGAACTTAAACAAACAACCCAGAGTGAGAGAAAATAGCCATTCTGGATGATATTTGTTTGATCAGGCTGTGAAAAACTGAATCACTCAGTCAAGCCTGTGTGTTTAAGGGGACAGCTCAATTGACAGCAGATTTGCTGTGTGAGCTGGCATACGTAAGTGGAGCTGACTAACAAAATGACTATTGATCCTATAGATGATAAGTTTTCATCTAGTTGCAGCCTGGAGAAACAATGAAAAAAATTATCTGCTTGTACGTGATACCCAGGTGGGGTAAGGACTGGAAACCGAATGTTTGGAGGTCTATGTTTATTAGGGCGCTCCTTCATTTTCTCATATTTTCAGAGATTCTGTTTTGTGGGAATCGTTTTCACCTATTCAAATACAGATGTAAAGAAGGGAGATCAGAGCCCCCTTTAGAAAGTTAGATTTAGAATATTTTATCAAAGTCCATCTTGCATTACCCAGACTGGCTTCTTACTGAACCCTATTTTATCTCCACCTCCTTCTTAGTTAAAATTCTGCCCTTTGAACCCATCTCCAAGTTGAAACTTTCTTGGCAAAATAATATAAGCCTGCAATGCTGCTAGATGGACCTTTCAAGCCCTCCCAAGGTGAGAAAATGTTATTTTTCCCTTTTATGTGTTGTGGTTCATTGGATAGTATTTGTCATCTTGTCATATAACAGAAATGTCATTCACCATGTTGAAATACACCCTTAAGCAGCAGTGCCTGTGGATATGAGAGCATCTCCGGTATGTGGCCCTCATTACCCCCTCCAAGCACTCCCCGGCTTATATATTCCCAATGAAAAGATTCTCCTTAAACTGTACCATTTCATTCTGATTCATCACAAGGGTCAAGTCCACACCAGAACAATCTTTCTTTTGGAGATGCAAAGGGATAATTGGATTGCATGTGAATACCTTTTACCATATTTTGCACTGACACTTGAAAAGACTTGAAAAATTTATTCTTTAAGATACACAACGCACGTGCACGCACACAAACATACACACACACACTCACACACACACACACACACACACGCTCCATTCTGGTGGAGGAGACAGTTTTGTTGTTTACCATGAGGACAGCTATAGTGGAATCGTTGTGGTAATAAATAGTCAAGGAATTCCTGAAGGTGCAAATTGATAGCCCTGAGGAAAGTGGTTTAGGCTCCCCTTTTGGGAAAACCACCTCTCTGCTCTCAGCTCTGCAGAGACTCAGGGAAGCTGCCAGTAAGGGGCACTTGTACTCATTCCATCAAGCCTAACCCCATTGCCATTGCCCCTTGGGCTACACAGAGTCCTTTAAGATTTCTTCTTACTTCAAGCCATACAGTGAAACTCATTTTATCTGTTCTCTACTATTATCTCTCTCTCTCTCCCTCCTTTTTTTTTTTTTTTTTTTTTTTTTTTGCTGTTAGGGAAAATACACAGGATGATTTACCCACTGATGTCTTCGAGGCAGGATTATCCTGGAGTCAAATCTCCAAGAGAGACAGTTCTGCCCGTTGACAAATAGACATTCCCAGGCAGTTTTGGAAAAAACTCTTTCACAAATGATCTTGGAATCTTTCTGGAGAAAATGTACCCAAGAACACAAAACTAGAAATATATAAAATCTTATAGAGGTTAATGATCCAATCAGTGGATTTTTGTGATATTTCTGATTTTTAAGTTATTGTCAGTTCACTACCCCTATCCCAAAGAGAACACTAGTTAAAAGAAAAAACCCTCAAAAGCCCTTCCTAGATGAGGGTGGGAGGAAAGGGAGAAGGGAGGTGTAAGAGGGAGGGTATATAGGTATACATATAGCTGATTCACTTCATTGTACAGCAGAAACTAACAAAACATTGTAAAGCAATTTTACTCCAATTTAAAAAAAAAAGGTTTAGGAGAGGCCATTTCAGCTGTTGTTTACTCTGATTTGGAAAGAATCTCCTGTGGACAAAAAATAAGAATTTTCAAATATACAAAAGATATGCTCTTGTTGTCATGATCAAAGTGTATGGACTTTGGCTGTACAAAATGGACAACTGGCTCTCAATTTATTTAAATCCAAAAAATTATTTTTGTAATACCCTCCCAAGTTTTAATTTATTTATATTTAATAATCAACTCATTTAGTTGCTTTGTGTTTGTTTATTTTTTAAAATTTCTTTATTTTTTTGTCTGCGTCGGGTCTTAGTTGTGGCATGTGGGGTCTTCATTGAAGCGTGCAGGATCTTCTGTTGCTGCACGGGCTTCTCTCTAGTTGTGGCGGGCGGGTTTTCTCTCTCTAGTTGTGGCGCTAGGGCTCCAGAGCACGTGGGCACTCGCGTTGAGGCACGCGAGCTCAGTAGTTGTGGCGCATGGGCTTAGTTGTCCCGCAGCATGTGGGATCTTAGTTCCCCAACCAGAGATCAAACCCGTGTCCCCTGCATTGGAAGGCAGTTTCTTTACCACTGGGCCACCAGGGAAGTCCCACTTTATGTTTATTTAGGCAGCAATATTTTAGAGAACACACCAGGAAGCAGCAGTGCTCAAAGCAAAGCATTCTGAATACTTCACTGAGTTGGTGTAATTGATACAGTTGAGTATTTGAGTACACCTACCTTAAAGATTTCCATGCTAACATTGTTGCAGCCAAGGTCTAGAAGTGGAACTTAGGGGCTTTAGTCTCCGCTTGTCTGTGAATTAAGGTAGATGTGAATTATTTTCTGAGAAGAAGGTTCCTTCTGCTCTTTAGTAATGCCTTGACTTCTAGTAATCCTCTGCGTGAAAATAGAACAGTTTTATGTGCTTTTTTTTCAGTCATCTGTTTTTTGCTAGGCTCCAATAATTTCACAAGGGGGTGATAACCCTACTTCTGGTTTGACATTTTATTAAGGTGTAGTTCTGAATCAAACTGAAAACAATCACACTCCAGATAATTGACAAAGAGAACAATTTCAAAATCAAGTAGTTCAAAACACAGCAAAAGCTTAGCTGAAGGAAGCAAAGTTTTTGGAGTATCCCTTAAAGAATATGAATGAAATCCACATACACCTGGACACACTCTAAATACCTTCATACTTGAATTTCATTTGGGGTAAAGTCATTAGCCCATGTCATTAGCCATATGAAACTGGTCACGTATCTTTCTTCCAAGTAATATTGAGGACATTGATCATTATGGTGCAGAGAATCCCATGTATATGAGACCTCAAGGACAGTTTCTTCCTCATCTTAGCATCTGGAAGAACTGAGCTTCTCCTAACAATTGCTCATTGTTATTATGGATTTGTCTTATGGGTACTGTGGTTTACCCTTTGTGGTGTATTACCCTTTGTTGCTTACAAGCATGGTCCAAATAGCTGTCCACAACTACCAAAGAGTGTGGGCCTTCATGCTAGGCATTTTATATTGCTTTATCCTTAGAGCTATTTAAAGTCGTTCCCCTTATTTTTCCTTTTTCTGCTTCTAGTTGATATTCATTTGCTGCATTTTAGTAATCTGGCAAACCATTTTGTGAAAAAGAAGGTTAATAAATATTGCTACTTAAGGGAAAGAGGATATTACCCCAAAGCCTCAGAAGAAGAGCCTGACCTATCCTACAATAACCTGGCAAAAATGAGAAAAGATTTCTGCTTGGTCTCTCACAACGATTCAAAAAGAAAAAGTTAAAGAGATTTTTTTGAAAAAAGGGCAGGCAACCATAGGAAAAAATCAAGCTGAGATAAAGTCAGAGGTACAAATATAGCTAAAATAAGAAAATAGTGCAAGAAAAGAATGTGATGAAAAATGTAAATTTTCTTTGATATTGATTATAGACAGCATAAGTGATTTGCAAATTCATATCTGTACTGTGAAAGATACATGAGATACCACCCTCTCAGAAGCAGAATAAAAAAATGCAAAGAGGTAAAAGAGGGGAGAAAAAAATATGGAAGGTACAAATTTGGAGTCAGACTTAGATATTAATTTTCCAAATTCAGAAACCAGAGCGATATGAGTGAAGTAATAGTCAAGGATCTAACAGACAAAACTTTCCTGAATGAAGAAAAGTCACAACTCAAAGTGACTTACCAGGGTCCAGGCAAAATTAATAAAAAGAACCTACATCTAAATAAACAGTAATCATTTTTAAAACTTCAATTCAGAAACAAGGGGTGAAATTGTATAATCACTTTTCAGAAAGACACAGCAATAAGAATGCTCAAATTTCTCTTTTTCAACTCTAAAAAGAAGAAAAATGAAAGAGTAATATCTATAAAATTTTAAGGCATAAAAAGGTTGAGAAGCTAGAATTCCATATAAAAGCTGGATGATATACCTATGCCAAGACTCTCAGTCAGACAAGGAATAAAGGATATATCACCATGTGTCCTTCCCAAGAAGAATACTTGAAGGTAGATCCAGATGACCAAAAGAAAAGTGAAAAACAACACAGAAACACAGCATCAAGTGTCAAAAAACTGGTGGGGTTCCTGGAAACCAATGTAAAATTTAGAGAATTAAACTATTGTGGATATAATCACAGAATTAAGTGAGAAATCCTAAAACTATTGTTGAAAAAGTAGATTCAAGTATTAAAAAGTGATATATAAATGTAAGCCAGATCTATAACCCTAAATGAAATAAAAACTTGCAGTAAAGACAGACCATGGAAATTTAAGGGGCCACTAAATTCTTGGCCATATATTATATAAGGGAGTAGAATCAAATTTATTTTTTATTACCTCAAGAATTAAAGAAATATAGATACATTTAATATATCTAGATCACTATAGAGTTAATTCAAAATTTCCCCACTCCCAATAACTGCGAAAAACACCAATAGAGGAATAATTGTATAACCAGCAGAAGAGAGAACACAAACATAACAGTATCATCAGGAAGCTTAAAATAAGACCACAGAACTTTTCTGAATTCATTTATTAGCTCTCACTTTGTGTGTGTGTCATCTTTGGTGTTTTCTAGATACAAGGTCATGTCAACTGTGAATAAGAATAGTTTTGTTTCATACTTTTTCTAAATTTGAATGCCTTTTATTTCTTTTTCTTGCCTGCTCGCTCTGGCTAGAACTTCTAATATAATGTTGACTGGAAGTGGCAAAAGTAGGCATTGTTCCTGGTTGGGAGGTGGGGTGCGCTGTCTTTTGCCGCTGAGTGTGTTGTTAGCGGTCGATTTTTCATGTATGGCCTTTATCATGGTGAGAAAGTTTCCTTCTATTTCTAGTTTATGAAGTGCTTTTGTCATGAAAGGATGTTGAATTCTGTCAAATTCTTTTATTGCATCAATTGAGATGATTTGGGTTTTTTTTTCTTTCATTCTGTTGCTGTGATATATTACATTGATTAATTTTTGCCTGTTGACCCATTCTCAAATTCCAGGAACACGTCCCACTTGGTCATGTAACGCACTTGGTAACCCTTGGTAACCCACTTTGTAACCCACTTGGTAACCCTTGTAATGTTCTGCTTTGGTTTGCTAGTATTTTGTTCTGGATTTTTAGGTCAATATTCGTAAAAGATATTTACAATTTTCTTGTAGTGTCTTTGTCTGACTTTGGTATCAGTGTAAAAGTTTCAAAGTATATTTTGGATGCAAATTCCTTTTCAGATCTATAAAAAAATAAGACCACAGAAATAAACATGCCAGTTATGACAATACACACTAGTAAGTTACCATCTCCCCATAACCCTCTACCCTAAGCCCCATACAAAGAAACCAAAACCAGCATATGGTCCTTACAGACAACCTAATATAGAAAGAGGTTTTTAAATTTGTTTTGTTTTATTTTTAGGTACCTAAATTCACAATTTAAAATATAAACACTGTGATAGATTGAAGATGGCCACATATTCTTTGTCACTTTCCCCCACCCAAGAGGTGGAGTCTGTTTCCCCAACTTTTATATTAAGCTCACCCTGTGACATACTTTGACCAATAAAAAGCAGCAGAAGGTCTGTTTTGGGCCTTGGACTGAAGAAGCCTGGCAGTCTGGACTTTTGTTCTCTTAGAACCCAGCCACCATGCTGGAAGGAAGCCCAAGTTATCTTGCTCGAGGCCACAGTAAATTTTGCCACAATATATTCTACCCCAATAAAAAAGAATATAGGGCTTCCCTGGTGGCGCAGTGGTTGAGAGTCCGCCTGCTGATGCAGGGGACACGGGTTCGTGCCCCGGTCCGGGAAGATCCCACGTGCCGCGGAGCGGCTGGGCCCGTGAGCCATGGCCGCTGAGCCTGCACGTCCGCAGCCTGTGCTCCACAACGGGAGAGACCACAGCAGTGAGAGGCCCATGTACAGCAAAAAGAAAAATAAAAGAATATATATTGAAAGGACAAATGTATGTTCCAAAAAATCACTTCATGTTACTTTATCTTGCCTTATCATAGTTACTTTTAGTATAAATAATGAATATTTCTTCTTACAGTTTACTCAATATTTTTTTATTTTTAAAAATCCAGAGTTTTTGGAGGGCTTCCAAATGAAAAGCTTTTTCTAGCAGTAATGCCCTCAGACTTCAGTGCCCTCAGACTGAGGGCCAGTGAAGTTTCTTTGAATTGTGCTCGTCAGATGCAGACTGTGGGGTGGTAGCCAATTCCACACAAGCAACGTTTTCTACTGAGGAAATACTCTTCTTTGTAGAAGTTCTAGTTAATCAGCAAAACAACCTGATTATTACCATAGTCTCAATTTATTATGCTGGTTGTTCCCTCCTAACCCAAATTATATAGTTAACGTCTAAAGTATAGTTTCCATTTCTGAAGTAAATAGATTTCAAGGGGGACTAAGTATGTGATTCTTGCTGCATTTTTCTTATAGTCCATCTTCATTCAGACATTTTTCTTGCTGGAATCTCCTGTATGGATCTCTCTCATATTCATCTTTTCTCTCTTCTGCCTTTTGCCGTATGTTCAGGAACACGGCTGCTTGAAGCTGTCCTCCACCCACACCCCTCACCTTGATATTTCTCATCTCCGTACCTTTTTAGGGTTGCATTCTCTCCCTTCAATTTTGTTTTGCTTCCCCCTTACACACACAGGTGTGTACACACACACACACACACACACACACAGAGAAACGTGGCTAACTTCCACATTTCACTGAAACTCCCTTCAACTATCACCCCCTCACTATTACCCCCTCCTGGTAATTAATCTTCCTTGACCCTCTCCACTCCACCTCCTCTAGACTCACAAACCCAGGCATACTTCATGCTGAATTAGATGACTTTCCTCTAGGCTCCTAAGGGGTTTTCTCTCTTATTACACTTCTTACATGGCATTACATTTATCTTTTTCTGTGTTCATTTCCCCCCAACCTCCCTCTTACTAACCTGTAAATTCTTGAAGGACAGAAACTGTATCTCGTTTACTTTTGGGTCTCCCAGCACCTAGCAAGGAGACCAGTGAGTGGTGACTGATTGACCAAATAAGTAAAATGAATGAGTGAGTGAGTAGCTTGAACCCAATGATATTAGTCTGTGCAAACAGTAGTGCAGAAAATGACATGGTCCCTTCCTCTAGTACATTAATAACCCACTTGTCAGTCAGTTGACAGTGTATGGATCCTTTATATTTCTTATTGTTCTCTCACCAATAGCTACATAAAAATCCTTGAAATGTTCAGCCACAGTTGTAGAATTTGTATCTGTTACTTACTATGACACTTCTGTTTTATTTCAGAATCTACTTCATTAAGTCCAAAATGAGTTAGTTTCAATACACAATTTCCAGCTGAATGTTGCTCTAATAACAAAATTCATCAGACAGAGACATCCTTCAAAGGTACAAAGAGTTAACTGTGTAATTTTCTTAATAAGATGGAGAAGGCAGTGCATCATTTTTTCTAACTATGGCATGCTCTGTGACACCATGTAATTTTTGGGGTATCTATACTTTGCTTGGAAAAGAAAAAACAATACCTAGTTTCTTTTTAAGACTCTTTTTGCTGCCAAGAAAAAAATCATTTGCTCTGTCACAATTATGGCAATAAATCTTACAGTGAAGACATTTAATGATGGCTACAAAGCTTCCTTTATTTTACCTTACAGAGGCAGGCTTTAAACTTAACTAACTTGGCATGTCAGGAAAAGCAAAAATGAATGTGTTTTAGTTTTACAAATGCCTGTTTGAGAAATATGTTGTTAAAAAAAATACTTTTCTGGCCCCAAGTTTGCATGGGCTAGGATACGACTTCTGCCTTCTGTATATAATAAGTTTAATTACATTCAGAGTGAAAGATTTAGACTTTTAGTTCTTTGGATATTGAAGTCATGGAAAAAGTTCATCTAACTCAGTTGTTTTGGACTTATTTGTATCTTGAGGTTCCATGGGCTTTTAAATTTTAAAATTCATTTTGAATAGGAAATAGATGCTCAGAGTATAAAATTCAAAAGGTCCCAAAGAGAATGTAGTGAAATTCCTCTCCCACCCTGGGCTCCCTGCCTTACTTAACACCTTCCCCAAATCCATCCACTTATACCACCTTCTTTTATATTATTTCAGAAGTGTTACATGCAAAGCAAATATACACATGCAGTTTTCTTAACAAATCTTTGAGATCATTCCATATCAATACATATTGCATTTGTTTTAATAGCTGCATAGAATTCCATCAGATGGACAAAATATAGTTTATAATCAGTTGCCTATTGATAAATGTTATTACAAATGACATCTCAGTACTTATCATTGGAACATGTGTCTTTCCACATATGCGAAATTATACATGTAGCTTAAATTCATAGAAGAGGAATTGCTAGGTCAGAGATTATGTATGCCTGTATCTTAATAAATATTGCAACCCACTTTCCTTAGGCATTACACCAATTTATACCCCACCAACATAAGTGTGCCTGAACTTTAATATTTTCACCACAGAGCATATTACCAAAATTGATTTTTGCCAAATGTAGAAGTTACAGAATGTTCCCAGATATTATAAAATATGGGAGAATTCTTATCTTTTAGAGATAGTCATTTGAAAAACTTTTTAAATGTGAAAATTTTCTTATTTAGAACATTTGAGCTAAATTTGATGACTGACATAATCTGAAATGGTTTAATACTCATCAAAAAAAGGAATTTTCGAATTTTCTTTGTAGAGAATTCACACATGAGGGATCTGAAATATAAACCAAAACAGAGGAAAGAGGAATTTGAAGTCTTTCCCCCACTTCCTTTCTTCCCAGCCAAATCCAAATCCTCTCTACACTGGCTTGTCTTTACTCATAGCTCTCCTACCTTTTCTCCACTTAATAAAGAGACAATTTAGCTGAAGTTTTCTTTTTTCATAAGTGTGGTTGTTCAAAGTATAGTGACTGGATAAAACCAAATGTCTTTGGAACTTAAGGACAAATTCAACTAATAAGAAATAGGACATTTATGCTTTTCTTTTAACCAGTTTACCAGATCATCTTCTATGCTAATTTTCTTTAGAGTTGAGTTTTTATTTATTGCCTTTCCTGCTTCCTTAGGAAAGAAACCTGTTCCCTGAATCTGCAGAGCTGACTTAAATGCTCTTTTCTGAAGCAGAGCACAAATTAATGTAATCTTTTATTATATGCTAGTCACTGTCGTTGTGGTTACATACAGCATGGCACAGATGCAGTGTTTTTTAAAGACACACACAAACACACATGAGCAGTGGTTTCTCTCTGATGAATATGGCAAGCTGTTCATTTTTTCACAACTGTAAAGAAGACAGTCAATTGTAAAAAGTAAAATCCAAGTATCCATTTCATCTTCTCAAGTGAAAAGAGAGAGTAAAATTAAGTTAAAGCTAAAACTTCACTAAGATTCTTATACTTGGCCATGCATCTATATCTGAAGAACATTTTAAAAACTATTTATGCTTGGCCATTCCAAATATTGAAATACAAAATTGGGCACAGTGGGAGATCCAGCTCAGATGGTGTTACAAATTAATGCTTAAATATTATAGTTAGCCATAACAGTCTCTATATTAAGGTTTACACTAAAAGCAAAACAAAAAATTAATTAAAAAGTAAAAAAAGCCAATGAAAGTTTCAGTAGGTTTTTAGCACAAGTATGCCTTGATTTAAACAAACTCAGTAGCAAAATCTTTAATAAAATTTATAAAGAAGTCAGTTCATTACACATAGCCTAAAGGACCAATTGCAAGTGCTGGTATTCTAGTTTTAGTTTTGCTATTGGTTAAAAATGATGTGTGCTGGGTGGTAAGCATATTGTGATGAAATATACTATTACAGTTAGTTCTCTTAGATATATTTATATTCCGTATACAAAAAAAGAGGCAAAGACTTTGGAGGGAACTATTAGGCCAGAGTTGAGAGCAAAAGGAAGGTTCCATTTATAAAACAGGAAAAACTTACAATACAGATAGAGCAGGAAAAATGCAATACAAAGCATGCCAAAGCACGATCCAAAAATGTGTTGGCAAGATTTTTGGAAGGAGGGTAGTGATGCAAGAGAAAGTTGAAGATACCAAACTGCCAAGAAAGTAAAAGGGCAAAGGGACATGTTGATAATGTGTGTTGAAATGTCAGGGCCCAGAAATAGAGGGTGTTCCAAGAACATTTTTAAAATAATGCTAACAGCTCATCAAGGAGAGCTTATAGTTTGAATCTCTTTTTAGCTGGGGAATGACCTCTCAGTTCTAAAGCAGTGGTTCTTAAGTGTGGTCCCAGACCAGCATCATGGGCATCCCTTTGGGGAACTTGTTAAAAAAACAACACAGTGGGTTGAGGCCCAGAAATCTGCATTTTACAAGACTTGCAGGGATTCTGACGAAGGCTCAAGTCTGGAGCCCACTTTTCCATGGACTGAAGCTATTGTCGCAGAGGTTCAGAAGAATCGGAATGCCTCAGATGAGCCCCCTTAGCTTCCCATAAACTCTGTCTCCATGACCTGGTGGCGTAAGATTGTCTTTCTATATGGAGCAGGAGGAAACAAGCAGAGGAATATTCTCCATTCTGTGGCATATCTTCAAAATCACAGTTCATAAATTAGTTTTGGTTTCTCACTGTCCCAGAATCTGTTCTTTTTTACTGATTATTTTAATAGAAGTGAAAGGCTTTTTCTGCTATTTGAAAGGAATATTAACTATGTCTATTTTCTCTTAATAATACTAGTGTGAGGCAAACTCCATAATGAACACAAATTCCATGTGGAAATCTTTGAAGATAGGTGTTTTCTAGATGGCAAAGCATTTTGGAAGTACTCTAATTATATGCCATAGAGACTACCATGGTTTTCCTATTGTTAGCTCATATAATCTTTACAATGATAGTTAATATTTATTTGAGCATTTGCAGAGGCTAAGCATTGTATAGAGAAAAAACTTACTTAGCCCTTAGGTCTATGAGGTAGGTGCTATTATAATTCTCATTTTATACATGGTGGAACTGTAACTTTAAAAGGTTAAGTAACTTGTCTAAGATCATCCAGTTAAAAAATGTGTGGAAGAGAGGACCTCACTAGATCTGATGCCAGATCTCGTGCCATTTAATTTCCACAGTCTCTGCCTCCCTATGCCCTTTACCTGGACCCAGACAGTCCCCCAAGGTCTTTCTTCTTGATAGCTTCCACCACCCATTCTGTTCTGGGGTGTTGTTCACAACCAACATCCACAAAGAAGTGAGACACCATCCAAATAACCATTTTTCCCCATCTGTTCCTCTTCTTATACAGAACATAATTATGTAGGGCATATAGTTCTAAGGGCTTTATTGCCCTCATAATGAGAAAACCAGATATCTAAAACTAACAAACATGGGAAAAGTAGCCTTTTTAAAAAATATATATATTACTATATTGAATAAATAGATGTCATACTATATTCAGTAAAATAAATTCCTATATATATATTTTTTTATTTTTTATTTATTTTTTTAACATCTTTATTTGAGTATAACTGTTTTACAATAGTGTGTTAGTTTCTCCTTTACAGCAAAGTGAATCAGTTATACATATACATATGTTCCCATAACTCTTCCCTCTTGTGTCACCTTCCCTCCCACCCTACCTATCCCACCCCTCTAGGTGGTCACAAAGCACAGAGGTGAACTCCCTGTGCTATGCGGCAGCTTCCCACTAGCTATCTAATTTACATTTGGTAGTGTGTATATGTCCCTGCCACTCTCTCACATCGTCACAGCTTACCCTTCCCCCTCCCCTTATCCTTAAGTCCATGCTCTAGTAGGTCTGTTTTATTCCCATCCTACCACTAATCTCTTCATGACATTTTTTTTTTTTTTAGATTCCATATATATGTGTTAGCATACGGTATTTGTTTTTATCCTTCTGACTTACTTCACTCTGTATGACAGATTCCAGGTCTATCCACCTCATTACAAATAACTCAGTTTCATTTCTTTTTATGGCTGAGTAATATTCCATTGTATATATGTGCCACATCTTCCTTATCCATTCATCTGTTGATGGACACTTAGGTTGCTTCCATGTCCTGGCTATCGTAAATAGAGCTGCAATAAACATTTTGGTACATGACTCTTTTTGAATTATGGTTTTCTCAGGGTATATGCCCAGTAGTGGGATTGCTGGGTCATATGGTAGTTCTATTTGTAGTTTTTTAAGGAACCTCCATACTGTTCTCCATAGTGGCTGTATCATTTTACATTCCCACCAACAGTGCAAGAGTGTTCCCTTTTCTCCACACCCTCTCCAGCATTTATTGTTTCTAGAGTTTTTGATGATGGCCAATCTGGCCGGTGTGAGATGATATCTCATTGTAGTTTTGATTTGCATTTCTCTAGTGATTAATGATGTTGAGCATTCTTTCATGTGTTTGTTGGCTATCTGTATA
This sequence comes from Kogia breviceps, assembly GCF_026419965.1. Classification (NCBI taxonomy): domain Eukaryota; kingdom Metazoa; phylum Chordata; class Mammalia; order Artiodactyla; family Physeteridae; genus Kogia; species Kogia breviceps. The sequence goes on from NC_081318.1 coordinate 73,912,824, forward strand.
TCTTCTTTGGAGAAATGTCTATTTAGTTCTTCTGCCCATTTTTGGATTGGGTTGTTTGTTTTTTTGTTATTGAGCTGCATGAGTTGCTTATAAATTTTGGATATTAATCCTTTGTCAGTTGCTTCATTTGCAACTATTTTCTCCCATTCTGAGGGTTGTCTTTTGGTCTTGTTTATGGTATCCTTTGCTGTGCAAAAGCTTTTAAGTTTCATTAGATCCCATTTGTTTATTTTTGTTTTTATTTCCATTTCTCTAGGAGATGGGTCAAAAAGGATCTTGCTGTGATTGATGTCATAGAGTGTTCTGCCTATGTTTTCCTCTAAGAGTTTGATAGTGTCTGGCCTTACATTTAGGTCTTTAACCCATTTTGAGTTTATTTTTGTGTATGGTGTTAGGGAGTGTTCTAATTTCATACTTCTACAGGTAGCTGTCCAGTTTTCCCAGCACCACTTATTGAAGAGGCTGTCTTTTCTCCACTGTATATTCCTGCCTCCTTTATCAAAGATAAGGTGACCATATGTGTGTGGGTTTATCTCTGGGCTTTCTATCCTGTTCCATTGATCTATATTTCTGTTTTTGTGCTAGTACCATACTGTCTTGATTACTGTGGCCTTGTAGTATAGTCTGAAGTCAGGGAGCCTGATTCCTCCAGCTCCATTTTTCGTTCTCAAGATTGCTTTGGCTATTCGGGGTCTTTTGTGTTTCCATACAAATTGTGAAATTCTTTGTTCTAGTTCTGTAAAAAATGCCAGTGGTAATTTGATAGGGATTGCATTGAATATATATATTTTTAAATACGTATTTTTAAAATATATTACTGGGGCTTCCCTGGTGGCGCAGTGTTTGAGAGTCTGCCTGCCGATGCAGGGGACACGGGTTCGTGCCCCGGTCTGGGAGGATCCCACATGCCACAGAGCAGCTGGGCCCGTGAGCCATGGCCGCTGAGCCTGTGCATCCGGAGCCTGTGCTCCGCAAGGGAGAGGCCACAGCGGTGAGAGGCCCGCGTACTGAAAGAAAAAAAAAAATATATATATATATATATATATATATATATATAATATATAACTAAGGTCTTAAACTTATGTTTTATCATCCCTGAATTCCTTACCATATTGTAAGGTAAGTCCAAGGGAGTTTTTCTGGATTTTGTGCATTTTGAGAGAAGGTGGGGTGGAGCAGGAGGAGGGGGAACAGGACCAGAGAAATAAGTAGGCATTCTCACATTGTCACTTGTTCCCAGACTTCCTCACCAGCCCTTTCTTCACCATCACCACCAAGGCCTGCCTTCCTCTCAACTCCTCATCCAAATGGGTTCCAATTCCTATCAATTGCATCTTCTAAATAGCCCTGTATTTGGTGACTTCTTCCTGCTTCCGCTGCTACTGCCTTGAGTATCACCTGATGAAGTTTTTGACTTACATACTGAAGGCAATAGAAATATACAGAAAGCATTTCAGGCAAGGAGGTGGCATAATCAGATATGATTTTTAGAGCCATCATTCAGACAGATATGCAGAGGACAGATCTGAAGGGAGACCAGAAGCAAGGGATAGGCATGAATTAAAAGAAAGCATAAGAGCACTGAACACGGTGCCAACCTTAGTGTTGGTTTCTGTTCCTTCCCAATTACAAGTTCATCTGATATTCGTTGAGTAAATAGTTACTGGGCACTTACCAAATGAGAAGTGTGTTGCTGGGCTATGGCAATACAACGGAGAAGAACACAGAAATACCTCCAGATAGCCAATGCTTTGTGTTGTTGACTGCCATTACACCTTTACATGAATGAATGCTCTGAGAGACTATTTCACTAAAGGAATGAAGAAAAAAGAGTATTGGTGTGGAGGTCACTGATTTGGGGATGAGGGCATAGCACCAAGAGAGTAGAAGTAATGAAGACAAACTTCCCCTATCTTGTGGTCTTAACTAGGTCTTCCCCTAGATAGAAGGGAGATAATTGGCCATTGGTTACCATTAAATAGAGACATATATTCAAATTTTTTAAGTGTGCTGTCATCCAGCCTAGAGTAAGCTCAAGAATGAATAGAATATAGGTCAGCTAAATGTGAATTTGAAAGAAGGAAGACTAAAAGCTTAGCTCTAAAGAAATGTAGGTAGAAGCCTAGGTGAAAGGCTTGTCACCTCCAGGAGGGTCATGAGGTCATGATGCTTGGGGGTGGATAGTTATCCATAGGGAATCCAAGGATTACATGGCTGAAGAATTGTGGGAGAAAAACAACCATGGTTAGGGTGCTGTGAACAGAGCATTGGGCTTGGAAGCAATGAACCGAAGTTTCGTTCCCTGCCTTGTCCTGCACAAGCTGTATGATCTTGAGCGCATGAAGCAATCCTTCTGAGCCTGCTTTCTTATCTTTAAAAGGGATACAATAACACATATCCTATTTATACCACAGCATAATGTGAAAAGTCAAGATTAGAGTGAGAGGCTAATAAAATGCTATATTTTATTAGTTTTATCTTTACCTCATTATACTGTAAAACAAGCCACTTCATATTATTTTTTAAGAGAAAGGATATCGATGTATGACTAGAGCGATAGATACACAATATACATAAAAGAAATTATTACTATTATCCACTACTGCGTGTGATAAAAATAGGGGCCATGTCTTAAATCAGTTTTGAATCCCAAGAGTCTGGCACATAATCAAGTATCACTAAATGTTGGTGGGATGAATGAATGAAAGCCACACAAAACATGAAATGTTACTAATATTCCTAGGGCTGACTCTGGAGAAACTACCAGTGGCCTTCCATATCTTTCTAGGGATGGAAAGATGGAGTCATAGAGTCTGTGTGACCTATTTTACAGTAGTTTAAAACTGGTTGGGACTATACCTCAATCTTAATTTGCAGATTGCCCAGTTTCTTGCTACTCAAAGGATACTTCCAGAACAGTCCCAGTCTGCAAGCTGTTTGTTACTGGTCTGTGACAGTGTAAGCAGAGAAATTGAGAGTAAGCATTTAGAAATGTTTACAGCAACTTGACAGTGTGATTTTACATCTGTTGAATCTTTTAAAAAGTTGGGCTGTATTTTTTGTGTCTTTTAAATTTTTTTTTTTTTTTTTTTTTTTTTTGCGGTACGCGGGCCTCTCACTGCTGTGGCCTCTCCCGTTGCGGAGCGCAGGCTCGGGACGCGCAGGCTCAGCGGCCATGGCTCACGGGCCCAGCCGCTCCGCGGCATGTGGGATCTCCCCGGACCGGGGCACGAACCCGTGTCCCCTGCATCGGCAGGCGGCCTCTCAACCACTGCGCCACCAGGGAAGCTCTTAAATTATTTTTTGTTGATTCACTTTATTGTATGTTGCAGAAGAATTGGTACATGGCAGAGTGGGGTGAGGGGAGAATCATCCTTCACTACAGGTCATCTGGGAAACAATAGCCTGGTTTATTACCCTAGTGCTATCACTAATCTCTCCTTTCAAAAACTATCTCCTATCAAAAACTATCCATGGCAATATTTAAGATATTGTATCAACTCTAAGTTTTTATGATTTCTGTAAATTAAAATTGGTTTAAGAGCAGAGAATCAGATTTCGGTTTAGATAATGACCATTATGCTTAGTCCAGAGGGGACTAGGGAGCTGGCATCTCAGGGTATCATGAAAAAGGTCCAGAAGAGCCAAGATTTTACCCCAGTTCTTCCACCAGCTAATATCATGGCCTTGGGTGAGGACAAACTCTCCGAGACTATTTTCCTACTAGTAAAATGGGCATAGTTATTTCTGTATTAAAGGATTTTGAAGCATAAATGGCTCCACGGAGGTTGCTCAGCACAGGATCTGGCACAGAGGGGAAACCAATTTTTGGTGTTATGACAGTTATTTTGGCAGATCCTCTGGGGAAGAGGATCGGATCATCGGCCTCTGATGGCAGAAAACAGCACAGATCCTAGTAGACAATTTAAGCTCAAATAGTTCTGACTGTGGCTGCTAGTGTAGACTGATGCTTCCAAGCTTTAATGGCATACGTAACACCTAGGAATCTTATTAAAATGTAGTATTTAGTAGATCTGGGGCCGAGAGTCTACATTTCTAAATAGCTTCCAGGTGAAATGGATTCTGCTAGTCCGAAGACAATACTTAGGGTAACGGGGCCCTATACTGATGTTCCAGTTTTAGCAGGTTAAATACCCAGAGGGCATGCTAGAGCACACATTGCTGGGCCCTGTCCCAGAGTTTCTCATCTAGTAGGTCTTGAGTGTGCCCTGAAAACATGCAACTCCAGCAAGTAACACCAGCATTAGGTGATGCCGTAGTTAATGGCTGGGGAACCACACTTTGAGAACCGTTGCCCTGGACCATGAGGCAGAAATCTTGGCTTTTTCATTGACCTTAAACAAATGACCTGACTTGCCTCAGTTTCCTCATTTATAAAATGAGAATAAACTGAATGATTTGTAAGTATCCTTCTAGTTCTAAAATCTATCCATTCCTACTGGACTTTGTCTCAAAAGAAACAAATATGCATTGGTAATTGTGAAATCACGTAAATACATGTTTAGCAATAGTGTTTCCTTCTTTCAAAAATGACCATAATGACACAGGTGTACTTATGAACACCTGTCAGCAACTTTTTTGCCCTACTGGGATGCGGTGAGGCTAGTTGAGGACTGATTAAAAAAAAAATAGAACCATTGTTTTCAGAGCCTAGAAGTCTTGATCCTCTACCCGCTGTCCTCAAGAAAAACGCAACAAAGAGCTCTTCTTTTTTGACTTAGAATATTCCAGGCTGGTCTTAACATTGTCATTTAGTGGCCAGAACCTATACTGAGTGCTTGATGTGGATCATCTTATTTAGTCCTCATAACTACTTTAAGAGGTAGTTATTAATCTCATTTTTCTAATTAGAAAACTAAGACCCAGAGATTTAAAGTAAGTTACCCAGGTTTTTACACAGTGGTAGTGATGGAGCTAAAATTAATTCCCAACCAGAGAGATGGCAGAGACCACACTCCTAGCCAGTGAGCTATAAGGATATAGAACAGAGAAGAAGAGAAAAAAAAAGGAGAGAGGAGGAGGCTGTTTGATGCTTTCAAGGTTGCTTATCTGTTTCCTCAACCCTCTCAATCCCTAATAATGGAGATAGTGACCAAGTCAAAAACTACACTGAGTTTAAAGATCCCAAACACAAAAGAGTACAAATCTCTGATTTCAAGAACATTCTAAACTAATCTACGAGAGGAGAAGTCAGAAGAGTGTTTAGCTCTGGGGGAGAATGGGGGAGTACGGAAAGAAGGGAACTTTCTAGGGTAATGAAAATATCTGGGTAGTGGTCACAAGCGTGTAGATATATATATACATATATATGTATATACACATAGGTATATGCAAAAATTCACTAAGCTGCACATGTAAGATTTGTTCATTTTATTGCATGTTAACTCTACCTCAATAGAAAAGGTACCTGCGAGTAAAATGCATATACAGACACATATACATATGACTACATTTTCTATTCAGCCATGTATTAATGATTCCTCACTTAGTTTGTATAGGTCAGTCAGAATTACCACCCCATTTCACAGATAGTTTAAGCAAGGTAGAGAGAAATCTATAGGGCATGACTGATTTTCTAGTTCACAGTACTCTTCATAACTTGATATTAATTACAGAGACAATGTGAGCTTTTATGCTTGTGGCTAGACACATTTATAAAAAGGCAAAATTAGATATAAAATGTATGGCCCCAAGCCATAAATTATACTCTTTTCACCAGTATGTGATTTTATGTAGTGTGTTCAGGATGATTCTAAATGGATAGTTTTTTTCAGTGAACTGCTTTATTTGCTAATATTCAGTTCACCTGTACTTTTCTGATCTTGGCTTATGATACTATGTCTCCTTATTTCTTTGTAAGGTAATGGAAGATAATTCCCTGAGAATCCCATTTGCTATGTCCATCCAGTAAGGTCACTTAATTTAGTGTCCTCATTAAGTGCCACTCTAAAGTTTAATAATTTTGTTGGCACCAGTACTCTCCCATTTCTCCCCCGATGTATTTTGTGTAATTTATTCTTGTTACAACTCATCCCCCTTCATCTGCGCATAAACTGCAGTCATGATATTTCATGATATTGCCAGCACCATATAGTTTACAAACGGCCTCGCCTACCTAAAGGTCTGTTTAGAAAGAAAGAATAAATTGTTGCAGAGAAAGCTCAGTGAAACAAGTGGAATCGGGAAGTTTCATTAGCGAGAGCTCAAAGAAACAGATTTTTATAGTGGTAGTTTCTTATTCTCAGACAAGGAGCAGACACTTGCAGGGGGGCAATAAAGCCGGCAGCTACTTTGTGTTCCTAATTAAATTGTTTGCCACCAGTAGCAAAATAGAATCTCCCACTATTAAACAGGCAACATCAAGGTGACTGGCACTGGCATCCTAAAAATATTTCAGCGCAAAGATTAATAAGAACGATTCTCAGAGAAAGGACTGCAAACCTAAACAAACAAACAAAAAATAAATGAATACCTCTGAAGTACTTTTTGTGCATGAGAGGTCTGCCTTGAATGTTGAAATGAACAAAAGCCTAGAATTCAGGGGAGGCAACATTTTTAACCTGTCCGATTGTATCCAGGTGTCAGGGTGATTCTGAAGAGTGGGTAATTCTCTAAGCTACAGAACAGGAATCTACTTCTCTCCCCGCACGTGGATGTACAGTTCCTATTAAATGTAACAGGAGTACAAACCATAAGAGAAAAAACCAGATCTGTCTCCTCTACTACATTAGAATTACGAACTGAATTTTCTATTCTCACTGCATGGGGTTTCATTGAAAATAACTGTGTTATGTCTAAATGTACCGGAAAAATAGATATCTTCATTACTGCAAACTCCTCCTTTTCGTTTTCTGTTTTGGAATAGTGTAATACTAGTGTTATTTTAAAATATTTTTTAAATTATAATTTTTATAGAAAGCGTGAGAACTTGTGAGTCTGTCACAGCATTGAGAGAACATATTTCCCCAGTAAAGATATCATTCTTTAAGGTATGCTTGTCTATTCATGTCATGACTGGGAAATAACGAACAAATAATGCTAAGGTTTAACCAGTGTTTAGAGCTTCTCATTTTAAAACACATTCAGATGCTTTAAGAATTAAATAATTCTCCTCCCCCCACCTTGAAATTACAGAATCAAGTGAGGGGGAAAAAAATAAGGTGTACTTCCTATAAAATTAAGATTTAAATCCTGTAAGATTTACTTCCTAATGCTGCTACCTGATTTCAGTTTCCTAGCAGTAAGCCAAAAAAAACTCAAATAAACAAACAAGAAACACACCCTCATATTAACGTAGGAACCCCCTGGGGCTTGTAGCTGAAACTCAGGAGAGAATCTCGCACACTCTCAAATCTCATATCATTACTTTTCTTTAACATAAGGGGTATGATAGGGCTGAGAAATGTGATTTCTGCTGGCAGAGAAGAGAATGGAATCAGCTCCTTTTATGAACACAGGAAAAAGCCTGTAATGACTTTAGAAACCTTGATGTGATTGAAGGTTAGTAAGTTTTAGGAGGTCTCTCTTTTAAACAATTTTGTACTATTCTTTGATAAGCCACTTCATTTGACCATCTCAGGATACCAGTGGGGGGCTGGTATTTTTTCCTTGCTGAGTAAATGACATCACACAAGTGGCATACCCCAACAGCAGATCAAAGGAGCAGAGTCTACAGAGCCATGGGCACCTCTAGGATCTGGGAAAACAGGGGGGAAAGAAAATGAGCACGCAAACTCCCTCTGGTTAGATGGCTTTCATTCACTGGTGTTTGTTATCTTTATGTTTGTTTTTAAAGAAAGACATGATCTGTCTTTGAGATTCTGGAAATTAATGTAGGGTGGTTTTCTTCTTTGCGTGAGAAATGTGATTGTAAATGTCACTTCTCTCTGCATTCATGAAATGCTGTATAAAAGAAAATATATCATGATCCACAAAAATCTAGATTCTGATTTTGCTTTGTTAGCTGTTTCACATAAAAAAAAATGATATGTTCATAAAGGTGTATACAGATAATTCTACGTATGACTTCATAATCAGCCCTATGTGTGTTCTATTGAAAGACATATAGTACTTAAGAAATACAGTGTATGCCTGTTTTCCTAAGAAAATTAGGGAGTGTATTTAATTAATGTTGAAATGCAATAGAATTCCTATGGAAGTACTTATGACATCCACATGCATACCAAATGAGTTCATTATGATCTGTGTTATTACAGTGAATACCAACTGAATTAATAATGCTTGGACACTCAAAATGAAGTGTTACCAAGTGCTGTAGTATAACAAATATGGTTAAATATTATGTGATTAAAGTTATTATAAGCTGAGTCTCAGTCAAAAGAAAGCAAAATTCCATCTCTCTTGCAGGGAGTTAGGAGTGGAATCAAACTGCTCTTTCTAAGCGCTGTGATTCTTTACTTTGAACAGTCCCTTAAAGTCTTTTCCCATGTGCTATAATCAGTTAAACCTTGGTTCGAAGCGGCAGAGAAGGTGGGTGAGGGTGGGTGGAATAGTGTGGTCGGGGGTGGAAGGTAGGTGGGGGGAGGAGTGACTGATATACCTCAAGAATTCAGAAAGTTGGAAGTGTATGTTTGATTTTCTGTACTTTGCATATTAAGAAAAGGAGTTTTCAGCTTAATTATTCTCCTCTAATGACAAGCTTATTAAAATAACTATTTAATACACATTTCAGGACAGTGAGGTAATGATAAACAAGGATAGTTTCTTTAGTTTTCTAGCTGAAGTCCCACTTTTCTGTGTCAGACATTCTATAACAATTTCTAAAATAAATTATTTTTAATAATATATCCCAACTGTATTTGTGTAAATTATCACTGCACATGCTGTTGTAGAAAAGCTGGGCTCTACATTTGCATTGTATTATTTATGCACTTAGACGTAATACATCGTAACAATTCATATCTATTATAGATTTAGTAAGATGTGAAGGCATAAGTGGATTTAATCAGACATGTAATTATTTTTATGCCTCCAACTCAAAAATATGCATAAATGAATTTATGGTTATTTGGCAATCAGTGAAAATGGTCTTTATAAATGTTGAAACAGCTGCTGGCAAATATATTTGCAAAAGAAGGAAAATGGCACTTATCTTCTTGTCGGGTAAACGATAAAGGAATTATTGTGAGCTGTATGCAGTACCCTAGGTGTTAAATATTTGCCTCATCATCCTTAATATCACATAAACATACATTGAACAGAAGAAAACCTTCCATTTCTTTCCTTCTGTAATAATGGAGCACATTTTTTTCATAAGAGGATTTTTAGAACACATCTGTATCCTAAAAACCTTTTTTTCTAAGTCTGAGCAGTTTCTGTCATGCTGTTTGACTTTTACATTCCCATTTATTCTATTATTTGTGGTATCATTCCAATTCTTGAGATAGAATACTCTCATTTAAAATAGTGGGGCATGATAATGCACACACTTCTGTCAAATATGTTGATTCTGGTGTCTATTAGGATTTCTCACTGTTGCTTTTACAATGGCTTTAAGACATTTGTAAAACTTCTCTGCCACAGAGAGTAAAATGCAATCCTTGTACTACCAGGTTATGATTACTTCGTTGTGTTGAAGTGTCTAATAAATTACGTATCAGTAAATGTAGATCTTGGACAAATACCCCCAAGAAAATCTAATTTTCCTGAAGTGCATCTTTTTTCATTCTTTCAAGTTTTCAGTTTAAATTTAGTACCTTTGACTGGTGAAAAATTAATGGTCCCAGCACCTGAAATTTTCTCTATAACCTGCAGCAGAGAAAAAGTCTAGACCTCTCCAATGTGTCGATTATGACCCTGATAGATTACCATATGAGGAATTATTTCGTTTCTCTTGGATCAAATATAAAACAGCTATAATATATTTAAGTTGTACTGAAGGAGGCATACTGAAGACACTCCTGCACACAGTGTGAGGGCAGGCAACATAAATAAAGCTGTCACTCCCTCTACAAGGTGAGCTTGGATTTGAGCAGGCATCTGGGTTTTGTGCAAATGATGATTTCCAATGCTAACCATTTGGGTGATACTCAAATAGTAACATACCACTGACTTAAAAGTCACTTGCATCCGACTTTTGTAAATCACAGGGTTCTCTTTCACTCAGGTGTGTTGTTTCAATGATCAGTAGCATTTCCAATAAATTATACACTGACCAGTTGGAAGAGCTTTTTCCTGTTTTTGGAGCAAACTCTGTGCAGACCTCGTCTGTCAGATGCTGCACTCCCAGCCCTCAGCCCCCTCGCCGAGTTTGCTGAGTTCCTTGGCAAACGACAGAGTGCCCTCTGTTGATGGAAAAAGGAATACTCAGCGCAGGACACGGAGCTTTCCGATAAGAAGTTGCAAAACTGCAATTAGCCGGTAAATATTTGTGACGGAAAAATCACATTTTAAACTATAAAAATATTGGTTTCATGGACACTGACAGAGTACAAACTGTTGCAAATTCAGAGAGTTCAGAGGCAGTTGTAGGATTATATCTATTTGCACGCACGCGCACACACACACACACACACACACACACACACACTGCTAATATTTCAGTTCCTACATACCTCGAAATGCTAGGTAGAATGACTTCTTTTTATTCTGTGTAGATATTGATTTACCTACACACGCTTGTGTTTCCATTCAAATATTTCTGAAGCTGAATTGGAAACTTGGCATGAATAATAATGCTAAATGCTCAGGATCTATAATTTAAATAATTTTTAAAGTGAACAACTATAACAAATAACTCAAATGAACAGGGAGATTTCTAATTCCCTCAGGCTCAAGGAGGGACGGGGGTGTTTAGACAGAAAGCAAAACTGCAGAGAGCAGCCCCTAGTGCTGTCCCTGCAGGGCAAGAAAATGCGATAACCTGGTGTGCTGTTGCGGCTTTCAAACGAAGTTCTAGTGAGCCCTTATAAAACAGTAAACTTTATTGCAATTTTAAAGCAGTCCGTCACTGATGGGTACTGACCTCTTCATTTCTATATTTCCATTTACTTTGCATTGGAAGGTTGGGCGGAGTGGAATCAAATATCACAGAAGTGACAGCTTTCCATTTTAAAGTCATTTCATATGTTAATTAGTTTAAAAGCAAACATGTAAAATATTAACTTACACCAAAATACTTACAGGAAACATTTTAAATTGTGTGACTTTCTTGCCTGTTTTGGAGAAAGACACTGAAGTTGCTATTGCATACTTCATATGTCTTCTGCCTGAGAGATTGAATTTGGGGGATCTTTGTGTATTTTAGATACTCCTCTAGCTGCTCTTGTACTTAAACCTGAGTATCTGCAACCACAAAATAAACCTAATGTAGGAATTTGATTGCAATCTTCAATTCCACTGTTACAAAAGGAGAGTTTTCTTTCTTTTCTGAGGTTCCATTTGCAAATGCTAAATGAAATTGAGAGTTAATAAATTAACCTTTATGCCGTTGCCAAAAGACAATGCTACCAAGAAAAGGAGGGGAGATGTTAAATTGGATTTTCCAGATATGTTATCAGTATTGATGAAATTGATCGGATAAATTACTCAGTACTATTCATTTTCCTTACAGAGAGGCTAAGAGGTTGTTTGTTTTGTTTCGTTTTTAAGTAGTTTGCTGATCCTTGACTTCTATATACCCACTCTTTATCTATTTGAAATAACTTTGTTAATGTGAATTCAAATATTTTTCGCAAGATTTGTTTGCATACGTATGGGACGTATGCCGAGGAAATAATTTAAAACGTGAGTTGAAATTCTCAGTTAGTGACCATGGTCTGACGAATGGGCTTGGTGATGCCTCAGAGGTTGACATACACAGTCCAAATCTCTGGATGAAAATTTAAAATTCAGTTCGTTGGCATGGCTGAGATTGCAGCTCACTAGAACCTCTGTATTAGGCGGAATTGCAAACAGAGGAGAATGAGATCCTGTTGTATCACAAGATTCACAGTGCACTGGAGTTTGTTAAGATTCCAAAGCGTTTTATCAATAGTCCCTTAACGTGCTTCCTACTTATACCCATCTTAGCTCTTGTACTTTGACGTGGAATTTTTTAGCTTTTTTTTTTTTCCCCAAAGCAATATAATGTGGTTTTTTTTTTTTGGGGGGGGGGGCTCAAGAATATAATTATCTCAATTCTGTTTCTTTTTTTCAAACAATAAAATTAACACTTAAACAGAGCCAGAGAACAGAACCTAAGTGTGGTGAACACTTTATTTTTTTTTGTTGCTTAACAACGGAAAAACAGCACAATTATCAAAACGGAGTTATATAAAAAATGAAAATAAAGTTCCCAAAATGTTTTGCTTTGCTTCCATCCTTTAATTGAAGCTTGAAACTAAAAAAAATTTACACTTAAAGGAAAAACAGGTTTTAAAAATTAGAAAATAGCTAAACTCGTCATATTTTGTTTTTCCATTTTGTAAATAGTATTTAACTTTTTAAAGTTTTCTCCTTCTCCCCAATAATTTTATTTACAGGAATTGAATTGTAAAATAATCTCATGGGACTTAACAATATTTTATAAAGCAAAGTTAAAGAGGTGCTAAATATTTTAGAAACAGCCCACCAGAGGGCAGTCAGCTTTTAGTGTAACAGATTTGAAATAGATAAATTTATTGCTATGGTTTAATTTTAAGTAAAATATCTATTTAAATTACATTTCTTTTTGCATCTACAAGTTGAACAAAATAAAAGGCGTGACTTCAGATAGAGAAGGTTAAGGCTCCAAACTTTTTGAGGAAAAACTATTAAAGGGCGAATAATTCTAACTTTTGCCCTTTGTGCACCCTCACACACAATTTTTCCATTGTGATATTTATATTTGGTTATAAAGTAAGATTTGTTTTGATTTGAGATGCCTTGGGACATTAATATTTTTTAATCAATACAGACTTTAGGACAAGCTCTTATTGAGAGAGACAAAGACAGAGACAACTTATGGGGGTCGGGCAGAGAGGGAGGAAGGGAAGGAGGTCAAGAGAAGAGAGATTTAGTTTTCTTGTTCACCTCTGTCTTTTATTAATTCCAAATGCATCTAGTATGGTTTTAATGGTGAACAGTGTGCTTAATAATATGTATTGTACAGATTATACAGAGGAAATTCTGGACCCTGTGGTTGGAGATTAGAGAATCAATCCATAGTTTGTTTCTTCATGCAGATACCATGGGTGTGGGCACTAAAAGTCCTCTCATTATCTTAATAGTTAGAGATAATATTATCCCTTTCGAAGAGGAGTTTAAAAACACTGAGATTCTTGTACATACAGTTTGTTTAAACTGTGTGTTTAAACAAAGAACCATTGAGGTTTGGATAATATTTTGTCATTGTTGTCACTGTTATTTGCAAAACTCTGGTTGTCACAATTCTAAGCCCTAGAAACAAAATGTTCCTTCTAAAGCCTGCGAAAGAGATCATGAGTAATAATAATTCCTTATGAGGGCTTAGGTGCTTTTAGGTGTTCGCTTGCTTGCTTTTTTATAATAAGCCTACAAGATATTGACACCCTGGTTAAATGACTTGACTAAGATAACAGAACTGAGACTTAGATCTCGTCGTCTTCTTCACTAACTTGCCTTGGAATTCAGAAACCCAAGAAAGAAGCTAGAGTTGTGGGGTGTTTTCCCCCAGGGTTTTTTATTTACTTTTATCGTTTTTGTCAAAATGGAAACCAAATTTTTGATTATAAAAATTACCTATGTTTACAAGAAAATAATAATCTCACAATCACAGAGATTAACACTCTTAACATTATGATGTATATGCTTCCAGATATTTCCTCTGCATATGTACATATTTACAAAAATGGAATCAGAGTGTACACCCTGCTCTTCTATTCATATGTCATTATATCATGGACACCTTTTCACATCATGTAGATAATAAAAGCTAACATCTACTGAGTGCTCACCATGTGCTGGGCACCCTTCTAAGCATTTTACATGAGTTATTGCATTAATTCTCACAGTATTCCTAGGAAGTAGGTAATGTTATTTCCCCCATTTTGTAGAAGATGGAAGAGACTAGTGAGTGACACACAAAGCTCATATCTTGACTTTTTGGCTTTTCAAGGGCTTTAAAGTATTCTGCTGTATGAACCATTTAACTGTTCTCCATTGGTGGGCAGCTCCAAGTTTCTGAAAAGCAGAATTTCCAGAAAGGGGAATTTTAGTATCCAAACTAGTATCCTCTGATCTATACAGGTAGACCCCAAACCATTCTCAAGTTTTTTTTTAATCCCTCTATCTTCTTAGAACTTCCTTTTTCCTCTCCACTTATTCCCGAAAAATGACTCAGATCCATTTTTCAGGGCCTCAGAGCCTACCTCTTATCACTGCCCCAGTAGCTCCAAGTCAGGAGTGAGATGCCCAGAGTTTGAACCTTGACTATGCTATTTACCAACGGGGTGACCTTAAGTATTACTTAATCTCCCCAAGCTACATTTTTCTTATCAGCAAAGTGAGGAAAACTACCTGCTTCGCAGAGCTCTTTGGGAAATGGCATATGCAAAGTGCCTGGCAAGTAGTTAAGTTTTCAATAAACGTGGGAGAGAAATGCCCCCTTACTGCTTGATTGGGAACCTCAAGGTGAAAGAGGGAGAGAACATTGCATCCTACATTGTTATAAAGACAAACTCCCATCTCAATATTAGACTTCTGTGTCAAAGGACTCTGAGAAGTCCAAGTTACAGTCTCCTTATCTTGAGCCACACGTGAAGGAAACTTGAAGTTTTGAACAGAAATTTTTAGGTGAAGCAAATTTGAAAGAAGCCCAAACAAAAATTTCTTGGAGAGATTTTTTTTTTTTTCTGCCATCCAATTCAATAAAGCTGTGGGAGAAAGAGGGCTGAAGGAGGAGCCCGTACCAAGATGATAATTCCAAGTCCGTTCCTCAAAATGATTTCTGTTTCAAACATAAGTCTCCACCATTAGTTGGTCCATCTCAGTGAATGTCAGAACTTGAGATGATGAGTTCCCAAGCCCACTGTTAGCAGGTAGAGCCAGAGCTGTTAGCTAAAACATTACTGTCGTTCTTCTGAGCATTTAGGCTGTGGAATTGCTTCTGATGTGCACAGGGCTCTTCATTAATTGCAGTTGCCCCACAGTAAGACCGAGTGTGACTCACTTTCAGAGACAAAGGTGCTGATGAGAACTTGCCCAGTTTGCACAGAATGGCGGAAATCCACATAGCACCTGGTCTGAGGCTTGGCCATGAATACCAATGGGTAAGCCACTTCTATCATGAACATTTTCCATTTATTTGTAGGAGAAGTCCCTGAGCCCACACCAAAAAGAGTACTTGATTTAAATAGGCACCCTTTGGGATAAAAAAAAAATGAATTCAGCAGCAAGGTTTCTCTGGATGCATCTCTAGCTCCGGCCGTTCTTAGTCAGGAACATGGTCAATAGAACAAACCTTAGTGAAGAAGTTAATCCCTAGGAGCCTGGATAGCCTGAGTTCTCACAAACCTCATCTCATGCACGTTTCACAATAATCCTCATAATCTGGCATTTTACTGATGAGGCAGTTGAAATACAGGTTGTGACATGTGACCAAGCTTTAAAAGTCAGCTCATATGGTATCATAACTCTGAGTGACAGAGTCGATGCTCAGATTCAGGCCTTTTGACTCTAAGCTCTGTACTTTTTCAACAATTCTGCAGCTGCTTTCCCCCATGGATTTTCCAAAAGCTACCAATTAATGAAGTCCTCATAGGGCCCTGGGTAAGGCAAGGGACTTCGGTATTAAGAGCCTGCTGGTTTCTCCTCTGCTGGGGATGATCAAAGGTACTAAAATACACATCAAAACTGGTATGTATGAGTCTTATTTTTACTGCCTGTACTTCAGAAAGTGATGATTATCAATCCAGCTGCCAACATTTAGGACTGAAAAAATCCTGAAGTAATCTCATGGGCCCCGTTCTGTCTTTTTTTGTCAATACAGCAACCCCTGGATTTACATAGGAAATGTTCAAAAGGCCCCAGGATCACTATCAAGAAGTGCATCCAATTACTAACCTATTGGGTAAAACTGTTGTTCTAAGTAGCTGAGTGTAAGCCGAAGAAAAGCCACAGGACAAAACGCCTAGAAGGTTTTCCACCTTGGTACTGTGGTCGCTGAGCAGATGTGCTTCCTCTGCTAATCTTTCAGCAGTTAAATTTTACGCTGTCTTCAGAGAGATGGTTAATTTTCCTGTGCTTCGTTTTCAAGTTTCTGGAGCTCAATGGCTGTCTCTCTTTAAGGCATAATGAAGCAAAGTTTCTCCCACAAAGTGTCGATCAGGATAGGCTAGTATCAATACCAGACAATCCCCAAATCTCAACGACTTCACAAGACAGCGGTTCATTGCTCACTCACATGACATGTCCATCTCCATTTGTCTACGGACTCTGCTTCGTGTGGTTCTCATGCGAGACCTGGCTGACAGATAAGCCACTATCTGGAACATTCTGGTCACTGTGTCTGAGGGAAGGCAAGCTCTGCAAGGGCTCCCAGCAGCAATAGTCCAGTCTGGAAGTGACTGTTCCTTCTTGCATCTCTTTCATATGAACAGGTAAGAAGGCCTTATCCTACCCACACAAGAGGGCCAGAAAGCTTGGTCCCAGTAGAGCAGAAAGCTGGAGAGAGTCAACACGCACTACTCATTGCTGGTGCTACCCAGAAAGTCTTTGCATTTTAGAAACAAAAAAAGTCTCTTTTCAAGATTTTATGTTCTTCAGACTCTTGTCTTTTGCACATTCCTGTTCATTTGAGAACCATTTAAAATATTATAAGATGTATACGTGAAAGGAAATTTGGGAAATAGGAAGACAGATTTTGAGATGTCAGTGTTCTACCATCCATTCAGAACATAGCATCCTAACATTCATTCTTTCATCCCTGTATTTAGTCTTGCAGAGAAGTACTGAGCATCAGGCAGGCGACGGTGAGCCAGCACACAGCCTGACAGTGTGTCGGGGTGACAGCCCTGCAGGTCACCACTACACAGTGTGACAGGAGGATAAGGTGCCACAAACCTCAGAATCACACCCAACCCAGCTGGGGCGTCCAGGGAGGATTCCTGGAGGATGTTACATCTAGGCTACGATAGGAAGGAGGACATAATACACTTGGTGCATTTCCTTTCCATCTTCTCCCCCAAGCCTGGTTTGTTATTTTTACAATTGTGAGAACACTCTTTAGCCAAGTTTGTGTACTGCTGTTAGGTAAGGAAATTATGGTATGCCAACTCAATAGAATATGTAGCCATCAAAGTGACAATTATTGCCTCTTTCTTATTATTAAATAAATGGACAAGATCTAGAAGAAAACATGAAAAATGGAGACACTTGAGATTTAAGTGTGGGATTGTGGGTAAAGTTTTATTGTTAAGAATTTTTAGCATGACTGTAGTGTTTGCATGTTAGTTAGAATGTAAGGCGATATGTGTACACACACACACACACACACACACACACACACACAGAGCACAGTCCTTTAAGTGTGGCCTCAGTGTTCCTGCCAGAGAAGAATTCTGAATCTATTTAGCTTAGACATTTTTTATACTTTTAATTTTGTGCCTTAATTTCTACATCTGTTAAATGAGTGATTTTCTGTGAATCATCCATGGTGCAAAGGTTAAGATTTGAAACCTGGTTTTACCTATCTTCTAAATGCTGATGACTACAAATTTATAAATCTAGCTTTAGATGCAGATATATCCAACCCCCTACTCAACATCTCTGCTTAAATGTCTAATAGAAATTTTGAGCTCAACAAGTCCAAAATAGGAGTCCAGCTTTCCACTCGCCTCCAAGACTGTTCTACCTGACGCCTTCCCCATCCCAGTGGGTGCCAACTCTACCCGTCCATCCACTCAGGTCAAAACTCTTGATATAATCCTCCTTGACTCTCCTCTCTCAACACCCTCATCCAGTAGGTTAGGAAATCCTATTGGCTCTACCTTCAAAATAAACCCAAATTCTGACCACCTTTCTCACTTGCCTTGTTGCCCCAGGTCAGAACCACTGTCTCCTTGAACTAGATGCTGAAGTAACTTCCTAATGGATCTCACCGTTCATACCCTTGCTCCCTGCAGACTATTCTCAGCACCACAACCAGAATGATCTCTGATAAAATCTCTTACAAGAAGTCAAGTTTCTGCGCAAAGCCTTCCCATGACCCCCATGAAAGCCAGCGTCCTTACAGTAATTCTAAATGACCCTGCAATTACCTTTCTGGCTTCTCTCCCTCCTCCCCTCCCTCATTCTTTCCCAGCCTCAGTGGTCTCTTAGCTTTTCCTCTTGCTGGAACCCTTTTTCTCCTAAATATCTGTTGGCTCACTCCTAGGTTTTTGTCAAGTCTTTCCTCAAATCTCACCCTAGTGAGGCCTCTATTGATCCTTTTTTTTTAAAAAACTTTCTTCTACCGTCCTTCCTGCCCCAGCACCCCTGTAACATTTCACATATAGAATCTAACATACCACAGAATTCACTTGTACGTTTCCTGTTTATTGTCTGCTGGAACATCAGCTTCTCTGGGATGGGGATCTCTGTTTCATTCGTGATTATCTCAAACATGTAGAGCACATAGTAGGTGTCCAATAAGGGATGTGAAGAAATGAATTAAAGGGAAGAGAGGATCTACACCTTTTCTACAAGAGATTTCTACAGGCAAATCTTCAAATTAAGATGCTGAAAAAAAGATTTATTTTAAAAGTATCTTTCTAAGAGGGAAAGCCAGAAAGGCCAAGCAAACGATCCAAAACTAGGTCTTTCGATTGTTAACTTTTTAACTGAGAGAAATACACATTGCAACAGTTTACTCCCAATAAAATGACAGCATATTAACAAAATTCATAAATGCAGAATTTTATGGTGCTGATACAAAAAAACATATGTTAACTAAGATCAAGCTTGTACTTTTATTTCTCAGTATTTTATTGCCTTAGCCAGGATGTCAACTGACTACATAAATTTCAAACATTAAGAGGTACAAATCAACTCACTAAAATATCTGTCAACTCACTAAAATATCTGCATTTATCAAATTTGATGTATTGTAACCTACAGGGAAAAAATATTTGTGACAGAAACTCAAAAATAATTGAATAACCATAATGTTAAAAAGCATGAATTTGAGTTATTACTTAAGCTTAAATGAAGAGAAAAAGAGGAAGACACAGTTCCTCTTGCACTTTCACACTGCTGTTTCTTATAAATTTTCTACGTGTTTTAGAGACATTAAACTGTGTATTACTTATGAAAGAGTTTTAATCTAATTGGACACATTCAAGTTATATTAAAAATATGTTTCAGTCTATTTTAGTTGCTTTAAAGAATAGTTGTAAATTTAGCACACAATAGTCATTATTTTTTTTAATTCTTTTAAATTTTGACTCAAAAAAGATAATTCAACTACTTTGAATAAGTAGTTTATCTTTTTTTTTTTTTTTTTTTTTTGCAGTACGCGGGCCTCTCACTGTTGTGGCCTCTCCCGTTGTGGAGCACAGGCTCTGGACGCACAGGCTTAGCGGCCATGGCTCACAGGCCCAGCCGCTCTGCGGCATGTGGGATCTTCCCAGACTGGGGCACGAACCCATGTCCCCTGCATCGGCAGGCAGACTCTCAACCACTGCGCCACCAGGGAAGCCCAGTAGTTTATCTCTTTAGCCAAGAGCTAACATCTTGTGTAAGGGTGAAACACCATAGACATCTCCATTAAAAAAAAAAAAAAAAAAAAGTCCCATCTCATATATTAGAGAACATTTTCTGAATATTCTGTCCAATTCATAAGATATAAATATAGATATAAAAGGTATAACTTTTAAAAGGAAAAGAGGAATTTTTATGAAATATATGTTATGATTGATTAAAAACAAAGCAAAAATTACCCCATGAAACAACTGTAATTATATTTGATATCTCTTAAATGAGGAATGATTATTTTTAATCAATAAAATTATTTACTTAGAAAGCCAGTGAGAAATCTTAGTATCATCAAAACTTTCTCTAAAGTTACGGGAAATATAAAAAATTAATCACTTTTAAATAACTATAAAAATGTTAAAAATATAAAAATCTAACATTATGTTCATGTTTATGGCAATATATAACAGTACACCTAGAATAAATGTGAAAGAAAACATGCAGCTATTGTAAGAAGGAAACTACAAACCTTTTTTTTTTTTGAGATTTTAAAAGATTTGCCTGCATGAAAGGCTGAACAACATGAAGATATCAATTCATCCCAAATTGATTTATAAGATTAATGTTATTTCAATTGAAATAGTTCCTGTCTTGAACTGGATTGATTGGACTATCTTGGATTTTTCCTACTCTAGTGGCTTAGAAATTATGTGTATTACTCTGTCCTTCTAGCATTTTTCCTTAAATTTTTAACAAAACAATGTAAACATGTTTTTCTCTCAACACCCAGACTTACCTTATTATCTCTCCCCCAAGAGTAGATCACTTTAATCCCTCATCTACAATCGCCGACAATTCCCGTGTTCAGTTAAGATCATCTGAAATTTTAGTTCTATGTTATTTTTTTCAGAAAGCTTTAAAACTAATTTGCCATAATATTCCCAGCCACTTTATTCAAATTTAGCTATAAATTTTACCAGTGCCTTTACTCGCCATAGATTCTTGTGAGATACAGCCAGAAATATTATTATTTTTATATGACTATTCACAGACTTCCCCATGGCTCCAGCCCACCCCAGTCCCACACACTCTTAAAAGTACTATTCCATCTTTCCAAATTCATTCCTGATGTGAGTTGATATGAAGTTGGCATCAGGATAATGGGTAGGCTGAAAAATAAAGGAGTGCTTGCTTGCTTGCTAATTTATATTGGAGAAGGCAGGGAGTTATTCTAGAAAGAAGGGGGAAAAGAAGTGGACTCAAATGGGGGCATGGACATGGTGTGGAAAAGATTTTGGAGAGCTTAGAGAAGAGAGAGATTTTGGATTGGGGGATTAGCTAGCATATGTGAGAGATACTGAAAAAGAAAAAAAAACAGGGACGGAGGATTTTAAGAAGTTTTGCAGTGCATTAATAAAAGAAACTTCAAAAAGATTTTAGTTGCTTTTAATTATATCTCCCCGTTTATTTGCTTGCTTGTTTGTTTCATCATTGTGTCTTTGAATGTGACTCCTCACTGAGATTGGACCGTCTGATGCCTCAGCTTGATATGGATTATATCTGTAGACCATTCTTTTCAGAAATTCAGACCAGAGAGGAAAACCGAACTCCTTTGAAAGGTACCCGAGAAGGTGTCAGAAGCTTCAGTTGATGGAGCAGTTACTTATTATAACAAATCACCTTGAAACTTAGTGGCTTAAAGCAATGAACAGTTATTATTTTACATGAGTCTGTGAGTTGGGTGGGAATTTCTTCCAGCCTGGGTGGGCTTGGCCTAATTCACATAAGCAGAACAATTCCAGCAGCCTCTGTTTGAATTACATTTGCTATTATCCTACTGGCCAAACCAAGTCACCTGGCCAAGCCCAGAGTTAGTATGGGAAATAGAACTCACATTTTCAAGAGAATTGCTACAAATTACTTTGCAAAAGGTCCTGGATAGAGAGAGGGGAATGACTGAGGGCCATTTGTATAACCTGCCATTTTTAGTGAGAGAATATGTTAGTGGGACAGTTTAGTTAATTCAGAGGCCTTCATACTTAAACTAAAAAGCAACTGACTGAAGAGCTAGAAGTACCAGCACTGGGTGTGAGTAGTAAAACTCAGGTGGCCCAGGAGATGAGGTTTGGAGAGGTACTGAACGGAGAAGGTGAGGGAGTTTTTTTCTCTGTATCTTTGTCTTGCCTCATTGTGGCAATAAACACTGATCACCTTTATGATTTGTAAAATGGAATCTAATAAAGCATATCTATTAGTTTCCTAGTGTTTCTGGAACAAATTACCACAAATTTAGTGAGATAAAGCAACACACAAACTTATCCTCTTACGATCCTAGAGATCAGGAGTCTAAATAAGTAGGTAGGACTGTGCTCTTTCTGGAGGCTCCAGGGGAGAATCCATTTCCTTTCCTTTTCCAGCTTCTCAAAGCTGTCAACGTTCTCAGCTCGTGACCCCATATCACTCAACCCTCTGCTTCAGTTCCGTCCTCTTCTCTGACTCCATCCTTCCCACCTTGCTCTTGTCTGGACCCTTGTTGGTTACATTGAGTCCATCAGATAATCCAGGGTAATCTCCTCATCGCAAGATCCTTAACTTAATCCCATCGACAAAGTCCCTAAGGTAACATAGTTAGATGTTGGGGGATTAGGATGTCGACATCTTTGGGGGGCCATAATTCAACCTGCCACAGTGTATTTATTAAATTAATTAATTAATTTTATAGGTCCTCAGGGAATCTGATATCCAGCTAGGTGAAGGCACCCTTGTCCTAAGATACTTCTCTGATTATAGCCATAATTTTCTCTGCTCAAGTAATTTTTCCATTCAGAAATTGCTAGATGGCTGCAATTTTCCTAGTGAATCCACTAGGAGATGCTGCCACAGAGACATAGCCATTGCCATTGTTTGTTTCTGGGGAGTTTATTTCTTACCTTTTCCTACACAACTGTAGGTATCTTCTCAGGGTGTCCATGGTTTTAAGACCTGTCTTCTCAGAAAATCTTCCCACAACCTCTATATCATCAGGCCTAAGAGTCCATCCACGTATTACTGCAAGAACATCTAGGAAGCTGTACACTTAGACAAAATAATGTTTAAGTTGGTATTGATGGGGTTTTTGTTCTCCATTAAGGGACTCGTTTTGCTGTTTCTTGAGTATAACTGGACTTAATTGAGCTTAACCTCATGAGGGAGATCTTATAGAAACCAGACCGTGTCTGTGGCTAGCCCACCTCCAGACACAGGGGTATCTGGTAAAGAGAAATAAACTTCACATTTGGTACACTATTACTATCAAAGCACAACTGCAGTTCCCTTCTGACTGATCAGCAATGCATCATGTAAGTTTTTCCACAAATAGTTGGTAGCACTCCTGTATGCTTACTGACTGCATGGCAGTATCCAATCCCTTTGCCTGGAAGAGTCTGACGGTAATATATTCTGGTAAAGTGGAGTTGGGGAATTAAGTAGGACAAACATAGGGCTGTTGATTCCAAAATTAAGTTGATTGCCTTGAAATTCCATTTTTCTGTTTGCTCATTATTGTCAGCAAGACTGAGACAGATTCACAAACCACTATGAGAGTGCTAGCCTCCAAAGTGGCAGCCACCAGCATCAATGTCCATCTCCTGGGGAAAGTAGGAAATTTAAGACTGAGAAGGTAGAGTTTTCCTGGTCTGCAATTCAAGACATTTTAATTGAAAAAAATTAAATCTATACAAATTAAGTATTCATGTCTTAAGCTGTGATGAAAATCAGCTTTATTACTAGCACTTCCACTGACTTCAAACATAACTTCGTATTCATTCTCCCAGGAAGAGGGGTCTTTCTTGTGTGCTATGATTGTATTTCTTAGGTTTCCAATGTTGACAATGTTAACGAGTTAATAATCAGGGAAAATACACCAGATCTGCTGGTACCTTGATCTTGGACTTCCCAGCCTCCAGAACTGTGAGAAATATTTGTTGTTGAAGCTCCCCAGTCTATGGTATTTTGTTACAGCAGCCCGAGCTGACTAAAACAGTTGTCACAGTTCTTAGAGCCTTTGCTTTAGATGGCCACTCTACCTAGAATCACCTCTCTCTGATCTATGCATGGCTGACTCTCTCTCAATATTCAGAACTCTGCTTAAGTATCACCTCCTGAGATAGGCCTTTACTGATATCATCCAATCTAGAGGAACTGTCAAGACACACTCTAAATTTCCCTAATTTAACAAACTACTTATTACAGATTTACTTTCTGACACTTTCCTATTTCAGATATATACATTTATTTTTATTGTCTTTCGTGCCCAATTATCAAATAAATCCAAGAGAGCAAGGAGACAGTGTGTATATTTTGTTTACTACTATGTCTACAATGCCTAGAAAAATGCTCAGAGCATTTGAGCATTCTGGAAACATTTTTTAAATTAATGAAGAAAGGCAGAATATCAGGCCAGCATCAGAGGTAGCCAGCTATCGCATCCTCTTTTCTACTTTAGAACATATTCTCTAAAGGCATAAGTTGAGGGTTTTTCAATAATCCATGGGATCTGAAGTGGAAAGTAATATCTTTTCTTCAATCTTGCATTCACTCTGGTAATAGGATTCTCAAGACTGTGTGATTCAGATATCCTCAAGCATTTGAGTTAGTGCTTATCTTTGCCTACACAGCATCTAAAATTGCCTCCACATATGGCTTAATTGGTTCAAACAAATATAGAGCAGAGTTTCCATACCAGGGTCCAAACCCTGCAGCCAACGACTGCCAGGTACAAACCTCGAGTTGGACCAGCTGGGTCTCTTGTACTTTGCAGCAAGGGAGAAGCTCACCATGGGGACCTGGGAGGCATGTCAGTAAAGCAGTGTTAGAAAGGATTTCTTATGGACTTGAGCTGGTGTTAAGTGATTTGGGGGAGAGCTCAAGGAAGCAGGGCTTTACTCTGGGTTGGATGCTCTCAGGAAGTGGGGGTAATTTTATGATTATATATCTTAATCATAACTAGATTAAGGGAAGACTAGAATGAGGCTAAGGCTGTCATTGTTTCAGAACAGCAGTCACTCCTATCAGCTGGGAGAGGGGACTTTTGGTATTTTGTGGTTTATGCAGTAACCTTATTTTCATCTGGGCTTAGATAAGATTATGAAGTTTGTTTTATTTTATTTGTTTGGTGTCACTTTATCACGAAGAGTGACCTTTTGGATCTAGAGTTCTGGGAGATTCTGAGAACTCCAGGGCCTAACCATGAATGCCAGGTCAGCTGCTAACCACACGGAGACTCAGCTGTCAGAGTCAGGCCGGTTCCCCAAGTCAGGGGCTGCTTTTCTTCTTTTCACCAGCTGTCTCAGAAATAATTGCTCCGATCTCCCCATGTCCAGCTCACACACGTGGTTATGTTTCGCTTTTGTCTGATCATAGATCAATCATGTAGCAAGGCAGCTTCCACCCCCACAGATGCACAAGCCATTGTTACTTACCCCAGAAAGACCTAAGCCTCTCTCTTCCAAACGTGGCTTTAGGTGTGGTTGTTCCCTGAGGTTTCCTGGGCCTCTCCCAACACAGGTATGGAGAAGGTTGGAGTTGCCTTGGGGCAGGAGGGCAAGGGCATAGACTCGAGTAGTGACAGTGTGGATGTGGAGAAACTGGGCTCTAGGATGTTAGAGATTAGCACTCATAAGATCATCACAGAAACCGAGGATATGGACATCACTAGCTTAGGAGACTGGGTACCAGTGATGTTATTAACCAACATGGAGCTTCCAAGTCCACAGCAGGTTTTGGAGGAGCTGATAATTTCTCCTGGGGACATACTCAGTTATAGAAATGGCCTGTAGTCAGTGGAGGGTAGGAAAGGGTTTAGTGCTGGGACTCATCAACAAGGAGGACATAGAAATGAAAAGTGGCTCTGGAACAGACTCAAATAAATAACGGGCATAAAAGAGAAGCAAAGTATGAGGAGTTTATCCAAAATGAAAATCAAAGTTAAGAAAGGGCTAATAAATATGAGCTTAAAAAAAAAAAAACCAAAGGCATCTGAGAAGTCAGAGACTACGAAGACCCAATAAATAGTGGCCATATTCATTCATTTGCTTATTCAAGAAATATTCGTTGAGCACTAGGTACCAAGGGCTCTTCAGACCCTGGAGGTAAAGTAATGGGGGAAAAAAGAAAACAGGCAAAAATCCCTGCCCTCATAAAGCTTACATTACAATGGGGAAGACAAATAGTAAATAAAATAAACAACTAAATTAAATGGGATGAGAAGGTAATAAGTATTTTGAAGAAAATTAAAATAGAGAAGGAGAGTGGTTGGAGCTAGAGGTATGGGAGGGACGTTTTCAGTTTTAAGTAGGGTGTTCCTCAACTATTAAGTAGCTTTTGAAGAAAGAGTTGAAGTAAGTGGGGGATTGAGTGATGCAATTATCTGGTCAGATCATTCTGGAAAGCAAGGACGTTCTCACTGCTGATATTAGCTAGACCAACAAGAGAAGGTTAGCCTTGCCTGGTGCCTTACATATAGCAGGTACTCTATGTAGATATTCAAACAATATATAAACATGACAAAAGATTGATTTGGAAAAATATTTAAATATTTAGTAATATCTTCTTGGTAGAATGCATATTTAAGGGTTGCAACTGAACAATTTAAAAGATCTTGAAGGGACTTCCCTGGTGGTCCAGTGGTTAAGACTCTGCGTTTCCACTGCAAAGATCTTTAAGAGATCTTTTATTTCCTTTCTTCTTTCTGAGAGTAGGTATCAGAGAGATACCTCATGTGTTAGGTATTTGAAGGATTAGAATGTGGGTGCTTGGTTCAATCAGCTTGGGTTTTTGGGGGGGGATATTTTGTTCTCTTTTGCTTCAGTCCGTTGTTTCATCAAAAAGAACTCATAAACATTACAGTCTTATTCTGATTGACAAACAAGCAGAGATTTCTTATGGCTAAGGTATCTAACATAAAACAGGTCTGTATACACAGGTACATACGCAGTTTATAACAAGACTGTGTTAAAAGTTAAATGTGTCTTGATTTTTGAGAATGGAAGTATTTGCTTTTCTGCCAGTGCCATTGAGAGCTCATAAATGATGGAAGTACTTTGGCTTTCAGAGAGATGCTATTTCTTTGCAATGCTATCTCTTTGGGGAACAAACATGAAAGATAAAACGTGTCATTTTACATGATACAGAGTCTTTTTATTGTCACCTTCCTGGCTTTAAAAACAAATGGGACAGGTCATAAAAAGACATATTGTAGGTGCAGTTTCTGCCTTAAATTTAGATATTCTAATGGAGTGTACAATTCAGTGAGTCTTTTCTGTGTCGCTTATTTTTCCCATTCCTTGTCCGTGGGCAGAGTGACCTGGTAATAAAGTACTGAACTGTGAATAGGATGATTTATTTTTGGCTGACAGCCTTTCTCAGCTTGTAGCTCTTGGAGATGATGATTTTCCTACCAACTTACTCCACAGGAGTGTTGTTAAAACACATCAGATTGAACTCTGGGAATTTAATAGAAGTGAGTGACCGCACAAATGGCTTTAAGGACCATTTGCCAAATTTTCAGAGATTGCAATCATAATGATCAATTATTTATTTCTCTCTCTATATTAATATATGTACATAATTGATCTATAATATTGCAGACTTAGAAACTGATACTTAAAAAAAAGTTAATGGAACCACACTGGGACTGCTGCATACCAGTTAGGATGGTTATAATAAAAAAGACAAACAGTAGCAAGTCTTGGTGAAGATGTGGAGAAATTGGAGCCCTTGTACATGGCAGCTGAGAATGTAAAATGGTACACTGTAAAAAAACAGTCTGACAGCTCCTCAAAAAGTTAAACATAGTGTTACTATATGACCCAGCAATTCCTTGCCTATGTATAACCCCCAAAGATTTGAGAACATGTATCCACGCAAAACTCATACACAAACGTTCATAACATTTATTCATTATTCAGCATTGTGCATAATAGCTCCAAAGTAGAAACCACTCAAATGTCTAACTTATGAATGGATAAATAAATGTGGTATATCCATACAATTGAATAATATTCAACCACAGAAAGGAATGAAGTGCCGATACATGCTATAGCATGGATGAACCTCAAAAGCATGCTGAGTGAGAGAAGACAGATACATAAGGCCAGATATTATATGACTCCATTTATATGTAACGTCTGGAATAAGAAAATCCTTAAAGATGAAAATTATATGTTAATGTTTGCCTAGGACTGGGTAGTTTGTGGGTAAATGGGAAGTGACTGCTAATGGGTATGGCATGTTCCTTTTAAGGGTGATAAAAATGTACTGAAATTACATAGTGGTCATGGTTGCACAATTTTGTGAATATACTAAAAAAAAGCATTGGGTTGTACAATTCAAAGGATGAATTTTATGGTATGTGAATTATATCTCAGTAAAATTGTTATTTTTAAAATGTTTTAAATCAAGGACTTGACATTTGATTGAATATTGGATGATAAAAAGGGATAATTGTCAAGTTGGGGTATGATAACAATATTGTGGTAATGTTTTTAAAACAGGTCTTATGAAGATACCTTACTTATGAGTAAATTTTAAAAAAAATTAATTGCAAGCCCCTATTGTTAAGGTAGTATCCTGTTGCTGGACTTCCATCAGATGGACACGGTGGTCATGGACTCCAAATCCCAGCTTAGTATGCTGTGATCCTGAGAAAATGACTTAGCTGCTGCAAGACTTAGTTTTCTCTTCTCTAAAGCAGAGATTGTTGTTGGGATTGAAAACTCCAAGGGCAGTTGTGAAAGCCAGTGGTCAGTTGAGAGATGGTAGTTTATGTTGTTGGCAGGGCAGGGGGTTGGAGGAGGTGGCGGTTAACTTTATTACACTGATTCTAACACATTTTTTCCCAATTTAGCAACTCTGAAATTCGGATGCATCTACTAATCAATGGCATATCATAGCCTAATTGGAAATATTTTTCTTTCTTAGTGCTACATAAAATACAGAAGCATTTTACATTCAAATAGCTACTTAGACTCTATGAAATAATAGTATTGCTAGTATTATAACCCCTGCCCTTACTGTTGCCACATAGGTGGTTTTGTTTTCTCTCCTTTTAGCCAGATGCTCCTCCTGACACTTTTGGTCCTCAAAGAATATCAATGTATTTCTTCTGTCTTCTCCCCTTTCCCCATTTCTTGTATCTTGTTGTCCCTATTTATTATTCCTTGATCCAACAATTATATTCAGTGTGACCATAGGCAATCAGTTTACACTTCTTCAAAAAAGGTAAATATGTGAGGTGATAGATGTGTTAATTAAACTTGATGGGGGGAATCCTTTCACAATGTATACGTATATAAATCATCCCGTTTTGCACTTTGAATATCTTATCATTTTATTTGTCAATTTACCTCAATAAAGCCAGGGAAAACCTTGCTTAAAAACCATAATAAATAAATAAATATTAACTAAATGCAAAAGAAAACAAAGATTAAATGAATAAATAAATATTAACTAAATGCAATAAATAAATAAATATTAACTAAATGCAAAAGAATAAATATTAACTAAATGCAAAAAAAAAAAAAAAAAAAGGCCTCTTTTCTAAAAGAAGAGAGGCCATAGCTTGGAAAAGAATTGTTCTCAAAAGTGACATTTACACAGGAAATTTCAAATATGTAATCTTGTCTTTATTTTCAAAGGGAAAAAAGAAAATTCAATATATATAAATCAAATATAACCTCTTCCACTTAAAAATAAAACCCCAAACCAGCATGTTCCATATTGGTTTCCTTAGTATCTGTAAAATGAGAACAGGAATACCTCTAGCAATCTTATGTCCTAGACCCTGAGAATATAGCCGACTGTAGAGACTTCAGGTTTACCCATGGGGAGCTTACACTCTAGAAGAGTGGGGAGAGAGGAGCCATAAACTAATAAACATTTGCTACATCAAGTAGTCATATGTGCTATAAAAGTAATAAAGTTGAATAAAGGGGGTTAGTGAGTAGTGTGTTACTTTTTTTATATAGGGTGTTCAGGGAAGACTTACTTCTCTGATAGGTAATATTTGAGTAAAAGTAGGAAGACAAATAATCATTATGAAAATATGATGGTCCCCCTTTCTTCAAGGGGTGTATGTTCCAAGACCCCCTGTAGATGCCTGAAACCTCGGATAGTACCAAATCTTACATGTACATGTTTTTTCCTATACATACATACCTATGGTAAAGTTGAATTTAAATTAGGCACAGTGAGAGATTAACAACAATAACTACTAATAAAATAGAACAATTATAACAATATGCTATATAAAAATTACGTGAATGTGGACTCTTTCTCGCAGGATCTTTTTGTACAAATTTAATGCCTTTTCCATCTTAACTAAGCACTTATCATACACTGTGGCCGATTCACGTCCTGGGTGGGATGGCATATGATTTTATAATGCTACTTAGAAGAGCATGCAATGGAAAACTTATGAATTGTTTCTTTCTGGAATTTTCCATGTAATATTTTCAGAGCTTGGTTGACTGTGGCACTGAAACCATGTAAAGCGAAACCACGGTTAAGGGGGGACTGCTGTACTCTGTCAGCTGTAAAGGTAAGGAAGTATTTTCTCTCATCATTCTATAAAATTGTTGTGCTGGGAGTGAGGCCCTAAAAAAAAGGCTTAGGCCGAGCTCTCTGTCATGAAGTTCATGGGCTTGTCTGAGAAGCAAGAAGAAACAAGAATTGCCAGGCAGTATGATAACAACTAATACAGAAAAATCTAACACTTCTGTGGAAACATGTAGGGAGCAGGACTAACGAAGACTTCACAGGTGAAATACCACTTGAGTTGAATCTTTAAAAAAAAATTTTTTTTTAGTTTTTTAAAAATTAATTATTTATTTTTGGCTGTGTTGGGTCTTCGTTTCTGTGTGAGGGCTTTCTCTAGTTGCGGCGAGCAGGGGCCACTCTTCATCGCGGTGCACGGGCCTCTAACTGTCGCGGCCTCTCTTGTTGCAGAGCACAGGCTCCAGACACGCAGGCTCAGCAGTTGTGGCTCACGGGCCCGGTTGCTCCGCAGTATGTGGGATCTTCCCAGACCAGGGCTTGAACCCGTGTCCCCTGCATTGGCAGGCAGATCCTCAACCACTGCGCCACCAGGGAAGCCCCCCCCAATTTTTTTTAATTAAAAAGTTGTTTTTAGAGAAAATTCACAGAACACAGAAAAGCATACAGGAAAGAAAATATCACTCACATATTGGTAGTTTTGTTTTGTCCTTTGACACGTGAAAATAAAAGTCTCTTCCTTCTTACCGCCAGGGTTTGGCTAACTTTTTCTGTAAAGACCAGATAGTAAATATTTTAGGCTTTGTGGGCCAGACAGACCCTGCCACAGTCACTCAACAATGCCAATGCAGCACAAAAGCAGCCACAGACAATACACAAATGAATGAGAGCATGGCTGTGGCCCAGTTAATTTTTATTTACAAAAACAGGCAGCCAGCTGGATTTGGCTATAGTCTGTCAACTCCTGCCTTACCCCAAACCCCAGAGATTTGTAATAAAAAATGTGGTACATGTCCAATTTTTTTTTTCTATTTTCTACTTTAAAACTTAAAGGATGCTTGAGAATTTTTCAGAATAATGGGTCAAGGGAGGAACAGTACACTCAAGACAGATCGAAAGTCACGTGCAAAGTTATAGTCATTAAAAAAATTAAAACTAAAAAAGAAAAAAGAAAGGCAAAAGGGAATTCCGGGGCAGTCCAGTGGTTAGGACTCCGTGTGTCCCCTCTAGTAGGCACAGGTTTGATCCCTGGTTGGGGAACTAAGATCCCACAAGCTGCACGCTGTGGCCAAAAAAGAAAAAAAGAAGGGAAAAAAAAACCCAAAAAAACTAACTAACCAAACAATTCACAGAGTATTCAGAGAACAGAACTAATCATAGTTAATATTGTTAGACCTGGTATTTCACAAGCTAAATCACACAGCTCCTGTGTAATAATAAAATTAATGACAATTTACTGGAGGGGGAAAAGGATGAAAAGAAATGACTAGAGATATCTCAATTTTAACTTTCACCTTCACTGTGCTTTTTGAGTCTAAGTTACCTATGGCAGGAAGAAGTGTTCATACTTCCAGTTACAGGCATTTCTGAGCATTCAGAGGTGAATAAAATGATCGTAAAGACTTTAACATCCTCATTTCCCTTTGGCTCCAAGGACATTTCTAAAGATCTTCTCTGATTCTGCCATAGGCTTTATTTTTTATTTTTTAAACATCTTTATTGGAGTATAATTGCTTTACAATGGTGTGTTAGTTTCTGCTTTATAACAAAGTGAATCAGCTCTACATATACATATATACCCATATAGGCTTTTAACTCCATCATATTTACTCCTGAATCTTAACATCCATCACCTTCTCTGACGTATGGTTTTTTTCTGTTTGTTTGTTTTACACTTGAGATGATCTGGAACCTTCTGAGCGACTCCTGTTGCCCTGCATATCTGCTAAGACTTTCTTTCCAAACACCCCTAAATTTCTCTTCTGCTACCAGTATGGCAGATTACATAAACAAAGGCAAGTAATGACATACACCCCTTAAGAAGAAAATCTCTCAGTAGGAAAATGAAACCAAAAAGCTGAGTGTTCACAGGACCTTTTAGAACTGCTCTTATGTCTATGGGCAAAGGTATGTCTTATCTCTTGATAAGAAATTATCTTTATGTGATCTTAGCAATTCAGACCTCAGAAACATAGGTTTGAGTTCTTACTTTGTAGTTGACCAAATCACTACTGTTCTCTGTACAGCATCTGTAAAATGGATATTTACTTCATGGGGTTGTGGTATCAAAAAACAACTTGGGTGAAACCTTGGACTGATATCCAGCAGGTCATAGGTGCTTAATCACTATTAAGCTCTTTCATCTCCTTTCATAATTAATATGTAGTCTATTTGCATGTTGAAATATGGCTTCACATACCAAAACATGGAATACCAGTTTTTATCCACAAGCATAGAATTATTTTATGTGAAAGTAACTTAAATAGTTTGGGTTTTTAAAAGTTAAAATAACATTTAAATCATCTTGAGAAGGAAAGAAGAAAGGGGTAGGGGAATGAAGGAGAAATTAAAATAACATTTCTACCCTGGCCTCTTTTGATTTTCGTCTTAAGCCTTAATGTGCTCATAATTTTTAGTAACTATTCCTCACCCAACTTTGTCCTTGTTCTTGTTTGTCTCTCTTTTATTCTGCCTTTAACTCATGTTACTTGAATTTTATGTTCATCTGTAAGCTCCTGAAAGTCCTTCCTGGAACACAGTGGGGTATAAATAAAATAAAATATTATGTGTTGCAGACGGCACCTTCAGAAGGAGAGCCCATGTAAAGCCATAATTCTTAACAAAGCCTAAAACAGTCTAGTCCCAGCCCTTAATCTCAGGCCTACTAGGCCACAAAACCAAGAGTCTGACTTTTCTTGAACCTGTTTTACTAATTTAAAAAGTTAAAATAGCTGACATTTATCAAGTTCTTAGTATGTGCTGAATATTAGTCTAAGAACTTTTACCTGTGTTTATATGTTTAATTTTCCCCATAGTTCTAAGAGGCAGGAACTATTTATTATCCACAGTGTAAAACTGAGGAAATTGGTGGCAAAGAAATTGAGTTTTTTAAGGTCACATACCTGCTAAATGGCAGTGACTTATAGAGGATTTATAAAGGACTTAGAAATCCTTTTACAGTTCCTTTCTTTATTTGGTTTTAGTCTCATAGAGATTTATAAACTGTATAAAAGACCGTTCTCTTATAAATCAATTTACTGCCCTTAAAGTTGTTATTTCTTGGTCCTTTCTTCAATATATTTTCAAAAATTTCAATACAAATATTTCATGGCTAGGAAAGAGAAAGAGGAGTAAAAATAGCCTACCCTTTTAAACGGTCAAATCAATTTAACAAAATATCCACAGAGACATCACTATATCAGACATGTGCCAGGTCCCGAGGCTGCATAGCATTGGGTTTTTTGGCTTCATGGTGTCTGGTCCAGTGGGGAATCCACATGTGAAACATGAAGTGATAATATTTTATGAGAGAGAGGATGATGGTAACACATGGTGCTCTGAGAGCATGGTTGTGGGTACCGTTCCCAGATGGGTCACTTAGGGAAGGCTTCCCCCAGAAAAATTTCTCAGTTGAGGTCTTTTGAGAGATGAGATGAAAGGAGAAGTGGTGGTGTTCAGGGTATGGTGTATCAGTCAGCTCGAGCTGCTGACTGAGTGGCTCAAGCAACAGAAATTGGTTTCGCACAGTTCTGGAGGCTGGGAAGCCCAAGATCAAGGTGCCAACCAATTTAGTTTCAAGTGAAGGCTTTCTTCCTGGTTTGTAGATGGCTGCCTTCTTACTGTGTCCTCACGTGGGGTGTGGGAGTGCAGGTGAAGAGAGAGAAAGAGAAAGGGGGGCGGGGAGCACTCTGCTATCTCTTCTTATAAGGACCCTACTGCTATCAGATAAGAGTCCCACTCTTATGACTTCATTTAACCTTAATTACCTCCTAAAAGCCCTATCTCCACATACAGTCACAATGGAGGTTGAGGCTTCCATATGACTTTGTGGGGGGCAGGGCCAGGCGAGGAGGCAGACACAAACATTCAGTCCATAACATACAAGTAGGGAGAGAAAGGAAGATAGGGTTTGAGTATGGACAGGGTTTCAGGAAGGCAGATGTAGAACTGAGACCTGGTTGCTTTCAAGGATCTGAATATAATTTAATAATCCGGGTGTCTGAATACTTGAGATGGGGGTGGTACCAAGGTAAGCTGGTGCCCTTTATTCAATGAGCAATAGCAGAGAAACCACTGAAAGACTTTCACCCCAGAAGAAATATGATGGGACTGAATTCTTGAGAGACCCTTGCTGCAGGAACAAGAATAGATTGAAGAGGGGGCAAGGTAGAAGGCAGACGATAGAGGAGCTTGTAGTTTTAGGGTAGTGACAGTGAGGACAGAAAGATGTAAACATCTCTAAAGAGAGATGTTTAGGGAGTCAAAATGGCAGGATTTAGAGGTAAACTAAACACTGTGGAAGAGGGAGGGAGAGGTGCCAAAGCTGGCACCCAAGTTATTGGCTTGGGCCTCCCCAGCACTGGGCCCTGGAGGACACAGAAGCTGCAAGCAGTGCCCAAGAGAGAATTGTCACCGTGTCCTAGGCAGGGCAGTGAGAAAACTCTCCCCTAGATGCTAACTGCCCCAAGTAGAGCTGGGGTCTCTGACCGCCAGAGCTTTCTGTCACTGAGCCTGCCTTTTATAGCCACCTCTAAGCCTTAAAGTTTGAAGGTCAGTAACACCTCATTGGTGTTTGTTTATCAGCTTTTACCGATTTCCACATAGGCTTGTGTTCTGAGTTTTTCCTTTTATCTTTGGTTTATTTTCTCAAGGTACATGGGGACTCTAGAGCTATGAGAAACAGACCTCTGTGACGGTGTCAGTGTATATTGATTGGCTGAGCAATCTTGAAGCCAAGAGGTCTTAGATTTCTTTTCTGAAATATATCTAGATGAAGAAAGAGCAGTTAAACATTCTACTAACACTAATAATGGTTAATGTTTTGAGCGTTATTAGATGCCAAGTACTGGGCTAAGACTTATGAATATATAGAACATTGAATCCTGACAACCACCCTCTGAGGTTGATACTAGTATTATTTTTCCTTATAGATAAAGACACTGAGGTTTTGGGTTTAAATGCCTTGCTGGTAAATCACCTAGCCCAGAGGTCAAACAGATAGATTGGCTCCTGATACTCCTTTCCTGAGTTTTGTACTGTTTTGCCTTTTCAGTTTTCTCCATGATAGTTTAACAATAGAGATGCAATTTTAAACATTTTGTCTATTAAATTGTTAGCATTTGCACTGTGATTTAAAATAACTTTCTTATTATTATAATGAAGCTTATTGCAAGAAACAACTTAATAAATGTAAAGAAAATAAAAATAATCCTACCACCTGGTGATAACCATTATTACAATTTTGATGTATTTCATGCCATTATTTTTCAGTACATATTTTTCATAGTTAGGATCAGTGCTTATACATTTTAATCATGTATTTTCCATTTAAATTATAAATATAACATTGTCTTCATGCTATTAAACATGATTTACAAATGTTATTTTCAATGGCTGCAAAATATTTCATCATATGGGCGTATTATAATTGATGTAACCATTCAAGCATTTTTGAACATTTAGTTTCTTCCCATTTTTCACTACTATAAATAATACATTTGGTATTTCAAGTTATTTCCTTTAAAAATATCACCAAAAATGTAATTATTGCTTTAAAAAGTGTGAGCATGTTTTCAAGGCTCTTCCTACTTTCAAAAAACAATGAAACAGTAGACACTCCTATCAGCAGGAAATGAGAAGCTAGAGTCATCACATTCTTACCAGCACTGTTAATTATCACTTTTACATCTTTATTAATAATTTAAATCTTTTTAATAATTTTAATTTCTATTTATTTGACTACAAACAACATTTAACATTGTTATACACCTTGGAGTTGTTTATATCTTTAAATTTTTTTTCCTTTACTTGTCCCTTATCCATTCACCTATTAATTAATTTAACAAACATTTCTTGAGCAATTATTACATACCAGGCCCTATGTGAAACTATAAAGTATAGCAGTAAACAAGATGGGAATGTCTGTGCTAACAGTCTAAGGAAAGGGCATGAAGTAAATGGGTTAAAAAATTAGAAAAACATGATGGTAAAGGGCTGTGCATTCTACTTATTTAAAATGAAGCAAAAGAGCCAAGTTCTTAAAGTTTCTGGTATCAGGAACACTTTACAGTCTTTTAAAAATTATTGAGGACCCCAAAGTGGGTGATATCTATCAGTAGTTACTGTATTAGAAATAAAAACTAAAAAAATTGCAAAACACAGGAACTCTTAAGGACACATTCCATTAGTAGCCATCAGAGAGATGTAATCACCCATCATGTAGCTTCTGGAAAACTCCATGGTACACTCATAAGGGAATGAGAATGAAAAGACAAAGACTGACTTAGTATTATTATGAAAACAGTTTTGACCTCATAGGCCCCTTGCAAGATCTGGAGGACCCTTGTAATCCTCTGACCACACTTCGAGAACCACTCTGATGGAAAATAACTTGATGCTTTGAATTGGGTTGTTATAGGAGCTCTGTCTGAGGATATGAGATTTAACTGAGGATCCAAGAGATGAGAAAGAACAATAGTGTGAATGTCAAAGGAAGAGCATTCAGTTTGTGAAAATTCATCAACACGTATATATATGTATATACCGTCATCCCTCAATAATGAATGATTTTTTAAAATTATGTGGAAAGTAAAGAAATCAAACCCAGTTAAAATTTCAGTTTTGTTTTTCTAATGCTGCAACTGAAAATTTCAAAGTTAGTATTCCCATAAGCAGAATCTCCATTTTGGCAAGAAGAGACAAATGGAAATTAGTTAAAAACAATAATATAAAAAAATTAAGGTTCTGAGTCCAGTTGGTTTTTGAAATAAAGAAAGAGAAAAAAATATGATAGATTGCAACCAATGGAACTTGTTTCCACAGGGTATCTTAAATTTCATCTCTTTTTCCTCTCCTGTTTGCTTCCCCTCACTTCCCTCAGAAAGTCCTATTTTGGCTGTCAGCCAAAAAAAAAAAAAAAAAAATGCTACACAGCTTTAGCAAATCAAATACTTTTTATTGGAGACCAACTCTGGGGAGAATGGAACTAAGTAAAAGATTAGATGAAATTTAATTTTTAATCCAGAAATATATCCTTAACAGGAGTCCTTTAAATAGCAGACACCATTTTTTATTATGAATATGAGTGTCACCTCCAGGAAGAGCTTTGTAATTCCTTTGGCAAGATAAAGCCTCCTTCTTCACACCTGACCCACAGGGCATTTGCTGAGTTAAAAGAGTTGAGAAAGATACAAGTTTTTATATCCTGTAGGGCCAGAGGGGCTACAGAGAGGAAAAAAGAACACAAATTATCTGGCTTTTCTTTCTTTCTAATTTTGATTAAAACAGTTTAATATGTAGATGGAAGTAGAGAATTTCTTTCCAGACATATTGGTGTACCTTCACTGAGTGGTTAAGAGCCTCTAAAACAAGAAGAAAAGATGACCAATTAATTCTAAGGTTGAAAAGGCCAGTATTATAAAACAGGTTTATGGTTTGTTTATTTAGGTAAGAATTAGAAATGCATCTAAAACAGAATAAAGTTTATTAAATTCTTTAGTTGCAGTAGGGAGAATAAATACCTTCATGATTAGAATCAATAATATGGTTCTGAACCAAACTGAACATTCTCTACATGAAGATATACCTGCAATTAAAAGAATGTACCATTGTCTTGCTCTACTTGTACAATGACAATTCGCAGTAATGTAGGGATAAGTGGAGAGTCAAGTGCTCTATCAAGGTACAAAATGATTCTCCACATCTCTTTTTAAATGCCTTTCTAAACATTCTGGCTTGTTGTATGGCAGGCTAGAAGCAGCAGACCTACCAGGGCTCAGTCTTGCCCTCTGTCCCTTTTGGGTCTCTGTGAATCTTAGAGAATGTGCTTTTGTTCATAGCATATCCAAGAGAAGGATCAAGCCCTTGGTATCACTGTGAAGTATAATTTGCAGACGGCTTGATATGTTAGTATGCGACAGTGTGAAGTTCAACAATTTGAGCCTTCTATGAGGAACGCTCTCAATGAGATTCCAAGCCCTCCCTCACACACAGATGTTTTCAGCTGTTAGAGATTTATTTTGCTTATCCTTTCCATTTGTCAACCATTTGGGAATAGACTCTCAGTCATTAGGATTCTAATACAAATAGCATGGCTAAAATTAGAGCTCCTGAACGTGTTCCTTTCTATGACTCTAGAAAATAAAATGAATCTGGGAGCATTAGGAGGGAGAATAGAGACCTCCTTACTGATTAGATAGTCTCCACCTAATCATTTATGGTCTCTGCTTCTAGAAACTAGAAGAGTTTGGTCACTTATTTAGTCCTCCTCTAATTCTGCCACTTGGCTGGAAATCCAAGTCACTCTTAATTTGTCTTATTTTAGAAACATATAATCTGGCTAATTTTTTCCTTAAGAATTAAATCCCAAGTCAAACATCTCCCTTTAAGCCTAGGTCCACGTTATGTTCAAATATCAAGATAAGTTGGGGGTGGGGAAGGAGATCTGTGAGATACCTGGATGATTTATCTCACAGGGCACAATATCTAAGCAGGTGGAAACACTGCATAAATCAGAAGCACTAATCTGTGTGCTAATGGACCATTTATTTGCATTCCATTTTCCTTGGGGAAAAAAGTCCTGTGTCATTCTTTCTAAATGTGAGTGCAATATGCATATCTGTTGATATTTAAAGAAAAGAGCTGCACATGTACAGGTACTCATAACCCTAAGCTGCATAATTGGTTTCTGTTTCAAAATAGAAAGCTATCAGCTAAAAGACTCACATGAGGTATTTCCAAACACCCATTTGATAAAGTGATTAACACCCTACAGATATCTATTCAAGGCTTTTAATAAACTCATGGATTTTGCTAAACATTAAATGACAAGAGAAATATCAAAGTTCAAACTGTATAAAATTCAGGGTTGCATTATTTCAAGGGAATAAGTGGGCAAGCCTGCCCCTATAGCCGGTCCAGAGTTGTAGGGGTCCAACTGCATGAATCAACACTGTTCTGGTCTCAGCTATAATTTTGTGCCATAAACCTCGTGGCAATTGTCTAATCTGGCTTAAATATCAATGAGAACATTCTGGCTTCTGTGGCTGCCTGGGACTTTCAGGATTCAAGCATCATTCCAAGAATCTCCCCATTGGCTGGTGCCCGATTCATTTGTATGATTAGGGATACTGGGCAGAAAAAAAAATATTGGAGTACAAGGGTCTCCTTTTTCCTGCCATTTCCCTAGATTGAGTTGCCTGCTTTATCCAAGAATGCAAGTTGGGCAGAGAATGAAATTCAGTCACCAATTGCATAATATCCTAAATTGCATGGTCACAGAATTTTACTCTATTATTATTACAGATATTGTTTTACCAGCTTTTAAAGTCTTTGGGCCTCAAACTTGTACTCAGAAGTATATTCGCACCTTCATGTTGATTTTTTTTGTAGGCCAAGGACCACTAAATACCCAGTTTTAGAAAAATAGCTAAAGTGTTTGTTTGCGTGGGTTACTTCAACCCTATAAGGTAGGTAGACTAGTTATTCCTATTTTAAAGGTTAGAAAACTGAGGCACAGAGAGGTAACTAAATTGATAAGATCACTGTATTAGTTTCCTAGGGCTGCTGTACCAAAGTACCACAAGCTTAGTGGCTTAAGACAACAGAAATGTATTGTCTCACAGTTCAGGAGGTTGAAAGTCGGAAATCAAGGTGTCAGGAGGGCCATGCTTCATCTGAAACCTGTAAGAGAATTCTTCCTTGTCACTTCCTAGCTCCCAGCATTCCTTGGTTTGTAGATGCATCACTCCAATCCTTCTTTCAACCCAACATTATCACATAGCCTTCTCCCCGTGTGTCTCTGTGTCTTCACATGGCTGTCTTCTTATAGGAACAATAGTCATATTGGATTAGGAGCCCAGCCTATTCCACTGTGACCTCATCTTAACTAACTATATCTGCAATGACCAAATTTCCAAATTAGGTCATATTCTGTGGAACTGAGGCTTAGGACTTCAACATATCTTTGGGCAGGGAGGGGTGTGATGCAATTCAATCTATACCAGTCACATAACTAGAAAGTAGTATAGCAAGGATTAGAATGCCTCCACTCAACAATAATGCTGCCTAAAATTTTGGATATGGTGGGGGTTAGGTATGGCAGGATGTTAAATCATAACACATGCAATATCTGAAAGGTTTTGGATGGCGCTTTTCTCCATTGAAAGACAACTTTTGAACACCCTTCCCCTGCCTTAACCTCCTCTGGAAGTAAATACTTCATTGTTGGTTCAGTACTTTAAGTCAGTTTCGTAACATTCTAGTGTATTCCTTTTTATACCTTTGAGAATAGGAAGGGACAATAACGTGAAAATTACATAAGAGAAATGAAAAAGCCATACAAATTAGCACATATAATAATGATCCTCCAAACATTTACTAATGCATAATTCTGTTTTCTTACTTTAATGATAAAAACTAATCTTTATGTAGCATTTACTGTATGCAAGTATTTTACTAAATTCTCTGAAAACCTTGGACCATTTGGTCATCAAAATAATCTCATGAGGCAGGGAATATTATTGCCATCATTTTGCAGATATAGACTCTGAGAGTTAGAGAAACCAGTTGACTTGCCCAAGATCATAAAACTGATTTCTAGGCAACCTGAGAGCCCACACTCTTAATTAAACATCTGATCCTTGCCTCTCTATTCTCAAGGTTAAAAAACATTGGTGACAGTGTTAATCAGCATACCCTAAACAGTTTTTAAAAAGAAAAAAGACCCTGTAATCCAATAACCCAGAATTTCATTGGGGCTGAAGTTAAATCTCATTTCATCAAGATTATAAAGATATTCCTCTGACTCACCGTAGCAAAGTTACTCCCAATAGAGAAGAAATTCTATATGCTGTCTTGTCTAAGCTCTGTCCAATCACAAAAGAGTGATGTATCCTAGGTGTTTGAAGGTTTTCTTTTATACAGAGCCTTAAAGGTCTAATAAAATAATTAATAAGAACTTATTATGAACCATATGCAGTCATACTACAGGCATGTGTGATATGGAAGGATAGTGAGGTTAGATTTAACTCCCTCCCCAGAACATTGATATAGCTCTTAGTCATGGGTAAGTAATTCAGGTAACATTTATCCTGGTCTTAGTCGTCTGCCTTTTCTTGCTGAGCTATCTTTCTCTGTATCATAATGTGGCCTCCTCTCAACACTCTAATTGATGATTTTCTTCTGCATCATTACTAAAATACTAACTGCAACAAATCTTCATACTCTCTGCAGTTTGTCCACTAAATTCCACTAATGAAATGTATGGACATTCTGCCTTTAATTATAAGCTCATCTCTAACTAGTGATGTTTCTTACCTATTTACATCATTGCTGCTATTGCAACTGCATTGATATTATACATTCTCCTTTTGCCCTCTGTGCATTAAAGTGTGCTCCAAAAATGCTCTTCTTTTTGGTCACTACCATTGAAAGAAAAACTCTAATTTGTCCACATATCCACCTTGGCCAAATCCTACTTTTCTAAATGTCTTAGTCTG
This sequence comes from Kogia breviceps, assembly GCF_026419965.1. Lineage (NCBI taxonomy): Eukaryota > Metazoa > Chordata > Mammalia > Artiodactyla > Physeteridae > Kogia > Kogia breviceps. Next base: position 73,954,721 of record NC_081318.1, read on the forward strand.
CAAATTCACACCAGTTTATATGTAATGAAATGTAAAAATTGTATATAAAAATTTGTATAAAATTATTTCCATTGGTTCTTTGGTCAATGTTTGATTAACTCAAATTGAACAGTCCAAAAACCCATTATATAGTAGCCCCATTTATAAACTTAATTAATTTAATTAGTTAAATATTTTAAACTCTATTGAACATTTTAAGTACAGTAAATATCTGACAAGGCAAACTTAAAACTTAAGCAAATCTTCCTCTTCTAAATATAAGATAAATTTACAAATAAAAAGTTCAGGTTGTCTTGAACATTCTGATACTATTTATATGCTTAATAAAATTCTCTTATACCTTTTTGTTTCAAGTGAATAAGACTTTTCGAACGTCTTCAAATTAGAACTACCCAGATTCTTTTTACTTTAATACGAAGATGTCAGACTATATTCCATTATCTAAATACTTGTTTATTTATCTTCCCTGTATGGAAGTTCATTTAATTAAGGAAACAGATTTGCCATAGAATTTGGAGAAGGTTAGTAATGGTTACTCATCAGTGAGAGATTTAAGACTGAAATATGGGATCAAGGATTAAGTTTAGGATGCTTTTATCTGAGTCACATGAATGCAGTGAACTGTTTTTAAAGGTCATTGTGCCAACAGGAGACTCCAAGTCTATACCATACAGCTGGAATTGAGTTTAATATTCTCTGACTATTGAATTTTTATACCATTCATAATTCATTCCTCCCTCCCTCCCTCCTTCCCTTCCTTCCTTCCTTCCTTCCTTCCTTCATAATCTCTTTTAATTTTAGCACCTGATATCTGTTAACAGAATTCTATACTTCCATTCAGTTTGCTGATAATTTCCTACAGTGCTTATTTGGATTATGCAAATTTCTTCCTTGCCTGATTGGAGTCTGTATTCTGATCATGCTATTTTTGTCTCGTATAGCTCTTGGCCACAACTCTATGTTCATCCTTTTTTATTTTTAACATCATTATTGAGATATAATTTACATATCATAGAATTCACACATTTAAAGTGAACAATTCAGTGATTTTTAGTATGTTCACAGAAATGTACAGCCATTGCCAAAATTTTTGAATGCTTTCATCATCTCAAAAAAGAAACCCTGTACCTTTCAACTATCACCACACACCAAATCTCCATACTCCAGCCCCCTCCCATCCCTAAGTAACCACTAATCTTTATGTCTCTATTAGTTTCCCTATTCTGGACTTTCATATGAATGGAGTCATGTAGTGTCTTTTGTGACTGACTTGGTTGGCAAGAATGCAGCATAACCAGCCCGGGGCAGGAAACTTTGCTTACAGAGAGGGCTGGACTTGATTTAGAGTGAAAGGCAAAATATCATTACTTTTCATCTAAAAGTGGTGTTATGGGATGAGAATGGAGGGGGAAAACCCCATAGCTCTGCTTGACCAAGATTACATTCCTAGTTGGGGCGAGTGGTTGACTAGTCAGAAAACTTAACAGGGAGCTCCTAGAAATAAGAGAGCCATAGATAACCTGAGATAAGCTCTCCACATATTCCTGGATCTCTAGGATATTGTCAGTGTATGGCAAAAAATGCAAGCAAAGGAGGAGTTGAGCTGCAATTTTTAAAGTATTTCCCAGTCCACACAAATCACTCAGCACAGGATAGAAGCATTATGGTCTTGAGATGTTTGGGCACAGCTCTGCCCACATCAGTGACTAACCACTAAATTATGTTGACACAATGATGACTACTGGGAAGTCAGGCTATAAGAAAACATAGAAACACTAAAAAGGCATAAGCAGATGAACGGTATGGGAGAGACACATTCTGCAGTTTAAGTTCAGGCACATTACTAAAAATAACCAACACCCATCCAAAAAAACAAAAAAGAAACCTCAGAGTAACTACTATATATTTTCTAAAATGTCTGCTTTTCAACTCAAAATTGCTAGACATGAAAAGAAATAAGAAGATGTAATCTATACCTGGGGTTGGAATGGGGAGTCAATAGAAATTGACCTTGAGAGGGCCCAGATTCTGGAATTATCAGCAATATACTATATACATCAAGGCAGCTATTATGAATATGTTCAAAGAATAAAAGAAAAATACAATAGCAATAAATCTATGAATGGGTACTATCAATAAGTAGAAACTACAAAAAAGAACCATATACTCCCTATAACGAGACAGTTGCTGCAGGAGCTGGCAGTATATTCATAGCCCAGTAGGAAGAAAAAAAAGGAAGAGGAGAAGGTGATGGAATCTGTGAGTTGGATTATGTCACTGTCATGCTTAAAGTCCTTCAGCAGGTTTCCATTGACCTTGGACTAAAAATCCAAAAAGAAAACTTTTTTTAGAGAAAATAATTTTAAAGAAGCATATAAAAATTCAAGAGCTGAAAAATATAATAACTGTAATAAAAAATTCACTAGATGAGTTTCATGCAGATTTGAGATGGTAGAAGAAAGAACAAGTGACCTTGAAGATAAATCAATAGGAATCATCCAATCTAAAGAAACAAGAAAAATAAACAGAGGCTCAGAGACCTTTGGGACATTATCAACCACTCCAACATACATATAACAAAAGTCCAAGAAAGAGAAAAGAAAAAAGTTCTGAAAATATATTTGAAGAAATAATGGCTGAGAACTCCCCAATTTGCTAAAAAAAAAAATTAACCTACAGATCCCAGAAACCCAGTGAATCTCAAGAAGGATAGAGACACCTAAACACAGACATATCATTTCAAACTTCTGAAAGAAAAGAGAAAATGCTCAAAGTAGCAAGACAAAAATAGTGCATCACATATAGGAAACAATGCAATCAACAGGTGACTTTTCATTGGAAACAGTGGAAGTCAGAAGATAGTTAGATACCGTATTCAAAATACTGAAAGAAAACACAGTGTCAACAAAGAATTCTATTGTAAAAGTATCCTTCAGAAATGAAAGTGAAATAAAGACATCCCAAGATAGAAAAATCTGAGAGAATTTATTGATAATTGATCTTCCGTTTGAGAAAAGACCTTCAGACTGAGAGGAAATGGTCTTTCCTACAAGGAAGACCTTCAGGCTGAAGGGAAATGACACTAGATGACAACTCAGAAGAGCACCAGAAATGGTAAATATGTGGATCAATTTTTTTATTAACATCTTTATTGGTGTATAATTGCTTTACAATGATGTGTTAGTTTCTGCTTTATAACAAAGTGAATCAGTTATACATATACATATGTTCCCATATCTCTTCCCTGGATCAATATTTTTTAAGTGTAAGGCTATGTTCTTCAGCTTATAACATGTACAAATGTAATATACTTGACAATAGTAACACAAAGGTGAGAAAAAGTAGTGGAACTATATTGGAATAAATTTACTACATTTACTTAACTAAGTATATTTACTAAGTATAATTATTGGAACTAACCTTAAATAGATTGTGCTAAGATAAAGTCATATGTGTTAACGCCTAAGATAGCCATACACACACACATACAAATAAAACAAAAATTATAGTTAAAAAATTCACAAAGGAAGTAAAATGGTTCAATAAAAATATTTGACTAACATAAGGGAGTAAAGAAGGAACAGAAAAACAAAAAGACATAAGATATATAGAAAACAATAGTAAAATTGCAGGTATAAATCCAGCCACATCAAATAAGTGTATTCAGTTTGAATGGGCTAAATACTTCAATCAAAAGGCAGAGATTGTAGACTGGATTAAAAAGAGATATCCAACTATATGCTATTTATAAAAGACATTTTAGTAAATTCAAAAATACAAATAGGTTGAAAGTAAAAGAATGAAAAAAGTTATACCATGCAAACAGTAACCATAAAAGAACAGAAGTAGGGCTTCCCTGGTGGCGCAGTGGTTGAGAATCCGCCTGCCGATGCAGGGGTCACGGGTTCGTGCCCTGGTCCGGGAAGATCCCACATGCCGCGGAGCAACTAAGCCCGTGACCCATGGCCGCTGCGCCTGCGCGTCCGGAGCCTGTGCTCCGCAACGGGAGAGGCCACAGCAGTGAGAGGCCCGCATACCGCAAAAAAAAAAAAAAAAAAAAGAACAGAAGTAGCTATAATGTTATAAAAGTAGACTTTAAGATAAATAATATGACTAGAGTCAAAGAGGGACATTTCACAATGATAAACAGTTAACAATCTCAGAAAGATATAACAATTTTAAATGTATATGTACCTAACAACAGAGCCCCAAAGTACATAAAGAAAAAATTTACAGAATTCAAAGGAGAACTAGAAAGTTCAACAACTGTAGGTGGAGATTTCAATACTCACCTCCAGTAATTTGAGAGAACAGCTAGAAACAAAATCAGTGAAAATATAAAAGACTTAAATAACACTATCAAACAATTTGACCTTACTGCTGTGTTTAGAACATTTCATGCAACAATAGAATACACCTTTTCAAGCACATATGGGACATTCTCTGGGATAGATAGACCATGTGCCATGCTGTGTAAAAAAAAAAAAAAAAAAAAAAAGTCTCAAATTTAAAACGGTTGAAACCATACAAAGTATTCTTTCCAACCACAATGGAATTAAATTAGGAATCAATAACAGAAAGACACTTGGGAAATCCCAAAATAATTGAAAATTAAACAGAACACCCCTGAATAACTCATGGGTTAAAAAAGAAATCACAAGGGAAATTAGAAAATATCTTAAACTGGATGAAAATAAAAACACAAAATATCAAACTTTATGGGATTCATCATTGGTAGTGGCTAATGGCTCAGATGAATAGCCAGAGACCTAGAGAAAACACAACTGAAGAACTGGTGACAGGAATGATGGGCCCAATGTAAGGATATTTGTGTCACTTGGGATTCTACCTGCAGGGAGGAAGGTCATTAATCAAATAATCAGGTAGATATGACTCACCCTATCATGTCAACTTCTTTTCCTCGCAAACTTCTTACAAAGAGCGTTTATAAACAAATTAACCAGGTTGGATCAGTGCAGGTCATCATAAGCTCATATTTATATATTCTTCTCCCCCTCTCCCAATTAGTCATTTGTCGTTAAGTTTACTTATGGCGTCTTCTGACCTGTAAGAGATTCTATGTTGCCAAATCACTGGTATTTTCTTTTGAGGTTTCTTCCTTCACATTTATGTATATGTAGCCATCTCCACCCTCAAAGTCATAAAAATAATCCAATATTCACTTAATTTTCCTTCATATTTTATTATGGCTTCATCAAAATATTACTTTATGCTTACCTTAAGCTTTAAATATTGTGTTCAATGGTAATATTGGGGAAAACACAGTTTATTATTACATGGACTCAAATAAGAATCCAGTCTTTTACCCCGAAACTGCTATTTATGTATATTTTTAAAGTTTAGAATAGAACAATTTGTCATGTCTTCTAACATCAAAATCACAGAGCTTGTAATTTACTACAACATATTAGGTTAGAATATTTTTTATATTGCTTTTTCTTTACCTTTTCTATATACACTTGTCATTATGCCAGATTAACCCCCCAACAGTGTTTCTTCTATTTGATCTTTACCCCTCATCATTGCCGATTTAGATAAGTACAAATAATTCACCAGGCTGAGGACTTAGTCTACACCTCATATGTTTTAAAATTATCATTTCAGACAGTAATTTGCCAGTTGCACTCTTCTCTGAGCACAGTGCTTCCCCCACCCCCAATATTTTTTCTGGAAGCTTCCAGAACATTTATCTAGTATTTCTTAAATCTCTGAAAAAAGCAAAAATCTTCCACAGGCACTTTGACATATTTTGGAATTTCTAACAGCTTGGAATTCATATTGATTCAATTTCATATCCAGGTGCTAGTAAATATCTTCTTACAGTTATAGATTGTGTGAAAAAAATAGAGGTAAATAAGAATGTACTTTTTTTTTTTTAACCACTTGAGATTATACCTCAAGGGACCAAGAAAAGAGAAAATATCTCCCAAAGTACCACTTAATTGTCATGCAAATGTCTACTTTCAGAAAGAAACTGCAATTATATATAATATATGATAAATATGAACCATATAGTCTACCATAAATTATAGTGATAAATATGAAACTGCGGGACTTTGTGAGATTCACAAGATAAATATATTTAGCCAATACACTGTTATTCTTTGAAAAAAACTTAGCCTTATGAAAGAATGAAATAAAAGAGGAAACATGAACAAATATTGCCAGAATGTATCTTTTCCTTTGTGAAAGATTTCCCCTCACTCAATTTTCAGAGAAGAAAGATATTTACTTCTTGTTTTGGAAAATGGCAGTTGTCATGGTTCCCCTCCTCAGGACCACAGACTTGCCTATCTTGTAATCCCTCTACCATTAGAAAAACTTCTTTAAGGGCGTCCCTGGTGGCGCAGTGGTTGAGAATCCACCTGCAGATGCAGGGGTCACGGGTTCGTGCCCCGGTCCAGGAAGATCCCACATGCTGCGGAGCGGCAGAGCCTGCGCGTCTGGAGCCTGCGCTCCGTAACGCGAGAGGCCACAACAGTGAGAGGCCCGCATACCGAAAAAAAAAAAAAACACAAGAAAAGCTTCTTTAAGATCCTTTACTAGCTAACAAGAACGTGTGGCAGTATCAGTTCCACCCCTGATGCAGAGAAAGTCCTTTAAAATTTAGTTTCTCAGCTCACATACAATTAGGTTTAAATCACCTGATTTATGATAGAAGAATTGACATTGTTTGTAAGACCTTTCTTTTCTTCTGTTTTCTTTTCTTTTTTTTTTTTTTTTTTTTTTCTCGGTACGCGGGCCTCTCACCGCTGCGGCATCTCCCGTTGCGGAGCACAGGCTCCAGACGCGCAGGCTCAGCGGCCATGGCTCACGGGCCCAGCTGCTCCGCGGCATATGGGATCTTCCCAGACCGGGGCATGAACCCGCGTCCCCTGCATCGGCAGGCGGACTCCCAACCACTGCGCCACCAGGGAAGCCCTCTTCTGTTTTCTTTAATACTCTTTCAAAACAAAATTTGAAGAGAGAATATAATTTTCATCAACTGTGAATAGTTTTCATTCTAAATTTATGATCTATAAAGCAAGAACATTATTAGATCATGGCTGGAAAATATTTGGTTATTCCCAAATTCCTAACTGAATTTCCATAATTTTAAATTATGTTTTACTTTTTCCAAAAGTTAAAATCACGTCTTTGGTGTTAGCTGTACCCAATGAAAATTGAAGTCTTCCACTCATAACACCTTCAAGATTTGTTCTATTGGGAATGCTTTCTGAAAAATCAGACCAGTCAATGACATATTTCTATGATCTTTAGTTGTTTGTCTGACAGTGTTTGCCAGTAAGGCTTTACTGTAGTCTTGGCTTAAACATGTATTTTCCTATCCTACCTATCATGGGGCACAGTGAGAGGATGCATATGGGAACAATGAAATTTGAATCAAAGTAATTCCATTGTAAAGATTTGGGATCTTTATTACAATTACAAAAAGCCAATAATATAGTTTATTATTCTGTTTCAAGTCTTTGATTTGTAATCCTATGGATTGCTGTACTGATTTATTCCACAGATTGCTTTAAAAAGGGCAGCATCAGTAATATTCATTTACAAATTACTGTGTCTTGTTGTCAGTATCTTCTAAAATATTATTCTCAGCATATGTGATTCATGAAGACAGCCAGATGGTAAATTTCCCTTTGGCAAAATACATTAAGATTCTTTCATTCTGTCATCCTTTTGCAAGTTCTTACTGTTATAAGCTCCTACTATTAACAAATTGGGTGAGATAATGCTCTTAGGAGCCTGATACTTTGAAGAGAGAGGATAAATTCTCTTCTCTTGGTTGTGGTTCAGCTACGTTCACAGCAGCCATATATCACTAAAATGTTAAAGGTCACATGAAAACAAGTTTGTAGCGTTATGCTCTCTTGATTTGTTCTACGCAGCTACAGTTATGCATTTAGCTGGCAAGTTAAATCACGCCCTTTTCTGCTGGGTCACTAATAGCATTCAGAGGGAGAAAGCCCCTCTGAGTATCACCATTAGAAATCATTTCACAGACAATGGAACCAGAGATCCAAATCATCTGGGAGCCAAAACTAAATAATGGGAGGGCAGTATAGTCACCACGTGAAAAGTTTTAAGAAATAAGCTGTGTAAACCTTAACAATCAAAAGGAGCCTGAAAGCCCCTCATTTCTCTTTAGAAATGTACTTGGGAATCAATGTTTCCTTGTCACTTTCTTGATTTGGTGTTGGCTAATGATATAAAATGTTAAGAATGTACACACCTATGAATTGATATCACTTACTCTATCTTGGGGCCAAGGAGCTTCCTCTGGTCACTCTCTAGACTTTGGTAAGCTTCAACAAAGCCAAAACGGAAGGCTCAATGGCTTTCCAACAAAAGAAAACACTTCCAACAAAAGGACTCTCAACAATCTTTGTTAATATTTTTGTTTGATTCTAGATCGATTTCCTAAACATTAACAAATGGCTGATTTACCAATATTAGGTTTGAAGAATCTTTACAAATAATCACTTATTAGTGAAAAATAGTTTCATAAGGATCCCTCATATTCAAGTAAGCCCCTCTGTCTCCCTTTTCATTTCCCATCAGTTGCCAGCTGCTGTAAGAAGCTGGGGCAGGACTAAATGAACATCCTTCAAAATTCTAATATGAGTTTTGTACAGAAAAAACTACCGTTGTTATGACAATGAGGAGCAGTCAGCTGAAACTAAATAATTAATGGAAACAAGTAAATTAAAATGGCTTTCAGAGAATCAGAGGGACTGCTTCCTTTGTGTTCTTATCAATCCTCCTAGGATGCAGCTATGGGTTCAGGGGCAGAACTGGGTGAAATCTGTACCAGACAGCAACTTTCCGTCACAGTCATGAGATGGAAGCTCCCCCAGACAGCAAACGCCTAGCAATATCAGATGTTGATGAGCCTCTGTGATCTGAATAAAATACAGTGAACCAGACAGCCAGAAAGCTTGAATCTTATGGCCCAGGGCACCTCAGGGACAGGTACACTGCCAAATGTGTAGCTCCAGGCCCTGTTGGGAAATTCCTCATTTGATCTAATCCTTCATTTTGTTTCTCTCCTCTTGTTATAATGTTTCTGGCATCTGTATTGTGCTTCTTGGTATGCAAAGTGCTCTCCCATGTGCCCTGTCTTCTAAGCCTCAGAAGAATCCTATGAGTTAGGTGTTTTGTTAACCCTAGAGCAGGAAGTGAAGCTCAGTCAAGTTTCATGATGTGTTCAGTTTCAAACAGCCTGTGATTGATAGGCCTGGGACTTGAATATAGATTTTTGAATCTGTATCTTCTGCCCTGTTGACCACATCACACCCTGTTACTAACATTGGTGGAGACACAAACAGATTAACCACCATCCTCCATATAATATCTGCAGAGCATCAAGGAAACATCTGGTCAACTAAAAAGTGAAATGCTTTATACTATCTTGCTTTAGGAGACTTACTATAATAGCTGATTTAAAATTTTGAGAGGTCCTGAAAGACAGGAACTCTATTTCATCTTGCTTTTTCCAGGATTTTCTTAATTTTTAGTCCATAGAACAATTTTTTCATTTAACATGCATCAACATTTCAAAGAGAAATGTTCCATAAAAGATATCTCATGTAGCACTACCAAGTAAAATACAGGTCTCTCAGTTAAATTTGAATTTCAGATTTAAAAAAAAATTTAAGGAGTTTAAGTATGTCCCAAATATTGTATGGGGCATACTTCAGCAGAACAGTTATTTGGCTTTTTATCTGAAGTTCAAATTCAGTTGATGTCCTGTATTTTTATTTGCTAAATCTGGCAACCCTAACTGTGGTCATTACTGGTTACTGTCTTTCCTTATCCATAGGTACTCAATGAATAATAAAATGTTAGAAGTTCTATAGCATACATTTTATTTATTCTGTTGTACCATATAATTATTAGATTAGTATTACGCAGTAATGAGAAAAGTAGATTAGCCATAATATCAAAACCATAGAAAAAAATTAAAATATAAGTTGGAATCATAATGAGGGCTTCTTTTACCACAAATGTCCTTCGAGCATTTTGAATCCTAGAATGGAGTCACAGAGCAGACACATAGCAAAATCAAGCAAGCCAGCTGGAAAATGGGAAAGTGTGTGACTTGGGGCTATAATGTGTCCATAGCAGCATCTTCACTGCCTGCTGATTATCTCCAGATGAATGACCTGCTAGCACCTAAATCCTGCCAGTATATCATTTAGAAATTGCTGCTGTCTTTGACTCAATTCTCTCCTTAAGCCCACCTATCTAATGGATTTCTAAGTTCCCATCAATCCTACCTCCAAAGTAACTTGTATCTCTCCCCTCGGTGTTCACGCCATCTACACTGCCTGCTTGCAGATCCTCCTTATCTTTTACCTACACCTCCAATATCTCCTGATGGGCCTCCCTGCCTCCAATCTTCCCTCTCCATAGTTCCTCCTTTATACAATTATCAGAGTTGCTTTAAAAACCACAGTCTAAACATCTCTATTCTGCTCAAAAACATACAATGATGCCCACCACCCGTATTTGTTTGCTGATGTTTGCTAATGACCCACTGGCCAAGGCAAGTCAAGTGACGAACCACAAATTCAAGTGTTAGAAAAATAGCCTCCTCTAATGGAAGGAGCTGCAAAAGCACATTGCAATATATGCAATATATATTGCAAATATAGAGATAGAAAGAATCTATGGCCATTTGTGCTATCTACCATATATAGACCCTTGTCTAAAAGATAAAACTGGGACTTTATCTTTCAACTTTCAAACTTTTTCCATCACACTACAGTGCCACTTCAGGGTGAAGCACCCCAAAATATTACTCAGGTTAACTTCTTTATGAGGCCACAAGAATACCAATAAGCTAGCTTTGGACATAAGCCTTCATTCCTTACATCTTCATCTCTTTGGTCTGTGCTGCTGCTCTGACTTCTGTTTAGTCAGCACATATGTCTCTGGCTGTTACTTGGACTCTGAGACCTGCATCTCCCTCAACTACCTGTGACCTTGTCTAAAGCCACTAATTAAAATTTCATCTCCTTAAAAATTGTTTTTTTTTAAAAAAAAAAAAACCACCAACACCCCCAATTAATAAATGTTTAAAGATCGTAATTTGTGAAGGAGATGCTTCAACTAGTTAATATATTGAAAAAATGTTCAATTTCACTAATAATTACCAAATTCAAGTTAAATCAGACACAGTTGCCCCTCCACCACCTTATTTCACTCTTAGTGGTTTGGTTTGCTCCTTAGGGTTATTAATCAAGAGACCTGGTACTTCAAGAGGAGTATAATTTGGAATATTTGTTTTAGAAAGCTTTTAGCTAATTTTAATCAAGAGATTCCCCTAATTAGTATTCTGTGAATCTCTCCTAAGGAGAGAAGTTGAAAAATAGCTAAGTGCATGAAGATGTTTGTTATGCAATTATTTATATTACCATAAAACTGAAAACAACCCAGTTTGGTGATAGTTAATAGGGGAATAACTCAAACCATTGGATGGTAACTAGGAATATTATACACTTATAAAATTATATGAATTATGTAAAAATAAAAATAAGTGTACTTATAAAATTAAGTGAAAGAAACAGCTCATAGAATTCCCATGTACTTATTTCTATGTAGAAAAACAAAACAAACAGTTAAAAACTATCTATAAATACTAGAATGAAACATACACAGAGTTAACTATAGCTGGTTGTGTACTCTCCATATCATTATTAATCTTTATTTCTTTTTTTTTTTTTTTTTTTTTTTTTGCGATATGCGGGCCTCTCACTGTTGTGGCCTCTCCCGTTGAGGAGCACAGGCTCCGGACGCACAGGCCCAGCGGCCATGGCTCACGGGCTCAGTTGCTCTGTGGCATGTGGGATCTTCCCGGACCAGGGCACGAACCCGTGTCTCCTGCATCGGCAGGCGGATTCTCAACCACTGCGCCACCAGGGAAGCCCCAATCTTTATTTCTTTTCAAAAATTATCTGTTTTTATTTATCCTATTAGAGTAAAGTTTTCTATTTATATGTTCCCTTTTCTTTTTAATACTAATACTCATACCTAATCTTTATCAGGTTTATAAATTGGTTATTAAATGTTGACCACATATTCTGTTTTTCCATGTTTACTTTGCCTTTCAAATTCAGTCAGAAATTAGAAATCTAGACAGCACTCGTTTTATAATGAGCTACTGATGCCAGTATATCTGGGATTTAGAATCTTCAGACTATTAAATCTCAATATTGACCCCATAGTGTTTATCCCAATTTATGTAATAAGTTCCCTTATGGGAAGTGCCATGATGTGTGATAAATAGTATAAATAATGCTCTTTAAAGAGAATATATTTTGTGAGAAAAGATTTTTAAATTATATTTTGATTTTACAACCTGGAGAATATATTTGGATAAAGTGATTACTGCTTTTCTATACATCTTTAACCATCATTTCCCTGAACTATTATTAAGGTAATAATCAATTTCAGGGTAAAGTACAAAAATAATATGAAAACTATGTACTTTACTCTGAAAGAGAGAAACACTGACACTTCACTAAACTTGATACCCAGATGTATATTAAGCTTACTGCCTTGAGAAGCTTGGTTATATGATTTCCAATAATATTTGTCAAGGTTATAAATGAGTAACAGATTAGATCCAGGTGATATATGAAGAGATGACAAGTGTAATTAGCTGGATTCTCAGTTTTAAATAACAGCATTCCTTACCTTTTACTTTCTATAAAGGGATTTATCGTAGAATATAGGTAGAATATAAAATCACTGGAGAAGTTCTAGAAAAAGACTAGAGATTCATGTTGAGGAATGATACCCAGGGTCAGATCCCACAGCAAGCCTGCCTAAAATGTGCCTGCTGCAATCGGGAAATCACGGCACCCAAAGGACGAGCCACCATGGTTGCCATCTAGGGAGTCACATAGCCTCTGCCACAGTCTGCGCCACACATGGATGTTTTGCCTTGTGCTACTTTCCCCACAGAAAGTGGTTTCTGAATCCAAGTGTCATGTGAGGCCATGAGAATCAAAAACACAAGGCTGTTAGGTTATTGCAACACCTATTATAACATTTCCTCATAGAAACACTCATTGAAATTAGGAGTAAAGGACTGCAACATACTCTTTGGTAGGGAAGATCACTACTTCATATTTACCTTGCTGTCATTGAGGCTCCTCTCTCCCTAGAGACGTGAAGCAGAGTTCCCTGAGATTCTTGAATGTTCAATTGAGACAGATTGCATCTCTGCTAAGAGTTATTTCTCACATAGTAGTGCCTTTTTTCTTGGCAGTCATCTCATTAACTAGGTATTTTTGATTTACTACCATTTCTCTGTATTTTTGTAAGCGAGAGATAAACATCAGTATTTCCGTTGACATGCGTTGGGAGCTAACTTGTGTTGGTTTTGTACCTAAGACAGTGACAGCTTTGTGCAGACTATCCTATGGTTGTTTGAATCATCTTTAATGAATCTTTAGTGCAGTCACATTCCAAGACTGGTGTCATCAGTTGTGTTTCTGTGCTCCTCCCGAGGATCCTCATAAACATTTGGGGACACATTACAACTTCTTGATTACCTGCAGAATAGGACCTCTGATTATTGTTGTTTAAGTCTTAAAGGGAAAGTTGACCTCTGAAGTCTGGAAAATTTGAGGTTACTTGGGGTTCCAATCTTTAAAACAATCCAGGAGACATACGCTGCAATTAACACAACTGCTTGGTTAATTAACATCCATATAACTAACCTGGCTTTAGATACGTCTTGTGCTGCCTCCAGTGACAGTAACTTGTAAAACTGACTGCATCATCTCTAGGTGGGATGGGGCATGGAGTTAGTATTTTACCAGTAGTTTCAAAGGTACTTCAAGTAGATGAAACCTAGATGTTTAGTGCAGTAAGTTGAAAATGAAATACTTAGTTCTATTCAAGGCTGGATTTAACATCTGCAAATTGAAAAACTATAAAATAATTGCAACATTGGAAAATTCTGTTGTTTAAGATGGTTGTAGATTGACATGTTGGGAAATTTTACTCAAATGATGCAGAAGAATTTTCCTTATTATAAAAGCATTCATTCTTGACTGTTATAATCTGCCTTTTTGGCCAGTTCATTCAGAGCATTCACTCATGAATGACCAGTCCTATATGCCTATTTTAGTCCTATCTGCCTATTTAAGGTAGTTTTTTAAAGCTCAGTCGATTTCTACACAAAAAGAAAATACAACCTCAAGAAACCAAGGGATTCCGAAAAGAATAGCTTACCTTATACTCTTGTTGTGATAGTCAAAAAGAGTCCAACTCTTTAAAAGGAAAGATAATCCCTATAAAGGAACACATTGTTTTATTTTCTAAAACCTAATGATCTAAAAACTAACTATCTTTAATGGAGGTAGTGCAGACCTTGGTCAGTAGATTTTCCTGATAAACTCCACACTGAAATTTTTGTGTCAAAAGTAGGCATTCGTTTTTTTTCTTCCTCCCTCCTTCCCTCCCTCCCTCCCTCCTTCCCTCCCTCCCTCCCTCCTTCCCTCCCTCCCTCCCTCCCTTTCTTTCTTTCTCTCTTTATTGCTGGCTGTGTCAGGTCTTAGTTGCAGCATGTGGGATCTTCTGTTGCAACACACAGGCTTCTTTCTAGTTGTGGTGCACAGGCTTCTCTCTAGTTGTGGTGTGCAGGTTTTCTCTCTAGTTGTGGCATGGGAGCTTCAGAGCACGTGGGCTCTGTAATTTATGGCGTGTGGGCTCTCTCATTGAAGTGCATGAGCTTAGTTGCCCTGCAGCATGTGGGATCTTAGTTCCCTGACCAGAGATCGAACCTGTGTCCCCTGCATTGGAAGGCGGATTCTTTACCACTGTACCACCAGGGAAGTCCCAAAGTAGGCATTCTTATAAGGCCTATAGCATCAGACTCCAATGTACATATGAAGACCAGTGTTAATTCTGAGATATCTCTACATGACTTAGAAAGTATTTTATACTAGGAGTCCTCTTGTGCAATGCCAGAATTTCTTGGTTTGTTTTTATTTCTTTGTGAATAAAAGATGACCTGCTTTCCATGCAGAGAATGAATTTACAGCATCCTGGTAGACATATTTTTTAAAATTAACTTACTAGACTTCCAGTAATGGTGATTGTGGAAACTATCCCACATTTAAAATATTTTTAAGTGGATTTAAAAAAATTAAGATACTAGAAAACATCAAAAAGCAGAAGTCATTGGATAATTTAGTTTTGAAAAACTGCATTTGGGAAAGATAATAATTCTCAGTTTGCAGCTTTCTGGCCTGTGGGCACTTACCAACCCACAAACAATAATGATGGAAAACAGAAGCAGTGGAAATTGCAGTCATACCAGCTCAAAATGTCAGAGATCAAAGTTCAGGACTGGAAAAACAGGTAGAATGTTAAAGGAAAAGTCCAAGCAACAAGAGAACTACAAAAGGACAAATACCCAAATTCTGACTGTGAACTGCCAAACTCCCTGTCTGACAGCTTAATTATGTATCATGGGTGTCTCAAGTGACCCAGCAGGGAGGGGGGCACCAAAAACCAAACAGAGACCAAAGAAGAATTGACTCTTGCAAAGTAGATCCACACAGGCCTTTACCTATGAGTCTGCTGCCCCCTTTTTTTTTTTAACTGAACAGAAAGCTGAAGGCTTACATATTTGAAGTGTACCCTCCAGACTTGAAGTGTCAGAGGGCAGAGCACGAGACCAGATGAACAGCTTGAAATTCCTTGCCTAGAAGCAAGGAAACCAAAGCAAGGGTGAGTCCATATTTGCCCTTCCTTGGCTGACTACCAAATTATGTAGACACAGGGCAGAATCCATGAAGCCAAGCCACAAAAGCAGTGGTGGAAAACCAAAAGGACAGGGCAGAGATATCACTTGTTATATACCATAGGAGAGACAAGCCTTGCACTTGGTGTCTCAGAAAGTTAATTGCTTACTAAATCAAAAAATCAACAGTTTTTAGAAAAATATAAGAGAATTAAGAGTTGCTACAACATATCATCTACAGTGTACAGTTTTCAACCAAAAATTAATAGTCAAGCAAACAGCAATGTGAGATCTGTAGTTAAGAAAAAAGCAGTCAATAGAAAGTGACTTCAAGTAGGCCAAGGTATTGGATTTAGCAGTTGAAGGCTTATAAGCAATGTCTACATTTATATATTCAAAAATTAAAGTAAAATATGTCCAAAGAAGTAAAGAAAAATGTAATATCAATGAATAAACAGATAGGAATCTCAACAGAAAACAAATTCTACAGCTGAAAATTATAACAAATGGAAAAATTCATTACCTGGGATCAATAATAGATTAAAAATTAAAAACAGTAGTAAGCAACAAGGATTTACTGTATAGCACAGGGAACTATATTCAATATCTTGTAATAACCTATAATGGAAGGTAATCTGAAAATATATATATATGTTTATATTACTGAATCACTTTGCTGTACACCTGTACACCTGAAACTAACATAATATTGTAAATCAACTATACTGCAATAAATAATTTTAAAATAAAAATAAAAACAGTAAAAAAAGTAAATTAAACAGAATAAAGAATCCATTCATTGACCATAATGGAAATTATGCAAAAAGAACACAGAGAAAAGAGATCAAAGAAAAATGAACAGTCTTAGAACCTGTGAGACGATAGCAAGTGGTGCAACATATGAGTAATTGGAATGCCGTAGGGAGAGCTAAGGGAAAATATTTGTGAAATAATGGCTGAAAACTTCCCAAATTGGAAAGGAAAAACTAACTCATTGGTCAAAGAAGCTCAACCAAAACATAAACAGAGAACCCCTCCTAAAAACATTATAGTTAAACTTCCAGAAGCCAAGAATAAAAGAAAATTTTGAAAGCAGTCGGAGTAAAACAATCCATTCCATCAGGGAAACAATAGATTAGATTACAGTCAGATAGACCAATGGCTCATGTACCATCTGAAGCCATTTCAGCCAGAAGGCAGTGAAATGACATATTCAAAAGGCTGAAGAAAAACATTTTCCACTAAGAATTCTACATCCAAAATACTTCCATAATGAAGATAAATAAAGATATTGTCAGATAAAAACTGAAACAAAACTGAATTAAACAAACTGAATAAACAAAACTGAATTCATCACCAGCAGATCTACCTTTTAAAATGCTAAAGCAAATTTTCATACTAAAGGAAAATGACACAGGATGGCCCCACACTAGGGAAGGCAATCTGCTTCACTCAGTCTGCTGATTTAAAAGATCCTCACAAAAACATCCAGAATAAAGTTTGACCAAATACTTGGGCATCCATGGCCGTCAAGTTGACACATAAAATTAATCAGTACAAGTCTACCCCTTGTCAGTTTGGCACTCGTATGTGTCTCCTTAACCATGCTTAATCTCCAAACAAAGACAATGACAAGGTCATAATTCTGCTTAACATGATATAACTATCAACCAACACACACACTAATGCCTCCCCCAAAGCAGGAGGTAATGTCCTTGAGGGACATTGACTCTTCCCCATGATATTATGCAGGTTAAATACCATGATGTAAAGTTAATTGTATTTACATACTGTGATATAAGGTCTGTACATCTTATATTACATGATAAGGGTGTAAGAAAAGGAAGAAAACCAATACACATACAAATATATCCATGACAAATAAGGAAGAAATACTCATGACAGTTAACTGTCCTTGGTTCTGTTACCTGATCATAGGTAGCTGGTATTTATAACTGGCTTCTTTTACTACCCATTCTGTATTTCCTTTGCTTTCAGCAAGCATCTCAGCTGGTTGCAGTTCACCCCACATGGTGGGGTGACTCAAACCTTCATTCCTGAAGGGTCTGGGCCATTAACAGTGCTATCTAGATTGTGTTGTTGCAGTTTTCCTATAACTGTTAGTCACAGGGCATGTTAATACTAAGAGGTATCCTAGGAGATCTGTATTCCAGACATGCTTTTCTTTACCTCCATTATGAACTAGTAGTCCAATTTCCTTTGGTAGTCAGGCTGAGTCACCCCAGCCAGCACAGAAACTCTCCTGTTTGCCTGTTGATACATAAGCTTGATGAGCCCAAAGTGGTGGGACAGCTGTCCTAACTTTCAGTTTAGTGGAATCATTATCTCCTGGTAGAAGCATTCTTCCGTTTGGAATTAAGACCTCAAGGCCAGTAAAGCATAGGATCACAGGGACAGGAAACAAAAATTTTGCTCCTGGGTCACTAGAGGTAACAGCCCATGAATCAGTATATAATTACATGCCCAGCCATCTCTCCTTCCCATCAAAGTGAGCAACCGTGTACCCTGCTTGAAGTTGTGCCCACTGGTTGGATTTCCTTTCACCACTGCCCTTCAAGGATGTCCCAGAAAGGGGCTATGGTGCTGTACCACCTTCAGATTGTACCTACATATCATGCAGAACCATCTGCAAATAAGGCCCTGGATTTTCTCTTCCTCTGTCAACTGATCATAGCAAACTCTCCATGAGGCCATAGATGCATGCTGGGAGAGAGAAGGCAATATATCAGGAGTGAGGACTGTGGGCATTTGGGCCACTTCATCATGCAACTTACTTGTGCCTTCAGGGCCTGATGACATATATAGCACTTCCATTTGATGATGGAATGTTGCTGTGCATACCCAACTTTATGGTTTGCTCAGTCAGGTAATACTCAATTCGCGACGGACAGCTCGGGTTGCATGGTAACTATGGTGGCCCATAGTTAAGTGTTCAGTCTCTACAAAGGCCCCTGCACCCCAGGATCCAATCTTCCTGTGTTTTTAGATTTCCCAATTCAGTGATGGCAGTTCCCACTGTAACGTCTGGCCTACAGAGAAGAGCAATTACAGAGCTCTTCGAGAATGCTGGCACTCCCCTCACAAATTTATTTCTCAAAGTCGTGGTGAAAGGTATGCCTTCTGTACCCTCCCAGGGTGGGTAAGTGGGTCTTAAATGACAAATCCACTCTAACATCTCAGGCTTTCTAAGCCTCTGAATCTCTTCCTCTACACGAAACCAAGGCAGGCCTGGCATTTCTAATTTGCTCACCATAGGCCACCTTTTGGTCCATATTTTCAGCCAAGCAACCAAACAATTAGAACCCTTTCTGACTCTTCAAGCTGCAGCATTAAATGCAGAATTTCTGCTTAATGAGTCCATATCAACAACTTTCTGTCCAGCAGCATTCATACCCTGGGTGCCCAAAATAATAATTTTCATGAGGCTTTTTAAAAGTTTCCTGGGCCACCGAAAGGAGTGGCCCCCTAGAGGGTAGGATAGGGACTAAGCAAGGTGTGAGGGCCAACATCCAGTATGAGAAGCCAATGAGAGATGTGCCACTCCTGTCAATGGGAGGTGCTCTCTCTGCTAGTTAGCAGGAGGGTCATTAGGAGCCTTCTCAGGCCCGTCAGCTGAATGGATGCCAGGTGGTCCGGGTCACTCATTCACTCCCCTTGGCTTCCGGCCCTGGCACAGGCCCCACTGTGACCCGCTGGAGTAGAGGCTGGAGAGTCTCTAGGTATTGACTCTACTCAATGCATTTGATCCTTTCAAATCCTGGCTCCATCCCAAGTTAAGTTCACCTTGTCACTCCTGTCTCCTCCTCCTCCTACCATCTGACAAATTTTTGTTACCTTCATGTAACAAGGACCGTAAAATAAGCACTCTACCTGTCATGTAGATTTTCAAACTTTTTTTTAAAATTTCACACCTTAACCTTGGCTTTTGAAATTCAATAAGCAAGGATTTGATTACTTTTTTCTTGGTTCTTCTGTGCCAGCACACCATGAAGCAGTAGGTACCTCAAGTATAGCTCTCAACAGGGATGGTCACTCACCAAACACCAGAAAAATGACATCTGCTCATATACCAAAATAGTATCTTACTAAAATAAGAAAACAAGCCAAGGGTAGAATCCTGGGAAACATCAGTATTTAAAAGTCTGGTGGAGAAGGAGTAGAGAAGGAATAAGAATGGACTCTTGAATGCTAGAGAGGTAATGTATCAGGAGCAAGATCAGCAGCATCTGTGCCATAAAGGAGTAAGTAAGACAAAGATTTTTACAGGCCCATTGGCCTTAGTTATGAAGTCCCCGTTAAACTGTGTATCTGAGGAGGCAGCATGGAATATGGATCAGAGACACATGTGTCTCAGTCTTAGCTCCACTCCCTACTCAGTACATGTGTGGCATTGGATGAGTGGCTCAACCTCCCATCCACCAGTTCTTCTTTGTGATGTTTAAAAATGGTTTACTGGTTGTCAGAGTGCAGTTTCAAGGACAGCAGTACTAGCATCATGGGGAAACCTATTAGAAATGCAACTTCTTGAGCCCTACCCCAGATCTATGGAATCAGAAACTTTAGGGGGTGGGCCCAGCAATCTGTGTCTGACCACACCTCCCAGGTGGCTGTGGTCATACTAAAGGTCAAGAACCACAGCTCTATAGAATTGATGCAATGAGGAAAAGAGATGCAAATGTGATGAAGCGAGGATAGTACTGCTGACACGTGCGAGATCTTGAGTAGACTCTGCTTGTCCCCTTTCTACCTTCAATCCTACCCTCCCTCTGGTCTTTCTGAGCTAACCTGCTAATCCTTTCCCTTGTTTCTCAGCCGTCTTCTCCCTCCTCCTAGTCCCCATTCCATCACAAAGGAGCACTCCAACGTACTTACTTAACTCGCCTAGGCCAATTACTGATAATGTGGTCCTCATGGTGATGAAAGAGGCAATTAGTCCAAATGCATTTTCTTTTTGCTGAACAAAACAGAGCTAACTGGCTATTTAAAGTCATGTAGGAACCTCCACACACAAAGCTCCATTATTTGGCTGAATTTTTCACTTTCCAATTGCTTATGTTTGTGCTGTGTAGACAAAACCTCAACTAATTACTCTGTAGGTTTCTGGCTCTAACTGTATCAACAGAATGTAGAAGTCACATAGTTGAAGATGCAGCCAAATGGGGTTCCCAGGAAGAGGCAATAAGCAACGGCTTTTCCGCAAATTTGGGTCCGTTTTTATTTCTAGTAAAAGCTCATAATGAAAATTGCTATGTGCACTTGCTGACAAACACATTGAAATGAACAGAGCATCACTACTTGGCACGATACAGGTTTTGCTCCATGGCTCTTATTTGTAACAGCATTTTCATCCATTTCATCCTTTACCAGAACTTTGTTTTTCTAATCACTAGATTGATAGAAGTAAATGTGGAGGATCAGGAAGAAAGAAAAAGCTTGAAAACAAATAGCCACATGCTGCATTTTTATCAATCCCATGGCTTAATTGATAATCAGTGCGTTTTCATTCAGTTTAAAACCAAAATTGTGACTTAGCTGTATGGAAGAAAGCTCTCTTTCCAAGCTACTTGAGGTACTAGAAATAACGTTAATCTGTCACAGTTTAAATAGATTTTATTAGGCAGATGATGTACAATCAAGTATCAGTTTTAATTGGGCAATTGCCAAGGGGCCTCAAAAATATTGTCAGGGGCTTCCCTGGTGACACAGTGGTTAAGAATCCGCCTGACAATGCAGGGGATACGGGTTCGAGTCCTGGTCCGGGAAGATCCCACATGCTGCGGAGCAACTAAGCCCGTGTGCCACAACTACTGAGCCTGTGCTCTAGAGCCCCCGAGCCACAACGACTGAGCCCACGTGCCACAACTACTGAAGCCTGGGCGCCTAGAGCCTGTGCTCTGCAACAAGAGAAGCAACCGCAAGGAGAAGCCCGCGCACCGCAGGGAAGAGTAGCCCCCGCTCGCCACAACTAGAGAAAGCCCGCATGCAGCAACGAAGACCCAATGCAGCCAAAAATAAATAAACAAATAAATAAATTTATTTTTGAAATATATATATTGTCAGGAGCGTGTTGTGCTGTGATATTTGGAGTAGTTTTGTCCCTGTCAGTGTCTCTCTGTTTCAGATATCTTTAGCACTGATGGATTTATCAATCTTCATCTCATTTCTCTTATGTCTATTTTCCAACCCCCCTCAGCGGCAATGATTCCCCTCCTGGAAGGAGGCTGCACTTCCTCTGCAATTCTTGACTCAAGGCAAAGAGGATTTAAACAGCCTTGTATGCCAATACTGATTTCTGGGACCCTGTGGCTCTCTTGAATTAAAATTCTAGCTTAGGGAAAATAGGAGAGGGCTTTTCCTTATGTTTTGGCCCATATTTATGAACTCAGGCCTGGGCTCCTGATAAACTTTTTTTTTCTCTTCCTTTTTCCTTTTATTGTTATTGTCATTACGACTGCACATTTAATAAAGGTTTGTAATGTTTCAGGTACCATTGAGTAAATCCCAACCATAAGATTATAAGTGGGGTCCCTAAACTTCAACCATGTAAAATACAAGTTTCTTTATTGCAAGGTTGATGAAATGCTCTGAGTCAGCCTGTGTTACAGCCAGGCAGCTGGAGTTCCAGGGCCCAGGAGACGGATGACAATAGCATTGTATCTGAAATTTGCATTATTATGGGGCTTACTTATATTTTTACATGTATTATCATCTCACTTAATTTTCACAAAACCCTGTAAGAAAGATATGACTATTATTCCCATTTGACAGATAAGACTGTCACAGTTTAGAGACCTCAGGTACCTTGCCCATGGGCACAGATCATTGTCTTCTGTATCTCTAGCCCAGATGTGGCTCACTGAGTGCCCTAGCTTTTATCCACCATGTTATAATTTCTTGCCTTTGTTATGCTCCTTAAAGGCTGAAAGCCTTACCCTGAACCGCAGCCTGGTATAAACTGAAGGCAGACTTTCCTGTTAACACCAGCAGCTCCAAAGACTCCAGGACAATGCCTGCCCGTCTACCCCACTGTTAAAATCTCTCTGCCTTGTTGAGAACACAACATCTTCTAGGAATGACCCATGTCCCATGCTGACTGTGGCTTGAGTCACACTGGGTGGTGCTGGCGCTTAAACCATGTGACCTTAGCCAAGTAACTTGACTTCTCTGATCTCAGCTTCCTCTCCTGCAAAATGAATATAATGATAATGGTCATGCACTTTTGTCATGTAGATGACAGACAATATATACGTAAAACCCCAGCACTAGTACCTAGATGCTTAATCAATAAATGGTACCATCCTTCCTTTGGCCAGTGCAGCTACCAGCTACTTGTCCACAGTTCACTGGACTTATCTCCTGGCTCTCAGTTGCTGGCTGAGTATGATGCCAACCTTGAGCTTTTTCTTTGACTAAATTTATTCTCTACTACTAGGAAAAAAACACAACCCAAGTTCCAAAATGCTGAGGTAAAACAGCCAGTCATTGTTAAGACTAGTTTCTATTCTGTATTGTAACATTAACTTTTAAAATATTCTGGTGTTTTTTGGATGGGGGGAAGGAAGAGCCAATTTTCTATGAAATACTTTTTGACAGCTTTAACATATAACCTAAAATTTAGTCAAGCCTTCAAGTGTTTAGCTGACAGGAAAGCCTTCTCTTTTCCGCTCCCATTTTCCGTACCTCTCTGGTTTCCTAGGATGCAGCAAAAGCGGTTTCAAGAGGGAAGTTAATAGCAATACAGGTCCACCTTATGAAATAAGAAAAATCTCAAATAAACAGTCTTTCTTACATTAAGCATCAGAAAAAAGAACAAACAAAGCCCAAAATTAATAGAAAGAAGAAAACAATAAAGAACAGAGTGGAAATAAATGAAATAGAGACTAAAAAGATAATAGAGAAGATCAGTGAAACTAAGAGCTAGTTTTTTGAAAAGAAAACATTGACAACTTTTAGATAGACTAACCAAAGAAAAGAAAAAGGAGTTCAAAAAAATAAAATCAGAAATGAAAGAGCAGTTATAACTGATACCACAGAAATACAAAGGATCATAAGCCACTACTACAAACAATTATATGCCAACATCTTGGACACCATTATTTAGAACTAATAAATGAATTCAGTAAAGTTGCAAAATACAAAACAAATACACAGAAATCTGTGGCATTTTGATACACTAATAATGAACTATCAGAAAGAAATTAGTAAAAGAATTCCATTTACAATTGTATTAAAAAGAATGAAATTCCTAGGAATAAATTTAACCAAGGAGGTGAAAGACCTGTACACTAAAAACTATAAGACACTATTAAAAGAAATTGAAGAAGATATAAATAAATGGAAAGATATACTAAACTCATGGATTAGAAAAATTAATATTGTTAAAATGTCCATACTGCCAAAAGCAATCTACAGATTCAATGCAATCTCTATCAATGGCATTTTTCACAGAGCTAGAACAAATAACTGTAAAATTTGTATGGAGCTGCAAAAGATCCCGAATAGCCAAAGCAATCTTGAGAAAGAAGAACAAAGCTGGAAGTATTATACTCCCTGACTTTAGACTATATTACAAAGCTATGGTAATCAAAAGAGCATGGTACTGGCATGAAACCAAAACACAGATCAACGGAACAGAATAGAGAGCCCAGAAGTAAATTCATGTTAATAGGATCAATTAATCTACCACAAAGGAGACAAGGCTATATTATGGGGGAAAGACAATATTTTTAATAACTGTTTTTTAGGAAAACTGGACACCCAGATGTAAAAGAATAAAACTAGACCACTGTCTTACATCTAGAAAAAAAATTAACTCAAAGTGGATTAAAGACTTGAATGTAAGACCCCAAACCATAAAATTGCTAGAAGAAAACATAGGTGGTGAGCTACTTGAAATCAGTTTTAACAGTGTTTTTGTGCATCTGACTCCAAAGGCAATGGAAATAAAAGCAAAAATAAACAAATGGGACTACATCAAACCAAAAACTTCTGCACAGCAAAGAAAACCATAATCAAAATGAGAAGGCAACCTACTGAATGGGAGAAGATATTTGCAAATCATGTATCCAATAAGGGGTTAATATCCAAAATATATAAAGAACTAATACAATTCAACAATAACAAATAACAAACCAATTTAAAATAGAGGATCTGAAAATACATTTTTCCAAAGAAGACATACAGATGGCCAACATGTATGTGAAAATGGTCAACGTCATTAATCATCAGGGAAATGCAAATCAAACCACAGCAAGATATTGCCTCACACCTATCAGAATGGCTATTATCAAGAAGATAAGAAAGAACAGTTTTTGGCAAGGATGCGGAGAAAAGGTAAGTCTTGTGAACTGTTGGTGGGAGTGTAAATTGGTACAGCCACAATGGATAACAGTATGGAGATTCCTGAAAAAATTAAAAATAGATCCAGCTATTTCACCTCTGGATATTTATCT
This sequence comes from Kogia breviceps, assembly GCF_026419965.1. Classification (NCBI taxonomy): domain Eukaryota; kingdom Metazoa; phylum Chordata; class Mammalia; order Artiodactyla; family Physeteridae; genus Kogia; species Kogia breviceps. The sequence continues at coordinate 73,979,981 of NC_081318.1, forward strand.
GAAGAATATGAAAACACTAACTCAAAAAAGATATATATGCACCCCTATCACTGCATTATTTACAGTAGCCAAGATATGAAAGCAGCCTAAGTGTCTATGGATAGTTGAATGGATAAAGATGATGTCATATATATGTATACATATATACATATACACCATGCACATACATAAAATGGAATATTACTCAGCCTTAAAAAATGAAATCTTACCATTTGCAATGTGAATAGACCTTGAAAGTATTATATTCATTGAAATAAATCAGACAAAGACAAATACCCTGTGATTTCACCCATATGTGGAATCTTAAAAGCAAAACAAAACAACAAAACAAATGAACAAACAAACCAAACTCATAGGTATGGAGGACAGATGGGTGGTTACCAGAGGGGAAGGGAATTGGCAGGTGGGTGAAATAGGTGAAGGAGATCAATTGTATGGTGATGGACAGCAACTAGACTTCTGGTGGTGATCACTTTGTAGTGTGTAAAGATATTGAATTATAATGCTGTACACCCGAAACTTATATAATGTTATTTATATACCAATTTTACCTCAAAAAAAAAAAAAAGAGTTGGAGTCAAACTAAATCTAGGAGACTTTTTTTTTTTTTTTTTTTTTGGCTGTGTTGAGTCTTCGTTGCTGTATGCAGGCTTTCTTTGGTTGTGGCAAGCTGGGGCTACTCTTCGTTGCAGTGCATGGGCTTCTCATTGAGGTGGCTTCTCTTGTTGCGGAACATGGGCCCTAGGTGCATGGGCTCAGTAGTTGTGGCTCATGGGCTCTAGAGCACAGGCTCAGTAGTTGTGGTGCACAGGCTTAGGTGCTCTGTGGCATGTGAGATCTTCCTGGACCAGGGCTTGAACCTGTGTCCCCTGCATTGGCAAGCGGATTCTTAACCACTGCACCACCAGGGAAGCCCTAAACCTAGGACTTTTGATTTTGTTTTAAATATCTTGTTCCAGCACTTAATTCTTGATGAGATGTAACTACATTTTAACTCAAATTACAGCAGTCAAATTGGAATTTAGAAGTCCAGCTTCATCTAAACAGCACGTTTCTAGTTTTGAAAATATTTGTTCATTATACGAAGGGCAATGACTCAGCTGTTGTATTCTTAGAAGAGAATAACAGTAAAAGATAACAATAAAAATTTCAGTATTGCTCTCCCCCTCGTCCTCCTCCTCTTTCTCCTCTTCCACCTCTGCTATAGAAGTGTTGAAAGCATACAACATCAATGTGAAATAGAAACTTTGCTCTCTGCTGTAAAGAAGGGAAGCCAAGTATTGATTCATCCCACCTATCCAAATAGAACTTAGAAATTAGATTGTGGAAGCTGAGATTCATCTGCATATAACATTTTTCTTCTGGTAAAAGAACCTCTTTCTCATATGGAGAAGAGAGGACCAATCTCCCTGTACAGGGATGGGAGGTCATCACACCTTGGCCAATTAGGGTCATTCCCAGTACTGCATCTTTTCTCTCTGAAATTATAAGCCATAGGGCAGAATATACCCCAAGAGTACTGTAGGACAACCATCTGATTTAGCAGAGAAAAGAAATTTCCAGAGAATAAAGCCAAAACAGGGAAAAGCAGATTTGACACATGGAGAGAGAGGGAGAGGGGGATGGGGATGGGGAGAGAGGGAGGGGGAGGGGGGACAATGATTGGAGAGGGTGAGGAGTGGGTAAAGAAAGAAAGAGAGAAGAGAGAAAGGTAGAGACAGTGAAGAAGAAAGAGAGCAGGACAGAGAGGCCAAGGTTTCTGTGAACATTTGACCTAAGAGCCCTCCATCTCAGTTTGAATTCTGCACTCTTCTATACTCTTCAGTTACATGCCCAAAAATATTCCTATTTTTCTTCAGCAAGATGAGGTGGTCATTCTGTCACAGTGAAAAATAAACATCTTCTTTGTCAGTTATACCTCAGTAAAGCTGGGGGGGGATATGATTTATAATTTTTAAATTATGAAATAAAGGAATAGCATTGATGGTAAAAAAAAAATAATATCTTGATGAGCATGATCACTTTGTGTGTCTAATCAGATAAGGGAAGCATCTAAGCTCTATGGCAACCTTCCTTGACATTTCAACATGCCTTTGACCATGCAGTAGATCAGGTTATGAAATCTAAATTTGTACTCAATCACAGTCTCTGAACCAGGGCTTGCGCTACAGAGAATTCCAAAAAAGTACAGTTGCCTTTGATGCTAGTTTCTCTTCATTGTTGCCCCATACAAACAGATTTTCATTACTCATGTGCAACGGAGAGAAAATAATCTGATACGTTTATTCATATGTAAAGGTTAATGAACTTACATTTTACTCCTTCTAGTAATATGACTGTATTTCATAAGAGTTAGCATCAATGATTAATCTAAAGAAATGAATGTCTAATTGTGAAATTACAAGGGCTGTGGCACATGGATGAGGAAGATATTTTGTGTCAGGGAAATTATTCTCCTTTTTATGTGAGGATCTGTAAAAGTGACATTTTAGATATCAAAAGCTTGGGCATCTCTTTACATTATTCAAAATCCAGATGAGTGGTCATGCAAGGGATTAACTCATAGTTTGTTTCTTAGAATAGAGTAAGGCATATAATTTCACAAAAATAATTTACAATTATTTATGCCAAATTCCTTCAAAATTCAGACACATTAATATCCCAGTTCCCTTTGACTTAGTGCCCTCAGGGACTTTTACCAGAAGGTCATTCTTTTTTTTTTTTTTTTTTTTAACATCTTTATTAGCAGGTCATTCTTTACCATCTGGGTGCATGAGAGATCAGAAAATGAATGTACAAGCCTTAAATCTGAACTGTTCTTAATTAAAATGAAATCATGTTTATGATTTCTATTCAAGTCACAAGGCGTGACAAAAGGACACTAAACAAATGGCTGATTTACACAATTAAATAATCAAAACATCTAATAAAAATAAAAAGAACATTGACAAGCCTGAATTTCTGGAGGAGGTGAAGGATAATCCAGGTATATTTTAGACACATTCCCATCATGCACTTATCAATGAAGATCACCTTTCAGATGCTCTCCCCTACACTTGATCTCTTTTTTTTCTTCATCGCCCTCCACTTTCCATTCTTTTTTCATTTTTCCTCCCTTTTCTCTTCCTTCCATCATCCCTTCCTCCCACCTCCTCCTTCAACTTATTTGGTTAGTATTTACTGGGAAGCTAATCAGTTCCAGGCACTGGGCTAAACACTGGGGATTAAACATGAAAAGGCAGAGTGCCTGCTGTAGCAGTTTTCTCTTGCTCAGTAACAAATTACCACCAATTTAGTGGCTTAACCTAACACCCATTCATTAGCTCCCAACTTTGTATGTCAGAAGTCTGGCCTGGAAGAATCTCTGCTCAGGGTCTCACACGGCCAAAATCAAGATGTCAGCCATGCTGGGATCTCAGGTATAAGGTTCTGAGGACAAATGCATTTCCAAGTTCATTCATGTTATGGGCAGAATTCAGTTCCTTGCAGTCATAAAACTGAGGTCCTGGTTTCTTTGCTGTCTGTCATCCAGGGACTCTCTCAGTTCTTAAAGTCACCCACTTTTCTTTTCACATGACCCCTCTATCTTTGAGCCAGCAACAGTGTGTTGAATACCCCTCCTGCACTGTATCTCTCTGCCTTCCTCTTCAGTCACCAGTCAGAAAAAACTCTCTGCTTTTAATGGGCCTCCCTGACTAGTCCAGATTACTCTTCCTATATAACAAAACATAATCTCAGGAGTGATAGCTCATCATATTCACAGATCTCAGGGACTCAGACAGGACATTTATGGGGATCCATTGCAGATATTCTACCTACTGCATCTGCCATCAAGGTGCTCACAATCTAGTGGGAACAGGCAAATTACACATTACAATAACTGTACAAAAGAGAGTGGGGTAAAGAAAATGTGGTATGTATATACAATGGACTATTATTCAGTCATAAAAAGTAAAAAAATCTGATACATGCTACAACTTGGATAAATGTTGAAGGCATTATGTAAGTGAAATAAGCCAGACACAAAAGGACAAATATTGTATGATTCTACATATGAGGTACCAGAATAAGAAAATTCATAGAGACAGAAAGAATAGAGGTTACCAGAGGCTGAGGGAAGGAAGAAAGAGGGGGATAGTGTTTAATGGTACAGAGTTTCTGTTTGGGATGATGAAAACATTCTGGAAATGCACAGCATTGTTAACGTACTTAATTGCACTGAATTGTACACTTAAACGTGGTTTAAATGGTAAATTTCATGTTATGTATATTTTCTTACAATAAAAGAAAATTCAAATGTTTAAAAAAATAGAGTAGGGACCAGGACTTCCCTGGTGGTTCAGTGGTTAATAATCTGCCTTCCAATGCAGAGGACACAGGTTTGATCCCTGCTCAGGGAACTAGGATCCCACGTGCCCCAGGGCAGCTAAGCCTGCGTGTTCTAGATCCCATGAGCCACAATTAGAGAGCCTGCATGCTGCAGCTACTGAGCCCGTGAGTTCTAGAGCCCACACACCACAACTATAGAGGAACCTGTGCACCACGACGAAAGATCCCACATGCTGCAACAAAGATCCCACAACTAAGTCCCAATGCAGCCAAATAAATAAATATTTTTTTAAAAATAGAGTAGGGACATAGGAAAAGAACAGCATAAACTGCTTCCTGAAACATCAAAGTGTCAGATGGGGCAGGGGATAAGATCACACGAGTGTGGGCGGGGAGAAGGGTGTGTCTTGTGCGGTAAGGAGGGGTAGTGGCATAATTTCAGTTCTCTTTTTGATCATCTCAAGCGTAGAGTAATGTGCTCGTTTTGTCCAGATAAGGCCTTTCTCACACAGGCTGCCTGGAAAACAAGCCTTACTTAGCAATCATTGGTAGTCCTAGAACCTTGAGTGTTGGTGGTAGAGGTGTGAATTAAGTTGGCTGCTATTTGTTAAATCTCACATTGGTGACCCCAAGTTCACCTTGTTTCTAGGAAATAAAGAAGGAAACACAGAGACTGAACCCTCCTCTGTGCTGGCCACTGGGCTTCCTTACAGAGCACCGATGCCTCAAATTAACTCTGCCAGTGGAGTACTATTATCCCCAGTTTTACCAAAAAAATAATTGAGGTTTTGAGAGTGTAGATAATTTCCCCCATGTCAGGTGAGGCACCTTCCCACATCAGGGTCTTGTAATATGCTATTCCCTCTACCATGATTCTCTGTCTTCTTTCTCAGCGCTGTCACCAACACCCTCCCCCCACATCTGCTTAATGTGCTTAATCTAACTCCTCCCCATTAAGCAGGGCTGCCATGTTCAGCTTTACAGATGTGCTGTGCAAAAGATCCAGGAGCACTCTTCACATAGATTCCAGTGTAAAAGTTGCCCCCTGGTGTTGTACAAACACATATGGCAAACCTCTCTTAAGTTTCAGCTTAGGTGTTATTCCCCAGAGTGGAGGGCTCGGTTAGATCTCCACTCATATTGCATCTGTAGTCTCCTTCAAAGCCCCTATTACAAGTCTACTTAAATAGTTATTTGCATAATTAATGTGTGGTATCTGACTTCCCTGCTAAACTGTAAGTTCAGTAAAGGGAGGAATTTCATCTGCCTTCAATCCATTTCTGTCTCATTTATTTTTTCAAAAAGATTTATGTGAGTTCAAAACAAGGCTCATTTCATTGTAATTTAGTGGTGGTGCCTGGGACTGAAGCACAGAAAGATGTGAACTCAAAGAATAGCACACTAGCTCTCTAAACCTTAACTCTTACATTATTCTGTAAGAGTTTTTTTTTTTCTACAGCATGTTAAATGAATAACATTTTTTGAAATGTTATACATATGTTGATCATAATGCTTAACATGCCTTTATTATCTGCTGAAGGGGCACTCCACACAGCCACATTTTTTACTAGATGACTATACTGAATTGAACAGTGTCCTGCAAATATTCATGTCTACTTGGAAACTTAGATTGTGACTTTATTTGAAAATAGGGTCTTTGCAGGTATAATTGGTTAAGACGAGGTCCTACTTGATTAAGGTAGGCCCTGAAACTCAGTGACTCGTGTCTTTATAGGAGAAAGGGGAGAGAGATTCAGACACAGAGACAGAGTAGACATAGGAGGAAAGAGGCCATGTGACAACAGAGGCAGAGATAGGAGTGATGCAGCTGCCAGCCAAGGAACACCAAGGATTGCTGGCCACCGCCAGAAGCAGGAAGAGGCAAGGAAAGATTCTTCCCTAAGGCCTCTGGAAGCAGAGTGGCCTACAGCCTCCTTGATTTCAGACTTCTGGACTCCACAACTATAAGTGAATGAATTTCTATTCTTTTAAACCATCTAGTTTATGCTGCTCTGTTACAGCACTCTTAGGAAACAAAAATAGTAACCTTTTCTATAACTACATGGAGTCAAGATAGTGCTAAGTGCTCTGACAAATAAACCTCAGAATTTCAGCATCTTATTAATGCAAGTTTGAGACTCAGGAGTTAGAGTCTACTGTAGATGTTCTAGGTGTATTGGTGGCTGTCCTCCATATGGTGATTCAGTGCCCCAGGCCCTTTTTGCCTGTGGAAAGGGAGAGAGTTTAGAACACATACCCACTTTTTAATTGCCTTAAGTGATGCTCGTTTCTGTTCACAGTCTGTTGGCAAGAACTGGTGACATGGCTACACCAGATAAAAGAGTAAATACAGATGCTTTTGAATGGCAATGCTGTATCGTGGGAAGGGAACACAAATTTCGCTGGACAGTTTGCCGTCTCTGCCCCATTGACCTCCCAACCTCAGTAGATTTGGCCAGTTGGAGCAATGACCTCATACTTGGCAAAAACAATGAGCTTGATTAATCAGATTCTCATTCTTGGGAATTTTGTTTTAGAACCTCAGAAAGAATCAAGCACTTATCAGAGGAGCTAATGCTGACAGGATGTACTCAGAGAGCCATAGGTAGGGTCACAGCCACGAACAATTATGAGAAGCTCAAGTTCTGAGGAAGGAGAGCTATGAATAATCAGAAACCTTGATGAATATGCAGTTCAACAAGAGGAGGATACTAGCTGACGTCCAAGGGTAGCTAGGTCATGTTAATAGCAGAGTACCAGAGAGAAACTCCTCAAACTCCTTCTGCTAGGGCCCCTAAAGAAGCTGTAGATCAAGTGTCAACTCTTCTAACACTCAACCTGAGTATATTTCCTGTTTCTGGAATCCCCTGACACTTCAGCTGCCACTGTTACTCATGTATGCTTGCCATATCCTCTCCTGTGCCATCCACCTTCTGTGACTTAGTTTGAGTAGTTGTTTCTTGCAATCCAAAGAACATCACAAAAGCAGTCATCCTGTACTTGTTTCTTATCAACTGCATATTAGAGAGAAAGAAAGCAAATTAACCTGTAGAAGATTTACAGCAAGTACACAACATAACTCTGACTCAGCAGCCCATTTTTTGGTTTGCTGGGCCATTCTGTTCCCATGGAAAAGCTCAGTGGTCAGACAGAGTTCATGCTATATCATTTCACGTTCTTAGTCACAGACAACAGGATTCATTCTGGCTCTTTAAGCAGAAAAAGTTTTATTACAGGGTCATAGGTAGAGCAAAACTTGTAGGAGGAAAACTAAGTTTGGACGAAGCCAGGAGAAATGGTCAACTATTCAATGAAGCTGTCCTAGCAAAACCCACAGATGCTCAGCACCTATGATGCTTGGAACTGGAGAGAAAACTGTTCACAGCAGTTGTCCCAGAAGAACTAAACTCCTCTGCCATAGAGCTTGTCTGAAGATCCAGTTTCCCCCCAGTGTGGCTGCCCCTTCATGTTGCCGTCTTCTGCTTTCAAGTTTTTTCTCCACTAAACCTATGATCACAAACAGAAACCTAGTGGCCAAGGGAGTGTGGGAAATGTAGTTTTTATGGCCTTTCTGGTCTTCGTAGTACAGGAAGGCAAGTGGAACTGGGTGTGAAAGGGTGTTGAATATGCCAATCGCTAGTGGTTATAATACATATCAACCCTTAGAAACTGACTATGAGAGGAGAACTGTTATTATACGGCCAACAACAGTGCATGGTAGAAGTGCTGCTCCGTGTGGTGTGAGTGAGAACACTCTCCATGCTTCCTCTGTCAAGACAATGACTGAGGAACGATGGTCCAGGTCTTCTGAGCTTAGCGTAGCTACTGATGTAAAGGACTTTGATGGTAACGTCATTCTCCTCACCATACTAGTTGTGTGCATGCCCAAATGTATGAATAAATTAGGAAGCCTTAAGAGTAGAGAGTTATGGTACCTATCTTTTTTTTTTTTGGTTATGCGGGCCTCTCACTGTTGTGGCCTCTCCCGTTGCAGAACACAGGCTTCAGACGCGCAGGCTCAGCGGCCATGGCTCACGGGCCCAGCCGCTCCGCGGCATGTGGGATCTTCCCGGACCGGGACACGAACCCGCATCCCCTGCATCGGCAGGGGGACTCTCAACCACTGCGCCACCAGGGAAGCCCCAGTACCTATCACTGGAATGTAGTTAATCAAATTGGCCACACTCAACTGTAGTTTAAATTTATTTATTCATCCATTCATTCATTAAGGGGTTTATACAGTGACCTTTCTCCATTTGTAAACAAATCAATCTTCTGATCCTAATTTTCAGTGTTTTGCCACATTCTGCTTTCAACAGTGCAAGAGGAATGTGTGACAGTGGAAGTGATGGCTCTCTAGTTACATGAAACTTACTTTTGCACAACGGTTTGCCACTTGTCAATGCTAGCATGTGCCTCAGCAAAAAAGCCACATCAGATGAATTATGGTTTCCTTCTTGCACTCAGAGCAGCAGTAACCCATGGCCATATCTAGTTAGGGCACAGAGTCGTTAACCACCGTTGGCAAGAGACTCAGCCTTGACGTGGAAACACTTTAGCAGCTCTTTGGTGGAAGGCTGAGATATCTGGGTTAGTAAGTGTCAAATTCATTTTGTGCACTTCTGTGGGACTGCTTGAAGCAAAGTGAAGTTACTGGGGCCTGAAAGGTATAGTAAATTGGCAACTAGAAAAACTCACATGTCAGGCAACTAGATATATGTGCTATGAAGTTTTTAAAATATAGATGTATATTCAGTTGTAAATCAAGGGTATCCTTAGCTAGATTGCTCATAGATCTGCTATTTTCCCCACAGAAGATGTTGAGCTTTGGTTTTCTCCCCTGAGGAGTAGCGCCTTAGGATGCCACATGATTCCAAGAGATATCAGAAAGTAACTTCCTCGGTTCCCTCCTGAGTTTCAAGACCTAATCCCTGGGCGAAAGGGAAGAATTTTGTGATTTATCAGCTGCCTTGTTTAAACACTTCACAAGCGAATTATTGCAGTCTCCATGCCGCACTCAAAATAACAACTCTCTCTAAACACTAACCATCACTTGATCACTGAAGAAGCAGACAGGGAAACATGACCAGCATAAAATGGCAGTCCTTTCCTTAAAGCCAAAAAGAGATTCATAAAATCATTAAATTCTGCCACAAGTCACTTTATTAAAAGTGAAAAACTTGATCAAAGAAGGGACATAGTTAAATGGAAGTAACTGACATGTATCATTTTGACCAGTTGGAGTGACAAGTTTCAATAGGATTAGATGGTGGAGATTTCTTATAATCAGGTCTCTTTGAACAGGGAAGAGAAAATTTCCCATGGTCATTCTTAGATACTTTTTGTCATTGCCCTTATGCCTTATACCCAAGGTGAACCTAAAGGGCAACTTACAGTAGCCCTTAGTGGAACAATCCCGGCTGTTGATTGTTCTATTCCAGGTAGAGGGAGTTAAATTTCCTCCTCTTAGCCCAGTAGAAATAAGCTCAAAATAAAAATGATAAAATCCATCCTGCTTCAGTGCTACCAGAGGAAGGAAAAAGAAAAAAAAACACCAAAAGAACAGTAAAATGCTCTCATGGTAAGTTGCCTTGGAAATATCACCTTGGAGTCAATGAAGAAAGAAATGTGAAGAATGACACAATTTTTTTCCCACTGATTCCTAGGAGAAGAGAAAATAATACATTCAAATAAGACAATATTGAGTTTTCTAGTGAAGTCTTTAGAGATGCATTAATTTTTTATGTACAATTTCATTTCTTAAATTCCACAAAGTCTTCATTTTAAATTCTCTAATACTTTGAGTTCATGGTATTGAGCAAATTTCTCCCAGCATGTTTAATCCCAACCTTAGACCTTGAGAATATTAGTTTCTTATGGATGAATGAATCCATCATACTACACCATCATACTAATTGATTAACATTCATCCCATTTATTTATTCAGCTGATAATTGAGCACCAACTCTGGGCCCAGTACCGTGCTGGGAACTGAGCACATAAAGGTTCAAAAAGACAAGAGACAAACAGCAATCTGTTCAGTGCCACAAAGGCGATAAACTCAGGAAGTAAAATAGGAGGGGCAGCTAACTTCCTTGGTGTGTGTGTGTGTGTGTGTGTGCGTGCGTGCGTGCGCGCGCGTGCTGGGGTGGGGTGAGGGAAGTAGGGTGTTAGTTAAGAAAATATTCCTAGAGGAAAAAAAACAAAGCTGAGGCTTGGAGACTGAGCAGGAATTACCCTGGGAAGTGGAGGGAGGAGTTAATGATAGTTAACACTGACAGTACCTCCTTCTGGATCAGGTACGGTTCTTTACACACAGTAACTCATTTAATCTTCATAAGAGCCTGGATATGCAAGTACTGTTAGAACATATAGACAAGGAGACCGCAGCACACCGAGGTTAAATTACTTGCTTGAAGTCACACAGCTGGTAAATGCAGAGTCAGATTTCATGTCCAAGCATCTGAGCCCTGCTTGTTCTGTCTTTTCCAGCAGAGATAACACAGCCCCAGGGACAACAGTAAGAAGAATAAACCTTACATTTGCTGAGCACTTTGTCAAGTCCCCAGCCTGGGTGACTTCTTTTATCCCTCAGATCATCCTGTGATTAAGTGCTGTTATTTGCCTTATCATTACAGATGTAGATTCAAAGGCTTGAAAGAGCTGAGTCACCACATGAGGTATGACTTCACACCCACTAGGATGGCTATTAAATTAAAAAGAACAGAAAATTACAAATATTGCTGGGGCTGTGGAGAAATTGGAACCCTCATACCTTATTGGTGGGAATGTAAGGTGCTACAGCCACTGTGGAAAACAGTTTTGGTAGATCCTCAATCAGTTAAACATAGAATTACCATAGGACCCACCAATTCCACTCTTGGGTGTATACCCAAAAGAATTGAAAACAAGTGTTCAAACAAAAACTTGCACATGAATATTAACAGCAGCACCATTCACAATAGCTAAAAAGTGGAATCAACCCAAATGTCTATCACCTGATGAATGGATAAACAAAGTGTGTTCCCTTCATACAACGGAACATTATTCAGCCATAAAAAGGAATGAAGAACTGATGCGTGCTACAACATGGATGAACCTTGAAAATATAATGCTAAGTAAAAGACCCCAGACACAAAAGACCACGTTGTAGGATCCCATCTGTATGACGACATATCCAGAGTTGGCCCGTCCATAGAGATGGAAAGCAGATTAGTGGTTGCCATGGGCTGCAGGGAGTGGGAATGAGAAATGATCGCTTAGTGGGCATGGACTTTCCTTTCTGTGGTGATGAAAATGTCTGTAACTAGATAGTGGTGGTTGTACAACATAATGTACTAAATGTCACAAATGGTGAATTCTGTGTGTATTTTACCAAACTATTTTAAAAGGGGGGAAAAGAGGTGGTAAAAAAGAGAAAAGTTGAGTAACTTGCTGAGGACTGTACAGCACATCAAGTAAAAGGTGGTTTTGAAGTCATGTAAGAAAGACACTTTTCAGGAACTGCAAGTTACTTGCTGTGAGTGCAGTGAGGTGTATGTGTCGGGGGAGGGAACGAACGGCAAAGACCGAGGACGAGGAGGAATCAGTCTCCATTCTGAAGACACCTTGTAAGGTGATAGAGACAACCCTAGAGGCAAAGACACAGGAATGGAGGCACTCAGGAAGAGCGAAGGGTCACCGACCTGTCACTTTAGTCAGGATCTTTCCCCATTTCATGCCCCTCCGCGGAAGAACTGTGTCCTCTGGGTTTCTGGATAAAGTGACTGCTGAAACAGAATAAACACAGCAGTCAATATCCATCCTCTGCCCCTACCAAGCAGTAAAATTAGAAACATTCATTGCTACCTCAAATACCTCACCTGTAAAATAGAGGTAATAATCATAGCTCCTATTTCATAGGTTTGCCTCAGGATCAAATGAGTTAATACATATAAAGTCCTTTGAATAGTGCCTGACGCAGTCAACACCGTATAAATGTTTGCTATTATTACCTTGATGGTTTCCATAAAGTGTCCCTCAGTTCTTTGCATTTTTATCCTATATGATAAAACTGGGTGTTGTCATATCACGAATGTTTGCCCAAGAACAATACATTTTGTTAACCTGGGACTGATCATGGAAACCCGACCTCATGGGAAATAGCATTATCTTTCATTTCATTTGCATTTTACAACTACAATATAAATTTACTTCCTGGTTACTTTGGTTACTTTGATAACAGAGAAAAAATGTTTTTCTCAGGTTAGCCTGTACTTGTTAACGTAGAATTTAGTGGCACTAATTAGGAGACTCCAAAAAAAATTTAATACAATAAAATAATAAACTATACCAAATGGTTTGGGTAGAAGATGATTTGTCAGACTTCCAAGCAAAAACATATGCTTTTTATCAATACACATTGCATAAACGTTGTAATCCTTCATTCAAATTCACAAAGAGGACAAAGGCAAGAAAACAGTTTTAAGCATTTTAGAGTCTGTAACTGTCCATCATGCTTTAGAACTTTCTGCACCACGATTCACTAATCGACTCTCTCTCACGCAGCTTCATGATGTAAAATGTGTATCAGTAAAATGTGAAAATGAGCCCTCCTCACTGTAACCAGGCCTGAGGAAAGAAGAATTTTAAATCTTGACGTTTGGGACTGTTTATTAATGACAACAGTGTGACAAATAGTTCATTAATCCTATTTATCAGACTGTGAAATAAGCCAAAATTGCCATCAACAAGTAACAATATAAATGGTCTTTTAAAAATCAGGGAGTGTTCATGATTCTTTCATCTAATTCAAGGGTTTAGACTTTTTCTGTAAAGGGTCAGTTAAATATCTTAGGCCTTGCAGACCATAAAGTCTCTGCCACAGCTACGCAATTCTGCCATTGTAATGTAAACATGGCCATAGATAATATGTAAACAAACGGGCCTGGCTCAATTCCAATTAAACTTTATTCACACATGCTACAACATGGATGAAATGCAAAAATATTTTGGCAAGTTAAATAAGCCAGACACAAAAGAACAAATACTGTATGGTTCCACTTATATGAGGGATCTAAAATGGGCAAATTAGGGCTTCCCTGGTGGTGCAGTGGTTGAGAGTCTGCCTGCCAATGCAGGGGACATGGGTTCGAACCCTGGTCTGGGAAGATCCCACATGTCGCGGAGCAACTAGGCCCGTGAGCCACAACTGCTGAGCCTGCGCGTCTGGAGCCTGTGCTCCGCAAAAACAGAGGCTGCGACAGTGAGAGGCCCCCGCTCGCCGCAACTAGAGAAAGCCCTCGCACAGAAATGAAGACCCAACACAGCCATAAATAAATAAATAAATAAAAATAAAATGGGCAAATTCATGGAGACAGAAAGGAGAATAGTGGTTACCAGGGTTCCGGGGAGGGGAGAATGGGTACCGAGTTTAAGTTTGGGATGATGAAAAAGCTCTGGAAATGCTTAGTGGTAATGATTGTACAACACTGTGCGTGTACTTAATGCCCCTTAGTTGCACACTTAAAAATGATGAAAATGATACATTTTATGTACATTTTCGCACAAGTTTTCTTTTTAAATTTATTTTTTTGTGTGTGGTACGTGGGCCTCTCACTGCTGTGGCTTTTCGCGTGGCAGAGCACAGGCTCCGGACCCGCAGGCTCAGCGGCCATGGCTCACGGGCCCAGCCGCTCCGCGGCATGTGGGATCCTCCCGGACCGGGGCACGAACACGCGTCCCCTGCATCGGCAGGTGGACTCTCAACCACTGCGCCACCAGGGAAGCCCCAAGCACAAGTTTTTAAAACCTTTATTTTGCAATAACAGGCAGTTGGCCCTGGAGCCTTAGTTTCCTGACCCCTGAACTAAGGAGCTCCTGTGCTCCTTTCTGTGCTTCCTACATCTTTGCTGTTGTTTCTGCTGCTGGGGCAGCTGCTTTTTATTGCATTCCTTGACTAAGCTGTGTAGTCAAATGTTGCCTTGTGCGCAAAGGAGAAAAAAACCATTTGCATTGACTGCAGGCAGGTCTTTCTAGACATAGTCCATTCTGAAGCCCACAGCTTCAGCAGATGCAGATCTAGAACTATAAATATGAGTGTTCTGTTCTGCGCATATGAAAATGACCATAGTAGCCCCAAAACATTAGGGAATAAACTTGGGCTGGTTTCTACTTTTTTTCTACTTTTTCTGCTAGGATCTACAAAGCTTTTGCTTTCCTTTTCCTGGTTTCTCAGTGGCTAGCAGCATAGATGAAGGTGCTAGTGTTAGGGCACTCAGGTTATGACTTTCAGTAGAGCTGTTCTTTTCATGAAGATTATTGGCTTTTGCACAGGGTGAACCATTGACCTTGATTTATCGCTCTTGCCTAACCAGTTAGGTCAACTGACCTTGAGTTAATCATTTTTGGAAGACAATGATGAGTGCTTAACCTCTGAGGACAAACCTGTTTCCTCAAAATAGAGACTCAGGCAAACAAAAGGCTGAGATTTTGAAAGGGAACCTATTTGCAAGTATATATTATTATTGGAAGGTACATTTAAGTGGACTAACTCAGTCTATTGAGACCTCTTAAGGATTAGAATCTCTAATTTACTTCAGAGTCTAGTCCACCAAAACTGATGACCTAAGAGATGACCAGGGTGCGCTACCTTTGACAGAGCCATAATAGTAAGAATAATAAATTCTGTCTTTAACTAATGAAATGAAAATTATTTTGCTGATCTGAGAGAAGACAAGGCTCTTGATTTCAAATGGATTTTTACCTAAAGAAAAGAAAAAAAATCTGTTACTTTTGTCATGTTACTAATCATGCTACATTTTTTAAGCATCCTTGGTACCTGCTTAAAAGACTAAAATCATATGACTTACACACATCAATAATTATTAGTGTTTTTATTTTTTCCCTAATTTCTTTCATGAACCTTTGCATGTCAAAGTAGAAAGACATTGAATCTAGACGTTTCAAAAGTGCAGGTATCAGATAACCTCAACAATATCATTTGATACCAAAATAAATTGTTTTAAAGTTTTAATGCCATTTCTGCTTTTTTCTTTCAACACCTGGCCCTGCTACAAATAAGACACTAATTGATTGAAAACAACTTATTAGACTTTTTAAGGATAAATATTGTTTTCAAATAAAAGTGAGAAATATATTTGTATTCAAAACTCCATTTTTTTAAAATCCCTTTAATCTGCACATGATAAAAATTGTGTTAAAATATTTGATAGGATAAAAATATAGAAGTATCACTTTGATAGTCAACTTTAGCTGTAAGCCTGTATATTGTGCAGATGCTCAGATATAAGGGGGAAGACAGAGAGCAATGATGTCTGAAAATTTATAGTCACCAAAATGATTAGGTTACAGCATGCATTTCTAAGCACATGAAGTATTTACAGATCACTCGAAAAATCACTCCAGCTTCCGGGATGTTACTTGTTGACCTTTGAAAGTGGAAGCAAATGAATTTTGCCATCAGTATCCCTCTTTCATTTTGAAGTTTAATATAGTGTCATTGGTCCTCCAATATCCATGGTGCCAATTTCCCACTGATGTCTTATATCTTGGGTTTCTTTTCCCCTGTATGAAAAAGTGTAGTGATGAAATAGGTGCGGTAACTTTGATCACAGAAAAACCCATATAATTACATAGTGTTTGCTGCACAATCCACGTTGTTCTGACACTGGATATCAGCACAGCGATAAGTAAGAGCAAAAAGCTTGTTGGAAAAGTTTGGCAACAAGTGTAGCCTCAGGTAAAAAGGTGGTGGCTGTGAATACTTGGAAATCAGAATGTATATGTGGAGAATAAGTTGGCTTCTCCTGATCATTTCTAGATCTTTTTGTGAGGCTCATTTTCCTTTAAAAAAGGCAGAATGTCCCATACAGAAAGTGAAATGTTTCTCTTCTGAAAAGAAACATTCATGGAAAGGGTTGTTCCCAGACACAACACGACATGGACAATTGTTAGGATTACATAAATAATTCCTTCCTAAAAACTGACTTATAATTCTGCAGTTTGACAAGATTTGACTAGCTGTACTAATTGGACTCACACAAATATAGCCTCCAATTTCCCTTTTGAAAATTGAGGACCATCCTGCTAGTATTTTCCCTTCATAATTATTACTCCCCAGGGCCCTAAATGCTTGCTGAGCTTTCCAAAGTACCTGTTCCAAAGTATCTGTTTTTGTCCTTTTCAATTACTCTCTCTGACTATGCATAAAATCGGTTAGAACAAATACCTCTACTTAAGCCCAGGTGTTACTACCCTACCTAACCTTTTTTCTTTGGTTTGTTTCTTGATTTTGAATTTCTTACCATGAGTTAGCTTGTATTCCCAGCACACACTGACTCTGCTGGCAGTCACACCTGACAGTCCTGACTAGTTATATGTGCAAAGGAGAGAACAAAGAATCCTTCCATGTCTCTGACATTCCTTAGCCTCAGAGGCACCTGAGATCACAGATTTACCCAAAATACACTACTGAAACCAATCTGTAGGATTCTAAGCATAAAAATAACTATTACTGTTGAGTATCAGATGCTGCCTTATGCTGTACTTTACATGTAGATATTGTATTTCCTCAAAAAGCGAAGTAGGTAGTTATTATTATGTCTACTTCGGAAGTACGGAAACTGGGGCTAGGGGATGTTAAGAAACTTGTCTGAGGTCTTCCTGGCTAGTAAACATTAAAATCAGGAGTTAACCTCCTTTCTAACACCAAAGTCCATGCTCCCTCCATAACCCGGCATCAAATGTTCCCAAAGCCTCCTGGTTCTCTCTTCGTGATGTGTAAAATCTGCAAGCATCATCACGGTAAAAAGTAAAAATTTTAAAAGCAACATAGCAAAAATCACATGTACAGGTTGTATGGTACACTGCTAATTAATGCTTAAAATATATAAAAGACTGAGAGCTAATACACCACAATATTAGCACTAGTTATCTTTTGGTCAGTTACTGGTAATGTGTATTTTTTTCTTATACTTCTCTTTATCTTACAAATTTTCTATAGTAAATATGGTACTTTAAAATATACTTATTTAAAATGCAAGAAATGTCACTATGTAAATGCAAATGGTATAATGGACTGGGTTTTCGAGAGTGCCTTACACATTTGTCATTTGTCATGTTCAGTTGACAATTATCATTGGGCTTCGCATGTCAGTGAACATTTTAATGTCCAAGGGAGGGCTTTTATATGCAAAAAGAACCACTTAGAGCTGTCTAAATATGCAATTTGTAACTGTAGTTAATTAAAAGACTGAATTTTTCTTAAACCTCTAAGTTCAACTTATAATTCTTGCTAGTTGATTTATGAATTAAATAATTTTATTAGAAATAAGTAAATCACTTTTACTTATTTCTTGATTAATTTTAACTAAGTTTAATGTATTAGATGATCTCATGTCATTATTAAAACCCATCCAAAAAACTTATTTCACTAAATTCCCTCAAACATTTTAACTTGCATATACAAATTTAATTTATTTTCTCAAACATATCACATTCATAATAAGGCCAGTTTACAAACTAAAGCAATCTTTATTAGTTCTTAAGCAGCTTTTAAAAATATAACAAATTGAATGTACAACTTTGTAAGCATTCAAACACTGTTAATAAGCTTAATTAATTCCATTCTCTAATGCATGTCAAATTTAAGTCACAAATATCAATCAGGCATTTCTAATTAAAACAACAAGACAAATAATTAGATTATCTGACACATCAGACATTCTCTAACATGCATTTCTTGGACATTTCAAAACTGCATTTAAGGAACATAAATTATCATTGTGACTTAAAATATATTCCGCATAAACTGACTGCTGCAAGATTAACACTTTCTCTAGATTTATTTCATTACCGCTACACTTATGTGTACAAAGTTCTGGGTCTGCAAAGTCATTTCTCCAAGTAAAGGTTGGAAATTACTATCTCCAGCAGCGCCAGATTCCTTGGGTAAAGATTGAAAACCACCACAGCTACAGATCTGGGTAACTGGTCTGAGTCTGGGGACTAGAATGTGAGATCAGATCTGTGCTTCTTTCCCCAATCCTGGATTGCCTGCCATGTCAACAGGGGAACTCAAAAGCATGCTTTTAGCTGTCATGTCGTTTTACACCCCCTAAAACATATTCCCTGGGAATATTTCAAATTTCACCTTTGCACAGATTTTTGTCAACTTTTTCTTGACTGATTTAAATAGATTGAATTCTGCACCACCCACATGGAATCCTGCTAATTGCCTTCAATTAGAGTTAATTGAGTTTTGTACCACCTTCATGTTTATAGCATCCTTTTTATATGTTACTCATTATCTAGCTCCTTGAGCACTATTTGATAGTCATTCTATTAACAACATAATAGGTTACTTGTAGATTAAATAGATATATGCAAAATGTTTATAACTTGCTTTAGATCTGTATTCCAGCACAGGAAAACCTCATTTCCTTGTTAATTTATTAAAATTATATTGAGGTTGCAGTTTAGGGGCAGCTAGTTCATCCAGCCACCAACGCCTAAGGCCAGCTATCACCCACCCAAATGAATCATCCGATAACAATCTTTCCCACATAAGCATGAAGTGTTACTCATAATGAATGTAGGAGTTTGTAAACCCACTGCAGCACACCTAATTAACCTAATTTTTATTATTTTAAGAAGTCTGAATTAGATGCATAATAGAAACTGTGGTCATCCCCCAAATTAGCATAACATTATTTAATTCACCGTTGGCTATTATGATAATTGAGACTGTTTCCAATTTTTATTTTATTTTATTTTTTGCGGTACACGTGCCTCTCACCCTTGTGGCCTCTCCCGTTGCGGAGCGCAAGCTCCGGACGCGCAGGCTCAGTGGCCATGGCTCACAGGCCCAGCCGCTCCCCGGCATGTGAGATCTTCCCAGACGGGGGCACGAACCTGTATCCCCTGCATTGGCAGGTGGACTCAACCACTGCGCCACCAGGGAAACCCTGTTTCCAATTTTTAGAATCATAAATAAAATCACACTGAACATGTATTTGATCATGAACGTAGTTTTATTCTGTGGGATTTTTTTCCTTAGAAATTTCCCATAGTGCTATTACTCAGTGAGCAGATGGGCTTAGTTTTGGATATTAATAGGCACTATATTTAGTGTTTTCCAAAAACTTTGTTTGATTACAATTGTGTCAGTATTGTATTTATTTGTTTTATTTGGCTGTCCTTGAATTTGGGCAAATTCATAGATATTAAGTGATACTATAATGTCACTTTGATTACTAGGGTCAATAGATTTTTTAAATATGTGTTAGCTATTTGCATTTTTACTTATGTGGTTTATCTGTTTATAGTCTTCGTTCTTTTACTACTAGGGCTTGATGTTTATCCTTGACGTTTATAATTCTTTATATATTATGATATTAACCTAGTGGTGCTCACATTTTCTAGAAACTGTTTTCCTATTCATTTTACTTTTATTATATTTTATACTTATATTAAAATGATTTGGTTTAATTTATGTGGCAATGAATCTAGCAATCTTTGAATAATGATTTTCTAGCTTTCTTTTAAGAAATAGAATCTAGTTTAAAATATATGTTTGCTCTATGAGGGCAAGGCCCATGCCTATTTTATTCAGAAGAATTTCCATCATCTAACAAACACACATCCTGGCACACAGTGGGTACCCATCAATTTTTCTTTTTTTTCTATCTGAAAATATACAGATTTTCCCAAAGTGTTTGGCAATTAGATAAATTTAGGAAACACTGAAAATTACAGTCTACTTTATGAGGTTGATAATGCATATTAGCATGTTAAAGGCTCTGAGTAGTCTTGTTATTTAAAAAAAACAAAAACAAAAACAAAAAACCTATTTAACTTTCTTTAACCCAAGAGAATACACCTTTATTTAACCATAGAATGTTCATTGAGTAGCATCACAGAACAAATGTACAATAAAATAGGCTTCAGAAATTATATGCTAATATCATAGAATATTCATTTACCTAATTTATTTATAAATAAAAATATTCAAGATAGATATTCACATAGAAAGCATGGCAATGGCTCTAGTGGGAAAAAAAGTTTAATAATATAGCTAAGGGTAGTATTAGAAAGAAAGTTCTATTCTTATTGTTTGAGGTATATTTTTACATATTTTCCCTCACAATTTGTATTGACTATTACCTTTGGTATATGATTCACAGATATTTATTTAAAACCACACCAATACCTACAAAAATACTATAATCAGATCAGTCAGATTATGAACAATTGAAACTGGGTATTTGCTTCTAAAAGTGTTAAATGGTAATATTTTTAATAGAAATCTTAAAATAAAAAAATTACAATAAACATTTTGATTTTTCTTTAGAAATATATTATGAATTAAATTTATAGCACTTTTCTAAGGTCAACACTTTTGAAGTAAAACATTTCTTTTCTTCAATGAATAATATACTAGCTAAATTACTAAATTCTTTTCTGTTTGAAATACATAATTTCTCTGTGCAGAATATCATGGTTATTGGCCTTCTGGCTTCTGCTATGAATGTTGAAAGGTGGAAGGAGTATCACTCTTACACAGACACACAAAAAGCTGAAAATCCTGAACAATCATAACTTTTCTCAGGACAACCACTTAGCGTGCACTCTAAGGGAAAGACAGGAAAATCCAAGAAGAGACAGGATGTGAGCATTGACTCACCTGAGGCAGAGCACAAAAGAAATATGTGGCTGCCTAGAGGGCAGACAGCAGAAGAAAGGAGAGTTACAATCCTGCAGCCTGTGGAACAAAAACCACATTCACAGAAATACAGACAAGATGAAACGGCAGAGGGCTATGTACCAGATGAAGGAACAAGATAAAACCCCAGGAAAACAACTAAATGAAGTGGAGATAAGCAACCTTCCAGAAAAAGAATTCAGAATAATGATAGTGAAGATGATCCAGGACCTCGGAAAAAGAATGGAGGCAAAGATCAAGAAGATGCAAGAAATGTTTAACAAAGACCTAGAAGAATTAAAGAACAAACAAACAGAGATGAACAATACAATAACTGAAATGAAAACTACACTAGAAGGAATCAATAGAAGAATAACTGCGCCAGAAGAACGGATAAGTGACCTGGACGACAGAATGGTGGAATTCACTGCTGCAGAACAGAATAAAGAAAAAAGAATGAAAAGAAATGAAGACAGCCTAAGAGACCTCTGGGACAACATTAAATGCAACAACATTCACATTATAAGGGTCCCAGAAGGAGAAGAGAGAGAGAAAGTACCCAAGAAAATATTTGAAGAGATTATAGTCGAAAACTTCCCTAACAAGGGAAAGGAAATAGCCACCCAAGTCCAGGTAGCGCAGAGAGTCCCATACAGGATAAACCCAAGGAGAAACACCGAGACACATAGTAATCAAATTGGTGAAAATTAAAAACAAAGAAAAATTATTGAAAACAACAAGGGAAAAATGACAAATAACATACAAGGGAACTCGCATAAGGTTAACAGCTGATTTCTCAGCAGAAACTCTACAAGCCAGAAGGGAGTGGCATGACATATGTAAAGTGATGAAAGGGAAGAACCTACAACCAAGATTACTGTACACGGCAAGGATCTCATTCAGATTAGATGGAGAAATCAAAAGCTTTACAGACAAGCAAAAGCTAAGAGAATTCAGCACCACCAAACCAGCTCTACAACAAATGCTAAAGGAACTTCTCTAATTGGGAAACACAAGAGAAGAAAAGGACGTACAAAAACAAACCCAAAACATTTAAGAAAATGGTCACAGGAACATACATATCGATAATCACCTTAAACGTGAATGGATTAAATGCTCCCACCGAAAGACACAGACTGGCTGAATGGATACAAAAACAAGATCCATATATATGTTGTCTACAAGAGACCAAATTCAGACCTAGGGGCACATACAGACTGAAAGTGAGGGAATGGAAAAAGATATTCCATGCAAATGGATATCAAAAGAAAGCTGGAGTAGCAATACTCATATCAGATAAAATAGACTTTAAAATAAAGAATGTTACAAGAGACAAGGAAGGACACTACATAAAGATCAAGGGATCAATCCAAGAAGAAGATATAACAATTATAAATATATATGCACCCAACATAGGAGCACCTCAATACATAAGGCAACTGCTAACAGCTATAAAAGAGTAAATCGACAGTAACACAATCATAGAGGGGGACTTTAACACCTCACTTACACCAATGGAGAGATCATCCAAAATGAAAATAAATAAGGAAACACAAGCTTTAAATGACACAATAGACCAGATAGATTTAATTAACATTTATAGGACATTCCAACCAAAAACAGAAGATTACACTTTCTTCTCCAGTGTGCACGGAACATTCTCCACGAGAGATCAGATCTTGGGTCAAAAATCAAGCCTCAGTAAATTTAAGAAAATTGAAATCATATCAAGCATGTTTTCTGACCACAACACTATGAGACTAGAAATCAATTACAGGGGAA
Organism: Kogia breviceps; assembly: GCF_026419965.1. Lineage (NCBI taxonomy): Eukaryota > Metazoa > Chordata > Mammalia > Artiodactyla > Physeteridae > Kogia > Kogia breviceps. The sequence continues at coordinate 74,002,794 of NC_081318.1, forward strand.
AAAACGTACAAAACACAAACATATGGAGGCTAAACAATATGTTACAAAATAACCAAGAGATCAATGAAGAAATAAAAGAGGAAATCAAAAAATACCTAGAGACAAATGACAATGAAAACACGATGATCCAAAACCTATGGGATGCAGCAAAAGCAGTTCTAAGAGGGAAGTTTACAGAAATACAATCCTACCTCAAGAAACAACAAACATCTCAAAGAAACAATCTAACCTTACAGCTGAAAGAACTAGAGAAAGAAGAACAAACACAACCCAAAGTTACTAAAAGGAAAGAAATGTTAAAGATCAGAGCAGAAATAAATGAAATAGAAACAAAGAAAACAATAGCAAAGATCAATAAAACTAAAAGCTGGTTCTTTGAGAAGATAAATAGAATTGATAAACCATTAGCCAGACTCATCAAGGAAAAAAGGGAGAAGACTCAAATCAATAGAATTAGAAATGAAAAAGGAGAAGTAACAACTGACACTGCAGAAATACAAAAGATCATGAGAGATTACTACAAGCAACTCTATGCCAATAAAATGTTCAACTGGGAAGAAATGAACAAATTCTTAGAAATGCACAACCTGCTGAGACTGAACCAGGAAGAAATAGAAAATATGAACAGACCAATCACAAGCACTGAAATTGAAACTGTGATTAAAAATCTTCCAACAAACAAAAGCCCAGGACCAGATGGCTTCACAGGCAAATTCTATCAAACATTTAGAGAAGAGCTAACACCTATCCTTCTCAAACTCTTCCAAAGGATAGCAGAGGGAGGAACACTCCCCAACTCATTCTATGAGGCCACCATCACCCTGATACCAAAACCAGACAAAGATGTCACAAAGAAAGAAAACTACAGGCCAATATCACTGATGAACATAGATGCAAAAATCCTCAACAAAATACTAGCAAACAGAATCCAACAGCACATTAAAAGGATCATACACCATGATCAAGTGGTGTTTATTTCAGGAATGCAAGGATTCTTCAATATACACAAATCAATATACGTGATATACCATATTAACAAATTGAAGGAGAAAAACCATATGATCATCTCAATAGATGCAGAGAAAGCTTTTGACAAAATTCAACACCCATTTATGATAAAAACCCTGCAGAAAGTAGGCATAGAGGGAACTTTGCTCAACATAATAAAGGCCATATATGACAAACCCACAGCCAACATCATCCTCAGTGGTGAAAAACTGAAACCATTTCCACTAAGATGAGGAAAAAGACAAGGTTGCCCATCTCACCACTATTATTCAACATAGTTTTGGGAGTTTTAGCCGCAGCAATCAGAGAAGAAAAAGAAATAAAAAGAATCCAAATAGGAAAAGAAGAAGTATAGCTGTCACTCTTTGCAGATGACATGTTACTATACATACAGAAGCCTAAAGATGCTACCGGAAAACTACTAGAGCTAATCAATGAATTTGGTAAAGTAGCAGGATACAAAATTAATGCACAGAAATCTCTTGCATTCCTATACACTAATGATGAAAAATCTGAAAGTGAAATTAAGAAAACATTCCCATTTACCATTGCAAGAAAAAGAAAAAAATATCTAGGAATAAACCTACCCAAGGAGACAAAAGACCTGTATGCAGAAAATTATAAGACACTGATTAAAGAAATTAAAGATGATACAAATAGATGGAGAGATACACCATGTTCTTGGATTGGAAGAATCAACATTGTGAAAATGACTCTACTACCCAAAGCAATCTACAGATTCACTGCAATCCCTATCATACTACCACAGGCATTTTTCACAGAACTAGAACAAAAAATTTCACAAATTGTATGGAAACACAAAAGACCCCGAATAGCCAAAGCAATCTTGAGAACGAAAACGGAGCTGGAGGAATATCAGGCTCCCTGACTTCAGACACTACTACAAAGTTACAGTAATCAAGACAGTATGGTACTGGCACAAAAACAGAAATATAGATCAATGGAACAGGATAGAAAGCCCAGAGATAAACCCACACACATATGGTCACCTTATCTTTGATAAAGGAGGCAAGAATATACAGTGGAGAAAAGACAGCCTCTTCAATAAGTGGTGCTAGGAAAACTGGACAGCTACATGTAAAAGTATGAAATTAGAACACTCCCTAACACCATACACAAAAATAAACTCAAAGTGGATTAAAGAGCTACATGTAAGGCCAGACACTGTCAAACTCTTAGAGGAAAACTTAGGCAGAACACTCCATGACATAAATCACAGCAAGATCCTTTTTGACCCACCTCCTAGAGAAATGGAAATAAAAACAAAAATAAACAAATGGGACCTAATGAAACTTAAAAGCTTTTGCACAGCAAAGGATACCATAAACAAGACCAAAAGACAACCCTCAGAATGGGAGAAAATAGTTGCAAATGAAGCAACTGACAAAGGATTAATCTCCAAAATTTACAAGCAGCTCATGCAGCTCAACAACAACAACAAAAAAAAACCAAACAACTCAATCCAAAAATGGGCAGAAGAACTAAATAGACATTTCTCCAAAGAAGATATACAGATTGCCAACAAACACATGAAAGAATGCTCAACATCATTAATCATTAGAGAAATGCAAATCAAAACTACAATGAGAAAGCATCTCACACCAGTCAGATTGGCCATCATCGAAAACTCTAGAAACAATAAATGCTGGAGAGGGTGTGGAGAAAAGGAAACCCTCTTGCACTGCTGGTGTGGATGTAAATTGATACAGCCACTATGGAGAACAGTATGGAGGTTCCTCAAAAAACTAAAAATAGAAGTACCATAGGACCCAGCAATCCCACTACTGGGCATATACCCTAAGAAAACCATAATTCAAAAAGTGTCATGTACCACAATGTTCACTGTAGCTCTATTTACAGTAGCCAGGACATGGAACCAACCTAAGTGTCCATCGACAGATGAATGGATAAAGAAGATGTGGCACATAGATACAATGGAATATTACTCAGCCATAAAAAGAAATGTAATTGAGTTATTTGTAGTGAGGTGGATGGACCTAGAGTCTGTCATACAGAGTGAAGTAAGTCAGAAAGAGAAAAACAAACACCGTATGCTAACACATAGATATGGAATCTAAGAAAAAAAAAACAAAACAAAACGTCATGAAGAACGTAGGGGTAAGATGGGAATAAAGACCCAGACCTACTAGAGAATGGACTTGAGGATATGGGGAGGGGGAAGGGTAAGCTGTGACCAAGTGAGAGAGTGGCATGGACATATATACACTACCAAACGTAAAAGAGATAGCTAGTGGGAAGCAGCCGCATAGCACAGGGAGATCAGCTCGGTGCTTTGTGACCAGTTAGTGGGGTGGGATATGGAGGGTGGGAGGGTGGGAGATGCAAGAGGGAAGAGATATGGGAACATATGTATATGTATAACTGGTTCACATTGTTATAAAGCAGAAACTAACACACCATTGTAAAGCAATTATACTCCAATAAAGATGTTAAAAAAAAGGGGGGATTTTATATGGCACATACAACAAAGTGTAGGAAACTTGGGGGCCTTCCTGAAATTTTGTCTACCACAACACCTTAAACTGTTCAGTTTACCTTCAATTAATTATATAACGTAAACTCTAGAGTAAGAACCTTGCACCAGTAACTTATTTGTATTATTGTATCTTTGGTGTATGCATTTCAGTATTGCATATATTATAAAGCCAACTGTGACGGTATTACTGTTGCTTAAACCTGTCGATTATATTTTAAAGATATTTAAACAAAAAGAACAATAATTGGTTTATATGTTCCCCCAACACACACAAAAAAATTGTACATTCAGGGGACCAGATAATTTACATCACCTCCATGCTTTGGAATGCGATGCAGCTGTGGAGGAGATTGAAGCAGAGCTAAATAAACACACAGGGAGATGTGCAGGATGTATAACTGAATGAGAGAAACCATTTGGGAAGCAGAGTATGTACACACACACATGCACACATGCATGCACCATGTACACACACACACCACGCACATCTAGAGCACATAGAAAAAAGTCGGGAAGAACACACACCAGATTTTTAACAGTGAACACATTTTAAGAGTCAGGTTTTGGGGTAGGGATAGCAATCTCTCATTTTTTATTTTATATACTTCTGTATTTTTTTAATGACCATATTATTACTTGTATAAATTTGTATTTTTAAAATGTAAAAAATTTTTTCATTATATACTTGTATTTGTGATCATGGAATTGTGGCTATGTAAAAAAAAAAAAAAGAAATATGACTGCCATATAAGTGGGTAAAAAGAATTCATATCCAATTTTTAACAAAATACTGGAGTCTGAGCATTGGCTACCATGTTATCATAAAACCCATGGAAACAGCAGATAGAGGGAAATCCACACCCATTTCATAGGCTCTTCTTCACAAATCTTCCTTTGATGCTCATGAGAAAGGTTAGAGCCATGGCAGGAAACCAGTGAAAGCTTCACTTTTGATGCAGATATAGAGGAGGGGACTGATCACCCCTGCCAGAAGGTCAGGAAGCCCTGCTAAGACTCTGCTTTTCTACTGACAGAAGTCTTAAGCTAAAGGGATTAGAAAACCCCAAGCCAAATAAATAATAAATCAATAAATTGAAACAAAACAAACACACACACACACCCCTAGAAACTTCACATTAAAACTTCTAAAAACCAGAGGTAAAGGAAATCCCGAAGGAAGCCAGAGAAAAAAGACACATTACATACTCTTAGTCAATTTGGCCTCCTATAATAGAATACCATAGACTGAGTAACTTAAACATTTATATCTCAAAAGTTCTGGAGGCAGATCTGGTGTCTGGTGAGATCCCACTTCCTACTTTGCAACTGGCTGTCTTCTTGTTGTATCCTCATGTGGCAGAGACAGTGAGGGCAAGCTCTCGTGTCTCTTATAAGAGCACCATTCCCATTCATGAGGGCTCCTCACTCATGACCTAATTCCCTCCCAAAGGCCCCCACTTCCTAATACTGCTATATGGGGGATTAAGATTTCAATATATAAACTGGCGGCAGGACACATTCTGTCCATAACTCATGCAGAGGAAAAAAGATAAAAATTACAGCAGACATGTCTTCTTTATCTTTGGCTAATATGCAAACCAAAGGACCAGAAAACAACAACAGCAAGAACAACAAAAAAACCTGGTAGCCTAGTTTCTATGCCCAGAAAAAAAAAATTATCTTTCAAGAATGAAGGATGAGCATTCTTTTTTAGAACATTCAATACCAACAGATCTGTATTATGGGAAATGTTCCAGAAGATTATTAAGGCAGAAAGAATATGAGATTAGACAGAAATGTGGATCTACTTAAAGAAAGAAAGATCTCCTGGAACAATTAAAGGTAAACATAAAAAGTTACATTTTTCTTATTTTTGATCACTCTAAAAGATCATCATAAAGAAAAATGGTAGCAACAATATATTTGGAGTTTATAGCATATATGAAAGTAAAATGACAATAGTATCACAAAAGATGGGAGGAAGATGTGGGAGCTTACGGTTGCAAAGTTCTTATATCACACACAAAGCAGTATAATATTTTTTGAAAGTAGATTGTCATTAATTAAAGGCATATGTTATAAATTCTAGGAAGAATAAGAAATAGTTTAAGGATCTATAAATAAGTCAAGAGTGGAGATAAAAATGGAATATAAAAAATATTCTACTAATCTAAACACAGGGAAAAAAAAGGAAACAAAAAAATGCATGGAACAAATAGAGAACAATTAGCAAGATAGTAGATTTTAACTTAATCATATCAGTACTTTACAAGTAAATAGTCTAAATATAGTGGAGGACAGAGTTTGTAGGTTAGACAAAATAGCAACACCCAATGCTGTCTTTCTGTAAGGAACTTGTTTTTGTTGTTGTTGTTTGTTTGTTTTTAGGAACTTGTTTTAACTATAAAGACATCTAGTTTAAAGATATACTATTCAAATACTAATCAAAATACTCCCATTTTTAAACAAATTTCAACACCCTGGAGGTAAACAGTATTTAGTATTGGTTGATCCTTTGGGGAATATAGCCTGATTTATGTTTATTAAATCAAGAAGTAAAAAATTTTCCCTAAACCTGTGGCTTTCTTTCCAAAGTTATTGTCAAGAGATGCCTGCTAGCACTTCAAAAGAGAACCAAGGCTAATAATAACTCAGCAGTTTTCTAATGAAATTTGGGTCCACATTTAGCTCTGGACTCAATCACTTTTCTTTCATCAAAATAGGAATAAATGACCTTTCTTGTGTTAATGTTAATTCAAACACTTATTAACAAGACCTCACAAAACAGAGTGTATTAGACACATATTGTTAAGTTTCTATGTGCCTCTTCTGCTTGTGCAATTTTGCTTCCAGATTACACTGTGTATGTTATCATCTTTCTACCTCTCCTCTTTCTTGTGGAATTGAAGCTTTCTAATGGATGATCTACTTGTCACTCTACAAGCTTTCTTCTGTTTTTTTTTTTAAATCGTTTATGTTTCACCTTTTCAGGGATCAATAACATAAAGACAATTTTTAAAACATTTTGATTCTGTCATATCAAGGTATTGCCTATAAAATAATTCATCTGATGACCCTTTCTAAAATATAAAAGCCAAGCTGTCTCTCTTTTGGGGAAGTCTCTTGCCACAAGAAATGCCAACTTATTTTTATTATCTTCTGCCCTAAAAACTATGTATTAGACTGTCTAAAATTTAGATTTGAAGGCTGATAACACCTCAGGATAAGTAAATGATGTTATGCAACAAAGAAGAGTTTGGTGCCTCCAATTTCTATTTACTAACTTACATTGTAACAAATAGAAATCTTTGTCTTAATAAAGGCCCTGAAAATGGGAATCCTAGGGTTAGGAGAAAATATTACAAATCTAGTTAATCTCCTTATTTAATTGCCTTTTCTTAAAATCATTAAATACTGAAAGTTAAGTTTTAAAAAGGGGCACACAAATATAAACCAACTGATTTCTGTCTTTCCATAATTTCAAAATGTAACTGAACTAACAAAATCAAAAAGTGAAGAAGATGAATTGGATTAAGAACTGCTTAGATATTATAAAAGTTATGTAGAGTGTGGGCTAAAAATAGCTACTCAATGAACTAATTGATATTCTGAACTCATTAGTTGAAGTTATTGCCAGGGATTTTAACTGGAGTGGATTCTTCTGCTTATGGAAGGAAGCCTTGTCAGATGACCAGCTCAGTGGCGAGCAAACTGGTAACAAGATATGAGACCTTTCATTTTTGAGACTGATTTGTGTCTTGAACACTATTAGTGTATGGACAGTTGCCATCTAAGTATTGTGCAGTTGCTTATGGGAAATAAATCATCATAGTTTAGTTTCTAATAGAAATATTTCCCATACTTCATAAATTGCCACCACAATTAATGCCCTTGTTAAAGCATCAGTAAATTGAATCCACCTGAGACTGGTGTAGGAGGCTGTTCCCTTTAGGGCTGATACATTTCAAGTTGCTGTTTTTGTTATTTTTACAGAGACAGAGACAGAATTTCATCCCCATTAAAAAATAAGTTCATATCAAGGACTTTGTGGGCTACTGTTGTTTATCCTGCAGTACTGTCATTCACATTTCTTTCTGAGGAAAAAATTAGCACTGATTGTGTCTTACTATATGTTTGTTAGGGATGTTATATAACCTTTATCATAAAATTTGAAAGAATGGTATAGATACTTATCTGTAAAAGTTATTAATTTAAATACCATGTTGTCTAAAAATTGAAGGATAGATTGAGTGACCTTAAGTCTTTCAACAAAAATTTCATGGCTTAATTAAACACCTACATACATTTGGTCCCTCTGTCAGTTCAGATGTAGAGGAAAAAGTATAAACAATGCGTAATTGAATGAATAAGTGGTATTTTCAGTCATATTCATAGTTTCCATATCTGTCATATCTACAGTCTTTCATACTAGGGCAATAATCTTAAAGAGACACTTTACCTTGCAAGCACGTATTGTATGTTTGGGAACTAATCTTACCCAAAGGGATGGACCTATTGTTTCCAAATTATTTTGAGACATTAGATTTCATGCTAGGATCTGTATATTGGGTTCTTTTGAAAGCCCAGATCACCTAGAATTAACTAGAAGAAGTTATTAGAATATTTTAAGTTATAGTATTATATTAATCCTGAAATCTCGGGTTTAGACTTGTTACTCACTTGGAACTCTTATCAACTTAGCTTCTTGAACTTTTGAAATCCAGTAGTTTTAGATAACAGTCTCGCTGTAGCCATTATCCTGAGTTTTCTGTTAATCTTTTCTTTATAGTTTTTTGTACATATTTTTCACTAAACTGTATGTTTTTTAGATTTTTCATGTATTCTTCTACAACTTGCTTTTTTGATTGAACATTTTCTTTTTAGATTCATTCATGACAATTCATGTCACTGTAGTTCAGTTCTTTTCACTGCCATTTAGTAAGCATTTCATTCTATGAATATTCTCAATATATCCATTCTGTTGTTAAAGAATATTTGAGATATTTCTAAATTTTGGTCCCTGGAAACACATACTATTATGAATGCTGTATATGTGTAAGAGATTAAGGATTAGGAAGGGAATTGCTGGTAATGTATACTGTTTGCCAGAATGATTCATCTCTCTCAACTGCAGTGTATGAGAGTTCCCATTACTATCACATGCAACACTCCATATGGACAGGTCTTTAATTCTCACCAGTCTGCTTTGTGTAAAACTGTATCTTAGAATTTTATTGGCCATTTTCCTGATTTCTTATAAAATTGAGCATATTTTCCTGAAAACAAATTTATTTAAAGTGTTATGATCGAGTTATATGGAGAATTATTTATGGAGGGAGGTGTCTACCTGAAATATGGTGGAAGTAGGGGAATCTCAGGGAAGGCTGTTTGGATGAGGTGTCGGTTTTAAACTGTATCTTGTATGATGAAGTCAGCCAAGTAAAAGCAGATTGGGGAGAAAGGCAGGAGGGTGCTGGAGGGAATAGTGTGTGCAAAAGCTGTGATGACATTGAATATCAAGATACACAGATGTCAAAAGTTGATTATGTTAGTGTTGAGAAAGTGACAGGGAAGAGGACCAAGGCCAGATCATGATAAAAATTGCATGTGGTGCTATGGACTTTGATGTTTTTCCTGAAAACAATGTGGACCTTTTGAAGAACTTTAGTAGAGCTAAGATATAATAATCTTTGCATTTTTATAAAGATTGCCTTGTAATCAAAATTGAATATAAATTGGAGAAGAACAAGAGAGGTAGCCCAATATGGAAGGGAATACAGTAAGACAGGCGGGAAATTACAAAATCCTAAAGAAAAGCAGTATCAGTAGGATTGAGAGAAAAAGTCAGGTTCAATATATTTTGAGGATAGAACTGACAAAGTCTGGCAGCTGATTGTAAGTGAAGCATGAAGGAAAGGGAAGAATTTCTCAAGTTATTCTCAATTTTCTGAATAGTTGCCAAAAACAAATTGGTTGAGCATGTTTAGGACGTTGAAAATTTTGATGCAATTTTGAGATTCCTTCACATATCAACATCCAAAAAGAGATATACAGAAAGATACACTGTCTTAATCAAGGGAGAGATTGAAATGCATATTTGGAAATTATGGCTCATGAGTGGAATTGGAAACCATGGGTCAGATTTTTATCTAGAACAGTGGTTTTTAAAGTGTAATCCTGGTACCTCTGTTTGACCTACAGTGGTTTGCAGTGAGTCTGTCCATATGAAAGGACAAACAGAAGAAAACTCTATTCACATGCATCTCACAAAATTGAGGTATAAGATTAATTATTTAAAATATTCATTTATGATCCTACATATAGAAAACCCTAAAGACTCCACACACAAACTGCTAGAACTGGTCAACAAATTCAGCAAGATAGCAGGATACAAGATACAGGATACAGAAATCAGTTGCATTTCTTTATGCTAACAGTGAAATATCGGGGGGGATGTAAAAAACAGTACCTTTTAAAATTGCATCCCCCAAAATAAAATACTTAGGTATAAACCTGACCAAGGAGGTGAAAGACTTACACACTGAGAACTATAAGACTTTAATAAATTGAAGATAATTCAAAGAAATGGAAAGATATCCTGTGCTCTTGGATTGGAAGAATTAATACTGTTAAAATGGCCATACTACCCAAAGTAATCTACAGATTTAATGTGATCCTTATCAAATTACCCAGGTCATTTTTCACAGAACTAGAACAAATAATCATAAAATTTATATGGAACCATAAAAGACCCAGAATTGCCAAAGCAATCCTGATGAAAAAGAACAAAGCAGGAGGCATAACCCTCCCAGACTTCAGACAGTACTACAAATCTACAGTAATCAAAATGGTGTGGTATTGGCACAAAAACAGTCATATGGATCAATGGAACAGAATAGAGAGAACAGATATAAACCCACACACCTATGGTTGATTACTCTTTGACAAAGGAGGCACGAACATATTAGTACAATGGGAAAAAGACAGTCTCTTCAGCAAGTGGTGTTGGGAAAGTTGGACAGCAGCATGTAAATCAATGAAGTTAGAACATACCCTCTCACCATACAGAAAAAATAAACTCAAAATGGATTAAAGACTTAAACATAAAACATGACACCATACAACTCCTAAAAGAGATCACAGGCAAAACATTCTCTGACATAAACCATACCAATGTTTTTTTAGGTTGTTCTCCCAAGGCAACAGAAATAAAAACAAAAATAAACAAATGGAACCTAATCAAACTTACAAGCTTTTGCACAGCAAAGGAAACCATAAATAAAATGAAAAGACAGCTTACAGAATGGGAGAAAATATTTACAAATGATGCAACAAACAAGGGCTTAATTTCCAAAATATACAGACAGCTCAGACAGCTCAATAATGAAAAAACAAATAACCCAATCAGAAAATGGGCAGAAGACCTAAATAGACATTTCTCCAAAGAAGACATACACATGGCCAATAGGCACATGAAAAGCTGCTCAACATCACTAATTATTAGAGAAATGCAAATTAAAACTACAATGAGGTACCACCTCACACCAGTCAGAATGGCCATCATTAATAAGTCTACAAACAGCAAATGCTGGAGAGGGTGTGGAGAAAAGGGAAACCTCATACATTGTTGGTGGGAATGTAAATTGGTGCAGCCACTATGGAAAACAGTATGGAGGTTCCTCAGAAAGCTAAAAATAGAATTACCTTATGATCTAGCAGTCCCACTCCTGGGCATATATCCAGACAAAACTCTAATTCAAAAAGATACCTGGACCCCTATGTTCATAGCAGCACTATTCACAATAGCCAAGACATGGAAACAACGTAAATGTCCAGAGACAGATGAATGGATAAAGAAGATGTGGTACATATATACAATGGAGTACTACTCAGTCATAAAAAAGAACAAAATAATGCCATTTGCAGCAACATGGATGCAACTAGAGGTTAGCATACTAAGTGATGTAAGTCAGAAAGAGAAGGACAAATACCATATGATATCACTTATATGTGGACTCTAAAATATGACACAAATGAACCTATCTGCAAAACAGAAACAGACTCATCAACATAGAGAAAAGACTTGTGGTTGCCAAGGGGGAGGGGGTTAGGGGATGAATGGAGTGGGAGGTTGGGGTTAGCAGACATAAGCTATTATATATGGAATGGATAAACAACAAGGTCCTACTGCGTAGCACAGGGAACTATATTCAGTGTCCTCTGATAAACTGTAATGGAAAAGAGTATTAAAAAAAAATGTGTATATATGTATAACTGAATCACTTTTCTGTACAGCAGAAATTAATACAACATTGGAAATCAACTACAATAAAAAATGTTTAAACACTGAACATTATTCTCACAGAAATTCTATTACATGTTTAATAACTGCTGCTTTTGCATATTTTATAAAAACTGCATTAGTGAGTTTATCTCTGAAAATATTTTCATGTTATTTTAAAAATATCTATTATTTTGCATTTTAATCAGTACCATGGTGCTTTATCCCCATCTCAAAAATAATCTAATAGTGCCTCATTGAAGCATAAAAGTAAGATCGCAATAGCAACAAATCCAACAACTCAGAATAATTTAATAAAGAAAGATAAATAACATAGCCCTCCAGTGAAATCTAAATATGAGTCTTTCTGGGCAAAGGAAAATGAATATAGAGTGGAGTGGTTTCACATAAGGAGCTGAAAAAGAAAAGTGAATGTGCGAAATGCCATTATGGATAACTGAATGTTGCATTTTATTGTACAGGCATTCCATTTACCTCATCCTCTATAATGAAGCTTTGACAAAAAATAACATGAATTCCTTTATACTTTTGCTTCATTTTCTAAAGAAAGTACAGTTTTCCTCAAGTAAGCCAATTTAGTTTTTCCAGAACAATTGAATATTTTCCAATATAAAACTGATAAATTGTATCACTTAAACCCAAACTAACAAGACATCCTTCAACATGGCAGACTTCACAGCAAAAACAAGCACAAGTCATACTGTTGCTAACAGGCTAGTAAAACTAGCCACAAAAATTAATAATATACATTTTGCTCAGCAACAAAGCAAGTTTCATCAGAAATCTTTGCCACATGACAATAATGGATGTTGTCTAACATAAATAGCATATTTTTTTATTGAGGTATAGTTGATTTATAGTATTATATGAGTTTCAGGTTTGCAATTTAGTGATTCAAAATTTTTATAGATTTTACTGCATTATTTTAAACATTATTTTAAAATATTGGCTATATTCCCTGTGTTGTATACCTTACATTTGTAGCTTATTTATTTTATACATAATAGTTTGTGCCTCTTAATTCCCTACCCTAATCTTACATTTCCACCCTTCCCTCTCCCCACCAGTAACCACTACTTTGTTCTGTGAGACTGTTACTATTTTGTTACGTTTATTCATTTGTTTAATTTTTTTTTTAGATTCCACATATAAGTGATAACATACAGTATTTGTCTTTCTCTGTCTGAATTACTTCAGTAAGCATAATAACCACCTGGTCCATCTGTATTGTTGCAAATGGCAAAATTTCATTAATTTTTTATTGCTGAGTAGTACTCTAATGTGTGTATGTATGTATGTGTATATACATATATATATATATATATATATATATATATATATATATATATATATATATACCACTTCTTTATCAATTCATCTGTTGAAGTACAGTTAGGTTACTTCCATATCTTGGCAATTATAAATAATGCTGCTATGAACATTGGGGTGCATGTATCTTTTCAAATTAGTGTTTTCATTTTCTTCGACTATATAACCAGGAGAGAAATTGCTATATCATATGGTAATTCTATTTTTAGCTTTTTGAGAAAACTCAATACTGTTTTTCACAGTGGCTGTACTAGTTTCCATGCTCAGAACAGGGTACAAGGGTTCCCCTTTTTCCACATCCTCACCAATATTTATTATTTGTGGACTCTTTGATGATAACCATACTGTCAGATGTGAGGAATATCTCATTGTGGTTTTGATTTCCATTTCTCTGATTATTAACCATGTTGAGCATTTTTTTCATGTGCCTTTTGGCCATCTCTGTGTATTATTTGGAAAAATGTCTATTCAGGACTTCTGCCAATTTTTTTCATTGGGTTCCTTGTTCTTTTGATGTTGAGTTGTATGAGCTGTTTATATATGTTAGATATTAACCCCTTATTAGTCATATCATTTGCCAATATTTACTTTTTTTTTTTTTTTTTTTTTTTTTGCGGTACGCGGGCCTCTCACTGTTGCGGCCTCTCCTGTTGTGGAGCACAGGCTCCGGACGCGCAGGCTCAGCAGCCATGGCTCATGGGCCCAGCCGCTCCGCGGCATGTGGGATCTTCCTGGACCAGGGCATGAACCCACATCCCCTGCATTGGCAGGCAGATTCTCAACCACTGCGCCACCAGGGAAGCCTGCCAATATTTACTCTTATTTCATGGGCTGTCTTTTCATTTTGTCAGTGGTTTCCTTTACTGTGCAAAAGCTTTTAAATTTAAATAGGTCCCATTTGTTTATTTTTCTTTTGTTTTCTTTGCCTTAGGAGACAGATTCAAAAAATATACTGCTATAATATATGTTGAAGAGTGTTCACCCTATGTTTTCTTCTAGGAGTTTATGGTTTCTGGTCTTATATTTAGGTCTTTAATCCATTTTGAGTTTATTTTTGTGAATGGTGTGAGAAAATGTTCTAATTTCATTCTTTTGTCCAGTTTTTCCAGCATTACTTATTGAAGAGACTGTCTTTTGCACACTGTATATTCTTGCCTCCTCTGTTGTAGATTAATAGACCATAAGTGTGTAGGTTTATTTCTGGGCTCTCTATTCTGCTCCATTTATCTGTTTCTGTTTTTGTGCCAGTACCATACTGTTTTGATGACTGTAGTTTTGTAGTACAGTCTGAAGTCAGGGAGCCTGATTCTTCCAGCTCTGTTCTTCTTTCTCAAGATTGTTTTGGCTATTCAGGGTCTTTTGTGTTTCCATACAAATTTTTTAATTATTTGTTCTAGTTCTGAGAAAAATGCCATTGGTATTTTGATAAGGATTGCATTGGATCTGTAGATTGCCCTGAGTAGTATAGTCATTTTAACAATATTAAAATGAACATGAACATATCATACTTCAGTCCTTGAACACAGCATATTTTCCCATCTATGTTGTCTTCAATTTTTTTCAGCAGTGTCTTACAGTTTTCCAAGTACAGGTCTTTTACCTCCTTAGTTAGATTTATTCCTAGGGATTTTGTTCTTTTTGATGTGATTGTAAATTAGGTCATTTCCTTAATTTCTCTTTCCGATAGCTTGTTGTTAGTGTATAGATATGCAACCAATTTCTCTATATTAATTTTGTATCTTGCAAGTTTACCAAATTCATTTATGAGCTGTCATAGATTTTTGGTGGCATCTTTAGGGTTTTCTATGTACAGTGTCATGTCATCTGGAAACAGTGACAGTTTTACTTCTTCCTTTCCAATTTGGATTCCTTTTATTTCTTTTTCTTGTATGATTACTATGGCTAAGACTTCCAGTGCTATGTTGAATAAAAGTGGTAAGAGTGGGCATCCTTATCTTACATGTTAGAGGAAATGTTTTCAGATTTTCACCGCTGAGTATGGTGTTAGCTGTGGGTTTGTCATATAGGGCCTTTATTATGTTGAGGTGTGTTCCTTCTATACCCACTTAGTGGAGAGTTTTGGAATGGATGTTGAATTTTGTCAAACCCTTTTTCCACATCTATTGAGATGGTCATACGGTTTTTATTCTTCAATTTGTTAATGTAGTGCATCACATTGATTGATTTGTTGTTATTGAACCATCCTTGCATCCCTGGGATAAATCCCACTTGATCATGGTGTATGATCCTTTTAATGTATTGTTGGATTAAATTTGCTAATATTTTGTTGAGAGTTTTACAATCTATGTTCCTGTGATGTTGACCTGTAACATCTTTTTTGTGTGTGTGATATTTTTGCCTGGTTTTGGTATGAGGGTGATGCTGGCCTTTTAGAATGAGTTTGGAAGCAGTCCTACCTCTGCAAATTTTGGAGTAGTTTGAGAAGGATAGTGTTAATTCTCTAAATGTTGGGGAGAATTCACCTGTGAAGTCATCTGGTCCTGGACTTTTGTTTGTAGGGATTTTTTTTTTATTACTAATTTGATTTCATTACTGATAATTCGTCTGTTCATACTTTCTTTCTTCCTGATTCAGTCTTGGGATATTGCATTTCTAAGAATTTTTCTTTTTCTTCTAGGTCATCCATTTTACTTGCATTTATTTGTTCATAGTAGTCTCTTATGGTATTTTGTATTTCTGTGATGCTCGTTGTAACTCCTTTTTCATTTCTGATTGTTTTGATTTGGATCCTCTTTCATTTTTCTTGATCAGTCTGACTAAAGGTTTATCAATTTTGTTTATCTTTTCAAAGAACAAGCTTTTAGTTTTATTGATTTTTAAAATTATTTTTTAGTCTGTATTTCAATTGTTTCTGCTCTGATCTTTATAATTTCTTTCCTTCTACTAACTTTGTGTTTTGTTTGTTCTTATTTTTCTCATTCCTTTAGGTGTAAGGTTAAGTTGTTTGTTTGTGGGTTTTCTTGAGATTTTTCTTGCTTCCTGACATAGGCACGTGTTGCGATAAACATCATTCTTAGAACTGCTTTTGCTATGTCCCAAAGATTTGGGGTCATTATATTTTCATTTTCATTTGTCTCCAGTTTTTTTTTTTTTTTTTTAATTTCTTCCTTGATTTCATCAGTGACACATTGGTTGTTTAGTAGCATTTTGTTTAGCCTCCATGTGTTTCTGTTTTTTACATTTGTTTCCTGTGATTTACTTCTAATCTCATAGTGCTGTGGTTGGAGAAGATGCTTGATATGACTTCAGTTTTCTTAAATTTACTGAGGCTTGTTCTTTTGGCCTAGCATGTGATCTGTCCTGGAAAATGTTCCATGTGCACTTGAATGTGTATTCTGCTGCTTTGGAGTGGAATGTTCTGTATGTATCTATTAAGTCCATCTGCTCTACTGTGTCCTTTAAGGCCAGGGTTTCTTTATTGATTTTCTGTCTGAATGATCTGTCCGTTGATGCAAGTGGGATGTTAAAGTCTGCTACTATTATTGTGTTACTGTCAGTCTCTCCCATTATGTCCATTAATATTTCCTTTGTACATTTAGGTGCATCTTTGTTGGGTGCATATGTATTTACAATTGATATATCTTCTTCTTAGATTGATCCCTTGATCATTATGTAATGTCCTTCTTTGTCTCTTGTTACAGTCTTTGTTTTAAAGTCTCTTTTGTCTGGTATAATTATAGCTACCCCAGCTTTCTTTTGATTTCCATTTGCATGAAATACCTTTTCCATCACCTCACTTTCAGTCTGTGTGTGTCTTTAGATCTGAAGTAAACATCTTATAGGCAGCATATACAGCATAAAATTTTGAAGAGCATTATAATTTGGTGAAGTAGCCAGGTACAGAATACAAAGTATTTAACTGATAAAGCAGACACAACCCATCAGAACAGATGCCAGCTATAAGCAAGTGATACAGAACTACTGATGTGTGTTTGCTTGCATCCTAGCAGATATTTTACTTTTCTGCTGTATAGAGTA
The DNA here is from genome assembly GCF_026419965.1 of Kogia breviceps. Classification (NCBI taxonomy): domain Eukaryota; kingdom Metazoa; phylum Chordata; class Mammalia; order Artiodactyla; family Physeteridae; genus Kogia; species Kogia breviceps. Next base: position 74,019,950 of record NC_081318.1, read on the forward strand.
TGAATCATTTCTTGATAATTGCCTGATACATCTATGGAGGAAATGTGCTTGACAGTTTTTTGTTGCTTTTTATCATTAAGTGCCTTGGCATTCTGTTTAGAATTTTTGTCCCAGGATTAGTCTGGACACTGTTTTCCTTAACAGGCCTAATTAATCAATAGATAGGTTAAAAATTCAGAACTTTACAAGGTAGACATCATCAGAAGTGTTTTCAAAGTTACCTTTTATCTACTCAAAACAATTTTAAGTCATTAATCAGTTTTTACCCACCCTGGTTTCTCAGCTGTCTGCTCTAATTTCCCTTGATTTGAATCATTTATGTTTCCATTAATAGAGTTGCTTTTTCTCAGAAGGAAAAAAACAGAAAGTAGTTTGTGTCAAGCTTCATGGACTTAATTAGATATTCTTCACCAAATTTAGTAACTTACCTCCCTCTTTTATTTATATCTGAGGTGACTGAAAGAGATGACAACCAATTACAACCATTACAACTTTTATTTCTTATTCGGGGCACTAGGAGACAGTTCCCCTATGTTCTTTAACAGAAATATTACAAAACAGTTAGTATGAAAAATTTTTCATGATATGGAAAAAGATATATAGCCTGAGGAACACCTCATACATTTATTCCATCCTCATTATGTATGTAACATACATAAATGATGTCTTAGCAAGGAAATGACTCAGCTCTATGATTCCACCTTTTCCTTCTTGGGTTTGTCATATTCATCTTCTTGCAGAAGAAATGAGGATCAGTCAATGGCAAATGGTCATTACAAGGCAGAGTTACCAAAATATCCCCTGGCTCACCATGCTAATGGAAAAGAGAGCTTTGTTTTGTTTTATTTTAATTATTTATTTGAAAACCATGATATGGACTGGAAAGTGTTTGATAGGCACCCATGACATGTACAACAAGAAAGGATATCAGTACATAAATAAAAGGTTCACCCAAGTGCCAATCCCTAGGCTGCTTTCTCAGTAAAGAAGAGCAGGAAGGTATGTCTCCAGATCTGAATTCATAGTTAAGGAAAATAATGAAAATTGTGAATGGGATCAAAGTTTAGCCTGTTTTCAGCATGCTGAGCAAAGAGATAGATAGCAATTTCAAGGCTCTGCTTTTTTACATTTGAGTACACTGGCTTTTGAGAGGACATGAGAGATGAGATAATAACCTTTCCTCGTGACTTGACAAAACAAGTAAAGCCCATTTCTGTGATTTTAAAGGTTTTGTTCATGTGGTATAACTCTGCAACTTACTCTCAATTTTTTCAGCAATAATATATACCTACTATTATTATTATTAATTACTGAAAGCCAACATAGTAACATGTTAACAATTGGTTAATCTAGGTGAAGATTAAATGGTTATTCATTGTACTTTACTTGTGACTTTCTCTTACTTTTTAATTTTTCAAATTAAAAAGTTGAGAAAAAAACTCATGAGCTCAAAACGATTGGTGTCTGTTAAACATCCCTAATCAAGGTTCTATGATGCTTTATTCTTTGACCTAGTCATATTTCCATTGAGGGTACATTGTATATTAGAACAGGCTATTTTGGTGCACTTTGTGATTGGGATGTACTGTAGAATGGGGCAGGAGCCTCTGACTGTAGCCTGGTTACTTTTTAGAGTGGATCCAGATTTTAACAGAAAATTCCAATTGAGCTTTTTAAAAAAATATTTATTTATTTATTTATTTATTTGATTGCACTGGGTCTCAGTTGTGACAGGCAGGCTCCTTAGTTGCCACTTGCCAGCTCCTTAGTTGTGGCACATGGGCTTCTTAATTGTGGCATGCGAACTCTTAGTTGTGGCATGCATGTGGGACGTAGTTCCCTGACCAGGGATTGAACCCAGGGCCCCTGCACTGGGAGCACAGAGTCTTAACCACTGCACCACCAGGGAAGTCCTCAATTGCACTTTTGTGAATACAAAAACCATAGATTATTTTTGCCTTGTCTTCAGAAAACACAAAATTTCAAGTACTATGCACACAATTAGGTCAAATATGAGCAAATGCAAAGTAAATACTCATAACTTTCTTATTATGTAAATAAAAATCAGTCAAATGTGCAAACATATATACTTATACATAGAATAGCCCTGGAAGAGTAAAAAGAAGCTGGTATTGGTCTTGCCTCCAGAGAAGGAAATTGAGTAACTATAAAACAGTATCACCTCCTTGATGCTTTTGTATTATGTGAATGTAATGAATTAAAAAAATAGTTAAAAGCAAAGAAAAAATAGTAGATCACCACTGTGCCAGAGGCCCACAAAATCAAAATAAAGTGTAGGCAGCTTTTATGAGGCTTGAGGCTTATATAATTTGCGGAGAGGGGAGGGGCACTTTAAGAAAAGGTATACAGATTTACACATGAATGTAAATATCATGAAAAATTATAAAACCTTACAAATTTTATGATGTTAAGAGATAATACAAATATTTCTAAATCTAAAAATATTATAATAATTAAGTGCTGATCTTAGTCAGTTTGGGTTGCTCTTTATTAAAATACCACAGACTGAGTAGCCTATAAGCAGCAGAAATTATTTCTAACAATTTTAGAGGCTGGGAAGTCCAAGATCAAGATGTCAGCATGGTGGACTTCTGATGAGAGCCCTCTTACTGGTTAGTAGCCAGCACTTCCTGACTGTGTCCTCACATGGTAGAAGGGGTTAGAGAACTCTGTAGTGTTTCTTTCACAGGAATACTAATCCATTCACAAGGGCTCCACCCTCATGACATAATCAGCACCCAAAAGCCCACCTCTTAATACCATAACAGTGGACATTAGGATTTCAACATATGAATTTAGAGGAGATGCAAATATTTAGACTGTACCAGTGTCTCACACATCTTTAACTTACTTAACTATACACAGAAGTAATTGTCAACCTCGTATATATATATATATAACCCATTAGACACATACCAAATGTGTCCCCAACTCAACTTCCTTTTAGCAGATTCCCCAAAAATGATCACAACCACTCCAAAAATATGCAATAAAACAGGAAGTGTGAAGAAGGGAAGTCTGAGTGGAAAGAGACAGCCATATTGACCAATTTTAATTAAAATACTTTCTGGATATTTATACAAGTGGATTGTTGGGAGCAAACGAATGCCAGCAGTTATATCAATGATAATTCATCCTCTAAGAGAATTCTATAGTGAAAATAGAACAGAAATATGAGTTCAAAGAGAATAAGGAACAATGTAAAATTGCTGGCTACTGAAGAAAATCTTGTTCATGTATTTTAAATGGATAATGATGGTATCAAATCTGTGTGGTATTTAAATAATCATTTATACTTTTAAATGTGCTGTAAATGTTTTAATTTTAAAATGCCATAGTTAAAGTATGCTAAAAATTACATGCTTTAAAAATTTTTAAACTTCTCATGGAAATTCTTAGGTATTAGTTTTTAAATGTTCAAGGAACATATGATTTTTCCAAATTATTTTAGGATGTACATGAACAAAAATGTCTAAAGACCAGTGTCCTAGGTTCTCTAAGCTTTTTGCCTGTACAAAGCAATTCATTGGTAATCTGTCACCCTGGATAAAACTAGTTCCCCAAAGAAATTTCACAGAGCCACAAGTTAACATTTTATGCACTTCATGAGTGGGATTAAAATTTAGTGGGATAAAATTGTCCTCCCCTTAAAGAAACTTTTGAATGTCTTTTATTATGCCAAATTAGACCCCTATGGAATATATACCTCCCAAAGTAAAAGGTAGGGAAGTTTTTTCCTCTTGTTACACAGGTATGATCCATAACATATCAATTTCATTTTCCATTGGATGTCCCCAAAGTAAAGAGTCAAATTTAGCACTGAATTTAAATAGTTTCCATTATACCAGGTTTCCTAACACCTAATTATTCTTTGGTCACCTCAGCTGTTACTTACATTGTACCTACTTTATTTATCTTATTTTGGTTTTATTGTACCGATGAGTGAATGGATTGCTTTCTTTCTTTTACCTTTAACTCATCCACTTTTTAAACAAATAATACACAAACTAGCTTGGGTAAATTCAGTTGAACTAAGCAAATCATCAGCCTAAACAAAGAGAATTGAAATGTTCAGTTTAGATGATGGTATTACTAACAGCTAGATACAGTCATAAGAGTACCAAATTAGCACTGTATTTCTTTCTTTTTTTCTTTAATATCTTTATTGGAGTATAATTGCTTTACAATGGTGTGTTAGTTTCTGCTTTATAACAAAGTGAATCAGCTATACATATACATATATCCCCAAATCTCCTCCCTCTTACACCTCCCTCCGACCCTCCCTATCCCGCCCCTCTAGGTGGTCACAAAGCACCTGAGCTGCTCTCCCTGTGCTATGCGGCTGCTTCCCACTAGCTATTGCATTTGGTAGTATATGTAAGTCCATGCCACTCTCTCACTTCGTCCCAGCTTACCTTTCCCCCTCCCTGTGTCCTCAAGTGCATTGTCTACATCTGCATCTTTATTCCTGTCCTGCCCCTAGGTTCTTCAGAACCATTTTTTATCATTGTGTTCCTTAAACAGAAACTTAAATGACTAAAATTATTACATTTTTCTCTTCTGACTGATAATTCAATAATTATTCCTATTTTTTGACCAAAAATTAAGGGATTAGAATTGAGGCAAATGGGGAAATTACCAAAATTATCAAAAAGGAAGCTGTAGCCACCTAGATACATGTTATGATTTTTTAAAATTAATAACAATAAGCCGAAATTATAGTTAGCAGCCCAGTCTTAGTAAATGCAAGAAAGAAATTACCCAGGAAGTAACTATATTATCAAACAGTAAATGGTATTAAGTTCTAAAATATTTTGCAAAGCTACTTAAAATAATTAAATACAATCAGAGTTATATTTACAAAACATTACAGAGGCTCTTTTATTTAGGAAATGAATATATTTTTGATAAGCCCTTTGAAGGTAATATTTCATATAATGAATTGATTACCTTTATTTAAATTATTTATTTAAATATGTATTTGTGAGAGAAAAAGAATTCACTCAATGGACTCTATTGAAAAATTTAATAAAGGAAGAAATTAAGTGGAGGGCATACCAGTGATGATTTCACATGGAAATTATCATCTCCAACTGTAGTTTACCTGAAAATTTCAATAAAGTCTTACTGATTCTTTAAAACCACAACAATAATAATAACAATAAAACACCACTTTAGCTACTCTTGTGTACCATCACAATGGTGGAGTGTAGGTCAAAAATCTTAAATTTTCTTCTAGAAGATTCAGTTTTTTCTATGTCTTAGGTAACTCTCAGTCTAGTATATAAGCTGTTTTAGGCAGATCAAGGCATCCTGACCTGCTATAGGGAGTGTCTCTCTTCAGGATTCACCCAGTGCTTATAAAGAGGTTCCTATTCAAGAGTATAAATATTCCATTTGATCTTTTGTTTTTCACAAAGAATTCTCCATGAAAATTTTTATGCCCTTCTTATTCTCTTGCAAAAATAATTTAAAATGTTAATTGAAAGGGGAGTTCCTCATTCCCTATTTTAGAGCACTACCTCTTTTAAATATTTCTCCTATAATTTAAATGTGTGCAATGTGTCTCTACTACAGCAATGGTATGCCTTATTTCATTCAGCTATTGCTGGTAAAGTGCTTTCATAGGCAAAATTTCATACTCCAAAACTGCTTATCTTCTCATTGCCCTAGGTAGTTCTGTGGAAGCTTATTTTAAAATATGCTGCCAGCCTCAATTAACTGGACCAGAACATTGTAAAACAAAGCATGTTGACCATCATCCAGTTCTACAAGGAACAAGTCATTAGCCACTGTGGTCACTGACCTACAGTATACCCTGAAGGGTAATCAGGATGAAGACCTGGATGAGGCACTCTGTGCTTTGGGAAAACACGATAAACAGGTCCTTATGTAGGTATATCTATTTCAGGAAAATGTTTTATGATCTCGGATTCTTGAATCTTCCCATACTTATAAAATTATGAAAATCATGAACTGAAATATATGTTTCTCATGACTAGCAGTAACCTTCTACTGAGATATAAGCTGGATTGCACTTACTCCTTGACTAAAATCACATGTATACTGGCCTCTCCTCTTGCCTCTTCACAGCAGTTCCTCAGAGCTCTCTGAAAGGCTGTGTCCTGGGCCATAATCCTCAGTGAGGTCGCCAAATAAAACTGAAATTCACAGCTCTCACATTATGTGTGTGTGTGTGTGTGTGTGTGTGTGTGTGTGTGTGTGTGTGTGTGAATTTCTGTTGACAGTTTTGGCTACCACAAAGGGAACCAGAGCTGACTTCTGTCCTTCACCTGAACTCTACAAGGATCCAAAGCCTTGGTACCAACAAGGGCCCCTTATGTCTATCCACCTCCTTGGCAAGTCCAGACTAATTGGGTGAGTCTTTCCTGATCTCAGATCTCCTGTCTTGGTGGATGATCCTGAGTTTTATTCACTGGTAGTTAAAAAGGTACCTGACTTCTCAGTTGGAATATACTGAGAAAGTGCTCAGTTGAAAGACACTGGGAAGGTTTGAATTGGGTGATTAGGTCGGGAGCTGCCTTTCCTTGAATTAACTCCTTTAACAGAGTTTGTCAGAATAAAAGTGAAGATACCATAAGAGAGCCCTTAGCTCCAAAAATAAGGTACACAACTCCTCCCAGCTGGTGATGCTGGTTATGGCTTTCTCAGGCTACTGAGAAATTTTATAGGAGTGGTGAAGGCAAGTCCTCATCCTGTGTAGCAGTCCCATAGGGAAACACAGTCATTAATTTAAAAACTAACTCATGGACTGGCTACATGTAAAAGAATGAAATTAGAACACTTCCTGACACCATACACAAAAAAAAACTCAAAATGGATTAAAGACCTAAATGTAAGGGCTTCCCTGGTGGTGCAGTGGTTGAGAATCCGCCTGCTGATACAGGGGACGTGGGTTCGTGCCCCAGTCCGGGAAGATCCCACATGCCGTGGAGCGGCTGGGCCTGTGAGCCATGCCCGCTGAGCCTGCGCGTCCGGACCCTGTGGTCCACAATGGGAGAGGCCACAACAGTGAGAGGCCCGCGTACTGAAAAAACAACAACAACAAAAAACAAACAAACAAAAAAAGACCTAAATGTAAGCCCAGACACTATAAAACTCTTAGAGGAAAACATAGGTAGAACACTCTATGACATAAATCACAGCAGAATCCTTTTAGACCCACCTCCTAGAGAAATGGAAATAAAAACAAAAATAAACAAATGGAACCTAATGAAAGTTAAAAGCTTTTGCACAGCAAAGGGAAGCATAAACAAGACAAAAAGACAATCTTTACAATGGGAGAAAATATTTACAAATGAAGCAACTGAAAAAGGATTAATCTCCAAAATTTATAAGCAGCTCATGCAGCTCAATATCACAAAAACAAACAACCCAATCCAAAAATGGACAGAAGACCTAAATAGACATTTCTCCAAAGAAGACATACAGATTGCCAACAAACCCATGAAAGGATGCTCAACATCACTAATCATTAGAGAAATGCAAATCAAAACCACAATGAGGTGTCACCTCACACCAATCAGAATGGTCATCATCAAAAAATCTAGAAACAATAAATGTTGGAGGGGGTATGGAGAAAAGGGAACCCTCTTGCACTGTTGGTGGGAATGTAAATTGATACAGCCACTATGGAGAACAGTATGGAGGTTCCTTAAAAAACTAAAAATATAACTACCATATGATCCAGCAATGCCACTACTGGGCATATACCCTAAGAAAACCATAATTCAAAAAGAGTCATGGACCACAATGTTCATTGCAGCTCTATTTACAGTAGCTAGGACATGGAAGCAGCCTAAGTGTCCATTGACAGATGAATGGATAAAGATGTGGCACATAGATACAGTGGAATATTACCCAGCCATAAAAAGAAACGAAATTGAGTTATTTGTAGTGAAGTAGATGGACCTAGAGTCTGTCATACAGAGCCAGGTAAGTCAGAAAGAGAAAAACAAATACCGTATGCTAATACATATATATGGAATCTAAAAAAAAAAAAAAAAAGGTTATGAAGAACCTAGGGTCAGGATGGGAATAAAGACGCAGACCTACTAGAGAATGGACTTGAGGACACAGGGAAGTTGAAGGGGAAGCTGTGATGAAGTGAGAAAGTGGCATGGACTTATATATACTACCAAATGTACAATAGATAGCTAGTGGGAAGCAGCCGCATAGCACAGGGCTTTGTGACCAGCTAGAGGGGTGGGATAGGGAGGGTGGGAGGGAGGCGTAAGAGGGAGGGGATATGCAGATATAAGTATACACATAGCTGAATCACTTTGTTATACAGCAGAAACTAACACAACATTGTAAAGCAATTATACCTCAATAAAGATGTTAGAAAAAAATAAAATAAATAATATTAAATGAATAAATAAAAGAAAAACTCACTCATATGGAGATGCATGTATGAGGATGAACCATCCAGTGCTCTGAGCACCCATGGAAGTTTCAGACTCTGGAGGGAGAAACGGAGACATGTAAAAGCACTGAGAGGACTCTAGAGTGATGCCTAGACGAGTTGAGTCACATAGTTTTCAATAGTAATTTTATCCTGACATACCACCTTTCAACTGGGAAATGAAGGCTCTAAATGACAACAAAAAGGAGCACTAGATAACCTCTAACACCCCAACTGGATTTATGTACATAAGGAACTTATACTTGCACATACTTACTTAATTTGGAGCTAAAGGAAACCCTCCTCTGAAATGCCCATCATGGAACTCTTTTTCATGTTCCACAACCAGCTTTTGCATACATTAGAGAAAGCCAGCCTGATAAAGTATCTTTCCAAATTTTTTTTTTCTTTTTTGCTGTACACGGGCCTCTCACTGTTGTGGCCTCTCCCTTTGTGGAGCACAGGGTCCGGACTAGGCTCAGCGGCCATGGCTCACAGGCCCAGCCACTCTGCAGCATGTGGGATCTTCCTGGACCGGAGCACGAACCTGCATCCCCTGCATCGACAGGCGGACTCTCAACCACTGCGCCACCAGGGAAGCCCTTTCCAAAATTTTGACCAGAAGGGAACAGAAATTGTTCTAGGAGGAGCTTGTATTTCTCTTCCTGTGTCTTTGAGATGTAAATGTTCCACTAGGTCAGGGAACTCTTGTCTATATCATCTCCAATTCCTGAGGCTGGGGGGAAAAAAGGGAACAGAGGCCTATTTAAACTCAAACAAATAAACTTAACTTCCAAGTGTTATAAACTAATGAGTTGTATATTGTAATACCTGATTCATGACTAAATTTTAAAATGAAACTATGAGACATTAGTTGTGTCTGTCCATATGTCTGTGTGTTCATGGTAGATACGACATGTCTTTACCTTTGGATGGTACTGCCAAAATTAATTTGTAAATGAGCTATATTTAACAGGCTTAAAGGAAATTAAGCACTTATATAAATTCTCAGTATATTATAGAAACTGACCCAAATGAATTTCAGGTTCACATGATTTAGGAAATATGCAGTATTAAATTAATATTCAGTATTGAAGTTAGGTTAAGCTTGTTGGTTTAATTAATACAGACATGTCTTTAGAGTCATCAGCATTAAGTATAATACTATTGTTTAATCTAGGTTTAATAAAAGTTAAGTAAGATCTTATTATCTATGCACAAAATTTGTCAGCAAGAAAAATAACTTGGTTGGATGAAATTTTTGTAAGTAAATTAAATGTAAATGAGGTAAGAGTTTTTAGGCAAACTCCTCAAGCATAATTATGTTTTATGGTATGTCTACTTAAAAATTGTTTCTCCATATTTTTGGTAACTTAAAACTTTAGAGTTTTGCTAAATTATGGATGTTTCTTGAATATCTAGATCATTCCCAAATAAACTAAGATAATGAAACATTAATTCCTGAACATAGACTTCTTTTACAGAGAAATTAAAGATATTTGAACTATTAATAAATATGGGGACTTCCCTGGTGGTCCAGTGGTAAAGCATCCTCCTTACAATATAGTGCACATAGTTTCTATCCCTGGTCAGGGAGCTAAGATCCCACATGCTGTGGGACAACTAAGCCCGCGTGCCACAACTACTGAGCTCACACACCTCAATAAGAGAGCCCACATACCATAAACTACAGAGCCCACATGCTCTGGAACCCACGCACCACAACTACAGAAGCCCAAGTGCCCTGGAGCCTGTGCGCCACAATTAGAGAGAGAAAAACCTGCATGCCACAACTACAGGGAAGCCTGCGCCACAACAAAGATCCTACATGGTGTAACTAAGACCTGACGCAGCCAAAAATAAAATAAATAAATAAGTAAATGTTTTTTAAAATAACAAAAATAAATAAATAAGTTTGGTGCCATACTGTAATATTTTCTATAAGGAAGCAAATGTTAAAAAAAAAAAAAAATGAAAGCAGGCTTCCCTGGTGGCACAGTGGTTGAGAGTCCCCCTGCCAATTCAGGGGACGTGGGTTCGTGCCCCGGTCCGGGAAGATCTCCCATGCCGCAGAGCGGCTGGACCCGTGACCCATGGCCGCTGAGCCTGCGTGTCTGGAGCCTGTGCTCCACAACGGGAGAGGCCACAACAGTGAGAGGCCCGCGTACCGCAAAAAAAAGAAAGCAAATGTTTTTAGAAATTATAAGTAGTATTTCTAAGTTTGCCATTCTACAGAATACTAATGTAAAACATAATTCATAATTGCTTACTTCTTAATTTTCACTAGAAATTAAGGTTTTTAAAGGTTGAGGATTTGAATTAAAATATGTAATTAAAACTACTAAAAATTAATAAGAAAAATATCTTTATATGCAAGGAAAAAAGAAGGAATAAGGAAAGTACATGCATTTTACCAAGGGAAAAGAGAATAATTTTGTCCTAAAGAGAGGTTAAAAGAGAGAGAGAAAAGGAAAGCATAGGATAAAATTTAAAGGCAAAAAGAAGTTATAGGAGGTTTATGGAAAAGGAACGCTGAGGAAAGAGTTTTGCACATGCTCAGGACTAAGATTTGAACAAGTTTAATTGATAAATAAATTTTAATCTTAAAGGTAAGATGGTGCAAAATCAGAATCTGGTTTTCTCTCTGTTAAGAGGACAAAGTTTTCTTGCAATACTGATCTGCTTTTGATAACAGATTGTAAGATGTCTTTACCTTTTAAGCAATCTGTTATAACCATCTATATTTGCTTTTTGAAATCTTTTATTGTCACTTTGATTTAGTGAATAAGTATTGTTTCACAATATCCTATGGTCCTATTTGACCAAGTGTTTTAAAACCTTTTGATGTCTTCAACAAATTTCCCCAAATCAAATTCTAAATGAGGTTCTTTTGACCTCTAGCTAACTTTGGGATGTATCAGAGGGCCCCTGAAACATCTCAAAGAGAGATATTAAATTAATTAGTCTTATTTGGTATGTTAAATTACATGGGAAGCATTGTCAAATGAGCAGTGATAAACGTTTTTAGAGTATACTGTATGGGTAAATATCATTATTATTGATGTTCTAGAAATTATATGAGATTTCTAAACTATGAATATGTACCTGTATAAAGTTATTGGTCATAATTCTAGTTATTATTTTAATAGTGAATGTCACAAAAATAACCCAAATTTCTTTGACAGTTACATTCTACACAGATCTTTAACCATGCCATTTTAAGTGTTGTGATTATGGAGTTATTATCTTACTCTAATGCTTTTGGAAAAAATGCTTCATCTTCAAGAAAGGACTTTTTGACACGTACAGATTTCTCATAACTTTCAGATCATACCACTGACCTAGGTAAGAAATTAAAGAATTCTAACAGGAAACTTTATGGCTTCATAAAGCTGTTAACAAGAGATCGAGATCAACAAGTGCGACTTTTTGTCTGGAACATTACTAGCTGTTAATCTTTGTTTTCCACATATATGGAAACCTTTCCTGTTAAGCTAACTATGACTTACATCAATTTGTTAAATTATGCCTTTGTAAGCAGAATTGAAACATTTATGTTTTCTCTCTACATAATCCCTCCAGAATTTGGAAACTCTTAGTGAGTTTTCTTATTTTCATAGGAATATAGCTATTTGTATTAGTTTAATAGGAATATGAATCCTTATAACAAGACATAATTGGAAACATTTATTGTATTACCAAAGCTTTGATTGGAATGTCAAATTTGAGAGAGACACATGTAGACTTAGATATAACCAGACAGCCTTAAAGAACTAGGGTATCATTATGGAGCCAATAAAGGCCCTTGGGGAGCAACCCAATACCTTGCTTATAGGGTTCCCAGCAGACTTGCCAGGTGAATAAGGAAGGGCACTTTCTGGCAGCTTCAGGAAGCTCAAGATATTTTGGACCTGGAGAAGAGAAGAGTTCACTGAAATTTGTAGGTATTACAGGCAAATCTTATAGCAAGTCCTTAGCATGGCTTTCCTGGTTTTGAGAGGTCTTTTTAGAAATCAGTCTGAATTCATTGCTGAGCTGTAACAGTTTTCTGGTAGCATCTTTAGGATTTTCTATGTATAGTATCATGTCATCTGCAAACAGTGACAATTTTACTTCTTCTTTTCCAATTTGGAAAAGTTTGAGAAGGGTAAGTGTTAACTCTTGTCCAAATGATTCATAGAATTTACCTGTGGAGCTATCTGCTCCTGGACTTTTATTTCTAGGGAGTTGTTTTTTTTCTGATTCAATTGCATTACTAGTAATAGGTCTCTTCATATTTTCTTTCTTGCTGGTTCAGCCTTGGCAGATTGCACATTTCTAAGAATTTGTCCATTTCTTCTAGGTTGGCCATTTTATTCACATACAGTTGTTCATAGTAGTCTCTTATGATCTTTTGTATTTCTTTGATGTTGGTTGTACTTTCTCCTTTTTCATTTCTGATTGTATTGATTTGGGGCCTCTCTCTTTTTTCTTGATCAGTCTGGCTAAAGGTTTATCAGTTTTGTTCCTCTTTTCAGAGATCCTTTGACCCTTATCCTTCTTAGTCTCTTATAACAGAAGTAAAACTGTCACTGTTTGCAGATGACATGATACTATACATAGAAAATCTTAAAGACGCCACCAAAAAAACTACAACTCATCCATGAATTTGAGAAATTTGTAGGATACAAAATGACAATGAACTAACAATGAACTATCAGAAGGAGAAATTAAGGAAACAGTTCCATTTACCATCACATCAAAAAGGATAAAATATCTAGGAATAAACCTACCTAAGGTAGTAAAAGACATGTACTCGGAAAACAATAAGACACAAATGAAAGAAATTGAAGACAACACAAACAGATGGAAAGATATATTGTGATTCATGGATTGGAAAAATTAATATTGCTAAAATGACCATACTATACAAGGCAATCTATAGATTCAATGCAATCCCTATCAAAATACCAAGGGCATTTTTCACAGAACTAGAACAAATAATTTTAAAATTTATGTGGAAACACAAAAGACCCCAATAGGCAAAACAATCTCAAGAAAGAAGAACAGAGCTAGAAGAATCACACTCCCTGACTTCAGACTATACTACAAAGCTACAGTCATCAAAACAGTATGGTGTTGGCACAAAAACAGACACATAGATCAATGGAACAGGATAGAGAGACCAGAAATAAACCCATGCACTTATGGTCAATTAATCTATGATAAAGGAGGCAAAAATATACAATGGAGAAAAGATTGTCTTTTCAGTAAGTGGTGCTGGGAAAACTGGACAGCTATATGTAAAAGAATGAAATTAGAACATTGTCTCACACCATATACAAAAATAAAACAGGTTAAATATCTAAATGTAAGACTGGAAACCACAAACTCCTAGAGGAAAACAAAGGCAGAACACTCTTTGACATAAATCGCAGGACTATTTTTTGGATCCATCTCCTAAGGCAAAGGGAAAAAAGCAAAAATAAACAGGACCTAATTAAACTTAAAAGCTTTTGCCCAACAAAGGAAACCATCGACAAAACGAAAAGACAACCTGCTGAATGGGAGAAAATATTTGCAAATGATATAACCGATAAGGGGTTAATATCCAAAATACATAAACAGTTTATACAACTCAACATCAAAAAAACCCAATTTAAAAATGGGCAGAAGACCTGAATAGACATTTTTCTAAAGAGGACATTCATATGGCCTACAGGCACATGAAAAGATCCTCAACATTGTTGCGGATGCATCAAAGCAAATTAAAATCACAGTGAGATATCACCTCACATCTGTCAGAATGGCTATCTTCAAAAAGAACATAAATAACATGTTGGCAAGGGTGTGGAGAAAAGGAAACCCTCATATACTGTTAATGGGAATGTAAGTTGGTGTAGCCAATACGGAAAACAATATGGAGGCTTCTCAAAAACTAAAAATAGAACTACCATATGATCTAGGAATTCCACCCCTGGGTATATATCTAAGAAAAACAAAAACACTAATTAAAATGATCCATGCACCCCAGTGTTGATAGCAGCATTATTTACAGTTGTCAAGATATGCAAACAACCTAAGTGTCCATCAGCAGATGAATGGATAAAGAAGTAATATATATGTATACAATGGAATACTACTCAGCCATTTGCAACAACATGGATGGATTTGGAGGGTATTATGCTATGTGAAATAAGTCAGACATAGGAAGACAAATAGTGTATGATATCACTTATATGTGGAATCTAAAAAATAGACTAGTGAATATTACAAAAAGAAACAAACTCACAGATATAGGAAACTGGGTGTTACCAGTAGGGGGAGGGGCAAGATAGGGGTAGAGGATTAAGATGTACAAACTATTATGTATAAAATAAATAAGCCACAAGGACATATTCTACAGTACAGGAAATATAGCCAATATTTTATAATAATTATAAATGGACTATAAGCTTTAAAATTTTTGAATCACTATGCTATACACCTGTATCTTACATAATATTGTATTGGGTTGGCCAATATGTTCATTCGGGTTTTTCCATACCATCTTACAGAAAAACCCAAATGAACTTTTTCACCAACCCAATATATTAGCTGTACTTCAGGTTTTTTTTGTTTGTTTGTTTTGTTTTTTGTTTTTATTTGTTTGGGTTTTTTTTGCAGTACGCGGGCCTCTCACTATTGTGGCCTCTCCCATAGTGGAGCACAGGCTCCAGACGCACAGGCTCAGTAGCCGTGGCTCACAGGCCTAGCCGCTCCGCGGCATGTGGGATCTTCCCAGACTGGGGCATGAATCTGCGTCCCCTGCATGGGCCGGCGGACTCTCAACCACTGCGCCAGCAGAGAAGCCCCTGTACTTCAGTTTTTTAAAAAGAGAATTTTATTTGTCAGGAAAATTTTTTAAATGAGGTAACTTTCAGAAATCCCCTCCCAGGGATGGGATATGGTTACTAGTGGAATCAATCATGTAATTAGAGGGCCGTAACTTTGTCCCTACCCTCTCACCTCTGAGGAGGCAGAAGAAATGAGTTTGAATTGATATTTACTGGTGAAGATTTAATCAATCATGCCTTTATAATGAAGCCTCCATAAAAATGCAAAAGAATGGGTTCACAGATCTTCTGGAATGCTGAACACATGGAAGGTACTGGGCAGGTGGTTTGCTTGGACAGGCCACAGGGGCTCCATGTGCTGTTAAAGAGAATTGGAACCAGACAGTAAGTTAAAGCAGTAAAATAGATTTTATTCAAAAAACTGTTACAAAAAAAAAAAAAAACTGTTACATATGTCTTTCTCAACCACAATCTCCCAATTTATCATACGACTATATATAAAATAGATAACTAATAAGGACACACTCTATAGCACAGGAAACTCTACTCAATACTATGTAATGACCTATATGGGAAATGAATTTTAAAAAGAGTGGATATATGTATATGTATAACTGATTGACTTTGCTGTACAGCAGAAACTAACACAATATTGTAAATCAACTATACTCCAATAAAAATTAATTTAACATAAATAAATAAATTTAAAAAGTTAAAAAAAATTAAAAACCAGGAAACTATTTCAGTAGGAAAAGAGAGATTCCAGTATAGAGCTGGAATTAATTCCAAATAATATAACCAGAACAAGTGTAGATTTATAACCAAGGAGCAAATTTGGGGACGGGGCATTGGTAGATGGAAAATTACTAAGAGGAGACATCAAGTCTGGGGGAGTCTGGCTGAAATGACTTAACCAGGACTCTGGCTGAGGGCAAGCCAGGCTGATCAGATATCACCTGGGTGGATGGCAGGGATGAGAAGTTTAATGGGATATTAAGGGTAGAGAATTCTTGCTAAACTGATTTAACAGGATTCTTGCTAAAACTAGATTCTATAAGGAAGTACAGGGATGGGCCATGATGGAGAGAGAGTTTAGGGGAACCTGACTAAAGTTTGGTCAGGTAAAGAACCTTTTAAACCCCTTCCGCTGTAGTTTGCCCTGTGCATCTCTTGCATCAGGATCTTCTTCTGTAGCCTTTGAAATATCTTTTGTAAAAATAGGCAGTGGTAAGTAAAGTGTTTCCCCGAACTCTGTGGCCAGCCCATTCTAGGAAATAATTGAACCTGAGGAGCGGGTCATGGAAATCTCTGTGTTATAGCCAGTCAGAAGGTCAGAAGCCCAGGTGACAACCTGGCCTTGTGTTTGACATCTGACATGGGGTTAAGGAACAGTCCTCTGGGACTGAAGCCATAATCTATGGGATCTGATGCTAACTCCAGGTAGATAGTGTCAGAATTTGAGTTAAATTGTAAGACACCAGCTGGTGTCTGGAGAATCAGAGCCTTGCTTGGTATGGGAGAAAAGTCCACACACATTTGGTGAACAGAATCAGAAGTGAAGTATTCCGGGCTTCCCTGGTGGCACAGTAGTTGAGAGTCCGCCTGCCGATGCAGGAGACGCGGGTTCGTGCCCCGGTCCGGGAAGATCCCACATGCCACGGAGCGGCTGGGCCCGTGAGCCATGGCCGCTGAGCCTGTGCGTCCGGAGCCTACGCTCTGCTACGGGAGAGGCCACAACAGTGACAGGCCCGCGTACCGCAAAAAAAAAAATAATAATAAGTGAAGTACTCCATAGAGGCGAGATACAGGGATGTTTTTATCCCTATGGAGCAGTTAACTTCAGGAACAATGTAATCAGGACTTTTTAGCAACGATAGAAACCCAACTTAAACTAGCTTACTTAAAATAGAAATTTGTCGGCTCAAATAATTCAGAAGAACTTGTATTTCTGTTATCAGGCATGCCTTAATCCAGGTTCAGACAATATTATCAAGTTCTCTTCTCTTGGTTCTGTTTCTCTTTGGATGTTGGCATTGTCTTCTCCATGTTGCAGAGATAACGGTTAATGGTGATCCCAGATTTATACCTTTCCACATTGTGCATCCATATGAAAGATAAACTTGCCCCACAAATTTTTCATTGGGGTAGCTGTACTCCAACTCCAAAGCATGACCAAGGGAATTGCCCAAGTCTCAAGCACATGCCTACCACTGTTGGCAGAAAAAATAAAACCAACTACTGAAGGAGGGGAAAGGAAGAAAACCTTGCTAGTCAGCCAAAAATGTTGGTATGAAAGGGACTGGAAAGCAAATTATAATCACATAAAACTCACTGAAACGGCTGTGAATTTAGGAGTGTATGTAATAGACCTGTAATATTAGAAAGGCATAATTGGGCAGGGGTGAGATGCTAAAAGTACTACAGAGTCTGGTCTGCTGGAGAAAATTAAGTCAAAACAAAATCAACTGGACCAATTATATAATTAGGTAGGCTGCAGGATAACCCTATGATATGGACTCAAAAGTCAGCAGAGCCTCCAAGGGCCTGAAGTTTTCCTAGAAATTTAAGAAGTGTAATCCCCCCCACCTCTGGGTTTTTCGTATGTTTACACCTTTATCTGGAAGTCCAAAGGGTTTGTGAGATGTCTGGAGCTTCATGGGTTCTCTAGAGAGCTTCAGTAGAGTTGATGGCATTTGGAAGACCCCTGAAATTCCCTGGATGCTGGCCAACTTAGAAATGTAGACTAGGTATCTTCAATGCATGTTAACTGTGTACTAGAACAATGTTTCTAAAAGTGTGGACTTCAACCAACAGCAGCAGCAACATCTGGGAACTTAATAGAACTGGAGATTCTTAGGCCCTGCCCCATGACTCCTAAAGCAGAAACTCTGGGGATGAGTCCCAGTATCTGTGTTTTAACAAACTCTCCAAGTAATTCTGATGCAACTGAAGTCTGAGAACCACTGATCCAGAGCAAAATGGAAATGCAGTTCACTAGCCAGACTCTTGAAACACCCTTTATGATGGTTCATATTATTGATCTGTCAGTAGATAATGGAGTTGCTTTTCAGAATAACTCCCAGAAGAGCTTTGGATAACTCCCAACTAAGTTCATGAAGAATTATCATGGCTTTAGTGTAGATTATACTGTTAGCTGGTCCTTTATTCCATAAATAAATAGACTCTATAATTATATGGAAACAAAATGTTTTGGTGGATTTTTTTCTTTTTCATCTATTCTGTATAAATAGGCTGTTGTTATTATCCAAATTAATAGTTGTAATACATTCTGATTTATATAATGCAATGTAAAATTGCCACAATTACATTTCATGAAAAACACAGCTTGTATGGCAATGCTAAAATGATCAATATAATGTGACATCCTGCATAACACAAATATAAGAATGCACCCAAAAGTTAGATCTTGGAAAGTGTTAATCACAGTTTTAGATAATAGAATGTACACTAAACAATACAATTGTGATTACATAATATTAACAGTAATAACTTGAAAGTCAATTACACCCTTGCTCTGATATAGAAGTGAAGGAAAAACACAAAGATGTTTAAGATGCAGGTGAGTAAACATTGAGAAGCTACAGCTGGTGGTCTCTAACAGTTAACATTTATAGGACACTGACAGGCGCCAGACATTATGATAGGAGCTTGGACAAACACTAACTCACTGGAGCCTAAAAACTTTCCTATGCACTAGCTTGCTTTTACTAACTCATTCCACTTCATAGAAGAGGAAACAAGGCTTAGAAAAGTTAAATACAGTTTGCCTAAAGTTAGACAACTGGTAAATGAGAACTCATGGCTCAAACTCAGTGCTTCAGTACTTTGAAGCAAGTGTTCCTAAGTACAAAATATGACAGTAAAACAACTCAGAAGAAAGGAGTAATCTTCATGACCTTGGATTAGATAATGGTTTCTTAAATATGACACCAAAAGCACAACAACCAAAAAAAAAAAAAACTAAATAAACTGGACTTTATAGAAATTAAAAATGTGCTTCAAAAAACATCATCAAGAAAGTGAATAAACAACCCACTGAATGGGAGAAAATATTTTAAAATCATACATCTGATAAGGGACTTGTATCTTCCAAAGAAGATGTACAAATGGCCAACAAACACATGAAAGATGTCCAATATCATTAGTCATCTGAGAAATCAAAGTCACAATGAAATACTTCTTCATATATACTAGAATGTCTAAAATCAAAAAGACAGAAAACAAGGGTTGGCAAGGTGGAGAGAATTGGAACCCTCATATCCTACACTATTGGTGAGAATTTAAGATGGGGTAGTCACTTTGACAAATAGTCTGGCAGTTCCTCAAATGATCAAACATAGAGTTATCAAATAACCTAGCAATTCCACACTTAGGTATATACCTAAGAGAAATAAAACATATATCCACACAAAAACTTATACACAAATATTCATAACAGCATTATTCACAATAGCCAGAAGGTAGAAACACCCAAATGTCTATCAACTGGTGAGTGGATTTAAAACTGTAGTATATCCACACGATGGAGTATTATTCAGATATATATCTTCATAAAAAGGAATCAAGTTCTGATTCCTGCTATGACATGGAGGAACTTTGAAAACATGCTAAGTGAGGAAGCCAGTCACACAAAAACACATATTATGTAGTATTATATGTAATGTGCAGAACAGGTAAATTTATAGAGATAGAAAATAGATCAGTGGTTGTTTAGGGCTGGAGTGCTAGGGGACAGGGTTTGTGTGGTGATGGTTGAAGAGTACAGTATTTCTTCTGGGAGTGAGAAAATGTTCTAAAATGGATTCTGGTGATGGTTGCACAAGTTTGTGAATACATGTTTTTTTAATTGAATTATATACTTTAGATGGGTGAATTGAATGGGTATATCTCAATAAAGCTGTTACTGAAAAAACAAGAGTGAGAGTAACGAATGATTAGAGTCCTTGGAAGGGTGATGGTTTAGGATAGCTGGTGGAGTAAATATGGTAGGAATTGGCCAACTATTGCTGTCAAGTGGTGAGAAACTGATTAAAACCGGGTTGCGACCATGTGCAGGAGTATCAAGCCTGCAAGAGCGGAAATCTTCAGCTCAGAGCCTGGAGTGAACAGGCTGAAGGATTTGAACACAGGGGCTGAAGGTCAGGGTGCAGACCTTGGTCACCGTATGGTCTTCCTGGGGTTCTTTCTTATCTGACCATTCCTTCATGGTCTTCTTTCTTTTGCCATCCTTCTTCCATTGTCCATCCTTCAAATGTCTGTGTCCTCAGGTGCTCCACATGCCAGCTCTCTACTCCTCTTGCTCTACATGCTGTCTCTTGGTGAGTGCACACTCTCTCATGTTTCAACTGCCATGTATATTCTGCTGAGCCCAAAAGACATGTTCACAGCTCAGACCTTGCCTGAGCATCAACCCCAGTTATTCAGCTGCCCACTAGACATTTCTACCTGATTGTCCCACACATGTCCCAGATTCAGCTCCAACATCACTCCTTCTCCATCTGGCTTATCATCCTCTACTCCCTATCTTGGAAAATGGAAAGAAAGCCTTTGATAGTTCAGTTTTGCATACAGTAGACTAGTGCTTTCCTAGGGCCCAATGAAATGAGAAGGTTTATAAATGCAAACAGAACAGGGAAGTGAAAGGGTCTCTTAAAAACTACCCCCTTGATCAAGTCACACCTTTGGTTAACAACTTGCAGTTATTCTTTAGAGTGCAAAGATGAAAACACAAATTCTACATGCTGTTACTCATAATTCAACTTTGTCTTAAATTTAATTAAAAGGAGTATGTATTGAACATATGAGAAATTGTGATATAGACCTTGACCTCAAGTGATTATGGTCTAGCAAAGGAGGTTCATGAGTGAACAAGAAATTTCCAAACAGTGTGATAATGTAAATGAAGGTTAAGGAAAAGATGCTATGCCGGCACATGGGGCATCTTACCCAGTAATTTGGGGATAGGAAGGTAGAATGTGTTAGAAATGGCTTTCCTGAGGCCAGAAGAGTTCCTGAAACAAATAGGATGAGTAGAAGTATAGTGGAGAGAAGAGTATCCCAGGTGTGAACTTGGCCTACCTGTGGATCAGGTTGGGTTCAGGGAGATGAGGATTGGAGAGGGAATCTGGTGAATGTAGACAGAGAGATTTGAGTGAGTAAGGTAGGAGCCACATAAAATCGGAAGTGAAGAAGTGGAGACAAAAAAGGGGTAGAACATTTTCCCCATAAACTTGGCTGTCAAGAGGGAGAGAAAGATAAGGCAAGAGGCTGAAGGGGGTGCATGCTGGGGGGAGTGTTTAGAGTTGTTGTGTGTGTGTGTGTGTGTGTGTGTTTCCAAGATAAGAGAGATGTGAGCAAGTTTAAATGGTGAAGGGAAGAAGCCAGAGCCAGGACAAGTTGGAAGGCAATGCTGTGGAGCAAGATGTCTCAAGTGGGAAAGACTGAGAAGTTGAACAAGGCGAAGGTGTTAGCCTCATTCTCTGGGATGAGAAGGAAGAGGTAAAGATGGTGTGGAGGAGAAGTTGGCAGAAATTTGATGGGTTTCATTTTCAAAGTCAATGACAGGGCAAATAGGAGGGTAGATGGTTTGCAGAGTATAAAGAATGTTCAAAATAGCCATAACGACTGTAGAAGGATGGAGTGAACAGTAAATGGACTGGTATTTTCCATGAATTTGGGACCAGCTTAACTAAGGGTAGATAAGAAAACTGCAAAGATAGGAGGCTGGGATTTGAGCATGGAAGCTGCTCTTCTGTGGTTTCAGAAACAGATGGATCCCAGGTGATGATAAGATCAGAACCTAGGCATGGGACTGAGTGGCTAATTGGGAAAATGACGTGAAGGTCATTTGAGGTGAGAGAGTCAATGAATTGAGTAGCCAGTGAGTTGAATGGAGCATCCAAGTATGCGCTAAATTCTCCTAGTCAGCGGCAAGTCTTGTGGAGAAGAAGACCGTGAAAGAAGGGCTAAAGTCTTCAGGGAATGATGGGGAGGAAGTAGAGCTATAAACGTGATGGTCAAGTGAGGAGGCTGCTACAACTGGATGGTGTGACCCTTAAAGATGAGAATTTCTTCAAAAGAATGGAAGATTGACCTGGAACCTATCTCCCTACTTCCATTGTCTATTCTTCATACAGCAGTTGGGTTCACTTTTTTTAAAATGTATTTCTTACCTATGTTATTCTATTTAAAACCCTCCCATGGCTTCCCACTTGCCCCTGAGTAATGCCAATATTTACACCCTGGCCTTCACTATCTGGCCTGCCTACCTTTCTCTTTGGCTTCATCTCTTACCACTTGACTACTTGCTCTAGCCATGCCAGATTCTCCGTGTCCCCAGCATGACCAAACTTGGCCCCAACTCTGGACCTTTGCACTTGCTTTTTCCTATGCCTGGAAAGCTCTCCCCCTAGGGGCCTCGCTCATCTCCTTCTGAGCTCTGCTTAACCGTCACCTTCCTCATCTCCTCCTGTGCCCTTTCCTATAGGAAGTCCCTATTCTCCACCTCTGGTTCATTTCCTACATTGCGTTTATCACCATCTAACTTTACGTATATTTGCTTTCTTTTCCCTAGCATCCATCTCCCAAGAATGGAAGCTACCTGAAGGCAGGATTCTTGGCCACTGCTCACTGCTATATTCTACAGGAGGCATAGGTAAATTTTTTTTTGCATGAAGGCAGTAGCAGTAGCAGTGGGTTGTGAGAAAGACCTTGACTCTAACCATGTGGAGTTTGTGAGGAACTGCAAGGAAAGGTAGGGAGGGAAGTGTGGGTGCGTGTTGAGGAGTTGCTGCCAGGCGATGACATTCCAGTGGGCACTGTTGGTGGAGCAGTGGGCATAGGTCATTGGTAAGAAGCCCAGAGCAGTCTGGGGATACAAAGATAGCAAGTGTGGGTGGTTGGAGGAACTTAGCTTTCAGGAAGTCTCCAAAGACGGCAGGGATGGGAGGTGTGATGACATTTGCTGGCTTTAAATTTTCCAAAAAACTTAGAGCCGACATTGCTTGGATTGTACTTCTGGGTTGATGGTACTTCTGAAGGAATCCACATGAGAGACAATAGCAGTGACTGGGATGTGGAAGGAGCACAAGATTTGTTGGAAGGAGTTGCCCATCCTGTGGACGAATGTGCTGCTAAGTGCTCCCTGGCAGGCAGGGCACGGGTGGATCATTAGATCCCGGTTACTACCGGGGCACTTTACCAAGAGTTCTCCACAGCAGTAGCCCTGAGGGTGAGAGGCTGGCCCTGAAATAATGTGAGGTCCTCTCAGAATTCGTGTTTACTCTCCTCACCTCGTGTGCTCTTCCAGCATTTTCTTGCCTCCGTACCTATGCTCACACAGTTCCCCCCGTCTGGAATGCCCTTCCCCTCCCCTAGAACTATTCTGAGTTTAGGCATTCTTTCAGATCCAGCTGTATCCTTGACAAAGGTTTCCTTTACAACCCCAGCTTGGAGGGATGGCTCCTTGCCTTGAACTCCTATCGCAGTTATTGACTGTAGAATTCATTTAGCCATTAATCACCTACTGCCTTGTTCAATGATTGCATTGAACTCTTACTTTTACTTTCTGGGTTGTATAACCTTTGTGTGTGATGGTGCCTTGCTGTCTCTCTAGCTTCCCTGTAGGCTTCATGAAGGCAGGGGCAGGCTTGGTTGTCTTTGGAGCTTCCACACTACCTGACATAGACCCTTACCCAGAGAAGGTATTCGGATCATATAAATTGATATCGTTTAATTTATTAATCATTAATATTCCATGCCGACACCCAGATGATAGTTCTATTTACCTTCTAATGATTATTTAACATAATGAGAGTACTGTAATATTTATCTTTACCATAAACATGTTGTATACTTTCCCTTTTTTATTCGCAGATTCTTCTAAGCACTGATACTGTTGGGTTCCCTGTTGAATAATTCGATCTTAATTTTTCAGCAGAGGCCAGAGAGGTTGGTGGATTAAAGAAGAGCTTCTGGAATCAGATGTCTGGGTTTAGATACAAGCTCTGCCACATCCTAGAAGGGTGAGTCTGAGTAAGTGATGTCACTCTTCCACCCCTCTGTTTCTTCATCTGCAAAATGGGGATTATAGTAACATGCTTCTCATTGATTTGTTGTGGGGATTAATTGAATTATACCATGTGACATTCTTTGGGTGCATGATAAAGCCCTCAGTGCTTGCTAGCTGCTATTTCTTGGTGACTAGAAATTTCCAGATCTAAAGTATGAGGTTCTCTCAACTCTTTTCACTCTAATCACTGAAGAACAGAGGGCAGGCAGTGAGGCTATGGTGGGCTGCTGTCTACATCAGGAGAGCAGGCTGCAGGCTAAACTCTACCACTTAGTTTATGTGCTATTTTATGCAAGACACTCAACTCTTTGGGGTGCTGTAAAGATCAGAGGGTAAACATCTGTGAAAGTACTTTGTAAACAGCATTCTTGCTTTACCCAAAGCAAGGAACTGTGGTTGAGAACAGAAAACAAACTTCATTGGTTTTGAAAATCTTACCCCTAGAAAATTCACTTCAGGAAAAGAGTAACTCTTTGTCTCACTTTGATTGGATTATCTGATCATCTTTTGTGGCCTTTTTTTTTTTTTTTAAATCTCCTAGTGCTGTGGGAAGTCTTCCTGAGCCCAGGATATGCTTCCTTTTCTCATTTGTAAATCTGGTTGGTCTTCTAAACAAACAACCACAGTCAGACATATTTTGTGGTTTAAAATCTGTTGCTGGGCTTTGACAAAGGAGCTCTGTAGGGACTGGTAATACGATTAGGATGTTAACTGGCTGGGGGAGTGGGAACAACCGAACCAGACACACCCCCCTCCCTACAGGATTCCTGAAGAAATGTGTCAGGGGCAGGTTAAGAGCAAGGTCTCTGGCGGGAGTGGCCTGGGTTCGAACCCCAGCTTTACCACTTATTTTCTGGGCAGCCTTGCAAATAACTTCACCTCTGAGTGCCGCTGATTCCACATCTATAAAATGAGAATAGCTATAGTACATATTTTATAGGGTTACCAGGGGATTAAGTGAGTTGACACACATAAAGTGCTTATATGCAGCATAGAGAGTGCTAAATAAGTATTTACTATTAATATATGCATAGAGTCAACGCTAGCAACGCCATGTCATTAGGTACTAGATAAGCCTTCCCAAATGCCAGTGCACCCCTGGGAAGCTGTGCTGGGATGGATGGAGGACTCATTTTGTCTAGGCTAGAGGTTTAGAAGTAATATAGGCCTAATAGGTTTCTCCTCCTGTTTCCCCTTTTCTATAAGGCTACAGCCAAAGCTAGGAAAGGTGGATTCAGAACACACCAATCAGATAGAAAAAAATACAAAGAGTGAGTCCCAGTGTGCTGTTTGGGCCTGGGTCTTCCTAGTGTTAGAGGAGTCATTCCCATAAAATTTGCCCCCTGGTGTATTTTGCCCAGGGAATACAGGAGAGGGATGGGGAGACAAGGGCAGACAGGAGGAGAAGGGAAGGGAGAGGGAGAGGGGAAGGTAAAGGAAAAGGAGAACGAGAGAAGTGGTTTAGAGAGACTAGGTCTCTCTCTGGAGTGGGAGACAAACCCAGGTCCCATCTTTTCTCTTCCACCTCTTAGAAAGAAATGTGGTAGCCAGAGAAAGATGGCTGGACCTTCTGATAAGTTTAACTTGCCATCTCAAATTTGAAGTGTCCTCATGAGTTACGTGAAAGGAAAAGAATCCAAAGAATGAAAGGTCAATGAGAGTCAGATGGACTGGGCCCTCTCTCAAGGAATAGCAGGCAGATCTCTCACTCCTCACCTTTCTCATAAAAGAAAATGTGTTCCAAGGGCCCAAAGGAGGGGACCTCAACAGCATGGCACCAGATGGGAAAGTCAATTACATTGTACTCTGATCAGCGTTTCTCAAGCTTTGCTGTGCATCAGATGACCTGGTGATCTTATTAAAATACAAGGGTAGGCCTTCGATTCTGCATTTCTAACAAGCTTCCAGGTGATGCCATTGCTGCTGGCTAAGGACCTCACTTAGAGCAGCAAGAGTCTTCTAGACAAATGGTGACTAAGAGCTGTGTGATGCCCAGGAACTCCTGCTACGTTGCTACCCTCTAGATAATGTGGTCCACCTGAGTACACTTGAGCTAGGCCAACCTGATTCCTGGAAGTGGGGTGACAAGAAATGTCCTAGTCCTTGCTTCTGACCCCAAACTTTGTGTGAGTGAAGCGGGGGCAAGGAGGACAAAGGTGTTTATCTTGGTCAGTCAGTTCTGTGAGGGAGTTTTCTAAGCCGTTCACAGCAAGAATTGTTTGAAATAAACCTAATGTGAATATTAGAAACATTTCTTGAACTGTTGGCTTATGCCTTAAATTGGGGGATGGGGAACAATGTCTTCCATTATCTTCAGATAATGACAGATGATAACTCCAAATGGCATTTTTAAAACCTCTTCCTTATGACTACTCAAATCTTATTAGTCCTTCAATTTAGCTGTCATTAATTACACAACTTCTGTATACCATTGCTTTGTACACATTTTCATTTAGATTTTCCCAAACAGTAGAGAGATCATCACCTCCATTTTACAGATGAAGGAATTAAGGCTCAGAGAGGTTAAGTCATTTGCCCAAGGTTACCCAGCTATGAAAACACAGAGGCCAGCTAGGAACCCAGGTGAATCTAATTTCACTTCTTCTCTCTTTTTACTCCCTCCATGCTGTCCCATACTTAGCAAAATGATTATTTTAAAACTTAGAAAAATTATTTATTATTTAAAAACAAATTCAAATCTCACATTTATTTGATATCAACTGACTCCCTTTCCATGGATTTACGACAAAGCTAATGAAGCTTAAGTTTCAAAGATTCCCCATTTATAAAAATGCCTTCCAAAGGCGCTCTGATTTTTATTCATAATTTTGTAATCTTTGCTCTTAAAAAGAGCTCCCCAAAGCTGAAAACTCTGGGCTTCACAAAATCTGGATCTGCTTCTCTTGCTGTCAGATATGTAAATCCTTTTTTCCAACATTCCCAGTAAGGAGTAGTTTAGCCTATGCTTGAAAATCTCCAATTAAGAGGAGCTTACCACCCCACAGGGAGTTTGTTTCATTACAGATAGTTCTAATTCTTCAGAAGTTCTTTTTATTACTGTGCCAAAATCTACCTCCTGACGACATGCACTTATTGATTGTAGTTCAGCCCTCTGAAACCACATAAAGTAAACCTAATCCCTCTCCATCTAATGCGTCTGAAAGTATCTGAAGGCTGTTACAGGACCTTTTCCCAAATCATCCTCAGTGCTTACAACAGTTCCTCAGTTCTTCCATCCTGGCCCACCTTCTCCTCCAGTTGTTCATGTCCTTTCTTAAAGAGCATTCCATGTTTGGCTTGACTGACAGAGAGCAAAGCAACCGGCTTGCTCTATTTATTTGTTGAAGACGTTGCATTTATCTCTGTGGGAAATGATCATTGCTATTATATTTGGCTCACTGTTGCAGCTTGCCCAATTGTGTTGTGCTCATATTTTGCTTCCTGCACCAGATGTCAGTGTCCGGAGAGATGCTTCCTATTCTTCATGTGGTGATGTCATTCACATCACATGATCAGGGGGTGGATTTGGCAGGACTTAGCAAGAAGGCTTCCTGGCACATTGCAGACAAGTGCTACAGAAAGATAGCACACCTACAGCTGTCCTTGAATATAATACCACCATGTCTATACCCCTTGGCAGGTGTTACTGCTCCATGATCACACTCTTAATCTAAGTTTTCTCAAGCCACTTATCATGCTTGGGAAAAAATCTTTATAGGAAGAGCTCATTGAACAGCATAATTATGATGTTTTTCTTTTTCATCACGTTTGCTATTTATATTCTTTTCTACATGAATTCCTCTCAACCCTTTGGCTTTGTTCTTTTTTTTGTTTTCCCCCTAGTATTCCCTGTGTCCTGTCTAGAAGCTCATCATCTTCTCTGATGATGTAGGGATAGAGAAGCATCCCAAGCCCATGCATCTTCCATGCTGAGGGAGAACATCCCCTTTGGAGGGAAGCCAGACAGTGTGTTCCCTGCAGGTTTCAGCTTTGCTACTCTCTTTGCCCCACCTCTCCCCAGACTCATCTTCTACATCATCTTATATCTACCAAAGAGTCCCTCACATCTCCCTTATGCCTTTTCCTTTTGTTGGGCAAACTCCTCATTCAATCTTTTAGGTAGAGAAGTTAGTAAACTTTGGGGTTCGGATTCTTTTGGCGATAAGTTGGAGGCTTTCTTCCCCATTAAATTTTAATTAAATTGCTCTCTTTAAGTTTCATAGAAAATTGCTGTAAGAAATTAAATACAGATTCTGAGACCAAAAGGACCACTGATGACCCCAGAAGCTATTATTTGCTCATGAAAAGCACCTTTCACTCCTTAGGTTGTTCACTACATGTTAGAACTAGGAACCTAGCAAAATGAAGACTTTATTTTCATGAAAGATAATAAAAACACTGTGAACCAGAGAGGAAATAAATCCAATTTAATTATTAAATACCTACCATGTAGATTACCTCATGTAACCTTCCTAAAATCCTATATGGTAGGAATTATTATGAAGATTTTACATAAAGATGAGGAAACTCCTAGAGGTTAAGTAACTTGCCTGGGAGCTAAGATGGGAACCCTTGTTTGCAGGTTCCAAAGCACACAGTGCTCATCCTACTTGACCTCACTCACTCTAGAATGACTATCAGCCAAGCTGCATGAACTCCGTTATTGATCTTCTTCATCAATTTGCTTTTTGCGGTACGCGGGACTCTCACTGTTGTGGCCTCTCCCGTTGCGGAGCACAGTCTCCGGATGCGCAGGCTAAGTGGCCATGGCTCACGGGCCCAGCCTCTCCGTGGCACGTGGGATCTTCCCAGACCGGGGCACGAACCCGTGTCCCCTGCATCGGCAGGCGGATTCTCAACCACTGCGCCACCAGGGAAGCCCCAATTTGCATTTTTATAGCTCCACAAGAATATGGGTAAGCAGGAAGAGTGGTGGCTTGACCAACAAGAAAGTAACCCTGAACAATTTAAAACATGTGCTGGGTTCCACATCCCTCCCCTCTTCTTTATACCATATCTTTATTTTTTTATTGAAGTATAGTTGATGTATAATATTATATAAATTACAGGTGTACAACATAGAGATTCACAATTTTAAAGTCTATACACCATTTATAGTTATTATAACATATTTGCTGTATTCCCCTTGTATAATATATTCTTTTTTTTAACATCTTTATTGGAGGATAATTGCTTTACAATGGTGTGTTAGTTTCTGCTTTATAACAAAGTGAATCAGTTATACATATACATATGTCCCCATATCTCTTCCCTCTTGCATCTCCCTCCCTCCCACCCTCCCTACACCACCCCTCTAGGTGGTCACAGAGCACCAAGCTGATCTCCCTGTGCTATGCGGCTGCTTCCCACTAGCTATCTATTTTACCTTCGGTAGTGTATATGTGTCCATGCCACTCTCTCACTTTGTCCCAGCTTACCCTTCCCCCTCCCCATATCCTCAAGTCCATTCTGTAGTAAGTCTGTGTCTTTATTCCTGTCTCACCCCTAGGTTCTTCATGACCTTTTTTTTTTTTCTTAGATTCCATATATATGTGTTAGCATACGGTATTTGTTTTTCTCTTTCTGACTGACTTCACTCTGTATGACAGTCTCTATGTCCATCTACCTCACTACAAATAACTCAGTTTTGTTCCTTATTATGGCTGAGTAATATTCCATTGTATATATATGACAATGTATTCTTATAGCTCGTTTTATGCCTAATAGTTTGTACCTTTTAGCCCCCTACCCCTATCTTGCCCCTTCCCTCTCCCCACTGGTATAGTTTCTTATGTATATCTGTGCTGTTTCTTTTTATTACTTTCACTAGTTTCTTTTATCTTTTAGATTCAACACGTAAGTGATATCATACAGTATTTGTCTTTCTCTGTCTGACTTATTTCACTTACCATAATGCCTTCCAAGTCCATCCATATTGCTGCAGGATGGCAAAATTTCACTATGTTTTATGGCAGAGCAGTATTCCACTTCTTCTTTATCCATACATCTGTTGATGGACACTTAGGTTGCTTCTATATCTTGGCAATTGTAAATAATGCTGCTGTGAAGATCGTTTTGAATTAATGTTTTGGTTTTTGGTTTTTTTTTTCGGATATATACCCAGGAATAGAATTGTTGGGTTATATGGTAGCTCTATTTTTAGTTTTTTTGAGAAGCCTCCATACTGTTTTCAACAATGGCTGCACCAATTTACATTCACACCAGCAGTGTACGAAAGTTTCCTTTTCTCCACATCCTTGCCAACAGTTGTTATTTGTGTTCTTTTTGATGACAGCCATTCTAACAGATGTGAGGTGATATCCCATTGTGGTTTTAATATGCACTTCCCTGATGATTAACCATGTTGAGCATTTTTTCATGTACCTGTTGACCATCCACATTTCCCCTTTGGAAAAATGTCTATTCAGGTCTTCTGCCCATTTTTTAATTGGTTTGTTTTTTTGATGTTTGAGTTGTGTGTGCTGTTTATATATGTTGGATATTAAACCTTTATCAGTCGTATAATTTGCAAATATTTTCTCCCATTCAGTAGGTTGTCTTTTCATGTTGTCGATGGTTTCCTTTGCTGTGCAAAAGCTTGTAAGTTTATTTAGATCCTATTTGTTTATTTTTGCTTTTATTTCCTTTACTTTAGGAGATGGATTAAAAAAATAGTGCTGCGATTTATGTCAAAGAGTGTTCTGCCTTTCTTTTCCTCTAGGAGTTTTACAGTGTCTGGTCTTACATTTACGTCTTTAATCCATTTTGAGTTTATATTCATACATGGTGTTAGAGAATGTTATACTTTCATTCTTTTACATTAGCTGTCCTATTTTCCCAGCACCACTTATTGAAGAGACTGTCTTTTCTCCATTGTATATTCTTGCCTCCTTTGTCATAAATTAATTGACCATACGTGCATAGGCTTCTTTCTGGGCTCTCTATCCTGTTCCATTGATCTATGTGTCTGTTTTTGTGCCAGTACCATACTGTTTTAATGACTGTAGTTTTGTAGTATAGTCTGAAGTCAGGGAGTGTGATTCCTCCAGCTCTGTTCTTCCTTCTCAAGATTATTTTGGCTATTGATATCTTTTGTGTTTCCATACAAATTTTAAAATTTTTGTTCTAGTTCTGTGAAAAATGCCCTTGGTATTGTGATAGAGATTGCACTGAACCTATAGATTGCCTAGGGTAGTATGGCTGTTTTAACAATATTAAGTCTTCCAATCCAAGAATTTGGTTTATACCATAACTTTAAACTTTGAATTCACTCTTAGATAAAATGGCCATTTGTTCTCCTGAACCCTGTTTGGCTAATATACTTAGACTCAGGATTTGGTGTTATCACAAAACAGAGTAGCCTCAGTAGATAGTTACTCTGATATTAGAAAGAAGGACTGAAACTAAAATCTAAAAACTAAAATCTTTGGCATTGAGAGAAATTCTTAGATATCTGGTTTTGAGTTGATTCATTATATTAAGAGTGTTAGTATGAGTGTTTTAAATGTCCAAGGGAGCCTTTTGGACAGTTTGGAACAATAAATTCATAGATTTTTGGAATTTTAATTAACATTCAATTAATTAAACTCACAATTTTTTTTCTTATGGATTCATATCCATTTTCAAATCTTCTTGGTCAATTTTTAACTCTAGAAGTATTTGAATAAAATAAGAAAATTACTTTTACCTGATCTTTTTTTTTTTTTTTTTTTTTTTTTGCGGTATACGGGCCTCTCACTGTAGTGGCCTCTCCCGTTGCGGAGCACAGGCTCCGCGGCCATGGCTCACGGGCCCAGCCGCTCCGCAGCATGTGGGATCCTCCCGGACCGGGGCACGAACCCGCGTCCCCTGCATCGGCAGGCGGACTCTCAACCACTGCGCCACCAGGGAAGCCCACTTTTACCTGATCTTTGATTCATGCTCTATTAATCTCAAACATGAAAATTTTCTAAAAATCTCATATAAGAAATTAATTTAAATTCATTAAATATTTCAAACCATATTCTTAAATTTAATATAATTAATTTTTCCAAACATTTTAAATGCCTGAAATGGCAAATTACAGACCTAATATGCAAGTGACATTTACAAAATAGCTATTAGTTTTTGGAGTTAGGAAGAGCTTTGCTTTCTCTGAGAAACTGGCATTTTTCAACTTTCTGATAGTGAGAAATATAGAGCCAATTGTGTTTCTTTATTTGCTCTTGTGCTAGAAAGCTTGGAGTCAGAGTTAAAACTCAGATGAAACATAATCTGTTGACACTGTTGATGGTCATATTTGTTTTCCCCTTTTAATTTTTAAATTTAAATTTCACTATTTTTTTTAACATATGATTCAGGTCCTTGTGAAAATTGTTATCAATTAAATAAGGACATAGATTTGAATAATATTATTACTACCTGCCCTCAGGATATTTGAGAGAATCTATAACCATCATTAAAAATCAATGCCTGCAGCTGCTAGGGAGAATAACTTTATAATATGTGGGGTGCTCCCTCAGATATACATGCCTCTACTCTCACTGCTGGTGAATTTGATAGTCTGTGTTTTATTTCAGACCATTCCAAATATCTTCCAAATTTGATAAGAAAATAATTATTCCAGCAATTTTGCTGTGACAGGGTAATTTTATTTGTATAGATCATGTACTGAAACTCTAAAATTCATTGACTCAATAAATATGTATTGAATGCTTACCATGGTCCAAGCACTCTTTCAGGCATTTAGGATTATGGGTGTAAAGGGACAGGGGAGGGGTGGGGTGTGGAGGAGTAGGGTGTGGGCGGGGACACAATAATCTAGTCCTATTCTAGTGGAGAAAACTATTCTACCTCTACAGTACAAAAGGTACCTTATTCCTATATATAATGATATTTTAATGAACTCTGAAAAGCATTCATTTAGGTTGATATTATCCTCTATGAAATAGGGTTCAGGGTATTTTACACAAAATACATGGAAAAATACCAAAGAGAATAGATTGGAAAAAATATTTTAGCTATACAAATGACAAACAAAGGCTTAATATTATCATATACTTTGAGCTCCTTGATTGATAAGAGAAAGGCAAACAATACTATAGGAAATTAGAGGCAAGGGTAGGAGTGAGCAATTTGCTGTAGTAAAAATCACATGCCACTAAGCAAATGCAAAGATGCTCAAGGTAGCAGTCAGATAAATACACTCTTCACACATCAGATCTGCAATAATTTACAAGGTCGGGAATAATCAGTGCTGGTGAAATTATAGGGAAATGAGCACTCATACTTACCAGGGAAATATGTGAAATAAAATTATTTTTTGTACAGTAATCTTACTGTATGTATTAAAATTTTAAATATGCATGCACTTAGTGTCAGTAATCCCGCTGTTGGAAATCTTTCCACTAAAATAAAAATGCTAACATAAAAGAATATATTTGCAAGTAGCAGTACAAGTAAGTTTATTGCAAATTATTTATAGTAGGGTGAAAACAGTACAAACTTGAGTGACTATTAATAGGGAGAATTTTATAAACAAAATACATCCATACCATGGAGTAGTAAATGCTACAGAAATAGTGATTTTGATTTACATTTTTTGACCTGGAGATATGGCCATTATATGTTACAGTTAAAGAAAAAACAACTTTGTATAAATACATCTGTATGTTCAAGTATGTGTGCGTGTGTGTACCAAATTTTATATTAAGAAATTATAAAACACATTATAAATTTGTATAAGCCAGATAAAAGTGAGAAAGTATTTGCCAGTCAGTTATTAGTAGTAAATTTAATGTTTGGAATAGAGGTAGGTTAAAAGACAATTTTCAGTTATTTATATACCTCTGGTTTGGCTTGTCGCAACTAATGTATCTTAGCAATAATATTAATAATAATGATAAAAATCATAGGTGGCATTTGATGAGAGTTTACCACATGCCAAAGACTACACTAAGAACTTTTCTTTTTTCTTTTTATAAAAAAAATTCTTATTGCACTATAATTGCTTTACAGTGATGTGTTAGTTTCTGCTGTATAACAAAATGAATCACCTATACATATACATATATCCCCATATCTCCTCCCTCTTGTATCTCCCTCCCACCCTCCCTATCCCACCCCTCTAGCTGATCACAAAGCACTGAGCTGATCTCCCTGTGCTATGTGGCTGCTTCCCACTAGCTATCTATTTTACATTTGGTAGTATATATAAGCCCATGCCAATCTCTCACTTTGTGCCAGCATACCCTTCCCCCTCCCTGTATCCTCAAGTCCATTCTCTACGTCTGCATCTTTATTCCTGTCCTCACCCTAGGTTCTTCAGAACCATTTATTTTTTTTTTTAAGATTCCATATATATGTGTTAGCATACAGTATTTGTTTTTCTCTTTCTGACTTACTTCACTCTGTATGACAGCCTCTAGGTCCATCCACCTCACTACAAATAACTCAATTACATTTCTTTTTATGGCTGAGTAATATTCCATTGTATCTATGTGCCACATCTTCTTTATCCATTCATCTGTTGATGGACACTTAGGTTGGTTCCATGTCCTGGCTACTGTAAATAGAGCTACAGTGAACATTGTGGTACATGACACTTTTTGAATTATGGTTTTCTTAGGGTATATGCCCAGTAGTGGGATTGCTGGGTCCTATGGTGCTTCTATTTTTAGTTTTTTGAGGAACCTCCATACTGTTCTCCATAGTGGCTGTATCAATTTACATTCCCACCAACAGTGCAAGAGGGTTCCCTTTTCTCCACACCCTCTCCAGCATTTATTGTTTGTACATTTTTTGATAATGTCCATTCTAAACAGTGTGAGGTAAAACCTCATTGTAGTTTTGATTTGCATTCCTCTAATGATTAGTGATGTTGAGCATCCTTTCATGTGTTTGTTGGCAATCTGTATATCTTCTTTCAAGAAATGTCTGCTTAGGTCTTCTGCCCATTTTTGGATTGGGTTGTTTGTTTTTTCGATATTGAGCTGCTTGTAAATTTTAGAGATTAATCCTTAGTCAGCTGCTTCATTTGTAAATATCTTCTCCCATTCTGAGGGTTGTCTTTTCGTCTTGTTTATGGTTTCCTTTGCTGTGCAAATGCTTTTAAGTTTCATTAGGTCTCATTTGTTTATTTGTATTTCCATTTCTCTAGGAGGTGGGTCAAAAAGAATCTTGCTGTGATTTATGTCATAGAGTGTTCTGCCTATGTTTTCCTCTAAGAGATTGATAGTGTCTGGCCTTACATTTAGGTCTTTAATCCATTTTGAGTTTATTTTTGTGTATGGTGTTAAGGAGTGTTCTAATTTCATTCTTTTACATGTATCTGTCCAGTTTTCCCAGAACCACTTATTAAAGAGGCTGTCTTTTCTCCATTGTATACTTTGCCTCCTTTATCAAAATAAGGTGATCATATGTGCATGGGTTTATCTCTGGGCTTTCTATCCTGTTCCATTGATCTATATTTCTGTTTTTGTGCCAGTACCATACTGTCTTGATTACTGTAGCTTTGTAGTATAGTCTGAAGTCAGGGAGAGTGTTTCCTCCAGCTCCGTTTCTCTTTCTAAAGACTGCTTTGACTATTTAGGGTCTTTTGTGTTTCCATACAAATTGTGAAATCTTTTGTTCTAGTTCTGTGAAAAATGCCAGTGGTAGTTTGATAGGGATTGCATTGAATCTGTAGATTGCTTTGGGTAGTAGAGTCATTTTCACAATGTTGATTCTTCCAATCCAATAACATGGTATATCTCTCCATTTTTTGGTATCATCTTTAATTTCTTTCCTCAGTGTCTTATAATTTTCTGCATACAGGTCTTTTGTCTCCTTATGTAGGTTAATTCCTAGGTATTTTGTTCTTTTTGTTGCAGTGGTAAATGGGAGTGTTTCCTTAATTTCTCTTTCAGAGTTTTCATCATGAGTGTATAGGAATGCAAGAGATTTCTGTGCATTATTTGTATCCTGCTACGTTACTGAATTCATTGATTAGCTCTAGTAGTTTTCAGGTAGCATCTTTAGGATTCTCTATTTATAGTATCATGTCATCTGCAAACAGTGACAGCTTTACTTCTTTTCTGATTAAGATTCCTTTTATTTCTTTTTCTTCTCTGATTGCTGTGGTTAAAACTGCCAAAACTATGTTGAATTATAGTGGTGAGAGTGGAAAACCTTGTCTTTTTCCTGATTTTAGAGGAAATGGGTTCAGTGTTTCAGCATTGAAAATGATGTTGGCTGTGGGTTTGTCATATATGGCCTTTATTATGTTGAGGAAAGTTCTCTCTATGCCTACTTTCTGGAGGGCTTTTTATCATAAATGGGTGTTAAATTTTGTTGAAAGCTTTTTCTGCATCTATTAAGATGATCATATGGTTTTTCTCCTTCAGTTTGTTAATATGGTTTATCACAGTGATTGATTTGCATATATTAAAGAATCCTTGCATTCCTGGGATAAACCCCACTTGATCATGGTGTATGATCCTTTTAATGTCCTCATGGATTCTGTTTGCTAGTATTTTTTTGAGGATTTTTGCATTTATGTTCATCAGTGATATTGGGCTGTAGTTTTCTGTCTTTGTGACATCTTTGTCTGCTTTTTGTATCAGGGTGATGATGGCCTTGCAGAATGAGTTTGGGAGTGTTCCTCCCTCTGATATATTTTGGAAGAGTTTGAGAAGGATAACTGTTAGCTCTTCTCTAAATGGTTTTATTTGTTTGTTTGTTTTCTGTACGCGGGCCTCTCACTGTTGTGGCCTCTCCTGTTGCGGAGCACAGGCTCTGGACCTGCAGGCTCAGCGGCCATGGCTCACGGGCCTAGCCGCTCCGCGGCATGCGGGATCTTCCCAGACCGGGGCACGAACCCGCATCCCCTGAATCGGCAGGCAGATTCTCAACCACTGTGCCACCAGGGAAGCCCCTCTAAATGTTTGATAGAATTCGCCTGTGAAGCCATCTGGTCCTGGGCTTCTGTTTGTTGGAAGATTTTTAATCACAGTCTCAATTTCAGTGCTTTGGATTGGTCTGTTTATATTTTCTATTTATTCCTGGTTCAGCCTCAGAAGGTTGTGCTCTTCTAAGAATTTGTCCATTTCTTCCAGGTTGTTCATTTTATTGGCATAAAGTTGCTTGTAATAATCTTTCATGATCCGTTGTATTTCTACAGTGTATTTTCTACAGTGTCAGCTTCTGCTTTTTCATTTCTAATTCTATTGATTTGAGTCTTCTCCCTCTTTTGCTTGATGAGTCTGGCTAATGGTTAATCAATTTTGTTTATCTTCTCAAAGAACCAGCTTTTAGTGTTATTGATCTTTGCTATCGTTTCCATCATTTCTTTTTCATTTATTTCTGATCTGATCTTTATGGTTTCTTTCGTTCTGCTAACTTTGGGGTGTTTTTTTTTTCTTTGTCTCATTGACAAAGGTATAAAGTTAGTTTGTTTATTTGAGATGTTTCTTGTTTCTTGAGGTAGGATTGTATTGCTATAAACTTCCCTCTTGGAACTGCCTTTGCTGCATCCCATAGATTTTGGGTTGTCATGTTTTCATTGTCATTTGTTTCTAGGTATTTTTTGATTTCCTCTTTGATTTCTTCAGTGATCTCTTGGTTATTAAGTGGTGTATTGTTTAGCTTCCATGTGTTTGTATTTTTTACAGATTTTTTCCTGTAATTGATATCTAGTCTCATAGTG
Source organism: Kogia breviceps (assembly GCF_026419965.1). Taxonomy (NCBI): domain Eukaryota; kingdom Metazoa; phylum Chordata; class Mammalia; order Artiodactyla; family Physeteridae; genus Kogia; species Kogia breviceps. The sequence goes on from NC_081318.1 coordinate 74,057,965, forward strand.
TTGTGGTTGGACAAGACACTTGATATGATTTCAAATTTTTTAAATTTACCAAGGCTTGATCTGTGACCCAAGATATAATCTCTCCAGGGGAATGTTCCATGAGCATTTGAGAAAAAAGTGTATTCTGTTGTTTATGGATGGAATATCCTATAAATATCAGTTAAGTCCATCCTGTTTAATGGACCATTTAAAGCTTGTGTTTCCTTATTTATTTTCATTTTGGATGATCTGTCCATTGGTGAAATTGGGGTCTTAAAGTCCCCTACTATGATTGTGTTACTGTCAATTTCCCCTTTTATGGCTCTTAGCATTTGCCTTATGTATTGAGGTGCTCCTATGTTGGGTGCATAAATATTTAAAATTGTTATATCTTCTCTTGGGTTGATCCCTTTATCATTATGTAGTGTCCTTCTTTGTGTCTTGTAATAGTCTTTAAAGTTTATATTGTCTGATATGAGAATTGCTACTCCAGCTTTCTTCTGATTTCCATTTGTGTGGAATATCTTTTTCCATCCCCTCACTTTCAGTCTGTATGTGTCCCTAGGTCTGAAGTGGGTCTCTTGTAGACAGCATATATACAGGTCTTGTTTTTGTACCCTTTCAGCCAGTCTATGTCTTTTGGTGGGAGCATTTAATCCATTTACATTTAAGGTAATTATTGATATGTATGTTCCTATTACCATTTACTTAATTGTTTTGTGTTTGTTATTGTAGGTCTTTGTCTTCTCTTGTGGTTACTCCCTAGAGAAGTTCCTTTAGCATTTCTTGTAAAGCTGGTTTGGTGGTGCTGATCTCTCTCAGCTTTTGCTTGTCTGTAAAGGTTTTAATTTCTCCATCAAATCTGAATGAGATCCTTGCTGGGTAGAGTAGTCTTGGTTGTGGGTTTTCCCTTTCATCACTTTAAATATGTCTTGCCACTCCCTTCTGGCTTGCAGAGTTTCTGCTGAAAGATCAGCTGTTAACCTTATGGGGATTCCCTTGTGTGTTATTTGTTGTTTTTCCCTTGCTGCTTTTAATATTTTTTCTTTGTATTTAATTTTTGATAGTTTGATTAATATGTGTCTTGGGGTGTTTCTCCTTGGATTTATCCTGTATGGGACTCTCTGCACTTCCTGGACTTGATTGACTATTTCCTTTTCCTATTAGGGAAGTTTTCAACTATAATCTCTTCAAATATTTTCTCAGTCCTTCTTTTTCTCTTCTTCTTCTGGAACCCCTATAATTCAAATGTTGGTGCATTTAATGTTGTCCCAGAGGTCTCTAAGACTGTCCTCAATTCTTTTCATTCTTTTTTTCTTCTCTGCAGTAGTTATTTCTGCTATTTTATCTTCCAGGTCACTTATCCGTTCTTCTGCCTTAGTTATTCTGCTGCTGATTCCTTCTAGAGAATGTTTAATTTCATTTATTGTGTTGTTCATCACTGTTTGCTCTTTAGTTCTTCTACGTCCTTGTTAAACGTTTCTTGTATTTTCTCCATTCTATTTCCAAGATTTTGGATCATCTTTACAATCATTACTCTGAATTCTTTTTCAGGTAGACTGCCTATTTCCTCTTCATTTGTTTGGTCTGATGGGGTTTTCCCTTGCTCCTTCATCTGCTGTGTGCTTCTCTGTCTTCTCATTTTGCTTAACTTACTGTTTGGGGTCTCCTTTTCACAGGCTGCATGTTTGTAGTACCCGTTGTTTTTGGTGTCTACCCTTAGTGGCTAAAGTTGATTTAGTGGGTTGTGTAGGCTTTTTGGTGGAGGGGACTAGTGCCTGTGTTCTGGTGGATGAGGCTGGATCTTGTCTTTCTCGTGGGCAGGACCACGTGCGGTGGTGTGTTTTGGGGTGTCTACGATCTTATTATGATTTTACACAGCCTCTCTGCTAATAGGTGGGGTTGTGTTCCTGTCTTGTTATTTGGTTGTCATAGGGTGTCAAGCAGTGTAGCTTGGTGGTTGTTGAGTGGAGCTGTGTCTTAGCATTAAGATGGAGTTATCTGAGAGAGCTATCACTGTTTAATATTATGTGGAGCTGGGAGGTCTCTGGTGGATGAGTGTCCTGAACTCGGCTCTCCCACCTCAGTGGCACAGGTCTGACACCCGGCCAGAGCTCCAAGACCCTGTTGGCCACACTGCTCAGAAGAAAAGTTAGGAAATAAAGAAAAAAAAGAAGAAAGAAAGAAAGAAAGGAAGGAAGGAACAAAGAAAGAAAGAAAGAGGAAAAGAAAGAAAATAAAAAGAAATAAAATTATTAAATAACAATTTTTAAAATTATTAAAAATTTTAAAATTTAAAAAGTAAATTAAAAAAAGAAACAGGAGAGCAACCAGACCAAAAAACAAATCCACCAATTATAACAAGCACTAAAAACTATACTAAAAAAAAAAGAACAGAACCCTAGGACAAATGGTAAAAGCAAAGCTGTACAGACAAAATCACACAAAGCAGCATACCCATTCGCACTCACAAAAAGAGAAAAAGGAAAAAAAAAAAAAAATCTATACATAAAAAAAGAGCAACCAAATCAATAAACACATCTACCAATGATAATAAACTCTAATTACCAAACTAAGATAAACATAAAACCAGAAACCAGGCAGTCGCATACAGCAAACCCCAAGTCTACAGTTGCTTCCCAAGTCCACCGCCTCAATTTTGCGATGATTCATTGTCTGTTCAGGTATTCTATAGATGCAGGCTACATCAAGTTATTGGTGGAGATTTAATCTGCTGCTTCTGTGGCTGCTGGGAGAGATTTCCCTTTCTCTTCTTTGTTCGCACAGCTTCCGTGGTTCAGCTTTGGATTTGCCCCGCCTCTGTGTGTAGGTCACCTGAGGGTGTCTGTTCCCGCCCAGACAGGACGGGGTTAAAGAAGCAGCTGATTAGGGGGCTCTGCCTCACTCAGGCCGGGGGGATGGAGGGGTACGGAATACGGGGCGAGCCTGCGGTGGCAGAGGCCGGCGTGACGTTGCACCAGTGTGAGGCGCACCATGTGTTCTCCTGGGGAAGTTGGCCCTGGATCACGGGACCCTGGCAGTGGCAGGCTGCACAGGCTCCTGGAAGGGGAGGTGTGGAGAGTGACCTGTGCTTGTCCACAGGCTTCTTGGTGGCTGCAGCAGCAGCCTTAGCATTTTATGCCTGTCTCTGGTGTCCGCGCTGATGGCTGCAGCTCGTGCCCATCTCTGGAGCTCGTTTAGGTGGTGCTCTGAATCCCCTCTCCTCACGCACCATGAAACAATGGTCTCTTGCCTCTTAGGCAGGTTCAGACCTTTTCCCAGACTCCCTCCTGGTAACTGTGGCATACTAGCCCCCTTCAGGCTGTGTTCACGGAGCCAACCTCAGTCCTCTCCCTGGGATCTGACCTCCGAAGCTCGAGCTTCAGCTCCCAGCCCCCAGCTGCCCCGGCAGGTGAGCAGACAAGTCTCTTAGGCTGGTAAGTGCTGGTCGGCAGTGATCCTCTGGGCAGGCATCTCTCTGCTTTGCCCTCTGCACCCCCTGTTGCTGCGGTCTCCTCTGTGGCTCCAAAGCTTCCTCCCTCACCAACCCCCGTATCCACCAGTGAAGGGGCTTCCTAGTGTGTGGAAACTTTTCCTCCTTCAGAGCTCCCTCCCAGAGGTGCAGGTCCTGTCCCTATTCTTTTGTCTCTGTTTTTTCTTTTGCCCTACCCATGTACGTGGGAAGTTTCTTGCCTTTTGGGAAGTCTGAGGTCTTCTGCCAGCGTTCAGTAGGTGTTCTGTAGGAGTTGTTCCAAATGTAGATGTATTTCTGATGTATTTGTGGGTAGGAAGGTGATCTCCATGTCTTACCCCTCTGCCATCTTGAAGGTCTCCCCACTAGTGTAAGAACTTTTAATCTCATTTGATTCTTGACAAAGAATGAGATGGTAATATTATCATCTTTGCCATTTTATAGATGAAGGAGTGAGGTTCACAGGGGATAAAGTCACTTTTACAAGGCTGCACTTTTAGTAGCAGACCAAAATTTAAATCCAAGTGTTGGATTCCAGTGCTTATACTCTTTAAACAAAAATCCAATGTGAGATTCCTTTACTAATAAAAAACATAATAAATTGAGCATATGGAATCGGCATGCTTTGGACAGTTACAACTGCAAACACACCAGGCATTTGTGCTCTATAGTTAAAGATATTTAATCACTAATTTTACCTATAGTCTTAAGAAAATGAATTTATCTATGTCTCAACTTCTACATTGACCAAACATCTTTTGTTCTGTGGCCACAATGAGCCTCATAATATTCCTTTACTTACATAAATTGATTTAATTTTTTTTTTTTTTGCAGTATGCGGGCCTCTCACTGTTGTAGCCTCTCGCGTTGAGGAGCACAGGCTCCGGAAACGCAGACTCAGCGGCCATGGCTCACGGGCCCAGCCGCTCCGCGGTATGTGGGATCTTCCCGGACCGGGGCACGAACCCATGTCCCCTGCATCAGCAGGTGGACTCTCAACCACTGCGCCACCAGGGAAGCCCTGATTTGAATTTTGAATAGGTGTTTATACTATATCCCATTAACTGCCAATAGCTATTAATTATTGTCTATGAATTAACAATAAATGTTACTGGGTTAAAATCATAAACTTTATTTAAAAATTGTGAATTATCAATAAATCTTCTGAAGTACATGAACAATCCATGAAAGACCTAAGTGCCTATGAGGAACAGCAATGCTATCAACTCTTGCTGGAGAAATATAAGCAATCTGACAGTCTATCTTTACTACTTGACAGTGTCGGTTACAAACATTATTTGTAACTCTTAAAAGGCCTACACATGTACAGTCACCTCTTTTACCTATTTCAATATAAAATGCCTTATATCTGGGTCCCAATTACATTGCAATTAAATTTCTAAAACTTTCTCTGCTTTTTGAAAACAATTATTGTTGGTATTTAAGGAATTTATTTTTTTAGTATAATTTAGTAAACTACCAGGGTTTTATTATGATAGGAATTATGCATGGTCTCCTAGATATGCAAATGAAACTACTGTCCTAAATGAAATTGCTCACTGAGTTTGTATCTAATTCCTGGTTGGCTATACTCTCAGTTAATACACTTTGGAGCAGAGTGGATGTTAAACTTTGATCTTTCTCTGTTTTGTGACTTCTCCAGAACTTCTGTTTTCTGCTTCCTAAAGCCAAAATGAAGCCGTTTCACAATTACTTCAACAAGTAGCTTGTTGATGGAGACACACAAAATTGGTCCCTTTTTCCATTCAAGTCACCTGTTATGTCTGGGCCTAGTTTCTTCTCCTGTACTATTAAGTATTCTCTGGAACTGCTTCTATTACATTCATTCATAAACATATTTAGTAAAGTCTTACTAAGTGTATCCTTAGCATTGTGGGGGATTAAAAGCCCTGGCCTTTTGCCCTCAAAGGGCTAAGGGCTTGCACTGGTGCAGGGGAGTGGGGGGGGGGCGAGGGGGGATATTGTGGTTTCAGTATGATTACCTGAGCTTTCAAGACTTGTTGACTGAATGAATGAATGGTTAATTGAAAAATGCCAGGTCCTAGAAAGTGGGGACCAGGAGATAGCTTATATCAGCAAGAAACCTGTGAAAAATTCCAGCAGCATTCTTCCAAATGTAGACTGGGGGTTAATTTAGGTATGCAGAGCAATGCACAGGAAATCTACCTAGATTCTAGACTTGTTCTACAGTGTAATTAGAAGAAAGAACTTTCTGCTCCACAAAGGTGGGAGGGAGAAAAAAAAATCCCAAACTTTGGGTTGTTCCTACTGTTTTTTTCTTTTTAAAGGGAGGAGAGAGGGAAGAGTAGGAAGATGATTTTTTCTTGAAGCTTTGTTTCAGTTAACATAATTCGTTGATATTCAACTAATACATATTGATATGTCTCTAAAAGCTGTTACCGCTGAACAAATAACTAGTGTCCAAGTCCCCTCCCTACACCCAACATTGTTTCCTCACCCTCTGGACCTGTCCTCAGCATCTACCAGGGCAATGCTGGGGGCCTCTAAGATACTGTTAAAGCATCAAGGCAGAGTTTTATCTGTCAGTGCTCAGTGTTGTTAAATAGTTTGAATAAAAATGCTCATTTCCTGTGTGTGTGTGTGTGTGTGTGTGTGTGTGTGTGTGTGTGTGTGTGAGTGTGTGTGTGTATCAGGTAATGATATAAACTATATTTATTCCTGTGGGTTATGATTTAAAAAGTTTGAAAGCCACTGTTCTATGGCCAATATGCATGTAGGAAGGAATCCTCTGGGAAGAAACCACCCTCGAAGACTTGAGGCTGAGAATTTTGTTGAATTTATATTTACACTTACCTCTACAGCAAATGATACTGGCTTTCTACTTCCATGGTGATATCAACTTCTTAAATTAATTGTTAGAAATAAGGTAAATTGGTTTTAAGAAAAACATTAAGTAAATCATAGTATAGATGGTATATAGCTTAACTTAGGAAGGTAGGGTAAGAATGACTGTAATTTTGGAACTATCTTATCTAGCTAAACCTCCTATTAAATAGATAAAATGATGGTGCCTGAGAAGTGATTAATATAGGTCACCTGCCCCAGGTTTCATCAACCAGGATAGACTAACTCTTAACACAGGGACTTGAAGTCTATACCAGACCCAGACAACTTTGTCACAAATTATTTCACTATGGGCCCATTCATCCTTCCTAAAAATTATTTATTCTCCCCTAAGAGGGCTACATTACCTCTCCCCTTTTCCTACTAAGATGATATTTAAGTCCGAATTCTAAGACACCTTAAGGAGTTATTCATTTTACTGTGGGTATCTCACATGTATACTTGAGGCATACATGTTAATAACATGTTTTTTTCTCGTTAATATTTGATTTACTGGGGGGAGGGGCATCTCAGCTAAAAACTCAAAAGGGTAGAGGAAAAATGATTTTTCCTCCCCTACACTATAATTCACGAATTTCCAGTATTACCACTTATCTATAGGGTGCAGAATATTTAGGACACTTTTTAGATCCACACTGAATGGATACACATTCTTTTTTTAACCCATGTTCAGAGCCGGTGACATTGCCCCTCTGAGGCAGGTTTTGTAAGATAAGAAAAACTACAAGGAATGCCCCAATTCATAAGACTGCAAAATGTCTTCCTTCATTCATCATAGTGAACTGGAGGAAAAAAAAAAAAAAAGGACTGGAGGATAGACAGTATATCTGTAAATGCAAGAAGCTCTTTTGAGCTTTCTATATTTTATATCATGGGGAAAAAGCAGGTTATTACGGATCTTAGGCTCATTTTTACGGGGTAGACAATACTATTTAATTCTTTATTCGAATTGCTTTGTCTTGCTGCACTGCTGGCTTTGTCATCAGCTAATGTTGCAATTACTTTAACAAGCAAAGGAAGTGCCAGTCAAGTGCAGCACCTGGGACCTCCTCACCCTTGCAACATGTGAGGCCTCCGGCTTGAGAAACGCTCAAGGCTGTGTGTTGAGCCCATGTAAAAAGAGAGCGGATGGCTGTGAGCCGCGGTGTGTAAGGGCGCCTAGTCCCCAAGGCCAGTGTTTACATTAGCAATTCACTTCCACCTTTGGAACGTTTAATCAGGCGATTATTACATTGCATGGCATCATCCTGACTTCAGGACTTCGGAGGAAAGCTGGGTCAGGAGATTGTTCAAGTGCTTTGTGCAGCCAGATGTGAATTCCACCTGCCCAGAAGCTTATGCGGAACCGTGATCAGGGCTGGCCCAAATAGAGCTGCGCTTTTCTTCCACTCGAGAATCTTATGAGACCCACAGAGTGAGAAGTCCGACAAGCACGCGGGCTATTCAGCAAAACCCAACGCAACCGTAGAGGGCGGGTCATTGCTCTGCTCCAGCAGCCAGCCAGAGACAAAAAATAAAATGGAAGATCTTTCTCTGAGGGAAAGCAGGCCTCGGATCTGAAACACGGGGCCTGAGGGAGGGAGGTGAGCAAAGAAAGGATAGGTGAAGGCGCCGCTCCAAGAAGCCGGGTTCATTCAAACCCGGAGGACAGCAAACCCCGCCTCCCCACGCCGCCACCCGCTCAATCGCCGAGCGCTCCGGGTATGAGCTCGCCCTGCGGGGAGCGGCTTGGAGCAGAGGAGGCGGTGGTAGAGGTGGTTTGGGCAGCTCTGCGCGGCGGATAGGCCCAGGCAAACGACACCCATTCCCCCTCCCCCTCGCTCAGTTCAACTCCCACTCGGCCCCGGCCACGCCCTGCCGCCACCGCCCCCTCGGGCAGCTTTCCGTTCGGCTGCCAGGCCTCGGTCGGGGGCGGGAGGGAAGGCGGTGCCTTGGAGGGGCCGCTGCGGCCAGAGCAAACTACAAGGGCCGACAGCCTTTGCGGCAGCGCCCCGCCCTCTTTCTCCCACCACTCAGCGCGCGTCACCTAGGCGCTCAACCAATGGGGACCGAACCAGGGAAAAAGGGCGCCCGGGTCCGGATGCGCCTCAGGAAAGCCATGCTCCCTGCGCGGGGGCAGCGGGCAGTTCACCGGGTTCGCCGAGTCGTCGGTGACTCGCGCACTGCCTCGTCCGCTCCTCTCGCTTCCCTTGAACGACAGCCCTGCTTTTTTTTTCCGTGGCAATTCCAAGGGATGCTGGAGCCGGCTTTTGAGGGGAGGGCGCTGGGAAATGAGTAGGGGGCGGGATATCCTGAGACAACAAGTTTGGCTGTATGGAAGGCCTACCGGCAGCGCGCCTGAGCTAGAACGCCGAGAGAACGAGTGCCGGAGTAGCCACGGGAGGAAAAGAAAAGCCGCTGAAAGAATAACCCCGAGAAAGGGGGTGGAGAGGAGGCGGCCCCAGCGCCCCGGCCCCCGGCAGGTCGGCGGCCAATCCGCTGGGGGAAGGGGTGGAGAGTCGGCGGCTCCGGCAGAGAGAGGCCGAGGGGGGTGGGGAGTCGGCCGGGCTCGCGCCGCCCTGGCCCCGCCCCCGGCCCGCGCCGCCGCCCGCGCGGCGCGCCGCCGCTGTCAATCAAGGGCGAGTCAGCAGGGCTCGGGCGGAGAGAGGAGCTGCTACGCCACAGCCCAGCGGCGGCCATTCGCGGAAAAAGAGGCAGAGCCTGTGCCAGCTACAGCCTCCTCCGAGCCACCGCGGGCGGGCGGGACCGGCCTCTCCTCCCGCCTCGCCCCCACCCCCACCCACCTCTATCCCTGTGTCTCCGTCTGAGGGTTTGTCCTGTTAATGCGGGATGAGCGGTACGTATTCTCCACCCCCCTCGGTCTCCTTCACCGCCTCCCTCCCTCCCTCCCTCCCTCCCCAGACCCTGCTCGGTTCTCCCCCCTCCCCCGGGGCCGCTGAGATGCTTTAAGGGGAGGAGGAGAGAGAGGGAGGGAGGGAATTAGGGGGAGGGAAGGAGGGTTGTGTTTTGTCTTAATGTCTGAGAGAGAACAACCTTCTGGGTGTTGCTCTGGAGCCGATGGGTCGGGTTTCAAACCACGTTTTGTGATATCCCCCTCCTCCCTTCCCTCCTTCTCCCCCACCCCTTGCCGGTGTGCGTGGATCGCGGGTTTATGGAGATTAATGTTCGGGGGGAGGGGGAGGAGAGGAGAGGGGGAAGGCGAATAATAATAATCCTAATAACCTGTTGTCGTGTATGGGGGTGTTTGTTGCAGATCAGAAGAAGGAGGAGGAGGAGGAGGCGGCGGCGGCGGCGGCGGCAGCGGCGATGGCTACAGAAGGAGGGAAAACCTCTGAGCCAGAGAATAACAATAAAAAACCCAAAACCTCAGGCTCCCAGGTAAAAGCAAACATAGAAAAAAAAAAAATTCATCACGAAACATAAGGGGAAAGGGGAATTATGCCCTTTAAATGCCCAGAAGTGAAGAACAGAATAAAAATGTTTTATCCACTCAAAGCATCTTTCTGAGAGTGAGGAAGTTAAATTGTAAATTCATAAAGATTTCACATGTTTGGGATATCGCTGTTTAAAATTCCACCAGGAACGAACTCAGACTATAAGAAAGAGGTGTGTATTCTCCCAAGGGCATTTTGAGTTTAGGAAAATAACACTTCAAGAAAGTTTGTTAGAAATGTCCTTTTATTTAAACTTTATAGTGTGGGATCTGTTTCCTTATTCCTATATCTTACTGTTTTTGTTAATATTTATTTTGATTTTTGCCACTTCCTGAGTAAGTTCTGAAATGTAGAGCTGTCAAAATAAATAAATAAATAAATAAACCTCTCCCACCTACTGGCCTTCACTAAATCCGCCCACTTTTTTTTCCCCTCTCCTTTACCATCCCATTTTGGGTAGGACTCTCAGCCCTCTCCTCTGGCTTTACTGGCAGCTACTTGCAGCAAAATAGGGACTCCTGGTGAAAATCAAGCAACTGGACAACAACAAATCATTATAGACCCAAGCCAAGGATTGGTGCAACTTCAAAATCAACCACAACAGCTAGAACTGGTAACAACACAACTTGCTGGAAACGCTTGGCAACTTGTTGCCTCCACTCCTCCCGCTTCAAAAGAAAATAACGTTTCTCAACCAGCTTCTAGTTCATCTAGTTCTTCCAGCAGTAATAATGGGAGTGCATCTCCCACAAAAACTAAATCAGGTAATTCTTCCTCCCCTGGTCAGTTTCAAGTCATACAAGTACAAAATCCAAGTGGTAGTGTACAGTACCAAGTGATTCCACAACTTCAAACAGTGGAAGGCCAGCAAATTCAAATCAATCCAACTAGTAGTTCATCTCTACAGGATTTGCAGGGTCAAATTCAGCTCATTTCTGCAGGTAATAATCAAGCTATACTCACAGCTGCTAACAGGACAGCTTCTGGGAATATTCTTACTCAAAACCTGGCAAATCAGACAGTTCCAGTCCAAATTAGACCTGGTGTCTCAATACCACTGCAATTACAGACCCTTCCTGGTACTCAGGCTCAAGTTGTAACAACCCTACCAATTAACATTGGAGGAGTGACTTTAGCTTTGCCAGTGATAAACAGTGTGGCCGCTGGAGGAGGGACTGGACAAGTCGGCCAGTCTGCTCCTACTACTGATGGCGGGACTTCCAATGGGAGTCAGTTAGTTCCCACACCCACCACCACTGCTTCTGCCAGTACTATGCCAGAATCGCCCTCCTCCTCCACTGCCTGCACAACCACTGCATCAACATCTTTGAGCAGCAGTGACACGTTAGTGAGCTCAGCAGATACGGGCCAGTATGCAAGCACATCAGCCAGTAGTTCTGAACGCACCATCGAAGATTCTCAAACACCTGCTGCTACTGAGTCTGAAGCCCAAAGCTCCAGTCAGCTTCAGTCTAATGGAATACAGAATGCACAGGATCAATCAAATTCTCTTCAGCAGGTGCAAATTGTAGGCCAGCCTATCTTGCAACAGATCCAGATCCAACAGCCTCAGCAACAGATAATTCAGGCTATTCCACCACAGTCATTTCAACTCCAGTCCGGGCAGACGATTCAGACCATCCAGCAGCAGCCTTTGCAGAATGTTCAACTTCAAGCAGTAAATCCGACTCAGGTGCTTATCAGGGCTCCAACTTTAACACCTTCAGGGCAAATCAGCTGGCAAACTGTACAGGTTCAGAATATTCAGAGTCTTTCAAATTTGCAAGTTCAGAATGCTGGGTTATCCCAACAGTTAACCATCACCCCAGTGTCTTCAAGCGGTGGCACAACTCTTGCTCAGATTGCTCCCGTAGCTGTTGCTGGCGCCCCAATAACTTTGAATACTGCCCAGCTTGCATCAGTGCCTAATCTTCAGACAGTGAGTGTTGCCAACCTGGGTGCTGCGGGCGTTCAAGTGCAAGGAGTTCCAGTTACAATCACCAGTGTTGCAGGTAAGTCAACTGCAATCTTTTCTCTCTGGTTGTTAATAACGGTTGGTTATTGTTTTTCTTTGCTCAGATTTGATGTAAACCTCTGAGGTAAACAGATAATCATAAGGAAACTAAAATACCCGGGAGTATTACACTGAATACCGTGACTGTAATCATCAGTGTGACCCATTCACATTCATACTATTCAGCATTAGGTTTTATGTGTTAAATTCGTTGGAGAGTTTTATAAAATTATTCTTCTGCGGAGCAAAACGTCCTGATTAGAATCATAATTTTTTGTAATTCAGAGACCAAATTTGTGTACACTTGAACTTTTCTGAAGGAACCTTAGTCAAAATGATGTTTATATCTTCTTTAAGGAAAAGTAGGTTTAAAGCTGAAATAATACAGTTATGAGTCTGTTACAGTTTTAAGGCTACTGTATGTTACTCCTCATGCTTCCGCATCTTGTTGCCCGTGCTTTTGCGTTTTATTACACGGTGTTGTTTTAAACTAGATATTGATGCAGTTGAGAGAGATAATTTTGAGTTGCAAATTGTTTCATTAACTTTTATGTCTACTTTTCTGCTAAAACCAGGATTTGAGTGAATAGTCCTTCACTTATAAAATTATATTTAAGTAAAATCTGTGATGGTTGTGTTATTTATAGGTGTTTTTAGCGTGAAGTTGGTGGAAGGCAATTAAAAATATAGACAGTAAACTGTCAGTAGTTTGAATTTGTTGTAGTAAGGTCGTTTTAAAATCAGTTACAAAGCACTTATTTGTTAATGAATGTAAATAGATACTTCTGAAGTATTTGGGGAGCCAGTTTTATTAAGTATTTTAATCATTTTGGACCAGTCTTTTTTCATCTCATGCCTTTTGTTTTCTACTAATTAAATACTTTTCATTAGATTATGAAAACCTAGTTGTGGTTTTGGTGTCTTTGATACTTTAAGACCTCTTTACTTAAATTATTTCTGTTTTGATAGTCTGAAATGAATAAGCATATCACTTTTGAATGACCTTTCTTGAAACAAGTTTCAGATAAGTTATGCTAGGGTTCTTGTATTACAGTTACTACTTAAAGTAGATGTATATATTTAAAATTTGGAAGTTGTCAGATAGAGCTCTCTGATTAAGAAGAACAGAGATAACATGTTTTACTTAGATACCCGTTGATTCTAAACCAGAGGTATCCGACAGAATTTTCTGTGATGACGGAAATGGTGTATATTTGTTCTATCCCGTATGTTAGCCACTAGCCACGTGTGGTTATTGAGCACTTAAATAGCGACTAATGCAACAGAGGAACTGAATTTTTAATTTTACTTCATTTTCTTTAATTTTAATTTAAATAGCCACACGTGGCTAGTGGCTCTTGTATTGACAGTACAGTAACATAGTCAAAGAGCGTTTTGAGTGTGGTACGTTTTCCCCTAAGAGTATTACAGCACAATTATATGTGTGTTTCTGTGGATTGTAGTCCTTACCTTGCTTTGTTTCTACTCTTTTTCTAAACATTGACAATAAATTAAGTATTTCAGAAAAATGTCTGTTTTGGGTGGGTTGAATGACAATTTGTATTGTCAAAGCAAAATTTATTTCATTTGTATTTTATCTTGCCTTTTAAGCATTAGTTAGTGAATTATGATGAAGAGAATTGAATAATTTATAATTTAGGTTAGAAATAGTCAGTTTTTCTGTTCTTTAATTGACATCAATTACGACCCAGAGTTTTTCCTTTGCCTGTTGTGAGGGTAAGCCAGTGTAACTGAGAGTATGATCTTCTGACCGCCTCAGATTCACTTGACTGATACATTATGGTAAATGCAGGATCCATTTTCTGGAACTATAGTTTTTGGGGGGTGTGGTCAAGGAATCTGACTTTCAAACAAACTGTCTAGGTGATTGTAAATCTCATTTAAGTTTGAGAACCAAGGATCAAGTCGTCCGCAATGAACTATAAGGCAAAATTCGGAAGTGATGGTTTTCGAGCCTAGTTAGAAAGTACCTCAGAGGGTGGATTTCTCTGACTAGTACCATTTATAGTTTTTATTCCACAAATATATATTGACTAGCTATGTGTTGAGAACTCCCAATAGGTGTGTTTAGTCCTGCATTTTCAGGGATAATATTTTTATTTAAAGAGTTTATATGGTTTGGGGGGCACTTACGTGTTTGAGGAAATTTGAACTTTATGTAGTTGGTTTTTTCCTCCTGAAACCAAAGATTTTAAATTTTGTTGATGTTCTAATATATATGCTCTATCGTTTAAGAAGAAAGCCATGTTACAAAGACCAGAAATGTACCCCGATTTCAACAACTCTGTGTAGTTAATCTGGGTCTGGTTGTTTGCAGATTTTACTTTACTTCCTGGCATAATAGGTGTTTCACAAATGTTTGCTGGATTAAGGTATAAATGGTGATGGAGAAGATAGCAATTTGGAATTGGGAGCAGCACCCTGGAGTGGCTTTAATGAAGCTAAGGAATTAACTCTGTTTTCATTAATTTCTTTCGGTTTTGAGCTTTTAAGACATTGAGAGTGGTACACCAGGTACTTTACCATCTCTGAAAGAGAGAGAGCGAGCAACAAGTGCCTATATCCCTTTTATAAATGAGCCCTGGAAGTTGAGATTTTTTACTTTTTGTCCCCATTCATTTTTTAGTACTTTTAAATTATTTCCTGGTTCCCCCCCAGGAGAATGGTGTTGTTTGAGTTATGGGAAAATTTTTGCTCTAAATATTCATAACAACTATTACCAGGGCTTGAAAAAATTATCAGCTTTGACAGAATGTAATGGCTAGCTCAAGGACAAGGGGCTAAGAGTTCTCCACCATCCATCCTCATATTACTTCAGGAAGTATAGGAAAGGTTCTGGATGATATGGACAGAAAAAGGAAAAAAAAAATTATACAAGATAAATCAAATGAAACCAGTTTTTGAAGCTGGTATGCTTCATACTTGATTTTATGAAATAAGAATGTTAATGACATCCTACGGGGAACCTCTTTCCTTGAGAATGTATTCAGCATAACGTGTTTCTGTGGTTTGGTCTCAGCTCGAAATCCTGTGTTCCAGGCTGAGCATCTAGCATTTAGTTAGTTAGAATTGTAGTAGGAACTGAATACATGTACTCCTGCTACATATTGTTTGTTTCCTTTTTGGGATTCAGAGTTTGAAGAAAAAGCAGAAATCCTGTTTCAAGTTAAGAGCGAAGGTAATAACTAATCATGCTGCTGGCTTAAGAACATCCTTTGTTTTAACTAAGTGAGGAGAGGGGATGATGTTTTCCTCAAAAAGAACTTCCTGTTTTCACGATGTATTCTGGTAGCCAAAGTGCCATAGTTAAAATGAACTTTAGAAGTTATTTCTCTTTAGTTAAAGAGAATATGTAGGGACCATTCGTTTCTAAATTTTAACTTGCATTGGCCAGCAGTTTGATTTATTTTTGGCCCTCATCACATATGGTAATAGATCATGTTTTTGCTTGATGGATGCATATTTCTTTGTCAGTTTTAATGGAAATTAACATTTCTGTGCAAATTCTTACATAAAGGTAGTTCAGACTTGAGAAGATGTTTCTGGTTCTTCAAGGACTTTCTCTCTTACCTTCCTTTACTTCTTTGGGGATTAACAGAACCAGGAATTGGAGAGCCAGTTCTTCATTATTGGTGAAAATGGAGACCAAAGGAAATAGGTGACATTTATATTTAATTTAAAAACCTAACTTAATCTGATAGAATCAACCTCTTGCACCAAACTTTTTTCCAGAGCTACCAAAAGTAGAAAATTGACTAGAAGTTTAATACAAATATGGTTTTCCTTTGCCATATGCTGTGTTAATTTGGATTTCTCTAGTAGGCACCTTAAAATATATATACATATATGTTATACACATATGTATATGTACATATGTAAACATACACACGTCTGGTTTTGTGTATACATATGCATATGTCTCTTGTGTTTGGTAATTTCTTTTTTCAGAGAAGTCACATTTACTCCTGTAATTTTCTTCCTGTAAAATCTTCTACTACTCTTTGTTATAGATTGGAATTCATCATAGGGAACTTATATCTTGTGCCCTGTATGAGATTTGGGTTCTGAACTACCAAGTTGGTTTTACCCATTAGAAAATGTATAGCATGACCTTTAAGATTTGTTGATGATGACATAACAATATCGTTGCATAGTTTTAAGTTTTTCTTGGAAGATAAAGTACTCATTGTAGAGCCACATTAATTTTTTAAAAGGGCATCTTTGGGAGGGATTTCAGGGTAAGAGAGTGAAGGAAAACAGTGTTAATCATCTGCTTTTCAAATCTATATCAAGGAATATATAACAAGTAATACTTAAGAAATATTGGAGCAGGCACAAAAGCAAGTTGAAGAGGAAGAAAGGAAGCTTGATCAAGAAAGAAGATAGGGAAAATTTGCTCTACATAGATCTTGCACAAATAACACAGATTTACAAAATGAGAGAATTTTAGTTTGAAAGGATCGTTGAGATTATTACTCACCAGTTGTAGCCTTTTGTTATTGCTGCTAAAGTCTGTAAAGGAATTTTGTGTTTTTACTGTTATAAGTGAAAGGAGAAATATGGGTCAGAGGTTCTGCAGTGCTACATTAGGTACTTGGGGATGACATAGGACCGATTGACAGTAAAAGGGGGAACCTGGCCTGATACCAGACCATATGCCTATGTATATGTGGGCTGTCTTGTACCCTTCTGATCTAGGTATGAGATAAGATTGTATGTTCCTAATGCTTGTCATTTTATTACCTAGTGAATGAGCAAACTGTGGCAAAGGAAACTTATTACTTATATAGTGTGTGTGGTGAGATAAAGACTTACTGAAATTGTAGTTAACTAAGGTAACTTAAAGATAATTGAGCATCCTTCCCCCTTCCTCATCCCTTAGTGGTAGTTTAGAACTAAAGAAACTGAAGCCAGAAAGGTTGAACAACTTGTATTTTGTGGCAAAGTGAGGACTAGAATCTTGGCTTCTGCTCCAGTTGTCTTTCTCGTGTATTTCTGCCTTTGTTATCCAAATCTTTTGCTAGGTAATGAGTAAATGTAGCTGAGGTTTAGGGGCCAGAGAGGGAGAGTATCCAGCTTGAGTTGTCTTCTCCCAGATAGACTGTGTCTGTTATTCCAGGGTATTCAGCATTAATATATTGAATATAATATTGGTGGAAAAAACAATTCTGTCTTCCTCCTTGTTATTGAATTTAATGGTGAAATCTCAGTGGTATAATGTTGTCCTTTTTGAAAGAGCAAATTCAGAACTTGAAGAGATTAGTAAATTCTGTATGTAGGTAAGCAAGTTGTAGGGCTGTTGAGATATTGCATCTTTTCCCAAACAGTAGTTAGAAATGGATTTTTAAAAATGAGATTCAAGGAAGAAAACAAACATTTATTGTTTTTCTAGAGTGTGTTATGTGCTGGGCCAGGTATTTATACTATCTCAGTATATCCTACAGTATCTTTGGGATTACTGTTCCTGTTTTACAGATAGCCTCACTGAGCTTTGCCTATATGTGGAATCTAAAAAAAGGGTACAAACAAACTTACCTACAAAACAGAAATAGAGTTGCAGATGTAGAAAACAAACTTATGGTTACCAGGGGGTAAAGGGAAGCGGGGCAGAATAAATTGGGAGATTAGGATTGACATATACACACTACTATGTATAAAATAGATAACTAATAAGGACCTACTCTATAGCACAGGGAACTCTACTCAATATTCTGTAATGGCCTATATGGGAAAAGAATTAAAAAAGAGTGGATATATGTATATGTATAACTGATTCACCTTGTTGTACACCTGAAATTAACACAACATTGTAAATGAACTATACTCTAATAAAATTTTTTTTTATAAAAAAGAAAAGAAAATTTGCCCTCCAGTAAGTGGTAGAGCCATGGTTTAAAGTCATCTCTGATTCCAAGGTGTTCACAAAACATAAGGTAAAAAGATAAGTCTACAGATACAGGCTATTTTTCACCCTTTTGTATCTGATGTATACTTGTATCTGATGTATACCTTAAAGGTTAAGCAGTTTTGAAAATTGAAGTGCTGACTATGCAGTTAAGGTTTCTACTAGCCCTGACAGTGTGGCATTGACAGACAATTATGACAGAAAGTAGTGAAAGAAACTAGTGTGGCTGCATGGAGACCTCCATGTTAAACTCAGATTTCAAAATAGTGTATGTGGAAGATAGGAGGAGGGGCATAGGATTAAGGATGAAAACAAAAAGCAACATGATGTTTTAAGAGTAATGTCAGTTAAACAGAAGCTCGTAATAAAGTCAGGCTTTTAAAATTCTTTCAAACAACTTATAAGGCTTTAAATCAAAGAAAGAGATGCTCATCGTTTGAGCAAAATGGTGTAATATCAAGAAAACGCAGAACTCCTTCACTCTGCTTCTGTTAACCAGTGAGGAAAATGAAGTTCCGGCTGAAATGACTAGAGCTGTAACTCACTCTGAGATATTTATTCAAGGTAAGTGAGGAGGTAGGGGACGTTTAGTTGCTCTTTGGAAGTCAGGATGATCTAGACGGATGCTATCCTAAAGTCAGAGGGAACTTTCAGGTTTCATTTCAGGCCATATCAGTAACTTAAAAATTATGCAGCATGGAAGAATTGAGTATGAATAAGCACCTCACTTTTTGAAAACATCCCACACTACAGATAAATGAGCTTGATAACCGTCCTTAGCAAAGCCCTTGAATGAATTATGGAGTAGTTGGCCTATGAGCATTTAAAAGAATTCAGGGATCATTGGGAACCAGTATGGCTTCACTAAGGAATGAGTTTCATAAATTCTTTCTGTAGTTTCCAGATGAGTATATAAAGTAACATCAGTACAATGTATCTTGATTTCAGCCTTGATAGCCACGATTTCTTTAAAGGCTTATACCTGGTTGCTCTATTATATGAAAAATGTTGATTGTCTACCTCAATAGAGGTAGAGGTCTCTGGTATTATGGCATAGGGTTCTATCCTTGATACAGTCCTGTTGAACATTTTTTTCAAATTTTGTACTGAAGGATGACCTATTTAATGAATTCAAAGATGAAACAAAGCCGGGAGATGTTGCTAACAGTTTTGGTAGGGCATAGAATTGAGATGCCCAGTGATCTTAATAGACCAGAATGCTGGGCCAGAATTAGCAACATAAATATAACAGGTAAGATCCTCTATTTAAAGTTGAGAGGTGGGGAGCAGGATTGTTCACCTACAAGATGGAAAACATGGTTTGGCAGCAGGACATGTGAAGATGATTTGGGATTTATTGGCTTAATATGAACTAAGAGTAGAGTAAAGCTCCTGTACTTTATGCTTGTCCGACCATTTCTGCAATACTGTGTACAATACTGGGTGTGGCACATTTTAAATGGGACAGTGACAAACTGGCAAGCATATCAAGAAGGCTTCCCAGGATGAAACGTGTGGAAAACATTTCACACTAGCAATAATCAGAGAGAGGGGGGTTGTTATTAAAAGAAAATAAGAGAAAGTGTGACAGCTTGTTTGGATATGTGAAGAGCTATTTTTTGTTGTTCTTGTTTTTAAATAAAGTTCTGTTATGTTTTGGCCCTGGGAAACCAATACAATAAGTATATGTACACACACATGAGCTAATGCTGTGCGGTAATGGAATGGTTTGTTTCATGAAGTAGTGATCTTCCTGTTGTTAGATGCTGGGTGTCCATCTGTCAGAGACACTGAAATATAGAATTTCCTGTGTTTTATAGGAGGTTTGATTAGATGATCTGTGAGTCTTCTAATTCTAAAATTTAGGATTCTATGAATATTTGATTACGTAGTTCTATTCTGGGTACTTCCATCCAGCATATGGTGAGAGTTCCTTGTAAGTCGTGTTAAACTTACATGATTGACTAATTAGGGATTTGGTGGGGGTGGGGGAGAGGTTTGAGGGTCACATTTACCATTTTTCTGATTACAAAGGCAGTATAATTGAGATAAATTCTATTAAGAAATAAATGCAGTACTTTAATTCATAAATTAATAGATTTCTGTTCTACATTATTTGTTAGACTTACTGATTGTGCTCTTCGATGCTTTTTTTCTGTGTCATTTGCACTTCTATTAGGTGACTACCAAAACATTAGTATTTTAAAAATACAGTAAAGTGCCCAACATTCAATTTGTAGTTAGGATATTTTATCTCAGTAGCTCTTTAACCATAGTCATAATTCTGATAATGACACTTTAGTATGAACAGTGTGATTACTTTTTCTTCAGTAGACTTAGAGAGCAGTTGGAAAATCCAGTATACTGATGGAGTTCAAACTCTGGGAAGCACTCAGAGCTTCAAATTTGTTAATTTATCCTGTGCGGTAAACAAATCAAGTGGGTCTTTCTTTTTGACTCAGAATATTTAGCACATAGGCACTTTAAAAAAATATTTGAGGCCCGAGACCCTTTTAAATAGAAAAAGTAATAATTCCGATATATGAAGTTCTTTTTGCCTTAGGTATGGTAATAAAGTTAGGAGTAGGGACTATCTGGGCTTGATCAGTGGTGTAGTTCAAGTAGTATGTTTATTATTACTGCAGATGTATGTACTCTGAGAGGCTTCCTAGATCACAGGTATTTTGTGTTCTTTTAGGTGATCATCAGTCAGGTGCAACCAGAAGAGGAGACACAGGACAGGGCCAGGAAAAAAAGTTTATTATACACACAGGTCCTAGAGAGACAGTCGGTGTGCACTGAGAGGGGAGGTGCACACGTGGGAGGTGATGCCAAGGGATCTGGCTCAACCTAGCAGGTGGGGAGCAGAGAGAGCAAGAATCCATGGGCAGGTGCCTTTATTGAGGGATCAGTGTGTGAGGGGATTTCATTGGTGTGTTTAAATGCTGCTTGGTCACAGTCAGGGGAAGGTAGGAAGGGAACCTCGTGGCAGGAGCAACCCTTATCACACTGGTGCACCTGGTTGCCTGGGCCGGGTGCTTAACAGCCTGTTTGTGGGGATGTTGAGGCAGAAGGGGAAAATAATATTTTAAAGTATATAATACAACAGGATTAGGAATTAGAACTCTTATATTTTTGTTAGGGTACTGCTCTCCATTAGCTATTCCATTCTGGGCAAATATATTATAATTGGAGCTTCAATCCTTTTTTCATTTGTAAAATAGTGCTATTAATTCCTTCCCTTTTTACCTCATAGAGCTGCAAAGATCAGATGAGATGATATGTATAAAAAGGCTTTGGATATTGTAAAGAGAACTATATATGGAAGTTGGTAACCTGGTAAAAATCTCTACATGGCGACTCTCGCCCACTAGAAGAATGTGAAGTTGTAAAGTGGGAGAATGAGTAGTTTTCGATATGGGTATTAGCTTGAGTTAAATATCAGAAGTAAAAGAGATCTCTATAAAAGGAATATCAGAAAGCTTTGGTGAAGTGCAGCTAGGGATATGGGGAGGGGTATATCTACAGGTGGAAAAGAAGCAGTGTGTTTCAGTATAGTAAGACCTAAATGTCTGCTGCGTACTGTCTGTGTAAGCTCTGAAAGTACTCACCTGTCTAAAACGGATACTTACTTTGGGGAGATAAGACTTACATACATGAATCAATTATATGGCTTGCTGCAATTGCATATGAGAGTTTATACTTAAGTGCTGGGTTTTGAGCTATGGAAAATGACTAGGAGAGCTCAAAGACAAGTGAGATCAGTGGTTTGCAGTAAACAGGGAGGGCTTTCTGAGGTGCAGATTGGTTTGGGAAGTGGGTATTTGAAACTTTGAGGGTAGAGAGGTGAAGAGAGAGGATGTCTTGAGCCAAGCAGTTGAACTTGGAATGAAAAGGGTAGAGCCCTCGCGTGGAAGCTTATAGTTAACACAGGGAGTTGTGTTCTCTCATCTTTGTGCTCCATAGAGGCATAGTGGTCTCACAGAGTAGCTCAGGGCATGCCCAGTGGACAGCCTGCCACCCCTGCTTCAGCCAGAGAAGTTGTGTGTTTATTGGACTGTGTGCTTACATTCTGTTTGAAGAAGAGATTCTGCCAAAATAATAATAAGTTTGAAAAACATGAATCTAGTGGATGGAAGAGATTGAATGGAAAGTTTTGCAAATGATATTGTTAGAGTGTTTATAGATAAAAGTGTGGAGAAGTTAGAAATCAGGAGCCCAGTGGAAAGGGTGTTGTTGGAATAATTTAGCCACGAATTCAGTGATCTTGAGAAAGGCTATGGCAATGAAGTTGCTTAGTACAAAAGACAGGTTGTCGAACCTCTCTTTAGTACACAGAATGGTGACATGAAGTAAGTATTAAGGAATTAGGTAAAAACATCAGGTTTGCTGGTTCCTTTCCTCTGTATCAAGTATGGTAATAGGCATCGAGAAACTGAAGATGAAGTGAGACAAATTTGCCTCTCTCACAGAGAGAGAGATAATATATTCTCACAGAACATATTACCTGTTGTGGAGACATAACCATATCTCTTTGCCTCTAAGACATACTTTTTTTTTTTTTTTTTTTAACATTTTAACATCTTGGAAATTGAAATCCACCTTATAAGCAAAGGCATGTCATAGTTTAATTAGCAGAATATTTTTTCTTTCTTATGATCATTTGCATCTTAGACTTAATGGAATATGATGACTATAAAATCAATTAAAGTACAACGTGGCATTTGGTTTATAAAGGCTGTGAATGAGGTGTTATAAAGGCTGTGAATGAGGTGTTACAGAAGCCCAGAGGAAGGAAAAACTCGTTCTGCTTGTAGAATTCTGGGGATATTTTCATGGAGAGGGTGATAAATGAGCTGGGCCTTAAAAGGATGACTAAAAAGTTTGCAAGGTTGGGATGAGGTGGGCTATTTCAGGTTATGTTGGATTTTACATGTCAGAAATTCAGTTAAGGAGTCTTCTATAAACAATGCAAAATTCAGGCTTAGATCAGGGAATATTAGTGTACATTAAAGTTGAATTGTAAACCTCCTGTAGGCAGGAGCTGTGTCTTATGTGTATGTTTTTTTTCTGTTTCACACATCGATGAACATTGCTCAATATAAATAATCCTGAGGGGAAGGCCCACAGGTGGAGAATGTTGATTGCATAGGAGAATGGGATGGGTAGATCCTTGGGAGAGATTAAAGACAAATACTTGAAAAGGAATGAGAGTTCATGATTATAAAAGGAAAAGTGAGTAGTAAAATTAAATAACAGAGGAACTTACACATCGAATTTCTTCATACGTTTTGAGAGACAGTTGGTGTGAGAATCTTAGCAGTGGGGTAAGTTTTGAGGAGAAATCAAAGGTGTTTAAAGTCTCCAGGTTGTTTCTGTTCTCTCAGAAGTTATCATGTAGGTGCCTCATAACGTGGCCAGTCATAGAGGGTTTAGTACAGTTCTGTAATAATGAGTCAAGTCACCACAGCTTTTTGTTCACAGAAGCGGAGCTGCTTTTGCACAGAAGTATAGGATCCAGATAGTGATCTGTGCTGTGGTAAGTGGGTAACTGTGCCTGGTGTGGGGTTGGGGGAGAGGGTGGAAAGTCCTTGTTGTAGTTGAGGGTGTCTAGGCCAGGGACTTGAGGGAGAAGAGGGAAGAGGAAGACACTAGATGCATATGATGACGAGTACTAACTGGATTTATGTAAGGTAAATAATTACACTTAAAGTGGTTTGTAAATCCTACGCATTTTCCCATATATTTAAATCTACATACGAACCAATTTGAGACACTGACATTTGACAGATATTTGTCATAAATAGGACAGACTATGATAATATGCTTGTTGAAGGAGTAATTTGATTGTCTCATAAATAATCAAATTGTTTTTTACTTTTATAAGGTTAAAGCACATTGTATTTTTATTTCTATAATTTCTCTCACCTTTTGTCCTTATTGGTAGGATGTCAGTACTTAAATTGATTTTTTTTTTTTTTTTTTTTTTTTTTTTTGCGGTACGCGGGCCTCTCACTGTTGTGGCCTCTCCCATTGCGGAGCATAGTCTCCGGACGTGCAGGCTCAGCGGCCATGGCTCACGGGCCCAGCCACTCTGCGGCATGTGGGATCTTCCCGGACTGGGGCACTAACCCGTGTCCCCTGCATCGGCAGGCAGACTCTCAACCACTGTGCCACCAGGGAAGCCCTTAAATTGATTTTAATGATAGGGCAGGTAATAGTTTTAGTAACCTCTTGATAGACTTTCATCCATTTCATGGACTCCCTACTAGCAGACTGCATCCATAAATTCAGTCAGCAAATAGGTACCCAGCATCTGTATTGTGAGGCTTGATATGTTCCTTATGAGGTTGAATAACATGGGGCTGAACTCCTACTTCCATAATGTTATAATAGGGAAAGAAGTCGTTCTGTTTTCTTTCATGAATGAAACAAGAAGCAAGTATGCTTTAACCCTTAATGTTTGTTTTATATTTAAGCTCACATTTACTGCATGTTTATAGTATGCCAGATACTGTATGCAGCACTTGGTATATTAACTCATTTACTCTTTAGAACACCCTATAGAGTTAAGTACTGTCAGGTGCAAAAACAGGCCTAGAGTGGTAAATAATTTGCTCAAGGCCACCTAATCCAAACACATTCTATCTCTAGAACCCTGGCACCATTACCACTTACGGTCTCTCACCGTATACTCCCTATGTACTGCAGTGTGTTTCCTGTGACCAGTTGTGGAAACAATTCATTGTCTCTTATGTGTCAGACATTGTGCTTAAACATTATATATATGTTAACTCAGTTAATTTTGGCAGTCCTATGAAGAAGGTAGTGATGGTGACCTCAGTTTTTCGAACAGGAAACCAAGGCTGTCAGAGGTTAGTATCTTGGCCAAGGGCATACAGCCAGTATGTTAGGCAGTTAGTAAGTGAAAATATTTTATAAGTCTGGTTTAGGTGAACAGGACTATCATTGCAGCTAAGCAATATGATTTTAAGTTACCTTACTGTAATTGTTGTAGTATGTTCAGTAAGTTCTTTAGGTGAGCACTCTGACTCTTTATCGCCCTTTGGGGCACAGGGCATATGTGCCACAGAGAGAATTAGAATAAAAAAGGTTTTATTACTTTGTGGTATCCTGTGTTGATAGGGAATTTGAGGCTAATAAGAATATTTCCTTTACTAAATATATGTGTACCATAAACCAATTTTGAATGAATTTTGAAAAACAGATTCTAAGAATGTAAGGCACAGAGGAGTCTTATATTTCATTTTCATTAATATTTGTAAACTGTTAATATTAGTATTTAATATGTTAATTTGTATTAAGCAATATTATTAAATATAATCAGCATATATTGATAATTAATGTCTGTGTTATATTAATTTATACACACTGATATTTAACTGTATTAATATAAAATGAATAAAATTATCAAGTATACCAAAAAATATATACTTGCTGAGGCCTGTATTTTCATGACCTGCTTCTTGATCAGGATGTGACATGTCAGTATAGATATAAACTTTCTACTGTCTGAAGGAAATATCGCCACGAAATGACTTAAAGAAAATCCAAAGATCATAAAAATTATATGTATAGAATTTGTGTTCTTCAGATAATCCTGCATGTCATTTTTATGTAGCATTAACTCATTTGACAGGGCTGGTGCTATAACTTTATTCATTGACAGGAATGGTGCTATAACTTTATTATTGTTGTTTACTGGATAAATAAGAAACAAGATATATCAATATTTGAGTATCTGCCACTATATACCATACAATGTATACTATACATTGTAGAGTAGATATTTCTTCTCTACTCATGGGGTCTATACTTTGTTCTACGTGAGTTTTGTTTTATATCAGTCTTAGGTTATTGCTATTTTTAATAAATGAGAAAAATCAAGGCCCAGAAAGGCTAAATAATTTGCCCAGTGTTACAGAATTAACACATGGGAATGTTGGGGAAAGAACCCAGATTCCACCTAGACTCAAAATTATTTTTGCTGTTTTATCATAAGTCCTTGGGGCCAAGGAAGTTGCTTCCATGAAAAGTTTTTAAAGGTTTTTTTTTTTCCTCTCAATTTTAAAGTAACAAAATACCAGAGAGAGTTAAAAACCAATTTACATTTTCTAAGAGATTGATACACCAGAGTAAATTTAAAGTATATGAGGACGGAGTAAATTTAATCTGTAGTTTCAAAAAATGTGATTGAGTTCATTTTGTCTATCTGTAAGTTTGTGTGTGTGTACACATTTACTTATATACATTTACTCATTATAAACATATTGAGTAAAAACTTAAAGGGATTATATTCTACATCTGTGGACCTATTCATCACCATCCTTGTTCTCCTAACCCTACCCTATAATTAAGGGTACCAACCCATTTTGGGGTAATCCTAAAAAATTAGCACACCTTCTCACACTATACCCACATGCCAAGTCACAGAGAAAACTTGATTGTTGAAATCAAAGTATTCAGACAGCTCTCAGTGCTTTTTAAAGGATTCTTTGACAGCTATCTGAGCTGGCAATGATAACTGTATAATTTGCAAACTGGAAGACAAACATATTTAATTACATGAGCAGTTTGTGATGAGCAGAGGTAAGTGACATATTTAAGAAAAGAACTCTGTGCTGGTAACATGTTGTCTCTTCCATTAATTGTGTTACCTTTGGGAATGGAGGTCTTGGTTTTTTTCCCTTTGTTACAATGAAATATTTGTGTGTATTTTGTAAAATGAAATATTTGAGGTAATTTTGTTTAGTGTTAAAAATTCTATAATTTTAAGCACAAATGTATAGAAACCAAATTGCGCTTACATTTTATTTCAAGCCCATTTGAGCCAAGAGGAAAACTCAGGAAAAATATCATTTAACAATATTTCTAGTGTTTAAATCGAATCACTTACTTTTTGGAGTAAAACTGTGAAAGAGATATGTCAGTATTTCAAAAATGTCAGGTTTTGTTTTTGTTTTTGCAAATCTTTGAAGCCAAATTTGGTATTGAATCTAATGCTGTTGCCCTTTAAAGAAGGTCATTCATCTAGGTTTGAGTTATTACTAAGGATTTGCAGAATTTTTTTAGAAAATGATTTGCCGCCATCCTTTTAAACTAGATGTATGCCCAACCATCAGTAACAGCAAAGATGAGGACCAGGGCCCTAAACACTTGGGCATTCAGATCGCCATCTGGGACCTCATCTGACTACTCAGAATGCCCTTGCCGGTGGATATAGGCCTTGAAGGTCCCTGGTCAGAGACCAGCTGGCCCTTTAAGCCAGGGAGTATGCTTGCCTAGGCCTGAGCTTCTCTAGCCAACAAGAAGCATCGATAGCCCTGTGAGAATTAATACTGCCGCAGTAGCCAGAGAACTCTCTTATGCAGTATTACCTTCTGACCTTTCTAAAAGCTAGTTCCTGATCTTCAGATCAGAGATTTTACTGTTGTCTTTGCTGCCTTCCTGCTTTCCAAATTTACAGTAACCATCTCAATCCACCTAACCATTCTATTACCTTAGCATCTTACGACTTAGATTCTAGTCAGCCTGCCCCATGGATGGTAGTGTAAAAACTACAAATTTAGAAGTAGAAGAGTTAGGTGGATCTCTGTATCTCAGTTTCAAAGGAGAAACTGTCTTACTTTTTATTCTAGAAGGTGAAGAATATGACAGCTGATTTGTAGTCCAAAGAGGTCTCATAAGAGCAGTTGTATTTTCATCTGTTTAAACTTTAGAATTTTCTGCCTGGGGTATTAAAGCAGGGAGAACTCCATTTTCAGCCTCACAACTACTGGCAAAGGGGAGTTAAATATAGATTCCAGCTGCTACCTTGGGAAGAAAGTACTTCTTTAAATGCTGGATTGTGCTAATGTCAAGATGAGTTCGTAGAGGGACTTCTATGAGGGATTTAAAAAAAATAAATAATGATAAAACAGGATTTTTTTTAAAACAAATGAGTTTCAAAAGCAATTTTTAAAATAATACTTGCTTGGATTTTATTTGGTAAAGTTAATTTTAATTTATAGAAACACTTTTTAAAGTATATATTTGGCTTCTCTGGTGGCGCAGTGGTTGAGAATCCGCCTGCTGATGCAGGGGACACGGGTTCGTGCCCCGGTCTGGGAAGATCCCACATGCCGCGGAGCGGCTGGGCCCGTGAGCCATGTCCGCTGAGCCTGCACGTCCGGAGCGTGTGCTCCGCAACCGAGAGGCCACAGCAGTGAGAGGCCAGCATACCGCAAAAAAAAAAAAAAAAAAAAAAAAAAATATATATATATATATATATATATATTTAATTCCCCATGATTACTAAGAAACAAAAAAGTTGTTTTGGGAATCATGTCTTAAAAAGGTTATGTGAAGTCTAGCACTCAACTGTTATACAGAAGTTTAAAAAAAAAACATAAAGAAAATTGTGCCTTCAAATATCTCTTAAAAGCATCCCTAGTAAAGGGTTTATTTATTTATTTATTTATGTTATTAAGAATCCTACATGCTTTTCACTATGTCAGCCCAGTTGTTATAGTAAAGGCAATCGAGCACTCAGTTCTTATTGGTTAGGAATAGCTATTTGTTTCTGCATAATAATACTGTAGGCTTAACTTAAAATGAAGGAGACATTGTGGTGCTGGTGAAATAGAGATGGACAGGAATCAAGACCTGCCCTCAGTCCCCTGGTCTGCCAGGTACTGTCTGTGATGTGGGGATGGCCTTTAGTGTTCTTGAGCCTTAGTTGTAATCACCTGTAAAATGAAGATAACAAAATGCCTACTAAACTGGGTTTTTCTGAGGATTAAATGGAGTAGCATGTGAAAATGTTTTGTAAACAGCAAAGCACTAATGGATGTAAACTATTTTTATTATAAATTTTCCCTTTCTCTTTTTTTCTAAATTAATATGTGTATGTGTTTAGTATTTCGCAGTCTCATTTTCTATCACATGTTCATTTTGTTGCAGCATACAGTGCCATTCTGGTAATGTATTAAACATTCAATAAATATCCAGTAGAAAGAAGTGAGACTTCTCTGTTACTTAGCTTAATTAGGTGTGTTAACTATGGGTTTTATTTTCTGTTTTCTGATGCTTTGACATCTGGGGTCTCACTGACCCTGGAGGGACTGCCCTTTCCAGGGTTAACGAGTTCCTAGAGATAGTAAACAACTCCACCTTGAGTGTACTTTTCAAATACAAACCACTCTAGAGCCCATCCCCCAACCACATCCTTTATGGCCCTCATACTTCAGGCCACTACCTACCTGCTCTAATCACAGGGCCAGGTACCAGACAACAAAGGACAGCCCTCATGTTCCAGAGCCCTTTGAAATTATTCACACTGGCCAATCCTAAACCTGTTTCCCCTGCCTCTGTTCCTTCTGCCTTGTGCCTTTTCCTTTTTTGTGGAAACCACAATAAAGACTCCTGTCCACAATTCCTCTCTGGCCCTCTGCCTCCTGATCCACCCTGGTGCCTCCCGGTCTGGCCCGCTAGGGCATGGTAACTCTTACCCTCCTCTTGTTTTTTTGTTTTTTTTAAATTTAATTTTATTTTTTTTGTGGTACGCGGGCCTCTCACTGTTGTGGCCTCTCCCGTTGCGGAGCACAGGCTCCGGATGCGCAGGCTCAGTGGCCATGGCTCACGGGCCTAGCCGCTCCGCGGCATGTGGGATCCTCCCAGACCGGGACACAAACCCGTGTCCCCTCCATTGGCAGGCGGACTCTAAACCACTGCGCCACCAGGGAAGCCCCCTCCTCTTGTTAATTGAATAACAAACTGTCTTTTCATTGACAGTCTTCTCAGCTTACTATACCTCAGATTTTCTGTTAATACATTATATTTTAAAACAGTGGATTGCTGATTTATTTTCTAATTTTTATGGCAAAGAGTCTTATTACAAAGAAATAGTACTTAATAATGCTAAGTTTAAAGTTTTCTTCAGAACTAACTAAAATAGAGATTCAGAATGGTATTGAGATATGTATGTCTGTGTGCAGGTGAATATATACATATGTTCATGTATATAAAAAAAAATTTTAACCATATTGGAAGATGACAGAAATTCTCATCTGTAAGCTACCTTTAGACACCATCTTTGGTGTAGCTCTTTTTGTTTATAAGTGAAAAAACTAAAGTTTATTTATAAGTGAAAAACCCCAATGTGGATATGTAGTTTACCCAAATCACAACATTAGTTATTGGCAAAGTCAGGATAACCCAGTTCCAACTCCCTGAGGCTTAAATAGACATGCAAGTGTCATAAGCATCTTTATTAGGAAGAAAATTGTAGGCAAGTTTTTCTTGCTTCTTCTCTTTCTCAAAGGAATAAGATCTTAAAGTTAATTTTGTTTTCTCCTGTCCCAAGTGGTAGTATTTTGGTTGCTAAGTGATTGTTCCAATTGTTATAATTTTTTCATTTAACAAAACTAAAATTTGATATAGTTATTAAATTTTATTTCGTAAACTTTTTAATTCTAGAATACAGATATTTTATGTGCACAGTTCACCCATTTTGTATCTCAGCCCTTAATTTTTTTCTTTTCTTTTCTTTTTTTTTGTGGTACGCAGGCCTCTCACTGTTGTGGCCTCTCCTGTTGCGGAGCACAGGCTCCGGACGCGCAGGCTCACGGGCCCAGCCGCTCTGCGGCATGTGGGATCTTCCTGGACCGGGGCATGAACCCGTGTCCCCTGCATCGACAGGCGTATTCTCAACCACTGCGCCACCAGGGAAGCCCTTATTTTTGTTTTTGATGTTAGATTTTCAAACTTAGAAACTTGTAGCAGCCTTTATGCTAGACACTTTGTTGTAAATGGTTTTCAGTGTCTATACTTTTATGGTAAATTTGACTGGGCCAGATAATCATTTTGTGAACTGAGATAACATGGGGAGAAGTTGTTGAGAGATCAGTGAATTATAGTGGACAAAAAAATGAGTTTTCGTGGATTTTCTCAGTGAGTTGTTTGGTTTTTATTTTTTTGGTAGATATAATTTTAAGAGGTACATAATACAAGATGTGGGGTGAAATAGCTTTCTGCTGTGTTCTGTATTGCTGGGTCTTTATATAAATATTGGATCAAGTTTGGCTTTTCCACATGTGAAGAAATAGAAAGAGGAGGTGGCTTTTCTTAAATTTAATTTTTATTTTATATTATAATTGATATACAATGTTGTGTTAGTTTAAGGTGTACCGCAAAGTGATTTGGATACATATATCCATTCATTGTCAGATTTTTTTCCCATATAAGTTATTATAGAATACTGAATAGTGTTCCCAGTACTACACAGTAGGTTCTTGTTGATTATCTATTTTATATATAGTGGTGCATATATGTTAATCCCATACTCCTAATTTATCCCTCCCCCAGCCTTTCCCTTTTGGTAATCATAAGTTTGTTTTTGAAGTCTGTGAGTCTCTTTCTGTTTTATAAATAAGTTCATTAGTATCACTGTTTTAGATTCTACATGTAAGTTATATCTTATGATACTTGTCTTTCTTTGTCTGACTAACTTCATTTAGGATGATAATCTGTAGGTCCATCCATGTTGCTGCAAATGGCAAAATTTCATTCCTTTTTATGGCTGAGTAATATTCCATTGTATATATGTACCACATCTTCTTTATCCATTCCTCTGTTGATGGACATTTTGGTTGCTTCCATGTTGTGGCTATTGTAAATAGTGCTGCAGTGCACATTGGGGTGCATGTATTTTTTCAAATTGTGGTTTTCTCCAGGTATATGCCCAGGAGTGGGATTGCTGGATCATACTATAATTCTCCTTATTCTCCTTTTACCTTTTTAAGGAACCTCCATACTGTTCTCCGTAATGGTTGTACCAATTTACATGCCCACCAACAGTATAGGAAGGTTCCCTTTTCTCTGCAACCTCTCCAGCATTTATTGTTTGTAGACCTTTTGATAATGGGCGTTATGGTTGATGTGAGGTGATACACCATTGTAGTCTTAATTTGCATTTCTCTAATAATTAGCATGTTGAGCATTTTTTATGTGTTTTTTTGGCCATCTGTATGTCTTTGGGAAAATGTCTATTTAGATCTTCTGCCCATTTTTAGATTGGGTTGTTTGTCTTGTTTTTGCTTGTGTTTGGTATTGAGTGGCATGAGCTGTTTATTTTGGAGATTAATCGCCTGTTTGCTTCTTTGCAAATATTTTCTCCCTTTCTGTGAGTTGTCTTTTCATTTTGTTTATGGTTTCCTTTGCTGTGCAAAAGTTTAATTAGGTTCCGTTTGTTTATTTTTGTTTTTATTTTCATTAGGAGGTGGATCCAGAAAGATAGTGCTGCAATTTATGTCAGAGAGTGTTCTGCCTTTGTTTTCCTCTAAGAGTTTTATAGTATCCAGTCTTACATTTAGGTCTTTAATCCATTTTGAGTTTATTTTTGTGTATGGTGTTAGAGAATGTTCTAATTTCATTCTTTTACATGTAGCTGTCCAGTTTTCCCAGCACCACTTACTGAAGAGACCGTCTTTTCTCCATTGTATATTCTTGCTTCCTTTGTTGTAGATTAATTGACCATAGGTGCATGGGTTTATCTCTGGGCTTTCTATCCTGTTCCATTGATCTATATTTCTGTTTTTGTGCCAATACCATACTGTCTTGATTACTGTAGCTTTGTAGTATAGTCTGAAGTCAGGAAGTGTGATTCCTCCAGCTCTGTTTTTCTTTCTCAGGATTGCTTTTGCTATTTGGAGTCTTCTTTGTTTCCATACAAATTCTGAATTTTTTTGTTCTAGTTCTGTGAAAAATGCCATTGGTAATTTGTTAAGGATTGCATTGAATCTGTAGATTGCCTGGGGTAGTGTAGTCACTTTGACAATATTGATTCTTCCAGTCCAAGAACATGGTATATCTTTATCTGTTTGTGTCATCTTTGATTTCTTTCATCAGTGTCTTATATTTTTCAGAGTACAGGTCTTTTGCCTCTTTAGGTAGGTTTACTCCTAGGATTTTATTCTTTTTGATGCAGTGGTAGATGGGATTGTTTCCTTAATTTCTCTTTCTGATCTTTCATT
Organism: Kogia breviceps; assembly: GCF_026419965.1. Taxonomy (NCBI): domain Eukaryota; kingdom Metazoa; phylum Chordata; class Mammalia; order Artiodactyla; family Physeteridae; genus Kogia; species Kogia breviceps. The sequence goes on from NC_081318.1 coordinate 74,090,708, forward strand.
GTTATTGTATAGAAATGCAAGAGATTTCTGTGTATTAATTTTGTATCCTGCAACCTTACCAGATTCATCGATGAGCTCTAGTAGTTTTCTGGTAGCATTTTTAGGATTAGAAAGGACAGTTGGCTTTAAATTGGTCCTCCACACAGATACTAGTGATAGTTCTCCATTTCCTCAGAAAACTGAATAAAATGTGATATAATTATATTGGAAGGAGAAACTTAGGTTAAAGTAAAGAAATAACATTCTTAATATATGTAACTAATTAAAAGGGCATAACTTATTGAGGGGGGATTTAAATCTCTACCCTTGAAAATCTTTTATATATTAACTGCCTTTCAGATTGTTCTAGAATTGCATGTCAGCTGCTTACCAGGGATCCTCTAATTTTCTAAATAAGAGAAATTAAGTTTTTTGATCATAAATAAGAGAAATTAAGTTTTTGATCATAGAATAAATCTGGCTACTTCCTGCCACATTTCCCATCTGCCAGCTCTTATACCTGGTCTGCTAGAGGCCCAGAGACACTCTTATTACAAAAGCATTCAGCTTTTGTAGTTGAAAATGAACAGCTATAAATGGGAGGTGAGTAATGGTCTGCTCTTCTTCTTCTAATAGTAGCCTGATTATCTTGGCTTCCTCCAGTTTGCAGAGACAGTGCCTTGCATATAGTTGGCGCTGAATAAATATATGACTCAGGAGATGCAGCTGTATGGAAAAAAAAATTGTTTCCATTTTCCATAGTATATGGTAATTTTTCAATTGAAAACTTGTCAGTTATTTTAAGGACTGATATTCAGTTTAACTGTAGTAATAATACGCATACAGAAACTTCAGATTTCACCTGTTAGAATGCTTTGTCTTTTTTGTTAATTGAATAAGGTTACGATTATCTTATTAATCCCATGGTAGCATGAATATATATTTTATATTACTATAAAATCTTCTGATTTTATTTAATGACATTTTAGTTCTATATTGAGTTTGTGTGTTGTAACTGCTAATAAAACTTACATTAAACAATTAAGTTTTTTCTTGTGTTTTAGCATTGTAGTTCCTTTTTGTACTGAAATGTTAGATACTCATTGGACAGCCATAGTTCAGATACTGTAAATCTGGCCAAGTTTTACATCTTGTTGTTTAGTATTTTAAAATTGTTCGTAATTCTTTGTTTACTAATTAAAACTAAAATTTTTATGTGATACAGGTCTACTGGTGGCCTTTGAACTTAAGTTAGTAAGTTGTTAGGTTTTGTAAGAAATATAACTAAATGTAGTTTTATTTTGTTTTCAGGCTATTCTGTAAGTTTATAGAGGGTTTACTAGGTTGAGAAATAAGAACATTTGCATGTTCCTTTCCTTTTCAAAATCATCAAGGGTAAGCAGGCAAGGAAGAGTCTTCCTTGATAATGAATAGATCATCGTCTGCCCAAGCTGATAAAGCACATTGAATTTTTCCGAGGGACAGCAAAATAGAAATAATAACTAAACTCCCTAACGTGACAAAGGGGATAGAGATATGAATGTGATCCACTGTTTTTTTTTTTTTTAATTAGTTCTTTTACATTATATGATTTATTTCCCAGCTGTTGCTATATATCATGGTTAAATGTACATATGTAGAAATAATCTTGAGATACCTTAGCTGTGAGTAATTAATGAAATAAAATATTAATACAGGTGTATTGTAAATTCATGGTCTTTTGGTGCTTTATTGTGATGAAGAAATTAAAAGGACAAAATAGTTAAACTTAGGAGTTCTTAGAACTATTTAAGAGGAAATGTAGAGATCATTTGTTAAGAATTAGGCTTTGATTATAATTTTACAGTGGAGTTCATTCATTTCCTTGTCTACACACATCTTTAAATTATTTGTTAGTCTCTTCTATCAAATGCACAGTTCTGTCTTCTAAGGTTTATTTCTGAAAATGAGATTTTAATATGTGAATTCATGTAAGTGAACAGAACCTTTTCTTTGTCTGTGTTCTACCCCCCCCAAATATGCCAAATGTTATTTCTGTTCAAGAAAGTCAATATGATTTTAAAAATTCTCCCCCCCCAAAGATGTGCTCATACTCATCTTAATTGGAACTGAAAAGAGGTGACGAGAACTGAATTCCCCACAACTGAAGATGGGTCTGGATTGCATGGTAGAGGATGTAGGATGGTTCTTATATGGTTAGAATGATTCCCTCTATGGTTTTAGAGAAAATCTGTGCCTGGTTCATGTACACCTGGAGGTAGAAAGCTAGTCTTTCCTGGTTGCTCAGTTTGCTGTTTAGAGATGAATCTTAAAATAGCCATCTATGGGGTTAAACTGATCCGTGACAGCCTAACAGTATTGGCTCAGCCTCCCTTGGCCCTGAACTGCACAACTATTTTAAGCTGTGCACCTAAGAACTAACAGGGCATACTGTACCCTGGTAGCACCGAGTGCCACTTCTGTGTTTCCAGGACTGGACAGATCAGCTGTAAACTTCTATGCAATTAAGACTATCATTCTAATGTTTTAGGAATCCTCATACCAACCTACACAAGCTAGCTTGCCTTGATGTATCAGATTTCATTAAATACCATTGTGGGGGGAAAGAAAGATAATTAAAACAGAAACCCTATATCTTACCTGTTTATTTTGAGCACTGCTTGTTTGGGTGAACTCCCTATAAAAGAGAAAAATCCTGTCATTTGATGATCATTGTTAAAAGATTTTGCTGTTTTCAGATGCCAGTACACTATTTCCTGAGTCCGTGATTGCCTTTGCCAATTCTCTGCTGTCGTGTCAGACTGCTTTTTTTCCCCTATTATTTCCTATCATTGAGTTGTTAGTGTCCCTGGTTGCTGATTTTCTCTTTTTCTTATTAATTATAACCTCTTAACTACATATCTTTTTGATTAGTCCTTAAGTTCCTACTAAGTGTAGGCACAGAGCTAAATTCCTGGAACATAAAGATGGTGTAAGACATAGTCCCGGCCTTCAAAAAAGGTTCTGTTCTATGAGGAGACAGAATATTCATTAAAATTAAAGACAGTACATAGAAATAATATAGTAAAAGCAAGCTGAATGGTAAAAGGTAGTTATATTGAAATTAAAAGCAGGAAGATGCCACTGAGAGCCAGGATAGAAATGAAAGGCTTTATGACACCTAGGAGGCTTGAACTGTTGCTTGAAGGAGGGGGAAGCCCCCCAAAAAGCATGAAGTAAGAAGGAATGCATCACTGGCCAAAGAAACAACAGATACAAAAGAGAGGAAGCTGGAATGTGCTTTACATATTTAAGAAAGAATTGGTAGATCCTTTTAGTTAGAACCAGTCCCCTGTGGGTACAGTACTGTGTAATCAAAGTGGAGAATTTGAGGGAAATGGTTGATGTAGTTGGCAAGATTGGTAAAAGTTTGTTTATAGACTGAGAGTGTCAGACCAAAGACAGGGCACAAGTCACTGAAGGAGTGTGTGAATGTGTTAATTTTTGGAGGGATAGAGGAAGGGAAGTTTCATTTATGAAGTGGTATTTTAGTTTTATTATCTAGCAGACATAGGAGAAACAGGAAAGCCAATTTTGGGACCGTAGAGTTAGCTCAGATACCAGTGATGGGAAATCAGAACTTGGGTGTAAAGTGTGACTCAACAGACTTTAAGAAAACAGTTGACAGGATTTGATGCATAACTATAGAGAGGAAAGAATAAGGTAAAGGTAATTAATCCCTTAAGAGTTTGAGCCCAGGTGGCCATGAGAATGATTGCACTGTTCGAAGAAACGACATTGAGAAAAGCAAAGTGATGAACCTGAATTTTGATATTTTTAAAGTTTGAGTTAATAGTAAAACATTTCTTTGGAGATGTCCAGTTTGTATTTGGAGATTGTACCTGAGAAGAGGGATCAGAGGTGACGTTGCGGATTTGGAAGTCTTCTACAGAGAGCTGGTGGTTGACGTTATGGCAGTATGTGGGATTGATGAGGGAGACAGTTTTGAGTTTGAAGTGCAGTAGAGTGACAGCTAGCCTTAGGGTTACACTCAGTCTTCTGGGGACAAAGGAAGGGTTGAGTCTAGAGAAGTGAGAGCAGTCAGGGAGATAGGAGGAGGACAGGGTTGTATGTCAACAACGAAGAGGAATCTCAGAGCGTCGTTAAACATTGAAATAACTTGGAGAGTGAGTGTTGAGAAAAGTTCATTGAATTTTGTGTTTGAAACTTGATGAGATCTGAGAACTGTGCTGTTCAGTATGAAAGCCACAAGCCACATGTGACTATTTAAAGTAAAACTAATTAAAATTAAAAACTTATTTTCTCATTTGGACTGCATTTCGATAGCTAATGGCCACATGTGGCTAGAGGCTGCCGTATTGGAGAGCCCTGATAACTGAATTTCTTCATTATTGCAGAAAGTTCTATAGGACAGTACTACTTTGCAAAGCTTAGGGAATGTTACAGCAAAACTGTGAAAGCATTTATTTGGATGAATGAGTGGTAAAAATATGACCTAGCAAGTGTAGGATACACTTTGGATAAGTTTGATGAAAACAGGAAGAGGACACTATATTGGGGGCTAGTAGAGAAAGGCTTTTTAGGACTGATTATGTTCATTCATTTGGTAAAAATTTATTGCGGTCCTATTAGGTGCTAAGTACTATGCTAGGTATAGAGACCACAATGCTAAAGAAGGCATTAAAGAGTACATAAATATGTAACTGGAGCAGGGATGTGGGCGGTTGGTTAGAAATCAGATTAGTTATGATGTAGTGTGATAATGCTTTAAGTAGAAGGAACTGTCTTCTGTGGGGACATAAAAGTGCATAGTTGGCCCCGCGCTCCATATTTGGGTGTTCCACATCTGTGGATTCAACCAACTGCAGAACATAGACAAAGGACAGTTAAACACTTCGGTGGTTGGTTGAATCCATGGTTGCGGAACCTGTGGATATGGAGGGCTGACTATGGAACTTGAGCTGGTTTCGGTAAACACAGAGGGTCCTGGAACCAGTCCCCTGAGGATACAGTACTGTGTAATCAAATGAGGGAATTAGTGAGGAAGGATTCTTAAGGAGGTGATACAGGATAGCTCAGATAGGATGGCAAGAAATTAGCCAGGTTGGCAGAGAAAGGATATTCCAGGCAAAAGGTCAGAGTCATGTCATGATGTGATCAGGGAACCACAGATAGTTTCATGTGTTCAGACCAAGAGTTTATATGCTCTAGTTGTGGTGGCAAGGGTCGGGTCATGGAGATTCTTCCCTTGTCATGATAAGAATTGAAAAGGTATCCTGAAAGCTATGAGGAGCCCTCAGGGGACCTTAAGAAGTGGAATATCATGGTTAAATTTACATTTTAGGTTGCATAATATGGACTTGGATGGGAGGGGGCTAACTGATTTCAAGCAGATTGGTTCGACAGGAATATAGAACTAGTGGAGAGGGAAGGCCTGGAGAGAGAGAAGAAATATGTTTTCTGAGGCAGTACTAGAAGACGAAATCAATTTGTTTTCTGAGGGGAATTACCACTGAATATGGCAGAAGTTCAAAGAGGCAAGGGACTACTAGCAAAGGATGCCAGATGAAGCCAGAAGAGGTTGCTGAATTGAGAGTGTGTTTCCAGTCAGATAACTAGAGAACAAGGTGAGGATGAGGATGAAAATGAAGTTCAGAAGTTTTGGGATTAGCAGTGATTTTAGCCAGAGTTTGTGGTTGTGCCTGAACCTTGGAATTTAGACAGACCTTGATTCAAGTCTTGGTTTTACCACTTAAATCTCAGTTAAGTGTTTTTCTAGGTATTTGTTTCCTCATCTGTAAAATGGCAATAATACTGTTACTTTAGTGGAATAATATATGTAAAGTGCTTTTGCACAGTGCTTAGAGCACAGAAAAGTTTTCACTAAGTGCTAGCAACCATTTTTTGTTATTATAATTATTTTTCTTTTATTGAGATCTTCCTTTCTATTGTCAGTGTTCTTTTTCAGGTACTCATCATCTGGAAGGTAAAATAGCTTCTTCTTAACTGGCTTCTCTGCCTCTAGCTCTTCTGTCACATACTTGACATTCCAGAGTTTTCCTAAAATCCAGATTTGATTGTGTACTCCTTTTCCCTTTGTCATAGCCTTCATAGGTTTCCAGTTGCAGACTTTTCAAGTTATTAATGCTTTTTTTTAATTAAAAATTTTTTTTTGGCTATGTTGAGTCTTTGTTGCTGCACGTGGGCTTTCTCTAGTTGCGGTGAGCGGGGGCCACTCTTCGCTGTGGTGCATGGGCTTCTCACTGCGGTGGCCTCCCCTGTTGCAGAGCACAGGCTCTAGGCTCCCGGGCTTCAGGAGTTGTGGCTCGCGGGCTCTGGAGCGCAAGCTCAGCAGTTGTGGTGTGTGGCCTTAGTTGCTCCACGCCATGTGGGATCTTCCCGCACCAGGGCTCGAACCCGGGTCCCGTGCATTGACAGGCGGATTCTTAACCACTGTGCCACCAGGGAAGCCCTAGAGAAATATTTTGGGTTATGAAGTTAAGATATTTTTACTGGTAGGATTATATAGTAAAGAAACTTTGGAGATTACTACTGTTTGTTTTCTTATAATCAGCATTCTCACTGCTTGCTTCTTAATTCTGCTTAGATGTCCCTTCTAAGTGTATTCATTCTGTAAAAATAGGATAGTTCTTCCTTTCACTTTCTTGAATTCAGGTATCAGATCATTAATGAAGTTTAGGGTTCATTTTTAAAACGTTGCCCAAATCTGCTCTTCATGGTCGACATCTGCTTTTCATGAATAATGGCAACCACTTTAGGACTTAAAATGAGAGTGTAAAAGCTTAATTACCACCTGCCATGCCTCATCAATAGCAGATCCTAAGTGATTGGAGTTGCCTTTCCTTCCTAGTTCAAGGAGGTTCAAAAGAGCAACACCTTCAAGCATGAAAATTGGATGGCAGGTTTTACTTATGTATACCTCTGAGATACCTGCTCTTGAAATACAGCCTAGTGTCTACTAGGTGTTGTTGAATTTCTGACCTATTTTAAGGAATGTACGGCTTGTAAACCAAGCTTGACCTGGTTGTGTGTGGAGGTTTTTTTTTGTTTTTTTCAATAAATGGTAATGAAAAGCAAAATCTTAAATTGATGCATAGGGCTGGTTTAGGCAGCTTTCCTATCTAATCTGAGTAAAGGTTATGTTAGAACACTGATGAAGTCATGTCCATAATGTAATATGGAGGATATAATGATGGGTCTTCTACAGGTCTTATTTGAAAATTATGAATAGAACTTCCACACTCCATTCCATTGATTGTTTGGCAATGTTGTATCTAAAATGTGACCTTGAACCCATTAATTTTCTATTTAAGACCATTGATAATTCTCTATTGCCTCCAAAGCCCAAATAATATTCCTGGTTCCCAAGGAGATACCATAGCCACCTGGAAAAGAGTGCAGGGCTCTGGATTCAGGCTGAACCAGGTTCACACCCTGGCTTTGTAACTTGATAGAAGCTGTACTTGATAGCAGCTGTATAACCTTGGGAAATTTACATAACCTCTCAGAGCCTTCAGAGAGGGCATTAGGTGATAAAGTATAAAGTAGTTGATTATGTATTCTGGCCATTTAATAAGTTCAGTAAATGTAGGTGATTATTATATGGCAGCTGTTCTCTGGTTGGGGAAGGGAGGGGTGGCCATGATTTTTAACAAGGATCCACCCTTCACACCCCCACCCCAGAAAGTCACTTGTTTAAGAAATTGAATAAGGCCCTTCCTGATCTATCCCTCCAGCACTACCTTTAGCCCCTCATTTCCTGGAACTGTAATCTCTAGCAATATGCTGTCTCAGAGTTATATCTATAAATGTACCCATTCCCATTGCCTTCCTGTTTACCTTTGTTCTTTCTACCTGGCAGTGGTTTTATCTCCTCCATGAAACCTTCATTGTTTCTCCTTTCCAGTAAATAATCTTCCTCTGTACTACTTAGGCATCTTATGTTATGTTTTTGTTGTAGCACATATTAGAATTATTTGTTTAAACTTGTCTTCCCCACACGTTCGAGTTTCAAGTCAGATTTTATGTATCTTTATTTCTCCAGCAGTGTTAAGCATGTAGCAGGTACTCAGGAAATGTTTGTCGAATGAATAAATCTCACTTGTACACTAGGTTCTTATGCAAAGATCTAAGACTTATAGAAATCTGAGCGGCTGTTATTAAGTATTTGTACTTAACCAGTTATGCAATTTCAGATGTATTGGAGTTAACATTGTTTATTGTACTCCACACATTGTGCTAAGTGTATTACATGCGTTATCTCAGTTAATTCCTGCCACTGGAAGAAACTACAGAGATTTAGAACACAAAGACAGATCTGCCTGACATCAAAGCTCTGTTTAATCTATAGGTATTGCTAAACTGTCCGTTGTACCTACTCAGGGACTCAGTATGGGTTTACAACTTGTACATGACCCATGGTAGGTCATGGAAATCATTTGCTAGTATATCGTTCACCTTCATTTAAGAAGTGCAGAGAAGACTCAGTTATTTCTTAATGTTCTCAGGTTATAGTTCATATGTGGAAAAACACAGAGTTCACAGCTCTTCAATAGGTAAAGAAGTATTTTGGAATAAGCATAATTTCGAACTCAAGGTATTATTCTTTTTACTACCACTGTACTATGGAATCTATCCAAGTCATATATCTGTCAAAGTCTGTTCCCAAATGTATGTTACTCTCTTTGTAAGGGCTTTAATTCAGAGTCATGTAGTTGCTTTTTTTTTTTTTTTAAATGGAGACGCATATAGTTTATCGTTTTTATAGGCATATAAATGTACCATGTTTTAATTTTTCATATATTTGATTTTGGTTCTGGTTGTTTATAATGAATAAATGAGGGCCATGAACATTAGTTGAGTTATGGAAGCTCAGTTTAAGTAGGGTTTCTTAACCTCAGCACTATTGACATTTTAGACCAAATAATTCTTTGTTTTGAGGGCCTGTCCTGTACACTGTAAGATGTTTAAGAGCATCCCTGGCCTCTATCCACTAAATACCAGTAATACCTTCCAAGTTGTGAAAACCAAAAATGTGTCTGGACATTGCCAAATATCCCCTGGAAGACAAAAATACCTCCAGGTGAGAATCACTAGTTTAAAGAGCCAACAAGAGTAGAATTTTTAGTTAACTTTTTTTTTTTGAACAGCTTTATTGAGGTGTGATTCATATACCATATGATACAGCCATCTAAAGTTTACATTCAGTGGCTTTTAGTGTATTCACAGAATTGTGTATCCATCACCATGATATAATTTTAGGACATTTTCATAACCTCATAAAGAAACCCCAGGGACATTAGCAGTCACTTCCCATTTCTTCTCCCTACCCCCACCCCCCACCCCCCAGCCCTAGACATACCTGGTTATCTTTTTATGTTTAGGAATACACAGCCTTCTTGTCTGTTTTAAAAGTTAGATTATAAGGCAACCAAATCCTATTTCAGAGTATAGTTATTGAAAATTATTTGCATCAAAGTAAGGAGACATATATTCTTTCCTTCAGAGGCCTTTGTTTAGACAGACTCCCAGTTAAATCTGTAGAGGAAATAAATAAGCCAAAATAGGCTGATTTAAGAATCATTTTAATGTTTTCACAAGAGTAAGAAGTCCCTCTAGCCCTCCACAGCAAGTTTTATATTATGGAAGTCAACAGTTTTTGTTTTTCCTGTTCAAATCTAGTAGATAACCTTATATCTTAGACTGTGTGTAAAAAACACAATTATGAAACATGTACTTAAAATAGTATTTTGAACCTTTGCTTCACTATTATTAAACAGATCATTTTCAGTGAATTGGTAGTTGGGTTAATTTTTTTTACCGATAGATAGTTGGGGTTTCTTTTATTTTTCAAATGTATAGGCCTATTTTACGTATACAGTAACGTTATCTGTCATTCAAATCTTGCAAGTCATGTTTTTTTCCATAAGAATAAATAAGGACCAGTTGGATTATATTCTCTTATTTATAAAATGAAAATATTAACTGTCCTACTTCCCTCAAAGGGTTGGTGTGAAATGCTAAGAGGATCAAATCAGTACAGTCAAAGGAAATGGACAATAAGGTTGTATCTTCATCTTTTATTATTTCTACTTCTCCCCTTGTGTTCCCATTGTATTTAAATGTTGTGAAGGCATCCATCAAAGTTTTAAAAATGTCATTTATAGCTGACTTTGCAGGGCTTGACCAAGCCATATTTCCTTTGATTTTAATATATGTGGTTAAAGCTTATACATCATAGAAAATATTTTAAACAAGACGAAGTGTCCTTAATAAATAGAGCTACACAAAAGAAAAGACCTAAGCCATAGTAGATAAATGGCAAAGGATTTGAACACACAATTCAGAAAAGGTATTCAGATGGCCAACACATATTTGAAGAACATGTTCAATTCTATTAGGAATCAGATAAATGCAGATAAAAGCAATAATAAAGTTCCATATTGGGTCTGTTAATTACCAGCAGGTTTTTTCCTTTAAAAATTAATCTTTAATATGCTAGTAATACATGGAAACATTTTCCTTGTTTAAAAAAAAGTGCAGGCTAACACTCCTGCTGACTACGCTCCAATCTCAGACCCCTTTTTAGAAGTCAGCAGTGTTTATCAGTTTGTTACATATCCTTTCAGACTTTTTTCAATTTATGTGTTAGGTGTGCAAATCATTGTAGGAAATATATAATGTCTGTAGTATATATCATAATGTAAACATCAGTAACTTTGTTTCATTCAGCCATATATTTTAGAGGTTTATTGAGGTTAGTGTATAAAGATTTCTTTCATTCTTTTTATCTATTACAGAATATTCTTTTTTTTCCCCAATATACACTTTAAAATTATTTATTTATTTATTTTTGGCTGCGTTGGTTCTTCGTTGCTGCACGCGGGCTTTTTCTAGTTGCGGTGAGTGGGGTCTACTCTTTGTTGCGGTGCATGGGCTTCTCATTGCGGTGGCTTCTCTTGTTGCTGAGCACAGGCTCTAGGCCCTTGGGCTTCAGTAGTTGCAGCACATGAGCTCAGTAGTTGCAGCATGTGGGCTCTAGAGCACAGGCTCAGTAGTGGTGGTGCACGGGCTTAGTTGCTCCACAGTGTGTGGGATCTTCCCGGACCAGGGCTCGAACCCGTGTCCCCTGCACTGCCAGGCGGATTCTTAACCACTGAGCCACCAGGGAAGCCCCAGGATATTCTTATTGTATAATAGTTCTGCAAGTATGATTCTTCTGGAAACAATGTTAAGAATGAAATTATAGAGGACAGTGGTAGCGGGGAGACCAGTTAGGAAGCTATTGTAGTCATCAAGCAAGAGAAAATGGTAGCTTGGAGTACCGTTTTTGTGGCATAACCTGTCTGATTCCTAGACAGATTTCCTGTGAAAAATCTGTGTAGAAATGTTCCCTGGCAGATGACAAGAAGAGTCTGACACTCATGAGAGGTGTTTGAGCATAAGGTACAGATTTGGGAGATACATCTTACACATAGTAGTAAAAGTTATGAAAGTCTGTGAATAAACCAAGGAGCAAGTTAGAATGAGAAGTTGGAACTTTGTGGGGGTGGCTAGAGAAGTGGGAGGAACAGCAGTGGTGAGTAGTACCAGAGAAGCCCAAGAAGGAGAGCATTTCAAGAAGAGGGTGGGATTAGGTGCTCCAGAGGTGAGATAAGATCAAAGGGAAGAGTATGTTTGGGGTTACCATCAGAGAAATTGTTCGTTCTGTCATCATTTTAGCAGAATGATGGGTTGGACACCTAATTTCAGTAGTTTAAAGAGAGAATGGGAGGGACTTCCCTGGTGGCACAGTGGTTAAGGAATCCACTTGCCAATGCAGGGGACACGGGTTCAATCCCTGATATGGGAGAGATCCCACATGCCGCGGAGCAGCTAAGCCCTTGCAGCACAACTACTGAGCCTGCTCTCTGAGAAGGCTGAGCACTGCAACAAAGAGTAGCCCCTGCTCTCCACAACTAGAGAAGGCCCATGCGCAGCACGAAGACCCAACGCAGCCAATAGATAGATAGATAGAAAGAAAGAAAGAAACAAAAAGAAAGAAAGAAAGAAAAATGAGTAAAGGCAACAAGTGTAGGTAAATCTTTTAAGAATGTGACGTCAGTTTAGGTTTAAATGCTGATAGGGAAAGCTAACAGAGAGGAAGAGTGTCTGAGAATGTAGGGAGTTAGCTCCAAGAGTCAAATTTTAAGGACTGAGTAGTCAATGGTGTCACATGTAGCAGTGCAGTCTTATTTATGTGCATTGAGAAAATGCACGTTGGATTTGGCCTTTAGGAGGAAATCTGTGAGCCAGGAGCTGAGTCCCTGTGGTGGAGTCCTTTGAATGCCAGACTTTGGTTAATGGGGAATGAATGAAAGTTACTGAGCACAGAAGTGATATGATCAAAACAGCATTAAAATGTGTTTTTCTTTTAAACTTTCCTTTATTAAGCTTATGTTATTGAGTGGCTCTGTTGTTTGGGCTTTGTTCCACATGTGGAGATACAGCAGTGAACATAACAGGCAGGATCTCTGTTACCATGGCACTGAACATTCAGAAGTGAGGCGAAGACAGAAAAAAATAAAAGGACAAGATAATTTAAGGCAAGTAAAACAAAACTTGGTGATGATACAGAAATGGACTAAGGGGAACTATGGTGATGTGGTCAGGAATGGCATTTCTAAAGAGGAATATTTGAACTGAGATCAGACTGTTACTAACGAGTCAGCTGTGCAAAGATCTGGGTGCAAAGGCATCCTCGCCCAGACTAGAGTGTGTGCAAAGGCCCCTAAGCAGGGAATGAGCCTGATTTGTGTGAGGACCAGAGAAAAAGGCAAGTGTGTTAGGAGTAGAGTGAGCAAGGGAGAGACTAATACAAGACGAGGTCTGAGAGGTGGGTGGAGTTAAACTTGAGCAGGGCTTTGGAGGCCTTAGTAAGGAGTTTGGTGGCTTGTTCTTGATCGGTCACAATAGAAATAAAAGAAAAGTAGTATTGAGCTGTTGTTGAACTGTCTGGGACCTCTATGTTAAGAAGTCAAGAGAGTTGTCAGCCTTAAATATTTAAATTCAAATATGGTTTGCTTAGTAGTATTCCTTGAAATAACTCCTCAAGTTGTTTAGGCATTCAACAAATAAACGTTTGTAGGGAGGCTTGAGAGTCTGTTGAAATGGTATGATCAGCCAGTGATCATGGATCTTTAGCAGTTCTTTGACATAATGAAGGGCATCTTAAATAAATATCATTGCAACCTGAAAGGAATGGTCAACTGTTGTATAAACAGTAGCTGGAAAAATTACGTCCAGAAATATCTCATGACTTCTGGGGACATAAAGAATACTTGCCAACCCGAAATACCTACATCTCCGTATGGACCAAGCTATAAAGACTTTGTATAGTGTTTAGTGCTGGTTTGGATAGAACTCCCATTTCCAAAAATGCGTTTTTTCCCGTAGTAAATAGCGAGTATGTGTGTCACTGTGCTTCTAGATGCATAAGTAGTTTGAATAGTTTGCTTAGCCAAGGTCATCCTTAAGGAATCTAGTTTTACTGAGTATGTAAAACTTATGTGTGCCCGAAAGCTGCATTGAGGCATAATAATTATACTTTACAGTTTACAAAGCCTTTACCCATTAGAAAATCAATTTGATCTTCATAAAGAACTCTTTAAAGTAGATAAGGGACAGGAATTTTAGGGAGGTCAGTATTTTAGAGGTGAGGAAAGGAGGATCTCCAAGTGTACAGTCACTGAATGGGATGTGAACTCACAACTTCTCACTTTACTTTTCATTTCTTTACCTATCACACCTTGTTAATGCAAAGGTGAACGAAAATTTAAATTTTACTAGAAGAACTAAAAAATGTGTCTCTACTAAAGCGGTGACAGAAGACATTTTAAAAAATTATTATTAATTTTTGGCTGTGTTGGGTCTTCGTTGCTGCGTGCAGGCTCTTCTCTAGTTGCGGGGAGCGTGGGCCACTCTACCTTGCTGTGCGCGGGCTTCTCATTACGGTGGCTTCTCTTGTTGTGGAGCACAGGCTCCAGGCACACAGGCTCAGTCGTTGTGGCTCATGGGCTCTAGAGCGCAGGCTCAGTAGTTGTGGCTCACGGGCTTAGTTGCTCTGCGGCATGTGGGATCTTCCCAGACCAGGGCTCGAACCCGTGTCCCCTGCATAGGCAGGCAGTTCCTTAACCACTGTGCCACCAGGGAAGCCCCACATATATTTTATTTGTATTAAAGTTATTGGTGCTACCAAAGGTTTCAGATTGCTGTGACTACACTGAGGAGGGTGAGATTGACTTTGGCTGGCAAAGTCAAAGGTTTAATTTTGTTTTGAAAATGTGTGCTATTTTCTCACTTGCTAATTTTTACGGTCTTTTCTTGGTTGCTTCCTATGTTTAAAGTACATATGCAGCTTTAAAATAAACCCTTTTATTTTATATGCAGTACTCACATGTTTGTTTCTGTAACCATATTTTATTCTTGTATTGCCACTCAACTCAGTGGAGACTGGTAATAATAATAGCTAACATGTAATGAACAGTTCTTTGCTAGGCACTGTGTGGTGGTAAGGGGTTTGTAAAAATCAACGTATTTAATCCTTACATCAACTTTGAGGTGGGAGCATTCCTTCATAAATTGATGTTTTCTTTTCTGCCCCTTCACATACTTGCTATTCCCACACCTGAGAAAGTAGAACTATGTTGAGAGAAAGTATAATTATAAGGCATACTCATGTACATTCAGGATCAACTTCAGCCATGTAAATTTTGTCATATTATATATTGCTTATCAAATTTTCCCTAAGCCAACATAGCCAAGTTGGTATGTGTACTGACCTGAGAGGTAAAAACTAAGCTGTATAACATGAGTGAATGAAGTAATAATATCCTAAATGTCTGTTCTGTGATTTTAGTGACAGTATGTAATAATCATGCATGGTTTTGCATTTTTAAAAAACTGCTTAACTCAATGTGTAAAATAAGAAAAAAGACTCATCAGTAAAGAGATGTTCGCTTAATTTAAAGTGTTTAGGAATGAGAAATGTCCATTATACTAATCCTTTGTTTAGTTACTTTTTATTCCTGTATTTTCATGGAGTGAATGAGATATGTTGCTTACTGTGGAAATGGTCATAATAATGCTTTGTATTTTTATAACATCTTTCATCTGAGGATCTCAAAAAATGTCTCATGAATCATCACAGCACTTCAGTGAGGTAGTAAGGTAGCAAGGATTATTAATCTTCATTTTACAGATGGAGAAATTAAGCCACAAGAGGGTTAAAATTTATGTATAGTCCCATCAACCAGATATAGAGGCAGCCTGAGCTGCTAAGGTTAGAATATTATATTTTAGGAGGATCGGCATAGTATAAAACTTAAATTAACCCCTTTGCTTTTGTACTTTACACAGATAATCTGTTAGAACAAATATGTTAGCTTTAAACTGTCCATACGGAAATTTTTTAAATCCTTATTTTAGGAATAGAAAACATTGTAATACTCTTTTCCCCTCTCATTTTTAGGTCAGCAGCAAGGACAAGATGGAGTGAAAGTCCAACAAGCTACAATAGCTCCTGTAACCGTAGCAGTTGGAGGAATTGCTAATGCAACTATAGGTGCTGTTAGTCCTGACCAACTCACACAAGTGCATTTGCAGCAAGGCCAGCAGGCTTCTGATCAAGAGGTGCAGCCTGGCAAGAGGCTTCGAAGAGTTGCCTGTTCCTGTCCTAATTGTAGGGAAGGAGAAGGAAGGTAAATGCTGTATTGCCACCCAGCTCAGTGGAGACTAGTATAATAGCTAACATGTAATGAACAGTTACATGTAATCAAGGCATGTAGGGTATTAGTTAAAATCAAGCCATTGGCTGAGTACTTCGATCATTAGAACATCTCTAGCTTTATAGCCCAAGAGTTGAGATACAATATTGTTATGAAGGGGATTAGATTGAGCTATTCTGGGAATGGGATTTCAGTGGTCCTCTACCATGTACCTTACACTTTCTTTTATGGTTTTCTTTCTTTATTTATTTACGTAAAATTTTAAAACAACTTCATTGATGTAAAACTTACATACCATGTAATTCACTCATTTAAACTGTACATTTCAGTGGTTTTTAATATATTCACAGAGTTGTACATCCATCACCACAGTCAATTTTAGAACTTTTTTGTTCCTCTGAAAACAAATCCTGTATTATTTAGCTATCACTCCCTCTTCCCTCCCAGCTCTAGGCAACCACTAAACTAATTTCTATGTATAGATTTGCCTATTGTAGACATTCATATAAATGGAATCCCAAAATATGTGGGTTTTGTGACTGGTTTCTTTCACTTAGCATGTTTTCAGAGTTGATCCATATTATAGTATGTGTCAGTTCTTCATTCTTTTTAATGAACAAAATAATATTCCATTGTATGGATATACAATATTTTACTTATCCATTCATAAGTTGTTGGACATTTGGAATTTTTTCCACCTGTTGGCTAGTGTGCTGCTACAAATATTCTTATACAGGTTTTTGTTTTTGATTTGCATTTCTCTGATGACGAATGATATAAAGTATGTTTTTGTGTGCTTACTGTTGGCCATTTGTCTATCTTTTTTAAAAAAATTTATTTATTTATTTTTGGCTGCTTTGGGTCTTCATTGCTGCGCATGGGCTTTCTCTAGTTGTGGCAAGTGGGAGCTACTCTTCGTTGTGGTGCACGGGCTTCTCATTGCAGTGGCTTCTCTTGTTGTGGAGCACAGGGTCTAGGCACGTGGGCTTCAGTAGTTGTCGCATATGGGCTCAGTAGTTGTATCTCATGGGCTTAGTTGCTCTGCAGCATGTGGATCTTCCCAGACCAGGGATCGAACCCGTGTCCCCTGCATTGGCAGGTGGATTCTTAACCACTGTGTCATGAGGGAAGTCCCCGTGTGTCTTCTTTAGAGAATTGTCTATTAAGATCTTATGTCTATTTTAATTAGATTATTTGTCTTTTTATTACTGAATTATAATAGTTCTTCATATATTCTAGATACAGGTCCCTTATCAGATTTATGATTTGAAATATTTGTTCCTGGTCTCTGAGTTGTCTTTTCACTTTCTTGATAGTGTCCTTTGAAGCACAAAAGTTTTTAATTGTGAAGTCCAGTCTTTTCTTTGGGTGCCTCTGCTTTTGGTGTCATATCTAAGAATCCATTGCCCAATCTGAGGTCACAAAGATTACCACTTTTCTTATAAGAGGTTTATAGTTTTTGTTCTTACATTTAGGTCTTTGATCAGTTTGGGAGTTAATTTTTGTAACTGGTGTGAGGTAAGGGTTCATCCAACACCATTTGTTGAAAGACCGTCCCTTCCCCATTCTTTGGATGGTTTTGGCACCCTTGTCAAAAATCAGCTTATCATAGACACATAGGTTTATTTCTAGACTCTTCAATTCTGTTTCATTGATCTGTATGTCTGACTCTATGCCAATACCACACTGTCCTGATGACTTTGGCTTTGTGGTAACTTTTGACATTGGGGAGTATGAGTCTTCCAACTCACCCAACATGAAAGGGTTTTTGATTGTGTCAGATGCTTTTCTTCATCTGTTGAGGTGATCATGTAGTTTTGTTTTCTATTCTGTCAGTATGGTATATTACATTAATTGATTGTTAAATGTTAAAGTACTTTTGCATTCATGGGATAAATACAACTTGGTCATGCTGTGTAATTCTTTTTATATGTTGATGGATTTGGTTTTTTACTATTGTGTTGAGGATTTTTGCATCCATGTTCATGAGAGATATTGGTCTGTAGTTTTCTTATAATGCCTTTGGTTTGGGCAAAGCTATTACTGGCCTTGTAGAATGAGTTGGGAAGTCTTCTCTCCAGTTTCATTATTTGAAAGTTTGTGAAGAACTGGTATTGATTTTTTAAATGTTTTGTGAACCTGTGAAGCTCACTGGGCTTTTCCTGTGTGTATTTTTTTGACTACTAATTCAACCTCATTACTTGTTCTGAGTTCTGTCTTGTTCTTGAGTCAGCTTTGGTACTTTGTATCTTTCCAAGAATTTGTTCATCTTATAGTTTTTAAAGTAATTGGTATACAATTGTTCTTGGTATTCCTTTATAATCTTTTCTATTTCTGTAAGGTTGATAGTGATATCCCCCTTTTCATTTCTGATTCTAGTAATTTGAGTCTTCTTCTTTTTTGTTAGTTTCCCCAATGGCTTGTTGGTTTTGTTGATCTTTAATCAGCCTTTGGTTCCATTGATTTTTCTCTGTTGTTTTTGTATTTTCTAATTCATTAGTTTCTGCTCTGTTCTTTATTATTTTCTTTCTTCTGCTTGCTTTATTTTAGATTTAATTTGCTCTGTTTTACTGTCTTAAGATGGAAGTTTATGTTATTTAAGATCTTTTTTCCTTCCAGTTTTATTGAGATACAATTGACGTACAGCACTGTATTAAAGTGTACAGCATAATAATATGACTTAATACATCATGAAATGATTATCATAATAAGTTTAGTGAACATCTATCATCTTGTGTAGCTACAAAATTAAAGAAGTAGAAAAAATATTTTTCCTTGTGATGAGGACTCTTAGGATTCAGCTCTCTTAACAATTTTCATATATAATATACAGCAGTGTTACTTATACTTAAATATAAGTTGTAGATTACATTCCTAGTACTTATTTACCTTAGAACTGGAAGTTTGTATCTTCTGACTGCCTTCATCCATTTCCCCTCCTCTGGTAACCACAAATCTGATCTCTTTTTCTGTGAGTTGTTTGTTTGTTTTTGAGGTGTAATTGACCTACAACACTGTTAGTTCCTGTTACACAATATAGTGAATCACTATTTCTATACATTTCACAATGATCACAGTAAGTCTAGTTATGATATTATCACTGTACAAAATTATTACATAGTTATTGACCATATTCCCCACACTGTACATTTCATCCCCTTGACTCATTTATTTTTTAACTGGCAGTTTGTACCTCTCAATCTCCCTCACCTATTTTTTTTCCTCCCTTCACGTCCCTCTTCTCTGACAACTACCTGTTTGTTCTGTGTATCTGTAACTCTATTTCTGTTTTGTTATGTTTGTTCATTTATTTTGTTGTTTAGATTCCACATACAAGTGAAATCAGTATTTGTCTTTCTCTGTCTGACTTGTTTCACTTAGCATAATATCCTCTAGATCCATCCACGTTGTCAAAAATGGCAAGATTTCATTTTTTTGTGGTTGAGTAGTTTTCTAGTGTGTGTGTGTGTGTGTGTGTGTATTTACACACACACACACACACACACCACATCTTCTTTATCCATTCATCTATTGATGGGCATTTAGGTGGCTTCTGTATCTTGACTATTGTGAATAATGATGAAGTGAACATAAGGGTGCATGTATCTTTTCCAATTAGTGTCTTCACTTTCTTTGGATAAATACCCAGGAGTGGAATTCCTGGGTCTTACATTAGTTCTATTTTTAATTTTTTGAGGAGTATCCATACTGTTTGGCCTAACGGTTGTACCAATTTACATTCCCAACGACAGTGCATGAGGGCTTCCTTTTCTCCATATCCTTGCCAATGTTTGTTATTTGTTCTCTTTTGGATACTAGCCATTCTGACAGGCTTGAGGTAGGATCTTTTAAAATATAGATATTTAGAGCTGTAAGTTTCCCTCTAAGCATTACTTTATATGTATGCCCTAAGTTTGGGTATGTTGTGTTTTCATTTTCCTTCATCTCAAAGTCTTTTACGATTTCCCTTTTGATTTCTTCTTTGACCCATTGGTTATTTAGGAGTATATTGTTTAATTGCTAGGTATTTGTGAATTTTCCAGTTTCCTCCTATAAATGATTTCTAGTTTTCTTCCACTGTGGTCAGAAAACTTTGTTATTTCTGTCCTTTTAAATTTATTGAGATTTGTTTCACAGCCTAGTATATGATCTGTCCTGGAGAACATTCCATGTGCTCTTGAGAAGAATGCTGTTGTTGGTTGGAGTGTTCTGTGGATGTCTGTTAGGTCTTGTTTATAGTGTTATTCAAGTCTTCTGCTTCCTTGTTGATCTTCTACCTAGTTGTTCTGTGGAAACATCATGGAAGATAAGAGTATTGAAATCTCTATTATCATTGAATTGTCTATTTCTCCTTTCATTTCTGTCAGTTTTTACTTCTGTTTTGGCACTCTCTTTTTATTCTTGTTTAAAAACATGTATGTTTCCTGATGGGTTGACCCATTTATCCTTATCAAACTTCTCTCTTGGGCTTCCCTGGTGGCGCAGTGGTTGAGAATCCGCCTGCCGATGCAGGGGACACGGGTTCGTGCCCCGGTCCGGGAAGATCCCACGTGCCGCGGAGCGGCTGGGCCCGTGAGCCGTGGCCGCTGAGCCTGCACGTCCGGAGCCTGTGCTCCGCAAGGGGAGAGGCCACAACAGTGAGAGGCCCGCGTACTGAAAAAAAATAAAAAATAAAAAATAAATAATTAAAAACTTCTCTCTTTATTTCTAATAACATCTTTTATTTTAATGTTTATTTTGTCTGGTATTAGTATAGCCACTCCAGCTTTCTTGTGGTTGTTTGCATGATACCATTTTCCATCTTTTTACTTTTCAATATCTTTGTATTTTTGTATCTTTAAATGTAAAGTGTATCAGCTATAGACAGTACATAGTTGGATCTTGTTTTAAATCTAATCTGACAAAACCTACCTTTTCATTAGTTTATATAATCCATTTACATTTGATGTTATTATCAATATAATGAATTTATGTCTGCCATTTTACCTTTTATTTTCTGTGTCTCATGTCTTTTTTTGCTCCCCATCTCTCCCTTACTGCTTTCTTTTGAATTAAATTAATATCATTTTAATTTGTAATGTAGCATTTTAATTTCATTAATGATATTTTCACTGCACTTGTTTCTCTAGAGCTTGCTCTAGGCCTTACAATATATATCTTAATTTATCATAATCAGTTTAAGATTTACGGTAACTTAATTCCAGTGAGTTATAGAAATGTTACTCCTATATAGGTCTGTTTCCTTGTGCTTCTTTTTATGGTATTACTGTTACACATAAGTGTTACAAACCCCACAATATGTTGTTATAATTACTATTTTTATAAATTTATGTCTTTTAAATTTGCTATGTTAACTTTATCATTTCTGGTTCTCTTTATTTATTCCCATGAATTTGAGTTCCCATTTGGGGTCATTTCCTTATGGCTTTGCTCCCAGCCACCTCCTTTGTGCTGTTATTGGCAGATATGTTACATATGTTGCATTTCTTTAATGTTACAGGCTTGACAATACATTTTATACATATTGTTTTATAAAATTGCTCTTTTTTATTAAACCACATTTAATTACTTTATTTTTGGCTGCTTTGGGTCTTTGTTGCTGCACGCGGGTTTTCTCTAGTTGTGGCAAGTGGGGGCTACCCTTTGTGGTGGTGCACGGGCTTCTCATTGTGGTGGCTTCTCTTGTTGCAAAGCATGGGCTCTAGGCGTGTGGGCTTCAGTAGTTGTGGCACGCAGGCTCAGTAGTTGTGGTTTGCGGGCTCTAGAGCACAGGCTCAGTAGTTCTAGTGCACGGGCTTAGTTGTTCTGCGGCATGTGGGATCTTCCCGGACCAGGGATCGAACCCATGTCCCCTGCATTGGCAGGTGGATTCTTAGCCCAAAATTGCTTTTTAAATCAGGTGAGAAGAAATATGCACTTACACTGTTCTTTATAATTACATAATTACCTTTGCTAGTGTGCTTTTGTTTCTTTATATATATTTGAATTACTTGCTGGTTTCACTTGCTTTCAGCTTAAAGAACTTCCTTTAGTATTTCTTGCAAAGCAAGTCTAGCAACACATTCTCATTTTTTCTTTATCTGGGAATATATTTCACCTTCATTTTTGAAAGATAGCTCTGCTGGATATAGGATTCTTGTTTAAGATGGTTTTTGTGGGGGGATTTTGTTTTTTGTTTGTTTGTTTTTGTTTTGTTTTTGAGTACTTGAATATGTTTCTACTGGGAAGTCAGCCTTTAATCCTACTGGGCTTTCCCTGTAAGTGTTGAGTCCTGTTTCTTGCTGTTTTCAAGATTTCATCCTTGTCTTTGGGTTTCAGGATTTTTAGTGTAAAGCGTCTATTTGTAGATCTCTACATTTATCGTATTTGGAGTTTGTTGAGCTTCCTGAAAGTGTAGGTTAATGTTTTTCGTAAGTTTTCAGCTGTTATTTCTTTGAATATTTTTTCTGCTTCATCCCCCACTCCCCTTTTCCCTCTCGTCTCCTCTCCTCCTGGTATTCTCATTCATATGTTGGTGTTCCACGTTTCTCTGATATTCTGTTTATTCTTCTTCTGTTTCTTGTTTGCTTTTGGGGTTGCATAATCTCTGTTGAACTGTCTTCAGTTTCACTATTTTTTCCTTCTCTGGAGTCCCTCTTGTGAATTTTTCATTTCATTTGTACCTTATATCTCAAAAGAGTTTCCAATTGGTTCTTTAAAAAATCATTTCTAGCTCTTTATTGATATTCTCTGTTTGATGTGACATTGTCATTATACCTTGCTTTACTTCTTTAATCATGATGTCCTTTAGTTCTTTGAACGTATTCATAATGGCTGCTTTGAAGTCTTGTTAAATTTGTTTGCTCTCACAGGCAATTTCTTTTGCCTGCTTTTTCTCTAGTGTATAGGTCATTTTTTCCTTCTTTATTTCTGGTTTTTGCACATCTCATAATTTTTTGTTGGAAACTGGAGAAATAATATATTGTATCAACTCCTAGTACTGCCTTCTCTCCTTCTCCCACCCCTGGCTTGTTACTGTTGTTTGCTTGTTCGTTTAGTGAGGAGCTGGATTATTTTAATGAAAATCCCTGCCCCCACTCCCCCGCCCCATCCAGTATGAAGCCTGTTGCTCCTTAGTGACCTGGGGATGACAGTGGTTTTGGTAGGGATTTTTTTGGCTCTTTCCCTGACCACACCCAGCTGTTAAGCTCCACTAATTGCCAGCTGAT
Organism: Kogia breviceps; assembly: GCF_026419965.1. NCBI lineage: Eukaryota > Metazoa > Chordata > Mammalia > Artiodactyla > Physeteridae > Kogia > Kogia breviceps. The sequence goes on from NC_081318.1 coordinate 74,113,680, forward strand.
TGCTCTGTTGTTTTCAATAATACCCTGAAGCCTATATTGCTCCACAGGCTGATCCAATCAGAATTTGTTTCTGTTTTGTTATTTTTGTGTGTGTGTGTGTGTGTTACAGTGGGCCTCTCACTGTTGTGGCCTCTCCCATTGTGGAGCACAGGTTCTGGACGCACAGGCTCAGCGGCCATGGCTCACGGGCCCAGCCGCTCCGCGGCATGTGGGATCTTCCCAGACCGGGGCACGAACCCGTGTCCCCTGCATCAGCAGGCGGACTCTCAACCACTGCACCACCAGGGAAGCCCCCAATCAGAGTTTAAAAAGGCAGAACTTAGGTCTGTGCTTGAGATTTATTCTGATCCTGTAGGACTCCTACCGGCTACCTCTTTTCTCAGTTCTCTCTGGCAACCTAGCAGTCTATAATTTAGCTTAGGTTTCCAGTGAATCTGTTAGTCTCCTCCCAGTTGCCTTTTGCAACAATCTCCACTGTCTTTAAGATCATCCTTAGGCTCAAACCTCTCCACACTTTGTTGCAAATGAAGTCAATTTCTTGGGAAGAGATTTGGGGCCTTCTGTTTTATGGTATGCTCTCCCTCTGCCCAAAATCTCTGTGTCATGGTTCTTGAACTGGGGGGTGGGGACAGTGACACATTTCTCCCTATGCATGCTGTGCTGTAGGAGCTGAGCACGTGGGGGCAGGAGGTCAGCAGTAGCCTCAAGTTTTATTGGCTGGTCACTCCAGTCTTGGAACCTCTGATTTATGAACTACAAATGAGTTGGTTCAAGGGTCATCTGGACCCCATTGTTTTCATCATGCCTTATCCAAGGTCGAGCCTGTGTCTCAGGGGTTGGGATTGGGTGGAAGAATGTTGTTCCCCATCTGTCAGCCACACTCACCTGAAACTTAGCCTCAGTAACAGGTAGCTGTGGGTAGATTGAGAAATACTGATGTCCTGCCTCTGTCTTCAACTAGAAGGGTGGGAGAAGAGGGAACCCTGTTGTTGATTGCACAAGTCTATAGTGTTTCTGTGTCAGGGGAGGTGGATTGAGGAGGGAGAGTGAGAATGAGTATTGGTTCAAATACAGCAGACTCTCACTCTTCTTACCAAGTTCTATTTGATTTTCATGAATAAATGTTTCTTTATTTGCTGTATACTCATAGGGCCATTTCCAGAGATTGTAAATGGTATTTGCTTTTTTTGTTATCATTTGCACTGGTTTCACTGGGGAGTAACTGGTCCAGGGAGCTCTTCGTTCTGCTTTTGCTGGAAGTGAAACTCTGAACCTTACACTTTTAAATGAGGATTACCATTCTTTGGTATTTTAGAGGAGAGTTTTCAAGTGTCTTGAAAAGTTTAAAGAGATTTTTTTCCCAGGTGAGGAATGTATTGGGAAATGAACATGTGAATTCCATGGCAGAACATACATTCTCTAAAATTAATGTGTTTTCATACCACTTTTGAGTTTACTACACAGTGCTGTTTTTTTTTAATTGAAATTTTTCTGATTTTTAACTACAGTTGTGGCATCATGATTTAAAAAACCCATTTAGAAAAGCATCATTTAATTACCTTGATTCCCTTCTATTTTTCCTGAATTATAAGCTTGGTGTTTGGGAATGTAATTAATGTTTGGTTTTTGTAGAGGCAGTAATGAACCAGGAAAAAAGAAACAACATATCTGTCATATTGAAGGATGCGGAAAAGTTTATGGCAAAACATCTCACCTACGAGCACATCTTCGCTGGCATACTGGAGAAAGACCTTTTATATGCAACTGGATGTTTTGTGGCAAAAGATTTACAAGGAGTGATGAGCTTCAGAGACATAGAAGAACCCATACAGGTTAGTTGATTTATTTTAGGACTTGTACTTGTTACTTCTTTTCTCAGTGCTTAGATGAAGATTATAGTGATAGTTAGCTATCAAATTGGGAAATATGGAAATTAAAGAGAGAAAATTCATTTTAGTGATTATATGAAAGATGTTTAAGATCAAAATTCTTTATGTCACTTCCGAGATATATTTTATTCTACTTTTCGTAAGCTTTATCAGCATTATTACATGACTTGGAATTTATTCCATTTGCTTATCTTGCATTCTTAGCATGTTGAACTCACATATTACTATTTGTCAGTATTTAAGTTGATGAGAAGAGAGTTGAATTATCATCTTATTGGTGACCTTGATTAGTTTTTGTTTTTTTACAATCCAGAAAATTGACTGAAGTATCAAGAAAAGTGTAACAAATACCTACCTTAACTCTCACTCGGAATTGACAGCTGTTAACATGCTATATTATCTGTTATTTTTTAACAAAACAAATCATTATAAAGTTGACATCATCTTTGTCCTCCTACCTCTCAAAGACAACAGCTACCATGAATTTCAAGTGTAAGTTTTTAGTGTAGTTTTAATACTCTTACATATTTTGTTCAGATATGTATGTGAATATTGTTTTGTGTTTTCTTTGAAATTTTATGTAACTGATATATTACAATATCATAATTACACTTATTATGTTTTGACATCTATCCAAGTTCATATATATGTACATATATGTGTATGAATACATGTCTATTTCTCTTAACTGCTATGTAGTGTTCTATCACATGACTCTTCTACACTGTATCGATCCATTTCCCACACTCTTTAGGTGAGTTCGTTTTTTTGCTGTCACAAACTTTACCACTTTGAACATACAGTGAACATGTACAAGAAGTAGAATTATTGGATCTTAGAGAATGTGTATGTTTGATTTTGCTAGATAACAACTAAAGAGTCTCTAAAGTGGCTGTTACCATCTCTACTTCACTAGTGTTGATTGAGAGTTTCCACTTGGCTGTGTGTTCACTCAGTAGCATCAGGCTTTGAAAGTTCTTGTCAGTCTAAAATGGTTTCTATTTAATTTTTTAAATTAGCATTTTTCCTGGTTATAGTGAGATAAGCATCTTTTCCTATGTTCATTGGTCATTTATATTTTGTTTTCTGTTGATTCTTTTGATCTTTTTTGTTGTTGTTTTCCTTTTTCTTAGCTATCTTTTTATCTTGGTGCTATCTTTTGTCATATGGAAGTTTTACATTTTTATTTAGTCAAATATAAGGATATGTAAATATATTTCTTTGCGTTTTGCTTTATTTTTTAATGAAATTTTCTCCTATCCCAAGGTCATAAAGTTTTTAAAAACATTTTCTTCTAATTGGCTTTAAGGTTTTCTTTTTGTAAGTTTATTAGTCTAAAAATTTTTTTTGATGATGGACTAAAAAGGGGATAAAATTCTGTTTTTCTTTCATGTGGAAAGCCATTTCTTGAATAGTCCAATTCTTTCTTCATTGATATGTAATGGAACCTCTCTCATATGTTGATGTCCCCTTTAAGAATGGCTCGATTTCTGAGTCCTTTGTTTGTCTATTTGTCACTTCCTACAGTAATACTATACTGTTTTAATTACCAGAAGTCTTGATATCTGACAGGGCAATTTTCCTTTTATTGGTATATAACACTGACCTTCTCTATTTAGAACATGTCTGGTATATATATTTGGGACTCAGTGTTTAATTGTTGAATAAAGTAATAATTTGGGTAGATTTTTTGAATTAGACATTAAACTTTAACTTGTATCAAGGTACATGTAGGACAAAAGGGGAACTAGAACTGACATTTATTGATCAACTACTGAATATCAGATGTTTCAAATATATCATCTCATTTAATTCTAACAGAAGCACTGTAAGCTAGAAGTTGGCTCCATTTTACAGATTAGAAAATAGTCTCAGAGAAGAAATAATGGTTGCTAAATCTATTTAAAGTGATAAATAAAATTTACTTAGTTTGATATGCACACAACTTAGTAACACAGAAGAGTCTTAGTGTAATGGCTCAATCACTGAATTAAACTTATATTAAAAATAAGAATTTTAATTTAAAAAAAGTTTAAAAAACTCTGTATGGTATTACATTTGGGTTTCTAATGCCACCTCACCTTTCATATTGGCAAATATGTTGTGATTAAAAATTAAGCCCATAACAATATTGATACCTGTTTTAGAAAAATAGTGTGCTGTTTATGTCAGTATGAGTGGATGCAGTATTTCTACCCTGGTTTAACAGTGGGGCAGATTAGGGAAGCCAAGAAAATTTGGAACCTCTCACATTGTGATTTCATCATTTTGTTTGAGAAGCGATGAGTTTCTAAAGTTCCTTTCTGTTGCACATGCATACTCATACAGATAACACAAGGCAGATTTACCGAAGGATTTATATGAACTATTTCAAAAGATTAATGATTTGGAAGCATAATTTCTTTCTTTTTAAATGGTCCACACCATTATTGTCTTCTAATAACCTGAATAATTCAGCATTTAATACACTTTCAGTGTTTCAAACATCTTGAATACATCATACACAAAAATGTTTATTTAAACATGTTATTTTGAAGTGTTTGGCTTAACATCAGATACTTTTTACTTTTAAAGAAGTAGTACAATTAACTTTCATCCTAAGTGTTTATTAAAGTTGTTGAAAAGAAAATGAAACAAGTCTTTTGAAATAAATAAGTATTGATTAAACATTTAATATGTTAAATTGAAAACCTTGGCCATTCATGGCAGGAACTGTGTTTTCTTTAATGCCCACCCACTGCACTAAGTAGAAATTCAGTCATCATCTTACTATGAATGGACAGATGAGTTATTCAGTGCTGAAAATAGTGCAGATTTTTTTTTTTGCTTTCTGTAAAATAAATTTAAAAATTTTTTCAAAAGATACATGGATATGGTATTTAAAAATCAAATCATGTAGAAGAGCTTGGATTGTTAAGCAGACTCTTTGGCCCACCCCGTCTGCTCCCTGGAGTAAATCATGTTTAATCTTTTAACTATTTTTACATTTTTATTCATCCTGTGATGGCTGTGCATACCTGTATAATATGCTTATACTGTTATTTATTGATACAGCAATATTAGACACTGACTATTGACTTCTTGCATTAAGAGTTAAGAATTTACCTCACAGATGGCCAGTAGGCACATGAAAAGCTGCTCAGTGTTGCTAATCATCAGGGAAATGCAAATCAAAACCACCTGTGAGAATGGCAATCATCAAAAAGAATACAAATAAAAAATGTTGGTGAGGATGAGGAGAAAAGGGAACCCTTGTACACTCTTGGTGGGACTGTAAATTGGTGCAGCTGCTCTGGAAGACAATATGGAGGTTTCTCAAAAAACTAGAAATAGAACTACCATATGACCAAACAATTCCACTCCTGGGTATATGTTCAAAAAAAACCCCAAAACAGTAATTTGAAAAGATACATGCAGCCTAATGTTCATAGCAGCATGATTTACAGTTGCCTAGACATGGAAGCAACCTAAGTGTGGATCAGTACATGAAGTGAAATAAGTCAGATAGAGAAAGACAAATGCTGTATGATATCACTTATATGTGGAATCTAAAATATGCAACAAACGAGTGACTATAATTTTTTAAAAACAGACTCACAGATACAGAGAACAAACTAGTGGTTACCAGTAGGGAAAGAGAAGGGGGTAGGTACAATTTAGGGGTAGGGGATTAAGCGGTACAAACTATTAGGTATAAAATAAGCTACAGGGATATATTGTACAACATGAGGAATATAGCCAATATTTTACAACTATAAATGAAGTATAACCTTTAAAATTGTGAATCAATATATTGTACACCTGTAACTTATACAATATTATACATCAACATACTTCAAATTAAAAAAATGAACACTCAGTTGTAAACTGACAGAAATCAATACTCCCTCCAAAATAATTTACCTGACTTTACACCATCAATGACATTGAATTTTTTCTTTACCTGTGTGCAGGCCAAATGTGGTGTCATGATTCACCACTCTGTGATACCCTGTTACCATGTCTGTCCTTCAGTTTCCATCCAAAACCTTTTAATTTCTCTCACCTAAACTTCTACTATCTCTTCTGTTTCCCTTGATGTTAAAATGCTTATATTTTCTTTAATAACCACTGCCTCCTTTTTTTATAGCTTAGTTCTTAAAGTTGAAAATTAGTAAATAAGTAATAATTATATTATGTAATGGACTGTGATTACCTGTCCTTTCCTGTGTAGTTTTTGTGTTTTTTTTCCTGAAGTTTCAAATTGCCTTCTTCCCCTTTGCATTGGTTAACTTTATTACCTCCTTTTGTTATTTTAACTTTTTAAGAAAAGTATCGACTCCATCAGGTTTCTCCTTATTCCTGGAGGACTCCAGCTTTCCGTTCAAACACTGATTGATTCCTGTCTAGGGCTGCTGCACAACTGTAATCCTGAGACTTTTCTTCCCTGCTCTATTGATTTGGATCCAGTGTTCTCCAGATCTCACATGTTCAGCTTTCTCAGTTTATTCCCTTGGTTTCTGGAAAACATTATGAAATGCTTCCTACAGAAAGGCATACAGAAGTAAATTTGTTTGAAAATGCCTTTATTTTGTGTTTCCACTTCATTGATAGTTTGGCTAATACAGAATTCTAGGTTGAAAATTATATTCACTTGAAACATTAATGGCACTGCTCTGTTGTCTTCTTGCATCTCTCTTACTAATAAGAAGTTCATTGTTCTCTTCTCATATTTTTTTGTAGGTGACCTAATTTTACCCCTTCAGCTTTAAGGAACTTATTTATTTTATTTATTTATAACTTTTTTATTTTGAAGTAACTTTATACTTACCAGAGGAGTTGCAAAGATAGTGTAGACAGTTCTCAAATACCCTTCACCCAGCTTCCTCTTTAACTGATGTCTTCCATAACACAATGTTAAGAAATTAACATTGGTACAATACTATCAGTCAAACTACAGGCTTCCCTACAAATATACTTTTTCTATCCCAGAATTCAGTCCAGAGTAACACATTACATTTATTTGTCATGATTCTTTAGTCTCCTGCAGTCTATTAAATTTCCTCATTTTTTTTCCTGATCTTTTTGTACCTTGACACTTAAAGGTTAAGTATCTTGTAGAATATTCCTCAATTTGGGTTTGTCTGATATTTTCTCATGATTACATTGAGGTTATGAATTGTTGCTGGGAAGAAAATCACAGGCATTATTGTCCTCTAACCGCATCATATCAGGGAGTACATGTTGTCAATATGTCTTATTATTGGTGATATTAACCTTGATGAATTAGTTAAGATAATGTTTGCCAGGTATCTCCACTGTGAAGTTTTTCTTTTTTCCTTTCCATATTTTGTTTATTAGAAGCAAGTGACTAAGTCCATTCAATATTCAAGAAGAAGTGAATTAAGCTCCACCTCCTAGAGGGAGGAGTATCAAATAATTTGTGGACTTAAATGAACACAACCACAATAATTAGTAAATATTTTAGAGGAGATTTTTTGAGTCTGCACAAATGTCCTCTTTCTCTTTAAAGAAAATACTATTTTCACTTTTAGCTTTCTTCAGTGTATCTTTTCTTTTTTCCTGAATATCCATAATTATAATGGGTATTTTAATATATTTTCTGAGGAAATAAAAACCACAGTATTTGTTAGCATATGAAAGCTGAGGAAAGAGTTGATAAAATATCTCTCTGAAACAACTACAGAATCATTTCTTTCACCAAAAAATGAACAGACTTTTAATCATGTACAATCAAACATAACCGAAAACAAAGAGGGATTATATTCAGCTACAAGTAACAGAAAGCACCCATACTTTTCCTGATATGAGGAAGGGGCTTATTCTCACATAGAAGGAGTGGGTCAAGGCAGCCACTGCAGAATGCAGCAGACTCCCATGTCCCTGTTTATCGCTGCACCATTGTGAATGTCATGGTGATCAGGAAAACGTACTCACTAACAATGTTAACAGCATAAGGTGTTTCCTACACAAATTAGACATGATGAAACTATAAATTTACAGAAGGGTAATCGGACAATACTCCCAACCATGAAATTCTGGATTATTTTCCAACTGGACACAGGACACCTCACAGAAAAATTCATACTCTGACAGATTTTTATGTAGAATTGTGAAGACATGAGAGGAAAACTACACTTCTGATAATAGGAATCAAACAGTTGGTGGTGGTTTTGAGGATACTGTTGAATACAAAGGCACAGAATCTGGAAAATAGGATGAAAGGTGGTGTCCTCGAACCTCCTATGTATCTGTCTTTCTCCCAGCATGGTGGCTCCAAAATCTGAAGTATGCTTTCTCATCTGCCTTTAAATTGCACACAGGTGATGCTACTGGTGAATTCTAACATGGAACCACAAAGGGGATAGATTGTGGGAAGTCTAGGTCCTAATATTACTCACAGGCAGGATATCTCCAACTCTAGATTTTTTGTCCTATCACAAGTCTCTCTTCTTCAAAGTCTGTTCACCAAATACCAGTCAGAAGGAATGAAGAAGCAAATGGAAAAACATAATTTACGTGAATGTATACCCTTTGACAACCTGGCCATACAGATAAAATTATTCCAAGTATTTAATAGTAGGGAAAATGGAAAAAGGCACCTGTACTTATCACGCCCCCAAAAAGATCTTTCTGTAATAAAGGTACAGTGTATATAATAGATTAAGGATATCCGAGAACTGCCACCCAAGGCCAGTAGGAAAATCCCAACAAATACCAAGCCTAATTGCATATTAGAACTACACTTTATGGGGATATATGTATATTTACAGCTGATTCACTTTGTCACAAAGCAGAAACCAACAAGCCACTGCAAAGCAACCACACTCCAACAAAGATGTCAAAAAAAAAAAAAAAAAAAACTACAATCACCCATAGGTCCAACAGACTTAAAAATGGAAAGAGAAAATATCATTATCTGATTAAAGGAAAAATTGCTACTTTTTAACCTTATGAACTATTATTAAAAGATGACTTCCAGAATTACCTCACCTGAATATTCATTTTTGAAGGTAACTAGTACAAATCCAATGTCAAGAAAGATACTTTCATAAAGATCCTTAGTAAACACACATATTTATAAAATTTTATAACAAGTCTTTTATATTGAAGATTTTCTAAAACATTATTCTTGGATTACTTTCCATCAAGTTAACCTCATGTTGCTGACATTTATATTTGTTTCTCATGAGAGTTTTCACATAGAAGTATGTGGGCCCACTGAAGTCTTTCCTAGGCTCTTTAAAAACTAGATTTATTATCTAGTGAACCCTTTCATGCTTTTGCAAAGTAGAGAGATCAGAGAAGGTTTTCCCACATTCTTCATATTTACATGGTTTCTCTGTAGTATGCATGTGTCTCTGAATGCCTAAGACAAATGTAGGCTTTCCCACATTCCTACATTCATAAGGCTGCTCTCCAGCGTGCGTTCTTTCATGTTTTTGAAGAGAACTAGAAAAACGAAATGCTTTAGAACATATTTTACACACACATGGTTTCTCACCAGTGTGAGTCCTTTCACGTGTTTGAAGAAAACTAGGAATAATAAATGTTTTCCCACATTCTACACATTTATATGGTTTTTCTCCAGTGTGCAGGCTCATATGTCTTTGAATACCTGAGAGAGAAATGTAGGCTTTCCCACATTCCTTACATTTATAGGGTCTCTCTCCAGTGTGAATTCTTTTCATGCACTTGAACATAAGTGGAACTGAAGGTTTTCCCACATATTTTACATTCATAGGGTTTTTCTCCAGTTCGGTTTTTTCATGTTTTTGAAGATATCTGGGAATACTAAATGCTTTAGAACATGTTTTACACACATAGTTTCTCTCTAGTGTGAGTCCTTTCATGTATGTGAAGAGAACTGGGATTATTGAATGCTTTCCCACATTCTTCACATTTATATGGTTTCTCTCCAGTGTGCAGTCTCTTGTGCCTTCAAATGCCTGAGGGACAAACAAAGGCTTTCCCACATTCTGACATTGATAGGGTTTCTGTCCAGTGTGAGCTCTTTCATGCATTTGAATGTTAAGTGGAAGCGAAGGATTTCCCACGTACTTTACATTCATAGGGTTTTTCTCTAGTATGGGTTCTTTGATGTTCTTGAAGCTATCTAGGAATACTAAATGCTTTACAATATGTTTTATACACATATGGTTTCTTTCCACTGTGACTCCTTTCATGTATTTGAAGAGAACTGGGGTTAATGAATGCTTCCTCACATTCCTTACATTCATAGGGTTTTTTTCCAGTGTGATCTCTTTCATGTTTTTGGAAACCTTTTTGAGAACGTAAACCTTTACCCCATTGCTTATATTCATAGGGCTTCTCTCCAGAATGAACTCTTCCATGTGTTTGGAAACCTTGATGAATGATTACTGAAACTTTTTCCACATTGCTGGAATTCATACAGTTTCTCTCCTGTGTGAGTTCTTTTGTGCCTCTGTAAGGAACTGTTATATTTGTAAACTTTCCGACTTTCCTTACATTTATATGTATTATACAGCCCTGATCATATTTTTTAAAAACCTTGAGGTTTGTGTTCAGTGTGACATTTCATGTGTCTATTAAGAGATGAATGATGCATGAAGACTTTTCCACATACACTGCATTCACATGTTTTTAATCCAGGAGTTTTCTTGTTCTGATCGAGAGGTGGAGTAAGGTTGAAGTTTCTTCCACGTGGACTACTGTCTTTACGCTCAGAGAATCTCACTGTCATATGATTTCTTGGTTTTCCCCCCTGGTTTTTGTACTGCTCTTCAATGTCATCATCATCCCATTTTGTTCCTGCTGATGCCAGCTTCCTGAAGGTTTCCTGCATCACATCTCTGTAGAGTTTCTTCTGTGTAGGATTCAGTAGAGCCCACTCCTCCAGGATGAAGTTCACAGCCACATCCTTAAAGGTCACTGAGTCCATATCCAGCTTTTCTGGGTCTACCCGAGCCCCTCCTACACCTCCCACGACCAGTGCAGAAACGACTGGGACCATTAAGGGTGGGGAACACCTGATATCGTCCGTGGGATGTCGGAGTCCGTGGCGACTTTCTTGCTGGTGTGGTGCATCGCCCTGCCCACCTGTATCTTGCCTGCAGATACAATGTGATGTTCTGTGTGATGTTACTGTGATGTACTAAAGGTCATTTTCTATTTCCCTCACTGTTTGTACAATTTTTAGTTGTGACTCTTATATAAGGAAGATCTATCTATATCTTCTTCCCCAATTATTTGTTTATTCAGACATTTATTTTTACCACTATGGTATGGATTCATGAGTATTTATTTATCGAGTTATGATCCAATCCCAGCGTTACATGCAAATCTCAGATATTCCGGGTTCGGTTCCAGACCACCTCGATGAAGTGTGAATATCTCAGTAAAGCCAGTCACACGAATTTTTTGGTTTCCCAGTGCATGTAAAAGTTAGGTTTACACTATACTGTAGTCTATTAAGTGTACAGTAGCATATCTAAAATAATAATGTACATACCTTAATTAAAAAATACTTTATTACCAAAAAAATGTTAACCGTCATCTGAGCCTTCAGTGAGTTGTAACATCAATGATCACAGGTCAGCGTAACAAATATAAAATAATGGAAAAGTTTGAAATATTGCAAGAATTACCAAAATGTGACACAAAGACATGAAGTGAGCAGATGCTGTTGGAAAAATGGTGCTGACAGACTTGCTGGATGCAGGGTTGCCACAAACCTTCAATTTGTAAAAAACAATATTTGCAGAGCACAGTAAAGCAAAGTATGATAAAACCAGGTATTCCTGTATTTCGTATCTTGCTCACTTTGTTCTGTTTTTGGCCATTGAAAGGTGTTTCAGATTGCCTCCTCTGTCCTTTTGACATGCCTCATCCTGTGTTTTATAACTGTAAGAACTTTCTTTTAATCTTTGGTATTCTACTAGTTTCATAATTACATATGTAAGCATAGGTTTTCATTTATAGTGCAGTTCTGGTTGGACTTTTCAACTCTGAGTCCTCCCTTGCCACCCCACACCCAATCTCTCATTCTTCTGCCCTTTTTTTTTTAACTAAAAAAAAAAAAAAGTATTTATTTATTTATTTATTTTTGGCTGCATTGGGTCTTCGTTGCTGCACGTGGGCTTTTTCTAGCTGCAGCAAGTGGGGGCTACTGTTCGTTGTGGTGTGCAGGCTTCTCATTGTGGTGGCTTTTCTTGTTGCAGAGCACGGGCTCTAGGCACACAGACTTCAGTAGTTGTGGCATGCGGGCTCAGTAGTTGTGGCTTGCAGGCTCTAGAGCGCAGGCTCAGTAGTTGTGGCACACGGGCTTAGCTGCTCCACGGCATGTGGGATCTTCCCAGACCAGGGCTCGCCATTGGCAGGTGGATTCTTAACCACTGCACTACCAGGGAAGTCGCTCATTCTCCCCTTTTTAGTTTTTGTTCCTTTTGTACTCCTACTAGATGTATGTTGGACTCCCTATATTGATTTTTATTTTTTACAGCTTTTTTCTTTTCTGTATTTTTACCTTTTCTTGTATTTTCAATGAGATTCCTTAACTTTAGCTTCAGATATTTCTATTGAATTGTTTTTTAATTTCCAAGATTGCTTTTTATTGTTTCTTTTTTTATTGCTTCTTATTGTATAAATGCAGGAGCTTACTGGAAGTCTGTTTCCTCCAAAGTCTTTTTTTTTTTTTTTTTTTTTTGGTCTATTTTCTGAGGTTGTAGGTTGACCTGCACTGTCCAGTGATCCCTGGCTTTTGTTCAAGTAGATGAAGATGATGATTGATGAATATGTTTAAGTGAAGGATTGTGAGCTGGTGGCTTTCTCTTTAGGAAATTGGGTTTGAGCACTGTGTGTTATATTGGAAGATACCTAATTATCAATATATAGTAATACAGTGTGGGATCACATTTCTTTAGATACAAATTCTCAAATATTTTGCCCCAATTTTTTGATAGTAGGGCTAACATTCCATGTATAGGCTTCAATTTACTGTTTTATGCTCCATGTCTCCCTCCCATTATTTTGAGTTCCAGACTTCTACAGAGTTCTGCAAAAGAGAGATTGGCTCTCTTCTAGAATATATCCTCTTCCTTGATAATCTCTATCCTAATTTGAAGAAATTTGTTATAATCAAATTTGTATAACAATGCATAACACAACTGAGTTTCACAGGATTTTTTCCCTCTTTGTTCTCCCAGCTTTGGCTCTGTGGGCACTGAATAGCAGGTGTAGGCAGCAAACACTCTAGGAGAAACCATGTATATCTGGCAAGAGAACTGAGCAAAGGGGCCCTGTACTCCAAGGCCAGCTCTGTTTGTAAGTTGCACTGTAGTAGTGGCAGCATAAGCAACTAAAAACTTGAGAAAATACCCATGTCTTTGGTTAGAGGGACCAGGAAATACTGAGCCCTTGTTTTCCAGCAAATGTGAGGGGAATCACTTATTTTTCTCTCTTGTCATTTCACCCTGAAGGCAATGCCAGTCATAATATATGTGTAGGACAATAAAGGAAGCCTCAAGAATTCTGGCTTTCTCGCCAGAGAAACCAGGAAAAGGGACAAGGGACACTGGGGGTTGGAGAGTATGAGGGAAAGTTTGGAGAGGTCTATAAAAGGTGATCCTCAATTTTGTGAATGGAACAAAATAAGTTCTGGACTCACCCCTAAACTGCACATGCACGGAACAGCCCCAAAGAACCATAGCATGGGCCTCAGAGACTGACCTGTCTTACAAACCATCACCTAATTCCTAGCATGTGCTGGGCAGACCCAAAGAGCATAATAAAGTATTTGAAAATAAATTAATATTGGAACTACTGACCAAAGAAGGCAAGATAGAACTTTTCACGTGAACCTAAATGTGTTTGTTTCACTAAAACAAAATTTATTCTCCAGAGGATTTGTAATAGGACCCAGAGTCGCCACAACACAGTATCAAAAATGCCTGGATAGGGCTTCCCTGGTGAGGCAGTGGTTAAGAATCCACCTGCCAATACAGGGGACATGGGTTCCAGCCCAGGTCTGGGAAGATCCCACATGCTGCGGAGCAAGTAAGCCCGTGTGCCACAGCTACTGAGCCTGTGCTCTAGAGCCTGTGAGCCACAACTGCTGAGCCTGTGCGCCACAACTACTGAGCCTGCGCTCTAGAGCCCGTGAGCTACAACTACTGAGCCCACGTGCCACAAATGCTGAAGCCCGCACACCTAGAGCCTGTGCTCCGCAACAAGAGAAGCCACTACAATGAGAAGCCTGCGCACCCAGCGAAGAGTAGCCCCCACTCAACGCAACTAAAGAAAGCCCGCATGCAGCAACAAAGACCCAACGTGACCAAAATAAATAAATAAATAAATTTACTTTAAAAAATGTCCAGGATACAATCCAAAATTACTCAACATATTCTGTATCTGACTATGATACAAGATAATCCACAAGTTAGAATTATTAGACAAAGACTTTAAAGCAGATATTATAACCATCATCCGTGGAGTAAAGGTAAGCATGCTTACAATAAAAGGAAAGGCAGAAGTTCTCACCAACAAAATGTGGCAGAGTTGGACAGCCACATGAAAAAAAGAAACTTTGACCTACATACCTCATATGTTTTATAAAAACTAACTCAGGGCTTCTCTGGTGGCGCAGTGGTTGAGAGTCCGCCTGCCGATGCAGGGGACATGGGTTTGTGTCCCTATCCGGGAAGATCCCACATGCCGTGCAGCGGCTGGGCCTGTGAGCCATGGCCGCTGAGCCTGTGTGTCTGAAGCCTGTGCTCCGCAACGGGAGAGGCCACAACAGAGAGACCCGCGTACAGCAAAAAAACCCAAACAAACAAACAAACAAAAAAAACTAACTCAAAATCACTCAGACCTAAATCTAAGCCTAAAACCGTAAAACCTTTTAAGTATAGGATAAAATCTTTGTGACCTGAGATTAGACCAAAGTTTTTAATACAACATCAGAAGTACAATCCATAAAAGAAAAATTGATAAACTGGATTTCATAAAAACTAAAAACTTTTGCTCTGTGAAAAATTCTGAAAACACCAGACACAGACTGGAAGAAAATATTTGAAAATCATACATCTGACAATGTACTTTTATCTAGAATATATAAAGAATTCTCAAACCTCAACAGTATGTGAACAACAGTACACTTTTTAAAAATTGGCAAAGGATCTGGACACTTCACTAAACAGATTATATATGTGGCAAATAAGCACATGAAAAGATGTTCAACATCATCTTTTATTTGGGGGAATACAAATTAATACCACAACAAGATACCTGTGTACACTTATTAGAATGGCTAAAATGAACACCAGGGCTTCCCTGGTGGCTCAGTGTTTGAGAGTCCGCCTGCCAATGCAGAGGATACAGGTTCGTGCCCCGGTCCGGGAAGATCCCACATGCCACGGAGTGGCTGGGCCCGTGAGCCATGGCCGCTGAGCCTGCGCATCTGGAGCCTGTGCTCCGCAACGCGAGAAGCCACAATAGTGAGAGGCCCGCGTACAGAAAAAAAAAGAAAAGAAAAGAAAAGAAAAACAAGAACACCAAAACCCTGACCATTAGAAGTACACGGGAGATTGCAGAGCAACTGGAATTTCCTTGCTGGTGGGAATGCAAAATGACACAGCACCTTTGGAAAACATTTTGGAATTTTCTTATAAAAGTTAAACATACACTTAACCATATAATCTTGCATCCACTCCCAAGTATTCACTCCAGCTTTGAATATATATGGCAGATTTATTTATAATCACCCAAACTGGTAACACCCCAAATGTCCTTCAGCTGGTGAATGGATGAAATATTGTGGTATATCCATACATTGGAGTACTCTTCCCCAATGCAGAGGAATTAATTACTAATACACACAGCCACATGGGTGAAATTCAGATGCATTATGCTAAGTGAAAGCATCCAGCATTGAAAGGCTACCTGTTGAATGATTCCATTTGTATGATGTAATAGAAAAATCAAAACTATACAAAAGGCGAACAGATCATTGTTTTTTAGTGTGTGATGGAGGAGGGAGTTTGACTGAAGAGACATAATGAAGGATTTTTTGGAAGTGACAGCCAGTTCTTCTACATTTGAATTTTGGGGATAGCTACGTGACTTAATGCATTTATCAAAACTCATAGAACTATGTAGCCGAAAGAATGAATTTTACTGTATGTAAATTAAAACATTTTCAGAAGTGTGAGACAACTCTTATCTTTGCGAAATTGCAGTCTAAAAAGGGAGAGAGATTTTCTAGTTTATTTTTATTTTAACAATCCAAAGAATTTCTTGCTCATCCTCATGCATATGTCTCAATGTCTTGCAACATGTCTCTTTATCAAGAATGACAGGAGTTAGAGCCAGAGGGACTCCTGAAAATGATTTTGTGCAATTCCATCATTTTATAAATAAGGACTAAACTTAAGTCTTAACAGGTTGATTGACTTCTTTATCAAGGCCTCAAGCTTAGTTCCTTGAGCCAAGTTGAGTTATTTAGTAATGGGGATGAATGAGCCATGGAAGCAGTAGAGTAAACAAATTCAGACAGGCAGTAACAGTAGTAGTTAACATATCTGATCCCCTTCAGTGTGCTGGGTTTCTAAATGCTTTTTAAAAATCCATTTTCTCATTTTATCCTTTGAGCAATAACATGAAATAGGTATTTCTGTTATTCCCAGCTAAAAATGAAGAAACTGAGAATTGGAGAGAGAAGTTGCCTAAAATTATATGACTGGGAGGTGGAGCAGAGTCACCTGGACTAGAATCTAACTCATACAAGAAAGAAAGTATGATATGTCAGAACCTACAAGCAGTTCAGTGTTTGAGAACCATGATATTTGTGGCAATAGATAAAACAGAAAAAGGTAGGCAGAGGTCAGTAGGATGTTATGTACTATTTGATTTTGTTTTTTTCTGCAGCCATAGGAAATAAGGAACCATTGAAAGTTTTCAGCAGATAATCAGATGGTCACCTTTTCATTTTAGACCATTTAGTATTTGTATGGAGGATAAATTTATAGGGAATAATTTTGAGACCAATCAGCAAAGACAGTAAGGACTTTTGGTAAGATACCAACTAAAACAGAAGTTGTAAGGTATATTTGGGACCAGTTTAAGAGATGTTTGTGTAATAAAATTGACAGGACTTGGTGATTAATTAGATGTGAGAAGAGAGATGAAAGGTACCAATGATGACTACTACCAGTTGAAATGGAGAATGCAGGAAAGGGATAGGTATAATGTAGAATTGTCTATCTCCTTTCAATTCTGTTGATTTTGCTTCTTATGGTTTGGGGCTCTGTTGTTAGGTACATATATGTTTCTAATTGTTATATCTTCTTGGTGGAGTGACACTTTTATTGTTATAAAGTATCCTTCCTTGTCTCTAGTAGTAATTTTTATCTTATTGTTCTAGTATTAATATAGCCATTCTGACTCTCTATTTGTACAGTGTATCAGTTTTTTGTCCTTTTACTTTTAGCCTATTCATGTCTTTGAATTTAAAGTGAGCCTCTGCTAGAAAGCGTATAGTTGTATCATGTTTTTTCTTAATCCAGTCTGTCAATTTCTGCCTTTTGATTGGAGTATTTAATACATTCATGTTTAATGCAGTTACTGGTAAGGACTTCTGCTATTTTGGTATTTGTTTTCTATTTGTCTTCATGTCTTTTATCTTTTTTGTTCCTGTGTTTCTCCATTATTGACATTTTGTGTTAAACACATATTGCTCATGTGTTATTTTAAATACCTTGTAATTTCTTTTAATATATGTATATATGTATGCATATATATATATATATATATATATATATATACACACACACACACACATATATATGTATGTATGTATTTTTTTTAAGTTATTTTCTTAGTGGTTGCCTGCTCTGGGGATTGCAGTTCACATCTTAAAACAGTCTAGTCTGGATTAATACCAGCTTTATTTCAATTGCATGCGAAAGCTTTTCTCCTACATAGCTCTGCCTCCACTTCTGCTGTTGTTTTCACTAATTACATATTTATATACTGTACCCATCAACACAGATTTGTAATTACTGTTTTATGCAGTTGTGTTTTAAACTAGATATGGGAAAAATGAGTAAAAAATGCATTTACACTGTCTTTTATATTAATCTATGTAGTTACTTTACCTGGTGTTCTTTATTTCTTCATGTGTATTCCAGTTATCATTTAGTGTCTTTTCATTTCAGCCTGAAGGACTCCCTTTAGTGTTTCTTATAGGTGCAGATCTGCTAATGACAGATTCCTTCAGTTTTTATTAATCTGGGAACATCTTAATGTCTCCTTATTTTTGAAAGATAATTTTTCTGTATATAGAATTCTTGATTGACAGGTTTTTTTCCTTTTATCTCTTTGAATATATCATCCCATTGCTTTCACACCTCCATGATCTCTGATGAAAAAAATCAGCTTTTTTCTTAATGATGATCCCTTGTAGATGATGAGTCACTTCCATCTTGCTGCTTTCTAGATTCTGTCTTTGTTTTTCACTTTAAACAGTTTGATTATTGTGTCTCAGTGTGAATTTCTTTTCATTTAACCTACTTGAAGTTAACTGAGCCTCTTCAATGTGTATATTAATGTTTTTCTTCAAATTTGGGGAGTTTTCAGCCATCATTTCTTCAAATATTCTTTTAAAAACCTAGGACCAATAAATCTCTCCCTCTTTGCTGAGAGGCTTTGTGTGCATGTTGGAGCCCCCATCAATACTCAGCCAGACAGTTGATAATGCTACCATAGTCTTCACTTTCTGCTTTTGCAGAGCCTCAAAGGATAGGCATAAGTGGGAGTTCGGTTCTTCTCAGCCCTTTCCTGAGTAGACTCACAGCCCTAAGCATGTATGTGGCCTTCTAGATTCCAAGGAGTATGTCAGCTTTTTCTTTTAAGCTTTTTCTTTAGTCTGCTTATTGTTTGGCCCAAGTATTATTCATTGTTTTGGACGTCCATGAAGTTAAAACACTTTCCTATAATTGTTTTAGACAAACACATGCCCTTCTCTACCCCTGGAATAAGACTTTTTGCATTGGGGTACTTCCAAGGAAGGTTAAATACAAAAGTGTTTTAAGTGGGATCCTCCAAAGAAACAATGATGATTCTTTGGGAAAGAAGTTTTGAAAGGGCTCCAGCTCTGTTCTGTTTCCTCTGGTGACTACCAGGCTGCTGGGGAGTAGAAAATGGAACTAGGCAAGCACAAAACTTGCTCTTCTTACCAAAATTCAGCCATTTTCTTTATTAAACACTCCCTGAGTTACTGGAACCCTTGATTAGTTTCCAGAGTCTGAAAGGGTTGATTTGATTGTTTGTTTTTTTTTTCCCAGTTTCTGATTCCTTCAACAGAGGAGTGGATTTTTGGAAGATCACCATGTTTACTGACATTACCTCTTTCATAGTTTGGGGGACTTTTCCCCTTTATTTCTGAGAATTATAAGGATTGGAAAGTTAATGAGTTCTGTTTGCAACATGTTGAATGATAGTTTCTATGGCACATCTTGGAAATGTTAAATTCATAGTTTAGGAATCTGGATCTTGATGTACCTATCCATTTATAGATGATAGTTAAAACCATTAGAGTAGATAAGATTGCCTTTTTAAAAAGTGTTGATAATGAAATGACCAAAGGGCTTCTATATTTGAGTAGATAATTGCTGAAGGAAGAAATGAAAAATTACTCATAATGCACATTTGATATCTCCAAATTTATGGTCTCAGATCTCAGCCAGTATCTCAGAACAGCCTATCAATCTTATTCTTTTTTTCAGCTTCCTCATTACCTTCGCAATTACCTAAACCTCCTTTAGTCTTCTTAATTCCCTTGTCACTCCCAGTTAACTTCCCCTTACTCTGTCTTCTACTTCAAGAAAATTTAAGCCATATAATTTCTCTCAAATTATCAATCCTCTCCCTTTTAATTTGCTTTTATCCACAGGTAATGATAGAGGAGAATTGAGTGTATTTATGAAAAGATTCATTTAGATATTCTAGGCTGAGGAGGTAAGGGAGAGTGTCCAGGAGGGACTGATAGGTCCCTCCTGATAGACATTGGAGGGATCCAGGGGCTACAAGTTTCTCAGTTTGAATAATGAGGTTTTTTAGAACAAATCAAAATATGATTTCTGTAGAGTGAGTTATATATAAAAGTCTGGTAAGAAATTGTATATATGCTACAAATGGATGTTTAGTTGAAGTTATTCATTGAGCAAAGGGTGTGTTTTTTACTTAGCTGTAATAAATTCCAGACATTTAAAAATGTCCCTGTAGTGGGTTGAATTGTGTCTCCCAGAAAGATATGTTTAAGTCCTAATCCCCAATATCTGTGAATGTGACTTTCTTGGGAAATAGTTATTTGCAGATGAGATGAATTAAGATGAAGTCATACTATGCCTAGTGCCTAGTATTTAGGACCTAGTGGACCCTAAATCCAATTAATGGCATCCATGTAAGAAAGGGAGAAGACACAGAGACACAGGGGAAAAGGCCATGTGAAGACAGAGGCAGAGATTGGAGAGCTGCACCTACAAGCCGATGAATGCCAAGGATTGCCAGAAGTCACCAGCAGCTAGGATGAGGCAAGAAAGGATTCTTCTCTAGAGCATTTGATGGGTGCATTGCGCTACTGACGCCTTGATTGGGGGCATCTGTCTCCATAACTGTGAGAGAGTGAATATCTGTTGTTTTTAAGCCACCCAGTTTGTGATTTTTTGATTTTGCTTTTTTGTAGTAGCCCTTGGAAACTAATATAGTCCCTCAGTTCACTCCTGAAATTACTTTATTTGATTAATATGCAGGTATGTTATCAAATGACAAACTTAGAAATAACATCAGTAGTCCGTAAAGTATGTTTTATATATTACATTAGCTTAAGTTTGAGGGCAACACTTTGAAAATGAGATTGTAGGCAGAACTATGGCAGCTAGATAATTGGCTCTTGATGGGTACCTCAAATACATAAAGCTTAAAAGATCTGATTTAGTTCCATTTTTTCTTTCAAGTCTATGATTCCATTTGAAAATCTCAGCAGATTTTTTTTTCTGAGAGAAATTACTGTTAATATCATGTTAGGAAATAATCTACATAATTTCTAAATATGAATCTTCTACTTAAATCCTTTTCAAATACTACCATATTTTAATAGTTGTATAATACAGCTTGGCATTTTATTAATAATTTAGGTGAAATAAGCATTTTTTCCCCTATATTCAGTGTATTAAACCAAAATCATTTTGCTTACATCCTTGAGATTTTCGTAGACAAATAAAATTTGGAATTTCTTCTTGATATGCTTTTGATACTTGTGATGCAGATATTTCACAGATCTTGATCCATGTAACAGATCAGCTGTAATTTTTTTAAATTAGGCTTTACCTGTTTCAAGACTATATCTTATATAACTATCAGTTCTCTATTGCTCCTACAGCAAACTACCACAAATTTAACAGCTTAAAATAACACACATTTTTATATCACTGTTTGTTTAAGTCTGAAGTCCTAGTAGGCTCAGCCGGGGTCCTCTGCTTAGCCTCTCACAAAGGTGAGATCAAGGCGTTGGCTGGGCTGTGTTCCCTCCCGAAGGCTCTGGGAGAGCATCTGCTTCCAGACTTAACGCTGTCAGCCAGATTCAGCGTTTGCTGTTGTAGGGCGTAGGTCCCTGTGTTCTTGCTGCCTGTCAGCAGGGGGGCAGTGGAGCTGGCGTTTGCTCCTGGAGGTGACCCACGTTCCTTCTCACACTTTCCACGTGGCACCCCTCCAGCAACAGCGGGTCAAGTTCCTCTCACACTTCTGATTTCTCTGATTTCTCTTGCTGCGTCTCTCTGACTCCAGCTGAAGAAAGCGGTCTCCTTTTAAGAACTTAAGGGATTAGATTGGGCCCACGCAGATAATTCAGAACACTCTCCCTTTGTTAACCTTTTGCCATGTAATAAAATGTATTCACAAGTTCCAGGGATTAGGGCACAGACATCTTTGTGGGGGATTGGGACATTTTGCCCACCATAAGTAACTAATATCTACAGTTTTGATAATTAGTTGCATTAATTATAAAAAGTATTAACCCTACTAAAAATAATTATTAAAATAATTAAAATAATTATAAATATAAATACAAAAAGATAGTGTATTTAGTTAGTACAAGAACCCTGTACCTCCTGTATCCATATATTATAAAGTATAATGATAATGTTTGCTACGAGGTAAGAGATTTAGAAATTGTCTTACACCACAGAAAACACACTTCTTTGTGGAAAAGGTTAATAAACTGAAACGTCATTCCCCTAATGATAGTTAAATTGTACAACATAATTTACTTATTTTGAGATTTTATTCAACTTTCCTTGCTTGAAATTAATTGGATACCCGCACCTGTTAGGAGTAGACTAGAAAGTCCACACACAAAACATGTCCCCATCATTTCTCATTTATCTTACAGTTTGCTGGTGAGTAGGTGGGGACTTGAATTTCTTTCTCATTTGGTACCTGTAGCTCCATGTGGTTACAAATGACTCTCTCAAGATAACAGAGTCTTCTTAAAGTTAGAGACTGACTTGTTCAGATTTGTATCACCAGTGCCTGGCACATTACAGATGTTCCACAAATATTTGTTGAAAAATGACTGAGCTCGTGAGTACCACAGCTAACAAATGTTTATTAAACAGCCAATGTGTATAAGTTAATCACCCATTGATTCAGTGTTTACTGAATGATCTCGTGCCTTCAAGCCATCACTACCTGATTTCTTTCTGATTATTCTTGGCCACTGTTGCTGTAAAAGAACAGAGTTCTCTACTACAGGTGATTTAGTACAAAAAGCCTGAACTAGAAACCAGGTGCCTTGAATTCTGCTCTGATATTAATAAATTGTATGATTCCCAAGCAAATTAATTAATTTCTGAGCCCCAACTTACTCATCTATAAAATGAAAATGTAAAATAAGATCCTTAAAATTTCTTCCAGCTTTTAAATTTGTACACTGAGAATTTTTCTTTTGAAGTAAAATGGGAAACTTGAAAGATAAAAGAGTTCAAGATTGATCCTAAACATAAACCCTCATTTAATTGTTTTTAGCCCTTGTCTGGCTGTTAGCATTTATAAGATGCAAGTTGTTTTACCTTAAACCTTAACAGCCTTTATTTTTATTTATTTATTTATTTTATTTATTTATTTTTTGTGGTATGCGGGCCTCTCCCGTTGCGGAGCACAGGCTCCGGACGCGCAGGCCTAGCGGCCATGGCTCACGGGCATAGTTGCTCCGCGGCTTGTGGGATCTTCCCGGACCGGGGCTCGAACCCGTGTCTCCTGCATTGGCAGGCGGATTCTCAACCACTGCGTCACCAGGGAAGCCCCACCTTTATTTTTAATATCTTTAAGAATTTTGTCTCAACCATTTATTTATCCTTTCATTTAATTTTTCAAGACTGAAAGAGAAAGAAAATTTCAATTAGACACCTCAAATGCAATTTTTAAAAAATAAAACAAACATATAAAGAATAGGGGATAATATCTGACACGGGCAAACTTGAACCTATAGATTTTCTATGAGTAAGTCAAAAGCAGGGCCAGGTAAAAGAAGTCAGCTGAATTGAATTTTCTTATCCAAGTTCTACTCTCAGACTGGGAAAACATTGCTTCTTTCCCTTAAGTAACAATTTTAAGGGAAGGACTAAAGCTAATAGTTTAAACATTATGAACGTGACGATATACCAATTAACCAATTTTTTGTGCCCCACCCATTATACACAAAAATAAAAGGACTTTTTTCTAAAATACAGAAGTAGTTAGCTCCAGTAGAACTATCTTATAACTTAGAGAGAGAATATGTAAGGATCACTCCATGTACCAGAACCTAATAGTCTTAATTCTGCAAGACCTAAAAACTCTGTTAAATTTGAAATGTAGTGTTTGCCTCACTCTCATTTTTGCTTTGTGAAGAAACTCAGTACACTACAAAATTATTAACTGATTTTATTTGAAGTAGTTCTAAGGTATTTCCTGCCTCTAGGCATTATATTCAAAACCCAGACAATAGTTTTTAAGGAAGGGCGAATATGAGCCTTGAACATTATGTATTGTTATACCTGGAAGAGATTTTTGAGATCATCTGTTAGAGACCCTCTTATTTTGTAGATAAGGAAACTGAGGAAACAGCTTTTATTTTCAGTTCTTAGCAGAATCATGACTTTAAAGTCATGTACTGCACTGTGTGTTCAATGGCATTTAAAAATAAAAACATGGGGCTTCCCTGGTGGTGCAGTGGTTGAGAGTCCGCCTGCCGATGCAGGGGACCACGGGTTCGTGCCCCGGTCCGGGAAGATCCCACATGCTTCGGAGCGGTTGGGCCCGTGAGCCATGGCCGCTGAACCTGCGCGTCCGGAGCCTGTGCTCCGCAACGGGAGAGGCCCGCATACCGCAAAAAAAAATAAAGTTAACAAAATAATAATAATAAAATAAAAAGTAAAAACATGGAAGTATTTTGCAACTACTCAAAAGTATAGTATGACCAGAAAAGAAATTATTTTAAATTATAATTTCATTTAGATAAAGTGAATTACTATTCATTTACTGTTTTTCTGTTTAGGTGAAAAGAGATTTGAATGTCCGGAATGTTCTAAAAGATTTATGCGGAGTGATCATCTCTCCAAACATGTCAAAACGCACCAGAACAAGAAAGGTGGTGGGACAGCTCTTGCCATTGTTACCTCCGGAGAACTGGACTCATCTGTAACAGAGGTGCTTGGCTCCCCAAGAATTGTCACAGTTGCAGCCATTTCTCAAGATTCAAACCCAGCAACTCCCAATGTTTCAACCAACATGGAAGAATTCTGAAAAGTTATTTATAACAGAGACCTCTAGTGCTGCACTTAAGTTTACACACATTTGAAAATCTGGAAATGGGCTGGTCAGGTGAATTACAAAGTAGGAAATCATGTTTTCATTCTTGGCTTCTTTAAGTATTCCCAAGATTTTGGGTCAGCACATGAAGTGTTGAATTTTTAAAAATATAAAAAGCAAACTGATGTACTGGAAACAGATAGAAAAGTATTTCCTCCATATTATACGTTGTAGTTATTTGGAGATCTATCACATAATCTTTAAACTGAATCTTCCCCTCTCTTAACATCATGTGTTAACATGTTTAAAATGACAGACCTCAGTAGTTTGCAGGCTGGACCTTAATTGGACTTGTTTTCTTTGAAAGTACTTTGTTATAAATTCAGTCAGTAATAATTTATGTGGATTTATTTTTTTTTTGCAATAGCACAGAAAACAAATAGTTAACTGATGATAGAGATAATACTTTATTTCTTTAGCTTGATTTTTGGAAAATCAACTGAAAATAGTTTTGGCCGTCTTTTCTAAATATTAGAAATTCTTCAACAGTTGAATTAGATAAGTTCCAAAAAGGTAATCTGAGAGGCATCTCAGATCTTTATTACCACTACATTGTAGTAGTGTGTATGCAGACAATCAGTGAAGTCCAAGTACTTTCTCCATTTGGAGACACAAGAGGAACTTAGAGCTAAACCTTAGGTTAAATTTTAGATTGAAACCTTAGGAAAATACTGGGGGGAATACAAAACTCATAATAGCTTCAGAAAAATAAAATGAGGCAATTTAACAGGTAAGGTTTTGAAGTTAGGATTGATTATATTCCTAACCCTAAGTTGAACCACAAAGTTCATTTTAAATGTTTATATTGGAAATATTTGCATAGAGTTTAAATTGTTCTGTAGTTTCATATTCTGTAAATATGAGTTATGTTGACAATGTGCAAAATTCTTTATGCTTTGACTTGGTAGCCAAAGAAAGAATTATCACACTTTTTTTAAGGCCAGCAGAAAATTATCTTTTAACTACATTACAATTTCTGTTTTCCTCTTTACTAAAAATTAGTGAATCCTGTTTTATTTCTAGCACTGTGTTAGAGGCTGATTAAGAATTTATAACACAGTAATGTCTTTATGTTATGCCAATAACTGAATTTTCCCTAAGAAGACAGCCTAACAAATATATAACAGATGTGATACTATGAAATAAAAATTATTTTTTAAAAATCAGAATAATTTCAGTCAATTAAGTGACTAAAGAAAAAATGTATTTCATTGTTTATACAAGGGTCTTAATAGGAAAGATGGCCAAAAATTTCATATAAAAAAATTGGGAGTATACCAGTAGCTTAAATATTAGGAAGATATTTCATAGTTTAAAAATATATTTACAAAGAATTATAAAGGAATTGGAATTGACCATTTGAAAACTAAAGTTTTTAACTGCTCGGTTTATTAACACCATTAGTTTGGGGACTGTTTGAATATAGGTGTATGTTTTCTTTTGCATTCCCTATTATTTCAGGAAAAGTACTACTCATGCGAATTCTCTTCCGAAATTGTGATGTTTCTTGTATTTTTGATGAAGGAGAAATACTGTAATGATCACTGTTTACACTATGTACACTTTAGGCCAGCCCTTTGTAGCGTTATATAAAACTGAAGGTCTTTTGTGCTTTCAGTTTGTATAAAAAAGCTTTGAGATTAAAGGAAAAAAAATTTTTACACTGTGGTTATAAATTTCAAGTTTCTTAAAGCTTTTGTAGACTTGTAACAAAGTCTTTAAATTTTAGTTGGATTTTGTAAATTGTTTTGTATATTTTATTTAACGTACTCTTAACAACTGATGTATCTGGCTTTAAAACATCAGAATCAGTTTGTTGCTTTGTTTGGTACAGAGGAGCATTTGGTAGTATTAATTTTAATTTTATTATATAGGAGCTGAAACATCAAATATATATTTTATCTATCATTATGCTACACAATCAGTGCTATAAATTTTTTTATGCAAAGAAACTTTCGTAATGTTTGAATCATGTTTCCTCAGAGTGACACTTTTTGTTGTTGTTAATACCGAGTATGAGCTCTCTGCACCATTATTCCATGAACCAAGTTTAATGCATACCTATGTATGCTCCTCAGAAATCGAAGTTATATTTTAATCAACAATGAGGCCTATTATAAATTTAACAAACTGAATCTGGATAGCTTTATAGCATATAAAATATATTAATTTGTGTTAGCAGGTGCACATTTCACCACTGAAATTAGAAATCTTTTGACAGTCTGTTCTGCATACCATTCTGAATCCACTCTTCTGTCTTATAAGAATCGTAAATTTCAGTGTCCTTTATTTGACTCAGTGGGATATAGCTGTTATAAGTAATAGGGCACAGATGTGCAGTAGAGTCTTGTTTAATGACATTTCACTGTTCATTCCCTTTGCCACTGTTATAAAACTTTTCTTTATTGTAATTATCAGTGCAAAGCTATGTATTTATCATGGTAGAACTCCAGTGTTAGAATAGTTTTTTCTTACAGTATACTTTCTTTGGTTAGTTTGTGTATGTGTTGCTGATTACATTAGAACTTGATGTTAAGTCATTATTTATCACACTCTCATGAGAGCAGTAATAAAAGTGTGTAATCTAGGAGAAAAAGTTAATTTGTCAAACTTAGATAAGCATGATGTTTAGGTCCTATTTTTCAATTTTATAACTGTTTTATTGCAACAATATTTGTATTTAAGTCTTCATTTTAATGCCTTGTGGTGTTTTTTTATGCATGTCACTAAGTTGTCATCCCACATAAATTGATGTGCAGCATAGGGTATTAAATCTACATAATGATTTTAAAACAGAAATAGTTGATGGTAAAATGTAAATGTTTTGCAAAAATTCCTTATAAAAAGTTTTGTAGTAACATTTCACTTGTAAATTTTTTTTTGTAAAAAAAAAGAAAAAAAAAAAAAGAGTCCAGAAAAAAACCTGTTTCCCATATCCTAGAATTTAGACAATTATTCTGCCAGCAAAGCCTCTGGGGCTGTAATTGACATTTTTACAGTGCTGATTTGTATAAAATTTGTTTTTTGTGGATTTGGAAATAAAATCATGTACAAGTTGTTGCCTGCAATAACAATTGCAAGTAACCTATTAAAAATTCCCTTGAGTTTAACATGTTTCTTCATTTAATTATGTATGCTATAAAACAGCAATAAATTGTTTGAACTATCAACCTTTTTATAATGATGAACAATGGAAAGTAAATGCTTCTCACTAGAAAACATATTGGCAACTCTTCATAATTCCTGGTATTAAGATCTGGTCACCGTTTCTCTGAACGTACTGCCAAAGAACACCAATTCAAATTTCATGTTAATTTGTAGCCATTGCTCTAGACATGTATGGAAATTAAAATTTGATTTAGGGACATTTTTTACTTAAATATTTTTAAGCAATAAATGTTAGGAAATTGTAGGAAGACCTAAAATCGAAAACATAATTAAGATGTTATTTAAGCTTACAAAAACACTAAGAAGCAATGTATGCCATGTATATAGATGCCACAGTCTATAAGCAGAAGCTATTGTCTTTTCCTCTTGGGAGGGCCCTGCAAATCTCATGCAGAACTTTAACGGACATAATGAATACATTACTATAACAACTTTAGTTATCAGATTTCCAAACCCAGGCCAGATTAGATATGGCCAAGTGAGGGGCAGGGGATGTTAGGCAGCAGGGAAGTACATTGATCTACTAACAGAAGACGCCAAAAATTCTTTTTAAATCTGTAGCGATCAAGGCTTACATAGTGTTTGGGTAGATTGCATTGTATAGTAAAACCCTAAGGTAAAGACATGGCTAGTGTAATAATATGTGTTCATAACAATTCCTGAATCAAGAAACAGTTAAATTTATTCTACTCTGCCAAACAAGACTAGTAAGGAATAAATTTTTCAGAAGATTTGTATCAAACTAAAAATGTATACTTCAGTTATCTGAAAAATTCACATTTGGAAGCATCAGGATGATATTGTATAAAAGGGATAATGCAAGTAGTAAACTTTTTCTATTTTTTTATATTTTTTATGTGGTGGTACCAGTTTGATTCTTGGACTTCTAGGAACTTCAAACTCAGAACCAGGAACCAGGAGCCAAGAGTGAGTCAAAGAAAATACCAAAAAAGTAATGCTTTGTACTTTATCATAGATTTTTTTTAAGTAGATTATATTTGCTTTACACTGCTGTGTCGGTTTCCGCTGTACAGCAAAGTGAATCAGCCATACATATATGTATATCCCCTCTTTTTTGGATTTCCTTCCCATTTAGGTCACCACAGAGCACCAAGTAGAGTTCCCTGTGCTATATAGTAGGTTTTCATTAATTATCTGTTTATACGTAATAGTGTATATATGTCAATCCCAATCTCCCAATTCATCCCACCTCCTGCCCTTTGCCCTTGGTATCCATATGTTTGTTCTCTACATCTGTGTCTCTGTTTCTGCTTTGCAAATAAGATGATCTTTACCGTTTTACAAGATTCTACATATATGTGTTAATATACGAGATTTGTTTTTCTGACTTCACTCTGTATGACAGTCTAGGTCCATCACCGTCTCTGCAAATGACACAATTTCGTTCCTTTTATGGCTGAGTAATATTCCATTGTATGTATGTACCACATCTTCTTTATCCATTCCCCTGTTGATGGACATTTAGGTTGCGTCCATGTCCTGGTTATTGTAAATAGTGCTGCAGTGAACATTGGGGGTGCGTGTATCTTTTTGAATTATGGTTTTCTCTTGGTATATGCCCAGTAGTG
Organism: Kogia breviceps; assembly: GCF_026419965.1. Taxonomy (NCBI): domain Eukaryota; kingdom Metazoa; phylum Chordata; class Mammalia; order Artiodactyla; family Physeteridae; genus Kogia; species Kogia breviceps. The sequence continues at coordinate 74,143,210 of NC_081318.1, forward strand.
GGATTGCTGGGTCGTATGATAATTCTATTTTTAGTTTTTTAAGGAACCTCCATACTGTTCTGCATAGTGGCTGTATGAATTTACATTCCCACAAACAGTGTAAGAGGGTTCCCTTTTCTCCACACCCTCTTCAGCATTTATTGTTTGTAGATTTTTTGATGATTGTCATTCTGACTAGTGTGAGGTGATACCTCATTATACTATTGATTTGCATTATTAGAAATAGTGATGTTGAGCATCTTTTCACGTGTTTCTTGGCCAACTGTATGTCTTCTTTGGAGAAAAGTCTGTTGAAGTCTTCTGCCCATTTTTTGATTGGGTTTTTTTTTTTGATACTGAGCTACATGAGCTGTTTGTATATTTTGGAGATTAATCCTTTGTCAGTTGCTTCATTTGCAAATATTCTCCCATTCTGAGGGTTGTCTTTTCATCTTGTTTATGGTTTCCTTTGCTGTGCAAAAGTTCTTAAGTTTCATTAGGTTCCACTGGTTTATTTTTGTTTTTATTTTCATTACTCTAGGAGGTGGGTCAAAAAAGATCTTGCTGCAGTTTATGTCAGAGTATCATAGATTGTTGACATAAAACCACTGGTGTAATAAGTTAGGAAAGTTGAAGCAGTGCTCAGAGCAACACTGTAAATTTATATTTACAGTGTTAAATTTAAATTAAATTTATATTAAATTTATGTATTTATTATAAATTTAAATTTATATTTAAGGTATAGTTCACAGTGCTGTTCATGAGAAAGTCAAGATATCAAGAAAACAAGATGGCATAGCTTGTTTATTTTTATTTAAAATTTCAGATGCTTGAAGAGTGCAGACTTCAGGTATGTTCAAGAAATAAATACTTTATTCTTCAATACATCTGAATTACATATTACTGTATTTACTGCCCAAGCAATAATGTCTGATTCACACACAACCAACTTGTAATTGTGTAGCAGGATTTTTAAGGCATGTATTCCATTCTTTTAAGGGTTGCTGATTAGTGTACGTCTTAGGCTGTGTTCTTCTTTGTAGCAGGTGGCAATGAAATAATTTATTTTTGGATACCTGAGAGTGATTTCAAGTGCAAATAGTAAGAAAGAAATACAGAACAAGGGAGGAAGGAAGATGGTACAAACCTTTGTTTTTGTCTAAGGTTTGGCAACTGCTAGGACAATTTCTCCTGGAGGAAAATGTTCCAATTAATAGGGTTTCTAGATTTCAGAATTTTAATAATCAAGTTTTCATGTATAAAAAGAAAGAAATCAGGGGCTTCCCTGGTGGCACAGTGGTTGAGAGTCCGCCTGCCGATGCAGGGGACACGGGTTCGTGCCCCGGTCCAGGAAGATCCCACGTGCCACAGAGCGGCTGGGCCCGTGAGCCATGGCCTCTGAGCCTGTGCGTCTGGAGCCTGTGCTCCGCAACGGGAAAGGCCACAACAGTGAGAGGCCTGCGTACCGCGAAAAAAAAAAAAAAAAAAAAAATCTAGAATAAAGTATATTAAAAAAAAAAAAAAAAAGAAATCAGTATGCAATTTATAATACTTTAGCCCAGAAAAGCAAGTTATATATGCATGTACATATATATAACAGCGCTTTACAATAAGGATTTGATTTAGCAAATTACATATTTTGTATTAGACTGCACTGACATAAAATCTATTCCCTTTAAATAGAAAAGTTTTTTTCCTGATTAATCATGCATCACTATGCTGCCCACAGTTAAGTACAGATACTCAAGCCTTAAAAGTACATTGTACATTCTCTTATGAAGTCAACCAAGAAAATTGGGTGATAGTCAAGTGGAATTTTCACATGCGCTTATGATATTTGAAATGTTCCATAAAAACAATATTTTCACCACAGTAAAATTTTTTTCAAGGAAATAGTAGCTGTGTTTCCAGTTAACAGTAATCCCTTTGCATAAATGTGGCACTGTTTAAAATTTTTGTTCAGTGGAAACATAATCAACAGGGTTTTGTGTTTCCTATATGTATTTTAATAAAATTAAGTACATGTATATAGATAAAATATATGTTTCAGGACTTAATGATAGCGATGACTAATAGGCTTGTATTTTGAGTCTCTACTCATTGGACAAATACTGAGGGTCTATTTGGTACCAGGCACTAATCCATGTGTCAGACCAAGAATAAGACAAAAAGCCCTATCCCCTGCCCTCACAGTTCACACAGATTTGAAAGTGGTAAAGGCAACGGGGATAAGTAGGCTAAACGTGAAGAGTGCTGGGGCTGCGATTGTAATTAGGGGGGTCAGGAAGCCTCCCTGAACTGATGTCTGAGTAAAACTGGAATTGAGGAAGCAGACCTTGCCGATCAGTATCTGAGAGGAAGCTGGGGGAAGAGGAATCAGCGAAAGGGATGAGCCCTACGCCTGACTGGACCACAGCTAAATTGCAGTAGTCTAGAGGGGCCAAAAACGAGGAGAGCAGGAGAGAGGTAAGAGGTGGTGGTGCATTCTTGCCATGGAGATAAAGGCATGCTCATAACGCAGAGGGGTGAGCACCCTGGTAAAAGCAAAGCCGTGTGACAGATCACTAACTGGGAGGCTGAGGAGTGTGGGCTTGATTCCTGGTTCTGCCACTTACCTATCCAACCTTGGGCAAATTATCTAACTACCACTTCTGCATCCTCTTTTTCTCATTTCCAAAATGGGAATAATACCTCATACGTGTCTTAAGAGGATCAAATAAGGTAACTCTCAAGTCTCTGACACAATAGTATTTAATAGATGGAAGTTATTGTTATTATAACTCAACCCAAAAGGGGGCAGGGAGGATGGAATAGTTCCCAGTTGGACCAATCTTGAAATGCTTTGGGTACCATAATGTTGAAAAGTTAATGCTCAATATCCCATTTAAAAAAAGAAATTTCAGGCTTCCCTTGTGGCTCAATGGTTGAGAGTCCGCCTGCCGATGTAGGGGACACGGGTTCATGCCCCGGTCCGGGAAGATCCCACATGCCGCGGAGCGGCTGGGCCCGTGAGCCATGGCCGCTGAGCCTGCGTGTCCGGAGCCTGCACTCTGCAACAGGACAGGCCACAACAGTGAGAGGCCCGCGTACCGCAAAAAAAAAAAGAAAGAAAGAAATTACATGATGGTCATCTTTTCCCAATGCTAAGCAAAATTAAAGTTTCAAATCTTAGTTATTTTCTAATTTGAAAATGTTAATTTCAACTACTTGCCTACCTAAGTGATAGACAACCAAATGAGTGAACAAGAAGCAAACCAAATATAAACACCCGCCCATCTGCTGTTCAAAAACTTTTATTTTGTTGTTAACGTGTGGAAAATTTTCTATATCTGAAATCATCCCCGATGTTTAGAGATACACTTAAATAAACAAAATGAACCTGAGCTTACAGGGCAAAAGTACTCCTATGTTTTGAGTTCCCTGTTAAATTGCAACCATGAAAAAAAAAATGTGCATTTTGGTGTCCAAATCTTTTCTTATCCTAGACAACTTCCTCTCAGACTTGGTTCAGAAAAGAATAGGATGCTCTGCATTTATGAGCTCTAAGCTGTCTTCACTTAGCTTTTCAGATTCTTTGCAGAATAAGATAAAATATAAACAAATAAATTGTCCAAACTAGCTTCGTGCCCTGCCAGGCTCAGAGACACCTCCGCTAGCTGCTGCCCTCCACTTCCAGCACCTCTTCCATGTCACTACCTTAACTGGACTTCAGATTCTGTTCTTAACTCTGAGTTGCCTCTTTCATTCCCAAGCTAACCTGTAGAGATGCTTTTTCGAATCAGCCAGTCCATTTAGCACACATTGTGTGCCACCAGGTTCAGGCATAAGGGATGCTGTTCCTCTTTTCTGTATTAATCCTGCCTCCTTCCACCTCTCCCTTGGCTAGATTTCTAGAGCACCTCGAGATCCCCTTCCCCGACTCCTAGAATGGGCTGGCTAGCACTTGCAGAGATGGGAGTGCAGTAAGCCTGCATCCACAGGGAGCAGCCAAGGCTCAGATCATGTTGGGCCAGGTTAAGATGAACAAGTCTCGAGTCAGAATCAGAGAGCCAAGAAGTCAGACCCTGGGAGCTAAGATCAGACAAAAGCAAATTACAGGGAAGAGGAGGAAGTTAAACTTGAGCAGTTGTCTCCCACACTCATTCGTCTTTGAAGCATACCTTACTAGATGGCTTGGCTCAAATTGTGTTATTTATTATCTTGCTATGAAATGTGGTTTAATAAATATTTTACTGATAGTATTATTTTTGAGGTGTGGAAACCATAATAAGGTTATATTTTTTGCTGGTAAAATTGTTCCTAGCTTGTATGATTTTATGTTGGAATTAAATACATCAGTAATTCATAGTTCTAAAGGGCATCATGGCTTTGAAATGTTTGGTCACCGTAACATGTTTGGAAAACCACTGTTGAGGAAAATAGTATAAAGGCGAAGAGCAAGCTAACTGAAAAAAGATTCCAACTAAATTCAGCAAAATGTTGTAAATGGTTACGACTTTAACTGTGTTATGTCTTTGAAGCTTTTATGGTAGCTTAGTCTTTGTCAAATATATATATGTGAAGTGTGTGTGTGTATGTGTGCATGTTTGGTGAAGCATCATATATATTTCTAATTGCAGTTTGTAAGTCAGAATTAAGTTTATAAGTTACTATGGTTTTGTATTATAGTCGCTTCCTCTCATTTTCTATAATTATATGGACAGAAGGGTAATATTGTTAGAAAATTATACCCTATTCTAATGATGATGTATAACGTTTAATTCTCATTTTTATGGAGTAAATCATGACTAACAGGGTTATGGGTCCTATGAAAAGAACCTCAGGGGCTTCCCAGGTGGCGCAGTGGTTGAGAGTCTGCCTGCTGATGCAGGGGACACGAGTTCGTGCCCTGGTCTGGGAAGATCCCACATGCCGCGGAGCGGCTGGGCCCGTGAGCCATGGCCGCTGAGCCTGCACGTCCGGAGCCTGCGCTCTGCAATGGGAGAGGCCACAACAGTGAGAGGCCCGCGTACCGCAAAAAAAAAAAAAAAAAAAAAAAAAAAACCTCAGTTCTTCATTTATTTTCTTGTTTGTTTTGTTTTTCAAAATCCAGGGGATGTCAATTTGTGTTAAAAGTCTGTGTACGCAGTGATCATTTTTTAACATATAGAAATATTGAATCGGTATCTTGGGCACACGGAACTAACAGTGTTGTAGGTCAATTATGCTTCAAAAAAATACATCAAACAAACTAATAAAACAAAAGAAGGAAAAAAAAGTCTAGTAAGTATGTCCACCAATTCCATAAGGAACTGGGAGTACTTTTATTCTTATGTCCAATTGTAAATACAGACTTCGACATAAAATAGGAAAAGAAAAAAGGGTGAACATTCCTAAAGAATTTTACTGATCATTTTGTAGATCTAAGATTTACTTGTCTGTATTTTTAGAAAAAGTGTTACCCTGTTTACAAAATGGTTTTAAAATATTAATTTTCTTTTAAATAGTATCCTTATTCAAATCCATGATCTTAACAAATTCTTTAAAGAATTAATGCAATAAGAGGTAATAATCACCAGAGAATATATTCAAATAAAATATTTGTCTTCAGTTTATACATTTTGTTCTAATGGAAATATTGATCAGATTTATGATTTAAGTATTTATGCCTCTTACTAAATATGTCTTTTAACTGGCATTGTTCAGAATACTCTCAAAGTAATTATGATCTCTAAAAAAATGACTGTTTTTTTTTTTTTTGTACGTGAACTATAACTTGTCCTAAAATACCTCAAGCTTGTGAATCCAGAGGACATTGGTTTGTTCTCAAGAATCTACAGCACCCAATCAAAATTTAGACATATTTAGCTATCAGACTAAGCGTTACCCTATTACAAGTTCAGTTCATTCCCTGTAAACAAACGAATATAACAATAATTATTGTTCCTGATTATTATAGATACAGAGATAACAGTCAAAAAATTTAATAACAGACACAGCACAGCACCCATCAATCAGAAGGGATTGATTGGAGGGAGGTCCCAGAGCCCCTCCCTGTTTCTCCATCCTATACTCAACACCCCCATCCATCCCTCCACCCCCACCCCCCTGGCATTACTCCTTCAGTTGCTAGATCTTGGGAAGGTCATGGGGTGGTAGTAGGGGGATTGGGAACCAGAGTGGCTGTTTAGTTTCCAGTATGGAATTATCTCAGCATTTTAATAACCAGTGTGGCTATACTGGTGTCCTAGCTGAATGTGAACAGTGGACAGGTAGATTTATACTCCAAAGTGTGCCATGAAGAGTATTAATGATGTAGCATTTCTTAAAAGAATGCTCCACTGTTACCTCCAGGAATTTCTTCTGTGCTGATAATGTTCCATTTTGTAAGTCTTGTTGCAGATGTATGGACAGTAATAATGACTACAGACATGCCTCTTGGCAGACCACAAAAGTAAGACAGACCCCAATTGCAGAGATGTTAAAATGTGAAAAAAGGTGCATCACAGAATCAATGAACTACACTTCAAGATATGTTTATTTCCTTTCTGCTTCCATTAATCCCCCCTCTCTTCCCCAACACCTTGAGCTTGCCAACTGTAGTTTTGTTGACCATTTCAGGATCAAACTACTGAGATTCACAGGAGATTACTTTATTTGCATTGTCTGTTTACATGGGGAGTTATGGGTTTGCATGGCCACAGGAAACGAACTGTTAGTGTGCACTGAAAGGATTTTTTATTAATTCTAACCTTTCCCAGCCCAAGTAACCTTGCTGTGTGTCACAGAGAATGCCCTCTCTGTAAGGAGCTGGAATTGCTGGGAAAGCTTTAGGGACTTCTTGGTGCTGGTAGAATTTGGGCATTCAATTAGGGTATTCTAATCCTTGGAGATTTGGGGATATTACAAATTATATGTGATATTCTATATCTTGGAACAATTCATATTAGGAATATAAATATATATTTAGGGAGAAAAGCAAGAATGCAAACAATGTTTACTGGTTTAGGAAGAAAGCTTAGCAGCTTTACAGTGGGTACATCAGCAATGTAAATAGAAAAGAGAAAGGCAGATTTACTTGATATAAACTCACTGCTCTCCTCAAATCTCTCTCCACTAAGTAGCACCTATGAAAGGGCTTTGTAAACTGTTGAGCACTAGACAAATGTGTGTGCTGCCTCCACGGGGGGAGGGATCACAAATCCTCATTTAATTCCCACCTGTGCCGAACTCGGCACTTTCTCTGAGATTTCTCCTCATTTCTGATTTCAAAGAAAGGTTTAACAAGCAGGAATAGAAATAATGTGTTTGATACGATGTAGGAGATATTCAGAAATAATTGTGTTTATACTCCCTACAACTTAACTCTCATATTCTTTTGTAGAATTTATTTAATCTCTAAATCCTCTTCTAAACTTCTAGTGCTCCAGAAATAAAACTTTTTTGTTCTCTTAATTAATTAAATTAATTCATCTCTTTTTACACATTTATTTTTCTCTTCCCCCTTCAGAGGCTCTAAACCTTTCCTTGACTAAAATTTTTTGGGTTACAGAAGTCCTTCCCTTGTTGGCATTTTATTTTTTTTTTTTTTTGCGGTAAACGGGCCTCTCACTGTTGTGGCCTCTCCCGTTGCGGAACACAGGCTCCGGACGCACAGGCTCAGCGGCCATGGCTCACGGGCCCAGCCGCTCCGCGGCATGTGGGATCCTCCCGGACCGGGGCACGAACCCGTGTCCCCTGCATCGGCAGGCGGACTCTCAACCACTGCGCCACCAGGGAAGCCCGGCATTTTATTTTGAAGTGCTTATTTCAATTCAACAAATATTCGAAGGGTAGTATTGCTGGAGGATCTGTGTTAGATGCAGCAGGGGGTAAAATAAATAAATGGCACAGTCCGTGACAGCACCTGCCTTCAAAGGGCTTTGTTGCTAATAAGGAAAAATAAGAAAGCTGCACAAATAACTATAATGCAAGGTAGAGTACATCATACAGGTACAGGAAGAGATTACACTAAGGACTAGTGAGTATTTCCTCTCCAGAGAGTCCTGTGGTCCTTGATGTTTGTTTGCTTGCTTCTGTCAGTCATTTCCAGTACACCTCAGAATTTTCTCTCTAAATGTTACAAAATTATTCTTTCCTGCAAATCTGTTGGTTTTCTATTACATTTCCCCCTCTATCTCCTAAATTCATGCTTAGACTCTCCAAAGATGCTTTAGGTTGTTTTTTGTTGTTGTTATTGTTTTTGTTTAAATCAAAACCAGCAGTGATAAGAAACTGTAGCTTAACTATTGTTGTATATCTGCTTTGCATGGCCTTGACCTTATGAGTTGACATTCCTGCCTTTGATTTCCATGTCTCTCCACTTGGTATACAGCCCTTCTCTGCCCCCACTCTTTTTTTTTTTTTTTTTTTTTTTGGTGGTACGCGGGCCTCTCACTGCTGTGGCCTCTCCCGTTGCGGAGCACAGGCTCCGGACACACAGGCTCACTGGCCATGGCCCACGGGCCCAGCCGCTCCGCGGCATGTGGGATCTTCCCAGACCGGGGCACGAACCCCTGTCCCCTGCATCGGCAGGCGGATTCTCAACCACTGCGCCACCAGGGAAGCCCTGCCCCCACTCTTGACCATGGCACATATCTGATGGCCTCAACAGCAGCTCCCCATTATATTTGTCCTTTACCCACTTGTTTCTGTCTTGATATCTCTGGAAATCCAGACAATAAAATTCCTCAAATCACATAGTTTTCTCAATTTTACCCTGTTTTCCTTTTTCTCCTTCCAAAATCTCAAGTTGACCTTAGTCCAGGCTTCTCCAAGAATAAAGTTCTTTTAATGTTTAGCCACACTTAGGGAGAAAAAAAGTAATAAAGTCTTCATAATTCTTGGGAAATTGTGTTAGTGTAAAGAGATAACTTCCCATGATGTTACACATTTATGGGGAATCTGAGAAAAAACACATCCATACCTTTCTTGGTTGACTACCAAATGGACAGTTTTTACCCTTTTTCTTCACTAGCAGAACCCAGACTTTGCTCAAGCTCCTCCTACTGGGCATATCCTTAAAAGGGAGCTGGAGTTGGATCTTGATCTCATTTCCCTTACAAACCCAAGTTTAGATATGGACATGAGATGGAATACTGGCCAATCAGATGAAAAGGAACATCTTCTGGAGGGCTTCAGAAAGTTTTCTTTACGCAAAAATGAAGATGCTGTTTTCTTGCTTCTGGACTTTGTCACCTGCAAGGAATGCTAGAAAGCATGATTGCCACTTAGCATCCATGATAGAATAACTGACCGTTTGGAGACCAGAGAAAAGGGAGATGAACAACAGTCTCATCCCAGAGTCCTTGTGTTAACCAACCCATGGCTCTTCTACAACCAGACTTCTTGGGTGAGATTATAAATGTTCTTATTGTATGCCACTATTACTTGGATTTTCTGTTAATTGCAGTTATCTGCAGATTTTTGTTCATTACAGGTATAAATTACTTCTGAAATACACAATTTTTTTAAAAAACCCAAAATGAAAGTCAAGATTATATTGTCCTATAGGACATTAAGAAGTATCTAACCTAGCAACCTTATTTCATTAGTGTTTCTCCACTGCCTGTGAATCTCTTTCTCAGATTCTCCTGGAACCAACTTCACCATTTTGTTGATATCCTCATTAATGAGTTGAAGACATCTTTGACATGTCTTCACTTTATATTTTGAGTTACTATGTAACTTTTTGAAAATTATACTTAAATAGTAACACTATGATTTAAATTTTTCTGCTGAATTTTAAAGTGGTTTTTCACTTCAATTTAATTCAACTCTTATTTACAGAATCCCTGTGTCTCTGAGGTAGGAGATGCAAAGGTAGAATATAGGTGTGAGAGGAGAGACTAAGAAGCGTTGTAAGGTGTTTACGGTGATTTCCAGTCTTGCTTGGTAGCCACTGGGTGCCCCAAGGATTGCTCTGGACCATACAAAACAGCCTTCCAGGAGCTTGTGTTCATTATAAAGGCTTTCCAGGAGCCTGTGTTCATTCAAGCGTCTGATGATATAACTAGAAAATCTTATAGATGGTTTTCAGACACAATTGACATCCTAAAAAGAAAAACTGTTAAGGCACCAAATCTTGCTGGATATAACCTATTTATCAATAATCAGTTATTATAATGGATTATTGAGGGCAACACTCCTTCATAGTTCCTATGGGAAACAGGGGTTTGAAGTTTTTACTTTGAAATGAACAAATGGAAAGGACTAAAAAAACTTTAGTTTGAGGACTGCCCCTCAAAATTCTGGCTACTTCAGTCTCAACAAATGTCATTAATAGACCATACCGAAATCCATTTCAACATCACGGAGACGGTTACTAATCTGGAACTTTTCTCCCTTGAGCTTTTACTCTGGATTGAATAATAATTCTTTATAATTTCAGAGCACTTTGCTGTTTACAAAGACGTCATGCGTTCTTTCATTGGGTTAGTATTAACATCCCAGTAAGTGGCAGGTTAGGTTCAGAATCAGGATTTTGAATACCTAGATCTTGGATTGCCACAACTAGGAAAGCTGAATTGCAGTGTTGGGTCTTTTCTGGAAACATTCTAACAGCTATGGGCAAGGTAAATTAAAAGCTCTCGGCGCGAGTCCTGAATTCCGGTTCCACCATCTCCTTGTTGCTTAGTCACTTTGTGATTTAGTTTCCTTGCTCATTAAATAAGCTGACCAGTCGAAGCCCTGCCTTTCTAGATATTAAAATAAGGGGATGGACTTAGGACGGAGCTCAGCACAACCCAGCGCTGCTCAAAACACAGCAGGTAATACTGGGTTGCGATCCTCCCTTCCCGGGGGCCCCAAGATGTCCACTGTGCCAGGGCGCCAAAGGGCAGCGGAGGAGGCCACCGAGTGGCTCACGCCGGTCGAGGGCACGCTCCTCCCCTCGGCTCTCACTCCGCCCCCAGAGGGCCGCGGCAGGGACGCAGTTTCCCCTGGAAACGGGACGCGGCGGCTCAAGGCCCGCCAGAGCCCTGGCGCGTTGCGCTCGCAGTGCGCGCAGACGCCGGCTGCCAAGTGGGAGCAGGTGTGGGACTAGCGGCCGCGCTCCCAGTGATCGCTGGAGGAGGTGGGCGCCTCTCGGCGCGCGAGTGTGGAGGTGGCCTCGCCTACCCGGGGCTGGGCAGGGGCGCGCGCGTGGAGCCGGCCAGCCCCGCGTACCCTCAGACGTGCTGGATGGCAGCCCAGGTGGCAGCCAGGGAGGCGGGAGGCTTCCGGGAAGTCTCGACCCTTCGCCTAACCCCGGGCGCCGGCGCGGAGGCGGCGGGCCTGGTGGAGTATGAAGAGGAGGACAAAGACGAGGAGGTGGCAGCGGCCAGGAGAGCGCGGAGTTTCGCCCAGGACGCGCGAGTGCGTTTCGTCGGCGGCCGTCTGGAGCAGATGCTGGGGCTCCCGGAGGAGAAATGGAGGCAGCATTTGGAGAGCGAGGACAAGCGGCAGGTCCTGGGAGAGTTTCTGGAGAGCCCCAGCCCCGCCTGCCTTGTGTTCAGCGTCGACGCCGTGGAGCGGCTCGCGGCGTCCCAACAGGTAAGGGGCGACGGGCGAGGGAACCAGGTCACACCTCCCGCCCAGCCTGACGGACACCTGAGCGGGACAGGCCAGTTGTGCTTCCTTGGGTTCTCTCGGGGCACATATTCGGGCGCTTTAAAAAACTTCAATCAAGTGCCTGCCGAGAGTCCGCAGAGTCCCTCACGTGCGCCCACTCTGCTGTTAAGCAGCTGTTGGTAGTTTTCTAGAAGGTCCGCCTTTGGGCCTGCTCCACCCGTATAAAGCAGGAAAAGCAGCGCGTCCTTCAGTTGCCTGGGCGTGAGGCGCGAGGTAGGTTCTCTGCCAGATAACTTTCCTTTAAATCGCTCTTGTGTCACTCCGGAGCCAAATGTGGTGTTTGGTGGAGCCCAAATAACTTGTCATGGCTCAGTCTGCCTGTCAAGCACACTTAATCCCAACGAATGATACTTAGGACTCTTTTTAAAAAAGAATTGCCCGGCAATGTGCGCTCAGAACAGTTCTCTCTCCTCCCTCCCTTTTCTCTTCCTTTTTTTTTTGGTTTTTTTCCTTTTACCTTTTTAAATGTAGACTTTTGGTACACTTGAAGGTTAACGTATCACCTACGATCACAGCATTTGTACTTAGAGTTTGCGAAGACTTTGGAGCAAGATTTACAGTCTTGAGATTCCTCACTGTCAATGTTGTAAAGTGATGCCATCATCACTAGATGTGGTCGTAATAATGGCGGGGAAATAGGATCCCAGAGAAGAAAGAGAGTAACTGGAGTTAGCCTTAGGGTTCTGTGAGTTCTGAATTGTTTTTGTTTTGCTACTCTCCTAATTTTAAAAGTTTGTCAGTGGAGTGAACAAGAACAGTTTAGTATTAAAGTTAAACAGTCATGATACCTGAAGAAATGACTTGATAGTTATGGAAATGTTAGAATATCTTGATTAAACACTGCTTTGAGTATAGAAATACAATTTAATCTCTTGGTCTTTATCTCGGTTTGGCTTACTTCTGAACAAGAAAATGTTATACAAGAGAAAAACCTTTGCTAAGATGGAAACATTCTAATTTCTTCCTGTATTTGTTTAATTATGAGACTTTATGGTATATGATGATCCTAATTGACATGCTTTTGAATGGTGACATTCCACACCAATAATACTGTGAAATTAACATTATAAAAGAACAAAAAAATTGTATATACATTGCAGAAGAGCAGTGGAGCAATCTTATTTATAAAGGTAGGTAAGATGCCAGGTTTTGTTTCTTATGCTGGCAATCTACTTACAAGTTAGATACAGCAAATCCTGCTTGTTAACATGGAAGCTACATTGTGGACTTAAAATAATTATGTTACTCTTGTTTCAGATTCCAAGAGATGCAAAACATAAACTTGTTTATATTGCCAAGAAGAGTACTGAAAACATTGGAGTAAATGATTTCTCTCAAACAGTTTTATTTGGAGAGTTACCTGCCTCATCTCTTGGACATGTAACTGCTTTCCTAGACGAGGTACTGGTCTATCCTTGATATTTTAATCTTTCATTTATCTTTATGATACTTGGAATTATTCAGGACAACTGTGGCTATTAAAAAGAGAATTAAGAAGCCAGTCATCTCATTAGCCAGGTGGACAGAAAATGATAGTATTTAGACTGTTCCTGAAATGAGCTGATATTGATGCTAACGTTCAACAGGTGGTAATTTGCAGGATCCTCCTTTTCCTCTCTCTTTCTAAATAATGGAAGGAAATTAAAAAGCAGCTTGAATAGGCTTCTGTACTTAGCTATAGGTATTAAACTTCATGTTCAGAGTAGAGACATATTTACACTTTGCAAAGGGGTATTATCAGTTTTTCAGATTCCTGTTAATTTCTGAGTGCACTCATGTTAGATAATGGGAAAGGGTAATGGAAATAATGTATTAGGAATGACTGCCTTAAAATTCCTCTCTCTCCCCTTAAGTCAGAGAAATGCTCTCTAAACCCATGTTACTGGCACTCTCATGCGCATTAGAACCACCTAGGGATTTTGTTAAAGGCAAACTGATAAATTAGGTTTGGAGTGGGGCTGAAATTGTACATTTCTAACCTGGTGCTGATGCTGTTTGTTCATGAACCAGCTTTGAGGAGCAATGTACCAAATGACTAGGTTTGGAAGAACCAGAGCGGTGGTTCTCAAACTTTGCTGAACATTTGGACCACCTGGGGAACTAACATGCCTTGGCCCAGGTCACACCTCTTACCAATTAAATCAGAATGCCTGGTGGTGTGGGGGAGTGGGAGCCAGGCTGCAGTAGTTGTTAAAGATCTCCAGGTGACTCTAATCACCCCAGACTCTGGGAAACGCTGGGTTAATATCAGTAAACCAGATTTCAGTAGCAAAAGCAGTTTTGCCAAGGCCAATATTTGCGGTACGCGGGCCTCTCACTGTTGTGGCCTCTCCCGTTGCGGAGCACAGCCTCCGGACACGCAGGCTCAGCGGCCATGGCTCACGGGCCCAGCAGCTCCGCGGCATGTGGGATCTTCCCGGACCGGGGCACGAACCCGTGTCCCCTGCATCGGCAGGCGGACTCTCAACCATTGCACCACCAGGGAAGCCCCCAACATACTTTTTACTAATGATTTGTCAATCTCCATCTTTCACACGTCTTCTCCTTCCTGAGTCTCTTCTGCTGTCTTCTTGAAAGGAGGTGTTTTCTTGAGGTCTCTGGGCTAACTAAAGCTTCTGTCCCCCACCTTCAGTTCTACCTTGGTTTCACTCCTCTTCTGTTGAATTTGCATGGTTTTAGTTGATTTCATGGAGATAACTAGGAAGAGAGTTTTCTATCTTCAGCACTTGAGACAGTTTTCAGTATGTAGCAGGTGTTCAAGAGATTTTTATTGAACTGAATCTGATGAAAGGATTTCACATGGTATGTGAATGACCTTTGGTCCTGTGAATCCAGGCTGCCATCAACTGGCCTTGGAAGGGCAAGGCAGCACTCTTCATTGGAATTCTTACTCTGTCTGTGTAAGGCGACAGAAGATACAAAACTCTTTCAGGTTCCTCTGAGTTTACCTCAATACCAGGGTCTGCACAGCCCTCTGAAAAGTTTAAGTGAAAGAGAGTAAGCTGTCCCTGAGCACATCTATAGAAGGCACAGAACATTCAGAACCTCACGGGTTTAACAGGTTTGGAAGATTCTCATTTATTTAATTATGCTTGAGGATATGAGCGTTGGGAAGAAAAAAGGAGGACATCACGCTCAAGATGTCACTTGGGTTTCTTTATGGACAAGGCTTAAATTCAGAATGAAGGGGCCCTAAGGCAAGACTATAGATTTTTACATAAAAAAATTTTTAAGCCTTGTCTTTGCTTAGTATCCACTGTGTCTCACATAATTGGCTAATTGTGGCTTACGATGTTTGAAGGACTCCCAGACTTTTCTCTCCAGGCAAGATCTCTCTCCCAAATTCCAAAGAGCTCCATATGCCTTCCTGACATTCCACTTGGTGTGCAATAGACATTTCATACTTAACATTCCAAGTTGAGCTGATGTTCCCCACCCTGTGCCGTTTGGAGTTATTCCCAGAATAATGGATGTGAACTCCATCCTTCCAGATGCCCAAACCAGAAAAACCTCCTAGTCAGCCCTGACTCTTGGCTTTGTCTCACACTTTATATGCATTATGTTAGGAAATCTTGCAAGTTCTGCCTTCAAACATACCCAGAATCAGTTCCCCTCTCCCCTCCATTGCTACCACCCTGGTCCAGCTCACCATTATCTTTCACCTGTGTTAATACATCAGCCTCTTAATTGGTTTCTCTGCTTCTATACGACTCCCATCTAGAACCTATTCCCAACACAGCAGCTAGAGTGATCCTTGTTGAAACATGAGAAGGAACATGTCACTTTCTGCTCAGACCCTGCACTGGTTCTCCTTTTACTCAGAGTAAGGGCCCAAGAGCTTATAGCAGTCTAGACTTTGCATTGTTGCTTGCTGTGGATCAACAGTATCAGCATCAGCTGGAAACTTGTTAAAACTGTAGAATCTCAGGCCCTGCCCCAGAGCCACTAAATCAGGACCAAGAAGCACAGGTGTTTCTTAGGATTGTTAAAGGATGAAAGCATGGGTTCGAATTCTCTGTGATCTGACCTCCCCATGACCTCTCAACTCATCTCAGTTGCTAACTCATGGCTTCCTTGCATTTCCTTAATTGTCTCAGGCACACTGGTGCCCTAGGGCCTTTGCTTTTGCCATTTCTTCACCTTCCCCAGAATTCACTCAGCCAACCCCTTCATGTCTTGCAAGTCTTTTTGCTCAAATATCTATTTTTCGTGAACCCACCCTCCAGGTGAGCAGGGAACTTTGAAGTGCAGGGACTTAGGGTCAGGCAAGTGAGACACCCACTTCAAGAACAAAACTTCCAGAGAGGTGGGGAGAAACAAAAACAATCCAGTAATCAAGAGGAGTAATAATTTAAGGCAGTAGTATTATTACTTTTTTGGCTGTGCCACGCAGCTTACGGAATCTTAGTTCTTCAACCAGGGATTGAATCCGGGCCCTCTGCAGTGAAAGCACAGAGTCCTAGCTACTGGACCCACCAGGGAATTCCCAAACGCAGTATTTTAAAAAATAAAAATTAATGCAAAAAAAAATCAACACTTGAAGTAAAAGTAGGATCACTGACAGTGCCGTGCCAAGTCATATCGGAGGCTGAGGCAAAAGGTCAGTAATACTCATCCTGTCTTTATTGAAAAATGTTGATATTTTATTCATCATTTTTGGATTAGCTTTTACTTTAAAAATATTATTCATCACAGTTATTGAGGTTTGTTGGGTTTTTTTTTTTTTTTGGTGCCCTCTTATGCTCCAAAGTGAGTGCCTTACTTGCCTTACGGTAGACCCAGCTCTTGATCTTTTTTTTTTTTTTTTTTTTTTTTTTTGTGGTACGCGGGCCTCTTACTGCCATGGCCTCTCCCATTGCGAAATGCAGGCTCTGGACGCGCAGGCCCAGCGGCCATGGCTCACGGGCCCAGCCGCTCCACGGCATGTAGGATCTTCCCGGACCAGGGCATGAACCCGTGTCCCCTGCATCAGCAGGCGGACTCTCAACCACTGCGCCACCAGGGAAGCCCCCGGCTCTTAATCTTTGTTTTGGTCACTGATGAGTCCCAAACACACAAGACTCTCCCTGACATACAGTAGGATCTAAGTAAGTAGTTGTTAAACAAATGAAGGTTAAATAAAGGCTAAAGATAGCCTGTTCTTATAAGAGACAAAACACTGAAGCTGCAAGATATTTCTTTAGAGAAAAAGCATTTGGTGTACGATCTCTGCTATCTCCATTTGAATATATTGGACATTTATATGAAAAGGACACTTTGTGGGAAATTGTATGCTAAATAAGCCCATAGTTGTCATTAGTTCATTTAATCAAAACTTAATGAATATCTGCTTGGTGCCAGTGACTGAACACACCTGGCAATTAGTTAGGATGTTTCTGCCTTCGGAAAGCTTTCAGTGTGAGCTAACAGTGATACGATGTGGTGGATGTAGTGGTTTTAGCAGGATGCTGTGGGGCCTGCAGGGAAGGTGGGGAGTCTCAAATAGGATGATTATAGGTCTTGGTTTGCTTGGGGGTGGTTCCAGTTTCCTCCTGTTACAGATCAGTTGACATCTGCTCATTTTTATTGCTTGTTTTTACTCTCTAAGGCATCCTCAGTTGTATGGTAAATTACTTGGTCCCCATAGTGTCGAAGGACAGGAGCAATAGCTAGATGTAGGAGAAGGGAGGAAGGGAGAAGCAGTTCAAAGGCACAGAGGTGAGGAAATGCAGATTGCAGTTTTAAAAATGAACTGCGTTAATATGTTTAAGATTGGGGAAGAAGAGCTGGAGGGTGTTGAGAAATAAAGCTGGAGAGGCTGATTAGAAAATTAACACCTATGTAGCTTTTTCATCCAGATGGTTGCCACCAAAGCTGGCTGTCGAACTTATATCCGCGTGTTTACTGGAAGATGGTAGCAGTAAGGCATGTTCTGTGAAGGTTTTTATTAGGACAGGCTTCAGTGGAAAGTTTTGAAATCAAATGGTCACTTATGACTTGCATTCCAAGCTAAACAATTTCTGTCTTTCCGGGTACTTTGTATATGCAGAAGAAAAACATTTAATGCAAGGATTGGTGAATTGGTGACTCAGTCAAGGAGCGATGAGGGACTGTGTTATTGAGGTAGTGATTGGAATGAAAGGTATTGAGGTAGTTTTCCAGTGCTGTGGTTCTTAAGTGGGGTAGAATAAAGAAGGGATGGACCAAGTGTTTGAAAGGAATATGGGGAAGGTCCTTTGACTATTTTTTCTCGTTTAATGACCTAATATACTCTCACTTGTATTCAGTGTTGCATAGTCTTTGAAGTTTGACTCAGATATACAGTGCTTAACAATAATTTATGTTGATATGCTGGGGCCTCCCAAACTTCTCTCTCCAGGCCTGATCTCTCTCCTGAACTCCAAGCTTAGACTTCCAATGCCCTTACGGACATGGCACTTGCTGTGTAATAGACATCTCAAATCCAGCGTCTCCGAAATTTTACTCCCGATCTGCTGCTCAACATTATTATGTGTCCTATTCATTATTATTTGTAACTATATTATATAATTAGCAAAAATATTAAAAATGTCATGTAGTTATTTCTTTAAGTATTATGTTGACCCAAATCTTAAAAGAAACAATAATTATAAATGCTTATCAAGCCACAATGAAAGTTATGAGTTGGTTTTTGTAGTCCGTGTCTGGTGCCCATTCCTAGACATTTCAATTTAAGAAGTCTGGCAGGGGACCAGGCTCCTGTACTTTGAAAGTGTTTGTCAGGTAATAGTCTCTACTGATTTAAGAACCACTGTAAAAAGAAACACCCCAGATTTAAAGAGAGACAAAAGGAACGTGAGTAAAGAGAACTCTAGCAAAGGCACGATGGCTCTTTTATCTGTAGTTGTATATCCCCTAGTAAACATGTCCAAATTATTTTGGTTCAGAGAAAGTTCACGGATTTTTCTTCTAAGTCATAAAACCTAGACCAAAAAATTTACAGTGGAAGACAAAACCCCAGTAATTCAATTACTTTGTATATAGCTTGTTGATAACAAGATTTATTGTCATTAAAGAGCACATCCCAGGTCAATTTGTTCTAAATGATGTTCATGGAGATACTCTTGTTGCTCGCCTAATTGCTCTACAAAGCATGGGGCTCAGAATTTCCTAACAATTTTATCTACAGCTTGTGACACAAATATTTAATTTTAAAAGAAGTTGGCCTCATCACAGAACAGTAAATAGAGTGAAGGTTTGAAACAGTATCCAGTAAATTAGAAATGTTGAAGAACCAGAATTATCCTCAACCCTGACTTTTAGAAAAAGCTAGTCTGGTTTCCAAAGCTCTTTATGAACCTTGCCAGCATTTCTCACAGCCCCGCCTCTTAGGGGTGCTGGCTCTAGTTTCAGGCAGACCAGACTGGAACTTTTTCAGAACCCTACGCTTGCAGTCCTCAGTGATTTTGCATCAGTGTTCAGTTTTTTGCCTGCCCTGCTCATTCATCTTAAAGATTTAAACGAAGTAGCAAGTTTCCTGGCAAGTCTTCGCTGATAACCCTCCTGGCCAGAGACGGGTGTTTCTCCTCTGTTTCCACATGACACAAAAACGTGCCTTTCTTGGCAGTTCTGATATCTAGGTACCTAACCCACGGAGCTCATAGGAGACACGCTGGTTCTTTTGTTTTTTTTAAATTTATTTTTATTCAAGTATAGTTGATTTACAATGTGTTAATTTCTACTGTACAGCAAAGTGATTCAGTTTTATATATATATTTTTTTCATATTCGTTTCCATTATGGTTTATCACAGAATGTTGAATATAGTTCCCTGTGCTATACAGTAGTACCTTGTTGTTTATCCATCCAATATATACTAGTTTGCATCTGCTAACCCCAAACTCCCAGTCCATTCCTCCCCTAAACTCCTCCCCCTTGGCAACCGCAAGTCTGTTCTCTATGTCTGTGAGTCTATTTCTGTTTCATAGATAAGTTCATTTGTGTTACATTTTGGATTCCACATATAAGTCATACCATATGGTATGTCTTTCCCTTTCTGACTCACTTCACTTAGTATGATAATGTCTACGTCCATCCATGTTGCTGCAAATGGCATTATTGCATTCTTTTTTTTTTAGCTGAGTAGTATTCCATTATATATATACACCACATCTTTTCTTTTTTTTAACATCTTTATTGGAGTATAATTGCTTTACAATGGTGTGTTAGTTTCTGCTTTGTAACACAGTGAATCCATTATACATATACATATGTCCCCATATCTCTTTGGTCTTGCGTCTCCCTCCCTCCAACCCTCCCTATCTCACCCTCTAGGTGGTCACAAAGCACCAAGCTGATATCCCTTTGCTATGCGGCTGCTTCCCACTAGCTATTTCTTTTACGTTTGGTAGTGTATATATGTCCATGCCGTTCTCTCACTTTGTCCCAGCTTAGCCTTCCCCCTCCCTGTATCCTCAAGTCCATTCTCTAGTAGGTCTGCGTCTTTATTCCCATCTTGCCGCTTGGTTCTTCATGACCACTTTTTTTTTAGATTCCATATATATGTGTTAGCATACAGTATTTGTTTTTCTCTTCCTGACTTACTTCACTCTGTATGACAGCCTCTAGGTCCATCCACCTCACTACAAATAACTCAATTTCGTTTCTTTTTATGGGTGAGTAATATTCCATTGTATATATGTGCCACATCTTCTTTATCCATGCATCTGTTGATGGACGCTTAGGTTGCTTCCATGTCCTGGCTATTGTTAATAGTGCTGCAGTGAACATTGTGGTACATGACTCTTTTTGAATTATGATTTTCTCAAGGTATATGCCCAGTAGTGAGATTGCTGGGTCATATGGTAGTTCTATTTTTAGTTTTTTAAGGAACCTCCATACTGTTTTCCATAGTGGCTGTATCAATTTACATTCCCACCAACAGTGCAAGAGGGTTCCCTCCTCTCCACACCCTCTCACCATTTATTGTTTGTAGAATTTTGATGATGGCCATTCTGACCAGTGTGAGGTGATACCTCATTGTAGTCTTGGTTTGCATTTCTCTAATGATTAATGATGTTGAGCATTCTTTCATGTGTTTGTTGGCAATCTATATATCTTCTTTGGAGAAATGTCTATTTAGGTCTTCTGCCCATTTTTGCATCAGGTTATTTGTTTTTTTGATATTGAGCTGCATGAGCTGCTTGTCAATTTTGGAGATTAATCCTTTGTCAGTTGCTTCATTTGCAACTATTTTCTCCCATTCTGAGGGTTGTCTTTTGGTCTTGTTTATGGTTTCCTTTGTTGTGCAAAAGCTTTTAAGTTTCATTAGGTCCCATTTGTTTATTTTTGTTTTTATTTCCATTTCTCTAGCAGGTGGGTCAAAAAGGATCTTGCTGTGATTTATGTCATGGAGTGTTCTGCCTAAGTTTTCCTCTAAGAGTTTGATAGTGTCTGGCCTTACATGTAGCTCTTTAATCCATTTTGAGTTTATTTTTGTGTATGGTGTTAGGGAGTGTTCTAATTTCTTACTTCTACATGTAGCTGTCCAGTTTTCCCAGCACCACTTATTGAAGAGGCTGTCTTTTCTCCACTGTATATTCTTGCCTCCTTTATCAAAGATAAGGTGACCATATGTGTGTGGGTTTATCTCTGGGCTTTCTATCCTGTTCCATTGATCTATATTTCTGTTTTTGTGCCAGTACCATACTGTCTTGATTACTGTAGCTTTATAGTATAGTCTGAAGTCAGGGAGCCTGTTTCCTCCAGCTCCATTTTTCGTTCTCAAGATTGCTTTGGCTATTCGGGGTCTCGTGTTTCCAAACAAATTGTGAAATCTTTTGTTCTAGTTCTGTGAAAAATGCCAGTTGTAGTTTGATAGGGATTGCATTGAATCTGTAGATTGCTTTGGGTAGTAGAGTCATTTTCAGAATGTTGATTCTTCCAATCCAAGAACATGGTATATCTCTCCATCTATTTGCATCATCTTTAATTTCTTTCACCAGTGTCTTATAATTTTCTGCATACAGGCCTTTTGTCTCTTTAGGTGGGTTTATTCCTAGATATTTTATTCTTTTTGTTGCAATGGTAAATGCGAGTGTTTTCTTACTTTCACTTTCAGATTTTTCATCATTAGTGTATAAGAATGCAAGAGATTTCTGTGCGTTAATTTTGTATCATTCTACTGTACCAAATTAATTGATTAGCTCTAGTAGTTTTCTGGTAGCATCTTAAGGATTCTCTATGTATAGTATCATGTCATCTGCAAACAGTGACAGCTTTACTTTTTGTTTTCTGAGTTGGATTCCTTTCATTTCTTTTTCTTCTCTGATTGCTGTGGCTAGAAACTTCCAAAACTATGTTGAATAAGAGTGGTGAGAGTTGGCAACCTTGTGTTGTTCCTGATCTTAGTGGAAATGGTTTCAGTTTTTCACCATTCAGGACGATGTTGGCTGTGGGTCTTTCATACATGGCCTTTATTATGTTGAGGAAAGTTTCCTCTATGCCTACTTTCTGGAGGGTTTTTATCATAAATGGGTGTTGAATTTTGTCAAAAGCTTTCTCCGTGTCTCTTGCGATGATCATATGGTTTTTCTCCTTCAGTTTGTTAATATGGTTTATCACATTGATGGATTTGCATATACTGAAGAATCCTTGCATTTCTGGGATAAACCCCACTTGATCATGGTGTATGATCCTTTTAATGTGCTGTTGGATTCTGTTTGCTAGTGTTTTGTTGAGGATTTTTGCATCTATGTTCATCAGTGTTATTGGCTTGTAGTTTTCTTTTTTTGTGAAATCTTTGTTTGCTTTTAGTGTTGGGGTGGTGGTGGCCTCACAGAATGAGTTTGGGAGTGGTCCTCCCTCTGCTATATTTTGGAAGAGTTTGTGAAGGATAGGTGTTAGGTCTTCTCTAAATGTTTGCTAGAATTTGCCTGTGAGGCCATCTGGTCCTGGGCTTTTGTTTGTTGGAAGATTTTTAATCACAGTTACAATTTCATTGCTTGTGATTGGTCTGTTCATATTTTCTATTTCTTCCTGGTTCAGTCTCAGAAGGTTGTGCATTTCTAAAAATTTGTCCGTTTCTTCCAGGTTGTCCATTTTATTGGCATATAGTTGCTTGCAGTTATCTCATGATCCTTTGTATTTTTGCAGTGTCAGTTGTTTCTTCTCCTTTTTCATTTCTAATTCTGTTGATTTGAGTCTTCTCCCTTTTTTTCTTGATGAGTCTGGCTAATGGTTTATCAATTTTGTGTATCTTCTCAAAGAACTAGCTTTTAGTTTTATTGATCTTTGCTATCGTTTCCTTCATTTCTTTTTCATTTATTTCTGACCTTATATTTATGATTTTTTTCCTTCTGCTAACTTTGGGGTTTTTTTGTTCTTCTCTCTCTAATTGCTTTAGGTATAAGTTTAGGTTGTTTATTTGAGATGTTTCTTGTTTCTTAAGGTAGGATTGTATTGCTATAAACTTCCCTCTTAGAACTGCTTTTGCTGCATCCCATAGGTTTTGGGTCGTCGTGTTTTCATTGTCATTTGTTTCTAAGTATTTTTTGTTTTCCTCTTTGATTTCTTCAGTGATCTCTTGGTTATTAAGTAGTATGTTGTTTGGCCTCCATGTGTCTGTGTTTTTTTCCGATTTTTTTCCTGTAATTGATATCTAGTCTCATAGCGTTGTGGTCAGAAAAGACACTTGATACGATTTCAATTTTCTTAAATTTATCAAGGCTCGATTTATGACCCAAGATATGATCTCTCCTGGAGTATGTTCCATGAGCATTGAGAAGAATGTGTATCCTGTTGTTTTTGAATGGAATGTCCTATAAATATCAATTAAGTCCATCTTGTTTAATGTATCATTTGAAGCTTGTGTTTCCTTATTGATTTTCATTGTGGATGATCTGTCCATTGGTGAAAGTGGGGTTTTAAAGTCCCCTACTATGATTGTGTTCCTGTCAATTTCCCGTTTTATAGCTGTTAATATTTGCCTTATGTATTGAGGTGCTCCTGTGTTGGGTGCATAAATATTTACAATTGTTATATCTTCTTCTTGCATTGATACTTTGATCATTATGTAGTTTCCTTTGTCTCTTGTAATAGTCTTTGTTTTAAAGTGTATTTTGTTGTTATAAAGCAGAAACTAACACACCATTGTAAAGCAATTATATTCTAATAAAGATGTTTAAAAGAGTTAAAATTTAAAAAGTAAAAATAAAAAAAGTCTATTTTGTCTGATATGAGAATTGCTATTCCACCTTTCTTTTGATTTCCATTTGCCTGGTATATTATTTCCATCCCCTCACTTTCAGTCTGTATGTGTGCCTAGCTCTGAAGTGGGTCTCTTGTAGACAGCATATATACAGGTCTTGTTTTTGTATCCATTCAGCCAGTCTGTGTCTTTTGGTTGGAGCATTTAAACCATTTACATTAAGGTAGTTTTCGATATGTATGTTCCTGTTACCATTTTCTTAATTGTTTTGGGCTTATTTTTGTAGGTCTTTTCCTTCTCTTGTGTTTCTGGCCTAGAGAAGTTCCTTTAGCAGTTGTTGTAAAGCTGGTTTGCTGGTGCTGAATTCTCTTAGTTTTTGCTTGTCTGTAAAGGTTTTAATTTCTCCATCAAATATGAATGAGATCCTTGATGGATAGAGTAATCCTGGATGTAGGTTTTTCCCTTTCCTCACTTTAAATATGTCCTGCCACTCCCTTCTGGCTTGCATAGCTTCTGCTGAAATATCAGCTCTTAACCTTATGGGGATTCCCTTGTATGTTATTTGTTGTTTTTCCCTTGCTGCTTTTAATATTGTTTCATTGTAGTTAATTTTTGATAGTTTGATGAATATGTGTCTTGGAGTATTCCTCCTTGGATTTATCCTGTATGGGACTCTGTACTTCCTGGACTTGATTGACTATTTCCTTTCCCATATTAGGGAAGTTTTCAACTATAATCTCTTCAAATATTTTCTATACCTTTCTTTTTCTTTTCTTCTTCTGGGACCCCTATAATTCGAATGTGGGTGCGTTTAATGTTGTCCCAGAGGTTTCTGAGACTGTCCTCAATTCTTTTCATTCTTTTTTCTTTATTCTGCTCTGCAATAGTTATTTCCACTATTTTATCTTCCAGGTCACTTATCTGTTCTTCTGCCTCAGTTATTCAGTTATTGATCCCTTCTAGAGAATTTTTAATTTCATTTTTTGTGTTGTTCATCACTGTCCGTTTGCTCTTTAGTTCTTCTAGGTCCTTGTTAAACGTTTCTTGTATTTTCTCCATTCTATTTCCATGATTTTGGATACCTTTACTATCATTATTCTGAATTCTTTTTCAGGTAGACTGACTATTTCCTCTTCATTTGTTAGGTTTGGTGGGTTTTTATCTTGCTCCTTCATCTGCTGTGTTTTTCTCTGTCTTCTTATTTTGCTTAACTTACTGTGTTTGGGGTCTCCTTTTCGCAGGCTGCAGGTTCATAGTTCCCGTTGTTTTTGGTGTCTGTCCCCAGTGGGTAATGTTGTTTCAGTGGGTTGTGTAGGCTTCCTGGTGGAGGGGACTAGTGCCTGTGTTCTGGTGGATGAGGCTGGATCTTATCTTTCTGGTGGGCTGGTCCACGTCTGGTGGTGTGTTTTGGGGTGTCTGTGGCCTTATTATGATTTTAGACAGTCTCTCTGCTAATGGGTGTGGTGGTGTTCCTGTCTTGCTAGTTGTTTGGCATAGGGTGTCCAGGACTCTAGCTTGCTGGTTGTTGAGTGGAGGTGGGTCTTGGCCTTGAGATGGAGATCTCTGGGAGATTTTCCCATTTGATATTATGTGGAGCTGGGAGGTCTCTTGTGGACCAGTGTCCTGAACTTGGCTCTCCCACCTCAGAGGCACAGCCCTGTTACTTGGCTGGAGCACCAAAAGCCTGTCATCCACACAGTTCAGAATAAAAGGGAGGAAAAAAAGAACAAAGAAGATAAAATAAAATAAAATAAAGTAAAACAAAATGATTTTAAAAAATAATAAGAAAATTTTTAAGTAATAAAAAAAAAAAAGGACAGATAGAACCCTAGGAGAAATGGTAAAAGGAAAGCTATACATACAAAATGACACACAGAAGCATATGCATACACACTCACAGAAAGAGAAAAAGGGAAAAAATATATATGTATCATTGCTCCCAAAGACCACCTCCTGAATTTGGGATGATTCGTTTTCTAGTCAGGTATTCCACAGATGCAGGGTACATCACGTTGATTGTGGAGATTTAATCCGCTGCTCCTGAGGCTGCTGGGAGAAATTTCCCTTTCTCTTGTTTGTTCACACAGCTCCCGAGGACCAGCTTTGGATTTGGACTCGCCTTTGCGTGTAGGTCGCCTGAGGGCGTCTGTTCCCTGCCCAGACAGCACGGGGTTAAAGGGACAGCTGATTGGGGGGCTCTGGCTCCGTCAGGCCCTGGGGAGGGAGGGGTATGGATGTGGGGTGAGCCTGCGGTGGCACAGGCCGGCATGACGTTGCAACAGCCTGAGGCACGCCATGCGTTCTCCCGGGGAAGTTGTCCCTGGATCACGGGACCCTGGCAGTGGCGGTCTGCACAAGCTCCCAGGAGGGGAGGTGTGGAGAGTGACCTGTGCTTGCTCACAGGCTTCTTGGTGGCGGCAGCAGCAGCCTTAGCATCTAATGCCCATTTCTGGGGTCCGTGCTGTTAACCGTGGCTTGCGCCCGTCTCTGGAGCTCCTTTAAGTGGCGCTCTGAATCCCCTCTCCTTGCTCACCAGGAAACAAAGAGGCAAAAACAAGTCTCCTGGCTCTTCGGCAGCTCCAGACTTTTTCCCGGACTCCCTCCTGACTAGCTGTGGTGCACTAGCCCCTTCAGGCTGTGTTCATGCCGCCAACCCCAGTCCTCTCCCCCGAAGCCCGAGCCTCAGCTTCCAGCCCCCGCCCGCCCCGGCAGGTGAGCAGACAAGCCTCTCGGGCTGGTGAGTGCTGGTCGGCACCGGTCCTCTGTGCGGGAATCTCTCTGCTTTGCCCTCCTCACCCTGTTACTGCACTCTCCTCCATGGCTCCGAAGCTTCCCCCTCTGCCACCCGCAGTCTTCGCCCGTGAAGGTGCTTCTAGTGTGTGGAAACCTTTCCTCCTTCACAGCTGCCTCCCACTCATTCAGGTCCCGTCCCTATTCTTTTGTCTCTGTTTATTTTTTTTTTATTTTGCCCTAGCCAGGTACGTGGGGGAGTTTCTTGCCTTTTGGGAGGTCTGAGGTCTTCTGCCAGCGTTCAGTAAGTGTTCTGTAGCAGTTGTTCCACATGTTGATGTATTTCTGATGTATTTGTGGGGAGGAAGGTGATTTCCTTGTGTTACTCTTCGACCATCTTGAAGCTCCTCCCCTACCACATCTTCTTTATCCATTCATCTGTTGATGGACATTTAGGTTGTTTACATGAAAGACACACTTTTCCTTACTAATCTCCTGGTTCAACAAATAGTGGGTACAAAGCAGGAAATTGTAATAATAATACAATTTGGAAAGATTTGTTTTATCCCCATTGGAAAATAAAATTTCAGTTTGTTTTTAGTTAATTAGAAGGTTGTGTTCTCAAAATCGGCTTTAAAAAGGTGGAATAACTATTTTCTAAGCATTTTAGCTAGTGGAAATTTTATAGATAATGCTGATGGTCTGGACAGATTGTGTCAGAAAAATGTTTAGTACATATTGAAAATGAGTGAGGAAGCAAGAAGAGACTAACTTCATTAACTCAACAAACTCTTACTAATTACTTAAGATATGCTGGGCTTTGGGAACACAAAATAATTTGAGTGTTTTCACACATATAATTTCACTGATATTTCCAACTTAATGGTGGAAGGAGTTCAAAAAAGGTTCATATGATTGAATAAACATCTTTCTGACGATCAAAATGTAATCCACTGGGATGTCACCCAGGGCTGGAGAAGATGAATTTACTCTTGCCTCCGTGTGATTCAAGAAGATTTTTTACATTAATATAGCTGCCAATGTGTGCAGTTTGCATTAAGAAAGCAGTTTACTTACTTGATACAATTTTGCTTATTTCATGCAGAGTTTAAGTTATTGGGAGCCTCCATAAATGTTTGATAAATGGGTAAATGAATGAACAAGCAGTATAGTATTTCCACTTGAAAGAATTTGTCTAATTGATTAAATCTAAATGGGTCACTGACGTTGTCATCTCTTTGTAGATTTGATATCACAGGAGGATATGAAATTGAAATTGGGTTGTTTTGTTGCCGATCTTGTGTGACAAAATCTTTGAAGGAGCACATTGTCTATAAATTAATTTCACTGCTTTTTAAAATGTTTCTCTTTCTCTAGATTTTAGTGCCAGTTATTTCTAATAAGAACAACCATAAATCCTGGTCCTGTTTTATTTCACAAGACATGGAACGTCACATAGAAGTCATGAAAAATAAAATGCATATTTTTAGGGGCAAAATGTTGAGAAGAACTCTGCTACCAATTCCCACTATTGCAGGAAATGTTGACCTGGATCAGAAATATTCAGAGACCAAGTACGTAATGGTATGGTTTACACAGGATATCAACATGGAGAGCCAACACACCCATTTAGTATCATACCCCCGGAAACTGTTAGCAAAATATCAGAATTATTATAACTACAGCATATTTTAAAAAATAATGTACAGAAACACCATATATATTAGTTTCTTTCAAAGTATTCTTTCTAAAAGCAGACTGTGCAAAAAGCAAGCAGTACCAATTGCCATAATGTCAACAATACTCTTCTAGTAAAATGTTTTTGAGGACCTTATGATTCTCTAACAATTTTTTAAACGTTAGAGACATGCCCATGACAGAATAACAATGTCACAACTCACATTGAGGCTATAAAAATAATAGATCTGATTTTGAAGTATTTATATTTAGAAAACTAGCTTATGGATTCATAAAATACCTATTAAATTTCAAGTTCTATCCTTATTTGGATGAGATGATTCATTTTTGTATTTTTAATCATTTCAGTGTTTGTAGACTAGAGCCAAATGAAAGGACAGTGCTCCATGCAATTGAATCAGTGGTTATTAATTGGTCACATCAAATCCAGGAAATTGTAGAAAAAGATTTAGTGCAGCCTTTGCTGAATGGTCTTCACTCAAATCCTCAAACTGAACTGGATTTCTGGATGATGAGGAGAGAGAACCTAACATGCATTTATGATCAAGTAAGTTGAGAGCCCTAGAAATTGCTTGCCAGTTGAATTAGCAAAATCAGTTGTAGAATTTGGTCTCCGAAGCCATGATTAACAGTAACGTTAAAGGTTTAATACACTGTCTTTGAATGACTTAATTGTCGGTTTTCTTATTCCAAAGTTCTGTATGGTATGCGTTCTTAAAATTAATGGGGATTAAAAGTAATTTTGCCTTTTTGAGACTATTTTGACAGTAATTGGAAACACTTTTTGGCAAAGAAAGAGTAGTTCCCAAAGGAAATGTTGAAGATTGTAAGATTTAATTGATCAAGTTGATGTAATTAATTTGGGGAAGGAGTAGATTTTGCTCAGTGGAGAGATGCAACTTTGGAAGAACTAACTGGTTCCTCTACTGGTGTTGGCTTTTAGAAGTTATTCAGTTTAATGGTATAAAAACTAAGACATTCATTCACATGTTCACCTATCAGAGATTTTCTGAAACAGATTTTATATGGAAAAGTTAATGTTTTACATGTATAATAAAATGTATATTAACAGGCTTTTTGAAAATTCAAATTAAGAGCTATAAATGTAAAATAACATACAGGCTTAAGGAAAAAAATTATTTTTAACTTGAAACCAGGTATGTCTTTGAGTATTAAATACTGTGTGTATTGTGCATGAATGGAATATAATTTAAATATTGCAGAATGCATTTATTTAGTCATTAATCTAGCTTATATATATATATATTTTTTAAAAAATTTTCAATTTAGCTTCAGGCTCCCATTGTCCTCAAAATGGTTAAGATCCTGAAAAATAAGCAAAGCAGCTATTTTCCAACTTTGAAGGATATCCTCATGGCTGTGAAAAATGGTAAGACTCGTGTTCCTCGGCCTGGCATCAGTGGTCCCTCCTGATCTGACTCCTCCCTGTCTGCTCAGCCTCCTCTACCCTTCTACCCTTAGTGTGCTCATGAAATGACTGCACTTGACTCTTCTAAAGATAAGTCCATCTTAATTATCTGCAGTTTATTCTCCGGCTGTATTAAACCATTTTTCGGGTATATAGTAAGTACCTACCAAAGAGGCTCTAGATTGAACTTTCAATGAGAGTGTATGTGTGTGGAGGGGAAAGGCCTTTGGTGTTTAGCAGCAGGTCATTGAATGCCCAGCATGGAGGTTTTCTAATCAACAGTTGGGCTGCAGTTAGTCCAACGACTCCCCAGTAGAATCTCTGAGTTTGCTTAACATCCACCATTTATTTAACTCATAAGAACGCGAAGTCATCATTGAAATTTTGGTGAAGTTTAAACACACAGAGAGGAGCGTTTGTTGAATTTTTGAACAGGTAATACATGTACATTGTTAAAACCCAGAAATTATAAAGAGGTATTTTTAATTTAAAAAGGAAATTGTGTAAGTGAAAAGTCTCCTTATCTTCCCAGTACCCAGTTTCAACCTCACGCAGGAGTAACACCCCTGTGTAATTTATTTCTGTTTCTGTTTCTTTAGACATGTGTAAGAAAATACGGATATGATCCATGATACTAAAGTTTTAAACTATAAAATTGTAAGATAACGTGGCCCAATAGCTTGTTTTTGTTTCTAACATGAGAAAATTATTTTTAAATTTTTTCCTATGTAACATGTGGAAGGTTAGGAAATACTTAAAATCTACTTTGAAAATGTTTTGCTATCTCTTTAGGCTTTTCTCCATGAACTCTGTTTGAAAAGAGGCCTTAAGACAAGAGGGCATTAGATCTGTATTTCTATCCCAGATCCACTCAGTACATCTTAAATTTGCTGTGTCCCTGGTTTCTGTTGGCCAACTTGGCATACTAACACCTTCCTTGTATAATTGTTGCAAGAATTAGAGCACTATTTCTCAACCTTGTCACCATTGACGTTTTGGGCAGGATAATTCTTTGTTGTGGGGAACCACCCTGTGCACTGCGGGGTATTTAGCAGCATCCTTGGCCTCTATCCACTCCTCCCATGCCCGTTGTGATGACAAAAAATGTCTCGAGACATTGCCAAATGACCCTTGGGGAAGAACCTCCCCTGGCTGAGGACCAGTGAATTGAAGACCTAATAAACAGTGCACAGAGTACTAGGCACATAGTAAGTGTACCCTCAATAAATAGAAGCTGCTTGCATTTTTTCTGGTAGTAAGATTCACATTTTCTGTGGATAAAACTTCTCCAGGAATGAATCCCAGGAGTCCTCAGAGCCTTTTGAGCATATGGACTGGAGATTCAGGAGAAAACACTTTCAGTACAAGTGGCCCAAAGCCATTCTCAGTTAGAGGTAGAAGGCTCTCCCAAAGACCTACTCGAGGCTTTGTAAAATCACTAGAAGTGCTTATCACATTTTAAGGGCACTTTACCTTTACATGGAATTATTGGATTTTGAAATTAACACTGATGAAAACACACTAATTTCAAAACGTGAGTGCATCTGAGGAAAAAATACTTCCTGGACCCTCTCTTTCTTCCCAGGTCTTTATTGTTAGGTGGAGAGATTAATTGGTTACATCAAGTAGAGCAACATGGGTGGGTGCATACCTGACTCTGACAGCCAAAAAAAAAAAAAGTCTGGCAGTTTGTTTTGTTTTTGATTTGTGACAGGAGTCTTTTGGGATAACACCAGAAAATAAGGAATTTACTTTCCTTCATACCCTACCTTCATAAATAAAGCCCATTTTCAGTTAATCAAAGGTATTTGTAGCCTCAGGAGTACAATGAAGTCTGATGGAGATCCATTTAGGGTACATTAAAAGGACCAGTTTTAATCAAGAGAAAATTTGGATTAGATTAAGCAGTAATTAATCATAACTATTTCAATGTTGTCTTCATACATAGCTTTTTAAAAAAATATTCCTTATTCCTACCATGCATAACAATTTTTAAAATTAAGGTAAAATTCACATAACATTAAAAAAAGTTTTAAAGTGTACAGATTGGTGGCGTTTAGTGTATTCACAATCCCTATTGCCTCTGTCTAGTTCAAAATATTTTCATCACCCATGCTTGGGAATTTCAGTAGTTACACTGTGGATAATAATATAATGGAAAACTTTTTATGGTATGAGTTACTCTTATAGGACACTAGAATGAGATAATAAATGATTCAGTTGTGCTGGTACCAAGTGCGTGGGAGGAGTTAACTTTCTGGTGATGATGCTGGCGAGTCTTCAGTCGCGATTTACTTGTGAGTACCTACGCCTGGGCTCTCCGTGAAGGGTTGTTACAGCCGCACAGTGTCGATGGTAGGGTTAGTGTTATAAAAAGAAAGAGGCAGCATTTAAGTACAGCCATGTTGTTTTGCATTGTTCTCTTGACCTTGTGAAGTGACTTTAGATAAAAGAGGCTGCCTCACATTAACGGTGGTTTCCTTTCAGCTCTTCTCGAAGCCCAAGACGTGGAACTTTACCTGAGACCCCTGAGGAGACACCTTCAATGTGTCCAGGAGACGGAATTCCCACAGACCGGTGTATTAATTGCCCCGTTATTTCATACCATCTGTCTGATCTGGAGTCATTCCACGTTTTATAATACCCCTGTTCGGGTTATAGTTCTATTGCAAGAGTTTTGTAATCTCTTCATTGATCGGGTATGTAGCATGAAAAACATAAGAACAATAAGATTTATTGCCGTGTGGTAGGTTTTATGAGATCAAGGAGGAATGAATAAATCCAGTCTACAGAACACCTTTTTCCCTTTTCTTTTTTTCATAAGACTTTTATGGTAACAAAGGCCAGATGACTTTCTATCCTAAAAGGCAAAGGAGCTCTGGAAATAAGTCAAATACAGTCAAGGGACAGGTTGTTACTGGATTGTTTGTTTAATATCCTACCTTTCTTCAAAAGAGATTTAAGGTAGCTTTTAATAAAAGGCACACACACGTAGTACTTTCTTTGTAGCTTTCCCTTTGGTTTCCACAGGAACACTGGCCGAGGGAAGACTTTTGGAAAGGGAAGTAAGAGAATCTGGCAGAAAATAAATGATCCTCCAAAAATAGTAGTAGAATTATATTAAAAGAATTCTGATTCATGGTTGATCTTTACAAATCTTGTTTATAGTTGTTTCTCTACTCTTAACTTGCAAAATGTTTTAAAAAAAATTGGACTGCTTCTTCATCCTGTGGAAACTTTAATTACTCTTGTGTCCATAATATCAGAATATTTCATAATTTGAGAGCTAAAAGATACTTGCAGGGCATATCATCCAGTGATTCTTTGTTGAGGGCGTGTGTGTCTTAGTCTGCTTGAGTTGCCATAACAAAATACCACAGGCTGTGTGGCTTTATTTTCAGGAATTGCTTTCTCACATTTTTGGAGCCTTGGAGACCAGATCCAGGTGCCAGCATGGTCGTGTTCTGACTAGAGCATTCTTTCTGGCTTGCAGATAGCTGCCTTTTCTCTGTGCCCTCACACTGAAAGATCTCTCTCTTCCTCTTTTTAAAAAACCACAGTCCTGTCAGATCAGGGTCCTGCCCTCATGACCTCATTAACCTTAATTACCTCCTAAAGATTCTATCTCCAAGTGGTCACATTGGTGGTTAGGGCTTCAACACAGGCACTTTTTTGGAGGGGGAGTCACACTTTAGTCCATAGCAGGGTCTATATCAGGGTGTGTGTCTGAACACCTAAGGAGTTTTTGTGAAACAGATGCCAGAGAATCAGAATCTGTGCATATGGCTTAGCCTTTGAGTTGCTAAGTAAGAGCGCTTCCTATGAGAATTGGATCGTTTCCAGCTGCAACTGGCAAACTGAAGCAGAAAAAGAGAAGTGTGTAAGTTCATGTGAACTGGGAAGTCTAAGAGTACAAAGACTTGAGGATTAGCTTGCTCCAGGGGACACAGATGATAATTTCAAAGCTCTGTTTTGCTCGTTTGTGTTTGACTTGATTCTCAGGCTGTCATGACATGTTAACCAAGGTGGCTTTTGGTAGCACCAGATGGATATCCTTCTAGTAGAGGAACTTCCCTGTAAAGAGGCTGACTTTGTTTTTCGTTCTGGACCAGTGGGTTTTATTTTCACTCCTGGAACAAACATGTGGCCAGGGAGATAGGATATCTTGGACAGGCCAGGATCACTAGCTCAGGGAAGGGTGGGCAACTGTGATTGACCTAAATCCCTGATCTAGTCTAATGCTTCTCAGTGGTTTTCACCTCATGACTCATATAGAAAATTAAAAATTTTCATTGCACAGTGGGGTAAAATTGGAGGGGACTTGGAACCCTGAAAATCTGCTCACAGACAGGGCAACTGCTTGGAGTTTCTGCTGCTCCAGGCCCCAGAACCTTGCTTTTCTAAACGTTAAAGAGAACAGTGTTGTAGCAGAAACTGGGGAACTGTGTTCCATTCTAATCCCTATACTTTTTCAGATGAATTAATGGAAACTTGAAAGATATCATTTGTTCACTTTGGTTGAACATTTAGGGGGAAATCCAAATTAAAGAATAGGTTTCCTGACTTGTAGTTTGCTGTTTCTGGAGTACATATGAAATTGAGGTGTGCATGTGTGTCTGTCTTCCTCTCTGCTTCTAAAGAGGTGGAATGGTGTATGGAAAGGGCTTTGGGCTCAGACCAACCGGGATTCAAATCTAATTGAACCGGGGGACTTCCCTGGTGGTCCAGTGGTTAAGACTCCACGCTTTCACTGCGGAGGGCCTGGGTTCAGTTCTTGGTCGGGGAACTAAGATTCCACAAGCCGTGTGGAACAGCTGAGAAAAAAAAGATCAAGTTGAACCATTTTAGAGTAGTTAAATCACTTTTCCGAGCCTCACTTTCCACGCTTGTAAGTGCCCTGTTCATGTGCTTTTGTAAAGATCAAAAGAGAGAACCTCAGTGAAATGCTATGTGTGGCATTTAACAGAGACTCAGTAAAAGTTAGTTCCAAACTCTTGCCTTACAAAATAGTTGCAGCTGTTGATAGGATATAACAGGTCTGTTCCTTGCTATATTTTAACATCTCTTCTGGCTTCCTTCTATTTCTCTCTTGTGCAGACTCAGTTTTGCTCTTTTGTTAAGTGAGTGCACTGCGTCCTAATGGCTTGGATCTCCATGTGAAAGGCTTTGATCGTACTGCAGGATTAACCACTGTGACCACGGCTTCTCCCAAACCCCTTTTGAGGGATCCTCATCTCATTTTGAGGATGATCCAAACTTTTACTGCAAAGCCCTGTTAGTGTAGAAACCTCAAACGTTGTCATTCACTATTGTAGTTGGCTTGCAAGGAGCCCTGGTTACCTGAAAGCCTATAAACCTATTATCCCTGGCTCCTAGGCTGTATCAATGACCAGTTTGCCAAACTCCCAAGGTAATAATGTCGTTTCTCTTATTCCTTAGTTACTATTCCTGGCTTATGTCCAAAGGTTCCGTTGACCTGATTTCCTAGATTCTCCAAGTGGACTTTGTAGTAAATCTGCCCCAACATGTTAGGAATCAAAAATGGGCAATGAGTCAATTTTCATACCTGGGTTCTCTGAAGAGCTAAACTCCGCACTACCTGCCACCACCCCCAGTCGTTTGCTGTCTAACTTACTTTTAATACTTATTTAACAAGCACTGTATAGGGCCTCTTATTTGCCGGAATTCTTCTAAGCCCTTTACAAGAATCTACGAATTTAATCTCTAGCAACACTATGATACAGGTGCTATTAGTAGATACTTTCTGTATTTAAAAAAAAAACAAAACCAAAAAACCCTGAAGTTCAGAGAAGACAAATAGCTTTCTCAAGGTCACCCAGCTGACAGAGTTTTTACTCATTTTGCTCCATATTTTAATGTAAGTTTTTATTTCTAATTACTATTAATGTGGTGTATGAATAATTGTAAAATACTCTTATTGCGTAAAATTTATAACAAAGGAAATAGTCCTGCAGTTCTATCACCCTAAAATTCAGCATTTAAAAATTTTTCTTTTTCTAAAACTTACATGTATTCATGCATTTTATCATATAATTCTTTTTTTTTTTAACTAGCTTCTTGAAAAATGATTGCTATTTTTGGATATTTATGTTGCTTCCGGCCTCCTGTATTATAAACAACATGCAGAAAACAACTTTATACAGAAATTCTTTTCCTTAACTTGGATAATGGGCTTAATATAAATTCCTGATGTTGATCAAAGGGTACAATCTTTTCATGACTATTGAACGCTATTTGATATTTACAAATTCTTTTTTAAAAGATTATGTTAATTATATTGCTATTATCAATGTGGAAAAAGTTTTAGTGTAATTCAGCAGCTTTGAGCATTACCAGCTTTAAAAAATTTGCAGTGATTCATTGGGTATACACTTGTACCATGTTGTTTCTTAATTTTGTACATTGCATGATTTGTGTGTTAACACATTTTATGTGCCTTTTATAATTTTCTTATATAGTTTTCATGTACTTTGTTTCTGTGAATCTGTAGACGTCAACGTGTTTATGAAACATTTGAACCCTTGCTGTGTTATACGTCAGAAGTCATAAGCTGGCATTGTGTCAACTGCCTTTGGCCAATGCACTGTTTTTATTTTACATAGTATTTTGAAATTTTTTAAAAAATTACTGCTGATGCTTAAATTGAGTAAGTCTCATTGAATTTACAACATCCCAGCCTCTACTGAAAAGTCAGATCTCACTGCATTGGCTCCTGCATCCCCATTGACACAGTCAGCTGCTAGAGCTTCACGTACCCCTTTAGATGGGTCACGTGCTGTCCAGGTCATCATGGTGTCCACTGTTCATTGTTCCTGATCTGCTTCACTCGTCGTCATCATCTGCCTGATCTTTCTAGGCAGTCCAGGCACGGTCAGAAATCCTTTGCTACTTTAAAAGCAAATATGTTTCTCTTTACTCGTTTTCTGACAGTAACCATTTACATAGTTATTTAGTCCAGACATATAAAAGTCATTATCTGACCACCTTGGATGATGGCACACTTGAGCTTTGGTAATGGTGTCTTTTTTTAGTGCCTTGCTTCTCTTCCCTGGTTACCTGACTCTACTTCCTGTTCATTGTGAGTCATTACCACTCGAGGCCCTCCACTCTGTCTGTTCTGTGGCTTGGTGTCCCTGTTGTGGATATTCTCATTCACAAGATCCTAGGTGACGAGGAGTTTAAGTCTGAGGTTGAGCTTGAAGACGAGATGGTAGGATTGAGCAAAAGTAAGAGTCCATAACAGCACATAAGTAAGACAAAAGAAGCTGGGAGACAGGCATCAAGCTAACATGCTATCAAAGTATCACAATGTTGTAAATCAACAATGCTCCAATATAAAATAAAAATTAACTGAAACTAACATCCTATCATTGATAAATTGCTTACTTGATTAATTGGCTTATCAATAAAATAAACTGGTTAGCAGTATTTTAATTTATAAGGCCTCTGAAGTGGGACCAATTCATCATAAATCCAGTGGTTTTATTGTTGGTTTGTCCTGATACTACTTAGTATGAGAGAATAGAGAGAGGTGGTGTGGTTGGGTGTGCTCCAGGGAGCTACTGTGGGAATCAGAAAAGAATTCAGAGGTTAGGAGCTAAAAGGAATCTTTTGAGGTTCGCTTGATTCATCTCTCCTTTTTTGTAGATAAGGCAACTGAGATCCTCTCAGAAAATGTAGCTAATGTCACAAAAGAAGTTAGTGGCCCCTAACTGGAGCACAGCCAGGCATCCTGCCCCTGCTGATGCTTTTTCCCGTCGCATAACCTGCTGCCCAGTGGAAGGGTATCTAGAATGGTTTTCTGATCTAGGATGTTGAGTACCGTAACCTTGTCTTAGGAGGTCTTATTCAGCAGTGGGCTCTGTGAACAGAAAGCTCATCGCTGTGATTGCCTCATCTACGTGAGGGTCAGACAAGAAGTACAGGGGTGAATATAAGGATGGCTTGCCCAGAGGGAGGTTACTTCAGATGTAGGTAGTTAGCTCGCAGGGGGCTGCTGAAACAGATGGCAATGGAGTCACCACTGTAGTTTGTTTTAGCTTCCTAAAAGGACATGTTTACTATAAAGAATACGTATAGATGAAGGCCTATCCTGTACCCATGTGTAAACTTAGAAAACTCACGTTGCTGAGAGATTACTGATAGTTCTCATCCCTGTTCTGGGTGAAATGTTAACAGCCTTCAAGGAGAGGTTAATTTTCCATCCAGCCTGAGTGAGAAATAAGAGCATACGTTGGAAATCTACAGCTAGAATTGAAGGAACTAGTTAGTAGGCTTTTTAGACACCAGATGAATGATATTCTTACTACTTTACACGTTTATGGCACAGGGTCTATATTTCATGTAAAACCATAACCTTTATTGGGAGACGGAGGACAATATGTCTACATTTAGAAAAACATTTCTTCTATCTGCTATGTTGAACCTAATGGCTTTCAATACTTTCTCCATTGAGATCTGTGACAACTTTCTAAGCAACTACAGCATTAAAGGTGTGCAGTTTAAACCTATAATTTATATGAGGTGAAGATGCATCAGGATTAGAATTTATAGGTTCCTGAGGCTCCTAAACAGGGAAATTGTGAAAGTTCATAACAAATATGCAAAGGGAAGAACTGAATGATGGTCCTACGAGAGTTGCTACATGAATCTGCTGGTTTTTCTAGAGTCGTTCTCGACTTTGCATTTCCACTATTGAAAACTAGTTCATATGTCATATCTCGGCTAGATTTTATGTGCTGTAATGAGTTTAAGCCCCCAGAAGAGAAGTCTGCTAACCTAAAAGAATTGCCAATGGTATAATCACCTATGTTAGCTCTTTCTCACCTTTTCAAGTGACCTTGTGCTGCCAGGTAACGTGACCGTATTTTTAAAACACATGGTCTGATAGATTTCCTTTCCTGGCTTATACATTTCTTTATATGAAAAAACAGTTGTGCAGAATATTTGCTGCCAGGAATAGCCATGCAAATTCTGGTTACACAGTTATTGTATCTTTGAAGCTTAGCAAAAATGTAGTCATTTGCAGAATGTTTAATTCCAGAAATTACAGCGTCTCCTGTAGATGTCTCTAATGTATGCAAGTATGTCATTGAAACCTAAGTGCTTGAATTTCTAGAATTTGTGTTTCCTGTTGTTACAGCATTGCTGGCCCAATTCTAGACATTGTAATTTGAAAATGATTCACTGAAAAAATAAAACAGTTCATTGAAACAGTCATTTTCAGTAAAACTATTAAACATTTTCTTTTTATTGTTTCCTTTCATTGAATCCTAGGCACTGTCTTACCTTTTGCCTGAAGACCTTTTGAGAGGAGACATTGAAGACTCTCTGGAAAAGGTGCAGGTGGCCATTAACATCTTAAAGACTTTCAAAAATTGTTTTTTTAACTACAGAAAAAGATTGGCCAGCTATTTTAAGGGAAATAAGGAGGTGAAACCATGGGATTTCCAGTCTCATCTGGTGTTTCGTAGATTTGACAAATTTCTCGATCGTTTCATGAAAATAGAGGTATTCATTTATTGACTTGTAATTTATTCATATTGTAGGTTGTTTCAGAAAATCCTATAGCTTTTTATATGATTCAGGGAACAGTTTGTTCTACTTGGGTGGGAGGTAGGAAGTCTGCTTTCTTGGTGATCCTCGTGAGGAGTTTACGAGGCCCACGCTATCAAGATACAGTAAAAGCTTTAGCTTGTTTAGTTTCAAAGCTTTGTTTGGTTTTAAAGCTTTGGCTTCTTTTTTTAAAAAATTCATTTTTGATTATTTTATTACACTGAGTGTAAGTGAATCTCTATGTACCAGTGACCCTTGTCCTACAGCTTACTACGTTCCTAGAAAATGGTTGTAAATCAGGAAGCTATAAAATAACCCCTTTTTTCCTTTACATGTTTGATGGTTTTATTGGGACTCCATAGCTGAAAACCCATTTGATAACCTAGAATATCATGGTAACTTTTAGTATATAAATATATATTATACTATTCAAATATTACAACTATTCATAAAAATAGATGAAAAGAACATGAAAACATGTGCTTTGTATAAATGTTTTAAATGCCAAAAAACCAAACATGAATTACATACATATAAACACTTATACACACAACAACTTGTATGGAGCCAACTGGCTAAGGTTTTTGTTTTTGTTTCATCTTGAACTGCCTTATTTTCTTTGTAAAACTCTTTCTAGCAAGTTTGGGCTTTTTTGTTGATAGATTTGTTGAATTTCATTCAAAATTAGAGCTTTATGTTTTGAACATTCTCATCACTTAAGCAGCCTTAATGCCTCTTAAAGTTTGAATGCTAAATGCCTGACTCTGGGTAACTCGCATCACCCTTTCATAACAGTCTCTTAAGCTCCGTTTCAGTAAGAGAGCCCATCACTGCAGTGTTGGTGGCTGAAAATGAGTTTTGGATCTTACCCGGACGTCTGACTTATGATTAGAAGGATATGAAATTAGAGAATCAAATGTTTAAGTATGGTAAGCTAGGTGTTGCCTGTACTGCTTGATAATTTTCAGTCCATGTGAAAATGGGAGTATGATTTTAAAAATAGGCAGTTACTTAGTTCAGTTAAATCATTAATATTCATTTTCTGTCATGTAAGTGTCCATTGACTCACTGATTTTGAATGTTGGAAAATGTTCTTTCTTTGAAACTTTAAAATGTTCTTTTCCTACTCAAGAGGGTGGAAAAATCTTTATGATGTTTTTTCAAAGGATATATTTGTCACCATATTGGAATTTGAAAAGCTGGAAAGACTTGAATTTGGCGGTACCAAGGGAGCAATTTTAAATGGACAAATCCACGAGATGAGTGAAGAATTTATGGAACTCTGTAAGATTTTTAAACAGAGCACATATGACCCATCTGATTACAATAACACGGTAATACTGTATCTTTGTGTTTTCAATTTCATAGAATCGTATTTTAAAGCTGGGAAGGACAGTAGGTCACAGTGATAATAGGTCCCATTCAGTCCAACCTCTCCCGGATGAAAGAGGGGAAATGACTTGTCTGAGGTCTCTCATTTACTTGGTAGTAGATCAGGGACCAGAAGTTAGGTCCCTAACTTTTGCATTTTCAGTTCAGAATATTTTAAACTGTTTCTAATATAACAGGGGACCTCAGTCTGGATTTGTCTCTTGTTGATGTATAGTGAAAAGGAACTTTCCATATTAACTCATTTAGATCTGATTATCTGGTGTCCATGTAACTTGTGTGTTTTGTTTTACCCTTTTCTTGAATAATTAGGTAAATTTTTCATCTACTTGAATATTTAGTTTCACCTCATTTATTACATATATTATTAACATGTATGTTGTCTGAAAAAGAGGGAAGCTTTCAGGTTTAAGCTGCTTCTGTTTTCTGTCACTGCCAGCAGGTTAGGAGCCAGGGAGTTCCTGTGAGCATCCGTGCAGCTCTAGGATAAAAATAGCTTCATTTTAGTGGTTTGCCATGACAGTGAATCCCAGGTACCAAAAAAAAAAAAAAAAAAAAAAGATTACCTCTCGTCATCATTGTTTTTTTGTGGAATGTGAATTTATTCACTATTATGTGTATATTTGGCCAAATTAATTGACTCTCTGAAGTGTACAAGTACAGTATGTTAGCTTTGTAAGGCCATGGTTAGCAAACTTAATCCTTCTGAACTGCTGACAGTTTTTGGGAAGTGGAGTTAATGGTACGAAAGATATGGTCATTGTGTGTCCTGCTAATTTGTGGAAAAGTAAGAGAAACCTAGATCTGTGGTGATGACCTAGGGGATGCGTGAGCTCATCCCCAGAGCCTGGTAAGATGTCTGGCACCCAGCAGGCATTCAGTGAATATGGACAGGATGGGACTCTTGGGGGGGCTTGATTTAGCTCTTCTGAGCAACTAAGCAGAGGAGCGTGAAACCCAGCGTGCACAGGACCGTTGGGTCCATTCGAGTTTCAGGAGAGCCTTGATTTGCTCATGATTATAAATCCTGGCAGGTTTTCAGTGTGCCAGGGTTGGAGGACATGGCTAAGTTTAGCTGATGTCGCTTCCCTGGTAGTGCTAAAGGTCCTGAATTTATCCCTGTGTCTGCCCACCCTGCACAGTCACAAACATAGAATAGAAAATTCACTTGCTCTTCACACACACGCACACACACATACATACATACATACATACATATCTGCTTGGTATTTGTATTTAGTAGAAAATGGGCAAGGTTTACCTGTGATCTCCAGATCGGGGTTAGAGACATCGATAACCTGCCCTCAAAGTTCCCCTCCATCCTTTTATCTGATGACTGTATCCTGCTTTAAAATATGATTTAAAAGCTCCTTGACTTTGATTATTCCTCGAAATCAAAATGTGAATTAACTAAAAGTTCACTTAATTGGTGTGCTTATGTCAAAGATGACCTTTGCTTTTTTTGAATGTGTCTTGGTTATCAGTGTTGCCTCAGAATATTGCAGTGATTACATATTTTTGCTTAATAAACTGTTCATTTGGGGGCTTTTTAGTTGAGTTTCATTGTGTTCTGGTTTTTATGATGAAATCAGCCGGTAATTTTTAGGAGATATTATGTTAGCAAACTACCTGCAAATTCATATATACATACAGGTGTTTCCCCATGACAGTATCCCCATGACACACGCCCACCCCTATGCCCTTCCTCTCCCACTTCACACACGCCTCTGCATTCCCCGATCCCCATTGAATAGTGCTAATGTAACTGTCCAGTGTATCATAGTCAGCCTTCCTGCCCTCTGGTTTAGAAATGGTTTATACATGTTCTGGTAAATTTTAAGAAGATGTTGGGGGTAGGAGTTTATTAATCAATTAATTAATTTTTGCTGTGTTGTCTCTTTGTTGCTGCACACGGGCTTTCTCTAGTTGTGGCAAGTGGGGGCCACTCTTCATCGCGGTGTGCGGCCCTCTCACTATCGCGGCCTCTCTTGCTCCGCAGCATGTGGGATCCTCCCAGACTAGGGCTCGAACCCGTATCCCCTGCATTAACAGGCAGATTCTCAACCACTGCGCCACCAGGGAAGCCCGGAAATGCTGTTATTTGTGTCTCTCTTTTCATTCATCTCAAGCCTATCGATCAGGCTTTGAGCCTTTATTGGTGTGACAGAAGTTCTGCCACTATGGTCTATTTACAGAAGATGGTGATTTCTCAGGTGTCCATAAAAATGTTCTTGGGTTTCTGAATTATTAATACTGAATATAAAGGTCACTTTAGGTATTTGCTTTGACTTCTTCCTGTGGGACTCTTTGAGACCCAGACAATTAGGGGGAGAGACTTGCTTTCTAATTTATTTAATTGAAACATGTAACATTGTGCATATTTAAGATGTACAGCATGTTAATTTGATACATTTATATATTTTAATAGCCAACATAGTGATTATTAGCACCTCTGTCGTGTTGCATAATTATCCTTTAATTTTTAGTGGTGGAAATCATTAAGTTGTAGTCTCTTAGCAAGTTTGATGTTAGTGAATATAGACAACAATTTGTATCATATTGAACTTGATAAGAGACTTGCTTTCTTAATTGTGTTTAACTGATGGGCAGGTGACTTGAGGCTCAGCAACTTGGTTTTTACCGACATTCTGAGGTGTTGCTTGATTAAATAAAATTCCCTAGATAACTAAGCAAGGATGGTGGATATTCTTGAGAGTAACCTCTTGGCTCCACTAGTGTCTGTTGATGAGCCCATTAATAATTACTGAACAAGTGTTGGGTGCCAGCCATCACGCCAAACCTTTATACACATTCCTGCTTAATTCTAGCTATAACCCTGAGAGTGACAGCCCATGCAGATGAGGATATGTAAATTACCTGAGACACACAGTTCCAGGAAGTGGAACAGAGATTCCAACCCAGAACTCTCAACCTAGCACTTTTTTTTTTTTTTCTGTGCCATGTCAGTTCTTTAGTGTTTATCTCCCTCATTTCATCTTCCTAGAAATGAAGGGAATAAGTTCATCTGGGGCAACTGGAGGAACCCACCTGAGGACCTGTGCCCTGAGGTGGCGTGATCCAAGATGCTGTGGCTATTTTCCTTTTGCCTGCTAGTTTTTCGTAGGAAGGTTGATCCAGGTACCTAGCCTGCCATTACTCCAGGATCTAAAATTCACTATAAAAGTAGTTATTAATCTATACTAGTTCATATTCTAGTTCCTACAATTAGTTTTCTGTTCTGTTCTAGTCTCCTGAACTATTTATTAATTCTTTTGCTATTACAGTATGTAGCATTTAAAAATTTTAACTGCATAAATTTCTTATTAGTCATCTACAGGATTTTCAGGTCTTGCCTGCTTACTTTTCAAGGTAAAATTTATTATTTAAAAACATTACTTACTTGTTCTTTTGGAAAGGTAACATATGCAAAAATGCAAAAATTTAGTCCCCTTCTTCTCACTCCCTGCTTTTCCCCCAGTCTTTCATTTTCCTTCCCCAAGGACATCTACCATTATGAGTTTCTTATATAATGTTCCAGTGATACATGGTGCATGTACTAGTGTATACATGGGTGTATGTATTTTGAATTCTGTTTTTGCACACATAGCATTCTCTACAGATCATGTATACCTTTTGTCACTTAATATATTTTAGCAGTCATTCTGTATCACTGCAATAGCATTCCCTATTTTGAAAAAAACAATTGTATGTTATTCCGTGAATTTATGTGTTATTTATTTTTAAGTTATTTAAAGTAGTAGATATCACTGTTTAAAATTTTACTTAGGAGCTTCTTCTGGGAAGGTGGAGTAGATGTACTTTTCCATCTTCCTCTAAGTACAACTACAGTACCGGTCACTATGTGTAAAAGACACATAAGAAGACTCTGAAAGGTGAAAAGAAGAAGGCAGATGGACCCAAAAGACAACATAGTGATGAGTTACCTGAATTTCCTTCTTGCCTGAAATAATGCAGACCTAGAGGTGAAGACACTGGCAACCTGGAAACACCAGTGGACACAGACTTTAAAAACTTCAATTAAAGCCTGATTCCTCTCAAGAAAGAGACAGCCTGGCAAGACAGAAAACTTGTAGACTTCAGTCT
Source organism: Kogia breviceps (assembly GCF_026419965.1). NCBI lineage: Eukaryota > Metazoa > Chordata > Mammalia > Artiodactyla > Physeteridae > Kogia > Kogia breviceps. The sequence continues at coordinate 74,187,908 of NC_081318.1, forward strand.
CTCTAGTCCAGAAAAATATCACAGAAGAAACTGTTCCCTGCCCCCATCCATGCCAGCAAAGACTATATGGGGAGACTAGACTTACAGCCAATCTGTAAAATGCTACCTCACCCAGTCCACACCTCCACTGAGGTGGTATCGGTGATGGCCAAGGAGGGAGTCATGATTTTCATCCTAGCTAGCCAGTTATGAGCTCACTCTCTGTGATGTCAGTGGAGAACACATGAGAATCCTGAATTTCTTTCCTCACCCAGCAGTGTCCTTTACCCCACTAGGGTAGTGTCACAGGAAGCCTCTAGAAAGTCAGTGCTTTCACCATGACCACATGGTAACCAGGTCACCAGTACTGTGGCATCTATGGAGACCACATGGGAAACTGGAATACCCAGCCATAACAGGAGCTCCCCACCCTTAGGTATTAATGGTTGCTGAGTGGAGAAACTGGACTTCTGTCTCCACTTGACAGTAAAGGGGCCAGAGTAGTATTGTAGAATGCTAGCAAAAACTGAAGGTTTAAATAAAATCCAGTCTCATAATATGAAACAGTATGAAAACATCCAGGTTCAGTAAAAATTTACTAATTATACCAAGAACCAGGAAGATCTCAACTGAACAAAGAGACAACTAATAGATGTCACCATTGAGATAAGACATGTTAAAATTATCTGACAGGCTTTATAGAGCCATGCCAAAAATGCTTCAACAAGCAATTATCAACATAATGAAACAAATAAAAAATAACCTCAGTAAAGAAATAGAAATTCTCAGCAAAGAAATAGAAGATAAAAAAAACAAATAGGAATTTTAGAGCTGAACCAGAAATACACTGCATAGTGATTGAGTTAAGTGTCAGGATGGAGTGACAGAGGAAAGAATCAGTGAAATGGAAGATGAAACAATAGAAAGCACTCAGTCTGAACAACAGAGAAGGCAGGCTGAAAGAAAATGAACAGAGCCTTAGGGACTTTGTAAGACTGTAACAGATCTAGCACTAGTGTCCTCAAAGTTCCAGAAAGAGAGGAGAAAGACCATGAAGCTGAAAGTCTCAGAGAAGTAGCTGGAAACCTCCTAAATTTGGCAAGAGACATAAACCTACAGATTCAAGAGGAAATCAGTAGCAGAAAGATAAACCCAGGCATAAACCCAGAGAAATCCATGCCAAGACACATCATAATTAAACTTCTGAAAACTGAAGATAAAAAAATCTCAGAAGTAGTGAGAGAGAAAGGACAACTTACCTAAGCAGAAAAAATGGTTTGAATGACAGTGGTTTTCTTATCAGAAATCATGAGGGCCAAAAGGAAATGGCAAAATATTTTTAAGTGCTGAAAGAAAAGAATTGTTAACTCAGAATTCTCTACCCAGTGAAAAATACCCTTTACAAATAAAGGGGAAATCAAGAAATTCTTAGACAAAAAAGAAAACAACTAATAATTTGTCACCAGTAGACTGATCCTTAAAGAGTAGCTAAAGGAAGTTCTTAATACAGAAAGGAGGTGATAAAGAAGGGAACCTTGGAACAGCAGGAAGAATGTGGTATGCAGAAATAAGTGTAAATACAATAGAATTTCCTTCTCCTCTTGAGTTTTCTAATCATGTTTCATGGTGGAAGCAAAAATTATAACATTCTCTGTGTTTCTAAATGTATGTACAGAAAGTATTTAAGACCATTATAAGTGAAAGAGATCAAATAAGTGAAGGGATCAAAATAGAAGGGTATTTTCTGTATAAAAAACTGTGGTAAAATGTATTTTACATTAAATTTAGCATTTAAACCATTTGTGAGTACAATTCAGTGGCGTTAAGTATATTCACAATGTTGTGCAACCATCACTGCTGTCCACTTCCAGAACATTTCATCATCCCAAACAAAAACTTTACACCCATTAAATGATAACTCTTCATCGCCCCCTCCCCTTGGTACCTGGTAATATCTGTTCTACTTTCTCTCTCTATGAATTTATTTATTTTGGATACCTCATATGAGTGGACTCAAAATAATTATTTTGTGTGTGGGTTATTTCACTTAGCATAAGCCTTTAAGGTTCATCCATATTGTAGCATTTGTCACCATTTCCTTTAATTCCTTTTTAAGGCTAAATCATCCTTTTTAATTTCATTCCTTTTTAAGGCTAAATCTATTATATATATACTGTATTTTGTTTATTCATTTATTGATGGATGCTTGGTTGTGTCTACCTTTTGGGGTCTTGTGAATAATGATGCTGTGAACGTTGTTGAGCGAGTATCTATGTTGTCCCTGCTTTCAATTCTTACGGACACATACCTAGGATTAAAATTGCTGGATAATATGATAATTCTTTTTTGAACTGTTTGAGGAATTTCCAAACTGTTTTCCATAGTGGTTGAACTATTTTGTCTTCCCACCAGTAATGCAGGATTCCAGTGTTACGACATCTGCATCAACAGTTATTATTTTTCATTATTTTGGATAATAGCCATATTAGTATTATTGGCCATGAAGTAATACTTCATTGTGGTTTGATTTGCATTCCATAATGATTAGTGACGTTGGTCATCTTTTCATGTGTTTATTGGGCATCTTTATGCCTTTGGAGAAATGTCTATTCAAGTCTTTTGCTCATTTTTGAATTGGATTCCTTTGTTGTTGGGTTGTAGGAGTTCTTATGTTCTGGACATTAACCCCTGATCAGATGTATGATTTGAAAATACTTTCTTCCATTCCATGAGTTGTTTTTCAGACCCATGGTAGTGTCCTTTGATGCACAAAAGTTTTTAATTTTGATGAAGTCAAATTTATCTTTTCTTTTGTTGCCTATGCTTTCAGTGTCATATCCAAGAAATGATTGCCATATCCAGTGTCATGAAGATTTTCTCCAGTATTTTCTCCTAAGAGTTTTATACTTTTAGCTCTTACATTTAGGTATTTGATAAATATTTAGTTAATTTTTGTATATCTTGTAAGGATCCAACTTTGTTGCTCATGACTAACGTATAGAAGTGCAACTGATTTTTGCATGTTGATTTTGCATCCTGCAACTTTGCTGAATTACTGCTAATAGTGGTTTTGTTTTGTTTTTTGTTTTGTTTTTGGTGCAGAATCTTTAGAGTTTTCTAAGTATAAAATCACGTCATGTATTAACAGGATAATTTTACTTATTCTGTTTCAGTTTAGATGCCTTTTATTTCTTTTTCTCACCTAATTGCTCTAGCTAGTGTTTGCCTAGCTAGTGTTGAATAGAAGTGGTAGAAGTGGAACATCCTTGCCTTTTTCCTGATCATAGGGGGGAAATCTTTTAGTCTTTCATCACGGAGTATGATGTTAGCTGTGGGTTCTTCATAGATGGTCTTTATCATGTTAAGGAAGTTTCCTTCCATTTCTAGTTAATTGAGTGTTTTTATCATTAAAGGGTGTTGAATTTTTTTTTTTTTTTTAACATCAGTTGAGATGATCATGTGGTCTTTTTCCTTTGTTGTATTAATGTGGTCTACTGACATTGATTTTTATTTGCCATCCTTGCATTCTGGGAGTAAATCCACTTGGTCATGGTGTGTGATCCTTTTAGTATGCTGCTGGATTCTGTTTGCTACTTTTTGTTGCAAGTGTTTGTATCATTTATAAGGAATACCAGTCTGTAGTTTTCTTGTAATGTCTTTATTTGACTTTGGTGTCAGGGCAATATTTACCTCATAGGATGAGTTAGGAAGGTGTTATATCTTTAATTTTTTATGGAAGGGTTTGAGAATGATTGGTATTAATTTTTCTTTAAATGTTTGGTGGTATTCATCAGTAAGCTGTCTGGTCCTAGGCTTTTTTGTTGTTGAAGTGTTTTTGATTACTGATTAAATCTCTTTACTAGTTATAGGCTTATTCAGTTTTTCTTTCCTTCACGATTCAGTCTTGGTAGGTTGTGTGTTTCTGTTTGTTCATTTCATCTGTTATAGAGTTTGGTGTACACTTGTTCATAGCATATTTTTATAATTCTTTTTATTTCTGAATTACCCAGCATTCATTTTAGTAATTTGAGTTTCTCTCTTTTTTCATTAGTCAATCTAGCTAAATGTCAATTTCATTTTTTTTTCAAAGAGCAAACTTTTGGTTTTGTTGATTTTCTCTATTTTTCTGTTGTTGCTTTCTTTATCTCTATTCCAATCTTGATTTTTTTTTTCTTCCTTCTGCTAGCTTTGGGATTAGTTTGCTCTTTTTCAACTCCTATGAGGTATAAAATTAGGTTATTCATTTGAGATCCTTCTTTTTTAATGTATGTGTTTACAGTGATAAATTTTCTCTCAACACTGCTTCTGATGCATTCCCTAAGTTTGAGTATGTTGGGTTTTTTCCCCATTTATCTCAATGTATTCTTAATTTCCTAGATGATTTCTTCCTTGACTCATTGGTTGTGGGAGGTAAGATTTTATGCTTTACTTGAACTGATGATAGATGGCAACATTAGACAGTGATAACTGATGTATATATAATGTAATAAAGTAATATCTAGAGCAATATAGAGAGACAAACTTAAAACACTATAGGTACATCAAATATAATGCTAAAAAATTTCAAATAGAGTTGCAGAAAAACAAGAAAAAACAGAACAAATGGACAGCAAATAAAATGGCAGACTTAAACCCTAACATGGTAATAATTACATTAAATGTAAATGGTATAAGTGCTCCAATACAAAGACAGAGATTTAGCAGAGTGGATTAAAAAACGTGACCAAATTGTATGTTTTCTTTCAGAAACTCACTTCAAATATAGTCATATATGCAGATTAAAAGTAAACAGAAAAAGACCTATCATGCAAACATCAAAGGATAGCAGTAAGGAAAGCAGTAATAGCTATATAAATATCAGGTAAAGTATACTTCATAGCAGGGAAAAAATAAAAACCAATACCAGGAAGGGACATTATGTAATGATAAAAGGGTAAATCTACCAAGAAGACATAGCAATTCTAGATGTGTATGCATCAAACAACAGAGCAGCAAAATATGTGATTCAAAAACTGGTAGAACTGAGAAGGAAAATAGAGAAATCCACAATTCTAGTTGGAGACTTCAGTGCTTCCTTCTCAGCAATTGAAAGAACAACTAGATGAAATATCAGCAAGGATATAAAAGAACTCAATACCATCAACCAAGAGGATCTAATTGACATTTATAAAACACTCCATGCCACAACAGCAGAATTCACATTATTTTCAAGTGCTTGTGAAACATGTACCATGATATGCCATATCCTGGGCCATAAGACAAACTTCAACAAATTTAAAAGATATGACATCCTACATAGTATGTTCCTTGATGACAGTGGAATCAAACTAGAAATCAATAATGGAAACCTAACAGGAAAATCTCTAAACACTTAAAGATCACATTTCTAAATATTCCATGAATCAGAGAAGTAGTCTCAAGAGAAATAAAATATAGAGAACTGAATGAAAATGAAAATACAGTATATCAAAATTTGTGGGAACAGCTAAAGCAGTTCTGAGGGATATTTATAGCACTAAACGCATACATTAAAAAAGAAGAAAATCTCAAATCAGTAATCTGTTTCCACCCTAAGAACCTAGAAAAAAAGGAGAGCAAATAGATACAAAGCAATCAGAAAAAAGGAAATAATCAGAAGAAGGAAAGCAAAAATCAATGAAATTGAAAACAAATAATAGAGAAAAGTCAGTGAAAGTAAGAGTTAGTTCTTTGAAAAGACAGAGCTGTAGGAAGACTACAAAGAAAAAGAGACAAATTACCAATATCAGGAGTAAAAAATAGCTACAATTACATCCTCAAAAGACATCAAAAAATAATGGGGAATACCAAAAAACAAAAGAATAACATCTACACACAGAAGTTTGGTAACTTAGATGAAATGAACCAATTCCTAAAAAAATTAGAACTACCACAACTCAATATGCAATAAATATTTTAAATTGAGATATAATTGACATGTAACATTGTATTAGTTTTAGTGTGCAACAGGTCCCTGGTCCACGGCTTCTTAGGAGCCGAGGCACACAGCAGGAGGTGAGTGTCAGACGATCGAGCAGTGCTTCATCTCCCACTCCCCATCTCTCACTTTAGCACCTGAACCATCCCCCACCCCATCTTGGTCTGTGGAAAGATGGTCTTCCATGAAATTGGTGCCTGGTGCCAAAAAGGTTAAGGGCCACTGGTGTACAGCATAATAATATGATGTATATGTTGTGAAATGTCTGTCACAGTAAGTTTACTTAACATCTGTTGTCACACATAAATGTTTTCTTGTGAGGGTGAGATAACTTGAATAACACTGTAACTATTAAAGAAATGGGATTTGTGATTAAAAATTCCCTTGAAGAAAATGTTCATGCTGAGGTTGTCCTAGAATTTTACCAAATATTTAAGAATTACAGGCACACCTCAATTTTTTTTTTTTTAATACAAATCAAAGGTCCATGGCAACCCTCTGTTGAGCATCATTTTTCCAATAGCATTTGCTCACATCGTGTCTCTCACATTTTGGTAGTTCTCACAATATTTCAAACTTTTTTGTTATTACTGTATTTGTTATGGTCATCTGTGATAGATCTCCCTAGATCTGTGATCTTTGGTGTTATTACTGTCTTTCACTGAAGGCTCAGAAGATTGTTAATATTTTTTAGTAATTAAGTATTTTTCAATTAAGGTATATACATTTTTTAGACATAATGCTGTTGCACACTTAATAGGCTACAGTATAGTGTAAACATAACTCTTATACACACCGGGAAATCAAAAAATTCATGTATCTTGCTTTATTGCGGTAACCACTTCATTTCAGTGGTCTGGAACCAAACCTTCAATGTCACCAAGTTATACCTGTGACACCAGTTTTACACAACCTCTTCCAGAAGTATAAGAGAAGGTAACACTTCCCAATTTGTTTTATAAAGCTAGTAGGTTTTACTCTGCTGCCAAAACCAGCTAAGACAGTGCAAAGAAGTGAAAAGTGCAAGCTTTTATCCCTCATAAACATAGGTACAAAATCCTTAAATTATTACCAAATAGAATTCCACAGTATGCGAAAAGAATTCTACATCATGTCCATAGGGGGTTTGTTCTAGGGATGCAAGGCTGGTTCAATATTTGAAAATCAGTGTAATCCCAATATTAACAGGTGAAGGAAAAAAATCATAATTGTGTTAATTGATGCATTAAAATTTTTTAAAAATTTTTATTGGAATATAGTTGATTTACAATGTTGTGTTTCAGTTGTACAGCAAAATGAATCAGTTATACATATTTATATCCATTCTTTTTCAGATTCTTTTCCCATATAGGTTATTACGGAATATTGAGTAGAGTTCCCTATGCTATACAGTGGGTTCCTATTAGTTATCTGTTTTACACATAGTAGCATGTATATGTCAATCCCAATCTCCTAATTTATCACTTCCCTCTGCGTTTCACCTTTGGTAACCACAAGTTTGATTTCAAAATCTGTGAGTCTGTTTCTGATCTGTAAATAAGTTCATTTGTATCTTTTTTTTTTTTTTTTTTTTTTCTGGCCACACTGCCCAGTATGCAAGATCTTAGATCCCTGACCAGGGATCAAACCTGTGCCCCCTGTAGTGGAAGCACAGAGTCCTAACCACTGGACTGCCAGGGAATTCCCCATCTGTATCATTTTTTTTATTAGATTCCATATATAAATGATACCATATGATATTTGTCTTTCTCTGTCTGACTTAGTGTGATGATATCCATGTCCACCCATGTTGCTGCAAATGGCGTTATTTCATTCTTTTTTATGGCTGAGTAATATTCCATTGTATATATGTACCACATCTTCTTTATCCATTCCTCTGTCAATGGACATTTAGGTTGCTTCCATGTCTTGGCCATTGTAAATAGTGCTGCAATGAACATTTGGGTGCATGTGTCTTTCTGAATTGTGGTTTTCTCTGGATATATTCCCAGGAGTTGGGATTGCTGGATCATATGGTAGTTCAATTTTTAGTTTTGTAAGGAACCTCCCTACTGTTCTCCATAATGGTTGTACCAATTTACATTCCCACCAACAGTGTAGGAGTGTTTTCCCTTTTCTCCACATGGTCTCCAACATTTTTTGTTTGTAGATTTTTTTGATGATGGCCATTCTGACCTGTGTGAGGTGACACCTCATTGCAGTTTTGATTTGCATTTCTCTAATAATTAGTGACATTGAGCATCTTTTCGTGTGCCTTTTTGGCCATCTTCACGTTTTCTTTGGAGAAATGTGTGTTTAGCTCTTCTGCCCATTTTTTAATTGGGTTGTTTGGGTTTTTTTGATATTGAGGTGTATGAGCTGTTTGTATATTTTGGAGATTAATCCCTTGTCAGTAGTTTGCAAATGTTTTCTCCTGTTCTGTGGGTTGTCTTTTCGTTTCGTTTATGGTTTCGTTTGCTGTGCAAAAGCTTTTTAGTTAGGTCCCATTGGTTTATTTATTTTTTTAAATTTTCATTACTCTAGGAGGTAGATCCAGAAAGATACTGCTGTGATTTATGTCACAGAGTGTTCTGCCTGTGTTTTACTCTAAGAGTTTTATGTTTCCAGCCTTAATTTAGATCTTTAATCCATTTTGAGTTTATTTTTATATATGGTGTTAGAGAGTATTCTAATTTCATTCTTTTACATGTGGCTGTCCAGTTTTTCTAGCACCACTTATTGAAGAGACTGTCTTTTCTCCATTGTATATTCTTGCCTCCTTTGTGATAGTTTAGTAATTTAAAAACTTCGATGCATTAAATTTTCGACTAAATTCAACATCCATTCATGATAAAAACTCTTAGAAATAGGAATAGAGGGGACCTTCCTCAAGTTGATAGAGCGTATCTACCAAAAGCCTAAAGGATATTTTACATAATGGTATTTTACATAATGGAAAGGACCTTCCTAAATCCCAAACACATAGCATATATTCGGCTACCTGCTCAACATCTCCACTTAGATACTTAATAGATGTCACCAACATGCAAAACTGAACCCCTGCTTTACCTCTCCCCATACTTTTCTTCCTTGTCTTCTCCAACTCATTAAATAGTCCATATAATGTACTACTTAGTACAAGACCTTGGAGTCATCCATGATCTTGCCCTTTTCTTGTGATAAACATCAGGTTCTATCAGGTAAACCCTGAAAATATACGCAGCTCTCATGTTTGACCTGGGTTATTGCATTTACTCCTAAACCTCTTCTTCACCCCCTGTCTTGGCTCCATCAGGGTCTGTTCTCCACACAGCAACTTGATTGCCTTTTAGGAGCTAAATCAGACGATGACATTTCTCTAGCTAAAACTTCAAAATTTCCCACATCACTAATAAGGGCAATTTTGGAGTTTTTACAATATAGAAAAAATGGTTTTTAGTAATACCAGCATATTGTTTATTCTTCAGTAAGTATTGAGAAACAGCTCTGTGCTGGGAACCTCATTAAATATTGGCACTGTCACTGTGAAAAGAAACCTGGCTACTATACTCATAGTTTAAAATCCAGAGGGAGAATCCAGGTTGGCAATTATACAGTGTGCTTAGTGCTAGGGTGTGAAAAGTACAGAGTACTATGGGATCATTTGTGAAGGGCTCCTTTCCAGAGGAGGTGAAAGGGAAACTGAGACAATACTTGAAAGATAAATGGAACTGAAAAAAAAAAAAATGAAGCAGGTGAGGAGTAGGTGAAAAGAAAGTGATGAGCAGAAAATTGTATTACACACACAGAGAATGAGTATGATAAGGCAGGTGTGGCTAGATCCTAGTGTATTAGAGGGGGAGAGGTACTGGAATAGTTGGGAGCAGTAAGTAGGGTCCAGATCACAAAGGGCTTGTAGATGAGGTTAAGACTTGACTTTACCCTAAGAAATTAGGATTCTGAAATGAGATAACGGTGGATTTTGAGTATGAGAGTGACATAAGATTTCTATTATAGAGAGCTTATTTAGATTGCAGTTAGGAGAGTGATGGGAGAGATGAGATTAAAGGCAAAGAGAGTAGTTAGAAAATGGTTAACAGATATCCAGCTAAATGGTAATGGTGATCTGGAGGGTGATGCCTGGACTAATGAAAAATAGGTAGTTAGGAGAAAAGATTGACAGCAGTTGACCGAGAGAGGAAGAAGTGAAAGAGATTGCCAAAGTTTCTATTAGGGTTTACAGAATGAGGAGTGGCTTTATAGAGGATGATGAGTTCTGATTTGTGTCAAAAAATTTTGAATTATCTGTGGGACTTCCGAGGGGAGAAGTTGTGTCAGCAGTTCTGAATTCAGGTTGAGTGACAAAAAAGAGATTAGGAGAGATATCAATTATGGAAATGAACATTTGTTCTCTCCCTGAGGTATTATTTGCTGATTGTTCAAATAATCTTTGAGGATCTTAAGTGGTGTGTTCTTTGTTGCCATACTGAGAAGAAGAGAAAGTTAGGCTTGTTTACAACTTGTTGGGCGTTTGTGTTTACTTTTAAAAGTCAGTGAGCCTTGAATGAAGAGACTGTTTGACCCTACTTCATAAGTGGAGACTTCCTCTTAATGCTAAATATGACATTGTTGTATATGACACACAGTGCTCTAGAACTTTGCTGTTACACTGTTTTATAGTGTGTGTTCAATTCAGCATAAGGTGGATTCCTTCATACAAACATGCAGAATCATGCTTGGAGTGTGGACTTTGGAGCCAGGTTACCTGGTTACCTGGCTTTAAATTCTGGCCCTGCCATTAACTAGGGGTAAGATTGTAGACATTAAACTTCTTTGAGTTTACTTTGTTGCCTACAAAATGGAAAAATATTACCTACATCATGCAGTTAGAATTGAGTTAATAATGTAAAGCATTTAGAATAGAATTGAATAAATGTTAGCTGTCATTATTATTATTAATAAGAGGAGGCTCAGTTTATGGTGGTAACAAAGGACTTCTTTAGGTTAAATGAGTGGGGGTTACTCCTGGGGCGGTTTGACTGGGAAGCCCAAAGTGTTTCTGAATTTCTGGGACTTCACTGAAGACTGAATTGTAATGCTGTGCAGATGATGGTTATTCTTTCACTGTTTCATTCTTTGTAATTATGGGAGTGGGTGTTTATGTATTAGGAGAAAACTGGGGGTTGTTAACTGCATATTAATAAGAAACTGGGAAAATAGGAAGAGTATTATGTTTTGTCTGTATCACTAATGATGCTTTCTTACAGACAGACCTGTGTATTTTAGTTCTCACTTGAAGAAATAGTGTTTCTGCTCCATGAAAAACAAAATAAAAAACTTCCTGTTTAAACTTATAGTTGGACTAAAGTTATAATAAGATGGGTTCTTTTTTTTTTTCCTTTTTCTTTTCTGAAAAGGTTTGCTTTTTCGTTTATAATCAAAATAGTATGGAGAAGGATAGAGTGATAGGCCAACGTACTAATGTTGGGGTCTGAGCCAGTGAAAAGGATTATGGAAATGTGAGCTGACAGTGCTAAATGTTCAGTGCTCCTATAAGGCTGCCACTTGAATAATTAGTCAGATACAGCTCTTTCTTTGTCTTTCCTGGAATCCTGCTATGAAAAATCATTCACAGAGAGAGAGGTGTCACACTTTTGTGGTTGATATTTTCACTGTTGGATTCTTTCCTGTAAACTAATATTTTATTTTGAATTTTATAGGAATTTGAAAGTGATTATGTTGTGTTTAAGTCCAAAACTTTGGATTTTGACAGAAGGCTGGGGACAATTCTTTGTGAAGCTTTCTTTAACTGCAGTGGTCTGGAAGCTGCATTTAAGGTTAGTTCTGAAGAAGTTATGAGGAAAAAATGTTTTACTAGTGAATAAGACTACTGGATGAAAAGAGAGAATACTCATCCAGGTAAACTATTAATTAGTCACATTCTCTTCATATGAAGCTCACTGAATTATAAACTTTGAATAATGCACTAATGAATAATGAAGTTTACTTTGGACAAAGTCAGTTTTAGGACACTTGACTATTGATCTTTGCTTGAATTCATTATTTCAGCTTTCATTACCTTTAGAGCAAGTTTGGTATGGCCTGTGAACTATCAATTCAAAATTAAGCTACAGTGAAAAGTGAAAACTCTCTGTTAACTCAAGAATTTCTTTTCTTTGCCATTGTTTACATAGGTTGGGTTCATGTGCCCACTTTATTAATCTGATTGAAATAAATAGCAATTTATACACTGTTTTTCATCAGGCATAAGGCACCGTTGATTATCAGACACACCATTGTTTATCAACAAAAGAATATGCTGCCAAAAAATTATGATGCTGTTGATTATATAACGTAGTCTAGTTTCAAAGGTGTTAAAACATGAAAGAATGTTTGTCATAGAATTGATGAAATACAGTATAGATGTATGAATAGTTGCAGAAAAGAAAAGCATCCTGAGAGTCCTCCCAAGTGGAAAGCTTGTAATGTGGGTAATCGGGGCACCTTGTGAAACTTGCTTGTCAAAGAAGAGAATTGCAAGTCAAGCGTAAACTTAGATGATATCCCCAAAGAGGAATGAGACCTCAAGTGTCAGCAGGAACACAGCTAGAGAATCATGGACACAATTCATTGGAGATGGCAGTGCAAAACAATATAACAGGCACAGACTTTGTCAGATATACTTGTTTGATTTTGATCTTAAAATTCAAATAAATGGGTCAGATGGCGGTTAAGTGGCTAGTGTCTTCTACCCCCATCAAGCGTTTTAACAGAGAAGTCACAAGGCTCAAATAGTTCTCTCTTAAGAGCCCTTGGATGAAAGTGAGATGCTGCCAGCTGAAATATATAGCCTGTTGTTATAAAATAACACCACCTGTCATCCCATCTCTCAGAAATTACTGTTGTATTTATTACTGCCATTCCTTTTCTTTGACTAGATATGTATACATATTTCTCTTTGCAAAAAATGACATATTCTGATCCTTGTAATCTTTTTGTAACCCTTTCAGGAAGCAATGAATCATAAAAATTTTTCTTTTATAACAGAATTCAACAATATTATTTTTAGCGGCTACATAGTAGTCTATCGTTTTCTCTGTAACTGGACCTCCTTTCATGCTTTTAGAAATAACTGCAAGAAAGAATGTAGAATGAAATCTCATTTACAGAGGTTACAGAGGCTCCTACCTTTTCTAATTCAAACCTCTCTCCTTCCCCTTTTCACAACCATTCATATGGATTCTATTTTCGTACATGATCAGTTATTTTTTCTAAACAATTTTATCTCTCTTTTGTCATGTATTTTGTTTCTTTAACTTTCCACATATTCGTACCTTGTCTGCTGCAAAATATAACATGAGATGGTGTCCTTATAAGCTCTCCAGGGGTGGGACATCATCTTAGAGTTTTTGTTATATCTAGATCACCTTCTGCAATACCTTGTATAAAGCAGGCACTTAATAACTGTGACATTAGGAGGGCTGACTGGTTGTCAGAGTCCTGAAATGACACACAGATGGAGATAACTGCAGCAAGAGTCGTGGCAGAAGAAAAAGATTACAGGGTTGTATATTTAGGGCAGAAAATGATTTCTACCATAGGTACTCGATGATGAACTCTGACCAGTTACTGTTGTGTCCCAGGGAATAAATACTTGCAGACTGTTCTCTGAAGACCACGATTCAGTACCTGCCCTTGGCAAAGACATGAGCAGGAAGGGCCCTGGAACCAAACAGTATAAAGCTGTGGCTCAGACCTTACAGGGTTGGCACTCAATAAAAATTAAAACAAAATGCTGATGGATGGCTTTCTAAAATTAACAGTTGCTCTACATGAAGGGAGACTGAAGTATGTAAGACAAGTGTCTAGAAAAGTCTTTAGATGAAATAATAGAAAACCAGAAAATTGTGAAGTATATATGGTTCAAGTAGCAACAAATTTAAAAAATCTTTGAAAAAGACAAACCTAGGAAAAATATAAATATTACATAATGAAACTGAGAAGTAGAAGAAAATCAAGGTAAACCTTACAGATCTCCAGTGGGATATTTAGGAAGGAAGCATGTATTGGGAATCAATCTTGAATCTTTTGAGGTTGATATGAAGGACAATGTCTGTACTGTCCATTAAAAAACTCTTAATTCCAATGTGACAAGGAAACCGGAAGTTCAAATGACGTTTATTCTCATCCTGGAGGGTAATTTTTATATATCTGGGATGTTGAAAAATTAAGGTAATGTATACTGCATAAAAGGTTAATACTATGTTTACTACTACTTTCTGGCTTTACAACCTCCCCAAAGAATATTTTCTCTCTGTCTTTCCTATTTTACACTTGGACTTAGTCCCACTAAGCGTATCAGGTGGTCAAAATGAGATATGGCTGGAAAGCTTCTGGTATGGTTCCAGTTGCGGTTGATATGATAAGGGCTTGAAAGAGAATGTTGTGAAATAAATGTGTTTCCCTACTATAGTTGGAGTACACTTCTTTGTGAAATCTATGAGGCAATGTTTACTTCAGAATGTTAACATCAAGTCCAAAGTTAACAAAACAGTGGTTGTAAGAAGAAAGTTAATACTTTGCATTTTGCTAGGTAACAGCTAACTAAGTAGATTTTATATATTTAGTAGTTTCTACAGTAATTTTTTTGGAAGTATAGTTGATTTGTTTCAGGTGGTCAGCAAAGTGATTCAGTTATATATATGTGTATATATATATACACACACACACATATATACACACACATATATACATATATTCCTTTTCAGAGTCTTTTCTCTTATAGATTATTACAAGATATTGAGTAGAGTTCCCTGTGCTATACAGTAGGTCATTGTTGGTTATCTATTTTATATATACTAATGTGTATATGTTAATCCCAAGCTCCTAATTTATCCCTCCTCTCCCCCTTTCCCCTTTGGTAACCATAAGTTTGTTTTCTATTTGTTTTCTATGTCTGTGGGTCTCTTTTTGTTTTGTAAATAAGTTTATTGGTATCATTTTTTAGAGTCCACATGAAAGTGATAGATATCATATGATTCTTGTCTGGCTTACTTAGTATGATGATCACTAGGTCCATCCATGTTGCTGCAAATGGCATAATTTCATTTTTTATGGCTGAGTAATATTCCATCATATATATATATATATATATATATATATATATATATATATATATACACACCATATCTTCTATATCCATTCATCTGTCGATGGACATTTAGGTTGCTTCCATGTCTTGGCTATTGTAAATAGTGCTACTATGAACATTGGGGTGCATGTGTCTTTTTGAGTTAAAGTTTTCTCTGGATATATATGCCAGGAATGGGGTTGTTGGATCACATGGTAACTCTATTTTTAGTTTTTTAAGGAACCTCCATACTGCTTTCCATAGTGGCTGCACCAATTTACGTTCCCACCAGCAGTTCTACAGTAGATACAATTGATATTACCAGAAGAAAAGCCAGTGTGTGTTTGTCTAAACTGGCCTCTTAAGATATGGTTAGATTTACATTTCAGTTTGTATAATTTTTTCCTTGTGTTGATTTTTTTAGTAAGTCTAGTTTTTGGAAATGTTTACAAATTGTTTACAATGATGCTGTTTTTAAATAAAAACGAATTTGGGGCAACACCCAGTAGTTTTCTGAGAGGAAGAACAAAGCTCTTTCTTTTGCCATGTAACATCACTAACAAGGCACAAACCGTAGTGTATGGTTTTCTGTCACCTTGATGATATTTAGTTATTTTGAGAAACTATTTCCTTTTATTTCAGAGAAAATATCTATATAACAGACCAAATAGCTAACATTTTCTGAAGCCCACATAGAGTAAGTAAATAACAAAATAGCAATTTTAAATGGCACCTTCGCTGATGAATTCCTACACAAGGCAGCAGAGGCTCTGGTGCCAGACTGCCCAGTGTCCACATCAAATGCCAACTCTGCACTGGCTGTGAAAATTTAGGCAAGTTATCCCCTTCCCATAACTCAGTTTCCCTATCTGGAGCGTGTGATAACAACAGCATTTTTAACACCCTTAAAATATAGTGCCTGGCATCTAGTCAGCATTCTATAAACATTGCTTGTACAAAAATATGTATGTTTATTACATTATTTTGCTTGCAAAGAAAGCTGTCTCACACTGATGCACAGAAGAATCCCCGTGGGGCAGAAGATAAGACAGGAGGCAAATAGAAATCCAAGATTAGGCTCACCAGACAGCTCAGCTTTGTGGAAACAGGGGGTCAAGGTTAGTTTGAGATGACCGAGCGGAGGGAGTTCTGGACCTACATAATTCTCCTTACTGGCCATGTGATTCTGTTTTAGTTCACGTGTCTGCTTTTTCTGTCCCCTTACTCACTGGCTTCCTCTGCTCGCTAGTACAGTTGACCCTTGAACATTGCAGGGGTTAGGGACGTTGACCCCCTATGTAGTTGAAAATCACTGTTTAACTTTTGGCTCCCCCAGAACTTAACTAACAGTAGCCTACTATTGACCGAAAGCCTTACCAATAATGAGCGTTCGATTAATACATATTTTGTATATGTATTATATAATGTATTCTTATGATAAAGTCAGCTAGGGAAAAGAAAATGATATTAAGAAAATCGTAAGGAAGAGAAAACATCTTTACAAGACTGTACTCTATTGATACCGTGAGTTTATGTCATCTGTTTACAAGATGAATCATCAGTACCTACATCAATATTGCCTTGCACAATACAAAACACTGTAGATCTTATGTATTACTAACACTAGACATAAAGAAATGAAAAGATAATGTGAAAAAAATTCATATTTATTTACAGGTGTAATGATTCATGCATTGATAAAAAGCAGCAATATGATTGCTTTATAGTAACCTAGTGTAATCAATAGGATTGTTTCACAGGAGCCTAGCCTATACACTAATGAATGAATCATTATAAAATTTTTATGGCATAGAGTATTACAGTCATACTCATAATATAATATTGGAAACATTTAAGAAAAACCACTGGTGATGATAGGCTGATATTCATTTTCTCCAATTATGAGAGAAAGGCATACTGTATGGTATTGTAATTTTTTGAAAGCAAACTTATAAAACAGTAAGAAAACTAACACATTATTAATTTGATTTTAAATAACGCCTTATATCTGTGTAGGGCTAGACTAGTGTCTACATATATTTCATGCACTTATGACATACCTTTTCTTAAATTTTTTGGTATCTCTTGGCAGTGTGGTTTGTCTTGTCTGAGAACAATTTTCAAATTGTCACAGTTCTCCAAACAATTTACCAGTGTATTTATTGAGGAAGTTTTGTGTAAAAGTGGACCCACGCATTTCAAGCTCGTTTTGTCAAGGTTCAACTGTAGGTTCTTTTCACTCATAAAGTTTACCGGCATAGGTTCAGCCTGCCATGCCCTCATTCTTTTTCTGAGAAAGACTCCAATTATCTCAAGGCATTGGTTTCAACCAGTACTTTGACACTGAGGGAACTGTCAGCCTGTGGAGTGCTTGTCCTTGGAACAGGTCGCCACTGCTGCCCCAGCTGCTGTGTTGGGGGTAGCTGGGTCCTGTGGTACAAAACACGGGAGCCCATGGGCAGGATGGTCACTGTGACTGATGCTTCCGGTGTAACTATTTTTTAAAAATTTATTTATAAAATAAAAGTATAGTTGAAGTATAGTTTGTTTGTTTGTTTGTTTGGCGGTACGCAGGCCTCTCACTGTTGTGGTCTCTCCCGTTGCGGAGCACAGGCTCTGGACAGGCAGGCTCAGCAGCCATGGCTCACGGGCCTAGCCGCTCCGCGCGCATGTGGGATCTTCCCGGACCGGGGCACGAACCCGTGTCCCCTGCATCGGCAGGCAGACCCCCAACCACTATGCCACCAGGGAAGCCCCTGAAGTATAGTTGATTTATTGGGTTGGCCAAAAAGTTCATTTGGATTTTTCCATAAGATGTTACTTGGCAAACAAAAATTCTAAGTCTAGAGGACATATAGCAGATTATACTTAGCAAATATGAAGATGATTCCTTTTTTTTTTTTTTAACAGTTGGGAATTTTATAGCTTTTCTCTTTCTCCTCAAATTGTATGTTTTTAAAAAAATTTATTGAACTGCAGTTGATTTACAGTGTTGTGTTAATTTCTGCTGTACAGCAAAGTGATTCAGTTATAATTCTTTTTCATGTTGTTTCCATTATGGTTTATCACAGCATAACAGTATAATTATTCATCTGTGACCTAGAGGTCCTTGATATGGCTTTCCTTATTCTAAAGAGTATATGTGTAGGAGGGAAGAGCAAATAAGAAGTACGCAATCTTGCTTCTGTTCTTAAATCTGCAAAGCATCTTCTACAACGTTTCCTGGTGTCCAACAGGAAGTAGGGGTGTCGGCTGTGATCAGGGGTTTCTAACAGACAGTGGTTCGCTTCTGACTCCTCATTTTCTGCTGAGGAAGGGAAACTGCTTTATTGGATGCATCGAAATTTTAGCGAGATGCTAAAGTGTTTTCAGTCTGAAGACATTGCAGGCTATTTGCAGGGATCTAGATTTTTGCTTTGTATCTAGTCAGGTAGGAAGTTTAATGGAGGAAATAGTGAATTGAGTATTTGTATTAAAAACCCACGGTGGTTAACCTTTCTTTCACTTTGATTTTTATAGCTTTTGACTGTATTTGGGAATTTCCTTGAGAAACCAGTTGTCATGGAAATTTTCAGCCCACGTTACAGCACACTTGTGCACATGTTCAGTGCAGAGTTGGATATGTGTAAGCAATTGTATAATGAACACGTGCAACAGGTGAGTGGGGGGATAAAGTCTGACACACCCACAGTATCATATTGTGGGTCAGGGTGTCAAGTAGAGCTCCACTGAATGATACCTGAAGAGGAGATACAGGCCCTAAAGTTTTTATGCTTTTATGTAATTGATTTCCTTATGGATATGAAGAACCTGCTTTAGGGCACTAACTCTTCCACTAATCAGGTTACTTTGCACGTATGTTCTTTATGTTTGTACTGTAAATGTTCCAAAATGAACAATTGCCTACAAGGTTGGAGTGTACCCTGATTAAATGTTCCCTTTCATCCTCTTCACCACAATATTAATTTGCAGATTAAACAAGGAAATGTAGTCCTTAACAAGAATATGCCGTTTACCTCAGGAAATATCAAATGGGCTAAAGAGGTCGTGGACCGACTTCAAATGTTTTGGTCAAACTTCTCATCTCTCCGTTATCTGTAAGTAGTTAGCCTTCTTTCGTGGTAACATTATCTCTGTGACACAGGCAATTTTTATATAGTTTAGCACTTAAAGAGTCACTGCCTTACTTAACTCATGTCATTGCTTGGGCTCACTGAGAGGGATTTATCCCCATGGTTTGGGAGTATGTTTTATAGGACTTAGAACTTCATATATTTCCATGTTTTTAGGACTTTTTTCACTTTTCCATTTCACCCGCAATATGTTGATAGCTTTTTGTTACTGTTTTCCCTTTCTCCAATAGCTAGCACTCTTGTTATTTTACAGACTTTTGTATCTTTCTCTTTTCTTTGTAGGAATTGATAACTTGTTGCTGTTTGCATTTAGTAAAATGTTTGGAGTTCCATTTATTTCATAACTATATCTTTTAAGGCACAGACTATGCAGAAGCATTATTTGACCTTTATTGATTTTCTTCCTGATTTTTATAGTATACTTTCTTATTTCTATCATATATTACTGTAAAGTAGCTAAGCTGAGATCTATCTAATGTATAGAAAAGTAAAAAATAAAAAACATATTCCTACAGATTCTTGGAAAGTCCTGATGATGCCTTGGTTTATCAGAAGTATATCGAGATGAGAGCGTTGCTAGACCAGTTTGAAAATCGTATCTATAATGAATGGAAAAGTAATGTGGATGAAATCTGTGAATTCAATTTGAATCAACCCTTGGTTAAATTCAGTGCCGTAAGTGGTCTTCTCAGTGTCAACTTTGACCCAAAGGTAGGGGTTTGATATTTTTTAAATGTTTCGTAGATGCCCTTCTTATTATAAGAATATTCCTCATATCTCCATTCATTTGTATTTTATTTTGGGAAAATGTCAGTGCTATGAGGACTATAACTAAAAACAACTTCTAATAGGTTTTTGTTTAGGGATTTGCTTACCAAATTCTATATTAATCATTTCTTATTTTGTCTTGTAATTATTTATTTTCCACTCCCACTTTACTGGGTAATGAGTTACTTGAGAGTAGGGCCCGTTGGATTTCATCTTTGTGTTTTGTGTGTATAACATAGTGTCTGGCACTTGGTAACATTTAATAAATATTAACTCAGTTGAATAGAATTGTTAGTCTTTGATCAGACGTTTTCTAGCTTAGGTTTTCTTGCCCTGTCTCATGGCAGTCCAACTGTATGCCTAGGAGGTGAAAGTTAGCCTCACTGAGTTTAATAGTCACAGTCTGTACTCAAATTCTGTTCTCGTTCCCTGAAATGTTACAAAGAATTGCATCACTTAATTTTTCTTATTAACCTCAGAACAGGTACATAAATATGTGACCTGGAGGACTGAGGGTTTGCTTTACCTTCTGATTTCATAAAAGCAATTTATAGAAACTGAATTCCTGAGATGTTTTAGGGATAATCCCTACAGTTCTACCTGAAGGGATTATAAATGTACCAAATATATTGTACTAGTGAACCTATGGAGTGACAGCCTAAGGAAGTCAACTGGTTTATCTTCTAAAACATGTTATGTGGTCTTTTCCTCAGAAACTGTGATTTAGGGCTACAGCCAGTTTTGCTACAACACGACATATGCATTCCTAAAACTCACTGCACTATGAAAGGCTGCACAATAAAAAGTACATTGCTGATGGGGAAAGTGAGGGTTAGGATACAGTACTCAAAAACTTTGTCAGTGATATGTTTAAAAAAATAAATAACTCAGAAAGACAAATACTGTATGGTATCACTTATATGTGGAATCTAAAAGATACAACAAACTAGTGAATATAACAGAAGAAGCAGACTCACAGATATAGAAAACAGACTAGTGGTTACTCCTGGGGGGAGGGAAGGGGTGGGGCAACATAGGGTTAGGGGATTAAAAGGAACAAACTATTAGGTATAAAATAAGCTACAAAGATATATTATTGTACAACACGGGGGATATAGCAAATGTTTTATAATAACTATAAATGGAGTATAACCTTTAAAAATTGTGAATCACTATATCGTACATATATAACTTATGTAATGTACAGCAACTATACTCCAATTAAATAATAACAATAAAAACAGAAAAACTGAAAAAGGAACTTAGGAAGAACAGTAGCATAGTTTTATATGTTTTAAATGGTCAAGTAATATATAAATGCTCCAATGAATATAGTACTTTTCCTTGACAAAGACCTGAAGTTTGCTCAGGGAAGTGCGTTATGACTTGTGCATTACTGTGAGGTGGTGGAAGGAAGGTCATTTGAAACCAGACAGAAAGTTATGCCAGCAGAGGTTGGATGGGCTGGCTCATCACACACCTGTGAGTGGAGGTACCTGGTGGATGTTTGTGGTGTGTGCATTTGAGCATTTTGCATATTCCTAAGCCTTTTTGTTCAGCTGGATGCAGTTTTTAGCATTTACCTAGCCGTTAATTGCTGATGAAACTGCAGATAAGCAAAGACAAAACTTGCGGTGTGTTCACAATCCTCCCTCATGTATAATCATGTTGTGTTTTCAAAACAAGCATTATAATAGAGCTAGCGGTGTTTGGAAAAGACTGAGGTCGGCTTATGGCCTCCCATTTCAGATCTTGGCATGTATATGTTGCTCTTTTTTTGCTTGAATTCTTTCTCTGACAGTGGGCCATAGCCAATGATTTCTACCTTTATTATTTATACTTCTGCATCATATGGAATGTATGATTGTTGCTTTTAAAAAGCATAAGGAACAAAAAAAGCCCCTTTGCCTTGACAGTTTGAAAATATTGTAATCATTGGATGAAATTTTAAGCGTTTGATTTTAAAAATAGAATGATATTCTTAAATCATGTAAATAATCCTTGCTTTTCTTTTAATAGCTAGTGGCCATATTAAGAGAAGTTAAATACCTTTTGATGTTGAAGAAATCAGACATACCGGATTCAGCTTTAGCCGTCTTCAAAAAAAGAAACACTCTTCTAAAGGTCTGTGTTTTCAGACATTAGGGCAGATTTTGCATAGAAACAGTTTGAATTTTAATTATAAACATGTAGACCTAAGATACTTCCATGCCTCCAAGAGAAAGTAGCTTTAACACATGTGGCACTTTTTGTCTTTGGGTTTTCTTTTGAATCAGTACATTGGAAATCTTGAACTTCTTGTGCAAGGATATAATAAGCTGAAACAGACTGTTCGGGAAGTTGAATACCCCCTGGTTGAGGAAGAGCTGAGGGCTGTGGATGAGGAACTGCAGGCAGCCGCCACATCGCTGACATGGCAGGATGACTCCTGGGGGGACATCGAGAGGATGAAGACAGCCACCTCAGAGTTGGAGCGCAGAGTGGAACATGCGCAGAACAACGTCAAAGTGATTCAGCAGACGACGCGGGCTTGGGTAGCGTGCACGCTCCTTCCCAGGAGAGAACACAGGCGGGAGACCGCCTTGACTTGGCAGGACAAGGGTGATTTGTTTACGAAAAAATACAAGCTAATCCAGGAAGATGGCTGCAAGATACACAACTTGGTTGAGGTACTTGCTTTTAAGGCTTCGAAATTTATAGCCGATCCTTTCACTTAGTTTAGAAAAGAGCAAAAATAGGTAACCTAATAATGGAGGGCTCTTTTCCTGGGCCCAAAAGAACTTTAGGTATGGTTTTGTTAAGCACTGAAAATGGAGGAATTTGTGTTATTTGTCTGTAATTTCTGTGGCCCTCGCTGTGCTCGTTTCTGAGGGAAGAGATAGGAATGTGAGATCTTTTGATGAAACAGAAAGGCTAGAGATGGGGTCCTTACCTTGATCATAGTTACCTCCTGTTTTGCTGAATGCCTCTCTGTCATCCGTCTTGTTTACCTCATCTCCTGTAACCCTTTCAGCCGTCTCCTGAGGGTGGCAACAGTAGTTACTCTCCTTATAACAAGTACTTGAGTTTTTACAGCAGTTGATAGGCAGTATTCCAAGGTTATCAGTGTAAGAGAAGACAAGAAATAAAACAAGAACAAAGAACAGAAGGCAGAGAAACAAGCATAAAACAAAAAAGTCTCTGGCCTCTTGGATCTTACATCCTAGTTAGAGAAGATAAAAAGAGAAAATAACAAATATATAGTACTGTGTCTTCAATCGGTCACATGAGCAATGGTGAAAAATAAAGCAGAGATGGTGGGATAGAGAAGCAGTGGCGGGGGCGGGGTGGACATTGTGTATGAGGTAGTTAGAAAGGCCTCTTTACTACAGCAGCATTTCTGCAGAGAACTGAAAGGGAATGAGCTAGGTGGGAAATGGAAGAAGGATGTTCTAGGTATCAAAGTATACAAGTGTTACGGTAGGAGTGTGGGTCACTTGTCTAAGGGTCAGTTAGAGAGCCAACATGCCTGAAGCAGAATTTCCAGGGGGAATAATAGTAGGCGATGAAGTTTGAAAGGGCTTAAGGGCACATCACACTGGATCAGCAGGCCATTCTGAGAACTTTGGGTTTTACTCTGAGGGAAAATAGCAGCTGGAGACTCTCTGCTCAAAAGCTTTCCCTGTTGAGTGTAAACTACAGAGGAGCCAGGAGATGGTAGACAAGAAGACCGTTAGGAGATGAGTCTGTAATCCAAGTGAAGATGGCTTGGGTCCAGACGGTAGTGATAAAAAACAGTCGTATGCTGGATGTATTTTGAAGGCAGAGCCAAGAGGATTTGCTCTGATCAGTCAGGAGAGAGAAGTTAAGACGACGACGTTTTTGGTCTGGGCTGCTGGAAGAATAGTTTCCTTTTACTGATATGGGGAGGGCTATGGTAGAGCAGATTTTGCAGGGAAAAGACAGGATTTGTTTTGGGGCACGTTAGTTAGAGATGCCTGCCCAAGGGCAGATTTTTGCATAGGCTGGCATTGCAATTGTGTGAAGAAAGGATTTGAAGAGTAACAAAGTTGCTCACGGAAAAGTAAGATGTGGTACATTTGATATGCTGTACTGAGTATGTGTCGCAACAAGAAAAGAAAGAAAAGAATTCATATGGATTTCAAAGTTTCTGTTGACTTCCAAGTTTGTCTGAAACATGTAAGAAAGTTTTAATTTTCCCTACTGGTAACAATTTGCTAAGACAAAGACTTTGCCTTCTTAGATGACTGCCTGTGTTAGCATCCTTGGGCTGCTATAACATAGTACCACAAATGGATGTCTTAAAGCAATGAAATGTATTCTCTCTCAGTCTGGAGGCTAGAAGTCTGAAATCAGGTGTGGGCAGGGCCATGCTCCCTCTGAAGTCTCTCTCTAAGGCCTGGGTAGCCTTGAGGGAATTTCGGGGATGTTCTGACATGTAAAGAAGGTATATATCTGGAAAGTTGTTTTTTCAGCAATGTCTTAACTTAGTCATGACCTCGACTATTCCTAGTTTGCCAAGGTGGCTGTGAATTATTGTGGGACTTTCAGGATATCCTTACAAGTGTTTATGCATTCAAATCTGCCTCATGGAGGACAGATGACGGATTACAATTAGTTTCTTCTGACACATTTTCTTGATAATAGGAAAGTAGTCTCCCTAAACACTACCATGGGGGTTTTAGACAAGTAAGATATATGAATGTTGATTACAATGCATTGAAAATATTGCCGGTACATGAATAGAAATAGTTACGTACAAGGTTTTGCAGTGGTATTCTCAGAGAATAAAGTTGGAATTTTTTAAAAAATCTCTTTATACTTTCTTTCTTTTTTTTTTTTTTGCGGTACGCGGGCCTCTCACTGCTGTGGCCTCTCCCGTTGCGGAGCACAGGCTCCGGACGCGCAGGCTCAGCGGCCATAGCTCACGGGCCTAGCCGCTCCACGGCATGTGGAATCTTCCCAGACTGGGGCACGAACCCGTGTCCCCTGCATCGGCAGGTGGGCTCTCAACTACTGTGCCACCAGGGAAGCCCCTTTTTTTTTTTTTAACATCTTTATTGGAGTATAATTGCTTTATAATGGTATGTTTCTGCTTTATAACAAAGTGAATCAGTTATACATATGTTCCCATCTCTTCCCTCTTGCCTCTCCCTCCCTTCCACCCTCCCTATCCCACCCCGATAGGTGGTCACAAAGCACAGAGGTGATCTCCCTGTGCTATGCAGCAGCTTCCCACTAGCTATCTATTTTACGTTTGGTAGTGTATATATGTCCATGCCACTCTCTCACTTTGTCACAGCTTACCCTTCTCCCTCCCTGTATCCTCAAGTCCATGCTCTAGTAGGTCTGTGTCTTTATTCCTGTCTTACCCATAGGATCTTCATGACCTTTTTTTTTCTCTTAGATTCCATATATATGTGTTAGCATACAGTATTTGCTTTTCTCTTTCTGACTTACTTCACTTTGTATGACAGCCTCTAGGTCCATCCACCTCACTACAAATAACTCAATTTCGTTTCTTTTTATGGCTGAGTAATGTTCCATTGTATATATGTGCCACATCTTCTTTATCCATTCATCTGTTGATAGACACTTAGGTTGCTTCCATATCCTGGCTATTGTAAATAGAGCTGCAATGGATATTTTGGTACATGACTCTTTTTGAATTATGGTTTTCTCAGGATATATGCCCAGTAGTGGGATTGCTGGGTCGTATGGTAGTTCTATTTGTAGTTTTTTAAGAAACCTTCATACTGTTCTCCATAGTGGCTGCATCAATTTACATTCCCACCAACAGTGCAAGAGTGTTCCCTTTTCTCCACACCCTCTCCAGCATTTATTGTTTCTAGATTTTTTGATGATGGCCCTTCTGACCGGTGTGAGATGATATCTCATTGTAGTCTTGATTTGCATTTCTCTAATGATTAATGATGTTGAGCATTCTTTCATGTGTTTGTTAGCAATCTGTATATCTTCTTTGGAGAAATGTCTATTTAGGTCTTCTGCCCATTTTTGGATTGGATTGTTTGTTTTTTTGTTATTGAGCTGCTTGTAAATTTTGGAGATAAATCCTTTGTCAGTTGCTTCATTTGCAAATATTTTCTCCCATTCTGAGGGTTGTCTTTTGGTTTTGTTTATGGTTTCCTTTGTTGTGCAAAAGCTTTTAAGTTTCATTAGGTCCCATTTGTTTATTTTTGTTTTTATTTCCATTTCTGTAGGAGGTGGGTCAAAAAGGATCTTGCTGTGATTTATGTCATCGAGTGTTCTGCCTAAGTTTTCCTCGAAGAGTTTGATAGTGTCTGGCCTTACATGTAGCTCTTTAATCCATTTTGAGTTTATTTTTGTGTATGGTGTTAGGGAGTGTTCTAATTTCTTACTTCTACATGTAGCTGTCCAGTTTTCCCAGCACCACTTATTGAAGAGGCTGTCTTTTCTCCACTGTATATTCTTGCCTCCTTTTTCAAAGATAAGGTGACCATATGTGCATGGGTTTATCTCTAGGCTTTCTGTCCTGTTCCATTGATCTGTATTTCTGTTTTTGTGCCAGTACCATACTGTCTTGATTACTGTAGCTTTGTAGTAGAGTCTGAAGTCAGGGAGCCTGATTCCTCCAGCTCCATTTTCTGTTCTCAAGATAGCTTTGGCTGTTCGGGGTCTTTTGTGTTTCCATACAAATTGTGAAATTTTTTGTTCTAGTTCTGTGAAAAATGCCAGTGGTAGTTTGATAGGGATTGCATTGAATCTGTAGATTGCTTTGGGTAGTAGAGTCATTTTCACAATGTTGATTCTTCCAATCCAAGAACATAGTATATCTCTCCATTAAAGTTGGAATTTTTCTACTAGTAAATGGATTCTTTTTCCCTTAAATCAAAAACTAAGAAGCTTGGAAGTCACTTAGACCTGTGGAATGCTTCCAACTTGAGGGAACTCAACTTCAAAATAGAGATGAAATGATTATTTGTTTCTGTAAGTTATCTTTTAAGTGACTTTTTCCCCTTTTATCAGCACATGAAATTGAGCTTGATTCTCAGACTTCCAGCAAGGAATGGTTTAGGGGAAAGACATAGAAACACAGCAGAAGGTGTGTGAGTTCTGCCCTTTCATGCTACATCCTTTGTGGCTGTAGGATCTCTGTGGATGGTCTGCAGTCAGTGTCTCAGATGAAGAGAGAAGGGCAGAACCGTGGACGATTGCATCTGGAAGCGACCTGAGCGATCGTTTAGTGACCCAAAGCTCTCCTTTCTTTTCCTTTTCCTCCCTTTAACCTAAATTGTTGAACATACAACAATTTCTTAAAAGTGGCAGTGTACTGATATAAGCTGGATCTTGGTATGAGAATGTATAAACAGTAAGTCAGTCACAGGCATATTACTGTGATATGTTGGAAAGAGCCCTACTCTGGGGAGTCAAGAGGACTGGCTTCTAGTTCTAGCTCACCTGCTTACTTCCTGTGAATGTGACGCTGGATGTGTTTTAGGTCTTTGTTTTATACCTTAAAGATGAAGAGCCTGAACAAGATAGTCTTTGAGGATTTTTTTCACCCTTCCAACCCCTAAACTAGCTCCTACAATGGAGCCAGGACTGCTAAGTACAGCTGCCTGGGATGTGTATTGCCCAGCTCCAGGGGTGTGGGTTACATACACTACACAGATGTGAATGCTTTCACATGGTTGGTGGGCAAGATAGCATCCCTGAAAAGAGCAGTTCTTAGATTTGTTTGAGGACAAAAAACCCTCAAAGAACTTGTTCATCTCTGCCCTGCTTTATCAGGATCCAGGCTCACCTCTGTAGTTCTGATTCATGCCTGTAGCACAGACCTTTGAATCCTGGATCATATATCCACAGTAGTGAATAATCACAGAAAGCAGAGAGGATAATCTACCTTATAATCAGCTCCCATTTTAGTGTTGTCTTTTCTGTGTGCTATAGTAGTTTCTGCCTGGGGCATCTGCCCTCTGGCCTGTATAGACTGTGTAACCTTTGCCCCTCAGAAGGTACTTCTGGAATCAACCTTGCTGCTTACTTGACCTTTTCAAATCTCTGTCCCTAGGCCTGCCACACTGTGCCCAATATCTAGCAGTCCTTAACCATGTCCATGTCTAGCCCTGTCATGTTCACTGGCCCATCCATTACTTCACCCACTTGCTAGGGAGATGCTGAGGTCAAAGACTTTCATATTGTTGAAGCACAAAGTGGGCCTGGACTTCACCAGGCCAGTGTTTCCCAAGCCAGGCTATTGTTATTCCGCAAGCTGTTCATAGGTGGTTGGCACAAAATATCTTTGTGTTTGGAGACAGTTGGTTAAACCAGGTTAAATGGACTTTAACATAAGAGGTACACTGTGAGTCTCCAAGAATGGCCTAAAACTCATAGCTGTTTGCTGACTTGGTGATCTTTAGATATCCCAGAACAGCATTCTCAGGAGGACCACTTTGGGAAACCTCATTTACAAGTGAGGCCAGGGAAGGCAAGGTCCAAGGCCACAGAGAGTCAGGGACAGGGCCAGAACCAGAGCCCAGGCCTCATACAATCTAGGATGCATTGGGAACTAGTGTATTTCTTGTGTGCATAATATTTGAAGATAGCAGTCTTCTTAATGATTTCTCCTTTAAAGAATGACTTTTGAATGTATCTTATAAATGAACTAAATGTTACAAAATGCTGCTTAGATCATTGCCAGTCTAGCTTAAGATTGTGCAGCCAAGCATTTGAATGTTTCTATGTTGTGCCCCCAAATGTATACCCTTTAACAAGCCATTTAAATGGACAGCTTTTGTGTTTATACTCAATATTGTCTATACTGATCTATTAATACTTGTCTCTTTGTAGGAAAATAGGAAGCTGTTCAGAGCCACTCCTCTGGATGCCTGGAAGATTTATGTAGAATACATTGATGACATCATGGTGGAAGGCTTTTTTCAAGCGATAATGCATGACTTAGACTTCTTCCTGATGAACACAGAGAAACAACTGAAATCTGCGCCGTTTTTTCAAGCACAGATGATCTTAATCCCCCCGGAGATTCTGTTTAAACCTTCTTTAGAAAGAGAGGCTGGGGGTGGTTTCTATGATCTGGTGGAAGAAATGCTGTGCAGTAGTTTCAGAATGTCTGCCCAGATGAAGCGAGTAGCAGCGCATCTGGAAATAGCAAATTACCAGGTATGTTCTTTGTAAATGTTCTTTGTAGTATTACTGAATACTTAATGCAGAGAACAGAATACAAAGAAATCAGCACTGAAAAGGAAACATTACTCTAAAAAAATTCAATATATTTACATATATATTAACCAATTTTGCATATCTCTTTAGAGTTACAAATAAATGCCAAGGTAATTCCAAAGCTTTTAATCTGAATATACTTCGATTTTGAGTTCTAATGTTCTGCATTCTAATGTCCACTGTTTTTTGCTGTATTTACACCAAGTATGATTAATTTTGTTTGTATTTAACCTGAAAGCAAGATGGTGTGAGTGGATCCTGAGGCAGCCAGGAAAATCAGGAATTTTAGAACAGCTCTTTAAAACAGGATAAAGCCACATGAAAGAGAATGCCTCATTCCTAGATATATAAATGCAAAAGAGAAAATATTAAGAAGCAGTATTTCTGATGAAAAGACAAAAGATAGAGAGGGTTGCAACTTCCCAGGATTCACAAAAAAATGTGCTTACTCAACTACCCAGTCATTTGAATGCTGAACGCCCATACATATACATATATGTTAATTACAATTATGATTAAGTACAAAATTAGCTTTTATATTAATGATTCAAAACAAATGGGGAGCACAAGGAAAGGAGAAGTTGGAAAAAGGAGCACAGTTTTTTATTTTACCAACTATTCTTTTGAATAATGGCCTTGGATAATGTTAGGTTGCACATAATTGATAGAGCAGGATTGGCTTTGATAAATGCTTGGTTCTCCCCTCATTTAGAATGATATGGACAACATGCTGGGCCTGGTGGAGGTCAGGCAGGAGATCATGAAGAGAGTGGCAGACGTCATCAACGAAGTCTTGGAGTTCAGAAACACCCTGGACACATACGCTTACCTCTGGGTGGATGACCGGACTGAGTTTATGAAGCACTTCCTCCTGTATGGCCATACTGTGTCATCTGAGGAGACAGGGCCTCACACAAATGAAGACATTCCCGGACAACCACCAACACTCGAGCAATTCAAAGAGCAGGCAAGGCAAACCCTCTGCATTTATGTAGTTACTAGCTTTTGATTGAGTTGTTATACAGTGCTATTTTTTTTCTTATTACAGATTGACATTTATGAGGCTTTGTATGTTCAGATGAGCAAGTTTGATGACTTCAGAGTGTTTGGTGGTTGGTTCAAGGTGGACATGAAGCCTTTCAAAGTGAGCTTACTAAACATTATCAGGAAATGGAGCTGGATGTTTCAGGAGCATCTTTTGAGATTTGTCATTGACAGGTAGTCTTTGGTGCTTTGGTATTTGGAATTATAACTTTTAACACCCGACTGCTTCTTAAAATTGAGATATTAATTTTAAGAGCATTAAAACTGCCAGTTCTATAAGAGAGAGCAAGTAATGTTTAATTAGGTAAATAGTGAAAATTAGATTCAGTCAGAAGTCATACTTCTGAATGTTTTAATGAGCTTAATTTGTGTTTGTGTGTGTGTATACATGCTTTTATAGTCTGAATGAGCTACAAGAATTTATAAAGGAGACAGATGCTGGACTTCAGAGAGAATTAAGTGAAGGCGATCACGCTGGTTTAGTTGACATTATGGGGCATCTTCTGGCTGTAAGAAGCCGACAGAGAGCTACTGATGAACTCTTTGAACCAGTAAAAGAAACCATCACACTCCTGGAAACGTATGGCCAGAAGATGCCTGAGCAGGTCTATGCTCAGCTAGAGGTCAGTGAGGTGCTAAAATAACCATGATTACCATAAACTGAGCATCTCCTGTTCTTCACATGCACTCTCTTATGACACCCTCATAACACCCTATACTGTAGATATTAATGTTTTCATTTTACAGCTTAGGAATCTGAAGCCTAAAGGAACTTAGTAATATCCTCAAGGTCACACAAGTAGTAAAGCCAGCCCACATGGATCTAGGAGTGTTTCATGCCCACATCCTTGCTCTGCCTGGCTGTACTCCACTGCCTTTGTGTTAGAAGGTGTTCAGGTAATAGAGAGCCTCTAAGTTACTTTTTTGTGTTCCATTTATATCAACACTCTCACATGTGAAATAAATTCCAGCTCTCTTTCATTTAAATTCCTGTCAGTTGAGAAGTGTCCTAGTCTTTGGAAACATATCATGGACATGTTAAGAAAGAATAAGTAAAGCCCAATTTGGCTGGAGAAATCACTTTCCTAAACAGGATTTCTGTGTCATCCTCCTCTTTCCGTGTTCTGGAATGACTTGGTGGCTGCTGTGTGCCAAACGATGTACAAAGTCTTTGTAGTTATAACTGAAATCACGAATAAAATCTCACAATTGAGGCTCTATTCCCATGCCCATAGTGAGGTTCTATAGATAGTTTATATGTTTATGTCATCCATCAGCTTCCAGGGTGAGCTTAGGTTTAACCTTGCAATGTGATTGGTGGACACATTGACTAAAGAGCTTTTATTGAATTCTATCTAGTTCAGTGATTAGAGCATGGAACTCAAACTTAGATTTGTTTTCTGCTAGTCCGTCTCATCTGCTTGCCTCAGAGCATGCTTCCTCTTTGGAAAAATATCCCTCAAGATCCCTCACTTTTTAAATTTGTCTATACTGTCTCCAGTTACCCATTTTTAAAAAAAATTGAGGTGAGGGCTTCCTTGGTGGCGCAGTGGTTGAGAGTCCGCCTGCCGATGCAGGGGACATGGGTTCGTGCCCCGGGAAGATCCCACGTGCCGCGGAGTGGCTGGGCCTGTGAGCCATGGCCGCTGAGCCTGCCCGTCCGGAGCCTGTGCTCCGCAACGGGAGAGGCCACAACAGTGAGAGGCCTGCATACCGCCAAAAAAAAAAAAAAAATTGAGGTGAAATTCACAGTTCACGTAACGTAAAAGTAACCATTTTAAAGTGTGTGGCATTTAGTACATCTGGAGGTTGTGTGATCACCATGTCTCTCTAGTTTCAGAACATTTTCCTCACCCCCAAAGGAACTTCATACACATTAGTTGTCATTCCCCACTCCTCTCCTACTACCTGCCACCAGTCTGGGGCTACTGCTGATCATTTCCTGTCTTTACAGGTTTACTTACTGTAGATACTTCATATAAGTGGAATTATACAATATGTGACCTTTTGTATCTGGCTTCTCTCACCTGGCATGACGATTTTGAGGTTCATGTACGTTGTAGCATTTATTGCTACTTCATTCCTTTTTATGGCTGAATAATGTCCCATTGTGTGTGTGTGTGTGTATGTATGTGTTTATATATACACATACACACATATACAGTTTGTTTAGCCTTTCACCCATTGAGGAATATTGGTGCTCTTTTCATCTTCTGGCTATTGTGAATAATGCTGTGGATGTCGGTGCACAAGTATTTGAGTACCTGTTTTCAGATCTTTTTGGAAAACACCTAGGAGTGGAATTGCTGGGTCATATTGTAACTCCAAGTTTAACTTTTTGAGGAACCACCAAAATGTTTTTTCACAGCAGCTACTCCATTTTATATTCCTCATTTTGTTTTGTGAGGATGAAGTGCAACAATGTATTTATAGGTGCTCTCTTGACTACAAAGAATTACTATATTCGAATTATTAGATTCTGTTTAAGTATAAGATGGTCTTTAGAACTGAAAATCCAGTTAGACATGGAGTGAGAGATGATGTGGATAGGTAGATACATAACAAGAGTGAGAGGTGAAATAGTTAACAGTGGAACACACTATAAATGTCTGTTTTTAGGAAGATTGAGATATTCTTTTCTTTTGTGGTATGCGGGCCTCACTGTTGGGGCCTCTCCCGTTGCCGAGCATAGGCTCCGGACGCGCAGGCTCAGAGGCCATGGCTCACGGGCCCAGCCGCTCCGCGGCATGTGGGATCTTCTCAGACTGGGGCACGAACCCGCGTCCCCTGCATCAGCAGGCGGATTCTCAACCACTGCGCCACCAGGGAAGCCCTAGATTGAGATATTCTTTGAGTCAGACCTTGAACCTTAAAATTTTATGTCATATAGAGAAACCAGTCATAACACAAGTAATTGATGGGGGATTTTGGCCATGGCCTCCAGAATTTGTATTAGAAAAGTTTGGCTCACACTTTGCTACAGCTAGATTCCAGTCATTTCTGTTGTCCATTTTTAGGTCTGTAACAAATTTTCCTGATACGTATGACACCTTATATACATTGTTCAACAGTAAGCTAATTAGGAGAGTGTAAGTAACAATGCAGACATGTTTGAACAGGTCACTTAGTTCTGACTGTCGTCTTACTTGTTTATGAAAATGGAGGTGTATGTATTCAATTTCAGTGCTGTGGCCAGGTAGAAGATTTTAAAATCTTTTATGTGTTTCTTAGTTTATATGCTTTCTAATGGACTTTTTATGTTTCCAAGATGAATAAAAGCAAATGTGCTATTCTGCCTGTTTTCTATAAGGATAAAAGTTTGGCTCACTAAGATTTTTGCAGTATTGAAAATATTAGGTTTTTCAATATTTCAGAAGTGAGCCACACTCTTAGCTCTGTGTGTGTCTCGGTGTCGGTAATTCAAGCTGGTCAGAAGGAAAAATAAGATTTACAGGCAGTTCAAGTTCCTCGTGGAGGATAACAATGTCCCAATTTGGTTTTAATTTAAGCAATTTGTGAGTTGCTGTTTCTCCTTCATAATTATTAGCAGTCATAACATTTCCCAGAACTTGCCTGTGCTTGGTTTGATGCTGAAAAAGCCCCTAGGCATGGCTGTGTCCTCTCACCCTGTCTATAGTGTGCTCTGAAGCTAGATTACACTTCTCATCTATAGATTTTATCAAGTCCCTTCCCTGTTAAGAAACCTTCATTGACTGCCTCTAGCCTCAGAATCCTGTCCAGTTTCTGTAGAGCCCACACTCTCACCCCATCCTGCACTGGAAATCTTACCTCATGGGATGTTGAGGGGTCTCACCCTCATCTCTGCCTGTGGAAATCCAGTCATTGTTTTGCACCTCTGAAGCCGTGTTAGTTCCTTGAGTGGATCAGTATCAGTTCAACTTTGGAGGTCATCTGATCTTCTGGTTTTCAATGAAAGTTTTTTATCCAGTGGAAGCTTCTTTGGAATCCCCAAATATAAAACAGTTAACAGCAGGTCTAGTGTCATTGAAGAAGGTTAAGGTTAAGGAACCCGAACCCATTGATGTGAGTTCACGTCTTCTTCACGTCTTCTCTCTCATGGCCCCGAAGGGACTCCCTGTGACATTTAGGTTCCACGGGGTCAATTGGAAATGCAAAGTGACACTCTGGACAGATGAGGATGCAGAGTTTTGATGAGTAGAAGGATGGAAGAGCAAGACGAAAAAGGAGGAGCTTTAGAGCTCAAATCTTTTAGTTCCTGGCCTGGTCTGGTATTGCCATCATGGCACCATGTTGCCTCCAAAGCATTTTAATTCCCTAACATTTAGACCTCCTGATGGAAGTTAACACATTTCTGTCATGTAGAATAGTTATTTTGTGTGCCTCTCATTCACTCTGACAGATGATACAACAGTTCAAACCTCAAGAATGTGTTTTATCTCTGTAGCCCTCCTCCACTGCTCAGATACGATTTATACTTAGCACAGTGCACTCTTCATAATAGGCAGTTACCAAATCATTCATCAGATATTTATTGGGGTTACAAAATAGTCCTTAGAGCCGATTTTTGCGCTTCAGCGACACGAGTTAGAGTCCCATCACCATGGGTGGTTTTGTGTGACAAAACAATGTCAGTGTCCTGGGAGATGACACAGAGAAACAATGCTTTCTTAGTCTGGACACAAGGAATGCTTTTCAACAGCAATTAAGCACAAGGGCTCTTCAAAGAAAGTAAGTTGCTGTTGTCCTAGTTGCGTTGTAGTCAGGGACGGCAGAGTTGAGTTGCTACCTGAACAATTCGCGGCTGCTTTTGTCCTCCATCAAGTGGGAATTAACCTTGCCTTCCCTTTGCCTCATCTTACTTCAGAAATCCTAGTCATTTAAAATTAACCTGAATGTTCAAACTCTCCGTCCAGACCAAGTAAAAACACAGCTTTGGGAGCCAGAGGAAGATGAAGGATAAGACTGTTTCACATTTTCATCTCTGCCCACCAGATTCAGAGAGTCTTTTTTCGCTTGCTAAATTGCTAGACATGGCTCCACTTCTAGTTGTTAGATCAGCAAAGTCATTTTCAGAGCACTTGAATGTTATTCCCTCAATAATAAAACAATTTGGAAATTTCTGTGTATTTTGAAAAGGTTTTCATATATGCTGAGGTAAATTTTATACCAGATGACAGCTGTGGTTTACGCTTGGAAGATGTGACTCCAAAGGTGCCAGTGGGGGTCAGCCTGGCTCTAGGCCTTTTGGTCCCTTTAATCTTTTGGGGAATAAACTCTTTCTCTTAGACAAGAATGAAAGGATGTCATGAGTTAGTGGAAAGAGATTAGAAAAATTTAATCCGGTGGAGTAGATTTATTTTAGGTATTGAAGTAACTTCCCATTTGCACCTTTGTTTTTGTAGGAATTACCTGAAAGATGGAAAACTACCAAAAAGATTGCAGCAACTGTCAGACATGAAGTCTCACCTCTCCAAAATGCAGAAGTCACTCTTATAAGGAAAAAATGTATTTTGTTTGATGTAAGCTAGCTAACAAGCTTTGTGGTTTTGTTTTTTTTTGTGTGTGTTTTTTAAAGAAAGGTTTTATAAGGCTAATTGAAGCTATTTGAGATTCACTTTCAGTTTTTTTTCTTCCGTGGTCAGGAGAAGCAGGCGGAGTTCAGAGAGCGATTCAGACTTTATGCTCCTCTTCGTTTTAATGCAGAAAATCCATATAGCGTACTTGATAAGGTAATGCTGATCTCAATTTTCTTGTGTGTTATAATAGCTATTTCAAAAAATAAATTTGGACACTGAGATACTGCTATATTTTGCCTTAGTTTTGCAATTAGTTATGGGTTCAGAATTAACTATTTAAAACCCAGTTACAAACAATTTTCCCCAAATAAAATATATTGTGATTTAAATCATGTCTCTCCAGAAATTATATTGTGATTTAAATCATGTCATCATCAAAGTACTCATACTAGTGAAACTAACAAATACTATTATTCTTTATTTTACTTTTTTTAATAATTGGAGTAAAATTGGTTTGCAGTGTTGTGTTAGTTTCTGCTGAACAATGAAATGAATCAGCTATATGTATAACATATATCCCCTCCCTCTTGGACCTCCCTCCCACCCTCCCCCCCGTCCCACTGATCTAGGTCATCACAGAGCACTGAGCTGAGCTCCGTGTGCTGTACGGCAGGTTCCCATTCGCTATCTAGTTTACACATGGTAGTGTATTTATGTCAAACCTAATCTCCCAATTAATCCCACCCTCCCCTTCCCCGCCATGTCCACATGTCCGTTCTCTACATCTACGTCTCTATTCCTACCCTACAAATAGGTTCATCTGTACCATTTTTCTAGATTCCACATATATGTGTTGATATACGATATTTGTTTTTCTCTTGACATATAAACACTTTATACGTCAAGAACTTTATTAAACATATTATTTACATTATTTCTTTCAGTTCTTGCAATATCTCTGTGATACAGCTTCTCTTCGCCTTTTTTTTAGATAAAGAAACAATCATGTATAATTGAGTAACTTGTTGGAGATAATAGTGACAGAATCAGTATTAAAATTCTAGCTGTCTACTTTTTTTTAATGAGGAATATTAACCATTATACTATTTCCTATGTGATACTTTGTTAGTAACTTTTAATTATAGTAAGGAAAGCCTGTAACTTTTTCTTTTTTTTTTCTGATTTATGTTTACTGCCTCATCCTATACTTTCTCCTTAGGCCTGATTCTGTGTCCTCTCCCCGACGCCCGACTACACGTTGTATCTGCCCCCATGCCCACTCCCCAAGTATGTGTTATATGGTTTTCTGGAGGTAGCTAGTGTTTCAGGGAGTTTCAAATGAATGCCCATAACTTATTCTTAATTCTGGATACAAATATTATTGAGTCATTTAATCCTAGGTTATAATGAACTGCTTTATTATAATTGACTATAAGAATGACTGTAGTAGGCAAATAAACCAGAAATGGTGAATAATTCATGAGGATTGAAAAAATGTTTTAAACTTTTTTCAGAAAAATAATATCTTTGTTTCTCTAAGAATTCTTAACCTAGCAGACAAAATGAGAAAGTGACTTTGAAGTTTGCATTGGGGGCTGGGAATTTTTCTGAGTTCATCTAGGCTGCCATCCTGATTTGACTTCATGCTGGAGATAGCCTTTCCTCCTCAGACTGCTGTAAAACTTGGAACTGACAGT
This sequence comes from Kogia breviceps, assembly GCF_026419965.1. Classification (NCBI taxonomy): domain Eukaryota; kingdom Metazoa; phylum Chordata; class Mammalia; order Artiodactyla; family Physeteridae; genus Kogia; species Kogia breviceps. The sequence goes on from NC_081318.1 coordinate 74,225,293, forward strand.
TTTTACTTCTCTTTCCAAATTTTGGATTGAATTTAGTTTTAACTGTTTTCAGCCATTCAGAAAACACCATTCAGTAGCATGAGGTCTTCTCTTTCACTTGGTTAAAGAAAAGTGGTTAATATATTCACTGAAAGGGGAGTTGGTTAGAGTATGCGAATAGAGTTGGTTTTCTTTAAAAAGATTATATCTAAACTGCAGGTGGTCTGAACAGATGGTGGATATGTAGACATTTTTACTTGACTAACCAATGTGCTGTGTGTAAACATTTACTGCAGTTATCATTTATTGACTCCTACCATTTGCATGCTATACTGTAACACCATATAGTTACATATTTAAAAGGCAGATATTTATCATACTTACAAAATGTGTTGAGGATGTTTTGAATATAGTAGGACTCGGTTACCTTTATCTTGAAGTCATTTTCTTGTGTGTTTGTTCAGCAAGCATATCTAGTGTTTATATAACTAGATTCAACCAAAGTCATGTATATGTTCTGGGCTGCTAGGTCCCAGTACTCAAGGCATCTCACTCCAAAAGATGGAAACCATTGACCCTCCAGGAACAGGGGAGTGGTGTAGTAAATCTCTCCTTTTATAACTGATACCTTGGTAAATTTATATTATGTGCTATTGTTTCTTCATAGCCAAAGATACAGTGAACAGTTGAATTAAAATAACTGGATCTGTATTTCTAGGAATAATTGAATTAGTATAACTAATAGGAAAAATAATTAAAAATAAATAAAAGGGCTGTTGGCTCTGGGGAGTATGGTTGAGTAGACATTTTGAAAATCCATCCTGTAAAACAGATGCTGAAACATGTTCACAAATATGTAACTTTAAATCTATTGCTGATCTTCCAAGAAAGCAAGAGGCAGGGAAATAGAGTAGCTGAAACCAGGATGGAAAGCAGCGGGAAACATAAAAGCCTGTGCTGCTGTAGGGGCATATCAAACTACCAGAACTCTAGAACTTTGTGATTAACCCTTTCAGGGCAAACTAGGAGATGCTTTTAAGAGGTTACACCCTTAGTGAATGGGTGGTCTGGGAAAAATCTGCAGCCTGCACAGGGAGCCTATGAGATGACCCATCAGACCTTGCTCTGAATAGGGCAAAAAAAAATAGAGAAGGATCCTCTGGGAATTGGTAAACATAGGTCTGTTCTCCCAAGAGTTATGGTGTAATTTTATATTACCCCTATGGTTAAGGAATTTCCAGGCTAGGAAACTGATATGGTTAAAAGTAGCTCTTCTTAGCACCTAGTAGAAGCAAATCCAAATCTTCTCTGGATAGAAGAGAATAAGGTGCTCTTATTCTAATCTCCTCAGGGGTCCAACAGATTAAATTCAGTTAAATTTGAGTTTACAATAAAACAAACTCACCATCATGCATAAGGGCCAACAGAAAGAGCAAACCACAGATACAGACCCATATGAAATGTCAGATATTAGAAGCCATTTATTGGGACTTCCCTGGTGGTCCAGTGGTTAGGACACTGTGCTTCCACTGCACAGGGCATGGGTTCAATCCCTGGTCAGGGAACTAAGAGGTCCTGCATGTGGCACAGCCAAAAAAAAAAAAAAAAAAAAAAAGAAGTAGACATGTATTCAGGAAATGAAAGATAATATTGAAAAAAATGAGCAAGTTCTCAGTTTTGAGACTATCAAAAATGATCATCTGAGTTTGAAAAAGGGCCAGAAACTTATGGAAATGAAGAAGAAAAGATACAACTCAGCAGGAGTTAAAGAACTAATTGAAAAGAGGATTAGTGAGATGCAAATGACATTGGAAGAACTCACTTAGAAGGCAGCACATAGGTGAAAGGAGATGCAAAATACAAAAGAGGTTAAGAGACACAGAGTAAGAAGTTCAAATGATGTCTAACTCTTTTACTCAGACTTCCTGGAAGAGAGAATACACAGAATATTAGACAAGCAATAGAGATGTAGCAGCTGAGATTTTTCTAGAACTGGTCAAAGCATGAATCAATAGATTGAGGAAATTCACTGACCGCCAACCAGGATAAATACAAAGTCAACATCTAGACACATCACAATGAACTACAGAATACTAAAGGCAAAGAGAAGACTTTTAAAGCAACCATATAGAAAAGACATTACCTGTTAGAAATGATGACTGGGCTAAGAGCATATTTGTCATCAGCAACAATGGAAGCCAAAAGGTAGTGGATGATTTTTTCCCAATTCTCCTGTGTAAAATTATATTTCAATAATGAGTATATTTCAGATAAACAAAAATAGTGCATTAACCACCAACAAATCATCACTGAAGTAAGTTCCAGTGTGTATATTTCAAGAAAAGAGAGGACAGACAAAGCCAAATTTGATTCTCAATATAATTAGAAAAGACTAGTTATACTGATAAATCTCCATTGGAAAATCAACAATCTTAGGAATAAATAGGGAATGATAGTACAGAAAGAGCAGAAATTCAAAATATCATAGAATACAATCAATAAGAAATTTAAAATTTAAGCAAAATGGATATATTTCTGGAAAAATATAATTCACTAAAACTATCTCAAGAAGTAACACAGGGACTTCCCTCGTGGCGCAGTGGTTAAGAATCTTCCTGCCAATGCAGGGGACACGGGTTTGAGTCCTGGTCCAGGAAGATCTCACATGCCACGGAGCAACTAACCCCGTGCGCCACAAGTACGGAGCCTGTGCTCTAGAGCCCGCGAGCCTCACCTACTGAGCCTGCACACCTAGAGCTGGTGCTCCACAACAAGAGAAGCCACCACAATGAGAAGCCCGCGTACCTCAACGAAAAGTAGCCCCCGCTCGCTGCAACTAGAGAAAGCCTGAGCACAGCAACGAAGACCTAATGCAGCCAAAAATAAATAAATTAATTTTTTAAAAAAGAACACAGCTGAATAGTCCTATAACTATGAAAATTAACCAGTAGGAAAATAAAAAGATAAACCATTAATTTAAAACATAGAGAACAGCAGGTCCTGATAGCATTACAGGTTAATTCCAAGAAGCTTTCAAGAAACAGATCTCATTCATATGATTGCAGAGACTGGAAGAAGAATGAACATTCAAAAATTACTCTATAAAGCATGTTTTATTTTTGTGAAAGGACACTATGAGAAATGAAAAGTGATAAGCCATTCTTTTTCTTCTTTTCTTTTTTAAAATTTATTTATTTGTGGTTGCTTTGGGTCTTTATTGCTGCACACAGGCTTTGTCTCTAGTTGCTGCAAGTGGGGGCTACTCTTCCTTGCTGTACGCTGGCTTCTCATTGCAGTGGCTTCTCGTTGTGGAGCACGGGCTCCAGGCACGTGGGCTCAGTAGTTTTGGCTCTCGGGCTCTAGAGCGCAGGCTCAGTAGTTGAGGCGCATGGGCTTAGTCGCTCCACGGCATGTGGGATCTTTCTGCACCAGCGACCGAACCCATGTGCCCTGCACTGGCAGGTGGATTCTCAACCACTGCACCACGAGGGAAGTCCTGATAAGCCACTCTTTTTGGTACACATAGATGCAAACTAACTAAACAAAAAGTAATCAAATAATCCAATTTATAAATAGTTTGGGTTCATTCCAGGGAAATGTTTAACATGAGAAAATGAATATAATTCATCATATTAACAGATTAAGAGAAAAGTCATATAACCATCTTAAGAAATGCCAAAAGATCTTTAGGTATCATTCAACATTCATTCATGATAGAAACTCTTGGAAGACATTTTTAACCCATTAAAGGATAACGAAACTCTGTATAAAACATTTATACCAGGGGGCATAAAAATCCTAGTAGCATTAGTGCTAATGGTGAAATACAGGAAAATCCTACATAACCATCAGCAGTAGAATAAATTAATTGTAGTTTATTCATACTAGGTAGTACTATATAGTAGTAGAAATGAATGAACTTCATACATACTCTTCATGAATATGTAGATGTACCTCAAAAATAAATATTGAAATGTCTTAATAATATATAGTATAAAACTATTCATATAAATTTTAAGACAGATTTTAACAGTTTAGCATTTAGCAGTACAAACATGTGAAAATATTATAAAATCAGTAATAGTAAATAAAAACTTAGTGATTATATTTGTAGTGGGAAGGAGAGGGATAAAATTAAGGTCATTAAAAGTTATTAGTAACATAGTATTTACTAAGCTGGATGGTGTGTATGCTCACAGCCACACCCTTTTACGTGTATGGAATTTTTCTAATAACAGTAAAACTAAGAGAATTGCAGTTAGTGTTTATAAAAGTATAACATGTAGAATGAAACATATGACTTGTATCATGAAAGAATGTTAGAGTGCTCATATCCTAGTTTTTACATAGTAGGAAATTAAGAGAGTTGAAAGTGGATAAATGATTAACTGTGGGTATTTAAAGTTAAAAAGAAACTCAGAAAAACTAAAGTAATAGAAATTTGGGGTATTGAGAGGATGTTGGGATAAAATGTAAAGTGGAAAAACAAAGTTAAATTCTTTGTTTGCAAAGCTAGTTTAGTTTGTAATGTCTAAACTTGATAAATCAAGAAGCAGCAACTTGTGCACAGAGCTGAGAGTTCGAGAAACCACCCCCAGAAGAACTGGAGAGAGTGCCTGTGTTTCCAGCTTTTCCTGCATTGCAAGCTCTTCTGTACTCCTTGCACCTGACCATATTAATACACTACTATGTTAATAAAAACTAAAAATAAGAGTTTATCAAGAAAGAAAAAGATGAGTCAGCTTATATTTGGTGTAAAACATAAACTGTTGCACATCGATGGGATGGTTAGGGGAGGGAGCCTTGGTAAATATAATCATATGGTGAAATTTCTCATACTGTACTATGTTCTGTGTATTGATAATCTCTAGGGTATTTTTTAAATCTGAAAGTTCTTTTTTTTAAAGAAGTAATTTCTTCTTAAGTGGAAGTTTCTAGCACCTTGTCTTTTGCTCCCCAGCAAAGTCGTCCCCAGCTGTATGATGAAAATCAAGAGGAAAATTTGTATTCATAGCAATTTGATACCAGAGCAGATTTTGCTGAAATAATGTATGGGGAGGGTATTGATAACATTACTGTATTTACTGATAGTCCCATCTCACTTTTTTGAGTAGTTGTGAGTTTGCTCATCTAAAGCCCCCATCTTACCAATAATTATACTTCAAATTTCTTTCTATTTTCTTTTAAAAATCAAAGTTGTAAATGTTGTCATAACCAGAGCTACACAGCGCTGTGGCTCTTCTTTGGCAGTTCGTTGGATATTAAGTGTGTTTGTGTGCGTGTGTATGTCTTTTCTCCTTAGGCAAATCAAGAGCTTGAGGCATTAGAAGAAGAAATGTTGCAGATGCAAGAATCTACTCATCTTTTTGAAGTGGCTCTTCCAGAGTACAAACAAATGAAGCAGTGTCGCAGAGAGATAACACTGCTCAAGGGGCTCTGGGATGTCATTATTTATGTTAAGGTAAGACACTGCTTTTTGAAAGCATGCTTTTTTTTCTTTTAGTATTTCTTTTGTATAAGTATGCGATTTTTAGTGTCTCTGTCGTTCTATTTATGTTTTATAATGTCTTAAAATATGTGGGTATTAGACTTTTTCCCCAGAATAAGAGTTCAGATATCTCTGAATCATCAGTGCTTTTTGTTTGCCGTTCTGAATGAAACCTGGTGTTATGAGTTGACTGCTTCAAATCCTTCTTGAGAGTTATGTAGGATATAAACAAAAATTAATATGTATCACACACTTATGGTCACTTGTGCATACAAACTGATGTGTACACCCATGCTTATACTTCCGTACATGTGCATATATAAACAGGCCTAACTAAAAATAAAGTTACTTTGTCTGTGTTAATTAAGTTGCAAACTTAATTGTAAAAATAAGTTCTAGGAACTAGGCATATTGTAACATGTGTTATACATTATTTTCTGTGAAGTTAGTTGAAAGCCAATAAAGAAATATATTAACAAGTCACAGAATATGGTCAAGAAGCTCGTGAGAGTTTTGTCTATAACAGATGAAGGTTTTGTTATGAAAGCTTATCTTATATGTAGAATTTAAAAATATGGTATTTAATGGTAACGTTATTTATCAATTCATTCAGAGTATTCAGGATTAAAGGATAATGATGGTATGTGTATGGAATTTGTCATTGCTTCTAGAAATTAACATATCACAATGTTTTAGCCTTAGGTTTGACATGTTCTGACAAGTTTTTTGTTTTTGTGGTGGGGACATTTTGACAGGTGCAGTTAATACTTAAATAATTGACTTTCCCCTGGATGATAGAGTCGCTGTGTATCATCAGTTTAGATATTTTGCTGCGGAGACTTGCTTTCACCAAATGTTGTTGACACTTTTATCTGCTTGTGCATTTTCAGAGAAGCATTGATAATTGGACTAAAACCCAGTGGAGACAGATTAATGTGGAACAGATGGATGTGGAACTCAGAAGGTTTGCCAAGGCAAGTTCCATAACTGTCTGTGACGATTTATCTTCCTCAGCACCACCTTCTTCCATCTTCCCTAACCTAGTGTCTGCTGTGCTGGACCCCACGTCCTTATGTACTTCAAACAGGATGATTTGAGACAGGATTTTTTTTTTTTTCCACTCTCAGCCAGTTACACTTGTAATCAAGCCTACCTTTCTGTGAATGAGTGGATAAAAGCATATTAGGGCTAATGAATTTTTGAGCAGTGGCTATCATCAGTCACTCCCTATGGCTGTCTAGAATGGAGCGGGGGAGGTGAAGAGCAGGGCTGAGGGGTTAGGCTTACGAAAGCTGTCGAATTCTTTCTCTAGCACCTGTAAGCATACTGTATCTTCAAAGGTACCTTTCATTCGTGGACTTTGGGGCAAGTAGTTGGGTAACTTGTGGATGTGTATGGAATGCTGTGATCTTTGTTCTTATTACTGCCCACTCCAACATCGCAAGGGGGCTCAATGTAACAGAACTGAGCTTTTTTGAATTTCGTGCTTTGATAGCTAGTCCCCACGGCCCTATGCCCTCTAAAGAGAGTAAAGCCTCTTTGGATAAAGCCAAATGCATGTTTGGATAAAGCCAAACATGTAGCCGTGAAAGGCAGTTCAGAAGTAGCTGGGCCTTTTGCTTTCTTCTTGCCCCAGAACATCCTCACCCTGACTTGGTCCTGTGTTCCACTCCAGCCAACTCTTCCCATTTTTTTCTGCCCTTTGTATCCTGGTCCCAAGAACCCTAACTAGAACAGCTCATCATTCTTTTCCATGCCCTGGGGTCACTGCCTCTTTTCTGTGCTCACTCCCTGCCCGTCGCCTTGCCCACTGGACTGTCTCACTTCAGAGTGACAGTTTGATCCCCACTCTCAGCTGAAGATATTTTGCCTTTTTCTTTTCTTTTTTTTTTTTTTTTTTTTTCCTTTTTAAAGAAGTAGCACTGTCCTTTTGTGCTGTGCTGGGATTGTTGTTTTATTAGGGTTTTTCTCATTCACAATTGTTAATGTTGTTCTGTGAGCCACGAAGACAGCCAAGTCAAGGGCCCTATTTGACATGTCTTAAAATCATGACTAGTTCCAAGGAACAAACACTCAAAGGTAACCAGCATGTCACAGCTACCATTTAAACAAGCCAGGTCTTCCGAGGAAAGTGTGAGTAATCCAGGTAACAATCTCAGTTTCCTGCTTATTTATGTTTCTAGAGGAAGCACCCTTCATTGCACATGTTCTGTAAACTCTATTAATTCTCTACGTTTAATGACCCTTGGGTTTCCTCATGGGACATCAGGTTAGAGCCTGTGAATAAGAAACTAATGTATCCAAGTGGCTTGTACACAGTGGACTCGTAATATATGAGTGAGTGGATCCTTTTCTGTTTCTCTAGTTTTAGTCTTTAACCTGAGGACTTAAATGTTTTTACTTTCTTCCTATCCAGGGAAATGTAAATTTATTCTTTCAAAGGAGGAAAATGATAAAACATATTATTATTTTGGGGGACCTAGTTTTTTGTCACTCTTCTTTAGGAGATCTGGTCTCTCGATAAGGAAGTCCACGTGTGGGACGCTTACTCAGGCCTGGAAGGCACAGTGAAGGACACGATGACCTCCCTGAGGGTCGTTGCGGAGTTACAGAGCCCTGCCCTGAGAGACAGGCATTGCCACCAGCTGATGAAGGCCACTGGGGTCAGTTTCCTGAGTCTCACTAATTGAATGTTTTTGTGACTGAAGTGTTAGTCCTTGGTTTACATCATTCAACTGGTATGAAGTGGGATTTGGGAAAAGGTTTCTGGTCAGATGCAAGAGGTCAAGCTCTGAGATGTGACCAAGGACTAGACCTGCAGATATTCTAGTTTTAGCCCCTGCTATGGGCTAAATGTGTTTCCCCCTCCAACGCCCCCAATTCATATGTTGAAGCCTGAGTTCCTAATGTGATGGTGTTTGGAGATGGGACCTTTGGGAGATAGTTTGTTCATGAGGGTAGATTCTCGTGTATGGGGGTCATTGCCCTTGTAAGGGGATGAAGACCCCAGAGCTTTATACTGTCTACCGTATGAAAATAAAACAAGAAGACAGACATCTGTTAACGAAGAACAGAGCCTTCTCCGACAACCCAACCAGGCTGGCACCCTGATCTTGGACTTCCAGCCTCTAGAACTGTGAGAAATAAATGTTTGTTGTTTAAGCCTCCCAGTCTATGGTGTTCTGTTAGAGCAGTCAGAAGTGACTAAGATACCCCCCGCCCCCACCAACCTTTTATCTCTTACTGGCCTATATGACCTGAAATAAGACACTTAACCATTCTGTTTTGAGTTTTTTATTAATAAAGTGAGAGGGATGCTATCTACTCTCATAATCAGAGGGATCTTGTAAGGATCAAGTAAGATAATGTGAAGGCATTTTATAGAGCATGACATGGCTGCAAAGAATCTTATTTTGGTGGAGAGTATCAGAGAATATTAGAAGTGAATTTAGGGGGAGAGAGAATTCAGAAATAGTGATTCCCCCCCCCAATTCATTTAAAAATGGCATCCTTTTTTGGTGGTCTTTTGATTGTTTTTTTTTTCTAATTTTTTTTTAGAGATGCATTTTTTTTTAAGATTTTTTTTTTTTTTGATGTAGACCATTTTTAAAGTCTTTATTGACTTTGTTACAGTATTGCTTCTGTTTTATGTTTTGATTTTTTGGCTGCAAGGCATGTGGGATCTTGGCTCCCCGACCAGGCATCGAACCCGCACCCCTGAATTGGAAGGTGAAGTCTTAACCATTGGACCACCAGAGAAGTCGCAGCTGTTTTTTTATTTTATTACAAAATATAGAATTATTTCTCATGTGTCTGTACCATTTGAGGTTATATTTTCTTGCCTTTCTACATCTATTTAGGAGCACATATACCCAACTTATACTTTATTTTTCGGGGAAGGTGACCTTCATGAGTTTAAAAATGCATAAAATGCAGCCTGATGTGCGTGTTTTCTGCTAGGGACACATCGTGAAGAAGGGCTCTCATGATTTGAAGACAAAGTTTGCAGGGTGGGGAAACTGAGGAAAGGGGCAGCCTGGTGAAGTGGGGGTGGCCTAAGCTTTATTGGTACAACTCTAACACCTAGTTTCTCTTGGATCTTGGGCCAGTTACTTGCTCTCTGTACCTCAGTTGCCCCTTCTGTGAAATACAAGTAATGCTATAATGCTGCCATGCAGACTTGGTGAGATGAGATTATATATAGACCCTAGCACATAGCAAATCCTCAATAAATGGTCCCTGAAGTTTTTATTATAATACTTTCCATAGAGTCTTTTAGGCATTGCATATTTAGGCTTTATAGTTGATTAATTTATTCCTTCAAAAAAATCTTTATTGAGTCTCCCAAGATGGAAGGTATACTGTGTGTCCCACTCCCTGCCCCCTTCTCACATTTGCCCCAGTGAGCTTTCTTCTCACCACAGTGTCTTGCCTGTGTCATGCCCTTCTGCAAGCTAGAAAAAGGTGCTTCTCTGGCAATTTAGAAAAAGGCATCTTCCTCCAGGCTGATCTGGGGCATCAGAGCAGTGACTAGATCAAACCTCTAGTTGTCACCTGGGCAGGGGGTCCATATTCACTGCACAAACTATGCAGCTAATCAGGGGGCCTTGTTATGCATCCCTGCTCATTCCTTCTCTAAGACAGACCTGACCCCCATCAGCTCTGGAATGAGGTCAAAAGTGATGCAGAGATAGGATGACCAACTCATCTGGTTTGCTCAAGACTTCCCAGGTTTTAGCCCAGGAAACCCCCCAGTCCTGGGCAAACAGGGATGTTTAGTCATCCTGTGCACAGCCATGCGTGGTGATGAGCAACGTTACTGATTGAGGAGAGCCAGAGAGGACTGCACCTTCTGAGAAGCGGGGACTGGATATTCTTAGCAGGGGCAGGAAAGGAAATGGCTTCCTTGCAACTGTGTGGTGGGATCAGCTGTTCATTTGTGAGGGACATGTGTGAGTCTGGGCGCTTAAGAAGAGCTGAGAGCTTCTTAACAAATATGGGGTTGGGGAATGTGGGGAGTCAATAAAATGATGAAATGTGAGTGACTTTTTCACTTGGTAAATATGAATAATGACAGTATTAAGTAAGAATAATTATTTTTTGCCAAGGAACTAAGATTAAGTCAATGATGAAACTAGGTTAAAGCACGGAAGCAACTGGGAATTATGTTCAGTGAATAGAGTACCTAAGGAAGAGAAGACACATGAGCTATTACCTGATTCCTGGGGTTTCAACCAAATTATAATAAATGAACAATGTGATTCTCTTTAAAAATGGGTTTTGTGGGCAAAGGAGGTAAGAAATGAGCTGACAAGGGAGGGTTATGAAACAAAAGAAAGTACTGTAGTATGAACGTGGCCTAAATCTCAGCCCTCACTTCGATGGGTGATGCCTCAGTAACTGAGTAAAAAAGCAAAGTCTTTGGTTGTCTGCACATTTCAGAACTCTAAATGTACTCAGCAGCTGACTTGAGTATATTTAGCTCTGATTCATTCCTCTGGCCATTAGGTAGAAGGAACCATTAATATATGTGGAATATAAATTCTGTCTTTTTTTTTGTTCCTAATCAGGTCAAGTTTTCTATAAACGAAACCACAACTTTGGCAGATTTGTTAGCCTTGCAGTTACACCAAATGGAAGAGGATGTCCGAAGCATCGTGGACAAAGCAGTGAAAGAGCTGGGGACTGAGAAGGTGTTGTCCTTGAGCTGTTTCTTTTTACCCTGAGCTAATTTTGTGCACTGGCATGTAAGCAGACTCAGGGAGAAGTCCTCCTGCCATAGTTGTGTGGAGACATGTTTCCCTGGGCAGGAAACAGCTTCCTTCTAGGCCACAGTAAATTTGTAAAACGAGAGAGTTGACCCAGTTGATGATGACGATTTATATATCTTCATCAGTCTGCATTTTATGCATTTTAAACTCATGAAGGTCACCTTCCCCGAAAAATAAAGTGTAAGTTTGGTATATTTGCTCCTAAATAGATGTAGAAAGGCAAGAAAATATAACCTCAAATGGTACAGACACGAGAAATAATTCTATATTTTGCAATAAAATAAATCGATGATGATTTATATATCTGATATTTATATATCAGAAAACATTTATATATCGTTTACTTCGTAGCAAGCACTGCTCTCAGTGCTTTATATTAATTCATTTAATCCTCTGAGGATTATCTCTATTGTACAGATGAGGAAACTGAGGTATAGAGAAGTAATTAACTTACCCAGGTTCAACAAGGGACCTGGGATTCACATTCTGGCACTCAGAGCACTACTCAGAAAGTAAATAATATCTATCAGACCTTCAATATAACCTTTTAAGTCCCTTCCTGCTCTGGCATTGCGTTTCAGTGGAGGTTATAAAACTCAGATCCAGTAAAAAAAAAATTTGATACTGGTGTGATGCTTGTTCCTTTTGTGTGGTGGAATTCATTCTCTAAACCTCATAATTGTGAATTATTTGGGGGAAAAAAATTGAGGCCAGTGATATTTGATGTCCCCCTGTTGTTGTTTTTTAAATTGTAAAAACAATTTTTAAAATTCCAGATGATAGTCTAAGTATCGGTCCTAAATTAAACTTTTGTGCTCATAACTAAATACTGTTTACGTCTAGGTTGTTACTGAAATCAGCCAGACCTGGGCAACCATGGAGTTCTCTTACGAAGTTCACTCTCGGACAGGCATTCTACTACTGAAGTTTGATGAACAATTGTTTGAAACTCTAGAGCACAACCAAGTAAGATGGATATATTTATTACAGATTTTTTCATTTTAAATTATGATTTTAGATTTTTCCCAAGTTCCAATACTCAGTATTTCGTTCTTCATTCATTGGGCATCTGCTTGTACCAGGCTCCAGGCATAGTACCATTTGGGCTCAAAAAGTATGAACACTTGTTCTCAAGGAACTTGCACTTGAGTAGGGAGACAGAGACAAGGTTCCAAAGGGTCTTGTAAGGTGGTGGTGCTTGTGCTGAACCTTGAAGGATGGACTGGTATTCAACAAAAAATGGTGATCAGAATAGGGTGTTATAAGCAAAGGGGACAATGTTAGTGGCATCTTGGAATGCCAGAAAGTACCTGCCATTCAGAGGTAAGTTAAGGAGTTTGGTTTCCTTAGAATATAGATTTTCTTGATAGGAGTAATAAAAAATAAGACTGGAGGGGACAGTCCAGAGCACAGCCTATGTGGTCTTGAATTCTAAGGTTATGAGTTAGCATAGCATCTCTTTGGACATGAGAGATAAGAAAGATGAAAGAGACAAACTATTCAGAGGAAATAATAACAGTAGTGTTATTATTATTAGACATGGGGCACTTAGGAAAGAACCTGCTCTGAAGAGATGATGTTCTATTATTTTTGGTGTATTTAAAGTGAGGGACATTGATGTAAATGTGGAAAGTCTGACCCAGAGCTCAGTGCAGAGGTTCAGTCTAGAACTGTAGTTTGGGAGGTCATTTTTGGTGTCTTGAGAATTGCTGAGCTAGATAATGAGAGGTAAAGAAGATAAGCCAGCTGAGACTAGAGCTTGGGGAAAGGCTGCACGTGGTGAACAAGAGCAGGAGACATCAAGGAGGCAGAGAGAGAGGGAGTGGGCAGAGAAGTCGTAGAAAAAGAAGACTGTATAGTATCATCGGCAATCACAGGATAAGTTTCTCCTCCAAAGGAGAGTCAACTGTCATGGAAACAACCTAAGCGTCCATTGACAAATGAATGGATAAAGAAAATGTGGTGTATATACAATGGAATATCATCATTCTGCCATAAAAAGAAGAAAATCCTGCCATTTGTGATGACATGGGTGGATTTTGAGAGTATTATGCCAAGTGATGTAGTTCACTCAGAGGAAGCAAATACTGAAGATTCTTGCTTACATGGGGAATCTAAAAAAGCTGACCTCGTACAGAGTAGAATGGCGGTTACCAGTTTCTGGGGCTTTGGGGAAGTGTGGAGTTATTGGTCAAACGGTCTGGACCTCTGGGTATAAGATGAATAAGTTCTGGGCATCTAATGTACAGCATGGTGACTGCAGTTAACAATAGTATATTATATGCGTGAAAGTTGTTAAGAGAGTAGATCTTAAATGTTATCAACACACACATGCACACACATACACACGGCAATTACATGGGTTGTGGAGGTGTAAACTTACTGTGGTAACCATTTCACAATATTTACATGTATCAGATCATCACATTGTACACTTACACAATGCTATATGTCAATAATATTTCAATAAAGCTGGGGGGGGTGGAAAGAATAGTCAAATGTATGAAACACTTAGAGATGAAGGAGGATGAAAAGGAGCTGTTCTCAGTGACTTCCTGGAATTTCAGTGTCAGAGAATGATGGGAAGTGCTCGCTGAACTGCACGACATTAAAGCAAGGCTTGGTGTTAGGAAGGCTGCAAAGTTTGGTAGTAAACTCAAAGAGGAGGAAAACAGGAGCTTGAGGTCTTAGCAAACTGGAAGGAAGTTTGTTTCATATTTTCAATATTGGAGAAAAAAAAAGACCCATAACCTTAGAATGATTAATAGGCAGAGACCCCAAGAAGAGTGAGAGAGGATGAAAGAATAAAGTTTAATTCCTAAAGCTGCACCCTGGTGCACAATATTTTTTCCTGCCTTCAAAGAGACATGTGGCCTTCTTCTAGAAGATACATTACATGTAGTTGCTTATATTTGTGTTTTTCCTTTTGGAAAAAACATGTTATTTTATGTAATATTTAATGCCATTAATTCACTTACTTAGCAAATACTTACTGAATGCCTGTTGCATGTATTGTGTGCTAGGTCCTAGGAATCCAGCAATAAACAGAAGAGGTGTGCTCTCTCTTGATGCTTACAGAGTACCAATTTAGATGGTATTTGAAATTCTTTGCCTTTCTTTTAGGTTCAGTTACAGGCTCTGCTTCAAAGCAAGTATGTGGAATATTTCATTGAGCAAGTCATAAGCTGGCAAAACAAATTAAACACAGCAGATTCAGTCATCTTTACTTGGATGGAAGTACAGCGCACTTGGTCTCACCTAGAAAGCATCTTTGTTTATTCAGATGATATTCGAATTCAGCTTGTGAAAGATGCTCAAAGATTCGGCAGAGTAGATGCTGAATTTAAGGTTTGTGGAAGAAAGGCTGTTTTCTCTCCTAACAACTTTGTCCAAACAATATAAAAATCTTGTAAAGAAACATGATTTGGGGTACTGTATTTATGAAAAATATATATATATTTGTATTTGAATTTCAGGAGACAAGGTCAGGAAACTTGTCTGTGAATTGTCAGATAGTCCATAGTTTAGGCTTTGTTGTTGTATATGGTCTCTGTCACAACTCAGCAGGGCTGCCATTGTCCTGTGAAAGAAAATATAGATGCTACATAGACAGATGGGTGTGGCTGTGTACCAATAAAACTTTATGGACACCAGAAATTGAATTCCATATTATTTTCATGTGTCACGAAGTATTATGCTTCTTTAGATTTTTTTCAACTAGTTAAAAATGTACAGATCATTCTTAGCTTCAGGCCATACAAAACCAGGCAGCAGGCCACATGTTTCCCAGAAGCCTACGCCAGCAGTAAGGCCTAGGAGACAGATTCATCTTCATGAAGTAAGAGACTGAGGAGGGGAAACCAGTAACAAAGTTATACCATCAGTTACTGGTTTGTTTCATAAAAGCCACAGAGAACACATGGAGATGTACATATAATAGATGATTTGAGAGACTTTAAGCAGAGAATAATGGCTTTACTTTTTATATAGAAATGGGGATGAATTATTTTCGTCTTACTAGCTAAAGCAGAACACCAGAGGAATTCTATTTTATTTAACTTTTAAGGAGGAAAGAGTGGGTAGATTGTTTTGTATTCATCTCATTTTCCAATGTGAGTGTATTCTTTAAGATTCTGGTTCTCTCTCTCTATTTTTTTGTGCGTTTGGTTTAGAAGAGGGAAATTCTGCCTGGACCCAGAGTGGTGGTAATGCCTATCAAATTTATATTGATAAAAACTATGTGATTACACTTGTTTTTGATGTTCATCTAAAAGTTTAAAAGCAGAACAGACATGGTGGTAGAAATCTCATTTATCTTGCTTTCTCGTAGTTTGATTGTTCTTCACTTTTTAATTCCCTAAATGGATGAAAAATTTAGAAAAGTAATTTCTAATATCAATGTCTCCATGTTTTACTTTCACTCAGGAGTTAATGTTCAGGACAGCTAAAATAAAAAATGTTTTAGAAGCAACATGCAGACCTAACCTCTATGAAGAACTTAAAGATTTACAATACAGGTAAGAATAAAACTACAAAGTGATCAATTTGTTATACTTCTGAGATTTCTTTTGAATATCTAATAGTATTTAATACCAAGTTATTGTAGGTACAACCTCTACTAAATTATTTTATAATTTTGCTTATAGTTGTCTATTTGCCTTATACATATTAGGTGGTACATATATTTTGTGAGTTAATGTAAATAGATCCAAATATATTTCTGTTTTCCAAAAAGGAATATCATTATAGTAGAATTAGGATATCCTATTATCAAGAGAATCAGCATGATTGTTTAATCAATTCTTTTATCACAGTATCCTGCAAATATTTATTAAGCATCTACTGTATGCTAGGAACTGGGATTGCACTCATTTTAAGTCCTTTATTTTGTATATAGTTTAATTATACTAGAAATTATCCTTAGACATCATGTTAGTACTTTTGAAATCCTTGTCCTAAAGGGAATTAGTAATTTTCATATAAAATTATAAAAAAGCTAGTGGTCATAGAATGTTCTGGCTTTTGATTAAAAATGGGAAGATCAGGGCTTCCCTGGTGGAGCAGTGGTTGAGAGTGCACCTGCCGATGCACGGGACACCAGTTCGTGCCCTGGTCCAGGAGGATCCCACATGCCGTGGAGCGGCTGGGCCCGTGAGCCATGGCTGCTGGGCCTGCGCCTCCGGAGCCTGTGCTCCGCAACGGGAGAGGCCACGGCAGTGAGAGGCCCGCGTACCGCAAAAAAAAAAAAAAAAAGGGCAGATCAGCCACTAAAAGAAGAGTTTTGTGTGGAATTGTGATCACTTTTTATTGCAAGGCAGAGGAGCCCTCTAGATAAAAATATATATCACATACAATTATTTCATAATCTGGAAGTTCTTTAGAGATAAATTGGCCATAATTTTAAAGTGTGGATTTCTGCAGAAGTTAATTATTTCTTAGTCAGTGATCTTTGAGGGTTTTGAGGGCTCTGCCTCTGAGTCATTTCTGCTCTGCTAAGAAAATAATGTGGAAATGATTCTGGATCTTAATGACTCTTCTGAAAACCAGAGAGAGTTGAAGCTGCTTGTTTTGTAGACATTAAGTGGGAAAAGGAAGACCTTAAACCAATTACGTGTTAAGTAAAGCATTTGGTGCTCAGGGCGAGTGATGCCAAATCTGGTCTTCTCTCCTGCTGATGAGAAGTGTCATTAAAAGAAGGGTAAAAATGAACTTATGTACAAAGCAGAAACAGAAGTAGTTACAGATGTAGAAAACAAACTTATGGTTACCAGGGGGTAAGGGGGGGTGGGACAAATTGGGAGGTTGGGATTGACATATACATACTACTATATATAAAATAGATAACTAATAAGGATATACTGTATAGCGGAGGGAACTCTACTCAATGCTCTGTAATGGCCTATATGGGAAAAGAATCTAAAAAAGATTGGATATATGTATATGTAAAACTGGTTCTGTTTTCACTGTACACCTGAAACTAACACAACATTGTAAATCTACTACAGTAAAAAATTTATTTTAAATCTCCACGCTTCCCTCCAAAAAGCAGACAAGTGACAAGTAACATCAACTTAAGTCTGATCTATATTTAGTCTCAACTAATGATGGGTGTGTGTGTGTTTCTCCTCCCACTTGGCATAACTTGTACGTGAGTCACGAACAAGACAATGATGTCAAAAAGGAGGTAGGCTCTGTGTTAAACGGTGAGCTTCTTGTGGTGAATGGACAGATGAGAGGCTCTGGGTTTTGGTGACGTTTTAATAAATGAATGGGCAAGATATGCTTACAATGATTTTTCCTTCCTACAGGCTTTCTCTTTGTGAAAAAGCTCTTGCTGAGTACCTGGAAACCAAGCGTGTGGCTTTTCCGCGCTTCTATTTCATCTCTTCCGCAGACTTACTTGACATTCTCTCAAAGGGAGCTCAACCTATGGAGGTAATTATTTGTTTTTGAGAGTCTCATATTATCCTATGTTAGCTAAGGAATGTCACAGTTTCTTTATCATTGTCAAATGCCACCTACCATGTCACATGTGCCAGGAGCCAGAAAATATGCATTAAGAATTCTTAATGCAGCAACAGAGGGATGTTAGAAGCGGTGCTCAAGGAACTAGGAAGGGTAACTGCCTGGTTCTCAACACAAGGAAGGGACAGCAAATGTACAAGGCTTAGGGCCCTGCAAGAAGTTAATGGAAAAACACTGGCTCCAAACCCCCATAATTCTGGGACAAGGACTGGAGCTCCATTGCCTGGTTTGTAGCTTTCCTGGGGGAGACTGAGTCACTGGGAATGAGATCATGGCTGGTACCTTCTTACAACAACCTTGACTCCAGAGTAACCTTCATAATTGAAGCTGGACTAGACTTCAGTGCTGTCAGAGGTGTATTGGTATATCTTCATCCTCTACCTAACACTCTAATTTTCTCCTATCCATTCAAAAATATTGTAGCACCCATGACAATATGTAAAGCAAATAAAAGCAGCTCTTATCTTTTGTAATCTGAGAGCACAGATCAGAGACCAAACTTCATGCAAATCCCAAAGCTCTCCTTCCTCTAAACATTTAGCGGATGTTGCCTTTCATTATATCTGTTCAGTTGTTCACATCCATTTAGATCTTAGAATTGTTACAACTGACATAGGCAGTTACTCCTAGACTTGACCATATATCACAGATTATTTTGAAGCCAAAGGTTGTGCTTTATCATTGTGGATTTGTCTCCATGTTCCTGCTCTAGGTGTTTTTCTGCCATTTTCTTTGGAATATGTGTCACCTAACACTACGGTTTCCTGAATTCTACTGTTCTCTGGACACAGTATTTATCTTGATTATTTCTCTCTCATTCATCATTTCTCTTTGGAGCTAAATTCAGATGGATGGCTGTTCTTGCTGTCGGCAATACAAGTACAATCTTGCTATTAAGAGCAAAGTTGTTAGTCAGCTTTGGCAACATTTCAGGATTACCACTCAGGTATCATTTTGTATATTTATGCTAACTCCCAGATGGCTTTGTAAGTAAAATCCATCTAATTGGATTGACTTGGAACCCAGTATCTCCATCTCTCATTTATGTCAATGACATGTAAATTGGATGTTTTAGGGTGTTTTTCTTTTTTAAACTAGTTTAGACATGGCAGTTACTACCACATTTAAGCTTCAGTAACCTCCTGAGAACCTCCTTGTGACCAGCAGCTAGACCCTCTGCCAGGGTGATCATATGAGATAGAGGATGTCATGTTCTATTCCAGGTACATGTTCCTAATCACTTGCAAATCTGAAATACTTAGAATGCTGAATTTTCACTATGTAAATTAGAGAGACGCATAAATCTGTAAGTGGGAACGTGGCTTTTCTGTTCTTTAAACATAATAAACACATATGTGACTGTTTTATTGAACAGTGTTAATTATCCAGAATATAGACATGAAACAGTTTTATCTTTCTACAATTATTAAGCTCAAATGTACCCTGCTCTATGTCTTGACACTGAGTAACAGGTCCCTTTATAACATCTTGGATAGGTACTGTAATGCTCCGGTCCCTTTTTATTATTAAAAATTAAAGAAACCCAAAGCAACTCAACAAGATCTAGTTTACAATTCCAACCTCACCTCTGTGTCAAGACCAGGCTTTTACATAATGAACTTGGAGTTGGGATCTTTGATTTCTCCTCCCTATCAGTTTACCTTCAGGAGGAAGGAAGGGTGTCATCTGTCAGTCATTGCCCTTTCTTAGTGCATATTCCTGCTTCTCTGTTTGGCAGTGGCTGTCGACCTTGACCCTTGACAGCCAGTACCCACATGCTGGGTTTCTTGTGAAACAGGAGCAAGTCCGCAGGGGGCACCCGTCCGCAGGGGGCATATACTGCAGAGACAAGTCCATGTCAGCACTTCCAGTTCTTGCCCTTGGCAGTGTAATCCATCATTTGTTATATCTTCTTCCTCCTTTTCCACCTAGACAAATGTCCGAAGTAGGGACACATCACAGATTCCCTTGCTGCGGGCATCCATGGTTTCTGTGAGTGATTCTCCAACCCCTCTCACTGGACAACTTAAAGGGCAGAGATGGGGGAAACAGCCCTTCACCTTGAAGCCCCAGGAGGAGTGAGGTAAAGCCAGAGCATCCTCCTCTGGGCTGCTAAATCACAGGTGTGAGGATGTCCACCTGTCCCTCCTCCTCCCTGTTGTACTTTCCCAGAAGGGGTGTATGGAGGCAGATGATGGTAAGGCATTGAGTTGTGTCTTGTCAAGCCCTGGAGGGACCAACCTGTCCTCACCCCTGTCAGCTGCCTTCAGAGCATGCACTTACCCGATGCCTCTTTGTCCTTAATTGAAGTCCTAGGCTGGTGCTAGAGGAGCAGATGACTCTACATACACTTGTCACCCATTCTCTTTATGTCCTTTCAAATCGTCAAAAAGTGCTTCAGGCCTTAGACAACCTGTTGGCTCAGAGACATATGCATCCCTGATGCCAACATTTTTTTTTTCATTATCCTTCCTAAATTACAGGATGAGGTTTTGCTTTTATATATATAAACTTAAAAGGTGTACCTTTAAAATCATTCTTTTTATTTTCACAGCATCACTTCAATATTTCAGAGTGTTATTGTTAATATCAGTGTGACTTATCGTGGAAGTCTTCCTGTCTACCTAATTCGTAGTGTTTTAATCGTAAGTTCTAAACCCGTGAATCTCAGGTACATTTCTCAGTAGTAGTACTGGTAACACTCTTTAATGAATAGCTAGGTAATGTAAGACATTAAAAAGATTTTAAATTTTAATGTAGCTGAATATCGAAGTCACCGCATAGAGAATCTCCAAAATGGCTCACAGCCATGCTGATGAATACTAACAGCAGTGCTGTCTATGTCATATCAGCGGGAGGAGGTGGGATATTTCTGCTTACCAGCTGCAGGGGTCTGGCTATGCAGCTCCAGGGTAAAAGCGGTACACAGTTCTCCTGACCTGCCAGCTTTGAAATGATTTGATTTTTGAAACATTTTGAAATTTGAGATACATTATTTTGAGTTGTGCTCACAATGTGATTTCATTGAGATCCTTTTGTTACACGAATTAAACGCTGAACAATTCGATTTCACGTCAAATGCTATCACCCTTTTAAGAAAGGCTTGTTATTAACGAAAGTGTTTAGCTGCCTCTGAGGTGCAAATACCACCTGGGAGCAACTTGTTGGGGTGAAGGATTGAAAAGGAGCTAAGGATGAGTTGAGTCATCAAGAGCCAGTCAGCTTCTTTCCCTGCAGTGGTTCTGCAAAGTCAAGGTGTGACCTCAGCTCTTGGTCACTGCTGTGGAATAGTTAATGCTTTTTAGCAGTTATGCCAAAGGGCCTAGCCTTGCTACACTCTTTCTTTCATCATCAGAATCCATTTCAGGCCACCAGACACAGCTTTTCCGTCTCTGCCTTTTCTGCTAACATCCTGAATGTGTGCCCTGTACTGTGACAGAGATAACATGGCAACTGCAGCTTGTGGGATAACAATGCAATTGTCCCAGAAAAGATGACCCTTTGTGGGCAGATGAGTCATGCTGACATCTTGTGAATGACTTGAATTCCTCAGGCCCCCCTCCTCCACCCGCCACACTCAATTTAAGAGTGTTATTCCAAGTGAGGGTTTCTGCAGTTGATTGTGGAATTTGATCAGCCTGAGTACATCAGCCAGGGAAGTCTGATATTACTACATCCTGCGTTCTATACGCAGAAATGCCCAATTTAAGACACTTGAGTTGGAATGTCAGAGTGATGAAATCAGTGTGGCTAGAATGCCTTCAGTGGTTTTCAGCTCTTGGTAAGTTTGGTTAAGGTCAAGTTTTAAAGACTTTTCTCCTCCTAGAGTTCACCCTGACCTCCCAGTGGCATAGATTACCTAAAGGACTGAGGATGTGGCTGTGCTGTATAACTTCCATGGTGAAAATCTCTTTTGGTTGCTTATGGAAATGCAAACTTAGAGGTGTAGTTGCAGGATTAATGGTCGTGGTGCAGTAGTTATGAAGTTGCACATGATTCAATATTAACATTCTGTGCTTTCTCCGCCACCTTAGAAAAAACATCCTTTTGTATTTTTCAGTGAAACGAATGTAGTGGTTAAAGTCATCCCGAGTAACCTCAGTTGGCCCCATTGTGCCCTTCCAGGTTGTGATACGGTGCCTTGAAATAGCTGACAACTTGGTGTTTTTATCCACTGGTTCCTTATGACTTGAAAGATCTTTTTATCCTAGAAGAGCTGGTACATTTTCTCTTCCTTCATCTCCTGTGTGTTGATGAGTGAAAGCTTCCCCATGATAGAGGTATACTAAAGAATGACACACTTTCCATGTGATCAGCTGCGTTTGTGTTGTGTGATGAGGGGTAGCCATGGGCTGCATGTGTGGCTATTGGGCACTTGAAATGTGTCAACTGAGGGGCTGAATTTTTAACTACAACATGTTAGAAAAACTGATCTTTGATTCAGTTATTGGAAAACAAGTTTGAAACAAGTGGAGTGTGACTCTACTTTCACAACTGTGTATTTTGTGAAATGTAAAGACAGATCAAGTATTTCTGATGAAAAATCCAAATTGAGGTAAGCTGTAAATGTAAAATATGTACCTGGTTTCAAAGACTTAAAGATAAGAAGGTAAAATATCTCATTAGTGATTTTTCTATTAATTACATATTGAAGTGACAATACTTTGGATACATTAGGTCAAAGAAAATACATCAGAATTAATTTCACCTGTTTCTTTTCACTGGTTTCAATGTGGCTACTAGAAAGCCACTGCTGTGGCAGTTGAGGCCACAATGCATTTTCAAAAATGACAAGATCAGGAATATATATGCTCAGAAATGTTTAATGTTTGCATCAAAAATATCCTTCAGTGGCACCGGACCAAATCTACATAAGAAGAAATCTGCCAACTTGTCTTTTGAGAAATCCCCCAAATTGCAGTATGAGACAGATGGCACTCAACTGATACCCTTAATAGAATGTCAATATTGGCACTTGGACAGGTGCTTGTGAGAAATGGGCTTAATAAAAAGAACTTCTGGATCTTCAAGGGGGAAAATATCTAAGACCCCGCATCCCCATGGGCTCAGTATGTTGCTGGATAGTGCTTCCATTTGGTTTTCTCCATGGTAGAGTGAAGGTGCCTCACCATCTGAACCCCAGGAATCAGGATGATGCAGTTCAACACTCACTCATAGTGTGTCACAGCCTTCTTGACATGGGTTAGTCCTCCTTAGACAATGAAGAGGGGGGATTCCCTGGCAGTCCAGTGGTTAGGACTCCATGCTTCCACAGCAGTGGGCACAGGTTCGAGGGGGAATCCTGCAAGCTGCACAGCGCAACCAAAAATAAATAAATAAACCAGTAGCTCTTAGACAATCAAGAGGAAAAAGGCTCAAGATGCAAGTGGTTAGTTGGCTGCATGCAAGAGCGAATGACTTTTAGTTGAAATAAAATCAGTCAAAAATCCCTACTTTTTTTTTTTTTTTTTTTTTTTTGCGGTACGCGGGCCTCTCACTGCTGTGGCCTCTCCCGTTGCAGAGCGGAGGCTCTGGACGCAAAGGCTCGGCGGCCATGGCTCACAGGCCCAGCCGCTCCACGGCATGTGGGATCTTCCCGAACCAGGGCACGAACCTGTGTCCCCTGCATCTGCAGGTGGACTCTCAACCACTGCGCCACCAGGGAAGCCCAAAAATCCCTACTTTTTTATAGCGAGTAGAAGGTTGGAGGGCTCATAGGTACCTACATTGGAGGGAGGGAGTTGCCCTTGAGTTTAGGTGGGTGCTGAAGATGAAATAGGGAAGAGGCAGGAAAAGAAAACAGATACAGAAGATGGTCATGGTTTTGAACACCTTGCCATGGTCTCTACTTATGTTCAGCTGAGCAGCAAGGAATAGAAGCTGCTCATCTAAGTGTACTTTATTATAGAAATTGCCAGTGAGAACAGCTCCACTTGGTATAACATAGGAATATGTCATATTTCAAATGGATGCCTTTGTGTAAAGGCAACGTTATATCCAAATGACTTAGGCATTTAGCTGTGTGACAAGAAAATAGATAATCTAACTTTTAAATAAATGTCATAAATTATATATCCAGTAGAGATTATCCTTGCAAAATGGTTAATATATGGTTGACCATAAGTTGTATAACAATATATGTAAGGTTTTTTTTTCATTTTGCCAATATGTTGCCACTGCTTAGAATTGTGTTGGAGCTCCTTTACTGGAATTCCCTCTACAGCCAATTTATAAGTTACACAATAAAATCAGAGTTAATACAATGTAGGATGAAAATACCACTTTAATGTTTCTAAATCAGTCTTACAAATTTGGGGTCCTGCTGCCAAGGAGTTTTAGGCCTTGCTGTGGAATCTGAAACTCCTGACCTTTGTTTGATGTCACTTGTTAAGGCTTGTTCAGCTCCATCTTAAATTCAATGGGCAGGGCTTCTGGCTATAACTCATTAGCTTGTAACAGAGTACTATTCCTTCTGGGACCAACTAGAAAAGCTGGATAAAATAGTTAAGTAGATCTGTTTAAATGCATGGAAGTGTGCTTAAAGAGCATCAGAGTCACAATTTCAGGGGTGTATAGCTCAGGGGTAGAGCATTTGACTGCAGAGTCAAGATTTCAGGGGCTGAGATCTGAGCAGAAGGAAACCACGGAGAGATTTGCCAGACATACGCTACTGCTGTTCCCCCTGTGACATTTGACAGTAAGATGTGGCCAAGAGTCTGTAAAGGTGACCAGAGCTTTCATCAGTATCATGGAGCAGGAAAGAAGGAGAAAAACAAAATGAAAAATAAAAACTGGAGTCAGGCTCCACCAAGAAAGATATTATCCAGAGAATCAAAAAGCAATAGTGGGGCTTCCCTGGTAGCACAGTGGTTGAGAGTCCACCTGCCGATGCAGGGGACACGGGTTCATGCCCCGATCCAGGAAGATCTCACATGCCGCAGAGCGGCTGGGCCCATGAGCCATGGCCGCTGAGCCTGCGCGTCTGGAGCCTGTGCTCTGCAACAGGAGAGGCCACAACAGTGAGAGGCCTGCGTACCGCGAAAAAAAAAAATAAAAAGCAATAGTGATTCATGATGGAATAGGAACAAAAGAAATGAGCTATGTGACGGTTCCAGTTTGCTTCCTTGACAGAATGTCCAGGCACCGCGCAGGGTGGGGCAATCAGGCAGAGTCTGGTAGACTTTCTGAGTTGAGGGGTCAGAGCTCAGAGTCTAAGGAGACCAAATCAGTGAGAGTTTGCAGAATAGAGTGCCACAGAGGGGAGAGCTGTAGAGAGAGAAACCGAGACCCATGGAGGGGCCTCCTATGGTCATCAGCCCTGGGAATAATTAGCCCTAGATTAGATCCTACTCTGGTTCTGCCAGACAAATCTTAAAAGCATGATACCAAAGCATAAAACTATTTCCAAGTGATTTAACTGTACCCCAGAACAAAGCTCAGGAAGATAGGAATACAGTAAACATAATATTCAGTACCAAGTGGGGTAAAGGTCACAGTGATTGATGTCTTATTAAAGATTACTGGGTATGTGAAGAGGCAGGAGTATTTGACCCATCCTGAGGAGACAATGAATCAAAAAAACTGACACAGATGTTGAAATTAACAGACAAGGACATTAAAAGTTGTTTTAGCTGTATTCTCTATGTTCAAAATGTTAAGTAGAGATAGGGAAAAAATAACAAAGTTTCATATGTGTAATTGTAATATCCCAGTGGGGGCCAGGAAGAGAGGCACACAAAATATTTGAAGAAGAGCAGCCAAAAGATTTCCAAATTGATGAAAAGTAGAAATCCATAGATTCAAGAAGCTCAGTGAACCCCAAAACAAGAAACATGAAGAAAACTATGCCAGTTTGCTCAAATTGGCCAAAACCAATGACAAAGAAGTCTAGAAATCAACCATAAAATGACGTTATATGCAAGGAAGCAAACACAAGGATGATGAAAGGCTTCACAGTAGAATTGAGAGGACAGAGGAGCCAACAACTTTAAAGTACTGAAAAAAAAAAAACAACCTAGAATTCTTTACCCAGTGAAAATACTTTTATAGAATGAAGGCAAAATAAGGAAGTTTTCAGGCATTCAAAAGCTGAAATATTTCATCACCAGCACAGTGATAATAAAAGAAATGTTAAAAGAAATGCTTCAGGCAGAGGGAAGATAATACCAGATGGAAATCTGGATCTACACACAAAAAAATGATCATCAAAGTGGTAACCGTATGGAGCTAGACATAATAGGCACATTAACCATCCATCGGAAGGTAGAATAGTAGGAAAGACCAGAGACCTTGAAATCATGTAGACATGAGTTTAAATCCTGGCTCTGTTGATTATTGACAATGTTACTGCTTTACCTTTCTGAACCTCAGTTTCCTTATATACCAAATGGGGAAAGCACTGGGTACTATATCTTTGATTTCTGAGCAAGCAGTAAAGCAAACATGTAAAGAACTAAGAAAAATGCTAACATAGAATATAAAAATGGCCACAAATTCTTCCTCTCCCTTCATCCATGCCATTTCAAAGTGAAGCTGCAATTTGCATCAAGGGGTAGAGCTTATTTCTCCATTTGGCTTCCCGTGTGACTTGTTTTGGCCAGTGTATCATTAGCAAGAGGCTTGAAAAGCATTTGTACACTGCGGCTTGCCCTCTTGCTGCTCTTTGGAATCTATGGCCACCTCCTCATGAATAAGCCAACGCTAGCCTGCTGGATGAGGAGAAGCACATGCCCATACCCAAGCCACCAGCTGGATAAACATCACACACATGGGAGAAGCCATCGATCACCAGCAGACTGCAGAGGTGTGAGGGTGCCCAGTTGGGACCAACTGAAAGAACCCCAAAGCCCCGACACAGAATTGTGAATTCTGAAATTGTTGCTTTTTTAAGCCACTAAATTTTGAGGTGGTTTGTTACACTGCAAAAACTAGTTGATGCACATTATATATTCACATAGACATGTCTAAGTACAGAATGTACAATCATTAATAGCAAGGACTTTATGTGCTACTGATGTAATATAAAAGATTTTACCTGAAATTCAAAAAAAAACCCCAAAATGATAAATATCAAGTACTAATCCATAGAGCTAGTTTTCTTTATTTTCTTTCTTTTTATTTTGTTTTTCTTCTTCCTGAAGATACCTTCATATTAGCTATGCATTGTTTTGACTTTCATGAGTGTGAGAAAACTGGTGAAAATATCATGAGTTGGTGTGTTTCTGAATCTTCACTAGGCTGAAATATTCTGCCTAGTAATGTGTTCATTTCCCCCTCTTTTTTCAATTTGTACAGATATTTTGTCAAACTCTGACATGATTTTTCATTAGAACAAGACATATATTCCCATGATGAGCTATCAATATCAAACCTACCAAAAGCCTAAGATTAAAAAGACTTGCAGTACTAAATAATGGTAAGGTTGTGGAGCAATGGGAATGTTCATATCTAGCCAGTGTGATTGTAGATTGGTACAACCACTGAGGAAACCTGATTGACAATATCTTCTAAATTTGAATATAATAATACATTATTATCCAGCAGTTCCTCTTCTTAGTGTATACTCAGCAGAAATGTATACATAGGTGAACCAAAATAGGTGACAAGAATTTTCATAGCTACATTATCCATAACACCCCCAAACTGGAAATAATCCAAATGTCCCTGAACAGTTGAATGCATAAATACATCGTGTAGTATTCACATAATAGAGTACCACATAGCAATGAAGAAGAAAACTAGTGCTATACATAATAACATGAATAAACCTCACTAACATGTTGTTGAATGATAGAAGGTAGACACAAGAATACATATTGTTTGACTCCCCTTATGTAAAGGTAATATCCATTAAAAAAATTAGAGTATAGTTGATTTATAATGTGTTAGTTTCAGCTGTACAGCAAAGTGATGCAGTTATACATATATTCATTCTTTTTCAGGTTTTTTCCCATATAGATTATTACAGAATATTGAGTAGAGTTCCCCTATGCTATACAGTGGGTCCTTGTTGGTTACCTATTTTATATATAGTAGTGTCTGTATGTTACTCCCAAGCTCCTGATTTATTCCTCCCCCACCATGTTTCTCCTTTGGTAATCATAGGTATGATTTCAATAACTGT
Organism: Kogia breviceps; assembly: GCF_026419965.1. Taxonomy (NCBI): domain Eukaryota; kingdom Metazoa; phylum Chordata; class Mammalia; order Artiodactyla; family Physeteridae; genus Kogia; species Kogia breviceps. Next base: position 74,253,179 of record NC_081318.1, read on the forward strand.
GAGTCTGTTTCTGTTTTGTAAATAAGTTCGTTTGTATCATTTTTAAAAAATTAAATTGCACTTATAGATGTAGAAAACAATTTTATGGTTACCGGGGAGGAAAGGGGAGGAGGGATAAATTGTGAGATTGGGATTGACATATACATACTACTATATATAAAATAGATAACTACTAAGGATCTACTGTGTAGTACAGGGAACTCTACTGAATACTCTGTAATGACCTACATGGAAAAGGTGTCTAAAAAAGAGTGGACATATGTATATGTATAACTGATTCACAGTGCTGTACAGCAGAAAGTAACACAACATTGTAAATCAACTATACTTCAATAAAACTTTTTTAAAAAGAAAAACTTTAGATTCCACATATGAGTGATATCATATGATATCTGTCTTTCTCTGATTTACTTCAGTTAGTATGATAATCTCTAGGTCCATCTGTGTTGCTGCAAATGACATTATTTTGGTTCTTTTTATATGGCTGAGTACTATTCCATTGTACATCTGTACTACATATTCTTTATCCATTCCTCTGTCGATGGACATTTAGGTTGCTTCCATGTCTTGGCTGTTGTAAATAGAGCTGCAATGAACAATGGGGTGCATGTATTTTTCGAATTATGGTTTTCTCCAGGTATATGCCCAGGAATGGGATTGCTGGATCATATGGTAGTTCTATTTTTAGTTTTTTAAGGTACTGCCATACTGTTCTCCATATTGGTTGTACCAATTTACATTCCCACCAGCAGTGCAAGAGGGTTCCCTTTTCTCCACACCCTCTCCAGCATTTATTGTTTCTAGAGTTTTTGATGATGGCCAATCTGACTGGTGTGAGATGATATCTCATTGTAGTTTTGATTTGCATTTCTCTAATGATTAATGATGTTGCGCATTCTTTCATGTGTTTGTTAGCAATCTGTATATCTTCTTTGGAGAAATGTCTATTTAGTTCTTCTGCCCATTTTTGGATTGGGTTGTTTGTTTTTTTGATATTGAGCTGCATGAGCTGCTTATAAATTTTGGATATTAATCCTTTGACAGTTGCTTCATTTGCAAATATTTTCTCCCATTCTGAGGGTTGTCTTTTGGTCTTGTTTATGGTATCCTTTGCTGTGCAAAAGCTTTTAAGTTTCATTAGGTCCCATTTGTTTATTTTTGTTTTTATTTCCATTTCTCTAGGAGATGGGTCAAAAAGGATCTTGCTGTGATTTATGTCATAGAGTGTTCTGCCTATGTTTTCCTCTAAGAGTTTGATAGTGTCTGGCCTTACATGTAGCTCTTTAATCCATTTTGAGTTTATTTTTGTGTATGGTGTTAGGGAGTGTTCTAATTTCATACTTTTACATGTAGCTGTCCAGTTTTCCCATCACCGGTTATTGAAGAGGCTGTCTTTTCTCCACTGTATATCCTTCCCTCCTTTATCAAAGATAGGGTGACCATATGTGTGTGGGTTTATCTCTGGGCTTTCTATCCTGTTCCATTGATCTGTATTTCTGTTTTTGTGCCAGTACCATACTGTCTTGATTACTGTAGCCTTGTAGTATAGTCTGAAGTCAGGGAGCCTGATTCCTCCAGCTCCATTTTTCTTAACGAAAATTTTTAATGGCCAAAGCACAATCGTAAGTTTGCCCATTGATTGTGGAGGTTGCATGGTGGATTTTACGATCTCTCACTATTGTACAAAGCAGGGGCTGCCTGTCTGTCTACGCACCAGTGGGTGGATACACCTGATTTGCTGTAAACCAGTGGAACAGCATTTCAATGTTTGTTGCTAACCTTTTAGATACCTACTCAACCTACAATGAAATTATTGAATTTCATGATTTGAAGTATTCAAATCCATTCTGTTTCTTTAGTGTGGTACAAAGAGGGGGCCTCTGAGGAATTAGTTTTTATGTATTTTTTAAACTGTAAATTAACTCTTTCCAAAAACCAAACTAGGAAAAAGGAATTTTAATTTTGTGTTAACAGGTACAAAGGGATATCATTAGAAATGGAACAAATCTGAGGTCAACAGCGTCCATGTTAGTTTAAAAAAATGGTCCTGTTCTCTCAGAACCTCTAAATGGAAGGCAGAATAGGAAAATATCCAACTTCCAACACGCCAGGTATAAGTCATGGGAAAACATCAAGCTGTGGGCTTTGCGTTTCCTGGTCACCCACTGAGTGACTAGAGGACTAGGAGTTCTTTTGAAATGCTTTCCTCACCAAAGCAGTGATGTGTGAGGGTGTCTGATGGTTGAGGTCTCATTTATCATGCAGCTTTGTACCTGACTATTATTTGTACCTGACTAGGCCCATTACACAGTAGAAGCCGTTAAACATCTGTGTACATTCTGGCCACTTCAGCTGTGACAGTGAGTTGTTAGAGGATTGGAGATACTTTCTGTGTGTAATGTCCTGTGGGTTATGTACAGGGATTTGGGAGACTGTGATAACCTAAGCAGTGATCAGCTGCCAGACTGTCTACACTGAAAGTGAGAGTTTCAAAAACTCATCTATTTTAAACTCGGAAGATTCCTTGTTGTGATTTTCTTCAGTACTAAAACTGTGACTACAGCAAAAATGTTAAGGCTAAAAGCTTCAAAGATCAAATCACCCTTAAGGAGTTCCTTACCAATATTGGTATTGGTCTTTTCATATGGGAAATTTATGCAGGTTGCTGTTGTTCATAGAAGTTGCTATTGGGAGAGTTATCAAGTCCAGTTAAACTGTATTTCAAGAAAAACTCATTACAGAGATGACTTTAATGGTATGTGCTGGGAAATGTTCTGTATCTTGACACTGTCTTCTGGTTATCAGCACCTTTTATTATTATTTTTTTTATTGAGGTGAAATTCAGGTAACATAAAATTAGCCATTTTAAAGTGTATGATTCATTGGCATTTTGTCTGTTCACAGTGTTGTGCATTGATCACTTCTATCTAGTTCCAAAATATTTTCATCACCCCTCGTACCCATTAAGAAGTCGTCGTGCATTCTCTCGTCCCCCTGTCTCCTACTAGCCATCAGTCTGCTTTCTGTTTCTGTGGATTTACCTATTCTGGTCATTTCATATATGAGGAATCATACACTATATTATCTTTTGTGACTGGCTTCTTTCACGTAGCATGATGTTTTCTGGGTTCATCCATGTTGTAGAGTGTACCAGTACTTCCTTCCTTTTGATGGTTGAACAATATTCCATTGTATGGACATGCCACAATGCACAATGTGTCCATTCATCCATCAGTGGACATTTGGCTTGGTTCCACCTTCTGGCTGCTGTGAATAATACTCCTCTGAACTTTTGTACAAGTATTTGAGTACATGTTTTCAATAATTTGAGGTATATATCTAGGAGTGGAGTTTCTGGGTCCTATGACAAGTTTATAGTTAACTTTTTGAGGAATCACCAAACTTTTTCCCACTTCTCAGGTTTTACAGTAATTTTGCCAAGTGTAAGGAGGGAGCGCTTGTTCCTATTCCTGATACTTCCTGTGGTTCACTCTGCCCTTTATTCAGTCCACCCCAGGGGGAGGTTGAGCGGCTGGCCTGACTGATAGCCTGCAGAACACGCGTCTTCCTCTCCTTTCCTCCTTGCCAGTCCTGCTGGGTGGAGAGGCCGGTCCCGGTCTGTGCTGATATGACCAGATGGATAAATCTTATTGATTCTTGTGTTCTGTTTGGAGGCCAGTTGGGCTTTCATCTCAACTGGCCTCTAGCAGAGCAAGTGCTGCTCTTTGTCTTTTTAACTTGGTTTTATTTTTCAAGGAGTCCAGAACCTTCACAGGGTTCAGTATGCTATTTACTGGGGGTTCTTTTGGAGATCGCACAACTTAGGATGTAAAAGATTATGTTCGAAGAGTTTGAAGAGTTTGAACTCTTAGAAGCTCAAAGAGTTTGAACTTTGTAGATGTGGCTTGGACTTGGAGGTTTAAGATCTAACTGCCACTTATTCTTAGCAGTGTCAACTTGATGAAGTCACCTAATAGTTTACCTTCAATTTCTTTGTCAATGAAAACGGGGGAATCCCATTCACCTTTCTGATGTAACAAATATGCTCTGGGGCTCATGTAAATAGCAAAGCAAGTGCACAATAACATAGCACCTGACCCAAGAATAAGACTGTATCTAATTTACATTTTCGTTTCAAATATTTTAACACAGCTTTTTTTTAAAAAAACAATATAAGGTCTTTTATGATGTAAGTAAAATACCATGTCTGAATTGTAATATCCTGACCACAAAATTCCCAGCAGGATGATTGCTACAGGAATATGGTACAGATAGAGAAGTTGGTAAGTCTCAAGCCTTTATGGAGAAAATAGATAACCTAGCAGGGTAAGTATTCACCTCCCAACACCTGATGATGTGATCAGAGTGCCTGGCCACTTCTCCATCTGGGTCATTTCAAACTCTGGAATTGAAGAAGTGATTTTTATTTGGAAGAAAAACATTTTGAGGCATCTCTGTAACGATATAAAGACAGTTTTGTGAATTCATGTAGCCACATCTGTAGATTACCAGAATATATATCCAGTAAGAAATGCTCTTATCTCTTCTTATTATCTTGTCTTAGGTTACACACCACCTTTCCAAACTCTTTGACAGCATTGTAGATCTGCAGTTTGAAGGCGATCAGGATGTTTCCGCGCACAGGGCCGTTGGAATGTACAGCAAAGAAAAGGAATACGTCCCATTCCCAGCTGAGTGTGAATGCATAGGCCATGTAAGATTTGCCTATGAGGTTCTCTATGCCAGAGAAGTATTGGGGGGCTAATTTTTAAAAGTTGAACAAGAAAAAATCAACTCATGTCCAATGAGGCTCCAGTTAGTTTTGTGCTCAGAGATTCCCGTTTACCTGTGTCCGGTGTGACAGAGGGCTCCTCTGCCATGCTTCCTATTCTGCTCATCAGGCTTCAGCACCCTGCAGGAGCTCAGACTTGCTCACAGTTGAGCCAGCGGGAGGGACTGTCACAGACTGAACGAGTAAACCCCAGAATTAGTAGCAAATGCCACCCAGTGACTGAGTCTCCTACAGAGCATATTGTTTTCACCCCCGCTCAGAGTACAGGGAAGGGTTAAGGTGAAGCAGCACCTTGCAGTGAAGCATGTTTTAAAGAGGCTGTGGTTCAGGATTCTGACATGGGTGTTGTAAATGGCTGCTCGTAAATAAAGTTGACTGAATCTGCTAAGCTAATGTCAGGTACACTAATTACCGTGTGCACAGACAGCTAACATACTCTCTTCTCTCACAGCCAAACACCTCAAACATATTCTTAACAGTTATCTGTAAGAATGGCTCTTAACGATTTAGGAAGCAGCTCCCGGTGTTTTCAGACGATTTAGAGGAATTGCATCTTTTTACTGCGATGCTTATATAGCTTGAGTTAATCCACAGGGTAACTGAGACGGTAGCCTCTATTACAGAACAGTTTAGGTTGAGGCAGGGGGTTCCTTAAAGGGTCCCTTGCAGAAATGTGATGGCAACCTTTTTTTTTTTTTTTTTTTTACGAGGGTTTTCTTTATTCCTCTCTGTTGCTTTTTAATATTGTACCAGAAAAATCCTGCCAAATGCAAGGGAAGCAGATGGTGGAATACTTTGATTAAAGTATATTTGTGATCTCTGGGGCTCTTTAGGATATTATTACAATGATTAGAAAAAGTCACCATAAACTATCTTGACAAAAGTGTGTTGCTGTCTGCCTCCCCCCAGCAGACTGCTAGCTGACTGGCCTACTGCCCAGAGGACAGTCCAACCATAGATGTGGCTGTCACTAGCAGGAACCCTTGGTACTGAAAGTTTTCACAGTGCTCTAACTTATTTTATATAAGCAACTTACGCTAGAGACTTTTGGGCATGTAGCACATTTACCCTCTAATTGCCTGTTTTATAAAAAGATGCTTTTACTTTAGGTCTTCCCCCCGTCTTCCCCTCACACTTTGATGATTGGTTCCTCCCAGTTTCGGCTCTTTGTGTTTTATTCGACAGGTGTTTATTGAATACCTACTATGTACCAGCTGCTGGGTTTGGCTTTTGGAGATCCAGAAAAGAATAAGACATGGCACCTGTCCTGGGGGACCTCTTAAGCTTATTGAATAGATAAATATTCACATAATTATTGATAATGGGAAGTGATAATTCTTGTTATAGAGGGTCGGACAGAAGCTGATGAAAGACCACGAAGTGGGAGATCAAGCAAGCACCTCATCAGGGCTTAGTTCTCAAATTATATTGAGCTGAGTTGCCGTTGCAGGCATAGTCTCCGAACACGGGTTGATGTGTCACCTTGTATGTGTGTTTGGTCTTCCCAGATGGACTGGAGAGTTCTCGAGAACAGGTGGCCATACTGAGCACATGGATCCCAGGGTATCTGGGATATGATCAGGTGATACCTGATTTACTAAAGGAGCTTGCTGCTTGGTGACATTGAGTTGTGCGGAGTGATTACAGTAGTGATTAGGTCACCCTCTCTCAGGCCACCGAACAAAGCCCAGCTAGGAAGCCAGGAGAAAAGTCTTTTAGGATGTTGGGGATGGTTCTTCCCTTTTTCTTCCAATAGGGAAGGCTGTCAGGTCACTGACCACGTACCGCTCCTTCCAAGTTCTCCAGAGAAAGAGGTTGTAGGAATGGATGCTGTGTCATCTTCACAGAGGCGGGAAAAGAAATCAGTTGTATAATCTTCAGGATCTCATATAGTCCTTGGAATTTATTTATTATAGTTATTTTTTTATTGATATGATCAATTATTTGCAAATGGTATAGGTATCCTTTTTGTTATATAATATCATCCCAAAGAAACAGGTATATGGATAAATATAACAAAGCATATTTGAATAGGATGGAAAACTGGCTGAAATATATTTGTGGGAGCAAAATAAACTTCAGAAGAATTTTTTTTAAAAGATTTTCACAAGTCGGCAGTTGTCCTATCTCTCATACTTTCCTGCTGTCTAATTTATGACAAGTGTGAGGAGGAGAGACAGTAGGGAATATAATTAAGATACTTGCTGAAAACACTTTGGCTTAACACTAGGAACTATGTAGATTTGAGGGTAGAATCTTTAGTAGATTTAAAAATTATCAAAAGATACATTAAAAAATGAGTTTCCTAGACTCACAGACATAGAAAGCAAATTTATGGTTACCAAAGGGGAAAGGGGGCTTAGGGATAAATTAGGAGTTTGGGAGTAACAGATACACACTGCTACATGTAAAACAGATAAACAACAAAGACCTACTGTATAGCACAGGGAACTATATTCAATATCTTGTAATAACCCATAATGGAAAAAATTCTGAAAAAGAATATATGTATAACTGAATCCCTTTGCTGTATACCTAAAACTAACACAACATTGTAAATCAACTGTACTTCAGTTTAAAAAATCGATTTCCTATTATTTCCAAATCTCTAGAATTTTACTGTAGCATATTGGCTGTGATGCTTGGTTTCTCAAAACACTGTGTGTTATCAGAGGGGATCTTAGTCTAGAACCATCAGGTCTTCAAATCTGAAAAATGAATAATGGATAACACATTGTCTGTTTAGGATGTGGAATTTTATCAGCCAGCTTGTAGGTGAAATAAGATGAGCAGTATCCCGGTAGAAGCCAGATTCATGTAGGAAAGACTTCATTAATCAGTAGTTCACTGGCTCGTTTGAGTTACCCTTCTAGTACAGGGGTTTAAAATAAATCCACCTGAGGCCTCCCTCTCTGTGTAGCCTTCAAGCCCATGAGAGGATGGAATAATCCCTTTTCCATAGTTAAGCCTGTGTTACAACATTTCCATTTGCTTCAAAAGGTGGAAACGTGGCTTCTGCAGCTGGAACAGACCATGCAAGAGACAGTGCGACGTTCTATCACAGAAGCCATTGCAGCCTATGAGGACAAACCCAGGGAATTGTGGATTTTTGATTTCCCGGCTCAAGTCGCACTAACTAGCTCACAAATCTGGTGGACTACAGATGTAGGAATAGCCTTCAGTAGGCTAGAGGAAGGCTACGAAACGGCCCTAAAGGATTTCCATAAAAAACAGGTATTGTATAAGATTTATGATTTTGAGATTTAAAGGGACTTGAAGAGGTAAGCTTCATTCATTCATTCATTCATTCATTCTTGTTTTATGGAGTGTCTTCTGTGTTCAAGATATGATGCTAGGAAGATTTTAGCAATCATTTGTTTAGCTTTCCATTTTATAGTTTGGTGTTGTCCTTCTTGTTTCCTACATGGGTTTAAAAAACATCCATCCTTAAACAACAAGGTCATACTATATAGCACAGGGAACTATATTTAATATCTTGAAATAAACCATAATGGAAAAGAATATAAAAAAGAATGTATATATATATATATATGTTTGAGTCACTTTGCTGTACAGCAGAAATTAACACAACATTGTACATCAGCCATACTTCACTAAAAAATAAATAAAACAAATAAAAAACATCCATCCTTGTCCATTATCTCCCAAGGATCTAGTATACCACTCACACCTAGATACTGTACATATTTTTTTCCTCCTATGTAAGACTCTCCAATTACGCTTTCAAAGGAAGTTGCAGATGTCAGTCATCTTTACCCCTAAACACTTTTATTAATACATACCCATTTCATACGTTTAATTTCAGTTATTATATCTCAATTTCCTAAAGTTCTTTTTGGTTCTTTAAAAATCAGTTTTATAATGACATGTCTTCATTATGGTTTTTATTCTTCTATCTCATTAATAGTCTTATTTAGGTTGTTCTGTTCCTTTGAGGCTGATTTTTTAAATTTGAACTAATTTTTTGTATGTTTATTTTTAAAGGTTATCTTTAGGTTGGCTTTTTTTTTTCTGGAGGAATTCTGTGTGTTCTACACTGAGCAGATGTCCCTACATGTTTTTCTCCTTGTTGCCTCCAGGTTTCTACAGGTTTTGTGAGTTCTGGATTAATTTTGTGGTTAATTACTCAGTCTGGGATTTACCGATCATAGTGGCAGGGTCAATTTGGATGTCATAGCTTCACATAGCTTAGACCTGAGATTTTGATTTCTTTTAGAGGACTTTTTTCCTATCCAAAGCCCCAAGATGTTTCAAGCTTTCTTCTTGCTTCTCTGAGCTGGTGGGTAGAGTTTTTCTAGAACCTTTTATTGGACTGTGTAATACTCTGAGGATCTTGGTTTTATGTCAGCATCTCAATTCTAACTCCCTGCCTTGCTCAGGGAGTATAAGAGGCAGAGAGCACAAATGTGTTGCCACGTGGGCAATTTAAACTTCAGTCTCCGATGTTTGGGTCTCTACTCAAATTCTCCTTTCGGCTGCCGTGGCATTAGCCTGTTAACCGCATTCTACTCCTCTAGCTTGGATGCACATCCTTGGCATTAGGGAGTATCACCCACTCTCCCCCAACCCTTTCCCTTTCTTCCTTCCCCCTCTGTGTTTCCCCCTCTCTCATGTTTGGCTATGTCCTTTGCATGTGGATGTGTTTCGTTTTACTCAAATATCCTCTGTGTTAATAAACGAATTGTCCATTCAGTTTAACCCAATATGTTATAAGACTGCCTGTTATTATCACTGCTATTTAGGTTGTTTTTATTTTTTGGCTCTCAATAATAATACTGTAGTAAACAGCTTTGTGTTTACATCCATGTTGCACACATTTTTCTTTATTTCTTCAGGATAAACTTCCAGATGTAGAATTGCTAGGTCAGAGACTATACCTTCTTAAGCCTTTGAAACATCATGCCAAGTTTACCTTCCCAGTATCAGTGCATGAGAACTGTCTGTTGCCTCCCCTGTCATCAACATTGGGTTGATTCTTTTTTTAACATCTTTATTGGAGTATAATTGCTTTACAGTGGCGTGTTAGTTTCTGCTTTATAACAAAGTGAATCAGCTATACGTATACATATATCCCCATGTCTCCTCCCTCTTGCCTCTCCCTCCCACCCTCCCTATCCCACCCCTCTAGGTGGTCCCAAAGCACGGAGCTGATCTCCCTGTGCTATGTGGCTGCTTCCCCCTAGCTATCTGTTTTACATTTGGTAGTGCATATATGTCCATGCCACTCTCTCACTTTGTCCCAGCTTACCCTTCTCCCTCCCTGTGTCCTCAAGTCCATTTTCTACGTCTGCATCTTTATTCCTGTCCTGCCCCTAGGTTCTTATGGAACAGGTTAGAAAGCCCAGAGATAAACCCACGCACATATGGTCACCTTAAAAGGAGGCAAGAATATACAATGGAGAAAAGGCAGCCTCTTCTATTAGTGCTGCTGGGAAAACTGGACAGCTACATGTGAAAGAATGAAATTAGGACACTCCCTAACACCATACACAAAAATAAAATCAAAATGGATTAAAGACCTAAATGTAAGGGTTGATCCTTTTTGTTCTTAGAGCTAAAGTCATTTATATTCCAGTAGCTTTAGCTTATTCAGCTAATTAAGAAAATTTAGCTTTTTTCTCCTTTAAAATAAAGTTTTCCATTTTGTTCGAGTTATAATAATGCTTCTTTTTCATGTTAGATGAGAAGTAGACAAAGAGGGTGGTTTATGAAGACAGCATTTACGGGCTTAATTATGAAACACTTCCAGCATAAATTGAAATGTTTGACAGACCAGCCAACAGATGCCTTCAATACAGCATTTCAATGTTGCCACTGATACTAATATGCCCACCAGAGCAACTAACATTTGAATATTGTTAAAGCTGCAGTTTGGTTCATCAGAAGTGTGTGCATCTAAATTGAAACCCCATTAGTTTCCGCTCTTTAAAAATAGAGGTAACCGTCTGCTGGAGTTTGTTTTTAATTAAAACTACTCTTGCTAATACTGTGAGCAGTTTTTAAGGTGAACTTCAGTCCTTTAAAATAGCTTAATTTCAAAACTGAAATCAGAGTTGGCCTTAACTGACAATCTACCTGAACAAGTAATTTCTTTCCTTAGTTCTCAGTTCCAAATTGTAGTGAGGTAAACGAAGATAATTATTTTAAACTTTATTTCCCCCAGACATATTGTAATTGCATGTTAGATAGTGTTGGGATTAAAGGCAAAAATACTGCATTTTGAATATATATCCCTGCCTGCCAGAGTCTTTGAAAGTAAAACAAATAAAATATAATTTGTCAAATTTGAGAGTTCCTTGGCACAAGTATTTGGTTAGGCTTGGGATCTGGTAAGAAAGTTTTTCCATTCTTCCTTTATCATTGAGCTGTGTGCAAATCAGCGAAAAAGAGATGGAAGCACTTTGGATTCAAAATATTAATTACAAGTGTGCTGGGACATTGCCTAGGGTACTTTTAATAAGACTAACAATAAACAATTTGAAGTTTTCTTATTTAACTATTTATCCTTTCTGGCCACAAATATTCAGAAATATTATATGTATAAGAAAGAAACTCTCATTTTCCTACTTAGGTTCAGTTTTTGGCCTCATTTTTAATCGTTAAGAAATTTTTCAAAAACAATTGCATACCGTGTTGATAGTGTTCTTATCTCGCTCTGACCCTTTGACTCAAATAGGGAAACCTGTGAAGGCTGCAGTTACACAGTGTATATTGGAAATGAGTTTTTTGTTTGTTTTTGTCTTTATAGAAATTTGAAATCTGATAGGCTCATGCTTCTTAATGGCAGGAAGCAACAAGATGATGAGTAGAGCACATATTCTCTACCGCCTCTCTCATCTGTTAAGAGAAGATTTTTCCACAGACAATTTACTGACCTAGTAGGCTTTTATTCAGTGATTCATCAATCAGTCAGTATTCAGTCTGCAGATGGAAAGGAGCTCCAAAGAGCTGTAGAAGATGAAAGATTTTTGTAGACCAAAGTAAGCAGGAACAACGAAGGGGCATTTGCTGATTAATTAAAGCAGGGTTACTTTCCTTGTAAGGAGCAAAGGGAAGCCTTGGAGCCAGGTCAGGTAACGTGTGCTGAGCAGGCAAACACTGCTTGGTTGACCTAAGCCTGCTCTTTCTGGGAGAGCTCAACATGAAACAGTTAAGTTTTGGTTTGCTGATGTGGGTAATGTGAGCGACTCCATCTTGGGCCCAACCTGGTTACTTTAACGCATCAAAAATTATATTGAAAGACAAGGTATATGAAAAAAGTCATACTGTACCTGGAAATACTGGACCAGATAATTTGAGGAATGCCTAGAAGTTGATAACAGTTGGAATCAAACTGATAGATGACTAAGAGCAGAGAAAATCACAGTCCAAACATATTAAAAAGAAGCTATTGCTATGATAAGCCTATTTTATCCCAATGAAATTCCAGAGAAATTACAAACTGAGATTCAATAAAGGTAAAAAACATGTGGTGCTCACAGTCCATGGTCAGTGATACGTAATGAATGTGTAAGAGGTGGGCAGTTGGAACCAGTCCTGCCTCCTGTACATCCCAAGAGATTATCAATGTGAGTGTTTGTCCCCAGGATAAAGGCCTGAGAAATACTTCATAAACAAAGTGAGACATTTTTTGAGGACTTCTGCCATGACTCTGTCTTGACTGTAGATCTTGGGTTGGACAACGTTTTCTGTGCAGGATGGAATAGTAAATATTGTAGTTTTTATGGGCTTTGTAATCTCTTTCACAACCACTCCTCTCTGCTGTTGGAGTAGGAAAGAAGCCATAGGCAGTTTTTAAATGAATGGGCATGCTGAGTGCCAATCAAACTTGATTTATAAAAACAGGTGGTGGGCCATATTTGGCTCATTACCTGTAGTCTACCAATTCCTGTTCTAGAGAAAAAAGCAGAAGAGATCCTGAAGTAACTCAAGATCCCCACAATAAGTGGAGGTAACAGAAAAAGAGATTTGTTACCCATATAGGCCATGAGTCCAGTCTGATCCATTAACTCAAGCGTTGGTCCTTTGAGCAGATCAAACACTGACAAAGATTTGCAGTTCAGAGGAGACAGCAGAAACAACAAAGCGATAGGGAAAAGAAAAATCTCTTGTATGAGAAAGAGATTTTTTTAGAAGACTGTACAACACTACATATGATTTTATACTAATATTTAATTTGAAAATCTAAAGTAAATGGATAATTTTCTATGAACACTGTTTCTAAGATTAATTCAAAATGAGGTGGAAAACTTGAATAGACCAGTAACCACAGAAATAATAGAAATGGTAAGAAAGTTTAAATTTAAAGATAGGTACCTCGTAAATAGAACCCTGTTCCAATGGTTTCTTTAATTTCTCTCAACAGTGTTTTCTGTAGTTTTCAATGCAGACGTCTTATACATTTCTTGCTAGATTTATTTTTAGATAATTGATATGTTTTGATGCTGTAAACATATGCTAATTAATTTTCTAATGTTTGTGGCTGGTATACAGAAATATATTGATGTTTTAATATTTACCTGTGTCTTGAGACTTCGCCACATTTGCTTGCTAGTTGTAATAGGTTTTTTTAAAATATAGTTTCACAGGCTTATTATGTACATGAATATACCATCTGTAAATAATGACAGTTTAACTTCTGACCTTCCATTCTTTTGCCATTTATTTCCTTTTTTTGAGTCATTGAATTGGCTACGACCTTCAATATAATGTTAAATAGAAGTAATCCCAGTCTTAGGGAAGAACAATGCTTTATCATTAAGTATGATAGTAGTTCTAGATTTTTGTAGATGACCTTTCTCAAATAGAGGGAATACCTTCTATTACTACATCCTGAGAATTCTTATTTTGAAGAGGAGTTGAACTTTTTCAAGTCTGCTGAGATACTCTTGTGGTTTTTCTCTTTTATTCTATTACTAAGGTGAATTTTTGAATGCTAAGGCAACTTTGCATTTATGATGTATTACCATTTATAGATGTATATATTTTTTGCTGGATTCTATTTGCTAATATTTTGTCCAGAAATTCTGCAGTTATATTCATAAGGGACATTTATCTGTAGTTTTCTTTTATTGTAATATCTTTGCCAGTTTGGGGATGAGGATTATGCACCTTAAAAGGAATTGGAAAGTATTGTATTTTCATGTATTTTGTGAAAGAGTTAATTATAGAAATCACTGGTAATCTATCTGGGCTTGGGGTTTTCTTTCTTTATAAATTATAAATTGATTTCTTTTATGTACATGCTGTTGTGTAGCTTTTTTAGTTTCTTTTATTCTTGTGTCAGTTTTTGGAATTTCTGTTTTTCAAGGTATTTACCCATTTTTTCCAAGTCCAGTTTGGCAAGTTACAGCCATCTGGCCAAATCTGGCCCGGTGCCTATGTGTTTGGTAGTTTTCACGCTTCACTAGCTAAGTGGTGTCATTGCACTAGAGACCATGTACCCCTCAAAGCCCGAAACATTTACTGTCTGGACCTTTACAGGAAAAGGTCATCCACCCCTGATCTGCGTTTTCAAACTTATTGATGTGAGTTGGTCTTCCTATATTGACGTTATCCTTAGCACATCTGGAGGATCTGGCATCATGTCCCCCTTTAATTCCTGGTGTTGGTGATTTGTGTTTTCTCTCCTTTATTTGTAGTCAGACTTTCTATGTGTTTATCAATTTTATTTAAGTTTTCAAAAAACTAATCTTGGGTTTTGTTGATTGTCTCTACTGTTTGTTTTGTATTTCACTGATTTCTGCTTTATCTTGATTACTTCCTTTCATCTACTTATTTTGAGTTTAATTTGCCTCTCTTTTTCAAGTTTCTTAAGGTGGGAGCTTAGATTATCAATTTTTACACCTTTTTCTTTTCCTGCATAGCATCTGAAAGAAACTTGATAACTTGATGAAGATTATCTACCAGAAACCTACAGAGAAAATCATGCTTAATAGTGAAACATTAGCATCATTTCCATTAATGTCAGGAATGGGGTAATTATGCTCACTGTCTCTGACATACATTGCTCAGTATTGTGCTGGTTTTTGCAATATGACTGAAGGAGAAGTAGGAAACGAACAGTGCAAAGGGAGGCGATAAACTGAGATTCCACAACCCATGACCTGATAGTGTCAGAGAGTGTGGGACGTGGTATCTTTGGCAATTTTCTTTGTTCTAGCTGAAATGAAAATCCATTGTTTCTGATATTGCTTAAGTTGAAACATTGGTGGGTTTCTGGATTAGAGATCTTGTTGCTATTGTTAAGAGACTCAGAGAGCATTACTTCTGTGTATGTCCAGATGGAACGAGGTTGAGGGTTCTGGTAGCTGATTCCCACAGTGCTGTAGTAGTTACCTTGTAATGTTCACTTCAGTTTGCTGAGCTGAGGACTACAAGCTCCAGATCTTAACATTTCTACCGAGGGGCGCTTCCAGCTTCTTTGCTGCTGTGGCTTGGGTGTGCCTAAGCTGGGAAATCTGCCATGCCTTGATCCTGGTAAAATTGCAGTGCGTCTCCTACTACAAGGAAAATGTTCTTCCTGTGTTGCCTTATTTAACCTATAGTATTTAGGGACATGTCTCTTTAAGTTCACAGGCATAGCCTCTTTATACCATACTGCTGTAGGAGCTGGGTGAGGACAAAATTGAGAATCAACCACCACTATGTATCGGGAACCAGCCCTTCTCTCTGACCTTGAGTATGTTACTGTGTATGCCTGACACCTTCCTTCATGGTGAGCTCACCATCGTCCCACCAAGCAAGCTGGTCCTGTATGGAAGAACACCGTGGTGTCTTAGACATTTGTAACATATAAACCTCAGTGATCAAGATTCATGTCTCTTTCTTGGGAATTGTCTCCATGTTTATCTAAACATGAGAATTTATAGGAGGGGGATGCCTAGTTGCCTCTTTCCATCCACCGGAATCATTAGAGGTCAACTCTTGTCTGGCTAAGGTGTCCTGTTAATGAGTATGTTATCCATATGGGAAACTTTTGGGTTTATAAAATATACAATAAAATCCTAGAATCCTGTACTATATCCTGGCTCCACCATTTATAACTGTGTGATCTTGGGCAAATTACCTCATATTCTCAGATATAAAATGAGAATAATAGTACCTTCCCCACAGAGTTATTGTGATGATTAAATAATAATGATAGTACCTTCCCCACAGAGTTATTGTGATGATTAAATTAGAAATATGTGTATGTATATATACACAAAGATAGATATTATACACACACATACTATATATATACATACATATGCACACATATATAATAATGCTTGTTAGATATGTTATCTAGTAAGTGCTCAGTAAATGTTAGTTCTTATTATCTGCTGATGCCATCAGAGAGGAACTACATCAATGGCAATGGGGCTGGTGGTCTGCCCCCTGCACTGTCCTCTTGTTAAAATGGAAGGATGGGCTCTGGCCATCTGGAGCCTTGTCTCCATCTGTGCTTTGGGTCTCGTCTGCAGGATTTCCGTGACTTCCTTCTCTACTGTGTCTTCACATTCTTACACTGGCTCCTTCCCATCAGCAATTAAACATTCCCAAGTCTCTCACATTGCTTAAAAACAATACAACCACCAAAAAGTATCCTTGATGTCACACCTCCTTCCATTTCCTACTCTGCTGCTGGAACTTATATTATAACCAAGCTTTTTGAACTCAATATCTATACTTACTCATTCCATTTTTTCATCCTCATCTCTCTCCAAGAACAATTTCTAATCACTTGACTGAGTTTATTTCTATTTGTTTAATGTTAGAAATACTTCCTTTTCAAATGCCCTCTTCCGTTATGTTCATCTTTATTTGAATTCCACTTTTCCATGTACTTCTTGGGTTATTCTTCAGTTTTCTTTCCTTGTTCCTTTTCCTCCTCCTGCCCATTAACTGTTCCTTGTGGCTCTAACTTAGATCCCTTTTTCTTTTCACCACAGCACATATCCCTGGCTAATCTCATCTGCCCTTACTACTGCTCAGTTTCTGTTGTAATATGCTGGTGACTTTGACCTCCAGCTCAGACCTTTCTCCTGAAGTGGAGTCAGGGGCATGTTGGACTTGTCCACTGGAAATTTGACAGGCACATCCAGCCTAGAACATTCAAAATATATTTATTCTCAAATCCACTTCTTCAGTGCTTCCCAAGTTCATTAAAAAACACCGACACTCTTCACCAGTTGCTCAGACTAGAAGCCCATTTGACTCCTCTTTCACCTGATACCCAGTCAACCACCAAGTCTCTTCAGTTGCCCTAAATATATTTATTCTTACTGTTTCCTTCACTACTTTGTTAATGACCTAGTCCCAGCTACTCTTTACTTGCCTGAATGAGTGCAGCACCCTCTTCTCTGGTCTTTTTTCTCCAATCCTGTTTCCCTCCAATTAATCATACTAGAGGCAGAGAGATCTTTTAGAAACACACATCCGATTATCACCCCACCTCCCTAAACCCTTCAACAGTGTCTTCTTGCCCTTGGATTGAAGTTCAGACCCTCAGAAAGCTGGCCCAGCCCTGCATGTTTGGGACCCCTCTTCCCTCTACAGCATCCTTACACACCTGGTCTGCCTCTCCCTTTCCCTCTCACCATCCCAGACTTCTTTCAGTTCCCTCCCAGGGCCACCTGCCGTGTGCTGAGCTGCTTCCTGTGGCTTAAACACTGCCTCCCTGGGTGGGAAACCCCTAAACTCTCTACAGCCTAAATCGTACTCACTCTTTAGGTCTCAGCATAAATACCCTTTCCTGTAAAATGTCTTTCCAAGCTCTCAATTAAGCAAGGTCCTATTTCTGTGTGTTGTCATAGTACTTTGTACTTGCCCTAGCAAAACAATTGTAATTATTTATCTGCATTCCTCATTGGCCTATAAGCTCTGGAAACAGTAACCACGTTATTGTTGTGTGAATGAGGGGATGAGAGAACAAAATGTTGTTCTGGTATGTATTATTGCTGTCATTCATTTCTTCCTTTGTTTATTCATACAAGTGTTTCCTGAGCACATGCTTTGTGCTGGCTGCTATGCTACATGTGAGAATGTCGTGTTGAATAAGACAGATAAGGACCTTGCTCCTTGAGAGCTTACAGTCTAGTGAAGACAAACAGTAAACAAGGAAGTAAATAAGTGAATGATAAGATACTAGTAAGAACCATGAAGAAAATAAATCAGGAACATGTAGAATAACTGGGTAGGTGGAAATAGGATGGCCAAGGAAGGCTGATCTGAGGAGGTGAACTTAGACTAAGACTTGAATAATGAGAGGAAGCCAGCTGTACAAAGATCAGAGGCAAAATGACTCCAGACAGGTGAAACAGTCTCTGTGACCTTGAAGCAGCCATGAAGGAGAAATAAAGAGAAGGCCAGGATGGTTGGAGTGATGTCAGGTGGGAAAAGAGTGATGGGAGGTCATGGAAGGCTTTGTGTTCATGGATAGGAGTTTGGACTGTAAGTAAAGGTAGGCTTCTTTCTGGTTCAAGATACACCATACATATGCTCCAGCTAAACCAAGGTGTACTGGGAAAACAGCCACTTGAGTTTCAGAGGGATGTTTTTGACCTGAGACAAACATCCTTGATCCAGTAGAAAATCATGTGATGTTTCTTTAATCAAGGGCAAGAGTAGGTGCTGATTACATGATAAAGTGTATATTTCTTAAAAGCTGCTGAGGAACATTTTGTGTATGTCACAGACCATAAACTTGTATGCAGTTACAATATAGTACAATACAGTAATTGCTGCCTGATGCCAGTGTCCAAATGATAGATATTTTATAACTACTATTTTTGTGTGTGTGGGTACAGAATCTTATTACTTAGAAAAGAGCATCATTGGGGAAGTTTAATCTTGAGAGACAATATAAGATTCTCAACATATAATGCTGTCCAGCTAATGTTGATGAGTTGTATTTTTAATCATCTGTCACTTGACAGAACTTTTGTAAAAAAGGAATCAATAATGGAGAAATCACAGGGAAACTCAGACAAGACATTGCTTGTGAAAGCACTTGAAAAATGTTCTTAAGAGACATAAAATATTATTACTGTTGTTACAACCAACTCTTTCTAACAAAGTACTGGTACTGGTGTAAGATTTGTGACTCTAAAGACTGGATATCTTGACCAAGATAGAAAATATCCAATGCCAAAGTACCTTCTTTCTAACCAACATGCCTGTAAATTTTGTTGAGAAACTTACACGTGTATACGCTATTACTGTTCATTCAGTCATCTACTCATTACTCAAGCATGCATTGAGCACCTATTTTTCAGTTTTGTTTGTTTTTTGGCTGTGTTAGGTCTTTGTTGCTGCACGTGGGCTTTCTCTAGTTGCAGTGAGAGGGGGCTACTGTTCATTGTGGTGCGCAGGTTTCTCATTGTGGAGGCTCCTCTTGTTGCACAGCAGGACTCTAGACACACGGGCTTGAGTAGTTGCAGCATGCGGGCCCTAGAGCATACAGGCTTCAGTAGTTGCAGTGCATGGGCTCAGTAGTTGTGGCACATGGGCTTAGTTGCTCCATGGCATGTGGAATCTTCCCGGATCAGGGCTCAAACCCGTGTCCCCTGCATTGGCAGGTGGTTTCTTAACCACTTCGCCACCAGGGAAGTCCCTGAGCACCTACTTTTCAACAGCTAGTGGCTCTGGGGACAAAGCACTCAGCTAGACAGACACGGACCTTGCCCTCATGGAACCTAAAATCATGATGAACGCTGAACATGGCATACATGAAATAATCGCCTCTGCTTTTCTTCTCATGTAACTACATTTTATAGATGTAGTATATTGAAAGTAGAATATACAACAACAGCGATAAGGCTATTGTATATGCTGAATGTCTAAAGTACGTATTTTTTATTCCTTTGAACCACTTATTCATCGTGTTTGATTTTAAGTCTCTCTGGAATACTTTTTGCATAACTACCATTTGTCCAACTAGAAAGTGGTGGGTGGGTGGATCTTGTGGAGGTTGGTACAGGAAATCTATGCGCTGTGATCAGTAAGAACTCAGGTTCTGAAGTCAGAGTGTCTGGATTTGAATTCCCCCTGCTCTGTTTAGAAGTGTAGTTAATATGCCTACGAGTCAATTTTCTCATCTGCAAAATGAGGATAATAGATTGTTGTGAAGATTACATAAGATGATACAGACAATAATCCTAGTTAGTGCCTGGCACATTGTAGACTCTGATTTAATGTGAATTGTGCATGCTGCGGTTATGCCATCCTGCCTGCCTTCTCCATGCTTACTGTAATTATAGAATCTTCTCTAGTGCAGCTGCACAGCAGTCTCTGGGCAGTCTGCATTGTTTGGTGTTTTCTGGAATGTGGTAATAGTACTCTAGGGAATATGTTTGTGACAGTAGGTACAAAGGTTTGAGAGCCTTTGATGACATGATATACTCACTTGCAACCAGTTCTTTCAGGATCTAACAGTTTGTCATTGACTGTCCTTTGCAGAGCTAAACAGGAAAGGGGACAGTATAGTTTTACAATATGATACCCTGGAATAAGGCAGAGTTTTGTTGTTGTTGTTAATAAGCTTTGAGTAAGACAGGAATTTTTATGTAAATAAGCATGCTAACAAAATGACCACCTAAGAGTATCCTTCAGAGCTTTCTGACCACAATTAACAGTAAGATATATTTTATATCAGATCAAGTTTACACACATACGTGTACACTCAAGTATGAAACTGAAATAAACTTTCACAAAACAATACATATTCTTATTTCTGTAGTGCAGCATTTTTATTTCTTTCTATTCCATGTTATTCCATTCTAGGAAAAGAGACCAGTAGTTTGAAACATATTGATCTCAGAAATTGGTGGGCAAGACAATTCTTGTTTAGACAAGAATCGGGGTATGAAAAAGAATTAAGTGGGTTAGTCATCAGCTGTACTGTGTAAATCTTTTCTCAGTGATCATCCTATATCCCATGCAAAAACACACAAACAAAACCCCAAACCAACCAAACAAAGCAGCACCTGGTATTTAGTTCTTACTGTACTTTGACAGATATTAACTCAGTTTGATCTTTTAAAATTTTGCAGTCATTTCTATTCCAGCAAAGTTGCAGACCAGATCGTGGTTACATGGAGAGTGAGTTCAGTGCAGCCAAGAAACTTTGTTTCTACTTCTGGCTTTGTCATTACCTGCAGGTTGACCTGTCTTCTCTGAGTCTCAGCTCAGAAGGTGGAGGGGGGGGAGGGGCAGTTAATAATATTTATTCTATTTAAATTAATTAATTTAATTAAATCCCTCCCTCCTGCTTCTACCCCCAGGGTGGTTTGACAGCCAGCTGGAACAATGTATTTGAAATAGTTTTGTAAACTA
This sequence comes from Kogia breviceps, assembly GCF_026419965.1. Taxonomy (NCBI): domain Eukaryota; kingdom Metazoa; phylum Chordata; class Mammalia; order Artiodactyla; family Physeteridae; genus Kogia; species Kogia breviceps. The sequence goes on from NC_081318.1 coordinate 74,274,312, forward strand.
AAGGGACCTTTACAAATATAAAGACTACTGAGCTGTAAGATTCTGTATTTGTAACTATTACCTCCTTTAAAAAATATGCCTTCTAGATTTCTCAGTTGAATACACTGATTGGACTTCTGCTGGGAGAACTTCTTCCTGGAGACAGGCAGAAGATCATGACAATTTGTACCATAGATGTCCATGCCAGAGACGTGGTGGCAAAACTTATTTCTCAGAAGGCAAGTTATTTATAGAAATTTCATGTGTTTTTTGCTGTTTCCTAAAAGTTGTGTTTATTATCAAGAGTACTTCTAAGAAAGTCAGGGTTTTTTAAAAGTTTTTTTAAATTTGTATATTTTAATTAGTCCTAAGAAGCTAAGTGCATTTACTTTGGGTATTTTTCATTTGGGTTAGTGAATATATTATCCTCATGAGAGTTATCCCAAGTGATATCCCAAAGGGTTTGGCCAAATCAGGAGCCTCTAATTCAGATCATCCAAAAATTAAGTCAGGATGGAGGAACCACAGGAAGTCACGTGTTCATTTCCCTGTCTTCCGGCTTCTTTACACATAATTATCCATTGGCCTGTGATAACCACCACTGTGCCTTATCCAGACAGTAGCAGTAAGATTGTGTACCACCTAAATCATCTCTCTGTGCCTTTGATAATTTTCCTTTTGAAGAAAGAGAAATGTTGGCCACCCCTTGTATTTTCCATTCAAAGCTAAATTACTTTCTTTAAAGAAGTTATTTTCTAATCCTTTCAGTGTGTTATTAACCTTCTTTCCTCGTCTCTTTAAAAAGTCCATGTGTCTCTTAGATACCGGCAGTGTCTAATGCGGAAGGAGAATCTCTCACCCTTTTTCCAAAATACACTGCTACTTAAAATGTCTGAAATACGCTGGTCTCGTGAACAAAATTGACATACCATGCCCATAACCTACTTCTTCCAAATCCCTTTTGTTTTTTGACGGTGGCATTTCCTTTCACAATTTGAATGCATGCTTGTATTGTGAGATGTTTGCTGTTGTTTTTCTAGCTCCTTCTCAATTTATTAAAATCAAAGTGAGTTTTAATTCTCTTCACAAAGTGCTAGCTAATGCTTCCTTATGTAAGCATAAAGTTAAAAAAAAAAACTTCTTGATCCAGGTTCAGGACCATCAGTGAAGAACGTTGCTTAATTGCTAATCTAAAACTGATCCTTGCAAAACACGATTACCACGTATTCTCATTTTGATGATGAGCCATTGATAACTACTCTTTGAATATGACCTTGCATGTTTTATTATGTTTTATCAGTGATGATTTGCTTGCAGCAGGATAAATTTTGATTTAAAATATGTTCTTTATTTTGTACTTAAAGAGATAGACTGTCTAATTCCTGCTCATTTAGTATGCATAAATATGCAATGTCGAGACTTATGTAGATATCAGACAAATGAGTAGATAATAATTTTGGTAACTTCCAGTGATTCTTAAGAAACCCTTGGGTCAATTGGATTTTGAATGAGACTGGAATTATTTTTTCAAACTGGGAAAATAATGGATAGAATTGAGTAAAATAAGAAGGAATAGCAACGAAAAAAACACTGTTGTTTGGTTTAATGAAAAATGACATGGAAACCTCTACTAAAAGCAGAACAGTTTTAGAATGGACTTGGTTGAAAGTATAGTTTATTTATACCTCTGACATACAGAAATAATGGATTATGTGCTATTTTAATACAGAGTGTATTTTTCCATCTGATTTCAGTGATAATAAATATAAAGTCACAAAAGTGATCAAATCCCCTGGGGTGATTCTTAAAAGGGGAAAAAGCATTGATTCAACAAATTGATGTTGTTTTACAGTAATAACCTTCTTAAAATGAAGACGTTTATTACACACATATATCTGATTAAGTATTCAACCATCTACATGCAATTACAATTTGCAGTAGCATACAGGAGATTTCCCTTTTGTGAGATTTTTTAAGAGTAAAATGTGACTCAACCGAATTGATTAGATTAATAGATTACATTAGTGGCCTTAAAACTATCAATGTCCCGTGTGTGATGATCATGTGATGTTTTTAGGTCGTCACTCCCCACGCTTTTGCTTGGCGCTCTCAACTTCGTCACCGGTGGGAGGACACCCAGAAACATTGCCTCGTTAATATTTGTGATGCCCAGTTGCAGTACTTCTATGAGTATTTAGGAAACAGCCCTCGACTAGTGATCACTCCTCTAACTGACAGGTAATAATGATAAGTTGGAGTCAGATGGGAAAAGCCAATCCAAAAGTTCCCCAGCATGGGTAAAGATGTCTGAGATTGAACATAAAGGACTGTGAGAAAATGTTGAACAAATTGCGAAACTGTATGAAAGCAGAATGTAAATGCACTAATTGAGTGACATAGCAAATATTGGTGTTAGAGACACATTAAAGAGAACCAAATTAGAAAAGCAGAATTACAGACACTATGTGGTATACACATCATGAAATCATGAGCAGTTAATATGGCTCAAGACAGCATCTTTGATCTTGGACTCCATTCTCTCTGGTTATTTATGGCTAACACCCTGATATTAGAAGTGTAAAAATGGGAATTGCCTATATTGAACTCATTTTTAAAGGATTGCATACAGTGAAAGGAAGAAAAGGAGAACAGAAATGATTCAACAGATACAGTACTTCTGATGCACTGTGCTGAGAACGGTCCCATTGTCAAGCAGGTAGGGTTCCTGCTCTCTCAGAGCACACTTTCTAGGGGAGTGTGGTGTGTCAGTGGCTGGGAATGAAGAAGAACAGTAAACAAATTAACAGTTATGTTAGGTGGTAATATATGCTGTGACAAAAATAAAACAGGGTGATAGGTTAGAAAGCATCTTGAAGGGAGAGCCTGCTATAGATTGTATAAGAGGACATTTGAGCCAAGACCCAAATGATAACAAGGAACCAGCTATGCAAACATCCTGGGCCATAAAGTTACAGGCAAAGACAAGTACAAAGTTTCTAAGATGGAAAAGAGCTTGGCAGGTTCAAGGGGTAGTCACAGAGCCCAGTGTGGCTCAAGCCTGTCAAGGGAGCAAGGGATTCTTAAAAGTTCATTGCCTCTTGACTCCAAATTAATAGATACACACGGTCAGAATGTTGTAGAGGTAAGGATATGTCACATTGACGTGAGATTCTTTGTTCATATTCCAACCTCTGCTGAAAATGAAAAATGACGTGGAAATCTCTACTAAAAGCAGAACAGTTTTAGAATGGACTTGGTTGAAAGTATAGTTTATTTATACCTCTGACATGCAGAAATAATGGATTATGTGCTATTTTAATACAGAGTGTATTTTTCCATCTGATTTCAGTGATAATAAATATAAAGTCACAAAAGTGATCAAATCCCCTGGGGTGATTCTTAAAAGGGGAAAAATATTTGGTGGGAGAAAGCATATTTAGTCCTTGGTATTCATGAAAGAGAAATCACACCTCAAGATCATGTGCATGTTCCCAGTTATCCAGTTACCATGATGCCGTATACTTTATCTGGGAACGGAAGGGCAGACGGTTACAAGTCTGTCTGTCGAGCTGGGTAGCGGTGGCCCCGGGAGGCTGATGGATTTCCCTCCCTAGCTTTGTGATCTTTCTTGCACATACTAATCTGCTCGTGATGTTGTCCTTGATAAATCGTATGGCTTCTGCAATTGTTTCTCTAATTCAGTTCCCTTTAACTTGTCTCTAACTAAAAGTCAGTGTTCACTATCTTAATTAGTTAATTTATGTACTGCTTTCAGGGTGAGAGATTAAACTTTTTAGCTTGACAAAATCGCTTGAAGAGTCAAAACTGCAAATGCCATAGTCTGCTGTATAGGTACCCTTGCACATAGAGAAGGGGGTGGGGGGAGGCACCGCGTACAGGAGAAATGGGGAAGAGGCATTTAAAAAAATTACCAGTGTGTGAGGCCAATAGCTTATTAACTTTTTAATTTAAAAATCACTATGTGGTTTATTTGGAAGTTAAAAGGAAGATGAATGTTCCTTTTATAGAGTGGATAGGGCTGTATAAGATGTTCGCACTATGTACATTTCTTTCCCATTTCATTCTTTGGATTGTTTACTAATTGTTTACATTAACAAAATGCCACCTTTCAAACACTTTCATTATGTCTTGTTTGATGCTGACCTTCCCCTTGTGTGGTAGACTGGAAAGAGAGCATTTCCTTCTCCCCTATGTGGGCAGGTTCAGAGAACCAAGTCAACCAAGCTTGTAATCACGAGACCTGGGCTGGAACACAGGTGGATTGGTTTGGGGGTGCTAAGCTGCTGTTCCAGAGAGACCCAGAATATAAGGCCTTCGATAACATGGCAGCTGGGGTCTCAGTTGTGTGACGTTCCCAAGGAGGATGATCCAGCTTTATAGGCTTCTGGGTGGCCGACATGCTACACGTGGTTTGCACATTTGTTTCAGCCAGTGGGAAAGGGGAAAACGTCTCAAAGGAGGCGTCCCAGGTTTAGCACACTCATTTCAGTACATAGCATGTTGGCTGGAGCTCGGGCCCTTGACTGCTCCTGGCTGGAAGGCAGGGAGGAAACGTAGTCTGCAGCATATAGGTGGTCATATGTCAGGCAAAACTTGGAACCGCAAGAAAAGATTAATAGGGGATAGTCTACACCATAAAAAGAGCTATAATTCCTAGTCCAGGGGTCTTTCAATTCCATATTCATTGTAAGATGCTCTGAAACGTGATGGCTGTAAAATATAGCAACACTCTCCATTTCCATAAGGAATTGCTTCTATCTGCATAGTACTTTGAATTTTTTAAGGCATTTACCTTTGGCCTTCTTAGCGGTCCATTGCCGTCACTACTTGGGCACCATGTTGGGTTGGCTTTCTTAATAAAGTCCTACGATAAACCTCATTTCATGGAGGAGAAAACTGAGGCATGTTGATGTCAGAAATGTAATTTAAGATGATCTGATGGGTGGCAGAGTAGACACTAGTCCTGGGTCTTCCGTGTGTGTGTGTCTTCCCACTAGATCCACTGTCTATACTAAGACAAAAATCATTCATGAGTCTGAAGAAACCTCACGTTAGGTCCTCACCGTTTATTAGTTTTCCTTCTTTTACAAGTATTAAATTCTGTCTTTGCATAATTTTCCTCAGTCTAAGAACCTCTGAATCTTTCCTGCAAAAATAAGTATTACCATAATCTAAACACACATAGTGACGTGTTCAGAATGATTTCCTGAATACATTTTAACGTAATAAATTGTTATGTCTTTGTTATATTTGCTTTTTACAGTGAAAGTTATATATTATTTGCATACTCTGTATTTATGTTTACATATCTCATCTCTTTATTAAATAACAGTTTAATGAAGTTAGTGTTTCATTCATCATCCAGGATATCTATTTTTCTTTTATAAACAATAGTTTGAGATGTCTGCCATATTAATAATGTGTTTACCTAGAAATATCAGAAATTCAAGAGCATTGCAAATTAAGTGTCATTTGTATTCAAATATACAGCTCTTAGGAAATGAGACAAATAAAGCAGTACTTTCTTCTCTATTACTTTTAAACAGCCAACCTAAAATTAAATTTGATATTATCCTAACTCTCCCCATGAACAAATCAGAGATGTGTCAATATTTTGTGTTGCAACCAGATTCTTAGACCGTGACTTCTTAAACTTCAAAAAATATTGGATTGTCCCTCACATCTTCTAGGAATCTCATAGAAGATCGTAATATGTGTGTTTTCTTTTGCTTAAAGGTGTTACATTACTTTAACTCAGTCACTTCATCTCACCATGAGTGGGGCTCCTGCCGGCCCGGCTGGTACAGGGAAAACAGAAACCACCAAAGATCTTGGCCGTGCCCTGGGCATGGTGGTTTATGTATTCAACTGTTCAGAGCAAATGGACTACAAAGTAAGTTACTAGTAAAATGATACATCCTAACAATGTTATTCCTGACCTGGAATGAGTCAAACAAATAGCTAAAAACCCTTTTCTGTTAACATTCTTAATGCCTCACTCCATCATTAAGTCCATAGGAAATATCTATAAGGGATTGGTGCAGACAGGAGCTTGGGGCTGCTTTGATGAGTTCAATCGAATTTCTGTGGAAGTTCTCTCAGTGGTGGCAGTACACGTGAAGATGATACACGATGCCATCAGAAACAGGAAGAAGAGGTGAGTGGCGTGTAGCTTCTTCCCGTTCTTACAAGTGGAAAGAGAACCTTAGAGCAATGCAGGAGACCTCATCTTCACAGTTTCCAGCTGCCTCTCCCTGTCCCAGGAGATGGTTAAAATGAGAGAGACTGGTTAATTGTGAAGAATTATTTTGAATAACCTCCGGTGTTTCAGCCGGTTTTTTGTTTGTTTGTTTTTGCGGTACGCGGGCCTCTCACTGCCGTGGCCTCTCCCGTTGCGGAGCACAGGCTCCGGACGCGCAGGCTCAGCGGCCATGGCTCACGGGCCCAGCCGCTCCGCGGCAGGTGGGATCTTCCCGGACCGGGGCACGAACCCGCGTCCCCTGCATTGGCAGGAGGACTCTCAACCACTGCGCCACCAGGGGAGCTCTTAGCCGTGTTATTTAAGTGTTCATTACAACAAAGGTGTATCACATACTTTAATCAGTGGAAGAATAAGCACCCTCTACAACACGAAATCCAGTTATCAATTCTCAGTCCTGATCTTACTTGACCTTCTGGCAGCATTTGACACAGTCACTCCCTCCCTTCTGCGTGACATGCTTTCTTCACATCGGTTCCAGGACTCCACATGCTCCCAGTTTTCCCCCACCCCCAGGGCTGCTCCTTTGCAGATTTCTTCTCATCTGTAAAATGGGGAGGAGTACAGTACCCACCTTATGGATTACAGTGAGAATTAAATGCAGAACGCTTGGGCAAGTGCCTGACACATAGCACCATGTCAGTGTTAGCTATTATTTTTTATTATTATATCCTGACCTATTAATGTTGGATGTCACAGGCCTCAACCTTCAGGTGTCTTCTTTTCTCTATCTCTACTTGTTCCCTTGGTCGTTTCATTTAGTCACGTGGCTTTCAATACCATATTGATGGTGCTGGCTACCAGCTGCCCAGACCTATATCTAGACTTAACATATACAATGTCAGCAATTGTCTCGGAGCATCTGAAGACTCCATTTGATGTCTCATTGGCCTCTCAGATTTAATATAGCCAAAGTCGAAATCCTGGTCTTTCCACTAACACTTGCTTTGTTAGTTGTCCTGTCCCAGTAGAATACACCCTCACATTCTTCCAGTTATTTGGGCCAAACCTTTCCAAATGGAGCTAGAACCTATCACTTCCCAACTTGGTGCCACACTCTGAAAGACAAAACATGGTGCTTAGGGATTGATGGCTTCATTTGAGAAATCAGTATTATAATAACCAGTTGTGGTTTTCTTTGTAACATTTTTATATACAGTGAAATCTCATGTATCTGGCCTACCCATTGACCCCCATTTCTTAGGGTATTTTGCTCAGCTACCTGTCTTATCCATAAAACATGTCAGTCTCCCATCAGGGTAAGATCATCCAGCCCTTTGAAACTGTGAAACTATTGTAGATGTTTGCAGTTATTGTAGATATATCTGGATATTTCTACCTTCTAGAAAAATTCTCAGTCCTTCCACCACATGGCTCTGGGAAACCAGTTTCCTGTGTCCAGATGTCTGCTGCCTTAACTGCCCCTGATCTAATGTCATGTTAAAGAAGTTAGATTCTTCGCCTTTGATCCCCAGACATATTTGATTTAGCATTCAGTCAAAATCTTCTTATTTGATGTAACCCAGGTGCCTTTGAGGCCATCCTTTCTTACAGAGATTGAGATAACTGATCAATGCAAGGATTTCTGAAAATTTCCAACCATGCTTCTCAACAGTCTCCATGTCTGCACGTATGTGAGTTGTACCTGTTCATCGTCATGCTAGCCCATGTGCAAACTGCTAGGCTCCTTCATGATTTCATGAGTTTTATTACATTCTCTTTCCACTCGAGGATTTAAGAGATGGGACGGTGCCTCACCCACAAAGCCTTCCAGAATCTTGCTGGCTCCGTCCCCTTGAGGTCCGTGCCTCTGGCTTATGGCTGTCTCTGCTCTGTGTAATGGAAGAGCGCTCAGCTACCCTGCTGCCCTATCCGCCTGCCAGGCCTATCTGCCTTCCCCAGCCTGATACTCTGAGAATGAAGATTTCTCCATTCTTACCTTGACTAAACACAATCCACCTTCTCTTCATTGTCCAGCATCTATGAAACTCTTAGTCCTAAAAACTGGGGCTGTCTCTTTTCCCTCCCTAGTCCGTGTTGGAGGCCCAGCTCCTTAACCGCTTTAGCCCTCCCCTTTCTCAACAGGAGAAAGCCTTCTATTTGTCTCATTTCCCTCCATTTGGAAGTTTCCTTCTACATGTCCTTCAGTTTGGCTCCTACAGCCCTTTACCGTTCCATTGCCCTGGCCATCAACAAGCTAATGGCCCTTTCAAAGCTTTCTGAAAATCCTTCACTGCTTCTCCAATACCTTCAAGTCATGACAATAGCCATAGTCATAGCTAACATCTGTTGAGTATTTACCAGGCCCTAGGCACTGTACTCTTAGCCATTTATATACATTATCTCTTTTAATCCTCATGTAATCCAATAAGGTAGGTAATATTATTATCCTCCACGCTTTTTCTTTTTTATTAGATGAGGGAATGGAATATGCATAAAGTGATATAGCTGGTCTCTGAATGCTCCCAGTCTGGCCCCAGAGCTAGCTGTCACAAGCACCACGCTAATCTATCTCTCAGTGGTGGTCAGTAGATATTTGTTGACTAAATGGGAGGGAAGGAGAGATGGAGGGTGAGCAAATAGACAAAATAACAACAGAACAAGGAGTCCCTTTCTCCTCTTAGCATGGACATTCTGCATCTGTACCGTATCACATTCAAGAAATTGCAGCCCATGCTGAAGGCAAAAATGGCATCACCTTTCATTAACTGTTAAAGTAGTCAAGTCCTCGTTTTTATATTCTAGCATACTGCAGCCATGCTAAAACACAAAGGAATAGTTGCCATACTTGTAATTCCTTTGGGGGAAGGGAGTGTATTTTTAATAAATATTCTTCAAAATATATGCTTATGAATTTTAAAGAAAATTACTCAGCATAAACAGCTTCCTAATAATAATTTGCATTTTGCAGTGGTTTGCATTTGTCACTGTGCATTCATATTCAGTGAACACATTTAATTCCAACAACATTCTTCTTCTGATAGATTTGTATTTCTTGGGGAAGCTATCACACTGAAGCCATCAGTTGGAATATTTATTACTATGAACCCAGGATATGCTGGTCGAACCGAATTACCGGAGAATCTTAAAGCTCTTTTCAGGCAAGTGTTATGCTTTGTGGGTTAGCATCTGGAGCACTCATGTCACCTAACATTGCTGGTTTGCACTGTTAAATGATTTGTTTTTACTTGGGAATTTTCTGTGGAAAACCCCTTATTATATCTTTGGGATCCCTTTATAGAGAGAACTTTCACCGTGATAAATTAATTCTTCTGAAATATGAAACCAGGACTCAAAATCATTACTTAAAGTTACATAGTACGTTTGAACATTTAATACTAGCTCTTTTGTAATGGTATTTTTATTATAAATGTAATCTTCACAAACTACAGAATATTTGGAAAATATGGAAACGAATAAAGAAAAAGTTACCACTTTACCCCCCAGAAATAATGATTGTTGTATTTTTATCTAGTCTTTTATAATTCCTGTTTTATGAGGTTAAGATATTAGGTTAGATTTTCATTTAGTTCTCATTTAATATGTTGACATAAGTAGTTTGTCATATTATTGAAAATTGTTTGGAAATACCATTTTTTGTGGCTCCAAAATGGTCTCTCCCATGGCTCATCCATAATTTTCTTAACCATTCCCTATTGTCTGACATGGTGGAGGGCTTGTGTTTTTCTTTTCAGTTTTTTATGATCATAAAATAGCCGGCCGTAAACATCCCTTCACATGAAGTGTTATCCTTATTTCACGTTATTACCAAGAATAGATTCCTACATGTAGAATTACTTGGTGAATGATTAAAATCTTTATCGATGATCTGCTTTCCAAATGTACTCTGACAGTTTATATGCTTATTAGCAGTCTGTCAGAGGACTTGTGCTGTTGTATACAAACCTGTTCTGATTTAAATCAACTTTGTTCAGGTGTAATTTCATGTAATAAAATGCACCCACTTAAGTATCCAGTTGGTGAAAACACTACCAGAATCAAGATATGGAATGTTTCCGACACCCCTAGACATTCTCTTGTACCTCTTTGAAGTTAAGCCCTCACATCACTGATGTCCTTTCTGTGACTCGAGGTTAAGTTTGTTTATTCTAGAGTTCCTGTAAACGAAACCCTACTATATGTACCTGTTTGTGTTGTCTGCTTCCCTTGAACATTGTGGTTTGGGGATTCATCTGAGTTGTCCAGCATATCAGTAGTTCGTTCCTTTTTGTTGCTGATGAGCATTCTATTGGAGAGACATACTACAATTTGTTTATCCATTCACTAGTTGATGGACATTGTTTCCAGTTTGGAGCTGTTATGAATAAAGCTGCTATGAACATTCATGTACAGTCTTTGTGTGAATATATGTTTTCTTTGGGGTAGATATCTATGAATGGAATTGCTAAGTCACGTGACAGGTGTATGTTTGACTTTATTAGAAGCTGCCAATCCGGTTTCCAAGATGGCTGTACCATTTTACACCCTTACCACCAATGTATGAAAATTTCAGCTGCTCTACATTCTTGTCAAAACTTGGTATCGTCAGTCTTTTTAGTTTTAGCGAGTCTGATAGATAGGTAGTGGTATGTCATTGTGGGTTTAGCTTGCATTTCCACGATGGCTAATAATGTTGAACATCTTTACATGTAACTTACTGGCCATTCCCATACCCTCTTTTGTGAAGTGCTGTATTCTGCATACAGTTTCTTTGTTAACTACACATATTGCAAATATTTTTCTCTCAATTTGTGGCTTGCCTTTTCATTTTCTTAATGGTGCCCATCAAAGATAAAAGTTTTAAATTCAATAAAATATTATTTATCAATTTGTTTCATGGTTTTAAAAAAATATCCTGTTTAAGAACGTTTGACTCGCCCCAGGTTGCAAAATTTTTCAACTATGTTTCTTTTAGAAGTTTTTTTTTAAATTGTTTTTATATGGATCCCCCCTTCTTTTTGTTAATGTGCTAAACTGTACTCATTGATTATTCAAATGCTGAACAATTCTTCAATGTTGTATTCCTGGGATAAACTCCACTTGGTCAGGAGATATTATTTTATATGTATTGTTGGATTCGATATGGTACTATTTTGTTGAGAATTTTTAAATTGATGTCATGAGGGACATTGCTCTGTAGTATCCTTTCTTGTCATATCTTTGCTGGTTTTGGCATTAGGGTAATGCTGACCCCATGAATGACTTGACATACGTTCCCTTCTCTGTTTTCTTCAGAGTTTGTGTAGGAGGTGTTATTTACCCCCTAAATATTTGATAGAATTAATCAGTGAAGCCATTCACCCATTTGGGCTTAGATTTTTCTTTGTGGGAATCTTTTTAGTGATCAATTAAATTCATAGATACAGAGATTTTCCAGATTTTTTTCTTCAATTAGTTGTGATGATTTGCATCATTTAAGGAATTTCTCCATGTTATCTAAATTGTTGAATTTATTGGCATTAATTTGTTCATAATATTCTCTTATTATTTCTGGTGATGTCCTGAAATCCATGTCTGGTAAGGGTAATTTGTGTCTTCTCTCCCTTTGTTTCCTTGATGAGCTAGAGGCTTATCAGTTTTACTTTTTAAGAGTTCTTTCGTGTTTACAGTATGTGTCTTTGTTCACGGTCTGCCTTCAAAATAATATGCTACTTCACATATAATGTAAGAACCTCTAGTTTTTAGTGTGACATCTTTCAATTCTTTTAAGCTTAAAATTTGCTTGTCTGTCATCTAGATGTTTAAGCATATTTCATTTGTATTTTCTTTTAATTTTTATATTATGACTTTTCAAATGTACTTTATCTGTTAAGGGCTTATTTTGGTAAGTAGCATGAAATGAGTATTTAAACAGAATTCTTTTCCATTATAGTCAATTATTCTAGCACCTTTTAGTGAACATCTTCCTTTCCTCATATAATAGCTTTCTGTCTAGCATAGCAATTTTATAATGTCCATTTTCCTTGAAAAAAACATTCTAGAGAATAACTATCCTAGAAATAAATGTAATGATTATAGAATATTTTCATTTGACAATTGTACATCTCTGCAGTGTTTTTACATTTGTATACGGTTCATCTTGCATCAATACATGTTTTCATTTGGGTCTTAAAATTGGGAATTATTTTGTGAAGTTTTCATAAGTTTGGTTTAACTAAGTGCAGACTCATTTGTGTATGGGAGTCAGGACTGGTGTCAGCAAAGTTTGAAGGACAACTGGGTGATGAAAGTAGTATTCAGAGTGGAAGCAGCATGCCTGAGCCTTGAGAGTATCATGACCCCCACCATGTGGCCTCAGCTGTGTGCTTGTACTTGCTCAGAACCTTAGTCTGCACCTCAATACAGTACAGATAAGAAGAGTAGCCACGTCAAAGAGTTGAGAGAACTGAGTGAGAGTGCCCGAAAAGCTTTTAGCATCCCGTATGGTATGAAGAATACTCATTGAATATCAGTTGTCAGCGTTAGTGGAAGTACCAGTGAAGTAAATTTGCTAGCCTTTTCCCTCCCCTATTTACATAAAAAACTGTGGGAAAAAACATGAGGCTACTTTAGGTAGAAGCAGTCAGTAACATAGATCCAGAGACTCAGGAATGTTTAGGATGAAAAATTAGATAGGTTTGCAGTAGACTGTAATAATATTTACAGAAAAACAGATGGGTAAATATTACTGGAAAAGTCTAAAATGACAGGCTTATTTACTTATTTACTCTGGCTCCTTCTTTGCACTGGACGTCAGTTGAGTGGAATTTTTTCAAATGTTGCTATTAATGGTAATTGTCCTGCGAGAACTTTTTGGAAGTCTCCCTCCAAAAGGAAGGGAATTTCAAAGTTATGTTTTGATAAATTTTCAACTTAAAAGTCTAACCAAGCTGGACACAGGCAGTGTTGGAGATGGCTGGTATGAGCTTGAAAGCGCTGATGGTTAACTTTTTGTTGTTGTTGTTTAATTTTTTAAATTTATTTATTTATGGTTGTGTTGAGTCTTCATTGCTGCACGTGGGCTTTCTCTAGTTGCAATGAGTGGGAGCTACTCTTCGTTGTGGTGTGTGGGCTTCTCATCACAGTGGCTTCTCTCGTTGTGGAGCATGGGCTCTAGGCGTGCAGGCTTCAGTAGTTGTGGCACTCAGGCTCTGTAGCTCTGGTGACGGGCTTAGTTGCTCCGCAGCATGTGGGATCTTCCCGGACCAGGGCTCGAACCCGTGTCACCTGCATTGGCAGGATTCTTAACCACTGTGCCACCAGGGAAGCCCAGGAACTGCTGGTTAACTTTTCATGAATTTTGTGAGGTGGCTGTAAAGCACAGGTACTAATAAAAAACCAAATTATATAAACTTTTGATTAACATCTATTAAAGACAAAGGTGATAAGCCTTCAAACTCATGATTTCCTAATTAGTTAATCAATACTTGTGCTCTTAGGGTACTTGTGTCTGTATGGTGATGTACAAACTCACATCTTGTGCCATCTGCAAGTTTAGTGATACTGCGTTGGTAGATTGAAATCAGCCATGGTGGAGGTATTGATTCCATGGAAGTCAGCAAACATTATTTTTTGGAGAGCCAGTTGTTACCTGTTTATCAGCACAGCACTGGCCACAGATAAAGGCTGGCCTGTAAGCGCAAAACATCACTCATCTTTGTGCAGTGACAACTTACAGTGGAAGTTTACCGATTGTACCCACAGATTTCCGTTCAGCTCCTACACCTGTGCTTCTGCCATTTGCATATTTTCCACCTTTTTCTAGGTGTCTAGTAACTCCTGGGCATTTTTTAGTTGAAGGGAAGGGTCTTGTTAGCTATCATTGACAGGTAATTATGACCTGCTTGGGAATGGTTAAAATGTTGGTACACATTAATCGCTTGGTTTCAGCAATTTGTACTTATTACCTTATCGCATTTTAAAACAAAATTTCATATTTACTTTGTAGACCCTGTGCCATGGTGGCCCCTGACATCGGGCTAATCTGTGAAATCCTGTTAGTTGCTGAAGGTTTTGTGGATGCACGCTCACTAGCCCGCAAGTTTATTACATTGTACATGCTCTGCAAGGAGCTCCTGTCCAAGCAGGTGAGGGGTATTATGTTACTTTTTCTGGATTTTTACACCCCATTAAAACAGCTTCTGAAATATGGACATCGGGTAATTTATCACTCAAATTACAGTTAGACATTTAGGAGTAATTTTATATTTTCCACAAAATTTTGAAAATCTGAATTTTACAATTCTTCATTTTTTTTGAAATTAAAATAAGACGAATAAGAATGTGCTGTATAAAAAAATAAAATAAAATTCAAAAATTCAAAAAAAAATAAAATAACAAAAAAAATCGTATATTCCTTGTGCTAAAAAGGGTATGGCTTTAGTCCCTAAGTGCCTCAATTTCCTCATCTTCAACTTGGAGCCAGTAATGTAGAGCACATATAAAGGTTGTTTAAAAAAAAAAAACAAAACTTGAGACATTTTAAGTTGAAGGCTTTGTTTGTACTTAATACAGCTTTTATCAATGGGCTATGTGATTTTCTTTAAATGTCATCAGTGCTGTAATTAGATATCAATTTTATGATGTCTCCCTTTCCTTGTGGGAATATTATTTTCCAGGGAGAGATGGCAGGAGTGTTCATAAGAGCCAGGGAAAGCTGATTTTCTGAAGAACGTTTGAGAAATGCTAAATGAAAGATTTTCTCATTTTGTTGGTAATTCTTTATTTGAAGTTAGACTCGGCTTTTTTGTTTGTGTTTATTTTTGCTCTACAATTCCGTTGTTTCTAAAATGGGCCAAATTAATACATTACTCTCCAGTCACTACCTTGCTGTTATATTGAAGCTGCTGGTGGGCCACAAAAATGCCATCTATATCAGCATCACTGTTTTTAAATTTAGCTTTTTGGTCACCTTTGACTTCATTCTTTTGGTGACCTCTTGTTAATTCCTGGTGACATTATTTTGCAGTTGTTCCAGGATGAAAGTATTAAAATATCACAGCTGGAACCACTCAGTTACCTGTACTGCCAGATTTACTCATTTTATTTTATTTTATTTATTTATTTATTTTGTGGTACGCGGGCCTCTCACTGCTGTGACCTCCCCCGTTGCCAACCACAGGCTCCAGACGCTCAGGCTCAGCGCGCGGGCCCAGCCGCTCCGCGGCATGCGGGATCCCCCTGGACCTGGGCACGAACCCGTGTCCCCTGCATCGGCAGGCGGACCCCCAACCACTGCGCCGCCAGGGAAGCCTGATGTACTCATTTTAAATTACCCTTTGTTGGGGTGAAATTTGGAATCTGAGATGCAAATTCATATTGTCATTTTAACAACTGTGAATTTACATTCTGGGGTAAAACATATCGAATTTGATAATGTGGAAAAATGCTTGTGACAATGTTATATGCAAAAAACAGCACAGCGAACTGTCGATGTGATCTACAATTTGCATGTGTTTTATTCAATATATTTTATATTACACTGTGTGTTTTATATACATATGAAGTGACTGGAAAATACATTGTGATTTTTAACATTTGTTTCTGGGTACTAAGATTGTATTTTAAATTTTTTTCCTTATTCTTGTTTGTGATATCCTTTTAATTTTTTTCAATGAGCCCCTTTTAATTTTATAATGGGAAAATGTCAGAAGAAAAAAGTGTTACCGGACCCAGGATACATGGAGTTGCAACCATACCCCATTCCCAGTACTAATACTTAAACATTTAGCAAGCATTTACTGTATTCAAGTAATATAGTTATTGCTGACAATGATGAACGGGGTAAACACAGAACAAATGAAGCAGACACTTAGATTTCTGACTTCAAAGAACCTATGTAGGAGATTTAGTTTACATGCAATAAAAATTAGAAGGAAATAGAGGATGAAAAAATTATCATAGTTTCAAGGAGGAAAATACCAATATTTACTGAAGAGGGACCATGTGTTAGCTTTTTATCTTGACAGAAATACTATGAATTTGGTCTTATTCGTTCCATTTTACAGGTGAGGAAACTGAGTAAATAACCTATCCAAAGTTCCCAACTAATAAGTGGTAGGAGCAAGATTTAAATCCAGTCCTTTCTAACCCTTTCTAGGGCATGTGTAACCACTTACTGGAGGGAGAGGGTGCGAGGGGTAGAGTAGATGAGGAAAGGGCTCTCCAACTCAACAGAAGTGTCAGAGATGAGATGAGGGGAAAGAAATTTGTCCTGGACAGAAAAGCTGAGTTAGGAACACAGTCCACTGATAGTTTTCTAAGCTGTAGGAATGGATTTGAGAAGAATCAGTGGACATTTTTGACCAAAGGAATAACCTGATGAAAATGGTGAAGATTATGTTAACAGTTGTTTGCACTGTTTAAATGTCTAGGAGTGTCACCAAATCGTCTTTTTGTGTTTTTTTTTAATTGAAGTATAGTTGATTAACAATGCTGTGTTCGTTTCTGGTGTACAGAAAAGTGATTGTTATATACACACACATACATGTATAATCTTTTTTATATTCTTTTCCCTTATTGGTTATTACAGGATATTGAATATAGTTCCCTCTGCTATACAGTAGGACCTTGTTGTTTATCTGTTTGATATATGGTAGTTTGTATTTGCTAATCCCAAACTCCAAATTTATCCCTCTCCACCTCCTTTCCCCCTTTGGTAACCATAAGTTTGTTTTCTATGTCTGTAAATCTGTTTCTGTTTTGTAAATAAGTTTATTTGTGTCATATTTTAGATTGCACATATAAGTGATATCCTGTGATGTTTGTCTTTCTCTTTCTGACTTCACTTAGAATGATAATCTCTAGGTCCATTCATGGTGCTGCAAATGGCATTATGCCATTCTTTTTTATGGCTGAGTAGTATTCCGTTGTATATATGTACCACATCTTCTTTATTTATTTATTTATTTATTTATTTATTTTTAACATCTTTATTAACCACATCTTCTTTATCCGTCCCTCTGTCGATGGACATTTGGGTTGCTTCCGTGACTTGGCTATTGTAAATAGTGCTGCAGTGAACATTGGGATGTATGTGTCTTTTTTACATCCTCTCCTTTAATAGTGTTACTGTGATGACTTAGCCCCTCCTCAATCCCCCTGGCCTCCTCTTTCCCCTCTCTTTCCCTCTTCTCAAGCCCTAGTCTTCTTTGTATATCAGTGGCTTTCAAATGATTTTTACCATGGCCCACAGTAAAAAATACCTTTCTGTTGAGACTCAGTATACACATACATGTGTATACACATACATGCATACACACATGCACCCAAGCACAACTGAAACAAAAATCTTCACCAAACACTTCTTACCCTTATTTGCAGTGCACTCTGGTATTTTTCATTCCATTCTGTTCTATTTTAGTACCAATGAAAATGATGGTTAAGACCCACTAAATTGATTTTATTATCTATTAATGTACTGAAAAGCATATACATTTATATGTGTTGCTTCACTGCTTACAAAGCATTAACTCATTTTACTTCAGCAACCTTGTGAAGTGGGTGGATACTTTAATCTACCTTTTTATAGATGATGGTAGTAAGGCTTGGAGAGGTTAAGTGACTTTCCCACATGCACAGCTGGGAGACATTGAGAGAAGAGTTGTTACTATGTGATTGTAGACAGAAGACAAAGGAGAGAAGGTGGGTTACATACAGTCAGTCAGCTGATAGAGTGTATCTTTCCTGAGCCGCCTGTGCTGTGCGCTGTGCTAGGACCTAGAAGGCAAAAAATCAGCATGGGGTCTGTGCTCCAGGAGCTCGGAGCCTGTGAAGGAATCTTGTGTAGGGGTAATGTGGAAGTCTCAAAGAGGTATTGGTTTAATCACTGAACTTTTTAAAAAAAATTTTTATTGGTGTATAGTTGATTTATAATGATGTGTTAGTTTCAAGTGTCCAGTGAACCTGTCATACATATACACATATCCTCTCTTTTTTAGATTCTTTCCCATATAGGCCATTACAGAGTACTGGGTAGAGTTCCTTGTGCTATACAGTAGGTCCTTATTTGTTATCTATTTTATATACAGTAGTGTGTATATATGAATCCCAGTCTCCCAATTTATCCCTCCCCCACTTACCCCCTGGTATCCATAAGCTTGTTTTCTACATCTGTGACTCTGTTTATGTTTTGTAGATAAGTTCATTTGTACCCCTTTTTGTAGATTCCACTTGTTAATCACTCAGATGCTCCAGCCTGGATGTTGGCACTTAATACAGTCAAAACTGGATTATTAAAGTTTAGTGATTATTTTCTACATCTGTAACTCTATTTCTGTTTGGTAGATAAGTTCATTTGTACCCTCTTTTTAGATTCCACACATAAGCAAGATCATATGATATCATTACCAGGGGGTAAGGGGTGGGGGGGAGGGATCTATCGGGAGATTGGAATTGACATATACACACTACTATATGTAAAATAGATGACTAATAAGGACCTACTCTATAGCACAGGCAACTCTGCTCAATACTATGTAATGACCTGTATGGGAAAAGAATCTAAAAAAGAGTGGATATATGTATATGTATAACTGATTCACTTTGCTGTACACCTGAAACTAACACAACATTGTAAATCAACTATACTCCAATAAAAATTAAAAATAAAATTTAAAAGAAGAGTAATGAGGGAAATTAGAGATCCAGGGCTGGGAATGGGTAGAATAGCAGGGCTACCAGTGGAAAACAAGAGGAGTGTGCTTGTGGTTGGAAGTGAAACCACTGGAGTAATTGAACCCAGAGTTAGCAGGCTTACTGAGAGAACAGAGGGAGGAAAGCGGATGGAGCCTTGGGCAAATACTGCAACTAAACGCTATGGAAAGAAGAGATTTGCTGACAGAGGTGGAGAATCAGGCAAAAGAAGCAGGACGCTGAAGGGACACGGTGTTTACAATTTCAAGGAAGGGAAAAGAATATTATTTTACATCATTAAGACACATATTTATCTAGACTCTTTTCTTTTAGCTTTTGGCTTTTTCTTCTGGAATGAGAATCTGATTCCCTCATAAAATTTTTGAAAAAATATATCTGTGTTTTGATTTTAGGATCATTATGATTGGGGACTTCGTGCTATTAAATCTGTCTTGGTTGTAGCTGGCTCCCTGAAACGAGGAGATAAAAATAGACCTGAAGATCAGGTACTGCAATGCTAATATGATTTTGTTGAGTGAATAGCTAAATGGCTTTGTACAAATAAAAGTATATATATCTGGATGGTGGGTCATACATAGCACGACTTTTTAAAAAGCATCACGTCTATTTTTAATACAGGATATTTTGAGGACTGGCATTTCTTATGTTATAAAAGTCCACAAGTATTCTTGAGTAAAGGATATGAATATATGAAAGAAAATGTGATTTTATAAGTACTTCTGAAATATCAGCCACAAAAAGTATTTTGGCGATCATAAATAATTCAGTAATCAGTGTTTGATTTTCTCTGAGGAACATTTAGAAAATCTGATTGAGTTGGGATATTAATCCTGAAAAAGTCCATGAAGACATAATCTAATGGAAGAAACTATGTCCATTTCATGGGTTGTGAGATGAGTTTAAAGAAAGCAACAGGGGGGATGCTTACCTAACACTAATGATATATTTAGTTAGTTATTTAAAGCTACTAGGGGAATGTTCCACTATCCTTTATGGGGAAAAACAGTAACACCCACATCGTGCATTTTTCTCTGTTAAACAAGTAGTGAGAGTAATGGATATACAGCCTGTGTGAAGATGCAGTTTGGCTTGAGATTTTGAAAAAGGTCTTTTCCTGTGAGTTTCTTTACATGTTAAGGGATATTTATCATGTGATTTTCTACTTCTCTTTTCCAATCGTTCTCTTCCTCTGAGTCACAATTCATGATTGGGTCAAGATTTCATGCATTTACCTCTTTCTGTAAAAGTCATTCTGATGTTCAAATTACTGCTTTTAAAATCTAAAGCCCTCTTTGGTTTTCAGCCAAAATAGAACAAAAACCAAAATGAAAAATTGGTTGAGTGTATCATTCTGAGATTCCTAGAGTATTTTGGACAAAACGGTCTCATGGCCTTGGTTAATTTACATCCTGGAGTTTGAAGATTACAGAGAGAAGTACCTCGGATCCTTTCTTAAGATCAAAACATTATCCAGGGAGGAACGGGGCCTCTTTGTTGGTTTTAGTCTGAGGTTATCCATGGTATCAGCCGAGCTTTCTGCTGTTCTGATATATGACCTTGTAAGCAGTTACCCTCCCTGTAGATAGAATGCCATTCTAATAGAGAACAGTATCTATCTCATGATTACATCTTTAGCTGTTTAGGTGTTTGTTAGACCCTATATTGGCTTTTTTATGAAATGTTTTCTGTTTTTCTTTCTAGGTACTCATGAGAGCCTTAAGGGACTTCAGTATGCCTAAAATAGTGACTGATGACATCCCTGTGTTTTTGGGCCTGGTTGGTGACCTGTTTCCAGTCCTGGATGTGCCCCGGAGGAGAGTGCCCCACTTTGAACAGATGGTCAGGCAGTCCACCGTGGAGCTCCTCCTGCAGCCCGAGGAAAGCTTCATCCTCAAAGTAAAAGGATCATTTCCTTGTCATGGCAGCCCTTGGGAGGTGCATTGACAATAACTGTGGTTAAGTGATACTCAACCAAAACATTAACTTACATATTACACCGACCTTAAGATGTTCTTAGTATATACATCAAAGCATTCTAATAGAGTCCCATTCTGTAAGAAGGTGAAAACACAGAGAGGGTAAGTCATGGTTTGCAATGGAAGCAGACTTTTCATTAGTTTATAAAACTCCTTGGTTCTTCTTGGTGATGTGCACCAAAGATTAATTTTGCTCTCTTTTCTCTCCATCTTAGAGAAAGTTGGAAATAAAGTCGTTAGCACATGCTTGTAATGGGGGATAAATGTATGATATCACCTGAGTTATCAAAGGCTGTGCATACGTTCACTTGTCTGGGGTGTAGTGAATACATGGATGTTAAAATACATACAGATTATGTGTTATAGATATTTCAAAGGATATAAGTCATTAGTCAGTTGTAGATGATGTTGGCCGTATGCTGTTTCTAGTCCCACTTCATAAAGAGTCATTGATTTTTGTAACTAACCCCTGCCATGTACCAAGTACCTCTGTACTTCACTCCTGCCTGTGTCACTGACTCACTGAGTAATGGTTTTTCTTCATCCTCATCTCCATACTCTACATTGAGAGATCTGGGAGCAACTATACTTTGCCCTTGTCATCTTTTCTAACTTTCCAGGAATGTAATGCTGTCAGTGGGGGCTGGCTCAAGTTGTAAGGAAGGAATTGGGTGAAAATGGGCAGTTTTTTTAAAAATCACAAACTCATTAAAGGAAACTAGTGTGTGGTTGTTTGGTCTGCAGGTTGTCCAGCTTGAGGAGCTGTTGGCCTTGCGGCACTCTGTCTTTGTCATTGGAAATGCAGGCACAGGAAAGAGCAAGGTATAGTAAACGCCTGTTAGCTTTCAGCCATGAAAGGAACAAAATTGCTCAGGGTGGGAGACCTACATTCACTTCTGTTTGAGAGTTTCCTTCAGTGAAGTTGCTCATAATTTTGTGTTAGGATCTGAGACTCTAACATTGCTATTTGATCAACTGAAACTCTTCCTTTATACTGGGAGCAGGGAGAGAGGAGCTAGTAGAACATTGCATTCAAATAAGTAAACTAAGGGAAGATTGGGCTCTCCAAGTGAGATAGCATCCTATTCACTAACTTAGATGCATGCCATCCTGCTCTATGCATCTTTCAATAATATACCTGAATTCTTTTATCCAAAGCAAACATATTGAGAGACTCTAGAATAAGATACCTGGCTTAGAGGCTTGGTGTGGCCCTACCCACATTGATCAAAACTATTTTCTTATATTTCCCAAGTTATCCTAGTGTCTCCTCCCCATATCATTAAGAAAAACCCAAATAGTTTTCTTCAATACTCCCCCAGAAATACAGCCCTCTATAGGGCCAAAACAAAACTTGAAAAGAAAGGGAGGAAGCAAAAACCACATTTTTGAAGTACTTATTATGTACTCTGCTAGGTGCATTATGTGTGATTTACTCTGCACAACGATGATAGGCCATGGGTGCTATTATCCCCATTTTTAGTTCACTGCTTGATTTTGTTTGGTCTTACTGACAGTCCTGGCAACATACTTATTTTCTTGTTTGGCAGACAGTATATGCAGAACTGCATGCATTTTAACTGAGGCTGCTTGGGAATAAACATATTTAGTAACCAGCAACTAAAAATAAGCAGAGTGGGCATATGAGACTTTAGGGCATGGGTGTCTATAGAACTTACCAGTATTTAAGTCAGAACCCAAAGTGGAATACGTGTAAAAGGAAGTCCTGTATAGGGCTTTTTTACTGAAAAATGTAATCATTGAAATAGTGAAGTAGATAACTGATAGACCTGTAATTATTTTGTTAAAGTAAGTTTCAGATGTGAGCCATGGTGCAAGGAAGGATAAAATTAAATTCTATAATTTTCAGTAGATTAATGGTTTCTAAAAATAGAAGCTTAATATTTCTAAGACATTCAATTTCTTTCATCTAGTCTTCATTGATTCCGTTCTATTCAACCTTTGCTTAAGCTTATAGAGCTAGAGCACCAAAGCTTGGGCCATGTTATTTAGCAATTGATTATTCTAAAGTATTTGGCGATTGTTTATCAGTCCTTTAAACCCCTGTGAGAGGAGATCAGGATGATAATATATAAAATAAAAGCCATGGCTTTTCAGAGAAAGCAGAAAGGATAGTTGGGCAGATATTTGGGTTAAGGTGTCAATTAGTTAAATAGACATGTATTAAGCACCTATCCTGAGAATAATTTTTTACACTTTTTAAATTTATTTTATTTTTTTTTCCTTATTGGCCACACTGCGTGGCATGCGGGATCTTAGTTCCCCTGCCAGGGATAGAACCTGTGCCCCTGCAGTGGAAGCACAGAGTCTTAACCACTGGACCCTCCAGAGAGGACCTATCCTGTGAATTCTTATCACCGAGTCTTCTTTTCCTCAATTACCTAGAACAGGGCTTCTCAACCTCAGCACTATTGACGTCTGTACAGGATAACTCTTTGTCCTGGGGGCTGGTCTTTCATTGCAGGATGTTGAGCAGCATCCCTGGCCTCTGCCCACGAGATGCCCAGTAGCACATCCTCTTCCCCCAAGTCAAGATGATCTCCTCCTGAGAACTATTGTTCTAGGTCGTTAGGTCTCAAAGCATGTCTAGACCAGCATCCTAGGCATCACCTGGGACCTTCTTAGAACTCAAATCAGTCCTACGCAAGACCTGCTAAATTAGAAACTCTGAGATCGGCTCCATTAGTCTGTTGTAATACCCTCTAAGCACTTTGGATGCAGGCTAAATTTTAAGAACAATCTAAATAATACAGGCAGAGTGGATTTTAATAACATGTACAGGAGCACATTTACATATAGTCCTTTACTGTGCACACATGGTTAAAAAATCTCAATTGATAGCGACTTTCTCTTGACAGAATCAGGTGAACTGATCCTCAGGGATTGTGGGATTAAGTTTTTCAAGATGTGAATGAAAATGTGCACATATAAATTTTTGCCCATTCTCAGTATACACAGAATATCTAGGAACATATAATGCCTAAGGAAAACCCTTCAGAAATCCCACTTGGCTTACATTAGTATTAATTTTCTTAACATTTTTCCTTCTTTCTTTTTCAGATTTTGAGAACACTGAACCGAACATATGTTAACATGAAACAGAAACCCATTTGGAATGACTTAAACCCCAAAGCTGTGACAACAGATGAACTCTTTGGTTTCATACATCATGCTACCCGAGAATGGAAAGATGGCAAGTAGTATTTCCCCTTTTGAAGTGCTAACATTTTCTTTTTTTTTTTTTTTAATCCAGAAAATCATTTCTCAGTTCAAGCCAATTTCAGTCATGGTTGTAGATTTACTGTTTATGGGTTGGCGTTATTGGAAATACAGCAGCTCACAACAGCATTTATAACCTATAAATTAAAACTAGATTTGATTAAGTGGTCGATTAGCATTCAGCAGGTTTGTGCTCAGAGCTGTGTATTTTATTCCCCCATCAATTATGTCAGGGCTCCCTGTAAACCAGCAGAGAAGTCAACACAAATGCCTCAGGGAACATTTATAAAGTACCTGATACAAGATACTGAGCTTCAGGCATGTGCTATTCTAGGTGCCAGGGCAAAGGTCAGTGGGACATGTTTCTTGCCCCTGAAAGCTTTTGTGGACAAGCAGATTCCTATGTTAAAACCACTTTTAACATTCTCATCTCCGTAAATGCACTAATCTAGACATCATCCTTGAGTCCCTTCCCGCATTCACACCATACATTTAACCTCACAGCAAATCCTATAGGCCTTACTTACCTTTAACATACATATTGTATTCCAGTACTTCTCACCTTCTCTGCAGCTCCCATGTGAGTCCAAGCCACCAGCACCTCTTGCCTGTATTTGCGGTGTCACACCTCACGGGTCTCCGTTGATTCATTTTCCATGCAACAGACAGAGAGTGGCCTTCAGAATGTTAGTTCTCTGCTTGCAGTTTCCAGTGTGTTTCATCACTGTTAGAATCCAACCTTTATCCAAGGCCTACAAGGTTCTATGTGATTGAGTCTCTCTTCCCCATGTCTGATCTCATTCCTGTTCTCTGCCTTTCACTTACATATACACTCGGGACTCCTTGCTCTTCTCTGAACCCGCCAAGCATCTTCCTGTCACGGGCCTTTGCACTTGGTATTCCCACCATCTGCAACACTGGAGATACCTGCACGGCTTGCTCCCTTATGTTACTGGAATGTCTGGTCAAACATCGCATCAGAGAAGACTTCCCTGATGACCCTATCAAAGGAGCAGAGCTCGTCATTCTCCATCCTAGTATCATGTACACCCTGCTTCCTTAATTTGTGGGACAGTCAAAATTTGCTCTCTTAGGCTTTTTTTTTTTTTTTAAGGACTGTGGCAGGAAGGGAATAATATCCGTTTTTGCTGAAAATATGTAGAAGCCTTTCAAATTAGTGTCCATTAGAACAGGTTGCTGGCCTTTTTATGAATTATGGTAGCAGGTTCTACTATAGACTATCACTTATCTTTGCACAAAATCCTTCACAGAGGAAACAAAACCTTCCACATACCTGCCTCAAAACAGTTTTTTTCACCATAGTAGTATATACTTGAGTTTTGAACAGTCAGCAACTATTAAATGTGCCATGAAACACGCATAATACTTAGCAAAAAGGACTCTGGATTTTAAATGTTTCTATCTTTACATCTTGTGAGATAATGAACTTATTATAATGCCAGTAAACACATTTCCCAAAGAAATGTATCGCACTTCTGAATACTTTAGCTTTATAATGATCTGTCTTGAATAATGTTATAGAAAAATGGAGAAAGGTGGAATAAATTAATACTTGGTCTAAAATAGATACTGAATATATGTGCATGAAAACGTTTAATATTTTCATTTGGTGTAAGTTTTGAGTTTCATGTACGTCACCTGCTATGAATCTCCACAGGTGTTCTTCAAGGAAGGTACTGTCATCTTTATTTGACATTTGGGGTTGCTCAGTCTGAGAAGTTAAGGAACCTTCTCATGGAAGTAAAACTTGCCCATTGGTCTAGATCTCAGGGATAGCTCAAAAAGCGGTGCTCTTTGCCCACCTGAAAGAGGTGGCAAACTTATAGCAAATTTACCTACTGAATAAAAGAGCTTCCAGTAAAAATAAGACAAATTTATTTTAGAAATAAATAGCACTCAACTCCATTATACATTAGGATTGCTTACTCTTAACTTATAGGTCTATTCTCATCCATTCTGCGAGAACAAGCAAATCTTAGACATGATGGACCAAAATGGATAGTGCTGGATGGCGATATTGATCCCATGTGGATTGAATCACTAAATACTGTCATGGACGATAACAAGGTGAGTAATACCTCAGTGCTAAACCTTAAGTGGAACACCTGGAGTGCACTGAGTTCCATTCACTTACTGACTTTAATACGAGTTTCAGGCATTAACCTGATATTCTTTATGTAATTACTATTTTGATGTGGCACCTTCCTGGTAATTCTCTTAATTTCACTATTAAAGAATTTAAGGGAATACATTTTTTCTTGTCTATAAATTTAACCATCTTTAAAGAGAGTTAGATATGTATCCAAGGATTTAGTTCATCCACATCTTACCATTTTCTAAGAGCTAGGCGTAAATTATTATTATATCTTTTCTTTAAGTATGGACTACTTGGATAATAAAAGAATGAGTTTGTGCCCTATGTTAATTGGCTAAATTTAGCTCTTGAAATTAAGTAGTTCCTATGGCTACAGATTTGAGTATGCATTCCTAAGCATTTTGCCATGGTTAATCCAGAATTTCCAGCAAAAACAAAAGGTGAAGGTACAGGTCTGTGAGACACCATTGAAGCAACACAAGGTCTACTGTTATGGTCAGGAGAAAGAAATCATTAATTGTCGTTGCTATAGAATAGTAGTAATAACCCCCTTAACCTAAGAAAACCTTGGTTTTCTGAACCAAGACATTTTCTATCATAAAATACACATCTAAGATCTATATACTTGGATGAGTTTCTACAGGACAATTTAAAATTGTGATAGTTCACATTCTAAATAAAGTTTATTTTTTATGGCATTCAGGCCTTTTTATGTAATCAACTCTTAAAACAAGGGTCTTATATTTAGTAATAATTACCACAGTTATTTAAAGGTTGGCATGAGTGAGTCCATGTTGGTGAGTTTGTTCCTCAGGGGTCAGTGAGCTCCCCTGAGGATGAACTGAGATCTTTATTCAGACTGCATTTCGTTGTCTGTTTGTTTTTTATTTGTTTTTGTTTTTTCAACAAACAACATTTTTTTTTTTTTTTTTTTTTTTCGGTACGCGGGCCTCTCACTGTTGTGGCCTCTCCCGTTGCGGAGCACAGGCTCCGGACGCGCAGGCTCAGCGGCCATGGCTCACGGGCCCAGCCGCTCCGCGGCATGTGGGATCTTCCCGGACCGGGGCACGAACCCGCGTCCCCTGCATCGGCAGGCGGACTCTCAACCCCTGCGCCACCAGGGAAGCCCAACAAACAACATTTTTTAAAAGGAAGGCTGGTTGAGTTACAATGTTGTGTTAATTACTGCTGTACAGCAAAGTGAGTCAGTTACGCATATACACACACACACACACACACACACACACACACACACACACACACACACACTATTCTTTTCCATGATGGTTTATCATGGAATACTGAATATAGTTCCCTGTGATATCCAGTAGGACCTCGTTGTTTATCCATCCTATATATATTCAGACTGCATTTCTAGCTCAGGCAGTGAGCTCATAGCCTTTGGCACTTCTGGGGGAAGGACTTTGTGCTGTTTTGGAAAGTTAGCAGCCTTGCCTTTGCTCCCTAATGAAATGGCCACTTTTGTGCTGTGCTGCCCTGTCCAGGTGTTGACCTTGGCCAGCAATGAACGCATAGCTCTCACTCCCTCTATGAGGCTGCTCTTCGAGGTGCATCACTTAAGGACAGCAACCCCAGCTACTGTTTCCAGGGCTGGTATTCTATATGTGAACCCACAAGATTTAGGCTGGAATCCGTGAGTATTGCTTTTATTTTAATTGTGGTAAAATATACATGAATGTCGAATTTACCATTTTAACCATTTTTAAGTGTAAAGTTCAGTGACATTGAGTACATTCACATTGTTGTACAACCGTCATCACCATCCATGTCCAGAACCTTTTGCATCTTCCCAAACTGAAGCCCCATACGCACTAAGCAGTAGCTCTCCCAGCATCCCCACCTCCTTTCTACTTTCTCTCTATGAATTTGAATACTCTAGGTGTTTCTTATAAATTGAATCATATAGTAATTGTCTTTTTGTGCTGGGCTTATTTCACTTAGCATAATGTCTTCAAAGTTCATGCATGTTACAGCAGGTGCCGGAATGTCTTTCCTTTTCAAAGCTGAGTGATATTCCATTTGGTAGAGATATATATATCTCATATTGTTTATCCATTCATCCTTCTGTAGATACTTGGGCTGCTTCTTCCTTTTGACTGTTGCACATAATACTTCTGTGAACATGGGCATAATCTGTTTGAGTCCCAGCTTTCAATTATTTTTGATACATACATGTACAAGCAGAATGGCTAGATCATATGGTAATTCTGTTTCAAATTTTTGGAGGAACCGCCATACTGTTTTCCATTAGTGGCTACTCCATTTTACATTCCCATCAGTAGAGCACAAGAGTTCCAATTTCTGCATGACACTACCAATACTTGTTATTTTCTCTGTTTTTTATAATAACGATCCTAATGGGTGTGGAATGGTATCTCATTCCAGTTTTGATTTACATTTTTCTAATGATTAATCATTTGAGCATCTTTTCATGTGTTTATTGGCCATTTGTATATTTTCTTTGGAGAAATGCCCATTTCAGTCCTTTGTCTTTTTTTTTTTTTGTCTGTGTTGGGTCTTCGTTTCTGTGTGAGGGCTTTCTCCAGTGTGGCAAGCGGAGGCCACTCTTCATCGCGGTGCATGGGGCTCTCACTGTCGTGGCCTCTCCCGTTGCGGAGCACAGGCTCCAGATGCGCAGGCTCAGTAGTTGTGGCTCACGGGCCCAGTTGCTCCGCAGCGTGTGGGATCCTCCCAGACCAGGGCTCGAACCCATGTCCCCTGCATTGGCAGGCAGATTCCCAACCACTGCGCCACCAGGGTAGCCCCCTTTGCCTATTTTTTAATCTAGTTGTTTGGGTTCTTTGTTGTTTTTGTGAACATTTCTTTTTTTAATCTTAGGTTTCTAAGAGTGCTAAAAATGTATTTGATTATTTGAAGAAAATGTTAGCAATTAAATTTAATTAATTAGGCTAATTTAAAAATAATTAAATTAGCACCTGTATGCAGTTGTCATTTTTAGTTGGACATTACCCTGTTCGCACCTTGCACATGTCAAGACATATATTTGTTGACTAAGTGAATAAGTAATAATAATAGCTCGTATGGAGCACACAGATATAAGTATATCATTTAGTGAACATTTGTGTGTCTGTATGTATACACATAATATGCATACATGAACACTGGTGATGCTTTGATTTAGAACAAGTTTATTGTGCCCACTTGCTTACTCTTCAAATGCTTACACTTTCCATAATTCATTCCGGTGGTCCCTTGTCACCCCCTCTTGTGTTCCCACTGTGCGCTGTAGAAACATCTGAGCTCTGCACATGAACACGTGCTGGTGCCTGGCATGCTTCTTGTGTCAGATATCTTCTCTTTACCCCTCCACCCTGCTCTGTGCCCCCAGTGGCCATCCTGTGTGGACCACATCAATGGGCTCCTTGCCCTCTGGCTTCTGGTTGGTTTGGCCAATGAGGAGCCCTGGCAGGAAATGAGGGAGAAAAGAGAGTGAGCTTAGGCTATTCATTTCCTTGGCTCCCTCCCTGCAGGAACACATCAGGATGACCGTGACCTTCATCAGCAGGTCCTCGTAAATCTCTCCATGAGATTCTTTGCTTGCAGGTTCTGATAGCCCTTCATTCTCTTGTCCCTGCAGCCGCGGGTGCTCTTACCATTTCTCAGCCATCACCCTATGACATGGCACCCTCCTGTCCAGTTTCCCTGCTTCCTCCCAAACCTTTGCCAATAGTCCTTTTATTGATCCTTCTCTATTATCCTAATTTGAGGATGACCTCTGTTCCCAGCCAGATGCCTGACTCATGCACTCCTCCAGGCTACTTTTCTGTGTACTGATTTATTTACTAAAAGTCTCATCCTCCAACTCAGCAGCCAAGTAGAGCCATACTCAGGTTTCTGTGATGGTAAACCTTCATTGGCTAGGGGAGGGAGTGATTTTTAAAACTCTAAAATGGAGAGTTCTTCTTGAGCTAATAACTCTTTTCCCCAGCTAGGATTTTGACTGTCTTCCTAGGATGCTTTTTGATCAGGGACTAGCTGACGGAGAATCTCCAGTGCCCCTTGATTCCCCGACATGGAGAGCAGAGGCAGTCTTGTACCCCTCACCCCCACTAGTGTGGTCTGATTTCAGTAGTGAATCTCACAGTTCCCAAGGTCTCTGTAGTTCAGTTTTTTTTTTTTTGTTTGTTTGTTTTTTTTTTTTTTTGCGGTATGCGGGCCTCTCACTGTTGTGGCCTCTCCCGTTGCGGAGCACAGGCTCCGGACGCACAGGCTCAGTGGCCATGGCTCACGGGCTTAGTTGCTCCGCGGCATGTGGGATCTTCCCGGACCAGGGCACGAACCCGTGTCCCCTGCATCGGCAGGCGGATTCTCAACCACTGCGCCACCAGGGAAGCCCTGTAGTTCAGTTTTAATAACATATGGAGATTTGTGCTAACAAAAGCAGTCTAAATCCCCATTTAAAGAAAAACTTTTATCTCGTAAGTCAAAGGTCACAGTTTGGCAGAAGAGTCACCCAATTTACATTCTTGAGAAAGTTAAACCTTTCTTGAACATTAGATTTTATTTTCATGGGGGTTTTTTCTAATTTAAGATCAATGCGTAGGTTTTAATTTTCATATGTGTGACCAAAGGGTCCATCCAGGTCATTATCCAAAATAATGGGAATCTTCTGTAAAGGATGTTTTTATATTTTTACCTCCTACTGCCAGAAACTTTCAATGAACTACCAAAAAGTGGCTGTTTAAAGTTGGGGGTGGTATATTTTTAACTCCATATTTATTGGATAATTTTTTACCTTACTTTAATGTCATAATATTAAAAATGTGATAGCTTTACATATGTTGACTCATTTAATCCCTAACTACCTTCTGAGATCAATATAGTTATCAACCTAATTTCCCAAACCAGTATCTGTCTCAATTTCCCCCGACTTTTAAATTCAAAAATGTTCAAAAATATAGAAAAATTGAAAAGGTGGTAGGTAGTACATTGTCCAACCATGCACGCTTTTCCTGCACTCATCAATTTTTACAGTTTTACCCAATTTACTTTCCTTTGGCTGTACATACACTCCCTCTCACAGGCAGAGAGAGACATATATTTTATTTTTTAATATTTATTTATATAAATATATATATATATATTTTGGTTGCACCGGGTCTTAGCTGTGGCTCACGGCCTCCTTAGTTGCAGCAAGTGGGCTCCTTAGTTGCGGCATGTGAACTCTTAGTTGCGGCATGCATGTGGCATCTAGTTCCCTGGCCAGGGATCAAACCCGGGCCCCCTGCATTGAAAGCACGCAGCCTTATCCACTGCGCCACCAGGGTAGTCCCGTATATTTTCTACTTTTATTTATTTTTGCTGAATTATCAGAAAGTAAGTTGGAGACATTGACAATTCATCCCTAAGTACTTCAGCATCTCTCTCCTAAGAACTAGGGTATTCTCCTATATGAACATAATTCAATTAACATACCTAAGAAATTCATCTTTGATATAATACTATCAAAACAAATAGTAATTTTTCACAATTTCCCAGCTACCCTGGGAATTTCCTCTGTAGCTTTTAAAAAAAATCCAGCATCAAAACAAGGACCACGCATTTGCATCTACTTATCTCTGTTTTCTCCTTTAATCTAGAATATCCACCCACCTTTTTCTTTCATGACATTTACAGTTTTGAAGAGAACAAGCCAGACATTTCGAAGAATAAACCATTGGTGGTTACAAAGTGGGTCAACCCTTCTGTCTCCCTATGTTAGGTGATATTTTTAGTGAAGAACTTTTTCTCTTCTTCCCTTCTACTCTCCTTCCTCCCTTCCTTCCTTTCTCTCTCTCTTTTTCACTCTCCCCCCTTCCTTTTTTCTTTTTGAGGAGTGTCATTTTCTATTCATGGCTTCTTTTGTCTTAGTTCAGTGGGTTATGATTCATTGCCAACAGTATTCTTTTGCATGCTGAAGTTGCCCTAAATTTTGCCAGCAGGACCCCCTTCAAGCCAGCCCCTTGCATGTTCTTTTGTCCTTGTTCTCCTAAGTCTTTGAGCACTTTGCTTTCTGGCTAACGCAGATGCTTCTGGCTCATCTCAGACTTTACTTTCCCTACGCTTCTTTCACCCATTTCTCTAAGGAGCTGGAAGTGACTGCTTTTTGTATAAGGAGTGGTATTTAGAATCCAAGATAGGGATGCTAGGAGGGCTCATTGCCACTGGTAAGTCATTGCTTCTAGACCCTTCAGTGAACAGAGTTAGGAAGTATATTTTCTTAATTCATATTATGGGAACTGATAAGATATTTTGGCTAGAAGTGATTATGAAATACTATGTTCATAGTATCTCTGTGGGGTTCATAGTATCTCTGTGGGACTAAATAGAGTGCCATTATTGCTTAAGTTACTTGGAATATTTTTGTTAAAATTCACTGAGTTATTTAAAAGCATAATTTTATGTCTACGTTTTACAGGTATGAGGTCAAACAACATCCTTAAAATCATATCATTATGTGACTAGCTCTAGAAATCAAATACTATTTTAATTCTGAGTTCTAAGTAAGTTTACTGGAAGAATCCTAGACAGTTCATATGTGTCTGTTGAGATCTTGAGATAATAGAGAAAGCAGGAGTTAGAAGAAAATTTCTGAAGATTATGATCAGTGAGAAGTTTTTCTAGTAGAAAAGAATAAAATGCACGGAAAGGGAAAAACGAACAGGTAATGAATTGAATTCATTTATAATTATTTAAAGTGAGCATAAATGAAAGTGAGATCTATCAAACTGTGTATTGCATGGCTTGTACATAATGATAGGAAAACGCAGGAGTATTTCTGGAATTTTGTCTGATTCCTGGAAGATAACTTTTGGTAGCCACAACTTGAGATCATACTTCTTTCTCTATTACTTTAGCTGAAAATACTTTTTTAAAAATTGGCTTTACTGAAATATAGTTGATTTACAAGGTTGTGTTAGTTTCAGGTATACAGCCAAGTGTTTAAGTTATACATATATATATATATATATATATATATATATATATATATATAATAGTTGGCCTCTACCAATTCCAAACTCCCAATCCATCCCTCCCCCATGGCAACCACAAGTCTGTTCTCTGTGTCTATGAGTCTGTTACTCTTTTGTATTGATAGATAAGTTCATTTGTGTCATATTTTATATTCCACATATAAGTGAGAAATAAGGCTGGACATTCTTGGGGCTGAGATGATACCATACTGTATATGGTATTTGTCTCTCTTTCTGACTGACTTCACTTAGTATAATAATCTCTAGGTCCATCCATGTTGCTGCAAGTGGCATTATTGCTTTCTTTCTTTTTTTTTTAACAGCTGAGTAATATTCCATTATATATATATATACCAGGTCTTCTTTATCCATTCACCTGTCTGTGGACATTTAGGTTGTTTCCATGTCTTGGCTATTGTGAATAGTGCTGCTATGAACACAGGGGTGCATGTATTTTTTCAAATTATATTTTTTTCCTGTTATATGCCCAGGAGTGGGATTGCTGGATCATATGGCAATTCTGTTTTTAGTTGTTTTGAGAAACCTCCATACTGTTTTCCATAGTGGTTGTACCAATTTACATCCCCACCAACAATGTAGGAGGGTTCCCTTTTCTCCCTATCCTAGCCACCATTTATTATTTGTAGACTTTTTAATTATGTCCATTCTGACCAGTGTGAGGTGGTACCTCATTGTAGTTTTGATTTGTATTTCTCTAATAATTTAGCTGAAAATATTCTTTTGCCTTTGTCTCACTTATTGTCTCACCTGCATTGGATAAGCTTGTTGTCTTCTACCCTTGCAATCCCATCCTTTCAGCTTTGGATATTGTTTATAGGTGTAAACATACAGATTCAGAAATCATCAGTGTACACTCCTGATCTGTGGGTCCTTTTAACTTCTGCTATTTTCCAGGCCACTGTGAATAATAGAAAATCCAACTGTAGCTGTGAGGGGCAAACTATAGAGAACTCTGATGAATTCCTGCTATCCTGTATGACAGGATTCCAACTGCAGACTACAGAGTAATAAATTTAAAAAGTCTTCAGAAGCCTGAAGACTTTGGCTACCTATATAGTTTCTAAACTGCAGGACTTTAGACTTCTTGTGATGTGCCTATAGCAGTTCTGGAGAAGGAAGAAGAGCAACACAGCTGCCTATATGGAATATATTTGCAAGCACTGATGAGCCAAAGATTCTCTGTTAGTGACCTAGACGTTGGCATTAAGATGATGCATTAAGGCATCAAAATGTAGCTATTTCCTGAGGCAGGGACAGCAATGTGGGTGATCACTTATGTAGGTAAGGAATAAATAAGTATGATATTTTCACTTGTATGTTGTATGATAGCAGTGTGTTTCATTTGGCCATGCTCAAATCTACAGCATCTTTTAAAAATTATGAGAAACTTTTATACGAAGTAAGGTGAAAGGAATTGCCAACAATACAAAAATATAGCTTCAGTTTTTGCCATTGCTGAAGATAATCTGCTGTCTTTTAATGTTTACTAAATTTAGCAGTAATTTATACATGAAATTTAAAACTGTCCATATTTAAGAATACAGACTTTTTTTTTTTTTTTTTACTTCCAACGCTGTGTGGTGTGCTTGACCTCTAGCAGGGGTCATTTTGGTTTGTTGTTTTTTTCCTGCAGTCAGGATCAGATCTTACCACGTCTCCTGGTTTGGTTGAACTCACTTTCTTGTTTGTGGATGTAATTGGTACAACAGCATCATTTGCTCTTGGGCCTGGTCGGCTCTCCCTTTGAGACTTTGGCTACTGCCAACATGGGTCAATGAAGTAGCTATTACATGTCCCCTGAGTGCAAAGACCACTCCCCCCTCTTGGGGCTGTGTTGACATTGCAGCTCCTAGTTATCCCTGCACAGCCTTCTGACCCCACAGAGACCAAAGACAGGGGTGTGCAGTAGGGGCTGAATTTGTTACATGCATCAGGGCACTGCCTACCAACCCTTAAGCCCTACAGAACATATTGTCTTTAGGCGATGATCAGAGAGGCAGAGCTGGGTTCTGAACCCAGTTCTCCCAAATCCACCAACTCTGTGCTAATGAATGGCACTGATTGAGAATTTGTTATATGCCAGATGTTAATGTAAGCACTTAATACATGAGAACTCGTTTGCTGCTCAGAACAACCGTAGGAAGTGCATTTCATTATCATCTCCATTGACAGATGAGAAACTTGAGGCACAGAGAGGTTAACTGACTTGCCCAAGGTAACAGAGTTAAAAAATGGATGAAGACCCAGGCAGTCTTAGAGCTCCATCTCCCTAAACAGTTCTCTCCCCTGCCCCCCTCCCTGCAATAAGCTCTGGATACTAAGATTCCACTTCTGACAGCTTATGAAGAGTAAAATGAGTAGCTGAGGGGTAGGTGTGGCCTTCATGTTTTCATTCCCACTACCTAACACCTGCATGCCATTGTTCCATGGTGCCCACTGGATGCAACTCACGGAGCACCAGAAGTGGTCTCTCAGTTACCATCATGAGACTGGACTTCAGCTGAAAATCATTCCTCTTGGACCTGAAAAAATTTTGACAGTAGATATTTTATAAATCTAGCAGTAGTGTATAGGTAGTTGAATATTTAGTAAAACCCTATTGTGAAGGCTTGTGAATATCAAAGGGAGCCTTTTCTAAGATAATCATCTTGCCTTAATTTCTTCTGATATTAAAAATATGAAATCTGATTTGCTTAAAGCAAGGTGTAGCTGTCATGGGTCTGGTCACACTGCGTCTCTGGTGGCAGCTATATGTATTTGTGATCACTGCTTCCTATTTGATGAGAACTCTTTGAGCAGTTGTTTTTCATGTCATATCATACAGTTTCTTTCCAGAGACTACTGTGGGTGCTACTAAGTCATGTTTCATTTTATTGATAAGTAGTGTTTTATTAATATGTTAGAGATATGAATGTATCAAAATTGGTAACATTGTGTACGCTTCAGATTCATACACATGGACCCAAGTGTGAGATACCATTTTAGAGCCACTTATTGGAACCACATTATCAGCTATCAGGTTAGAGTTACATTCAGTCCAGTGAACAAGGAGGGACTTGCTGATTTCTCATTACTAAGTAATTGATGCCAGTTTTCATCAAGGAAAATCCCAAGCTGTTTTCATAAGTAAAGCCTACCCTCTGAAAATAGTTTCAGTCCTCTAGGAAATGACAAACTGTACTTCCTTATAAAAGCTCAGTAATGGCCTACTTATCGTCTATTATGTTGGGTTTCTAAGTGCTATTAGGAGTTTCTTTTACATTCTTTTCATTAAGGTAAAAATGGCCATTAAAACAAGTTTTTAAAGGGTCATTTAAAAATATTTGCCATTTGAAAAATAGAATGAACCCACTCAACGTGTCCCTGAAGTGTTGGACCAAGCTGTGTTGAAGGGGGAAGCTTTTGAGTTGGTGGAATTTTGCTTTTCAAGCCCGGTGCTCCATAAAAGCTTTTCTGTGTTCTTTTTCAGGTATGTGGCCAGTTGGATAGACAGAAGGCGGCATCAGTCAGAAAAGGCCAATTTAACGATTCTTTTTGATAAATACGTTCCTGCGTGCTTGGATAAGCTGAGAACAAGCTTTAAAACCATCACTTCTATTCCAGAGAGCAGCCTAGTGCAGGTTTGTCCTGGGTCACACCGTTTCACACTCTAGTCCTGATGTGGTAGTGTGGCTTGATGAAAATAGAAGTTCTTGCTTGTTCAAAAAGATGCAATAGTTTCTGGAATGGTTAGGTTGCTCCAACCCTCCCCCACCCCAGCCCCCGTGTTCCCCAGTGCTTTTTGCAATCCTCTATCACACACCTATCACATGCTGTGACCATTTGGGTTTGTGGTCTGTTTCTTTCACAAGACTGTGAACCAGAGGACTGAATCCACTTTTTACCATTTTTATATCTCCAGAGATTTCCATAATGCCAAGCACATAGTAGGTGCCAAATACATTATTGAATCATTGCGTTCTTCCCAAGTATATTTGCGTGGAATAAGAAGAACAGGATAGTAACATTTATTTTTCTGTTTCCTAAGTAACTGGCCCAGAGAAGGTGCTCAGTGTGTTTTTGAATACAAAAAATTCATGCAATTAAAGATGTTGGCCGGTGAGTAAGAGAAAGCTTCTGAACTCCACCTCGTTGGGCACCACCCTGCCAGGCCTCCCACTCTCTCTTCCCTTTTTTTTTTTTTCTGATCCTCGTTGTGAGACAGCTGGTTAGAGCTAAGAGTATGTATGATACATTGTCATGGCACCAAATGAAAATAATTCACGGCACACAGAAATGAAGGTTGTGATCTTAATCTCAGCGTGAAGAATAACTATCCCCAGCCTTTACAAGTCTAAAACTTCACAGAAGGTTTACAGTTAGAAACCTTTATTTGTGTCTCTTTAGGAGCAGAATTGGTTTTGAAGTAGTTTGTTACCGTGAAGTTACTATGGTACAGAATTTGTTTGAAGCTAAATTAGAAATAGTCACAAGCATAATAAGAAGAGAAAGTTCAGGTTTTCGGATGATTCACACACCAATTAAGAAAACGATAGTCTTCAGCAGTAATTATCTGAGGTATAATTTATTTCTGAAAGCAGGTCTGAATTTATTCATAATGAATTAATTTTGTGGTTAGCCTAATTAGATGTCCTCTGGTGTAAAACTTAAAAAAAAGCAAGTATCGAGTTCCTTCTCAACTTGACTTGTGTATTTGTGTTTCTCTGGGATGCGAACTTTTTCATTCAAGAGTAGTGTGAAAATAAGCCAGTAGGAATTAATGATTTTTGCTCTCACTTCCTCCTTTTGTAGTACTCAGAAATGGCATTTTTTCCTTAACTCCTTTTTTGGCTGCTGTTGTATAGCATCGTCTCTTTGCAGTGATTGCTTATAAGGGCAAAATTTGAGACAAAAATGAGTGTACAAGGGCTTCCCTGGTGGCGCAGTGGTTGGGAGTCCGCCTGCCGATGCAGGGGACACGGGTTCGTGCCCCGGTCCAGGAGGATCCCACATGCCGCAGAGCGGCTGGGCCCGTGAGCCATGGACGCTGAGCCTGCGCGTCCGGAGCCTGTGCTCCGCAACGGGAGAGGCCACAACAGTGAGAGGCCCGCGTACCACAAAAAAAATAATAAAATTAAATTTTAAAAAAATGAGTGTACAAGAGAATAGCTTAAGAAAACTACCTTATTTTTATTGAAGTATAGTTGATTTACAATGTTGTGTTATACATACTGGTATACAGCAAAGTGATTCAGTTATGTATATATGCACACACATATATACACATATATATATTCTTTTTCATATTCTTTTCCACTGTGGTTTATCACAGGATATTGAATATACTTTGTGCTATACAATAGGACCTTGTTGTTTATCCATTCTACATATACTAGTTTGCATCTGCTAATCCCAAACCCCCAATCCATCCCTCCAGCCCCGCTTCTCCTTAGCAACCACGAGTCTGTTCTCTATGTCTGTGAGTCTGTCTCTGTTTCACAGATAAGTTCGTTTCTGTTATATTTTACATTCCACATACAAGTGATATCATGATATTTGCCTTTCTTTGTCTGACTTTACTTAGTATGATAATCTCTAGGTCTATTCATGTAGCTGTAAATGGCATTATTTCATTCTTTTTAAAAGGTTACTTTAAGAAATTAATGTACTGTGTTTTCCAGTATATGAAACTTTTTTGCTTTACGTTTGGTAAGGTGTTTTAACTCATTCAGAATATGCACCAAGGTATGATTTTATTAATTGCTGGCATAGAGTTTAAAATGTTTTCCAAGTACTGTGTTTGGGAGAAAGCAGAAAAAATCAGGTTCAAATCAGTGGATAATGTCATATTCAGACCTTTCAGTCTCTTTCATTTTGGTTTTAACAGTTCCTTAGACTAACATGGCTTCTACTCAGGAATAGCAAAGCCTCAGGGTTTTACATTATTTTTCTTGATAACAAATTGGTGAGTTTTATTCAATTAGAAGATTATTTTAAATGGGCATTCATGGAACAATATAAAATAATGGAAATCAAGAGAGACTGAAGAATATAACAGGTGCTCAACTATTTAAATTTTGAAAACATTTCCAAATTATATCCAGGACCCATTTTCCATGTTCCCATGGATTTTCCCCACCTCTCATGGTTGGGAAGGAGAGGCACACACATGACATGCTTTGCTGTAGCTTCTGTAGCTGTGTGTATGATAGTAATAAAAATTCTACTGCTGCCTCCAAAAACTGGGGGAAGGGTATCATGAGTTTTGAGGGTCTATGACAGTACTAACTCATGACAACCATTTTTGTGCTTTAGAGCAGGGGTCCCTAACCCCCAGGCCTCGGACCAGTACTGGTCCCATGGCCTGTTAGGAACCAGGCCACACAGCAGGAGGTGAGCGGTGGGCAAGCGAAGAAACTTCATCTGCCTTTCGTTCTCCGTTGCTCGCCCCCATTGCTCACATTACCTCCTGAACTATCCCCGCCCCCGCCCCCGCCATCCATGGAAAAGTTGTCTTCCACAAAACCGGTCCCTGGTGCCATAAAGTTGGGGACTGCTGCTTTAGAGAACTAGTTCAAAAACATGTTCATTATGGTTATTATTTCACATGACAAAGGTGTTTGCAGCAGCCATGTTCCCTCCTTAGTGACTTGATTGCCCTGGACGCAGAGTGTGTTTCAGACCAATAGAGCCATTTCACCTGGAGGTAAAGAGCAAGTTCCTGAACAGCATTTCTTCCAGGGTTAAATTTAGTGTCCTGTCTAAAACATGCCACAGGCTAAGGCTGTCAGTCTGACTTTCTAAATTTATGACAACAGGTGGGGGAAACAGCTGCCAGAGTACTAAGGGAAAGTGGGTTATCTAAATGTCCAACCGAGGGAAATGGTTACATAGCCTTTCCATCTAGTGCCTTCATTCCCAGTGATACTGTAGGGCAACTGTAGGGCAACACTTATGGGAAAGGAAAAATGACTTTAGTTTGTTTTTAAGTGAGAAAGTGGTCTATAGAATATACCCACTATGTGTAGTATGTAGCAGTATGATTCCCTATTATAAAAAAGACAGCACAGCTATATCCCCATTATTTTTTTTCTTTTTGGTTTTATGTATTTCTCTTTATTACAGTGATTATTGGAGGATTTATGATAATAGGGGTTTTTTTAAACAGTTTGCTGTTACCTGGAAGATTAGTTTGGTTGAAAGTGGCCAAGGATGTCCACCACTGACTCAGAAACCCAAGGCCACCATTTTTGTGTCTCACAGGATAGCAAATCACAGAACTGGGAAAAATCACAGAATCTCTTAAGGGTACAGTGGATTTGTTAATAAGCCCTGTGAACCTACTTCACTGTTTCAAAAAAAGAAAAAAATTTCCCTGAAAGAATGGCTTTTTCTTTTTCTTTAGACTATTTGTACTCTTTTGGAATGTTTGTTGACTCCTGAAAATGTACCTTCTGACAGCCCGAAGGAAGTTTATGAGGTCTATTTTGTCTTTGCTTGTATCTGGGCATTTGGAGGCATTCTACTACAAGATGAGGTATGTGTAGAAATAGTTTTTAGAACCAGTTTTATTTGGGGGGAAATATTATTCTGTGTGATCCCTGTGGGGTTTTTTAAAATGTGTATTATCATAAATCTCTCCTACTTGCCCTATTCTCTCCTAAGCCTGTACATTGTCAGCAAGCTCATTCAGGCTGTGTTGCTGTCTTTGGCTGATAAGGTCAAATCCATAGCCATCAGATCTCTTTTCAGAATTCGAGGTTCCATGTCAATACCAGTAGTGTTTCAGTGTGCCTGAGACAGGGTGCTTCATCTGCCCCAGCCCCATATTTGATCTTCCTCTTTCGTCTTGTCCTCAGTGATGCATTTCTCCCAGTTGCTCTAGTTAAAAACCTGGGAGACATCATCTTATTTCTACGTCCCATGGTCATCAGATCCTTTCAGTTAGAAAATAGTTGTCACATCTGTCCCCTCTTCTCTATCCCTACAGCCTTAATTCGGGAGTGCATCATCATTAGATTGTTGTGGGCTACCACATTGTTTTGGCTTGGGCTGCCATAACAAAGTATCATACCCTGGGTGGCTTAAACAACAGACATTTACTTTCTCTCAGCTCTGGAGGCTGCAAGTCCAAAGTCAGGGTGCCAGCACGGTTGAGTTCTGGCGAGGACCCTCCTCATGCCTTGCAGACGGATGCCTTTTTCTGTGTCCTCACATGGCAGAGAGAGAGAAAGATAAAACGTTTTCTTATGTCTCTTCTTGTAAAGGCACTAATCTAAACCTAATCACCTCCCAAAGGCCCCATCTCCACATACCATCACACTGGGGATTAAGCCTTCAGCGTGTGAATTTTGTTGGGGAGACAAATTCAATCCATAGCACATAATAACATTCAAATTGGTTTCCAGGTCTCTAGTCCTCTTAACCCTCTAAGTAGTCTCACACATGATTCCTAGGGTAATTGTTGTGAACCATAGTCAACCTCAGGCTGGTTCCTTTCCACTGTTCTTTCCTTCAGCCTAAAGTGAAGCTATCATTCCTACACAGCATTGCCAGTATAGGCCATTTGTGGCTTCTGAGTTCTTTTGGGCAAACACTTGAGACACGAACTTGCATAGATGCGCGCGCACACACACACACACACACACACACACACACACGACATGTACCACACACAAACTGCTTAGACTTTCCGAAGTCCAAAGTGGGAGTTCTTCACCTTTAGAAATTTGCACATCTAATCTCTCCCGTGCACCTCTCTGTATAGATTTTGTCATGTCATCTTTACAGTAATTCTTCAAGGTATCCTCACTGTGCAGATAAAGGAAAGCTCAGAGAGGCAAAGTAACTTGACTGGTGGGAAATGATGACATCAGGTTTCCCACTCATGTCTCTCTCTCTCCACAAGCCATCCATGGTACACCAGGATCTCTCATGGTCGTAGTGCTTCTATGGGTACCTCTGAATCTTTGAATTAAAAAAAATAGATAGCATATGTCTTCCAGGCTTCCCTAAATGTTTCCAGATGTAAACAGGGAGTTTAAATTGGAAGGCATCACAGCCAAGAATGACCCAAATTTGTTGGTTTACTCACTGTAGTTTCTAAAATCCATGGTTGCTATAACCTGCGGGCCAGTTCCTCTTCTTGCCACTAGGTAACCATAAATTATATCTAT
Organism: Kogia breviceps; assembly: GCF_026419965.1. NCBI lineage: Eukaryota > Metazoa > Chordata > Mammalia > Artiodactyla > Physeteridae > Kogia > Kogia breviceps. The sequence continues at coordinate 74,316,707 of NC_081318.1, forward strand.
AAATAAATCTGGCATTCACTTGGCATTCTATATCTTATTCTGACCCTTCCCACAAGCCACATTTCCTTTGGTAATCTCCAAGTGCTTTCTAAAGAATATAGCCTCTGTTGCCTGAGAGAGACTATTGGGTGACTTCACATGGTTTTTCTTAAAGGCAAAATTTACATGTGTGGATTTCTCCTTCATGGAGACCACATGCAGACTCTCCCTCTCTCCCCCTCTCCCCCAAGACCTCATGGTTTTTGTCTTTTTTCCAGTGTTCTCTAGAAGGGTTTTCCTTTTCCAGGGCACACAACCAGGAACAATCACATGAATAGGTGGTTGACAGCTGAGATCTTTCCACTCCTGATCATAACAGCTCACCTTCCTCCCAGCAGATCCTCTTTTCATCTTTGCAGTTTCCCAACCTGGCAGCCTTCCAGCCAGTTACTCAAGCCAGAAGCTGGGCATCACATGGTCCCCTTCCTCTCCCAGACACTTTCCCCGATTAATAGTTGACATCATCATCATCATCATCATCATTAAATTTTCAAAAAGACTTTAACTGTGAGGCATTCAAAAGAGAGGCTATGAAGTTGGAAACATGAATGAAGCAGACCCAAGAAAGAGTCTTAGGATAGCCATTTATTCAACAAATTTGGGTGCCTACTGTATGTCAGGGAACGTGCTCAGGGCTCTTAATAGGCTAGCTCGCTGAATCTTCAAAAAAATAAAACCTGTCTATATAGGTACAACTATTCTTCTTCTTTTACAAAAAAGGAACTGAAACTTATATAAGTTAGCCTGCTTGGGGACGTGGCTGACTAATGTCTGAGGCAAGTTCAAGCTGCAGCAGACTGACTCAGGAGCTGTGTTCTTAAGCCAGGCTGTTGCAAACACCTTCCAAAACTGGTCCCGCATCAACTCTCCTTGAGCCTCCTATAGACAGCCATTATCCTTTCTCACTTGGCTTCTGAAGTAAACTCCTCACTGGTCTTTCCGCTTATGTACTTGCCCGATAATCCATTATTCACTCAGCAGCCAGAGTGATTTTTTTTAAATGTAAATTGGATTATATGATACACTACTGAGTTTACAACACTGTAATTGCTTTTAAGATAAAAGTTAAAAATTAATACTCTTTTTACACGGCCTCTGGATCTGGCCCTGCCTATCTCTCCCTACTTCTTCCCCTGCTATTCCCTCCCCTCACTCCCCTCCAGCTGCACCGGCCAGTTTCTGGAACACAGGTTGTTTCATACCATAAGATATTTGTACGTGCTGACCTCTTCCTGCTTCCTGGAATGGTCTTCTCTCTACTATGTGCCTGTTCTCAGAGATGGCTTCCCTGAACATCCAGTTAAAATAGGTTCACCCATTTCTCTCACTTCCAGCAGCGTCGACTTTCAAGGCGCCTATTTATTTATTTGTCTTGTTTTATTGGCTTCACCTCTGCTTGCACCATGCTTCCTCCTGGCTCCCCCTTTCTCTTTCCCATAAACTCTATGAGGGTAGAAACCCTGTTTGTTTTCTTCCCCACTATAGAACAAAATGCATTTCAGTGAGTGAATGAATGATTCAAAATTTGTCACCAAAACCACTTTGCTGATGTCACGGTCAGGTGAAGCAAATTTTGATGTAAAGTAGAAGTCGCATGTATCCATCCTGCCTACAGAGAGTGGTGCCAGATAAGGAATACCTTCTGAATGAACTTGATTTCAGACCAACTTCTGTAGGGTGATAAAAAAATCTCATGACACCAATTTGAACATAACTGAAATGAACCTAAACTCATTGACATATGAGTGGTGGTGGGTAGGAATATGAGCTCGGCTTGTTTGGAAAGTGATGGGATCAGCTCTCCCTGCTAAGGCTGATCACCCCTCTCAGCCCCGACCACACTCTCCTATCCTCCAGCCATCCTGTCTATCTCTATTTGTGTGTGTGAGATAGCATCATACAAAAAGTGGGCCGTAGTCCATGGACATAAGGACACCAAAGTAAAAGCAAGTTTAAGAATTCTTCTGGAGAAAAATGGGAGTTGAAGTCTTAGATGAATGAGATTGCTGAATGCAATGGACCATGCACAGTGTTTTTAGAGTTCACCAAAACTCACTTTGCCAGCTCATCCTGTGGATGTAAGAGTCTAGGCCAGGTCATCCTGTTGATACAGAAGGGGTTGTTAGTTGCTAGTACACAGTTGGAATTTCCCCTCCTCCATTTTCCAAACCCTAATCTAGCAGCAAAGGGCTTGTACCTGTCGTCGTATAAAAACGAGCAGCTTCTAGCAAGGAGAACCTGTTTCCTACATTGTCATCTTCTCTGGAAGATTCTCTTCTAGGGCAGGGATTTGTGGAGTTTTCAGCTAGACCACTCAGTTGTGCTGTGCTAGAAAACCAAGTCCAAGTTCTTTCCCTCATGGCAGAGCTTCTCAGATTTCCAACTTCAAAGAACAACAACATTGCAATAATGATTTGGAGGAATGAAATAGGGTTACCAACTGTCTGCTTTACTAAATAAGGGAATTTATTTTAAAATGACCATTTATTATCACCATAGCTTTATAAAGGAAAGGATATTTTAACGCCAAAAGTTCCAGGAAGGCTATAAGCTCAAAGAACAGTATTTAAATCAATAATGTTACTAATTTTTTTAAAGTATTCCTTTGTTCTTACTTTCGTCATTTTACCCTCAGTTCATGGAGATATTGGTAGAAATCAATGCCACCATTTGCTAACCACTGTCTTATAGCACGGTGATTAGCATGATAGCCCATTATTGAATTGAATAACCTCAGGGTCATCTAAGGTTCACCTAAGCTTACCTTGTTCTTTAAGTTAATAATTATTCCAGAAAATTTGTACCTGATGGACATATGGCAATTATAGCTTTCTGCCTTGATGGTATTGTCAGTCATTATAGTTTCCTTCTAGTTATTTATTTTTTCTTGGTTCAGTTACTCAATCCCATTTGTAATTATGAGTCTGTACACTGCAAACACTGTGTGATCAGCCAGATTTGCAGGGCCTTTCTGTGTGTTCAAAATTACTTTTAAGTCTGCAATAAGAATTTCTCTTGCTCTCCTTAGCTTTCTGGTTGTCAAGCTGGATTCAGTCAGTGGTGGCACAAAGAGATGAAAGCAGTGAAGTTTCCATCCCAGGGAACAATTTTTGATTATTATCTGGACCACAAAACTAAGAAATTCTTGCCTTGGGCTGATAAAATTCCCCAATTTACTATGGATCCAGAGGCACCTCTGCAGGTAGGTGTGGGGAACACGGTGCTCTTCAAGCCACATGGTGCTGGTTTGAGCCTTGTTTGTTTGTTTGTTTGTTTGTTTGTTGCAGTATGCGGGCCTCTCACTGTTGTGGCCTCTCCCATTGCGGAGCACAGGCTGCGGACGCGCAGGCTCAGCGGCCATGGTTCACAGGCCCAGCCGCTCCGCGGCATGTGGGATCTTCCCGGACCAGGGCACGAACCCGTGTCTCCTGCATTGGCAGGCGGATTCTCAACCACTGCGCCACCAGGGAAGCCCCTGTTTGTTTGTTTTTGAGCAGTCTTTTTCTTTCCTCCCTGATCAATAAATTACTGTTGGCATGGTCAGCATATAATGTATTTCCTTGGAGGGAAGAATCTCAAGTTATAGGAATGATTAGTGAGATGGTTTCTATATTTCTACAACTTCTTTTTTTAAATTTATTTCAATTTAATTCTGTGGTAACAGCTTTCTTTAGATTCTCCTAGAAATTGTGTGATTTTATAAAAATCGGAAGCACGTTTCTATTAGTTTAGTGAGTCTTATTTCTGACCTTAGTGTGAATTTCTTAAATAGCGCTTTTCACATATAACTTCTTTTCTTTACTCCTCAAGCCATAAAATGAATGTTTGATCTTCTTACTCATATTTTCAAATTCACATGGCAGCTCACAAATCTAAATGAATCTTTATCATTTTTTGACTGTTTATAAATTGTCCTACATTTTTATGTATCAAGTTATTCTTTAACCATCTTCTAATTCTGCCTCAGTCTGTTTTGCTTTTCATTATATTTCTTTCTCAAAAATCATGTCATTTTGATTGATTTTGGAGCTTTTTATTTCAAGTAGTGCCATATGAAATGCATATAGGTGATTTCTACACTAATTAGGAGGCAGATAGTGTGAAATAAAAGAAAATCCAGTGTGAGTTTCTTGGAGCTACAGTAACCAAGTACCACCAACTAGGTGGCTTCAACAACAGAAATTTATTGTCTCACAGTTTTGGAGGCTAGAAGTTGAAAATAAAGGTGTTAGAAGGATTGGTTCCTTCTGAGGGCTGTAAGGGAAAATCTCTCCTAGCTTCAGGTGGTTTGCTGGAAATCCTGGTGTTCCTTGCAGTGTGGCAACATTCCTCAAATCTTCACATGACGGCATTTTCCCCGTGTGTATTCTTTGTATTCACATTTTTGTTTTACCAGTCATTTTGAATTAGGGGCCTACTTTGCTTGTATTAGTGTGCTAGGGATACCATGACAAACTACCAGAGACTGAGCGGCTTAAACATCAGAAATTAATTTTTCTCATAGTCTTAGAGGCTAGAAGTCCAAGTTTGAAGTGTAAGTAGATTTGGTTTCTCCTGAGGCCTCTGTCCTTTGCTTGTCGATGGCCACCTCTTGCTGTGTCCTCATATGCTCCTTCCTCTGTATACACACATCCCTGGACACCGTCTTGAAGTGTGTCCAAATTTCTTCTTCCTACAAGAACATCAGTCATATTGGATTAAGTCCCACTCTCACAGCCTCATTTAAACTTAATCACCTCTTTAAAGGCCTTATCTCCAAACACAGTCATATTCTGTGACGCTGGGGTTAGGGCTCCAACATATGAATTTTGGGAGGACACATTTCACCCTATAACCACTTAACCAGGAGAAAACTTATGATTTTAGAAACCAGAAATTCAGAGGTAGGAAGGCCTTATGACTTGGTGATATCACCAAGGATTCAGATCTTCTCGCCTTAACAGTGGCCTCACTTGAAGACTGGTATCCCTCCTGATCTCAAGATGACTCTAGTGGTCCCAGGAGTTCGAAGGAAACAAGCTGGGAGAAAGAAGACTTTCTCATATTTTTTATTAAGACTGAAGAAACTTTGTTCAGAAGCCCCAGAGCAGACTGCCCCCTGTATCCAATTCACCAGGGGTCACATGCCACCTCTAACCCCGTCTCAGGCCAGGGTAATGAGGTTAAGCTTTGACGATCATCACACCATTGCAGGAGTCAGCTTGTGTGGAGGAGGGGCAGAGAGTGGACCAAAGTGGGGCTCTGGCAGGAGGGAAGTCGTGGACAAATGGATTCTGGGAGGCAACCAACAAGGCCTGCTCTATCTGCTTTATAGATTTTGACATCTCTGTTTCAGCTCAGCCTGTCTAGACTTCAGCTACCTAACAGTATTGTCTAGCTGGTTGAAAGCTGAGGATTTGTAGTTAACCAAAAGAAACACACACACACGCGACCAAAAAAGTGGTATCACAAGGTTGATGCACCTTATCAGTGATGCATTTTATTCAACAGAGGACCTATCAGGACTTCGTAGTCTTACTTTATACACAACTGCACCAAATGTGGTTATTTGATTAAGAGCCTCTTAACATGTTAGAGGAGAACCATATTGAGCCAATAATAGTAGCACATATACTAATATGACATTATAATATATCAGGACCTTTTCTAAATGCTTTATTTCTGTAGATTAACTAATTTAATCTTTATGACAATTTTCTAAGGCTTGGACTGTTACTAGCCTTTTTACATATGGAGAAATAGAGGTACCAAGACATCAGGTAATGTGTATACAGTCCGTGCTCAGCAGAGCGTTGTGTGTGGTAGGTAACACCGGGCGCAGGCTCCAGACAGATTTGAGTTTGAATCTAAGTACTACCACCTATGAGTTTGGCCAAGTTATGAATGTTCTCCAAGCTTTAACTTCATCATCTCTGAAATGGAAATGATAACAAAACTCTCCTCATAGGTTTGTTATGAGTGTCTATGATGTAATGCATGCAAAGGGCTCAGCATAGTACCTGTCACATACTCAGCTCTCAGTAGGTATTAATTATTGGTATTAATGTGTGGACAAAAGAGCCAATATCAATAGCCAAATTAAACAGCAAATGATGACAACTAGCAGCAAGAAAGGAAAATAATGTTATAGAACTCAAGTCTAATTTTAAAAAGTCATCTAGGGCTGTTCCGTGTAGCACAGAATAGTCTGTGCCTTTTAACAGCTTCTGAGAGTATCACTGAATTCAAGTGAAGTCCTAGAGGAAATGCTCATCATCATGAAGATGATCTTGAATGATCCATAAAATACTCGGTCAGTATATGCTAACCATGTAGGGAAGAACCTTATTACAGAGTTTACGTGTTTTTCTTATGAGCAATATAAATCCTGCGAGTAGTTTTTTTAATCCCCTTTTTAATTTGGCCACCAAGAAAAGTAAGACATATTCAGTTCTCTTTAATCACCATGCAGGCTTCTCTTTCCTGCGTGTCTGTGTCTGCTTCCCCTTTTCCTCATCTTATATATTAGTCTCTGTTCCCTGAGTCTGGCTTTTATTTGTTTGTATTCTTCGTTTCATTGTGTTCTTGTAAGCCACCTGTAATTTTTTGTGAAACAATGTAGCATCTAAATAAATAGCCAATTTTCAAAACAGAAACGTTGTTATGAGAATTTTTAACAAAACAATCCACAATAAGTTTCAACAGTGCTTTGGATTTGTGAATATTTCACTTAATGCCTGTTTCCTCCAAGCTAGTCTCTCCTTGCACTGAACTCCTCAGTGTGGATGGTGCCTAATCATTTTGCACTTGAATCATTAATCTTACTGGGCCCAGGAATTGCTACCAATTTTTGTTTAAATGTGCCTTGGCTTTTCACATGCTTTATCATCTCCTAAAGAGTGGTGGACAGTTTCTTAAGCATTTACTGCATTCCCTTGTATGTGTAACACAAGGTTAGGCAGAGTATAGGTATTCTGTGATAGGGAGCCTTGGATGCTAGCTCTTAATTGGAAAAAATAAATCGGTTGCTTCTGCTGTGGCACTTTGATGGCACTACCCATCTCAAGCTGTGATGTCTGAACTGATCATTCAAAACAAGAAATTAAGTGGGATCTCTCCTGCTGGCTGTTTAGAACTAAGAATTCATTTGGTCTCAATTCTAAAATGACTATGTTGGTTCAGATACAAAGTTTTGGAATGCCTCTCTCTCTGATCTTTCTCTCATTCTTTTTTTTCCCCCCAGAGAGTTCTGGTTCACACATCAGAGACAACTCGTCTTCAATATTTCATAGAGTTGCTGCTTGAGAAAGGACAGCCGGTGATGCTGGTAGGAAACGCTGGAGTGGGAAAAACAGTCTTTGTAGGTGACATACTAGCAGGTCTCTCCGAGGCTTATATAGTGTCCCATGTGCCTTTCAACTACTACACAACATCAGCAGCTCTGCAGAGTAAGTGTTCCTCCTGTTTATACTTCAGAAACAAGAGATCAGAAACTGTCAAGGCCAGAACATGCAGCCCAAAGAAATGATTACTTTTTCTAGGCTTTAGACAATTTGCTTAGTATGCGTTTTTACTTATCACCATTCTGGCTAAATATACTTTGTTTAAATATTGTGATTTTTGGCTTTCCATATCACTCCTGGCTTTATTTGGGTTGCTTCTCTATAGAACAGCAAGAATTAACATCAACAGTGTTATTGCTTTGCCTCTAAACCGTGTGGTTAGCTTTAATCAATTTTAGGAGCCCTAGCAACAAAGGAATGTACTCCAGGAAGATTACACTGGTTACCTTTTCAAGTAAGAGATTGATTTATGGGGAAGTTCATTCAAACTGTATTGATGAAATGACAGGCCACAGGTTGTTAGTTAAATCTTAGAAGAGCTATGAGAATAATTTTTAACTGTTGAATACATGGGTCAGCGTAATCAAAGGAACCACATAGATTTTTGGGCGTTCTGAGTTTGGAAGGGCACATGAAGTAGATGTGAGAAGTAGAGAAGCACTGATACCGATATGAAGAGCTGATAGTGGTAAGTCTGTCACTCTGGCCAACACAGCAACGGGGCTGTGCTGTATGGGGGCAGCAGAACTCCCTTCTGTCCACTGCTGTAGGAAACCTGTTGCCCTGAACGTGTTTTCTTGTTGTGTGTGTTGTTGCTGTTTTCTCAGCTCTGTCAGTAAAGATTAATAACATATTTTCTTATCACGGACATCAACTCAGCCAAGAACGATTTTTCTGTAATCTCTTTCTTAATCAAGTTTGTCGTCTTCATCGTTGTGACTGGAACAGTTAAAAAGCTGACTCAGAAGTTTTTCATTCATTTCTTTAGCAAATATGTATGATTTATCTGCTTTCTCTCCAGACACTGTGTACAATACATGTTTTTCATTTGCAGACACAGAAGAAGGGATCACTTTATCACTTGTAAATGGAAGACTAGGGCTGCAATTCAGTAGTTGAACAAAGTTCAGCTTGCTAATTCTTGGAAGGGATACAGGCATGAATAGATTTAGACATTGCCTATTAGCATGAGAAATAGAAAGAGCTAGTGTACTCTAAAGAAAGGGTTTCAGACCTTTGAGATGGGGTGGTATGCAGGCAAAAAGGGGACTTAGGACAGAAGAATCAGCTTAAGCAAAGACATGAAAGAGAGGAAATTGTGGGACACATTCAATTAATTGCGTCTCTAAGTTGACTGAAGCATAGTGGTCAGGCAGAAGATAGGGCAAAGGCTGGAGTGGCAGGTTGGAGTTATATTATAGATGGAGTGACCAGTTGTCTACTTTGCCAAAGACTGGGAAGATATGGGACTTGTAGTGCTAAAACTGGGATCGTCCCAGGCAACCTGGGGTGGTTAGTCACCGTGACTGTAGAGAGAGCTGAGATGCAAGTGGAAGAGAACATATTTCATATGGTAGGAAATGGTGAGCCATTGATGGGGAGCAAGGAACTGACAAGATGCCAGCTGTGCTTTGGGAGGAGAAGTCTGTGGTGGAGAGACCAGTCCCCTTGAACAGTGTGCTAGCCAAATGAAATGGTGCCCTGGACTAGAGTTGCAGAGGGAAAGGCAAAAAGGAAGAGACATGTACAGGCTGTGGTTGGGCCGATCAGGGACCAGGAGGGAAAGACTAAATTCAGGCTTTGCATCTGGCTGACTGGGAGATGTTAATCCTATAAACAGGAGCACAGAAGGCTAAAAAGAAGAGATGGGTTGTGAGTGAGGAGGAGGCTTGTGAAATCGAGTTTGGGAACAGGCGTATTTGGTGTTGGCCAAACGTCCAGGTGCCAGTGGCTAATAGGAACTGATGTCCAGCAAGCATTTGTAAATGCAGATATGCTGCTTGGAAGAGGGGTTTGTTAATTTATTCATTGTACATTTCTTCATTCCTTCGTTCATTTAACAGTTACTTATTTGTTGTGGTTGTCATCAGGAATACAGAGATGAGCATGATGTAGTTCCTCGTCCTCAAGCTATTTATAGTCCATTTAGAGAATAGGCAAGTAATTAGATGCTACATGTCAGATCTATACTGTTCAAGATTTTCTATACTCATGATTTTCTCTTAAACATACCGACACAAAGTCAGATAGGCATGTGAAGAAATGTACTTTGATGTATACGCAGGGTAACATCCACATACAGTATCTTCTTGTACTTCTGCACGCTATGGCCCAAGAAGAGAGGTGTGAGAAATTCTTGAGCTGTCCCTGGGCTCTATTTTGATAAAGAAGGACTGATTCACCAGGTTCTGGGTGGACCAGCGGTGGTTCATGTTTTACAGTAGGTACAGGGAAGGAAGGCGCCAAGTTCAGCAATGGTGTGGTCTCAGATGTGATGGCCAGTGTGACATCACGCTGCAGATATTGACGCTCTAGGAAAGGAGAGTCAAGGTGACCTCGAGGAGAGAGTGACACAGAAGGTGGTGAACAGAGATATGTTTCTGGGATTAAGCTGCAGAGAAATGGTACTTGAAGCCACAGAGTGGGTGAAATGGGGAGAGGATGAGGAAAAACAAGAAAAAAGGACTAAGGTTCTATTTTATATATAAATATATTTATATTTTATTATATATAAACAGAAGGTTACATTTTATTTGGTGGACAGAATTATACATTGGTTTCAGGAATTCTTGAGAAACCTCTAGAGAAAAAAGCTGGTCGTAACTATGGTCCAGGAGGAAATAAAAAATTGGTTTATTTTATCGACGACATGAATATGCCTGCAGTGGACTTATATGGCACTGTTCAGCCCCACACTCTGATTCGACAGCATATTGATTATGGTCACTGGTAAGCAGTTGTCTGTATTGTATTTTCTACCAAAACGTACTTATTATGACTATGCATAAACATTTAAAAATGGAATTAGTGGGGTGGGATAGGGAGGGTGGGAGGGAGACGCAAGAGAAGAGGGAGGAGATATGTGGATATACGTATATGTACAGCTGGTTCGCTTTGTTATACAGCAGAAACTAACACACCATTGTCAAACAATTATACTCTGATAAAGATGTTTTTTAAAAAAATGAAATTACCCCAGTTTCTTCCTCTTCTGAGGAGCATTTTCTATGATACTTTTTGGGCTTCGCTTTGCATCCCCTGTTGCTCATCTTAAATGGAATAGGTGTGCTTTGAATCTTTGGAAGAAGTGGATTGAAAAGTATCTTAGAAACGTAAACTGTCTAGTTTGAGCGTTAAGCTCCTTAATGCATTAACTCACACTCAATTACTTAGGAGAAGCTTGACCTTTTCTGTGGGATGTAACTCTCTGGTAATATCTGGGCATTGCAGTCTGCAATCCCCCAGTCTTGCTGTGGGTGTTTCTAACCAGACTCACAGGAGAATCAATAAGCAGTAATAGTACCTATTGATTCGGCTCCATATGCTGATTCTGGCATCAAAGGAGCCATGTAGTCTTCAGTTTTCTGAGCTTTAGTTTTTATGTCTCTCAGGTAGGCTAACAAGCTCAACGTCACAGAGCGATTATAAAGATCGAAAGAAACAATTTGTGAAGTCCTTTATGGATTGGTGGGTTTTGTTGTCATTTTGAGCTTTGGGACTGAAGGTTCTGTTTTCTATCTTGCAGGTATGATAGACAGAAAGTGATGCTTAAAGAAATCCACAGCTGTCAGTATGTTGCCTGCATGAATCCAATGGTGGGCAGTTTCACTATCAATCCTAGACTACAGGTAGGGTGTTGAATACTGCTCTCCTCCAAAGAGCCCCTGAATATCCTACTCACACGTTGTAGATCTTGGTTCTTAGTGTTTGGGGGTAAAGATTAGGATGTATGGTTCTACTGGACACTTGGTGAAGCATGGAAGCTTATTTTAATTAATAGACTTTTTAGGGCAGTTTTAGGTTTACAGAAAAATGAGCTCAAAGTACAGAGTCCCCATATACTCCCCATGAGCCATTTAAAAACACCTTGCATTAGTGTGCTGCATCTGTTACAACTGATGAGCCAATATTGATAAGTTATTATTAACTGAAGTCTAAAGTTTACATTAGGGTTCATTTTTTGTGTTACACATTCTGTGGGTTTTGGCAAATGTATAATTACAGGTATCCGTCATTAAAGTATCATATAGAGTAATTTCACTGCCCTAAAAATCTCCTGTACTCCACCTGTTCAGCCCTCCCCACCCCCAGCCCCTCCCCACCGACCCACCGAATCCCTGGCAACCATTGATCCTTTTCCTGTCTCTATGGTGTTGCCTTTTCCAGAGGGTCATATTGTTAGAATCATATAGTATGTAGCCTCTTCAGACTGGCTTCTTTCTTTCTTTCTTTCTTTCTTTTTAATTTAACATCTTTATTGGAGTATAATTGCTTTACAATGGTGTGTTAGTTTCTGCTGTATAGCCAAGTGAATCAGCCATATGTATACATATATCCCCATATCCCTTCCCTCTTCCGTCTCCCTCCCACCCTCCCTACCCCACCCCTCTAGGTGGTCACAAAGCACCCAGCTGATCTCCCTGTGCTATGCGGCTGCTTCCCACTAGCTAGCTATTTTACATTTGGTAGTGTATATAAGTCCGTGCCATACTCTCACTTCGTCCCAGCTTACCCTTCCCCCTCCCCGTTCCTCAAGTCCATTCTCTACGCCTGTCAGACTGGCTTCTTTTACTTAGCGTAAATATGCATTTAAGGTTCCTCCATGTCTTTTCATGTCTTGATAGCTCATTTCTTTTTATCACTGAATAATACTCATTGTCTGGATGTACCATAGTTCGTTTATCCATTTACTTATTTAAGGATGCCTTGGTTGTTTCCACATTTTGGCAATTCTGAGTAAAGCTACAGTAAATAATTATGTGCAGGTTTTCTGAGTGCATGTAATCTTTTAAATAATCATCATCACCACCATCGTACATACAACAACAGCATACAACAGTCAGTGTTGTTTATAGTTTATGAGCGGTCACTTGAAGCTCAGCTGGGTGACTCTGCTGATCTTGGCTGGACTTGTTCACATGTTGGGGAGTTAACTGTCAGCTACTCAGGGTGGCTTTGGCTAGAGTGATTGGGACAACGTGGCTCTGTGTCATGTGTCTCTCATCCTCTGGCCGGCATGTAGAATTCATTGCAGAGGTAGAGCCTTAAGACAGCAAGTGGAAACACACAAGCATCTGACAGTGACTGGTACCCTGTTACTTCTACCTCCTTCTGTTGCCTTGATCAAGTCTTATGGGAAGTCTGAGAGTCAGAGGGGAAGGGACTATCAAGTTACATGGCAATGGGCATGGATAGAGGAAAAGTTGAAAAAATAAGGTCCCCCCCGCTTTTTTTTTTGTAATCTACTGGTACCATTACATTTTCTATTTTATGCAACTCTTATATTTGTCTTTCTTCTCAGAGACATTTCACAGTGTTTGCATTCAACTTTCCATCCATGGATGCACTAAACACCATCTACAGCCAAATCCTGAATTTCCATTTCCAGCAGCAAGCATTTGGCCCGTCAGTTCTCAGGAGTGGCCCCACTTTGATACAGGCAACAATAGCATTCCATCAGATGATGACACACAACTTTTTACCCACAGCCATTAAATTCCACTACCTCTTTAATCTGAGAGACCTGTCAAACGTCTTCCAGGTATCTCAATGGCTCTGTGTTAATGTGTCTTGCGTGGAACACTGGTTATAGTAATATTAATGGCGTTCATTCATAGAACTTAGTCGAAAACTATACTACGTACTTGAGCATGTATTCTTTCATTTTCCACCATAAGCTTCTCTATGAAATTAGTATGGCAGGTTTATTAGTCCCATTTTGTCAGTGAGAGCACTGAGTCCTCTTAGGTTGCTAGAGAGTTAGCAACAGAAGCTAAGGTAGAAATCTTAGTTCCCTATTTCATTTATTCCATATAAATATTTGAGTGTTTCTTTCTGTGCAAGTAAGAGGGATAATTTGTCATTTTTTAATATGTATGTGATACAGTTTTTAAACATGCATCAAGAGAAATTATAATTTCTTAAATTCCTAGATTATTTTGGTTTGGCATTGACACTTAACTTGCTTATCTGGTAAAAGGACAGTGTGTATGTATATGATTTAGAAAGGAAGTTCCAAAGAAGGAATTCAAAACTTTGGAATTCTGAAAATATCCAACTTATGTGGCCTACTTGGTAGAGTAAAAGCAGTTGAAGAGTTATTTATGGCTCAAAGTTCTTTTGTGACAGAAGTAGTAAACTGTTTGAGTATGAAAACTTCATGAGACTTCTTTATATTTGGTGATTTTTGTTTCTTTATACTTTTATAACCCTCCTTTCTAAGTCACTCCACAACTGCTTCAAAACTCACACCGCATTAGGCAAAAGTTTCCTCAGAACGTGGACCATTCCTTTTCATCTCGATATTTCTATCAACTGCCTGAAAGACTGTGCTCAATAAAGTGGTGTTTAAAAGCAGATTTTTGATCCTAGGAGGGAAGGGAGACCATGGGGTGAGAGGCCTGTCTGCTCACAGTTGATATCCAGTCTTTTAGCTACCCCTGATATCAACCAGTTGTTTAGCCTTTTGCAGCTAAGTCTCTATGACTCCCTTGGTGTTGTCCCATAAGCCCAGAGCACAGTCACCTTCTCCATGAGGACTGGATCTGTATGAATCCAAGATATGAAGGACAGTGTTGAGGAAAGGGGGGAATAAAAATGCCTTGACTGCCCATGAAGGGTGAACTCAGGCAGTGGACTTTGGGTCTCATATGTTTCATCTGTGAAATGAACGGGTTAGATTAAATGATATCACAGGATTTTAGAGCAAAAAATATTATCATCCTGTGACTTTCGTGTTTGCTGTTTGTACTCTGGTTTTGGAAACTTAATTCACTGAAGACAGCAGGTACAAGTTCTAAAATCTGCTATTTAGTTCCTAGGCTGACTCTTGAAGTACAGTCTTAGCTGCATTCCTAAAAATGGGTATAAATGACAGTTAATTTTTAAAATGTTGCTTATCAGAGAGTACAACTACTGAGATGTATGTACTACTATTTATAATACTTGTAACTCAGTGTATTGCTAAATTCAGTACCCAGTTAAAGAAAACTTTAAAAGGAAATATTATCTTGGAATGCCACCACCTTCTGAAGTTTTAATATTTATCACTCTTGCCTTGTAGGGGATTTTATTTGCTTCTCCTGAGTGTTTAAAGGGTCCAAATGATTTAGTATGCCTGTGGCTTCATGAGTCTTCTCGTGTTTATGGAGACAAACTGATAGACACAAAGGATCATAATTTGTTTCATAAAAACATGCTGGAAACTGCTAGTAAATATTTTGAAGTAAGTAAATGAATGCCAGAGGTCACTATTTGCTCTGGCACAAATTGGCATTGGGGCAGAAATGGGATAAGGATGTGAGTGAATTATGCATACGCTTACCTGGCTGAAACAGCTGTGATCCCAGGAGGCAGTTGGTCTGTACTGGGGAGCATCATACCCACCTACTCATGGTTTGATTTGCAAGCTTTTCCCTGCATAGGCCACTCTGCCTCCAGATGAATCATTTCTGGAGATTGACATGACCGTGTCTTTCTCTTCCTCCTCCTGTAGGGTGTAGACAGCTATGTGCTGCTTCAACAGCCCCTCATCTACTGCCATTTTGCTAATGGCAGCAAAGACCCGTGTTACCTGCCGGTGAGGGACTGGGAGGTGCTGAGGACATTTCTGACCGAAGCCTTAGATAACTACAACGAACTCAATGCTGCCATGCACCTTGTTTTATTTGAAGATGCCATGCAACACGTGTGAGTTGACTGGCTGTGATGCTTTTCCACAAAGTAAAAATGGCTAGGTGTGCACAATTGTTGTTGTTCAGTGTGATCTGTTGAATACTTGGAACTATCAGTTCTTACTTCTTGTTTGCCATACAGTATTAAACTTAAGTGTCTCCACGAAACTTATATAATGTTAAAAACCAATGTTACCTCAAAAAATGAAAAAAAAGGAAAAAAAAACTTGATTGACAACACTAGAAGAAAAAAAAGGTAAGCCACAACCCTCTTAAATGACATAAATATGTCACATCCCAGTAAATGCAGCCACTTACCATGTCATAAGCAAGAGGCAACTTGTAGAAGACCTCAAGAATGTACATATGTAGGAAGGAAATTGACTTCTACACTAAAGAAAAGTAATTGATAATCTGAGTTAGATGAGAAAATTATCTTCTGCAAAAAGTCATTCAAATCTTCTTAGTTTATATAACTATGAATGTGTGGGCCTGATTCAGAGAAGGTCACTAAGAGCTTTTATTGCTTATATTCAGCAAATACAAGAATATCAAACATAATTCTTTGTATAATAGTAGATAAGTTTTATATAAGTGAATAAAATAATAATAGGTTTAGGTGTCATGGATCCTTTAAAAAATATTAAGTGTCTCTATAAATTATGTCACAATCTTAATAAGGTCTTACATAGGTACACTACTTTTTGAAGTGCCATCAGAGCCATAATTTCATTTTCTTTTACTGTACCTCTGTTAGGTAAGAGTATTAAGAAAGAGGAAGGTAAGTGACTTGTTCAAAGTCTTAAAGTTCATAAGTGGCAGAGACAGGATGGACTCAAACTGATTTTCCTTGGTTAAGAATGTTTATTGAGTGCCTACTTAGTGCTAAAGAGGAACATTGCCAACCTATTCAGTACTTATGTGCGTATTAGAAAGAAAAAGGGAGGGCCATGTTTTCTGGGCAGAAAATTAGAAAAAGGCCCCTCTCCTGGTATAGAGCATGGCTGACAAGGCTCTTACCTCCTAGCCTGGGCATCTTGTTCAGTGCACAGATTATGCGACTGTCTGTGGCACCCCTGCTGTCAGACATTGCCTGAGGTCCTGGGGAGACAGCAGCAAAGACAGTCTAGTTCTTTCTCTAATCGAGCTTATGTTTTAGTGATGCGATGGGACATTTATAAGGATATGAACAAATAAGCAAGTGAGAAAAATGGCAGAAAGTGGTATGTCCTGCTGAGGAATAAAATTGATTGACTCTGAGAAATAAACCTGTGGATTCCCAAAGAGGGACTGGATATCTATGTGAGGAGGTGACATTTAAGCTGAGATCAAAATGATACGCAGGAGCTAGTCATGGAAAGATCTGGAGGAAGAATATTCTAGGTATGGGCAGATTTCATGTGGCCTCAAGGCTGACCGTTCAAAAGCAGAAAGACGGTCATTGTAGCTGCATCCTGGAGAGGTGGGGAGAGCAGTATATAACAATATGAGGAGGTGGGCACAGGCCTCACGTGTACAGCGTGTTTCCTTTTAACCAGAGGAGAGGGGGGGTTTATTTCATTCTAACTGCAGTGAGAAGCTTTGGGTCAGATTTTAGCACGGGGATGACAGGATTTGTTGAGTAGTCTAAACAGCTTGCCGTTGCTGCTGCCATATGGGAAGTAGATTTCATCTTTCCTTCCAATCCTGTTCTCCTAGTCACCATTATTTCTCAGTGGCTGTACTGCTCTCCTAGAGCTGCTCTAACAAAACACTACAAACTGGGCAGTTTAGAAAAACAGATATTTATTGTCTGAACAGTTCTGGAGGCAAGAAGTCTGAAGGGCTGGAAGGGCTGTGCTCCTTCTGAAGGTGCTGGGGAGGATCTGTTCTAGAATTCTTTCCTTGCTTCTGGTAGTTCCTTGGCTTGTGACAGCCTAACTCCAGTCGTCACGTGGCAGTTTCCTTTTGTGTGTGTTTGTATCCAAATTTCTCCTTTTTATAAGGACACCAGTCGTACTGGATAAGGTGCTCCCCCTACTCCCCTATGACCTCATCCTAACTAGTTTCTTCTTCAGTCACCCTATTTCCAAATAAGCTTATATCCTCAGGTACTGGAGGTTAGGACTTCAATATATGAATTTGGGGGGAGGCCATTCAATGAATAACATTGGTTTTTCTAACAACTGATATTTGGGCAAAGATTAAAATAATGAAATAAATCAAGAAAGAAGGAAGTATGTGAGGAAGGCAACTCAAACAGACCCAAAAAACGTGGAGAATTCAATTTTCAGAAGAGTTCCCCCTTAAAATGTTGAGCCCAAGTGCCTAAGAAAAACTTGGGAGGCCTCCCCACCATCAGTTATTATAAGCATGTGAGGTGTTGATTGTTTTAGCGATCCCTTTGCAGAAGCACTCCTCTGATTAGCAGACAGGAAGCTTCAGTTAGAATCTCTCACCGTGGTGATAAGTGAGTTATTAGTAACAACTGTTGCTGGTTGGGTCAGTATACGCTGATCGTCTGTCGTGTCTCGGGTGGAAGAGATGTCCCATTGGCGCTGAAGAGTCTTCCCCTGTAATCCTTCAACACAGAGTTCTCGGTGACCTAAAGGGAAAGCCATTACTTTGATCAGGGATTATGAGCTAGAAGCTGATTTACTCAGCGTCAGAGATGATTTCAGAGAGTGTCCTTGAATGTTGTAGAAAGGGACTTTTGCCACTGAGAGACTCTGGTGAGGTGCAGACCTCAAAGCACACATTAAAATGAAATGACAACCCTACTTTGTAATTTGGGGTGTCACTTGTGTTGCAGTAGCCTCGCAGCTTTCCCAAAGTGGTTTTGTTGTATGGTCCTGTAAATTAAAATGTAACGAGATGGCTGAGCTTGGAAAAATAACCTGTCTTTTCAGCTATTGAAGGTTTTCAGGAAATGCTCACATGTGTCGGTCCTTATATAAGTGACCCCAACTTCATTTTTTCAAAAAGCCCTCTTTAAAAAAAAAAAAGAAGGGCTTCCCTGGTGGCGCAATGGTCGAGAGTCCGCCTGCCGATGCAGGGGGCACAGGTTTGTGCCCCGGTCTGGGAAGATCCCACATGCCGCAGAGCGGCTGGGCCTGTGAGCCATGGCCACTGAGCCTGCACGTCCGGAGCCTGTGCTCCACAACGGGAGAGGCCACAGCAGTGAGAGGCCCACGTACCGCAAAGGAAAAAAAAAAAAAAAAAATCTATGTGTATCATTCAGGGCTTGAAGTTTAAATTCATTCAGGAAAGCAACTGAGAGCAAATACAACAGTGTGGTTTTTTGGGTTTTTTTTTTTTTTTTTTTTTTTTTTTTTTTGCATTTGGGTTTCTATATGCTTATATTTTGTTTTGTTACTTTTCTTAATATTTATGACATAATTATGGCAAATTTCTTCAACCAAATGCATATTTTGATCATGTTAAAGCCACCTTATTCCTAACTGTAAGATATAGCAATAATATCAAAAGTTTAAGCATTCAGAATCTCTTCAGTAATATAGAACAAGGGATTAGTTGACCTTGCCGGAAATTTAACTCTGGGATTCTAACAGTTGAAGTAAATGTTTTAGACAGCTCGAGGCACAGGGAAAGCTTTAGTGCGGAGGATGTTAAGAATCATATAAAAAGGCAGGTGTTTAAAATGCATGAAGTAAGTCACATGTGAGATGTTTGTCAGTTTGAACAAATCCATTCTTTCCACAGTAATTCTACAGCAAAGGTTTCTGGCCCCAAAATATTCCCCCTTTGATGTCCTTGTACATGGATGCTGATGTGAGGTTAGGATCTTTCTTGCTTATCAGGAAAATGTGACGCTTTGATGAAAGGCCTTGTCTTCATTTTCTGTCTTCTTCTGGTGGAGAGTAATACAGCAGTGAGGGTCCAGATGTCATTAGCCAGGATGGTTTGTTAGGCAAGCGACACAGCGGCAGACTCGGGCAGCATCTTCGTTTAATGGGAAAACAGAGGAACAGGGACGGAAAGTCTGAAATGAAAATCGGAATTTAGTATCTAAATGTGTGAAAAATGAAACAGACATGGCCCCAGGGCTCGTTGGATATCATCTGCGGGGGGTGCGCTTTCTCTCCCCAGGTGTCGCATCAGCCGGATCCTGCGGGCTCCTCGGGGTTACGCACTCTTGATTGGCGTGGGGGGCAGTGGCAAGCAGAGCCTGTCCCGCCTGGCAGCCCACGTTTGCAGCCTCGAGGTCTTCCAGGTCACTCTGACCGAAGGCTTTGGAATCCAAGAGCTTCGGGTAAGTACAGTGTTGGGCATCCTTGCACCCCTCTGCCCCAGGATGTAAGTTCTCCCATCATCCATGGAGAAGGGGGAAAGCTCTTTAGAGGATTTAGTTGGCTGTTTCTCCTTCATGGTCCGATTAGTAATAGCAAATTGCTACCAACATTTATAGGTATATAAGCCTATAAAGCCTGTAGAACTGGCTCAGAATATATTTTATTAAATACATGCTTACACAAACATGTTTTTTCTTTTGCATTGACCATACTTGATAATCAGCAGTATTCATAGCCCACACTATGGGGGGGGGGGGAGATACTTTTTTTTTTTACAAGCACGAAGAGATTTCTTCCACTTTGGATCAGATTATGAAAATAAAATATGATGGGAACACAGTCAAGAAACTCTGACGTGTTTTTAAAATTTTGCTTTTGAGTTACAACAGTACTTACAAATTAGTACTTAGAGTTTGTGGCAAGTGCTATTTTAAAGCAAAAAAAACCAAATCACATGCTTTCAATATTACTAAATAAAACTAACTGCATAAGTCACCAGCCAATGAAGTAGACAGCCATTGAAATGAGCCAAAAACTTCTTTTAACTGCATTGCTTGACAGTGGCGTTACTGCATTCACTTTCACTCGAATAGAAGGGAGTTGTTTCTCAGGAGCCTGTTTGCATCTTGGGCTCCATTAAGCCACAAACATGATGCTCATCATTATATGCCAGAAATGGAGGTGGCATCATGCTGTTTGCCCCCGTAAGAAGATGGTCACTGTGAGGAAAGGATATGTAAACGGAGGAAAGGACAGCACACAGCCCTCCCACTGTAGTGCCTCAATTCTCCCTAGCCCTCGCACACACACTCCCAACCGCACACCAGCATTTTAGTACAGCGTGAATAATGGCCTCCTTTCCTTACAGGTAGATCTTGCCAATTTGTACATCAGAACCGGAGCCAAGAACATGCCCACTGCGTTCCTGCTGACAGATGCACAGGTTCTAGATGAGAGCTTTCTCGTGCTGATTAATGACTTGCTGGCATCAGGTGATTAAATCAACACATTTCATGAAAGATCTTCCCCAAAGACTAATGATCTGTAGTTTCAGTGAACTTTAAATAGAGATAATTTGCCTTTGAGATGTTTGCTGGGACATTCTTTGGGGAGAAACCTATAAAGCTAACTAATTTGAAGTGTATTCTTTCTTAGTCTGCTTGCAGATGTGAGATGCCTTGGAGAGGCCTTCAGTGAAGTAAATGTTATTCCTACATGTGCGAGTTTAGTGGGTGGGTTCGTCATAGCTTGTCCTCAGTGTGTTGTGTGTCTTGTAAATGCAAAAAGAAAAATTACGTTTCTGTTTCAAACTCTTTATCGTTAAAGGTGAACTTTGTATTAGAAAGCATTTCAAGTCATGTTTAAAATTTAAATTGTGGCAGTCTTTTAATAATTCTACTCATTCCTTTGGGGGCAGGAGAAATCCCTGATCTGTTCAGTGATGAAGATGTAGACAAGATAATTTCTGGAATTCGTAATGAAGTTCATGGTCTGGGCATGGTGGACTCCAGAGAAAATTGTTGGAAATTTTTTTTAGCCCGGGTGCGACTACAGCTGAAAGTAAGAAACATTTGCTTTACTTGCATTTAGTTAAACATGCTGTTAGAACTCTGTTATGGTTCTGTTTCGCAATTCATATGACAAGTTTGAATTCCACTCATTCATTTTGTAAGGACATCCAGTCATTCATTTTGAAAGGACATTTGCATTTTTCCATGAGTATCTAGAGGGCACCTTCTTCAGGTTTCCTGTGATGCTGGGCTCCTACAAAGCATTGGTCTGAGCAGATTGCACTATTCGAGTGAGCTGAACATGGTCTCTGTCCTTGAGGAACTTACACTATTACAGGAGACAAGAGACACCACAAATAATGGTAGTATGGGACCAGTGTGCATGGTGCTGTGTGATTCCAGAGGAGTACAGCACCCTTCCTAATGGCACTAGACCCTCCCAAAGGAAGTGATGTGCTGTGTGTCAAGTGTGGCTTGGAATTCATGGGGAAGTGATGGGGTGGGGAAGAACTTTCAGGGAGAGGAAATAACATTTATATAAGAGTAAAGGTGGAATGCACGGTGCATATTTGGAGAAACCCCAAATAGCTCTAAATGACTGGGATGGAGAGTCCCTGTAGGAAGAACCAGGTGGATCAGTCTGGGAAAGTAAATTGGGGTGAAGCAAGGGTGTTTTAAATCATTAAGGGAGCAGAGGAAGAGTTTGAGTTAAGGAAGTGACTATTATGTTAGTACTTCAGGGCAAATAATTATGGCCTATCACTCAGACAATCTGAGGCTCAACCCACGGTTCCTCCACAGAGACTACTCCATGCTTTAGTGTAGCATATAGGGATCTAATATAACCAAATAAGAGCAGCAAGAAGGATGAAGTAGTAGAACAAGAAGCCCCTCCAAACTCATGGCAGAAAGCCAATTTTAAATGCTAATATGGAAAATGAGACTTCCTAGTATAGTAATGCTTATTAACCTAGAAAAGTTACTACTTTGCTACTCCTTTTAGTATTCCACATCTGTCAAGTTAGGAACAGAGGACTTCCCTGGTGGCGCAGTGGTTGAGAATCCTCCTGCCAATGCAGGGGACACGGGTTCGAGCCCTGGTCTGGGAAGATCCCACATGCCGCGGAGCGGCTGGGCCCGTGAGCCATGGCCGCTGAGCCTGCGCGTCTGGAGCCTGTGCTCCACAACGGGAGAGGCCACAGCAGTGAGAGGCCCGCGTACCACAAGGAAGAGCAGCCCCTGCTCGCCGCAACTAGGGAAAGCCCGCACGCAGCAACGAAGACCCAACGCAGCCAAAAATAAATGAATAAATAACTAAAGTTAGGAATGGACTTTGCGGCTCCTATAGAGCCTGGAGTACGCAGGAAGGGATGGGAAGTGGCATTAGCTGTGAATATACCTCTGTGAGGAGGTTAAGGAATAGAGTAACTATGATTCTTCTCTGCCCTCCTGTTTCAAATTCCACATTGGTCTTACTGAGCAATTCTGGGCTGAGGTTAGAAATCAGAATTCAAGGTTCAGTTGCCCAGAGAGTTTTCTGCCCATCAAAAATGTGACTAAGCATCTGTTGGCCAAGTTGTAACAAGGCCGGGGATTTCTCCCTGTTCCATTGCGATATATTTGGATCAGATTTTCTTTGTGAAATGGGAAAATAAGTAAAATAATAGACTTTGAGCCAGTAATGTAGTAAATCAGCAGCAGTCCAAGTCTGTTGTTCAGAGCAGCAGAATCAGTGTCACCTAGGAACTTTTCAAAAATGCAAATTCTCCAGCCCCATCCCAGAAGTCTTAAATTAGAAACTCCGGGTGGAACCCAGAAATCTATATTTTAACAAACCTTCCAGGTGATTCTGAAGCATGCTGCAATTTGACAACCACTGTTACAAATAATGCTAGCATGAGCGTCCTTTACATGCATCTTGTATACACAGCTTTGCTTGCTTTTGTAGGATAAATTCTTAACACGGGAATTGCTAAATTCAGTAGTCACAGCTTGTAGCAGTTTTAAATTGTGCCTGCGATTTCTCTGATGCTCTTCTGACTCACAGGTGGGATTCAGGTCCCCTCTCCTTGGATCTGGGTGGGCTTATGACTGCTTCAGCTAACCGAGTAGGGTATAGTTCAGCAGAAGTGATGATGAGTAACCTCCGAGGCTGAATCATAAAGGACCCACCTTTCCATTGAATTGTACATGGTTTTTTGTTTATGAGTTCTGTGCATATTAAGCAATTAGGCTTATATATATGTGTTGGATATTTTTCCTGTTCTGTCATTTATCTTTTAAGTGTATATATGGTACATGTTTGTTTATTTGTTTATAACTCTGGAAAAATGTTTAAGTTTTTATCCTAGATTAATCAGTGTTTGCCTTTATGGATTTGGGGTTTCTTACATATTCAGGAAAGCGTTTTTCTCTCCAAGATTTAAAAACTCTTCACTAGAAGCAACTGGAACTCATTTGGGCTACAAATGAGGAGAATGTCCAGGAACAGTTTCTGAAAGCCTCCCTCCCGTGTCAGAGTCCAGACTAGCTCAGTTATCCCCTTACAAACCCATGCTTTTCCATCTTTCTCTCCCGCCAGTGACCACCCTTGCTGCTTCCTGCCTCGTGGTCACATGGTGAGTGCAGTAAGGTTTATATTCCCGGTAGGAAGACAGTGGGGAAGGAGACTTGGGGCTCTCTGAATCAGGAATCCAAAGCTCCCCCCAAATCCCTAAGCTGATGTCTTACTCATCATAAGTGTGTCCCTTGTCACCTCCACCTACCAGGGAGTATGGGGAAGTGAATATTTGATCTTGTCACAAAGGCTTTGTGAATAAAATTGGAAATCGGTTTAGAATAGGAGCAGTATCAGCTGTTCCAGGGCCTGCATGATGTCATGCTTTACATTGAAAACTATGCTACATCTGGAATATATTTATTATTGTTTATGACAAACAGTGAGCCGAGAAGTTTCAGGTTACTTTTTTTCCCCCCAAAAAGATGTGTTTGTATCTCAACACCATGTATTTCTTCCTTACTGATTTAAAGGACCATCTTTATTATATGCCAGATAGCCATGTTAACTGGGTCTATTTCCACATCCTCTACTCTATTTTCTTGTTACTCCTACTGACTCCAGCTCTGTACTATGTAAGGTATGAAAACTTTATTATACTTTTTCGTATCTAGTATTTCATTGCCCTTATCTAGTTTTTCTTTGTTGCTTTTACATGTTTTTAATGTCTAGATAAACAGCAGAATCATTTTGCCAGATTCTAAACACATTTCATTTAAATTTTGGGCGAAATCCTGCTGAAAGCTTTTTTTTAAATTAGGGAGAATTGAATCTTCATGTTAAAAGGTCACATTGCTTTTGTAGAAGGACTATTTCCTTCATAAAATTTTCTACTGGTATATTGTTTCTCTATAGGAGAGCTGTTGATTTTTAGTTTTGTAACCAGCTACCTTACTGCCTCATCAATCATTTCTATTAGTTGGTTGATATATAGCCTGCAGATAATGATATTTTGTCTTTCCTAATATTCTCTTTATCCGTTCTCCTTCCTCACTGCATTGGCAAATCAACAAAAGAAGGTGTTTCTAATGTTTCACTATTACATTATATGTTGGCTTTTGACTCAGGATGTGTATTGTCAAGGAAATATCTACCTATTGGATTCCTTTGCAGCCTCTCTTGAGGTAATTACATGGTTGTTCTTTTTGAACTTACTAATATTCATAGAGTACAGAGATTGTACAGAAGTTTTGCATTTTCATATTGTTAAATCCATCAGGCCTTTCTTTTATGCGTTTCCTGTGATTCTGTGCTTTGGCAGGCCTTACCGAAACCGAGATCAGTTTTATATTTACCTCTGTTGTTGTCTGAGCCTTTTCATAGTCACATTTTTTTGTATGCACCTTGGTACAAGCTAGAATTTATTTTGGAGTTAGGTATGGATCATTTTTCCCTATTGTCACAGGATTACTAATTGAATAATTTATCTCTTCCCTCCTAAAATGAGTAGGAGGATGTTTGTTTGTTTGTTTGTTGTGTTTTAAATGCTAAGGAGGAATAAGATCTCTCCCTCAAATACTTCTCATCCTTCTTGGCCTTCACTTAGTTTGCTGTATCATGAGAAAGATCAGTGGTCAGCACCTTACCCTGAGGGAGAAATGATGCGGCAAAGAAACGGGTCTCCTTTTAGCAAGAAAATGGCAGCTTCTTTCTCTTCATCTGTGTGGATTACCCACAAATCCTCAGAATATTTTCTAAGGAATAATGGATTTCTCTGTTAGTTTCACATATTGTGATATTCACCAGCATGTGCTAAAGACTCAGAATTTCTTGATGCTTCCTTTGCATATTTTCCTAGCTGGGCAACACGGGAAGCTTAATGTGTTACAAGAGTTGGCGAGCACACCTGGCAGGTCAAGCTAAATGATGTGTAGTTACCACCCCATTACCCCTGCTC
This sequence comes from Kogia breviceps, assembly GCF_026419965.1. Classification (NCBI taxonomy): domain Eukaryota; kingdom Metazoa; phylum Chordata; class Mammalia; order Artiodactyla; family Physeteridae; genus Kogia; species Kogia breviceps. The sequence continues at coordinate 74,342,217 of NC_081318.1, forward strand.
ACCACCCAAACTCAGTTCCTATTTGGAATGCAGGGGTAGTGAGAACCTGTTGGCATGTGAAATGTGACCTCTGCATGCCCCAGGGCAGTGTGCCCATTAATGATGATCAGATGCGTGTCCTCGGATGGGCTGAAGTAAACCGGTGAGTCAACGCCAAGTGCCTCCTCTCCTTCACATCTGTGTACGTGTGCATCCTTTCCTGCATAATTCTCATTTATCCTTAGAGTATAGTACTCTCATCTTCTCTCCTAATAACTTTAGTTAACCTGAAAACTCTTCTTTCTTGCCTGCCTTCTTGGCCATGTGATGCCGTAAGGAAAAGAACCCTTAGTGCATGTAGCAGCCCCTGATTCTTTCCCAAGATTTTAGTTATCTGTGTGTTTGGTTATCCAACTGTCTGTCTGTCTATCTATGGGTGGGGGTATGTGTGTGTAGTTTTTATTTTCTTCATATGGTTCTGTATTTTAAAATTATATATATTATGTATTATATATATACATAAGTATATGTTATATATATGTATATATAGAGAGAGAGGAGACTCATTTTTGATAACATAAGATATATATGTTCATTTTAGAGAACTTAAAAATACAGAACCATACGAAGAAAATAAAAACTATGCTCAGTTATATTGCCTAGAGATAACAACTGGAAACATATTGGTATATTTTCTTCCAGTTTTCTATGTGTATAGATACACATACAAAGTACATACTCAGAACTATGGGTTTTTTTTTTCACATCTCTCACTATTTTCTTTACCTCCCTCTTTGCCTTTTTGATTCGAAGTCTCCAACAGGAAAAAAAAAAGATCAAATGATTCTAAGAGTTTGGTGTATGGAGTGAACTATTTAACTCAAACGTGCTTTATTTTAAATAAGTGTAGGAAACCTTTATCCATTTTTACCCTTTGCCAACTTTCCTATTGGTTTGTTAGACTTTTTATTGATTTATAGGAGCTCTTTATATAGCTGAATAATAGCCATATGTCCATAATGTCCTTGTCTGTTTTAGTGTTGCCAGTTCTTTTCAAAGTTCACCATAATTCTGCTTACTTTGTTTACAATGACTTCTGTTTTACATTTATATATTAGATAAGTCTGATTTTTTACTTCATGGATTTTGTGTGTAAAGGCTTTTTAGGAAGCATTTTCATACTCTGTGGTTACGAAAGTATTATCCTGAATTTTCTTTACATTAATTTATAGTATCTTTAATGTTTAGCCCTGGATTGCCTTGTGCAGTATAAGGTGGCTTTTCTACTTTTTCTCCCCCAAATTGTCCCAACACCTCTTATCATAGAATCTTTCCTTACACTACCAATTTGAAATGCTACCTATATCATATGTCAAATGCCTAAAAATGGGGTTTGCCAGCACCGATGGTGCTTGTTCTCCCAACTGCACATGTATCGAGTTATCACATTGGGTCAGCAAAAATGCAACCACGCTGCTAGCAGAGCAGCAAAGATCATAAGGCAAAAGCCTTGCATAACATGGTTCACATATGGACCCACTTAATAGATATTCAGGCATCTGATTTTCCGTTTTAGAAAAAGGAAAACACTATTATCCGAGGTTATGGGGCTGCAGACTGGCCTGGAAGGTAATGTGTGGGCAGCGCCAGCCCTGGAGACAAGCAGGGCAACTATGACAAGGGATTCTTCTCCTCATATACAGGATTAATATACAGGAAGGGAAATATAGTGGGGAATATAATTCCTACTGTTTTTACTCCTCAAGAATGCATTTGCTCTCTGCTGTCTATTGGGCTTCCACATGCAATTTCTTTATGAATTGAAGAGTTTTCATTTAAAAAAAAAGAGAAGAACTATAACTCCCCAATGAAAAAAATTTTTAACTCATGTAAAAATCTGTACTGAAGAATATACACACATGAAAGGCTGTGGGAATGATTTCATTGCGTGTTACCTAGAAAGAAAATAAATGTAAATATGCATAGAATGTGTGTATGGTGAAGATTCTGTTGAATCTCATAAAAATAATTGAAGTTAAAAGGTTATTAGGTGAGGGGATGATACAGGAAAATATATAAAGATAATAAGGTGATGTTAAAACAATCAATGCGAGGAATCGTTTCTAGGCTAAACCTCCATTCCTGGGAGGATTCTCTCAGTAAGATTCAGATCTTATCAATCTTGAAAAATACTGAGACTTTTGAGGATAAATGCAAACACAAGTTATGGATAGAAGCTTCTGAAGTGAACGTGTGGGAGGATTCCCTCTGAGAATAAACTATATCGACTGGAAAAAAATACACTGATAATAGCAATTCACATTTCCATTACAAGAGGAAATGGACTGAGGCCTGTTAGTGATATGCAAATTAATACATACTTACATGGGTTCTTATCTAAAAGAAATTGAAATGTATTACAAAGCACAATGAAAAGAGGGTTATTGCAAATGAGTCTTAACACCTGTGTAGAGGGGAAAAAAAAAGGGAATAGAAAATTCTATGATATGGATTCCAAAAGCAAGTTCCTGATGTCCAAATATTAGAGCTGTAGAAAATATATAGATGGTGATTCCAGGGTTTGCTTTTTACTTGTGAATATTTGCTTTTAGAAAAGAGCACAGCGTCTAAGGCATTTTTAACTTTATTTTCTTAGCCGACTTTTCTTTCCAATCCACTGCTGGAAACTAACTTAAGCCAATTTGGTCATTTACAATTGTCAGGAACTATTTGGGGGTATATTTCAGGGACCTTGAATACTTGGAGGTAGATGACACCTGTTCGGGAGATGGGGAATGTTCTCCCCAAATCTTCCAATTTAAGATGTGATTCAAAGAAAGAAGTCTCAGACTGAACTCTGGTACACATGGAGTTTATGTGTAGCACATAACTTAAAACAAGTCTTGAAGTCCTAAAATCTGCTCTGTAAACTTGTTGGAAGCCCACCTCTGTCCTTTTAGGAACCTGACTAGCCCTAATTGGAAAGCTCCTTTGAGGCAGATACAGAAATATTTTCATGGTAAGATTAAGCTGATCTTCTCATTGGGATCACATAAAAATACAGAAACTTTCTATACACTGTTTACCACAGGACACAGGACTGGTCAAAATCCAAAGTCTAAAGAGTCAAGGGGATTGCTCGGCTACTTTGAGATATAGCTTTTCCTGTTTTGTTCATAGAACAGTAGAGGTGCAAGTATAGATATTTCTATTTTTCTAAGATATCTTGAACACTACTCATTTCATCATTGAACAGTCATATCCAGTATTCATGATGCTAACTAACCAACCATTTATGTTGATGAGAGAAGTTAGCTAAGAGCTCAGGTAGCCGACTTTGCAGTGCAGGCTTCCATTAGAATGTGTGAAATGCTGGTTAAGCATCCCGAGCCCATGTGTCTCTATTGGCATACTTCAGATAATAATGATAATAACCAGATAATGGCCCCTACGTTGTAAAATAAGATGAGTATTCACATGCATATTGTAGTAGACTGAAGTATTTCAGAGGTATATTTTACAGGACCAGATGGCTTCATTAGTGACTTCTACCAAGTATTTCAAGAAGAATTAACACCAATCCTTTTCAGTCTCTTCCAAAAAATAGAAGAGGTAGGAACACTCATTTTACAAGGCCAGCATTACCCTGATACCATAGTCAGATAAGGACAACACACAAAAAAGAAAATTACAGGACAATATCCTTGATACATAGATGCAAAAATCCTCAACAAAATGTTAGCGAGCTGAATTCAACAGTACATTCAAAGTATATCATACACCATGATCTAGTGGTATTTATTCCAGAGATGCAGTATGGTTCATCATCCACAAATCCATCATTATGATACACCACATTAACAAAATGAAGGGTAAAAATGATACGATCATCTCAGTAGATGTAGAAAAAGCATTTGACAAAATACACATACATTTATGATAGATACTCTCAGCAAAGTGGATATAGAGGTCATGTACCTGAAATAATAAAGGCCATATGTGATAAGCCCTCAGCTAACATTTTACTCAATGGTGAAAAGCTGAAAGCTATTCCTCTAAGATCAGGAACAAGACAAGGATGCCCACTCTCACCACTCCAATGCAACATAATACTAGAAGTCCCAACCAGAACAATTAGTCAACAAAAAGGTAAACACATGGGGGGATGGATGTGTTCATTGACTCAATGGGGGGAAATCCTTTCACAGTGTCTATGTTTATAAAATCATCATATTGTACACGTTAAATGTCTTACAATTTTAACGATGCTGAAAAAGTAAATTATACATAGCATCACACTCTTTTCTCTAATCACTTGTCTTTCTTATAAATTCTTCGCTATGTTAATCTCTCATGAAATTAGGGAAATGCAACAGGAAAATTATAGGATGATTCCCCCTCCCCCCCACAGTAATGTTCCCTGAGGCAACAACTTGAGTTTACTCCAGGTTGTCTAAAAAGTTGTGGAGACTCTTCTTAAAAAGAGCAGAACAGGGGCTTCCCTGGTGGCGCAGTGGTTGAGAGTCCGACTGCCAATGCAGGGGACACGGGTTCGCGCCCCGGTCTGGGAGGATCCTACGTGCCGCGGAGCGGCTGGGCCCGTGAGCCATGGCCGCTGAGCCTGCGCGTCCGGAGCCTGTGCTCCGCAAAGCGAGAGGCCACGATAGTGAGAGGCCCGCGTACCGCAAAAAAAAAAAAAAAAAAAAAAAAAGAGCAGAACAGCCAACGCTTTCAAGGTATTAGCATAGGCGCTCAGAATACTACCCAGGAAAGCTGGATGGAGAGAATTTCTGTGCTAGATTTCTAGCAAAGCTAGAAATTGGGGCAGTCATTGCACTCTTCAAGGCTAGTGTGCTACTGTCCTTTCCCTTCGTAAGAAATACTAATGAACAAACATATTTCTCTAATTTAGTTCCCAGGGTCTAATTTATCTGATAGAATTGAGGTTATTAATGATTATCTAATTATTTAAAATTCTCTAACTTTTCTGCTTCACTCTGTGTATAATAGAGACTTAGATTCTATGAGTGTTTCACCAAATGCAAAATCGTTAAAAATGTAAATATTTCATTTAGGTATTCCCATAGAAATTTTAAGACTATTAGGTTTAAGCTCTGGGTGTCAGAATCACCTGGAAGGCTTGTGGGAAACACAGAGATTGCCAAGCCCCATCCAGAGTTTCTGATTTCCCAGGTCTGGAGTAGGTCCAAGAATTTGCATTTCTAAGCAGCTCCTAAAAATCCTTTGAGAACTGCTGTCTCTTGCCATCTGCCCTCCACGTGAAATTTAGATGGCATTGTGAGGATCCTTATAACATAGGAAAAAAAAAAAGTCTTCAACTGTAAAATTGTAGAAAAGGAAAATAATTCTTTAAATCAGTGTTCTGTATCATCTTTCAATAAATAATTAAGGCATATCATTAAATTAACTCAAAGTATTTTTTCCTGAGGCTCACCACACGGTACAGATACTTTGTTTTCTAACACATTCTTCAGACCTGATACTATGCCAGTAATAAGTGTAGAAACAGAGTAAGTGTAGAAGTGATGGAAATATTTAGGACCTCAAATAAATGATGCTTTCCCCCACCCCCCTCTCTTTGCTACAATTATGTATAAATGAAGTCTCTAAAATTATCTTGAATGAGAGGTAAGTTGGGTGCAGAAAACCAACTTCTAGGACATTAAGGAGAAATACTCATGTATGGGGAGACAAGGCTGTTAGGAGAAACCTAAACACTGAGATTTAAGTGAAAATTCTGCCTTGTAACTGAGGCTCGTTAACTTAGCATATGCAATATTACAGCAATTATTCAGTTTGTAACTAGACTCTTGAATATAAAAAATAAATGATCAGTCAGCTTATGCATTGTTGAAAATCATTTTAGATCTTAGGATTCATCTCTTGAGTTGTTGAAGAGCCATAGTATATAAAATTAATATGGTAAAAACACCTGTTAAATGAGAATATATGGTTTCACATATTTTTATCATTTTTATGACATGAATTTTAAAATGCTATGTGGAAAAAATATATCCCTTGAAAAGTGATTTTGTTAGTTGCCTTATCTCAAAGTGTGAGAGACTTCATTGAAAGAACTGCAGAGCTTTGTTTCATATCATCGCGTGCAAGCCGCGTCTAGAAAAAAGGAAACCAAGACTCATCCTCAGACCTTACCCCAGTTGGCATCAGTCTCCCCTGTGCCCTCAAGTCCACAGTGACTTGGGAAAGAAGGCAGAGGACAAAAAGGGAGCTCCCTAAACACCTCTTTTGTGCTGGTACTTTACACAGGGCACCACATCTGACGAGCCCAGAAAGGATATTCAGACCCACCAGACTCCTGATAACCTGCTTCCCTCACTGAGCTTCTGTGACACATGTCACAGCTGAACCCAGGCACTCCTGACAGAAAGCAGCCCTGTGTCACTAAAGAGAGTATGGAAACTTTCCCATTTAACTCTTAAGTCATTAAATACTTAAATAAAGCTTTGAAAACTTAAAAATTTCTCATCAGGATCATGTATAAACTGAAATTTTTACTCCTTTAAAAATGTTAAGTATGAACTCCAGTGAATGTATTTTATTTTAAATGGAAACAAAGTTAACATTGAATGTGATAAAACGCTGTTTTCTTAAAAGTATCTTACACAGTTTTATGGAGACTAGTGAATTACAGAATAGGAGACAGAAGGTGAAAGTCTTGCTATTATTTTATCATAGAGATTTGGTTTTTATTTTAAATTGTCATAATGTAACTTGTGTGATAGAAAAGAATGAATTTCCCACTATGCATGATGATCATCAAAAATGTTTAGAAGGAGAGGGGCCAATTTTAAGGAAAGCACACAGCAGTGTTTCTATATGTTCGTCGGGGCAGGTTTGTAGTTTGATTAGCAAGGAGGTTCATGTTGCTTTCCACTCTGTGGTGCTTTAGGCTAGTTTAATGTCACGGTTGGCTGCACTCCTTTCTTTCATCGTCCAGGGTCGCGGTGTAATTCTTTGCTCACTCGTCATCCTCCTGGTTTTGCCCTGCCCCCGTGTCTCCACAGATCATTTTGTGTTTCTCTCCGGTTGGTCACACGCTGAGAAGTAGAGCTCGGAAGTTCCCAGCACTGGTTAACTGCACGGCTGTTGACTGGTTCCATGCTTGGCCCCAGGAGGCTCTCGTCACAGTCAGCAGGAGGTTCATTGAGGAAACCAAGGGAATTGAGGTATGCCGTGTCAGCCTCTAAATCTCTCTGTCTCTCTCTCAAACACACACACTCTCACTGACCCAAGTCCTCAGTAAATAATTTCCAAAATACACCTCTTAGCAGAAAGATGTCCTTGTTTGTTTAAGATGATAAGATCATCTTTGTGAGTTTACCTTTTACGGAGTATGATGGCTGATCTTTTCGTATCCGGTTGAAGTGCATACACACACACAGACACACATACACAGATACACACAGACACACTAACACAGACACACATATACACTAACACACACACACAAACAGTCACACATACAAACAGCATGTGAGTGAGTTCTTACTCATCCACTGACTCACCAGAAGGCCAGGATCATTCTTACTAGCATCAGAACAGGACTTACTGTATATAAATCCTTTACATTCACAACTAAACAAAAAAGTGGGCACCCATAGCCATGCAGTGCTTGTTCTTGACAAAGTAAGGCAATTCATTGTGATTTTTCTCATTACGGTATTGATAGGTGAAAAATCAGCCCCCATATATTTAGCAATCACTAACTCAACTAACATATATGCTTCTTTGTTTTATGGGTTTATGGGGATTTTTGTTTGTTTTTTTTTTTTTGTGGTACGAGAGCCTCTCACCGTTGTGGCCTCTCCCGTTGCGGAGCGCAGGATCAGCGGCCATGGCTCACGGGCCTAGCTGCTCCGCTGCATGTGGGATCTTCACGGACCGGGGCAAGAACCCGTGTCCCCTGCATCGGCAGGCGGACTCTCAACCGGTGTGCCACCAGGGAAGCCCTGTGTTTATGTTTTATAGATTATGTTTGTCATTTGCTCATGTTGAAATTTCCACCTCCTATTGCATTTTTTAAAAGTTGCATGAAACAAAAAAATGAAAAAAAACTTCAAGCCTTCAGATTCAAAGAGAAAAAGGAATGTATCAATAGATATGAAGGTTTCATTTAGACCTCCTAGAAATGAAGTTGTGCATCAATCAAGCACCTTTCTGATTGGATAGTTTGGATGGATGGTGATTGTGAACATTTCCTAGGGAGGTTTGTCTACTGATTCCTTGGAGTGATAAGGCGAAAGGTGCCTAGAATAAGTCAGGCAGGAAGAGTGATTCTCAGAGCCAAAAATAAAATCAGGGATATTTAAGGAGTGATGGCTGTTTCCAGCTGAAACTTTGCTGTGAACAGGGGCAACCTGCCGTAGCCTCCTTTCCTCCCAAAGTCGTAACTGCTGCTTTTCCAAAGCAGTCCTTTCACATTTTGTTGAATATTATATCTTTCGGTGGCCAGATGGTTAGAAATCTGGGCATATTTACTTTTTCAATTAATTATTTGTAATGCAGCTAGCTTTATTGCATATTTATATTTATATGTATATTTTATATACATAATATATACAGCTTTATCATATATCGTTTATTGTATTTTCCAAAATGTCTATTAATCTAATTACTTACTGATAGATTGCCAGGGAAGAACTGTCATGCAACATCTAAAAGACATATGATGGGGTTTTATCATTTTCAAATACCTCCTCTTGCTTTCTTTTCTCCACACACACACTTAAAACATTTCTATAAATTAATGAAAAAAATGAACTCCTCTATTTCACTGTTTTCTTCATATCCAGAAAGTTCTTTCTCTTGCCTGTCTCTACACTCACCCCTCACATTGAATGAACTTACCTAGACCTTTAAAACAACAACATCATCAGGATTTCGGGGGTAAAGAGTGAGTAATATTAATGTGTGGTTCTATTTTTTTAAGTGATATTCACTTTCTCCCACTGGTTGGGGCGCACTGCAAAGCTCTTCTTACATTTAGGGAAATATATGTAAATTTGTTCCCACGAACAGAGTGGTAGACTGTCACAGGAGTGATTGATTTCTGTCTGAAATGCTGTTCTCCACATTATGTGTCTTCCTCAAGAGTCAGAGGAACCCCATTTTGTGGAGACTAACACTAGCATTACATAAAGTCTACCAGAAGTGTTTTTTACTTTAAAATCTGGAAAACCATTAAATATGACAAATAATGGTCACAGTTACTTACACAAATTTCTTCAGCTATTGCTAGGTCCACTGCATTTCTGGAATTATGTAGGGAATTACTTTGTCTTCTAATAACTACAAGAAGCATTCAGAATACCGATTTACTAAGAGGAAGAGAGCCTGTATGTATCTTTGGGTAGCAAAATTTTGTTTCATCCAGTTCATTTGATCAGGCTGGCTTGGTAAGGAAGAGAAAAGGACCAGCGTGCTTTGTTTCTTAACGTTCATTTCTCAAATGGGAGGAAATCAGAGCCGGTCGTGTGGTTTAATTTAGTGTCTGGCACAGTGCTTTAAGCCCCTTGCCTTTGCTGCTGTGGTGCAGACTTTCTCCCGTCAGAGTAGGTGCCACTTAGAATAACAGCTCCTCCTGAAGGAGCTTTGATACACCAGTGACCATTGACATCTACTGGATGAGGCAGGACTTGCATCATTTTAAGTCCAGAGGGCTCCTCGCACGTCCTCAGCTCTATTTGGTGGTGTCATGATGCCTCCTATAGGACGCTGGGTGCCAAATGGGAATTTAAAAAGCACTTTCCCATTTCTATGGAGCTGAATTATACCTGGAAACAAATTAGTCAATTTCATTCCAGTGCTGTGGAATGAAATTTCCCACCTTACTAATTTGTTACTCAGGAGCAATAATTATAAATCAGAGTGCATCAAGTCCATGTTCTTCTCCACATGCATGGGGCCTTTTCAGTAGAGGTCAAAAAGAGCTTTTACATTTTTTGAATGAGCCCTAATTTGATCACTTTCTTAGTTTTAATTTCGACCGTTAAGACTGAGAGTTGTCAGCATAATTTAGCACTTCTTAATTATTGGCCTCATTTGCTGACTGTAAGGTACTTACACAAGGTGACCCACCCCCCCTTTAGCCACAGAGAAAGGATTCATTAAAGGCAAGCGGTTTTGTGTGTGTTGACATATAATTTTCAGGTAGTACAGACTCAGCACCCAGGGGTGTGGGCTGACCAAGTCTAAGTAAATGTTTGTGCTACTTTTCTGTTACCTGGTATTGAACTAAAATGAGAGCTGACAGAATGACCAAAATAGTTTGACACTGAAGTATCACCAGGTATTTATCTGAAGACGTTGTGTCAACATACACTCCTCATAGGTGATTTGGAAATGGAGATGAAAAGACACAGTGTAAGGAGGGAGAGGATACCCTCCGGCCATCCGTGAGAGTTGGGTTACAAATGATAATTGGGAGGAGATCTTGTTGAGAAGTATATGGGTCCCAGTTAGGAAAATTCAGGAAAAAAAGGCAGGAGAAACAGGTGCTAAAAGATAAGAAATGGTACTACCCTGGTGGCGCAGTGATTAAGAATCCGCCTGCCAACCCAGGGGACACGGGTTCGAGCCCTGGTCCGGGAAGATCCCACATGCCGTGGAGCAACTAAGCCAGTGTGCCACAACTACTGAGGCTGCGCTCTAGAGCCCGCGTGCCACAGCTACTGAAGCCTGCACGCCTAGAGCCCGTGCTCCGCAACAAGAGAAGCCACCGCAATGAGAAGCCTGCGCACCGCAATGAAGAGTAGCCCCTGCTCGCCACACCTAGAGAAAGCCCGCGCGCAGCAACAAAGACCCAACGCAGCCAAAAACAAATTATTTTTTTAATGAAATGAATAAGTTCTATTTTTAAAAAAGATAAGTAATAGTTTTGATTTTTCAAGTCAAAATGAATAATCGACCTACTTGAAAGCAGGGCTTGATGAAAAGAGAAATCATTGAATGGAAGTGAAAAGACAAGCTCTCTGAGGAGTGAGATTTGCTTCGGAACAAGTAGAAAAAAAAGATCTGGGCAAGATGGAAAAGCCCATGCCCATCCTTTTCAGTCACGTTGGCCAACTGGCAAGTAAAAATTCTCTGTCCTTTTGCCTTGATACTTCAAGATAGTTACACAAGCTCAATATCATCAGCTTTAACAATAAAATGACTATTTCACATGCTGCCACCTCTTCCATCCAGAACTTGTTGAAGGTTTGGCAACATGGGAATGGCATATTCTCCTACCATTTTCCAAACCAATCATGGGAAAATGTCCACTCAAGGAGGAAAGTTATTGTACTGCTGTATTTCAAAGACTGATCTCATGACTGGTCTCTGGCTTCCTTTTAAAACCTTAGGCCAAGCATGAAGCATAGGAAACAACACTTTGTTAGTGATAGGTACGTTAGCAGCAGCATTTCTGTTAATGATTTTAAGCGCCGTTCTTGCTTTGAAATATAAGTGAGGGTTATTCAGTATGAAGTTCAAAAGGGGAACGATAACCTTGTACAATAGAAATTCTATGAATTTGTGAAAAAATATCCTCTTTCTGAGGAATCATTTTTAAAATGATCATTTCTTAAATCATTTTAAAAGATTAAGGCAAAAACAAGTGCAACCAAATTTCTGTTGAATCTGCCTAAATCTCATACTGGCTTCAACCTATATTCAAACAGAGAAAAGGCCCAGGTGGTGGTTAATATATTCCTCATTCTTCAGCCCTCTTTCTCCTTTGCACGTGCACACTAACATACTGTTTGCTGTACATTTCTTGCTCCGTGCATGTTACTTAAATTTAGGATAGAATTGCAAAATGCAATAGAATGCTGCTTTCCAGGGTTTTTGCAGTTATGAAAACTTTAGGAATCCCCTCTACCCGGAAAGTAGGGTCCAGTTTTTATAGCTGCCCAGGAACTTGGACATGATGTTAAGTTGAAAGTTTAGCTAAATCAAATGGAGGCATCACTACATCCTAGTTACAGCTTTGTGGCTTTCCTCCAGTGCTGGTCTCCCCAGATCCATCTCCTGCCTTGTCTACTTGCTCTGAGAGGGGAACCTGGGCTCCATCTTACCTCCCCATGCCTTTAGTCCTCAACTGTGTCTTTGTTTTAATGTTCTGTCAGTAAGCCATTGAAGGCTACCTCTTTCGAGGACTGGAAACTCATCTGGAAGATTGCTAGCTTATGCTGGACTTAAACTTGCCTCTAACCCAGGCTTGGTCTCTAACGTTTAAAGACAAAAATAAAAAACATGAACAAACTAACAATAAAATGCCTTCACCAAAGTAGCGAACAAAAACAAAAAACCAGCATGTAATTTAGAAAACTCTTTGGCTCTGCATTTAACACTTGTGGCTGCTCTGTCTGGTGGTAATCTTCCTGGGACTACTGTTGGTACTATTACCATCACCAAGAGCAGGTTAACACCTGCCCTGCGTTCACCTGCCCTGCATTTGCGTTGTTTCCCACCTCATTACCAACCTTCTAAGCAGGGACCACTGGTTTCCCTGTTGTACAGGTGAGAGGCTGGCAGCCATAAGTGCAAGATCCTTGAGCAGGTGAGGGGCCCATTTGGCACTTTCATGCCAGAGCTCATATTCTTAAATCCTGCTCTGGAGTATTGCACAAATGTTTGCCTCTTCGGAAGGAGGAATAAAAGGAAAGGAAGACAAGAAATAGAGTAAAAAGGAGTGAGGAAAGTCTAACTGTTGATTTTTGTGAGCAGTAGAAAGTATAGGGAATGCAATAACTTGCCCAATTTGACAGAACTGGAAATCTAACCCAGGTCCTAGGATTCAAACCCCGCATCCCTGGCTGCCTCCACAATTTTTTCCTGGGAGCCTATTAGCACTATGAGTAGTTTAGGAGAGGAGCTCAAATATAATACTGCCATTTTGTGCGTTATTAAATTTTTGTTATTTAATAAACCAAACTGGACTTCCCTGGTGGCGCAGTGGTTAAGAATCCTCCTGCCAATGCAGGGGACACGGGTTCGAGCCCTGGTCTGGGAAGATCCCACATGCCGCGGAACAACTAAGCCCATGCGCTGCTACTATTGAGCCTGCGCTCTAGAGCCTGCGAGCCACAACTACTGAGCCTCCTCACCACAACTACTGAAGCCCGTGTGCCTAGAGCCTGTACTCCACAAGATAAGCCACCACAATGAGAAGCCTACGCACCACAACGAAGAGTAGCCCCTGCTCACCACAGCTAGAGAAAGGCTGTGCGCAGCAACGAAGACCTAATGCAGCCAAAGATAAATAAAAGTTAAAAAAAAATGTGGAGGGTAAAACTTTAAAACTTAAAATATATATATATATATAAAAAAATAAACCAAACTTACAACCACAGTATCTAATAGATTCTCTACTTTGACCAGACCCAAAAGGAGCTATAAAGTACAAATAGGATATATTGGGAGTCTGGGATTGTCATGTACACACTGCTATATTTAAAATAGATAACAAGGACCTACTGTTAAAAAAAAAAAAAAAAAAAACAGAAAAAATGAAATTTAAAAAATAGATTTGGAATTATTGAAAATTAACATAGGTATTAAATATGTACAGTTTTATATTTTAATTATACTTCAGTAAAGCTGTGAAAAATTAGCATAGAAATAATTTCTGAGATAAACTACCAAGATGGACAGTAGATGTATGACATTATATGTTACAAAATTATCCCAAGTTGAACTTGAAAGGGAGGGCTTCCCTGGTGGCGCAGTGGTTGAGAGCCCGCCTGCCAATGCAGGGGACGTGGGTTCGAGCCCTGGTCCGGGAAGATCCCACACGCTGCAGAGCAGCTGGGCCCGTGCGCCACAGCTGCTGAGCCTGCGCTCTGGAGCCTGCCAGCCACAACTGCTGAGCCCACATGCCACAACAACGGAAGCCCACGTGCCTGGAGCCCGTGCTCCACAGCAAGAGAAGCCACCGCAGTGAGAGGCCTGCGCACCACAACGAAGCGTAGCCCCCGCTTGCCCCAAGTAGAGAAAGCCGGTGAGCAGCAATGAAGACCCAGTGCAGCCAAAAGTAAATAAATACATTTATAAAAATTTTAAAAAACTTGAAAGGGAAACTTTTTTTAAAAAATCTGCCTCCTTTCCCTTCCTTGAATACAATACTCTTGAAAGACTGAATTCAAAAGTACAGATGTATAGTCATCTTTGCTGGCCTTGGGAAGGTGTAAATTCCTATGTAACGCTTAAAGTGTTTGATTTCATTCTGGCCTCCAGGCATTGGTTTTCATTCAAATTTTGCTGTGATTTTCAACAACGGGGACATGCTGGGCATTTGCTTGAAGAGTCAGGTGGCCAGGGTACTTGGTGTGTGCAGCGATTGCCCCTACTGGAGAACCAGGACACCAAGTAGAAGAGATTTGTTTGTGTTTCTGTGCTTACAGTGAGCCACCACAGAGGGTAGAAATTAAACACTTTTTCTTAATGTGAGGAAAAAACAGTTTCTTCTTTGCATTCGATTATGCATTGGCTTCAACAATGTTTTCCAAAGCATCTTAGAGAGGAAACCTTGGATTTATAACCATTGGATACTGGCACTTTGCTTATTTTTATTTTTGCTTTCGCCGTGATTGGCTGTAAATTGACTACAAATGGGATCAACCGGTTTTCATTAAGGGGCCAAATGTAGCAGGAATGAGGTTCTCCACTCCCAGCTCTAAAAGTGAAAAATACAGCATCACATACCCATCACTGCAGCCGCACCAGCACCGGCAGCCATCTCCTCCCGGGTCACCCCCCACCGCACACTGCCACCACCCCCCAAAAGAAAACTGGAGATAAATGAATGGCAGAATAAATAATTTATGCTAATGAAATTACTGCAATTAGTAGTTCTACAATGACCCTTTTAAAAGCCACAGCTGTTAATGTCAGGAAGTGCTGTCACTACTGACCTTATCATAAGAGAAAGTGACAAATTGAGAATGCAGGGAAGACCAGTCATCAAAGAGGTCTGTTCTGGAACGATTAGAGTTTTCTGAAAAACAGTGTGAATTACAACCAGCTGCTCCCTGGCTCTGCAAGTCTCCCATGCTGTGCCATTTTGTTAAGTCCGATAACAATAGTTATTTTGCCCCATTGAGACAAGTTGTCTCGGGCCACTTCCAGCTCTACCGGAAACCACTTCTTCCATCGGCGATTTACAAATGAAACTGTTGTTAAAGAAAGCTTTTCAGGGCAGCCGAGGAGCCTCCTCATAAGGATCATGGTTGGGCAGAGGCCAGGTTTTGGGTTTTTTTTTTTCTTTTCTGCAAGGAGGTTGCACTTGGCTGGGGACATATTTATATTTTAGAAATACACATGCTGGCTTTTAGTCTCATTAAGACAACACAGGACAGGTGTGAATTTCTGCCCGTGTTTATATTGTAGTCAAGTTCTCTAAAAAATAAAATCCCTAAGGGGATATGATTTATATGGTGTTGCTTCCTTATAAATTTATATTCTGAATTTACTATTTGGTAACGTACAAACGTCTCAGATCTAGTAGAAACGAAGAATATTCAGGATTTGTATCATTCTGTATTTAACTTTTGCTTTAAAAACATTTTCGTTATTAGTGCAATAGATTTTTAATATGCTGAACAGTCCGGTATGTACATATTTTACACCCAGTCAAGCGTTTTCCGTGAGGTTGGAGAGCCAAGTGTTTAGAAATTGCTTTGGAGCCATTCTTCTACCACAAGAATCGGCCTGTCTCTCCTCGCACCCCAGGTTGTGATATTAATGGCACAGGTTTGAAACGTTTAACTGCATCACCAGCCACTTGTGTGCAATTTCCCCAAAGCTGTCTGAGCTTTATTGACAACACTTTGGTAAATTATGTGTGACTTTCCTAAGAGTTGGTGTAGCTCATTTAATTCATATTAATTGATTTTTAGGCTCCCGTTGATTAATTGAACCTGGTTCATCTCCTACAGAATGCAATAAATAATCATTAAAATGCAGGAGATGTGACTCCACAAATTAAAAAGGGAACTACTTCAGAAGTCAGAGAGGACAAAATGGAAAGAACGTCTAGTGGGGGGTTCTCCAGTAAGTCTTCAAAGTAGAGTTGCTCAATTTTTTGTTTGTTTCCAGATGAGAATACATATAATCATACTATTTTTCTCCCAGGGGCAGTGACTTTTATACCTTATCCTCCAGTTTGTTTCCACATGAGTTCTTATAAAACTGTGTATTTCTCAGTTTAACCTTTTTTTTTTTTTCAGTGACTGTTGGTTTTCTTTGGCTGATGTTTAGCTTGAAAGCAACACCAAAAATACTCTGAGTACTGTGTCTCAATTTCTCCATTTTCCCTTGCACACGCTTGATAAAAATCAAGTTGTGAAAAGCAGTGCTTGTGTTGCATCTTGGCTTTCGGGTTTGGTATGTGGAGCACATATAAATCCTTTGGCCTACTTGGCAAGAAGAGGTTACTAAGCTGGAGGGTTTCTTGTCATCTCTCCAACATGTGGACATCTCTGAAAGACTCAGTTTTCCTAGAAACTAAGCTCTTCTGGCTTTTAGAAAATAAATACTGCATAATTTCACTGATTTTTCTTCTTTTATAAATTTGCATTTTTGTTTTCATTTGAGAGAATTTCATGTGAATTGCCATGTGTATGTTTCAGCCCTTGGATAAAGATTCTATTAGCCTCTTCATGGCCCACGTTCACACTAGCGTAAAGGAAATGAGTACCAGGTATTACCAGAATGAGAAAAGACACAACTATACCACCCCAAAGAGTTTTCTGGAACAAATATCACTGTTTAAGAACCTGTTGAAGAAGAAACAAAGCGAGATATCCCAGAAGAAAGAGCACTTGGTGAATGGCATCCAGAAGCTAAAAACCACAGCCTCTCAGGTATGACCAGGGTATGTTACTACTGAGTGAAATCAATGCTCCTAAAATTAAAAAATACATTTGCTTTTGAAGCAGCATTTTAACCCACTTGTATAAGATGCAAAGTGCTAAAATTTACAGTTTAATGATACAGAAAACACACAGATCCTGCTTTCCTAAGGCTGAAAAGGGATCAGCCAGTTACATTATCACAGCTGGTTTGGAGAGAGCCCTTCGGTTGTTGGCCTGACTCTGTGCCGGGCAGTGTTGAGATGTTGAACAGAACAGGCACAGCTGGTTCCTCTCTTCTCTTCCACTGCTTTGATGCTCTGGGCTTATCATCAGGAACTTTGTCACAGGACAGTGGAAATCAGATCCCTCTTGGTCTCAGATTCTCAACCCCCAGTGAAGGCAGCATTTCCTGGCCGATGCTGTGATAAAGGGTGTTGTGATTGGGGTCCCTAAGTATAGCAGTCTTTTCTGGCCTTGGTGTCTGATCTGCTCCCTTTAGCCACTATCTCTCTTAGGTGAAAGCATCCAGTGTTGCTTTCATCCTCAACCATAACGCCTCCACTACCTTAAAGGATGGCACCTCTAACCTCCTGGAGTCAATCAGGAGAGAATTAGCATAGGATGTTAATCATGTGTGGGTATGCACACATATTATCAGATTTTATGGTTAAAAATCAAACAAGTTTATGAAGTAGGTGTTCGTACTGAAATTTTACACATGAGGCTTCAAGAGTTGAAGGCCACAGAGCCCATGAGTTTTGAGTTGGAGCCCAGATCTTTGTAAAGCCCATAGTTCCAAGCTGCCTCTCTGTGACTGGTAAAAGAAATTAGAATGAGAGAAGACAAAGACTTTGGAGATGGGCCAGCCAGGCTCTAGAGCTAGAGGAAAAAAACAATCCTCACTGGTGGTCACCTCAAGGCCAGAAACTCCCGGGGCCTTTTCAGAGTACTTGTCATCAGGTTGTACACCCATATGATTTTCAAGAAATTGAGCCAGTTTTCCCCCCAAGAGTACTGGTGGCCCATCCATGCCTAGGCTGGAAATGAGACAGAACCTCGTTGGGGGAGTGTATGTTGTTGACTTTCACCCTGAAGGACTCTCTGGCCATGTCCTTCAAGTATGTCTGAAGGCCAAAGCATCACTTGCCTCTTTCCCCCTTCATTTCATACACCAGGAATGGCTCTTTGGTGAAACACTGTGATCTGTGCTGAGCAGTGAGTGGATGGACCACGACTGGGAAAGAGAAACTGGAGTGAGGAGGTTTCCACGACAGTTTCTAAGACTGAGTGTTGCAAAGAATAGTTGCTGTAAAACCCCCAAAGAATATATTCTTATGTGTGCATCTTTTCCTTCACTTTCAAAGAATGTCTTTCTTTGCTTTCTCTCTTTATATATGTTTTATCTTACTCTTTTTGCCTTCTTTCTCTTTCATTTGTCTTCCCTCTCCTTGTCCCTCCAGTTCCATCTCACTTGAATCAAAATGCTTTTCCCTAGTAAAGACTTTTTGCTAGGAGTCCTTTTAAGCTAAAAGTGGAAGAGATCTGTGCACTTATGTCCCTCTGAATGATGACCCAAAATGAGCCTGTTGACTTTGCCCCAGGAAATGACAGTGTTGGCTAAACTGAACTCAATACCGGTGGGGCCTCTGCCACACTGCGAGAGTTTTCTCCCCAAATGACAAAGACTAAAGCAACGGGGCGTAGCATCCTGGTTCATCTCAGTGGTGGCAGCATCTCAGTCACAGAGAAGAAGAAGAGAAAGTCTGTGGTTTCCTGACAGTCATCTCAGTTGTGTGTTGTTGAGCTGGGGGTTGGGGAGAGGAAGAAAGAAAGGAGGTGTCTGCCATGTTCACAGCTGTTTGGGGTGGGTCTCCTTATTCCCCCTCGGTTAGAAACAATAGGCAGAAAATCTGAGAAGATATACAAAGCCTTAATGGAAGAACTACTGATGATTTCTTGACATTAGGTGTTTCTGCATGTGGTTGGAATATCTAATAGTACCTTAAGAGTTTTTAAAATCGATTTATTATGAAGAGGATGCATAGTCTCCTATGTGGACAACCAGAAAGCCTGACAGTGTAAGATCAGGTGGTGTGCAGAGCAAGATGTCTTCATCTTGGAGCATGTGCCCTTGCAGCAGTCCTGCAGAGCTGGGTATCCATGCCGTCTGAAATATGTCCAAACTGTAGCGCTGTTCATGCATTGCAGCAAAGCCCTAAACCCCTTCTATAGCCAGGTAGCCCCTCTGCAGATTTCGCGTAGGTCATAAGAGAGAGCCCAAGTGAATTCTCTTCATCCATAAGGCTCACATCCAGGGCTTGAGTTGCTTTGGGTATTTCAGACTTAACAGCTTCCTTAGAGACTGAAATCAGGGCTTGAAATAAGTTTCCTTCTAATCTCTTGGATGATGATTTTGATTATGGCCTAACATGTGACTAGTTTCACACAGCTAGAAAGAAGAGAGAAGCAAACATCACTGTGCAGTGTGACCCTGAGTTCATAGAGATGCTAAAAAAATCAGTCTTAGCTTAAACTCTAGTAGTACAGGTAGCAGTTACAGTACCAGTTGTGCCTTTTAGGGTAGAGTATAAATAACCCATGTTGGCGGGGAGATTACAGGCGTCCTTGGGTATAGCAGTGGAATGTGGTTCTGCAAGATGAAATTCCTGAAGTGTTTTTAGCAATGGCGTCAAAATAAATGGTTGTGATTGTTCTTTGTGATTAAAAAAAACAAAACAAAACAGTAATATTTATACCCCACAAGGGGCATGAGTGACACATGCTCGGGTGACATGGGCTCAGGTGGGGACAGCTGGTGGCGCTTCCCCGAGCTGAGAAGATAAATGTCTAGTTGGTGCTGACATAAGTTAATGACTTTTTCCACAAGACCATTGGAAAACATTTTTCTGTTGATTCCTGTGTTTTTAAAAAATGCATTTTTGTTTTTTAAACACAGGGGCTGCATTTTTTCACATGGAATTAAAGTCGAATCAGGGTAGAAAAAGACGCAAGATAGAAATTGTGAGGCATCCCTGAATTCACTTAAAAAAATAAGCTATATCTGATGTTTGTTGTTATTGACACAGGTGTCTTCAAAGTCTTGACTTTTCCTTTAGGTAGGGGATCTGAAAGCCAGACTTGCCTCTCAAGAAGCTGAGTTACAACTGAGAAATCACGATGCTGAAGCTCTGATCACAAAGATCGGGCTCCAGACAGAGAAAGTGAGCCGGGAAAAGGCCATCGCGGATGCAGAAGACGGAAAGGTCAGGCTAATTCCACCATTTAGAGTACAGAGCTATATTTAGCACAAAATAAACCTTTG
Source organism: Kogia breviceps (assembly GCF_026419965.1). Classification (NCBI taxonomy): domain Eukaryota; kingdom Metazoa; phylum Chordata; class Mammalia; order Artiodactyla; family Physeteridae; genus Kogia; species Kogia breviceps. Next base: position 74,362,398 of record NC_081318.1, read on the forward strand.
TAGGTGAACAGTTTTGAACAACTTCCTCTGCAGGGAATGTAAAATCTAAAGAATTATTATAGTTACACATGTAACAGCATTTCACACCATGATTACCACTTGACCTTTCTTTACATTATGCATTTTCCCAACCTTTTAGCTCTTTTAATGATATGAAAGAACAGTAAATACTGAGTTCATTCAAGCATATAATGGATGTGGATCTTGAACATCAGGCCTATTTGTAATACAGTAAAGGTCAGGAAGTCACCTCCGAGGTTTCTAAAGCTTTTCAGTTTTTAGGCAAATTGAACAACTCAATTGTTAATAAAGCCCATTCCATCACTTTGCAAGATGCTTTTCGAATTTTGCATTTTAATAATACAACTTGAGTTTATTATTATATCCTAAGGTAAATTTGTTCTTTTTCAGTCAGTGGAGGCCCTGGCATTCTGTATGATGTTTTATTGTTGGAAACAATTACTTTTAAGATTATATAGATTCTGCTTTCTTTGTACTTGGGTTTCCAGTAATTCTGAAATAAATATAAGTTATATTGTCATCTTCTCTTACCAAAACTTCAGCTACAAGTAGAAGGTATTTTATTTTTGGGTATCTCACTTCCCAAAAGAACTGTAGCAAACAGAATGATTACTAAATAGTTGTTTAAAAATTGAATGACTGTATATATGCAAGGTCAGTTATCTTATTTTAGACAAAAGATTATAATCAGGGCTTAGTTAATTAAAAAATGTAAATCATGACCCACATAGCCTGTGAATCAGTAGCCATTATGCTATTATTCTGCCTTAACGATACGAGAAAATATTTGTGTTTTTCAGTGATGTTGCCCTTCATTAATAGGCAGTTGAGTTGTTTTCCTTTTGTTGTAATGTGTATTGAGCATGTTTGCCTTTAAGCTTGCACAACTAGACTTGAAAAGTATATTGAGGGCTTACCTGGTGGCGCAGTGGTTGAGAGTCTGCCTGCCGATGCAGGGGACACAGGTTCGTGCCCCGGTCCGGGAAGATCCCACATGCCGCGGAGCGGCTGGGCCCGTGAGCCATGGCCGCTGAGCCTGCCCGTCCGGAGCCTGTTCTCTGCAACGGGAGAGGCCACAACAGTAAGAGGCCAACATACCACAAAAAAAAAAAAAAAAAAAAAGCATATTGAAAGTCAAAATGCTAAATAAATGATTTTTTTTAAATTTATTTTTGAAGTTAAAGATAAGGCATGTTTGGCATGGCCAAGAGGCATATAATTCCTCGTTCTGGTAATAAATATTTCCATTGAGTTTCAGATAAGTGGAAGATATCCTTAAAAGTATATTTTTATATTAAGTAATTAGGTCTCACACATGGTGTGATTATCATAAGCTAATTCCACCCAGGGGAATGTTTTTCAGGCATTACACAAATTTGTGATACTCCAATAATTACTATACCATAACCCATCTCTACAGATCTTAAAATATGACAAGTATTCTGGAGGACTTTTCACATTTTTGCATGTGAATTTCTAAGGCAAAATTATCCTCACCAAGGGGGAAAAGTGTTTTAGCAAATTAGAACTCATCTGACAGGTTGTTTCATGAAGTTCTCCAAACCTGGAAAGGACACATAGTATTTTGTATATCTAATCCATACCAAGAAATAAAAATAATACTTAAAATTGTTTTCATTTTATCTATGAGGCTTAATTTAGTTATAAATAACAAATATTGTCTGAGCACCTATTTTTTGCCTGGCACTTTTCTAGGTTGAGGATATATGTATATGATATGCAAGGTGCCTGCACGTAGCTTACATTGTAATGGGAAAGACAGGAGACAAGTGACATGTTGATAGACAAGGTATTTGGGGTTAGCTATAGGGCTATGATGAAAGTCAAATGATGTTATGGTGGAAAGAACTCTTTTAAGTTGATGGTCATGGAAGGAGAATCTCTTTGTAATTAAAGTATGTAGAGTCAAGGAATTAATCAAGACCAAGTATGTGCTATGGGCTCACATTGGTCATATGTTCATCAGTGTGCTAGACTCTGTGTGGTTATTAAAAAAGGGTGTATATGGTCTCTGTGATTCTATGAAATTGGGGTTTCAAGATTTAATACATAAGAAGTAATTAAAAGGTAACAAAAGTACGTTGCCACATTTAATATGGCTAAACAAATATTGGGGTTTAGAGGCTGCCTTGCTGTGCATCTTGACAATCCATGTAGAGAAGCTGGTTGAAATTGTTGCTTCAAGTTTATAAAATCATCGAGGGCTATTCAAATCATGGGCATTGCCAGCAGTGACTTCAAGTAACAGAAGTACCATTAAGCTTGTGAAAATTAGATCTTCCATCTTTGTTTCACTTATCAGCTCCCAATTCTAAGGATCCTCTGATCCCTTTCAAACTGCTTTCTTTGTTGAATAGTAATCCTCATGAGTGAAAGTGCCTTCCAAATTGGAGAGCTCATATAATCTCTTCAAAAGGTGGACATCCACCCTGATTTTGAATGATATTCAGTTTTTTAATGTTTCTTTTCTAAAGATGGGTGGGGCTGAATTTTGGAGGACCATCAGGAATTTCTTAAAGACAGGTGAGAGCCATGTACTTGTTAGCTAAGGCTGCCATAACAAAATATCAGTGACTGGGAGGGTTAAACAACAGAAATTTATTTTCTCAGTGTTCTGGAGTCTGGAAGTCCAAGGTCAGGGTGTTGGCAGATTTGGTTTCTCCAGAGGCCTCTCTCCGCTGGGCTTGCAGACAGCCATCTTCTCTCTGTGTCCTCATATGCCCTTCCCTCTGTGCAAACACCCCTGCCAAGTCTTGTGTGTAACCAGATTTCCTCCTCTTATAAGGACATTAGTCAGATTAGATTAAGCCCCACCCTAACAGGCTTGTTTTAATTTAATCATCTCTTTAAAGGCCCTCTCTGTAAATCCGATCACATTCAGAGGTCCTGTGGTTAAGGCTTCAACCTGAGAATTTTGAATGGACACAGTTCAGCCCATAAGAAGCAGTTATAGTGACTTTATCCTCTTGTGACTGCCACTAAATTTCATGAACCATCTGCAAGGAGCTTTTGACTAGTAGAGGGCAGAAAAATTCCAGTGTACCCAAGAATGGGACTGTCTCCAAATCTTCTTTAACGGACGATGGTAGAGGGAAAGCACATACTCTAAGCCATCTGTGTAGCTCTTCCACCTTCTCCAGGTTGGGCCTCATTAACCAGTCCCCAGGAACCTTGTTTGGAGTGGGGGAGGGCAGAGGAAATTGCCCATTGAGGCTTCCCAAGTCCCCGAGATACAATGCATTTTCACAACTCCAGTGTAGTTGCACTTAGGGTGAGAGAGGCTGTGGGGATAAGAAATAAGTTGACCGACCTAGAGTATTATTTTCATTTGCGTTTGTGGGGTTTTAGTTCTTAAGTGTTCTAGATTGCTCTGCTGGTCAAAATTACCCAAAGGAATACTACTCCATTAACAGTAAAGGAGTTAGAGGGAGAAGACTCTATGACCCCCAGTCTCATAGAAATAGCAGAAATACTCTCTAAGGTTTCTTCTAAGTATTAAAAAACTATGATCCTGAGTCCAGTTTAAAATGATGTTATTACAAATGGTCAAAAACAGCATGTGTAGATTTAGTATATCCTTAAGGAAAATAAATAAGCCTGAGGTAATAACTCACTCAAATACAGTCTTCTGTTTCATCCGTAGCAGTATTCTCCAGCACGTTGAAAATGTATAATAGTATCCTTAGAGTTTTCATGGTCCGTTCCTGGCAGTTTTGAGGATTGTGGTTTTAGAGCAGTTCTCCATAAGCATGCAGAGTTTCCTTACAGATGTTAACCGTAGCCCATAAGTATTGGCCAGAGGTCACATATCTACCATGGGCCAATTATGTTCATAAACGGTGCAGTACATAGCAAAATAACAGTTAATCAGGAGAATGGTAATTACTGCTAAGAAAGCTGTGGTAGACAACAAAATTTGTTGTGAGCAGTGTTTACGTTTATGGGTACAATTTTAAACCTGTTCAATCCAAACACATCTGAACAAATGCACTTTTGTTCACACTTGATCATTCACAACCCCCATCACATCAGCAACCATCCCATATGCTGACTGGATCCTAGTGGCCAGCACCACAGCTTTGAAAGTCACATTTCTGCTGACGACAAAGATTTTATTCTTCCTGGGCATTCGAGTTCTATCAGTGTTCTAAAGGGAGGAGGATAGAAACCCCAAAGGTTCTCATTTTGGCTTGGTTCGAGTTTACCATCATGGCTTCCCTATATCCATATTATATGTGTTCGTGCCAGGGGGCTAATGCAAGACCCTCTTTGGCATGTGAATAGTGTCCCTGGACCCTCAACAGTAGAGTGGACAGCAAACATCACGGTGCCATTGCCAAAGACAGACCTGGTTTGTTGCAGCTGTAGTTTCTTACCAGGTCCTTAGAGAAACCAAGAATTAGTCTTCATAAAATTTTTTTCTGTGATTAAGCATGCATGGGATAGAACAATATCTTCTAGACAGTTGAACAAAAAAGCTTCACATTTATTCTTAAAAATTAGTTAACATGGCCTTTAGGTAATGTAAATGTAAGTAATCAGGTAATGTAGGCAAGCTAAATGTAAGGAAAAATTAGAGAATTTTAGGAAAAATATTTTGTGGTCTAGGTTACTGAGCCAGCTTGGATTTTCACTTGTTCAGGACTCACTGAAAAAGAAAACTGAAGAACGGAGGAATTGCTTAATCTTGCATTTTTTATTAATGGCACCTTGTAATTAAGATAGAGCCTGTCTTGGAGCATTTTGATATTTGATTCCATTTGTGTTGTGTGTTTTGTGTGTGTGCAAAGCTTTGTGTATACACTGTGCCTGAAGGGAAGTTAGTCTCTACAACAAATTCCTCCCCTGTTCAAATACAGACGAATTATTGAACAGTGCCTCTGAGGCAGCCTACATTTTTCAATAGAGATATCTGAGATGATAATTTGTGTATGTGGGTTTCTGTGTTTTTCCTCTTTGATTAGGTGACAGCTATTCAGACTGAAGTGTCCCAGAAACAGAAGGAGTGTGAGGCCGAATTACTGAAGGCTGAGCCCGCGCTGGTGGCCGCGACAGCTGCTCTCCATACACTCAACAGGGTAAGGATGATTCCTTGGCTCAGGGTTTCCTCAAAATAATATTTGGAGGTTATTAGAGTTTAAATAATTGAACTAGGGGGGAAATTCATACAACCAAAGAGGTTTTGAAAAAGGAAAGAAAGTCCCATTAAATGTTACAGTTGAAACAAATATTTCAGGTCATCATTCTAGTTGACCTTCCTTTCCCATCCAGGAGTTTGTCCTTCTTCACTCCAACAAGCGGTCTCCTTTTGAATACTTCCAATGCCATGCAGTTTATACTCTTGTGAAAGGCAGTTCTATTGTTAGCAATTGGATTCGGCCCAAATGCAGTGATTCATATTATGTGTTGCTTTAAGAACCAAGTGAGGGATTCTCTATTTCCTCTGGGTATAAAAAAATAGTATTAATGAGAGACCCTCAGGAAAAGAACAACAGGCTGGAATCAAAGACACCTAGGTTTGACCTACACCGTTTTTCCTGGCTTCACGTAATTAGCAAAACCTCACTGAGCATTTGAATTCCCATAAGAGAAAATAATCTGTGGTGGTCCCAGGAGAGATGGAATTATGGGCAATGTCATTCTAAGAGCCTACGGCTGGTCTTGCCCCTGGGTTCTGCTAGGCCTCTGGGGTGAATTCTAGGGCATTACTAGGCCTGAGGAGCTTAACTTCAGCTTCAAAGAGGAAATGATCCAGACTTTCGCTGCTCTTCACAGAAATATTCAATTCGTTTCTCTAAGTGTTCTTTTTTTTTGCGGTACGCGGGCCTCTCACTGCTGTGGCCTCTCCCTTTGCGGAGCACAGGCTCCGGACGCGCAGGCTCAGCGGCCATGGCTCACGGGCCCAGCCGCTCCGCAGCATGTGGGATCTTCCCGGACCAGGGCACGAACCTGTGTCCCCTGCATCGGCAGGCGGATTCTCAACCACTGCGCCACCGGGGAAGCCCTCTAAGTATTCTTTTGAAGGAAGTAATTTTGACTGTGAATAGAGAATGATTATCTTCATGGATGTTTCTTATAGTATTACCATAAAGCTGAACAATTTAAAAGAACATAAATATACCATGATGGAAGATTGATTATTCTGCATTCAAATATCCTGCTGCCATTAAAATTATATTGTTGAATCTTAGCTAGCAACAAAATGTTCATGATGTATTAAGTGAATAAAGCAGATTATAAAATAGGATTTAGTGTAACTTTTTTTTTTATAAGAGTATGTTTGTGCATAGGAAAAAAATTGGGAAAAAAGAATAATAGTAACTGATTATCTCGGAGTAATGGAATTTTGTGTTTTCCTCTTTCTGAGCGCTAGAATGTTTATTTTCTTCTTTGTGCTTTGCACTGGTAACTTTTCCTCTGAAGATATTATTATTTACTCAGTCAAAATAAATTAATATCACTTGAAGGTAAAGCTCAGTATATTTATAAACAATGAAAGAATCTTGGTTACCCAGCTCTCAATTAGCATTAGCATATTTTAAGGTTTTGCTTTTGCTCTTATTTTCACACCGTTTCTCTTCTTTGCAGTCTTTCCCAAATAAATAGCCAGTTTATGGTAATGGAGGAGAATCAGGTTCAACATTTGATGAGGTTTTATAAACAAGAGTGTATAATATAGCTCAGGAAATTTCACAGGAAATCCTTTTTAAAAAAACATGTATCATGAACCTACATATACTTCTTACCGATATTAATTCTTGCTCCAAAGTGTTTGTCCTGATACTGGTGATTTATCCCATTAATACCATCTATTGAGTAAATCAAGATTCTGACCTGCGGAGGTTAAGGAGGAACGCAGAAAGGAGGTTCAGCCTATGCGGGCATCTTCCCAGTTGATAGTCATTATAGTGTAATAGAAGATGTTTTTTGTGCATGTAAAGCAGAAAAACAAAACTAGGAGACTCTGAACTAAGGGACTCTGTTTCTGGGAGGGCCTGGTTAAAAGGCAAATATATTTCATAGGTGGGATAGACCCATAAATACCTTAAAACCTATATGTTTATGAAATTCCCTGGACTCAGTGTGCAGGGCTCTGCAGGACTGGTAGATCAGGCAGATAAATTTACTTGGAAGCCAGAAAGGGCAGTGATGTTTCTGAAGTACCAGAAAAGAGCCCAGCAAGAACTGAACCTCCTGGAGTTCCACGGTGGTGGGACCCCCAGGTGGGCGGCACAAACTGCCCAGCCAAGACTGGTATGAAAAGGAGAGGGTGGAAAAGACCACCCCCCTGAAGACCAGCTTGATGACCTAACAGCTGGTCTTGAGAAACCAGACCTCTCCTGGTCTTGAGAGTGTGTGTGCTTTTCTTCAGGTCAATCTCACTGAGCTGAAAGCCTTTCCCAACCCTCCAAATGCAGTTACCAACGTTACTGCAGCCGTGATGGTCCTTCTGGCTCCCCGGGGCAGAGTGCCAAAAGACCGGAGTTGGAAAGCAGCTAAAGTCTTCATGGGAAAGGTATCAGGCAGCCCGGCAACATGAAAATCCTGACAATTTCTCTGTTCAGTTCTGTGGTTACACTTGACAGCAGAGGTGGGGGAAGGATGGACTGGGAGTTTGGGATTAGCAGATAAGAACTATTATATATAGAGAATGGATAAACCACAAAGTCCTACTGTATAGCACAGGAAACTATATTCCATGTCATGTGATAAAGCAAAATGGAAAATAATATGAAAAGAATGTATATATATCTATAACTGAGTCACGTTGCTGTTCAGGAGAAATTAACACAACATTGTAAATCAACTATACTTCAAAAAAATAAATCTTTTAAAAAAACATGCAATTTGAGGAGAAAGAGGAAAGCTGTAAAATTCCCAACTGTTAAAAAAAAATCATCTTCATATTAGCTAAGTGTGACCTGCTGTATGTTCTCTCGACTTAGAATTTTTGTTTGCCAAGTTGGAGATAAGCATAGGGTTGTAGCACACCTAAGTCAACACCAGCAGCCGTTGGAAGGTTGCTAATTAGTTTCAAAATTATGAAAGCAATTAAGTGTAGGAGGGAGAAAAGTACATGGATTTCTTATGCTGGAAAAATGTTATTAATGTACAAGAAGGTGAAGCAAAGGGATTTGGGGGTATGTGTTTTTCGTCTCTGCCTTTCTTTTCTTCAAAATGTGAATGCCTCCTGTGCAGGGACTGAATATTTTACCCTGGGATAGAAGGGATTTTAAAAGTGTCCATTGCTAATTCTAACTTTATACTCTAAAGGCTGAAAAAGTCAAACAGTGGGATAAATGGAGCTTGCCAATTTTGCCTTTGTAGTGTGAGTCCTAAAGGCTGATTTTAACTTTTGATCTTGGAATTTTCTCTGCAGCCCAGATGGCTCATTGCAATAAGTCTTTTTGCCTTACAGGTGGATGATTTTTTGCAGGCGTTAATTAACTATGACAAAGAGCACATTCCAGAGAACTGTCTAAAAGTGGTGAATGAACAGTATTTGAAAGACCCAGAGTTCAACCCAAACCTGATTCGGACCAAATCTTTTGCAGCAGCTGGTCTCTGTGCCTGGGTCATCAACATCATTAAGTTCTATGAGGTATATCAGTTGTGATCAGATGGTTTACGGGTGTTATTCAGGATGGGCCATACATATATTAATTTCTAGGCCAGCAAAAAATGTAAAATAATTTAATATTATCTGAATAAGATAAAGTTCTGAGAATGAGACATGAAAGTGTCAGATTAAACAGAATTCTCCTCAGGAGGATATTTGAAATGTTGGAAACCATCTTTTTTTAGGGTAGAGTGAGTAGCTTTTTTAAAAAAATTAATTAATTGATTGATTTTATTTTTGGCTGGGTTGGGTCTTTGTTGCTGCATGCAGCTTTCTTTAGTTGCAGTTAGAGGGGCTACTCTTCATTGCGGTTCATGGGCTTCTCATTGCGGTGGCTTCTCTTGCTGCAGAGCACAGGCGCTAGGCCTGCGGACTTCAGTAGTTGTGGCACGTGGGCTCAGTAGCTGTGGCTCATGGGCTCTAGAGCTCAGGCTCAGTAGTTGCAGCCCACAGGCTTAGTTGCTCCGTGGCATTTGGGATCTTCCCGGACCAGGGTTCGACCCCATGTCCCCTGCCTTGGCAGGCATGTTCTTAACCATTGCACCACCAGGGAAGCCCGAGTGAGTAGCTTCTTTAGATCAAATAGCAGTAATTAATTTGATTTGATTAGATAAAAGCGTGTTGAGTAGATTAATTATATTTAGTTAAAATATTTCAGTTGTTGACTTGAAACAACTGCAAGTCTAAATTCATGTTTAATTAAAGTTCATCCCTGCTCTCAAAGCAAAAATTTACACCAGCTACAGTAATCTTAATGAGATGAGGAAATAACTTTTTGGAGGCTTTAGTGTTTTAATGCCAAATGCATTTTTGATGGTATACGGTCTAATCTAAGGTTTGTACTTTTGGTCAGTATAGAGATAGGTGATCATTTTAGTTAGTCATTTATTTATCAAATACTTGTCCGTCAGTTAAGTCCCAAGAACTTTGCAAAGGACAAGATGTAAAAAGGGAACAGTACATGGCCCTCCACTGGGAGGAACTGTCTCATTTTTGTCTTGGAAGGTTGTGTGTTATACTCAAAGATGGAATTGCTGAGGAAATGCCAGTGTCACTCCCATAATGATTTTCAGAAAATCGGATTATGTCCTTTACACAAGAGACCCACAGGAATAGTACCCTGTCAGTCTCTCCCTCTCTTTAGTGGAAGCCTGTATCAGTCAAGAGTGCAGAGAGATCACAGCTGATGGGCAGCCTCTCCCCATAATGACACACCTGACGGCTGTGCTGGCCTCACACCCTAGGTGAAAAGATGAGCCCAGAGCTAGACCGTGGCTGTGTTCTTGCCATTTTGCTATAAAATAGGAAATAAAATTTAATTTCCTTTCTCTCTCCCCAACAGGAGAATAATTGATCCACTCAAATGCTCAAACCCTCATTCAAATAACATTTAAGGTGTCCAGGAACTTAGAAAAGAAAGTGTGGTTAATACTGGGTGAGGACATCTCCCACATTCCTTTCTGGGTTCAGAGAATTTCTCTACACAGCTTTTCTACCTTAAAGGCTAGACCTGATCCCACCTTCAGCTGTAGTTCCTATACACTACAATTTCTGATGATATGAGGATTATCTCCAAATTTTATTAAAAACCAATTTTAGTATCTTAATGGTATTTGACATGTATAGCATTTTATGTAAGTGCTCGTAACTCTAATGTCCAGAATAAATGAATAAACAATAGAAAGCTTAGAGGACTTGGAAGGCTATGTGGATTTTTTTTTTTTTTTTTTTTTTTTTTTTTTGTGGTACGCGGGCCTCTCACTGCTGTGGCCTCTCCCGTTGCAGAGCGCAGGCTCCGGACGCGCAGGCTCAGCGGCCATGGCCCACGGGCCCAGCCGCTCCGCGGCATGTGGGATCTTCCCGGACCGGGGCACGAACCCGCGTCCCCTGCATCAGCAGGCGGACTCTCAACCACTGCGCCACCAGGGAAGCCCCTATGTGGATTTTTGTTCTGCCATTATGTAGTACCATGGCTAAGAATAAACACCAAATTTCTAGGGCACATAGAGATTTTAATTGTAAAGCTTCCAGCAAATGTAAGACTGAATGGTTACTTGTCTTTGCCCTCTTTATTACCTCGTGAAATAACCCCCACATGGCTTTTCAGGTCTACTGTGATGTGGAGCCCAAACGGCAAGCATTAGCCCAAGCAAACTTAGAACTGGCTGCAGCTACGGAAAAACTAGAGGCTATCAGGAAAAAGCTGGCGGTAAGTGCAGACTCTTAACACTGAAGAAGTTCCCAAGACATGGAACCCCTCCCTGCCTTAGGATCCCACTTTCAGAGAGGGCTACCTCTGAGACCTACCAAACAGGAAGGAATTTGACCTTTCATGGACGTATTCATTTATATTCTCCTTCAGTACATAATCCTTATGTGCTGTATGCTGGACACAGAGCTGGAAAAGTGGGAACTTTGATGGTTTCTGCACTTAAGAAACGTTCGTGGTCTGGTAGTAGAAAGAGTGTAGCCCACAGTGATTAAAAAGCAAGGATTCTGGAACCAAAGTGCCTGGGTTTATATCCAGGCTCCAGTATTTGCTGTTTTGCCCTGCACAAGTTAGTTAACCTCTCTGAGCGTCTTTTTTCTCAACTGTGAAGGAGGTATTATAATAGCATCCACTTCTTAGGATCATGAGGATAAAATGACAGTAGTTCATATTGAGAATTTAGTAATCAGTATGAATTCATATTGAGAATTTCGCATGGTACCTGGCGTATAGTAAGGGCTTAGAAAACACTAACTACAAATATTATCACCATGACTATTTTTACAAATATATAATCAGTCATTGTAGTCCAGTGTTACAAGTACATATGTGACTATATCTAGAATGCAGTAGGAGTGCCAAAAAGAGCCCAGAGAAATCAGAGAAAGTTTTATAACGAAGATGTACTTGACATGAGCTGTGAAAATTACTTGCAAGTCACCAGGATAACTAGGTCAGGAAAGGTATTCCTGGTAAAGAATGAGAACAAGAGGGAAGGAGCAGTTGGTAGACTTGAAGAGTCCTAGTAGGCCAGATCCCGAAGATGGGTGTTTGGGGGAAGGTTAGGAATAGCAGGAAGTAATGGTGAGCAAAAAGCCTTCTCTGCCTTTCGTGCTGCAGAATTTAAATTTTATCTGACCTGTAGTTTTGGGCATTGGAAAGATTTTAGTACGTTAATGACTCACTTTTCATCGACTGAATGGAAGCTGGAAGGAGGGGGGGGTCCAGCTGCAGAAAGACAAGTTAGAAGCACTGCAGTGGGTCCTGTTAGGGCCTCAGCTAAGGCAGGAGCAGCCACAGTGCAGACGGCGAGATAGATTCAAGGCTGCTGACAGGATAGAGAGAGGGAGGGGGAGGCGTACAGAATAGAGATGATGAGTTGGAGGTGCCTGACAAGGTAGCATGCAGTAATGCAGTCAGAGTGATAAGGTTGTGTAACCCTGGCAACTTAGGGAAATCCTCAGAGCTTCAGTTTCTTAACTGTAACATAGTGATAATAACAGCTAACTCTCAAGGTGGGCATTTGTGATTTTTGGCTTCCCAGAATCCAGTCTACCTACTTGGGGTGATAACAGCCTGGTTTATCTCTGGGGAATTATCTTTCTTCATTGGATACACTCAGGTAGGACTTCGACCAAGGGTGCCTTTTCCTGTCATGGCTGATGACTAGATATGTGGTCCAAGTTTTGCCGATTTGATTCCCCACCCCCCAACCCCGGCTCTAGAATTTGAACCATCAGCCAAAGAATAAAACTGAAAACAGAGTTCATGCATTGTAGAGACAGTGTCCAGTTGAAACTTTCCAATAGTTGCTATTCCCAAGTCTCTCTGGAGCTCTGGGAGCCTATGGGTAGTTCTCTGCCTTTCCCTTCTGTGGAAGAGCTCCCCCATTTTGAGGAAATTCCCTTCAGCCTGAATTAGCTGGAGATGGTTTCTGTTGCTTCCCACCTATAAATTCTGGTGTATCGAGATGCTATTCAGTGTGCTGTATGCAGTCGATGCTTCATAAATGTTCGTTCCCACTCTCTTTGTGTAGAAAACCTAAGTGAAGATGTTCGGGGTCAGAACTAGAGTTTGAAAGAGAAGCCTGGCTCAGCAACACAGATTTGGGAGTCATTGGTGTGAAGATCACGTGTGTAGAGAGGTTGTCCAATAGGAGTGCGAAGAATAAGGAGCAGTGGGAGCTGAGGGCAGACCTGAAGGAGGGTGCTCCCATCGTGGAGGAAATCCTGCCATGGGTCTCTGAGCAGGTGAAATCCGCCATCACTGCACCTGGACTCTGGTGCTCATAGTGGCCAGGCAGCCAAGCCCAGCTTCTTATAGAACAGGACTTGAACTTGGCCTGATTATGTCTGGGGCCGCTCTTGTCAACAACGATGACAGCTGATTTAGAGAAATTTAGGAAAAACATGTTAATTGTATTAAATTTAGCTTCATTCATTGGTCAAGGCTCTCACTGTTAACTTGACTAAGACCTTTAGAAAAATGTTGTCGTCTGTTCTTAATGGCTTTATGTAAATATTAGAAGCAAGTTAATGTTCATGGAAAAGTGATGAGAATGCTCATGTGTGATTCTAAAGTTAAGACTTTCTGTGGTTGTGGAAACTAGTCATCTTTTGGACACAGCCTGCAACGAGCTGAAAAGAACTGCTCACGTCCGTTGATTTCAAAGACCAACAGTAGAAGCAGAGGTTCTTATATCAGTAAGCTGCAAAACTAAGTGTGCAGACACAGAGAAAAGAAGACAAAGTAACAATAGCAATGTCTTTATGTAGATTGGTCCCTTCCATCCCCCTTCCAAGAAAGGATTTCCAGAGCGTAGTTATTAATGCAACAGAATCTCTGGCTGCATTTCCCTCCAACGTTCAATTAGATGGTAGTAATGTGTCAGTGTTTATGTCCTCGTTTTGATGGTTATATTGTGGTTGTATAGGAGAATGCCCTGTGTAGGAAATACACTACACCCTGAAGTAAAAAAAAAAAAAAAAAAAAAAAAAAAAAAAATCTCTATGAAGACTGGTCATGCCAAAGTCAACAACAAACTCTGCATAGATTCTCTCTGTTGGTACACAGTCAAATCAAGGTTTGAGCCCAAGTGAAATGATGTTTTTTGCTGGCTTTTCTTTCATCTCCTTCAGCCTCTCTTTTCTCCTCCCTCATGCGCTTTCCCTCCTTCTCGTCTTATGCCTCCTGTTGCCGTCTCACCTAGAAAAGCAGGGCTGTGTCTCTCAGCATTTATGCTGTGATGGAAATTCATTCGTTAACCAGTGTTAGTCTCTGTTTTTGTTCTTTCAAGTCTTTATCTCTAGGTTCAGACTAAAAGATGGCCTCATATTGAAGGTTGAGTAGAAAAAAACAAACTGCTGAGCTGGAGGGAAAGAAAGATCTTCTTGTCTTTCAAACATACAGGGCCTAAGAATGGCCATGAAAAAGTCCAAATTGGGTCTCTTTAGGGTAGCGCTTCTCAAAGTGTGTTCTCTCCACCAGTAGCAGCATCAGTGTTGCCTGGGAACTTGTTAGAAATACAGACTCTCGGACACACTGAATGAGGAGCTCCGGCAGGGAGACCGGGAATCTGGGTTTGATCAAACCCTCCAGGTGGTTCTGGTGCACACTTACGTTGAACACTGGTTCTTAGGGTGTCTGGTGGGCTGAGGTGTTCGGGCTAAGCCCCTCCTTCCTCACTCCATTTACTTCTAGAACCTGAAACGCCAGGGCCTGTCAGGAACTGTGAAGGGACCAAGATTTTACCCTACTCACAGGCTGCCAGGTTACCTGCCACAGTTTCATAGATGCTGGCAGAAGACGTGAGACACCGGCCGCCTGGGTCAGAGAGCAGAGCAACATTTAGCAACATTTTTCTAAAGGTCTTTGTTACCCACAGCACAGGCGAGCAGCGGGAGCCTTGTGCGTGCCTCAGCTCCCTTGTCTGCCGTTTCCCGTGGGAGTGAAACACAGTGGACCAGCTGAGGCTGTTCACAGTGGGTTTGTGTCACAGCTGAGAAATCCCAAGCTTAGAAAACGCCCCATATAAGGAAGGCAGCGAGTAAAGCTGCCCAACCTTTGCCCCACAGGGAAACATCTCTTTAGTATTCTGGTCAGGAAGCAAATCTGTCCCCTGCCCTGAAAGAAACACTGTCTATCTCCTAAGGCTGTTTGCTGTGCAAACATCTTGCAGAAGATAGTCCAGAACAAGAGCTGTCAACGCCTCTTCACAAGAGGCAGAGAAACAAGTGCAAGAGCCTGTGGTCTTCCAAGACCCAGCTCCCCTTCACAACTTTACAAAAGGAACCAGTATAACAGTTTATACCTTAGCTCTATGTATATTTAGGTCAACCCTATGAATTGGGTAACATTATTTCCATATTTTAGCTGATGAAAGTGAGGCATAGAGAGCTTAAGTAGACAGCCCACCTTGAGGCTGCTTAGCTGATAGCAGAGTCCAAATATGAACTTGGGTGTCTGATACCAGAGTTTACATGAGCTTCTCTGTTTTATAAAACCACAAGTACTTTCAATAACCTAAAATATACCTCCAGGGATTATTAATTTTTATCTGACTTCTAACCATTGATGTGTAATATCTCCTCCATTTCTCATAAATTTGACCTGTTTCGGCAGATTTAAACCTTAAATATGACGTATACTTTTTTCTTTTTTTAATTAATGATATAAATTAAATAATAATGTAATAATTGGGTCATTGACAAATAGCGGCAGTCTCTAAATTTTAAATATGGTACGTGCTACAAGTTTACTTATTAAAGTCTCTTGGCATTTTGCATGTATTTATAAAAACAATGTTATAAATCTTACTTAGGGTTGTTAGAACTTGCAGGTAGCAAGATGATATAGTAAGGAGTCTCCTAAGTACTTGATATCTTAGTCAAGGCTTTTTTGGCTGTACATAATAGATACCCACATAGCAAACCTTAAGTCAAAAAGGAGACCAGGATGACTCATGGAACTTTGAGGTAAAAAAGTGTATGACTAGGTCTCAGGAGGCATGAGATCCAGGAAATGGGAAGCTGCCGTGAACATGTTTAGGGCTGTGTGACTTCTCACTGTGCTATCTTTTCATTCTTTCTTGTTTTCTGGAATGGTTTCCCCTGCTTTCCCATGCCCCTGGTGGACGATGGTCCCTCTCTAAATGAAGCCCTCCCAAATGTACACATCTTCCTGGGTCTTACGATGCTAAAGACAGTGACATACCTCTGAGTTTCAGTCCCAAGTTTCTAGAAGAGAAAATCTGGTTGGCCAAGCCACGTCAGATTGCTGAGGTCTAAAGGGGCTCTTTTTGCCTGAGTTATAGACCACTGAGAAGTGGAAAGAGAGTCAGTAGGTGGAGAACCAGAAGATGCTCTTCATCCCTAATAAAGATGGAGGGTGAGGTGTAGGCACAAGAGAGGGGACAGGGCATGCAGGATGTGCTTGAGGCAGCAGGGCACATCCACTCACCCTGGTCGCTGTCTACACTCTGCCCAGTGCGGGAGGAAGGTGAGAAAACTGCCTGGTAGCTCTGTTACATTTCTTCCCTAACGTGTGTGCACTTGGGGGCAAAGGTCAAAGGAGGAAAAGAGGCTCGTTTCATTTACCTTCAGGTAGTAGGTGTTTCAAGACATTCTAATGTTTGTACTTTATCTACGAATGGCTCACGAGTTAATTTTGACTCTTGTTTTAGGATTTGGATCGAAACCTGAGCAGACTCACAGCTTCACTTGCAAAAGCAATAGCCGAGAAAGTCCGGTGTCAAGAAGAGGTGAACCAAACCAACAAAACTATCGAACTGGCTAATAGACTTGTCAAGGAACTTGAGGCAAGTTATCCTTTTCTTCCAAAATTCTAACTGAAATATTGAGAATCAGCTTTGGGGGATTTTATCTTTATTTGTGGTCAGTAAGGACTAACTAAACATGGAATCACCAACAAAGAGGAATAATCATCGTTCACACTGTAGTTCTAACTTACCGAAAGGAATAAGTGATGGATTCTGTGTGTTTTTCAGTGTATAGCCATGGACTCAGTGGTTTTCCTAAGATCTGTTATAAACTCAGGGCAGCTGTTAGGTAACAGACGTCTGAATATTTTAGTATACATTTGCAGCTGAGTTCTACCAATAAAACATTACCTCAAGCTAAGCCTGCTTCTTTTATTGGTTTTCTTTGACATCTTTTTATGGGTGACTGATATGCTAATGTTAATAGTTATTCCATTAAATAAAGATTTTTAAAATCTCATTAACTTTCTCCTCTTTGAACATGAGTGGTAGAAGAACATATAGCCCTTGACATCAGTAAGTCACAGATCTTTTTGCTCTCCCATGTCTAATATATTCAGACAGTGGAATAGTATTTGACCATAAAAAGAATTGAATTACTGATACATGCTGCAACATGGATTAACCTTGAAATTTCATGCTCAGTAAAAGAAGGCAGACACAAAAGGCCACATGTTTTATGATTCCATGTATAGTAAATGGCCAGAATAGGTAAATCTATAGAGACAGAAAGTAGATTGGTGGTTGTCAGGGGTTGGGCAAGGGGGCCGGAGTTGGGAGTAACTGCTAATGGGAATAGAGTTTCTCTATTGTGTGAGGGAAACATTCTAAAATTACTAGGAATGATGGCACAGATCTGTGAATATATTAAAAAACCACTCAGTTGAATACTTGAAAGGATGAATTTCATGATACGTGAATTAAATCTTAATAAAACTGTTATTTTTTATTTAAGTGCTACCTAAAAATATAGAACTGCACTATTAGAAATGCATTTACTAGTATTTTGTTGAGGATCTATGTTCATCAGTGATATTGGCCTGTAGTTTTCTTTCTTTGTGACATCTTTCTCTGGTTTTGGTATCAGGGTGATGGTGGCCTCATAGAGTGAGTTGGGGAGTGTTCCTCCCTCTGCTATCTTTTGGAAGAGTTTGAGAAGGATAGGTGTTAGCTCTTCTTTAGATGTTTGATAAAATTCGCCTGTGAAGCCATCTGGTCCTGGGCTTTTGTTTATTGGAAGATTTTTTTTATCACAGTCTCAATTTCAGTGCTTGTGATTGGTCTGTTCATATTTTCTTTTTCTTCGTGGTTCAGTCTTGGAAGGTTGTGCTTTTCTAAGAATTTGTCTGTTTCTTCCAGGTTGTCCATTTTATTGGCATAGAGTTGCTTGTAGTAATCTCTCATGATCCTTTGTATTTCTGCAATGTCAGTTGTTACTTCTCCTTTTTCATTTCTAATTCTATTGATTTCAGTCTTCTCCCTGTTTTTTCTTGATGAGTCTGGCTAATGGTTTATCAATTTTGTTTATCTTCTCAAAGAACCAGCTTTTAGTTTTATTGATCTTTGCTATCGTTTCCTTCATTTCTTTTTCATTTATTTCTGATCTGATCTTCATGATTTCTTTCCTTCTGCTAACTTTGGGAGTTTTTTTGTTCTTCTCTCTCTAATTGCTTTAGGTGTAAGGTTAGGTTGTTTATTTGAGATGTTTCTTGTTTCTTGAGGTAGGATTGTATTGCTATAAACTACCCTCTTAGAACGGCTTCTGCTGCATCCCATAGGTTTGGGGTAATCATGTTTTCATTGTCATTTGTTTCCAGGTAGTTTTTGATTTCTTCAGTGATCTCTTGGTTATTTAAGAGCGTATTGTTTAACATCCATGTGTTTGTATTTTTTATAGATTTTTTTTCCTGTAATTGATATCTAGTCTCATAGCATTGTGGTCAGAAAAGATACTTGATACGATTTCAATTTTCTTAAATTTACCAGGGCTTGATTTGTGACCTGAGATACTATCTATCCTGGAGAATGTTCCGTGAGCACTTGAGAAGAAAGTGTATTCTGTTGTTTGTGGATGGAATGTCCTATAAATATCAATTAAGTCCATCTTGTTTAATGTGTCATTTAAAGCTTGTGTTTCCTTATTGATTTTCATTTTGGATGATCTGTCCCTTGGTGAAAGTGGGGTGTTAAAAGTCCCCTACTATGATTGAGTTACCGTCAATTTCCCCTTTTATGCTGGAGAGGGTGTGGAGAAAAGGGAACCCTCTTGCACTGTTGGTGGAAATGTAAATTCATACAGTCACTATGGAGAACAGTATGGAGGTTCCTTAAAAAACTACAAATAGAACTACCATACGACCCAGCAGTCCCACTACTGGGCATATACCCTGAGAAAACCGTAATTCAAAAAGAGACATGTACCACAATGTTCATTGCAGCTCTATTTACAATAGCCAGGACATGGAAGCAACCTAAGTGTCCATTGACAGATGAATGGATAAAGAAGATGTGGCACATATATATAATGGAATATTACTCAACCATAAAAGGAAATGAAATTCAGTTATTTGTAGTGAGGTGAATGGACCTAGAGTCCATCATATAGAGTGAAGTAAGTAAGAAAGAGAAAAAGAAATGCTGTATGCTAACATATATATATGGAATCTAAGAAAAAAACAATAAATGGTTCTGAAGAACCTAGGGGCAGGACAGGAATAAAGACGCAGACATAGAGAATCGACTTGAGGACACAGGGAGTGGGAAGGGTAAGCTGGGACGAAGTGAGAGAATGGAATGGATATATATGCACTACCAAATGGAAAATAGATAGCTAGTAGGAAGCAGCTGCATAGCACAGGGAGATCAGCTCGGTGCTTTGTGACCACCTAGAGGGGTGGGATAGGGAGGGTGGGAAGGAGGGAGATGCAAGAGGGAAGAGATATGGGAACATATGTATATATATAGCTGATTCACTTTGTTATACAGCAGAAACTAACACACCATTGTAAAGCAATTATACTCCAATAAAGGTGTTTAAAAAATAAATAAAATTTAAAAAAAGAAATGCATTTGGCTGAAGGTGATAGAAAAGTTGATTTACAGTGGCTTAAACAAATGGGAGTTTTTCACATATTAAAAAAATTCCAGGGGCTTCCCTGGTGGCGCAGTGGTTGAGAGTCCGCCTGCCGATGCAGGGGACATGGGTTCGTGCCCCAGTCTGGGAGGATCCCACATGCCGCAGAGCGGCTGGGCCCGTGAGCCATGGCTGCTGAGCCTGCGCATCCGGAGCCTGTGCTCTGCAACGGGAGAGGCCACAACAGTGAGAGGCCTGAGTACCGCAAAAAAAAAAAAAAAAAAATTCCAGAGGTAGACCATTATCAGTGTTGCTTCAGGTAATTAGTGATCAGACCCCTAATCTCTCTACAACCTTTTGCTGTCCATACTTAGCATGTGTCCATTCACTCTCACACATTTTGCAGCCTGGTCACCGATGGATGCTACACCTTTAGATTCAGGCAAGAGAGAAGAATCTGTAGCAGCTGAGTTTTCTCCTTTCATAACAAACACTGAAGTTTTCCTGGCAACCCCTTAAGCAAACTTAACTAAAGTCCTTAACTTTCTTTAGCCAGAACTAGAGTGACCACACCTAGCTGCAAAGAAGGCAGGGAAACTGGAAAATGGGGTAATCATAATCAACTTAGCCAGTCACAGTTCATCCCAGGGGGCTGGACACGTTAACCCTCGTTTCCGAATCAGAGTTCTCTTACAAAGAAAGAAGGGAGAAATGTTAAGGTACAATGGGTGGGGCTGGGTGATAGCCTTATTTCTTATCAATAGAGTAGACTTTTAAAAATCTAAATTTACTACAGATTTAAACCCATCATCCCTCTGAAGCTCATAGTTTATTGTACATAAACTCATAATTCACTCTGCAAAATTCACCTCCATTCCGTTTCATTAATTGCAAGTCTTTTCTTCTAGTTGTTACGGTCAGAAGCTTTGAAATCACCCTTGCCTTTTTGCTCGCTTTCTCACACCCATATCCCATCCTTCAGAATAGTGGACTGGCTCTGACTTCAAAGTTCATTCAGAGTCCCGGCATTCTCACCACCTTCGCCTCGCCGCGCTGAGCCAGGCCACAAGCATCTCTCCCCTGGAGTGCCGCCGTAGCCTCCACCGTCACCCCCAAGGTCCACTCCCCTTTGTGCAGCTGAGTGATGTTTTTTTAAAAATTAAGCCCATTCGTGTTACCACTCTCTCAGAATTCCTGGGTAACTAATTGTCTCACTCAAAGTACAGTCCAAAGCTTTTACCTGGCCTACAGGGCCCTCCGTGATCTGGCTCCTGGATACCCCTGTCCTTGCTTTGGCCACCTTCCCTCCTGTTCCATCTTCACTCTTCCTCACCCTGCAAGTCACTCTCCTACCTCATAATCTTTGTCTTTTTCCTCTGTGTGGCTCCCACACTTCTTTCAGATGTCTGCTAAAAGTTCTCCTTATCACACGGTTTTCCCTGACCTCCCTACGTTAAACAGCATGCACCTTTCCCCCTACACACACACACACACACACACACACACACACACACACACACACACACAAACCTGTAGCTCTTTCCACTTCCTCTGCTTTATTATTTTTTGATAGCATTTATGATCACATGATGCACACTTGTATATGTGCATATATGAACACATATACTTTTTTTTTTTTTTTTTTTTTGCGGTATGCGGGCCTCTCACTGTTGCGGCCTCTCCCGTTGCGGAGCACAGGCTCCGGACGCACAGGCTCAGCGGCCATAGCTCACGGGCCCAGTCGCTCCGCGGCACGTGGGATCCCCCCGGACCAGGGCACGAACCCGTGTCTCCTGCATCGGCAGGCGGACTCTCAACCACTGCGCCACCAGGGAAGCCCCACATATACTTTTTTGTGGTCTTTTTTCCCTAACTAAAATATAAGCTCTCAAGAGCAGGAACTTCATTTGTTTTCTGCACTACTTGATCCCAAGCATATAGAATGGTCCCTGGCACATCATAGGTTCCAATATGTATTTGTTGAATGAGTGAATGGGTGAGTTTTGGGAGCCTTCTGTGTTGAAAAAACATTCTGGAACCCTTTGAAGACTCATTTTTCTTAGATCAGTTAAGAAATTCCACCGCTTCTAGTGGAGTTTATACCCGCTTCCATTTAAAGTGATAAGATCTAGGCAGTTTGAAGGGTTTACAGTTTATGAGGTACCTGAGGAAAAGAAAAAGTGCCGTTGAATTAGACTTACTTGAAGTAGAGAATGTCTGAAAGTTTTATCAAGGTAAAAACAGGCTTCACCTTGTATCTCTAGCACACAACAATGTCTTCCAAAGGCTATATTTATGCATGATGATTTAGAAAAGGAGAGGAAATAATGGTGGAATAATATTAACTAACAAAAAAATACATATACATATGTATATATATATTTTTTAAAGGAATAATTGAAGATGTCAGACCTTTTCCTTTTTGAGGATGAATTCTTTCTGACTAGAACAGGCGACAGTTAACTTCTGAAAAACAGCAAGACTGATGATTTTGTCTATATAGCATTGACCAGGAAGCTATAGTCTCAACCATTCAGACTAATAAATCAGGCAATTTATATTTAATCATTAAGTAGCTCTGGAGCTGAACAGCTGTTCAAAATTAGAAATGGGTCACCCCAGCCAGGATGACATTACAGGCAATCTATAATGCATTAGAATAAAATTATAGTGATTTTTAACTGTCTAGAAATTTATTACAGGACACGTTCCAACTCTTAAACCCTTGTTAGCCAGTGTCAGTAATGATTTATGTTGCGTGGGTGGTATAGTGAAATTATTGACGATTTTAATCGCCGGTAAGTCTATGTTTAGTAAATCTTCAAATTTCAAAGCTGTTTTGGAGAATGAGGTGGGTGCCCTTTATTGCTTATCATCTACTAACCAAAGACAACAAAATTGGAGGAAAAGCAAATGAGAGATTCTTCTTCAAAATTAATGGGTATATTATCTATAGCTGAAGAAGGAAAGTAATAAATTCTATAAAGAGGGCAAGGGAGTTGAAGTTCCCTAGTGTGTAATTATAGAGCTAACTTGGGGTGATCTTTATCGAGCAAAGCAGATGATCTTAAAATAGCTTTCATAACCATTGTCACCTGCTAGTTTCATTACCTCAGTGTTAGGGGTATTGTGATGGCTTACAGAGAACTGGCAGTGCAGTCTGCTGTGACATACATTGTTTTTGCTTTCTGTGGTCTGTCTCTCCTCTTTCATGAGTAAAGCTAAATTCCACAGGGTTCTTCATTGCTTGTACTATCAATTTGCTGGGTTTTTTTTTTTTTTCAGTTCCTATCAATTTACATGTTCTTAGAATGTGGTATTAAATTTTAACATGCATTGAAACCAAATGAATTAGTGAAGTAGTCTGCAGTTCATTCAATCCCTAGATATTTATTGCAGTTTTAGTCAAATCCAATATTAAGGGTTCCACATACTTAACCCGGAAATCAGATTTTATATGGCTAGCCAACTAGATATAAGGATTTGAACAGCATTTTCCGAGCATACTGTCTTCAAAGCTAGTGAAGTCCTCCTGGTTTCCATCTTTTTCACATGGGCTGTAAGTTCTTTCACTGACTGAGTGATTATACTATAAAAATAACCTGGGCTTCCCTGGTGGCGCAGTGGTTGAGAATCCGCCTGTCGATGCAGGGGACACGGGTTCGTGCCCCGGTCTGGGAAGATCCCACATGCCGCGGAGCGGCTGGGCCCGTGAGCCATGGCCGCTGAGCCTGCGCGTCCGGAGCCTGTGCTCCGCAACGGGAGAGGCCACAACAGTGAAGCCCGCATACCACAAAAAAAATAATAATAAAAAAATAACCTGAGTTTAGTAACTACCAGCACTATTCTTTAATTTACAGAATCCTTGTTAGGTGGCTCTTTAAACTTTGTTTTAAGTAATTGACATAACTGGTGTTTGTCATTTTCCTTTTTCGGTAATCAGCCCATGGCCCAAATGTTTAAGATAATGTTTGCTTAGGGTGGTGTAGTAACATTGCTGAAAGTCAGGAATGATGGAGAGCACCCAAGCTGCCATTAAAAATCCTAACATCACTCAGTCTTGGCCACAGCTCTTGGTCCTCTACTCCTAGAGGGAGAGGAGAGTGACTTTCAGCCTTTTAAGAAGGACCTCAGTCATAATTAGAGTTCAGGCATCCAACAAAAAGGAGATGTTAAAGATCTAATGTCGTGTTGCCGTAAAGTCCACAGAAGATACTATGAGCGCACCTTCATAGTGATGGGTCACATGTATGAACGATTATCATGGTCATGCCATCCAGTCATGTTCTGTTCCTTCTCAAGGCTGTGCAGAGTGACCTAGACATAAACTGAGGAATAAGGTAATTACATTAAATGTTTCTTGAGTTGCTGCTCACCCTGCAGTTACATCGGAGTAATCTTATCTTTCAGTCAGAGAAGATTCGCTGGGGTCAGTCTGTTCAGTCCTTCGAAGCTCAAGAGAAGACGCTCTGTGGAGATGTTCTCCTTATGGCAGCATATGTGTCTTACGTTGGATCCTTTACGCAGCAGTATCGCCAGGAACTGGTAGACTGCAAGTGGGTTCCCTTTCTTCGACAGAAGGTAAGATCAGTTCCTAAACTTAGCCACATTTAGAAGCATCATACTGAAATTTCAGTAGTAAAAACAGTATATGTACCAGGCTTTTTTGTACCTCTGTAATCTCAACTGACTGGAAATTCTAGTATTGAAGGAGATGTTTCTTGTGTGTTGCAGTTTTTCTTATTTTAATGATGGTTTCAACCAGGAGATGGAAAATAGAAAAATTATTTGTATGAACCATAGAGATGTAGTTGGAAAACTGCTTTGAACAAAACTGTTAACTGAAATCAAATTTGGATGATCATGTTAGCATATAGCATGAAACTTTTTGTTTTGTTAATAATACTACAGGTTATTTGTTGAAAATCTTTTTCATGACTACTTTCAGATCAAAAGTGTAGCACTTGTATATAAGTATAAAAATGACTTATCCTCAATTTGAAAATTCAAACCCATAAGCAAAATGAAATCATAGATTAGGGAGATTTCAAATCGTTTAATTTAAGATCATCCTTGTACAAAGGAGAAAACTGAGACACAGAAGTTTAAATGACTTGTTAAGGTCATAAATGATAGGAAACCAGGCCACTGTTTTCTATGCTGTGCTGTGTTATCTCACTTGATTAAAGTAGGTTCTTCACTTACATATCTAGCCCTTAAGAAATCCTAAATCTCTCTGTGTACTTTTGTTCTATGTTGGTAATTATGCTTCAATTTTCACAATAGTTTTCATGACATAAAGACATGCCAATGGAATTTCTGCAAATTAAATGAAATTAAATATTGAATATTTTGGAGAAAGCTTGTTATTAAAGGCATCCCATAATTAATAATTGTAAAAGAAAAATCCTTTTGTAACTAAATCATTTAATATATCTGTAGTATCAAGCTACATTTTTATATGGAAGATTTTTAAAAAGAAGTTATCTGTATTACCCCCTGAATGTTCAGGGTTTTCTTTAAGTATTTCTGCCATAAAATATGCCTTTTATATAAGAGGATAAAGCGTTCTGGTAGTTTTGTCCACCTCCTACTGCATTGTGACTTTCAGAAGGTGTCAGCTGTCTAATTCTTCTCTCTTTTTTGTCAGTCTCGTCTTCTCTAAACTTTAATCCTCTACATAGGTGTCTTGGTCTGGGTTGCCCTTTGACTACTTCAGATTGATGATTGTCCTCTTTTGTGGTCCTCTCTGCATTGTCCACCATCGATAAAGTTTTCTCATTCTTTCCACAGTTATAGGGAAATTCACTTCCTGATGTACAAACTGTTGAACGTCACATTGTCTTCTTATTGTTACAATTACTCTTCACTTTGGATCATGTAATAGTATTAATGGCACGAATTTAGGCTATCAGTCATTTTGCATTTTTTAAATTGAAAACTTGCCTTCTCAAATTTATTTTAAAATTGAGTCTTAATTGCTGGTGTTTGTGTTTCTGGGAAGTTTCCCATCAATCGATTTATATATTCCCATTGACTTAAAATTCCAAATGCGGAGTTCCATGAAGGTAACGTTTTGTTTTGAAGAATAAAATAAAATTAATGGACTTATCCAAACTGTCTAAACATTCTAAACATATAGCCAAAGCAAAAATGATAATTTTCTGATGCTCTATGCTAAACAAAATTCATTTTAACTATGGGCCTGTGTTTTTTCACTGTGGGCCCACAGTTCTCAAGACCCGACCCCCCCATGTCTGTTTTCAGTCATCCCAGTGCTCTATTCTTTCCTCTTGAGCATGTAGACATCATGCTGAATGAGAAACAGACCTTCAAATGTGACCAACTTACTCACACTCATCTCTGGGCATAGCTATGCTAAAGGAAGAAAGAGATTCCAAATTGTATAAATGACATCCTTTTGGAAGAGACTTTTCTGTCTCCAAGACCCCTGGTAGAAAGTGCTACATAAAACCTAAACAATGTCTGTCCTATGGAATGGAGGTTTCCAGTTTCTGAGCTACTTACCTTCTACTCCTTCTAGATTCAGTCACAGCAAAGTGGTAAGACAGTCACATCTTTATGAACATGTGCCAGGGTCCAAGGGGAGCTGCAATTGCTTATTCATGTTAAGTTTTTGATGAATTTTCTTTCAGCAGTGTTCCCTTATCCTGCCCTCCCAAGAAGCAACTCCTCTTACTGCTCCACAGTATATAGGGTATTTTCTTACCCTTTTGCTCTCCTGAGTATCTCTGGCTTGTCAGTTTGACTTGGGTGTCCTGGGGATTACAACAGTTTGTAAATTAACCAGTCAACAAGTGACTATGATTCATGTCATTTAAAAAATCTCTAAACTAAGTATGTCATTTATTAACGACCTGTTGACATATTTAAGGTAACCTTGGAGAGAAAACTCTTATAAAGTAAAACAGCAATCCTTAATGTGTTCCTAGAAATGAAGACTTTGTAGTCTAAGTGCATCAAAACTCCAAAGTCTAACGAACAAATTTAACTCAGTTCAAGTCAGAATTTCAAGGGCAATTATATTTTAACTTGACCCAGTGATTCTAAAGTTTGCTGGAAGAATATATTTTTAACAACACCAACATAATTTTGGAATAGAACGGGAAGAGGGCACTTGTCCTTCAAGATATTAAAATATATTCTAAAGCTAAAATAATTACAACAAAGTGGTTCTTCAAGGGAAGTAGAAAACGAGAATAGAATAGAGTTCAGAAGCATTTAAGGATGTAGAGAGATATTTGATATATTTAATGTATGATAATGCATAAACTCCCACAGCTGCGTCTATCACCTCCCAACATTTCTACTCATATACTGTCTTCCCTCCTCATGCTGTAAGATGATACTTCTATTTAAGGCCAGCTGTTTGGGTTGTATTCTACTTTCCATCACCTTTCCCTTCCTTGAGGACAATCCTAGACAACTTTTCCCCTCTTTGTCATCAGAAATTTTTCTGTCTCAACTAATTCATTACTAGATCATTCCCACCAGCATTCAAACATACAGTTATTTCAGTTATTCCTCCCATTAAAAAAGAATATACCAGTGAATGCCCTTCCAGCTACTCCTTCATTTTTCTGCTCTCATTTACAGTCATCACTTCAGAAGAGGAATGTACATTCACTGTCTGTAAATCCTCTCTCCATATTTCTGAGTCACTCCAGACAGGCTTTTGTCCCCACCACTCCACCAAAATGCCTCTTGTCAGATTTTGCTACCACGTTGCTAAGTTGAGTGGTTTGTTCTCCATTCTCATCGTACTTAACTGAATTTGATGCACTTGAGCACTCCATCCTCCCTTAACTACTTGCTTCACTTGATTCTAAGGAATCACCCTCCCCACATCTTCCTTATACCTCACTGGTCAATTTTTCTCAGACTTCTTTTCTGATTTTTTTTTTCCTCTTCTCTCCAATCTCTTAATGTTGAAATGACCCAAACTTCAGTCTTTGAACTGCTTTTTACTAGGTTCATGGCTTTATTTATGTATTTTTTTATTCTTTTTTTTAAATTGAAGAATAGTTGATTTACAATATCGTGGTAATTTCAGGTGTACAGCACAGCGATTCAGATATATATATATTCCTTTTTAGATTACTTTCCCTTTTATTACAAAATATCAAGTATATTTCCCTGTGCTAAGGTTCATGGCTTTAAATGCCACCTGGATACCACTAACTCCTGCAGCCCAGACAATGGCATCTTCACTTCTGTGTCTGAAAGATGTCTCAAATATAGAACATCCAAACTGAAATCCTGGTCTTCCCCTAAAACTTCTTCTACCTATGTATTCCTGGTTTGTTTAATGGTAGGCCCATCCTTTTGTTAGCTCAGGCTTGAAAACCCTGGAGTCATTTTGATGTCACTCTTTTTCTGACACCCACATCCAGTCCATCTAGGAAATTCTGTAGGCTGCACCTTTAAAATATATTCAGAATCTGACCACTTTTCACCACCTTCACTGCTTCCATCCTGGGCCAAGCCATCATCTTTCTCTTCAGTTAGTGTGAAAACCTCCTAACTGGTTTCCCTGCTTCTACATTCGTGGCTTCTCTCCAAAATCGGAGCCTAACATATCAGCCAGTGTGACCCTTTAAAAATGCAAGTCAGATTAAGTGCGTTTTCTTCTAAAATCCCTCTAATGACTCCCCATCGCACTCAGAGCAAAAGCTAGAAACCCTCCAGAGGCTTATAAAACCCTATGTGATTTGGCCCTGTTATCTCTCTTTGTCTCATTACCTGTTATGCATTTCCTCACTACTCTGCTCTAATCACACTGGCCACCTTCCTTGAATATGCCAGATATGCTGCAGCCTCAGGACCTTTGCACTAGCCATTTCTTCTGTCTTGAAGTACCTTCCCTGAGGGCATACATTGTCCCACTCCCTTCCATCAATCAGGTCTTTGTTCAAACAACAGCTTCAAATCCCTAGATGTGACTACAGCCTTCATCCCTCAGCATGCCTCATTCTGCTCCATATTTTTTACCATAACATTTATTACTTTCTAATATGGTATCTCATTTATAAACTTGTTATGGTTAATATCTTTTCCCTCCCCCAGAGAAAATGTAAGATCCATGGTAGCAAGTATTTTGCATGTTTTGTTCACTGTTCCATCCTAGAATGGTACCTGGAGCATTGTGGATGTTCAGTATTCCTTTTCATGGAGATATACTTTGTATACCCTACAATTCACCCATTTAAAGAATACAATTCAGTAGTGTTTAGTGTATTCACAGAGCTGTGCAACTGTCATCACAGTCAATTCTAGAGCATTTTCATCACTCCCAATATAAACCTTACACCCATTAGCTATCACTCCCAGTCACCCCATTGTTACTGGAACTTATACAACCACTAATCTATTTTATGTCTCTAAAGATTTCCCTGTTTGGAACATTTCATATGAATGCACTCATAAAATATGTGGTGTTTTATGACTGACTTCTTTCACTTAGCACATTTTTAAGGTTCATTCATGATGTAGCCTGTGTCAGTATTTCCCTCCTTTTTATGACTGAATAATATTCCTTAGATGGATATACCACATTCCATTTATCCATTCTTCAGTTGATGGGCATTTTTGTTGTTTCTACTTTTTGATTATTATGAATAATGTGGCTATGAACATTTGAATTATTCATGTACAAATTTTTTGGGTGGACATGTTTCATTTCTCTTTGGTACATACCTAGGAGTGAAATTTTCTAAGCTGTATGGTAACTCTATGTTTAATCTTCTGAGGAACTACCAGACTACCAATACATATTTTTAAATAAATGTGTGCTTAAATGTACATTGTGTATCAGTGGGGGAAGTAATGGATTGTTCAATAAATGGTGATAGAACAACTGACCAACTATTTGGGCAGAAATACAGCTAGGGCTCTCCTTCATGGCTTCATGTTAAATAAAAAGAGTTCCAAGTGCTTTAAGTGTTAGAATGTTAAATAACTTAGAAAATATAGATGAACTGATGTATAATTATAAAATGGACAATACAGATGAACATTACAGAATTAGTGAGGGGCCATATTATAATCCCATGTAATAAACTAAGAAAAGAAGTTTGAACTAATCTGAGGCATGGGGAGTCATTGAAGGATTTTAAGCAGGTCTGTGACATGATCAGATTATTCATTTGGAAGCTCACACTGGCCACAGAGGGAACAGAACTTGGAGGGGGAAGAGACTGTTGTTATCTGTTAGAATGACAGTCCAGAAGACAATGAACTGAACAAAGTGATGACAGTAGACATGGCAAGCCGGCGAGTGATTCCAGAGGGGCCAAGGAAGAAGAGTTGATGAAACAATGCAGTGGATTGATGGGGAGAAAGTAAATATATGAAGATGCTATTCCCTCGGGTTAAAATTAGTTTGAGAGGACTTCCCTGGTGACGCAGTGGTTAAGAATCTGCCTGCCAATGCAGGGGACACGAGTTCAAGCCCTGGTCTGGGAAGATCCCACATGCTGCGGAGCAACTAAGCCTGTGTGCCACAACTACTGAGTCTGCGCTCTAGAGCCCGTGAGCCACAACTACTGAGCCCGAGTGCCACAACTACTGAAACCCGTGCGCCTAGATCCCGTGTGCTCCACAAGAAGAGAAGCCACTGCAATGAAAAGCCCACGCACCGCAACGAAGAGTATCCCTCACTCACTGCAACTAGAGAAAGCCCTTGTGCAGCAACGAAGACCCAACACAGCCAAAAATAAATAAATAAAATAAAAATTTTTTTTAATTAAAAAAATATTTCAAAGGAATTTGGGGGCTTTAAAAAGTGATGATGTTACATTATTTAAAATATATGTATGTAAGCACATTTAAGTAAGATTAAAATATGGATAAGGCTTAAAAAGAAGAAAATACAATACAGTTAGTTGAAAGAAAAGACAAAGAGTTTGGTTTTAGAAACATTGCGGTGTCTCTGAAACATTCAAGTGTCAGTA
The DNA here is from genome assembly GCF_026419965.1 of Kogia breviceps. Classification (NCBI taxonomy): domain Eukaryota; kingdom Metazoa; phylum Chordata; class Mammalia; order Artiodactyla; family Physeteridae; genus Kogia; species Kogia breviceps. The sequence goes on from NC_081318.1 coordinate 74,392,872, forward strand.
ACAAGTAGAGAGCTGGACAAGAGTGTTATTGGATGGGAGTCGTAACTGGGAGTCATTGATGTAAGGTAGTTCTTGGAACTGTAGGTGTGGTGAGATCTTCTAGGTAAGAGGTTTAGAGTAAAGGGAGCTGAGTCAGTGCTGACATGTAAATAGGAAGTCGAGGAAGTTGAAGAAGGCACAGTCAGAGACTGGAGAAGCCCCAGGCAAGAATGGTGTCATAGGAGATAAGAGTAGAAACATGGGGATGGTCAGTGATGCCAAAGCCATAGAGACAAGTGAGAAAAGAGCTAAGAACTAAAAGTGTCCTCAGACTTGGAAGTGTGAAGGTCTTTTGTGACCACGAAGGTGTAACGAGCCAGAAGCTGAAGCCGGATTGCAGTTAGTTATTCAGGAAGTGAGGAAAGTAGGCAGAAAAAGCAGATTGTTCTTGTAGGAATTTGCCTGTGAAGCGAAGGAGATGAACAGAAGTGCCTAGTTAGAGACATGAAGTAAGTGAAGGGTTTGTTTTTTCGGTATGAATGAGACTAGAGCATGTTTCTATGCTTCCAGAGAAGGAATGGAAAAGGAATTGCTGATGATAAAAGGGGGAAGAGGCCTGATCCATCAGAAATTGGGAAGAAGGGATCAGAATAGAGGAAAATGGAATGACCCTCAGGTAGAAGACGCAACTCCTTCAACTTAGGTGGGAAGGAAGGAGACAAAGGTGGACACAGGCAGAGATACTGATACAGGGAAAGAAAGCTGATGTAGTCATAGCTGCTGGTCTCTCTTCTCTCAGGGAAGCAGGAAATTGCAGTTCCAGTTGGCCAAAGATAAGAAAATTGAAACTCAAAGAACTCTGTGAGGAGGTTGGTGAAAACATCAAAAATACCCATCGAGAGCAGTTGGAGAGTAGATGTTAAGTGTTGCCAAGCAGCTTTAGGAAACCAAAGATGAATTTGGAAAAGATAAATTTGTAGTCACAGTAATAAAGCTTTCATCAGCAATACTCACAGTCTAGGATCAAAAAGAGAAGACAGAGAATGTTTATTTCAATTAGGGTACAAGATTTTTAAGCAGATAAGCCAGAAGGAAAAGAAGACAGGGACGGTCGTGTGACAGTCAGAAAAATGATTAAGGAAAGGAAGGCTCTATTTAGGTTCGATAGAGATGTGAGTGTAGTTAACGGTTACAATGTTCATTGCAGCACTATTTACAGTAGCCAGGACATGGAAGCAACCTAAGTGTCCATCAACAGATGAATGGATAAAGAACATGTGGCACATACATACAATGGAATATTAGCCATAAAAAGAAACGAAACTGAATTATTTATAGTGAAGTGGATGGACCTAGAGTCTGCCATACAGAGTGAAGTAAGTCAGAAAGAGAAAAATAAATACCATATGCTAAACGCATATATATGGACTCTAAAAAAAAAAAAATGTTTCTGATAAACCTAGGGACAGGACAGGAATAAAGACACAGACATAGAGAATGGACTTGAGGACACGGGGAGGAGGAAGGTAAGCTGGGACGAAGTGAGAGAGTAGCATTGACATATATGCACTATCAAATGCAAAATAGATAGCTAGTGGGAAGCAGCCACATATCACAGGGAGATCAGCTCGATGCTTTGTGACCACCTAGAGGGTTGGGATAGGGAGGGTGGGAGGGAGACGCAAGAGGGAAGAGATATGGGGATATATGTATACGTACAGCTGATTCACTTTGTTATACAGCAGCAACTAACACAACATTGTAATGCAATTATATTCCAATAAAGATATATTTTTTTAAAGTGTTTAAACATATGATAGAGTTTCTCAGAAAACTAAATGTAGAATTACCATATAATCCAACAGTTCCACTCTGGGGAATCTACTACCCAAAGGAAGTGAAAGCAAGGACTCAAACAGATACTTGTATATTTGTTAATAGCAGCATTATTCACAATAGCCAAAATGTAGAAGAAATCCAAATGTCCATCAACAGATGAATGGATAGTAGCATATACACACAGTGGAATATTATTCAGTCTAAAAATGGAAGGAAATTCTAACACATGCTACAACTTGGATGGACATTGCAGATGTTATGTTAAGTGAAATAAGCCAGTCATAAAAGGACCAGTATTGTATGATTCCACTTATATGAGGTACCTAGAATTGTCAGCTTCATAGAAAAAGAAAGTACCATGGTAATTGCCAGGGGTTGGGGGCAGTGGGTAATGGCAGTTACTGTTTAATAGTTATGGGGTTTCAGCTTGGGGAGATGAGAACATTCTGGAGATGGATTGTAGTGGTGGTTGCACAACAATGTGAATATACTTAATATCACTGAACTGTACACATTAAGATGACAAATTTTATGATATGTATGTTTTGCCACAATGAAAAATCGGTGGTGGGTAAAGGACTGGATGTCTTAATGCTATTAGTAAGAGTAAATATTATGTTTAAAGGTGAGAGAGGTATAGATAATCACGGTTAAGGAATTGGGCATTAGATGTTTAGATTTCAGTAATGAAACAGTTTCAGATTATTACAAGGTCTGGGATAGCATTTCCATCTAAAGAAGGAGATGGTGTAATACCCTCCCAAAATATACCAACATCATTGAGGGTGTGGGGTGTGCAAGGGAGACTAGGCATGGGGGTGTTGTGTGATCTTCCCAGTGGGTTCTGATATTTTCCCCTTCCTCTGTCTCCTCCCCCAGAATGCTAGAGTGGAAAGGAAATGTAGAGCTTTGGCATGAAGGATGTCAAGGCTGGAGAGTGGACTCATCATCTCCATGAGCACTGAGGTTGTCAGAGATTGACAGCCAAACTTGGAAAGTGAGAAGGACCAATGGCTAAGGCTTTAATATGAGGAGGATACATAGAGGATTGTAGAGTTGGACTCCATGGGCCTCAGAGGTAGCATTTTTCCTCAAGGACGGAAGAGCTGTGGTCTTGGAATGATGTGCAGGGGAGTAAGAAGAATGACCACTGTTACCCACACACATTTTTTCAGTAATAGGAATATTAAGAAAATGAACTGTCTACTTAAGAAAGCCCTCAAGGGAAGTGAGACCCTAGGACATTGGTTCTTGGACTCCAGCTTCACTCCAGTTTAAATCATGTGGGAGTGAACTTTGAAAACATATAGATGCCAATTGAAGTTGAATCATTAGAGATTGGGGGTGGGGTATGATGGCAGCTTTGAAAGCTCTCATGTGATTCTAATATACAGCCTGGGATTGAGAGCCACTGCCCGAGTGAAGATCTGGGTTTTAGTTGAGACAAGCAGGTAGAACAAGAGAGTTTGGCCCAAATAGGACTAGGATACTATAGGACGTGCGGGAACAATTGTCAGAAAGTGTGACAGTGGGGGCATGAGTTTGGAAGATGACATGGGGAAGAAACAGAGCAGTATGGTGGTAACTGAAAAGGACAGGGATAGTGGGCGTACGTGGCCTTGAGGGTCCCAATAAAATTGTTACCCAAAATTGTTTCCAAAGTGATTGTCTGCTGGGCAGACAAATGAAGACATGGGCAGGTTCAAGGAGGCATTTGCGTTCCACTCATTAATCTGACCTAGCAGTTTATAGACAGAGCAAATACATGGAAGTATTATACATGGAGTTAACCTTTCTAAGCCTCGAGACATCTACTTGGAAGAACTCCTGTAAGAGTTAAGTGAGGCAATGAACAGAGTGAAAGTATATGAGTAAATTTTGTAAGCACTTAAAACCTTACAAGTACTGGTTGTTTTGTTACCGTCATATTAAAAGAAACTGGGAGTCTTACCTCATCAGGATGTCCCCTTTTATCCTTTGGAATATACCACTTGGTCGGTTCTCAGAGGATCCTAATAAGTGTTTGGTGTTAGGCTTAGTCTAGCTTGGCTCAGGGTATGTGCTTCCAGCCTGTTCTTTTCCCTCTAGTAAAACTTCTTAAGAGGGGAGGCTGTTTCCCTTTTTTTTCAGCTCCATCCTGACTGACAGCATGCTGCACTATTTAATGAAGCAATTAGATGGATTCTCACTGAATTGCTAGGCTGACTTTGGACTCCCTCTTTGCACTTGGTTTCTGTTTTTGCAGACTCCTTCAAGGAATTCTGCAAAGAAGAGTGGATTAAAAAGAAGATAACATATGAATTGAGGTTTATTTTCCCCACTCTATAAACCTAGGTTAAAAGTACTGTGAAAGTGATAACTGTATTGCAACTATCAAAAAATTTTTTGATGAAAAAATTTCTCTGTGTCACGCAACTGCCTATTTGAACATCATACTGTAAAGCAAATATCCTAAACTTTGTTTCTAAAAATTTAAGTCTCAATGTATTTTACAGTATTTATGATATTCTATAGTGTGAGTTACCTGCATTGTTTCCCCTACTAGGTTAAAGTGGCCATTAACAAAGGGGGGCTTCTCTTTGATCCCCTGAACTGTACTCTGTACACAGCAGGTGCTCAAACAATTCAAATTGTTGAATTCGGACACAAGATCTACACGCTTACTCTTTATAGCGTCAGAAATTAAAGTTATTTTAAGCCTCTAGTTGTTTCAAGTTCTTTGTATTAAGTAGAAGTTAAATTAAAGCCATGGAGTTCTTGTTAATAAGAGGATGCTTATTCTGTAAGATAGCGATTTGCTTGTAGAGTCAGATACCAAGGATGCTTGCTCCTATCAGTAGGAGGTAGAGGCTGATTTATTTATAAGATACCATTGTCAGTAGGAACAGTAGACATATTATGCTAACTTTTCCGATACTAACCTCACGTTGCATCCCAGCTTTATTGTGGGAATTCTTCCAGCATTCTGTTCGCTGAAGCTTTGTGGGCAACCAAGAAATCAAACCCCTACTGCTGCTACAGCCTCCCCTGCCTACTTCATCCAGATCAGGGTCTTACTGCCCTCTCTTATGGAGGCATGTTTCCGTGTTAGCCCCCCTACCCAGCCAGGGGACTAGTTCCTTATTCATCTTGCTGATCGTGGTGTCTCCACACATATGTAGGAGGTGCTCAATAAATGTTTGGTTGTTGATGACTGATCGAATAAATTCCTTAATAAATTCCTTTCTAGAATCTTATTTATTTTTTGTAAAATCAGTCCACTTTTGTAAAGAACTGATGCTTATCTTTGAAATAGGTTTCTAAAAAAAAAATAGGTTTCTTCTTTCTCTCTCTTTTAAAGGAGGCAAGTTTGTTTTCTTTTCGGTAAAAACAATTTTTATTGAAGTATAGTTGATTTACAATATTGTATTAGTTTCAGGTATACAGCAAAGTGATTCATATATTTTTTCAGGTGATTTTCCATTATAGGTGATTATAAGATATTGAATATTGTTTCCTGGGTTATACAGTAAATCCTTGTTCCTTATCTATTTTATGTAAGATAGCTTGCATCTCTTAATCCCGTACTCCTAATTTATCCCTCCCTCCACTTTGTAATGCTTCTCTTCACAGTCACACTGTAGACAGTTCCCTCTCAGAGGAGAGGCTGTAGTCGAAGTTGCTGGGTACCACGGCAAGCTGACGGAGTTCCAGCAGACTGAATAGATTCCATGAACCCACCCCAGAGAGAGAAGTCATCTCTCTGTAGTGTTGATCTGTAGAAGAAAGTTGAAATGCTGGAAGCAAGAGAGTGCAATGTAGCATTGCTTATGTGGGATGATTACTTCACTGGGCAAATATTATACATTTCTGTTGTCCTGCCATACTTGCTGGAGTCTAAATTCACTCTCACCTTGTTGGGGTTGCTGTAGGTGTGTATAGAGGGCAAAGTCCCTTTTGCTTGAAGCCAGATAGATGCAGGAACAAATCAGATGTTGGATGCTGCAGTTGACAGAATTCCAAGAGGTGAACAATGGGCTTATTGGGTCGAATTGTATTTCATGATGAGAGTTTTATTTGGCTTTTGAGAGTCAGGAGAATTTGTATGTGTTCTTTAGGCTTTGGTCTCTTGTTTTCTTTTCTGTTGTGCTCTGCCACACTGGCAGTTTATTGCCTTCAACTCTGATTTTAAAGGTCTCCATCCCAGTAACTGAAGGCCGGGGCATGATTGCCATGTTGACGGATGATGCCACAGTTGCCACCTGGAATAATGAAGGACTGCCCAGTGACAGAATGTCCACCGAGAACGCTGCTATCCTAACACACTGCGAGCGCTGGCCCCTGCTGATAGATCCCCAGCAGCAGGGAATTAAGTGGATCAAGAACAAGTATGGAACTGACCTGAAAATCACACATGTGGGCCGGAAAGGGTATGTGAAACCTGAAGGGTTGACTTTCTGTTGAGCTGCCGGAAATGGGTCTGACTTTTACCAAGTCCTGGCATTTCTTAGACCTCTCTGCCACTTTGAGATGTGATAGTTTGGTACGACTTGTTTATCTGCCTGCTCACGTTTCCCATAAAGTATCTCTTTTGAAAGGGCATTTACGTTGGGTGGCATCCACTTACCTGAAGAAGAAATTAGTTGGAAGGTTAGAACAAACACTGAATGTGAGAGGAAAAATTTCCTAAGGCCAAGAATGGAAATACAATGTATTATAATCCTTCTTTAGGACTTTGGCATATGGTAACCCAAGAGTTGTCAGCTGCACCTATAGGTTTAATGACAGTTCCAGTTATATTCCTAAATATGTACTTCGCCTACAGTGGGGTTTTAACATGGCTCAATTCCCAACAGAGTGCCTGAGGATAATTTTTTAGTCAAGCTTTACATGTCACTTTTGAGAACTGAATCTACTCTTAGATTTTCTGTCCCTCGGTCCGCATGACAGTGTTTTCTGGTAAGTAGAAAGCTCTCTGGTATGTAGTTGGTCTTCAGTTAATGTGGAGTAAATAATTTTAGTCATACTGATACTTCACTTCACCCCTCCATCATCTTTTGACATGTAAAATGGAATAAGGAGTGTCTGTAGTCGTGCAGATAAATGGCCTCTTTGCTTATCTGAATACTTGGAGGAAATTATTTTTGAATAGGAGAGACTAGTTTTCGAGAGTGGGAATGAAATAAAATGATAGTTCACCACTTTACATGACTGAATCTAAATGTTTAAAAAATGAAAATTTGATAAAGCCACAAGGCATTTAATATAATTTTTATTTTTTTATCAAAAGAGGACCTATTGAGTAAATTTAAATTTATAATGTTTGGGTAGGTTACATTTATTTCAACCATGATTGCTATCAAAAGTAAGCAATTTTTACATGGACTCATTAGTTCACACTACTGAATTTCACCTGGAAACATATAACTGCAATTTATCTCAAAATCTAATCTTTAATTTCCATATATTCTAGTTGAAGCAAACACTACTTTATAAAATATTTAGTTTTCTCTAAGTTAGTTTGTTCCATCTAAAGTATTTACATTAAATGAAATACAGTTGAGTATAAAGAATTTTGAACACTTTCCCTGTGCTTATTTACATTTTTTCTTGATTCTGACTGAACTTTAAGGTTTTTGAATGACGTTGAAACCGCTTTGGCCTTTGGAGATGTCATCTTACTTGAAAACCTTGAGGAAACGATAGATCCAGTCCTTGATCCATTGCTTGGCAGGAACACAGTTAAAAAAGGAAAGTAAGTATTACTGAATTTTTAACATACATTTTGTGCTACATATGAGTTTGATCATCAGCTTCTATTTCTTGGCCTCATAATCAAGTGTAATCTTTGGGAATATTCTTGGTGATATTTCTGAGTTTCCATTCCAAGCCTCCTGCATTCCAAGACCAAAGCAACCTTGACGTGATCCAGATGTACAGACTATTTGTTTGGTGGATTTAGATTCATGTTACCCAATTCCTGATTTATAGACTCCAAAAATGCATTGTCACAAATCTGAGAGTAAGTTCCTCCTTTATTAGTTGTTCCTTTATTAGCTCCTTTATTAGTTGAATGTTTTTCTACCTTCAGTACTTTGCAAAACACCTTTAGTATGTTTGCCTTAAGTGCAAATTGCTTTTATCCTTATTTACTTAATATTTTTTAAAAACTATTTTAAATCCACTCTATTTTTTTTTTTTTAACTCAGCCTTACCCCAAGTCATAGCATCTATGAAATCATGGGTTTACTGTGCTGGTTCTGTCTTTCCCTATACATTCAAAATATATATAACCATTAGAAAGAAAAGAGTTCATTCGTGGACCCATAAGATCATCCGCATACCAGCATTGGTGGACCAGGCACACCCTTGGTGAGCTCTACGTAATGTTCCAAATGTTGCCATTCTCCTGGACACTGGCTCTCCAGGACATTCTCCCAGGGACAGTGAAGCCGTTTCCAAGGGGGCATCACACACTTTCTATAAATGTGTAAAAGTTCAGATGCAGCACTTATGTCTCGGAGCCTGTGTGGGGGTCAGGGGAGACTGTGGCATTCCCATAGCTCTCTGTGCCTCTTTACTCAAGAAATCAACATTGACTAGGCTTATTTCACTGGATTTCCTTCTCTTTTTTTTCTTCTTCACAAAGGTGTAATTCAGAACTTCCCCAACACCCTACTTCTTTGATACCCACTCTTTGCCTCAAAGGTGTCTTGTCTCCCTTTTCATCACTAGATTATTCCTGTCAATTTGAAGGTAGAAATAAGCCTATTTCAGGGTGACTAACTTCTATGTTGTAAAAAGTCTCTAACTGATTAGTATTTATTATACAACTCACCAACTAAATCCATTTACAGTGAGTGACAACTTATAATTGTTTAATAAACCGAAATTTACCCAGACATGCATTTAGAACAATCTAATAAGGCACTTGACAAACTGCAGCTCTAACATAAATATAATTGTAGCTGTGTCTGATGTGTTAAAAATACAGTGTAAAATCTTGAATGTCACTAAAGTGAAATCCTTGTTATTAAGGTTCTGACTCTATTATGAAGACCTACAAGTTTTGTCAGTGAAACAATATTCTCTTAGCTTTAACTTGGACCTTCAATAACACAATTTAGGTGTAAGAAATTTGGTCTCTCTCTCTCTCTCTGTATTTATGTGTGTGTGTGTGTGTATATATATATATATATATATATATTTTTTTTTTTTGATAATCTGAAATTTCCAGAGACTGATAAAGTTCAGTCCTGATATTTTTCTCAGTGTGGCTATATTTAAGTGTAAGTGAGAATCCCAGAGGGTTTTTTTTATTTCAGAAACAAATTATTTTACATAAAGCATCAAATTCTTTTTTTTTTTTTTTTTTTTTTTTTTTTTTTTTTTGGTGGTAAGCAGGCCTCTCACTGTTGTGGTCTCTCCCGTTGTGGAGCACAGGCTTCGGACGCACAGGCTCAGTGGCCATGGCTCACGGGCCCAGCCTCTCCGCGGCATTTGGGATCTTCCTAGACCAGGGCACGAACCCGTGTCCCCTGCATCGGCAGGCGGATTCTCAACCACTGTGCCACCAGGGAAGCCCAAGCATCAAATTCTTTATCACAAAATATCAAAGCAGAACAATTTATTCCAAATTAATAATATTTCCTGAATAAGTACTCTCTCTTAGGCTTTATAGAATTGATCATATCACTGTAGCTTTTTTTAAAAGGTCAAGAGAATTTTAAATGATATGTAAGAGTATAATAAATGGTGTTTATTGCATGCAGTTGTTACCATAACAGTTTTAGCTCCTAAACTCTTATGTGTGGCAACAACCACTTTTATGAAGGTAAATTTAGATGTTTATCTCCAGTTTTTTTTTTAGATGTTTTTAGAGTTTCTTTATTCAGAGAATCTGCGTCATTGCATATTTTATTAGTCACTGAATAAACCTTCTCTGAGCACTGCTAGCTGCCAGGCACTGTACTGGGGGCTGGAGATTCAAAGCATGATAAGGTACAGACCCTGCCCTTAAGGAAGCTACATTTCCTTAGGGGAAAGTCAGACCTACAAACAGTAAAAGCAATACTTGCCTTTGGTGTGGTGATAGAAGTATGCATGATAGGGAATCATCAGCTCCATAGTGGAGACCTGGGAAGGCTTTGTGGAGAAAATTGCATTTGATTACATTTACATTTAATGTGAGTTGAAAGGTGTGTGGGCATGTGTCAGACAGAAAAATGGAAGAAGAGGATTCTGGAACGAGAGAGTTAATACCATATAGCAAAACACACAAAACAGCCCAACAGCTTTGGGGAACTGCAGTTAGGATTCAAATATGTAGAAAGTCCCATTTGGGGGGTGGGAAAGGGACGTGTATGGACTGAGAGAGATGAGACTGGATTATCAGGACCCAGAATGTTGACATCCTTGTGTACCCACAGATGACCATAGGTTGGCCTTGGGTGATAATGCTTTTTCCCCAAAGACATTAAAGGGGTCCGTTCCGATCAGTAACACTAGTTGACAACAGCAGTGCTTTTTGACCAAAGGACCTTCCCTTCCTGGAGTAACACATCTGGAGTTTCCATATTTTCACTTGAAAATCATGAGCATAAGTCAGTGGGGAAGCTAGTGAAGACTCTTAAGCATGCTAGGAGTAATGAGATCAGATTTATGTTTTTGAAAGGACACTGTTGGCAGTGTGGAGTATTGATTGAAGGCACGTGGACCTAGAGCCAGGGTCCATCCAATTAGCAAACAATTGCAATAGTCCAGTTGAGACATGATACGAGCCTAAACTAAGCCAGTGACAGTAGATGTGGAGAGGAGAGAGCAAACCAAAGAATTCTCAAGGAGTTAATATCATCATTTCATGGTCAATAATGGGATTTTGTTAGTAGGGAAAAGGCAGGTTCAAGGGTGATTTCCGGGGCTTCCCAGGTGGCGCAGTGGTTGAGAATCTGCCTGCTAATGCAGAGGACGCGGGTTCGAGCCCTGGTCTGGGAGAATCTCACATGCCGCGGAGCAATTAAGTCCATGTGCCACAACTACTGAGCCTGCACATCTGGAGCCTGTGCTCCACAACAAGAGAGGCCTCAATAGTGAGAGGCCCACACACCGCAATGAAGAGTGGCCCCTGCTCGCCACAACTAGAGAAAGCCCTTGCACAGAAACGAAGACCCAACACAGCCAAAAATAAATAAATAAAATTTTTTTTTAAAAGGGTGATTTCCGGTCTTCTGCCAGGTTAAATGATGGTATGGTTTATGGAGAGATGTGATATAGGAATAGGAGTAAGTGCAGGGAAAAAGGCAACTATTTCACTTATTAGACATTCAAAGATTGAGGTGCTACTTTAACAGTCATTCTCAAAAAAGAAGTCTAAGAAGCCATGGAATACATGAGTATGGAGCTTAAAATCTTGGCTGAGCATGTAGATTGGGGAACATCTCCATAGAGAGATTGTTAAGCATCATAGAAGATGTGATTATCTATGGAGATGCTATATAGTCGAAACAGGGAACATTCACTTCACAGATGAGAAAAATGGGGCCTGAAAGAGCTTAGTCACTGTCTTCTTGGACGCTCAGGACTATATGAAATTTAATGCATGGAAACCTAGTTTCTTAACGAGATTTTCCAAATACATAGACACTACCATCTTTCAGTAGAATTCCTATGAATTCTCCTTTGCCAGTCTCTCTTCCTACTCTTACATTCTTTTATTTCCCTAAACTCTGTTTATTTTCTCGTTTATGTTTTGTTTTCATATCTGTACCTTACAGTGTAGTTTAGGCCATTCATTTCTTCATGATGCCTCTAGTGATCCCTTTACATCCTTTCTCTACTTACTTCTCTCCAACCCAGAGAGTGCTGAAAATAATTTTTTTAATATTGCTTCTTTCATCACTCCCATTAAGAATTCTCTATTGTCAATTACTTTGAATTGAACTAAAGCTTTCCTGTGAAACCTGCAAAATGCTTTACCTGTTTGATACTACTGAGTTTCCTTTCACCGACCTCATTTTTCCTTACTGCACACAGATAATCCCCCTTTCTATAACATGCTATTTTATTTACCTTTTCTATCAATGCAATCCAAGTTCACTTCATTTGGAATTTAACTGCTATTCAGTCAATTAAATGGGAATTTAACTTTTCTGCATTTAATGCTTCCCATACATACTACATGCTGTACTGTGTGACTGTCATTTTGCCTTTATATGTCATTCTTAAAATATGCTTAAATTCTCTTATATATCCTTATTAGATTACAAGTTCTCTATGGTTAAGAATCATACTATATGCCTTTAAAAATATGGTTAACTAAAATAAAAACAAAACAATAAAAACATAGACATTTCTGGCACTATGGCAGATTAGATATGTGAATACGGAAAAACAATTAAATATGTTAGTTACATTATTAAAAACACTTTTTGAAATGTATCACTCAGTTGACCAAAAAAAAAAGTGTGACCAAAAAACAGGAAATAGAAAGATAAGGAACACCAAAGCTGTTTTTTTCCTGAGGGTACCGGCTAAAACCTGATAATCTTGGTTTTCTGTTTCTGGATGTACAGAGCTTGGACCAAGTCTAGGTAGGGCCTATTCAGGGTGTGGAGTCTGCTAAGAGATTCTTGCTTAATGCTAGAGCCTCAAGGGGCCATACCTTCTATTTAAGGGTAAATTTGTTGAAAGTTAAACAAAAACCAGCACTGCAGAAAGGAAACTTTGCTTTCTCTACTTTGGTGATGGGAAGAGATGGAAAAATATCCCCAGAGAATTCCTCACCTCATCCATCTTATGAATGTTTAAGACAAATTTTTATTACTTGCGTGCCCTAAAATACCTCAAACCATTAACTTATTTTAAAGTGGCCTTGGGTTGGTCACACCCCAGTGCACTTGGCAGAAGCAAAGACCCTCTTTGGAATAATGTCTGTAAATCCAGACTTTAGAGGATTGTGAAAGATCTAGTTCAACGGTACATGAGTTCACAGGCAAAAATCACAGAACACACGAGGAAATAAGGCACCATGAACCAGAGCCAATAGAAACATCAAATAATAGAATCCTTATCTCACTGCTGCTTTGTTTTATGTTTTCTTGTTAATAAGGATATGTTAATTAGACTTCCATGAATGCCTGGTGTTAACTTTTGCTAATATTTTCCATTAAGTTTCTCATCACTTTCTTTAATGCCTCCATTTTTAAATTTCCACTCATTGTACTCTTTCTTATTTTTTAACATGATTTTTAATTCATTGTTTCTTTTTTTATTTAATTTTTATTTTATATTGGAGTATAGTTGATTTACAACATTGTGTTAGCTTCAGGTATACAGCAAAGTGAATCAGTTTTATATATATATATATATATATATATATATATATATAATTTTTCAGATTCTCTTCCTATATAGGCTATTACAGAGTACTGAGTAGGGTTCCCTGTGCTATACAGTAGGACCTTGTTGTTTATCTATTTTATATACAATAATGTATATATGTTAATCCCAACCTCCTAATCCATCCCTTCCACCCTTAAAGAAACATTGTTTCTTTAAGCATACGTCTTTCCATTATTTCCATAGGGAAGAAAAGTAAATACAATGGCAAGGGAAAGAAAGGGAATGGAAGTAAATTCAGTGCTCAACCCATTGTCTTGGTTGCTACATGTGCATTTTCAAGAGAGACTTTTAGGACTATGTGGTGGGGTTTATGCACTGTGTGTTGTTGTTAGAAACTAGCATTGGGGTTCAAGCAGTAAGATGGAACTTGGGTCAAATCTTAGTCTGCTACACTCTAGTTTGGTGAGTGGGGGTAAGTCGGTTAACCTGTTTTTCTGTTTGTGTTTTGTCATCTAGTGAGGAAAAAAATATGAAAAGCATAGCACATACAGATATTCAATATGTACTATTTCCCTTGAATCTTTAACGAGTGATGGGTATAGTGTGTGGGTGATTGGGAGCATGGACCAGATGTTCAAACAGACCTACTGAAGTAAGACCTTGTCTTTCAGACATTGGAAGTGTGGATGAACCATGAGTGGAGTCACAAAGCATATCAGCAAAAAGAGGGGTGGGGAGGGGAGGAATCCGTCATATCTTTTGATGTTTTAAGTTGCCACCTAAAAGCAGTAGAGGGTTTTGGTTATTTAAATTTTATTATTTAATACTGATACATATAAAATATATAATATATAAATGTTACAAATCATAATAATCATTTAGACAGGTATCTACCATTCAAATTATGAACTGAAAGATGACCAGTATTCTTTAATCCACCTTTGTGCTCCTCTCCTTTCACATTCTGCCTCACCTCCAAAGATAGTCAGTATTTTAAAATTCATCATCACTTCATTACTTTATTTAAGAGTTTTATCATATATATGCATTTTCCAAAATAATATACTGTTTATTTTTGTCTGATTTGGGACTTTATAAAAATCCACCGTACTTTATATAGTTAAAAGGGACTTGAATTTTTTTACTCAGTGTTATGCTTCTAAGACTTAGCTATATTCTTTCTTTTAGCTCTAATTCTTTTCATTTAACTCTAATCTCATTTTTGTCACTGTTATATTCAGTGGTGTGGCTCTTTCTCACTTAACTGAATATTTTTATTGGAGGACATTTAGGTGATTTTTCAATTTTTTCGCTATTACAAGACATACTGCTATGAATATTAGCATACTGAATACTCATATACGTATCTAAAGGTGCACACAGCAAGGGGTTCTTCAGAGTTTATATTCTGGAGTAGATTAGTTGGATTGTAGAGAGTGTGCACAATAAATTTAAAAGAAAACGCCAGGGCTTCCCTGGTGGCACAGTGGTTGAGAGTCCGCCTGCCGATGCAGGGGACACGGGTTCGTTACCCGGTCCAGGAAGATCTTACATGCCATGGAGCGGCTGGGCCCGTGAGCCATGGCCGCTGAGCCTGCGCGTCCGGAGCCTGTGCTCTGCGGCGGGAGGGGCCACAGCGGAGAGAGGCCTGTGTAACGCAAAAAAAACCTAAAAAAGAAAATGCAAAATTGCTTTCCAAAGTTGTACACATTTACATGCTCACCAGTAGTGTTTAAGGGTTGTGAAGTCTTCCAGAGACCTGAGTTAGGAACTTTAATTCTTCTGCTCTTTTTGTTAGTAACACAAAAGATTTGTATATTTAATACTATTAGCTACCTCTTCCTATGAGGAACTATTCCTACCACCTGGGCTTTTCCCCCCCGCCCCTTTTTTTGAATGGAAAAAATGAGGACACTCCAAATTTTAAGAATAGTTTTTATTCATAAAAGCTTTAAAAGTACTTTGG
The DNA here is from genome assembly GCF_026419965.1 of Kogia breviceps. Lineage (NCBI taxonomy): Eukaryota > Metazoa > Chordata > Mammalia > Artiodactyla > Physeteridae > Kogia > Kogia breviceps. Next base: position 74,407,975 of record NC_081318.1, read on the forward strand.
AATAAAATTTGGTATTTTAGTGACTGTATTGTTTTTACCTCACAAGAAGTATGTTTAAGCAAAGCAAATGCTTTTTTGTTCCTTCATGTAAGTTTTAAAAGAGAGAGAAACTTTTTAAAAATATGTATACATATGGAACCTATAAGGGGATATAGAAAAAAAAAGATTGGTAGAAATAGGAATTACCTTTCTTTTAATACAATAAATAAAAACTGGGAGAAAACAATGGAAAACAAAATTAATAGAAACATGTTGATATGGTTTTGTTTAATAATAGAGATACCCATCGGTAGACAGGAACATAAAACTATTGACTATCTTGATCCTATCCCAAACTAATCTACATGTTTGTCAGTTTTCTAATAGGTCTTTTCTGTTCTGATCTCCAACAGTGAACATTTTACTTAATTTTGTTTCCATCCCCTTCTATCTTTACATTTCTATGTTACTTTTTGAGATCCCCTGGGGAGTTACAAATATGTTTCCCTTTGTATTGTAAAGATAAAATACCATTGAAAACAAGCAAAAGGAGGAGGAAACAACCCGCAGGGATTGCAAAGCTGGTGCATTTACCCAGAATGTCTGTACTGTATCATCTTCTCCAAGGACAGGTGGAATAGCACTTTGATACTCCTGAGAGAAAGCCACATCCCTCAGAAAGTTTTGTTTATTTTAGTTCTCTTTGCTCTGGGGGCCTTAAAAAAAAAACAGTATTAGTCTATTCTTCTTAATAATGTCTGAGAAGATGCTTGTGATATATACAGCATAGTCCAAAAGTTGAAGTTCATTAATAATTGGAATGTTGTGGAGTATGAAGTAATGAATACTAATTACTCCTTTCATGTCTGACAGCTCCCTGTGGACCAATACATCAGCCCAGACTTTAATTTGGCTGTAGTAATGGTTTCATCAATAGCACATTAAATCTGTGTTTGAGAAGATATGCAGTTGAACCTGATCCACACAGTAGATACCCCATCATAAAATGACCACAGGCTGACAACAGCTGGGTAATTACAAATAATTAAATCCACCAAACTCCAGATAATCCTAATCTTAAGTAAAATATATCAAATGGTATCAATCGACAGAAAACATATCTGGGAAGATTTATCAACACGTATTTTTTCCAAAGCAAATTTACTTGCTTACATATTAGAGAAGCTGCTGATCGGTAAAGCATCTTCATAAAATTCTCTCTCTTTAATCTTTCGAATCTCCCCAAATATTATTGAAGTACTTTCTGAACTTTAATTTTAGCTGGAGTACCCTTACTGCAAGATGTATTTCAGCTTGTTCCTGAGCATATAAATGTTTCTCAAAGACAATTTATACTTCATTCTATATTCAACTTCATATGGTTATTCTTTTAGTAATAGTCTTTAAATAGCATTCCCTAGAAAGAAACTTTAATAGAAATATTAGCTATATGATAGAAATTTCTATTTTTATAGAAATAATCAAATGACAGAATTTTACAGATAGTATTTATTTTATAATGACTAAGTTTCCTGAAGGTTGTGCTAAAATTAATAAGAATTGTTTTAGTTAGCAAGTTTCCAGTTTAACTATGATTATGTCACTGCTCTTGGAGTTGCTGTCATGCGATTGTTCTGTAGTTGATTATGGATCTCTTTGAATGAGTTCCTGGGCGAAATTTAAGATAGAACCATGTTAAATTAAACCCCACACTGAATAGAACGTGCTGTCTTGAGCTGGAAGCTTATGGTTTTTGAATAAACTCTGGAGTGATGTAGTTCTCTCATTATGTCCCTAGGGGTAAGTATATTTTTATTTTCAAGTCAATTCAAGCCCTCATCTGGTAGAATTTGGCATTCTAGTCTCTCCCAATTTCTAAAGTTGAAAAAACAAAGTTTAATTGCAGAAAAAACCTCCAGCAACCTTGCTATCCCTAAATTCAATCTAAAAAATTTTAGGTGTAATATTCAGGGTCTACAGGTAGTACATCTTCTCATTCATCTTGCTAACATTGTTTGACTTTATCTGAAAGAGAATACCAAACAGAGCCACAGATTCAGGACCTTTAGATACTTTTCTTTAAAAAAGCAATTTTCTAAAAAAAAGAACAATACAAATGGAACCAGAATTTCTTTTTTTTTCATGCTACATTATAATGTTTAAATAAGGATATATTGAAGTACATGTATAAATATATATAACATGTATGTTGTATACATATAGGCTATATAAGTATATCAAAGGGGAAATTATCTATGATTTTTTTCGCTTTTTTTTTTCTGTTCAGTGGTATCTGGACTCTTGCGACTTTAATCTTTTTTAAAAAATTTCGAATCGAAGTTTGCTTTTATCTTAGAAGGACGTGTTGGTTATATTAACTGCATGAAGCAGTGAGACAACTCATTTCAATTCAGGACTTTCTTTCCTTCCTTTCCTTGAACGTCTGGCCAGCTGTGCAGCTTTGAGCCGAATCCTTTCTTCCCGAGCCGGGTTTGACCACCTCGCTCTGGCCTTCCTGCCGAGGTTGCTAAGGAACCCCTCCCGGCTGCCCGCGCGGCACCTGACCCTTCAGCTGTGCGCGCAGCCAGGGCTATTGCAGCTCACAAGTCTAATCTAGAGGCTTTTCATTTGAAACAGCGGGACATGCAGTAAGGCTTTTAGATGTCTATTGAGAAGGTTTTTTGCTTCGCCTGAGTGTGTTTTCTTCCCCCAACTCCTGGAACTATTTTATTTACTTATCTCAAAACCCACCTGCTATCCCTTCACCTTGACAAAGCAGCTCCAGTAAGGCCTGGAGAATGGACTTCCTCCTATTCAGAGAATGTGTTAGCTCTCTGAATAATCCATCCTAGAGGGACAACCTTCAGTATAATAATACAATATTTTCAGAAATTTCTCGCCAAACTGTGTTGTAAGAAAGGTTTTGCAAATGTTTTTTAAAAATAGCATTTTACTGCGGCCATTCCTAGTAAAGACTTGGATCTGCCCCAGAAGCAAGTCCTTATTCTAAATTGAATATTGCTGCTTTTCCATGTCTGGTTTTACATGGCAATAAAAAATAATGGTGGTTTTGTTCACGTAGTCAGAATATCTGATCACTAGAGAAATTCATGTAGGTTTTTATGATCCAAGACTGAGGGCATTTTCAACAGCAGCTACACTAAATCTTGAGAACAGTGCCAACAGAAGTGAAAGACATTTCCTTAGTTTCTAGACATATTTCTCAGAAATAAGAAATGCAGATTGTAATCTCAGACTTCACACTCTCATCTTGGTTATTTTGAGATGATGCTGCATCTCTCAACTCACAGAGATTCTGGTTTTCAGGTAAATCTGAGAATTGGGAGAGATGTTCCCCCATGTCTATCACAGAAATGCTGTGAACATTAGCCAAGAAATTATTTTCAAGTATTTTAAATGTAATTGCATATCCATCGTGCAAAATAGTAATGACCTTCCATGACTTGAAGAAATTACAGATCTTTTCATCCCCATAATAACTTTTGGCTGGTTTGTGAATAACCTTTGAAAGAATTTTGAAATTCCCAAGTACCTGATTTTTATGCCAACCTGATACATGGAAAACTAAATTTATAGTCAATTTATAGATGATTATCTTTATTATACAATAACTCATTCAACATTACAATAATTCACTGAGCATTTTGGCATAATTCAGTGTTACATTTTCTTTTCCTGAAAGGCAGAAGTTAGAAAACTTTTGTAAGTAAAGTTTTTTACTTTTAAAATTTTATAAATTAAGTAATTCATTTTATAAAAATATCCATCAGAAAAAAAAACCCAAGGGCTTCAGGCTGGGCACCTCGATAATCAGCGCTAGTCTCCTTTATAAACAAGGACAGCATGTCTAACCAAAGATCAGCAGGGCATGTCTTCTGAGCTGTGTCTTTATATTTTTTTCTCTAGTGGTCATTGATTGTTACTGAGTCAGTCATATTCTCTCAGTACTCTCCTGTGATCAGTGGTCAGACAGGTCCACAGAGGCCAGGGTTACAAGCTGTCATCATGAAACAGAACAAATTACCCTGCAATGGGATGCAGTGAACTTTATACTAGGAGTCTAGAGACCCAGCCAGGTTCCAGTCCCAGCTCTGCCACTAAGCTATATGACCTTGGACAAGTCATAAACTCTTTAGGTCCATAAAAAATAATCCATTGAATGATCTCTAGGGGCCCCTTCTGGCTCTAAAATTACAATTCTGCTAGGTGAGACAGAATGTGGACAGATCACTCTCTGTCCTATCCAATTAAAATATGGTGTTTTTACTGGGAAAACCCATTTTATTTCAGTTGCGAGTTCACATACTCAGTCTGTCATGTCCAAACCAGCACTTCTCAGCCAGAGAGAAAAGGGGGCAGGAGGAACCCAGTCCCTTGGAGGGATGAGTAAAAATCCTCTGGGAGCAATTCCAGCCCACATTCAGAGACCCCTGCCCCGCTTGCTTCTCAGTGCGATGCGGTGTCAGGGGCCCGAGTCCTGTTCCTGGGGGACATGGGGCTGGAGGGTGGGTTAAGAACTACTGCTTTTACAGAAGAGCTGGAAGAGAGTAGAGGTCCAAGTTTCGGGTTGCCCTTCCCACCTGCTGTTGCTTCTTCTTGGCTTTGAATTTCAAGCGCTCAGAGCTGCCTGCTGTGTTTTCTAGAAGTTACAGACTCTGGACTCCTGTCTTTCACAGAAACAACACAGTGATTGTTTTCTTTTCCCACCCCTCTGGTTAACTCCGTTGTTTTTTGGATCCTTCAAGTCAAGAGAGAGCACTAGGCGTCAGTTTATTTTTCCCAGATCGGAGATTAACCAAAAATTAACCTAGCAGCAATGACAAAACCCACTGAGTCATTATGTAGTTTTTGCCTTTCATAGATCATAAACACCCCAATTGAGGATAATTTACTATCCCTGGGAAATGTAAACCTATAAAGTAATGTTTCAGAGCGAAATAGAAAAACAGTTTTATAGGCAGATATCCTTCTCTTTGCCATCAGCACAGCAAGTTCCCCGATTAACTGTCTCTTCACAGAGAAAGTCAGCTCTGTCCCTCTAGCAGATGGATTTCTGGTTCTCACACTGGGGTATGTGAATGCCTCAGGGCATATGTAGGTATGCAAGGGAGGTTTAGAACCATAGAATCATCTCTCAGTCACCTTATGGAGTGTGGCTTTAACTGAGATGTTTGGTTTAATACATATTTGATGAGTTAAAAGCTAGTGTCACCTGCACCCAGAAGCAAAATTGTCAGAACCTCATGCTCCGTATTGGCCAGTCCCTCACTTTTTTTTTCTCGGAAACCTAGAGAGGGAAGCATGCTTAGTTGTAGCGGCTAACTGGAAAAATTGTAACTTGCTGTTACTGGGTAGTCCAGTGGCATTAGCTGCTGTTGCTTTGAGAGGAGATTATGCTGATACCACTAACTGGTGGACCCTCTAGCGTGGCGATGGGCAAGCAGCCTGTCTTGATGTGGCCCAGGAGCTGAGGATGGTTTTAAAGAGCTGTCAACAAAGAAGCATATATGGCAGAGATGTATGTGGCTGACAAAGCTTGAAATACTTACTCTCCGGCCATTTACAGAAAGAGTTCTCCAACTCCTCTACAGGGATTTCTCCATGAGGCCTGAACACCTCTGACTTTCAAGTATGTTAGTCATCTGGTTTTTTTTTTTTTAACTTTTTATTTTACATTGGAGTACGGTTGATTTACAATGTTGTGTTGGTTTCAGGTGTACAGCAAAGTGATTCAGTTATACATATACATGTATCTATGCTTTTTCAGATTCTTTTCCTAGTTAGGTTCTTACAGAGTATTGAGCAGAGTTCCCTGTGCTGTACTGTAGAATATGTTAGCCTTCTTGCTAGGGGCTTGTTTTGACTCTCAAGTACCCTCTCCATCCCCACCCACTGCACACACCTCAAATCTGAATTGACTGCGTACCGCAGTTCCTAACCCTGCCACAGTGAGCTGTCCCATTAGACAACAGTAATGAAAATACTGGACTTGATTCATTCAGTGTTCATTTAAATGTACATTTTTCAAGTGAAAAAATGTTTAAATTCTTTTTTCGTCTGGGGATAGAGGTTAGTGGTTAAAAAATGAAGTTTATGAGATGTGAATCAAAACCCAGTGAAAATTCATAAGCAAATTCAGTGTGAAATCACAGAAGGTCGTGATAGACCTGGCATTTCTCCGAGTCACTACACGAGGGAGGAATGAATTCAAACCAAGATGGAGCAGTAGTCAGAAAATCACAAGGCGACGTACACAGAGGTTTATTTTAAAGTATGAGTTTTGTTATTGTGGAGATGTAAATGAGTATAAACTTTGGAATGGCTTATGTGTGAGAACCCCAGGCAGTAATTACATGAAACCATCACTCTTGAAATTTCCATTAAAAGCCAATCATGAAAGTCTTGAAATCTAGGCTAATAGTAATATAGTGAATGACACTAGCAAAGAAAGATTTTCTCAAAACTATTTGCAAGATCAATTTTGGAAACCCTTGGACAGGGAAGCTCCGTTAATGGGAGGAATTTTGATGGTGCTGTCAATGTACATATGGTTGAATATGTCTTCAGTCAAAAAGAAGCAGATTGACTAAGAAAGGTGTCCTTATCAATTAAGACCATCCTGTAACACACCTCACTAGGCTCAAAAGTCAAGACTGAACCTCTGAGAAACTATAATTAGCACGGTTACTTACCTTACAGATTGATAAAAGCTCAAATGTAAGTGACTGACCTTTTGTTAGATTGTTGTTCATTTTTGTTCTCTTTTGGTAACACCATTACGGAGGTGTAATTCACATACCATACAACTTAATCATTTAAAGTGGGCAATTCAGTGGTTTTTAGTGTATTCATAGCATTGAGCAGTCATTACCACAATGAATTTTAGAATTGAAATCCCTAGGCAACCACTAATCTGATTTCTATCTCTAATGATTGACCTATTCTGGACATTTCATATAAATAGAATCATACAATATGTGGACTTATATGTGATTGACTTCTTTCACTTGTTTTCAGGGTTCATCTGTGTTGTAGCGTGTATCAGTACTTCTTTCCTTTTTATTGCTGAGTAATATTCCATTGTCTGGATATGACACAATTTGTTTATCCATTCATGAGTTTACAGACAGTGGGTTGTTTCCACCTTTTGGTAATTATGAATAATGCAGCTGTGAACATTTGTGTACAAATTATGTAGGGACATATGCTTCCCATTCTTTTGAGCATGTACCTAGGAGTAGAATCACTGAGTTACATGGTAACTCTATGTTTAAGATGGTGAGAAACTGAAAACTGGTTTTCAAATTGGTTGCACCATTTTACATTTCCATCAGAAGTGTATAAGCATTCTAATTTTTCTAAATCCTCACCAATACTTGTTCTTGTCAGTGTTGTTTTTTTTTTAAACAACCATCTAGTGGGTGTGAACTGGCACTTTACGGTGGCTTTGATTCGCATTTCCCTGATGACTGATGATGCTGAACATCTTTTCAGGTGCTTATTGGACATTTGTAGATCTTCTTTGGAGAAGTATCTATTCAGATTCTTTGCCTTTCTTTTTTTGGGGAGATCTTTGATCTTTATATGACCGGACATTGTAGGCACTTAATACATATTTATTTATTCAACTGGATAAGTAAAAGAATAAATGAATCAATATGTAAAATGTTGTAGTCATATACCTATTATGAGAGAGTAGGTAATAATGTTAGGGGAAACACCATGCTTGTTTTGGTAATGATTATAAGCCTCAGTGTCTAGAAGACTCTCTGACAGGCTGGCACTGTGTAGGTGTTCAGTAACTGCTTGCTGAGTGAATGAATATTTGGTTGCAATATGTTTCATGATAAAAACAAATAACTGAAGAAATTATAAGGTAATGATTATCTTAATGAGCTTGGTATCAACTGGAAGATATGTGCAAAAGTGTTAACTAGCAGCCACTCCTTGTTTCACTTTTAACAATTGGCCTGTAGTTCATTTATCTCTTGCTGTTCTCAGTGTTTCACTTTAACGGTGATATGATACTCTTTTTTGATCTTTTTTTTTTTTTTAAAGGGAAGTGTGTATTATACAGATATATTGGCTTAGAAGAGGGTTGCCACCTGAATTAAGCTTTTCTCCTTCTGGAACAAAATTAAACACTAGGAAGTCCTAAGTGAAAACAAACCAAAACTTGAAGACTTCACCATTCAACTTAATAAAAAAAAGGCTTCCAAAGTAGCTTGTTGGGAAGATTTTTCAAGCTTGGACACTTAACCAAAAACTGTGAACGATTTTTTTTTAAATTTTATTGAAGTATGTTTGATTTACAATGTTGTGTTAATATCTGCTGTAGAGCAAAGTGATTGAGTTATACATATATATTCTTTTTCATATTCTTTTCCATTAGGGTTTATCAGAGGATATTGAATATAGTTTCCTGTGCTCTACAGTAAGACCTCATTGTTTATCCATTCTAAATGTAATACTGTGTGTCTGCTAACCCCAAACTCCTAGTCCATCCCTCTCCCTCCCCACCATCCCCTTGACAACCACAAGTCTATTCTCTGTGTCTGTGAGTCTGTTTCTGTTTTGTAGATCGGTTCTTTTGTGCCATATTTTAGATTCCACATATAAATGATATCATGTGGTATTTGTCTTTCTCTTTTTGACTTACTTCACTTAGTACGATAATCTCTAGTTGCATCCATTTTACTGCAAATGGCATTATTTTGTTCTTTTTTATGGCTGAGTAGTTTTCCACTGTATATATGTACATTTTCTTTATCCATTCATCTGTCGATGAACATTTAAGTTGTTGCCATGCCTTGGCTGTTGTGAATAGTGCTGCTGTGAACATAGGGTTGCATGTATCTTTTTGAATTTCATCTGGGTATATGCCCAGGAGTGGGATTGCTGGATCATACGGTAGTTATATTTTTAGTTTTCTGAGGAACCTCCATACTGTTTTCCATAGTAGCTGCACCAACTTACATTCCCACCAACAGTGCAGGAGGGTTCCCTTTTCTCCACACCCTCTCCATCTTTTGTTATTTGTAGACTTTTTAATGATGGCCATTCTGATGATGGGAGGTGGTACCTCACTGTAGTTTTGATATGCATATCTCTAATAATTAGTGAGGCTGAGCATCTTTTTATGTGCCTACTGGCCATCTGTATGTCTTCTTTGAAGAAATGTCTATTAAGGTCTTCTGCCCATTTTTCGATTGGGTTGTTTGGTTTTTTGTTGTTGTTGCTGAGTTGTATGAGCTGTTTGTATATTTTGGAGATTAAGCCCTTGTCTGTTGCATCGTTTGCAAATAGTTTCTCCCATCCTGTAGGTTTTTTTTTTTCTTTCATTGTTTTGAATGGTCTTCTTTACTGTGCAACAGTTGTAAGTTTGATTAGGTCCCAGTGGTTTATTTTTGTTTTTATTTCTGTTGCCTTGGGAGACTGACCTAAGAAAACATTGGTATGATTTATATCAGAGAATGTTTTGCCTATGTTCTCTTCCAGGAGTTTTATGGTGTCTTGTTTTATATTTAATTTTTTAAGCCATTTTGAGTTTATTTTTGTGTATAGTGTGAGGGTGTGTTCTAGCCTCATTGATTTACATGCAGCTGTCCAGCTTTCCCAACACCACTTGCTGAAGAGCCTGTCTTTTCCACATTGTATATTCTTGCCTCCTTTGTCGAAGATTAATTGTCCATAGGTTTGTGGAGAACTGTGAAAGTTTTTGTTGAAATAGAGGATCACTACAATGGAAACAAAAGTTGAGAAATGGATGTAGACAATAGGTCATGAATCTGATCAATCTTTTGAGATTCTCAGCTGTAATAATGAAAGCTTTAGTGATTGAGTGATTTAGTGATGAAAGCTTTAGTGATTTAAAAAAACTATGATTTTTAAATAATCTTTACACACTAAAATTGTTTTATAAAAATCTCCCTGATCAAATAGAGTGGCCAGTATATCATATACCCTTTCCTCACTATTAAATGCAAGACACTTCATCTCAGAGCAAGACACAGTTATGAAACATCCACCAACAGCAGCCTAAGATATTATCACATTAGGGCATTCTGAGTATCTCTCCTCAAGTTTAAAAAGAGTTATTGCAAATATTGTGACATTTTAGTAAAGAGGATTCAGCGTTGCCCGAATGCTGAACTTATTATACAGTGTCTTTCTTTTGAATTGATCCAATTTACCAAAGTTGATAGGAAAAAAGTTTAGGAAGGTAACATCTCTCCCGTAAGTCAGTGAGATAAGTAGTCATTTTTTTCCCTCATGATTATTTAAAACACTATATTTAAATAAAAAACAATATGGGCTTTGGGTAACATTCTTATCATTGTCGTGATGATACCTCTATAATGAAAATATACACTAAATAGGGAAGAATTCAGAATTTTAGTAAGTATTTAAGGTAAAATAGAAGACTGAGAAGATGCTCCTTGCTTCAGCCATGCTCCCAGGGTCCTTAGATGAATTTTCACTCCAACACAGTTCAGGCCACTTTGATGGAAGAATTTGAGAAGTTCCAGCGTTCATGGGTTCTGTCTGTCTGATGCATGAGTGAAAAAATAACTTCCCCTTGGCTAGAGCCTCATAGCAGGTTCCTGGCAGGAAAAAGACCACAAAGTAGGCTGGAATTGTTTGATAGAGTTAACATAGTGACTATTTAGAAAAAGAATTTGTAGAGCAAAGGGTAAAGGGACCCCAGTAGAGGTGTTAAGGCTGCATAGGCTTTGCAGCAGCAGGAAGCCGTTACTGCCTCTAGGTCTGAAGGTATTACTAGGTCCTCTAAGCGGAGCTGTGGAACGGGTCATAACAGGACATAGCCTTCACCAGACCACGGCCCTGAAGCTGGCAAGATCCGCTCTACCTCTCTCCTGTACTGCTGTCTCCCGCCAGTTCTTCCATTGGCCAAGCCCATCCAAAACCCGGAGTGCAGGGGAGCCCAGGTGATAACATCTTTAGGAACTAGCTACCAGCATCTGAGGTAGAGAAAAATCAGGCCCTCCCCTCTGCGGGGGAGACCGCATTCATTCATAGCTTTGCTTGCAATTACAGAAACCACATCTATCTAGGTGAAGCAAAACAGAGACTATTAGAATGCTACAGGGTACCATGGCAACTGAGGGGACGATGCAGCCAGGCTTCAAGGAAGAGGGGACCTGGAAGCCCCGAACATGCTTCCTTTGTGTTACTCTTTCATCTGAATACGGGTTTACTTCTTCTTTTCTGGGTCACCAGGACGGTCCTCCTCTGCTGCTTGGTTCACCAGCAAGACAGTGACTTCAACACGAGCTTGGCTCCAGTTCCAACTCTCTCTTCTCCCTGTCCCAATACTAAATCCCAGGAAAGGTTACTCTGGTTGGAACAGATCCGATGAAATACCTGCTTCTGGGTCCCCGTGGCCAGAGGAACAGGGACACAAAAAGAAGCGTGGTCACTGAAAGCCCATCCCTGTGTGAGACGGAGCTTGCAAGAATGTTGTCCATGCATCCCACACAACAGGCTTCCTAAACTTTGCTTCTGAGCCAGTGCCCAAAGTATTAAGACTGGGTAAAGTGCCCAAGGAATTTGTATGTTTTTAATTTTTATTGAAAAATTTTTTTTGCCACCATTACTCATAGTCACATGACAAGGGCTTAGAAAAAAGGATCTCTTCTGCCTAATTTTAAGTAGCTTGAATTAAGCATGTTTAAGGACAAGTCTGCGTATTTTTCATGTACATAAATTTTATGTGTGTATGTATAGACACACATATATACACATACATAAATGCATACATACTCATTTTAGTTTATCCTTAAAGAATAGCAATGTTTAATAGAAGGTTAATCACAGAAAGCATAATATAGTAAATAAAGCTAGTATTTGTTGTTACAGATTCTTTATATGATTTATTGTATTTAATTGTTACAGTGACACTATGAGGTGAGTACTACTATTATCACTGTTTTCCATGTAAGGAAACTTAATCACATAGAGGTTTCGCAGATCATTTCTATTCCTCTTACACTTTAGGGAAACAGAGAGTAGATGAAGAATCGTAAATCACCTGGTTTTACGGCCTGTATACATCACTAGAATACAGGAATGGAGTGACACCTTCATATCAGTTATGGTGCACGAGAGTCTCCTGTCTTTGTTGTGCCCCCTTTAGGTATATCAAGATTGGGGATAAAGAGTGTGAATTTCACCGCAACTTTCGTCTTATCCTTCACACAAAACTGGCAAATCCTCACTATAAGCCAGAATTGCAAGCTCAGACAACCCTCCTCAATTTCACGGTCACAGAAGATGGTCTGGAAGCCCAGCTGCTGGCAGAGGTTGTCAGTATTGAAAGGCCAGATTTGGAGAAACTTAAGGTAAAAGTTATGAAATCATCCCCCCAACACTTATTCAGTGCACAAATTATACTGCCAGACACAGGAGTGTAAGATGGCATGCCTGCCCTCCAGGATCTTTCAGTCTAATTGAGAAAAACGAGGGTGTATCTGAACAGTCAAGTAGCAACTCAAGGGTATTTCTGATAAGTAGTTAGGATTGTGCCACAGGAAATGGGCTAGTTGTAGGTCTTGTTTGATGCAGGTGACTAGGGCAAGCAAAGACACATACTAGTCATGGAAAGCAGGGCTAGAGAAGCAGGTACGTGCCCTGGAAGGTTAGAAGGAAGAGAGGGATCTCTTTTCCTCTGCCCAGGGTAGAGAGCTATCTCTTCCTCTGATCAGGGTAGAGAGGGCTCTCTTTCTCTCTGCCCAGGTTACAGAGGAATCTTCCCCATGCTTCCTCTGCCTAAGAGATTGCCTGGGCCCCCGGGAGTTTTTAACTCTCAAGCTCTGCCTCCAGGAATTACTTGATGACTACTTAAATGTTCTTGAGAACCCGTGATTATCTGTATCCACCCATCTCTGTAGTTTTCAGGGTGACAGTTGCCCTGTGACCTCAGTTCTCTGATGGGTAAGTAAGGGCTGGTATGTTTAGCTTTTTTCCTGTGTGAGGATGGAAATAATGACTTTTCTCTCTTTCAATTTGAAGCAGAAACCAGAAGTTTCTTCCTATAGGTTAAATGAATGATATGATATATGGTCATGCTCTGGACCCTGGAGTGCAACCAGCTCTTACCATGCCTTCTGAATGTTCTTTAAAAGAATTTTTAAAATTTTTGATTAGTACAATTTTAATGCTAAGTGTGTTTTATTATATATGATTCCATGAAATTGATGATTAAGGAAACTCTGCTTAAAACCATGAATTTAATCACTTTTCTCACATTTTTCTTGGTTTGCTTTAGTTGGTTTTGACAAAGCGCCAAAATGACTTTAAGATAGAGCTGAAGTATCTAGAGGACGACCTCTTTCTGCGTCTCTCTGAGGCAGAGGGGAGCTTTCTAGATGACACCAAACTGGTAGAGAGCCTGGAGAGAGCAAAGGCCACCGCGGCAGAGGTAGAGTGCAAGGTAGGAAAAGGCAAAGGCTGCCTGGCGGGGTTTAATGCTCTATTTGAATGAAGTGCTCGGGGTGAAATTGTAATCCAACTTGGCCATTCTCGAAGAGTACTGACACTTTGTGGAATTCCGGTCTTTTCATAAACTGCCCTTAAAAAGTGGACTGTGTGGGGTTCTGAATGGAGATAGAGGTGGTTGAACTTGTGCTTCTCCCTAACGCAACAAAGATCCACTCTTTCAGATTAGACTCTGTCAGGCTATTCTTTTTTTCCTGAGTGACTAAATTTGAAGAAAATTGGGCCCTGCTGGCTTATGTAGTCTAAAATCTTAAAAGGCTTAGCCTCCTTTGGGAAACCGACATCCTACAGTCTCATCACAGTCTTCCTGGTCTGTTGTACATTTTAGAGAAATACTTAGAGTTGAAGTTTTGTTTACAGGCCTGCAGTGCTGGGAGACTGAGCAAGGGGTGATCTCCTGCTGCTCTCAAATGCACTATTCTCCCAGGAAAGTGACATTTCCTAAAAGCTAGAAAAAAATGTTCATTTAGTAGACTTCCTTCTGAACATCCAACATGTGTCCCAGTGTGCCTTATGCACTTTGGACGTTCACAAATGGCCACTGGCCCTTAAAATGCTGATGTTTCGAAATGAGAGGAACACTCATTTGTTTTCTGGGGTATCCTCATTACTAAGTAATCTATTAATTACCCAGCCAAGGCTGTGTCACCACACATCCAATATATTTGTCTTAGTTTAAGCGAGGAAATGGAATCCCAGATTACTCTATCCTTTTAAGTAAGTGAATTCTAGGTGGCTGCTAAGATGGTAAAGATTAGAGCAATTAAGTAAATTAGGTCTTAGCTTTGAAGTTACCTTCTAATTGTCTCTTAAAATGACTCTTCCTATCTTCCTAATATATTGTCATGTTGGGACTTCCCTCTCTGCTCTACATTTTCTCTATTTCCGTTTACATACAAGTATGATGAATGAAGTCTATAAAAAAAAGGTTCGACAAATACTGTATCTTATAAAGCCGTAGGACCAGCAGTAATCCTAGACAGAAGAGATTTGTGTCTTGAATAAAAATGAATATGTTAGTTGACGATGATGTGCATGTTTAATTATCTCTCTGAATGTCCCCAGAGGCTAATACAAAGATAAACTAAATGGAACTATATGAGCATATGGACGATCTGGTGCAAAGTCAGGTGTAGAGAGTCACGAGAGTCTTACTATAAAGGCTTTTTAGTAAGCACGGCTGTTGGATATTTTACTGACCTTGGCTGCTTTTGTATACCTTGTTGACTAATAAAGTTATTGGCATTGAATTGACCCAGCAGACTTTTCACTATCCCTGGGAGGTGATATAGCTGGGTTATTAACCCCTGAAAGAGAGAGGGGAGGCAGGAAGGTGACATTACTCAGAATAAATTCTGTAGAACCAAAAACAATCAGGTTTGTTTACTCTGTAATCATTAACACAGCTAGAGTTATGTCCATTCTCACTTAAAACTCAGCTTATAAAAAGATTATTTTAAAATATGAATTTTATGATTTTAGAAAAGCCCAAGCACAGAGATACCATACATGTTATTTATTTTAATACTACTAATTTCTCATTTCAGATATGTCCCTTCCATCACATAGACAATATGACGAGTAAGTTACTTATGTTGTCTGATCCCACCGTAGGTCATTGAAGCTGAAGAAAATGAAAGAAAAATCAACGAGGCCCGACAATGTTACAGACCAGTGGCAGCAAGAGCATCTCTGCTTTATTTTGTTATTAATGACCTCAGAAAAATCAACCCCATCTATCAATTCTCTTTGAAGGTAATGATGACTAAGCTAAGAAAAAATTTAAACTTGAGGAGTTCAACTTGTTTCTGGAAGTTTAGAATTTATTTTTAAGCAATCAGTGCATCCAGTAAGGAATCTCCAGGACCTAGCTAGCAAAACAAAAACGAGGCAGAGAAAAAAATCCTCACTTTTCTCAGTAACTTTCATTTATAATTTTCAATAAGGCTTTGAGATAATTAAACTGTGCAACATCACAGTACCTAGTTTTTGTTCTTAAGCAGAGTCTTAAGGAGTTTAATATATATATAAGGGAATTCTCCTGGAGGCTCCTCTACTTTTCTTATGAAAGTGTACCTGTTTCATAAAAAGATTTTGCGTTTTATTTTGGTATAGAGGGATAAAAAGTGAGAATAACTATTCATTGAGCCATTGTTACATGCAAGGCATGTTCATACTTTGGGTGCATTCTTATGCCTGAAACATCTCATTAAAGTATATTATTTTATCCCTATTTTGAAAACTAACATGTTCAGATTTTAAATAAATTGCCAAAGAATTCACATTTCATAATTGTAAGAGTCAGGATTTGAACCCAAGGCTGATTCCAAAGCCCATGCTCTTTACTTTGTACCATTCTGCCTCTGGGCAGTATTCATTCATTCTATCATTCAGTTTTTAAACAAATAGCTATTGAGATCAATGATAGTGCCAGATGCTGTGCTGGTTACTGAGTGTACAGTTTGGAAAACACAGATATGAGTGGAGATATGTAGATGTGTGTGTGTATAAAAGTGACAAATACAGTGCGAGGGGCTGTTAGGCTCAGGGAAGACCTCCGAGGAAGTGAGATCATAGCTGATTGCTAAAGGTTACACAGGATTTGGCTGTGTAAAGAGTGTTTGGAGAAAAAAATGATGTGTGAGACAGGAAAGAGTTTTTGAGATTCCAGGTGAATGAATCTGTGTGGCTGGAGGGTAATGAGTGAGGGAGAAGATGGCAAGACATGAGTCCTGAGAGGTAGGAGGGTCTAGATCACATGAGGTCTATGCTGGGGAGTTTGGATTATAGCGTGTGGGCCAAAAGAAGCCATTGAAAGGCTGTAAGCAGATAACTTCCATGATGGCAGAAGACTCAGAAGTGAATAGACTTACGGTTTGAAGCTAGAATAATCAGCCCTTGCGAGATGGATTGGATATGGGAAAAAATAAAGAGGAAGAGTCGAGAATAACTAGCAAGTGTCTAGTAATGTGAAACACGTGCAGAAATTCTGAGAAGCACAGTGGGGTTGGATTTCAGAACAGCTGCAGGGTAGAAGGAGAAAAATAACACAGCCCAGGATTACTCAACTACCAAAACTAGACTAAGGTATTACAAGGAAAGAAAACTACAGAGCAGCCCCCGCCAGCATAATCTATAATGCTCAAGTGGGATTTATGCCAGGAATGCAAGTTGGTTAAGCATTAAAAAGCAACACAATGTAATTCTTCATATTAATAGAATAAAAAAGAGAAAAATCATAATAACTTCAATGGATGCAGACAAAGAAATTGACAAATTTCAACACCTGGTTAAAAAAGAAAAAAAAAACTGAGCAAACTGGGAATAGATGGTAACTTCTCTGTGTGATAAAGGGCATCTGTAAAAATTTTCAGCTAACATTATACTTAATGTTGAAAAATTGAATGCTTTCCCCTAAGATCAGGAACAAAACGATGATGTCTTCTCTTAACACTTCTATTCAGTACTGTGCTGGAGGTTATAGCCAGTGAAGGAATACAATAAAAGACACAGAAATTTTAAAAGAGAAGAAAAACTGTCTTTTTTTTTCACAGATGACCTGACCATTTATGTAGAAAATCATAAGAAATCTACAAAAAAGCTGAAGTGAGTTTTTAGCAAGATGGCAGGATATAAAATCAATATACAAAATTCATTGTATTTCTATATATGAGGAACAAACAATTGAAAAATAAAAGTAATACCTCAGTAGTATTTACAATAGCTTCCAAATCTTGGAACTCTTAGGGATAATTTTAACAAAACAAATACACATCTGCATACTAAAAGCTACAAAACATTGTTTAGAAAATTAAAGGAGGTCTAACTCAATGGTGAGAGAGACCATGTTTGTGGCTTGGAACAGTCAATATTGTTAAGATTTCAGTTCTCTCCAAATTAATCTACAGTTTTAATTCAGTCTTAATCAAAATCCAAGAAGGCTTCTTTTGTAGGAATTGGCAAACTGATTCTAAAATTTGTGTAGAAATGCAAAGTATTTAAAAATAACTAAATAATGAAAAAGAAGAACAAATGTGTAAGACTTACAGTACATGATTTTGAGACTTATTACACTTATTGGCCTAAAGAAAAATACACTGATCAATGGCACAGAACAGACAGTCCGGAAGCAGACCCACAAATGTATGGTCAACTGATTTTTTGCAGTGAATGCCAATGAAGAGGGGATAGTTTTTACAAGTGGTGCTGGGATGACTGGATATCCACTTGGAATAAAATGAACCTCAGCCACTACATTACTCCATATACAAAAGGAGCTCAAAATGAATAAGCTAAACTATAAAATTTCTAGGAAAACAATAGAAGAAAATGTTTGGGCTTTGGGTTAGGCAAAGATTTATTCTTAGGATACCAGAGAAAGAAAAACATTGATAAATTGAACCTTATCAAATTAAAAATTTATCGTCTTGAAAAGACATGAAGAAAATGAAAAGACAAGCCATAGACCAGTAAGTTATTTCCAATACATGTATTTAACAAAGAACTTATATCAGAATAGAAAACTCAATAGTAAGACAATGCAATTAAAAAATAGAAAGCTTTGCCCATGTATACTAAGACATAAGTATTGCCCACAAGCCCATTTTTAAGATGCTCAGCAGTCATCAGAGAAATGCAGAGTAAAAGCAGAATGACGTATTACTGTATACCCAATAGAATGGCTAAAATTTTACAAGACTGTCAGTAACAAGTGTTAGCACCGATGTGGTACTGCAAATCTTTCATGTTGCTGGTGGGGATGCAAAGTGTTAAAGCCATTTTGGAAAACAATTTGTTAGTTTCTCATAAAGTTATACATACACTTACAAAACGATCCTAACATTTTTACTCTAAGTATTTACCCAAAGGAAATGAAAACATATTCAAAAACAAAGTACTACAAGTACATACTTATATGATCCTAAAATGAATCTGGTGCGACAGAAACACTCAGCAGTGGGCAGGGGTAGGTATGGTGGGAATGGATTGCAGCGAGGCACATGAGAACTTCTGGCGTGGGGGGATGACATAAATAGAACGTTTCTACATTTTGATTGCAGTGATTGTTACGGAAGTATATACATTTGTCAAAACTCGAGCTGTATACTTAATGGTGCATTTTATTGTGTGTAAATTAAAATGTAAATATTGAGTACTTTGTTAATACCTTCTTACCAATATTTACTATATGTCTGTCATTGTAGGGTTTTACTTTCAGTCACATATACATAATTCAAGCCCAATCAGTCTGTGGTCTTTGGTCCCTGTCCACCAGTCAAAAAATTTAATATTTTATGTTATATCTATTTATAGATATAGATATTTAGATATATTTACCTATGTATTTAAATATATGTAGATATATGTAAAAATCTATTCAGCTCCATTGTTACCAGGGCATACGATAGAGTAAGAAAGAAATATTGAGTGATTTTAAAAAGAACAAGATAATTAAAGGGGATCACAAAAGTACCTGGGTGGAATAATAGAAACAAAAAAATAGCCTGTTAAAAAATGGGCAAAGAACTTGAATAGACATTTTTCCAAAGAAGACATACAAATGACCAATAAGCATTTGAAAAGATGCTCAACATCACTAATCTTTAGGAAAATGCAAATCAAAATCACAATGAGATACCATTTCACAACTATTAAGATAGCTACAATATTTTTTAAAAAGAAAAAGAAAGAAAGAAAATACCAAGTGTTGGCAACTATCTGGAGAAATTGGAACCCTTGTGAACTGTTGGTAGGATTGTGAAACGGTGCAATTACTTTGGAAAACAATATGACAGTTCTTTTAAAAAAATTGCCATATGATTCAGCAACTCCACTTCTGGACATATACCCAAAAGAATCAAAATATGGTCTCAGAGATATTTGTACACCTATGTTCATAGCATTATTCACAACAGACAAAAGGTGGAAGCAAACCAAATGTCCATCACTGGGTGAACAGATAAATAAAATGTTGTATGTACACACAATGGAATATTATTTAGCTTTAAAAAGGAAGGCTAAATTCTGACACATGCTACAACATAGATGAATGCTGCAGACATTATACTAAGTGATACAAGCCTGTCACAAGAAGACAAATAGTATATAATTCCACTATGTTAGGTATCTAGAGCAGTCAAACTTATAGAAACAGAATGTAGAACAGTGATTGCCAGGGGCTGGAGGGAGAGGGAATAGGGAGTTATAATTAAATGAGTTTTTTAAATGAGCTGTTGTTTAACAGTGTTTCAGTTGTTCAAGAAGAAAACATTTTGGAGATTGGTTGTACCACAATGTGAAAATACTTAATACTACTTAACGGTACACTTAAAACTATTAAGACAGTAAATTTACACTTTGGGTGCTTTACCACAATTAAAAATAAAAATATAAATTTTTTTAAAGTGCATGGGTAGAAGAAGAGAGGACAGTGCAGTTCAATTGGTTAGGGAGGAAATGTGGGTAGATTTTATGAAATAATGTTAAAAAATAATAGTAATGGCAGCAAACTTTCAGTGAGAACTTACCATGCGCCGGAAGCTGTTCTAAGAGCTCACAGAATCTTTGTAAAAACCTGTCCCATTCTCTCTCCCCATAGTAAACTGTAGCCTGTGTGCCTGAGACTAGCTAGACATCCAGCCACCAGTTGTCACCCTTTAACGGTCACTTGTATTCCCCAGGCTTTCAACATGCTGTTCCACAGAGCCATCGAGCAGGCCGACAAGGTAGAGGACACACCGGGACGCATCTCAGTCCTGACCGAGAGCATCACCCACGCCGTCTTCCTCTACACCAGCCAGGCGCTGTTTGAGAAGGACAGACTCACCTTCCTGTCCCAGATGGCTTTTCAGGTAAGGAAATCAGTCACTCAGAAGCAGCCCCAGAACCAAAGTCATGCATCTCTGTTTATTATGTACTGCTGCTGAAGGGAAGTTTTTTTGAAAGCTCTTTGCAGCATGAGGAGAGTTTCCATTTCGTAGAGGGAACTTGGGCATATGACAACCTGCTAGTAGGTCAGGGTGCATTGGTTTGGGTGGGTTTGCACTTTGGGCAGCCACATCAGCTGTCATCCTGGAGAACAGGTCAATGAGACATTGGCCTCACCTTCCCAGGTCCTGTACAGACCTCCCAGGTACTACCGGGGAGTTCCTTGGAGAGAATCTCAAGCTCAGCTTTCCAGATCTGAGTGCTCCTAGGAGATTTTCAGAGCCCCTTTCAAAAACAGTGAATGGGTGAAAGGAGCTCCACATTTCACACTCCTACCTTCAGTGAGATCTACTACCCTTTTACGCTTTTATTATTTATTTATTTTTGCTGTATGCGGGCCTCGCACTGTTGTAGCCACTCCCGTTGCGGAGCACAGGCTCCGGACGCGCAGGCTCAGCGGCCATGGCTCACGGGCCCAGCTGCTCCACGGCATGTGGGATCTTCCCGGACCGGGGCACGAACCCACGTCGCCTGCATCGGCAGGCGGACTCTCAACCACTGCGCCAGCAGGGAAGCCCCCTTTTACTCTTTTTGATGTGGACTTCTGCAATAGATTCTGTTTAAATAAAAGTGCCCGTGATGAGAAAGAAACATTGAGGACCACATTCCTAGATGAAATAAGAATGTGGTCCTTTTATTAGTTCACTTGCTGTGTAACTTTTTCTATCAGTTCCAAACGTGATGAAAGATGTCATTTCTTTTGTGTCCTCCCGAGTGCCTTGCTCAAAGAAGGCATTTTAAAATACCTGCTCTTCAGGGAGATCAGCTTGGTGCCTTGTGACCACCTAGAAGGGTGGGATAGGGAGGGTGTGAGGGAGACGCAAGAGGGAGAGGATATGGGGCTATATGTATGCATATAGCTGATTCACTTTATTATATAGCAGAAACTAACACAACATTGTAAAGCAATTATACGCCAATAAAGATGTTAAAAAAAATAAAATGAAATAAAATACCTGCTGTTGATAGTGATAAATTATCACTTCTTTCAATACTTTTGGTATTAATAGATTCCTTTGGGTTAAAAAAGTAATATGTGGGTGTAATCATTTTATAATGTATGTGATAAACAGGAGAAATACATTACAAAATGAATTTTTTTTCTTTTCAATTTTCTCCCAATTTTATTGAGAGATAATTGACACATGACATATTATGTGTTCAGTGTAATGATCTTATATATGTATATGTTATGAAATGATTACCCAATAAGTCTAGTTAATATTCATCACTGTACATAGTTACCTTTTTTTATCCATGATGAGAACTTTTAAGATTTACTCTTTTAGCAACTTTCGAATATGCAATACAGTAGTGTTAACTATAGTCACGATGCTGTACATTACATCCCAGGACTTATGTTATAACTGACAGTTTATACCTTTTGACTAGCTTCATCCATTTCTACACCCCTCAGCACCCACCTCTGACAACCACCAGTTTGTTCTCTGTATCTGTGATTCTGTTTTTTAAGTTTCCACATACAAGTGAGATCATACAGTGTTTATCTTTCTCTGTGTGACTTTTTTCCTTAGCATAATGCCCTAAAGGTCCATCCTTACTGTTGCAAATGACAGGGTTTCCTTCTTTTTATGGCTGAATAATATTCCATTATATATATGTGTGTGCATACACACACATTATACACACACACACACATATATACCACATTTTCTTCATTCATCCATATATGGACACTACACTCAGGTTGTTGTTTTATGTCTTGGCTATTGTAAATAATGCTGCAGTGAACCTAGTACAGATATCTTTTTGAGACAGTGATTTCATTTCCTATGAATATACACCCAGAAGTAGAACTGCTGGATTCTGTAATAGTTGTAGTTTTAATTTTTTTGAGGCACGTCCATACAATTTCCCATAGTAGCCACTGCAGTTTACATTCCCACCAACAGTGCACACATCCTCACCAGCATTTGTCATCTCTTGTCTTTTTGCTAATAGCCATCCTAACAGGTGTGAGGTGATATCTCATGTGTTTTTGATTTGCATTTTCCTGATGATTAGTCATGTTGAGCACTCTTTCATGTATCTGTCAGCCATTTGTATGCCTTCTTTGGTAGAATGCCTATTCAGTTCCTCTGCCTATTTTTTAATCAGATTGTTTGTGGATTTTGCTGAAATTTTTGTGTTTATACATATTGCTCATGAACAGTAATGGACCAGGGGTGATAAAACATGACATGCATATACATGTGTGCACATCTATTGAAAACTTCTTTTTAGAATATCTAGGTAAATTATAATCTATGTGAAATACTGACAGTCTACATAAGTCAAATCTTCATATATACGTGGACAATTTCTTGTTTGTTGAAGTAAATCAAATTGAATTAAGAAAAATTATCCAATAAGATAATATTTTGATACATATTACCACCCATAATGCATTTTGAAAATATCTAGAATTTTAAAATAGCACAAACCTCAAACATTTTACCTGCTTAATTTTGTAAGGTGTTATAGTTTTTATGAGGAAATTAGAAATATTTCATTTGTGCCCTCCACTCAAGTGTTCTATGGACTCCTAAACAGTTCTGTAACCAGCATGTCTAAAGGTTCAGTTCGTGATGTGTTTGTTTAGTTGTATCTGTAAAACAACAATTTCCAGTTTTTCTCAACATAATCTCACATATAAGAAAAATCTTTAATACATCTTGCAGTTTATTGGATATAATTTCTATACCAGGACTAACTTACAATACTAGTTTTACCTTTTGTTTTGTAATTCAATCCATTGTCATCTGAGGCTTTTTCAATTTGTGTAATGAGTTTCAAGACAGGTTTGATCTAACGGTAGAAGGCTAAATATGAAAGCATATTTCAAATATGCTGCTAATAGGCACAGGTATTAAAATGGAAATAAACCAGGCTTAGTAATTATTTGCCATTAGATTTACAATCAGTATTTTGAGATCATGAGCATAATCTAAGTTTCCTTATTTCAACTACAGAACAGATATATATCTATAGGAATTCTCAGAAGACTTATTTCTGCCTGTTCAGTCATATCTATTAAGTGGTGACTGCGTCCTTGATTTTGATGCAAGCCAAATGACCTTTTCAATTTTGTGTACTCTCAAGATTTTGCTGAGAAAGAAAGAGATAGATCCTCTTGAATTGGATTTCCTGCTTCGGTTCACAGTTGAATACACTTACATGAGTCCTGTTGACTTCCTAACTAATCAGTCATGGAGCGCTATTAAGGTATGTTAGGAACATGATTTTTCAATTGCTAAATCTTGTTTCAAATCTCTGTTCTCTAAAATGTAGAAATGTAGTTTAAAAAATACAGGTGATATACACCATTTCAGTTGTAGATATATGCTATCTTTAATTTTTTGAAGAACTTCCCATACTCTTTTCCATAGTGGCTGCACCAATTTACATTTCCACAAATATCTACTAGTTTCCCTTTTCTTATTTGGAGGTAAAGGAACTTGTGACTTATTTATGGATGGGAAAGTTGTTAATAAATATGTATAATGTATAGGACCTTTGGTTAAAGTCGAGGAATATATTGGGTTGGCCAAAAGGTTCATTTGTTTTTTTCCATAAATGGCTCTAGTAGCACTTAGTTGTCTTTAATTCATTCAAAACCATTTTGTTAGATTGTATGTGACAGCTGTCATATCAGCATGCATTTAAAGAAGACGACTTATCGGGCTTCCCTGGTGGCGCTGTGGTTAAGAATCTGCCTGCCAGTGCAGGAGACATGGGTTCGAGCCCTGGTCCTGGAAGAGCCCACATGCCGCAGAGCTACTGAGTCCGTGCGCCACAACTACTGGGCCTGCGCTCTAGAGCCTGTGAGCCACAACTACTGAAGCCCCCACACCTAGAGCCCATGCTCCACAACAAGAGAAGCCCACCTACCGCAACGAAGAGTAGCTCCTGCTCACCGCAACTAGAGAAAGCCCGCGCGTAGCAACGAAGACCCAATGCAGCCAAAGATAAATTAATTAACTAATTAATTTTTTAAAAAGACTTACCCAAATTGGTGAATTTGGGGCTTCCCTGGTGGCACAGTGGTTGAGAATCTGCCTGCCAATGCAAGGGACACGGGTTCGAGCCCTGGTCTGGGAAGATCCCACATGCCGAAGAGCATCTAAGCCCGTGCGCCACAACTACTGAGCCTGCACTCTGGAGCCCGCGAACCACAACTGCTGAGCCTGCCTGCCACAACTACTGAAGCCTGTGCACCCTAGAGCCCGTGCTCCGCAACAAGAGAAGCCACTGCAATGAAGAGCCTGTGCACTGCAACGAAGAGTAGCTCCTGCTCGCCGCAACTAGAGAAAGCCCACGTGCAGCACTGAAGACCCAACAAAGCCAAAAAGAAATCATTTTTTTTTAATTGGTGAATTTTTGTGTAGCCATTTTACTATTAAAGATGGAAGAAAAAAAGCAACATTTTCATCATATTATGCTTTATTATTTCAAGAAAGGTAAAAATGCAACCGAAATGAAAAAAAAGATTTGTGCAGTGTATGGATAAGGTGCTGTGACTGATCGAACGTGTGAAAAGTGGTTTGCAAAGTTTCGTGCTGAGGATTTCTCACTGGACGATGTTCCACAGTCGGGTAGACCAGTTGAAGTTGATAGCGATCAAACTGAGACGTTAATTGAGAACAATCAACATTATACCATGGGGGAGGTAGCCAACATACTCAGAATATCCAAATCAAGCGTTGAAAATCATTTGCCCCAGCTTAGTTATGTTAATTGCTTTACTGTTTGGGTTCTACATAAGTTAAGCAAAAAAAAAAAAAAACCTTCTTGACCGTATTTCCACAAGCGATTCTCTACTTAAACGTAATGAAAATATTCCGTTTTTAAAACAAATTGTGGCGGGTGATGAAAAGTGGATACTGTACAATAATGTGCAATGGAAGAGATCGTGGGGCAAGCGAAATGAGCCACCACCAACCACACCTAAGGCCGGTCTTCCTTCATCCAAAGAAGGTGATGTTGTGTATATGGTGAGATTGGAAGGGAGTGTCCTCTATTATGAGATCCTTCCGGAAAATCAAACGATTAATTCCAACAGGTACTGCTCCCAATTAGACCAACTGAAAGCAGCACTCGATGAAAAGCATCCAGCATTAGTCAACAGGAAACACATAATCTTCCGTCAGGATAATGCAAGACCGCATGTTTCTCTGACGACCAGGCAAACACTGGTACAGCTTGGCTGGGAAGTTCTGGTTCATCAGCCATATTCACCAGACATTGCACCTTCGGATTTCCATCTTTACAAAATTCTCTTAACGGAAAAATTTTCAATCCCCTGGAAGACTGTAAAAGGCACCTGGAACAGTTCTTTGAAAAGATAAAAGTTTGGGGAAGATGGGATTATGAAGTTGCCTGAAAAATGGCAGAAGGTAATGCATTGTTCAGCAAAGTTCTTGGTGAAAATGAAAAATGTGTCTTTTATTTTTACTTAAAAAACAAAAGTACTTTTTTGTCAACCCAATGAATAATCTTTTTTCAGTTGACCTGAATCTAGTTTCTTTATTTTGTTTTCTTTTTTATAATATTTCTTTGCTTTTTCAAAATAGTTTTGTTAATTTATACAGCAATATAGTAATTTACTATCATTGTAAAATGTTTAAGCAGAGCAGAATGCTGTAGAGGAAAAAGTGGTAGTATTCTTCAACCCCAATCATCAATCGTTACTCCATTTTTCTGTTAGAAGATCCTAGTATTAAAAGTTTATTCTCTGAGGTTCTGGAATTCCTCAGAGATGCTCAGCATAGGCTAAGTTTCACCCTACTCTTTTTTTCTAAAGCAGAAACATTTCTATGTATTAAAAATAACTATGTTATTCCTTATTTTTATAATGCGTTTAGATTTTTTTTAAATATTTGTTTGTCTGCGTGGGCTGTTCGCTGCAGCGCACGGGCTTCTCTCTAGTTGTGGCGTGCGGGTTTTCTCTTCTCAAGTTGTGGCGCACGGGCTCCAGGACACGTGGGCTCTGTAGTTTGCAGTAAGCAGGCTCAGTTGCCCCATGGTATGTAGGATCTTAGTTTCCCGACCAGGGGTTGAACCCATGTCCCCTGCATTGGAAGGCGGATTCCTTACCACTGCACCACCAGGGAAGCCCCCTAGGTTTTATTTTTTAATAGAATTTTTAATTAGATTATTACTTTAGAATTATAAGTTCAAGTTCAGTTGTGTATCAGTCAGGCTCTTGGCAGAAAACAAATGTCACGTGAAAGTGTGATTTTTAAGAAAAGTTGAACAAAGAGTGTATTTTTGGGGGGGAGAGAGCCTACCTTTGGAACCTGTGGCATTCTGTAAAGAAACATAGCCACTGCCAAACTATGTCACCACAGGAAAGAGCTGGGGAAGAAATACCCTCGCCTCTCTTCTCCAGCCCTCTTGCCAGTGCTTCCCATTGGTGAAACCCAACTGGGCTAGAGAACCAGGGAGCTTTGTTCAAGTCATCCTTAGCAATCACCCTCTTTGCAGGGCAGGAAAGGGTACAGAGTAAATCTAGAGAGGAAACAAACACTATCCAGCACAAGTTACTTACACAGGGTTTGTTTGATACATTCATCTTTATCTCAAACTCTAAGCTATTTTACACCCCATTCCCATCTGTTCCCCTACTGTATTACAGGCAGTAGCCCTCATGGAAGAGTTCCAAGGCCTAGACCGAGATGTGGAAGGATCAGCCAAGCAGTGGAGGAAGTGGGCAGAATCCGAGTGTCCAGAAAAAGAAAAGTTACCACAAGAGTGGAAGAAGAAAAGTTTAATACAGAAGCTGATTATTTTGAGAGCAATGCGCCCTGACAGAATGACATATGCTCTCAGGTGGGTGCAGTTAGCGCTTTGGGAAATGCAGGTTAACCTAGAGGAAACTTTGTCTTGAGGACTAGAAGTATCTGGTGGAGGCATTATGGTTCATGTTCATGAAAAGTGATTCTGCAGAAATTTTTATATTGCAGTCACTACTTTTTGTTCAAATCTGCTAAACATTGAACAGTGTGCTAGTCTATCGGCAGACTGAGCGTGTTCTTCCTGGAAAGCTTAATTCTGAAATCAATTGGGGAAACAGGGAACCTATGGAAATATTCTAGGAATAGAGCTGAAGAGGTCAGAGGACAGGAACATGCATTACCCAAGTGTGATTCCCATTGTTTTTATTTAGAGCAGCCCTTTGGCTCCAAAGATTTTGCACATCAAACAAAAAATGAATGCCTTTTGTGGATTCACTCATAGTCCTATAACTTTACAACCAACAGGATTTAAAAGCAGAAATGCCTGTCTACATCTTGGTTTAAGTGTTCCTTTCCTTTGCCCTTTTCGCTTCTAAATGGTAATATGGTGCTTAATTCTAATTTGAGTTCTCAGGTTCCTTCCCTAGCCGGCTGCTTTTTCGTCAGCAGCATTCACTTGCCTCAGGTTTTGTCCTTTGCTTTGTCTATTCAGCCAATTTTCCCTTTGCAGAAGCCCCTGCCACACCCTACTTTACAAGTTAATTCTGTTTAGTAGTCCTTACTTTCTGCTAAATCTGATGCTGCTGGCAAATAATCCCTGCTTAATTGAGCTTCCCTGTGTTAGAAACACCCCAAAAAGCATTTGTATATTCATGAGAAGCCCAACAGGCTGGAAAATTGCACTGTGGCAAATCTAATGAACTGTTAATAAGTAACGGGGGCTCTGGCAGGGGATTTGGGGGATACAAAGCCATATGCAGGCAGCTGATGGTTCTCAGAGGAGAGTCTCAGCAGCCCCCCAAAATGGAACGTAGGCTTCTGATTTTCAGAGCTTCTAAAGCAGCGAGGGATTTCACGGACTCAACTGCATACATCTAGTGTGGATTCATATTGTCATTCTTACAAAACATCTCGTGTAATAAACATAGTTTGCTTCCTTCCCATGCCTGTGGTTTAAGCTGATTCAAGCTGTGACACTTTTCAAGGTCAGAAGCGCTGATCCTGTCTTTGGCATTCTTCTTTTTACAGGAATTTCGTGGAGGAAAAACTGGGTGCAAAGTATGTGGAGAGAACCAGATTGGACTTAGTTAAAGCATTTGAAGAAAGCAGCGCAGACACCCCAGTATTCTTCATCCTCTCCCCAGGAGTAGATGCCCTTAAAGACCTAGAGATCCTTGGTGAGTGGCCGGCAGGCCGGCCATCCAGCCCTGCCTCTCACCCATCGCCAACAACGCAGCCTTCCTTTCAGCTCATAGTTTTCTTAGTTCCTTTTTTTTTTTTTTCCTTTCTCATTTGTTGGAGATTGAGTGTATGGAAAATGTAAGGTTAATAACACTGTAGTCTGGAGAAATGTTTAAATGGAACATTCCTCTGGTTGGCATAAAATGCAAGTTTCTTTTGTACTGTTCTCCACCTTTTGACTAGATGAGGGCCAGAGGGCAATTTTCTCCATGCTCTTGTAATCTTGTGCCCACTGTGACTAAATAATGGTCATTAGAGCAAGTCTATTTGATTGTGAAAGGCACTGTCACATTGTGCTTTGGATTACTAGCCCCCACGACCTGCACGGAGAATTCCGGGTTAATAGAGCTGTGACCTGACTGTGCTGGATTCAAGCACAGCTTCACAACGTGAGGGGCTCCTGCATTTACCCAATGAGCCAATCTGGTCAAAAAATGATGTGATATCTACCCCATGTTGCTCCTTTTCATGAGGGCAATGCTTTACTACTCCTGCAAGAGTTTGTAAAGCTCGGTAACAATGCTTGCCATCTATGAAAATGTCAAAAGCTTTATTACCACAAAACCAGAGGAACTGATTTCCATAGGTTTTGCTAATGCTTGAGAGGAGGCAGCTGTTGAGAGCTTGAAATGATGCTTGTTGAAACGACAGAGGTTTAGTTTGGATTCTTCAGGAAAGTGACCTGGAAGGTGGTGGCAGTAACCACAGATGGACATCAGACCACAGGATTTCAAACTCTTCTCACCTCTCCTTGGTTCACTTTTCCTCTCGCCATGTTGTGTCCTCCCACAGGCAAAAGACTTGGGTTTACAAGTGACTCGGGAAAATTCCACAATGTGTCTTTAGGACAAGGTCAGGAGATGGTGGCAGAAATGGCCCTGGAGAAAGCTTCCAGAGGAGGACACTGGGTCATACTCCAAGTGAGTAATTACGTTTCCCTGAAAATACTGGGAGTGAACATGGATGGGCAGTGCAGAGCCCCCCTGCCCAGCCGGAATTAGCCTTTCACACAGCACACGGTGATCTGCTGGGGGGGTCATGGGGTTCTCTCAGCAGTAATGACACCTCCAAGGGTGACAAGGAGCTCTGCTGACAAGGATGACTACCAATTTTTTTTTTTTTGAAGATGTTGGGGGTAGGAGTTTATTTATTTATTTATTTATTTTTTGCTGTGTTGGGTCTTCGTTTCCGCGTGAGGGCTTTCTCCAGTTGCGGCAAGCTGGGGCCACTCTTCATCGCAGTGCGCGGGTCTCTCACTATCGCGGCCTCTCTTGTTGCGGAGCACGGGCTCCAGACACGCAGGCTCACGGGCCTAGTTGCTCCGTGGCATGTGGGATCCTCCCAGACCGGGGCTCGAACCCGTTGCCCCTGCATTGGCAGGCAGATTCTCAACCACTGCGCCACCAGGGAAGCCCAATGACTACCATTTTTTGAGGGATTTTCTAGCCATTGTGCTTGAAACTTTTAAATATTACAGGGAGCCCCATCGTCCTCCTGACTTAAGATATCTGGAACACTCCAATAGTGCTTGAGGACAGACTGGATCATATGGAATACCAAGACCGTTGTCATAATATCTCTCATTTGCATGTGGCTTTAAAGTGGACAGAGTGTTTTTTCACATCTCATTACGTCACGTAACTCTGACTCTGCCCATAACTAGTTGTGTCGCATTCCCTTTGCTCATAAATTAAGGGGTTGAGTAGTTGGTCCCTTTCGCCTTTCTAGGGCTCACATTTTGTGGGTCTATGATTCTACAATCCAGTGTCCTTTGGGGTGGTTCCCTTCACTGGGGATTCTAGTGTCGACCGAAAAAAAAACCAAAAAAAACCCCAAAAACGGACAACGTGAGAGCTGTGAATTCAGTTTTATTTGGGACTTAATGAGGACTGTAGCCTGGGAGACAGCCTCTCAGCTCTGAGGAACTGATCCGAAGAGGTAGCAGGGACGCCACTATCTATGTGATTCTGGTGAAGGGGGTACGTGCAGTCAAGCACACATCTCGGTTGAAGGTTGCTGTTAGCCATGAGGAGCAGATGTTTTCATTCATGATTTTAGTGATTTTATAGGTATGAGAAGATGCAAGGAATTGAGTTCATAAAATTTTCTCCTGAAAATATTTAACTATCTCAAGGCCTGTTCTACCAGATTTTCCCAGAGCACAGAAAGCCTCATGCCTGATCTCTGCCCTGAACTCCTTTCAGGGTGTGTTGAAAGTCAGTGATTGCAGTGGCTAGTGACTTCGTTCTTACAGAACCAGATGGCGAGTGACATTTTTTAGTTTGTACTAGCAAGAATCCAGGAACCAGTGGAGCCCAGGCAAGCTTTAGGGGGCACCTAGGGGCCGAGCAAACTCCAAGCTCACTCCTTCCTCAGCAGGGTGCGCCAGCTGTCTCAGCAGGTCTGGAAATGGCCATTTGACTTGCAGCACAGTGTTCCCAAAGGTTCTTTTTTTTTCAGTACGCAGGCCTCTCACTGTTGTGGCCTCTCCCGTTGCAGAGCACAGGCTCCGGACGCGCAGGCTCAGCGGCCATGGCTCACGGGCCCAGCCGCTTCATGGCATGTGGGATTTTCCCGGACTGGGTCACGAACCCACGTCCCCTGCGTTGGCAGGCAGACTCTCAACCACTGCGCCACCAGGGAAGCCCCCCAAAGGTTCTTATTTATATGTCAGGCTCTTTACCAGGCAACTTGTAGGATACATTATCTCTAATCATCACAACAAAGTTGCAAGGGTAGGTATTGTCATCCCATTATAAAGGTGAGAAAACTGAGCCTCAGAGTGGTTTGGAGAGCCTCAAGGCCACACAGCAGGAAAATGGCAGAGTCTGTCTGCCAGCAGGCGATGTTCTTTCCACTAGCCCACACTGCCACCCTCATGCAGATATGACATTGGCCTTCCTTAATGTCTCCAGTATCTGGGGTTGATGCATTTTGCATTTCTGCTTGAAATAAAATCGGATTCACTAAGAAACTTCCCAAGTGTCCAAGAATATAACCTTCTGGGAGAGTAAAACCTACTGCTTAGATGAGACTTCAGCATGGGGACTTGGGATGGTGTGTCCCTTCTGAGCCTCACAGAGTCGGACGAGTAATAGTGGAGGTTTTGTTTTTCCAGAGATAGCAGTTGGTGCTGGGTCAGTTGGGTAGATGCTGAGCTCTCCCCACAAAAGAGAACATTCTTTGCGAGTTCTCATGCATCCAGCGGCTCAGACTGGAGAGAAACTGGGAGGGGTGCAGTCCTCCTCAAGAGAACATAGTAGTCAAAGTAAAATGTTTCTGTTATTTTTATATCTACGCTGCGCTACCCGTTGCCCCCCCCCCAAAATTAAAATGCAAGTTGTAAGTTTTACCATTAAAAAAATGTCTCAAAAGATCTTATTTGGTGAAGGATCTCCTTTTGGGTATCTATTTTAGACCTTTGATTTTTGTTTTTAGTGGTAAGCCAGTAACTTAGAATGTAACTCTCACTATTTCTCTCCACACATAGAATAATTGGAGAGGAGAGACTATCCCAGGCTTTTTGGCAGTTTCTGAAGGTTTCTAGGATACATTTGATTGGCAGTTAAAAGAGAAGCGTTCTTTGAAGAATGAGAAGCCCAGCATAATGGGAACTTGTTATATTGTTTGTAATTTACATTAAATTCTGTCAGCGTACGCAGATGATATGTATGCACATGTTAATGAGTTCCTAACCAAACTCTGCGCTGGTCAATTACTATGATCAGAGATAGCCCCTCTAAGGATATTTAGCTGGCGTTTTATCAAAAATCCACACTCCAGAGAAAACTATTACTAAGGTAGCAGACTGGCACTATCTTTGTCTCAGATGCACACCAGATGATTTGTGAATTAATATAATGAAAAAAAATCATTTTTCATGGGCAAAATGGGTGGTTTTCAAGATGTGTGTATTGGCTAAAAATGTCACACAAACATTGCTACCCCTGGACAAATGGCCACAAGAATCTAGCCAGTCTCAAAGCCAGTATCCTCAAGAATGGTTCCCAGGCTAGATTCCAAAGAGTGCCAGTGTACAACGATGGCTCACTTGGAGATTCTTCTGTTCCCTGACTCCAAAGTCACTGTTAAAATATTTTTACATTTGTCTCATATACTAATGAGTAGGAGTTTGAGTAGAGGAGATTTCCATCAGTAACAATGAAGTAGGGGATCAGGTGCATTTTTAGCCTTTAGCTTTTATACTTGATTAAACTAACCCAGATAAGTCTTAGTAATTGAGTTTGAACTATAACATAGAAAAGTATCAAGAACTCCATCTCAGAAGTGATTGGCAGGTATTGGAAGTAGGTGAGTGTGTTAGAAGGCGATTTTGTTTTACAAAGACAAACTGTAGTGATTTGTAGCACTTAATGTGTTCAGTGTTCAATTCTGTCTTGGTTTATTTTTTTTTCCCTAATGCGCTAGTAAAGGAAACTTTAAATCATGGTTCTCTGAGTTTTCAACTCATTCATGTACAGGAAAATGTTGTAATCCTATAATTTAAGTAATGTACTTC
This sequence comes from Kogia breviceps, assembly GCF_026419965.1. NCBI lineage: Eukaryota > Metazoa > Chordata > Mammalia > Artiodactyla > Physeteridae > Kogia > Kogia breviceps. The sequence continues at coordinate 74,441,197 of NC_081318.1, forward strand.
AGTCTCACAGGAATTCTAAACCATGCTGTTTTTCAGAATGTCCATTTGGTAGCCAAGTGGCTCGGAACCTTGGAGAAACTCCTTGAAAGATTCAGCCAGGGAAGCCACAGAGATTACAGGGTTTTCATGAGTGCTGAGTCTGCACCTACACCAGACGAACATGTCATCCCTCCAGGACTCCTGGAAAATTCCATCAAGATTACTAATGAGCCCCCCACAGGAATGCTGGCCAATTTGCATGCTGCTCTCGACAACTTTGATCAGGTAAGAAAGCAGAAGCAGCCTGGTCTGACACTGAAGTCAGGGTCTTCTCACAAGACTGTGAGACCTAAAACCACAGCCACACGTGCAAAGAGAATGAACCACGTACCTTTTTGAGGAGCTTGCTTATTGAAGAAAAACATGGCAGACTAGTATCTCTACCCATAGAAAGAGAAAAAGCCATTGTTCTTATTGACGTCGTTGAGAAGATTGATGACAATAATGATGACGTGGCAGGCGTTTTAGTATACTACTTAATATATATATTTTTTTGTTTGTTTGTTTGTTTTTTTGTGGTACGTGGGCCTCTCACTGTTGTGGCCTCTCCCATTGTGGAGCCCAGGCTCTGGACGCACAGGCTCAGCGGCCATGGCTCACGGGCCCAGCCGCTCTGCGGCATGTGGGATCTTCCCGGACCGGGGCACGAACCCGTGTCCCATGCATCGGCAGGCGGATTCTCAACCACTGCGCCACCAGGGAAGCCCACTACTTAATATTTTGATCTGGTTTTGACATTAGTAAATTTAAAGCCCTTCTTTTTAGATTATATCCATCCTGCCTTCATATTTATATTTTCATGTCCTTCCAAAATAAAACAAATAAATTAGTACCTTTATAAATTAATGATAGTTCTATTACCATTAGTCTCCTTGTTCAAATTACCATATCTGTCTGTGTCATAATCAAGTCTGTCAGTTTCCTTTGTTGCTATTTCTCTGAGCTCCCATTCCTTCCTCTAATTTCTTAGAAATCCTTGGTAAACAGCATTCTTATCAGGAGAAGTAGAATAAGCCCGAAAGATGAAACACGTATGATTTGGTGATAAATATTCAGCCTCCTGTCAAAAATGTTATTATACTCTATGAAACATGCCCACATGCTTAACTTTTTCTCTAGGTCCCTCTGGGCTAAGATGAGAAAACCAACATTATGAAGGCATTAAAATAATTGGCCACCTAAGAATATAGTTTTGAAGAATACAATCAATTGCTCAATTCAATAATTGAGTAGTTTGTGCCTGTTTACACAATGGGCTGTGTAAACAAAAAGCACTCAAAAACTGTTGAGTCTGTTACATGTTTGAAGTATCCTTTTTTGCGAACTAAGACAGGCATGTATTTTATCATGCCTCAATTTATAATTCCTGGCCATTTGTGACATTCTCAAGCTCTCTCTCAGAGTAAGTACAGAAGAGGAGTTTGACGTATTTAAATAGGATTTATCCAACTTCCCAGAACAGTTGTCTTTATTTGTGAAAAGTGAGCAGTTCATGAGTAAATAGGCTTCAGCCCAGTTGTCCTTCAGCTTTTTTGTGGTAAGTACCTCTCTGATAATCTGATAAAACTATGGATACTCTCCCCAGGGAAATGCACACTAAAAAAAATTGTTGCATACAATCATAGGGATGACCAGATCCCCCAAAGCCTATGCATGAATTCCTTCCCCAGATAAGAACAGCATGTTCTAGTTTATTTATGAAAGTATCAGGGTTTTTTTTACTGCTACTTGGAAAACCCCTTACAATAATTGGTTACATTTATTGAAAAGAGTCTTAAGAACTTCAGGGGAGAGTATTTCTTATCTACTGGAAAGGCTCCTCTGAAATATTAAGATTAAATTTGTTCATAAGTAGCAAAAGCAAAGCTAATCAATGTGATTCACTAAATAAACTTTCCATCAAACCTATTTTAGCCAAAACCTAAGATTTTAAAGCTTTGTGACCACCTAGAGGGGTGGGATAGGGAGGGTGGGAGGGAGGGAGACACAAGAGGGAGGGGATATGGGGATATATGTATACGTGTAGCTGATTCACTTTGTTATAAAGCAGAAACTAACACGCCATTGTAAAGCAATTATACACCAATCAAGATGTTTAAAAAAAAGATTCTGAAGAAAATCTAAAAATTTTAAGAGGTTTTTTTGAATGCTGAACTGTTATTATGTTAGAAAAAAATGTGGGTTTTTATTCAGATTATGTAATTCAAGGTTACTAGCCTGTGCTCCCTGGCTATCTGTGTGTAGGTTTCTAGAACCCTTTTATCAGTTAGAATTATGGCTGGCTATTTTTGAAGGAAGTACAAAACAACAGTGGCTTAAACAGGGTTAAAAAAGGCATTTCTGCCACATGAGAATTCAGGAGCTAGGTCATCCAGAGCTGCTTTGTGTCACCACAAAGTTGTCATCAACCCAGTTTGCTTACATTTCACCATTTCTAGGATGGGCTTGCCATGGTCCCAAGTAGCAGTGAGCATGGCAGCTCCCATAGCTGTGTTCCAGAAAGTAGGATGAGAGAAGGAACAAAGAAGATAACAAAGCGAACTTGTTTGCTTTCTTGTAAAGATTCATTCTGCAAGTTAATACACAATACTTCTTTCAATTTATTGGTCAAACTAATTCACACTGCATTACCTAGCTGCAAGAGAGGCTGGAAAAGTAAATCTATCTTGGGCAGTGTATGCCCAGCTAAAAGTCAGCAGGAAGGCACTTTAGGGCGGGCAGATAGTGGTCTCCATCACAGACTTCCTCCTTTCCCAAGTCTCCTTGTATCATCCTGGATGTTCTGTGTTGCTGCCGTGGCCCTATCTTGCTGAAGCCTGTGACGTGGACAGAGGGTGATGAATGCCATCTACCTTGGTTCTCATTTGGGTTAGGTAAATGGGTCCCAGTTGCTCCTATTGCCTGGCTGCCCTTCTTAGATGAGAAAAGCACCTAAGGGATCTAGACAAGTTAACTGTTCTGTTTAGGTATTTTCATTTTTCATGCTTCGATTTTCAAGTCAAATTAAATCTGTGTTCTTAATCTTCTCCCCAAATCAGAATTTATCCTCAAATTTTGATATGTGTATTCATAGCGAACAAAGTGCATTGAATATTGATCCTTTATTACCTTGACCATTCTAGAATATTTATGTAAATATGATCAGTAAGTGACCAAGATGTAAAGAAACTTTCTGTAGGATGCTGCCTACCTAACCCTCTTTCAGCTCAGCAGCGCTGCCTCTTGAAGATGTCATAAATGTTTGGGCTCCCTTCATCCCCAGATAACCAGATTTTTGAAGCAAGAATGTAAATTTCTTTTTCTGTAAGACTTGCAGCAGAAGCAAATAATGGTAATTGTGCATGTAAAATTGGCATCTGTGTGCATGCGACACTGTTATCTGTGTGTGGATGCCTGTTCTCTGTTCACAATGCTGTTTGTATATTTTCTGATACAAACACTTGATCACTTGCTTTGTAAAAATACAAGTGACCTGAAATGTAGAATGTTAGGTAGACTCATATTTTTCTTAGGAATGCCTGATTCACATTTTCTTCTAGTGTCATTTATATTATCAGAGCATAATGAAATGAGCATTGACTTATGATTTTGGGTTTTTTAACAGTGAGGCTAAAATTAGGTCAGTTATATGAAGTATATAGATGGAAATAATGTACTAACTGTAGTACTTGGGTTTTCCATGGACATATGTAATTCAGGGAGGGTGTTAGGTGACTTGTTAAATCATAAAATTTTGTCACTTCCATTTGGTCTCCTAGAAATTTCTTCCTTTTAAAAGCAATGCATTTTTATATCCTTCAACATTAATTCCAATTATATGGTTTCTCTTTTCTTCTTTCACAAGCTTGCCTTTTACTTGATGTTTAGTTGTGGAAAAGTTATTTGTAATGATTGTATATTTTTAAGCCTCATAAATTTCCTAGAAGTGGCCTAGTCATTTAGAATAACCTAATGATTTAGTTGGGTCAACACTGTATGTGGCCTGGCCAATTCTAGAACTATATTTGGTGGTAACCCTGGATTCTGATGAAAGCGATAGAGAAAGAAACTAAAATGCTCTTCTGCTCCTGGACCAGGAGAACAAATCTAGGCTTGGTTTAGACTTTTACTGAAAGGCCTCTGGGAGGCCAGATCTGAGCTCCCTCCCCAAACGGGCTAAATATATTTTGTATTATAGATGCCTACATTGTCAGATCCATTTAAATGTAGACCAGGTGTAGTCTGACCGTTTTAAAGGACAAGGCAGGAAGGTGCTGTTTTCGCCTCACCTTCGTTCGCTGCCCACCGTCAGCTGGAAGGAGTCATCCTCAGTTTTTCCTTGTTTGCCTCACAGGACTGCCAGATTTGAGAATGGGTAAAGTACTACCCTTAAGACACAGATGGCTGTTTCTCACCTTTTAATTTTATGGCTTTTGGGGCCATAACCATATCAGTGTAGCATACCAGGTTTCCCTCTGCCTTTGCAAAAAAAAAAAATCTTACAGATCTACTCTACAGGGCATATGTTTTCCAATCTTCCATATGCTGTTCTGTCATTCCAACAGTGAATTTTACTTTCAGTTCATTGGAAGAAAACCATTGGTTGTGGTGGTGGTATTAGTCAAGGGACAGTACAGAATTATAGTGATTCAGACAAGATAATCTCTCACATGTAATTGGCAGCTCTGGTGCATGAGATCAGCCACACACCCAAGCTTGTGGTGCCTCCATCAGACCTAACTCACAGCTTCCAAGGCGTCCAATCATCATCGTTTGTAGCTCACAGGAAAGGGAAAAGAACGACAACCAGACCAAGCAATTGCCCTTTAAGCAAGTGATGTGAAAGTTGCATACGTCACTTCTCCTCAAACTCCGTTGGCAAAAACTTGGTCACATGACACATCTGGCTTCAAGAGGGGCTGGGAGATTGTTTTTTGATGAGTGGCTGTGTGCCCAGATAATTGGTATTACTATGGAACCAGGAGAAATGGAGAATTGGCATTAACTTATATTCTGCTACAGTGATGAAATTAAGAGGATGGCCTTTTGTCAAACAGATTGTACAAGAACATTTTTGCAGGGGACATTGATGTCAGGCAGTATTACCACTGGCAAAATGAATTGTCTCATTTTCTAGTGAAACGGAAGAATAATTGAAGCAAAATAAAAGCATTCCTCTTACATCAACAGACTGGCAAATGCCAAACAGTCTTCTGTTATGCTCTCCTAGCTTAAAACTGCATGTTACCTCTGTCCTAGGTCTCCGTCAAAGTCCTCTGCAAGATGATGGAAAACTCAGACCCTTGCCCTTGGAAACCATATGGATGGATGATCAAACATTCTTTCTTTTCTCCAGGATACACTTGAAGTGTGCTCCAAGGAGCAGGAGTTTAAAAGCATTCTCTTCTCTCTGTGCTACTTCCATGCCTGTGTTGCTGGGAGACTGAGGTTTGGCCCCCAGGGCTGGAGCCGCAGCTATCCGTTCAGTTCTGGAGACCTCACCATCTGTGCCAACGTCCTGTACAACTACTTAGAGGCAAACCCTAACGTAAGTGCCAGTGGTCAGATAACCTCTTCCGAGGAGTGAACTGAATCTGTCAGTCTTTGGGCACTATCAAAGTGGACCATAATTTCTCTTTTGAAGCTATTATTGAAATAGCTGACACTACATATGCATCCTCTGCCAAGTGTGAGGTTTTACAACAGTGGATGCTCGAACTTTATAAGATGGGTCAAGCCAGTTCTACATCAGCAGCTCAGTGGAAAAAAAAAAAAATGTCCTTCATTATGTTAACAAAAACAGTGGTTTACATGTGCATGTATGCCACATTCATTAGGCAGGTAATGAAGCATTTGCACAAATGTAATTACATACAGCAATTCTGACAGTTCATAACACTGCATTAATAATCACTACAATTAGTTCTGATGATGGAAGCAATTTACAGCACGTCACATATATAAATAATGGTGCATTTCCTGCATATGTCATTATTATGTATTAAGGATGCCACCTTGTTGTGACTTTTTCAGTAATGTTCCCCTTGATTCGAAGTTAAAGGTAGATGAATGATTTTATTTTGTAGCTAAAATGTGTTCTACAGATGGGAACGGGAATGCTTCATCAAGAACATTTGTGTAAACTCTTATAAACTCAGTGACTGGATTTCAAAAAGGATGAATCATATGTAAGGATTTTCTGACTTAGTCCTCATAAGGAAAACTTTTTCCATTAAGTTAAATCTGTTAAAATCGAGGTATGTTTGTCAGAACCAACCAGGCATGGTGCTTTAGGCCACACTTTCTATTAAAGGGCCTTTAAAACCATTCAAGCGGGCTTCCCTGGTGGCGCAGTGGTTGAGAGTCTGCCTGCCGATGCAGGGGACACGGGTTCGTGCCCCGGTCCAGGAGGATCCCACATGCCGCGGAGCGGCTGGGCCCATGAGCCATGGAGCCTGCGCATCCGGAACCTGTGCTCTGCAACAGGAGAGGCCACAGCAGTGAGAGGCCCGCATACCGCAAAAAACAAACAAAAAGAAACCATTTAAGCATGTTTCTGTGTATAAATGGTTCTTTTTTGTTCTTTTGGTAATTATTGTTATCTTTGTTATCAAAGTTTTCTCAGGCTTTGAAGATGGTTTGACTACGATCTGAATATGTACACTTTGTACATAACCTGGGTGTGTTCTCCCAAGGAACACATTTTGAATAAGTTGTATCCAAGATAAAAGGCTTTCATATGGTATGTGATGATCACTATTCCATATCTAGCATTTTTTTTAATTTATGAAATTCACTTTGAGCATATTTGGACCATTCTAATGAATACTATTTTGTGTTATCTTAGCACATTTTGTTTAAAATGTTGCAGGCAGAATTGACTATTGTAATAGTTCTGGAGAGTTCTGGGTAGAAAATGAAATAGACCACTGAGTACTTTTATTCAAATCCTTCATTACTGTCCCAGGAGGCTGAGGCCAGGAATATTATCGTATTTCAGCTAAACCCTGTACACAGTTGAGGTAGGAACGAAGGGGAGCAAGAGAGGGGTTGACTCATGTTTCTCTCCGGCTCTCACATCCCGAGGCTTGGCAACACCAGTTGGCCGACTGAATCGTGCCATGTCCTGATGCTTCTCCCACGGGTGTTCCAGCATCAAGACAGCTTTAGGTTTTAAATACGCGCTCTTGTGTCTCAGATGTCTTGACCCAAGTCATTCACCACACATCATATCACGAAGCAAGTTAGTTAGATCCGGGAATTCAGTTGACATGCCCACATAGTTTGGTTGTACGAGATGCCCTTTTCAGGAAGGTATATGTATAAACTTGGAAGTAGGCAGATGATAGATGATATTTCAAGTCATGAGATTAGATGAGATCATCAAGGTTACAGAGTATAACTGAGAGATCTAAAGATTACGTCTTAGGGAATGCCAACGTTTAACTATTGTAAGAACTTCGATATTTTTCCATATGAATTTCGGAAGTCTCACCATACGGAAATTCTTGAATGTCAAGGTTGGAAGACTGTAATTGAAAACACCATTTGGTTGTTCACATTTAAGGTTGGGGACGGGGCAATGTAACATCTGACTTTGGTTTTACAAAGCCTAGAGGGATTAGGAAGAAAAATTATTTTTCTGTAGCTGTACCTTTCTCCCACCCTGTGGAGTACAGTTTGGGGGACATGCCCAAGAAGACCTCTACTGAGTAACAACAAGTTCACATTTTTTTCAGGCTGTACCACTGTGCCAAGGGAAGAGTTACCAAAAAAAAAGTATTTGTAAAAAACAAAGATCAAGATTTGTAGGAAGAAAACCAGTTATTGAGAAGAATAGATCCCTAGCTGATTAAAATCTTGAGGGAGCTATAATATCAGATAATAATGTATAGCAGGCATTAATTAAATGTGATCAGCGAATTAAAGTTAAGAGGTCTCTGTTTCCCATCCATTTCTGTTCTATGGGAGGTAGTGCATGGTTGAGAGAACATGGTACAGTGTAGCCACTTTAATTTTTCATTCACATCAAAGTGGCTTAAAAGAAAGACATATTTGAGGTTCATTTATTCAAATTCAAATAAAGTTGTAGCAAGTACACTGGAATAGTTTTACTTGTTCTGTCACATCACGCAACAAATGAAGGCTATAATTTTTTACTTGAACTCTTGGGAGGCAGTATACTGCCCCCAAGGGTATAAAGGTTTCTGTCCAGAAAGGCTTCATCACAAACTGGCGTGTTTTGCAAACCCAGAGGAAGCTAAAGGGTAGCAAAGAGGGGTTTCAAACCCTGTGAAGCCAAATAAAGAGGAGATATGGTGATTCCTTGAATAAAACATACTACAGTCATTAGTTACAGCACTTGAACAGTTATGGAGGCCAGTCATGCCATAAACCGAGCTCTCAAATCAATCTGTGGCAAACGGCTTGGTTTGCCTGGACTTTTGGAAGGTGATGTAATTCTAAGTAACACCCCAAATTCAAATTGTATAGGTTTTTCTTTCTTTTCCCTGATTTAGATCATAGAACCTGGTATAAATCAGATCATAAAAATGTCATCCCTCCAAGGTCCTATGAACCAACACCCTCTTGTTTTTAGATGAGGTTTTGAATGTGTAAATCTTAACTGCATAACATGTTCTAGGAATAATCCGGTTTGCTATAAAATCTTCATTGAAAGCTCAGCTTCATTAAAAGCTCACTGAATGTATTAAAACACACTGAAAATAATTCTCAACCAATTCAATCCTGGAAATTCAGACAATTCCTGAACCTTTTTTTTTTTTTTTTTTTTGGTGTGTGTGTGGTACGCGGGCCTCTCACCGCTGCGGCCTCTCCCGTTGCGGAGCACAGGCTCCGTACGCGCAGGCTCAGCGGCCATGGCCCACGGGCTCAGCCGCCCCACGGCATGTTGGATCCTCCCGGACCGGGGCACGAACCCTTGTCCCCCACATTGGCAGGCGGACCCTCAACCACTAAGCCACCAGGGAAGCCCCCTGAACCTCTTTTAAATGCCCCTGTAGGTGGGGGCTTGTAGAGAGGCACTTGCTGCTGACTGACTGTTCGGAGGCAGGTGCCCCGAACCCGGAAGTGAACGTTTGCATGATTCCCCTCCCCTCTCCCGCCAGGTCCCATGGGAAGACCTCCATTACCTCTTTGGTGAGATCATGTACGGGGGCCACATCACTGATGACTGGGATCGCAAGCTCTGTCGGGTGTATTTAGAAGAATTCATGAATCCCTCTCTGGTAAGACATTTCTTAAGTCATTTCACAGAGGAGAAAGTTCTAGTAAGATTCTTTTTTAACTTTTTATTTTATATTGGAGTAGAGGTGATTAACAACGGTGTGTTCGTTTCAGGTGTACAGCACTGTGATTCAGTTATACATACACATTATCTATTCTTTTTAAAATTCTTTTCCCGTTTAGGTTGTTACAGCATATTGAGAGCAGTTCCCTGTGCTATACAGTAGGTCCTCGTTGGTTATCCATTTTAAATATGGCAGTGTGTGCTTGCCAATCCCCTAACTATCCCTTCCGCCTACCCTTCCCCCCAACTCGTAACCATAAGTCCGTTCTGTAAGTCTGTGAGTCAGTTTCTGTTTTGTAAATAAGTTCATTTGTATCACTTTTTTTTTTTTTTTTAGATTCTGCATATAAGCGATAGTTTGCTTTCTCTAAGAATTTTTTAAACTGATTTCACTATGTAAATAATTCTTGAATGTTATTGAGGATTCTTGGCCTTTTGTGAGTATATTCTGGCCCACCTTCCAGGGAGTTTGGAAGTTTGTTAGAAGTGTAGGATCTTGGGCTCCTCAGACCCATAGAATCCGAATCTGTGTTTTAGCAACACACCTCCCTGCCACCACCACAGGTGGTTTCTGTGCCCACATGAAGCACTGTCCCATGCAGACTCACTGGATCTCTGAGATAACCCCGTGCGGTACACAGAACTGACACTGTCACCCCATTTCATAGACAGTGAAACTTGGTCATGGTGATTTGCCCCAAGTCTCCCAGTTATCCCAGCCAGGGGCTCTAGCCAGATGTATTGATTTCAATTCAGCGGCTCTGATACAAGTGAAATCTATAGTTTTTTCTCTGGCACAGAAGCCATGGAGTATTCTAAATTTTGATCACTAACTCCTAACTAAATATGTGCTCAAGAAAACTGCGGTGATGTGAGAGGGCAGTTCTTCCTTCTGTAGGAAGGGGCAGAGCCCCCTTATACTGGTTTAAAGAGGCCAGGTACCCTTTTCCTATTTCTCATCTTACTAGCCCTATGTCTGTGTACACCAACACACCCACATGGTTTGTGACTGGTGCTGGGTTTTCTGGAAAAAGCACTGTCCTTGTTTTCCATACTGAAGTAGCTGAAAGTGGTGGCATACTTTTCTCATGTCTCTCTCTAAAGGTTTCCAGGTTCATGGCCATTGCCTGATTATTTCTTGGAAACGCAAGGCACCCTCCACCATGCCATCTCTACTCCCACTTGGGCAAGACACCAACTGTGTTGAGAGCTGTGCCATATATTTTTTTAAAAAAATAGTTTGAGCAACCTCCTGTTTATAATTTCCTGAGCACTTCATCTCCTAAAAGCATTATGCCTTCCTCAAGTCCATTTTGAGAAGTAATATAATCATGTATTAGAAAACATGGTGTACTGTAGTCTCATATAGAAAATTGAGGACAGATTATTTTTTGCTACTTTTAATAATGTTAAACAATTTGGGGACAAGGCAGAAAAAAAAAAAGACTTTCCTGCCATGTGACCATTATTTGTCTCGACTGTTAGTTTCCTGGTCTTTCCTTAGTTCTAATGAGCAAGGTTTCAGGGGTCAGACAGACACTTTCAATTTAGCACAATTGGAAGTCACTCCTCAGAAGAGGTCTGGGAGTACGTTACCATGGAGATGGGAAAGATAAATAGGGTCGGGTGTGCTACCTTTACAGAGGCTGATTTCTCTGAATGACGGTGGAGGTCAAAGGGGCAGAGCGCCAAACTCACACTGCTCTTCCCTCTCTGGTTCTGGCCTGAGGATGAGGAGTGAATTACTGTTGGCAGCCGAGACAGTCCATTAACCTGCACAAGGCTGAACTCCCATTCACATAACTGTAAAATAAATATAGATGATGCAACCAGAGGGGCATCTCAGGTGTGTGCATTAGCCCTTTCGAAATTTAGGTACCTGCCCTTCCATGCTGCTCTGGTGAGGTTTTTGGGATGGAGATGCTCATTTGCAGTCTTGCATCCTCACCAGAAAGCACACTACCTTGTCAACTCACCAGAGGAAGTTAAAGCGCTGACTGGTTTGGTGGCAGAAACTGCAAAATCCTAGTTATTTTGTTCTCATACAAATGTTTCGTGCTCACGCTGTTTACGTTACTAGGAACTTAAGCTAACACTCCAGCATCTGCAGGATGTCTTTTTGCCGCTTCTCACATTGGTTAACTTATTTGGCAATTACTGTCTTTGGTTACATGGGCACGTGGTCAAACCTTGGAATGCTTTCAGTGGCTTTGTCCTGTTAAGGAGGATGAATGAGTTTCTTGTTGGGTAAACGACAGGGCATTTAGAGAGGGTTCCCCAAGGGCAATGTGCTTTAGAGGGTTCCTGGCCAAAGTTAGGGAATTATAATTAATATTCTTCTCTCATGTAAGGTGTATACTTGGCAATGCTAAACAAGTAATACGGTAAAAATTACTTTTGGAAAATAAGGTATCAGGTCACCTGAAAGCTGTCATATATTAACAGCTTAAAAGTTGGGCTTTGAGGTAAAACAAAATGACAAAAAAGCTCGGGTTCAAATTCAGTTCTCCCTTATGTTTGCTGTGCAATTTTAGATACATCACGGAACCTGAGCCTCTGTTTATTCATTTGTGAAATTAGGGTACACAGTAGCAGTCACTCACCATCCTCTCCTACTCAACCTGCCCCACTCCCCAGCACCATGCGACCACTAATCTACTTTCTGTCTCTATAGATTTGCCTAATCTGGACATTTCATATAAACGGAATCACACAACATCAGGCCTTTTGTGTCTGATCTCTTTCACTTAGCATGTTTTCGAGGTTCATCCGTGTTACAGCATGTATCAGTACTTCATTCCTTTTAAGGGCCAAATAATATTCCATTGTATCGATACACTATTTTATTTATCTGTTCATCAGTTGATGGATATTTGGGTTGTTTCCACTTTGGGACTATTATGAATAACGCTGCTTTAAATATTCATATATGTGTTTGCATGGATATACATTTCCACTTCTTTTGGGTATATACATGGAAATGAAATTATTGGATCATATGGTAACTGTGTTTAATGTTTTGAGGAACCACCAAACTGTTTTCCAAAGTGGCTGCATCATTTTATATTCCCACCGGCAATATATGAGGGTTCCATTCTCTCTACCTCCTCACGGTGGGTGTGAAGTGGTATCTGTAGTTTTGTTTTGCATTTCCCTGAAGACTAATGATGTTGAGCATCCTTTCCTGTGCTTATTAGTCATTTGTGTGTCTTCTGTGGAGACATGTTAATTTAGAACGACTGATTTTTTGAGACCTAACAATAACCTTATCAAACAGCCCTCCCCCAAAGGCAGGACAGGTGGCCATGGTGCAGAGTTAGGGTCCCATCAGCAAGAAGCAGCTTCTCATAAAAGCCTCTCAGTGGGATGGGAGAAGGCTTGGATTTAGAATCAGGATTCCCAGAGCTCCTTGAGTATGCTGACACCTTCACAGATTTCTTAAAGTAAGAGAACAGAAGTCTCTGTTTGAACTAAGCCTTGCTTATCAGGCTTTACTTGTTTGACGTCATAGTAGGAACTTACAGTAGGACATTCTCAGGTTTTGTTTTTCCTTCTAGAAAATTAGGGTGTACTTGAGGTAATCATGTCTGTTTCTAGGGCACAGGAAAGACTAAAACTAACCTTTGTAAAAGGCTGCTATGTGCCTAGCTATTTGCATACATTGTCCTTAAATTCTCCCGGCCACAATCTTTAGGTTGATATTAGGATCCCCATTTTACCGATGAGATTGAAACTCAGATAAACTGTCATTTTTTGAAGACCACCAAACCATTGGGGGCGGGGGGGAGAACTGAACCAGATCTGTCTGGCTATAAACCTAGCCCTTCCTGTTGACTTTGCTGTTTTCCTTTGCTCACTGCCAAACACCGGGAAGGCACTCTTCACATATTTGTAAACAGACTGCCTAATTGTCTTTCCAGAAAGCATGGACCATTTGCACTCCCACCAGCATTCTGCAGAATATGCACTCAAACAAATGTCCATTCCCCCCTGGCATTTTGAAAGTTCCAAGCGGTTCCACTTTTTGGTTACTTTCTTTGCTTGAAACTCTTTAACTTTGGCTGCATTGAAAAACAATTAACTGTGGCTCTTAAATTTTCTTTTAACTAGTGAGCACTAATAGGGAAAACCAAGTCATTGTTTGTAGCGAATAAATTTTGGCTTGGAGATGTTTAGTCTGACTTTTGGTTTTAGTATTCATATTTTGTGCCCACATTTTAATTTTGGCTAATTTATCTATTCAGTAATGGTGAGGTTAAATCTCCTTCACAGTTTTGTATTGGTCATGCTGAGTCAGGTAAAATTTTAATTTTGATTATTTTGATATATAAATGTGAAATGATAGAAAATGTGAATAAATGAATAAAACAAGCCCAGCTGATGGATACTGGTCACGAGAGAGTCTGCACTGCTACTTCTCATGTTTACTGGGTCCAGGTCTCTGTTTCTGGCAATACGAAAGACTGGATAACTTGAAAATTCTCCCGATACAAAATAAAAATAGAAATTCTGACTTTAACATTTCAAGTGCCTTTTGGAATTCAGGAGAACAACTGAGCATCATCCCTAAGGACATGGGCTCCCTAGGCAATCTGGGATTGCAGGTTTGAGAAGAAAGGATCAAACTACCACTACTCACAGATGTCATAGAAAATCGTGCTTATTTTGTCTCCATGAGACTGTGAGTTCCTTAAGAACTAGGTTATATGAATCTCTTAAACGTCCATGGCTTATTGGGGTATACGAGGTGATCAGTTCATATGACTGAATGAATTAATGAATAGTCATTTGGTCTCCAGGTGATAGTGAGGGGACCAGATAGCATGAATATACACAATTAAAGATAAACCCCATTGTCAGAAAATGATTTTAAAATTCTAGGCATAAAATAGCTATATTAGGTGATGGTTTTTATTTATTTATTTATTTATTTTTTGTGGTACGCGGGCCTCTCACTGTTGTGGCCTCTCCCGTTGCGCGGAGCACAGGCTCCGGACGCGCAGGCTCAGCGGCCATGGTTCACGGGCCCAGCCGCTCCGCAGCATGTGGGATCTTCCCGGACCGGGGCACGAACCCGTGTCCCCTGCATCAGCAGGCGGATTCTCAACCACTGCGTCACCAGGGAAGCCCTAGGTGATGGTTTTTAAAAACTAGCATTCCCTGTACATTTAAGTGCATGTAGACAGAATTTACAGCAAGAGAGGCTGGGAAAATTAAACACAAGTGTAATGGTCCCCTGGGAACTAAAGAACAATCAGGGGGGAAAAAATCTGAGTTAACCAGAAAAAGCGCTCAACCGTGTTTATAGCTGGTCAGAGCCTGAGGCCCATAAATTGTTTTGTTACACTTTGAAGTACTACATTCTAACATTTAGAAGTTCTGGTAATCTGCTCGCATTGCCTTGGTTGAGAACATTCTTCCAGGCGGAATGTCTACCCTTCTCCCTAGCCTGAATGAAGTGTATGGGTGTGATTAACGCCCGATAACTCCGGCCGCTCACTCATTAGGCAGCTGTGGATTGAGCGCCAGGGTGTGCTGGCCAGCAGTTGCCCCAGCGTATACAGAACTTGAGATGAGCTACACACACTCCACCCCAAGAAGCTCAGTCACGGGGAGGTAGCACTGATTTGACTTTTAGTGTATACTGCCCTATAACATGTTAGTTACACACACTCCCATGTATTTTTTAAGATAGGCACATATAATTATGCATGTTTACAAAATCTATGTGCATAATATATAAAATAGTTTGAAGTAGTATTGCAGAAACACTATTAAGTCATACTAAAATGAGTTCAGAATTAAGATTAAAATCAAACATATGCCCAGGCAAGTGACTCTGAATCTCAATTTCTCTCTGCAAAATGGGGATATTTGGGAGAATCAATGACTTCAAGCAGGCAACAGGGTGACCAATACACACTAGATGGCTCAGCACCTGTCCCTTCCCTTTGTGTGCTTGTATCGTGTTAACCCCAAGCAAATGGCAAACCAGGTCTTCTTAAGGATGGGACTCGTGTGTGTTCCTTGGACTCCTCCCTAGAGGTCAGTGTGGTACCATACACAGAGCAAAGTGATTGATTACAAGAGGGTCAAGAGATATTTTAGAGAGCTTGCTATCTATCCAGCATTGTGCTGGGACCATCTTACCAGAGTGTTCTCAAGGTGTTTAGGAAGTGAAGATTGATGTCCACTTAGATTTGGAATGACTGACTTTTCCTTTGTGGCTCAAGGTTGATGATGAACTGATGCTGGCACCAGGATTTGCTGCCCCACCCAATCTGGATTATTCAGGCTACCACCAGTACATAGAAGAGATGCTTCCTCCAGAAAGCCCAGCACTGTATGGCCTCCACCCAGATGCTGAAACAGAATTCCTGACAGTCACATCCAACACTCTCTTCAGAGCTTTGCTGGAGATGCAGCCCAGGAATGCACTCGGCGGTGAAGAGCTGGGACGGTCCACAGAAGACAAGGTAGAGGGTCATTCTTTCTTTTCTATTGAGTTACACTGTATATACAGTAAAGTACACTAATCTAAGTGCACAGCTATTGAAGTTTACCTTTGTGTACACATAACCACCACCTGGATCAAAATACAGAACATCTCCAGCACTCCAGAAGGATACTCCTGCCCCTTACTGACCAGTACCGTCTCCTCCCCAGGCCAGAGGTACCCACTCTCCTTACCTCTGTCACCACAGACTAGATCGATCAGATTTCCCAGTGTTTAAACTTCAAATACATGCAGCCTTACAGGATGTACTCATTTACGTCTGGCTCCTTTCACTCCACATTTCATTGTGAGATTTGTGAGATTCATCCATGTCGCTGCATGGACCAACGGTCCAGTTTTGTTTAGTATTTTACTATGTAGTTATTGATATATATAAAATGCTTAACTTGCTCCTTCTATAGGGGAAGGGTGTTCGGGTTCTTTCTGGCTCTTCATTACGACTATCACAGCCGTGAACGTTCTTGTATAGTCTTTTGTCAGCATACAAAGGTAACTCCCAAAGCTATCTGCTCATAATACTCATTCCTTTACGCCCAGAAGTGGAATTTTTGGATCAAAGGGTATAATGTTCAGCTTTAGATGCTCCCAGTTTTCCAAAGTGGTACAACCACTTATACACACTCCCACCAGCAGTGTGCATGAGTTCCAGTTACTCCTGCTTCTTGGGGTCTTGTTAGGAGTCATGGTATTTCTTTGTGGTTTTAACTTTGCATTCCTCAGTTAAGGAATAATACTGAACATTTTTTCATACGCTTATGGCCGTTTGGATACACTTTCATGTGAAGTACCTGTTCCACTTGCTTGCCCAATTGCTAATTGAGTTGTCAGTCTTTTTCTTACTGATTTGTAAGAATTCTTTTATTTCAGATGTGTGTCCTTTGTTAGGTGTATGTATTGCAAATTTCTTCTCCACACGTGTGGCTTGCCTTTCATTCAGTGTGTTTTTGGCTCTGTCATTTTGTTACAGTGTCTTTTTTCACCTTTTCTTGGGAGACTGGCATTATCGTTCTTTTGAAGGTTCTTATGACCGTAGAATGACGGGGATGAGAAATGGACATCAAATAATTTTTTTTTTAACCTTTGGATTAAAATCTTACTCCTCATTAATTTAAAACCTGAATAGTTTATTTTTCCCTCAATAAATTAGCCTCTATTTCTCTCAGAATTATCAATCAAGGATTCAGTGTATGGAAACACAATAAACATCAGGTCTAATTATAGTGAGGTCCCAGGAACTTGCCACATTATTTCTTGAATTTTTTCAATTATTTCTTGAAATGAGGCCATTCATTGAGACACTTGTTTGTAATTTAGAAGCTTTAGAATTTGTTACAGCACGTTTTACCCTATATACTAACATCTTCCCTATACGAGTTTAGATTTTTAAAAAGATGAACGAATTTAAAAATCCATCCATTTGGGAAGATCTATAGTGTTAATAGAAGCAGAGAGGTGGAGAGGTCTTCGTCTAGTTCTGGGGCTTCAGTCTCTCCAGGGAGGCAGCTGATCATTAAACCAGAAAATGCAAAGCAAATGAGGTAAAGATGCCTCAGCATCTCCTACAAGCAGACTGGTTGTACCAACCACCACCTACTAGGTGTTTATATACTAGACACTAAAGAAAGTGCTTTACAAATATGCCAATTTAATCTGCAACAGCTCTGAGTAGTATCGGAATCTCTACTTTGGAGATAAGCTTAGGTGACTTCCCAAGGCCAGACAGCTAGAAAGGGCCAGTGAAGGAAACCTGATTTTAGCTGAGTCCCAAAGCCTTTCTTTGACCTAAGATCTCTACAGCACTGTTTCATACTCTGTACTGCTGCTGTAAATAAGCTCAAGATTTCAGGATCTGACAAATGACCTGCCAGGGTGCTAATAAAGCAATCTGCACGCATCACGTCAGAGCCACAGGCAATAATTTGAGAAAGAAATGAAAGAGGGAAAGCTGCCTGAGGCTGAAGACAGGCAATGTCTTACAGTCTTTTGTCCTTCTTAGGTATGTGTTGGTTTTCCCAGCTCTGTAAAACTGCATCGTTAGAATAAACATCCACATCGGAGTACTATGTACATATGTACGTCTTCAGTGAACAAATCCTTCATTTCTTTAGGGCAACAGCTACAAAAGACAGAGGCTTCCTTGATCTTGAAAATATTGATCCAAATTGCCCCCAAATTTTAGGATGTGTCAGTTGCAAGGGCAGCATCGCAGAGCCACCAGAATGAGCTCAAGTGTAAAGGGCATCTTTGGTTCATGTGACTTTTCAAACAACTTTTCTAAAATGGCAGACTGCAAAATGGACTACCCCAATATTGGGGTTCTCCACCCTCTGATCATGTCTTTGCAAACAAATGAAATGTAGTCAGTGAGAGAGAGTTCTTATGTTCCCTAAATGCTAACAGTAAATAAACTACAAACAAACAGTAGCACCTCCCTGACTAGACTGTGGGATATCAAGGAGGGGAGGGGCTGCACCGATTGAGGGAGCTGAGGGAGTTGGCGGTGCCACTCTGCACCCCCTCCTGGGAGTTAGTAGGCATCTTTCAAACTCATTAGCAAGCATCTGTGGGAGTTGTATGATATAGTGTTAGACTTAAAAAAAAAAAATAGAGGCTATATAGTCACCATGACCAAAAATGAAATAGAAAGGAGCTAAATCTTTGTGTTGGTTAATGATTTAAGGTTAAGAATGTCTTGGATGACATTTTGGAGAAACTTCCTGAGGAGTTCAACATGGCAGAGATAATGCACAAAAATCCAAATAGAAGCCCCTATGTCCTTGTTTGCTTCCAAGAATGTGAGAGGATGAATATTCTCCTTCGGGAAATCCGGGTGTCACTTCAACAGTTAGACCTTGCATTGAAGGTAAGTTTAAAAGTGAGACTAGAGCAGCCTTCGTCACATTAAAAGATACTCACGATGTGGCCTTTTTTTTCTCCCTGAAAGGGGGAGCTGATGCTGTGTCCTGATATGGAAGCCCAGCAGTCTGCGCTGAGTCACGATGCAGTACCAGAAAGCTGGAGCAAACTGGCGTACCCATCTACTTACGGCCTGGCCCGGTGGTAAGCACCCCACGCCTGCTCTTGCTGGCCATAGCCAGCCTCATGGCTGGTTTGGCGTTCAGAATTATGCCTCATAGGAACCATGAAAAATGTACTTTGTGATTGTATTCAGCCGTAACTGTGCAAACCACCACCAGTTTCACTTGAGTGAAAGGCAAAAATCAATTAAAAGTCAGGCTCAGAGCAAGATTCAAATTCTGCTTCTCAGTGAATAGCTATCTGATCTTGGACAAAATACCTGACCTCTGTGTTTCAGTTTTTCATCTGAAAAATGTGGAGAACAGAATTCCCTCCTTGAGTGGAGCAGATTTAAATGGCCACAGGAGGCATCCTTAAGTTAACCCTCACATCATGTTATATCCTTATTTTCAAAGCCAGTGATTACTAATGCCATTTCACAGCAAACTCCTAAAATGGTATGAGGTAAATCAGACTGCCTTCAACTTGGGGTGTGTGACCGCAGTGACGTGCCACAAAGCCAGGGACAGAAATTCACAGCTCCCTGAAAGCCAGTGTTGTCTCCAACCACAACACTGGAAGTTTCACAAGGCTGGCTCTGTTTTTGGCTTTTCCACATGGACATTCTTTCTTCTCACGTTCCTAAATTTTTCTTCCACGAACCAGAATGCTATGCTGATCCTTAAACTAGAAGGTCCCGTTAGAATTCCAAGTGACTGCACGTTGGAACTGCCCCCCACCAGGCACACAGGGGTTTGCTGGGGGGGCGGGAGGGGCGGGGGGTGTGTGCAAACCCAGCGAAGGTGCCCTGTGGAAATGCCACAGATGGCAGCCAAGCATTGCAACAGGGAAGAGTGAGCAAAGCCTCTGTGGATTTCTGTTAATGCTATGAATATCTAAAATCAGATTTTATACTTCCAATCAAAAAAGGATTTACATTTACACTTAAATTTTATAGCAATAACTTTAGACTTATCTCCACCGTCTTATTTTGTGCTTCCTAAATTCTGTATTTTTCTTAGCTTCTTCTTTTCCAAACTTTTCTGACTTCTCTTGGTTTAAGTTTTCTTTATCCCATGTTCATCCCTGTACAGTTCCTATTATTTTAGGAAGGCTCTTGATGTTTGTAACAAACGCTTTTGGTGTTTCTAACACAACGTAAAGTCAATACTTTTTCCTTTAGACGTTTTAACGTAGTTCAACTTTATTTTAATCCACAGAAGTTTGGTTTTGTTTACAGTCGGTGATTATTTTTGCTTAATAACATGTATAGATTTTCTTGTTCATTGTTGCTTTCTTTTTCTTTCCTATACTTTGATTTCCAAATAAGCTCTCCTAATCCAAATGATTTGGGTAGAACAGGTATTAATATCTCCACTTGACAGATTTCATGTTTCTCCCAAGAAAATCCAAGTATTAATTCTTCTATGTAAGTGATTTACAGATAAGTAATTGGTATACATGACAAATAGAAGTAAAACCATTTAAACTTTTGTCATGAGATTCTATAATTTCAAGACAAAAAGACCTTTCAAGACTTATTTTTGCTGTTGACAGACTGTCCCTTGGGAATGTTTTTAGGATGCTTTTGTCAAGGTCATTGGCAGAGATGGCCTGTGGTGAATCTGACATATGTTTGAGAAAATGCAGTTATAAAACTCTTGTGGCATGGAATACAGATCTTTCAGAAAAATAATGTTAAAAGTATACAACATTATAGTTTATTTTACCTGTGTCACCTGTAGAGTTGTCATAGTTCAGCTACTATGCACTTTCAAAAATCATGTCAGATGACTTATTGTAAAGCCCAGCCACCTATGTTTTTTTTCCTCACCACAAAGAGCATATCCAGAGACCATGCCATCAGCCCTAGATACGGTAAGAATTGCCCTGCTGCATTATAGCCACCAAAGCGATGGTCCCTGAGAGATGTTTGCAAAACTTCTGCATTTCTGTTGTATTTCTTTCCTTTCTCATCTTTTACGCCTTTGGCACAGGGTCCCCTTTACTTTTAATCCTAAAATAAAAGTGAGCCCCTTTCCAGGTGGCATAAATCTAGGAAGTTCAGGCCACATTGGGGCCATGTATCAGCACTGAAAAAGGCAGAGGAAAGGAAAGAAACTGGGTTTGAGGTTCTCTGAGCTGCTGAATCAAGCATGACTTGAGTCAGATTTTCTCTGGAACCTTCAGTTACAGAATGCAACAATGCCACTCCTCATCACTGAAATAACAACCAGCAGCAGCATGCATGCTGTGCGCACCTCACCCGGGGCTCCTCTGTCCTGGATCCCCTCTTCATTGCCCTAAAGGAGGAAGTACACAGCAGGCTTTCAGTGTCCGTGGCGGGGAGTAGATGGTATTGTGTCTGAATTCTCTTTACTGCCCTCTCACTCGATTAATGGTTTACCTGTATGTAGAATTCTAGATATGATTATTTTCTCTCAGAACTTTCATAAATACTTGTCATTCCTTCACAACTAAGTTATTGTGTCTGGGAGGTTTCTAACATTTTTTTCTCTTGACCCTTCATGTATTAATATTCTGTAGTCAATGCTCTGTAATTTTTACTGCTGTATTTAGGTGTGGTCTTTTAGAAATGCATCTTACTCGGTACTGTGTGCTGTTACAAAAGGGAGGCCACAGTTTCCACCCCGTAAAATTCTTAGCCTTTCTTTCTCCAGATATTGCCCTTGCCATTCTCTTCATCTGCCTGAACTCTCATCATGTTCCATCTGTGTGTCCCTCCGTGTGTTCTGGTTGAGTTTGTTGGTTCTGGCTGATCTTCATTGTATCTTCAATTGTCTCTTGTTCTCTTGCCTACTGCTTCTCCCCTGAAAGTTTAGTTTCACGTTGCTTATTTTGAGGGGAGGGGAAAGTACCTGACCTAGTTTTGTAATTTTGTTTTTATGACTGCCACCCTTTTTTCTTTTCTTTCACAAGTTTAAACATGTGTATTAAAAGTCTTGATTTCAGATTCCTCTTATTTTTATTTTTTGGGTTCTCTATACCTTCCTGTTTATTGGATTTGCGAGGGGTTTTTCATGCCATATAATCAGTTGTCTTCATACTCAAATAACAGTTTGGCTGGTTATAAAAGTAATTTAGCCCATTTGTTGTCAGAGGACTTTGTAGGCATCGTT
The DNA here is from genome assembly GCF_026419965.1 of Kogia breviceps. Taxonomy (NCBI): domain Eukaryota; kingdom Metazoa; phylum Chordata; class Mammalia; order Artiodactyla; family Physeteridae; genus Kogia; species Kogia breviceps. The sequence continues at coordinate 74,463,200 of NC_081318.1, forward strand.
CTATTCTGATTAAATGCTGCTGTGGAGGTGTCTGAAGCTAACATAATTTTTTTTCCCCTTTATATAAAGACTTCTTATTTTTTCCTGGCTGTCCAGAGGATTCTGTCTCTAGTCCACATTGATATATCTTAGGGTTGATTATTATGTGTCATATCTTCTTGCAACATATGTCCCTGATTATGATTCAAATTTGTAACTTAGGAAAACTCGTATTTTCTAGAACTGTATTACTAAACGTGTGCCGTTTCATTCAGCATTCATCCTCTTTCTACTCTCTTTAACCCCTTTTTTCCATTTCATTTTGCTTTTTTTTTTTTTTTAACTATTCTGCCTTACGCTGCTTACTTTGTGCTTTCATTTCTATAATTGTCTTTTCTGAGATTTTTCCAACTTAATTTCCTCACTTTTTCTTACCGTATCTATTTAATGCATAATCTTGTTACACAATCACTCATTTTTAGAAAAACTTGTTGCTGCAATGTTTATCCTCTTGTGACATTTTGAGATTAGAAAGTCTTCTTGCTATCCTTGCTTTTCCTGTTCCTTGCCTTTCTTCTTTGTGGGATCTATCATCAAGTATGTTTTCCCTAAAACCAGCTATTTGAAAGAATTTAATATGGGGCAAGGCCCAGGGCCATGTTGTAAGCTGGCAGGAATTTTCCTTGTGACCCAGCTTTAAATGTGAACATTTAAAAGCCTTTCCTCCTTCACGGCCCAAATCTCAGACAGACGTTTCCTCCAAGTGGTGGCCTGTCGGGATGATTTCTCACTCAACCCTGCTTCCTTGGCAACTCTGAACGAAACAAGGTCCCAGGAAGTGTCAGTGCTACCTGGAGTGGCCCTCACCCTGGAGAACTGCTTTGCTGCCTTATTCCCTGGGCTCTTCTCTCTGTGCTCCATCTCCGACCCCTGCTCCATTTTCCTGTTGTTTTTAGCAGCCCTTCAACCTACATTTCAGTATCTCATTTTATCAAAGTTCATTTTTTCTTAGCTTCTGTGAGCTGGCTTCCTCACAGGTAAATTTTAGATACTTCCTACCTGGCCTAATTGCTGTGCCCACGGGATGAGAGAACCTGTGTAAAAACAGCAGTTGCTCACACCACAGGCTTTGGATGGAAGATGGTTGGTTGCCCTTAATAGCCTTTCCTTTCCCGCTTTCAGGTAATTACTGCACGTGGGCTCAGGTCACGTTTTACTGCCCCTGCCTTTCCTGGCAACACTGGTCTTAAAACAGTCATTGCACCTTCCCCTCGCCACCCTTAGACACATGGGGGTGCTCTTTCCCGTGTGTCCCTGTGCACCCTGGGTACCTCCGTGTTGGCATTTGTCAGCCCGGATCATACACAGATCACCTGTGTAGAGTCACCACATATCACTGGGAGAATGTAAATGCAATAGTGGTTGAATAAATGGAGGCGAATTTTTTTGTTACATTTCCCAGTGTTTCTTGTCCCCAATCTCAACGGGACATATAATCTAGCCCTTTAAAAGGACAGTGTTCTGCAAATCGTCAGCTAATGATTTCACTGGTTATGAGTTGTGGACCTCTCTACTACCACCCTTCCTTCACCCCTACCGCCCCCCTCGGCGGACTCTAATCTTACTGAAAAACTTTATTACCAAAAAGCAAGTCTGTTTCTTCTTACCTTCTACTCACCAGGTTTAATGACCTCCTCTTGCGATGTCGGGAACTGGATACCTGGACACAAGATCTCGCCCTTCCGGCTGTGGTGTGGCTTCCTGGCTTCTTCAACCCTCAGTCCTTCTTAACTGGTAAGGGCTGGGGCAGGGCGGCCCCTGATGCTGACGGAGTCATGCCCCTAGCAGAACCCCAGCCACTCCCCCTGCCCTGGCCACTACCGAGGAAACAAAATGCCAGGCAGGACAGGAGTAGCCAAGAGAGGTGGGATGGGGTTCACCCCGGTAAACGTTTTCCATCATGGGCTGCCAGTCTCTCCCATCGGTTCCACTCTGGCACGGCAGAGCATAAGCCAAATGGGTATAGGTGTTCCAGTAAAACTCCATCCACGGTGGTCGTGCAGGCCTTCGTTTCCCACCCCTGCTCTAGTGCAGCCACGTGGAATGCCCAAGAACACGCTGTGGGAGCAAAGCACACCTCACTCAGGGAGATGCTCAGCTTACACGGGCGGCTCCCGGGACCCTTCTGTCTATGGCTTTATCCTATTCCACTCCTGTCCGTCCTCCTCCCAAAGCAATCATGCAGACCGCGGCTCGAAAAAACGAGTGGCCGCTGGATAAAACGTGCTTGACTGTTGAGGTTACCAAAAAAACGAAGGAGGATCATGGGCACCCCCCCAGGGAAGGCGCATACCTCCACGGGCTCCTCATGGAAGGTAAGATGTCCCAAAGAGGGCGGGTAGGGCTATCGCAGTTAGAACCTTTTTCACTCAGCTTCAAGTTGGTATTTGTCCTTTGTTTATTCCATTTCTCAGCACTCACTCACACTGGTGGTTATTTACCTCGTTTCCAGCTTTCAAACAATTTAAATGCTAAGATAGATACGATGTGTGTCCAATGTGATCCAAATTTTAACGCCATGGCTATCACTTAAAGACCTACACAATGAATTTACTTTGCTTTTTAATCAGTGCAAAAATCTTTCTTCTCCTTTTTAAAAAACTGTTAACTTCACTCTTGTGGTAAAACACCAGATTTCTCTAAGCCCGTAAGATGCCAATGCATATTGTGACTCTCTGGGCAAAGGGTTAGAATATGCAGTATTTTCCACATTTATTCACCCATGCATTTATCTTATCTTGTAGAACACTTCCTCTTACCTTAAAGGGCACTTGGAGAAACGCTTTCCAAGTCTCTGCCAAGATGCTCCTTTTTCACTTTCAACATCTGAACACATGTGGCACGTGCTTTAAAGGCGGGGTAGGTGGTATAAACAAGTGACCTGAACTTAGACGAAGAAAAAAAGGTGCAGTGGGGAGGGAATGTGGTGAACTGGACACATCTTATACCGTCCCTCAGGATGCAGATTCTCTTTTTTAAAGGAAGGACAAACTAGTGTGCTTTTCTGCATCTGATTCTCTCTCACGGAATCTGTTTTCATGTAAGTAAGTTTTACACCTTTTGCATTCAAATCATTTAGTTTACTGTTTACAGGAGAGTTCAGGCATTAGCACAGGAGCAAGAGTCTCTGCTTACAGTGTATGCGTGGCCCCTGGGCAGCAAGTACCTTCATCTCCCTCCCATCTCAGTCACGGGCCAGCTCGCTAAGGAAGCCACTGACAAGGAGTGAAGTGACAATACCGGAATGTTTATTGCCTACAAAACATAGAGGCTCAGTACCAACATAAAGCACGGTTGTAACCCTTGGGTTTATACTGTAGGTGCCAGATGGGACAGCCAGTCAGGAGCCATCGTGGACGCCTACCCCAAGGAGTTAAGGTCTGCAATGCCAGTCATCTTTGCAAAAGCCATACCCACGGACAGACAGGAAACCAAACACACCTACGAGTGCCCTGTGTACAAAACCAAAACGAGGGGCCCCAACTATGTCTGGACCTTCAGGTTGAAGAGCAAAGAAAAGGCGGCCAAATGGGTCCTGGCAGGCGTGGCCCTCCTGCTGGAGGCGTAAGGACGGCCCTTGCAGAGGGGCTTCTATTTCTCTCACCGGAGCACCGCGGAGCTGTCCTTGTTCCCGCAGGGTCGTTTATTCTACTGAGAGGCATAAAACAGAGTCCAGCTTATGTACCTTTTAAGTAACTAACTTAAAACGTGCATTTGTTGTTTTTAAACAAACACCATCTCTGAAAAGTAGAGAAGGGGGACAAAAAGAAGCAAATGTAGAAAACAAGATGGGACCCCTACTGAAAAGCTGTTCATTTTTAGCTCTCCCCAGTACCCTGGCCTCCCCCTTCCTGCAACACAAAAAGAGTACAGAGTATAGATCACATTTTCATCATCAAAGTTCCACTGAACCTCAAAAACAATATGGTTGGAAGTCTCCCGGTCCATACACGTGGGAGCCTAGTTCCTGTAGATAAACAAAATCTCTAAAAAGTATTAGCCTTTATAGTCTTTTAAAATATAGAAGCCACTGGCCCCAGTGGCTCCTGCTGGCCAGCAGCACTCCAGTGTCCGGAACGTGACTGACAGTCCACTTTTTGTTCAATAAAACTCAAGATCTACGGGTAATTGCACCTTGTAATTTAGGGGAACATTTTCAATATAAATTTCCGATGACCCAGGACAGCTTAAACTAGGTGGTTTGCACTGTGGTCACACTTAAAGGGGATGTAACCCCTGTCACAAGCTGGCCTCCAGGGACTGGTTTGGGAGGTAAAAGATCAAGGCAACAAAGGCAAGAGCTGCTTACACAATGTTTCCTCTGGGGTAACTCTACCCCATTTAAACTATGATTTTTTTAATCAGCTGCAGATGCTTTTCACAATTCAATCTATAAACAGGCCTGCATATACATGTACTGTCGATCCTCTCTCATCTTCCTGAGAAATCTTTTGAAGTATATAAACAATCTTTCAAAAAAAAAAAGTATTTAGATCTACAAAGAATTTCTGTATACAAACACAACCATAAGAAATCTTAGGCACAAATGGCATGTCTTGTCGGAGTCCTCCATGGTGAGCTGGCTGGTTCTTCTCTTAATTGTCTTTTACCAGCTGCTTTTGTAAGCTGAGAAAAAACGGGAAGCATTAGTGGGACGGAGGCAAGAGCACAGCAGCATCCTAGGTTAGAGGCTCGACCACCCCCTGGAGTACCAAGCCCACACCTGCTCTCCTGTCACCAGCTCAGGCCCGACTCCTCACGCACGCACAGCGCTGTGGGCCGGCCCCCAGGGGCACTCGCCTGACTCCCGTGTCCCTACACGCAGCCTCCTCGTCCGAGTGCACGTGGCCCAAGCCTCCCCTCTCCTTAGCGCTGCCTCGGGCCTTCGCAGCTTTCCCTCAGCCTGCCTTGTAGACTCTTTACTGTTCGAGCCAATCAGGGGGAAATTCTAGCAAAGGAGGGAACTTCCCGACAGGGAAAATACCAGTTTCAAGCTGCCCAATGCAAACAGACGCAGGATGACTGGCAGGCAAGGTGGTCTCTAAGAATCAGACTGAAACAAGGCAACCCCGTACCTGCCTAGAGCGTCTCCCCTGCTGCACCCGGGAATTACAACCTCTGTCTTTGATTTGTGAGGCTTACCTCTCCAGATATTCCTTAACATTATTATAACCGTAAAACTTGGCCAGGTGAATGAGGATGCCTGTGGCACAGCGACCATCACGCTTCCGACAGTAACTGCAATTGCAGATGCCCCGGCAGGGGGGACACACCCAACCCTAGGGAAGCAATGGCAGCAGAAATGCCCCCGTTACCAACAGGCTCCCGCCAGACGAGCTGCTGACTGAGCCTGGATCACTCAGCCTCTCCACCAATCTTTAGTCACGCCCTTCACGCTGTGACATGTACTAATGTCTCCTTCCTCTCGCATGTTTCAGAAAGGTTGATCACCCCAGGTCATGCATGCAGAAACACTGAAACGTGTTGGTTTTAAACAGGACCAGGTGCATAATTAGTAGACAAAAGTTTTGGAGCATTTCAGGTATCAGAGCAAATGCAGGGGCCCTTACAACTTCACAGGTCACACGCCCAGGAGGTCGGCCCTGCTTCTGAGAGCATAGGGTTTCTCAAATCACTCAACCTGAGTAGCAGTTTACATTCAACTGCAAACTAGGGACAGTCTATATACCCCCATGACTGACGCATAAGAGGTCCTGCAGTGGTTAAGAGCACATTCTGCAGCCAGACTGCCCAGGTTCAAGGACATACACACTAACCATCATACTATGTATTATCTCATTTTACAGAGAGAACCAAGGTGTTGGGCGGCTAAAAGAATAACAACTGAAATAAACTGCACTAACAGACATGAAATCTCAGAGCAGTGCAGGTGCGCGCAGAAAGCACCCTACACCGCGGTGTACCCAGCCCCTGGGCCTGGCCCCGGCAAATCCAGGGTAAAGGACGCTGCTGGAGGAAAGGGACACAGGCTCGCCTGTCCAAACCCTAACTCTAAGAAAGCTTGCCTCTGACCCTGGAAAGCGAAACGCACTCCCTTCTCCAGTCCTATCTGTAGGACAGGAAACCCTACTTTTTTCATTGCTGCCAGTCTCAAGAGGCAGAATGAAAAGGAGGGTGGTGAGGGGGAGTGTCTACAAAACCCAGAGCTCTGCAGCGACAGGTACCCGACAGAGGGCCCAGGAGCCCCGTCCTGAGCTCGCTCCCCTCACCAATACAACTCAGGCCGAGGCGAGCACTGTGCCTACCGGGTCCAGCAGCGCCGATCTCACGTCCTCCCCGTAGCGATTCCGCAGGCAAGGCCCACAGAACTGTCCTCGCACCCCACCGCAGCTCTGGTTCCGACACACCGTCTTGGTATCAATGGTCTTCTGCCGACACTGGTGGCAAGTGTTACCCTGAGGCGGAAGGCGGTGAGTGGTGAACATGGGATTTGGAGGGGGAGGCCCACGAGGCCACGCGGACATCCTAAGTGCACGCAGCAGCCCTGCCTCTCCCCGAGAATCGAGCAGTGCTGTGTCTCTGGTACAAACACTGGCACTCTCCGGCAGCCTGTAAGCACTTTTAGTTCTGAGGCCAGAGAAGCCTCTTAGGGCAGATGACACTGAGCAGGGAGCCTGGAAGAAATGAAATGATCAGCTAGACAGAAATGATGGGAAAGAGCAGAGCCCACAGGGGTGACACGTGACTGAGTGATGATAAGCCCTGGGCAGCATCACACGGCTCCAACCCAGTTCCTAGCAATCCAGTTATGTTCAAGATAAAATCTCCTGGTTTTAAAACGTTGGCAATTAAACTGAAAACCTTTTCATAGTATTTAAGACACTGTCCGATTATCTTAAAAGGATGCAAAACAACACAAAGCCATCCTCTACATTACCACTTAAAAAAAATTTCACATATTTCGTCCTATCGAAGATATTCTATCAAACTTTAGTTTCTATTGGTTATATAAAATATATATTTTACATACATTTTCAATATGTGTTCATAATACACTGGAAATTATTTCTGTTGGTTATAAAAGCGTATTTTTTTTTCAACGTTTAAAACATAAAAACTATTTAAAATAGAACAATTACAACTGTGCTTTTCCAGACTACACCCCTGCCTCCCCGCACAGATAATATGCATCCCCCAGAGAGACCTGTCTCCTGATAAGAAATACTGCACTGAGCCGTCTCCCCTTTCCCAGTTGTAGCTGCTCCAACTCGGAGCCCACCTCTGCACCCTGGGGAGATGGCATAAGCGAGTAAGCCCAGATACAGTTTAAAACAAGGCAGGGTTTCAAATACCGGTGCCTGGGACTCCCAGTATAAGTCACGATCATGTGAATTATTCATCAGATATACTTTACCAGAACTTTATCATAGATTTTATCTCGAACAGTTATGGCCACGTTCTCCAAGTCCTCTTCAGTGATGTCCTCCACTGGCCGAAAAGAAGATACACAGCGACGTCGTCGATATCCCTGGCATCTCCCCTGCAGAATGAGCCAAAGCAGAACTGGGCATTAGATGGTTTGGGCGGTTAAAAAAAAATTATAGACGTTTTAAACTCCTCAGAGCTCTAGGACCATGAATGTTAACTGTGTCCCTCTGCTATTTCCCTGAAATCATTCATACATTTTAGTCATTTGCTGAGCTCCTATCCTTAACGCCAAGCTTCCCTGATAGCAAGGTGACACAGAACGATAAACCAGAAGCTCAGGGTTTCCCTGACCAGTGAATGGTCACCTGATGCAAGCTCTGTGAGGCCGGGGAAATGACCCACACTGACCAGCCAAAGCCACAAAAAGGAAGGATCCAAAGTGTCTTGCTCTAGACTCAAAGCATTCCAAACTCCCCATTCCTAAACAGAAAGACCAGAGACATCACAGTACTTGCCCACAAGCAAAACCACGAAGCCACCTGCAGCCTCTATCAGCCCTTCACAGCCTCCACTGGAGATGAAGCTGGGGTCCTAACCATTGCTCGCTTTAGAGGAAGGACCCGCTTCACGGCCTACAGCTTAAAGCAAGCACAAGCTTAGGCCCGGGGTTCTTTTCCGAGTGTGGTCCCAGGAGTACCCACGGCATCTGGGAACTTGGCTGCAATGCAACTTCTCAGCTGCTGCAGACCTACCGAGTCAGAACCTCAGCACTCTCACCGAGCCCCAGAGGGCTGTGATGAACGCTCACGCGTGAGGACCGCCGGCTTAGACAAGGAAGCATTGGTTCATTATAGTCAGAAAATACCCCGCTCGTTGTCTTCCTTCTTCTGAAACTGTAAAACTCTTCTGCGAACTTGGCGGCCGACACGGTGAAGTTCTCCAGGGCGAACTTCTCGGGAGGCCGTGCGCTCCGGGCCGGGTTGGTGCGCCGTGTGATCTGTCCCTCTGAGAAGGCCCGCCTCACTGCTTTCTTCTTCTGCAGGTGAGAGCACAGACACACACAACTGGCTGCTTTCTGGAATGAAAGCCACCTAGCAACCGACTGTGTGCATGAGTACTGGAATCAATACACATCAGGAGTTCCACTTACAGAAGTTGAGTTCGGGGTTCGGACCGGGAAGAAATCTGGCATTGAGTTCAATTCCGCCAATAACTGAGCAAGCTGAAGTTCAGAAGAAAGAAAGGATCGTGCATAAATATTGCCACATCTACTTCATCTAACACGTTATCCCAAGTCTTCCAGTTTGCAGCCATGAGAAACCTGTAGTTTACGTAAGATCTCAGCAGTTGTTATTTTTTTAACCTCACCTGTAAAGATTTTTATCTACGCAGGTGAGATGCTGATAGCATGACAGGAATAAAATCTATGCCCGTTCCTTAGGTAGAAGGAGAAGACACGATGAAAACTGTCCTGGAAGGTCCAAGGCCTGGAGCATGAGGTTAGAATCATGACTGAGCCACTAATTCGCAGTGTGACCCTGGAACCTACCATTTTGCCCACCTGAATCAAGTTTCATCATGTTCACAACAGAAAAGGCCCAACTAGATCATTCTGGCAGTTATTCAGAGCTCCGAAACACTGATTCTTTAAGTTGGTTAATTTCTTATCAATAAAAATAATTTATGAAAATATTCCCAAATAAACACCTAAGAACGCCAAATAACAGGCATTAACGTGCCAATCATACAATTTAATTAGGATTCCTTTTAGTTTTAGACTTACACAGAGGTATGGGTGTCACTAAAAAATCATGAATATAGTTCTTATTTTAAAGATGCAGAGAGATACGACGCTAAAAATTTCTCTTAGCTGAACACAAATATGTCTCTGGATAAATTATACCCCAAAGTAGGCTTTATATTTTCTTAAGCAACTTATTAGACATAGTAAGACTGCATATACAGTATCATTAAATTATGCTTTTTTAAAAGAAAATATTAAAGAAAATAATATACCAAAATACTAAAAGTGATGATGATTGGTAAGAATTATTTTTTTAAATTCTGTATGTATAAAATTATGGAGGAAACCACAGTTACTGACCACATATAGAAAAACCAAATACACAAAGATTTCACCTTGTTCCATTAATTATTCTGTTGAAAACATTTTAAAGTGATTCAAAACCGCTCAGTTCCTTTTAATACCTAGACCCCTTTCCTTCCTTTAGCTGATATCTTGACACTACAGCATCTAGGCTGAAAGCTGCCTGCCTGACCTGCACAAAGCAACTCCTAAGTGGGCTTCATGACACCCACGTTTACACATTGCTTCTTTCTGCTGGGAACAGGCCCTCTCATCTCTGTAAAATACCACTGCATATTTGCAACGTAACTTGATCAACAGTAAACGGCGTTTAGTCCATGGCACTCTGGAGGGGGCTAAAAAAAATGGTCCCGGGAGTCTCTGTTCCCAAACCAGAGCTAATCAGGTGATAACCGCTTGGGGTCCAGGAAAAGAGAAAGAACCCACAATGCCCAGAGCACACTTCCTGACAGAAGCCAAAGCGGCAGCGGCTGTGGGGACACAGCCCTGGGAGCCCCAGCAGTGGCGGCCTCAGGCCGCACGCCCTTACCATGGCTTTGTTCTCCTTGATGTTCATGGTCCTTTTCAGCAGGGCATCCGAGCTCTCCTGGCCCTCATCCCTGGAGTCGTCCTCAGACTCAGAGGCAGAATCTTCCCTTTCCTTCCCCTGTCTGCAGCTTGTCTGTCTTCCCAGAATTCCATTCTTACTGTCCTGTATGCGCGAGCCAGAAAACAACGGCTCAGGGGTACTGTTCTTATCGGCATTTTTTGCCGGTTTCTTGGTGGGGAACTGAAAGGCTACTCGAAGACCAATACTGCTTCTTCTCAGCCTGCTGCTTCTAGGTGGAGCCTTTTCTTCATCATCATCTTCCTCTTCCTCACTCATGAAAGATGCTTTACCATCATCACTCAGCTCTGACTCCACGAGCTAATGAAATGAGAGAAAGAACAAAGACGGTGCCTATAAACAAACCTTCAGAAAGACACACACTTAAAACCACTCTGACAGTATTTTAGGAAAACAATGAATCGTCGAAAGCTGTCCCTTCCTATTGGTAGTTCCCTCTGAACTCTTCAGTTAAATGCGCAAGTAGTTTGCAGATGAACAAAATCAAAGAGCAGGCTACTACGCGCTCTGGCCCAGCCACACCCACCGGCAGACTGTGTTCTGTTCAGAGCATCAGGCTGGAAACCAAACGCTGACGAGGCGGGCTCCTCCCCAGTGGGCCAGCCAAGCTGGCACACCTGGGAGCCCAGGAATATGGGAACAGTCAAAGAAAAGGGTGTGCATGACATCAGAGGTATCCTCAGGTAAAAATGGAGTGCTAAGTGAAAAATAAAATACCATTCTGCCCTAACTAGCTGGAACAGAACTCATGAGTAAGAGGGACAGGAGAGCTGACTTCATTTTAGTGAAGTGACCAAGGGGCAGGCAGATGACCTGCCATCGGGGTCAGTGGCGGAACCTCATCCCCAGGACACACTGGGTCCTCACTCAAGGGGAGCCTCCTCCCCTTTCTGTAACCCGCAGCGCCATGGGTTACAGAAATCAGGCAGCCAGCTCTGCAGGTGGCTGCAGGCACCTGTTCAGGCAGCTCAAGCAATTCTCAGCCTCAATTTTCAGTCTCCACTCGGCACAGGTCTCCAGCGTTAAAACATAACTTGGTTTCACACGTGAGAACACAGTAAGAATGGAAGGCAACGGCAAGGTGACATCTCAGATGCAAAGGACTCTTAGCAACAGCAGAGATGGGTTTAAATATTGGGATCAAGGTCATCGCCTGGCATCTTTCCTTGACCACAGGCTGGACGGTTTAGCCTGGGCACCTCTGTCAGGGACTCAGGTTGCGAGGAGAGCTGAGAACAGCACCAGGAACTGCCTGGGATTCAGTTAATGACTCTGCTCTTCCTCGGTGACCACCCTCCAAATTCCAGCTGGATTCAAGTTAAAAATAAAGCAGCGGGAGGGGAAAAAAAAGCAGACAACTTCCAAGCCTTGGTGTATGTATCAGTGCACAAAGAGCCAAGCAGAGAAATAAGACGGTACCGTACGGAGTTATCTATTTGTTTTAATATCCTGAACTCTCCACATTAGTAGCTTTGGAGTTCCAAATAGTGGGCTGCAGAGGAATCTATGTTAGAAGACACTGCTGGAGAACTTCAGAGGAATTATCTCCCCTGACTGGCTTTATTCATTTATCATAATCGCCGTCTAACCCACGTCTCTTTACCAAGGATGTAGAGTAGCGTACTACAAAGGACTGAAGTACAGAAAGTCACCGGTGAAGACTCCGACCTGAGAGCCAGCACCACGGCTGCGGCTGTTTCATGTCTGGCTACAAGACCACTAGACACCAACGCAGAGTCATACCCCAATGCCAAAAAGCAGTCTCACCACTACTCACTAGCGTGGGCAGGAGGTTGGGTGAGGAGACAACAAGGCTTGCTTTCTCACTGAATTTCAAAATAAACGTACAGGTGGACCTGCCCTGAACTATGAGTTATATCAGAGTCAATGTGACATGTCACGATTCATTCCCTAAATGTACAGACTTGGAAGAAAACAAAAAAAAGGTGCTGGGGGTAATTCACTTTCCCGTGCTGGAAACACAAATTCTTTGAATATCCCAACATTACTTAGCTAAAGAAGAGAAGATAAACAAGTCACTAAGAGCAGAGGATACCCATCAGGGTTTGGAAGGATCTCAGTGTCTTGCTGACAAGAAAATGGAGACTTGCTGGCCAGAACACATGAACTGCCATGCACATAACTTCTGTAAAGAAAGCCAAGGGGAGGGGGGCTGAGGATGATAGGTTGGCACAGGTCTGTGTTGCTATTCACAGAAAAAAAATCACCATCCAGCAACACAGCCTACCATTAAGGCTTTCAGGCCTTAAGTCCCGCCAGGAAAAGGTGAAGGACAAAGCAACCCTACTGGTTACAGCTTATTTAAACACCTACACAGGTTCCACGCCAGGAGTGCTTCTTTGGGAGCTTCTGAATGTAATGAGACTTAACCTCTCTATCCCTTATCTTGATACCAAAGAAGGAAGTGGTGTATTGATTTTCTGAGATAAATGTATGCTATTCTTCAGTTAGTAAAAAACATTTTCATGCGTAAAAAAAAATCCAAAGGCTGTTCTTCAAAGTTACCCTGAGATTCAAATACTGGTCGGCAGTCAACTGGCCTATACACACGGAATAAAAAGAGATCAACCAGCGAGTCTCTTGATGGCAAAGGGCTGAGGGCAGATTTCCCTTAGGAACCAGACAAGCCCAGGTCATCTTTATCATTAAAAAGCACGGCGGGGCTTCCCTGGTGGCGCAGTGGTTGAGAATCCGCCTGCCGATGCAGGAGACACGGGTTCGTGCCCCGGTCCGGGAAGATCCCACATGCCGCGGAGCAACTAAGCCCGTGAGCCATGGCCGCTAGGCCTGCGCGTCCGGAGCCTGTGCTCCGCAACGGGAGAGGCCACAACAGTGAGAGGCCCGCATACCACAAAAAAAAAAAAAAAAAAAAAAAAAAAAAAAAAAAAAAAAAAAAGCACGGCGTAGTCCAAATCAAGAATGCACAGACAATAAGTTTGTAGCACACCTAAAGTTTTGCCAAATTAACTCCAAACCTAAGAACATTACTTGGAGAACAACAGAAAATGACTTTCAGGAACTTGTTACTCTCAGACCCTCCTCTTTTCAGATAAAAGAGGTTCAAAAAAGTCTGAAATACATTCTCTGATAAGGATAATAAGGGACGCCTGGGACACGTTCCCCCCAGACTCCAAAGGTACCCAGGAAAGACAATTGGATTTTCTCTAAGAGAATAATGGACTGGTGGGCCAGGAATTCACCTTAGAATAGCCAAGTTTACATTTAGCTAACTGGCTTAGAAGATGGACACGTAAGAAAAAGTAAAATCTTTATATTTTGTTAACTGGCTTATAAGATGAACATGTAAGAAAAAGTAAAACCTTTTCATGTGTAAAGTGACTTCTTACAAGTAACAATACAATTCGGAACCAGGACTAAAAATATTACAACCCACCCTCCCTCACGTGGGTAACTATTACCATTACTTCTGGGTTACTGTTAACATTCAGATCACTCTGCGTAAATCCTTCAAAATCTTCCGTCTCTGAGTCAGTGTCCTCTCTAAAAATTCTTCTTAGCTCTTCTGTGAAGTTTTTGGAATGGAAACGCACATCCTGCTAAATTAAAAACACATGTATGTCATGGAGAAAGAGGAACAGAGGTTGGCAGGAGCTGGGGACAAGGGGAGTTACTGTTTAATGGGTACAGAGTTTGTGTGTGAGACGATGAAAACATTCTGGAAACAGATAATGGTGAAGGCCTCGAGACACTGTGAATAACGCCACTCAGTGTCCTGCAGGCAGCACACTGGGACTTAACGCACTTAAAAATGGTTAAAATGGTAAATTTTATGTAGGTTTGACCACAATAAAAACACACGTACATATACATATTTTCCATAGTTTGCAGAAAGTTAGACCCACAAATTGAACAATTTCAAAAAGCCAGAATAGCCGCAGCCTCCATCAGCTGGTGTGCCCGGTAAGGGTTGAAGGAATTCGGTTTCTCCCGCCGGGGCGGGCCATCAGGAGCGTCTGCGTTCACACAACAGAAAACACATGGAGGAGAAGACCTGGCTCTGGCTCCTCCACCGCACACTGGCCTTCCTTTCCAACAGCCATCCCAAGCCGGCTCCTCCCAGGGGAGATGCCTCCTTCACAGACAGCACACCTCCGGGCAGGAAAGGGCTGGAGGCTTCCACACCTCGCTCCCGGCCACCGCCGCTCCATCACCCGCTACCACAGGGCACTGACGGAAAAGCTCCAACCCTCCCACCCCCGGGAGTCCCTCTCCCGCAGGAGGTGAGAACCAGCCGTGAGCCCGAGGAAAAACGTTACACGGCTGACTCAAAAAGGACATGTTCCAATAATGACTTTTTCTTTCCTTTGAACTCATAAAAATAAAATGGCATGCTTGAAAGAAAGGAAGGGAAAAGCAAGAATGGCAGTACAGAACGGAGACCCACATACCAGCCTCCTCCAAGCTGGCAGCCAGGCCTGGAGTCCATCCCATTCCCTGCTGCCTCTGACGTCTCCCCCTCCTACCCCTGATGCAGGGGTATGACCCCTCATGACAGCACATGCGGCTGGAGAATCTTTATCTCCCTGCCTGCCTTTTCCCTGACTTTAATTATATACTACTTCTTTGAGCTCAGCGATAATCAGTCTCTGGAGAAAAACAGACAGTGGAAAAACTTCCCGGGAGAAAGAAAAAGAAATGCCCATATCCGGCATTTCTTTAAGCTTAAAAATGTCTCCTGTGAATTATTATGGGTAATTGGAGTGACTGTGCTCATTTGTAAATTACTTCGTTCCTTTGTTGATAGCTGTGGTGCAGCTGCTTAAAAAAAAAAAAAATTCACACACAAAAGGGAAGTTTCTTTAAAGTGAAATTCAAAATTGTGCTTCGGGGAGACCAGCGCCAGCACTGCTGCACACACTACGTACAAGTTCACGCGGCTTCTCTCAGTGGGCTAAAATGGATCCGGAGTGTGTGGGGTCCAGGTGGGGAAGCAGCAGGCCAGGGTCTGTCATGAAGGAAGAATGGTGCGTGGTTGGCTCCCAAGGAAACCCACCCCCTCCGAGGGCAGGAAACATCTGGCTCAAGAGCCCTGGGCCAGCCCCTGCAGGCTGCTGCAGGGCAGTGGGGCCCATGTGCACACTTCATCATCTACCCAAAGTCCCTGGCTGGAGCCCGAGCAGGTCATGCCTTGGAACAGCAGGTTCCAACCTGCCAGTCCTCTGGCTCTTTCTGTGCTTTGAGCTAGTGTCACAGGCAGCGGTCAGCCTGCGAGAGATCAGTATCTTGGGTGGCCAGTTGTGATAGAGAAAACAACTCAGCTGCAGCCCTAAACCAAGGCCCATGCTTTTATTCTCCTGATTTCACAGGGTGTAAAAACCATCTTTAATGGAGGTCTGTAACAAAGCAAACATCCACCCCACACAGTCTCCTGTGTCCCTGGTTACAACACTCACACAGCATTTTGTTCTCCGAAATCTGGCCGTTATCCTTTAAAATCAGTACTAGACAGTATGTTGTGGGCTTTGGTGACCTGCATCTACCGTGATCAAGAACGTAAGCAAATAACAGATCAGAAGAGAAACTAACAGAGTGGTGACTTTGGGCCTCTCACTGTTGTGGCTTCTCCCGTTGTGGAGCACAGGCTCCGGACACGCAGGCTCAACGGCCACGGCTCACAGGCCCAGCCGCTCCACGGCACATGGGATCTTCCCGGACCGGGGCACGAACCCGCGTCCCCTGCATCGGCAGGCGGATTCTCAACCACTGCGCCACCAGGGAAGCCCGGTGACTTTTTTTATTTTGAAGCTCATGGGATGTGAACAGACTGGAAGTCATGGTGGCTAAACCAGTCAGACAAGTATCCCACCTCAGCTCCACCCCAGGGGTGCTCCTTCGCCCATGGGCACTGGATGTATGAAACAAGAGGAAAGGGACAACCCAAGGAAGCAGCCCAAGCCGGGGAAGCTGGAAAGCTCCGTTCAAGTATGAGGCCCCTTCCATCAAGGAGCTTGTCATTCAGTAAGGGAGCTGGACAAGTCCACAGGTCACCACGGCGAGGATCAGTGTTGTAAGGGAGACACACGCAACGTGGCGCACAGAAAAAAAGAAAATCCAGTCAGACTTCGTGGAACCAGAAGCAATTGACCTGCATCTAAACTGGGCTGGAGGCTAGAAAGATGCTGAGAGCGCACAGAGGCAGGATGAAGAAGAGCCTGGACCAGCGTGCACAGGGGGCAGAAGAGCGCATGCGGAGGGGAGGGATGCAGTTTCTGGTCTACTGCTGCAAGGCCCGCAGGAAAGAGCCGTGCAAGGCACGAGGCTGAGAAGTGGGGCTCCTAGATTAGGGACATCCCAGCTCGGCCACTTCTCAGATGTGAGGCCTCAGACAAGTCACTTCACCTCCCCACACTTCAGTTTCATCACCTGTGAAACAGGAATAATAACAGCACCTGCACCTTCCCAGGGAGGTAGTGAATTAAGGGCACTCGGCATGAAAAGCATGTTGTCATGGGTCACAGAAAACATGCTGGGGTCAGACTCAGGAGCAGGGGTGGACTGGGGGCAGGTGTGAGGGCACAGGAGAAGGGGCAGTCGTCACAACAGCAAGAGCAGCCGCTTTGTTCCTTTAACGCCTGCTGCCCGCCAGGCTCGTGCTGGCGCTTCACACAACGTCCCGCGCCGCTCAGAGGGCCACTCACGGTGGACCCGACAGGCTGCCCCTCACTGCCTGACCACATTCGAACGGAGGGCCTGGCGATCTCTGAACAGGGGAGGATGGTGACCAGAGCTCAGTTCCACACCTGTGGCGGTGAGGGCTATGAGAATCACGGTAGCTGAGGAGGGAAGAGACGGGAAGGGGTGGAGGTGAGGGGCATGGCAGAAGCTTCATCAACTCCTGCAAGGGACTTGAGGAGATGGGTGAGGAACAGGAGGCGTCAAGAGCTCCAAAGTTGGAGACAAAAACGGGGAAGACAGACAACCAGGGAGGGAAAATGGTGAGTTTCAGATCTCCCTTGAACAATGACGACGGATCCGAGTGGCTGTCAGAAATACATCTGGGGCTGGAGGGAAGAGCCAAACCACAAAGAACCAGGAGGCAACGGCTGAGACCAGGCCAGGCACTGAGATCATTAAGTGGAAAGGTCTGAAGATAAAATCTTGCAGAACATCCACAGATGGGGACAGGAAGTAGAAGGGATGACAACCAAGAACAAAAGTTGTAAGAGAAAGAGACCAAGGGGAGTGGAACCAGGTGGCTGGGGGGCGGGGGGTCAAATGCTGCAGAGGCATCGAATAAGGTGAGGACCCCCCACACTGCCATCAAGCGGGGGCTTCACTTACATAATTAACTGCCTGCCTTCCTCTACTTGCCCAGTGGAAGCTAGGTGGGTTTAACTCACAGCCTTTTAGGAGAGGCCATGGTCGAGGGAGAATGAGGAATTCTGAGTGCCACAAACGAACTCAGAAAGAAATGCCACGGAAGCCTGGATACTTTGGCCATGCTCCTGCCAAATCACAACATAAACCTCCAGGAATCTACCTCTCCGAGAACTGCAACTCGTGTCTGCCACAGATCAAAGGAATTAAAGAAAGAACAGTGCTCTTGCCAGCAATCTCATGAGTGAGGTGCGGACAGAGCCTCACCGCAGAAGCACAGAGGCCATGTGTCTCATGGTAACCACACACTCCTACACTATCGCTGGAGGATCAGCCCCCACCCCACCAGCTGTGTGGGAGCGCTCCAAATGCAGCCTGGCCACGGGCTGCAGCCCCAAGGTGGCAAAGAAAACTGATCTGATCATGTGAGGTCCCCTTTACTGAAAAAAATTATTGTACACAGAAAGGATTTAAACAGCCAAACTGAGCGAGGTACCCTCACCAGCTGCTTGAAACATGAAGGTATAACACTAATAAAATAAGACACTCGACAATTAACTGATACCACCAATCTCAGACCATGTTTAAGTAAAAGAATATCCGAACCAAGATCCAAGCTCCCAGATGGATATGCCTGCCTTGAAAGGAGGCACCCATACCTGCTTCCCTGACTCCAGTGAGTCGAAACTATCACAGCTCTCCTCTGATGACAGGGTTTCCATGGGAACATCATCTCGGAAACCGACAAACTCTTCATCATCACTGGGGGCGTTGAAGATGTCAGCCACTTCTTTAGGGATCTGTTTGGATTGAAAAAAGGAGGATAATATCAGGGGCTGTTATAATCACTTAGGGAAATTTTGTAGAGGAATAGGAATTACCATCTCATGACTTTATCAATCTGCCATGGTTGCTCCCAAGACCCCAATAACCCTGAGCAAAATGTGCCTCAACCTGACACCTCATGGCAACCAGGGAAGGGGTGGAAGAGGATAAGAGTTTTCTTTTTCAAATTCTAGAGATATATCCTATCTTACAAGGAGTGTTGAGGCCATGCCTAGATAAAAGCCATTTTTGATCTCTTGACAAAAAATAAGAAAATTTTCTCCTACAGTGGATCTGTCTTTAAATGTCATCCATGTTAAAAAAAAAAAAAAAGAAAGAAAAATTCCTTAAGACATCACTAAACTCTTTTCTTAATTTCCACCTATAGTTCTTTATTTTTCTGTTCTTTGTCACATGAAAGTTCATACAATGAAATAAAGCTTCCCTTCTTTTCTGTATTCTGAATCAATCTTAGTTTAGAATTAATTCTGTTAAACACTGTAACAGGCAATTATTGCCAGAGGGAATGTTGTCAGCACACTTAATCTAACAAATATGTATTTGCTGAGAGTTCATTTTTGTACGCTGACTACCGTTCTTAACTATTTCGAAAAAGCTCAAACACATAGAAAGGTGAAAGATGAGTGCAAACATATGTTATGCTTCACCTAGAGCCCCCCATTTGCTTTTTTCTCTATCTTTCAACAAATGTTAGGTTGAATTTCAGGCATTTGCTGATATTTGAATGTTTCCAACCTAGGAAAATAGTGATTTAAAATGCAGCAACCTAATCCATGTATGTTTCAAGTAATTTGAAGACACCATACAATTCACCCTAAAATACTTCCATACACATCTCCTAAGAAAAAGGACATTCTCCTGAAGAACCGCATAACCATCATCATACCTAAAATAATTAATATTAATTCAATAATATCATGTATTATGAATCCATATTCAAATGTCTGCATTGTGCCCATAATGTCTTTCATAACTTTTTAAGGGCAAAAGGGATCCGCTCAAGCAAGAATCATGCATTGTATTTGATGTTTTTTATGACATTAATTTTTGTTGCTTTTCATAACACTGACATTTTGTAGACAACCCAAGAAAACGGCCTTGTAGAATGTCACACATTCTGAGCTTATGTGATTGTTTCCTGATAGACTCAAATATTATTGGCAACAATTCTACACAGATGACATATACTTCTCAATGCATTGCATTAAAGAGGCACAAAATGTCAAGCTATTCCCTATGACTTCGCAGTATCTTTAATTTAATTATAAAACTTTCAAATACATACCTAAGTAGATGGAATAGTATCATGAACACACATGTAGACACCCTAGCAATTACCTGTCCATGGCTAGTCTTGTTTCATCTGTATCCCAACCCAACTGCCCTCCTTCCAAATTATTTTCAAGAAATTGTAGACACAGTATCATTTCACCCTGTGTTACCAGGAAATATACCGTCTGTGTCCACAGTTACTATTATTTTTTTCAACCCCCAGTGTATTTGTATCAGGATCCAAATAAGGCCCATACATTAGTCAATACGTCTCAAGTCCTTTCTCGCGTCGCCTTCATGTTTAACTTTCTTTTCACAACTGATTTTTGAAGAAACTGGGTTATCTGACTGTAGAGTTTGCCAGAGTCTGGAGGTTTGTTTTTTGATTTTTGCAGCCCCAAGATGGTATTTAACAGACTCCTCTGTCCCTCTGGATTTCCTATAATTTGGTACTTAAATCTAGAGTCTCAGTCAGACTCAAGTGTGCTTTTCTTCAGCCAGACTCCTTCGTGGGCACTGCTGTGTTCCTGCTACACATCGCGTGGAACATCTGGTTTTATCTTTAGTGGTGATGCTGTTGGATCACCAAGTTAAAGTGGGATCTGCCAGATTTCTTCTTAGCAAAAGTATCTTTACCGCTTTGTGCTTATTAAGTAATAACTAGGATGGTATTTGAGATTCTATGACTATACTATCCTTCTCCCTGAGAGCATTTCACTCAACAGTTTCGGTATCCATTGATACTCCTCACCTGAATCAAGTACCACGTTAGGGGTTACAAAACGGTGATTTTCAAATACTACCCCTCCTTCATATGTTAGGTGGCATTCTCCTGTAATGTAATATTCTCTCTCTTCGGGTCTATCCCCCTCTCTCTCTCTTTCCTTCTCTCCCCACTGTCCCTCCCAGGTAGTTTCATGGATTGTTTTAAGTTAATGTGTTTTAACCCATTACTCTGTCATCATTCTTTCTGATACTCAGATTGTCCCAAATTTGGCTACTGGCAGCTCCTTCAAACCAGCTTCTGTGTCCTTTTGACACAATCCTAATAGCCCTGAGCACCTCCTTGTTTTCCGACACAACAGGCGTGCCAAGCTAGCCTTGCACTGGCCCCAGACCCCGAATGAGCCATTTCTCCAAGAAGCCCTGGCATTTGGAAATCAAGCCCTGAGATCTAGGTGTGCTCCTTGCTAGTAAAGTATCATTGCTTTGCCTGGACAGAACAAAGGTGTTTTAAGTATCTTACATCTGAGTTCATTTTGACATCTTGAATTCAAACCCAACAGGACAGGATTCTTCTTCATCTCCCTCAACACAATGTTAGTATCTCCCTTCCCCGCAACGAAAACCCCAATTCCCAGTACTTCTCATACACAAAAAGAAGTACCGGGACACAGTACACACAAAACCATTTGCTCTATCCACAGTACACACAAAACCGTTTCAGACAACACACCAATACCACTACCAACAACAATCAAGTCCAAGATTTCTTTGGAGTTCTTGCTATCTCCGAACACAGTCCTGCTAGGTACTAGATCTTTTCCCTGAGATAACCAGACCGTGGTTGTACTTGGAGATACAAAGATACTTTATGTGTACTTTACATTTCATCAGGGAGTATACAGAAGAGATGCCCTCAAGGGTCGAGATTTTAATAAAATAATTTTTACTGCTACAGTAAGACATACTATGTGCAACACATTTTCTTGTAAAATTGGTGCACGGAGGTGAAGAATGAGACGACCACTAGTACAGTTTGATGCCACTGCCTTGATTCATGCTGAGGACAAGCAGTTTTCTCTGCCTTTGCTTTTGCACATCAGTGCAAATATCGACACAGCAAAAAAACTCAAATAATGTCTTAACGTTTCTGGCCCCTCCTCCAATATGTCTTAATTAATAATATTAATTAATATTAATGTATTATTAATATTAATAAGACATAATATTAATGTCTTAATATTATTATGACAATAACTTTGTCCTCATGGAACCCTGAAAGGGTTTCAGGGTTCCCCAGACCACTTTAAATAATGGCTACACTATTACACACAGAGTTGTGTATTCAGAAGTTACTTAAATTTTTTGGATTCTTTTTTTCTGTGCGCTGAATTAATTTCACAGTCAGGTTCATTTGAGAGATCACTAATCCCTAATCTACTCATTTTTAGCATGATTTTAATGCTTCTTGTTTAAAAATGATTAGAAAGCTAGTGGTTCAACCAAAGGAAGTTTAACATTTGCTTTCTAGAGTACACAAATCCAGACACTGAATACAAGATTAATGATGTCAGAGAGTTAATTACAAACCATCTAATGAAATCACTTCAAGAGACAAGCAGGCAAACACTTACAGAATTAGAGCTCCACTAACAATAGAAAAAATACTATAACATTTATGCTAAGAAGAAGCTCCTAAACAAAGCCTAAACCTGAGATGGTTCTTGGGAGAAAAATTTACCTCTTAAAGAAGGAATAGTTTTAATTTAACAGTATTTGGCATGCTTGTCTTTTTAAAGACAGCTTTCACTGTTGTTTAGCCAACAGAAACAACATACCAAGAAAATACTCTTACTGGAGAAACATAGATGACATTTATGAAAGTGTTAAGTACATTAGATTTTACATAACAATCATCGAGTTCAGTCCATGAAGTGGCGCTTTTTGACTTACCACCATTCTATGAATCCAAAAACCCCGCTGGCCCAGAAGCTTGTTTTAACATAAAGAATTAAAGAGGAAGAAGCACCCAACGTAATGATCTACTGGAAGCACATATAAGGAATGGAGAGGCTGCTGATATAACTAAATTGCTTCCACGGCCAACTGCATTAGCCCTGGGGCCACTGTCACAAGCACCACTGCAGTGAGCCTGTGTCTGCCTAATTCCTCCTTCTTACTTCTGTATCTGCTCCAGAGGTGCCAGTAGGGAGAGGCTGCAACTACCCATTAGGGACAAAAGGAAGCAATGAACTTTCAAAAAAGCAAAAACCACTACACATTCTTGGGGCATGCAGGGCTCTGTTTCTTGCTGCCCAACTTCAAAAGGCATTAAGAGAAGCATTTCAGACAGTCATAAGTCCCGGGATTTAGCAAAAGTCTCTGTACAATATTCAAGTGTCTTCAATGCAACAAAGAAGGCAAGATTTGCATGCGAGGGACGGAAAGGACCTGATAAAAGAGGATTCATAGGGACAGCCTTCTAACGTGACACCAGTTAAACAATGTAGCAACACTTTAGGCCCAAGGATTTGTCACTTCCCTGTTTCATTCGGCAGTGATCCACTCTGTAGCTATGTAGTCTAGACAGACTACAACAGACATTTTTCCGCAAAGCTTATGTTCCATTTGACTGTAACGCCAATTGTAAGACCTAACAAAACAAACCAAAAAAATAAAGCAAATAACTGAAAAGAAAATATAAAATATTCCCAACCAGGGGATTATACTTACAGTAGTCAAGCTTGCACAATATTAGGATAAATGCAATCTAGCTAACCAGAAAGAAGTCAAGAAAATTCTCTTCTTTCTGAAAGTGAAAAGACTTATTCCTAACTATTTTTTTTTTTTTTACAATACCCAGATTTCTTCCATTACTTTCACATACACTGTATACATCTATTCACTCTGTCCTTGTTGGGATAACAACATGAGTATCATCAAAGGTCAAGTGGGGCCCAAGATTCAATTCCTCATCCAGGACACAGACACTAGAATGGAGTCCTTGGCACCTAACACGGGCCTGGCCTAAAGCAGGTCATCAATAAATCTTTGCATGAAAATGACTACATCTGACCTTGTAATCATTTTCTCAGGTAAGGTGTAGTTTCTTAGGAAAGGTGCACGGGGTCAAAAGGTACACTCTGAGACATTCCTATCCGAAAGGAATTAAAGATCTTCACCCAGAATTTCTGAGCATCTACATACAAAGTAGTCATATTCACAGCACCTCTTTCAGAAAGGATTGCAGATTTCACTTACAAGCCTTGCAAACTACCTTGGGGCTCATCTCGGGAACAAAGAACGCACATTCAACAGGCTTTGGGGCCAAGCAGGTGGGCAGTGAAGGCAGCAGCTCAGGGGAAGGCTACATTGGACAGTGCCGACATGAGTCCAGGAATGGCAGTCATTCCCGCACCCCGGCAGACCAAAGCTACAAAGGCACGGGGCTCAGTGCGCCCAACCTTGAACCTCCCCAGAGAAGTGAGGAATCTGAGTCTTGGTGAGGAAACTTCCAGTTATAAAATGTCAGCTTCTAATGTAAGGACCAAACATCTACAGGCTGGATCTCAAACTCATTCAGGGAAGGCGCACAGAAGAACTCACAGCGCTAAGTGGAACACCAAAGAAATTTTAAAAGCTGTAATTTCAAATATTACTGACAGTGTCTGCCAGTGATGGTACTGGACACTGAAGTATTAATAAAATTAAAAGAAAAACTTTAAATTTAAAATAACCCTTCCCTTGTTCATGGTAGCACTATCCCCAAAAGCCACAAAGCAGAGGCAGCCCAAATGTCCATCGACAGATGAATGGCTAAACCAGATGTCATACACACACACAATGGAATATTATTTACTCTTAAAAAGAAAGGGAATCCTACAAATACTGAATCATTACACTGGATGCCTTGAAACTAATACAGTGCTATAGGTCAATTACACCTCGATAAAAAATTTTTTAAAAACAAAACAAAACCCACAACAGAGGCCTGCGATTCTGCATTTCTAACAAGCTCCCCATGCTCTGGCCTGCAGAACATGCTTTGTGCAAGGTCCAGCCCATTTTGTTCCTCTCTTATGAGATGTGACTCTTCCTACTTCATAATAGCAACTCATGTGTAGATCTTAACCTCCTTCCTATAGGCAGTTAATTCTCATGGCAGACTCTGGATCTCTTTGGCATCTATCTTTCTCACCCTGCCCCACTCCAGCACCAAGAATAGAGTCTTACATACTCAGAGGTCCTTAATAAATATGACTAATTGATAAGCAGCATCAACTAGTTTGGAAAAAAAAAAAAAAAGGAAATTTTTAAATTGGATAAAATTTTTTTAATCAAAGGTTTTCTATATCTCAAGGATATCTAAATTCATTCTTCCTGGATTAAAAAATACCACCACCCAGCCAGAAGGAACATACTTATCATCTATTAGTTTATGAAAGAAAAGAAATGTGAGGTTCTCTTTAAGGCCAATTCATTCAAAAGCTGATTCTGATAAAGCTTCAGGAAATGTTTCTTATTCTAGGAATACTAGTGTGTATTTCACCTGGAAACATGTATCATTTAAAGCCGTAAGGAGCAGTACAAAAGAAATTCCTGTGTACTACTACTGCATTTTCCTCATTAAGTGTTCTGAAAGCAATTTTGATAGCAAGGATGGCAGAATTTGTAGGGTGTACTATCTCGCATCTGTGTAAGGAGACCCTTTACACAAAGGAAAGCATTCCTTCAACCCACTACGAAGGGGGTTGTTTCATATCATTTTCTCCATAAACAACATCATTTCCCTAAATCTCTTATGATTAAATTGGTTGGGTCATAAGAAATGCACATACCTTGCACCATTTACAAAAACTAACTCAAAATGGATCAGACCTAAATGTTAACACCTAAAACAATAACACTTCTAGAAGAAAACTGGAGAAAACCTTTGTAACCTTGGGTTATGCAAAGAATTCTTAGATAAAACATCAAGCACAATACAGAATTTTTTTAATGTATAAATTAGACAATTAAAATCAAGAACTTCTACTCTTCAAAAAAGACTCTTAAGGGAATGAAAAGCCAATAAACAAGAAGAAAATACCTGCACATCATCTATCTGATAAAATAAAGGACCTATAGCCAGAATATATAAAGAACTCTCAAAAGCTCAACAATAAAAACAAATAACCCAATTAAAAAACAAGCAAAAGAGGTGAGCAAACACTTCACCAAAGATAAATGGATGGCAGATGAGCACATGAAAAAACTTTCGACATCCACAGTCACTAGGGAAACACAAATTAAAACTACAATGATATATAACTATCTACTTAGCAGAACGACTTTTAAAAAACCTGATAATACCAAGCGCTGACATGGATGTGGAGCAACTGGCTCTTTCATAAACTGTTAGTAGAAATGCAAAATGATATAGCCACTTTGGAAAACAATTTGGCAGTTTCTTATAAAGTTAAACATACACTTAGCACATGATCCAGCAACCCTGCTCCTAGGTGTTACCCAAGTGAAATGAAAATTATGTTCACACAAAACTTGCAATTAGCAGTTTTATTTCCAAACCTACAAACAATCCAAGTCAACTAGGCAATGGATAAAACAAACTGTGGAACATCCATACCACGGAATTTAACTCAGCAATAAAAAAGAATAAATTACTGATAGACACAACTACATGAATAAAGCTCATCACGATGCCAAGTGAAAAAGACTATACATTGTCTGATTATACTTACAGGACGTTTTGGAAAAGACAAAACTGTAGAGAAAATAAATCAGGAGTCAAGATGGCAGAGGAGTCGGAGGACGTGAAGTTCATCTCTCCCCACAAATGCATCAAGAATACAACTTTAAATGGAACAATTCTCACAGAACACCAGCTGAACACTAGCAGGAGACCTTGGACACCTAAAAAGAAAGATCCCCATGTAACCAGCTGTGGAAACTGCAAATTGACACCCCCGTGACTAGCTTTGTAAACTGAGCGCCTACAGAACATCTGAACAGACAGCGAGTGCTCCCGCAGCCAAGATGGGTCTAGCTTTAGCAGCTGTAGACTGTGTGGGCATATACACACAGGGGTTGGGCCAGACCAGAGTCTGGGCTGCTCCCACAGTGGGTCCAGATCCATGATCACTGCAATCCCGGGACCTGACTTCAGTGGATCTACGCTGGTGGCCTGGTGAAAACAACGTCTGAGAGACACCAGAGCCAACTGCTGGCATACCCATGGTTAAGGTGTGGCCAAGAGCAGTTCCAACAACAGCGTAATCTGAGAGCTCGCACAATGGGTGAAAGGTGACAGAACAGAGGACATCCACAGGCGAACAGCTCCAGAAGAGAAATACTCAGTGGCTTCCCTCCCAGTGGGAGTGCTCCAATCCCACCTACCTCACACTGTAGATCAGAAACACAGCTAAGAAACAGATCTGGGGCCTCTACTCCAACAACTAGGGAGCAGACCCCACCTCTGACAGGGCAGTGACAATCACAGAGCAAAGGGGAGGCCAGTGCAGGCCTGACCACCACAACAACATCAGTCATACCTCCTACCAAGGGGATAACAGGCAAAAAACAAACCCAAAATAATTAAGAAAGGGGCAATATAAATATACATATTGATAATTACCTTAAATGTAAATGGACTAGATGCTCCAATCAAAAGACATAGACTAGCTGAATGGATACAAACAAAGACCCATATATATGCTATTTACAAAAGACCCTCTTCAGACCTAGGGACACATACACACTTAAAGTGAGGGGATGTAAAAACATATTCCATGCAAATAGAAATCAAAAGAAAGCTGGAGTAGCAATACTCATAGCAGACAAAATAGACTTTAAAATACAGACTAAGAGACAATGAAGGACACTACATAGTGATCAACGGATCAATACAAGAAAATATAACACTTGTAAATATATATACACCCAACATAAGAGCACCTCAGTATATAAAACAAACACTAACAGCCATAAAAGGAGAAACTGACAGTAACACGATAATAGTGGGGAACTTTAACACCCACTTTCATCAATGGACAGACCATCCAGACAGAAAAATCAATAAGGAAACACAGGCCTTCAATGACATATTAGACCAGACGAACTTCATTGATATTTATAGACATTCCATCCAAAAACAGCAGAATACACATTCTTTTCAAGGGCACATGGAACATTCTTCAGGACTGATCACATGGTGGGCCACAAAGAGAGCCTCAGTAAATTTAAGAAAGTTTAAATCATATCATCTATTCTGACCATAATGCTATGAGATGAGAAATTAACTACAAGAAAAAAATATATATAAAAAACACAAACACATGGTGGCTAAACAATATGTTACTAAACAATCAATGGATCACTGAAGAAATCAAAGAAGAAATTTTAAAAATACTTAGAGACAAATAACAACAAAAACATGACAATTCAAAATCTATGGGACACAGCAAAAGCAGTTCTAAGAGTGAAGTTTATAGCAATACAATCTTAACTCAGGAAACAAGAAAAATCTCAAATAACCTAAACTTACACCTAGAGTAACCAGAGAAAGAACAAACAAAGCCCAAAGTTAGTAGAAGAAAAGAAATCATAAAGAGCAGAAATAAATGAAACAAAGATGAAGAAAACAACAGAAAAGATCAATGAAACTAAAAGCTGGTTCTCTGAAAGGATAAACAAAATCGATAAACCTTTACCCAGACTCATCAAGAAAAAAAGGGAGAGGGTTAAAAGTCAAGAAAATTAGAAATGAAGAAGGAGAATTTACAACAGACACCACAGAAATACAAAGGATCATAAGAGACTACTACAAGCAACTGTATACCAATACAATTGACAACCTAGAAAAAACAGACAATTTTTTAGAAAAGTACAATCTCACAAGACTGAACCAGAAGAAATAGAAAATATGAACAGACCAATCACAAGTAATGAAATTGAAACTGTGATTAAAAAACTCTCAACAAACAAAAGTCCAAGACCAGATGGCTTCACAGGCGAATTCTATCTAACATTTAGAGAACAGTTAACACCTATCCTTCTGAAACTATTCCAGAAAGCTGAAGGAGAAGGAACACTCCCAAAGTCATTCTATGAGGCCACCATCACCCTGATACCAAAACCAGACAAAAACACCACAAAAAGAGAAAATTACAGGCCAATATCACTGAAACATAGATGCAAAACTCCTCAACAAAATACCAGCAAACTGAATCCAACAACACATTAAAAGTATCATACACCACAGTCGAGTGGGATTTATCCCAGGGATGCAAGGATTTTTCAATATCTGCAAATCAATCAGTGTGATACACCACATTAACAAACTGAAGAAAAAAAAAATATGGTCATCTCAACAGATGCAGAAAAAGCTTTTGATAAAATTCAACACCTATTTACAATAAACTCTCCAGAAAGGGGACACTGAGGGAGCATACCTCAACATAATAAAGGCCATATATGACAAACCTACAGCTAACATCATACTTAACGGTGAAAAGCTGAAGGCATTTCCTTTGAGATCAGGACCAAGGATGTCCACTCTCACCACTTTTATTCAACATAGTTTTAGAAGTCCTACCATGTCAATGAGAGAAGAAAAAGAAAAAAGGAATCCAAATTAGAAATGAAGAAGTAAAACTGTCACTGTTTGCAGATGACATGATACTATACATAGAAAATCCTAAAGATGCTACCAGAAAACTACTAGAGCTCATCAATGAATTAGGTAAATGTGCAGGATAAAAAATTAATACACAGAAATCTATTGCATTTCTATACACTAACAACAGAAGATCAGAAAGAGAAATTCAAGAAACAATCCCATTTACCATCTTATTGAAAAGAATTAAATACCTAGAAATAAACCTACTTAAGGAGGCAAAAGACGTGAACTCCGAAATCTGTACGATGCTGATGAGAGAGAAATCGACAATGACACACACAGATGGAAAGATATACCATGTTCTTGGATTGGCAGAATCAATATCATCAAAATGACTATACAACCCAAGGCAACCAACAGATTCAATGCAATCCCTATCAAATTACCAATGGCATTTTTCTCACAACCAGAACAAAACAATTTTAATTTCTATGGAGACAAAAAAACCCTGAACAGCCAAAGCAATCTTGAGAAAGAAAAACGAACTGGAGGAATGAGGCTCCCTGACTTCAGGCTATACTATGAAGCTACAGTCATCAAACCAATATGGTACTGGCACAGAAACAGAAACACAGATCAATGGAACAGGACAGAAAGCCCAGAAATAAACCCACACACCTATGGTCGATTAATCTTCAAAAAAGTAGGCAAGAATATACACTGGAGAAAAGAAAGTCTCTTCAGTAAGTGGTGCTGGGAATACTGGAGAGCTACATGTAAAAGAATAAAATTAGAATATTCTTTAACACCATACACAAAAATAAACTCAAAATGGATTAAAGACCTTAATGTAAAACTGGATACTATAAAACTCTGAGAGGAAAACATAGGCAGAACACTCTTTGACATAAAACTGCAGCAATATCTTTTTGGATCCACCTCTTAGAGTAATGGAAATAAAAACAAAAATAAACAAATGGGACCTAACGAAATTTAAATGCTTTTGCACAGCAAAGGGAATGATAAAAACAAAAGAAAACAAAAAGACAAACTATGGAATGTGAGAAACTATTTGCAAATGATGCAATTGACAAGGGCTTAATCTCCAAAATATACAAACAGCTCTTACCACTCAACAACAAAAAACCAAACAATCCAACTGAAAAACAGGCAGAAGACCTTAATAGACATTTCTCCAAAGAAGACATACAGATAGCCAGTAGACACATGAAAAGAGGCTCAACATCACTAATTATTAGAGGAATGCAAATCAAAACTACCATGAGGTACCACCTCACACTGGTCAGAATGACCATTATCAAAAAGTCTACAAAAAACAAGTGCTGGAGAGGGTGTGGAGAAAAGGGAACCCTCCTACACTGCTGATGGGAATATAAGTTGGTGCAGCCACTATGAGAACAGTACGGAGGTTCCTTAAAAAACTAAAAATAGAACTACCATATGATCCAGCAATCCCACTCCTGGGCATATACCTGGACAAAACTATAATTCAAAAAGATACATGCAACTCTATGTTCACAGCAGCACTATTCACAATAGCCAAAACATGGAAACAACCTAAATGTCCATCAACAGATGAACAGATAAAGAAAATATGATATACACATAGAATGGAATATTACTCAGCCATAAAAAAGAATGAAATAATGCCATTTGCAGCAACATGGATGGACCCAGAGATTATCATACTAAGTGAAGTAAGTCAGAGAAAGACAAATAATCATATGATATTGCTTGCTTACATGTGGAATCTAAGAACAAATGATACAAGTGAACTTATTCACAAAACAGGAATAGACTTACATACTTAGAAAACGAACTTACAGTTACCAAGGGGAAAGTTGGGAGCATAGATTGGGAGTCTGGGATTGACATGTACACTTTGCTATATTTAAAACTGGTAATCAACAAAGACCTACTGTATACCACAGGGAACTGTGCTCAATATTCTATAATAACCTAAATGAAAAAGAACTTGAAATACAACAGATACATATATATGTATAACTGAATCACTCTGCTGTACACCTTAAACTAACACAACATTGTGAATCAACTATAATGCAATATAAAACAAAAATTTTTTAAAAGAAAAGAAACATTCACCTTCAGAATGGCAGGAACTTACGTGACATTTATACTCACCTTCACTCCGCCCCCTTCACAAGGCAATTTCTGGTCTGGAGGATGCTGAGCCTAGTGTCCAGTTCCCTTAAAGTGGAGGGAGCAAAGCAGACACTGACTGCAACATTCTAACCAGTCAAGGGTTAGAAGGTTGCCTGATGGTCCCTGTCTCACCTAACTCAGTCTCAGGTGAGGAAAAGCTCCAGCCATTGCTCATGAAAGCTGCAGGGGACTACAGATCTGTAGATGCCTGGGATGAGAGTTTACGCATGGAGAAATACAACAGTCCATCTAAAGCTCCAAGGAGAAGCTTGGGTAAAACTTCTCAGGAAATTAAGACATTCAAAAGAAGCTGTGTATATGGGAGAATTGAGAAAGCCACACATAGGCACAATAGATACATTCTCAAAAAAGATGTGAGAAAAACTTAAGCTTTGGGGCTCAGAGCATGGCCAGTCAATCAGTGAATGGTTTCCCTGGTATACAGCCAGTCTGCAAACACTGGAAAAGGTGGCAGTTTCTCAAATACCCAACTTTTGACAAAGAGCAAAGGCATACAAAGAAACAAAATTGAAAGGAACAAAATAATAGATAGAAACAGATGTCCCTAAGGAAGCACAGACTGGGGACTCACTAGACAAAGGCAACTGCCTTAAATATGCTCAAGGAGCAAAAAGAAAACACAAAGAACTAGGGTAAATCAAGAAAATGATTTAAAAGCAAAAGGATGACATCAATAAAGAGACATACATTATAAAAAGGAAAAGAAACAGAAACTTTGGAGAAAATGTAGTAACTAAATTGAACACTTCCGTGGAGGAGTACAAAATCAGATTGATGAGGCAAAAGGATCAGAGATTTGACAAAATAATGGCCAAAAAATTCCCCAAATTTGATGAAGAACATGAATTATAGAAATGCCAAGGAGGATAAACCCAAGAGATCCACACTGAGGCACTGTTTAATCAAACTGCTGAAAAAAAGAGAATGTTGAAAGCAGCAAGAAAAAAACAACTCCTAACAACAAGGGATCCTCAATAAGATTACCAGCTGATTGCTCAGCAGAAACTTTGCAGGGCAGAAGGCAGTGGAATGACATATTTAAAGTGCTGAAAGTAAAAACTGTCAACCAAGAGTTCAGTATCTGGAAAACTGTCCTTCAAAAATGAGGGAGAAATTAAGACATTACCAGATAAACAAAAACAGAGAGTTCATTACTACTAGATCTGCCCACAAGAAATCCTAAAGGCAGTCCTTCAGATTGAAATGAAAGGACAGTAACTCAAAGCCGTACAAAATACAAAGCTTTCAGGTAAAGGTAAATACATAAACAAATATAAAACCCAGTATCATTGTAAATTTGTTTTATAACTCCACTTTTTATTTTCTATAGGATTAAAAAACCACAAATCTAGGGCTTCCCTGGTGGCGCAGTGGTTGAGAATCCGCCTGCTGATGCAGGAGACACGGGTTCGTGCCCCGGTCCGGGAAGATCCCACATGCCGCGGGGCGGCTGGGCCCGTGAGCCATGGCCGCTGAGCCTGCGCGTCCGGAGCCTGTGCTCCGCAACAGGAAAGGCCACAACAGTGAGAGGCCCACATACCACAAAAAAAAAAAAAAAAAAAAAAAAAAAAAAACCCACAAATCTATGTTCGTGGGTGCACAATGCATACAGTTGTCATTTGTGACATAAACAACAAAGGGGGGGGACAGACCTGTATAGGAATAGAGCTCTTGTATGCCACTGAGGTTAAATTGTATCATTCAAATTAAATTGTTTTAATTTTAGAATGTTATATGTAACCACCATGGTAACCACAAAGAAAATATCTATAGAAAACACACGAGAAAATGAGAAAGGAATCAAAACATGTCACTACAAAGAAATCAACAAAACACAAACACAGGCAGTAATTCAAGAAAGGAGGGTCAAGAAAGCTAGAAGACATACAGAAAACAAAAACCAAAAGGGTAAAAGTCAAGTCCTTCCCCATCAGTAATCACTTTAAATACAAATGGATTAAACTCTACAATCAAAAGATTTAGACTGGGAATTCCCTGGTGGTACAGTAGGTAAGACTCCATGCTCCCAATGCAGGAGGCCTGGGTTCGATCCCTGGTCAGGGAACTAGATCCCGCATGCCACAACTAAGACTCAGCGCAGCCAAAATAAATAAATGAATTTAAAAAAAAAAGATTTAGACTGGCAGAATGGATTAAATAACAGGATCCAACCACATGCTGTCTACAAGATATTTACTTGAGATCTAAAAACACGAACAGGTTGAAAGTGAAAGAAGGGAAAAAGATATCCAATGCAAGTAATAACCCAAAGAGAGATCAATACTAATATCAAAAAAGACATTAAGTAAAATTAATAATAGTAAAATTAATAATAAGATACAAAGAACATTATCTATTGATAAAAGGGTCAACTCAAGAAGATACAATAATTATAAATATGTATGAACCAAACATCAGAGCTTTAAAATACATGAAGAAAACATGGACAGAATTGAAAGAAATAGTTCCACAATAACAGTTAGAGATCTCAATACCCTAATTTCAATAATGTATAGAAACCCAGAGAGAAGATCAATAAGGAAAAAGGAATTGAACATTATAAACCAACTAGAACAGACATATATAGAACATTCTAACAGCAGAATATACATTTTCCTCAAGAGCACATGGAAAAGTCCCCAAGACAGACCATATGTGACACCACAAAACAAATATAAATTTAAAAGATTAAGATCATAAAAACTACCTTTCCAATCATAATTAAACTAGAAATCAGTAACAGAAGAAAAACTGGAAAATTCACAAATAAGTGGAAATTAAACAACACTCTTTAGCAACCAGTGGGTCAAAGAAGAAAACACAAGGGAAATTAGAAAATACTTTCAAACAAACAAAAGCGAAAGCAAAATGTACCAAAACTTATGCGATGCAGAGAAAGCAATGCTAAGAAGAAAATTTACAGCTATAAACATTTATATTAAAAAAGAAACAAAGTTTGTTGCTTCATATAAAAAAACCAACAAACTAGTTTTATACCACAAGGAAGTACAAAAAGTACAGCTAATAAACTCAAAGGTAGCAGAAGGAAGGAAATAAAGATTATGGCAGAGATAAACAATAAAAAACCAATAGAGAAAAATCAGTAAAACCAAAAGTTGGTTCTATGACAGTAACAAAATTGACAAACTTTTAGGTAGATTGACTAAGAGAAAAAAAGACCAAAAAAAGAAAAAAAAATCGAAATTATTGAAATAAAGCGGGTTCATTACTACCAATTGTGCAGAAATAAAAAGGATAATAAAAGAGTACTATGAACAATTATAGGTCAACAAATTGGGCTAGCTAGATAAAGTGGGTAAATTCCTAAAAACACACAACCTTCCAAGACTGATTCCTGAGGAACAGAAAACCTAAAAAGACCTCTAACTAGTAAGGATTTGAATCAATAATGAAAAACCTCCCAAAAAAGTGAATCCCAGGACCAGAATTCTGTTTAACATTTAAAGAAAACTTACCAACCCTTCTCAAACTCTTCAAAAAAAAAAACTGAAGAAGAGAGAATACCTCTTAACTCATTCTATGAGGCTGGGATTACCTTCACAGCAAAGCCAGACAAAGAACAAAGCAATATCTCTTATGATGCAAAACTCCTCAACAAAATACTAGCAAACCAAATTCAGCAGCAGAGTAAAAGGACTATACAAGATGACCAAGTGGGATATACTTCTGGAATGCAGCATCATTCAACATATGAAAATTGATCAATGTAATGCACTACATTAACCTGATGAAAGAAAGAAAAAACTCAACTGATGCAGAAAAAGCATTTGACAAAATTCAATACACTTTCATGGTTTAAAAAAAACTCATCACCAACCTAATA
This sequence comes from Kogia breviceps, assembly GCF_026419965.1. Classification (NCBI taxonomy): domain Eukaryota; kingdom Metazoa; phylum Chordata; class Mammalia; order Artiodactyla; family Physeteridae; genus Kogia; species Kogia breviceps. The sequence continues at coordinate 74,498,211 of NC_081318.1, forward strand.
AAGGCAATATGTTAAAAACCCACAATTAATATCATACTCAATGGTGAAAGACCGAAAGCTTTCCCCTAAGATCGGGAACAAGACAAGGACGCCCACTTTCACCACTTCTATTCAACATAGCATTTGAAGTTCTAATCAGAGCAATTATACAACAAAAATAAATAAAAGGGATCTGAATTAGAAAAAAGGCAGTAAAATTATCTATTGGCAGGTGACATGACCATCTATGTAGAAAATCCTAAAGAGTCCACAAAAACTGTTAGCACTAATTTAACAATGAACAATCTGAAAAGGAAATTAAGCAAACAACTCCATTTATAAAAGCATCAAAAAAAAAAAAAAAAAAACCCTTAGGAATTAACTTGGGCCACAAGGCTAAAGATTTATACACTGAAAACTATACGACATCACTGAATGAAATTACTGATGACATAAATAAATGGAAAGACATCATGTGTTCATAGACTGAGAGACTTAATATTGTTTAGATGACAGTACTACCCAAAGCTATTTATATACCCAATGTAATCCTCATCAAAATCACAGTAACATTTTTTTACAAAAATAAAAAAGCCCTTCTTAAAATTCATGTGGAATTTCAAGGGGCCCTTAAAAATCAAAACAATCTTCAAAATGAAGAACCTCACTGGAAGACTCACACTTACTGATCTAAACATTTACTACAAAGCTACACTACCCCAAACAGTATGGTCATAGCATAAAGACAGACATTTATATTAGTTCAACAGAACAGACAGCCCAGAAATAAACCCTTGAATAGATGGTGAAATGATTTTTGACTAGATGGTCAAATCATTTTTGACAAAGATGCCAAGACTGTTCAATGGGGAAAGGACAATCTTTTCAACAAATGAGGCTGGAAAAACTGGATTCCACAAGCAAAGAATGAAGTTGGATCCTCACCTTACACCATCTACAAAATACTCAAAATGTATCAAACACCTAAATGTAAGAGCTAAAACTATAAAAACTCTTTCTTTCTTGGAAGAAAACATAGGCGGGAAAATTTATGACACTGGATTTAGCAATGATTACTTGGATATGACACCAAAGGCAGAGACAACAATAGGAAAAAAATAAATTGGACTTCCTCAAACTCAAAAACTTTTCTGCAACAAAGAACACTACCAAGAGAATGAAAAAGGCAACCTAGAGAATGGGAGAAAATACTTGCAAATCATTTATATGAAAGAGTTAATATCCAGAATATGCAAAGAACTCATACAGCTCAACAACAGCAAAACAAACAATCCAATTTAAAAATGAACAAAAGGACTTGAACAAACAGTTCTCCAAATATATGCAGATGGCCAAAAAACAGCCAAAAAGATGCTCAACATTACTAATCTTTAGGGAAATGTAAATCAAAACCACAATGAGATATCACTTCACACCCATAAGGATGGCCATTATCAAAAAAATAGAAAATAAGTGTTGGTGAGTACGTGGAGAAACTGGACATTTGTGCACTGTTAGTGGGAATGTAAAATGGTGCAGCCAGTGTGGCAAACAATATGATAGATCCCCAAAACATTAAACACAGAATTACCATACAATCCAACAATTCCACTTTTAGGTATATGCCCAAAAGTATGGAAAGCAGTGATTCAAATATATTTTATACCAATGTTTATAGCAGCATTATTAATGATAGCCAACAGGTAGAAACAGCCCAAATGTCCATGGATGGATGAATGGATGAACAAAATGTGGTGTGTATACATATATGTGTATATATATACACACACCCAAACATACATACAATGGATTACTATTCAGCTTTTAAAAAGAATGAAATTCTGATATACCTCTGAATATAGATAAATCTTGTAAACATTATGCTAAGTGAAAAACATCAGACGTGAAAGGACAAATACTGTATGACTCCAGTTATAAGAGGTATTTAGAATAGTCAAATTCATAGACAGAAAGTAGAATGGTGGTTACTAGAGGCTGGGGGGAAGGAGGAACATAGCATATTGTTTAATGGGAATGGAGTTTCAATTCAGGATGATGAAAAAGCTCTGGATATGAATAGTAGTGATGGTTGTACAACAATGTGACTGTACTTAATGTCGCTGAATTATACACTTAAGAATGGTTAAAATAGTAAAATTTATGTTATGTACATTCTACCACAATAAGAAAAGCAGAAGAAAAAAAAATCAATGTTATTTTTAAAAGAGAAAATATAAGTGGGAAGAATTTTATAGATGTGTCTATGTCTAGGGTTTAGAATAGTTATTCAGAAGAGTAGCTAAGGAACTGAAGTTTTGGCAGAGGTCCTGGGAGGGAAGTGAGCCAAACCACTTGGGAAGTTCTGGGTAATTTCCTTTTCCAGAAAGGTCAGCAGACAGGAAATGTGAAGCCAATGTTAAGATTTCTTTGTACTCTAAAAGACTGATTATCCAACCAGACTAGTCTGTTCTATGTTTTTCAACAAGCTGCTATCGACATTTTGGTGGCTTCCTCCTGTGGGACTCTCCTGCCCTGCCTGCCGCAGGGCACTTAACATTCCTGAAATCTGAACCACTTAATAACAGGCATATTTCCCCCCGCCGCACGACAAGCCAAAAGAAGCCCACATACTTCTATTACCGCCATGACGCCAGTTCACTCAGTTGACAACCAGAGTGAATCCAAATTGAAATACGCGTGCCTTTGCATGTTTGTCAGGACAGGGCAGGGTATAAAGCAGCAGCAAACAACTCCAAGTCTGAACAGCTTACAGCAAGAAAGGCTTCCTTCTTGTTCACATGACACGTTTGTTCCGGGCCAGCCCGGTGAACCACTCCACACTGTCCTCACACAGGACGCAGGGTGACAGAACTTCCCCCACCGGGAACACAGGCAGAGGCAGGGAGACAGGGTAGATGATGCAGTGGCTTTAAAGAATTCCACCTGGACAAGACACACAACGCCTTTGCTCAAATGTCACTAGCCAGAGCACATCAAGTAGCTTTGCCTGTTTCAGGGGCCAGGAAAGTGCACTCCTCCCATTTGTCCAGAACAAAAAGAATAAGAATATTTGTACAGAGCTCTGACGGCTTCCAAATTATTACTGGAAAGCATCCTGTGAAGTAGAAGACGCTATGTCAATGTTCATTATTCAAAGTGATTACAGAGTATAATTGTACCACCATGTGCCGGGCACCGTGCTAAGGGATCCGATGAGCAATGAGTCATAATGGTGGGGTGACACAATCTACAGTCAATTTCAATGTGGTGTGATAAATACAAACAGGGAGGTCTGCCCAGGAGGGCACATGACCCAGACATTTGGTGATGGTCAGGAAGAATCCTAAGAGCCTCGAGGTCAGCCACGTCCACACAGCTGTGGGACAAAGTCAGCCTAGAGGACCTTCAGGAAATTCATGGGTGGAAGCAGGAGTCTGGAGAAGTCAAGGCAAAGGTAACATCATCTTTCAGGGGAGGCTAGTGTCCCTGTGATCGAGGCAGACAAGTACTGAACAGATCTTCAAACTATTGAGAGATCAGGGGGAAAACTCTTCATCCCACAGCCCAGCTCTGGAAGCCTTTATACAGGGATCCTCTTGACACACTTCTGCCCTGCTAGCGGAAAACACGCCAAACAATCCCTGGGATGCTGGCCTGTGCAGGCTGCCAACACCACTTGGCTCCTGGCTTTGTGCCACAGTGAATGTACACACTCCCTAAGAGTGTATCCTTTCTCAATTCCTAATTACAGCCAGGGAAGAGGATCCACTTGCTACGATAAAGGTCATGAGGACAATTAGATGCTCTTTTCAGTGAGTTTTTGAAGCTGTCAGTGTGGGGAAAGAGAATGAGGTATTCTTTTGTTGTTGTTGTTGCTTTGTTTTGTTTTGTTTTGTTTTCAAGTCAGGTAAGGAAAGCGTTCTGTAAGAGGTCATGGGCATGCATGAGAAAGGCTGGATGAGACCCCACTGGCTTCAACTATTTTAATTTTTAAAATTCCCCCAATAAAAAATGCCTGGGGACCAATTGTGAGGAAAAAAAAAGAGAATTAAGAATAAACAATGATTTTTAGCAGCACAGTATTGGCACAAAAACAGAAATGTGGATCAGTGGAACAGAACAGAGAGCCCAGAAATAAACCCACACATCTATGGGCAATTAATCTTCAACAAAGGAGGCAAGAACACACAATGGAGAAAAGACAGTCTCTTCAGCAACTGGTGTTGGGAAAGCTGGACAGCTACATGTAAATCAGTGAAGTTAAAACACACCATCACACCATACACAAAAATGAACTCACAATGGCTTAAAGACTTAAATATAAAACATGACATCATAAAACTCCTAGAAATGAAAAGAGGTAAAACATTCTCTGCAAATCGTAGTAATGTTTTCTTAAGTCAGTCCCACAAAGTTACAGAAATAAAAGCAAAAATAAACAAATGGGGAGAGCTGAGGAGGAACCTTCAAGATGGCAGAGGAGTAAAGACATGAAGAGCACCTTCCTCCCCACAAATACATCAGAAATACATCAACATGTGGAACAACTGCTACAGAACACCTACTGAACGCTGGCAGAAGACCTCAGACCTCCCAAAAGGCAAGAAACTCCCCACGTACCTGGGTAGGGCAAAAGAAAAAAGAATAAACAGACAAAAGAATAGGGACGGGACATGCACCAGTGGGAGGGAGCTGTGAAGGAGGAAAGGTTTCCACACACTAGAAGCCCCTTCACTGGTGGAGACAGGGGGTGGTGGGGAGAAGCTTTGGAGCCACGGAGGAGAGTGCAGCAACAGGGGTGAAGAGGGCAAAGCGGAGAGATTCCCGCACAGAGGACCGGTGCAGCACTCACCAGCCCGAGAGGCTTGTCTGCTCACCCGCCGGGGCGGGCGGGGGCTGGGAGCCGAGGCTCGGGCTTCAGAGGTCGGATCCCAGGGAGAGAAATGGGCTTGGCTGCGTGAAGACAGCCTGAAGGGAACTAGTGTGCCACAGCTGGCTGGGAGGGAGTCCAGGAAAACGTATGGAACTGCCTAGGAGGCAAGAGACCAAACTTTCAGGGTGCGCAAGGAGAGGGTATTCAGAGCACCGCCTAAACGAGCTCCAGAGATGGGTGCAAGCCGCGGCTATCAGTGTGGACCCCAGACACGGGCATGAGACGCTAAGGCTGCTGCTGCTGCCACCAAGAAGCCTGTGTGCAAGCACAGGTCACTCTCCACACCTCCCCTCCGGGAGCCTGTGCAGCCTGCCACTGCCAGGGTCCCGTGACCCAGGAACAACTTCCCGGGGAAAACGCACGGCAAGCCTCAGGCTGGTGCAACGTCACACCAGCCTCTGCTGCCACAGGCTCACCTCTCATTCCATACCCCTCCCTCCCCCTGGCCCCAGTGAGCCAGAGCCCCCGAATCAGCTACTCCTTTAACCCTTTCCTGTCTGGGTGGGGAACAGACGCCCTCAGGCAACCTACACGCAGAGGCAGGGCCAAATCCAAAGCTGAACCCCGGGAGCTGTGCGAACAAAGAAGAGAAAGGGAAATCCCTCCCAGCAGCCCCAGGAGCAGTGGATTAAATCTCCACAGTCAACTGGATGTACCCTGCATCTGTGGAATACCTGAATAGACAACGAATCATCCCAAATTGAGGAGGTGGACTTTGGGAGCAACTGCAGACTTTGGGTTTGCTTTCTGCAATCTAGTTTGCTTCTGGTTTTATGTTTACCTTAGTTTAGTATTTAGAGCTTATTATCATTGGTAGATTTGTTTATTGACCTGGTTGCTGTCTTCCTTTTTTAAAAAACTATACATATATATTTTGGGGGTTTTTTTTGTGAGTGTGTATGTGTATGTTTCTTCATGTGATTTTGTTTGTATAGCTTTGCTTTTACCATCTGTCCTAGGATTCTATCTGTCTTTTTTTTTTTTAGTGTAGTTCTTAGCACTTGTTATCATTGGTACATTTGTGTTTAGGTTTGGTTGCTATCTTCTTTCTTTTTCTTTTTCTTTAATTACTTTTTTACTTGTAATAATGCTTTAAAAAACCTTTATTTTAATAACTTGTTTATTGTATTTTATTTATTTTTTCTCCTTCTTCTTCTGAGCCCTGTGGCTGACAGGGTCTTGGTGTTCTGGCCTGAGCCTCTGAGGTGGGAGAGCTGAGTTCAGGACACTGGTCCACCAGAGACCTCCCAGCTCCACGTAATATCAAATGGCAAAAGCTCTTCCAGACATCTCCAAGTCAATGCTAAGACCCAGCCCCACTCAACAACCAGCAAGCTACAGTGCTGGACACCCTATGCCAAACTACCAACACAGGAACACAACCCCACACATTAGCAGAAAGACTGCCTAAAATCATAATAAGGTCACAGACACCCCAAAACACACCACCGGATGTGATCGTGCCCACCAGAAAGACAAGATCCAGCCTCATCCACCAAACACAGGCACCAGTCCCCTCCACCGGGCAGCCTACACAACCCAGTGAACCAAACTTACCACTGGCAGCAGACACCACAAACAATGGGAACTATGAACCTGCAGCCTGCGAAAAGCAGACCCCAAACACAGTAAGTTAAGCAAAATGAGAAGACAGAAATATATAGCAAATGAAGGAGCAAGGTAAAAACCCACCGTATCAAACAAATGAAGAGGAAATAGGCAGTCTACCTGAAAAAGAATTCAGAGTAATGACAGTAAAGATGATCCAAAATCTTGGAAATAGAATGGAGAAAATACAAGAAACTTTTAACAAGGACCCAGAAGAACTAAAGAGCAAACACAAACAATGATGAACCACAAAATAAAAGAAATGAAAATTTCTCTAGAAGGAATCAATAGCAGAATAACTGAGGAAGAAGAACGGATAAGTGACCTGAAAGATAAAATAGTGGAAATAACTACCACAAAGCAGAATAAAGGAAAAAGAATGAAAAGAATTGAAAACAGTCTCAGAGACCTCTGGGACAACATTGAATGCACCAACATTCGAATTATAGGAGGTCCCAGAAGAAGAGAAAAAGAAAGGGACTGAGAAAATATTAGAAGAGATTATAGTTGAAACTTCCCTAATATGGGAAAGGAAGTAATCAATCAAGTCCAGAAAGCACAGAGAGTCCCATACAGGATAAATCCAAGGAGAAACAGGCCAAGACATACATTAATCAAACTATCAAAAATTAAATACAAAGAAACATATTAAAAGCAGCAAGGAAAAAGCAGCAAATAACATAGAAGAGAATTCCCATAAGGTTAACAGCTGATCTTTCAGCAGAAACTCTGCAAGCCAGAAGGGAGTGGTAGGACATATTTAAAGTGATGAAAGGGAAAAACCTACAACCAAGATTACTCTACCCAGCAAGGACCTCAGTCAGATTCAACGTAGAAATTAAAACCTTTACAGACAAGCAAAAGATAAGGGAATTCAGCACCACCAAACCAGCTTTACAACAAACGCTAAAAGAACTTCTCTAGGCAGGAAACACAAGAGAAGGAAAAGACCTACAATAACAAACACAAAACAATTAAGAAATGGTAATAGGAACATACATTATCAATAACTACCTTAATGTAAATGGATTAAATGTTCCAACCAAACAACGTAGACTGGCTGAATGGATACAACAACAAGACCTGTGTATATGCTGTCTACAAGAGACCCACTTCAGACCTAGGGACACATACAGACTGAAAGTGAGCAGATGGAAAAAGATTCCAGGCAAATGGAATCAAAAGAAAGCTGGGAGGGCTTCCCTGGTGGCACAGTGGTTGAGAGTCCGCCTGCCGATGCAGGGGACACGGGTTCGTGCCCCGGTCTGGGAAGATCCCACGTGCCGCGGAGCGGCTGGGCCCGTGAGCCATGGCCGCTGAGCCTGCCCGTCCGGAGCCTGGGCTCCGCAACGGGAGAGGCCATGGTAGTGAGAGGCCCGCGTACTGCAAAAAAAAAAAAGAAAGAAAGCTGGGGGCTTCCCTGGTGGCACAGTGGTTGAGAGTCCGCCTGCTAATGCAGGGGACGCGGGTTCACGCCCCGGTCTGGGAAGATCCCACATGCCGCAGAGCAGCTGGGCCCGTGAGCCGTGGCCGCTGAGCCTGCGCATCTGGAGCCTCTGCTCCGCAATGGGAGAGGCCACAGCAGTGAGAGGACCGCGTACCGCAAAAAAAAAAAAAAAAAAAGAAAGCTGGAGTAGCAATACTCATATCAGATACAATAGACTTTAAAATAAAGACTATTACAAGAGACAAAGACGGACACTACACAATGATCAAGAGATCAATCAAAAAAGAAGATATAACAATTGTAAATACTTATGCACCCAACATAGGAGGACCTCAATAGATAAGGCAAATGCTAACAGCCATAAAAGGGGAAATCGACAGTAACACAATCATAGTAGAGAACTTTAACATCCCACTTACAACAATGAACAGATCATCCAAAATGAAAATAAATAAGGAAACACAAGCTTAAAAGATCCATTAAACAAGATGGACTTAGTTGATACTTACAGGACATTCCATCCAAAAACAAAACACTTTCTTCTCAAGTGATCATGGAACATTCTCCAGGATAGATCAGATCATCTTGGGTCACAAATCAAGTCTTGGTAAATTTAAGAAAACTGAAATCGTATCAAGTATCTTTTCCGACCACAATGCTATGAGACTAAATCCCAATTATAGGAAAAAAAATCTGTAAAAAATACAAACACATGGAGGCTAAACAATACGCTATCAAATAACCAAGAAATCACTGAAGAAATCAAGGAGGAAATCAATAAATGCCTAGAATCAAATGACAATAAAAACACGATGACCCAAAACCTATGGGATGCAGCAAAAGCAGTTCTAAGACGGAACTTTATAGCAATACAATCCTACCTCAAGAAACAAGAAACATCTCAAATAAACAACCTAACCTTACACTTAAAGCAATCAGTGAAAGAACAAAAAAACCCTGAAGTTATCAGAAGGAAAGAAATCATAAATATCAGATCAGAAATAAATGAAAAAGGAATGAAGGAAACGAAAGCAAAGATCAATAAAACTAAAAGTTGGTTCTCTGAGAAGATAAACAAAATTGATAAACCATTAGCCAGACTCATCAAGGAAAAAAGGGAGAAGACTCAAATCAACAGAATTAGAAATGAGAAGGAGAAGTAATAACTGACACTGCAGAAATACAAAGGATCATGAGAGATTACTAGAAGCAACTCTATGCCAATAAAATGTACAACCTGGAAGAAATGGACAGATTCTTATAAAAGAACAACCTTCCGAGACTGAAATAGGAAAAAATAGAAAATATGAACAGAGCACACAAGCACTGAAATTGAGACTGTGATTAAAAATCTTCCAACAGGGCTTCCCTGGTGGCACAGTGGTTGAGAGTCCGCCTGCCGATGCAGGGGACATGGGTTCATGCCCCAGTCTGGGAAGATCCCATAGGCTGCAGAGTGGCCGGGCCCATAAGCCATGGCCACTGAGCCTGTGCGTCCGGAGCCTGTGCTCTGCAATGGGAGAGACCACAACAGTGAGAGGCCTGCATACAGCAAAAAAAAAAAAAAAAAAAAAAAATTCTTCCAACAAACAAAAGTCCAGGACCAGATGGCTTCACGGGCGAATTCTACCAAACGTTTAGAGAAGAGCTAACACCTATCCTTCTCAAAGTCTTCTAAAACACAGCAGAGGGAAGGACACTCCCAAACTTATTCTACGAGGCCACCATCATCACCCTGATACCAAAACCAGACAAAGATGCCACAAAGAAAGAACACTACAGGCCAATATCAATGATGAATGTAGATGCAAAAATCCTCAACAAAATACTAGCAAACAGAATCCAACAGCACATTAAAAAGATCATACACCATGATCAACAGGGGTCTACCCCAGGAATGCAAGGATTCTTCAATATATGCAAATCAATCAACGTGATACACCATATCAACAAACTGAAGGAGAAAAACCATATGATCATCTCAATGGATGCAGAGAAAGCTTTTGACAAAATTCAACACCCATTTATGAAAAAAACGTTCTGGAAAGTACGCAAAGAGGGAACTTACCTCAACATGATAAAGGCCGTATATGACAAACCCACAGCCAACATCGTTCGCAATGGGGAAAAACTGAAATCATTTCAGATTAGGAACAAGACAAGGTTGCCCATTTTCACCACTATTATTTAACACAGTTTTAGAATTTTTAGCCACAGCAATCAAAGAGGAAAAAGAAATAAAAGGAATCCAAATCGGAAAAGAACAAGTAAAACTGTCACTGTTTGCAGATGACATGATACTATACATAGAGAATCCTAAAGATGCTACCAGAAAAGTACTGGACCTAATCAATGAATCTGCTAAAGTAGCAGGATACAAAATTAATGCACAGAAATCTCTTGCATTCCTATATGCTAATGATGAAAAATCTGAAAAAGAAATTAAGGAAACACTTCCATTTACCATTGCGACAAAAAGAATAAAATACCTAGGAATAATCCTACCTAAGGAGGCAAAAGACCTGTATGCAGAAAACCATAAAACACTGATGAAAGAAATTAAAGATGATACAAACAGATGGAATGCTATACCATGTTCTTTGATTAGAAGAGTCCAAGTTGTGAAAATGACTATACTACAGAAAGCTATCTACATATTCAATGCAATCCCTATCAAACTACCAATGGCATTTTTCACAGAACTAGAACAAAAAATTTCACAATTTGTATGTAAACACAAAAAACCCAAATAGCCAAAACAATCTTGAGAAAGAAAAACAGCTGGAGATATCAGGCTCCCTGCCTTTAGACTATATTACAATGCTACAGTAATCAAGATAGTATGGTACTGGCACAAAAACAGAAATATAGATCAGTGGAACAGGATAGAAAGCCCAGAGATAAACCCATGCTCATATGGTCACCCTATCTTTGATAAAAGAGGCAAGAATATAAAATGGAGAAAAGACAGCCTCTTCAATAAGTGGTCCTGGGAAAACTGGACAGCTACATGGAAAAGAATGAAATTAGAACACTCCCTAATACCATACAAAAAAATAAATTCAAAACGGATTAAAGACCTAAATGTAAGGTCAGACACTATAAAACTCATAAAGGAAAACATAGGCAGAACACTCCATGACATAAATCACAGCAAGATCCTTTTGGACCCACCTCCTAGAGAAATGGAAATAAAAACAAACAACTGGGACCTAATGAAACCTAAAAGCTTTTGCACAGCAAAGGGAACCATAAACAAGACCAAAAGACAACACTCAAAATGGGAGAAAAATGTGCAAACAAAGGATTAATCTCTAAAATTTACAAGCAGCTCATGCAGCTCAATATGAAAAAAACAACCTAATCCAAAAAAGGCAGAAGACCTCAACAGACATTTCTCCAAAGAAGATATACAGATTGCCAACAAACACATGAAAGGACGCTCAACGTAACTGATCATTAGAGAAATGCAAATCAAAACTACAATGAGGTATCACCTCACACTGGTCAGAATGGCCATCATCAAAAAATCTACAAATAATAAATGCTGGAGAGGGTGTGGAAAAAAGGGAACCCTGTTGCACTGCTGGTGGGAATGTAAACCTATACAGCCACTATGGAGAACAGTATGTAGGTTCCTTAAAAAACTAAAAATAGAACTACCATACAGCCCAAGTAATCCCACTACTGCGCATATACCCTGAGAAAACCATAATTCAAAAAGAGACATGTACCACAATGTTCATTACAGCTCTGTGTACAAAAGCCAGGACATGGAAGCAACCTAAGTGTCCACTGACAGATGAATGGATAAAGAAGAAATGGCATATATGTACAATGGAATATCACTCAGCCATAGAAAGAAACGAAACTGAGTTATCTGTAGTGAGGGGGATGGACCTAGAATCTGTCATACAGAGTGAAGTAAGTCAGAAAAAGAAAAACAAATACAGTATGTTATCACATATATATGGAATCTTAAAAAAAAATGGTTCTAAAGAAACTAGGGGCAGGACAGGAATAAAGACGCAGACGTAGAGAATGGACTTGAGGACACAGGGAGGGGGAAGGGTAAGCTAGTACAAAGTGAGAGAGTGGCATGGACAAATGCACACTACCAAATGTAAAACAGATAGCTAGTGGGAGGCAGCCACATAGCACAGGGAGATCAGCTTGGTACTTTGTGACCACCTAGAGGGTTGGGATAGGGAAGGTGGGAGGGAGATGCAAGAGGGAGGAGATATGGGGATATATGTATATGTACAGCTGATTCACTATGTTATAAAGCAGAAACTAACACACAATTGTAAAGAATTATACTCCAATAAAGGTGTTAAAAAATTAATTAATTAAACAAATGGGACCTAAATAATCTTATAAGCTTTTGCACAGCTTATAAGAAACCATGAAGACAACAAAAAGACAACCTACACAATGGGAGAAAATACTTGCAAATGATGTGACCAACAAGGGTCTAAATACTAACAGCTCATGCAGCTCAATATCAAAAAAACAAACAATGCAATCAAAAAATGGGCAGAAGACCTAAATAGACATTTAACCAAAGAAGACAGGCAGATGGCCAACAGGCACATGAAAACATGCTCAACATTGGTAATTATTAGAGAAATGCAAATCAAAACTACAGTGAGGTTATCACCTCACACTTGTCAGAATGGCCATCTTTTAAAAGTCTGCAAATAACAAATGCTGGAGAGGGTGTGGAGAAAAGGGAACCCTCCTACACTGTTGGTAGGCAGGAATGTAAACTGGTGCAGCCAGTATGGAGAACAGTATGGAACTTCCTCAGAAAACTAAGAATAGAATTACCATATGATCCAGCAATCCCATTCCTGGGCATATATCTGGACAAAACTATAGTTCAAAAAGATACATGCATCTCTATGTTCATAGCAGCACTATTCACAATAACCAAAACACAGAAACAACCTAAACGTCCATCAACAGATGAACAGATAAAGTATGGTACATATATACAGTGGAATATTACTCAGCCATAAAAAAGAATGAAATAATGCCATTTGCAGCAACATGGATGGACCGAGAGATTATCATACTAAGTGAAGTTAGAAAAACACAAATACCATGATATCATTTTTACGTGAAATTTAAAATATGACATAAATAAACTTATTTACAAAACAGAAACAGACTCACAGACATAAAAAAACAAACTTATGGTTACCAAAGGGGAAAAGGTGGTGGGGGATTTGCAAACATTATATGAATATATTATAAAATGTATATAAAACATAAACAACAAGGTCCTATTGTTCATCACAGGAAACTATATTCAATAGCCTATAATAAACCATAGTGGAAAAAGAATATATATTTGTATAACTGAATCACTTTTGCTGTGCATCAGAAACACAACACTTTAAAACAGCTATACTTCAATAAAAAATAAATATTAAAAAGATGATAGTTAAATGTACTTTTATTTTTCTTAACTTTCCATTTTAAACCAATGCTAATGGAGAACAAAAAAAAGGGCACTAGCCATTTTGCATTAAAAAATATTATTAGGGAATTCAGTATCAGTGAAAAGTTTCCCCCTGTCTTAAGTTTCCCCCCTCAGTCATGGAGCTTTAAGGGAAAAGACAGTGTGGGGTGGGGGACAGAGCAAGGGGGCATCTTTCCTCTTTCAGTGTTTATTAAAGGTTTGACTGCTAAATTCTATACTTCGCAGTTCCATTCCTTAAGCTGGGGAGCTCAGTGACAGCCTGAGGGCTCTCAGAACCACAGGTGGGACAGGAGAGGGGAATTTTTTCCCCAGAAGAATAGTTTAAAATAGCATTTTTGTATTAAAACAAATAAAAATGTATCACGGAATAGGCATGACTTTTAAAGACAAAACTGGAGATTAATAAGGAAATCTCTTGCACAGGCAGGGTGGGACCGCACACCTCCAGGCCTCTGGAACAGGTATGAACTGGCCTGCATCATTAGTTAGTCCAAGAGAAAATTGCCAGAAGCCCTGCTCCAGCTTGTCATACCTCACGCCTGCCTCACTATACACTGACAACCCTAAACCATCTTTCTTAAAAAATTCTACAAACATTTAACAGCTATGATATGCCAGGCTCTTCACACACAGGGATAATTATCACCTTGGCCTGCCACGTGATTTGGGGTGATCAACCATCACCCTGGCGTAAATCCTGGGCCCTCCTAACAGAGGAGGAGTTCTACCAGCAGGCAGTTGAGGGAGGGCCAGGCCTTGTGCCAAAAGACTCAAAGGCCAGAGCTCACTCACAAATGCAAGGCACTCGCCAGGTCCATAGGATCCTCCAGTAGTAGAGCTTAAGTATGGGGGGCTGCTCACACAGCAGTGCTGCTTCTATGGAGGGTCTGGGGAAACGGGTGAGGGGGTTTGTGGGGAGGGACCCGTGGACCACGTCCAGCCCTGAGGATATGGGTTCAACTGGCAGGACACAAGACACCTGGGAAGGAGTCACCACACACCTGGTAGCCTGGGCTGTCCAGAAGCACAGTCCTCAGACCTCTTACTTCGGTATTTGATATGCTACTTTGTTAACGTTTTAAGTGCAACATGCAACCAGAACATGCCTAGATCTTAAGTGCAGAGCTTGGTGAAGTTTTACAAACTGCACCTACCCATTATAACCAGCACCCACATCAAGAAATAGTTTCTTTTTTTTTTTTAGCTCTCAGTAACCACTTTATAATGATTGAACCTACTGTCTGAACTTTGGACATCCGAACTTCAATAAAGACACATTTTTGGGAACGCCATCTAGAAGATGATTTATAGTTAAAATAAGCAAGACCAAAGAAAGCTTAACTTAGAGGCTCTAAGTTCAGGACAAAAACTTAGTCATTATTTCAGGTTAGTTATCATGAGCCCTGATTCTAACCTGGGCAAAAAGTGCCTTCTCTCAGCTAATACAGCAAATCAAATGGGGAAATGCCTTAGGAAAAAAAATACGTGAGAGGTTCCCATCTACTGAAAATCACGCACGCTCTACAGATAGTAAGTACATGACAGGGAAACAGCAATTAAAAACAGCGTTGACTTCAACACAATACAATACGGTATGTACCACCCCAAGACATTCATTGCAAAGTTTCTTAAATTTGTTAATAATTTAAAACTTTTCAACATAAAATACACACCTGAATGAAACATTACACAATCATTGAAAATGAAAACCATAAAGACCTGCAAGCTACTCAGAAAAATAGTACTGAGAGTGCTAAAGAAAGCAGAATTCAAACAGCAATCATACTATAAAAGTTAACCAAAAAAGGTGACTTGGACAAAGGCAAACAATGAATGGAAAATGTCTAGAAAATGATGCCCAGGGAGGAGAGACGTAGAACAATAGTTCAATTTTTGTTTCCTTTTCAGCTTCTATGAACAGCGTATTACTTGCACAATATAAAATTCATCTAAAAGTCATTCCTATGTAAAAACTTTGTGGATCTTATTCATATTCCCAAGCTGACTTTTACCAACAGCATCCAAAGAATCATCCTACTCAAACCATAACTTGTCCAGTTCTTTAAAAAGAACCAGACCAGCTGCTGTTAACACCCCAGCCCTTCTCTTTAAAAGGAGGGGCAAAGGTATCGTAAGAAAACCCCAAAGCGCTGACATCCCCTTCTGTTTAAATAGTACGTTAAACTTGGTGTGTCCTTGCTTATCTCAATGGCATCGTAAGCTGAGGAAAGATTTCTAGCCTCACAACATTTCAGAGAAAGTTGTGTGACGTGCCAAGACCCGATGATTCTAGCAGCAAGAGTCAAGCCCCAGCTCTGGAGACAGAATTCTGGCTCAGCTCCTTCCTTGCTAGGCTGCCCTGAGAAAATCACTCTATTAGGCTTATCTTTAAAATGCAGATAATACAACCTACTTCAGGGAACTACAGTGAGGATTAAATCTGTTAAATGTTAAGTACCTAGCACAGCATGACTTTTAAAAGGAATTGATCGTTTCCCTTCCTTGGAGGATGCAGGGCTGGTTGGGGGGTTGGGGAAGGATGACTCTTAAGGTCTTCTCCCATCCCCAAAACCCAAGGCCGCCTAGGTCCCTATAGCTCAAGGCAGGAGCCAGCTGAGCTCTGGCAAAGGCAGAAGAGGCAAGGAGTTCCAGGGTGACCTTTGAGGGCTGGGGAACGAACAGTGTTTTCTGTCTTTCTTTCTTCCACCATAACTGACATAATATCTAGCACACAGTAGGTGCTAAAAGGACATCGGACAAATGGACTAACCCATTCAGGGGGCCTTCTGGCCTAAACTGATGATCATGAAGAAAAACAGGCAGGAAGCCATCAACTACTTGAACTAAAATTCTGGTCCCTTTCACTGTGGGACTCCACAACCTATTTATGCACTATACACAGGGTGCTGGCATTTACCACTATGGAAGAAAACTATCCTGCATGTTAACTTCAGCGATATGCCTACTGTGCCTCTGAATGGTCCTGTTTAAAAACATTCACAAACCACTGCTTTTCAAAAGGAAAAGGAAATGGTCTCCAAAATATTTTCTTATCTCGATCCCTCCCCAAGTAGCCTGCATCAATTCCACTTTGATGCATAAAGCTATATCCTTTACAAAACAAAACTGTATCTTGGAGTTAAAAAGTCTCGAAGAGAGTAAAAGAGAACTCTCAAGGATGATGTAAAACTAGGACGCCTAGACTACTCTATTCGAATGGCTTTATTGAACTTTTTTGTTAACTTACTGTACTGTTCCTAAACTGTTTTAAGTCACATAAGTATCTTATGGTTTTCTGTCCTGTGTACCTGACCAGATCGGAATTGCTGTGCTATCTGAGGTTTCTCCTGATCACTGAGAATTCAGCTCTTTTATGGATGGGAGGTCAGCAGTACATCAAAATGACAAATGTGCTGGCCTTCTAAGAAATCACAAATGACCCCCCTCTGTGACCAGTTTCTGGGGCTCTGGGCACCCATTTTAAGGCACAGGATCAGATGGGTACACTCTGTGGCTGTGAGATCACTATCAGAAAAATGCCTTTTCTCCTCCGAACAGCATGTTCCACGCGTATTCATAAGAACATTTAGCATCGTTTCCTTCTCTAAGGTTCCAACCTGCACCCTATCAGTAGAAGACAGTAAAAGGACCACACTGACATTCAGGACCTCCCAGCCTCTCTGCTAGGAAGCGGAGGCAGTCCCATCCTCCAGCTCCTGCAAGCTTCACTGCTGAGCCATCTCAGTAAGGGACCATCCCCTCATCTTTACTGGCCATTATTCCTATCATTCAATACAAAAGCACAAAGACCCAGTGGTCAGCCCAACAAGGACTAGAGCCCAGGGGAGGCGTGATCACTGTCAGAGGACATCAAATCCGACACACTGTTGAGGCTGCAGAAAAGCAGAGGCTAGAAAGGAGTTCAGAGTTTAAACGAATTTCTTATTTCCTCCCTGACTAGTTCCCTTTACTCATAACATCGGGCCTAAGCTGCTTTACTGAAGCCCCTTCCAGCTCTATACCTTACAAGGGATGGAAATTGTATCTGCTGTAGGCGTTAGATTAAAACCCACTGCACACTGGGCTGAGCCTTCCTTCAGTGTGCACTCATGCCCCGCTTCAGGCCGTTCATCACACTGCTTTACGCTTAAGACTTAGGTACAGAGAACTTAACATCCTGCTGGGCCTTATGTGTTCATTAAGTGCTCTATTCGCAGTCACTTGCCCACCCCGTAGAATCATTCTCCACTCATTTAAATTAAAGAGGCTATAATATGCCCACACTTAAATTATGATGAACAGGAACATTTCCACTGGAAAAATTCTCACACATCTTAATTTGCCCTGTCAATTAGGAGGTCTTTTGACAATGGCGGGGGGGGGGGGGGGGGGGGGGAGAACCTGATCATCTTACAAAAGTAATCTGCCCTAATGGGTGCATAATGGGTCAGATATAATTTGTGGCTTACCGCCACATGGTAAATAGTTTACTTAACACTTTAGAGCTACCAAAAGTTAGCCTTATTATTTGACAGTAAAATGTTCATCTCCAACTAAACATTCTGGGACATTTTAAATTTCTTAAGCAGGAACTGTGGTGATGCAGCACCACCAGAACAACATGTTCCAGGAACGATACATCAAGATACATTTGCTGATGAAATTCACAAGCTCCTTCCCCAAGGGTTCAAATCCTGGAGAAACCCAAACCTCCTAAAAGCCTAAGATACTAACTATATGGTAAAGGTCATTGGCAAAAACAAAAACAAAAACTAAGCCTGTCCCATCCTTTCTTGAGTTAGTTTCCCTTGCTTTTAATACCTCACTTCATTGGAGAAATTCAAAAAATACTCTTTCTCTTAAACATCCACAATAGATTTTTCTCAAGTATCCACTTTCAGGAAGCCTTTCAGAAATCACCAAATGGCCAAAGCGACCATTAGTGGCTTGGTCTCTAATGTGCCGCCAGACCCAGGCAGGTGACAGCGTCACGGGCTCAGGCACCACCGGCCAGCCCAGCAGCTGGGCCCCGGTCGCTTCGCGTCTCCCAAATCCTGCGGGTGCCCAGCACCCAGGTGGAGAAAGGAGGTAAACACCAGCCAAGGGTAAGGTGGAAGCAGTGAGTCAGAGGCGCTCACAAAAGCAAGAAAAAACCCAACCCTCATACAAAGCATCTCTCGGGCTCCTACAACTTGCTTCCTTTCTAAAAGGTTTATATTTAGTTCGTTTGAAAAAGTTTTTATTGCTTACCTCTGAATAAATTATGTATATTCATTACTAGAGAGTAAAGCGCTTTTAAAAAGTAAAAAAGAAAACTGAAGCTAAATCCACATCCCACCACCCATTGTAATATTTGGGAGCTTGTTAATGAGATTTTTAAGACCTAGTTAAAACCATAATAGGTACCTGCGGTGGTGCTGTATACACGGTTTGCGAGCTTGGAGCTTTTTGTTTTTTAACCTGGTCTAATGACGCTGCCAGTTCCCCCAAGCGGTTACAAGTTCCTTAAAAACATTTCCAAAAGTTCTAGAACAAATACAAAAGCAACGCTTTTTAAACTCCATTATCCAAGTTGAATTGGCCCGATGCTCGACTATGTTTTTTTAGAAAATCACACTTAAACTCATCTCCATGCCAATGCCAGAGAAAGTGGGGGGCGCGCACCGAAAAAGCTTCCCCCTCCCCCAGTCCCACGAGCACCGCAAACGCAGTCGCTCTGCCACTGCGGCCTCCCCGCCTGCACTGCCCTCGAGTTCATCCGCTCCCCGGGCTCGCGGCCGCAGCGACCCAGCGGACTACCCCGAGGCCCCACCCGGGCCAGCGGCGAGCGCCCGCGTGCGGCGGCACCCGGCCTCTCCGCTCCAGGTGGCACACCCGTAAACACCGCACACACCTGCGGGGCGTGCCCGCTCCGGCGTCGGCGGGACTGGGCGCGCCCGATCCACAACGCGGCAGCCGAGGGCCACGTTTCCAGCCCAAGGCGGGGCGCAAGGCCAAGCGCAAAGGGAAGGCAGGCCGAGGGTGCGTCCGGGCTGCGGCGGGCGGCCAGATCCTCACCTGCGAGCCAGTCGCCAACTCCATTCTTCCCCGCTGGGCTCCGACCTCCTCCCAGCACGCGGCCACGGGAGCCTGGCTCGCCACGGGCCCGACGCACGGAGGTCGCCCGCGGCCGCACAGCGCGCTCGCTCCGCCTGGAGCTCCGGCGGGCCGGGGGAGGGGCGCACTCGGCGCCCGGGACAGGG
Organism: Kogia breviceps; assembly: GCF_026419965.1. Classification (NCBI taxonomy): domain Eukaryota; kingdom Metazoa; phylum Chordata; class Mammalia; order Artiodactyla; family Physeteridae; genus Kogia; species Kogia breviceps. The sequence continues at coordinate 74,517,908 of NC_081318.1, forward strand.
GGAGCGCCCCGCGCCGCCCACTTGGCGCCGCAGCGCCAGCCCTCGAGGCTCCTCTTACAGGACCCAAACTTCGCGACCGGTGAACTTCGCTTTGCAGGCGGTGCAAGAGGGGCTGCAGCTGGGAGCCGCCCGGGGTGGCTGCCAATCTGGGGGCGCCGGACTCCCCCCTGCAGTGGAGGGAGGGAGTGGAGCCGTCCGGCCCAGTTTTGCGCGGGAGAAATGAGAGGGGGCAGTCCCGGCGTATCCTCCCGCTGGCACGCCCGGCTGCGGCGCCCGCCGAATCTTTGCAGGGTTTGTTCCAGGTAGTAGCCTGGAGCGCAGAGCCTCTGCACCAATCGGTGTCTCGGATCCGGGAAAGCATTTTAGGGCTGCCTCAGAACTTGTTTTGTAGTTGTAAAGGGGCGGGGTTCCGACGCCTCTCAAAACATTCGCTTTGGGGTTCGCTTTGCAAAACTGGGAACCAACCCCCCCCCTGGAACTTTAAACGGTCTGTTCTATACCACTGTACACGTAGGCCTTTCAGCCTCACTAGACAGAGAGTTTTAGAGGTCAGGGAGGCTGATAAACAAATATTGGCTGAACACCTACTACTGTGTGTACGGCGCTGTGTACACAAGCTTGAGCAAAAAACAGGCCCCTGCTCAGTTGGAGCTTACTGTCTGGGAACCAGCCACCGACATAATATAAATGTAGTAATGACATAAATAAGTGTAATAATATAATTAATTAACTTGATTAATTTAATTAACAATGAATTCAAATAATACCTTTAATTAATAATGGTGATAATAAGTTCAGTAATAGGATGCAAATAAATGTAAATTTGGAGTTATGATAGATACCAGGAGGGAAAAGGTAAGTGGTACTATGGTGGTGTAGAACAGGGGGACTTAATTTGATGCAAGTCAGGGAAGACGAGTTAGAGTTTTCAGGTATGAAGAGTGAAAAATTAAGTAGGTGGAGGTTTTGGAATGCTTGAAATAAGTGTTGGGGAGGGTGGTAGATAAATTGTCCTGAAATTGTAGCAGGTTTGCTATAAAACTTCTCTCAATAGTCGGCTCTATGGGCTTCCCTGGTGGCGCAGTGGTTGAGAATCCGCCTGCCAATGCAGGAGACACGGGTTCGTGCCCTGGTCCGGGAAGATCCCACATGCCGTGGAGCAACTAAGCCCGTGAGCCATGGCCGCTGAGCCTGTGCGTCCGGAGCCTGTGCTCCGCAACGGGAGAGGCCACAACAGTGAGAGGCCCGCATACCGAAAAAAAAATAGTCGGCTCTACAGATATTTCGTATTAATACTATATTTTTTGACCCTCCTACGCTGTTGGTAGGAATGTAAACTGGTCCAGCCACTACAGAGAACAGTATGAAGTTTCCTTTAAAAACTAAATATAGGGTTACCACATGTGTCAGCAATCCCACTCCTGGGCATGTATCTGGAAAAAACTATAATTCAAAAAATACATGCCCCCCATGTTCACAGCAGCACTATTCACAATAGCCAAGATACGGAGACAACCCAAGTGCCCATCAACAAATGACTGGCTTAAGGAGATGTGGTGTATATACACACAGGGGAATATTAGCCACAAAAAGGAAAGAAATTTTGCCATTTGCTGCAACATGGATGAACCTAGAGAATATCAAACCAAGTGAAGTCAGACAGAAAGACAAATACCATATGATATCATTTACGTGTGGAATCTAAAAAACATGATACAAATGAACTTATTTACAGAACAGAAATAGACTCACAGACATAGAAAACAAACTTACAGTTACCAAAGGGGAAGGGGGAGATAAACTAGAAGTTTGGGATTAACAGATACACACTACTATATGTAAAATAGATAACCAGCAAGGACCTACTGTATAGCACAGGGAACTATATTCAATATCTTGTAATAACCTATCATGGAAAAGAATCTGAAAAAGAAAAGATAGATAGATAGATATGGATATAGATACAAACTGAATCACTGTGCTGTACATCTGAAACAAACACATTGTCGATCAACTATACTACAATTTTTAAAAAAGGAAAGAAAAAAATACTACATTTTTTTGAAAAAAAAAAAAAGACACAGCTTTCCAGACTGTAGAATTCCCAAAGTTGTTATAGATTTATCCTTTTTTACTTGGAACAATCAAGTATTTATATGTTAGTGCCAAGACTGAATCACATTTGTGGTACCAGAACATCCATGGATGTGAAGCAGTTATGGGTTTGTTGATTCTCTTAAGCTTCCAGGTGACTGCAATGAGCAGGTATATTTGAGAACCATCGCTCTAGTCTAGCTTGGTTGTTTGCAAAGTGGGGTTTTAAGACCAACAGCATCAGCATCACCTGAACTCTGGCGAAGAAATCCAATTTCATGGGCCTCATCCCAGACCTACCAAATTGGAAACTCTGTGGGGCGGCGCCCAACAATCTGACTTCAGATCATCATCCAGGTAATTCTGATCCTGGCTTAAAGAACCACCACGCTTGTAATGCAAGGTCAACTGCTCACCAGCTGGGTGACCTTGGGACTAATCATTGAGCTTTCTTTTCCTCCTCTGTAAAATGGGGATACTGCACATCTGCTCAATCCATGCAACAGTATTCCTACAAAAATGAACACGTAGTATCAGACGTGATTGTATTTTGAAAAGGCTAGGGTGGTGGATAGTTGTGAGTAGTATCAATAGTGATAATCCTTCCATTTACTAAACACTGACCACGTTCCAGGAACTGCTTATGCTTTATTTCACTCATTCATTGCCACAAACATGTGATGTACATAATCCTATCATTTTTCAGAGGAGGAAACTGAAGCTTTGAGGGCTTAAAAAACTTGCTCATGGTGACCTAGCAGAGCCAAGCTAGAACCCAGATGAGTCTTACTGCTAAGCTCTACTCTCCCCTTTTTGCCTCTATTAGGGTAGCTTGGTGTATGGGGGAGGGGGAGTGATGGTAATGGAAGAAATTCAAACCTTAAGAAAATGGGAACCAGTTTCCTTAAGTACTATCATCCCAACCTACTTATTTACTGTGCCTAAGATTCTGGTTTCTTCTCCCCCATTTGTTTCTGAAAGTAATTATTTTAACATGTAGACGCCACTTTTAACAAGTGTCGAGGAAAATAATCAATGAACAATCAATAATAAGAATAGAAAAGAATTTTATCTGAGCCAAACTGAGGACGGTAGCCCAGAAGCCGGCTTCTCAGATTACTCTGAGAAACTGCTCCAGAGAAGCAGGGTTTTTCAGCACAGGTTTATATCTTGTCAGAGCAAAGAACATTAAACAAGTCAGGGATACATTTCTTCAAGTTTCAAAAAAAAAAAAAAACAGACCAGCATATACAGTATGGCCTTGGCACCTGGGAAGGGAGTCTTATCATTAAAGGAGAACCAGTACTGGCATTCCAGGAAGAAGGGCATTTAATCTTTATTTTTAACATGGATATTCTTTACTTCTGGTCAAGGTGCCCTTTTCTTTAATAATTAAAGCAGAGTTACAAATGTATGTTTGATAGGCCACAAACAGGCTACTGTAGTTAGCATAAAATTCAAGTTAACTCATGTATAAGCCAGAATGACTTCCCCGTACCTTAATATGTGAACACTTCTTTCATCTCTAGTATTTCTGCAGTCTTTTCAAGAGTCTTCCCCTTACCCCACCACAGACACCTTGTCTCTCTTTTCCAAAATCTACACATGATCAGAACGTTCATGTGGCTAAATTGTCCCAAATGGTTGCTCTCGGCTGATTATCTGATCACCATGTCTTTCACAGCTTTTGGCACTGACCTACTTATCATGTCTCGATTCTTTTACAACTTTTGAGTCCAGATGAGCTCCTGACCTTGCTAACTGGAGCCCAGCAGGAGGAAATTTCTGACAGCATAAAATTCAAGGTCTAATCTTAAGACTAAGTAATGAAAACAAGAACCATAAATTCCCAGTTGGGCTCAGGAAACAGAGTACAAGAGGACTTGGGCTTTTCTGACAGTTACTTCCAAAGCAAATCATATTTATCTATGAAATATGGTTAAGAGGCCATCTACTGTGAAAGCATGTTAAGTATGGCTTGTTACAGAATATCATTCTGCAAGCACAGCCTTGCCACACTCCTGTTATAAACAGGAGGAGGTGGACTGTTTCAATCAGACTTGAACTAAAGAAGCTGGAATGTTATATTTTGAGGGGTTTTTTGGTTTGTTTTTTAAGAAGAGCAACAGACCAGCTCCCTTGTCTCTTTCCTACAATTGTTCCCACTCCATCTTTCCTCTCCACTTTCTTCCTAAACACTCCAAACTGTCAAGCATTTTATCTACCAGAGCTTGCAGTTCTCCACGGACTCAGGAAAGGCTGACAGGATTTCTTATGTAAAGAGACATTTTTGCAATTCTTTAGGAAAGCTGGGAGATGTGATGGTCACAATCTATTATATACTTAACATGCTTCCCCAATGGTAGGAAGAAAAGCAAAACAAACAGAAACCAATACAACAATAATAATAATCTATGGAGTTCTACTTTTTCAGAAACGGCTCATGTTGTATAGACTATTAGTGCCTGGAACGTACTCATAGCCTAAAAACCATGTTCAGAAAAAAGGTAAAACAGTGTCTACATTACAGCCAAAAAGGGAATTCAGCCACAAGGTTGAAACTGAAGGAAAAGGCAATGCAAGCAAACCATTTACTTGGCATCAAAAATTCATCTTTTGCTTTCTACTGCACTCCCGTTTAAAAAAAAAAAAACAAGAAAGGCGAACTAAACCATCAAAATACATTAGTCAAAAGTCACAGGCTGAAATCAGCAGTTTCTGAAGTTGTTAACTTCTGGGTAAAACTGTAAGTGCTTGAAAGTGTTTAAGTGTCTTTAATCCTCATGAGATTGTTTCAAGTGAAACCCTAGAACTGAGCCAAAGCATTTGTGCTAACAGCTTCTGCTCTGGCATCTTGATCACAAGCCTCCCTACCAGAGCCGTTGTGCAGCGTTTTTCTTCCACGTTTCAGCGGGCGCTTGGCAGTCACTGGAGATCTCTAGCAGCCCCTCCCCACTTACAGCTTCAAATATACAGCATATTATGTGGCCCTGCAGCAAATATCCCATCTCTGAGTAGATTGTGCTTCTTTGGTCCTCTCTGGGGACAGACAGAAACAGGGTTGAAATACACCTCTCAAAGTGTCATTTTTAGTTGAAATACCTACTGACATCATTGCTGATTCACATTGATGGGCTCCAGAACAGGCCATCCCAGATATGCCACTTTGGCATATTGATTATTTTGAATTAAAGTTACTTGAGAAAGAGCCAGTCCAAGAAGAACATGCTGACCTTTGTTCCCCTGAGAGCAGGAAGCAAAACTCCCATGGAAGGAATCCTCCCTACTCAGAGGATGGAGGGCATCCTTCCACCCAGAGGAAGCTGTAAAAACAAACTTTGTTACTTCTTCATTAATTTGTTACTATGAGGCCAAATCCTTTTTTTTTGTAAAATTTTCACATACAATGGATTCTTCGTTGAAAAAGGTTTATAAACAGCCTGGTTCAGTCACTTCTGAGGTGCCATACCTATGGGACCTATGTGCATAAAAAATTAAATTTGGGGTTTTTTTGTCCTGTTAATCTGTCTTGTGTCAATTTAATTATTAGACCAGCCAAAAGAACCAAGAGGAATAGAAGGGAAATTTTTCCCTCCCCTACAAAATGCAGTTGTAAGAAATAATTCAGAGAGGACTTCCCTGGTGGCTCAGTGGTTGAGAGTCCGCCTGCCGATGCAGGGGACACAGGTTCGTGCCCCGGTCCGGGAAGATCCCACATGCCGCGGAGCGGCTGGGCCCGTGAGCCATGGCCACTGAGCCTGCGCGTCCGGAGCCTGTGCTCCGCAACGGGAGAGGCCACAACAGTGAGAGGCCCGCGTAACACACACACAAAAAAAGAAAAATAATTCAGAGAGAGTCTGTGTACCTTTTGCCCAGTTTCCCTCAATAGTAACATTTCAGTACACTACAGTACACTGTGCCATCCAGGATACCGGCATCGATTCAGTTGACCAATCCAATTTGGATTTCCCCAGCTTGACTTGCGTGTGTGTGTGTGTGTGTGTGTGTGTGTGTGTGTGTGTGTGTGTATAGGCCCACCATATACAGTTATATATCATGGGTAGATCTGAGCGTGCACCACCCTAGTCAAGATGCTGAACACTTCGAACATCACCAGGATCCCTCCTGTGGCCCTTTTATAACCATACCCCCCTCTCTCCCACCTGTACACCCCCCATATCCCCACTGCCTTAACCCCTGGTAACCACTAATCTGTTCTCCATTTCTAAAATTTTATAATTTCAAAAATGTTACATAACCTTTTGGAGAACAGTATGTCAGGTTTTGCAATTGGCCTTTTAAACTCAGCATAATTCTCTAGGGATTCATCCAAGTAGTTTATCAAATAGTCTGTTCCTTTTTATTGCTCAGTAGTAAAGTAGTCCATGGTATGTTTGTACCACAGGTTGTAACCATTCACCTGTGGAAGGACATCTGGGCTGGTTCTAGTTTGGAGATGTTACAGATAAGGCTGCTATGAACATTTGTATAAATGTAATTTTCATTTCTCTGGAATAATGCCCAAGAGTACACTTGCTGGGTCTTGTGATAGTTACAACTTTAGTTTCATATGAAACTGACAGACTTTTGCAGACCAGCTGTAGCATTTCACATCCCTGCCAGCAATATGGGAATGATCCAGTCTCTTCTCCAGGATCCAATATCCTGTTCCAAATGCATCTTCTCCTGCATTTGCTGTTGTCAATATTTTTTATTTTAACCATTCTGAGAGGTGTATAGTGATGTCTCAGTGTGGTTTTAATTTGCATTTCCCTGATGGCTAATGATATTGAACATGTTTTTATGTGCTTATTTGTCATCTTTATATCCTCTTTGATAAAATGTCTGCTCATGTCTTTTGCCCATTTTCTAATTGGATTGTTTTTTTTACTGTTGAGTTGTGAGACTCATTTTATGTTCTAGATACTCATCTTTTGTCAGATACATGGTTTGCAAATATTTTCTGCCAGTCTTTAGTTTGTCCTTTCATCCTCTTCACACGTGATTTCACAGAGCAAACATTTTTAGTTTTGATGAGATTTATCACTTTTTTCCCTAAAATATTCATAGTTCTACATTTTACATTTAAGTCTGTGATCCATTTTGCATTCATTTTTTCTGTAAAGTGTGGGATTTAGGTCAAGGTTCATTTTATCCTCCTATACCCAATAGCTTAAGTACCATTTGATGAAAAGGATATCCCTCTTCCACTGAATAGCTTTTGCCTCTTTGTCAAAAGTCATTTGAGCATGTGTGTGTAGGTCTATTTCTGGTTCTTTATTCTGTTCCATTGATATCTCTTTGCAAATATCACAACATAAACTGGAGCCGTATACTAAAGGCCTTAGCATCAGATAGACTGATTCCTCCCGTTTATCTTTTTAAAAAATTTTTATTGGAATATAGTTGCTTTACAATATTGTGTTAGTTTATACTGTACAGCAAAGTGAATCAGCTATACATATACGTGTATCCCCTCTTTTGGGGATTTCCTTCTCATTTAGGTCACCACAGGGCATTAAGTAGAGTTCCCTGTGCTATACAGTAGGTTCTCATTAGTTAACTATTTTATACATAGTATCAGTAGTGTATATATGTCAATCCCAATCTCCCATTTATCTTTGTCAAGATTGTTTTAACTATTCTAGGGTCTGTGCCTTTTCATGTAAGTTTTAAAATAAGCTTACCCATATCTACATAAAATCTTGCTGGAATTTTAATAAGAAATGAATTAAGCCTATAGATTCCTTGCAGGAGAGTTGATATTGTAACCAGGCAGGCTGGCTTAAGAATTAATGACTAGGGGGCTTCCCTGGTGGCGCAGTGGTTGAGAGTCCGCCTGCCGATGCAGGGGACACGGGTTCGTGCCCTAGTCCGGGAAGATCCCACATGCCGCGGAGCGACTGGGCCCGTGAGCCGTGGCCGCTGGGCCTGCGCGTCCGGAGCCTGTGCTCCGCAGCGGGAGAGGCCACAGCAGTGAGAGGCCCGCATACCAAAAAAAAAAAAAAAAGAATTAATGACTAGGAAATGTGAAGATTTAGAAATAAAGAATAGCTGCTGGGCAGGGCAAATGGCAACAATTTAGACTATAAATCTGCCACACAGCAGAGTCATCAAATTCCCAGTTCTCTGAAAGCTACCGATAAAGGCCTGACACACATTCCTAAGTTGCTTTTACAGGAAGCAGAGCCCACCAGATGAAAACTGCTGACCACAAGCACAGAGACCCCAGACCAGGTGAAACCAGAAGACTGATGATGCTCGAAACTTCACCTTGATGCCAACAATCTGAGGATTCTGCACGAGCTGATCATGTACCCTGTAGCTCCCTCCCTCACAAAGCCTTTAAAACCTTTGTCTCCGGGCTTCCCTGGTGGCGCAGTGATTGAGAATCTGCCTGCCGATGCAGGGGACATGGGTTCGTGCCCCGGTCCAGGAAGATCCCACATGCCACAGAGCAGCTGGGCCCGTGAGCCATGGCCGCTGAGCCTGTGCGTCCGGAGCCTGCGCTCCGCAATGGGAGAGGCCACAACAGTGAGAGGCCCGCGTACCACAAAAAAAAATAAAATAAAAAAATTAAAATTAAATAAAATAAAACCTTTGTCTCCAATCAGCAACTTGGAGATGGTCTTAGGACATTCGTCCACCATCTTCCCAGGTTGCTGGTCTCCTGAATAAAGCAACTTTTCCTTTTCCACCAACACCTGTCTCTCTAGTATTGGCCTTTTGAGCAGCGAGCAGCCAAACTTGGGTTGGGTACCGGCCTGGTCCAGTTACTATATCTTTATTATGGTGATTCTTCCAATCCATAATCAAGTTATATCTCTCCATTTATTTGCCTTTTTTGATTTCTTCCATCAGCATTTTGTAATTTTCAGCATATAGATCCTGTACATGTTTTTAAGTATATACCTAAGTATTCATTTTCTTTGAAGCAATTGTAAATAGTATTTATAAGTGGTTTTTAATTTCAGCTTCCATATGTTCACTGCTACTAATAGAAATGCAATCGATTTTTGTATGTTGCTCTTTTATTTCTGTTGTTTAAACTACCCAGTCTATAGTATTTTGCTATGGCAACCTGGATTTTGCTATCTAACATTGGATATGTGCCAGAGAAACTCTGGGGGGATAAGGCTTCTACTACACATGGCCAGCCCACACTACCATGAAAAGTCATTGGTGCTGCATCTTGTTCTAAAGACCAAAGGAAGAAATCGAAGTGATTCACTTCTTTTTTAAATGCTCAAGATCTTACTATCAGCAGCCAGAGAGATTGCTAGGATTTCCACAACATTCCACTACAAAAAAAGGGAGATACTCTACCTTCATTAGGCAATGCCTCCCAATTAGGAGGTAGCATGAAGCCCAGAAGGAAAGAGGTCCACCTAGACCATCAAGCCCAGAGATACCTAGAGTAGTAGTTCTCATGTTAGAGTGCCTAAGAACCACCCAAGGTGCTTGTTCAAAATGCAGACATCGGCCTTACCCTTTAAGATTGGATTCTGTAGGTCTGGTGTTAGGGTGACCAACCATCCCAATTTGCTCAGGACTGTCCTGGTTTTAACATTAAAAACATGCTATTTGGGAAACCTCTCAGTTGTGGGTCTCCCTACCTGTTGTGCAGTCCAGGAATGCACATTTAACAAGTATGCTAGTAGATTTGGTGCAAATAATCCTCAGACTATACTTTGAGAAACATTGACCTAGAGAGTAGACGTTGACTTATAATTTTTACCAGGTGGAAGAAGATGTCATTAAAGTGCACCTATGGCCAAAAAAAGATTGAAATAATACCATCTGCAGCAACATTGATGGACCTAGAGATTATCATACTAAGTGAAGCCAGACAGAGAAAGACAAATATCATATGATATCGCTTATATGTGGAATCTAAAAAATGATACAAAAGAACTTATTTACAAAACAGAAATAGACCCACAGACATAGAAAACACACTTATGGTTACCAAAGGGGAAAAGGGGGGAGGGATAAATTAGGAGTTTGGGATTAACATATACACACTACTATATATAAACAACAAGGACCTACTGTATAGTACAGGAACTATACTTAATATCTTGTAATAACCTATGATGGAAAAGAATCTAAAAAATAAATATTATATATGTGTATATAATATATAAATATATGTAACTGAATTAATTTACTAACACAACACCTGAAACTAACACAACATTGTAAATCAACTATATTTCAATAAATTTTTTTTTTAATTTTAAAAAATAAAGTGCACCTGTGAAAAGAATTTGGTGGATTTTAAGTGCAGTCACTTTTTTTTAAATTTACTTACTTGTTTATTTATTTATTTATTTAAATCTTTGGCTGAGTTGGGTCTTTGTTGCTGCGCTCAGGCTTCCTCTAGTTGTGGCAAGCAGGGGCTACTCTTTGTTGCGGTGCGTGGGCTTCTCATGGCGGTGGCTTCTCTTGCTGTGGAGCACAGGCTCTAGGCGCACGGGCTTCAGTAGTTGTGGCACATGGGCTCAGTAGTTGTGGCTCACAGGCTCTAGAGTGCAGGCTCAGTAGTTGCGGTGCATGGGCTTAGTTGCTCCACAGCATGTGAGATCTTCCCGGACCAGGACTCGAACCCGAGTCCCCTGCATTGGCAGGCAGATTCTTAACCACTGTGCCACCAGGGAAGTCCCTGTACAGTCATTTTTGAGCTTAAGTTGTGGCGAGCAAGAACACAAGTTAAACATTTAAGTATACAAAGTCCATCAGACTTTATTGCCTAACGCCCCACTTCTTGCAGTGTTCAGTTCCTCACGTTCATGATTACTTTCACCGAATCACTGCCTTGGTCTTCACCCTTATTCCTACCACCATTCTAGTTGACATCAGCATCCAAGTGTTCTGTTTCTTGACATCCTCATATCCTGTATCAATCAGAGTCTACTCAGGAAATGGGAACAATGCCCGTTATTTGAACAGAGAGAATTCAATATGAAGAATCGTTAGCTAGGTATAAAATTCTTAACAAGGTAACTGAAAAGGTAAAAAGACAATGCTAAGGTATCACAGAGGCAGCAACTGCAGTAGGTAGCTACCATCCCTAGGGCTGGTGTGGTGGGAAGGGAGGAGGCTAGGATTATAAAAAATTAGACCCTAAGAGGAGGGACTGAAGAGTTGAAGCACACACCTCTGAAGAGCAGTGTTGCTTGGCTGATGCTGGTGTCTCTGAGATGGGCTCAATAAAGCTGATTCTGCGAGTATAGGAAAAACTCAAACTGAACTCTGCTGCTGCTATGGGAAGGAACTGCTGCCTGGGTGAAGAAACATTGCTGGGGTAATAGTGACAGAAACAGGAAACAGTCAGGAAGCCCCTTCTTCCTCCTCCAGCCTTGCTGTCTCTCTCTAGACTCCTCTATTGGCAGAGCATAACAGGGAACCATTAAGCAAAGCAAAAACAACTTGCCAAGTCCCAGCCCTAGCATCACAAGGGGAAGTATAGAACGTGAGTTTGGAGCTAAGAGACAGTGGCTTAATTACTGTGCATCTCCTATGACACTTTCTTCCACCTCACCTTACTCACTTTTTCCCATCACCATACTCTTGAACTTGTCATCACTAATACCAGCATCACCTCTGAAATAATAATTCCAAGCATCTCACTCTCTGACAATTACCTCCCATACTCAGAGCTCACCTGCTCTAATACTCCTATCTCAGTATCACTTCAACCTCTTTAAAATCTTCAATCCATTGACCCTGACAGGGCTTTCACCATCGATCTTCTTCTTATGGCTTCACTTTCCTCCTTAAACACCTTGGATTCCAGTTCATGTTAATCACCTCCTTACCTTGACTCCCTGGATTTTCTCTCCTTGTGTCCTACTTGCCCACCAAAATGTCATCTCTAATGAAGCTCAAACATTCCAACTACTTCATGTCTGCACCGAAGCAGCTGTACATTATCTAGTTTCTCTTTAATTCCAAAACCATAAATTTTAAACAGGTTCTCAATATTCCTCAGCAATCTGATCATATGTTTCTGGTGTGTTTACTTCCCTCCCTTCCCATATACTAGTTCACACTTAAAACTTCTCTTTCTCCTGCAATCTCATTCACTCTATGCCCCATCACTGCCAGCTAATGACCTTTTCTCACATTTAATGGCAAAAAATATATAAACAATTATATGATAGCTCCCTCAGTTTCCTGTCACAAGATAGACCAACCGAGCTGTATATGAGCCTATACTTTTTGCTTTCCCTCTTGTAAAGTGTGTGACATGACCCTGATTCTATCAAAGATCAGCCCCACTCCTTGGGCCCTGGCTTTCATCTCTTCTCTTCTTCCCAAGAACTTGACTTCTGCAATTTTCCCCTCCTTATCCTTAACCAGCCTATGAACATTGAAACAACCTCATGAAAGAAAGAAAGAAAGAAAGAAAGAAAGAAAGAAAGAAAGAAAGAAAGAAAGAAAGAAAGAAAGAAAGAAAGAAAGAAAGAGAGAGAGAGAGAGAGAGAGAGAGAGAGGGAGGGAGGGAGGGAGGGAGGGAGGGAGGGAGGGAGGGAGGGAGGGAGGGAGGGAGGGAGGGAGGGAGGGAAGGAGGGAGGGAGGGAGGGAAGGAGGGAGGGAGGGAGGAAGGAAAGAAAAGGAAGGAAGGAAAAGGAAGGAAGGAAGGAAAAGGGAGGAAAGGAAGAAAGGAAGAAAGGGAGGGAGGGAGGATCTCCCTTGATTCTACAGTCCCCTTCCAGCTACTAATGCATATTTGTCCTTGATAACAAAACATTCTTAAAGGGTTGCCTGGAGTAGCTATCTTTATTTCCTATGTCCTAGTTACATTGGAACCCAAACTAATTGGGCTTCAGCCAGCATTAACAAAGACATCCATGTGGCCAAAAAGATGGTCATTTCTCTGTCTTTGTCGTTCATGGCCTTTCAACAGCAGTGGACTCAACTGGCCACATTTCCTCTCTGTTTTCTGAGACACCATCCTCTCTGGTTCCTCTATCTACTTGGCAACTCCTTCTTAGTCTCCTTTGCTGTCTCTATTTCTCTTGTTTGACCTCTAAATGTTGGAATGCCCACAGCTGGATCATGGGACCACTTCCCTGCTTGATTTAAGCTCTTTCTCTAATCAACCCCATCCACTGACTCTCAATTTATATATTCAATCATCTGTTTTTTCATCTCCACTTTGATTTTTTTTCAAATTTCATTTCTCAATTGTTTGTTGCTAGTATCTAGAAGTGCAAAAGGTTTTTGTATATTGACTCTGTATCCTGAAATCTTGCTAAATTCACTTATTAGTTCTAGGAGTTTTTGTAAAATGTCATAGGCTTTTCTATCTATACAACCATGGCATCTATAAATAACCACACATTTGTTCTTTCTTACCAATCTTTATGATATACCTGACAAATAATAACCAAATGGAAGCTGATATAGCATTATTAATAAAAGATAAAAAGCACTGAAATAGTTTGCTAGGGCTCCCATAACAAAATACCATAGACTGGCTGACTTAAACAGCAGAAATTTATTTTCTCACATTTCTGGAAACTAGAAATCCAAGATTAAGTTGTTGGCAGGTTTGGTTTCTCCTGAGCCCTCTCTCCTTGATTTGTAGATAGTCGCCCTCTCACTGTGTCCTCACATGGTCTTCCCCTATGCGTGTACATGTCTGTGTCCTAAACTCCTCTTTTTATAAGGGCACCAGTCCTGTTGGATTAGGGCCCACCCATTTGACCTCAGTTTACCTCAATTAACTTCTTAAAGGCCCTACCTCCAGATACAGTTATATTTTGAGGTACTGTGGGTTAGGATTTCAACAGATGAATTTTCAACAGATGGGCACAATTCAGTCCATAAGTACTATAAGGATTAAGAGAGTTTATATAATAATAAATGGAATAATCCCTTAAGAATTTATAATAATTATGTGATTTGTGTATCTGTCAAGATAATCTTAAATATATAGAAAAAATTTTAAGAATTACAAAGAGAAATTGACAAATCCATAATGTTAGTGTGAGAGATTTTAAACATATCTATCTTTGGGAAATTTTTTTATCAAGCTTAGCAAACATCAGGAAGGATATAGAATACACTCTGGCATACTTATAGGATACATATACTTATATGTATATATGTACATATACTTATAGGATACATATATCCTGAAACATTCAAAAATTGACTACCACTAGGCAATTAGGAAATATCAGCTATTTGCAGAGTCAAAATCACATCTATCATGTTCTCTAATCTCAATGCAAAAATAAATTAGAAATCAACAATAGAAAGATAAAGAAACCAAAAATAGTTAGAAATAAAAAATTTACTTCTGACTAACTTGTGAGTTCAAAGGGAATAGAACATAAAATATGAAATACTACTAAAAAATATTCAAGGCACTGCCAATCACAACTTGGGGGGTGCATACAAAGACAAATTTGGGGAAAATGTATAGCCTTAAGTTGCATTTATTAGAATTCAAGACATATTGAACATAAATGAGTTAAGAATTCAACTCAAGTTTCAAAAAAAGAAAAAAGGGTAGAATGAATTCAAAGAAAATAGAAGGAAAGCAATAATAACAATAAAAATAACTAAAAGTGAACAATAAATACAGAAAAGCCAAACTGATTCTTGGAAAAGATAAATAACTTATATAAGCCTCCATAAACCTGATGACAGTACAGAGCGAAAAGGCACTAATAAACACTACAAAAAAAAGGAAACGGACTTTCCTGAGCCCTGGGGAGCTGGAGGCAGATACTGATTCAGGATATCCCAGTCACTGACTACTTTTCTCCCCAAGTGAAAATGAGGCCTTCTAGATGTTCAGGTTGGTTTAAGACGGGAAAACCCAACAATTTAAAGCATTTCCTGTATTTTGTTGAGGATTTTGGCATCTATATTCACCAGTGATATTGGCCTATAATTTTCTTTTCTGTGGTGTCTTTGTCTGGTTTGGGTATCAGGGTGATGGTGGCCTCTTAGAATGAGTTTGGGAGTGTTCCTTCCTCTGCAATTTTTTGGGAACAGTTTCAGAAGGGTAGGTTTTAGCTCTTCTCTAACTGTTTGATAGAATTCACCAGTGAAGGCATCTGGTCCTAGACTTTTGTTTGTTGGGAGTTTTTAAATCACAGTTTCAATTTCAGTACTTGTGATTGGTCTTTTCATATTTTCTATTTGTTCCTGGTGCAGTATTGGTAGATTATCCTTTCTAAGAATTTGTCCATTTCTTCCAGGTTGTCCATTTTATTGGCATACAGTTGCTTGTAGTAGCCTCTTATGATCCTTTGTATTTCTGTGGTGTCCATTTTAACTTCTCCATTTTCATTTCTAATTTTACTGAGTCGTCTCCCTTTTTTTCTTGATGAGTCTTACTAGAGCTCATCAATGAATTTGGTAAAGTTGCAGGTTACAAAGTTAATACACAGAAATCTGTTGCATTTCTATACACTAACAACAAAAGATCAGAAAGAAATTCAAGAAACAATCCCATTTACCATCACATCAAAAAGAATAAAATACCTAGGAATAAACCTACTTAAGGAGGCAAAAGACCTGTACTCCGAAATCTGTAAGACGCTGATGAAAGAAATCGAAGATGACACAAACAGATGGAAAGATATACCATGTTCTTGGACTGGCAGAATCAATATTGTCAAAATGTATGTATAATTGAATCACATTGTAACCTGAAACTAATACAACATTGTTAATCAATTGTACTCCAATAAAAAATAAAAAGTTTAAAAAAAATAAAGCATTTCCTTAAATAGAAGCAATAAGCAGTGGATTTGGGCAAGTTCTTCCTGAAGAGTAGTGTGAAAAGTTCAGCAGAGAAGCACAAAATTAGACTTCTCATTTGCCGTGGACCACTCATTGTCATGTTTCTGATAGCTTCACAAATCCTTAGAGGATTTCCAGGATTAGGGGAAGCTGCTCTAAGATTGACTGTATCTGCTCTTGTCGTGTCTGGTCACCCCCTTTCTTCTGGGATTTTGGAATATAAACTGGTAATTTACTCTGTGTGTGTGTATATGGGGTGTGTGTGTACTGGCTGTGTGTTGGGTGTATGTTTCCCCTCAGTCTGCAATTCAATAAATGCTGCATTTGGTGTCATAACTGGAATTGGTCTCACTTCCACCCCTCACCTCACCTCAGTTATATTTGGAAGGGGCATCTGGAAGCCACATCAGAGAATGCTGAGGACCCCTGGGTAGAAACAGAATAGCCGTAGTGCTATGGAAACAGTGTTGTGTTAGTGGAAATTACTGTTTCCCCCTAACTCCCAACTCTGCACAGTGGTGAGTTAAAGAGACATGGGCTGAGGGCAAGGTGACCCCACACATGGTTTCCTCAGAACCACACAGTCAAAGCAGTTTGGGTAACCAAGGATGTCTGAAGTCAGGGGAGGTCTAAAGCTGTGGTCATGGACCAATGATCTTGACCATTATCTGACATCTGGAGCCACAGTTGTAGGAAAGGTTGAGGGACTGAGGTCTCCTCAAGCCTCTCCAGACTTTTGATTGGAGACTTCCAGGCAGAAGTTGGATCTTCCCTGATAGGTTTTTATGTGGGAGGGAGTAAAGATGGACCTGAGAAATGTTTGAATGGATGTGACTCTATCTGCATAATTGATTTTAAAAAGGGGGGGGGCAGATTACAAAGAAAGAAAAAAAATTTTCTGACTACCCTATTTTTTCTTAAAAAATTAATTACAGATGTAATACATGAATACACTCTCATGAAATACTCAAACTATATAGACATAAAGAGAGTAAAACCTTGGGGCTTCCCTGGTGGCGCAGTGGTTGAGAATCCGCCTGCCGATGCAGGGGACACGGGTTCGTGCCCCGGTCCGGGAAGATCCCACATGCCGCGGAGCGACTGGGCCCGTGAGCCATGGCCGCTGAGGCTGCGCGTCCGGAGCCTGTGCTCCGCAATGGGAGAGGCCACAACAGTGAGAGGCCCACGTACCACAAAAAAAAAAAAAAAAAAGAGAGTAAAACCTTAAGGTTCCTCTTTACTCCTGTCACCCCCAACAAACATCAACTCCCAGAGGGGATCCTGAGTCAATGGTGTGTGTCTGCATGGTCCTTTTTAGAGCATTTACATATGTGTTACATGATTACTTTTAAGTAGAGTTCCTGTTTGTTTTCATGTTTGTGAGTCAACCTCCTGTCCTTTTCAGATTAGAACCTCTAGCTACAGAAAAAAGGGTAGACCCCTTGGAACTGTATGGACTTGGTGAAGCTAATTGAGGCTTATAAACAGAGCTCAGAGGACAGGGTCTCAGAAACACTTTTCTATTTGGAAGAGGCACCTGCTTTCTCGGTGGAAAATTAAAAATTCAGTACTATTTTTGCAACTTCCCTGTGAGTCTATAATTATTTCAAATCCATGAAAAAAAATAATAATTTGTTAAAAATCAGCATGTGTTTCAACATATTTTCTTTTCCCTGGCTCTGCAATTGTGGCACCATGTGTGAAGATGGAATTTCTATCAGCCTTGGTAACTGTGATGAGCAGAACCTCTAGGCCCACCCTCAAGAGATACGTAGCGTATGCGAAAAATATGCCTTGCTGGGGTAAGCAAAACACAACAAAAATAACAACAAACAAACAAAACAGACTGTGGCTTTCATCGTGGTCTCTCTCTTTTGGATCACTCATTCTGAGGGAAACCACCTGTCACTTTGTGATGACACTCAGGCAGCTTATGAAGAGGCACAGTGGGAGGAACTGAAGTATGTGGCCAACAGCCAGTGTGGGACAGAGACCTGCCAGCAGCCACAGGAGTGAGCTGAGGAGCAGGTCTTCCTGCAGCTAAGCCTCCAGATTATGGCAGCTTTAAGAGGAAAGCCGGGCCAGAGCAACCCCCAGCTAAGCCACTCCCAGCTTCCTGACCCTCAGAAACTTCATGAGGAAATAAACGTTTGCGAATAAAGATGCTAAATTTGAGTCACTTGTTATGCAGCACAACATAAGTAATACACACTGGCAGGGCTCCTATGACTTTTGACATAATGGCACTTTTGCCTTTGAGGGGGCTTGCTCCATAATATTACGAATTCTATTTGTGACTATGTTGATATAAAGACAAATATAATCCAGGCTGGATTTATTATTATATATTCATTATTAGTATATTCATTTTACCTTCTGATTTTAAAAGAAAATTAAAACATTTGTGTAAGCCCTAAAGTATCACAGGCCCTGGGCACTGTGCCTTCTGTGTCGAATGGATGCCAGCCCTGCACATGGGAATCACATGGGAGGCAAATGCATTGCTGAAGAACACCAAATACTGAAGGAGAAGTCACTGGCCCTGCCAGGTCCTCAAAACTAGGTAAGAAGACCAGTACTTGCTAGAACTATTAGGATTTGGGCAAAATCCTATCCCACGCTTGTAGATCACATTAGAGCTTCCATCTCAGGAAACCAGGAAGAAGGCCCAGTGACTGTGTGGGGACAATGCTGTTCTAAGTTACTACTAAAAGGCAATGACAGGAGCTGTACTTGTGGAGTCCAAACCCCATAGGATCCCATAAAATTTGGTGGATCGGCTATGACAACTCAGGCTGACACTGGACTGTATAACACTGGATTCCGGACTCCGTGTCTTTGAAATTGATGTGTGATCATCACAATTTCAATTAAATCTGGGGGCATTAAAGTGTTTTGATTCACATGCACAGAAGCTAGCTGGCTTGATTTTAAATCCTACCTTTGGTAATTCCTAGCTGTGTTACCTTTGGCAAGACTTTTAACTTCTCTGTCAAAATTTTTAACAGCTCCTGGAGTCCAATAAGGCCAAGTGGACCGTGGACAGTTGGGTCATGTAAGACAGTCCATGTGTGGGCTCAACAGTTGCTGAAAAAAAATTGGGCCTACCAAGGTCAAGTTTGAATGGCACATACTAGAAAGAGTTTTCTTGAACAACCTGTAGAAGATCAAGTGGACTCACAGGGTGTCAGGGCACGGTAGGCTGCAGTGGGTCTTGCTGAAGTGGGCCTCTGTGTAGACCAAAATGTTGTAGAATGGGGACCTAGTGGATTCAACCAGGCACAATCCTAAATGCATACACACCACCTGCTGTGAGCAGGGGGACCATATTGGGGCCCTGTCTACAGGGCAAGAGGGGCCTGCTGTGCACTTAAGGAAGCTGATAATCATTTGGATTTGAAATTTGTGTTCCTTATCCCAGAGTCTTTGGCATTTAGCACCATATAAAGGCAAAATCTTCATCAATTAGGACATCAAACCTAAAGTTCCTCTGTCCAGGGTATATCAATACATTCTACCAGTCAACAATATAAAACATGGCCCAAAAGAATGTCAACTCGTTATATCACATAGGCTATCTTCAAAGTGAAAAGGATTGTTAGAAAGTTGGAATGGGTGATGAGCTGAAACAATTATAAATATAGCAAGTCTATGAAGAAAATTGTATCACTGAAAGATACAAAACAAGATCTGAATCAAGGGACACCTATATTGTGTTTATGCCTAAAAAAATTCCATTCTCTATAATGTAATATATAAATTAATCATGATCAGAAGGCCAGCAGAATTTCTGTACAATTGAGAAACTTCAACTTCTAAAATTGATATGTAAGAAAAGGCTTCAAGAATAGTAAAGGTATAGTGCAGCCACTATGGAACACAGTGTGGAGGTTCCTTACAAAACTAAAAGTAGTTTCCATGTGATCCAGCTATCCCACTCCTGGGCATATATCTGGAAAAAAACTATATTTCAAAAAGATACATGCACCCCTATGTTCACAGCAGCACTATTCACAATAGCCAAGACATGGAAACAACCCAAGTGCCCATCAAAAAATGACTGACTTAAGAAGATGTGGTACATATATACAATGGAATATTACTCAGCCACAAAAAAGAATGAAATAATGCCATTTGCAGCAACATAGATGGACCTACACATTATCATACTCAGTGATGTAAGTCAGACAGAGAAAGACAAATGTTATATGATACCACTTACACGTGCGATCTAAAAAATAATGCAAATGAATCTATATAGAAAACAGAAATAGACTCATAGGCATAGAAAACAAACTTATGGTTACCAAAGGGGAAAGGGAGTAGGGGAGGGATAAATTAGGAGTTTGGGATTAATAGTTACAAACTACTATACATAAAATAGATAAGCAACAAGGATTTACTGTATAACAAAGGGAACTACATTCAATACCTTGCAATAACGTATAATGGAAAATAATCTGGAAAAATATATACATTTAACTGAACCACTTTGTTGTACACCTGAAACTAATAGAATATTGTAAGTCAACTATACTTCAATTAAAAAAAGAAAAAAAGAATAGTAAAGATAGCTCTGTAAAACAAGAACAGAAGAGACATGGCTTAGCAGATATCAAAACATATTATGAAGTTACAATAATTCTTGTGATGTTAGTACAAAAAAATAAAAGAATAGAAAGTTGAAGAGATCCTTGTACTTATAGGACTTTAGAGTATGACAAAATCAATACTTAAAATTAATGAGGAAAGGAAAGACTATTAATAAACATTGATGGGATAATGGGTGAGTCTTTAGGAGGAAATTTTTAATATTAAACTGATGTTTAAATGCATCAAAAATTTTTTTATTCTATGTAATAAATCATCATAGGGAAGCTAAAAGATAATCAGCCTTTCAGCTAAAGATGCTAGGTCTTTATCTTTTTAAATCTTTTTTTATCTTTCCTCCTTCTCAAGCTTCCACTAAAATATGTGAGAAGTCACAATCAAATATATAAACTCACATGGGCAAAAAGAATGGAAGAGGAGATATCAACGGATGAGAGATTTCTACCCATTCTCTCTTGTTTAGAAACAGCTTGTCTGAGCTTTCAGAACCAAATGAGAATCCCATAGCTTCACTTGGAAAAGACATCTTCAAAACTACCTGTCCTACCTATCAACTTAGAGAAAAGGAAACTGAGGGAAGTGACTTATCCTGCAGCACCAGGACTGGGAATACATTCTCCTGATTTCTATTCTAGTGCTTTCCCCACAACATCCTGCTTCCTCTCAAAGCCCTATTTGTATTGTCATCATTTTTTGGCACCAATGGACAAGGTCATACTCCGTTAAGTGCTAAAGCAGTTAGCTCTGCCCTTTTCTCTCTTGCTACCAGGCAGTGAATTTTCCTGTCACTTTCCAAATCTCCTCTAAATGCCACATACTTTAGTTCTGACAGCTCATGCACCTGGTGGCCACAAATATTTCTTATCTGTGGTGAAGTAAGTTCATAAACTGAAGGAGGAATTTCACTCCAGCTTTAGGGGTGTTTGTGCATCAGCAAATTGCCAGTTTTTTCTGACATTGCTCAAAATTATTTTTGGGGTCTCACTTTCTCATATGTGACTGTGTAGATTCCCTCCCTGAAACAGGAGTCATTTAGTTTGTGTCCCTGAGCCGACTGACCTGTGTTTAACAACCAGGCCTGCAAAATCCTCTAATTTTGTCAGCTCACAAAGCTACCCCACAAGAAAATAATGGTTTCCTTTTGTCAGATGTCTACATAACAAAAGGCTGGCTGTAGGAAAAACAATGAAAAATACATTAAGAATATTTTTTCTTGACGTTGAGATCTTAACCTTTCTCAAGATGGTAAAGACTTCACAGAGACTACAGCTACTCCCAGGGGTTCTCATTTTATTTGATCACATTCTTCCTAGTTATACTATGGGGTGTATCTTGAAACCTTTTCTCTTCCCACTGCTTGCTGTTTGAAAATTTTAAATGGCAACAAACCCATTTCACCTGCAATACGCTTTTTTTTTTTTTTTCCAAAAGTGCTTGGGAAATAGATTTTCTTTTTTTCTTAATAACAACATTTCAGCTCCATTTCTCACTAGCTCATATTTCCTAAGATTTGATCCAGGATTAAAGGAATCTTGAAGAAATTTAGAAGTCAAGGCACAGCTTTCCCTGGGATTTGATTTAACAAATCTTAAAATGAAAAATGTTTTCTCAAATCTTGCTGTTTGGATAATTACCCAGGATATATTGAACACCCAAATATTCTTGTTTTCTTGCTCTTGGTCTTGGCAGAAGTCTCTGGCAGATGCTGTCAGTGCCCTGCCTGCAGCCTTCAGACCTTGCACTGTACCCTGGCTGACTTCCAGTTGCCAGAATCTGCATCTCTGTGTCTGAGGATTACTTTCCTGGAACTGCAGAAGACACCCTGTCTGCTGCCATGGCCAGCCAGAGCACCAGGGAACTCCTCTAGGAACAGCCATCAACCAATGATGCTTGGATAATTGGTGTAAATACCCTGGTTCACTTGCCCCTTGGGTGGGAAAATTCTGTGTGTGTTTTGTACCATTTCCTACAAGATAAATCTCCAGTTCCTACTATGGCAGGAGACTTAACATTGGAGACTGTAATGCCCACCTTCCCATCTCTGTGTTACTTTCCTACTTCCCTATGAGTGTTTCCTACACTTTCTCAAATAAACTCCCTGCATACAATTCTTTGCCTCAGAATCTGCTTCTGGGAAAACCATGAGGTTGAGTCATAAGGAAGTAAACTAAGCAGTTTCAGACAATCATGTGAAGGATTATAATTCTTTGATGTCTTGACACACATAGTCCAAAAAAGAACTGAATTTGCTGTTGTTTCCACATTTGGCAGGAGCATCATTCATACATTTCCCTCTGAGTGTTCTCTGAATGCTGGGGCTCATTCAAGGAGCTTTTCCTAAAATAACTTTATTCAGTTGTTTACTTCATGGAAAAGCCAGAAGTCTAGATGCTGAGTTCTAGTCTTCACTCTGCTGTAATCTATCTGGGAGAGCTTGGGCTCTGTTGGTCTGAAAAATGTGGTTAGACTAGGTGTTCCAAGTTCCCTAAAACTCTAAGCATTTGATATTACAGTTTTCCAAGATTAATTTTTTTTCCTATTGAGAGTTCCCCATCCTTTGTGTCATATAAGATGAGAAACAACTCAAATGTCCATCAGCAGATAAATGGGTAAACAAATTGTGGTATATTCGTACAATGGAACATTATTCAGCCATAAAAAGGAATGAAGTACTGATACATGCTACAACATAGATGAACCCTGAAAACATTATGCTATGTGAAAGACTCCAGGCACAAAAAGTCAATATTGCATGATTCCATTTACTTGTAATAACCAGAATAGGTAAGTCTACAGAAATAGAATGCAAATTGGTAGTTGCCAGAAGCTAAGGAGAGTAGGAGCAATGGCTTAATGGGCACACAGTTTCCTTTTGGGGTGATGAAAATGTTCTGGAGCTAGAGGTGGTAGCTGTACAACATCATGAACATACTAAGTGCTACTGAATTGCTCATTTCTAAATGGTTAATTTTATATGAATTTCACCTCAATAAAATAATTTTTATGAACTATAGAATGCTGCTAAACTATTTTTTCAGGCTGGAGTTAAAGATGTTTATCATAAACATTAGTATAGAGAATTAATGAAATTATACTTCTGATAACAGTCACAATTTATCAGACTTCTACTTTGTGCCTTGTGCTTCATGTTCATTGTTTTTAATTCTCACAGCAACCCTTATCTGTGCTGCACAGATAAGGACATTAGGACTCAGAAAGATTAAGTCAATTACCCAAGTTAGGCAGTTAGAAACTGGTAAAACTTATATGACTTGAGGCTGTGTCTATCTGGAAATGCAACAAGATTTTAGAGTTAAATCCAACTATATCAATATCCATTAAATGTAAGTGAACTAAACACTCCAGGTAAAAGGCAGAGATTGTCAAACGTATAAAAAAACAAGACTCAGCTCTATGCTATTCACAAGAGAAGCACCTTAAGTATAGAGACAAAGAAAAATTGAATGTAAAAGAATGGAAAACAATATATCATGTGAGCAGTAAGTATGAGAAAGCTGGTGTGGCTATTAATATCAAAGAAAGCTGGTGTGGCTATTAATATAAAAGTCAACTTCAAAATAAGGAGTATTATCAAAGATAAAGAGAGTAACTTCAGAATAAAATGAATTTAATTTAGATATTTCAAACTATTTAATCTCATCACAATTCTTTTTTACCTGTGACATCTTTGGTCACCACTCCTAATGTAAAGCCCCTACCACAAGCTGTTTTCTCCCCATCCCTGAATCGCTCTGAGTTTGTTCACCCTTGATCCATACTTTCAAAGCTCTCCACTATTCCCTCTAAAATCCTGGATTATGGGATTAAATTCCTTTCAGTATAAATCTCCTTATTGATCTTAGATCAATAGCCCACATTCACGAAGTACTTTGTCACTAAGTTCAAAATCATTCTCTCCATCACCCCTTCCAAGTCTTCCATCTTCCCTGGAGATGTCGGTACCCTCGTAGACCTTTGTTCTTCCCAATACAGTGAGCTTTACCTCTATACCACATCTTCTACTCATCCTCATAGCCAAAGATCAATCCTTGCCATCACCTAGAAATGCCACACTCTGGATTCTTAAATTCATAAAAGTTACTCTCTAGCCATTACCTCTTCTTCTTTCATTCATTCATCTCACAAATGTTTACTGACTGTCTACTATGTTCCAGGCACTGTTGTAGGTGTTGGAGATATATCAGTTAATAAAACAGGTACAATTCCTATATTTTTGGAAATTATATCTCGGTTGTCCTCCAATTCTCTTGTTCCATTACCACATCTCTTCTCCCATCTCATTGAAAGAACGGGTTGTTTTTTATCAGCCTCCTTCTTTCTTCATTACTTTTCCTAACCATTCCAAACTCTATACCAACTGTTGCATTTAATCATCTTACCTCCTGCTCCCTTTGAAATATTTATTCTATAATACTGTTATACTAAGTTTCTACTTTCATATGAGATGGAGCAACAGAGACCAGATTTATCTTCCCACCCTAAACAAATAAAAAGTCAGACAAAAATACACGAAATGAAAGTTTTTCAATATTGGACATCAGGCACTACAGGATAGTGGTCCCTGAGAGAAGGGGTAATAATGAAATGGACCCTATGATTATCTCAGCTCACTGCCTGGCAGCTATAATTCAATAAAGGAGAACCCAGGCAGAACCTGGAAGTCTCTCCGAATTGAGGAGATGAAGTTGGGTGTCTGGGGGCCACATAGCTAGAGTCTGCAGGGCAGAGAGGAGAAAGCTGTATGGAGACAGCTCCAGAAATCTGCAGAGGGTTCCCCTTGAGTTTTCAGCTGAGTATTGATCAGTGCATGCATGTGATAATACTATCCAAAGCCAGGGAAAGAAAAACCCCCAAAAAGCAGGCAGAATAGTCCTTGTAACTCACATAGGGCCAGAAATAATTTAAAATACTCTCAGTTAGAGTCGAAAAGACTTTTAATATGTGAGCTTTAGAGTTCTCTGAATGGTCTTGTCTCAGTTGTAGTAAATATTAGCCTTAAACTAAAGGCTGATATGATCACACCAAGAAAAGCTTAAAATCTCATCTTGGGCTTCCTTGGTGGCACAGGGGTTGAGAGTCCGCCTGCCGATGCAGAGGACACGGGTTCGTGCCCTGGTCTGGGAAGATCCCACATGCCGCGGGGCAGCTGATCCCGTGAGCCATGGCCACTGAACCTGCACGTCCAGAGCCTGTGCTCTGCAACGGGACAGACCACAACAGTGAGAGGCCCGTGTACCGCAAAAAAAAAAAAAAAAAAAAAAAAAAAAAATCTCATCTCAAAAAGATCAAAGTAGCTACCATGTAATTAATTGCATCCAGCACAAGGGAAATTTAACATTTTTCAAAAATATCTAGCACCTATAAGAGCAAAATCCATCATGATGTCTGGCATCAAATAAAAAATTACCAGGCATGCAAAGAACTGGGAACACATGGCCCATAACGAGGAGAAAAAAAAACAGTTAACAGAAACTGACCTAAACTATAGAATTAGCAGACAAGGACATTCAAACATTATGTTTGAGAAGGTAGACGAAAAGTATGTGTATATTAAGCAGAGACATGAAAGGTATTTTAGAAAATATCAAATGGAACTTCTAAAAACAAACTAACAAAAATACAACATCTGGCATGAAAACTGACACACGAATTCAAACCAACAGCCTGACTTCATTCTCCTGAGGCTGCTAGAGACTGTATGATAAAATTATGTGGTTGGTACCACCATCAATTCACATCCATGGTCTAAATGTGCTTTGTAGTTCTTCTAATGTGTCCATGGGCAGCTCCCTCTCCCATCCCCTCAGCAGTTTCTCCAAGCCTTCACCAGTCACCACCTCCCCTTTCCTTACTCTCATTAAATGATGTGGGAACTGCTTCACAGAGATAACAGAAGCCATCTGACAGGATATCTTACATCACTTCTTTCTTCTGGCCTCTGGATACCACCTCCCCAATAAAACACACCTTGATGATCTCTGAGACTTTGATGCACCCATCATCTCCTTTCTTCTATATTTAAAGCTCTATCTCAATTCCAGTATTTTCCTCTTAGCTTATAAATATGATACTTCTTGTTTACCACAAAATAATCCTCCCTT
This sequence comes from Kogia breviceps, assembly GCF_026419965.1. Lineage (NCBI taxonomy): Eukaryota > Metazoa > Chordata > Mammalia > Artiodactyla > Physeteridae > Kogia > Kogia breviceps. The sequence goes on from NC_081318.1 coordinate 74,544,505, forward strand.
AGCTTTAGATTCTTCCCTGCTAAAGAACAGCGTACATGAAACTATAAATCTGTCAGACAACTAACTGCTGAACAATCATCATGAAGACACTGGAACTCACCAAAAAAGATACCTCACATCCAAAGACAAAGAAGAAGCCTCAATGAGATGGTAGGAGGGGCACAATAATAATAAAATCAAATCCTAAAACAACTGGGTGGGTGACATAAACTGGAGAACAATTATACCATGGAAGCCCACCGACTGAAGTGAAGGTTCTGAGCCCTACTTCAGGCTTCCCAACCTGGAGGTCCAGTAACAGGAGGAGAAATTCCCAGAGAATCAGACTTTGAAGGCTAGTGGGATTTGATTGCAGGACTGGGGGAAACATAGACTCCACTCTTGAAGGGCACACACAAAGTAGTGTGCACATCAGGGTCCAGAGGAAGGGAGCAGTGACCCCATAGGAGGCTGAACCAGACCTGCTAGTGTTGGAGAGTCTCTTGCAGACGCATGGGGGTGGCTGTGGTTCACCACAGGGACAAGGACACTAGCAGCAGAGGTTCTGGGAAGTACTCCTTGGGGTAAGCCCTCCTGGAGTCCACCATTAGCCACATCAAAGAGCCAGGTAGGCTCCAGTGCTGGGTCACCTCAGGCCAAACAACCAACAGGGAGGGAACCCAGCACCACCCTTGGCAAACAAGTGGATTAAATTTTTCCTGAGCTCTGCCCACCAGAGCAATACCCAGCTCTACCCACTAACAGTCCCTCCCATCAGGAAGCTTGCACAAGCCTCTTAGATAACCTCATCCACCAGAGGGCAGACAGCAGAAGCAAGAAGAACTACAAGCCTGCAGCCTGTGAAATGAAAACCACATTCACCAAAAGATAGACAAAATGAAAAGACTAAGGACTATATACCACATGAAGGAACAAGTTAAAACCCCAGAAAAACAACTAAATGAAGTGGAGATAGGCAACCTTCCAGAAAAAGAATTCAGAATAATGATAGTGATGATGATCCAGGACGTCAGAAAAAGAATGGAGGCAAAAATCAAGAAGATGAAAGAAATGGTTAACAAAGACCTAGAAGAATTAAAGAACAAACACCTAGAAAACTAAAGAACAAACAGAGAGGAACAATACAACAAACAGAGAGGAACAATACAATAATTGAAATGAAAAATACACGACAAGAAATCAATAGCAAAATAACTGAGGCAGAAGAACGGAGAAGTGACCTGGAAGACAGAATGGTGGAATTCACTGCCATGGAATAGAATAAAGAAAAAAGAATGAAAAGAAATGAAGACAGCCTAAGAGACCACTGGGACAACATGCAATGCACCAAAATTTGCATTATAGGAGTCCAGAAGGAGAAGAGAGAGAGAAAGGACCCAAGAAAATATTTGAAGTGATTATAGTTGAAAACATCCCTAACATGGGAAAGGAAATAGCTACCCAGGTCCAGGAAGTGCAGAGAGGCCCAGCCAGGATAAACCCAAGGAGAAACATGCCGAGACACACAGTAAAAAAATTGACAAAAATTAAAGACATAGAAAAATTATTGAAAGCAACAAGGGAAAAATGACAAATAATATACAAGGGAACTCCCATAAGGTTAACAGCTGATTTCTCAGCAGAAACTATACAAGCCATAAGAGAGTGGCACAATATATTTAAAGCGATGAAAGGGAAGAACCTACAACCAAGATTACTCTACCCAGCAAGGACCTAATTCTGATATGATGGAGAAATCAAAAGTTTTACATAGAAGCAAAAGCTAAGAGAATTCAGCACCACCAAACCAGCTCTACAACAAATGCTAAAGGAACTTCTTTATGTGGGAAACACAAGAGAAGAAAAGGACCTACAAAAACAACCCAAAACAATTAAGAAAATAGTAATAGGAATATACATATCGATAATCGCCTTAAATATGGATGGATTAAATGCTCCAACCAAAAGACACAGGCTGACTGAATGGATACAAAAACAAGATCCATATATATGCTGTCTACAAGAGACCCACTTCAGACCTAGGGACACATACAGACTGAAAGTGAGGGGATGGAAAAAGATATTCCATGCAAATGGAAATCAAAAGAAAGCTGGAGTAGAAATACTCATATCAGACAAAATAGACTTAAAATAAAGAATGTTGCAAGACACAAGGAAAGACACTACATAATGATAAAAGGATCCAAGAAGAAGATATAACAATTATAAATACATATGCACCCAACATAGGATCACCTGAATACATAAGGCAACTGCTAACAGCTATAAAAGAGGAAATCGAAAGTAACACAATAATAGTGGGGGAATTTAACACCTCACTTACAACAATGGACAGATCATCCAGACAGAAAATTAATAAGGAAACACAAGCTTTAAATAACACAATATACCAGATAGATATAACTGATATTTAAAGAACATTCCATCCCAAAACAGCAGATTACACTTTCTTCTTGAGTGCACATGGAACATTCTCCAGGATAGATCACATCTTGGGTCAAAGATCAAGCACTGGTAAATTTAAGAAAACTGAAATCATATCAAGCATCTTTTCTGACCACAACACTATGAGATTACAAATAAATTACAGGGGAAAAAATGTAAAAAACACAAACACATGGAGGCTAAACAATATGTAACTAAATAACAAAGAGATCACTGAAAAAAATCAGAGGAAATCAAAAAATACCTAGAGACAAATAACAATGAAAACATGATGATCCAAAACCTATGGGATGCAGCAAAAGCAGTTCTAAGAAGGAAGTTTATAGCAATACAATCCTACCACAAGAAGTAAGAAAAATCTCAAATAAACAATCTAACCTTACACCTAAAGGAACTAGAGAAAGAAGCACAAACAAAACCCAAAGTTAGCAGGAGGAAAGAAATCGTAAAGATCACAGGAGAAATAAATGAAATAGAAACAAGGAAAACAATAGAAAAGATCAATATAACTAAAAGCTGGTTCTTTGAGAAGATAAACGAAATGGATAAACCCTTAGCCACACTCATCAAGAAAAAGAGGGAGAGGACTCAAATCAATAAAAATAGAAATGAAAAACGAGAAGTTACAGCAGACACCGCAGAAATACAAAGGATCATGAGAGACTACTACAAGCAACTCTATGCCAATAAAACGGACAACCTGGAAGAAACGGACAAAATCTTAGAAAGGTATAACCTTCCAAGACTGAACAAGAGAGAAACAGAAAATATGAACAGACCAATCGCAAGTAATGAAATTGAAACTGTGATTAAAAATCTTCCAACAAACAAAAGTCCAGGATCAGATGGCTTCACAGGTGAATTCTATCAAACATTTAGAGAAGAGCTAACACCATCCTTCTCAAACTCTCCCCCCCAAATTGCAGAGGAACACTCCCAAACTCATTCTACGAGGCCACCATCACCCTGATACCAAAATCAGACAAAGATACTATAAAAAAAAAAAGAAAATTACAAACCAATATCACTGACGAATATAGATGCAAAAATCCTCAACAAAATACTAGCAAACAGAATCCAACAACACATTAAAAGGATCATACACCATGATCAAGTGGGATTTATTCCAGGGATGCCAAGATTCTTCAATATAGCCAAATTAATCAATGTGATACACCATATTAACAAACTGAAGAATAAAAACCATATGATCATCTCAATAGATGCAGAAAAAGATTTTGACAAAATTCAACACCCATTTATTATAAAAAACTCTCCAAAAAGTGGGCATAGAGGGAAACTACCTCAACATAATAAAGGCCATATATGACAAACCCACAGCAAACATCATTCTCAATGGTGAAAAACTGAAAGCATTTCCTCTAAGAACAGGAACGAGACAAGGATGTAGATTCTCACTATTACTCAATGTAGTTTTGGAAGTCCTAGCCATGGCAATCAGAGAAGAAAAAGAAATTTTTAAAAACCAAATTGGAATAGAAGAATAAAGCTGTCACTGTTTTCAGATAACATGATACTATACATAGAGATGCCACCAGAAAGCTACTAGAGCTAATGAATGAATTTGGTAAAGTTGCAGGATACAAAATTAATACACAGGAATCTCTTGCATTCCTATACACTAATGATGAAAACTCTGACAGAGAAATTAAGGAAATAATCCCATTCATCACTGCAACAAAAAGAATAAAATACCTAAAAATAAACCTACCTAAGAAGGTAAAAGATCTGTACTCAAAAAACTGTAAGACACTGATGAAAGAAATCAAAGATGACACAAACAGATGGAGATACCATGTTCTTGGATTGGAAGAATCAGTAATGTGAAAATGACTATACTACCCAAAGCAATCTACAGATTCAATGCAATCCCTGTCAAAATACCAATGGCATTTTTTACAGAACTAAAACAAAAAATCTTAAAATTTGTATGGAGACACAACAGACCCCGAATAGCCAAAGCAATCTTGAGGGGAAAAAACAGAACTGGAGGAATCAGACTCCCTGACTTCAGGCTATACTACAAAGCTACAGTAATCAAGACAATATGGTATTGGCACAAAAACAGAAATACAGATCAATGGAACAAGATAGAAAGCCCAGCGATAAACCCATGCACCTACAGTCAACTCATCTATGACAAAGGAGGCAAGGATATAAAATGGAGAAAAGATAGTCTCTTCAATAAATGGTGCTGGGAAAACTGGACAACTACATGTAAAAGAATGAAATTAGAACATGCCCTAACACTCTACACAAAAATAAACTCAAAATGGATTAAACACCTAAATATAAGACCAGACACTCTAAAACTCTTAGAGGAAAACATAGGAAGAACACTCGTTGACATAAATCATAGAAAGATCTTTTTTGACCCACCTCCTAGAGTAATGGAAATAAAAACAAAAATAAGCAAATGGGACCAATGAAACTTAAAAGCTCTTGCTCGACAAAGGAAACTAAAAACAAGACGAAAAGACAACCCTCAGAATGGGAGAAAATATTTGCAAATGAAGTGACCAACAAGGGGTTAATCTCCGAAATATATAAACAGCCCATGCAGCTCAGTATTAAAAAAACAAACAACCCAATCAAAAAATGGGCAGAAGACCTAAATAGAGATTTCTCCAAAGAAGACACACAGATGGCCAACAGGCACATGAAAAGCTGCTCAATGTCACTAATTATTAGAGAAATGCAAATTAAAACTACAATGAGGTATCACCTCACACTGGTTAGAATAGGCATCATCAGAAAATCTATAAACAGCAAATCCTGGAGAGGGTGTGGAGAAAAGGGAACCCTCTTGCACTGTTGGTGGGAATGTAAATTGATACAGCCACTATGGAGAACAGTATGGAGGTTCCTTAAAAAACTAAAAATAGAACTACTATAGGACCCAGCAATCCCACTACTGGGCATATACCCAGAAAAAAACGTAATTCAAAAAGATACATGCACCCCAATGTTCATTGCAGCACTACTTACAATAGCCAGGTAATGAAAGCAACCTAAATGTCCATCAACAGATGAATGGATAAAGAAGATGTGGTACATATATATACAATGGAATATTACCCAGCCATAAAAAGGAATTAAATTGGGTCATTTGTAGAGACATGGATGGAACTAGAGACTGTCACACAGAGTGAAGTAAGTCAGAAAGAGAAAAACAAATATCGTATATTAACGCATATATGGAATCTAGAAAAATGGTACAGGTGAATGGGTTTGTAAGGCAGAAATAGAGACACAGATGTAGAGAACAAATGTATGGACACCAAGGGGGGAAGTGGGGCTGGTGGTGTGATGAATTGGGAGATTGGGATTGACATGTATACACTAATATGTATAAAATAGATAACTAATAAGAAACTGCTGTATAAAAGTAATACATAAAATTAAATTTTTAAAAGGAAACTATAAAACTCTTAGGAAAAAACATAAGGGGAAAACTTCATTACATTCAATATGACAAGGATTTTCTGCATATGACATTCAAAGCACAACCAATGTAAAAATAAACAAATTGGACTACATCTAAACTAAAAACTTCTGTGCATCAAAGGACACATTCAATACAGTGAAGCAGCAACCTACAGAATAAGAGAAAATATTTACAAATCATACATCTGATCAGGAGTTAATATTCAGAATGTATAAAGAACTTCTACAACTCAACAACAAAATAACCTGATTAAAAATGAATTCAAATAGACAGTTCTCCAAAGATGATATACAAATGGCCAAAAAGCATATGAAAAGATGCTCAATATCACTAATCATTAGAAAAATGTAAATTAAAACCACTTACATATCACCTCATATACATTAGGATGGCGACTATAAAAATGAAAGAAAATGAGTTTCAGCAAGAATGTGGGGAAATTAGTTGTTTCTAATTTCTCTTGCACTGCTGATGGGAGTGTATAATGGTGGAGCCACTATCAAGCATAGTATGATGGTTTCTCAAAAAAATTAAAATAGAATTACCATATGATCCAGTGTTTCTACTGCTGGGTATTTACCCAAAAGAATTCAAAGCAGGGTCTCAAAGAGATAATTGCACGTCCATGATCATAGCATCACTATTCACAATAGCGCAAAGGTAGAAGCAACACAAGTATTACTGAGGGATGAACTGATAAACAAAGTGTAGTATATACACACAATGGACTATTATTCAACCATAAAAAGGATGGAAATTATGATACATACTATAATACAGATGAACCTTGAGGACTGTGTTAGTTTGCTAGAGATGCCATAACAGAACACCATAGACTAGGTGGCTTAAATGACAGAAATTTATTTTCTCACAATTCTGGAGACTGTAAGTCCAAGATGAAGGTGTCAATAGGTTTGGTTTCTCCTGAGGCCTCCATCATTGGCTTGCAGATGGCTGCTTTCTTGCTTGTTCTTTTCTCTGTGTCCGAATGTCCTTTTCTTTTAAGGACACCAGTCATACTGGGTTAGGGCCTACCCTAACGTCCCCATTTTAATATAATCGCCTCTTTAAAAGCCCTATCTCTAAATAGAGTCACATTCTGAGGTGCTGGGTGTTAAGGCTTCAACATATGTATTTGCACATATGAATTGGGGGGTGAGGGGAGAGATACAATCCAGCACATAAAGAACATTATGTTAAGTTAAATAAGCCAGTCACAAAAGACAAATACTGCATGATTCCACCTGTATGAGATATCTAGAGTAGTCACATTCAGACAGAAAGAAATAGCAGTTGCCACGGGTGGGAGGAGGTGGAAATGGGGAGTTGTGGTTTAATGGCTTTAGAGTTTCAGGTTTGCAAGATGAAAAAGTTCTGGAGCTTGGTTGCACAACAGTGTGAATATACAACACTACTAAGTTGTGCACTTGGAAATGGCTAACAAACTTCATGTTATGCATTTTTTGCCCCAAAGAAAAATAATGATTAAAGAATAAAGGTGATTGCTTCACCTTCTCATCTCTCATTCATGGCATCGTCATCACCAACTTCATCACCATTATCATCATACAGGAGATCCAATTACCTCTAGGATATCTTCTTTAAAAGTAGGGGATGAGGGCTTCCCTGGTGGCGCAGTGGTTGAGAGTCCGCCTGCCGATGCAGGGGACACGGGTTTGTGCCCCGGTCCGGGAGGATCCCACATGCCGCAGAGCGGCTGGGCCCGTGAGCCATGACCACTGAGCCTGCGCGTCCGGAGCCTGTGCTCCGCAACAGGACAGGCCACAGCAGTGAGAGGCCCGCGTACCGCAAAAAAAAAAAAAAAAAAAAAAAAAAAGGAGGGGATAATGCTCAACACACCTGATAAGACTTATCTGATTATCTGATTTTCCCAAACTTACTCCTCTTTCTACTCAGCTTTTTTTGGTGACATTTTCTTTTTATCACTCTCTTCCCAAGGATTCAAGCAAAAAACTTCACAGTCATCCTAACCTCCTCTGTTCTGCCCACACGCCTCCGCTTCACATCATTCAACAAGCCTACCTCTCCAATGTCTCTGGGTTCTGACCCATCTCCACTGCCACTGTTATGGTCACACCCTGTCCTTGCCTGGACAACTTGGCACTTGTCTCTCTACCACCAGTTTTCTGCCCTGTGCCCCACTTTCCTAATCCACTGTCTTAGTTCAGGCTGCTGTAACAGAATCCCACAGACTGGGTGGCTTGCAAATGCAAGTTTATTTCTCACATTTCTGGAGGTTGGGAAGCCCATAATCAGGGTGCCATTAGATGTGGTATGTGGTGTGGACCCACTTTTTGGTTCCCAGATGATCTTCTGTTTCCTGTAACCTCACATGGGGGAAGGGGGCAACAGGGTTTCTCTGGGTCTCTTTTATAAGGGCACAAATCCCATTCATGAGGTCTCTGCCCTCACAACATCAGCACCTCCCAAAGGCCCCTCCTCCTAATACCATCACACTGGGCTTTAGTACACATTTTGCGGGGAACACCAACATTTAGCTCATAGTATCCCCCTTCTGAACTGCTGCCAGAGAGCTCCAAAACACAAATCTGATCATTCAGCCCCCCATTTAAATGCATTCAAAGCCTCCCCAGGATAAACTGCAAATGAGCACACGGTGGGCTGACCGCTGCCTGACTCGGCAGCTCCGCCTCTGCCCTCTCCCCCCACACGCCTTCATTTCTGCAGGATTGAATGCAGCATGAGTCCTGTGCCTCCGTATTCTGGGGACACTGTTCCCCAGCCTTTTATCTGACTTGGCTTCTACTTGTCCTGAAATCAGGCCTTTGTACAGACACGGCCTTGTTCTGAGCACACAGCTCTGACCTCTGCCCACGGTTAACATCCCCTCTGGGCAGCAGATGTCGTCTTCTTTTTTTTTTTCCAGCTAAATAATATTTTTATTTATGAAACTCAATGTACAAGATCCACTCTAGAAAAATTATAATTTAGATTAATTTATGTGGATGAATAATGGTCTTCCTTGCATATATAATAATTCATTGATTTTTTTGGTAAATAAATATTACAGAGTAATTAATAAAATTGGTATTAGTACAATAACAATATCATTAAATTGATTAATTTTACCTTTCTTTTTCTTTTTCAACTAAAAATAGAACCACCGTATGATCCAGCAATTCCACTCCTAGGCATATATCCAGAGAAAACCATAATTCAAAAAGATACATGCACCCCAATGTTCATTGCAGCACTATTTACAATAGCCAATACATGGAAGCAACCTAAGTGTCCATCGACAGAGGAATGGATAAAGAAGATATGGTACATATATACAACGGAATATTACTCAGCAATAAAAAGGAATGAAACTGGGTCATTTGCAGAGACGTGGATGAACCTAGAGATTATCACACTAAGTGAAGTAAGTCAGACAGAGAAAGACAAATATCATATGATATCACTTACATGTGGAATCTAAAAAGATGATACAAATGAATTTATTTACAAAACAGAAACAGACTCATAGACTTCAAAAACAAACTTATGGTTACCAAAGGGGAAAGGTGGTGGGGGAGGGATAAATTAGGAGGTTGGGGTTAACATATACACACAACTACATATAAAATAGATAATCAACAAGGTCCTACTGTATAGCATACGGAACTCTACTCAATATTCTTTAATAAACTATATGCGAAAAGAATCTGAAAAAGAATGGATATATGTATATGTATAACTGAACCCCTTTGCTGTACACCTGAAACTAACACAACATTGTATATCAACTGTATCCCAATATAAAATAAAAATTAAATAAAAAGCAGATGTCTTACTTCTCTACACTTCCCCTCAGGGGCTGAGCTCCTTGAGAGCAAAAACTGTGCCCTTCCTTCATGCTACGCAGATTTATTGAGCTGATATTTATGTACATCCCCGTGCTAGATCTTTCTGCCCTCATCGCCAGTGTTTAGAAGATTATCTGGCATGTGGCAGAAACCTGAGAAATGTTTGTTGAATTAAATGTCAACTCTTTTCAGTTTAAGCAGCATTAATTAATTAACAATCTTCAAAGTGCCTGTAGAGTATGAGGCAAGATGCCACTGCTCAGGGAGGCTTGTAACCTAACCTGAAGAGAAGGGAGACAGCAAACAGTTCAAGTTTTCCAGTAATGTCTCAGGGGAAGGAGACTAACAGAGCAGTGGCCTTAAGGAAAGGGAAGCAGGAGTCAAAGAGCTTGGCCTGCAGTTAATAGTAATTCAAAGAGCAAACTCGTGCTTTCCTCTCCCTTATGTCACTGGGGGACAAGTAGAAAATGCAATCAATGGAAGTGAGTGGTAAGAGTGTGTCTGCATCGAAGGAGAGTTGCAAGCCCCCAGCCTGGCCTGTGGAGACCATTTTCTGTTCCTCCAAATTCTGCTGTGGCTCTCAGGCCAAGGGTATTCTGAGAAATAGAGAGAAGGATCGTTCGCTTTGATTTTAGAATTGCTTGAATATTGACCAATAGCTATTAAATGTCAATGTCCTGATATCATCAAAATCACCTTCTGATTCATAACATAGCTTCCAGGTGTGTCTTCCCCACATACTCTTGGGCCACTGTTCTCTCTTAGTGCTCAGGACCACAAGTGCCACTCACTGCAGATAAGTAAGTATCACAGTCCAAATGCTAATTACCACGGGACAAAACTGCAAGGAAGGCGGCTCCACCTGTGAGAAACAGCAAAGCAGTGAGGCCATTACCTGCAAGGGCTCTAGAGCCCTGGGCTCTTCCACTTACTAGCTGAAAGCATAGGGCAGTCACGTAAACTTTCCATGCCTCAGTTTCCTCAATTTTGATTGGGGCTATACGTAGTATTAGAGTTGATGTGAGGATTAAATGAACTAACATATATTAAGCCCTTAGAATTGCACTGGGTTCATAGTAAGTGTTATGCAAATGTTAGCCAGTATTATTTATCAGGAGTGCGAACTGGTTCAGGCATTGTACTGAGCACTTTGTATGGCTGATTCTGTTTATCACACACATGCTGCACACATGCATATGACAGACCTGTAGTCCATTTGAGAAACCAGAGGCCAGGTGCTTACATGGATTATATTTATGACATGAACCAATGGACAAGGAATCAAACTCAAGACTCTAATGCTTCACACTTTCATAATATCATGTACCACCCTGGATTATATTTATGTCCATGCTCTATCTCTTTTCAAAGAATGGCATCTTTTGAGGTCAAGCTTCACATTTGACTCATCTCTATATTACACCATACTGGTAAGAATAATTTAGGTTATGCTACAATTGTGATTCCAAAATCTCAGTGGATTAACCCAACAAAACTTGCTCATTCTTGGTACACGCCTGCCCAGCACAGGTCAGCAGGGACAATTGCTCATGGTAGCCATAAGGGACCCAGGATGACAGGGGACTATAACAACAGTTACCTCCTTAGTCACTGAATCAGGAAAAAGGGAACATGATAAATTGTGTGCTGTCTTTTAAAGAATCGTCTTGGACATGTCACATCATTTCTGCTCAAATTTCATTGGCCAAAGCATGTCACTTACCCATATCTAATTTAAAGGGACAAAGAAATACAATCCTACTCTGAGCCTGGAAGGAAAAATGAAACGTTTTTGAACAGCCTCATTGACAACCACACTCACATAGCAGTTATCACTATGCACATAGTAGGCACCCAACAAATATTCATGAAACAAATAAGAAGATGTAGCAAACATTTAGACCAGAGGTTCTCAACCTTAACTGGAGAAACTTTTAAAAAATCCAGAAAGCCAGGCTGTACTCCAGACAATGTAAATTGCCATATTTGGAGATACCACAGGGGCCATGGGATTTTTGTTAAACTCCCAGGTGGCTTCAATAGGCAGCCAAGGTCAAGAACTATTGGTTTAGATTCTACCCCAGACATCATTCCATAGACCAGCCTGGCTTGAGTGCTGCACAGGAATGCTCAGTCTTGGCTACTTTATTTTAATTATATGATATTTTGCTTCCTGAGTGTAACTGGTCAATGAAAGGAATAATTTTAAGACTCCCAAAGTCACATTTCTAGTAAGTTAACTATGTCCCATACTAGAATATTTTGCATTTAATTTTATTCTCTATTGCTTGTCATTGCTTCATGTTCATTCAAGAGCTGCTTTCCCAACTGGACAGGAAGGTTCCTGAGGGCAGAGACCACACCTAGCACTTGCAGCCACTCAGAGGGACACTAAGTTGACCCCAACTCAGGACACTAAGTAGTTGTTGCTGGTAGTTGTCCTGGGCACTGCCCTGTGGCTTTCCTGATACAGTTCTCTCTGCCACGTGGCTTCACTCTGGAGAAAGACCCTTGATTATCAGGGCAGACTGTTTGCTTCTCTGTTTATACTCTATATTTTGCCTTCTTCCAAGAGGATTTGAGGTAAGGGACAGAACTTGTAATGCATTTGGCCAAAGACCACTGCAAAATTGCAGGAGTAAATAATAAGCAGCATATAACTATCAAAATTAATTTTAAAATGTGAAAACAGGCAAAACAGTTCTGACTTTCTATGCATAAAATATGCAATGTGCCTGAGATTATGGAATTGAGGGACTTTATCAGTAGTATCAATGGGTCATCACCCACTGACTCAACTTAACATGTGTCCACAATCCCTGTTTCCTCTGATTTTTAAAGCAGCCTGTGCAAAACTGAGAATCTTCAAAGACATACGTGTACTTATTCCACAATAACTTACTTTTCCAAGTGTATTCTTCAATATCCACTCTGAACCTTACTCCCTCTCCCTGGGAACTTCTGCCATGACTTTAGTTAATCTATTATCTAATTACACAACCAGTATTATCTAATAACATAATGTAATTGATAATTAAGGATAATTATGATCCTCTAGTTCACGGGGCCCACAAGTTCAAATATGTTAGTTCAGAAAGTGCTAGGACTTTTTTTTTTTTTTTTTTTTTTTTTCGCGGTACGCGGGCCTCTCACTGTTGTGGCCTCTCCCGTTGCGGAGCACAGGCTCCGGATGCGCAGGCTCAGCGGCCATGGCTCACGGGCCCAGCCGCTCCGCGGCATGTGGGATCTTCCCGGACCGGGGCACGAACCTGTGTCCCCTGCATCGGTAGGCGGACTCTCAATCACTGCACCACCAGGGAAGCCCAGTGCTAGGACTTTTTGATAAATGCACATGGCACTCAGGGACAGAAAAGCACAAGAATTCACACATCTGTGGGAAAGTGTGTGCTCACAGCAAGTTTCCTAAATGCCATTTTGTGGAATTCCTCTTTTCCCTTTGATCTCAGTTGCTTTCTCTTGATCTCTATTATTCCTCTCTTGGCCTTATTTTCATTAAGCCTTTATTCAGAGGAGAGCATAATTTATCAAGAATAACAGTATAGGGACTTCCCTGGTGGCGCACTGGTTGGGAATTCGCCTGCCAATGCAGAGGATGTGGGTTCGGGCCCTGGTTGGGGAAGATTCCACATGCCGCGGAGCAACTAACCCGTGCGCCACAGCTGCTGGGCCTGTGCTCTGGAGCCCGCTTGCCGCAACTGGGGAAAGGCCTGCGCGCAGCAACGAGGACCCAACGCATCCAAATAAATAAATAAATAAATAAATAATTTAAAGGAAAGAATAACAGTATATGGTCAAGTTTATTGGACATACCTCACAGAGGGTAGAATTTACTTGAATTCATCTCTGTTTCTCCCTTCAGTCGTTTCAATAGTGCCTTAACCATAGCAAGTACTCAATAAAGGTTGAAGAAATGAATAAATGCATAATGTATGAGTTGAAGCTCCTGGTATTTTCCAGCCAATTAGGCTTTTAATTAGTCTTTAAAACATCAAGATGTAGCAGCATTATTCACAATAACAAAAAGGTAGAAGCAATCCAAGTGTATATTGACAGATGAGTGGATAAACGAAATGTTTATACATATAATGGACTATTATTCAGCCTTAAAAAGGAAGGAAATTCTAACACATGCTGCAACGTAGATGAGTCTTGAGAACATTATGCTGGGTGAAACAAGCCAGTCATGAAAAGACAAACATCATATGATTCCACTTTTATGAGGTACATAGGGTAGTCAAATATATAGAAACAGAAAGTGAAATGGTGGCTGCCAGGTGTTGAGAGGGGGAAATGGGGAATTATTGATTAATGGGTTATAGTTTCACAAGATGAAAAACTTCTGGAGATCGGCAGCACAGCAACATGAACATGAACTTTACTGAACTGTACACTTAAAAATGATTAAGACAGTAAATTTTATGGTATGTTTATTTTACCACAATTAAATTTTTAAAAAATCAAGATCTACCTAAGCCCCAAATCACATATTATTTGAAGTGCTGGCCCAAATAAACTTTAATTCAGTTTCTACTCTGTGTTTGGAGGAGCACATGGGATGGTGCATGCCACACTTAAAAGAATATGCAGACAAAATAAATTATAATCAGAGCAAGTGTGACTGGGTAAATATCATGGCATAGAGGACTAGTGAAAGGAATAGGAGATGGCTAGCCTAGAGAGACATTTGGTTTAGAGGTTACCAAATTTTCTCAAGTATCTGAAAGGCTAAGCCTTGGAAATGAGGGCTATTAGATCTGGCCCAGTTTCCTCCAAAAAAGAGAATTTGAGCTGGGTGGACGCTCCAGAGATACAGATATCAACTCAAACTTTCTATAAAACTACTATCTAAATGGGGAAGGAGCTGTCCCAAGGGGGATTTCCCTTTCAAAACAAGTCACCGAAACTACAATGAGATACCACTTCACACCAGTCAGAATGGCCATCATCAAAAAATCTACAAACAATAAATGCTGGAGAGGGTGTGGAGCAAAGGGAACCCTCCTACACTGTTGGTGGGGATGTAAACTCATACAGCCACTATGGAGAACAGTACGGAGGTTCCTTAAAAAACTATAAATAGAACTACCATATGACCCAGCAATCCCACTCCTGGGCATATATCTGAAGAAAAACATGGTTCAAAAGGATACACGCACCCCAATGTTCATTCCAGCACTGTTTACAATAGCCAAGACATGGAAGCAACCTAAGTGTCTATTGGCAGAGGAATGGATAAAGAAGATGTGGTACATATATACAATGGAATATTACTCAGCCATTGAAAATAATGAAATAATGCCATTTGCAGCAAACATGGATGGACCTGGAGATTATCATACTAAGTGAAGTAAGTCAGACAGAGAAAGACAAATAACATATGATATCACTTATATGCAGACTCTTAAAAAAATGATACAAATGAACTTATTTACAACACAGAACTAGACTCACAGACTCCGAGAATGGACTTATGGTTACCAGGAGGGAAGTGCGCAGGGGAGGGATAAACCGGGAGTTTTGGATTGACATGTACACACTTCTATATTTAAAATAGATAACCAAAAAGAACCTACTAGAAAAAAAAATTAAACAAATAAAATTTCAGCTCCAAAAAAAAAAAAGAATCTAAAAAAAGTAAACAAATGGGACCTAATTAAACTTAAATGTTTTTGCACAGCAAAGGAAACCATGAACAAAACAAAAAGACAGCCTACTGAATGGGAGAAAATATTTGCAAATGTTTTGACTGATAAGAGGTTAATATCCAACATATATAAACAGCTCACACAACTCAATATCAAAAAACAAACAGCCAGATTAAAAAATGGACAGAAGACCTGAACAGACATTTCTCCAAAGAGGACATGCAGATGGCCAACAGGCACATGAAAACATGCTCAGCATCACTAATCATCAGGAAATGCAAATCAAAACCACAATGAGATATCACCTCACACCTGCCCGAATGGCTATCATCAAAAAGAAAACAAATAACAAATGTTGGTGAGAATGTAGAGAAAACAGAACCCTCATACACTGTTGGTGGAAATGTAAATTGGTGCAGCCACTGTGGAAAACAGTATGGAGGTGTCTCAAAAAACTAAAACTAGAACTACCATAAGATTCAGCAATTCCACTCCTGGGTATATATCCGAAAAAAACAAAAATATCAATTCGAAGAGATACATGCACCCCAATGTTCATAGCAACATTATTTATAATTGCTAAGATATGGAAGCAACTTAAGTGTCCATCAACAGATGAGTGGATAAAAAGAAGTGGTATACACACACACACACACACACTGGAATATTACTCAGCCATAAAAAAAGAATGAAATCTTACCATTTGCAACAACATGGATGGACTTGGAGGGTATTATGCTAAGTGAAATAAGTCATACAGAGAAAGACAAAACTGTATGATATCACTTATATGTGGACTCTAAGAATAAAACTAGTGAATATAACAAAAGAGAAACAGACTCACAGATATAGAGAACAAACTAGTGGTTACCAGTGGGGAGAGGGAAGGGGGAGGTACAAATAGCAGTAGAGGCTTAAGAGGTACAAACCATTAGGCATAAAATAAGCTACAAGGAAAAAAAAAATAAGCTACAGGATATATTGTAAAACACAGGGAATATAGCCAATATTTTATAATACCTATAAGTGGAGTATAACCTTTAAAAATTGTGAATCACTATATTGTACACCCGTATCTTGTATATTATTGTATATCCACTATACTTCAATAAAAAAATAGAACAGTCTGCAAAACAGCTTATCTGGATGCTATAAAAGGAATTCTTAGAAAATAACTTGCTTCCATATAAGCAAGTGTAACTGGCTTCCCCGAACCCCTTTCTTTTCTTTGAGGTGTCCCACATTCATAAAGGTTCTCTGCAATGCTGTCGTCTAAATGAAATCATCTCTTTAATTTGGGGCAATTCTTCTGGCCCAGTTTTCGTTGTATGACTTGGATAAGCTTGGACCTCACCCTCAGATCTCCATTAACTCCACCTGACTAATTAGACCTCTCAGAGCCTCTGTGCTCTGCCCCTGACTGGTGACCTAAGGACCCAGTGGTGAGTCCAACCCCTGGTCTTGTAAGGCAAACTCTTGCCCATTGGTAGCATGGCAAAGATTTCCTATGGAATCTCTTTGAGTATTTGCTGCAATTCTAGTGCCTGCTTCTCTTGGTTTTATGGTCTGACCATTTGGTGAACTCTGTAAATGGAATGATGGTTCATAGAGATCTTATATCTGTTGCGTTGGGTGAAAGATGAGAGAGAGTCTGGTTGGTTAGTCTCACCTATTGGTTTGTCTGTCTATCTGGTTTGAGCTTAAATCACTTAAGAAGTCATACCCACTAGGATGAGAACAGCTCTTTGATACGGTTCAGTGAATTTTGTAATTCTATGTTTACGTTTTATCCATGGCTAAAATTTTAGTAGTGAAGCCAGAAGCCGTGTCTGTATGTTTTTACATAATTTAGACAAGTTTTTACCTGTCATTGGGTCAACGTATAATACTTTCTCTGAATGGTATTACCTAGCTAGATTATAAAATCCTGGCCCCTTTCTCCTCTCTGAGATGTTCCTCTTAATTAGTATTCTTCCTATTGTAACAGCCTGAGTAAAAGCATCTTTTCATTGTCTGGTACATTTTGTCTTTTACAGGCAAGATGATCTTTAAGTATAGAACCATGTATTTTACCACCCAGGACACTTTTGAGCATGAAAGAAGATATCACAAAGTAAACATATAATTTTAAAGAATATTTACTTACTGATCAAGAAACTGTTTTTATTAAATTGGTAAACATATTTCTATTCAAATTTTATTTACTTATAAAATTATTTCTAAAAATAAAAATAGCATATATCTGTGTATACTGAAACAAAAAATGTTTTTATACTGTTTACCAAAATAATCCTCCAGATTGTACCCAGAATGATATTAAAAATAACATAAGTATTAAAAAGTCATTCTGGGGGGAAGGAAAAAAATCAGTCTGGGTACATATTCTTTTATTTTTAATCCATTTGTTAGCTGTATCAGTCTCTAGACAGTCATTAGTATCTTTGCAAAGAGTATATGTGGTTCTACTTTTAACTTTTTCATAAAACTGCTATCGATCTTCTTCACATTTACATTTTATTGTTGATGTATTTGAAACCGACCTTTCTCTGTAAGTCATAATATTTTTCATTTAGAAAATATTTTCTCTCTAAGTGTTGACATACCTGGTAAGGTCAGAGCAAGTGCTGATAAATGAAAGCTACCCGCAATTCTAATTTTTTATATTAAATTGTGAAAAAATCTCAGCCCAAAGAGCCTCATGGGTCCTGTTTCATCTCTGTTCATAATGTCTTTCTTAAATATTTTTATAAGATAACATTTATCAAACAACTTGTCTCTGTTTATAATTCTATTGACTATTCAGACAAATTAAGAGGCTACTAATGTTCTGTTCTAGCAGAGAATATAAATTTATCCAAATAAAATTAGGAGAACCATCGAAATATTCTTTCTACATGTGGAGATATTCCAAAAAACAAGTGGAGAATTTAAAAACTGTATCTTGTACACCATTTGAGTGTTTATTAATTTATTAATTCAGGTTCTCCCTTTGCTTTTGTAGCAACACATTTCTACCTCCAGATGTTCTCAAGCTTTGTTTTTAGTAATTGCAATACGCTAAATGTTTCAAAAGCTGAACTTTTTTGATGCTCTATATTTGTGTATTAGAGAGTGTGCCTTAAAGATTTTCACCATAATCCAACGAAAATGTAGAGGATTAATTTACAAAAGTGTTCCATACCATCACTGAACATTTAGGTTGATTTACAAAGTAGTTATTCAACAGCTAAAAAGTTTCTAAAAGCTAATTGAAGGCAGGGAGGAGAGTGAATACTGCCAAGCTGCGGGGGTTTTTTTCTTTAAATCAATAGCTTCATCACAAAAATTCTTCATTTCAGTTACTGTATACATATAAAAAACTATATATTTGACAACTACTACTTCCATTTTGATTAGTAGAATACTGCAGTTTGTTCGAAAGAAATTTTTAAAAAGACCTAAGTACATATGGAAATTTAGCATCTCAGTATCAGATAAGGGTGGCACCTCACATTATTACTGAAGTGATGGACATTTTAATAAATAGTGGGTAAAAACTGGAAAACTATTTGGAAAAAAGATAAAATTAGATCCATATCTCACAAAATACATAAGCATAAACTTATGGAATCTAAGTGTAAAAAAAGAAACAATACAAATACAAGTACACATGGTGAGTTCCTCTTTAACGTCTGTGTAGGGAAAAACTTTTTAACTATGACCCAAAATAGAGAGACAAATAGGAAAATAATCAATAAATTTTACTGCATCGAAAAAATCTGCATGGTAAAACCATTATAATCAAAGTCAAGACCACAGGCAAAATGGAAGAAAATATTTGTTACATATACTATAGGTGAAGGAATAATAGCCTTTATGTATATACACTTTTTTAACTCTTAAAAATTGAGGAGATAAGGACCAAAAATCCACTAGAAAAATGAGGAAAAGATATGGAGACAATTCCCAAAAAAAGGATATAAAAATAGCTCTCAACTACAAGAAAATATATCCAAATTCAGTCATAATTAGAAATGCAAATTATAACAATACTGAGATATGATTTTTTACCTATCAGATTCACAAAAATTAAAAAGTATGGTAACACCTGTTGGTGAGTCTGTGGGGAACCAGGCATTCTCATATATTAACTGATAGGACTGAAAACTGATCGAATCCTGCTGGGGGGAATTTGCCAATACCTACAAAACTACGTGTACTTCTTTTTAAAGTTTTCTTATCGTTATACAATATACATGACAAAATTTATCACTTTAACCATTTTTTTTTTTTTTTTTTTTTTGTGATATGCGGGCCTCTCACTGTTGTGGCCTCTCCCGTTGCGGAGCACAGGCTCCGGACGCGCAGGCTCAGCGGCCATGGCTCACGAGCCCAGCCGCCCCGCGGCACGTGGGATCTTCCCGGACCGGGGCACGAACCCGCGTCCCCTGCATCGGCAGGCGGATTCTCAACCACTGCGCCACCAGGGAAGCCCAACTTTAACCATTTTTAAGTACACAATTCAGTGCCATAAGTACATTATCATTGTGCAACCATCACCACTATCCACTTTCAGAACTTTTGTGTCATCCCAAATAGAAACTCTGTACCCTTTAAAAAGTAACACCCCAATCCCTTTCTCCCAAGCTCCTTATAACTTTACTCTATTTCCTGTCTATGATTTTGACTACTATAAGTACCTTATGTAAGTGAAATCATATAATCCCTTCCCTTTTGGGTATGGCTTGTTTCATTAAACATAATGTTTCAAAATCTCATTCTTTTTTAAAAAATTAATTATTTTTGAATTTTTTTATACAGTAGGTTCTTATTAGTCATCAATTTTATACATATCAGTGTATACATGTCAATCCCAATTGCACAATTCATCACATCACCATCCCCAGACACCCCCCCCCCAGCGCTTTCCCCGCTTGGTGTCCATACGTTTGTTCTCTACATCTGTGTCTCTTCCTGCCCTGCAAACCAGTTCATCTGTACCATTTTTCTAGGTTCCACATATATGTGTTAATATACGATATTTGTTTTTCTCTTTCTGACTTCACTCTGTATAACAGTCTCTAGATCCATCCACGACTCAACAAATGACCCAATTTCATTCCTTTTTATGGCTGACTAATATTCCATTGTATATATGTACCACAACTTCTTTACCCATTCGTCTGTCAATGGGTATTTAGGTTGCTTCCATGACCAGGCTATTGTAAATAGTGCCACAATGAACATTGGGATGCACGTATTTTTTTTTTTTTTTAAACATCTTTATTTGGGTATAACTGTTTTACAATAGTGTGTTAGCTTCTCCTTTACAACAAAGTGAATCAGTTATACATATACATATGTTCCCATATCTCTTCCCTCTTGCGTCACGCTCCCTCCCACCCTCCCTATCCCACCCCTCTAGGTGGTCACAAAGCACAGAGGTGATCTCCCTGTGCTATGCGGCAGCTTCCCACTAGCTATCTAATTTACATTTGGTAGTGTGTATGTGTTCCTGCCACTCTCTCACATCGTCACAGCTTACCCTTCCCCCTCCCCATATCCTCAGGTCCATGCTCTAGTAGGTCTGTGTTTTATTCCCATCCTACCACTAATCTCTTCATGACATTTTTTTTTCTTAGATTCCATATATATGTGTTAACATACGGTATTTGTTTTTCTCCTTCTGACTTACTTCACTCTGTATGACAGACTCCAGGTCTATCCACCTCATTACAAATAACTCAGTTTCATTTCTTTTTATGGCTGAGTAATATTCCATTGTATATATGTGCCACATCTTCTTTATCCATTCATCTGTTGTTGGACACTTAGGTTGCTTCCATGTCCTGGCTATCATAAATAGAGCTGCAATAAACATTTTGGTAAATGACTCTTTTTGAATTATGGTTTTCTCAGGGTATATGCCTAGTAGTAGGATTGCAGGATCATATGGTAATTCTATTTTTAGTTTTTTAAGGAACCTCCATACTGTTCTCCATAGTGGCTATGTCAATTTACATTCCCACCAACAGGGCAAGAGGGTTCCCTTTTCTCCACACCCTCTCCAACATATGTTGATGGTAGATTTTCTGATGATGCCCATTCTAACTGGTGTGAGGTGATACCACATTGTAGTTTTGATTTGCATTTCTCTAATAATTAGTGATGCTGAGCAGCTTTTCATTTGCTTCTTGGCCATCTGTATGTCTTCTTTGGAGAAATGTCTATTTAGGTCTTCTGCCCATTTTGGGGTTGGGTTTTGTTTTTTTTTTTAATATTGAGCTGCATGAGCTGTTTATATATTTTGGAGATTAATCCTTTGTCCGTTGATTTGTTTGCAAATATTTTCTCCCATTCTGAGGGGGGTCTTTTCATCTTGTTTATGGTTTCCTTTGCTGTGCAAAAGTTTTGAAGTTTCATTAGGTCCCATTTATTTTTGTTTTTATTTCCATTACTCTAGGAGGTGGAACAAAAAAGATCTTGCTGTGATTTATGTCAAAGAGTGTTCTTCCTAAGTTTTCCTCTAAGTTTTATAGTGTTCAGTCTTACATATAGGTCTCTAATTCATTTTGAATTTATTTTTGTGTATGGTGTTAGGGAGTGTTCTAATTTCATTCTTTTACGTGTAGCTGTCCAGTTTTGCCAGCACCACTTATTGAAGAGACTGTCTTTTCTCCATTGTATATCCTTGCCTCCTTTGTCATAGATTAGTTGACCATAGGTACATTGGTTTATCTCTGGCTTTCTATCTTGTTCCACTGATTTATGTTTCTGTTTTTGTGCCAGTACCATATTGTCTTGATTACTGTAGCTTTGTAGTATAGCCTGAAGTCAGGAAGTCTGATTCCTTCAGTTCCGTTTTTTCCCCTCAAGACTGCTTTGGCTATTCGGGGTCTTTTGTGTCTCCATAGAAATTTTAGTATTTTTTGTTCTAGTTCCATAAAAATTGCCACTGGTAATTTGATAGGGATTGCATTGAATCTCTAGATTGCTTTGGGTAGTATAGTCATTTTCACAATACTAATTCTTCCAATCCAAGAACATGGTATATCTTTCCATATGTTTGTATCATCTATAATTTCTTTCATCAGTGTCTTATCGTTTTCTGCATACAGGTCTTTTGTCTCCCTAGATAGGTTTATTCCTAGGTATTTTATTTTTTTGTTGCAATGGTAAATGGGAGTGTTTCCTTAATTTCTCTTTCAGAGTTTTCATCATTAGTGTATAGCAATGCAAGAGATTTCTGTGCATTAATTTTGTATCCTGCTACTTTACCAAATCCATTCATTAGCTCTAGTAGTTTTCTAGTAGCATCTTTAGGATTCTCTATGTATAGTATCATGTCATCTGAAAACAGTGACAGTTTAACTTCTTCTTTTCCAACTTGTATTTCTTTTATTTCTTTTTCTTCTCTGATTGCTGTGGCTAGGCCTTCCAAAACTGTGTTGAACAATAGTGATGAGAGTGGACATCCTTGTCTTGTTTCTGATCTTAGAGGAAATGCTTTCAGTTTTTCACCATTGAGAATGATGTTTGCTGTGGGTTTGTCGCATATGGCTTTTATTATGTTGAGGTAGGTTCCCTCTATGCCCACTTTCTGGAGATTTTTTATCATAAATGGGTGTTGAATTTTGTCAAAAGCTTTTTCTGCATCTATTGAGATGATCATATGGTTTTTATTCTTCAATTTGTTAATATGGTATATCACATTGATTGATTTGTGTATATTGAAGAATCTTGGCATCCCTGGGATAAATCCCACTTGATCATGGTGTATGATCCTTTTAATGTGTAGTTGGATTCTGTTTGCTAGTATTTTGTTGAGGATTTTTGCATCTATATTCATAAGTGATATTGGTCTGTATTTTTCCTTTTTTGTAGTATCTTTGTCTGGTTTTGGTATCGGGGTGATGGTGGTCTCATAGAATGAGTTTGGAGTTTTCCTTCCTCTGCAATTTTTTGGAAGAGTTTGAGAAGGATGGGTATTAGCTCTTCTCTAAATGTTTGATAGAATTCACCTGTGAAGCCATCTGGTCCTTGACTTTTGTTTGTTGGAATTTTTTTTTTTTTTTTTTTTTTGTGGTATGCAGACCTCTCACTGTTGTGGCCTCTCCCATTGTGGAGCACAGGCTCTGGACGCACAGGCTCAGCAGCCATGGCTCACGGGCCCAGCCACTCCGTGGCATGTGGGATCCTCCCGGATCGGGGCACGAACCCGTGTCCCCTGCATCGGCAGGTGGATTCTCAACCACTGTACCACCAGGGAAGCCCTGTTGGAAGATTTTTAATCACAGTTTCAATTTCATTATTTGTGATTGGTCTGTTCATATTTTCCATTTCTTCCTGTATCAGTCTTGGAAGGTTATACCTTTCTAAAAATTTGTCCATTTCTTCCAGGTTGTCCATTTTATTGGCATAGAGTTGCTTGTAGTAGTCTCTCACGATCATTTATATTTCTGAGGTGTCTGTGGTAACTTTTCCTTTTTCATTTCTCATTTTATTGATTTGAGTCCTCTCCCTCTTTTTCTTGATAAGTCTGGCTAATGGTTTATCAATTTTATCTTCTCAAAGAACCAGCTTTTAGTTTTTTTATCTCTATTGTTTTCTTTGCTGTATTTCATTTATTTCTGCTCTGATCTTTATGATTTCTTTCCTCCTGCTAACTTGGTTTTGTTTTTTCTTCTCTCTCTAGCTCCTTTAGGTGTAAGGTTAGATTGTTTATTTGAGATTTTTCTTGGTTCTTGAGTTAGGCTTGTATAGCTATAAACTTCCCTCTTATAACTGCTTGTGCTTCATCCCATAGATTTTGGATTATTGTGTTTTCACTATCACTTGTCTCTAGGTATGTTTTTATTTCCTCTTTGATTTCTTCAGTGATCTCTTGGTTATTTAGTAACATATTGTTTAGCCTCCATATGTTTGTGTTTTTTACGTTTTTTTCCCTGTAATTCATTTCTAATCTCATAACGTTGTGGTCAGAAAAGATGCTTGATATGAGTTCAATTTTCTTAAATCTACTGAGGCTTGATTTGTGACCCAAGATGTGATCTATCCTGGAGAATGTTCCATGCACACTTGAGAAGAAAGTGTAATCTTCTGTTTTTGGATGGAATGTCCTATAAATACCAATTAAATCTATCTGGTCTATTGTGTGATTTAAAGCTTCTGTTTCCTTATTTATTTTCATTTTGGGTGATCTGTCCATTGGCGTGAGGTGTTAACATCCCCCACTATTATTGTGTTACTGTTGATTTCCTCTTTTATAGCTGTTAGCAGTTGCCTTATGTATTGAGGCGCTCCTACATTGGGTCCATAAATATTTATAATTGTTATATCTTCTTCTTGGATTGATCCCTTGATCATTATATGTAGTGTGTCCTCCTTGCCTCTTGTAACATTCTTTAAGTCTATTTTATCTAATATGAGTATTGCTGCTCCAGCTTTCTTTTGATTTCCATTTGCATGGAATATGTTTTTCTATCCCCTCACTTTCAGTCTGTATGTGTCTCTAGGTCTGAAGTAGGTCTCTTGTAGACAGCATATATATGGGTCTTGTTTTTGCATCCATTCAGCAAGCCTATGTCTTTTGGTTGGAGCATTTAATCTATTCACATTTAAGGTAATTATTGATATGTATGATCTTATTACCATTTTCTTAATTGTTTTGGTGTTTTTGTAGGTCCTTTTCTTCTCTGTGTTTCCCACTTAGAGAAGTTCCTTTAGCATTTGTTGTAGAGCTGGTTTGGTGGTGCTGAATTCTCTTAGCTTTTGCTTGCCTGTAAAGCTTTTGATTTCTCCATCGAATCTAAATGAGATCCCTGCTGGGTAGAGTAATCTTGGTTGTAGGTTCTTACCTTTCATCACTTTAAGTATATCATGCCACTGCCTTCTGGCCTATAGAGTTTCTGCTGAGAAATCAGCTGTTAACCTTATGGGAGTCCCCTTGTATGTTACTTGTTGTTTTTCCCTTGCTGCTTTCAATAATTTTTCTTTGTCTTTAATTTTTGCCAATTTGATTACTATGTGTCTTGGCGTGTTTCTCCTTGGATTTATTTATCCTGTATGGGACTCTCTGTGCTTCCTGGACGTGGGTGGCTATTTCTTTTCCCATGTTAGGGAAGTTTTGAACTATAATCTCTTCAAATATTTTCTCGGGTCCTTTCTCTCTCTCTTCTCATTCTGGGACCCCAATAATGCAAATGCTGTTGCGTTTAATGTTGTGCCAGAAGTCTCTTAGGCTGTCTTTATTTCTTTTCATTCTATTTTCTTTATTCTGTTTTGCACCAGTGAATTCCACCGTTCTGTCTTCCCGGTCACTAATCCATTCTTCTGACTCAGTTATTCTGCTACTGATTCCTTCTAGTGTAGTTTTTATTTCAGTTATTGTATTGCTCATCTCTGTTTGTTCTTCAATTCCTCTAGGTCTTTGTTAAACATTTCTTGCACCTTCTCGATCTTTGCCTCCATTCTTTTTCTGAGGTCCTGGATCATCTTCACTATCATTATTCTGAATTCTTTTTCTGGAAGGTTGCCTACCTCCACTTCATTTAGTTGTTTTTCTGGGGTTTTACCTTGTTCCTTCCTCTGGTACATAGCCCTCTGCCTTTTCATCTTGTCTCTCTTTCTGTGAATGTGGTTTTTGTTCCCTGCTTATTGAAGAAGGACGATGCAGAGCCTTCCCAGTGGGAGGTGCGGGTGAGGTCAGCTGCATAGCTTGGTCTCAAATTAGTTTTTAAATGTTAAAGATTCAATATGATTGAAATAAGTTGGTCCAAAGGGAAATTTAGTTCTTCACTCATGATTTTACTTATGAATTCTTTTCCTGAACTGGTACTTTATCCACAAATTTATATATATATATATATATATTTTTTTTTTTTTTTTTTTTTTTTTGCGGTATGCGGGCCTCTCACTGTTGTGGCCTCTCCCGTTGCGGAGCACAGGCTCCGGACGCACAGGCTCAGCGGCCATGGCTCACGGGCTTAGTTGCTCCGCGGCACGTGGGATCTTCCCGGACCGGGGCACGAACCCGTGTCTCCTGCATCGGCAGGCGGATTCTCAACCACTGCGCCACCAGGGAAGCCCACAAATTTATATATTTTAAAACGATAGCTGCTCGTGTTGGAGGGTCTCCTGCAGAGGCGGGGGGTGGCTCTGTCTCACCATGAGGACAAGGACACTGGCAGCAGAAGTTCTGGGAAGTACTCCTTGCTTGAGCCCTCCCAGAGACTCCCTCATTCTTTTTTTTTTTTTTTAAACCTCATTCTTTTTTATGGCTGAACACTATTCCATTGTATGTGCATACAACATTTTGTTTGTCCATTCTTCTGTCAATGGATACTTGGATTGCTTTCACCTTTTAACTATTGTGAATAATGTTGTTATGAAAACAGGTGTACAAGTACCTGTTTGGGTCCTGTTTGCAACTCTTTTGGAGTGAATCTGCTAGGTCTAGAGGAACTGTATGTTCAGCTGTTCAAGGAACTGCCAAACTATTTTCCACAGCTATCTTTTGACCCAGAAATTCTAATTCTACTTTTAGGAATCTACCTTGAAGACACACATCCAACAAAAGAAAAATATATAGGCACAAGGTTATTTGCTGCAATACTGTTTGTAATTGACAATATGAGAAACAACTTCAGTGCTCACATGTAGGACAGTGGGTTGAATAAACATAGTACATCTACCCAATGGAATAATATACAACTGTAAAAAAGAGGAAGACTTCTGTGAGTTGATATGGTGTAATTTCCAGGATTTATTAAGTATAAAAAACTAAGCTCAAAAGCCTATTTATAGTATGATACCTTCACATGAGAAAGAAGGATATAAGAAAATATATGTATATCTGCTTACTTGTGAAAGAGAAACATAGGACTGATAAAACCAGAAATTAAACCCTGTAGGTTACTACAGAGAATGGGTGGGGATGGACTGGAAAAAATGGGGGAAGGGTAATGAGGCAGCACAAATGGGGAAAAAGCAACTTTTCTCTGAATATATGGTTTTTACAGCTCTGACTCAGAACCAAAGTAATATTTCACAAACTGCATAACACATATATGTGGAAACTAGAAAATGGTACAGATGAACCTATTTGCAGGGCAGGAATAGAAACAAAGATGTAGGGCTTCCCTGGTGGCTCAGTGGTTGAGAGTCCGCCTGCCGATGCAGGGGACATGGGTTCGTGCCCTGGTCCAGGAAGACCCCACATGCCGTGGAGCGGCTGGGCCCGTGAGCCATGGCTGCTAAGCCTGAGCGTCCAGAGCCTGTGCTCCGCAGCGGGAGAGGCCATGGCAGTGAGAGGCCCGCGTACCGCAAAAAAAAAAAAAAAAAAAAAAAAAAAAAAAAAAAAGGGTATTATGAGATTGTCAGATGTTAATATAGATCAAGAAACATATGAGGAGGTGCAATATAATTTTTCATAAAATACAGTAAACACATAGGATCATTTTAACCAGTGATTGCTTTTTAAAAAAATTTCACAAGTTGATTCCAAAAGAAAATTTTAACAGTGAAAAGTTTTGCAGGGCAGGAATAGAGATGCAGCCATAGAGAACAGACATGTGGACACAGGGAGAGGGGGCAGGCGGGATGAATTGGGAGACTGGGATTGACGTAAGTGCAACACAAAGACGTAGAGAACGGACATGTGGACACAGGGCGGCAAGGGGAGGGTGGGATGAATTGGGAGATTGGGACGGGACAGGATATATGTATACATATAGCTGATTCACTTCACTGTACAGAAGAAACTAATACCACATTGTAAAGCAATTATACTCCAATAAAAAAATATATATATAAAAAAAATCAGTCAGAACATGGAGGGAACCTGAAATGGAATACAAACAGTAATATGAACCTAAATGTATCACTAATGAATAATATAAGTATATTAAAGGGATGAGGAAAAAAGGAACTAACCTAAGTAAATTTGGAAGACATGATTTTGACTTCATACTATAAGGCTAAAAGCTAAAGATACCGTATACAGATGCCCTTGCTAGTAAATTTGTTTCTAACAGGGATGTGGGCTAGCTATTCTGAAACTATTTTATGTGTATACTAGAATTGAACAAATAAGACAAATACAAATACAGATAAAATGAGCCAGGTTTCTCACTGTCAGAAAGATGGTACAAATAAGGAAAGGGGAAAGAAAACTTCAAAAGAATGACCCCTATGGTATTGGATTAGTGTCAAAAGTATCACTATAAACTCATTTTAGTGTGTGTGTGTGTGTATAAATAGATAAATACAAAAATATAGATATATGTATGGGTTAGTATACATATACAATGTTCCTTGTGTGCTGGGACAGCCTAGAAACAATGATACCCTAGTAGCCATGAGCACATCTAGTGCTCAGACTCTGTTTCCTAAATACCATTCTCAAATAAAAGAACCAGGCTCCTTGGAGAAGTGGTTGATTCCAGGACCAGTGTAGGCAAAATACAAGATGAGCCTGGAACATCTTGGTATGCCAGAATACACAGAAATGCTCATGAAAGGATGGGGCCATGTCAACAGAACACTGAACTCACCTGAAAGAGATCCCAATGGCCAAAGCTGGAATAATTTTGAGCAAGAAAAGAAACAAAGATAGCACTGGATTATAACCTATAGAATAAAATAAATATCAGTGAGTCTACACTGATATAAACATTTTAGTAAATAAAGAGGGTAGAAGAGACAACCCTTCCTTACAGAAGAAATTCAGTTAATAAGTGTAAAAGGAATGGGTGAATAAGGAAAAAACTCCAGAGTAACAATAATTGTTGTGGGGATTAATGGATGCTAAAATTAGTAGGTGAAAATTTAAGAAGAAACAGGATATTTACATAGTCTTAAAATTTCTCCCCAAATATATTTATTGATGATAAATTGGAAAACAGTAATTTTACTGTGTAGAAGCTAGGAGATACCACCTTAACCAGCAATTAAGGTTAACATCTCTAGTAATAAGATATGGACATCAGGTACTCCCTGATGCTATGCAGAAAGGGCCCAAGATCACTTTCATAGTATTCCTGCTAAAAATGCCTAACCTCATCTAAGCATAAGAAGACATCAGATAAACCCAGGTTTGTAGAATGAGGCACATTGTGCAAAATAGTTAGTACTCTTCAAAAGTGACAAGGCCACAAGAGACAAGGGAAAGACTGAGAAACTGTCACAGACTGGAGGAGATAGAAGAGAAACAACTAAATCGAACGTGGGATCTTAGGACTGGGTCCTGGAATAGAAGAGTATGTTAGTGAAAATTCAAATAAGGTGAGTAGCTTTAGTTTACAGTATTGTGCTAATGTTTAATTTCCTTACATAACCTCCTGTGGTTATGGAAGAGGTT
This sequence comes from Kogia breviceps, assembly GCF_026419965.1. Classification (NCBI taxonomy): domain Eukaryota; kingdom Metazoa; phylum Chordata; class Mammalia; order Artiodactyla; family Physeteridae; genus Kogia; species Kogia breviceps. The sequence continues at coordinate 74,574,253 of NC_081318.1, forward strand.
CAATTCGGGAGACTGAGTGAAGGATATATAGGAATTCTCTGTACAATTCTGCAACTTTTCTACAAGTGTAAAACTATTTCAAAAGAAAAAGGGGTTTTGTTTTTTAAAACCTTGCTGGACCTGAGGTTCCTTATCAAAAAAACGAGTGGTTTGCACCTTCTGTTTTCTAAGCTCTATTTTGGATATGAAATAATGAATCACCAATCACCACGCTAAACAAACATCACCCTTCTTCCATCAACATGTGCTTGAGCCATAATGATCATCTTGATTTACTAAAAAAAAAAGTATTTTGTTTCTGATGAAGGAAGCACTCCAGTGTACATACATTACTTTGAAGTAGTTGCTGGGATCGGTATTTCTTTAAGAAATGAACGAGATCCCTCCTAAATGCTGGCCATTTTCTTACCTCACCTCAAGTCAAGGTTGGAAGATTGAATAAGACCAGAAATTAATCACTGAACAATTTAATCAGTTACATCCTACGGCAACATCCATTTTCATATCAACAGCCACCAGGTATTGAGAATCTGCCCTGAACAGGGTACATCACCAGGCTGTATATAAGAAGACCTCTAATCCCTTAGAGGCACACAGTTGGAACTTGTTACTGACTCCATTTCTTCCAGACAAGGACCAAGGGGCTCAGAGGGAACAAGGAAGTGGAAAAAAGGGTACAAAGCATAAGATCTTTCCACCCCACTATTCTAGACACAAACAAGCTGAAGAAAACGTTAACAGCAGAAACCCAAAAAGAAGTCAATTCCTCACTCCACATTTTTATCTCAGTCATAATAATGAGGAGAGAAATAATGAAAAAACAGCTCAGGTTTCTCACCCCTCTTTTTTTAAACCAAAAGTTTGTTAAACTTGGGAGGTAGGGCATGAAGAGAGAAAAAGAGGGAAAGAGAGAGGGAGGGAGGGAGGGTACATGGGGGCGAGGGAGGGAGGAGTGGTAAACTTGCCAGCTCCAGTTAATGACATAGATAAAAGCGCACGGCCCGCCGAATTACCAAACACATACATATTCAAATAAATAAAACGACTTTCCCAAGAGCACCATTCATATTGTACCATAGAAGGAAATACTCTCTTCATTATTCACCTTTTTCCTATTTGTCTATTGGGGGAGGGAGGGTTCTCCTAGAAAGACAGCAAAAATCTTTCTTTGGTCCCTTAGCCCTAATTGATGGGCTGTTTTTATACAACAGTGCCATCTACTGGAATGACTCAGAATTACAGGACACTATAGAAATGATCAGCCTGTTTTCTGCTTCACTTTTAAAACAAGCTTAAAAAGTTAAGATCTCCATTCTCTGTTACTGTTACCCACGGCTCCATCTTATTAACAAATACATCAGTAGGGAGCAAAGCCCTAATCAAATCCTGGGTGTGCACTAAAACCACACAACAGCCTACAAATGTTACTCAAGGATTTCATATTGGAACAAATAGAAACAGACGCACATCTGGGAGTCTGAGTTTCTTTTTCTTTTGGAATTGAAAAAAATGTATTGCCAAGAAATTGTTATTTGTAGAAAGATAAGAACATTTAGAGAGGCCAAAGGGCTACATAGCCACCATAATTCTTCTTGTAACTAAGAGCTACCCTTTAGATTTCTGTAGGCATTTATTATTTACAATTGTAGTATCATACTGTATGTCATCCTATAAACTCTTCCATTAGCAAATAGTAATAATATGATAATTGTTATTTATACTCACCATTGTTCCAAAAATGTTAATTCTTATGGTTTAAGGTCAATGCACATCACTATTACATTTCAGTTCATTTGGACAACAGGGTCTCAGGACATCTTTAAGTGAGGACTTGATTCTCCCATGGGTGTTTATCTGTTTAATCAGCCTAAAACATCATCTATTAATAAGACGGCAAGAAAGTAAATACTTCTCCCCTTTCTAGGTCCCCCGTGTTTCAGACTCCTTCACATGTAAGAGGGGAAGTGGGGAGGCTGAATCACAAAACAGAAAATAAATGAAAAGACCAGTTTCAAAAAGTTTCTGAACCATGAGTCCTCAGGGGTTCCCTAAGTATTTAGCAACTGTAGGGAGGGAGTACATTGTAAAAGACTAATTCCAATTTTTAAGAGGAACATGGAGGTCACTAGAATTATCTTGAATGCCTCTGCTTTTCAGAAAGAAATTTATAAGCCACAAGCCACTGAATGATTTCCTCCAAAATTATTCAAAGTTCCAAAAAGAGCAGTATTATTACCAGTTAGGCATTATTAAAGCAAAGATCCTCAGTGCCTATGGGTTCAATTGGTTAGCGGTGCCCTTTCCTCTACATGTTTGCTTGATCTGGGTATGGAGTATATGTGCCTATTTTGTAGAACTTGGAAGATAATTTCATTTTTTAAAGGCTGCTATAGGTTTATGGTTGTTCTATAACTACTTCTTTGACAAATTTTGGCTTGTATTAATGATTTACTTGATTCTGAGGCCTTGTTCAGGAATACAACCTTCAACTAGAAGACCATTCCTTTGGGAAAATATGCAACACTTAGCAATGATATACTTCACAAAGTGGTTTCCAGGAGACCACTGTGGAAATAAAAACTAGTGTGTCTGTACTTGATTTTGGAGTTGCCAACTAAAAATTGGCACTTGCCATCTGTTTCTACTAGAATGAAGTCATCAGCCGCTGCCGTCACTGACCTTCAGCACACCCTGACAAGAGTTCAGGGCAGAGATCAGGAATGAGGCACTCTGAGCTCTGGGAAAAACTGGCAGAACAGGCCTTCAGAGAGTTAAGACATTTTCAGGAGAAAATTTTATGAACCCAATTTCTTGCATCTTCTCATACCTAGAAAAGCACTAAAATCATTAACGGAGATATCCTCTCCTCGGGACTAGCAGCAACCTTCTGCCAAAATGTGTGCTTGACTGCACGTAGCCCCTTTACCAGAATCACACAGAGATTGCCCCCCTCCACCACCTACCTCCTCGGAGCTCTCTGCGAGGCTGTCTCCCGGTTATAGTCCACATCGTGCTCCGCAAGCAACACGTTCTTTTCAGTCGTTAGAGCTCTGTGAAGACAAACATGATTCCTCATATCTTACAGAAGGCAAATGAAGTCTCGGAGCACAAGGGACTTTGTCTCCCAAGAAACAGAGCAGAGGCTACCCCTCCATCTTCCTTCCACAGTGCATTTTTCTTAAGTTATATTCTTGGCCTATAACAGTGGAGGGTGTGGACCTGCGTGCCTGGGTTGGAGTCTGCTGAAAGTCTGTGCTTTCCTTAACGGTGCATTACGCAAGTTAATCCCTCTGTACTGAGCGCTCTTATCAGTAAGAAGGGATGATGACAATATGGTACATAATCTCATAGAATTGTTATGATGATTAAATAAACTAATATAGTATTTAGAACAGTGCCTGGCAGATTAAAAAAAATCCCTCAATAAATATTAGCTATCATTATCTACATGGTCAATAAAATCACATACTGATAGTTATTTCAAGTACTCAAAAACATCAGCAAAGGCATTAACACAATTTAAATGACATTCATCAAGTCAGCAATTTCCATTTGATGGGTTCCTACTAGATGCCAGACACATTACAGATTTTCTCTTATTTGCTCTTTTATCTCTGTTTTAGCGATGGCAAACCAGAGTCTCAGAAAAATTAACTAACTTTCTTAAGCCCATACAGCCACCAAGTGCCAAAGCCTGGCTGAAACTCGAGGCTCCCCCACTGCTAAGGCCTGCAGACGTTCCAGCCATAAGCTAGATGACAGCACAGCAAACTGAAGTTAACCTTGCTGCATTGTTTATCTCATAAAAGAACAACCGTTTGGCTCAGAGTTCAAAAGACGCACTTCTGATTGTGATGTACCACAAATTTCTTTTTAAACTATAGCTCAGGGCTTCCCTGGTGGCGCAGTGGTTAAGAATCTGCCTGCCAATGCAGGCGACATGGGTTCGAGCCCTGGTCCGGGAAGATCCCACATGCTGCGGAGCAACTAAGCCCGTGCGCCACAACTACTGAGCCTGCGTGCCTAGAGCCCGTGCTCTGCAATGAAGAGAAGCCACCACCATGAGAAGCCCGCGCACCGCAATGAAGTGTAGTCCCCGCTCCCTGCACCTAGAGAAAGCCCACGTGCAGCAGTGAAGACCCAACGCAGCCAAAAAAAAAAATAAAATAAAACAAACAAAAAATAAATTTAAACTATAGCTCATTTTAAGCTATGTCATTCTCTGAGTGTTAGTGTTTGAGTGGACCCAGTGCCAGACCTTGTACCAGGGCCTAGGAACAAGACACAGTCCCTGAGTTCAAGTTGTTCAAAGGCTTGGGAGAAGGGGGAGTCAGACCACTAGTGGGAAACTGTAGTGCATAATGGAAATGGTTCCCAAGTACTATAGACTAAGATGCTAGAGGGATATATTTCTTAGGAGGGGTACCAACCCAGCCTTGTGGGGTAAACGGTGGGTGGGGAACATCAACAATTTTTCTGGAGGAATGGATAGATGAGCTAATACTTTCCCTATCCCATCAGGTTGAAAATAGCACCAGCCAGCACATGATCATGACCTGATCATCAGGAGGCATGCACCTAAGACCCGTTATCTTATGTAATCCTCACTACAATTCTCTAGGGGTAGTACTATTATTCCCATTTTGCAGGTGAGAAAATTGATGCTTTGAGAAACTGAGTAAGTTGTCTAATGTCACCCAGTTGGTAAGTGGTGTGCCCAGGACTTAAACCTGGTCCGTCTGACCAATACGCCCAGGCCATTAACCACTCCGTTGGACTGCCTCCATGCTTACATTGTTTTATTGTGTTTGGTGTAGATGAATCTGAATTATAACTTTGCCTTCATACATATCTGTAGATTGCTGTTTCACCTGTTTCAACAAGCATTATTTCATAAATAAACAACTGTCATTCAAAAAGAAAAGTTCTTGGGGCTTCCCTGGTGGCGCAGTGGTTGAGAATCCGCCTGCCGATGCAGGGGACACGGGTTCGTGCCCCGGTCCGGGAAGATCCCACATGCCGCGGAGCGACTGGGCCCGTGATCCATGGCCGCTGAGCCTGTGCGTCCGGAGCCTGTGCTCCGCAACGGGAGAGGCCACAACAGTGAGAGGCCCGCGTACCGCAAAAAAAAAAAAAAGAAAAGTTCTTAGTCACAACTATTAACGTTAATAGGCTGAACCCAGGGCACTGCCTTTTCCTAACGCTTACAAAGGTACACAGTTCTTGCATCGTTCCCCATGCAGCACAATAGGTTGGTAAACCTGGGAAAGGATACTTCAGGTTTGAATTGACTTGGTGGATCCAGATCCCCAGTCTTCTAAGTTCTGTTTGACGGATTTGCAGCTTTTCATTTGGAAGCTTGTACAAGGCAACACAAGGTTATGGGAAAACAGACTGGTCTAACCTTGGTCTGATTCCTTGAGAAATCTGCAAAAGGAGGTCAGTTACTTAAGGCCCTCATGATGTCCTCTTACGTCAGCATGAATCAAGATCAACCAGATGAACAGCTATCCAAAAAGGAGGACGCTGGAATATTTAGCAAGATGAATTAGCTGGAAGGTAGAATATGAGCAAAGCATGATGAGTGCAACATTCAATAACCAGCCAGCTGCTCTGGCCAGATTCTCTTCTGGAGCATAATTGTGGCCAAGGTCTGGCCCCTGACTCCCTTCCTTCTGTCATCTCCTTCAACCTCCCCTTCTCCCCCTCCCCTCCCCCCATCTCAAAACATCATCACCACTCTCAATCCATCCACAACAAGGCTCTGGCAGCTCCCCCTACACAAGTCAGGCTCTTTCTGACCTCCCAGCTACTACACAAGTATTTGCCTCTCGCTCTTTCCCTGGCATGTCATTCTGCACATGTCCTTGACCTCTGGCTTCTCACTCTCTCCTCAAGGTTAATTCCCATTCAGATCCTCTCCAGAGATTCCTTTGAGTCCTCATTAAAAGAATCAGGAGCTTTCTCTTTGGACTTTCCACTGAGCCCTCTGAAAGCCTTTATTCCTTTCCTGATACCACTGTTCAAATTCCTTGCTGCACATCTGCTTCCCTGATGAACCATGCAGACTGGAGGGCAAGAATCATATTCTATTCATCTTGAACTCACTTCATTTTGAAGAGTGCCTACTACAGGTTGGGTACTCAACAATCGAATGGATGGATGGATGGTATTAACTTGAATCAAGGACTCATCACACACTCTCTAAACAAGTCAGGAAGGAAACTCCTCAGTAAAAGCACCATCAACTGCTTAAGAATTAAGGATAAAGGAATTTCCAGCTTCAAGAAGAAAACATTTAAGAAGGAGTCCATACTTACAGGAAACTTTGGCCCAGTGATTCCCCACCCACACCCAGTCCAGGCCAGTTGTTATAGCTCATTGATGCAGACTAAAAATAGAAAAAATTATGAGGAGCATTTAAATTCCATTTGCAGATGTCCTAGAAGTAACAAGGCCACCTTAAATAGGAAAAACAACAACAATAACTTAAAAAGAAAATGGCAGATATTCAAGATTAAAAAATGATGGCAGGCTCTGGATATGGTAAAAGAAAAATGGACCATTCTACTCTGTCAGCTTCTGAATTCTAGTCCTTCCCCTGACGGACAAGAGCTGAGAGGCCAAAGGGGTTTTCAATGCTCTACATTTGTGTTGCTGGTGAAATTCCATAAATGAGAAAAAAAGAAAAGGCACTTCTCTCCCTGCTTAAGATCTTCAGCAAGACTGCATTTAAGACTGTGTGGGAGTGAGGCTGTCGACGCTATTTCCTTACCATTTCAACCGTGATTGTGACTCAGTTCTCAGGCCTCCGAAAAAAACAGACCAGGATGGTGTCTGTCAGGCAGACTCCGCGATTACTGCCCCCACTTGTAGTAATTCTTATTTGCGTACAGAGCACTTTGTGTCTTTAAATTCTACCAGTCTCTGCTGGTGGTTCCTTTACCACTTGCTCCTGGGGAGGAGATTACTGCAAATGTGCACGATGTATCCACTATATACAGTATCGTGTGAAGCTTGCTTTTATTGCCTTCAGCCTTTTCTTTCTTACAATTTATTTTAATATGTTTGGAATTATTATCCTAAACATTAGCCAGCTGGCCCGCTGGGGTTTCCTTTGCTGGATTCCAGGTGTCTCTTTTTCTAATCCTCTCTTCATGGATAATCCACTCTAATGCTTCTTGGCTGTTGAGGGGGTTTTGCTATTACTACCTGTTGATTAGAAATTCACTTCATCCTGTGTAGGTGGTTCTAATTTATTTGAGTCAGCTGAGGTCAGAGTTTAGCCATGAGATTTTCTTTCTTCTTTCCAGATTTCTGGATGCTTACTTGTCTTTTCAACTTTTTTTTTCTCCTGAGCTACAATTCAGGTGGTCTTTGAAATCAGCCTCTAAGAACCCCCTCTCCCTCCCCACCCCCCAAAAGAAGAAAAAAGAAGAAAAAAAAGAACAGTATGAAAGGAGGAGAAAGCTATATGGTAAGATCTGAGAAACAGAAAGGCTTTTATTTCAGCTGTTCAGATACCAGGTATATATGGCTTTTGTCTTGCCAACCACTGGGCCTTCAGTGTCCTTGCTGAGGGCTGCCTTGGTCAGAGTGCTGGAGAGTTTGTCCCTCAGACATTATGAGTGGAGTCCAGGAGGAGAACAGGCCACAGACGGTGCTTTCAATCATCACAGGTCACCAGGATGCAAAGGGTCAGGAGAACCGAGCAGGATCCTGATGCCCTACTGTCCGCTTTGAGTCCCTGCAGTTGGGTCACACGGTGGTCAGTCAAGCTGGGTGTGACGTGGCGGGAGCACCAAAGCTGAGTGTTCCTGATGGGGGTTGCCCACCCCTGCTGAGACTTTAATGCAGCGGACTTTCTCCAGGATCCTCTGGGGAGAGCACAAAATGAATCATGCTTCTCAACACCGGTTTCAGGAAGAGGTGCCAGGGTCTCTCTAGTCAGTGCATTTCTGTATTGAAGAATCTGCAGTCTGTATTTGTCCTAAGGTGTCCGCAATTTACAATAGGATAACCACTGGCTACATTTCACTTGAAAATCTAAAGAGTTTTCTAAAATTACTATTATACGTTTCGGAATAACACTCTCTGCCCCCGTTTCTTGATATCCCCACACTGGGAAAGGGGTGCTTTTATTCTGTCTATAGCTACATTTTGAAAGTTTTAAGGTTTGTGTGGATACTTCCTCAGGGGACTCTGTTATTTATATCTGGCTATTCTCTCAATCTGGCATAGTGCTTCATGCTTACTAGATAATTAATAAAAAGAGGGAAGAAGTGAAGGAAAGAGAGAAAGCAGGAGGGGGCAGGAGAAGGAGGAGGGGGAGAGGAGAGAGAGGAAGAAGAGGGGGAAGAAAGAGAAAGGGAGGGAAGGAATAATATGTGCTCATTATAGAGACTTGGAAAACGTAAAAAGGTACAAAAAAGAAAACAATTACTCAAAATCCCACTGAGAAATAACGTTTGTTAATGGTTTGTTCTCTGTACTATTCCGGCCATTTTCTGTGTTTACTTTTTTGTTTCATTGTTTACAAAGTTCAGATGACACCGATATGTGTTCAACTTTGTTTCCTGCCTTTTATTTTTTTAAATAAATTTATTTATTGTTGGCTGTGTTGGGTCTTCATTTCTGCGCGAGGGCTTTCTCTAGTTGAGACAAGCGGGGGCCACTCTTCATAGCGGTGCGCGGGCCTCTCTGTCGCGGCCTCTCTCGCTGCGGAGCACAGGTGCCAGACGCGCAGGCTCAGCAGTTGTGGCTCACGGGCCCAGTTGCTCCGCGGCATGTGGGATCTTCCCAGACCAGGGCTCAAACCTGTGTCCCTCGCATCGGCAGGCGGACTCTCAACCACTGCGCCACCAGGGAAGCCCTGTTTCCTACCTTTTAAACTCACCTTTTACTGCCAGTGCTTTCGCAAGTTCAAACTGTTGAAAGTAACATTTTTAATGGCTAGATACTATTTTACTCTTCGAATATTTTGCAATACCATTGCTTCTTGAACCATTTTCCTACTGTAAGTTCCTGGTGGTTTTCATATATCTGTTTGAAATAGATTTTCTTCTCCTCTGAGGTGTTACTGTTTCAGTGATTTTTCAAAAGGTAGTAGTAACATGTATGGAACATATTTAGCACTTGAAATTATCCTGTATTTAGTATAAAATGTCACATTACTTACAAACCAGAATTGGTTCAATATTCAAATATACTCATACAAATGAGGCTATTACCTGCCCGGGAAATTAAAAGTTTAACACATATTTTGAAAATAAGAGGTTTTATGTTTGAACATTTGATATTCTATTGGTTATTGGTCATGTGGAGCCACATCCTTCATTCTACCACCCCACCATGTGATACTTGTGATTATGATTATAATATGACTTTGACAGAACTTATCAAAAAACAGTGTACTGTATATTTCCCATAAAGAGTTATATTGTCAAAAATCTTTACTGATGCTATGACTCTCCAAATACAGACCTCTTACCTTTAGTACTTCACATTCAATTCTTTTTGGTGGTTTGGCCACCTAACTGCTTTGGTAAATTTTCTACAGTCAAAAAGTTACAATTAAAATAATGCTGAACATTATTCTACTTAATATTGATTTTTCTGAGTTGCTTCCTCTTTCCTAGTGAGGCTTTTAACAAATTACTAACAAATACCATATATCAATAGGTGTATTTAATAAAGATAAGCAAAGCCAATCCTGAAACCGTGTACAAGCCCCTGTGTCTTTGTCTTTTGAAGTGAAATGCTGACTCAAGAGTTAAAGATTAGCAAATGTGAAGATGGAGAAACAAAGAATAGCTGTTGGGCTGGGGAACTGGTAACAATTTATACTATAAATCTACCACGTAGCCGAATCACCGAATTCCCAGTTCCCTGGAATCTATAGAGAAAGGCTTGACACACATTCCTAAGTTGTTTTTACAGGAAGCAGAGCCCACCAGATGAAAACTGCTGACCACAAGAATGTAGATCCCAGACTGGCTGAAACCAGAAAGTTGATGATGCTTGAAACGTCACCTTGGCGCCAACCAATCAGAGACTGTGTACAAGCTGATCACTCCCTGCTCCCCGAACACTGTTAAGACTCCTCGCTACCCCCCCTCAAGGGTGGGACACACAGTCTTGAGGGCTTTAGCCATCTGTGGCCCCCTTTGCCTGGCAAAGCAATAAAGCTATTCTTTTCTACTTCACCTAAAACTCTGTCTCCGCATTTCTATTCAGCACCAGTGAACAGAGGCTGAGTTTTGGCAACAGTCTTAAAATTAATTAAGCAAATTATATTTTCTAAAAACTACTAAGGTAATTGATCTTCGAAGGTTTTTCTCAGGAAACTAAGTTTACCTCTCCTACAACAAGGATGGGCCAATAGTTCAGAAGAAAGAGACATTGACCAGTTTGCCTGCATTTTAATTTTAAATTTCTCGGCACAAATACGCCTTGTTATAATGTGTTTGATAAGGAACTATCAACCTGCCTTGCAGTCACTCTCTCTCCAAGTGTTCTCTCCTGAGAGACTCAGGGGAATGGAACAGAGACTAGTTGGATAAGGAGAAGAGGAGAGAAGACTGAGCCGCCCTGAAGACCTCACTCCTTTGGGAAAGGGCCCAAGAAAGCCTTCCATGTGTGGATGCACCTTAATTCCACGATTCTACCTCTCTCATTTTACTGTGATTCTCTACTGAGAGGAATGAATGTTTTCCACTCTGATGACCCCTCCACGTTAAGACTCTGTTGTTTTTATCCCTGTGTCCCCAAAACCCAGCAGAACACCAGGCGTGCTGAGCACCCCATTTTAATATTTGTCCTAAGAAGCAACAGGGGAACAAAGAGGACTCTAACTTAGCGTCTTTAAAAAAAAAAGTTACTTGAAAAAAATCAAAGCACCTAAAGTATGGGAGTTATTTCAGGATAATCACTAACAAAAATGATTTGGTTAAAAACATACTGCCTAAGGAGGACCTTCAAGATGGAGGAAGAGTACGACATGGAGAGCACCTTCCTCCCCACAAATACATCAAAAATACATCTACACGTGGAACAACTCCTACAGAACACCTACTGAACGCTGGCAGAAGACCTCAGACTTCCCCAAAGGCAAGAAACTCCCCACGTACCTGGGTAGGGCAAAAGACAAAAGAAAAAAACAGAGACAAAAGAATAGGGACAGGACCTGCACCAGTGGGAGGGAGCTGTGAAGGAGGAAAAGTTTCCACACACTAGGAAGCCCCCTCACTGGTGGGGACACCAGGAGAGAAGCTTTGGAACCTTGGAGGAGAGCACAGAAACAGGGGTGCGGAGCGCAAAGCGGAGAGATTCCCGCAGAGGATTGGTACCGACCAGCACTCACCAGCCCAAGAGGCTTGTCTGCTCACCCGCCGGGGCTGGCGGGGGCTGGGAGCTGAGGCTCGGGCTTCGGAGGTCGGATCCCAGGGAGAGGACAGGGGTTGGCAGCGTGAACACAGCCTGAAGGGGCTAGTGCACCACAGCTAGCAAGGAGGGAGTCTGGGAAAAAGTCCGGAACTGCCTAAGAGCCAAGAGACCATTGTTTTGGGGTGTGCAAGGAGAGGTGCTCCTTGCTCTGCATGCCCATAGATGGCAGAGCACTGTCTTAGCAAGCTCCACAGGTGGGCACAAGCCGTGGCTATCATCTCGACCCCAGAGGTGGGCACAGACCGCTATTGCTGCCGCCACTGCCACCAAGGGTCTTCCGTAGAAGAACAGGTCACTACCCACACCCTCCCGGGAGCCTGAGCAGCCCGCCACTGCCAAGGTCCCGTGATCCAGGGACAACTTCCCTGGGAGAATGCACGGCACGCCTCAGGCTGGTGCAACATCATGCTGGCCTCTGCCGCTGCAGGCTCGCCCCACATCCCACTTATGACTATGTACTCCTCCTTCTCCCCCAGTCTGAGTGACTAAGAGAGCCCTAATCAGCTGCTGCTTTAACCTCCTCTTGTCTGGGCAGGGAACAAATGCCTGAGGGTGGCCTACACACAGAGGCAGGGTCAAAACCAAAGCTGAACCCCAGGAGGTGTGGGAACAAAGAAGAGAAAGGGAAATCTCTCCATGCAGCCTCAGGAGCAACAGATTAAATCCCTGCAATCAGCTTGGTAAACCCTGCATCTGTGGAATGCCTGAATACACAATGAGTGTTCCCAAAATTGAGGCTGTGGACTTTGGGGGCAACTGTGGACTTGAGGTTCACTTTTGATTTGTTTTTGGTTTTATATGTATCTCACTTTTGTTTTTAATGCTTGTTTTCATTTGTGGGTTTGTTTATTGGCTTGGTTGCTCTCTTCCTTTTATTTATTTTTTCTCTTTCTGTGAACGTGTGTATGTTTCTTTGTGTGATTTTGTCTATTTAGTTTTGCTTTTAACATTTGCCTTGCAGTTCTGTTTGTTCTTTTTTTTTCTTTTTTTCTTCCTTTTCTTCCAGGCTGTGTGGCTGGCAGGGTCATGGTGCTCCAGCCAGCTGTTGGGCCTGAGCCTCCAAGGTGGGAGAACTGAGTCCAGGACAGTGGACAACCAGAGACCTCCCAGCCCCATGTAATAGTAATTGGCAAGAGCTCTTCCAGAGGCCTCTGTCTCAACACTAAGACCCAGCTCCACCCAACAACCAGTAAGCTCCTGTGCTGGACGCCCCATGCCAAACAACTAGCAAGACAGGAACACAACCACACCCATTAGCAGACAGGCTGCCTAAAATCATAATAAGGTCACAGACACCCCAAAACACACCACCGGATGCAGCCCTGCCCACCAGAGGAACAAGATCCAGCACCACCCATCCGAACACAGGTGACAGGAAGCCTACACAAGCCACTGAACCAACCTCACCCACTGGGGGCAGACACCAAAAACAATGGGAACTACAAACCTGCAGCCTGCGAAACGGACACCCCAAACACAGGAAGTTAACAAAATGAGAAGACAGAGAAATATGCAGCAAATGAAGGAGCAAGGTAAAAACCCACCAGACCAAACAAGTGAAGAGGAAATAGGCAGTTTACCTGAAAAATAATTCAGAGTAATGATAGTAAAGATGATCCAAAATCTCAGAAACAGAATGGAGAAAATACAAGAAACGTTTTAACAAAAACCTAAAAGAACTAAAGAGCAAACAAACAATGATGAACAACACAATAAATGAAATTTAAAATACTCTACAAGGAATCAATAGCAGAATAACTGAGGCAGAAGAACAGATAAGTGAACTGGAAGACAGAATAAGGGAAATAACTGCTGCAGAGCAGAATAAAGAAAAAAGAATTAAGGACAGTCTCAGAGACCTCTGGGACAACATTAAACACAGCAACATTCGAATTACAGGTGTCCCAGAAGAAGATGAGAAAAAGAAAGGGCCTGAGAAAATATCTGAAGAGATTATAGTGGAAAACTTCCCTAACATGGGAAAAAAAAATAGTCAATCAAGTCCAGGAAGTGCAGAGAGTCCCATACAGGAAAAACCCAAGGAGAAACATGCCAAGACACATATTAATCAAACTATCAAAAATTAAACACACAGAAAAAATATTAAAAGCAACAAGAGAAAAGCAACAAACAACATACAGGGGAATCCCCATAAGGTTAACAGCTGATCCTTTAGCAGAAACTTTGCAAGCCAGAAGGGAGTGGCAGGAAATATTTAAAGTGGTGAAAGGGAAAAACCTACAACTAAGATTACTCTACCCAGCAAGGATCTCATTCAGAATTGACAGAGAAATTAAAACCTTTACAGACAAGCAAAAGTTAAGAGAATTCAGCACCACCAAACCAGCTTTACAACAAATGCTAAAGGAACTTCTCTAGGCAGGAAACACAAGAGAAGGAAAAGACTTACAAAAACAAACGCAAAACAATTAAGAAAATGGTAATAGGAATATACATATCGATAATTACCTTAAAAGTAAATGGATTAAACTCTCCAACCAAAAGTCACAGACTGGCTGAATGGATACAAAAACAAGACCCATATATATGCTGGGTCTACAAGAGACCCACTTCAAACCTAGGGAAAAGGGGAAAGTGAGGGGATGGAAAAAGATAGTCCATGCAAATGGAAATCAAAAGAAAGCTGGAGTAGCAATACTCATATCAGAAAAAAACAGACTTTAAAATAAAGACTGGGCTTCCCTGGTGGCGCAGTGGTTGAGAATCCACCTGCCGATGCAGGAGACACGGGTTCGTGCCCTGGTCCGGGAAGATCCCACATGCCGTGGAGCAACTAAGCCCGTGAGCCATGGCCGCCAGGCCTGCGCGTCCGGAGCCTGTGCTCCGCAACGGGAGAGGCCACAACAGTGAGAGGCCCGCATACAGCAAAATAAATAAATAAATAAAATAAAGACTATTACAAGAGACAAAGAAGGACACTATATAACAATCAAGGGATCAATCCAAGAAGAAGATATAACAATTGTAAATATTTATGCACCCAACATAGGAGCACCTCAATACATAAGGCAAATGCTAGCAGCCATAAAAGGGGAAATCAACAGTAACACAGTACTAGTAGTGGACTTTAACACCCAACTTACACCAATGAACAGATCATCCAAAATAAAAATAAATATGGAATCACAAGCTTTAAATAACACATAGATCCAATGGACTTAATTGATATTTATGGGACATTCCATCGAAAAACAACAGAATACAATTTCTTCTCAAGTGCACATGGAACATTCTCCAGGACAGATCATATACTGGGTCACAAATCAAGCCTTGGTAAATTTAAGAAAATTGAAATCGTATCAAATTTTTTTTTTCTGACAACGCTATGAGACTAAATATCATTTACAAGAAAAAAACTGTAAAAAGTACAAACACATGGAGGCAAAAAATACACTATTAAATAACCAAGAGATCATTGAAGAAATCAGAGAGGAAATAAAAAAATACCTAGAAACAAATGACAATGAAAACACATCCACCCAAAACCTATGTGATGCAGCAAAGCAGTCCTAAGAGGAAAGTTTATAACAATGCAATCCTACCTCAAGAAACAAAAAAAAATCTGAAATAAATAACCTAACCTTACAACTAAAGCAATTAGAGAAAGAAGAACAAAACAACCCCAAAGTTAGCAGAAGGAAAGAAATCATAAAATCAGATCAGAAATAAATGAAAAAGACGTTAAGGAAACAATGGCAAAGATGAATAAAACTAAAAGTTGGTTCTTTGAGAAGATAAACAAAATTGATAAACCATTAGCCAGCCTCACCAAGAAAAAAAAGGAGAAGACTCAAATCAACAAAATTAGAAATGGAAAAGGAGAAGTAACAACTGAAACTGCAGAAATACAAACGATCATGAGAGACTACCATAAGCAACTATATGCCAATAAAATGGAGAACCTGGAAGAAATGGACAAATTCTTAGAAAAGTACAACCTTCCAAGACTGAACCAGGAAGAAATAGAATATACGAACAAATGACAAGCACTGAAATTGAAACTGTGATTAAAAATCATCCAACAAACAGAAGCCCAGGACCAGATGGCTTCACAGGTGAATTCTATCAAACATCTAGAGACGAGCTAACACCCATCCTTCTCAAACTCTTCCAAAATATAGCAGAGGGAGGAACACTTTCAAACTATTCTATGAGCCCACCACCACGCTGATACCAAAACCAGACAAAGATACTACAAAAAAAGAAAACTATAGGTCAATATCACTGATGAAAATAGATGCAAAAATCCTCAACAAAATACTAGCAAACAGAATCCAACAGCACATTAAAAGGATCATACACCATGATCAAGTGGGATTTATCCCAGGAATGCAAGGGCTCTTCAATATATGCAAATCAATCAGTGTGATACACAATATTAACAAATTGAAGGATAAAAACCATATGATTATCTCAATAGATGCAGAAAAAGCTTTTGACAAAATTCAACACCCATTTATGATAAAAACCCTCCAGAAAGTAGGCATAGAGGGAACTTTCCTCAGCATAATAAAGACCATATATGACAAACCCACAGCCAACATCATCCTCAATGGTGAAACAATGAAACCATTTCCACTAAGATCAGGAAGAAGACAAGGTTGCCCACTCTCACCACTATTATTCAACATAGTTTTGGAAGGTTTAGCCACAGCAATCAGAGAAGAAAAAGAAATAAAAGGAATCCAAATCGGAAAAGAAGAAGTAAAACTGTCACTGTTTGCAGATGACATGATACTATACAAAGAGAATCCTAAAGATGCCACCAGAAAACTACTAGACCTAATCAATGAATGTGGTAAAGTAGCAGGATACAAAATTAATGCACAGAAATATCTTGCATTCCTATACATTAACAATGAAAGATCAGAAAGAGAAATTAAGGAAACAGTCTCATTTACCACTGCAAGAAAAAGAATAAAATACCTAGGAATAAACCTACCTAAGGAGACAAAACATCTGTATGAAGAAAACTATAAAACACTGATGAAAGAAATCAAAGACAACACAAACAGATGGAGAGATATACCATGCTCTTGGATTGGAAGAATCAATATTGTGAAAATGACTATACGACCCAAAGCAATCTACAGATTCAATGCAATCCCTGTCAAACTACCAATGGCATTTTTCACAGAACTAAAACAAAAAATTTTACAATTTGTATGGTAATACAAAAGACTCTGAATAGCCTAAGCAATCTTGAGAAAGAAAAACAGAGCTGGAGGAATCAGGCTCCCTGACTTAAGACTATACTACAAAGTTACAGTAATCAAGACAATATGGTACTGGCACAAAAATAGAAATATAGATCAATGGAACAGGACAGAAAGCCCAGAGATAAACCCATGCACTATGGTCACCTTACCTTTGACAAAGGAGGCAAGAATATACAATGGAGAAAAGACAGCCTCTTTAATAACTGGTGCTGGGAAAACTGGACAGCTACCTGTAAAAGAATGAAATTAGAACACTAACACCATACACAAAAATAAACTCAAAACGGATTAAAGACCTAAATGGAAGGCAAGACACTATAAAACTCTTAGAGGAAAACATAGGCAGAACACTCTATGGCACACATCACAGCAAGATCCTTTTTGACCCACCTCCTAGAGAAATGGAAATAAAAACAAAAATGAACAAATGGGACCTAATGAAACTAAAGGCTTTTGCACAGCAAAGGAAACTATAAACAAGATGAAAAGACAACCCTCAGAATGCGAGAAAATATTTACAAATGAAGCAACTGACAAAGGATTAATCTCCTAAATATACAAACAGCTCATGTAGCTCAATATCAAAAAAGCAAACAAACTAATCCAAAAATGGGTGGAAGACCTAAATAGACATTTCTCCAAAGATATACAGATTGCCAACAAACACATGAAAGGATGCTCAACATCACTAATCATTAGAGAAATGCAAATCAAAACCACAATGAGGTATCACCTCACACCAGTCAGAATGGCCATCATCAAAAATCCACAAACAATAAATTCTGGAGAGGATGTGGAGAAAAGGGAACCCTCCTGCACTGTTGGTGGGAATGTAAACTCATACAGCCACTATGGAGAACAGTATGGAGGTTCCTTAAAAAACTACAAATAGAACTACCATATGACCCAGCAATCCCACTGCTGGGCATATACCCTGAGAAAATCATAATTCAAAAAGAGACATATACCACAATGTTCACTGCAGCACTATTTACAATAGCCAGGACATGGAAACAACCTAAGTGTCCATCAACAGATGGATGGATAAAGAAGATGTGGCACATATATTCAATGGAATATTACTCAGCCATAAAAAGAAATGAAATTGAGTTATTTGTAGCGAGGTGGATGGACCTAGAGTCTGTCATACAGAGTGAAGTTAGAAAAACAAATACCATATGCTAACGCATATATATGGAATCTAAAAAAAAAAAAAAAAAAGGTTCCGATGAACCTAGTGGCAGGACAGGAATAAAGACACAGACGTAGAGAATGGACTTGAGGAAAAGGGGAGGGGGAAGGGTAAGCTGGGACGAAGTGAGAGAGTAGCATGGACATATATACACTACCAAATGTAAAATAGATAGCTAGTGGGTAGCAGGTGCATTGCACAGGGAGATTGGCTCGGTGCTTTGTGACCACCTAGAGGGGTGGGATAGGGAGGGTGGGAGGGAGGCGCAAGAGGGAAGGGATATGGGGATATATGTATACGTGTAACTGATTCACTTTGTTATACAGCAGAAACTAACACAACATTATAAAGCAATTATACTCCAATAAAGATGCAAAAAATCCCAAACAAACCACGTACTGTCTTTCTGGGGGCTTGTTAAAACGATTGCAGCTGATGGATGTGGTGGTCATGATGAGATTTAATGACACAGTTGAACAACAACTTTCAGGCACAGGTTGCTCAAGATGCCTGCATTTTTCCATAGGAAGTTCTAAATTAAAGTGTTAGTTGTGCTACAAGTTAATGACCTGATGAATTTTTTTGTATTTGATGTCCTGAATAATTCCTCTGCTTGTTGGGGGATTGAAGAGTGTACTTAAAAATCTTTCTGAAGTATATAATCTTGACTTTTTCCCAGTCTGCAGCCACGATGTTGATATCTAAGATATGAGCATTGCCATTTATCAATTTCATTCATTCATGGGGCATGATTTGCCCAGCATAATGGGTTGGATTCAAACAGAATTAGGTTTGAATACTAGGTTTGCCACTTTCTAGCTCTGTTACTTTGGGCAATTTTTTAAACTCCCTGCTTTGTTTTACTTATTTGTAAGCACAGAGGTTATAATATCTACCACATTGGGTTGTTGTGAAAATTAACTATTCTAATCCTTTAATGTACTTGACACATAATGATTGTTTAATAATGGTGGTTGCTCATCAAAAAAAAAAAAAAAAAAATCTGTGAACAGGGACTTCCCCGGCACACCAGTGGTTAAGACTTCATCTTCCAATGCAGGGGGTGTGGGTTCGATCCCTGGTCGGGGAGCTAAGATCCCACATGGCTCACAGTGAAAAAACCAAAACTTAAAACAGAAGCTGTAACAAATTCAATAAAGATTTTTTAAATGTCCACATCAAAAAAAAATCTACAAAAAATAACTTCTGGAGAGGGTATAGATAAAAGGGAGTCCTCCTACACAGTCGGTGGGAATATAAATTGGTACAGCCATTAAGGAGATCAGTATGGAGGGTCCTTAAAAAACTAAATACAGAACGACCATATGATCCAGCAATCCCACTCCTGGGCATATATCTGGAGAAAACCATACTTTGAAAAGATACATGTTCCCCAGTGTTCATTGCAGCACTGTTTACAATAGCCAGGACATGGAAGTGACCTAAATGTCCATCAGCAGAGGAACAGATAAAGAAGATGTGGTACAGATGTTCAATGGAATATTACTCAGCCATAAAAAAGAATGAAACAATGTCATTTGCAGCAACATGGATGGACCTAGAGATTGTTATACTGAGTGAAGTAAGTCAGACAGAGGAAGATAAATATTTATCTCCTATATGTGGAATCTTTAAAAAGTGGTACAAGTGAACTTATTTACAAAACAGAAATAGAGTCACAGATGTAGAAAACAACCTTATAGTTACCAGGGGATAAAGGTGGGGAGGGATAGATTGGGATTGACATATACACACTACTATATATAAAACAGATAACTAATAAGGACCTACTGTATAGCACAGGGAACTCTACTCAATACTCTGTAATGACCTATATGGGAAAAGAATCTTAAAAAAAAAGAGTGGATATATGTATATGTATAACTGAATCACTCTGCTGTAAATCAACTATACTCCAATAAAAATTTTAAAAAATAATGGTGGTTGCAATTGGTTTTCCCTTTTAACTTGTCCCTGTGCATAATTCCCTTTAGCACTTTGTTATTCCATTTTCACCATTTTATTTTGTTTGTTTGATTACACTATTGGCTGGACTTACTGTAGATGTTTCCAGCGGAAAGGGCCCCAGTGAGATGAATGGAAGCAAATAGACTGGAGAAGATTTAATGGCTGTCCTCTAAGAGAGAAACTGATTATGGTACACAGTTAAGATATAGTTTCTCTTGCTGTAACAATGACCCAACTAAATAATGATAGCTTAAACAGCATAGGAATTAATTATTTCTCATGCAATCATTGAGATTAAAAAGTGCAGGGATGAATTGACTTCATGGTATTGGGGACCTGGGTTCCTGGAGTCACAATTCTTTAGGCCATTTTCATCTCATTTTAGGCGGAGAGTCCACCTTCCAGCAAGTGGGAAGGAGAAAAAGGACAGGACAGGGTACATGGGTACATTCTTTAAAGACATAACTTAGAACTTGTATACATCACTTCTACCTTTATTTCTTTTGTCAGAACTTAATCATATTGCCACAAGGTACAGGGAAGCTGAGAAATATGGTCTGTATTTTGTGAGGCCATGTAGATAAAATTCAGGAGTTCTATTACTAACACAAGAAGGGAAAATCAGTTTTAGGAAAGAAATATAAATCTCTGCCCTAGATAGAGTTTGGCATCAGCTGCGAAAGTTCAGAGGAGTCTGATCCTTTCAGTGTCCCATAGCTGATCATGCTCTGGGAAGCTGACTCACATTGAAAAGCTCATGAGATCCTGATGTATAAATCAGAATGTAGTAAAAATTACTATGAAAAATAGTACTTCCAAGGAGACTGGATGGATGGGTTGTCTTAAACACAATTGTTTCACGTATGTAAGCTGCAGGTCATGGGGGGTAGGGTGCAAATTATCAGAGGGTTACTCGGTGAGCAAAGAATCAGAACCTCTTAGTGCATGACGGCATCTGGCTCTGCTAGCCTGTTGCCTCCATCCTCACACTAGATGGGCTACTCACACTAGTTTCTCTCCCTGGCAGTTTCCAATGGACCCTGCAAGCTGTTATCTCTTGAACTCTCCCTGGGCCATGTCCTCTTTGTTAACCTACTTCCTTTTTGACCAACAGCTTATTTCTTTAGATATGTTAATAACCCACCTGGTATAATCCCTTCATACTCAGCCTTGGAGTCCTTTCTGTCTCTCCTTCTGTCTGCTCTGATCCATATGTGTTAGTTTATGGCTTTGCTCCCATCTACCACTCCACTTCTATAATACTCTGAGCTTTTAGTTATCATTTTACGTACGTGATTATCATTTTATGTATTTATAGCTCCTATAGGGCAAGATCCTCACCTCATATACCTTGGCACGCAAGCTCTTCAATAGCGTGCCACCATGGCACTCCCAAATGTATGTGATATTGGTGATGGCCACAGGATGACGTTGGCACAAGGCTCATGGTGTAGCTGTCACCTGAGCATGAGGTGGTTAAAAATACCCTAACAAAGGTAAGGTTGGTGCCAGCAATAAAATGTTAATGGAAATTTAGTGACACAGGATAGTTAGTAAATTTAAATACAGAAGCTGTGGCTTTTTCACTTTGCAGTTACAGTAGGAAAAAATGAAAACATACCACATGTTTTTAGACACCTTAATATGCCATTGTTGCATTTCCTCCAAATTGCATTAAGACTTCCAATCTGAGAAGGTTAGTTTCCCACAGTAGCTGTGCGTGTGTGTGCGTGTGTTCGTTCACATACATGCACGCCTACTCTACTCCTGGCTTTCGTGAATGACGTGGGGGTGTATGACTGGCTTGGGGAAATTGGGTGCTTAGCAATACTAAGACCAGATGCCCACTACAGAGAATGCCAAAGAAAAATGTTGGCATCTTGTTCTTTTGGAGAGGTGACAGAGTTTGATGATGCTGGGACAAGCTGGTTTGAGTCTGGGTGAAGTCACAGTGCATAAGCCCTCTGAACCTAGCAGACCAGGCAGAGCTATTAAATGTGAAGGGTTACAATTTGCAGCCCAGCCATTTCTGTGCCAAAGGAATGGGGAGGGAAGTTTTGATGAGGAGGGGAGATGGGAAACTTTTAAGTCATGGGCACTGGAAGTGTTTATAGGGTGAGGAAGAGGGGATGACTAAGGGCCAAGAGCAGATTTGGAAGGGGTGCCCTGGGGTCAGAGTGGCAGCCAGGGAAAGCGCACAGTCAGAAAGGTGTTAGAGCGTGGCCCCAGGCAGACAGGAAGAGAGAAGTGGTAGTTGGGCCAGAACCAGTCATGGATAAAGAGGGAATGGGACCATATAGAGAAATTTATCAGGAAATAAAGAGAAATGGAAAGGCAGATGAGAAGAGCAGTCAGGCCAGGTGAACCTGTCCGTCTCCTCCATCATCCTCCCTTGGCATCCGTCTTTGTGGGATGGGAGCCTTTTAGCAACATCACACATCCATGCTATGCTGTGAGAAGTGAGTCATACCAGCAATGGAGAGGGATGTTGGTGCTGAATATGAGAATCTGGGATAAATGGGAACTGCTAGCATAGATCCAAGAAGCACGAGAAAGGGAATGCTTGCTATAACCAGACAGGCAAGAAAGGAATGAAGGAGAGACTCAGGGAAAGTGGCCTCTTCTGGGTTGAAACTTTCAGTAAAGAAAACTGTACACCCTGCTTGAGACGCGAGTAAATACACACACACACCCACAGGTAGGGGTGGCCTATTCTGTGATGGAATGAGGTTGCCTAGCTTTAAGGGGATGGAGAGACTAAGTGGCAAGATTACAGTGTTTTCTGGTTTATCGTGTAGTTGGTTGGTTGGCTTTTGTTGTTGTTGCTTTGTGGTTGTTTTGCAAATCAATTTTTCCTTGGCAACATGTTTGGAGGCTGAAAGAAAGCAGTTAGGAGAGAGCAGGTGAGAAGCTATAGAAGATGCAAGTACATGCATGGAAGTTCTCCCTGGAACCAGAAAGGGAAGTGATTAGGGCAGAGCATTATGGGAAGTCTAGGCGTGGATAGATATATACTGGAGTGATCTGTCACTCCACAAATACCTACTAAGTGCCTAATAGGTGCTGGGTCTCTGCTTGGCAGCCATCAATAAAGTAAGTGCCTAGAGGTCAGCTTGGGTTACAGGTTTAAAAGAAGGTAAAACATTTGAAATAGCTTTGGGGGTTAAGGTTTGACTTTTAACAATGAACCAAAGGACAGATCAGTGACTGCCTAGTGGATATTGGCCAGCAGGGATTTGTGGTGGGACTTTAATATCTGCAGAGTTTGTCGGTCCATATTAAGAAATGCAGAGAAACAAAAAACAAAAACAAAATGAAACCCAGAAATGCTTTATAAAAATAGCAGGATGTCAGAAAAAGGGCAAAGCACCCAGAGAGATGAGACGTTACACACTTCCAGGCTCCCCTTTGCCCTGGTGTTCCCGCACTGTTGTTAATAAGAACACAGTTTCTGAATTCCCAGGAGAAGTGGAAAAGAAAAGCCAAATTTGTAGTCGAGTGAAACCAGTGTACCAGTACAATACAGGGGCCTATTTCTAGCAATAAAGGCTGATGCATATTAATTCATTCAGCCAGCCCCATTGTTTATAATTCT
This sequence comes from Kogia breviceps, assembly GCF_026419965.1. Lineage (NCBI taxonomy): Eukaryota > Metazoa > Chordata > Mammalia > Artiodactyla > Physeteridae > Kogia > Kogia breviceps. Next base: position 74,597,693 of record NC_081318.1, read on the forward strand.
TGCTTACATTTGCTGTCATGCATTGGAGTTAAAATTTACACCCTTTTTTGGATGCAAGAAGTTATTTTTATTTATCCTTCTTTGTTAGCTGTTTCACTTCACAGTAATTAATCAAATAGCCAAAGCAGCATCAGATTGGGGAGTGATGATTTATTTGCTTTATTTGGCTTTTCTAACAAGATATCTCAGAGGGTGAGGACTCTGCTATAATATGTCCCTCTTGTTTTATGACAGGTTGTAATTTTCTTGTAATGTTAGATGTGGTTCATCTTGATAATTATGCTAAATTAAGTAGTCCTACACATTATAGAAATGTATGTGAAGATACATTAACTAACATTAAGAATTTTAATTAGGTTCTACATATCATGGGATCCATATTAAACAAGAATTCATCTGAAATTCAGATTTTGAACATAATGCTATACAACTCAAACAAATTATTAAAGGAGAGGGACTTCCCTGGTGGCACAGCGATTAAGAATCCACCTGCCAATGCAGGGCACACGGGTTCGATCCCTGGTCTGGGAAGATCCCACATGCCGCAGAGCGACTAAGCCCGTGCGCCACAACTACTGAGCCTGCGCTCTAGAGCCCACGAGCCACAACTACTGAGCCCCCATGCCACAACTACTGAAGCCCACGCGCCTAGAGCCCGTGCTCTGCAGCAAGAGAAGCCACCACAATGAGAAGCCCGCACACTGCAATGAAGAGTAGCCCCCGCTCGCCACAACTAGAGAAAGCCCGCAAGCAGCAACGAAGACCCAATGCAGCCAAAAAAATAAATAAATAAAATTATTAATGGAGAATCGGGGTACCCTCAACCTCCCAGCCTTTTCCCTGATAGGAAATTTTGTAATGGGTATTAAGACTACACGTGAAAGTGGAAAGCCCACCTAGTTAGAAATTCATCTCAGATTTTCTCCTTTTGCTAGTTTGTCCTGTTCCATGTCTTTCTCTCTTGCTGCTCAAGTATGAGTAACAGAGAAACTGGGCAGAAAAGCAACTTGACAGTTTCTATGAAATCTGAGTGCAAAGTGCTGAAGAAGAACAGATATAAGCCTACAGCCGTGCCCTGGTGCTGGCAGCTGGATTCACTCTGCTTTGACGAACAGGGCTTTGTATCCACATCAGCTCTGTGACCACAGCTCTCTCTGTGGGACTGGGGATCCCTGTGAGAGTAAAAGAGGGGACCCTGGAAGACCATACCCCAGTCCTCACCTGGAGGTCCTAGTCCACCAAACACTGGGCCAGGCTTGTTACAATGCAGGGTTGGTGCTGAAGGGGCTGTTGCTACACAAGACCTGGTCTCCTCCCAGTAGGAGAGGACTGTTAGGACCATGGCACTGAATTCAGAAGAGCCACAATGTAAGCAAAATGATTAGAGAGTCTGAAACATATGGATCCTCTGCACTACTCTTTTGGTTTGGTTTTTTCAAGCAGCTGAAACCAACTTTGATTGTTTGCCAGGGCCAAATTGTGTCCCCTCAAAATTCATATGTTGATCTCCTTAACCTCCAATACCTCAGAATGTGACAGTATTGGGAGATGGGCCTTGTAAGAGGTAATTCAGGTAAATGAGGTCATATGGGTGACCCCCAATGTAATATGACTGGTCTTTTTATAAGGAGAGGAGATTAGGACACAGACGCACGGAGAGGAAAGACCACGGGAAGATGGAGAAGGTACCCATCTATAAGTCAAGGAGAGGGGCCTTGGAGGAAATAACCTGCTGACACTTTGATCTTGGACTTCCAGCTTCCAGAACTGCAGGGGGATCCCCTTCCCCAGGATTCTGGGACCTCAGCTACAGGATGGACTTTGTGGATTTTCTCCCTCGAGACCTGAAATGAATGAGATTTGGCTGCAAACACTCCAGTTTCCAAGTGTCTCAGACGATGCCCGTAGTCCAGGCTCAGCTGGGACCAGGTGCCCACTCGTCCATCGGCCAGCGGTAACCAAGGGACACAGCACAGGCTGAAAACTGGGCCCCCTGCTGTGTGTCAGAGCTTCCCAGAGGAGGGGTGCTCCCTGGAGCTGAGCACCCACCTCACTGATGTCCTCTACAGCAGGGGTCCCCATCCCCCAGGCCTCAGACTAATAGTGGTCCTTGGCCTGTTTGTAACCGGGGAAAAACTGTCTTCTATGAAACCGGTCCCTGGTGCCAAAAAAGGCTGGGAACCGCTGCTCTACAGCATCCCCCTACCTTGTTTTCCACTCTCGTCTCCAACTCTCCCTTGAACCCCGGACTGGCTGGGAGGCAGCTCGTGAACCAAGATCAAGAGCTGGGAGATGCCAGCCCAGATTTTGCTCTTCCTGCCTCTCCTCTTCCTGACCTGTGCTCTTACTGATTTGAAGATACATTTTGTATTATCTGTCCTGGGTCTAAAATTGTTATGTCATTACCACCATTGTCATGGAAATGAACATTCTCACTGTCTCTGACAGCTATACTAGAGCACGGATTCCTTACTGCCTTGTCTTCTAAAATCAATATTAGAGTAGGGGAGGCATGGATGAGGAGTTTGGGGTTAGCAGATGCAAACTATTATAAATAGAATGGATAAACAACAAGGTCCTACTGTACAGCACGGAGAACTATACTCAATATCCTGTGATAAGCCATAATGGTAAACAATATGAAAAAGAAGGTATAAATATATGTATAACTGAGTCACTTTGCTATACAGGAGAAATTAACACAACATTGTAAATCAACTATACTTGAATAAATTTCAAAAAATAAAAATTTCGTAAAAATCTAAAAAGCAAATAAATAAATAATAAAATCAATATGAGTGTTTTACTACTTTTCTCCTTTCCCCTAGTGGCTTCCTACTGCCTTCAGAATAACGTCTACACTTCTTCATATGGCTTATAAGCCCTTCATCATCTGCCCATTTCCTTTGTATTAAGTCTTGCCTCTTGCCAGATCCCACCTAATACTGAATCATTTCCTGAATTTGACAGCTATTTTATGTCCCTCTGTCTTCGCACACATGATTTCCTTTGCCTGATATTCGGTCTTTCCCCTTCCACTCAGGTAAACACTGGGTTTGCATTTGCAAGGTTTGATATAAAAGTCGTCTCTCTCTTTTTAAAATAAATTTATTTTATTTTTGGCTGTGTTGTGTCTTCGTTGCTTCATGCGGGCTTTCTCTAGTTGCAGAGAGCGGGGGCTGTTCTTCATTGCGGTGGCTTCTCTTGTTGCGGAGCATGGGCTCTAGGTGCACAGGCTTCAGTAGTTGTGGAACTCAGGCTCTAGTTGTGGCTCGCGGGCTCTAGAGCGCAGGCTCAGTAGTGGTGGCGCATGCGCTTAGATGCTCTGCGGCATGTGGGATCTTCCCAGACCAGGGCTCGAACCTGGGTCCTCTGCATTGGCAGGCAGATTCTCAACCACTAGCGCCACCAGGGAAGCCCTAAAAGTTGTCTCTTGTGGAAAACTTCCTTGACCTTCTCTTGGTCCTCATCAACGATTTATTACTTACTTCCCTATGCAACCACTGAAGAGATATTTTTTTTTAAGAGATATTTTTAAAATCCATCTCCCCTTTGAGATTATGGGCTCCCTGAGGGCAGCAGTTGTGTCTTAATCATCTCTGATCTGTAATGTGCTCATTCAGGTCCACATTACTGGCTGGACGCTGATGATGTTGTAGGCTACGCAAAGCAGCTCCTGTCTGCCTGCCACACTTGATAGGACTGGTCTTCCCTGGACCAGCTTATCTCCACAAACTCCATACATACCATCATGTGAGAGGCTTCCAAACAGACAAATGGCACCTCTCTGTGGTTTTGTTACGTCTCACAGCAGCAGAGACTATGTATACATAGCTAGAATGACTCTCAGTCCATAGATTCACATGGACAAGCATATCGTATGCTGTGTTTTCTCTAAGATGACTTGATTTCTAAATTTCATCATCAGTCCAGCCAGCTGGGGAATTCAACCTCCTCCTTCTGTTTCCTGAGGCCATTTATTTACGTGCAGTGCAATGGGGAAGATATACAATTGCAAAGCATCTATCTTGATATAGGCATAATTGCACGCTTATTTTTACAGCATCATATTCCATAGGATTTGAGAAAGCACAAAATTGAATCAGAGAAGGATCTCTTTCATATACATATGAAACATGACACGTGATATACGTATATATATTTAACTGCAGAAAACTATGCCTTCTATCATTTGTGATAAGACACGATAGCTTAGTAGGAAAATGTGTTTTAAGAAACTTCCAAGGGAACAAAGCTATAGGCTTTTTATGAACTGTTCTTCTAAAGGAATTTTTGGTTAAGAACATCATTCTTTCTTTCCCTGCTTAACAAAGGCTACTCCTTTTTCACTCTTCTAATCCCATTCCTCCTGGTTCACCCTGACCCAATCAAAGGAGCCCAAAATATGGATCCGGAAATTATGCTGCTTTTAATGCAGCTTTTAAATGGACTCTTTCTCTTATCTTTAGATAAAATTTAGAACTCATTAAATTAATAAACTTAAAAACCATTGTCTTGACTCTTTCATTTCCTATGAGACTCACTTGGGCTTAAGGACACTTTCTGGCTGAATCTGAAGAAGAGATATTATCAGACTAAGGTGAATTGTGGCGAATTTAAGATGCCTTTATCTTTTGCCAGTAGTTTTAGAATTAACAATCATATTGTCCTTTGCTTATTAACTCTCTAAAGTTCAGAACCACTGTGGTTGATACAAGGAAGGAGGGAAAAAATTACCTTTATCACCAGCATAAATCTCATTTTAACTGAAGTAGGAATTGATTACACAGCTGAAAAAATAAGAACACGGTGTATTCGGAGAATTAAGAATGAGATATCCAGGACAGAGCTGATGAGTCAGTCTTTCTTTTTGTTTGCTTAACTTAATGGTTTTCAACCAGGAGTGATTTTTGCCCTATAGGCTTCCATGGGGAATTGGACAATGTCTGGAGACATGTTTGTGATGACTGAGAAAGCCGCTCCTGGCATCAAGTGCGTAGAGGCCAGGGATGTTGCTAAACACCCTACAATGCACGAGACGGCCTTCACAGAAAAGAATTATCCTGCCCCCAGTGTCAACAGTCTGAGATTGAGAAACCCTGGGTTAACGCTACAAAATCTTTCCCTATGGTTAAAGGTCTCTCACGTGATTTTGTCCTCAAAATACACCCTGAGGAGGCCATCACGAAGGAGAAACTGGTGTTACGTTGGCACATTGTAGCTCCACCTCTCCATCCCCTTCACAGTTTGGTAGCAGAGAAACGAGAGACAAATCACTTTCTGTAAAGCCGCTTTTTTACAAAATGAATTGATTGCAAACCATTTATTTTGCCCACTGGGTAAATCGCTTGGTATATTTTTTTTAAATTGAAGTATAGCTGATTTACAGTATTTCAGGTGTAGAGCAAAGTGATTCACTTATATATATATATACATACATATATATGTATTCATTTTCAGATTCTTTTCCATTATAGATTATTACAAGATGTTGAATATATATATATTCAACAGGGAATATATATTCCCTGTGCTATATAGTAGGTCGTTGTTTATCTATTTTATATATAGTAGTGTGTATCTGTTAATCCCAAACTCCTAATTTATTCCTAGCTTGCTATTTTTCATTGAAAATACTGCTGTTTCTTTATTGGACTCATGCTGCCTGGGTACTTTAAAGGGTATTTCGGGGCAAAAATTTTTTTAATGGTGAGGTCAAAAGGTGGTATCCATACCTTTTCAGGAGCGCCCCTGGGGAAAGTAGGAATTTGGATTTTCCGGCTGGTTTAGTTAAGTCTCTGCTAAGACAAGAATAGCATTTTGCAATTATTTAGTGCTGGCGGTGGAAGCAGATAAAGAAATCAGGAAGAGAGGAGGCAGATGAAAGGTGGGATACACCTATCCCATGGAAGCAGAACTAGTCAATTCTCATTTTCTCCTTTCTTTTTTTCATGACTTAGAAAAGTTGCTTTAGATTAGACTTTAGTTTGCAAAAATATATTTGAAGAGTAGTATTTAAAGGGATGACAATTTATAAGCCATGACTTGGACACTGCTATGCGTTGAATTGTGTCCTCCAAAAATTCAAATGTAGGAGTCCCCAGTACCTCCGAATATGACCTATGAGGCAATAGGTTTATTGCAGATATAATTAGTTAAGGTAGAATGAGGCATACTGGAGTACGGTGGGCCCCTAATCTAATATGACTGGTGTCCTTATAAAAAGGAGAACTTTGGACACAGACACTCAAACAGGAAGAACACATGTGAACATGCATATGGCCATCGACAAGCCAAAGAGAGGGGCTTGGAACAGGTCCCAGCCTCGCAGGTCTCAGAAATAACTAACCCTACCACTACCTTGATTTTGGACTCCTAGCCTCCAGAACTGTGAGACAATACATTTCTGTTGTTTAAGCCACCCAGTTTGTGATACTTTGTTAAAACAGCCTTAGCAAACTAGAATAGATGCCCATGTATCTTGGGCCAGTCCTTAGTGAATATTCCATGGAGTCTCATAACTTTTGGATTAACTAGAGCCTTGCTCTCAAACATCAATGTTCAATATGAGTCATATGGGGATCTTGCTGAAATGCTATCCTGATAGAGTAAGTCTGGGCGAGACCTGAGATCCTGCAATTCTTACTACCTCCTGGGTGACACTGATGCTACTGGTCCACAGATCATACTTTGAGTAGCAAGACTGTAGCCTTCTTGAGCAGTGACAGTAGCTGCCTCCCAATTCTTGCTTCACACAAGCATCATGGGATAATTCTGCAAAGTGAATATGAGGGTCTTTGTGGGTGGAGCCTGGGCATTGATGTTTTTTAAAAGTTCTCCAGTGACTCCAATCTCCAGCCAGGTTTGAGAACCACTTAGCTAGGGTGTGATAAATTGGAGATTTATACTCCATCATTAGGCTACTAATGACGGAGTATAATTGAAATCAGAAATGTGGAACAACAGAGGATATCCCTGTGTTAACCTTCTGGCAGAAAATACTTTATGTGTTTATCTAAAACAGCTCATTGTAATCAACAGCTCCTTTCTCATCATCACAAGAAACCAGGAAACCTCATTTAATAGGGCCTAAAACTAAATATAGCCCCCCTACCACCAGGCAGTTTTCAGACTCCTCTTCTTCCTTGGGAAGGCTGGCTGCAGTCCCTCATCCTCAGAACACACCTCTCTCTCCACCTTGGTTTACTCTTTAATCCTCTGGTTTTTCATGTTGCCTCCACAACTTTGGCTCTGCCCATTGATCTACCCCTTGCAGGGATGGCCTCCACAGTCCAAATCCCTCCTCAGCTCCAGAGAGCTCAGCCCATATCCGAGCCCTGGGTCTCTAGCTTCAAAGGGGGGTGGTGAGGGTCAAAACAGACAAATCTACCCACCCACCCACCCACTCATCCATCCCATCACCCATACGATCATTCATCCTTTCCTCCACTCATCATTCCATCCATCTACCCATCCATGTATCCAGGCATCCAACATATACACCTACGATTTATCTGGGAATAAACTGGACATGATAGCCCCCGTCCCTTCCTGCTCATCAAATCCAAGGTACATCAGTATAACTGAATCACTCTGCTGTACACCTGAAACTAACAACACTGTAAATCAACTATAGTCCAATATAAAATAAAAATTTTTTTAAAAAGTACATCAGTAAGGACAGTTGTTGAACATGACATACGGAATGAGGGCTACAAAGGAGGAAAGCAGATCACTCCTTTCAAAGGAGACTTTAACCCCTCCCTGAGAAAGCAATGAAGGCTTCTAGAGAAGAGAAATTTTCAGCTGAGACGCGGAGAACAATTAGAAGCTGTCCATCAGTTGGTGTGACAAGGAGAAAGCGCAACAGGAAAGAAAAGATGTAGTATCAGGATAGCACGTGGTAATTTTTGAAAAACTAAAACAAGCTCAGTATCATTAGAAAAGAGAAAGTAAGGGGAGGGAGCAGGGAGAGGGGTACGGATGATGCTGGCAGAAGCCGCGTGGGGCACACCCCAAAGCTGGGGATTCACCCCAAGTAGCCAGGATACTCTACTTCCCTGACTCCTCAAACTCCTCAGGATTTTACTTTCCTTGGCTATATTCAATTCAAGGAGTGTGTTCTGAGCACCCCTGCTATGTTATACTCAGCACTGCACTAGATGCTATGCGGCCAGGGAAGTGATACCAAAGCAAGGAAAGGGCTGGAGTCTGCCTTTGAGGAGCTTGTGGTTGCATCGAGATGGCAGTGTCTACTGTAGGACGGTGGAACCAAGTGGAGGCCATGTGGGAGGAACTATGGGGGGGCAGAAAAGGAGGGCTTTCATGTACATGAATACTCAACCATCCATTCACCCCTATGTTCTAACCTATTTAGATTATATTGACATAATACATATAAATAAAAAGTGCTTAGCTGTACAGGGCATCCCTAAATTGAAGCTGGGCGTTTTGCTAAGTTTGCAGCTCTGATTTTGGAAGAAACATTGGTCCTGCCACTTAGGATGGAAGAACTACTCTACTCTTCAACTCTTGAATGGTCAGTTTTGCCAGAGTAAAAAAAAAAAAAAAAAAATAGATGACAGTTCCTGAAGAAAATGAAATAATTTGTTTATAATAATAAACGAATCAGCACATGAAGTAATGTTTAGCATCCAAGGCCTTCCGTCAAAGATGAAGGGACCGCTAGGGCTAAATTAGAGTACAAGCCTGAATTTTGCTTTTATTTATTCTGTTCCTGCCAGGCCCTGTAGAGTAAAAAAAAAAAAAAAATTGTTTTTCCTCCTTAAAATGTCAGTGTGCAAATTTAGGCAGTTCTACAGGGGTGCGACCACAGCGTTGAGGGGCGTCGATGCCACACAATCTGGCTGAGCAGCAAGAACTGAGAGGTGTCTTCTTGAACTCCATCCCCTGTGAGGCTTTTTCCTTAGTGAGATGACTCAGTCCCACAGAAATCCACAGGAAGGGGACCTACTTGGGTCAATTACATTGAATCATGTGCCTTCCCTGTACAATTTACTCTGTGGGGAAGTCCCCAACTTGTGCCCCCCCCTATCCTTTCACAGAAGCCTTATTTTCTTTGCCTCAGAGGGAGGGGAAGTGGAAGTTATCACAGCTGGACCCAGAAAGAGCAGTATATGCTAGATACAAGCATGTTCTAAACATCTTTTTAAGCAAGCTAAAGGATTTTCTTTTTTTTCTTTTAAAAGTCAGAAGACTCCTTGGAACGTGTATATTGCTATATTGGTGTCAAGAAGAAGTAAACTGGGATAAAGTAACTCAAGGAGAATTAAGCGGGGGCCAAGGCTCTTCCTGGGGGTGGGTGTAGAAGAGACAGGGGCGGGCAGAGATGGGTAAGTGCTGGCTCCCAGATGAAGCCTTTGTTTTGCAAATGATGGCTGTATATCTTGTGACCAGAAATTAATTGATGTACATGCAACGTTCATTTAATTTGCCTAATTACAATTTGTTCACACCCGCAGGGGCTTTGTTACAAATGACTGCCCAGCCCCGTCCACTGCAGGGAGGGTGGAAAGGCACACCGCAGTGGTTTGTGGGGGAAATTTGCATATAACATCTCCCCCCACCAAATTATTAATTGGCTCCTGGGGAGGCACTGGTGACGGAGCTCCTGCTTAATTACTGTTCACGTCAAGGTTAAACATCTGCCCGCATAAGCACGGGGACCCGCTAGCCCTTCTGCACTGGCTGTTGTCAGCATCATCGTGTTTATATTCGCAGCGAGGTAGCTCGTGTCAACACGTCCTTTCCATGAAAACAACAGGGAATGTTGCCGTGACACTGCTGAGCCGATGGCTGAAGCCGGTGGGGGTAGAATGTCAAAAGGGGAGGAGGAGACACAGGGCGGTCGCCTGTTCTTTGTGGTGCCTCACAGACTGGGGTGGAGATAGGGGAACCCCACGGGTCCCTTCCCTCCCCTCCCCTCCTTGCCAAGGGTGCGACGCTGTTGCCCAGTGTTGAAAAATATTCCTGACTCATCTCCTGGCATCTCCGGAAATTCGTGAAGCACTCTGGGTTTCTTGGAAATGAAACGCTTCCTTCTCCCAGCCCCACCACCCCACAGGGTTAAAAGATCCTGTTTGGGAACATTAGGCGAAGAGGTGCTTTGTTACTTTGTATAGCTAATTTGTTGTTCAGGCCTCATTTTAAAGGTACTGACAGTCATTTAAAGACCAAGCTTTGAGGGCAGGAATAATCCCTGTTAAACTGCCTGCCAATGCTGTAAACATCTGGATGTCAGTGCTTTTGACGTAACCTTCAGGTTCATTTCAGATATTCCTATGTCCTTTGGGATCTCATATGCAACCTATCTGAATGGGAGAGTTAGGCCAGTTAGGCTAAGGAGCAACCCCACCTCTTGGCCTTCTCCACTTCTCTCCAAGATTAATCAATACACATTGCACACACTAAGCTATCTTTGCAATTGGAAAACCACATTTCATTTTTCATAGCCCATGTTCCATGTAGCCAGTTAGAGACACCAATTTTAATAGCAAGAAGAGATGGAAGGAAAGAAGCTAACCTAAAAGTAAAGTTTCAAAAGAAATCATGAAGTGATCTACAACAAGTGTCGGCAAAACACAGCACACAGGCCAAATCTAGCCTGCTGCCTGTTTTTATAAATAAGGTTGTTTTTGAATACTGTCATGGTCATTCATTGTTATTATATTGTCTGCTATGGACTGGACTGAATTGTATTTCCCCAACCTCACTCTCTCTCAACCCAAATCATAGGTTGAAGCCCCTAACCCCCAGTGTGACTGTATTGGAGATAAGGCTTTGAGGAGGTAATTAAGGTTAAATGAGGTCCTAAAGGTAGGGTTCTACTCTGATAGGACTGGTGGCCTTATAAGAAGAGGAAAAGATTTCTCTCTCTCCAGGAACATACACAGAGGAAGGTCATGTGAGGGCACAGCCATCTGCAAGCCAGGAAGGGAGGTCACACCAGAATCTGACCATGCCAGCACCCTGATCTCAGAACACCAGCCTCCAAACCTGTGAGAAAATAAATGCCTGTTGTTTAAACCTCCCAGTCTCTGGTATTTTGTTATGGCAGCCTGAGCAGACTGGGACCTCGTCTATGGCGGCTTTGGGGCTATGGTACAATTGAGTGGTTTGATAGAACTGTATGGGGTAAAAAACCAAAAAAATTTACTGACTGGTGCTTTACAGAAAAGGTTGCTGACCGTGATGTAGCCTGACCACCTTCCCAAACCATATTTAGAAACTAAAACTATGAAGAACCTAGGGGCAAGATGGGAATAAAGACGCAGACCTACTAGAGAATGGACTTGAGGACACGGGGAGGGGGAAGGGTAAGGTGTGATGAAGTGAGAGAGTGGCATGGACATATATACACTACCAAACGTAAAACCAATAGCTAGTGGGAAGCAGCAGCATAGCACAGGGAGATCAGCTAGGTGCTTTATGACCACCTAGAGAGGTGGGATAGGGAGGGTAGGAGGGAGAAGCAAGAGGGAGGGGATATAGGGATATATGTATATGTATAACTGATTCACTTTGTTATAAAGCTGAAATTAACACACCATTGTAAAGCAATTATACTCCAATAAAGGTGTTGAAAAAAACCCAAACAAACTATGAGAGACAGAAAAGCCCTCAAAACATCTTAGAAGCAGGCAGCAATGTAGCAGTTAAATAGGTGAATACAGACAGCAATTAATATAAAGATCTAGATTAGAAAAGGTCCAAGCTGACACATGGAAAATATAGACAAAACCCAATTACTGATAGAGGTGAATTGAAAGAAATGAAAGAGCCCAAGGTATGTGAAGTTTGGGGCAGAAGTTTGTACTGAGGGCTAATTTTAAATGATTATTTTCTAAAACCTGGTAGAGTTACAAACTGAAAGGTACACAGCCAACAGGTAAGTGTATGGGCACTTGACTGGGAAGAGCATATCCTCTGAGAAAATGGGCAGACATAGCTCAGCTGTAGCTGCTTCTTGTCGGTCTTGATTTCATGTAAAAAAACCCTGCATTCTTGTATGAAATTTCCCCATCTTTAAAAATAAAAAGCACTCAGTCCTATAGAACAATGTAAGTAAAATCACTGACCAATGAGCTACTAGTTTGTAATCTTTTTTGTTAGAACAGACATTATTTTATATTAATTAATTAATTAATTTTTGGCTGCATTGGGTCTTCGTTGCTGTGTGTGGGCTTTCTCTAGCTGCAGCGAGCAGGGGCTACTCTTTGTTGCAGTGCATGGGCTTCTCATTGTAGTGACTTCTCTTGTTGCAGAGCACGGGCTCTAGGTGCACAGGCTTCAGTAGTTGTGGCTCGCGGGCTCTAGAGCACGGGCTCAGTAGTTGCGGCACAGAGATTTAGTTGCTCTGCAGCATGTGGGATCTTCCCGGACGAGGGCTCGAACCCATGTTCCCTGCACTGGCAGGTGGATTCTTAACCACTGCGCCACCAGGGAAGTCCTAAAAGATTTTTAAGAAGAAAAAAAAGCAAAAGAAAAGAAGGAAAAAATTTTCTTTGCTGATTTCCTTAATAATCATTGAGAGCATACCTTCTAGAGATGCCTGAGTTTCAGATAGGTTCAGCTGCAGTATTTTCCCCATGGTTCCAAATTTAGCCAATGGATTAACCAGTGGGGTGTCACTTAAGCCCCCATTAGTACCTCATTGCAGGCACGTGTAATGTGGCGTGATGCATGAAATGTTGACTGACAGGCTTTAAATGCACCTAATTGCTTTCAGTTGAACAAACAGTACATATATTTATGTATACATACATAAACACACATACATATGTGTGTATACATATATGTATGCACATTTTTTTAAAAGTGAGATCAAATAAGGTAGCACGATCATGTTCTAGGGCATCTTTAGCTCCCAACATCAATATGCCTGCAGAACATCCTAAATGATATTTAATGAGGACATCTCTTATGAGCAAGAACTTGTACAATTTGTTGCTTTGTTTTGTTAAAGCAAAATTTTCACTGCCTCTGGCACATCAAACTTTTTTTTTTTTTAACATAGTTGAGTTACTTTAGAATTACCATTTCTCAAGAGAAATAATGGGTAGAGAGTAGAAAAAAGTTGTCTGAGACCAAACTTATAATAAAAGGCCAACCAGAGGATCCTAGGCTTTGTGAAGACTTGAGGTTAGTTTCTTTGGGGCCACTTTGTTTCTTTAGAAGCTCAAGCTGTAGATGGTATCTGACATAGATGCCATATATACTAGAAACTCTCTTCACAGGGATCAGGACCTGTATTGGTTACTTAATCCAAAAAGTCAATTAGGGCTTCCCGGTGGTGCACTGGTTGAGAGTCCGCTTGTCGATGCAGGGGACGCGGGTTCGTGCCCCGATCCGGGAAGATCCCACATGCCGCGGAGCGGCCGGGCCCGTGAGCCATGGCCGCTGAGCCTGCGCGACCAGAGCCTGTGCTCCGCAACGGGAGAAGCCACAACAGTGAGAGGCCCGCGCACCGCAAAAAACAACAAAAAAACAAAAAGTCAATTAAATTGGGGAAACATGTTTAAAAATGTTCTCATTAAGCTACATTCATAGCTTAAACAATTTATTTTTCATGTAAAATTATAAATGAACATTAACTTGCCAATTCAGTTTTTTGATGGAGGGCCAAGCCCTTGTCTTTGAAAATCGGTCCTCTGATGAGAATTCCTCAATATCTTTCTTGCATTAATCATACACACGATCCTTCATGCAGTTTCCAACCTACTTTCCTCAAAGTGGAATGAAGAATTAATACACAGGCAAAGCAACTGAATACTTGAATACCTCCAGACTCTGATTATTTCCTCTATCATATTTGTCTCATCACTAATTTGAGAGCAGTTTTGAAAGAAAATGTATTTTTATTAAGTCTTCTCAAAGTTTCAGCTTTGGTTTTCATAGAAATCACAACTTTCTTTATTCTCACATTCATATTTCATTGCTCTATGTAATATTTAATTAAATTATATAATTATAATAGCAGCTACGACTGGTATATATAATTTGGGGAACAAGTACAGCTAACTCTTGGTAGATATTCAACTCAACTGGTGGGAGAGGGTGTGGGAGGTTACATTTAAAAGAAACCGACTGCAGGCAGACCTCAGAGATATTATGGGTTCAGTTCCAGGCCCCCCCAATAAAAGCAAATATTGCAAGAGAGAGTCAAACGAATTTTTTGTTTTCCCAGTGCATATAGAAGGTACGTTTACACTGTACTGTTGTCTATTAAGTGTTCAATAGCAGTATGTCTTTTTAAAAATGTACATACCTCAATTTAAAAATACTCTATTGCTAAAAAATGCTATCATCTGAGCCTCTGGCAAGTCATAATGCTTTTGCCATAGTGACATCAAAGATCACTGATCAAAGATCACCATAACAAACAGAATAATAATGAAAAAGTTTGAAATACTGTGAGAATTACCAAAATGTGACGCAGAGACATGAAGTGAACAAATGCTGTTGGAAAAATGGCACAAACTTGTTTGATGCAGGGTTGCCACGAAATTTTAACTTGTAAAACAAAACCAAAACCAAAACCAAAACCAAACCAAAACAAAACAACCCACAACACAGTATCTGTGAAGTGCAATAAAGTGAAGCACAGTAAAGCGAGGTGTGCCTGTACCTGGGAGTGTTCAGTGGGGTCAATGTTCATTATTTACAAGAGAAAACAGAGTTTTGCTTAATTTTGTATGTTGTTTAAAGGGAGGTCAACTAACAGAACTCCTGCCGTAGAGCTTTGCTTAAAGAAGAATATGGGGGCTTCCCTGGTGGCGCAGTGGTTGAGAGTCCGCCTGCCGATGCAGGGGACACGGGTTCGTGCCCCGGTCCGGGAAGATCCCACATACCGCAGAGCGGCTGGGCCCGTGAGCCATGGCCACTGAGCCTGTGCGTCCCGAGCCTGCGCTCCGCAAAGGAAGAGGCCACAACAGTGAGAGGCCCGTGTACCACAAAAAAAAAAAAAAAAAAAAAAGAAGAATATGGTATACAAGGGGAAGAAAGCCCCTTCCCATCACGTGATAGCTGAGATGGTTATATACGAGAATTAGAATGATTCCTGGTCAGTCACACACAGTAGACACTCCATAAATAAATGGGAGCCTCTCCTTTGGGCCCTAGACCATCTGTGCACCCCGCACTTCCAGTGGGTAAGGTGCAGACTCTTCAGACTCCGCCTGCTCCCAACTGCATGTCTTATCCCCTCCCAAGGCTGCTCCTCCTATTTGACAGGACCTCCGCCAGCTAGGAGGAGTCATCCTAGAGTCGGATGGCTCTCTTCTGCATCCCTAAACTCAACTGGACATTAAGCCATGTCCATTTTGCTTTTTACACTTCTAATTTTGTCTTCTCCTCCCTATGCCCCCTGCTCTGGCCCATAGACTTATTCATTGCTGCTCCCATTGTCTCAGTTCTATCTTCCACACATCTGCCAGGGTGACCTTTCCGAACGGAGCTTCTGATGATCTCAAACCCCTAGAGAAACCCTTTGATGGCTGGCTATTGCCATCAGGATAATTTTGAAACTCTTTAGCCTGGCATTCACAATCCAGCCTCTGCCAACATTTTCAATGACATGCCTAAACTAATGCATGTACTTTACATACTAAACCAATCCCCAGACACATCAGGCTATTTCACACCGTCACTTGCTTTGCCTCATCTGTCTGTAGCTCCCTTCCTTACCATGTCCCCTGGTTATCTCTGCTCATCTATTATGACTCAGCTCATGGGTCATTTCATTCTATGTGTTACCTGAATGCTCCCCAGTTTCAAGCCTCTCTTCTGTACCCCTTAAAGTGCTATTAAACTGCTTACTGAATCTAGTTATGATTGCTGACTTTGTTACCTGTCTTTTCTATTAGAGTGATGTTCTCAAAGACATAGAATGTATTTTGTTATCCTCTGTATCTCTTGCATGAGTATAAAGCCTGAAACGTGTTGAACTCAGTAATAATTTGTTTGATGAATGAATGGATGAATGAATGAATGGATAGATGGGGAAAAAAGTCATAAAAAGTTTACACTATGCCTTACCCACTAAGGTACTCTATTTAGTAGTGACGTGATATACACCTGAGCAACATAATTAAAGGGGTATTAATTTTAATGTACTGAAATTTTTAGTGTTTCTTAAAAGGCAGAGGAAGGAAAAGCACTGGGGTTAGCAGATGCAAACTATTACATATAGGATGGATAAACAACAATTTCCTACAGTATAGCACAAAGAACTATATTCAGTATCCTGTGATAAACTTAATGGAAAAGGATATAAAAAAGAATGTACACACACACATATATATACACATATATATATAATCCGTATAACTCAATCACTGTGCTCTACAGAAGAAATTAACACAATGTTGTAAATCAACTATACTTCAATAAGATAAATTAAAAAATAAATAAAAGAAAATCCAAAGGCATTAACAAATAGATATATTTTTAAAAAAAGACATGGATTCCTGAACTGTCACCAATTGTAAGCAAACACACACATACCCATGTTCATGGAACAACAGAACTTTGAGGAGAGGGGACTGAGAAGATGACTACTACATAAGATGTAAATACATATGGAAACTCACTGATATTCACTAGGAATACCTCAGTTGCTAAGACATTACTCAGAGACTTCTAACAAACTTCAGATATTTGAATAAAATATCCAAACCAAAGTCTCAGACAGTTCCTGCTTTTCACCTTTTAGATCTATGTATTTTTTTTTTTAGCATTGTGCCATTCCTAATTATTTGATGAAACAGACTAGTTCTTCAGATTTTGAAGATTTCTAGATATATTCCTAGTTAAAATTTTTTCTATCTCAGAAATACTCAAAACTTTCTTTTTTCTTTGTCCCAAACATTTAGCTTGAATATGAAGATGGGATCTGATGTACTGTAGAATGATTATTTTGGTTTTAAAAGAAACCTCTCTCCCTTTTTGAAGAGTGTACCCAGTTAGTTGGAGCTCTTCTTCTACCAACAATGATGACAGTGATGGAGATGAAAACAGCAAATATTTATGCAGCACTTCCTAGAAGCCAGCCACTTTCTAAGTGCTTTACGTTAATCAATTCTTTCCACAAGTAGATGTGGGGTATCATTATTACCCGCATTTTATAGATGAGGAAACTGATACATGAAGTACTTTGCCTAAGATCACACAATTCATAAACAACAGAGCCAGAATTTCATTTCAGACAGTCTGACTCTGTGGTCTGAGCTCTTGATCATTACAATTTATTATCATCATCAATACTTGAGAATAAGATTTCTGGTGTCCAAACCCTTGTTATTATATTGTCCTCTTCAACTGTCTACTGATATTCTAGCCCTCATTACCATCACTGCAGTGCCCATCAATATGAAATTGGGCAGGAAAACCATTTTCAATTGTGTATATGTGCTTTGCATGGCTCCAGGAGACATCATTCCTATTGGCATCCTTCCTGATAGATCTGTGCAGTTATTACAATTTTCTAGAAGATGGTAGTACAGCATCTTGAGGTGTCTTTTGCATAATCTCCATAATCTGCAGTGGGGACTGAATTTTGGCATCTCTGACTATATGGCTTTGGTAGCCTGGGAAACACTGCCAGAATACTTTGTAGCTATTCCAGTCAAGAGAGATACAGTCTATTTCTCCATCTCTTGAATCTGGACTGCCTTGGGACTTCGTTGGACCAACAGAATGTGGTAGAAGTGATGCTGTCCAAGTTCAGGAGCATAGGTTTCTGCCTTCGCCCTTTTGGAGCCCTTCTCTAAAGTGGTTCAGTCCAACCTACTGGAGGACGAGAGGCCCTGTGAAGGAGAATTGAGGTATCCCAGGTGACACCTCCAGGAGACTATCAGATATAGAGGTAATAGCCCTCCATTCTGTCACTGCTAAGCTCAGCTCCAAGATGTCCCACCAGTTGAATGCAGCTGAATGAGTGAGCTCACATGGGCCTGGTAAAGTAATTTGGGGGTTGGTTGTTAGGCAGCAATACATACATTACATGGTACTTTAAAAGACAAATAGGGCTTTCCTGGTGGCACAGTGGATAAGAATCTGCCTGCTAATGCAGGGGACATGGGTTCGATCCCTGGTCCAGGAAGATCCCACATGCCGTGGAGCAACTAAGCCTGGGCGCCACAACTACTGAGCCTGTGCTCTAGAGCCTGCAAGCCACAACCACTGAGCCTGTGTGCCACAACTACTGAAGCCCACTTGCCTAGAACCCGTGCTCTGCAACAAGGGAAGCCACCTCAATGAGAAGCCACGCCGAAGAGTAGCCCTCGCTCGCCCCAACTAGAGAAAGCCCGCGTGCAGCAACGAAGACCCAACACAGCCAAAACATTAATAAATAAAATAAAAATTAAAAGATAAATAAAATGTAAAGCTATATAACTATGTTTCTAACTAATTATGTTTGGAGAATTGTTCGATGTAATAGGGCTTTTTGATTCAGTAAAATAATTTTGTATAACAGCTGACCAGGGCTTCTCTGGTGGCGCCGTGGTTGAGAGTCCACCTGCCAATGCAGGGGACACGGGTTCGTGCCCCAGTCCGGGAAGATCCCACATGCCGCGGAGCGGCTGAGCCCGTGAGCCATGGCCGCTGAGCCTGCGCGTCCAGAGCCTGTGCTCGGCAACAGGAGAGACCACAACAGTGAGAGGCCCGCGTACCGAAAAAAAAAAAAAAAAAAAAAGCTGACCAAATTAGAGATTTAAAGGGACATATTTACTCTCAGTGATTTCCAAAATCACAAATTTTCATAACTAGCAGTAGCAAAGGAGATCATTAAGTGCATTGCTACAAATTCTGAGTTGTTATCATTGATTTTATAATCTGAGATTTGCACCCAGTGGATAGGAAAATTATTTTTTAGAGTAAATTTGATAGTGTGTTAAAAATAATATAAATCCCCTCTTTTAGAAAATATAATACGGTGTCAGAAATATGAATCTCCACTTAAGAAGGGATTCAACTTCTAATTAAAGGGAAACTATGAAGCAGTCTCCATGGATCTAAAAATCACTTTTTTTTTTCAGTTACTGTATTGTAAATCCTTTCTCTGTGTCGGTGACGAAACTTGTCAAATTGTTTTACTACAGAGCTTGTCGTTACCCACCTAGATTGTATACCTTTATATTTTTATTGCTATCAAAAGTTTGTAAAATACATTTCAGATAATTGTGGAAAATCATAAAACCTTCCTGGAGTAGGAAATAGTAGTAATTCACAAATTATACTTACTGTTAATCAGTTCAGACATAAAAGGAAGTTCATTTGCAGTTCAGTTATATTTTTCTGCCTCAAACTAAGCCCCATGTTCTCCAACACGTTATGATTTCTTATAATGGAACCACAGGATTTCTTTTGGCTTTTCTCTGCAGTGGTCACAAACATAAGAGCTTCTGACAGTTTCAAAATCTTACACACAACAGAGCATTTTTTTTGTTGTTGCTGTTGTTGTTTTTTGCGGTACGCGGGCCTCTCACCGCTGTGGCCTCTCCCGTTGAGGAGCACAGGCTCCGGACGCGCAGGCTCAGCGGCCATGGCTCACAGGCCCAGCCGCTCCGCGGCATGTGGGATCTTCCCGGACCGGGGCACGAACCCATGTCCCCTGCGTCGGCAGGCGGACTCTCAACCACTGCGCCACCACGGAAGCCCCCAATGTTTTTTATTAGTCTGAGAGCAGCGGTAATCTAACACCATCTGTAAACAGACTAACACCTTCATGACCTGACTGAACATGATGACTGTATGGAATTATAATGTTATGCCACGTGCACAACTATTAGTAGTTCCACAGAAGAGCAAAGAAGACTGGTGGAAGGGTCATATGTCTCCTTTATTCTTGGTGGATATTCTTTGGAAATTCCAAAGGCTTACGACCATTTATTATTTTGTGTGCTGTACATCTCATTGCAAAGTGTTAGTTGTTTGGAGGTTTTCTTGACATCCCAAATTTTAAAAGTAATTGGCCCCATAAGCAATCAATTATCTTTTTGTAGCTTCTATTATTGGCCTTTACTGTGAACCATTAGTAATCTATCAAAAAATTAGTAAATATTACCGGTACTGCACTGAAGTTCTTTCATTAGCTTGCAAGAGCCTATTCATGCTAATTTGTTGGTTTGCATTTAGAGCCAGTTTTTTTTTTTTTTAATTACCACAGATGTAAATATTTTAGTTGGTTTTCTAATGGATTTATAAGATTTTGTGAGGCTTCTATCAGATTTGTACACTAATAGGATCCTTGCATCCATCCACATAAGGAATTTTCTCATGTGCTAAAAAAATTACTGAAGAATTCCAATGAGTTAGTCAGTCTCAAACATTGCCTGGAATTTTAAGAAAAACTTTTGAACCCAGCTTAATCTATTGTTTTATTATCCATAAGATTGATAATAGTTCCTGCTATTTTTCTATGGTCAGTTTTCCTTGAGAAACTGTCAATGAGGGTGTGAACAGTTTTCAGATAGAAATAGACATACCTTCTCCCCACAACCCCCCCACCAGAAGGTGTCACTCACCCTTCTAGGCTCAGCCACATTTCCATCTATTTCCATGTCTTGCGTGAATTCTGATGCCCTCCCCAAGATATCTAATTCTGAGGGACTTACACTTTTATGGCTACCCCCAGCTCTTTGAGCTTCTTCTGTGGCTTTAGTTGATTCTGAGAATGTTTTTACTCTCTTAAAACTGCTTTCCCTTTCTTAATTGTTTAAGCCTACATCTGAAATTCAGCTGCTTTCCTTGATCACCAAACAAACAACAACCAAAAAATCCCACTCCCAGCAGACACTTGAGTGAAGCCTTAATTTGAATGTCTAGGAGGGATTTGGGGGAGAGATTTTTACAGGACTGCAACACAGCAAACCACTTAAAATTATTTACTAGATGTTCTTGATTCTTTTACTTAAAATTAAAACATTTTATTTTAAAAGACAATGCATAGCTTTAGCAATATATTTAACACTATGCAAAAGACAAAAAAGTCAAAGTTTTGACTTCCTCCCATCCCTGACCTTCTGGCTACCAGTTCCCCTCCCCAGAGGTAACCACTCATATTAGTTTTTTGTATATCCTTAAGAGCTAGCCTATGAGTACACAAATTATGTAAATGTTATCTTTTTTTAAAAAAAGAAGAAAATATCATACCACAGTTTGCTTTTCTCACTAAACACTGAATCTCTGAGATCACATATAATCATACAGAACTGTCTCAGTGCATGCTACTCATTGGATGTATTGTAATTTATTTATCCAGTTCCCTTTGATGAACATTTAGGTTATTGTTAGTCTTCTGCTATATCTTGTGTGTATATATATCTTAATTGTTTAGGGCAAAATAATATTACTCTTAATTTTAATTGAGTATTTGTAAAATCGGTTTGTAAATGTTTAGGTTTACTAGGTTTTATGAATTTATTCTCTTGTAAATAGGAGTTCAGTTATCTTGTATTAAAATTGTGTGTAGTTTGTATATTAAAGTAGGGTGTACATATATTCTGAGCTATTTACAGTCATATGACAGTTCAGTTACTGTGTTTTTCATTTCTCTGTGTAGCCTGAGGATGAGCAGAATTAACTTTCTGTACAGAACAACTATTAATACCCATTCCTCATGTGCATAATTTTTCTTCTTCTAATTTCTAGACTGGCTTAAAAATGAATTATTGTGGGAGCCAAGTTTCTCATTGTTGGAGTGAGAATTTACAGATAAGCAAGGGGAAGAGAAGAGGATGACCCATATGATAATGAGTCAGAGTTGAAGACATCAGTATGAACTCATGTTTAGCTTCATATAGATACAGATGACTATATATAGAAAACATTTATAGATATATGTCTATGCCTGGTATATTATATCTTGCTCTGTCTGTTCAGAGGGCCTAGAAGCAACAACATCTCAGTAGCACTGAGCACACCTAGCACCTAGACCTTGGTTTCTAATACCATTAATCAGTAAAAGTAACCAAGGCTCCTTGGAGAAATGACTGATTCTAGGACCAGGCAGGAAATACACAAGGTGAGTCTGGAGCATCTTGGAGTACCACAAGGTAAGGACATGTTTTTAAAGCAAATAACACAGCATGACACAACCATAGGAGCCAACTGAAAGTATTTCCAATGCCCAAGCTGGAAAAATTTTAGTAACAAAATAAAAAAGTAACATTGGATTATAACCCAAAATATAGAATAAATATCTGTGAATGCATACTGACATAAATAAATTTTTGAAGGAATAAGTAAATGGTAACACACTGCTTCTTAAGTGGGGGCTGCATACTCTTCCTTCCAAAGAGTAAAATTGTACAAAAAGGGAAGAATGAATAACTTTACAGTGGAGAAATGTGACAAACTCTCCCAGACAGGTGATCAAGGTCAACATTAATAGTGAGAAGTCATGTACCATTTATATGGTGTGACATAAATGGCTCTTCGCCTCTTCCTCCCGAAAACACATAATCCTAGTCTAATTATGAGACAAACATCAGACAAATCTTAACAGAGGGACGTTTTACAAAATACCTGACCAATACTCTCGAAACTCTCAAAGGCATCCAAAACAAGGGAAGTTTGAGAAACAATCATACCCAAGAGAAGCCTAAGGAAGTGCGATGACTAATTGTAATATGGTATCCTGGATGGGATCCTGGTATGGGAAAAGTACATTAGGAAAAAACAAAGGAAATCTGAATCAAGTATAGACTTTAATTCATAATACTGTATCAATACCAGTTCATCAATTGTAACAAATGTGCCACGCTAATGTAAGATGCTAAATAGAAGAAACTAGGTGTGTTTGGGTATATGGGAACTCTCTAGTTTCTTTGCAATTTTTCTGTAAGTCAAAATTTGAAGAAATAAAATTTATCCTAAAAAATACATTATAAAGTATTTGAGATACCAAAAAGGTTAAAAATCAAATTAACACCACGTGTCCACTTCTCAGCTCAAGAAATTATGCTAACCAATAGAGTTGAAGCTCCCTGTGTATCCCTCCTCATTTATACTCCTGACTCCCTTCTTCCAGAGATAACCACTATCTTGAATTTGGTGTTTATTATTCCCACGTCTTTATCAATACCTTTAGGACATACTGTTTGCATGTTTTAAATTTTTGTCTAAATTGCATCATATGACACCTGCTTTTGAAAAGGCTTCACTCTATATCAAGCTTACATGATTCATGTTAATTTACATAGCTCTAATTCATTTATTTTTTTGCTATAGAGCCTTCCATTATATGAAAATGCCCCAATACATTGATCCATTTGATGGGCTTTTAGGGTGTTCCATCATTGCTGTTGTTGGAAGTCCTTCCATTCACCTTTCATTTGACGCTAGGGATTTCTCATTGGCTGATCCATTCCACACAACACTCCACATCTCAGTCTAACTCATCTCTCCCCTGCCCACTTGCTTCCTCATCCCCCTCCTCTCAGACTGGCCTTCTGGAGCTTCAAAGTCTTTTCTCCTTATTAAGCACAGCTGTTTAGTGCTTCTGTCCCTTCTGTCAAACACAAGTCCCAACTTGATTTTGTATAGTTACAAAACCATCCAAGACCTAAGCTGAGCAAAAGGACCCTGTACTTCTTGCCTAGTACCCCACCATCCCATGGAAAACTATGAAAACAATCATAGTTAAAAAATTCTTCTCTTCAAATGTGTTTAAAAATGATCAGAATGAGAAATACCCTTTGTTCTTTTATTAAAAGATATTCAGTGACCTTGAATATCTCAACCTATTAGTGAGAGCACTGAAAATACAATCTTAAAAACAATCATAGGTAGTCTACATACAACAAATTTTCAGTAAGTTAAGTTTCTATGAAGCACATGGTTCTCCAGAAATTGGCAGAATTTGGAAAGAACGAACTAGATGGATGTCAGTAAAACCAGTTTACTTAAGCTTGTCCTAAGTAAAAAGGAACACATACCAATTTTTAGGTAATTTCTGTATCCTCTGAGTATATCTACGCTCTTCTTCTTTCCACTGAAAACCATCTACATTGTTAAAAGAAAAGTTTTATCTTTGAAGGGATGGAGAAAGAATTGTGTGGACAAAAGCATCTTTCAGATGAATGTAATTGGAGTTTGGAGATCCTTGAATTCTAAGGAGAGAAGAGATTCTTTGAACCAATAGGTAGTTCTCTTAGTTGCATTCCAAACTATAGACAGTAAAACTCTTGGTATTAAGGTACAAAGAAATTGTCAAATGTAGATTTATATCGAGGGTTAATAGTTAATAAAATCTATGCTGTTCTCCCAATCAGGAAACTTTCTGGCTGTTAAGAAGGAAATAAGCTTAATGGAAATGGTGTTTTTGCACTATTAGCCTGACAACTACAAGTCTCATGCATGAGAAGGTGAAGGTGTGTGTACATGTTTGTGTGGGAACAGTGTTGGTGATGAGAATAGAGTATCAGTGAAAACAGTAATTTAGGTATAAAGCTATGAATGTCTAGATCGGGGTTGTGACAGTAAGAATGGAGCAAAATGGAAAAGACTTTTACAGTGACCTGACAACATCACTTGGTGAGACTGATTAGCTGATGGGGGAAAAGGAGTGAGAAGAGTCCAGGTAATTTCATAATTGCAAATGTAGGACACTGGGATGAGGGCCGCACCACTGACAGTAACGGGAAAGCATAGAACTGCACAACTCAAAGGGAGCCTGGGTATAGAACACCAGATCTCCAAATGAGAGGCGGGGCTGATTTGATAGGAGAGCGCCACTCAAAGGAGACTGAAGGGGAGAACAGTATGGAGGTTCCTTAAAAAACTAAAAATAGAACTACCATATGATCTAGCAACCCCACTCCTGGGCATATATCCAGAGAAAACCATGATTCGAAAAGACACATGCACCCCAGTGTTCACTGCAGCACTATTTACAATAGCCAAGACATGGAAACAGCCTAAATATCCATTGACAGAGTTATGGATAAAGAAGATGTGGTGCATATATACAGTAGAATATTACTCAGCCATAAAAAGGAAAGAAATAACGCCATTTGCAGCAACATGGATGGACATAGAGATTATACTAAGTGAAGTCAGAGAAAGACAAATATATCATTCATATGTGGAATCTAATTTTTAAAAAATGACACCAGAGAACTTATTGACAAGACAGAGACAGACTTACAGACATTGAAAACAAACTTATGGTGACCAAAGGGGAAATGTAGTTGGTGGGGGTGGGGAGAAATCAGGAGTTTGGGCTTAATATACACACATTACTATATATATGATAAATAACCAACGAGGACCTACTGTATAGCACAGGGAACTCTACTCAATACTCTGTGATAACTTACATGGGAAAAGAATCTAAAAAAGAATGAATATATGTAAATGTATAACTGCTTATTTTGCTGTGCACCTGAAACTAACACAACATTGTAAATCAACTAAAAAAATTTTTTTAAAGGAGATTGAATTTTAAAAAATGAAACCAGTGAAGGGGATGGGACAAAAATTGAGTCCCAAAATATGGAAGCTAAAGAAAAAAAATCAATGGTCAAATACAGTCAAGATGGGGCTTAGAGGAGGCTCTGGATTCCTGACTCACAAGTTTGATGCCCAGTCCTGAAATGTCTCACTTTCAGCTACTAAAATCAGCTTTCTCCCTCTCACCTCTGAAGAGGATGGACATTTAGCTCAACTGACTTCATAACACCTCTGTTGCCTTTTTCCATCTGTATATCTATCATTTATTTCAACCATGAGACTGGACCTGAAAATTCTCTTCCATATCCCCTTGTATAAATCTTTAACTTCACATTTTCATACTCCCTCAACAAAAGTTTTCTCCTCACTGGAAGATCTATCCTATCCTTTTATAAATTTATGATTTTACTAATTACCTTGAATGAAATAAGTTGAAATTACCATTGAGAATGAAGAAATAAACAACCCCCAAACCACACCCCTCCCTCAACCATTTATTCAGACAGCCAGGTACTGAGCATCTACAATGTATCAATCACCAAAATAGGTGCTTGGGATACAGATTCCAAATAAGACATAGTCATTGTTGCCAAAGAATCTTCAGGGAGAGATGGATAAGTGAGTCAACCTTTCTAAATTTGCCCTGAAGAAAGGATTATCAGGAGAAAGAGCTGCCCTATCTCATGACTATTTTTGTTTTATTGCTAGTGCAAAGGGGTGTTCTCTGAAGAATCTAGATTTAATAAGGGAACCAGGCTTTCTTTTTTTTTGGCTGATTGATGGTTTTACAAAAATATGGTTCTGTCTGGAGTCCATTATAAATGTCACATCCAACTTAGTTTGTAGGAGTTGGTGTATGTCTTGGTTGAGTACACAAATAGGTTAACTGTGGGATTTAGCAAATGATGGAAGGCAAGAAAGCTTTCACATGCATATTTAGGAAGTTGTTACTGGACTTATTGAATATGGAGACACTATCCTTGGTCCAGGTCTTTGTGTCTTGTACTTAGAATCTATAATCCCTTAGGAGCTTAATAAAAGTGAAATAGTGACTGGAGTGTAATTCTTTTCAAATGCTCTGTTTGCATAGAAGTTTCTTTGCCCTTTAGGAAAATTAGGCAGATTGCACCAAGAAACCTTAAATTAAAAAGCAATAGATGCCTTTATCCACTGCTTTGTTCTGCAGTGTGGAATCACACACAAGGCAACATGCTAGCTTCCTTTCTGTGCCGTTGATGGAGCTGCTTGTTGTCTGGCTTTCTCCCTAAGGAGAGGATGACCCACAGGTCTGTGGCCATCACCGCCCTCTTTCCCACACCACGGTGATCGTACTTTGTAATTCAAATCAGCCTCTCTTGAAAAACAAGTGCAGCAGCCTTAAATCTTCTAAGGCAGTTAAGCAAATTTTGCATTTTATGAGCGAGGATAATCCTTTCACATTTTTTGAAATAAGTTTACAAGCCCGTTCGCCTGGTGAGCAACGGAAGCTGCGTGACAAATGGGGACACAGAGCGTCCTCCAAGCAATCTGGGTGACGGGGCAGTAAATCCTCCGGCTCTGGCAGGTCCGCAAGTGTTGGGAGAAAACAAGATCAATTCCCCCTCGGCCTCACAAAGGAACCTTCATTGCTGACTGCTGTTCAACCAGAGGAGAAGCTTAATGAAGTAGATGCTGCAAGCTGACAGGAGTATTGGAAATGAATATAGAGAAAATGAAAATATTATGCACCTAATTGGCAGAAGACTGAGTGACTATTAGTGGACGCCAAAATAGAGCGTGGCTGGGCATTTTCTCAAGCCAGCTGGTGACAGCAGAATGTCCACGTGACGAAGTAACAAAATGAAAATCCACACATGGGATGGGGGGTGCTTGGATAACCAAGTTCTACCGCAGAAAGCAGGGCACACATTGGAAATTTAGGCCTGCCAGCATTTCAAAAACTAAACACGGCTATGCTAAAAGGGAATGTGAGTATCTGAGTTGGGAAGGAAGGCAAACGTAGAAGGACAGTGTAATGGAAGATAAACACCAAATAGCATCTGAGGGTGGAAGGCCTTTTATCGCCTCTCTCTGGTTGTTTTTCTCCTCTGGCTACTAATTTGTTGCTTGTTTGGTCTATGATTGGTCACCACGTTGGTGCTTTCTAATTTTTTCTTTTGCATTTTCCTTCTGCGAGTTTATACAAATGTACCTGAAAAATAACATTACAATTCAAGTGGAAAATCATTCCAAAATGGGGAAGTATAATGTCTTACAGTTTTAACTGGTGTTGTTAGCAAGCATGTCCATAGAAATATCAGAATGACAGAATAGGAAAAGAAATGCCTTGTAATCAATAAATAGAAGGAAAGTGGCATGGGTGTTCCTCTCCTGCTTTCAAGGAAAGAAGGTCTGGCCACTGTAAAGAATGAAAACATATGTAGCATCAAAAAGTGTCTCCTCTTAATGAGAGAGACTCTCTGTGTGTTCTATTTAGCTAGAGCAGCAAGACTGTTGTTCACAGTCCCCTTGTCTCTTTAACATATTGTTGTTACCGCCCTTACAAATTCCGTGGAGAAGTCCGCAGAGTACTGCCACTGGCCTGAGTTTAGGGTAGGATAGAGTAACCAGAGCACGCTACCTCATGCCTGAAGACATCTCCTGCGGGAAACTTTGTTGCTCTGGAATAACGTAACTCAAATGAGGCAACTCTGATGATACTGCTCTGTCAGGAAGATGGCAAAAAATGAAACAAGAAGAGATTACACTATTAGCATCAAATCCCCTGGGCTAGACTTGTTTAAGATAGAGAAGGATATCAGTGGACACAGATTTGGGCATCTTTATCTATCATCCCTGTGACTCACAGAGCAAGGGGTAACCTGCCTATGGTATGCTATGTTACGGCTATCTAACCAGTGAAAGAGATTTAGGCATCTTTACCTATTATCACCTTGACTGACACAGCAAGGGATAACAGGACTACAAAGTGCTATGTTAGATCTAGCCATTGGGCCACCACCAAACGGGACACTGGCAGTTGGTTTATAGAATGTTGGGTTTTCTTGTCTGCCTCGAACAGCAAACCCTCAAGTGAAAACAAAATCTTTTTATTATCCTACCAGCAGAACTTGGAGCTTCGGTTCCGAATGGAATTCCATCTTTTCATGGGGAAGTATCTGTCTGGTTTTGAGACTGCATTCCCAGAGGTGGATAGGTTTGCATCATGGAGTTTTGCTCTTTAATTTCCCCAAAGGTGAGTCTCAGGAGTCTGAAGTTTTGAGTGGAGGAATTTACATTCCCTCACCTTCCCTCTGTTACGAGTCTCAAAGATGATGCCAAAGAACAGGGCAGAGAAGCTAGCAGAAGGGACGAAGGGGGAGGGGGGAAACGAGTGAAACAAAATGGATTATGAATTTGAAAATTGCCAATTATCTTGTATCATACAGCTCAGAGCCCTGGTACAATGATCAGCCACTACCCAGATTTTTCAGCTTAAATGGCGTTACATTCAAGCAAGCAAATTAACCATAAAATAGAGGGGGGAAAAAAAACAAAATATCCCAAGAAAGAATAAACTGCAGATAATAAGCACCAATCTGGTGTTGAACGCAGCCCAAGATACCAATTGTTTTAAGTCACGACAAAGACAGCTGAAAGCTCCTCTTGTGGATACAGAGCGAGGATGATTGCCTGCCGTGAGTATCTTCTCTCACAAATAACAGTTTTTTCGCTCTTAATTTTCTGCTAAATTGGAAGCTAACTGCTTCCCACATTGTCATCGGAACACCTGCAGCTGTGCTGGATTTCTGCACACCATTTCTTTGAGGTAAAGCAGCACTCCACTTCCTACAGCTCCTCATTATGCGGAGGGCTCCCTTTCACTGCGCGGCAGCACTAATGATTCAGGCAGGCTGGTCACTCATTAAGTGACAAGCAAATGATACTGTGTGCAACATGTGAGTCATCGGTCTGAACAAATGAAATCACAGACTTGCCTCTCCCATCATTCATTTCACAAACAGTAGCAATGCGCCGCACAGCAGGTAGTTCAGTTAAAACCAGCCTTGAAAAACAAATTTCCTGCTGCCGTTTAACTGAGCGGTGATGGGCTGGAGGCTTCAAGATCAAGCCCGGAGGAGTTAACAAAGGTTGAGGAGGAGGAGGAGGGAGACAGGGAGGGAGGTGTTATGAGGAGAGAGCTTCGTACATACATTAGAGTAATTAAGGGTTTCGCGTCTTATTGCTATGTTTTTCCTTTGTATGGATCTCAGAAATGACTGTTGCATGAGCAGACCCAAAACAGACAGCATCCACTTCTCTGTGCCTTGTCAGGAGGTAGCTGTTAAGAGACTGAAGCAAAGTTCCCAAATAAATATTCTAAATTCGGACTTGTGAAGACGTCATAGTAAATCAGATGGCTTGCTAGGAAGCAAGTGATGCAAATCACAGTGATTAAAAAAAAAAACGTCAAGGCTTTTATTTTCGCAGTAGAACCCCTTTTGACTCATCAATTATCTTGGGAACGGTGTAACTGGCTTCTACTAATAGAAACCCAATGTCCGTGCTAAAGCTTAAAACAGGTTCCAAGAGCACCCCCCACACCAAAAAAAAAAAAAGTAAAATTAGAGAAGATGACAAGAAAATCCGCGTAGTCCCAAACTTTGTACCTTTGGGCCTCTGGCTACTGGACTCCACTCCTTGCCAGCTGGGACAGGGAGAGGGGCTGCTTTCTTCATGGGACTGGGGTTTCCACTCAGGTTTCACTCCCAGGGTCAAGCCCACTGGCTCCCTTTGGGCCGAGGCCCTGGCAGGTAAGGAAACAGTAGCGTTTTGGGTTAAAGTGTGTTCTGAGTCTGTCATAGCTACAGTGTGGTCTGTGGGAGGACTGCCTGGTATTATGAGTGCCCATCGGCTCTGTTCTTCCCACACCATCAGGGACAAAACTAACAGGGTCTTGTAGCTGACATCTCTATTTCTCCTCTCTTGTGTAATCTCGATTTTGGCTCCAAACTTCCTCGTGATGTCCTTGCAGGCAGCCGGTGAAAGTTCCCAGAAGAGGGCCTGAGCAAGGTGGCTTGACAGGAGCCCCCACGGCCTGTGCACATTGACAAGCTAGGCAGGGCAGGGAACACAGAAGTCCGCGA
Source organism: Kogia breviceps (assembly GCF_026419965.1). Classification (NCBI taxonomy): domain Eukaryota; kingdom Metazoa; phylum Chordata; class Mammalia; order Artiodactyla; family Physeteridae; genus Kogia; species Kogia breviceps. Next base: position 74,628,295 of record NC_081318.1, read on the forward strand.
GTGGGGTGCTCGCACAGCCCCCCCCAACCCAGGACTCGGCTTGCATCGGCCTTAGACACTCAGACAAAACTGGGTCTCCACAGCCTCCCTCTGGCCCTGACACACTGTGGAACACAGAATGTGTTATAAGGAGTGAAAGGAAGAATATTCCTCAGTCAAGAAAACTTGAACTCTGTTAAGTCTCTTTTGGGTGAGGCCACTGTTCACAGTCTGGGACACCTTTGCAAATAGCTCTGACTCACTAAGGTTATTGCAATAAGTCAATATAACAAGGTATTCTTGTAAATGGACAAGGCATCCTTGCCCAAGGACATTACCTCTTCAACCCATCTCCATCTATGTCTAGCCATAGATGAGTTTACCAAAACAAGACTGGTGCCAGACTGTCTTTGATTTGCAAGAAGGGTGCACAGATTTTAAAAGTTTTCAGTAGAATATCATTGAATTCATACATGCTTATTGTAGATAAATTGAACAGTTCAGAAGACTGTATTAAACACTCCTCTGTGTTCGCCTTCACTGGGGTATAACCACTGTTATAAGGGATATTGTGCATGATCCCACACATTTTCTATGCTTATATTAGCATTCACACGGATGGAATCACACTCCACACCCTATTCTGCAACCAACGCAGTGGCCACCTTTCCATGTCAGCACATGTAGATTCATCTCATTGCTTCTGACATCCACAGAATACTTTGGCCCGTGGGTACATTCATTTATTTAACCAATCTTCTACAGAAGGACAACTGGGTTGCTTCCAACGTTTAATATATTGATAATGATGTGGCACTGAAAATTCTTGTACATATATCTTCACGCACTTGTGTGACTACAATTTGTAAGGTAGTCCTAAAAACAGAGTTACCAAATGGTACGATCCTTGCCAATCTGACAACGGATTGTTTTTCACATTCATTCTTATTTAATGGAATATGAGGTTGAGAATCATTTCCTGTTTCAAAGACGTTTGCAATTTTTTTTCTTGATCTTGCTTATATGCCCATTTTCCAGTTAGGTTGATGGTCTTTTTTAGTGATCTAAAAACACACTTTTTCATGCATGTTGATCTAACATGTGTTACAAATCCTTTTTGTGGTCACTTTTGGCTTTTTTATAATTATTTTTTGTCCTAAAGAAATACTTGGGATTTAAGCAAACATTATGACTCTTATCTCTTATGACTTTGGGGATTTTCATTATGTTTGAAAAGTCCTCTCCACTCTAGTATTGTAAGACTTGTCACTCTTATTTTTTTAGAATGTTTATGGCTCCATCTGGGATGAACTGTAGTTAAGGGAGTGAGAGATCCAGCTTCACTCCATTTCCATGTGGACAGCCACTATCCCAACACCATTTGCTCAGGGGCAATGTGACCTCTCCAGACTGTCATCTCATGGCAAAGTATGTTTTGCAAATGAAGCAACTGACAAAGGATTAATCTCCAAAATTTACAAGCGGCTCATGCAGCTCAATATCAAAAAACAAACAACCCAATCCAGAAATGGGCAGAAGACCTAAATAGACATTTCTCCAAAGAAGATATACAGATTGCCAACGGACACATGAAAGAATGCTCAACATCACTAATCGTTAGAGAAATGCAAATCAAGACTACAATGAGATATCATCTCACACTGGTCAGAAAGGCCATCATCAAAAAATCTGCAAACGATAAATGCTGGAGAGGGTGTGGAGAAAAGGGAAACCTCTTGCACTGTTGGTAGGAATGTAAATTGATGCAGCCACTATGGAGAACAGTATGGAGGTTCCTTAAAAGGCTAAAAATAGAACTGCCATACGACCCAGCAATCCCACTACTGGGCATATACACTGAGAAAACCATTATTCAGAAAGAGTCATGTACCACAATGTTCACTGCAGCTCTATTTACAGTAGCCAGGACATGGAAGCAACCTAAATGTCCATCAACAGATGAATGGATAAGGAAGATATGGCACATATATACAATGGAATATTACTCAGCCATAAAAAGAAACAAAATTGAGTTATTTGTAGTGAGGTGGATGGACCTAGAGTCTGTCATACAGAGTGAAGTAAATCAGAAAGAGAAAAACAAATACCGTATGGTAACACATATATATGGAATCTAAGAAGAAAAAAAAAAAGGTCATGAAGAAACTAGGAGCAAGACGGGAATAAAGACACAGACCTACTAGAGAATGGACTTGAGGATATGGGGAGGGGGAAGGGTAAGCTGTGACAAAGTGAGAGAGTGGCATGGACATATATACACTACCAAACGTAAAATAGATAGCTAGTGGGAAGCAGCCACACAGCACAGGGAGATCAGCTCGGTGCTTTGTGACCACCTAGAGGGGTGGGATAGGGAGGGTGGGAGGGAGGGAGACGCAAGAGGGAAGAGATATGGGAACATGTGTATATGTATAACGGATTCACTTTGTTATAAAGCAGAAACTAACACACCATTGTAAAGCAATTATACTCCAATAAAGATGTTAAAAAAAAAAAAGTATGTTTCAAGCCTGGCTGCTTTAATCGCAGACCTAGGCACTAATATTCAAAGCTACATATTCGTAAGTTCTGTCCTTAAATGCCAACGACCTAAACTTAATATAAGCAAGATGTTTTAAACTTGTTTTAAGATCCTGGGACTTTTCATTCCTGCTGGGGCTGGTTTGCCTCCTCCTTCAGGAATGGACTATTGCCTACAGTCTCGTATTCAGCATGCTGAAATGCAAACAGTTTCGGAGCCCACAAGGTTTGCTTTTCATTTGCTTGATTTTTAATTCGTAAAACCTAAACCTAACCATCATGAAGCTATTTATAGTCTCTATTCTCTTTAGTCCGAATATCTACCTTCTGCTTCAGACCTTAACATATGGGATGCAGAGTCTATTACTCTTGTAAAATTGAACAATATGAGCTTCAAAAGAACATAGCTGGTTCTAAGCATTTTGGAAAGGGAACTGTCCTCCTGGTAAGAGGCATTTGTTGTCTCCCGCAGGGATAAAAGTTTGCCAAAAAAAGGGAGAAGAACGGAGTGTAGGGAGGGTTAATGGTAAGGAAGAGGGAGAGGATGAAAACTGTGAGAAACCTGAGAGGAGGAAATGCTTTCATGGACAATGCTTCCTATTTAAAGCCGCAAGCCTGCTTATCAATCAGACTTCAAGCTCAGTGATATGGAGTCTGAGATTTTATTAAGTGAATAGCCGTCAGGAAGCCACTCAGATCCATTGCAAATAAAAAACCCTAAAAGGTCTTGAGATTTTGAACACTGTCAAAATGGGAAAAAAAAAAAAAAAAAAAAAGAGGTCATGATTAATATTACAGTGACTAACAAATAGTGTCGTGTTTTGCATTTCTTCAGTGATCTTGCAGTACTTCTTGGTACTCTGGGATGAGGTTTCATTTTTGTCAAAGGGTTGGTCCAGGAGATCGATTCTCCCAGACACATTTTAGACTGAGCTTTTTAGAGCCATGGCAGAGGATACCAGAATTCTCTTGGCTATGGCTGTTTGATCTAAAAGACCAGAAACAAAACAGGCAGTTGGCCTTTTCATAGTTGAAACCAAACAGAAGTAAATACAATGTCCCTTAGTATCCACAGGTGAGCCCACAGATATCAAAATCCGAGGATGCTCAAGCCCCTTATATAAAATGTCACAGCACAATGAATACAACTGGAAGGAAAGACCTAAGAGGTCTCAACCCCAGTTGCACATCAGAGTCATCTAGAGGTATATTTAAAATATGAACTGCACAGGCACTTCCCCTCAAACTTATATGAGATCAGAATCACCTGGAGCTGTGGTTTATGGAGTTAAACCACAGATGCTGGGTCCCACCTGCCGAGTGCCTGATTCGGCAGGTCTGGGGCAGGGCCCTGAGAATATACAGTTCTGACAAGTTCCTGGGTGCTGCTGGTCCGGCGACTTCACTTTGTGCTCTTGATTTAATTAGTATGTGGTGTGACTTGAGTATTATTCATTTTTCAGAGTTCCTGAGGTGATTCAATGTGCATCCAGGCTGGAGAACCACTGAGCAGGGCAAGAAGCCTTTCCCTATGCACACCTGACCAATACGGCCTGTATTTTTCTTCCACACAGGGAGGAGACCCCTGTGTCTCCTTCACGTCGTCAGTACTTTTTACCTAAGGGGATAAGGTTCACTACACAGTTCCAGAGAAAGCAGCAAAATGGCTTTGTTGAATACAGATATTTTCCAAGGACACAGATAACTAGGTGATCAGGATATGATTGGGAACAGATTTGGAAATGTTCAGAAAAATCTAATTTAAAACACATTTTTTTAATTTTTTATTTTTTGCTTAGAAGCGTAAATAGAGAGTTGGGTCCCTTATAAAATGGATATTGATAAACCATAATGGAAAAGAATATGAAAAAGAATGTATATAAAACTGAATCACTTTGCTATTCAGTAGAAATTAACATGACATTCTCAATGAACTATACCTCTATAAAATAAATTTTTAAAAAATACAGTAAAACAGGTGGGAGAAAAATGGATATAGAGAACTTACAATGGGCTATTGCTTAAGGGTCCACTATAATTTGGAGCATAGCCCTGTGCTGTGAGAAAGTAAATTTTGCTTCAAGTTGCAATGAAGGAGAAACTCCAGAAATGGTGCAAATGATACCCTTAGAAAAGAAATTGCGTAGTGATGACTGTCAGTTCATTTCTGGAAACCCAATAATCTATTCTTATGAAAAATCTTTTAATAGAATTGTAAAGATGAATGTCAAGGGTGAGTGAGGCATTTGCTTTGTTTGAAATTTCACGTTAACCCACGTTTTTTTTTGTCTGTTTATTTCTAGCTGTTGGAAAAGGCAGGAAACATCCTCTGGCATGTTAATTCACTCCCTGCAGTCTGTGACACTAGATTGGTTTGATTCTCCCTTATGTGGTTTTTTTTTTTTTTGAAATAGTCTCTGGCAACATTGCTTGGCTCTGGGAGAAGAGCCCCTTGATACTGCCGAAAAAGAAATCTGGGAATTTTCTGATCTGCCTTTGTTTGTTTTCCAAATCTGCTTCGAGGACATGTGGAGTTGGTACCGATGGACCATGAAGGTGGAAGTTAGAGAATACAGACTTTGCTGTATAAAACAGAACAAAAGTAACTCTGCAGAATTCATCAATACTGCAGGACTAGTTTGCTTATTTCTGCACTAGCATCCGTATTTACATGTTTACAGCAAGCCTTCCCAAGTCTGCTGCACATTCTATGTCATTGCTATGTAGTCTACACTCAGATGAGAACACCAACCCTCACATGTATTAGCAAGAAGACCAGAGACTACAACAAAGATCGATGTCTGGCTTTACAAGGAAAGGCTGCATTTAGCTAAAATAGGCAGGACAGGAGTGCCTCTTAATTCCTTCTCTAATGTATCAATAGCTAATTGTGCCCAAGACACTGCGGTTGATTCAATTCCCTCACTTGGTTGATTTATGAGACAGTGTTTCACTGCCCAAGAGAAAACAGACTTAGTTTTATTTCTCTGGGCTTGAAATAGCTAGAAACCTAAGAGATGGGGGAAGTTAGCATTTAACCGCTTTTCAGCCTTTACCTGTCTTCTTGGATGATAACACACAGGTCCGTGCACTCAGGACAGAAGATAGGGGCAGTATTGCTAATCGATTATCATCAATCCCTCATTCAGTGGCCAGACATCTATGCACAGGATTTCCTTTTACCTGCCTCCACCTAATTTGAGGCTCATTTTGTCACTCACTCCACCTCTATTACGTGGATAGCAAGGGAAAGCAAAGAAGGTAACATGCAAATCATACAGTTTTGCAATTTGCTGGTTGGAGGTTAGAGAAAGGCAGCATAAAATAAATCTTGACTTTCAAAAGTCAAGTTACAATTTGGTGACAGATCAGAGCTCTAGTTTCCTACCCTTTCTTCGGTATCACACTCTGCAGCAGAGGACAGTAGGCTGGCTGGGGCTTTGGCCATCCTCACAGGCTGGTCACGGTAAAGCCATTAGGGGCTCTGAGAGTGGGCAAGGTCAGCCGACTATGAGTTCCTTCCTGAAACCCTTTTGCTTTTGCTCCTTGCTATCCACCCACATTGGCATGTTGTGAACTGGGCTGACGATCAGGGATTAGGATGCCCCTTTCTCTGAGTCCCCAAAGCCATTAGAGGCTATCCTTCAAGGTAGTCATCCTCCTCATTCCAGAGCTCACAGCACCTCCCACCGGTCACATTCTCTTAGAAAACCCCACGCTTCCGCTCTTCTGTCAATTTCCAGGCTTCTCCCTGCTACGTGAGCTTTGACCCATTCTCCAACATATTCCTAATTATCTGCATTGTGTATCTTCCAAGGCTTTCACCCCAATAACTCAGACCCTCATCCCCAAAGGGCTGTGATTTGCTTTATTATCATGATCACCTTAATGTATATCATGACACATCTGCTTCTCCCTTTTGACAAAGCCAAGAGTCAACCTGGAATAATGGGTCATTTACGATAGGTAAACATGAGGCTTGCTGCTTAGTGTACAGAACCTGGAACTTCCCACTAAGACGGCTATTTGATACATAATAACTGCCTAAGGATGAGAATCAGGAATAAAAGACCCATACAAATCAGTTAGGAAAAGTCAAGCAATCCAAAAGAAAAATGGGCAAGAGGAAAGGAAAGGATCATTGAAAAAGAGAAAACTTGAAAGTACCAATAAACATCTGAGAGGAAACAACCTCACTAGTAGTAAGCAGGGAAATGAAAATAAAACCACTATGAGATTAGTAAAATTTTTAAAGTTTGATCATATAAAATATGGGGATGGGGGCAGGGGGAAATGAATATTCTCAGGTTCTGCATGTAATCATGTATGCTGTCCAGCTACTCTAGAGAGGATACACCAATGGGCAGGGAGGGTGATGGTGTACTTGACATACAGCCTAATGTTTTATCCCAAAGTATATATCCCTAGAGAAAGTCTTGTAGATGTACACAGACATTGTTTACAAGGATGCTCATCAAAACTTTGTAATGGTAGAAAGAAAGGCAAACATTGTAAATATTTATCAATAGGAAACAGAAATAAATCATGGTATATACTCATATAATGGCAGAGTCCACAGCATTTAAAATGAATGATGTAGAGGTACCTGTCTCAATATGGATAATTCCTGAAAACACAATGGAATATAATACAATTTACCTAGATTCTAAAAGCACAACACAAAATACCACAACTATGTATACTATTTATAAACCCATGCCTATGTAGTCAAAGTATTAAAACATAGGCAGAAAAGGGAAACACTGACACTGATACTGTGGTCACTTCTGGAGAAAGTGGAACAGAGATATGGAAAGGCTGAGTGCTGCAATGGAAGCTTCAACTATATCCAAAAGGTTTCATTACTTTAAAAAATGAAGCAACCTGGCAAGGTGTTTATGTTTATTAAATATGGGTGGGCATAGATATGGGTGCTTTTAGTGTATCTGAAATATTTCCCTTTTTAAAATCATTATTATCACAGTAACTTCCGTTTTATCAAGAATGGATCTTTAACCTCTTGATATGAGGGGTAAACCTAACAACTAAACTCTGAGTTTAGTCTTGGACTCTTCTCTGGGGCTTTTACATGAAGCATAGGAATAGAACCCAAAGTCGTAAAATGGACAAGCTGGACACACAGAGGACTTTGTACCAGCAAACTGCTCCTCAGGCTAGGGCTACAAGTCAGTGCTGAGACACTTCCAGAAAGCTCTTTTTGTTTCATTCTCCTTTAAATGCTACATAGGAAGAAACAAAAGGAGATGCCCCCCATAGCTTTAAGTCAAACCCTTAATTTTATTTGAATACCATTTTTTGTCGTTTAATTACTGCCACTGTTTTCTTTTCTTTCTTTCTTTTTAAGCTTCTAGATTGCTGTGTAATTTTTCTATCTACACGGATTAGACTGAGAGTCAGGAAGGCTCAGCCACATAATTAAGGACAGAACAGAATCTTCCACTTTACATCTATCTTCCCCAATTGAAAAAATGACATTTTCTGTTTTCTAATCATACATTGCTGGCTTCCAGCCTTTCACTTTAGACGAATACTTTCTGCTCAAAACCTGCTGCAATGAATTTGCAGCCTCTCAAGTAAACGTGGATTTGCGTTGACAGGTCATCTCCAGAATTCACTGGCATTTTTGCTCTGGATCCACATCTAGGAAGTGGGGACCGTATGCGAAATTTCTCCCTCAGTCAGGGCTTTCCTTGGGAGTTTTTGCAGGACCTCGAATTAGAACTTGTTATAGATTTGGGAAGACCTCTTTGCTGCACCTAGATGTCTTTTGTTGCCTCGCTGGCCTTGGAGGCTAAATTACCTTTAGAGATGTAGCTAGAGCAACAATGGGTTATCAGTCAGAATCTAGAAAGCAGGTGACATACCTAAAATCGGGGATTTTAGGAAAGTTTGATACAGGGACTGTTGACAAAGATGTCATCAGGGTAAAGGAGACCATAAGACTAGTGATCCTGGGGCTCTTACCACCCCTAGGCTTCAACAGGCAACGAGGAGGGGGTGGTTATCTATAGCCAGAGAGAAGTGGGTGGAACAGGTAGCCGACAGGACATGTGACAAAGGCACCACCGCAGGGAAGAAGCTTGGAAATAAATACCCCAAATCACTTCCTCCCCTCCCTCCATTCTCTTACTGGTGCTTCCCATTGGCTATAACCCAAATGGAACCAGAAGGTATAGAAACTCATTGATTCAGGTCAGCCTTCCTGAGCACAGAGTAGGGCTAAAAGGTGGAGTGGATAGATGAGTAAAGGCACAATTCCTGTCCACCAAGACAAAAACAAATGGTCCTATTCTGCAACGAGGAAAGTAATATCTTAGACACAGGTGGAAACGTAACTACAGTCACACCCTACCCCCTTGCTGGCCCTGTCTGAATCCTTTCCCATTTAAACCTCCTTCTTGCTGAAGTTAAATAACATAATACACGTGTTTTCATGCTTATCAGCATCCTGGCACATAGTAAGTCCTCAATAAATGCCAGTAGTAATAGTATAGTATAGTAAAATAGTATAGTAAAAAATAAAATACCAAGAAAGTTCATACAACATTCAGAAGAAAAAAGCTCATTTGTAGTTAGAAAATCCAGAAAATGTATTATTAAATTAACATATGAGATGGCCTCAGAGACTGAGTGGATTCTAAGTGAAAAAGAGTAAGATTGGCACAGAGTATGGGGTTGACGGAATAGCATTTGTGAAGGTAGTAATGGTCATGAATGAGATTCAGGTACATTTGTCATAATCTTGGGCAACAGATTTTGGACTTCATTAAGTTAACATGGGAGAGCTAATGAAGGAATTTGGAGGGGAATGGCAATAATAATAATAAAAACAAGTAGCTAACATTTGTTGAGCACTTCCTATGTATCGGGCACTAAGCCCTATACATGTGTTCATTCACTCATCCTTACAAACATCCTATGAAATAGTTGATTTTAATCACTACACGGGGTTAGGTGCTACAGGTGATTTCAAGATTACAGATTATCTCTGAATTCATTTACGCATTTGTTTAGGGAGGAGGGGAAGGGGGTATTTTCATAGAATTTTAGAATGTTAGAGTTGGGAATTGCCTTAAAGTTATTAATTCACTTACTCTTCACAATAATCCCATGAGGTAGATCCTCTTATTATACCAACTTACAGACAAGGAAACTGTAGCAGAGGGAGTTTAAGTAACCTACCTGGATTCACACAACCAGCAAGTAGCAGTACCGAAGTATTTGATTTCAGGTAGTTTAACTTCAGAGTCCTAACTCTTGACCTCCACAATGCTATTCTCTCATACATAACAGACATCCCTTGTAAACCTGTTAGCATCCTTAACTGGGTTAAAACCTGGGCCTATAGAGATAGATGGGAAATGGCTCTTGTCTTCAAGAAAATAAGGGTTTCACAGAAAAGAATCATAGCCATACACAACTGCAGTGATTATGATAAAAGCTATGGTGGAGGCCCTCACCAGGGCCTCCTCTCAAAACTGGGAGTTCACTCTTTAGAGGGTTCAAAGTAGGCTTCCCATGGGAGGTGGCCAATAACTAGGTCAGGAAGACTGTGCACTGGTCTCACAAGAGTCAGAAGAACTCATCTGGCAGGAAGGCAACATTTGCAAAGATAAAGAGGCGTGAGAGGACATGGTGGGTCAGGAAACGGCTGGGGCTGGTTAAGGAGACGCGGAACAGCACAGAGGGGAGATTCACAGGGTCTTAGAATTGGGTTGGTTGGAAGCATACGTAAACGGGAGGGTGGCAGGACTGTGGTCTGATGCAGTGGGGTAGAAAGTCAGGCAAACCACAAGGATAAGGTTGGGAGGCATAAAGGTTTAGAAGAAGGCAGTCCACCCGGAAGGCCAGTGAGGTGAGTTACTTGAGGGAGGTGTGGGGCCTCCTGGTGGAGGTGCATGCAGTAGGCAACTAGAAGTAAGGGTCAAAGGTAAGAAAACTAACATCTATTGTGACTTTCAGTGTCCGGAATAGTCATCTGGAATATATCATATCATTTAATCATCATCAAAGTTAAACAGTTCCACACCTAGAAGGTGGTTTGGGAATGTCAATGTAAAAAAGCCTTTGAAACTCCATGATGGCATTTCCTCAGAAAGAGAACAAGAATTTTGGAATTTGGTCTTTTGAGGAGGGATTTGGATTAGAGAAAAGTGAAGCAAATTACTCAGGATAAGATATTTTGGTTAAAAGAAAAAGCAATTGTACCTCTAAAGGGAAGAAAACAGTGTCTTTAAGTATGACTTTGTGCTGGCTCTGAAGGCAATTTAAAAAGACATCTCTTGTTTCCTTAAAATGATATTTGCTAAATAGGATTGCCAAATGTGGTAGATAACAGGTAGGCTTAGATGGAGAAGAGGGAAAGTAAATAAGTCCATGGTTTCATTTCCAGGCCAATCAAGTGCAAGTTTCTGTGAAGAGCAACCAATTTGCAGGCCCAGGATGAGGGTGAGGCAAGAAAGGTACCAAGGAACCCTGAAAGTGAGTGTCTCCTTAAATTTTGTGCTGTAGATGCCTCACTCACCCCTACCTGGTCTTGACCCTGGTGATCGGATTGAGAATCATACAGAGGCTGAGTAAGCAGTAGGTAGCACTGAGGCCAGGAGGGGAGAGAGCTCTGGGGCCAAGCCGAGCCACTCACAGGTATTCCTGAAGCCCTGGGGTCACACACGAGCACCTCACTGGGGTTCAATCCTGCCTGAACACTGGAATCATCTGCAGAACTTGTAACGAAACCAAGGCCTAGAGACCTTCAAGATGGCGGAAGAGTAAGAAGCAGAGAGCACCTTCCCCCCGCAGAGATACATCAGAAATACATCTACATGTGGAACAACTCTTACAGAACACCTACTGAACGCTGGCAGAAGACCTCAGACCTCCCATAAGGCAAGAAACACCCCCACGTACCTGGGTAGGGCAAAATAAAAAAGAATAAACAGAGACAAAAGACCAGGGACAGGACCTGCACCAGTGTGAGGGAGCTGTGAAGGAGGCAAGGTTTCCACACACTAGAAGCCTCTTCTCGGGCAGAGACAGCAGGTGGCGGAGGGGGGAGCTTCGGAGCCACAGAGGAGAGCACAGCAACAGGGTGCGGAGGGCAAAGCGGAGAGATTCCCGCAGAGGATTGGTGCTGACCTGCACTCACCAGCCCGAGAGGCTTGTCTGCTCACCCGCCGGGATGGGCGGGGGCTGGGAGCTGAGCCTCGGGCTTCGTAGGCGGATCCCAGAGAGAGGACAGGGGTTGGCTGCGTGAACACAGCCTGAAAGGGCTAGTGCGCCACAGCTGGCCGGGAGGGAGTCCGGGAAAAAGTCTGGATCTGCCTAAGAGGCAAGAGACCATTGTTTTGGGGTGCGGGAGGAGAGGGGATTCAGAGCACCATCTTAATGAGCTCCAGAGATGGGCGCGAGCTGTGGCTATCAGCGCAGACCCCAGAGATGGGCATGAGATGCTAAGACTGCCACTGCAGCCACCAAGAAGCCTGTGTGCGAGCACAGGTCACTATCCACACACCCCCCTCCAGGGACCGTGTGCAGCCCGCCACTGCCAGGGTCCAGGGATCCAGGGACAACTTCCCCGGGAAAACGCACGGCGTGCCTCAGGCTGGTGCAACATCATGCTGGCCTCTGCCGCCGCAGGCTCGCCCCGCATCCGTACCCATCCCTCCCCCCGGCCTGAGTGAGCCAGAGCCCCCGAATCAGCGGCTCCTTTAACCCCGTCCTGTCTGAGTGGGAACAGACGCCCTCAGGCGACCTACACACAGAGGCGAGTCCAAATCCAAAGTTGAACCCCAGGAGCTGTGCGAACAAAGGAGAGAAAGGGAAATCTCTCCCAGCAGCCTCAGGAGCAGTGGATTAAATCTCCACAATCAACTTGATGTACCCTGCATCTGTGGAATACCTGAACAGACAATAAATTATCCCAAAATTGATGCAGGGGACTTTGGGAGCAAAAAAATATATATTTTTTTCCTTTTTCTCTTTTTGTGAGTGTGTATGTGTATGCTTCTGTGTGTGATTTTGTCTGTATAGCTTTGCTTTTACCATTTGTCCTAGGATTCTGTTTTTATTTTTGTTTTTTTAGTATAGTTTTTAGTGCTTGTTATCATTGGTGGGTTTGTTTCCTTTTTTCTTTCTTTTTTTATTACTTTTAAATTTTTTATTTTTAATCATTATTTTTTTTTTAATAACTTTATACTATTTTTCTTTCTTCCTTTCTTCCTTCCTGCCTTCCTTCCTTTCTTCTTTCTTTCCTTCTTTCGTTCCCCCTTTTCTTCTGAGCCATGTGACTGACAGGGTCTTGGTGCTCCGGCCAGTTGTCAGGCCTGTGCCTCTGAGGTGGGAGGTTCAGGACATTGGTCCACCAGAGACCTCCCAGATCCATGTAAAATCAAATGGCGAAAGCTCTCCTGGAGATCTCCATCTTAACGCTAAGACCCAGCTCCACTTAATGACCAGCAAGCTACAGTGCTGGACACCCTATGCCAAACAACTAGCAAGACAGGAACACAGCCCCATCCATTAGCAGATAGGCTGCCTAAAATCATAATAAGGTCCTAGACACCCCAAAGCACACCACCAGACATGGTCCTGCCCACCAGAAAGACAAGATCTAGCCTCATCCATCAGAACACAGGCACTAGTCCCCTTCACCAGGCAGCCTACACAACCCACTGAACCAACCTTAGCCACTGGGGGCAGACACCAAAAACAACAGAAACTATGAACCTTCAGCATGTGAAAAGGAGACCCCAAACACAGTAAGATAAGCAAAATGGGAAGACAGAGAATCACACAGCAGATGAAGGAGCAAGGGAAAAACCCACCAGACCAGACAAATGAGAGGAAATAGGCAGTGTACCTAAAAAAGAATGCAGAGTAATGATAGTAAAGACAATCCAAAATCTTGGAAACAGAATGGAGAAAACGCAAGAAACATTTAAAAAAGACCTAGAAGAACTAAAGAGTAAACAAACAATGATGAACAACACAATAAATGAAATTAAAAATTCTCTAGAAGGAATCAAGAGCAGAATAACTGAGACAGAAGAATGGGCAAGTGACCTGGAACATAAAATAGTGGAAAACTACCACAGAGCAGAATAAAGAAAAAAATAAAGAGAATTGAGGACAGTCTCAGAGACCCCTGAGACAATAATAAACACACCAACATTCGAATTACAGGAGTCCCAGAAGAAGAAGAAGAGAAAAATAAAGGGACTGAGAAAATATTTGAAGAGATTATACTTGAAAACTTCCCTAATATGGGAAAGGAAACAGTCAATCAAGTCCAGGAAGCAGAGAGAGTCCCATACAGGATAAATCCAAGGAGAAACATGCCAAGACACATATTAATCAAACTATCAAATATTAAATGCAAAGAAAAAACAGTAAAAGCAGCAAGGGAAAAAACAACATACAGGGGAATGCCCATAAGGTTAAGAGCTGATCTTTAAGCAGAAACTCTGCAAGCCAGAAGGGAGTGGGAGGACATTTTTAAAGTGATGAAAGGGAAAACCTACAAACAAGATTACCCAGGAAAGAATATCAGTCAGATTCGACAGAGAAATTAAAAGCTTTACAGACAAGTAAAAGTTAAGAGAATTCGGCACCACCAAACCAGTTTTACAACAAATGCTAAAGGAGCTTCCCTAGGCAGGTAACTCAACAGAAGGAAAAGACCTGCAATAACAAACCCAAAACAATCAAGAAAATGGTAATAGGGACATATTGATAATTATCTTAAAAGTAAATGGATTAAATGCTCCAACCAAAAGACATAGACTGGCTAAATGGATACAAAAACAAAACTCATATATATGCCATCTACAACAGATTCACTTCCGACCTACAGACAAATACAGACTGAAAGTGAAGGGATGTAAAAAGATATTCCATGCAAATGGAAATCAAAAGAAAGCTGGAGTAGCAATTCTCATATCAGACAAAATACACTTTAAAACAAAGACTATTACAAGAGACAAAGAAGGACACTACATAATGATCAAGGGATCAATCCAAGAAGAAGATATAACAATTGTAAATATTCATGCACCCAACATAGGAGCACCTCAATACATAAGGCAAATGCTAACAGACATAAGAGGGGAAATCGACAGCAACACAATCATAGTGGGGGACTTTAACACCTCACTTTCACCAATGGACAGATCATCCTAAATGAAAATAAATAAGGAATCTCAAACTTTAAATGATACATTATACAAGATGGACTTAATTGATATTTATAGGACATTCCATCCAAAACAACAGAATATACTTTCTTCTCATGTGCACATGGAACATTCTTCAGGATAGATCATATCTTAGGTCACAAATCAAGTCTTGGTAAATTTACCAAAACTGAAATTGTATCAAGTACCTTTTCCGACCACAACGCTATGAGACTAGATATCAATTACAGGAAAAAAATCTGTAAAAAATACAAACACATGGAGGCTAAACAATACACTACTAAATAACCAAGAGATCACTGAAGAAATCAAAGAGGAAATCAAAAAAAACCTAGAAACAAATGACAATGAAATCACGACGACCCAAAACCTATGGGATGCAGCAAAAGCAGTTCTAAGAGGGATACAATCCTACCTCAAGAAACAAGAAATATCTCAAATAAACAACCTAAGCTTACACCTAAAGCCATTAGAAAAATAAGTACAAAAAGCCCCCAAAGTTAGCAGAAGGAAAGAAATCAAAGATCAGATCAGAAATAAATGAAAAAGCAATGAAGGAAACAGTAGCAAAGATCAATAAAACTGAAAGCTGGTTCTTTGAGAAGATAAACAAAATTGATAAACCATTAGCCAGACTCATCACGAAAAAGAGGGAGAAGACTCAAGTCAATAGAATTAGAAATGAAAAGGAGAAGTAACAACTGACACTGCAGAAATACAAAGGATCAAGAGAGATTACTACAAGCAACTATATGCCAATAAAATGGACAACCTGGAAGAAATGGACAAATCCTTAGAAAAGCACAACCTTCCGAGACCAAACCAGGAAGAAAGAAAATATAAACAGACCAATCACAAGCACTAAAATTGAAACTGAGATTAAAAATCTTTCAACAAAAGCCCAAGACCAGGTGGCTTCACAGGTGAATTCTATCAAACATTTAGAGAAGAGCTAACACCTATCCTTCACAAACTCTTCCAAAATATAGCAGGAGGAACACTCTAAACTCATTCTACAAGGCCAGCATCACCCTGATACCAAAACCACACAATGATGTCACAAAAAAAGAAAACTACCAGCCAATATCACTGATGAACATAGACACAAAAATACTCAACAAAATACTAGCAAACAGAATGCAACAGCGCATTAAAAGGATCATACACCATGATCAAGTGGTGTTTATCCCAGGAATGCAAGGATTCTTCAATATACGCAAATCAATCAACGTGATACACCATATCAACAAACTGAAGGAGAAAAACCATATGATCATCTCAATAGATGCAGAGAAAGCTTTCAACAAAATTCAACACCCATTTATGATAAAAACCCTGCAGAAAGTAGGCATAGAGGGAACTTACCTCAACATAATAAAGGCCATATATGACAAACCCACAGCCAACATCATTAGCAATGGTGAAAAACTGTAACCATTTCCTCTAAGATCAGGAACAAGACAAGGTTGCCCACTCTCACTCAACATAGTTTTGGAAGTTTTAGTCACAGCAATCAGAGAAGAAAAAGAAATAAAAGGAATCCAAATCGGAAAAGAAGCAGCAAAGCTGTCACTGTTTGCAGATGACATGATACTATACATACAGAATCCTAAAGATGCTACAAGAAAACTACTAGAGCTAATCAATGAATTTGGTAAAGTAGCAGGATACAAAATTAATGCACAGAAATCTCTTGCATTCCTATACACTAATGATGAAAAATCTGAAAGAGAAATTAAGGAAACACTCCCATTTACCATTGTAACAAAAAGAATAAAATACCTAGGAATGAACCTACCAAAGGAGACAAAAGACCTGTATGCAGAAAACTATAAAACACTGATGAAAGACATTAAAGATGATACAAACAGATGGAAAGCTATACCATGTTCTTTGATTAGAAGAGTCCATGTTGTGAAAATGACGAAACTACAGAAAGCTATCGACATATTCAATGCAATCCCTATCAAACTACCAATGGCATTTTTCACAGAACTAGAACAAAAATTTTCACAATTTGTATGGAAACACAAAAGACTCCGAATAGCCAAAGCAATCTTGAGAAAGAAAAATGGAGCTGGAGGAATCAGGCTCCCTGACTTCAGACTAAATTACAAAGCCACAGTAATCAAGACAGTATGGTACTGGCACAAAAACAGAAATATAGATCAGTGGAACAGGACAGAAAGCCCAGAGATAAACTCACACACATGTAGTCACCCTATTTTTGATAAAGAAGGCAAGAATATAAAATGGAGAAAGACAGCCTCTTCAATAAGTGGTGCTGGGAAAACTGGACAGCTACATGTAAAAGAATGAAATTAGAACACTCCCTAATACCATACACAAAAATAAACTCAAAATGGATTAGATACCTAAACATAAACTCAAAATGGATTAGAGACCTAAATGTAAGGCCAGAAACTATAAAACTCTTAGGGGAAAACATGGGCAGAACATTCTATGACGTAAATCACAGCAAGATCCTTTTTGACCCACCTCCTAGAGAAATGGAAATAAAAACAAAAACAAACAAATGGGACATAATGAAACTTAAAAGCTTTTGCACAGCAAAGGAAACCATAAACAAGACAAAAAGCCAACCCTCAGAATAAGAGAAAATATTTGCAAATGAAGCAACTGACAAAGAATTAATCTCCAAAATTTACAAGTACCTCATGCAGCTCAATATCAAACAAACAACCCAATCCAAAAATGGGCAGAAGACCTCAGTAGACATTTCTCCAAAGAAGATATACAGATTGCCAACAAACACATGAAAGGATGCTCAACATCACTAATCATTAGAGAAATGCAAATCAAAACTACAATAAGGTATCACCTCACACCAGTCAGAAGGGCCAGCATCAAAAAATCTACAAACAATAAATGCTAGAGAGGGTGTGGAGAAAAGGGAACCCTTGGACACTGCTGCTGGGAATGTAAATTGATACAGCCACCATGGAGAACAGTACAGTGGTTCCTTAAAAAACTAAAAATAGAACTATCATGCGACTCAGCAATCCCACTACTGGGCATATACCCTGAGAAAACCATAATTCAAAAAGAGTCATGTACCATGATGTTTATTGCAGCTCTATTTACAATAGCCAGGACATGGAAGCAACCTAAGTGTCCATCGACAGATGAATGGATGGGGAACATGTGGCACATATATACAATTGAGTATTACTCAGCCAAAAAAAGAAACGAAATTGAGTTATTTGCAGTGAGGTGGATGGACCTAGAGTCTGTCATATAGAGTGAAGTAAGTCAGAAAGAGAAAAACAAATACCGTATGCTAACACATATATATATGGAATCTAAAAAAAAAAAAAAAAAAAAAGGTTATGGAGAACCTAGGGGCAGGACAGGAATAAAGACGTAGATGTAGAGAATGGACTTGAGGACACGGGGAGGGGGAAGGTTAAGCTATGATGAAGTGAGAGAGTGGCATGGACTTATATACATTACCAAATGTCAAATAGATAGCTAGTGGGAAGCAGCCGCATAGCACAGGGAGATCAGCTCAGTGCTTTGTGGCCACCTAGAGGGGTGGGATAGGGAGGGTGGGAGGGAGATGCAAGAGGGAGGAGATATGGGGATATATGTATAGCTGATTCACTTTGTTATAAAGCAGAAACCAACACACGATTGTGAAGCAATTATACTCCAATAAAGAGGTTAAAAAAAAAAAGAAACCAAGGCCTGTGTCTCCACCTCCATAGGTTCTGATTTCACTGGTCTAAGGCTCAGAAACCAGGTATTCTTCAAATTTCCCCGATGATTTTAATATTCAGATAGGGTTGTGAAAGTTTTATTTAGAAAGGAAGACAACTACAAGCAGCAGGCATGAAAGGAAAACATCAGATCCATAAAAATGCCAAGTGTATGACTTGAACCATCCCAATATTTAGTTACTGGCAGTCATTATAACTTATTAGTAATATTATAATAATTCTCTTATAAGGCAATATGTGCTTTGTTCGCCAACATAACCATCCAGGATGAGGGGGGGTTGGCCCACTGAAATACAAAAGGTATGTCCATGAAAAACACAAAGCTACAAATCACCCCTAGGAAGATAGGGAGTGCTGGATTAAATAAAGTCAATTTCACAAAACTGAGGAACCTTTGTGAAGACTCTTGAATATGAATTGTGTCAGCAATGGCTAGTACAGGGCAAAGGGGTTAACAAGATGGAAGTGTGAACAAAAGCAGATTGAAAAATGTTTAGTAGAAACATGTGGGCCACCTTCAAAAGACAATCCAGCTATTTCCATGAATCCAACTCTTGGCTATAAATTACAGAATGAAGGAGAGAATAGTAAGTACAGTTCAAAAGGAGAGAATTCCCACCCAAAATAAAAAAGAGAAACCCACCCTCCTTTACTTGCAATCTTCATGGAAAGTTTTATGCTTTTTTTTGCCCCCTTTGCCTCTCTCTTTGTCTCCTGACACCCTCTAATTAGTATCTCTGCCTCGGGCACCCGTGCTTGCTGTAGGTGGCTGGTGTGACATCGGATGCCTGTCCCTGCAGTGCGATTAAGCACCCTGCGGTGCACAAACAAAAAAACCAGAAAGCCTGACCCAACTATTTTCCTATGAATAGAACGTGCTTTCTTTACCAAGATAAAAGATATTTGTGTGCGTCTATTTGTATACAGATGTGCTATACATATAAGCATAAATATAGGGGATTTTGTGCATGTATATTGCATGTGAGCTTCTAAGTCTATTTAAAAGGTTCAGGGTCAGAAATATTTTGGTGTGTCCTCAAATAGGATTGGAAACTCCTGAAAGACTAAACATTTGTCCTTCATGTTTGAAAGACTAAAAGAAGAGCATGAAAGTTTCTAAGCAAGCCAGAGTTGAGTGAAACTTTCTTGATCTTGAGATTAAAGAAGGTCCCAAGAAATAGTTAACCCTCTCCTTCCTCAAACTTTTATTTATTTATTTATTTATTTTTTGTGGTACGCGGGCCTCTCACTGTTGTGGCCTCTCCCATTGCGGAGCGCAGGCTCCGGACGCACAGGCTCAGCGGCCATGGCTCACGGGCCCAGCTGCTCCGCGGCATGTGGGATCTTCCCGGACCGGGGCACGAACCCGTGTCCCCTGCATCGGCAGGCGGATTCTCAACCACTGCGCCACCAGGGAAGCCCCTCAAACTTCTTTAATGACATCTTAAGGTGGAACGTCTTCCTGTGCCTTGGAGACAGAAATCTGTGTCCCTGCACTTTTGGTCCTCTCCCACCTCCAGTGTAAGATAGAAAGAACTTATGTTCCATGGCCAGATATCCAATTAGTATTTATCGAGTGATTACCAAGGACTGAACATTCTGCCTCTTTGATCAAAGGGCATTTCAGACCTCACTGAGGTTTATTTTCCAGAGAGCTATAACCACGCCACTGTGAGTGCTGTGATGCTGAAAGATGATGATGGTGGACGGTAATAATCAATGATGAAAAAATGGTGCCACAGAGGAGGATTTGCAAGGGGACAGTCTTCATGGGGGTGGTGACATATTTTGGAAAGTCCCAGTGTTAATGAAGGATTAGTGTTAGGGCCAGGGTAGTCAAAACATGGTGACTAGTTAGACCTATCAAAGCCCACTCAACTCTCTAAACTTTAATTATGGATGCACTCTGCTACAGTCCTTACTGATGACCCAGACCTGGAAGGTAGGTTGTCCCCTTCTCCCAATGTCTGTCGGACCCTCAAGCTGGGAACTCTTTCATAAGGACACTAATCCCAATCATGAGGGCTCCACACTCACGGTCTAATCACCTCCCAAAGGCTCCACCTCCTAATACCACCACCTTTAGGGTTAGGATTTCAACAAATGAATTTTGGGGGGACACAGATATTCAGACCATAGCAGAAGATATCAGCTCTAGTGCCTAGAGCAGAGTAGCCAATTAATAAATGTTGAGCAAGTAAATGAATGGGTATATCAACTACCCTAAGCATGCTATGGGTTCAGAGAAGGGGAAATCGCCAAGAGTTAACACAGAATGGATTGTTTTAATGGACGAGATGGAAACCCTCATGGAAGAATGAGTTGGATTGGGGACTACGGAGAAGTATTCCATTTCAAAAGGACAGCATGAGTGTAGGAGTTCAGACACAATCAGCCGACAGATGAGAGGAATGAGAGCTTCCTAAAAAAACAGACGCAAGGGCTCATTTCCCCAGTAACCACCACATACAATTTTGCCAACAGAAAACAACCAACTGTACCTTCCAATGTAAGGGAAAGGAGTGACATAGTGAATTTTAGGAACATCTCAGCTATTATTAGCTATGTAAGCTATTGCCTTTTTGAGTTCACAGTCTTTAGCTGTGAGTACTCATGTGAGTTGACTTCCCATGAAAGGCCTGACATTTTAGATACACCTCTGAACACATTCAGAGCCTCTGAATTCTTTGAGGTGAGAGAAGAGAGTTTATTCTGACAATTCCATATGAACATGAGGAAACAATGCCAAGCATGGACATGCTAGAAGCCAGGGACCACAAACTCAAATGCCTTCTGGAGCCAGGCAGGTAAGGTGTGAGCAAAGCTGACAAGGTGTAAAACAGGAAGAAACAGCATAGGCATGTGTCTTCTAGAGAGTGTGCAGCTCTATTAAAACATTCAAACTAACTTTTAAAATCCACTTAGCTAGGACTTCCCTGGTGGTACAATGGTTAAGAATCCTCTTGCCAATGCAGGGGACACGGGTTCGATCCCTGGTCTGGGAAGATCCCACATGCCACACAGCAACTAAGCCCGTGCACCGCAACTACTGAGCCTGCGCTCTAGAGGCCATGAGCCACAACTACTGAAGCCCATGCACTCTAGGGCCCATGTGCCGCAACTACTGAGCCCCGGTGCTGCAACTACTGAAGCCCGTGCTCCACAACAAGGGAAGCCACTGCAATGAGAAGCCTGTGCACCGCAACGAAAAGGAGCCCCCACTTGCCACAACTAGAGAAAGCCCACGTGCAGCAATGAAAACCCAACACAGCCTAAACTAATAAATAAACAAAAATTTTTAAAAATTCACTTAGCTAACCAAAGAGATTATCTGTGAGCTGAACTGAACCTCTGGTTACCAGCTTGCAACTCACAGAGCAACAAAAGAGCTATATGCCATTGATATGTCCAAACAGCCTAGAATGCTTGAAAGTTTAACCAAATAAAAAGGTCTGTGAGACAAGGGATCTTTGTTTGTTCCCTGATGCACCCCAAGTGCCTGGACCAGATGCTGGTGCATGACAATAAATGTTTGCCGAATGAATGACTAGCCAATGTCCCAGAGACATTTCATATTTATTATCAAAAAAGAACTCAGTGACCATGAGATTAGGTGTCTGTATAGATAAAAGGAAGATTGTTCTGTTTTTCTCATGCTTCAAATTTAGTTGTGGCTTTACTGGCTGAGAACCTTAGAAACTTTGATAATTAAACAGATCCCAGTCCTCCATTTCAGTGGGGAGAAATTGTCTAGGATCTGTACACTTTGACAGTCTCCCTTTGAGCTACATTCATAGAAGATGTATTCAATACAAATTAGACTATGCAGGGAGATGTAAAGAGCCATTAAAACTACACTGACTCAAAAGTCCATGCTTTTATAACCCAGAAGGTGATGAGATCAAACACTCTTAAAACCAAAGCTTGCTAAACCTTTTAAATGTAATTTCTACATAGGGATTATTGTGGTTCACAGGGGAAACTGGGGTATGGTAATTATTTCCACATATTCTCACACGCTTTGACATCACAATAAGGATGGTGGGTAGCAACTATATCCTAGACCTAAAAGTCACATTGTTTTCATCGACATGACTAAGAGTCAAGGATGGAATTAAGGATTCTAATTCTGCGTCCACTACCAACAAATGTGACCTTGAGCAAGCTGGTTTATCTCCAAAAGAGGTAAAAACCATAACCTGAAATTGACCTCTGGAACATAGCTTATATTTAACAGTGAATCAAATTGCAAATTACTCCACCTTAGACAAAAAAAAAAATACTAAGTTCTAACAACAGAAATGAGCACAGTTGCATAGTTTCATTAATGAAATCAACAAGCAAAAACATTGAGGCATTTACTGCGCAAACTATCAGCATCACAAAAGGAATCTATAAGGCTATGCCTGAAAAGATAGACTACTGGCTCACCTATCAAAACTGGACTCCACTCAATTCTTTTGTGTTTTAACAACACACTTTCTGTCATTTTCAGTGTTACTTCTTGGCTGTGTATTTGAATATTTTTTAGTCTACCACAACTCTACTTTGTGCAACTCACCAAGAGAAAGAAAACGAGGTAAAGAAAGTGAGGCACGCTCTTTTATAAAGACTGTTCATTTGCTGTCTAATTTTTAAAAGAACATTTTCCTAAAGCTAAAAAAAGTTCTCAATAAACCTGTGTTTAATTCAAAATAATAAAGGGAAACACCTAGACCTGTACCTGGAACATAAAAGTAACTTCGTGGTAGCCATGGTCACTATTATTTTAGAAAACAAAGCACAGTGTACGGCTTTACTTTTTTCAAGACAGGTCAAATACACTGCATGAGATACTTCTCAAATGCATTGGGCATGAAAAGAATCTGATGAACATGTTTAAAATATAGATTCTCAGGCCCCACTAAGTCAGATTATCTGGGAATCTAAAACCCCTGATTCTACATTTTAAGAAATCTCCCCAGGTTATTCTGAGGCAGATGGTCCATGGACTCACATAAGGGAAGCACTGCCCTACATTTTTCATTGAACACCTAAAATTTTAAGAATCCAGTATATGTTATTAGAAAGAAAAAAATATATATAGTACGCATGTGTGTATATATATACATATAACCACATATACATTTTATGTATTATATATATATAGACATATATATGTGTATGTCTGTGTATGTGTGTACGTGTATATGTGTGTATGTGTGTACTTGTATGTGTGTGTGTGTGTATATGTGTGTGTGTATGTGTGTGTATTAACAAAGATGCTTTGCTTGATGAAACTTTAGTCAGGCTCCTGAATCTCCTCCTAGGCCCATCTGTGCACTTTCTTATAAAATCCAGTTCTAGCTAAAACTAAGCCAGTTTAGTGAGTCTTCCATCCTCCATATCTTATCACCCTCCATATCTGAGCAGGTTCCTCAGCCTCCACCATCCCCCAGGTGATGTCTGATCCTCTTGGCCTGTCTTCAGCAAAAATCCTGTTAGGTCAATTTAGCCAAAAATCCTCTTACCCCTGATATTTTCCCTTAGTAATTTCCATCCACTGACTCCTACCCTGCTCCTTGGCTATAAATCCCCTTTTGCCCACACTATATTCAGAACTAAGCTTGGTTTTACACTGAGGTCTCTTCTCCTCTATTGGAATGGCCCCGAATAAAATTTGTTTTTACCTCTTTAACTACTATCCAGCTTTGTTTTTCTTTGACATGTACATGTGTATGTATGTGCTTATGTATGTATACATAGAGCCACACTTTTAATTGCCAATGACTGCTTCTCAAGGAGAAAGACCTTTGCCTTATGAGCATTTAAAAAGCAACACCCTGAACTAAAATGAGTGACTGAAGCCAATAGACCTCTTAAAAAACTCAGCAGGGAATCATCTACACAAGGGAACTTCTAATCTCAAATCTTAAATGCATTCATTGACTTCTGTAAGTATGAAAAATAACAGATATAACTCATTTTTGACAACCAGATCTGAAAACTTGCCTTTGTGCTGAAAAAAAAGAGAGAGAAACTTAGAAAATATTATCAAAAAGTGGGAAAGCTTCTGAAATTTCCCAGGATGGGTTGCAAAATCTTTGTGTGCCCCCCATCTCCCCACTTTCCAGCCTTTTCCACTGTGAACATGGTACTCATGGCTTGACTATATATAAATGTATAGACCATTTCATTAAAAGGTTGGAGGGGAGGCCTGGGTACAAAGGAAAACTGGGAGATCCCCTCTGTGACTGGGGAGGCCCCTTAAGTCAGCGAGAAGTTACACTGACTTTCTTTTTTTTTTTTTTTTTTTTGTGGTATGCGGGCCTCTCACTGCTGTGGCCTCTCCCGTTGCGGAGCACAGGCTCCGGACGCGCAGGCTCAGCGGCCATGGCTCACGGGCCCAGCCGCCCCGCGGCATGTGGGATCTTCCCGGACCAGGGCACGAACCCGTGACCCCTGCATCGTCAGGCGGATTCTCAACCACTGCGCCACCAGGGAAGCCCGTTAACTGACTTTCGACTGGGGCTGCAGGTACTTGCTACATCCTAGAGAGAGACTTTTTTTTTTTTTTTTTTTTTTTTTTAACTGATGCTGCAGTCTTACCTGTACCTGTATGCTTAAATTAAAATAATTTAGAAGAAAAATACTTCTCTTTCATTCTCTCTGATTCACCATCTGCAAGGATGTTCTAATAGGAAAGCTGATCCCTCAAAACTTCAGAGACTTTGGGGGCTGAGGGGATGCTGAAACAATTCCAGCCCATGTAAGCAAGGATACAGAAGTTGTTGTTCATTCTCTCTCTTTCTCTTTCTCCCTCTCTCTCTCTCCCTCTCTCCCTCTCTTCCAGCCATAAGAAAAGATGAACGAGCTGGGCCTGCTAACATTTTCCTGGACCCCATAGCTTTAAAGGACAAGCCCCAAGGTCTATGCCTAAGATTAGGATAGAATCGTGGGATACTTATCTCTTTTAAAAATTTGATTGGCCAAGGCAATGATAATTGTCAGAATTCATGGGTCTCAT
Source organism: Kogia breviceps (assembly GCF_026419965.1). Lineage (NCBI taxonomy): Eukaryota > Metazoa > Chordata > Mammalia > Artiodactyla > Physeteridae > Kogia > Kogia breviceps. The sequence continues at coordinate 74,653,773 of NC_081318.1, forward strand.
CCATTACTGACCAGCTACATTAGGATGATTATAGTTTTATTATAAGTAGCAAATGGACAGAGATTTTCAGGTGACATAGAAAACGACATGATTGTTAGTTAACAATCCACATGGGAAGACAGTTGAACACAATTTTACAGACTTGACCCATGATATACTTACAAATGGGTAAAGAAAACATCTCTGAGAGAAGCTTTACGATAAGTGAAGAAAGCAGATACAAAATTGGGTAAAACTATGCTGTTCACCTGTGTCTGAGAAAGTACCTGCTGCAGCATGGTGACCTGGTACAAAGGTACCACAAAAATTATTTACTCAACAAATAAACAAATGATTTGAGCTATGGAAGAAGCATTGGGAAAAAATTACTGGAAGGAAAGTGCCCATGTGTTAACAGTATTTTCCTGTCTCTTTTGACGTTTTTGTATTCTTTGTACAAATTTTCTACAATAAGCATGTATTACTTTTATAACTTGAAAAAATAAATAAATACAAAAACAAACAAGGTCTTTTTATTTTCTAATTCTTCAGTTTTTTCCCATCTGAAAACTTTGAGGTCTGTTTTCCTATAGTTGGTAATTACTTTTGTATTTTACCCCACGAAGGAATATTTTTTTCCAATATTGAGAGTACAACTCTAGAGAGAAAAAGATGCCCTTTAACTAGAAGAGCTTAAGACCAAGAAAGTTAAGATAGAACGTAACAAAAACTACAACTGGGCTTGCTAACAACCAAACAGGAGCAAGTAAGCAGAACAGGAAAATCCATCCACAGAGCAGGAAATGACAATATTTCATCAGGTTAGTGAGCTCCGCTGCCATTTACTTCATTACCATTGTGGTGTAAAAGCTGGGAGAACTGATGAACATTTTGCAGGCTGGCTGAGGTTTTCTGAGCGTTAACGTGTATCCACTCATTCCATCACTCACGTTATTGCCACATGCTTGTCAGTCACATTGCCTTTGTATGAGGCTGGTTGAGATTCAGATCAAACGTGTGGCAGATAAAAGACTCCTGAAGTTCTTCCAGTCTTAAAAAACTCTGCAGATTGGACTGACTTTCACTTAAGTGAAAGAATCTCATCAACGACAAAACCTAAGGCATTCAACAGCAGAACTCCTGATGAGCTGAAATGCCCTTGGGGAGACCAACGATGCCAGCCTCGGCAGGGCCTGGAGATCAAGACCGTAGTGAGTGGTGCTAGGGCGAGAGACTCTTTCGTCTCGCATAATATTCTCTATTTACATTTGTATAGAAAATTTCAAAATCCTTTCAGAGCATTAATCACTTTGATCTCTGTAACCACCCTTTCAAATAAATACAGCAGAGTGCATCAACCTCCTTTCACTGACGGGTAGATTGAGGATCCCAGAGATGGACTACTTTATAGACCTTTACACTGTTTTCTGGGAGGAAACTGAAGCAGGCCTGGAACTGGGTTCAGTTCCCTTTCAACATGCCTCACTGCCTTTATATGCCCTGCAGGAACTGAAAGAGCAGAAATGCTCACACCTATGGCACTGAGATACTCTGTCATTGGCATTAGGTGAACAGTCCCTGGTAACTGATCCAATTTGATGCGTACATGGGCAAGTAATTTTCTGTTAGACATCATCATCATTAGCATTCAACAATTAAAAATCTCATCCCCTTAGCCCAGAAAAGCCAATGGAGAAGCTGTTCAGGTAGTTCTGATCCAAATTTCACAAATCCAACAGGCTTGGTTTTTCCATCGAAGGTAAAGCATATGAATAATTGGCTCTGGAGGCCGCTGAATGGCTGACCCTTGTGAGGCTTGCTGGCCACCCTGGGTTGTTCTGTTCAGACTGTCATCTGGCAGCTGCAGCTTTCAAGCAATTATCCATGGTCACTTAGTGACAGCATTAGGAAAGTTAAGTTGGGATAGTTCCCAACTCCTAATTTACCTCGCAATAAAAATGGAAAGTGAAAAAGAAAACTAGCTCGGCTGCAGCCTCTAAGTGTTTTTGAAAGACCCAGCTGGGGCAGGGGGGTATGAAGGAAGATATCTGACCAAGAACTTGGATTAGCTGGAGATGTTGGGGGAGGACCTGGAGAGCCCCAGGAGTTCGTTTTAGCGGGCAAAGGAGCTAGGAGTTTTAAGAGGAGGAAGTGGAAAATTTGTGCTTAGCCCGAGGGTGCTTCTCTCCTACAGATGCTCAGACTAGACCCTGTGATCTCTGCCCTTTTCAGGCATGTTTTCTTTCCTCTCCTTTGATAGTGCATCTTAGACCTGGTGCCATCAACGTGAACATTTAGGACTCTATTTTGTAATTTCGGGGAATTCTTATTGCTACATGTGACCATGTCAGACACCCTAACTGAAAGAAAGTCAACTTTATCTTAATTTTGAATCCTGTAAGTTGCTTATTTGTTTGAAAAATTATTTCTGATTCCAAGAACTTTATAAGAACTATAATCAAAAGAAAAAAAAGGAAGTGGGGGGAGAAACCACCCACCATGCTACCACCCTAGCGTTCACTTTTCCTCCTATACACTCATCAGGGAATTTTTAATTTTATTTATTTTTAAAAATTATTTATTTATTTTTGGCTGCAGTAGGTCTTCGTTGCTGCGCGTGGGCTTTCTCTAGTTGCGAGGAGCGGGAGCTACTCTTCGTTGCGGTGCACGGGCTTCTCATTGTGGTGTCTTCTCTTGTGGCAGAGCATGGGCTCTAGGCATGTGGGCTTCAGTAGTTGTGGCACGCGGGCTCAGTAGCTGTGGCTCGCAGGTTCTAGAGCACAGGCTCAGTAGTTGTGGCACACGGGTTTAGCCACCCTGAGGCATGTGGGATCTTCCTGGACCAGGGCTCGAACCCATGTCCCCTGCATTGGCAGGCGGATTCTTAACCACTGCGCCACCAGGGCAATCCCTCAGGGAATTTTTTAAAAAGAAGTTTCCCACTAAAGATGCTGCATATTTCACGGGACAGGGCTTCAGCACAGCAATCAGGATAAAGTGGCAGGCTTTGGGAGGGTGACTACCGTTTTAAACATGAGTGAATACCAGAACTATCCCAGAAGTCCTCAGCTGGCTAATGTTTAGCCACTTCTCCAACCTACAGCTCTGTAGGTTCTCCCACCTCCCATGGCTCTGTTCCAAGAATTCTTGACACTGGAAATTAGCTCAGCTCCTTATAATTTAAGCAAGACTTAATTTAAACAAATTGTTCAGTTACCACCTGGAAAAGCCCTGGCAGAGAGGTAGAAAAACCCTCTAAAACGTTGAGTCGGTTTTACTCTACATTTTCCTAATTATTTGCTGTGTGTACCTCTTTCTAGTTAGCTATTACTAAGTCTTCATTTTCTCCTTGCCCATTTTCACCTGTTTAACTTGAATTTCTGTGCACCTTCCTTCTCTCCCCAGTTTCCCTCCTTTTGATTTTTTCTTCCTTCCCCTTCTGATGGGCTGCTAATGTAGTGGGCAGCACAGCCTCATAGGCTGATTAGAAAAGGTTCCTGCAGGAAGTGTTGCTTCTGTTTTTGATCATCCTGGGCAGCCAGCAACATCTTCATCGGTAGGTAGGAGACGGACAAAAGTGTTAACTCTGGTTATGATTTCCTTTCTCATCCTATTGCTAATTTTTAAAAGCTGACAGACACCAAAAGCAAAGGTAACAGAAGCAAAAAAAAACCAAGTGGGATTACATCAAACTAAAAAGCTTCTGCACAGCAAAGAAAATCATCAACAAAATGAAAAGGCAACCTATTAAATGGGAGAAAATACTTTCAAATCATGTATCTGATAAGGGGTTAATAGCCAAAATATATTAAGAACTCGTACAACTCAATAGCAGGAAACCAAACAACTGGATTAAAAACTGGGCAGAGGATTTGAATAGACATTTTTCCTAAGAAAACATGCAGATGGCCAACAGGTACATGAAAAGGACTTAACACTACTCATCTTCAGGGAGATGTAAATCAAAACCATAATGAGATATCGCTTCACACCTGTCAGAATGACACTCATCAAAAAGACAAGAAATGGTAAGTGTTGGGAAGAATACGGAGAAAGGGGAACCCTGTGCTTTGTTGGTAGGAACCGTGAATTGGTGTAGCCACTAAGGAAAAGAGTATGGAGGTTCCTCAAGAAATTAAAAATAGAACTGTTATAGGATCCAGCAATTCCACTTCTGGGTATTTATCTGAAGAAAACAACACTAACTGAAAAAGATATCTATACCCACATATTTATCGCAGCATTACTGACAATAGCCAAGACATAGAAACAACCTAAGTGCCCACTGATGGATGAATAAAGAAATACATACACACAATGGACTATTGTTCAGCCATAAAAATGGGAACTCTTGCCATCTGAAACAACACAGATGAACCTTGAGGGCATTATGCTTAGTGAAGTAAGTCAGACAGAGAAAGACAATACCATATGATCTCACTTAGAGATAGAATCACACACACACACACACAAAAGAACTCATAGATACAGAGAACAGATTGATGGTTGCCAGAGAAAGGGATTGGGGTGGGTGAAATAGGTGAAGGGGTCAAAAGGGACAAACTTCCAGTTATAGTATAAATAAGTCCCGGGGATGTAATGTACAGCATGGTGGCTATAGCTAATAATACTGTACTGTATATCTGAAAGTTGCTGAGAGAGTAGATCTTAAAAGTTCTCATCACAAGAAAAAGAAATGTGTAATTATGTGTGGTGATAAATGTTAACTAGACTTGTCGTGGTGATCGTCTCACAATACATACAAATATCAAATCATTATATAGTACACTTGAAACTAATATAATGTTATATGTCAATTATATCTCAACAAAAAACAAATTAAAAGCTGACAAATATCACAAACATCACAAAATCCAGACATAGCATTACATAGTTATTAAAATATCTATATTATGTATTATATAGAAAGTATATAAATATACATATAAATTATATAATGTATATAATGTACTTATGGAATGTATCTATATGATGTATTAATGTATTGACTGACCAGTCCACCATTATTTTTCCTACAGTTTTGGTTGTGAACTTTTTACATAAAAATGATTTTTGTAATATCAAATAGAAGCAAGCAACTCACTATTCTTAATGTCACATAAGGTTTTTGGATTGTTGTCAAATTTAGGAAAACTACTAAGCTTTTGTTTCAGGAGTAAGTCTTAAGATTTCAAGGTATTAATCATTTTAAATACCGTAAATTGAAGTAACTTATGAATCAGTCCGTCATAGATGTCCTTGTAGTGGCCCATTATGATTTTAAAATATTTTTGATCTCTGACAGGATAAAACCTCCACTTTGACCCAACAGCAATGAGAACTAAATCTTTTACTGACAATACTAACGTTCTGATGACTGCACACGTTTGTTGTTTTTTTAAACTTTTTTTTTGGTACGCGGGCCTCTCACTGTTGTGGCCTCTCCCGCTGCGGAGCACAGGCTCCGGACGCGCAGGCTCAGCGGCCACGGCTCACGGGCCCAGCCGCTCCGCGGCATGTGGGATCTTCCCGGACCGGGACACGAACCCGTGTCTCCTGCATCGGCAGGCGGACTCTCAACCACTGCGCCACCAGGGAAGCCCCTGCACAAGTTTTATACAGACTAGCTTCTGGCTTTGTACATTTCAAACCAGTTTCTTCTTCATTACAGATATACTTTGGTGTTGCGCAGCTTTGTTTTACAATGCCAGGTGAGGAAGCACGGTAGACCATAGGGATATTCATAAAAGCCCTCCCCACACTGGGACAATTAGCATGACTTATTTCTACAGGAGAAAAATGGGAACCAAATAGACATATCCCATGAAATCCAAACCAAATGTTTGTGCAATTCAGCTTTCTCTTAGCTGGATCCCCAAAATAATGGTCGCCACCTCTGATGACACCAGATGCAAAAAGTCATTAGAGGGCAAGTTCAAGAGGAAAGTGTTTTTAATGGATTACAGTTAAAATACCTTATTTTTTCCCGATTTTACAAGAACACTTGACATCTGAACACATTCTTGGTCATGCTCAGGACCTTGGAAGAAGCCATAAAAATGCATAACTCTGAACCTGCAGCTTTACTAGCTTCACTATGAATCTGCCTTTGCGATAGAATAAATTCAACTTGTGCTTTTTTTAGAGATAGAGAAAAGCTTTAAGGACAAAAGAAAACTTATTCTGTAAGGAGAACTAAATTCAGTTGCTTTTACATATTTCAGAAGATAAAAATCATAACTTTTGTACAGTAGCTGTCTGTATAGATGCAGCTATTGAGTAAAATTTCAGACCCACAGATTATGAGAGGCACACGGTGACAGTGAAGGGAAGGGTGGCTTGTTGAACCAAGGAACTGGTGAAGCAGAGCAATTGGGAATCACTTCAATTCAGACACCACGCAATTCTGGCCTTGCTTCCGGCCCCCCAATGTTACCCAAGATACTGAGAGAATCACCATCTCATCTTTGGCAAGCAACTTCTTTCAAAACCAAACCTACCAAACAACAGTGAAAACATCAACCTTTCTTCCTCTTCCATCTCACCCAAAAACCTTATCCTTTCCTTGTCAAATGCTTAACCCAGCTGATAGGAGAAAGGAGAGTTCTTTTTGTTCTTTTGCTGGATGGGAAGGCACCTTAACTTCTGCTTTGGAGTCCATTTTGATTAGACACTCCCCTTTATAATGGGCTCTGAGGTCCATCTTCTGGGTCTCCACACTAAGAAACCAGTGAAGGGCTTCCCTTGTGGCGCAGTGGTTGAGAGTCTGCCTGCCAATGCAGGGGACACAGGTTCAAGCCCTGGTCTGGGAGGAACCCACATGCCGCGGAGCAACAAAGCCCGTGAGCCACAACGACTGAGCATATGCGTCTGGAGCCTGTGCTCCGCGACAAGACAGGCTGCGACACTGAAAGGCCCGTGTACCGCGATGAAGAGGGGCCCCCGCTCGCCGCAACTAGAGAAAGCCCGCGCACAGAAACGAAGACCCAACACAGCCAAAAATATATAAATTAATTAATTTTTTTAAAAAAAGAATCAGATTTATATTAAAAAGAAAAGAAAAACCAGTGAAAACTCTTCCACAGCAGGTTAGGGAACATGGGCTGATCCAAGATGGATCTTCATGATATCAACAGTGGTGGAGGGGGATCTGTGTTCCTTTGCTCAGTGGGTGTGTTCTTTCCTTTTTGAAACTGTGCTCTTTGTATGTTTTGATCCTAGAGAGTAGAAGGGAGAAGCTCAAAAACCTAGTGATGTGTAGAAGTGAAATATGACATTGCTGAGCTGTTTTCCCCACAGCTATCTCCCACTCTAGTTTCCCTAATGAAACAACATCCAAGAATCAAAAACCACAATTCACAAATTCATTCATAAAAATGCATTCACAAATATTTGTTCAATGCCAGTACTGAAGATGTAGCAGTGCACAGGGCAACATTCCAGTCCTCACGCTCACGACATTCTAACGAGTGAGGCCCTAAGCTGGGAATGAGAGAAGCGAGAGCTTAGTGGGCAGTAGGGCATGGTGGAAGATGAGGAAGGAGAAGTACCCTGGGTCACAGCCACTAGAGCTTCGAGGGCCACTGTGAGGGCTTTGGATTTTATTCTAATCCATTGGAAAGTTTGTGACATCATCTGGTTATTTTAAACGGCCCACTCTGGCTGCTGTACTGAGAATAGACTGTAGGGGGCGCGCAGAGGCAAGGAGCTCTGTTTAGAGGTCGTCGGAATAAGAAAGGAGAGCTGAAGGCGGCTCGGTCTAGGAAGGTCACTGTGAATCCGCTTTTGTGCGTCAGTACAAAGAACTGAGAGCTCACTGATACACAGCAATGAGCAATGTTTGACCAAGTCTGGACCCCAAACCCCTGCTGAATTTGCAAAGCCTCCGAATTACATTTCCCACACATTTTATGCATCTAACTCCAAACTGAAGATGGCGGAACTTGCATATCATCATAGCAGGGGTTAGATTGACAGACCGAGGGCCCACGCTTCCCTTATTCATTTGTACCAACTGCACAGTGGATGACAAAGTTTTGGGGGCCAGACACACCCGGGCTGGAGTCCATACTCTGCTATGGAGAGCAGAGCAACTCTGGGCAAGTTCTTAACCTCATAGTCTCCGTTTCACAGGGTGGAAATGCAGAGACTGTTGCCATCAAGTTGTGGGAGGGACAAATTAGAATTATGTAAGTAAGGGTTTAGCAGAGCGCAGGGCATCTGATAGAAATCGGATCCAAAATATAGCCACATCAGTGTGAAAACAGCCACTTTCTGCACTTTGGAGGTAAAATTTCTTCTGCAATTTTCTATTTACCTGGTGAAACACCTTTTGGAATAGTACTCAAATTCCTGGCAAGTCTCCAGGAAATTGATTTAATCTGGCTGATTCTCTAAATTAGCGTATTTCCAAGTAGGGACTGCACCGATTGTGACACCAGAGGTGCTTGTTAAAATGCACATTCCTGGGCAGCGTCCCATTATTTCCAAACAAGAAACTCTAAGGCGAGGGCCAGGATCTGCATTTCAGGCTCCTCACCGGTCGTGCTGCCTTTCAAGAACCATCCCCCTGCGAGGTCCAGGTAGGTCCGGGGAGAAGGGGCCCCAGGACACACCCCAACGGCCATGGAAGAGTTGGAGCCAGGGCTCCACCGTGCTTTGCAAAAAAAAGCCCCCTCTGCCTCCACTGCGGCGGCCGCAGGAGGCTCCGCCACCAACGGGAACAATTTTCATCTCGGGGAACATCTCAGTCCTTTTGGTCGTTGCAGTTGCTTACCTCTGGGTTTAGTGTCCCCTCCCGCAGCCCCCCACTCGCACCGCAGGCCAAGCCGGGAAGCGCACAGCCTTCGCGCACCTTGCAGGCTCTCACTTTCCTGACCACAGCGACACCTGCTGAGGCAACGCGGTATGTGCATGTGCAGCGCGTAGATGGTGCCGCTGGCTGAGCACCCCGGCGGCTGCGCGCCGGGCAAGAGACGCAGGCCGGTCACCTGGCTAAGGATCGTCGGGGCCGATGACCAGGGTGGGGGGGCGGGGGGCGTAGGGGAATTTCGGAGTGGCGCCCCCTGGCCCGCGAGATCTTGCTGGAGGACCAAGTGTCTTTTTAGAAAATCGAAGGACCAGCGACTTCCAGAGCCCGCCAGCCTATTAGCGTTTCCGTTAGAGTGAAATGAGCCTCACAGAAAGGGAAGGATGCGACCCTGTAGTCCAGGAGGAAAAAAGATGCTGAAATCCGCTTGTCGCTCCCTGCCAGTCAGGGCTTGGAGCCACGGCTCCTGCTACCACCCTGTTTATGTGGGTCTCTGCGCCCATCTCATCACCACTCCCCAAGCGGTAACTCCGCAGGAGAACCTAAAAAATTAGGTAGAGTGGGACAAGTCCCTGGGAACAAGTGCAGGAAGGCAGCAAAAGAGGGGACATATGTAGAGGTAAGGGAGAGAAATCAAGAGAGCTTTCTTAGAAAGGTTTAATCGGACAGTAGGAGGGCAGAAGTGAATGGGATCCTAGCCCACGACACTTCCCTCCGCACCTTCCACAGCCACTCCATCTTTCTCTCCTTGCTCCTGAGGGTTGCCTGGAGGCACAGAACTAGACATTGAAGTCTCCCTCACTTGGGTATCGTAGCTTGGGCTGCTGTGACAAATACAATAGTCACTAGGTGACTTAGAAATTTGTATCACAGTTCTGGAGGCTGGGAGGAAAGAGATCAGGGTGCCAGTATGATTGGGTGCTGGTAAGACCCTCTTTCTGGTTTGCAGCCCAAGGACTTCTTGTAGTGTCCTCACATGGTGGATAGCAGACGGAAGAAATAAGCTCCGTCTCTACTTAAGAGGGCACTAATCCCATTCATAGGGCTCCACCCTCATGACCTAATTTTGTTCCAAAGGCCAAATACTATCACTTTGGGGATTAGGGCTTATGAGATTTGGGGGTGTGGGGGAATGCAGTCCATAAAAAGGACCCCTCAGGACATCTGGGGGATTCTGAGATGGAAGTAATTTAGTCTGTCACATTAGATATTATCACTTTGTGTTCCTTCCACTCTCAGTTCTATGAGATATGAGACTTTGTGTCCCTGTTGTACCCCAGTGCCTGGCATTTAGTGGCTGCTTAATACGTATTTCTTCAATGGACAATTCTAAAACACACTAATTTGGAGTTTACTGTGTGCCAGGCAGTGTTTTAAGATCTTCACCTATAGTAACCCACTTATTCCTCACTACAACTGTAGGAGGTAAGGTTTTCAGATAAGGAAAGCCAGTCATCCCATAAATAATGTACATGGGATCACACTGTGGAGTCCTCACAGCTAACCAGGGCACCACACTGCCTCTTATGAATGAATTCATAAGGTTTTCCAGAAAAAGATATAGGCTTTGGGGCTGCAAAAGGCCTTGGTAACAAGGAGGACCCTTCTGACTTAATGTTGGGGAAGAACTGGAGCCGAGCCCTGAAGTCTCTAGGCTCCTAGACTAATGTCTGGAACCTCACCCACAATAACCAGCCCCTAGGGGCTCTTTCTCATGCTTGTGGCTATGGCCATGGTTCTCAACTTGGTCTGCACATTGGAGTCACCTGCAAGAGCTTTTTTTAAAATAACCCAGTGGCTCAGACCACCTCCCAACACTAACTGAATCAGAATCTTTAAGACTGAGTCCCAGCCATCATTTCAGTACTTCTGAAAGTTTCCCCGGTGATTCCAACGTGCAGGTAAACTGAGGATACAGGGAGCTGGCTGGGAATCAGGAACCTTGTTCTTAAACTGTGGCCACTAATCACTGATTCAGAATCACTGGGTTTGCTTGTCAACAGTATAGATTTCTGGGTCCCATCCAGATTTACTGAATCAAAATCTCTTGGAGTGGGTCACAGGATCTGCTCAAAAGAAGAAACAAAACACAAGCTCCCAGAGATTTACATGCACACTGCAGTATGAGAACTGCTAGGGCAGCTGTTTTTAAAGTATGGACCACCAGCAGCAGCATCACCTGGAACCTGTCAGAAATACAAATGCATTGGCTCCACCGCTGACCTCCTGCACCAGAAACTGGGAATGGGATCCAGCAGTCTGCATTCAATGAGGCTCCAGTGATCTTGGTGCCTGCCGCAGTTTGCAAACAACTTCTCTGAATAAAGGGCCTCTGGTTCGAATTCCAGCTTGGTCACTCACTACCCATATGACCCCGGAAAGCTTATTTAACACCTCTGTGCTTCAGTTTCTTCATTTTTAGTTGGGTACAGGGTGTTATTGGTTGAATTATGTTCTCCCAAATGCATATGCTGAAGCCCTCACGCCCAATACCTCAAAATGTGACCTTACTTGGAAATAGGGTCATTGCAGATGTAATTAGTTAAGATGAGGTCCTACTGGAGTAGTGTGGGTTTCAAATCCGATATGACGAGTGTCCTTATAAAATGGGGAAATCTGGAGACAGACAAGCACACAGGGAGAATGTCCCATGAAGAAAGGTGTTCTATTGCCACAAGCCAAGGATCTACCAGAAACTAAGACAGAGACCTGGAATAAATCTTTCACTAGAATCACAGAGGGAGCGGGGCTCTGCCCACACGTTGATTTGGGACTCTTGGTCCCAAAGAACTGTGAGAATACATTTCTGTTTAAGCCACTCTGTCTGTGGTACTTTTTGACGGCGGTGCTAGCAAACGAATTTGGGGGCATTTGGGATGAGACACGTAGCCCAATGCCTATACTAGTGGTTTCCCAATAAATGGGAGATTTTGTTATTTCAAAAGAAGGGGGGGAAAGTGATTCTGTACTCTGTCTCCTTAAGTAGGGGTTAAACCTGAGAATCAAGAAATGAAACAAAGTCGAACATTCCACCCAGTGGACTGAGGCCGGGGTGGTGTGAGCCAAGCCTCCCTGGCCCTGGCTGGAGGCTAACAAACAGTGGACAGATGGTCACCATTTCTGGTCACTCCCGATCTGGATAAGAGCCAAATGAGGGATCCAGAGGCAATGGCGTGTTCAGCTCTGATGTAGCTGTCCTCATCTCTGAAGCTCTCTGTGGAGGCCTCAGCTGCCTTCCACGAATTGTCCCAGCCCTTCCTGGTCAAAAGCACCCCTGTCTCAGTGACCAGAGCCTATTACCAGTCCCCTGATCTACTCAGACCCTCCAAAACTGTGTGTGTATGTGTGTGTGTGTGTGTGTGTGTGTGTGTGTGTGTGTGTGTGTGTGTGTGTGTGTGAGACAGAGTGAGAGAGAGAGAGATTCATTGAATCACCTGAAATGAAATGAATATTAGTGAAGCAGAATAGAAGTTCCCTTCATCACTCTCACAGTGTAGTTATCTGGCTGCTGGTTGGACAGTGCCCAGCCTCTGTAAGCGAGTAACTTCTTTCGCTTCCATTTGTTCACCAGAGAGCAGGAAGGAGCCAGGCTGCTTCAGACTTCCTTCTGTGCATGTTACCTGAGCAATTGGGGATCCACTTCTTTCCTGCCAGCCCCATTCTACACCATGCCTGGCACTGGGGATTGGAGCCCATTTTCTAAGCGTTTGTCCCAAGGCAGCTGGCAAGCCAGGTTTATCAAGGGAGTGGGGTCTTATGCAATTTCCAGGGTGCTTTCCATTTTAAAGCCTGCACCACTTCTTCCAATTCACCAAGGAGGCAGAGATCATCTGAGGCATAGTGTTCCCCAGTGGCAGCTGCTCAGTGACAAAGGGAATCATCCCAGCAGGCTGGGCTGACTTCCACCGCTGCCCTAGGACCTGCGCGATTTCACGGCAACTCAGGGGAGTTAATCAGGCTCAATCATGCCCTATCATCCCAAGTGTGACCCTTAGGCCTGCTGTTAGCTGACTTCAGTAGTTAACAGCGAGAGGCCTTCTGTTCCAACAGGAAGCTAAGCATTCCAACCAACTGTAGAGTTTAAATTAAAACTCCCTACTGACATTCCATCCAGTTCTTGAATATCCTCTTTTCCCTCCAGGCAGTAAGGGAAATAAAGGGCACCAGTCTCGAGTTAGTAAGACTCTGTGGTGTGAGCTTATGCAATTATGCAACCTCTCTAAATTTCAGAGCTCTGGTTTTTCTCCTTTAAAATGGATTTAATAATACCTCTTTGGCTTTTCTCCTAAGGTCGTTAAAATTCAAGGAGGTTGTGTATGTAAACAATAAAGAGTGATACACATGTAAGCACTGCACAGTAGTGAAATGGATCATGGCATTGTAAATTTATCCTATCCTGCTTGTTGGGTGGGGTTCATTGACCCGGATATAATGGCTTTGCATATGTCTTTAAAGAATGCAGATGAAATTCAACAGTAAAGTAGCAGATTGAATAAGGGCAGACTGAAGAGAACGAACATCTATGGGCATTATGTCATTTAATTCACTCAAAAATCAAGTGAAAGAGAAGCTGTAACCGAGTAGAACCCTGTGGGGTCTTCTGAGGTCAGACGCCCTCAAGTCCTCTACCTGCCTCTCATTTGTAGAAAAACTTTAACCCCCTAGGCCTTCCCGGAGTTCCAAAGAATATGTTTAATTAGAGACATGAGAAGATGCAGAAGCAAAGGGAAACGTCAAGCAAGACAAAATAATGGTAATTTAGCTATTAAACAAAGTCGAGGACCTTTAGCTCCTCCTCAAAGGCTGTAGATAATATTCTGAGCCAAATCCTTTGAGCTGTTTTGCAGCTACTGAAACCCCGCCAGGTGGAAGAAGTTAACTGCACGCCGCCCACAAGCACTGCAGACCGATCCTAGACCAGCTGGAACCAGAAAGTTGATGATGTTAACTCCCAATTACCTCACCATGAGCTGATCACCCATTCCCAACCCCCACTCCCTTACCCTGTCTTTAAAAACCTTTCCCCGGAGGGAAGAGATATGGGAACAAATGTATATGTATAACTGATTCATTTTGTTGTAACACAGAAACTAACACACCATTGTAAAACAGTTATACTCCAATAAAGATGATAAATAAATAAAATAAAAATAAAAACCTTTACCTGAAAGCCAGCAATGCTGGCTTCTAAGCACTAGCTTCCTGGACTCCTCGCGCAGTGCCCTGTGATAAACGTCACTTTCCTTCACCATGAGCTGGTGTCAGTAGACTGCCTTTACTTTGCACAGGCCAGTGGACCCGTTTGGTTCAGTTACAAAGTAATGAACCAAATGTTAAACCAGAGGTTCCCAAACTTTCTCAGTTCATGGTCCTCCTAGTGTGTCAGCATCCCTAGCAAAGGAAATACCTAACTGTTCTATTTATTATGTAGTCAGGTTCAAACAATTCAATCCACATTGATAGTCTAACAACTTAGCACCTCTTGGGCCCTGCACATCTTCACAAATTTTAGAATCAGATACAACGGACAACTCATTTCTCCTTCCACATTCCTTTCATACAGTGCTAGTATTTTTTATCACAGCTGCAATTTTTGCCTGTCATTAACATGACATCAACAGAAGGCACGTAGTGATTTAAGATTGAAAATGAACTATTTCAAGCTAGTGGTTCACACAGTACTGGACCACTGTTGCTGTGTTTCCCAAGAAATGTAAAAATATCCCAGAGAACCCCCTACAAGTTCACTAGGGTGCCTCAGTGCACAGTTTGGAAACTAAGGTAAAAAACTAAGGCTCAAAGGTGGGAAGTAACTTCCAGTCAGAGCTTTTCAAATGTTAACATACACAGGGATCCCCTGGAGGTCTTGTTACACTGTGGGCTCTGATTCAGCAGGTCTGGAATGGGGCCCCCCCGAGAGGCAGCTTTTCTAACAAGCTCCTGAGTTTGGAGGATACGGCCAGTTCATGGACCACGCTCTAAGTAGTGAGGCTTTAAGTGAAGCAGCCAGGAGAGGTAGGGCAGTGAACAGTCCACATCTCCAAAGCCCATGCTCTTTCCCACAACCAAACTGCTTCTCATATAACTTCTAGAAATTAGAATTTCTAGAAATTCTAGAAATTAGAATTCCAGTTTCTAGCTCTGCCCATAATGAGGCTTGAAAGTTCTCTCTCCCATCCACAAAATAACCAAGAAAGCTGAACAAACCCCAAATCAACAACTCCTCTGAGGTCCGTCAGAGAACTGAAGTCACAGGACAAGCCACTGCCCCCAAATCTGGAGAGACCAACAGGCAGACGCAGAGAATCACAACTTACCAGAGCAGAAACATCCGTGGAAACCAGTGCCCGGGAAGGAAAGGCTGAAGTGTATTTGATGACTTGCTGGAAAGTTAAACCTCCTGCGAGGCGCCCACACTTCTGCGAGTGTTACCTGCAGGAGCCCTGCCAGATTCTCACAGGGAAGATCAGAGAAAAGGCCCCTCCTACTTCTGAGCAGGGCAGGGCGAAAATAGCCTTTCTTAAATACACCTGGAGAATTCCATTCTTCTTAATTAACAAGACCTGCTCTCAAAAGAAACCAATTTACCAGAGCCTAACCTGCTGAGGTTTTGCCAGATCCTAACCAACCTGGGGGAGTGGAAATAGCCAACTCAGCCCTCTCTAGCCTCTCTGTCTCGCTGAAAAGGGAAGCAAACAAAACAAAACTGAGAAGCTCTTGTGAAGGTCACAGCCCGGGCCCAGGCTCACTAAAAGGGCCATAGACGCTTTCCCTCCACATCACCTTCCACCTCACATAGATGCTTTCCCTCCAAATCACCTTCCACATCACTAGGGCTCCCTATAACAACTGCGGGATACACCTGGGAGAACTGTGCCTCTCAGAAGATTTAAGAAGCCTCTGGGGAAATCCAAGGGCAACAGGGGAGGTAAAAACAAGGACACTGGAGGAAAGATTAGCCTCTAACACCTACAGCTCCAGCAAACAGAAAACACAGCCCAATTCCAAGCCAGATAAACACAAAACCTCACGCTAATGGCCTGTTTCCTTCAGTTCCTTGTACCCAGTACTTCATGTCCCGGCTCATGACAAAAAATTCTAAGGCACGCTAAAAGACAAAAACCACAATTTGAAGAGCCTCCAAACCCCTGGCCCATGTTTCATCGTCCCATCAGACTTCACTTACCAAACACAAATTCAAAACTAAACTTATTCAGAATTTCAGGACAGAAGCCACAGAGCATTACAGCCCAAGCAGGTCACATGTCTGTGAAGCCAGCCTGCACGTCAATCACAGTCTGGTCAGCAAGTGTGACTCCAGTTATTCACAGCTGAACTCTGTCTGCTTCAGATCCCGCCCGAGAACTAAGTTCTGGAAAGGACGGAGTTTTGAGCAGTTGGTTTTACTCCACCCACTGTGTTTTCCTTCAAATCACAGTACAGGCAGACCTCAGAGATATGGTGGAATTGGCTCCAGACCATCACCATAGACTGAATGTCACAACAAAGCAAGTCACAAATATTTTAATTTCCCAATGCATATAAAAGTTATGCTCAGTGTGCAATGGCATTACATCTAAAAAAATAATGTACATACCTTAATTTTAAAATACCTTAATGCTAAAATATGCTAACCATCATCTGAGCCTTGAGCAAGGTGTAGTGGTAACATCAAAGATCACTGACCACAGATCATGACAACAAATACAATAATGAAAAAGTCTGAAATATTTTGAGAATTACCAAAATGTAATACAGAAACACAAAATGAGCAAATGCTATTGGAAAAATGGCACTGAGAGACTTGCTTCAGGCAGGGTTGCCACAAACCTTCAATTTTGTAAAATATCTGCAAAGCACAATAAAACGAGGTCTGCCTGTACTGTTCCTGGGACCACCTGTAGCTCAGCGGGCCTGTGGTAGCCCACGTGCTTTCTCACTAGACGCGTGCCTTGTCCCTGAGGGCAAACCCTCTGTCCTGCTGCAGGACGGAGCCCCCAGTCCTGTGTATGTATCTGCCACGCTCCATCACACACTGAAGGATGTCTCCTCAGTGCAGGCACGCTTAGCTGTTTTCAGAGGGAAACAGTATGTGTGAAACGCTGCACGTCATCTGCAGAAGCAATTCAACCGAAAGACACTCTCATAAGATATTTACTTAAAGCAAATCAAAGCTATTCAGTAAGACAAACAGTAAAACACGGGCGACATTATCTCACTGCAAAGAGGATTGCCTCAGCCTCACCGACAGACGCTCACGGCCATGAGAACATAAGTAAAAACTCAACAAAGCCCTGGTGCCAGTGGGTGTTCTGTCAGCCATCGGAATTTAGGCACCAAACCATAGTTCACGCAGCATGTTAGAAGCAGCGGAGGGTCAACTGAAAAGGGGAATCATCCGTGGTTAATGACCAGTAATGCAACAGTAATTGTAACACAGGGATAGAAATTGCTATCTACCATCACAAGTGCCTTTTTGAGGGTGGATCCTGGAAAAATGAAAGGCTCTTTCATTCTGCCCAGTTCCCTAATGGGTTTGGAGTTTGGCTTGGAGCTAAACTTTGGTAGTGGGGCAGTACAAGCTGAAATTGGAAGGATCTGGTTTTCCTCCTGAAAGGAAGGCAGTAGAGGAACTGAGTAGGAAGCTGGAGTTTGCACTATGGAAAAATGGCCAAGCGTTTTTTTTTTTTTTAAATAAGGGATGTCTTGAATTCAATGTTAAATTGTATGTGTTGCTATATTAATGGGATGGTACGAAATGCTTATTGACATCCATTTCTCACTTCCGAGGTTACAAAGTGGTGCTGTGATAACAACAGACACAGGGCACTGTAAAGAACCAAGTTCCCAGATTCTCCAGGTCCGAGGGGCTACCAGCATTCATATGGGATCTATGTAGACAATGAGTTAGACCTGCAAGGGGGACCAACTCCTGCTACCAGCAGTCACATAAAGGTAAACCACTGTGCAGTAAAGGGTTAACCTTGCCCAAAGAAAGGCTGGACCCAGGTGAGGCTCCTAAGAGTTAACCCCTGAGCCCGTGGAAGAGCCTGCCTGATCAGTGTCTTTGTTTACCTGGTTGCCTTGGACCACATCCAATAGTCTAGGCCAACAATGTGATTTATGATGGAGGCCTTGGGCCATATCGTATCAGCTTGACCTCTAAGGGCTGGAGACTGAAGTCAGTCATATGTGTGGTCAGCCATGCTGACATGACAGACCCCCAACAAAAACCTTGGATACCAAGGCCGGGGTGAGCTTCCCCGGTAGCGATAACCTGGGCACGTTGCCACACATCACTTCTGGGAGAAGTAAGCGCTGTTCCACAACTCCACTGGGAGAGGATCAATGGAAAATCACACCCGGTCGCTCTTGGACTCTGCCCAACACACCTCTTCCGTTTGCTGTAATACGTCATAATGGTGAGTATAATCACTTTTCTGAGTTCTGTGAGTCCTTCTAGAGAATCATGGAACTTGAGGGTGGTCTTGGGGACTTCCTGAACTGCAGCCTGTCTCTGCTTCCCCTCACCAGGTAATTGCAGAGAAAAGGAAGGGTGGGGGTCCCAGAGCATGCCTATCCCCTCCCAGTGCTGCAGGCTCACATCACAGGACCGTGCCCTGTCCTGAAAGGGGTGATACTGACAGGAAAGTGGAACTTCAGAAATAAACAGCATGGAATTTTTGTAACCAGAAGAAGACTGTTAGAATAACAAAGTGATTGGAAAGTAAGAGTCAGCCTGAGACGTGGAGGGAACCCATCTGATGCTTTAACAGAGGCCAGTGGGAGGAGTTGTTGAGAAAAGGGTTCATATTGATACCATACCATTTGAGATGCCTCCGTGAAGCTGGCCTTCACACAAATGTTCCTTCTGCATAGGACAGTCATTTTCAACCCAGACTGCACTTAGAATAAGGTCCTAAGGCATGTGGGCCTTATCTGCAGGGATTCTATTTTAATTAGGATGGTCTAGAGGGTTGCCATTACTAATTTTTAAATTTTTTAAATTTTTTAAGAATAGTTGGGGTTTATTTACTTGAGCCCAGCCGCTCCACGGCACGTGGGATCTTCCCAGACTGGAGCTCGAACCCGTGTCCCTTGTATCAGCAGGCGGACTCCCAGCCACTGTGCCACCAGGGAAGCCCACTAATTTTTAAAAAATTAGCTTTATTGAGAAATAATTTACAAACAATAAAATTACCAGATTGAAATGTACAATTTGTTGAGCTCTGAGAAATGTACATACTAAAAACACTACCATAATTATGATATAGAATATTTCCATCTCCCCAAAATGTTCCTGTCTAGCCTGTTTAGGCTGCTATAACAAAATACCAAAGAGTGGGGGGCTTGTAAAGAACATACACTAATTTCTCCCAGTTTTGGAGGCTGGGAAGTCCAAGATCAAAGTGCCGGTATGGTCAAGTTCTAGCAAAGGCCTGCTTCCTGGTTCATAGCTGGTACCTTCTCTCTGTAACCTCACACAGTGAAAGGGGCTAGGGAACTCTCTGGAGCCTCTTTTATGCAGCATGAATCCCATTCATACGGGCTCTGCCCTCATGTCCTAATCACCTCCCAAGGGCCCCACCTCCTAAGACCATCAACTTTGAGAGTTAGGATTCAACATATGAATCTGGGGTGGTGGAGGCCACATTCAGACCACAGGAGTTTTCTTGTGCATCTGTACCTTCGATACATTCCTCTAATCCCTGGCCCCTAACAGTGATCTAATTTCTGTCTCTATAACTGTACCTTTTCTAGAATGTATATAAATTATATCGTATGTAGTCATTAGGTCTAATGTCTTTCACTTATAGCATTATGTTTTGATATTCATCCACATTGTGCTTATCAGTAGTTTGTCACTTTTTATTGCTGAATGATTTCCTAATCTATGTATATACTGTAATTTGTTTATCCATTTACCAGTTGGTAAATATTTGGGTGGCTTCAGTTTTTGGCTCTTATGACTAAGTCATCTACAGACATTTAAGGACAAGTCTTTGTCTTTTTTGTGTGTGTGTGGTACACGGGCCTCTCACTGTTGTGGCCTCTCCCGTTGCGGAGCACAGGCTCCAGACGCACAGGCTCAGCGGCCATGGCTCACGGGCCCAGCCGCTCCGCGGCATGTGGGATCTTCCCGGACCGGGGCACGAACCCGTGTCCCCTGCATCGGCAGTCAGACTCGCAACCACTGCGCCACCAGGGAAACCCCCAAGTCTTTGTCTTGACATATCTTTTTATCTCTCTTAAGTAAATATCTATGAGTGGCAGTGCTGAATCGAATGGTAAGGATCTGTTAAACTTTATAAGAAACTGCCAAACTGTTTTCCAAACTGGCTGTACCATGTTGCATTCCCACCAGCAATGTAAGGGAGTTCCAGTTACTCCACATCCTTGCCAGCACTGGTTTTATCTTATAGGTCCTCTCTTATCAGAGTCTGATGATTCTTCATTTTAAACTTTCCCTTTTTAACCTCCTGTGTAGTTTTAAGCTACAGATTGGATGCACGCAAATTGATACAGATTTTAAACCATGAATTCAATTTCTTCAGTTGATATAGGACTATCATGTTATCTATTTCTTTTTTTTTTTAAGTCTACTGAATTTGTTACAATATTGCTTCTATGTTTTGGCTTTTTGGCTGTGAGGCATGTTGGATCTTGCTCCCCGACAAAGGATTGAACCCACATCCCTTTTATTGGAAGGCAAAGTCTCAACCGCTGGACCACCACAGAAGTCCCTTATCTATGTCTTCGTGGTAAGCCTTGTTAGTTTATGTTTTTAAAGGTATTTGTTGGGGAGTGACGTCATCAAAATGGCAGAATAGAAGTTTTCTACTATATTCCCCCCAAAGAACACCAATCTGACAATCATTCACATATCAGACAGACTTTGTGGAAGTCCAGGAGTCCAGCAGAGAAGTTCCAGCACATCACTGGAGGGAAAAAAAAAAGTTCCCAGATTGGACACATCAAAGAGGGTAAGAGGAACAGCTGACTTGACCTGCCTCATGCCTCCCCCGGGTAGCTGAGCTCAGGGGCCAGAGAGCCTTTCTCCGCCTGTGATTTCTCCTGTGGGAGAAAGTGAGTGTGTGAGTGAGTGCCTGGATTCCCCAGCTGTGTGGACGCTGCCAGAGAGGCTCATTTCATCCAGAGCTCTAAGTCAGGAGCTACACACATGGACAAACTTTTAGCTAGACTAACTAAAAAAAAAAAAAAAAAAAAGAGAGAAGACTTAAATAAATAAAATCTGAAACGAAAGAGGAGATATTACCACTAACTCACCACAGAAATACAAAGGATCATAAGAGATAATGACGAATAATTACATGCCAGCAAATTAGATAACCTAGAAGAAATGGGTCAATTCCTAGAAATTGACAACCTACCAAGACTGAATTATGAAGGGATAGAAAATATGAACAGACCAGTAATGAGTAAAGAGATTGAATCAGTAATCAAAAACCTCCCAACAAAGAAAAGTCCAGGATGAGACGATTTCACTAGTGAATTCTACCAAATATTTAAAGAAGAATTAACACCAGTCGTTCTCAGACTCTTCCAAAGGACTGAAAAAGAGCGAACACTCCCAGGTTCATTTTACGAGGCCAGTATTACTCTGGCCAGACAAGGCCACTACAAGTTAAGAAAACGACAGGCCAATATGCCTGATGAATACAGATGCAAAAATTTCACTAGCATATTAGCAAACCTAATTCAAAAGCACATTAAAAGGATCATATACCCTGATCAAGTGGGATCTATCCCTGGGATGCAAGCATGGTTCAACATCTGCAAATCAGTAAATGTGATACACCACGTTAATATACACATAGACCAAAGCAATTGTCAAAGTACTGTAAGAGCTTGCTGAAGTTGCAATGGAAATACAAAAGATGGCCACATGGTCCAAGTGGACGGAGAGGGAGGGAGCAAGGGGAGAGGGGTCAGATCAGATATAGATTTCCAGAGAAAGTGAAATCTAAGAAGAAATGTAAAGGATGGATACAGACCAGATAGATGAAGAGAAATAAAAGAATCTTCTATGCCAATAATTCTCAATCCTGGCTGTATGTTTTATTTTTTTAAAATAATATATGTAATTTTGAGGTCTGTGAGTGAAGAATCTATTCCAGGCCTCTCTCCTTGGCTTGTAAATGGCTGTTTTCTCCCTGTGTCTTCACACCATCTTCCCTCTGTGAATCAGGGTGCATAAAAAATGAGATGAGACTTGTCCCTATTTCCCCTTCTTATAAGGGTATCAGTCATATTGAGTTAGGGGCCCCATCCTGCTACAATATGACCTCGTCTTAATGAATTACATCTTCAATGACCCTATTTCCAAATAAGATCACATTCTGAGGTACTGACGGTTAGGACTTCAACATATGCATTTGTGGAGCTAACAGTCCAACCCATAAAATGTGTATGGTAGCAATTATCAATTTACAATTTCATGTCTTTGAGAAGAAAATCTCCCGAATCCTAGCTTTAGGAAGCAGATGACATTACCCCAGTGGTTTCTGGACAGTGTGCCACCACATTCTGTACAACGGGATGCACAACTGAGCCTCCTCTGATGCCTTTCTTTGCCTTTCTCTGAAGATGTACCCACTCTGGTGACATGGCAGATGAAGTGCTCAGTTGAGTGAATCTCAAGTTGCAGAAAAGAACAGGTGATGGTCTGTATGAAGTTATCTCAAATTGGCTACAGAGAAAGACTGGTCACTTACCAAATGCTGGATAACTCTGCCTTGTAGATACAGAAGGAATCCCAGTGGAGAAGAAAGCAAGAAATACTGAGAGAATATTGCAAAACTGATTTTTTAAAAGTATTTTAAAACTTGCCCTCCTAAACTGGTATCTGCTTATACCTCCATTCACTGTACTGCCTCAGGCACAAAAATATTGAACACTACTGCTGCATTAAATGACCTGTTAGATGAAAAGATTAAACGGTTGGCTCTCAGGTGATTTGGGGGCACTGCTGAGCTCTCATCCTGCTCTTGAGGTCTTGCTTTGGCTGCCTGCCACTCAGACAGCCTCAAAACCCAGCATCCAGGGCAGTTTGGAGATGCTTACTCAAGAGGGATTGGGTCTGATCTGGGACGCTGAGAGAAAGTTTTACAGATTAATTTATTTCCATAGGGCAGAAGAGGCTCGGCTGCCTTGCAAGCATGCGAGCCACTAGATGGCGCTCCATGCTCATACGGAATCTGCCAGAATTAGCATCTCCAGAGTCTGGCAGGCTTCCAGGACTGGCTTATCCTTTGGGCATCACAGGCACAGGGCCTAAGGCCTACCATACCTTCAGAAACCCATGGAAGTATTTTAGTTTCTTCTAAAATCACGAGAAAACAAAGAATAGAATACTCCCTGATTATATTCAACTTTATACAGTGCAGTGGTTAAATATACTTTCATAGGTATAAATACTTATATGTACACATGTATATTATTATTATTATTTCTAGTGCAGGAAGGGGCTCATGAAGACAAAATGTCTAGGGCCCACAAAAGTCATAGTATGGCCCTGTTTCCCTGCATCACATCTGGAGTATTGATCAAAAATGTCACTGAAATTGAATGTAGTTCCAGGGCACACCTCTCCTTGTGGACGTCTTTCAAGATGCATGCATTCATAAACTTATTTAACTCAACAGATTTGTTCTCAGTCACATGTCCTCTTGATTTTACCTCCCAAATCCCTCTCCAGTCAGTCACCTTCCCTGCACACCTATGCTGCCACCTTAGTCCGGGGCACTGGAACCTTCTCTTGGACTTTGACACCAGCTTCCTACTGGCCTCTCTGCCTCCAGGCCCTTCTCTAAGCAGCCAGGGTCATTTCCCAAAAATCAAATCTGATCATGTCAGGTTTTTTGCTCTCATCTAAAACCTGCCATGACTCTCCACCGCCTACAGTAGTGGTCTCTCAAACGGGGTATGTGTGCTTGAGGAAGCAGACAAGACAACTTGTTGGAGCATAGAGAGAAAACAGAACTTCTACTTGTATTTACCTTTTATCTGCTTCTTTAAACATTTCTGGTTTTTTGTATGCTTTATTTATTTACACAACACATGTGCATTACTTATACATAAGTATACAGGTACTGGGAAAGGTGTCGGTTTTCAACCTTTTTTTCCACCAGAAGGATGCATCATTGAAAGTGTTCGGAAACTTTCGAAATGACGTCCAAGCCTTTTCGAATTGCACACAGGGCCTTTTCGAGATGAATCAGACCGACGTTTAGGATCTTCTCTGCTTGCTCTAGTCACACAGAACACCCCTTAAGCGCTCAAAGCTCTTAAGCTTTCCTGCATTTACAAATATTTCCAGCATAGGCTGCACCTCCCTAGTCAGCATCCTCATCGGACCAAGTCCAGCTCCCCGCTCAGCAGCCAGCCCCTGGCTCCTGCCCTCTGCCGCCGCCTCTCCTGGCTCCTCTCAGCAGCCCTGCTCTCCCATGTGCCGCCTTAGCGATAGCCTATTTATTTGTTTACGTTTTTTCTTTTTCCTTTCATCTTGTGATGAGTCGTGTGGGTGGGTGTCTGGCTGGGTGCGCATGTATCCACAAAGGGGTTGTGTTGATAAAGCAGCTATTAGATGCTGGGCCCTGGGCTAGGCCCTACCTAGGTGTCATTTCAGTTCACCTCTCATGTAGATGACCAGCTTCTCCCAGTTTGCATGGAACTTTCTAGGTTTTAGCTCTGAAAGTCCTGCGTCCTAGGAAACTCCTCAGTCTCAGGGCAAATCGGGATGGTTGGTCACCCAATACAATAATCCCATTATACCCGTGAGAAAACTAAGGCTCAGAGAAGTTATCAAAACTTAGCTAAGCTCACAAAGCTAATTAGCACTGGGACGTGGCTGTGTCCCTCAGAAAGTCAGCACTCTTTCCACCATAGCATGTCGCCTCTTCGTGGGCGGGGACCGCGTCTTATTCAACTTTGCGTCTTCATGCCTGTCATGATTCCTGCATACATGAAATAGTTGATGGATGAGTGAATGAATGAATGAATGAATGATTGAGTGAACTCTCCAATAGAGAATCCAAACAGCTGTTACATGGTGACATAGTGAAGCAAGCGGTGTCTCCTCCCTCTCTGTGATTCTACCTCATCTCAGAATGTAAGAGAATTGGGCTCAGAGAGCATAAATGACTTGCCCAAGGTCACAGTTCCTGGAAGAATGCGGGGCAGGGACCAGAACTCAGGTTTCCTGACTCACACTCCAGGGATCTTTCTACTGAAACATTGAATGAAATAAACCAAAGGGCAGAGGAAATAGTGAGAGAAAACTGGGCTATTTTTTAACATCTAACTGAAGACGCTAAGCAGCTCTGAATTGCCAGAATTTGCATCAAAAAACTCCTAAGATTGGGAACTTTTCTTAAAAGAAAAGAAGCATAACGCTGTCAAAAAAGAGTGCCTCCAAATGAACTTATCTACGAAACAGAAACAGACTCACAGATACAGAGAACAGACTTGTGGTTGCCAAGGGGGAGAGCACTGGGGAGGGGATGGAGTGGGAGTTTGGGGTCAGCAGATGCAAACTATTACATATGGAATGGATAAACAACAAGGTCCTACTGTAGAGCACAGAGAACTATATTCAATATCTTGTGATAAACCATAATGGAAAAGAATATGAAAAAGAATATATATATATATATATATATATATATATATATATATAAAACTGAATCACTTTGCTGTAAAGCAGAAATTAACACAACGTTATAAATCAACTATACTTCAATAAAATAAAGTTAAAAACAAACAAGAAGAGTGCCTCTCTGCCGAATGATGTACAGTCCTTTTCCACAACGTTGGAGATGAAGCCGGGCCTTGAGTCTGCGCCTGCATATTCCTACAGCTTCTCAGAGTCCTGTGGACAATGACTGAGGAGATAAACCATGCAGCGAGACATCTAGTATACCAAAATTTAAAAGTGAAATAAGATTGTTATGTATGAATCTAATTCATTTTTGTCCTTTAAAAAAAAAAAAAAAAAAGAGTGCCTCCATGTCGAGAGGGCTGAGTACCAGAGCATGAAATACAGCAAGTGCCATATTTGTCATCCAGAGGGAGCCTTTGTTCTTGTCAATCCTCCCCACTGTGACCCAGAAACAGTCAAGCCTTGGGCCCACAACAACCTGGCATCTCCAAAGTGGAAGGGCTATTTGGAGAACCAGTGGCCAGGCACTGCCAGCCAGAGAAGGGGCAATGCCCCACACCCACCTCCTGCACCACTCTGAAATGCCCATTTATCTCCATGCTTTATGGGCGTCTTTTGGCTTCCAGGCCGTGTTTGTGCTTTGTCCCTGGCCTTTATTGACCCCTTTGATTCTGTGGGGAAGCTCAGCCCCGGGCAAACGGGAATTTCAATGCACAATGGAAATCACGGGTTCCTCTAGGGCCGCTGGCTGATCCCAGCCTCCTGACCCTGTCTTTTCCAGAGAAGCTGTGGCCCCAACCCTGCCTGTGCCAAAGAATAAAAGGAGCCCAGTGGCGACCACTGGGGCCAATGCGAGTGACCGAGGGGACTTGCCCTTCTGTTCCTTCTGGGTTTGCCCTTAAGGCTCTTTCCTGGGAAAGAAGGGGAGGGAAGGAAATGAAGCTTTGTCTTTGCATTCTGTCCTCCCCGACCCCAAACTGGGGCGGCAGGCTGCCCACTGAAGCCACACCTGGTAATGTTCCAGTTGCTTATTTATGGCTGGGGAAGCAGGGTTGCTCAGCCACTGAGAGAGGGAGGGAAATGCTCAGCCCTCGTGGCATCTGGGAGTGGTCAAAGTGTAGCCCTGGCAGGACTGTTGGGGTGACGATGCAGGGGTGAAGGCTGAGCAGAGGACAAGGATTCTCAGTACCCCTCTCAGCGATAGTGTCGTTGCTGAGCAGGGCTCAGCTAATGCCTCCCCTGGTCTCCGCTGAACTGTGGACAGTGTTCAGAGCCTCGAGGAAGAATGTGACAATGGTGGCCCGGGGCCCCTGGACTGATTGCTGCTGGCGCAGACCTCAGGCCTGGCTTACCTGGAACCTGCTCTGGGACAGGGGACTTGGATTTACCCTGCAATAAGCATTCAGGAACGTGCTGGGGTCACTACCAGCTCCACGGACAGGCAAACACCACAACACTGGGAGGGGCCAAAACGACCTCGCTGAGGCTCGCCCTCCTTTCAGGTCTTCTCAGCAAGGCTGTGTTAGCATCCTGGTGTCGCTATGACAGAGTCCCACAAACTGGGCGCCTAAAACAACAGAAGTGTATTGTCTCGCCGTTCTGGAGGCTGCAAGGTGTTCGCAGGGCTGGTTCCTTCTGAGGGCTCTGAGGGAAGGGTCTGTTCCAGGCCCCTCCCTTGCCTTGGAGATGGCTTTCTCCCTGTGTGCATCTCCAGATTCAACATTCTTGTAAGGACACCGGTCCAACCTGATGGCTCACACCAAAAGAACTCCATTTTAACTTGATAACCTCTGTAAAGACCCTGTCTCCAAATAAAGGCACACTCTGAGATCGTGGGGGTTAGGACCTTAACACGTGAGTTTCGAGGGGACCTGATTCAACCCATAACAAAGGTCTTTCCTGGCAACCGTATCAAACGTTTCCCCCCTCTTCCTGGCACTCTGCAATCCTCTTCCCTGCTTTAGCTTTTTTTCTTTAGGAACTTCTTAACTTCTTATCATCTGATGTACAAGTACATATTTTCCTTATCTGTCTTATTGTTTCTAACTGGATTGAAACTCCATGAAGGCAGGGATCTTTGTTCTGTTCGTGGCTGTTTTCCCATCACCGAAAATAGTACCTGGCACATAGCAGGTGCTCAAAAAATATACATTTGATGGAGTTGATGAAGTTTGTTGCAGATTAATAGGTTACTAATGACCGAGAGGGGGCGGGGCTGCTGGTTGATTTAAAGGAAGTTAAACATTGGCAAGTGTAACCTCAGGCCCAGGGTGAGCTGTCCCTTCTTCTATTGGCCTCCCCTGCTTTCCTGCCTTAAAAAGGGGACTTCATCTCCAGCCAGGGCTCAGAGTCTAGGCTCAGCCTTTTCGTGCTCACACCAACTGACTCTAAACAAAACCAGAGAAAATTTTCCCAACTGCAGAGGACACAAGCACAGAACAGTGAGCACTGGTCCGTCTCAGTTTCAGGTCAGAATTAGGATGCTTCTGTGTTGCTGCCAGGAAACCTGAAGCTTGTGAGGGGAGCTGCCGTCCTGGAGTTCCCGGGCCTGGGGTCCAAGCAGAGGGACAACGTGGAAAGGGGTGGAGTGGGACCAAGGAAAAGGCCTTCCGGGAGCTTCAAGGAGCCCGCAGAGGTCACGGCCCTTGATCAGATGTGCGCAGGCTCCAGGTCTGCTCAGCCTTTCTTCTTCCTGGTCAATATGTTAATGACAATGTTAAGACTAACAACACCGTTACCCCAGTTGTGCAGGCTGTATCAGACATCTTCCTTCAGATCAATCGGCAAACATTTAGGGAGTCATTGCTTTGTCCCAGTGTTGAGCAAAGCACGTGGGGATTCAGAAGGCAATCTCACGTTTGCATCTCACTTCAGTGCATACAGAGGACTCTCACATGCGCTGTCTGTTTCATTCACACAGCTGCCTGGTGGCAAAGACGTTGCTCATTATCTTGGTGGACAATCGAGAGAACTGAGGATGAGAAGTTATGGGCCCACAGCAGAGTAGAAATGTGGGTGCAGATCTTCTGGCATGCATCCAGATTCATCCTCATCAATAGCTATCATAGATCATTTTCATTGAGTGTCTACTATGTACCAAGCATTGTACTAAGGGTGTTACATCCATGTCCTCATTTTATTTCTCATACAACCTTGTAAGGGAGGAGGCATATGAACCCCCATTTTCTGAGGTGCAGAAACAGCAGCTAAGATCAAGGTGGAAACTTTCACCAGTTCTCCCAACTCTACAATGCCTGAGCCTGATTTGAACCTGGCAGTCTGGCCTCAGAGGCTACACTGTTAACCCTTTTCCTCACCCTCGAGGCAGCCCATGTAGGATGGGCGGAGAGGTGCTGCATTGTGGGACCTGCTGTAGGAATTCAGACGGGGATAAGGGGGTTCAGCGGGGGATGGGGTCCTCCAGGAGCGCTTGGGGGTGGACGTGCCTTCCTTGGGGGGTAGGGAAGGGGGGTGGAAGAGAGAAGAGCCTGGCCAGACTTGAGTGCCGGGTCCAGGCGGGGTGCCTGGGAGAGAAGACAGCATGAGGCCAGGTTGTGGGAGCCCGGAACACAGTGACAGCAGAAAGGACGAGGTTCGCCTTCCCTGGGGACCTTCCTTACCCCTCGAGAGGCGGCAGCCAGCTTAGTCCTCGGTAGCAGGCCCTGCTGCGTTGACTCCAGGGCTTTATTTGGCTGTTTACTGCAGCAGGCCTTGATCTCTGATAGGACTGTGGAGTCAGCACCAGGCACAGGACGGGGAAGGGGCGAGGCGCTCCTTTCCGGCCTAGTCCACCGCCTTTCCCTTCCAGCTGGGGCCCAGCCCAGGTCAGCGGAATACAAAGGACCATGAACAGTTCTTTCTTCCCACATCAGCCAAGTCACTTCCTGAAACAAAACCAAACCAATTATCTCTAGCAATCGCAGATCTGCACCAGTTTTCTTAACAGCCAGGGGCTGGAAGGGATCTTAAAGGTCTTCTCTCAGAGCCTTCATCTGATGATCGAATTGCTAGCTGGTTTTAGGTCTGTCTGCACAGCTCTGGTAGGAAAGAGCTCGTGACCCTCAAGGCGATTCTGGTGGCCTGGGCAAAGCCAGTCAGAGCCCCTGCCCCAACCCCAGCTAGCTCTGAATACTTCCCAGTCTGGCTTCAAGATTTCACATCTGAAAAGGAACAAATAAGTCCCACATACACTGATTTATTTAGCAAATGTTTGGTGCATGTTTCTACCTTTTTTTTTTTGGCCACTGCCACACAGCATGAGGGATCCTTAGCTTCCCAACCAGAAACTGAACCCATGTCCTCTGCAGTGGAAGCGTGGAGTCTTAACCACTGGACCGCCAGGGAAGTCCCAGATGCATGTTATTTTCAGCTGGCATTCTTACTGGTATGAATCAGTGAATCTCCCCGAGTAGAACAGCAGTTTCAAGGGAATGCCAAGTTATTCTTCTCCTGGAGGCATCGTCCCAATCTCTTTGGCACTGGACAGATAAGTAGAGGCCAGAATGTGAACTTGCATGCTATTGAGGTTTGATTCTATAGCTTGGAAGTTGCTGCTGAAGGATTTTGAGCTAGGGCAGACACGATCAGATCTGTATTTTAGAAAAAAACCCAAATTTGACAGGGGAAATTTAGACTTAAAGGGAGGAAGCCTAGGTAGACAGTTACTGTAATGATTAAGTAATGGATAGTGAATGCCTGACCTCATGCAGGGCAAGTGGGGACAGAGCAGCTGGTGGAGAACTTGATGAGCAAGGGGTGTTGGACATGAGGAATCAAGACAGTTCATTCCCATGGTTTGAACTTGGCCGTCACTGGCCATACAAGGTTTTCCAGGAGAAAGGGATTTACCTGTTATGAGACACCAAAGAGCCACCACCGTTGCTGTAGAACTTGGGAAAGATCTTGCCACTGTCTTAATTCTCGCAGGTGGGCTCACTGGTTTTGAGCCTTCAATCTCTCTGCTGCATTGGGTTTTTTTGTTTGTTGTTGGTTTTTTTTTTTTTTTTTTTTTGGTCGGGACCCTCAAGACCGAGGTGACCACTGCACGGATTTTCTCAGAAAGTAACTATTTTCACTCAAGTTCTAACTAGAGATTATAGCCTCTAACCCTCTAACCACACACAGACAACTTGGGAACCTCTAAACTTCCCAGAGTAGGAAAGGGGCCTTCGGGAGAAGCGGGCTCAATACCACTTCCCAGGGTTGCATCACAGGTGAGCAAGGCTCCATGGTGGCGTCTGCCTTAGGGTCTTCTCTATTAAGGCGCACCTGCTGCCTTGAGGAGCAGGGATGCTTTACTGAAGGACATCAGCAAGTCTAAAGCTTTAGGACTTTCATTCATTTAAAGTCATAAATGAAAACAAATACACAAGTGGCTCACTGGGGTCCAGAAGACTTCGAAGAACTGGACCAGACCTGGAGCTCTCATCCTCCAAAATCTGATTTTGTAGCTAGTGCACCAGGACCAGAAAGTTCATTTTGAGGTTTGCTAGAACAAGAACCAGCATCTGAGTCTGAGGGAGCCTTCAACTTCCCAGTATGGACAATCCCAGGGAAGAAAATCTCCAAGAATCCTGAGCAATGGGAATGTCCCTTTTCCCTCCGATTCCCTTCTGAAGCTGGAGCCTAGGGCTTCCATTCTCCCCTCGTCTCCTGCTCTGCTCCAGATCCAGGCCTGAGCCCACAGATGTAGTGATGATGGGCCAGAACGAAGCAGCCAAGCTCAGTGGTCCTCCTCTCTCTGCTCCCCAGTTTCTGAGAGCCCGTTCCCCCGCTTTGCCATCTCTTCCCATTTTCCCTTGTTACACAGAGCACCCCTTCCTAGTGATCAAGAACCCAAGAAAATCATCTGGTCTTTACCTTTTTCCACATAAACCCTAGCCCTTTGCATGGATAGAGGACAGCCGGTGGTTTCATCCATTAGGTAATGTGCAAAGTCAGTACTATCGCCCCGACGTGGACTGAGGGAAAGAAAGCAGTGTCCTGGAGACTGTATTAGTCAGCTTCGTTGAAATTCCACCCGGGGAGTCACCCACCCCCGCCCTGCCACCCAACTGCAGTGGCTTCTAATGATGATGTTTTATTTCTCACTCAAGTGACACATCCTTCACAAGCTGGAGAGCCCAGTGGATGGAGACACCTTTACTTGGACACTGCGGGTCTCCTAGCAGAGGAGACATGGCAGACACAGGTTACCTCAAAGCTTCGGTCTCCAAGCCACGCAGGTTGCTTCTCCCCGTTTTTCACTGGACAGAGGAAGACATTTAGCCGGTTCTCAGCTCAACATGGTGAGCGACATAATCCTCTTGCAGGGAGAGGGATATCAGCACATGCCGAAGGCCAAGCTTGACATCAATGGGTGGGATGGATAATTCTTCCGGAGGGATGGGGAGAGAAGAGTTTAAACGATAAGTCTACCCCAGTGTATACGACCCTCGTCTTTCCATGCCAGTAGAGCATCATTACCACCCCTTTGCTTCACTGTCCCACCTGTAGCTTTTGTCCTGCTTCTAGGCCAGGCCTAGGGCATCACCACCAGGGCTTGGAGGTTGCCTCAGTGTCTGGGCTGGTAAGGAAGGCAGAGTACGTGGTCCCACTTGAGTGGGGTGAGGAAATGACAGGGGTTGTTGGAGTCTCCAAATCCCAGAATATGATGCCATTTCCAGGGTCTTTAGGTTCTACAATAACTCAATGGCGGCACAAGTGATTTAGGCTTCCGTGGGTCGCCTGAGAATCTCTTCACCTACTTGTAACGCTGTCAGCAAGTATATGATTTCTGAGTTCCAAACATCTGAGCATAATATGCTGCCAGAACACAGGCTACAGAGCCCCCAAACATCACAAAGCAAGAAGCTCTGAGGCAAGAATAGTGTCTTTAACATAATCTTATATTTGGAAAAGCAGTTTTTAAAAAAAAACACTTGAAAATACAAGATAAGGTAACAGTGACTTATATATGTTTTCACCTTATATTGCTTGGCCATTTTTACATATAAATTATTGCTTACTAGCTTTGATAAATACATAGCACAGTCATATATACAGCAGAAAGCATGAAATATGAGAAAGAAAATACTGTTAATGGCAATTCTGGTAATTCCACAAATGTTTCATATTTACCAGCTCTTCTAATGGTGGAAAACTACAAAGTGTAGTCCCTGAGAAGTTAGGTAGCCGCCCTGATTGTGGGTTTTCTATCTCCTGTTAATGCAAGCTGATAATGTCACAGCGGTCCTAATTAATGATACATTAAAAGGCAAGAGTCCTTGCTTCTGGTCATCGATTTCATCCCAGTATTTGATAACAGTGTAATACGAATACAATAAATAGGCTATGCAAATAAATATTACTCTGCTAAAAAATGTTTAGTATATACAGCTTTGCTTATATAGTACATTTTCATCTAACTTTTTGGCAATTTTTTAAAAACTTTTTTCCAGCACTAGTTTTAAGCA
Source organism: Kogia breviceps (assembly GCF_026419965.1). Classification (NCBI taxonomy): domain Eukaryota; kingdom Metazoa; phylum Chordata; class Mammalia; order Artiodactyla; family Physeteridae; genus Kogia; species Kogia breviceps. The sequence goes on from NC_081318.1 coordinate 74,686,696, forward strand.
CAATGGCTCACTCGTTAATAAGCAGGCTGAAAATTTAAGGACATGTCTTTGAAGCATTTAAAAGAAATGCTATCCATGTTAGATCACCACGGTGGACCTGATCTTCCCCATTTTAATGTTTTTGCCTAGTTTCTGAGAAGCTCAGATTAGCTGTGCCATCTAGGGACACTTGGAACCTGTGGTGTGTGTGTGATGGCTGCAGCAAAACCACTGGGCAGGGGTCGGGACAGCAGTGAAAGCCCAACTCCAGGGATCAAACGTCACCAGCACCTTCTCTCTGATGCCACTGTGTCTCCCTACTTGGAGGTGAGTATGCATTAGTGCAACATCTCCCTACAAGCTGGGAGGTACGGGTTTTTACTTTGTCCCTATGCTTCTGAATTTAAGGTGTTCTCCACCCAACTTGCTTGTGGACAGGGGTCTAGGAAAATGAATTTATTCTAAAGAGATACTAGAATAAAGTGAACGCAGGCCATACTATGTATCACTACAACCACTTGGCAACTGTACAGATTATAACGAAGAGTGAAGTTATTATAAAACACTGTAGTCTTTGGAGCATCTGCAAATGTGTATGGAAAAATTTAAAAAATTTTTTTGAGTGGTTGTGATTTTGCCGATAGGAACTTGCCCTGTGCTAACTGCTAAGCAGGGCTGGTTTGCTGGAATGCTGACAAATCCAAAGACCCATAGGACTATCTGAAAATTGTGCCACAGCAAAGAGAACCCCCTTAGAAGTGCCCACGCACCCGTCGCTGGTGAAGGTCTCAGATGACAGGAGATTCTTCAGAGTGAATGGAGATTTCGTGCGATTGTGAAAATCTAACAGAGTCAGAAAGGAGCTTACAGGTCCTCCTGGCCACCCTTCTGGCCAGAACAAAACCTATTCCAAAGAGGCCTTGGCAGATCTATGCAGAGGGAATATGACGCATCCCTATTAACAGGGACCCTGCTTAAGTCCCCTACAGCCTGTTCACTTGGACAGCTCCAGACTCATTAGAAAGAGCTTCATGTTGAGCTACATCTGGTTCCCATGATTCTGCCTTGAATTCATTGATTCCGGATTCACATCTTCTCATTGCTTCTGAAATTTCTGAGAGCTGCTGCCTGGGAAACCTCTGCAGGTAGTTGTTAAATTTCAGGAAGATTTAGAGATTTTGACTTTCAGAAGACAGGGATGGAAAAGCACATCTAAACAAAACAAAATCCTCCTTTCCTTTTGCTGCCCCAAGAGCCACAAGACCATGGCTGGAGGAAACAGTGGGCAAGCGCCATTCTCTCCCAGTCTGTTTCCACCCATACCATGTGGGGTACTCTGACTGCACCCTCAAAACCTGTTTAGGTGTGGTGTACGTGTGGATTCGTTTGGCCATGCACACATTTGAGTTGAGTCTAAGCAGCAGGTGCTGTGCTAAAAGAGTTCTCCACTGGAGCAACTGCAATAGTTTTAGTTGGAGCAAGGTAGATCTAATGTGAATAACCATTTAAACTGTAAAACACAGAGACGATGTCAAAATGGCCTCGTAGGATGAGAACGGCCCAATGCTACTCCTGAGCATAGAGAGAAGACCAGAACACACACTGGTGCTGTAAGCCCACACCGTCCTCAGTAATTGCCAAGGGGACAGCTTTTCCAGTGTTTGATCAGCCACGAGAAAAGTCTCTTTTCCCTGGTTCTGATGGGTCTGATCTCCTCCAATGAGTCTCATTCCATTCCCAGTAGCCTGGGGCATTTCTCTGAGTGGACTAGCCCTGGATGGTGCCTTTCTATAAAGCCCTGTTAATGTTCAGGACTGAAGCTTGACATGCTGGGACAGACTCTCTTCCAAAGTCCTACCCCAAATTTGCTCCATGTGGCTCCTTCCAGTGATCTCTCAAGCTCAGTGTGGCTCCCGAGCCCAGGAAACAGCATTGCTATAAAGGTGTAAGAAAGCATTGGACACATCTCAGTAATGAGGTGCTGATGAGACAAGAAGAAGCAATTCTGTACAGGCACCAAGGAGAGGAGCAGGCAGGAGTGGTGAGAGGGGCACCAGAATCACATGTGTGGAAAATGAATGAACCTAACAGGCAAAGCAGGGCCCTTGTATTTTAGCAAAGTAACAAGGATCTAGCTGGCAGGGGTGGATTTCATTACTGTATCCCACAGGCTTTTTTGTTCATTTGAAGGTTGAGGGAAATCCTCTAACCAGTTCTTGAGAATAGCAAGAGGTCATATTTACTGTAGGAGCCCCAACCTGTAAAAAAGGGAATTAAAAGACTCTGAGACTTTGGAAAAAAAAAAAAAAGGCAAATTATAGAAAGGCTCCCTGCCTTGGTTGGGTGGTGGACTATAGGACTTCTAAGTGTCCAACATACATCAGACATTTGGATCTTTGGGGTTCTTTTCATTTGCTGAAAGCTGGGCAATCACCACTATTTTAACCCCTTGTTCTTCTCCAGGGAGTGCTAAGTGCTTCACACATCAAATCCCACTTAACCTCCCTGTATGGGCCGTTCTCATTGCAGAGTACAGGCATGAGGCTGCTGGAAGCAAGCAACACACGAGGGCGTCGCCAGGCACAAGAAGGCGGGCCTTTGTGACTGTCACCCCCAGAAACAGTTAAGAGTGCCTGCAAAGTGTCAGGCACTGTGCTTTTGTCAAAAAAATCGTATTGTACCCAAGAAGAGATGAGAGCCTGCTTGCACGTGGAAAGAAAATCCCCAGAAATTAAATGAGTCGATTTCTTAAAGGTGACTGTTCTTCCGTGTTGGCAAAGCAACTTAGGTTAACTTGCCTACAGTTGTGAATCAGTTGTGCAGAAACGAATTTCACCTGCAAGCATACATCACTAAGGGACTGTGGATGCCAAGAAATGCATGCCTTGACATTTCTCTTCTGGAGATCAGAGCAGGGATGCCAGCTGCCAGCCCTCACTAACTCCCTAGACACGAGTGGCTTTTGGTGATGTCATAGTTCATAAAGACAGAGACCGGTCCGTCTCCCTGGAAACCTAGAGATGCCATCACTGTCTTCAGGTGTTCAAACGAGCTCCTGCGTTGACAGCCTAGAAACAGTCATCTACTGCCAGGCAAAGTAAAACTCCTCCCAGGCTCACACATGCTCTTACTGAGATATCTGGTCACCGTATGTCAAGAGACGGTCTCTCGTCTTGACGCTGGCGCATCTCAAAAGTGAAAATTGGACTGGTTCTACAAGGTGATCCTACGAAACCAGACTTCTCCATTTTGGGAAAGCTTCTGCCTTCTCCTTCCAGCAGCAGCCTCTCCGCATCTCTGGCAGCTGACATCACTTCGTGAGCACGCTCTGGCTGGCTTTCCTGTGTATGTCTTGTGATACGCTGATAAAACTCAGCAACTTCTTTTCTCTCAGGAAAGCAACATGCTTGGCGCTGCCATCCCCGTAGCTCCCGGGGCTGCGGTTCCAGGGTGGCGAGGCGTTGGGGGGCTCACACCCGTGGCTCGATCCTGTGTGAGAGCGCAAACAGGGCCTGCTGGCTGTCAATGACGCACAGGTGATGAACGTAGGATTTTAACTGTGGGTGCTCTTTTGGAGATATGTCACCTCCTATTTGGGGGAAGGAAAAAAAGGCAGTCTCATGAGAGCAATAATGCTGTTTCTGAATACCAGTGAAACCCCACCTGAAGGCGTAGAGTAAATCCAGAAGGCAGACTCTCATTGGTCAGAATCCCAGAAGAGATGTCTTTATCCTAATCCCAGAGATGCTTTTTCAGCTCAGACCAGATGCCTCAGGTCAGGTAGACTGTCAAAATCTGTGTTCTACCAACATTGATAGAGCAATTTCTCCTAACATTATATAGTATTTAGTGATTGTTATTATCTCCCTCTACAGAACGTGAAACAGCACAGACCTAGCAGGTAAGTGGCACAGCAGTACCAGAACCCAGGCCATGAGGCCCCCAAGTCCACGGTCTCGGCTCCCACTCCATGCAGCTTGTCACAGTGACTGCCCCGTTAAATGGCTTTCACAGGCTCTTATATCTCAGGCTGGAACTGTCAGAAATCACTGCTAACCTGGTGACTGCATGGACACAATAGTTCTCTTTTTGATTTTGTATGTCCTTATTTTGGTAGGAAAATCTTTTGGTGTCCTTATTTTGGGGGTGGAAAGAATTAAGGGAACAATCAAATGAACGGATATCACAGAAGTGGACTAAAGGTTTGGTTTACAGGCAAAGCGGGTTCAGAAAGTGTGTGGATGGGGTAATGTCCACGCAGCGAAGGACAAAGCAAGGGAGTTTCTACTCCCAGACGCAGGGCAGTTAAAGGGCCACAAGAGGCTTTGGTGCACTGTGAGCCCGTGTGTGACATGCTGCTGACAGCTCTGATAAGGAACCAGACATAAAGTAGCCTGGGGGCAGGCCCACTTCCCATGGTCAGAAACAAACAAACAAACAGAAAACGCATTAAGGCCTGGGGAGAAAGGCTAGGCTGCCCTCCCGTGAGACAATGTAACTGTGAGTCTTCTTGCTCTGTGGGACTTCAGAGGGAGAAGCAGGGGCTGAGGCTGGAGTTCAGCTGGAGCAGAAAGGGCCCCCAGGAGGCTGAGCATTTTAATTCAGAAATTTTATCTTGGTGGAAACCCATTTTTTTCCTCCTCTGTGACAAATACATTTTATGAGGAAAGAATTTAGGGCTTGTATGTCATAGATGGTTTGTAGTTCTGAGGTTAAACAGAAACAAGGCTTCCTGGTTTCAACAAGTAAAAGCACCAGGAGTTAAAGTTTTACCATTCTCCCTTGTTTGGTTTAGCAAACAGGATCCTACCAAGGCAGTTTTGCTGTTCACTTTCCAGCCTTAAAAAGACGGCAGGCGGAATGCTTCCAACCATGACAAGGGACGCTTGCATGGCACTTTGTAATCTCTAAGTGGCTTGATTAACGTTATTTTATCCCAAGTGCTGATGTTGTTTAACTCTGCCTATATAAACTGTCAAAATGAATTTAGATAATTCAGTTCCAAACTTGATTTTTAAAGATATATAAATACAAAACACAAACTGGCCTGATAGTTATTTAAATTCCTCCTTTGTCTTCTGCTATGCAGACGTACTCTCTGCAGATGGGAGGCTGGCAAGGTCAAGGCCAGCCCCACTGGTATGACCTTCCTGCCCACACCTGCAGTGTATATAGACCGGAATCCCTTGGTAAGTGAGACTGAGGTCTCAGAATTAGCTGAGTACCCATAAATACTTGGGAAGCAAAGGAGGGTGAAAGAGATACAAATCCTTTACTCATCAGCAATACTATGCTTGTACATTTGAATGAATCTCCATGACAATGTTACTGCTATTTCTACTGAAACTGCATTGTACTTGGGTAGTTAATGGACAATTATATAAGCCTGTATCAAATGGTATTCGTTGATGTGAACACTTAGAAAATTAGGTCCCGTATTTATAATTTTCTCTTTCAAACAGAAACTTTGTAATCCACACAGAAGTTCAGTCGCTTTGTTGGAGGACAGTATTACTACCCAAGACGGGCATGAACAGAATGAAAATTCTTAAGAATATGTACCAAATTGTTAGTAGCATTTTCCTTAGGAAGTGCGACTTTGATTGTTCTACTTTAAAGATACTTCTGTATTGTTGAAAAAAATTAGTTTACAATGAGGATGTATTGCTTAACAAAGTAAGTTTTACTTAGTGGTCACTTTTGATTGATATATAATTACTGAACTCTGTTTTTCTGGGGTTTTTTTTGCGGTACACGGGCCTCTCACTGTCGTGGCCTCTCCCGTTGCGGAGCACAGGCTCCGGACGCGCAGGCTCAGCGGCCATGGCTCGCGGGCCCAGCCACTCCGCGGCATGTGGGATCCTCCCGGACCGGGGCACGAACTCGTGTCCCCTGCATCAGCAGGCGGATTCTCAACCACTGTGCCACCAGGGAAGTCCATGTTTTTTTAATTGCCCTTTATACTTATAAAGTCTGCACAAGGCTAAGGAAACGGTATGGGCTAGGCAGTCAGGTACTCAGTCTGAGTAACGGCTGAAACTTAGCCTCTCCGAGCCTGAGTTTTCTGGTCTGCACCCACAGGGTCTATAATCGCCATTCACCAGCACTAGGGTCAGGATTCCACTGCCCGTGTGAAAGCTCCTTGAACTCAATAGAGTTGATTTCCTTCCTTCCTGCAATGTTTTAACATCATTTAAACATATTGTAAACTATTCTTGAGACTTAAAAAGGAATAAATATTCCTACATACACCAGTCTCAGTGGGGAGTCAACAAAAGTGCTCAGAAAAATACTTTTTCAGTGAAAGGAAGCTCCAAACAGGAAGTTTTCATTGGAGAGGAGAAAACATTCTGCAAGGCTGCTTTAGGCATTTTTTACAAACTATCTTCCTATTCCAGGAAGGCTCCAAGCAAGGAGGTTAAGGACAGGGTCACCCCTGATAAACCCACGGGTAATTCTGAGCCAGCAGGCAAGCAAACAAGACTTTCTGGGTCAGGGGTGGAGCGGGAGCTTCTGATGGTCTAAAGTCACTCTGTACAGTGTAAACTTGCTGCCAGGAGAGGATAAAAAGCTGCCGTTTCTTGTCCTACTCTGCTTCCCAAACATGCAGTGATGAAACAGAGAGAATACAGTATATGCATGTGATGTGAATACTGTATTTTACAATCTGTTGTTTTTTTTGTTTTTTCTTCTTACCACCAAATACTTGTGATATGGCCACAGTCTGTACCAATGTATGGTAGACTAACATGCCATACCCAACTTCAATGACTCACCAAACTGGTTAGTCCTGCAGTGTCTCAGTGTTCGGACAGTGTCTGCAATCATATGCTGGAAGGCAGAAGAGGAAACACATCAGTGGAAGGGTCATTTCGGGTGTTGCTGAAGTAGCAGTGCTGTGAGGCTGGCTGGATAGTCTAACACCTCTGGGTGTAAGTAGAGGAGCTATATTTGGTGTGCGACCTAACTTTAACTGATAATATATATTGAGTTTGGATTACAAAAGAAAATTTGACCTTGTCTTCAGAAACAGTGGCTCTCAATCCCGGCTGCACAGATTCTAACTGAGCCATGGGAAAACATACTGTTAAGAAATGCAGTACAAGACAACCTACTGAATGGGAGAAAATATCTGCAAATGATATGACCAATAGCCGGTTAATATGCAAAATATATAAAGAGCTCATACAACTCAACATCAAGAAAACAACTCGATTAAAAAATGGGCAGAAGACCTGAACAGACATTTTTCCAAAGATGACATACACTTGGCTGACAGGTATATGAAAAGATGCTCAATATTGTAAATCATCAGAGAAATGCAAATCAAAACCACAATGAAATATCACCTCACACTTGTCAGAATGGCTAATATTAAAATGACCACAAACGTTGGTGAGGACATGAAGAAAAGGGAACCTTCCTACACTGTTGGTAGGAATGTAAATTGGTGCAGCCACTATGGAAAACAATATGGAGGTTCCTCAAAAAACTAAAAATAGAACTACCATATGACTCAGCAATTCCACTCCTGGGTATATATCCAAAGAAAATGAAGACACTAATTCCAAAAGACATATTCACCCCAATGTTCACAGCAGCATTATTTACAATTGCCAAGATATGGAAGCAACCTAAGTGTCCATCAACAGATGCATGAATAAAGATGTGGTATATATGTACAATGAAATATGACTTAGCCATAAAAAAGAATGAAATGTTTCCATTCCCAACAACATGTGGGATTGGAGGGTATTAGGCTAAGTGAAATAAGTCAGACAGAGAAAGACAAATACTGTATGATATCACCTATATGTGGAATCTAAAAAATAAAACAAACTAGTGAATATGACAAAATGAAACCAACTCACAGATATAGAGAACAAACTAGTGGTTGGTTACCGGTCGAGAGAAAGAAGGAGGGAAGGCCAAGACAAGGGTAGGGGATAAAGAGGTACAAACTATTATGTATAAAATAAATAAGCTACAAAGATAGTACAACACAGCAAATACAGTCAGCATTTTATAATAACTATAACCGGGGTATAACCTTTAAAAATTGTGAATCACAATGCTGTACACCTGTAACATATGATATTGTACATCAATACATACCTCAGTTAAAAGAAAAAAAAAGAAATATTTTAAAAATATATATTAAAAAAAACGCAGCATGTCCACCCTCAACCTACCTGTCCACATTTGCATATGCTTTTACTTCAGAAGGTGTTTCACCTTCTCCCCATGAAGGCTTTGTGAGTTCGCCTGCACTTGGGAAGCCCCATTCTCAACCTTGCCACTGCTCTGTGTACAGTGTTTATTGGGTTTGTGTTGCTGTAATCACTTTGTGGAACTTCCTTCCTCCTCTAGAGCAAGTATCACGAGAGGGCTTTGTGTACACCAACCGTACAGCACACACGTGGCCTCACACATACTTGCTGAATGGAGGCTGGAAGTTTTGTGGAATCAAAGACTCAAGTAACTCAAATGGTGACAGGAGATGAGATATTTATGAAACAGGTACATTTTCTAAACCATCAATATCTTTACAGAGACCGTTTTCTGTTTATAATGTACATTCCCTTTTATAGCCTTCAGTTTTCTACTTTATTTCTCTAAGCTTCTTACTGATCTCCAGGCAAAGGTTTCTTAAACTCACAGGTCCTTCCTTTGGACAAGATCCCCTCGCCTCGTACTTGTGTACCTGCAACCACCTTCCAGCTCTCTCTACCATGGTAAAGGAAACACGGCATTTAGGACCAGACCAATCTCCACTACACTTCCTCCTGTGCGGTTGCCAGAATAATCTCCAAACACTTGTCATCATGTTCTAGTCCTCTGGAAGGCTACAGTGACTCCATACTTTGTTTCATACAAAATCCAAACATAACCCTGTAATTCAAGAATCAACATTATTCATGATCTGGTCCTCCAAACCTTCCTAAATGGGCCATCATCTTTTTTTAAAAATAATTGAAGTATAGTTGATTTACAATATTAGTTGTAAGATTTAAAATATTTACAAATTACAAATTGTAAAATTTACAATATTTACAATATTAGTTTTAGGTGTACAACATTAGTTTCAGGTGATTCAAAATTTATAGATTATACTCCATTTAAAGTTATTATAAATATTGGCTATAAATATTGGCTATTGTGCTATACAATATATCCTTGTATATTACTTGTTTTATACATAGTAGTTTGTACCTTGGGCCACTGTTTTTCATGTCCTGCCTACACACATTGAACATAGGATCGTCTATATACAGCAAACGCTCAACAATTTATTGCTAAAATAATAATGTTAATACTAAAAAAAATTTACTTAAAATTCAGCAGACTTCCAGAAACATTATTTGAATATGACCTACTTATTAAATTGTTCTCACAGGCTGCATTTCTATTGTATTTCTACTCAACAGTGAAAAATTAAACAGGACAGTGATTACAGCAACAGCTCGAGTTGCGTTTGTAAAGGAAATGAGACCTGACTCATGTCTGAGAATGTATTGTTAAATTTCCTTCCCCCAATTTTACCACTATTCCCAGGACAGTTCTGTCGTTGTTTTAAGGTATGGCGTCACCTTGATTTCTATCCCATGCCATTTGCACAGCTGATGTAAGGTGAGGTACTCAGGGCAGCACTGAAACCAGAGCCCTGATCTCATCTTTAGATTTTCTGAAGGGAGCGGGGAGGAAGCTACGATAAAAGATGATGCTCTTAACACTGAGGGATAAAGAGAAGAAAAGGAGAAAGCATTTGTTTCATTATTTGATGGTCTGAGGCTGAAACATTTGGAGCTGCTGAGGCAGTGTGGAGAACAATGGAAAACTTATTAGGTCCAATAAGCACTTCTGGGTTTCGTGTTCTCTGACCTAATGGGTTGGCCTGGATCAGCCTGATAAAGATAATACACTGAATTATCTGCTCACTGGCTAATATCCATCATGAGGAATTGGCTTCCCACAAGTTAATTCAGTTAGGTTCTACTGGTTCATTACTGTGAAAGATGATGCTATTTTATCAATAGCTTAAGTGAAACCTTATCTTTTGCTAAGAAAGGTGCTGAAACTACTGACTCTACTAGGAAATTCAGTTTCACTCTCCAGCATCCAAGTACAACATAGGGCTATGTACAATGTAAAATACAGTTTGGTCCTTCTAGAAAAAATTCTGACTTCACCCTGTCTTCTCTGTGCAAGGAGGGGGTCAGCATGAGGCATGCTGTATCTTACGTGCCATCCGCTTTGAGGACCAGGAACCCAGTGACACTACAAAATCTGCTCTCTTTAGAAATGATGTGATGGCAAGCACCTGATAGGTGCACTTGTGTGCCATGGACCTGCTGCATGTATGTATAACTGCACTTATCTTCTAGCTGTCTTTTTTTTTTTTTTTGGTGGTACGCGGGCCTCTCACTGCTGTGGCCTCTCCCGTTGCGGAGCACAGGCTCCAGACACGCAGGCTCAGCAGCCATGGCTCACGGACCCAGCCGCTCCGCGGCATGTGGGATCTTCCCAGACCGGGGCACGAACCCGTGTCCCCTGCATCAGGAGGCGGACTCTCAACCACTGCGCCACCAGGGAAACCCCTAGCTGTCTTTTTAATAAGAGTTCTCTTCAGGAATTTAAAATAAAAGATTACCTATTTACGCCATGTTATTTCCTTAAGCTTTATTAAAGGGTTCAGGGTACATACAATTATTGACCCTAAGAGCACTACTGTTAGTTAGACTTTGTTTCAGTCCCCATGGTTAGTTTGAAGTCTTGTCTCTATGAAAGCAAGACCCTAGACTAGATGAGTCAGCATTAAAAGGCTTCCACTGGACCACTGGAGAAAGCAGGGGAAAAAAAGAGACGCTGGTCAGAATGAAAGAGAGAGGGTGTAGGAAGCTTTCCATCTCTCTTTCCCATGCTTGCCTTTACTGAATTGTTCTCTCACTTGGGGAGCTCCATCTGGGAGGAAATGACACAATGAACTTAACCAAATCACTGGTTCTCTTTGGGAAGGGGGCCAACCACCACTGTACCCTTAACAACTGACCACAGTCAGCGTACAAAGAGTACACTGGCTCTCGTATGTTTCCTCTGGGTCAGTCAGAGGGAAGGGTACTAGACCTTTAAAGGGAATTCCACTTGGTGTGACACAGCTTGTCCACATCTCTTACATGCTCGCCAAAGCTTATTTGGCATTCTTAAGCAGAGGTGCTGGCCAAAATTTGAAATAAGTATTGACCAGAGGCTTTTTATTCCTGCAATCATTTCATTAATACCAAACACTGAAGATTAACCTGCCTACAGACTAGAACGTCAGGGCCGACAGTCTTTGGCTACAAAGAGGGGCCCTGGGATCTTCAGAACATTACTGGGTGACACCAGAACAAATCTCTAAAGAGTAAGTATAAGAAAACCCAATACTTTAAATATCTATTTCAGGCTGTGTTGGTTTGACTGTAGTATCTAAAATAACTGAGCTGGATTCCAAAGCACTTAGTGCAGAGGGAGACTCGAAAAGTTATGGATATGTCTACTTCAAAACTAATGAGCCAGAAAGCAATCACCCTCAAATCATTAAAACTGAGCTAAGGCAAGCTATCCCAAGACGTCAGTCTTCCAGATTCAGCTGCTTGGGTTTTCAGGTTGTACCAGAGCCTCCTGCACTGGCTCTGTACCACCTCATTCCGTGTGTGCCGAGTTAACCTCACAATTAGAGCGGGGCACCTCTGAGGCAAAGGTCAGAGGCCAAACCTCGTTTGGACTCATCAGGTGGTACTGTTCTTTGGTCATGGTCTATGGCCCCCGTCTCACTCAACCTTCTCTCAAATGCCTGACCCAGTCTCACAGGGAACCGGGGGTCCATTCCTGAAAGAGTTCACACAAATCCATTACCATTACTGAAAAGGTCACTCAAAGGTCAGGGTCTACGGACAGGGGTCCCTGATACCATCTTTAACCGTGCATGGCAGGCTCACCTATGACACTAAAGTTCATCTGTCAGACAAATCCATTCTTGTGGTTCCCAGGGTCTCTTTGGGGCACTCCTATTTCACAGTTGCAGGCAATTCCTCCTGTGCCCACAGCCAATGAGAAAGGCTAGGAGGAACCCGCTGCATGCCAAAGCACCTGGGAATGTCCACAGTTCTCAAAGAGGCAATTCAGTGACTTTTAAGAAAGGACTGGCCAGGGACCCCTTTCTCGTGAGCTCACTTTCTCACTTTGCACGAGGTGATCTCTCCACAGTGGCATCAGCTGTCCATAGGCTGATAGAGGGGTGGTCCTTCCCCTCCCAGGCAGACCCTACAAATTCCATCTTCATATCCAAGACGGACATATCTCCCCAGAAGGAGAACTTTGTCTTGTGCCTCAGAAGCAGCATGAGCCAAGACACAGGGAGATGCCTTTAAAGCAACAAGGCTGAACCTCAAGACTGTGAACTCCTGCTGACAGGAACCTTACAGTTTTAATTCTAGTTCAAACACATACATTCGACCACTGATGTCAATCTAATGAAGTTCCGTTTTCAAAAATAAAAAGCAGATTTTCATATTTGGCCCCAGAACTTGCCAGCACACTTATTTTTAATTGGAATGCACTGTATTGATAATGCACAACATGCAGCAAATAAATCACCACACATTCAGTGGAGAAAAGCACTTAAACCATTTGTTTCTTGGCCCAAGAAAAGCATACACTTCCCTTACAGTGGGAAAAAGGAGAAATAGTGAAGTTTTACATACCAGTTTTTCAAAATTGACGAGATTATCCAAAAATGTTTTATTTCCTTCATGAATGAATGTTACATCTGAAAATTAAAAACAAAAAGATATATGTACCATTAGGAACGGATCATGACTCAGAGTTGAAGAGATATAGACGCAATGCAGCTTATTAATTTTTCTAAAACATTATGGATTATTTCCTGCATTTGACCAGGCAACTTGAAATTGAATCTGAATAGTATTTGATGTGAGGGGGCATAATGTATGCGTGTGGAGAGAAAACATTGTAACACTCATGCAAATATATATCTTGCTCTTACATTGCAGGCTTTGACTTCAACCTGCTTAATATACACTAACACTACTCTATAACTTAACTCGTCCATTATGTTTTTAGGCCAGAACACAGAGCAGAAAAGAACTGAACCCCCAGAAACAAAAAGGATTTTATTATTTTTGTGTTTGCTTTTTAACAATCCCTGGCAAAGTATATGGATCTGCTTTACTTAAAGCATTAAGGTGTAGATTTGGATGTTTAGATTTTTGGTTTTCAAAGCCAGGGCCTCACTGGGTATTGAAAGTGAATGAGGAATGGGACAGGTCTGGGAAAGACAAGGTTTCTGGGCCTATTCAACCACTGGAAAGCAAGCCTCACTGATGAAAACAACATAAGGAAAGTAGGATGAAGATACATTTTCAGAAGACGGGAATGTTAATTTGATTTGAGCCTCACTGCATTTGAAGTGAAAGAAGATATTCAAATAAAAATCTCCTTTTGGTCGCAAAACTTACTGGAGGGTCTCTTCAAGAGACAGGGATTCGTTACAATAATAACAGCAGCTGAAGCTCTGAAAGGGGATGGCTTATAAAAACTCAGGTCAGAGGGTCAGTGACTGAGCATTAGGGAATCCTCACAGCGGAGAATCAAAGTAAGAAATACACTACAATTTAAAGAACATGCTAATAATCATGTTATATCACAGACATGGAGGACAAACCAAATGACCATCATTTTCAAAAATCTTGTTAAAATAACATGATATAAAAGAGGGAAACGAACAGATTAAAATTCCTCTCAATAGAAAGGGAAAAGCATTTGCATTTAATCAAGACTTTGATTCTGCTGGTCCCTATAGGGCAATTACGAGATAGGTGCTTGGGAAATCTGCCTGTAACACACCCAGCCGCTGAGCTTTGACCGCCCACCAGGGGGCAACACCAGTTACACAGTTACAGCCGACACTGATGACAACCCTTTTCTCATGGCATTCTTTATTCACAGCTTCCAGCCCCACCAGACTGCAACGTTTTCCTAAGCCTTTTTTCTCTTTTTTTCCCCCTTGATTTTTTTTTTTTTTAAACTGATGTCTTAGGAGGGAAGCAATTCACAATCACACAGTCATCTGACAAACTCTCTGGTTATTTTTTCACTGTTTTGCTTTCAGAATAGAATTGCAAGCTTTCAACCTCTGACACAATATTTAGAAAAAGAGTAGCCAACACAGTTAGCCTGTATCTTTTTTGTACAGCAAGCAAAGCACTGTGTGTAGTCTATCTACATTAAACACCACCTACGAGCCTAGTAACTCCTCACTCGCGGAGAATTCGGACTACAAATGCCCTGTCAGGGTTTCTTGGTCCACTGCCCCAGCGTTCCAAGGTTTGTCATTCCCTGTGTTCCCCAAAATGATGATAATAACGCAGCTTATATTTATTAACAGCGCCAGACATGGCATTAACTCATTTAATCCTCACAAAATACTATAAGGTAAAAGCCCTAGCAGGAAAAGAATGTGAAGAAACGATGGTCCAAAGAACAAGCACAGCTGGCCCATGATCGCAGCTCTAAGTCTCAGAGCCAGGACCCAAGCCCAGGCAGCCTGCTTGCTCTCTCCACGGTGCCTCTCTGGTACCCGAAAGGACTTGGACATTTCTGACCACCCGTTACAGCCACCTTGCCGAATTCATGGGAGACGGGGGCCTCTGCAACTTTTACAGTGTTTCCTTTGTCCCTCTTTCTATCTCCTCCCTCTCCTCTGCCTGGGTGATCTTGCTTAACCTCAACTCTCAAGGACTTGTCGAGGTCAGCACATGAGGATGGCGGCTCTACTGAGGGTGGGGGGCTGTTAGGCTGATGCTGGCCTGAGGATAAGGCAGGCAAGGTGTGTCTGGCCAGGTGGGGAGGCAAGAAGGGCCCGAAGGGGCTGCTGCTCAGCAGAAGGGGGTCAAATGGCTGAAGGTTTTGATGCAGATGAATGGCAGGTGTGTGATGAGGCAGGCGTGAAAGGGATAAACCAATACAGGTGGGTCTCAGAACCTAAGTCATGGGCTGTGAAGCAGTTCAGGGCACCCACCAGGTTCAGAGTGCTAGAAATGAGCAACTGCCAGACCCCTTTATCTGGAGACATCTGAACACACTCCTAACACTTCATATAACAGGACGGGGGGTGAAAGGACTCCGTTTGAAGAGATGGCAAGTGAAAGAGAAGGAAAAAACATACAAGCACCTCAACATTCCTTTTATTTAAACCCCCCCACCCCACAAATGTGCAATAATAATCTGCGCTAGAAGATACAAACACGACCTCAGTTTACCTTCAGACACCTGTTGATTATTCACTCTACTGGAAGGACTACCATCTCCCAAAATGCCGTGATACAGATTATTCAACTGCTTTTGACCTTTAGCTCAGCTGGATCCTTTCCCTAACACTTACTTAGGGTTTCCCACTCACTACTTTCTGAACTGGATTCCACAGTAGGGGGGAAAGTAAATCAGAAGTAAGAAATTCACTGGGAAATAGAAGAGCTGATGGCTGGACGCATTTTTAGGTTACGTGCTCACGTGATAATCTGCATGGTATTGGGAACTGACTATCTCAAAAAATGAAACATGGGAGCCCCTAATCCTTCTTAAACACCCAAGGAGTTCAATTTGGTCTCTTTCTCTAACCAAAAGCAATCCAAAGCAGGAGGCACAAGAGGGGAGGGCTGGGAAGTTTTCATGAAAATGTTGGTTGCTCTAGTTTACAGCAAATTTTAAAATAATTTTGCATTTAACAAAAGCTAAGAATGTCATTTATGTTTTCCAAAATGTCTTACCTCAGACGTGATATACGCATATTTAAAAGTTTCATCCTGTTTTCCTTTGGAAATCATTTCAGACAAAAATAGTAACTTTAATAACTTTAAATGCAAGAGAGTACTAATGTTGTTTTATAATGACAAAAAATTAAGATAAAGGAAAAACAAGTGCTTCTTTAAATTCGAGCTTCTAATAAAAAAAAAAAGGTTAATTTACTAGCATGAATGAGGGAATGTATTTTCAGTAGAAAAAAGGGAAATTCGAAAAGCTGCTCAACATCACTAATTATTAGAGAAATGCAAATCAAAACTACAATGAGGTATCACCTCACACCAGTCAGAACGGCCATCATCAAAAAATCTACAAACGATAAATGCTGGAGAGGGTGTGGAGAAAAGGTCGACTGTTTTCTCATTACCTTAAAAACATCCACTGTTTCAAAATTTTGTCTTTCTAAAATCAATTCCTTTCCCAGATCTGTCTTCCCTTCCTATTTTTCCTACTTGTGTCTAAATAATTCTAAGTGTCACTTCCCACAGGCCACCACCCCCGTTCTCCAGCTGGTGTTTTATTTTAAATAAAAATCAGAAGCCTGAATAAACTTATCTTAGAAATAAACATGAAAAATTAAATGAACTTTTAAGTTAGTATTCTGGCTTTACAATCTCTCCTTATTTCATCCATTTACATTTCGCAGAATCTTTTGAGGTCGAATGAAGCATTCTGTGTGACTCTCAATTGTCCTAATACATTATTGTTTCCCAGAAATTCTTGCTTTATACTAGATGAAGATTGAATAAATAGCTGCAGGGATGCATAGCAACTCAACACTTCGCCAAGCTCTGGTTGTTCTTGAGAGAAGCTGAAAAGGGAGTATCAGCTTTATTGTCAGTGGGGCTGGTGATGGGGGGAGGTGAGGGAGGAGACGGCCAGGCCAACCAGCAATCCAGTTCCCAGGTAATTCATTTCCAGAATCACACTTATGGGTGTAGGCACCGGGGCCTGAGCCAGCAGAATTTACAAGCCTCTGAAGGGCGAAGGCAATATAAAAGAGTATTCCTATGATCCCTTGGAAAGAATCAAAATACAGCCAAGAAAAATGACCAACCCACTTTTCCTGGAAAGCACATAGGGAGGATACTAAATGTCAGGAGCATAGGCCAGATGAAAATGAACTTCCCTTTCATTAATCCCCTGGGTTTGAAAGAGACCCCCTGAGATCGTTAGTAAATTTAACTAACATGTTTCATGATGAATGATCTGGTGCTCTACAGAAGAGAAGTTAGTCGACTAACTTGGAGCTGTCAGATACTTTCCCAACTGGATTCACTCCTGGAAAGAAGTACATTCCCTACCAAAACTCTTCCTACACTACACTGCCTGCGTTGACCAAAGGTATTTCTCACACAGCAGCAGGCCACGGGTTGAATCTCTGAAATTTAAATAAGTTGCAAACGTAGAATGTGACTGATCACTGTTCGGATTCTTTATGCAAGCCTTATTCTTGGTTGAATTAAGTGAACTGTAGACTCACATAAGACAATGCTTAAAGCAGAGTAAAGTAAAAACACAACCGTTTCCAGTGCCAAGTTTTGTGAGTCAATCGAAAACACTTTGATGTCTGCTTAAGTACAATTAAGTATTTTAAGCATTTCAGAAATAACTGAACATTTGAAAATCAATCACAAGCCAACACAGTTAGGTCTGAATGTCAAAATTACTTTAAAGAAATAAACTGGGATTCCTTTTCTTGCCCTCTGTAGAGTGATAAATTTCTGGAAGATGGAATTACATAGCATGAAAGATAGAAAACCGTTACCTTTAAGCAATAAGGGCATGAAAGGGATTTTGGGTGGCTTCATCTTTTTGAATGCATCTCGGTAGGCTTTGTGATTCAGGGAAGGATCCTGCCGAACCAAGATTACAAAGAGAAAGAAAAATCAACGTGCTATAGAAACAATTCTAAATCCACTTTTACTATACAATTTGAACATGATTTAGATACAGAGTGGTTCTTCCTAAGAACAAAGTAGATAAAGGTTTCCTAGGAGAATAAACTCACTAAATTAGGGCAGGAAATCTAGGCAATGAATGAAAGTCAAGTTATTGGTTGACAATAATGGGAAATGACTGCAAAGGACAGACACCTTTTGATTGCCCTATTATTCTTCCCTCAAATAGGTTTCTTAAGTACAGTTTCTTCTTCATAGTTTCTACCATGAGGTAACCCCACAGCCTTTTGTTAAGCACACTGCAAAGAAAAACTGCCCTCATAATGCACAGATAATGCAGAGAAAACAGGAGAACAGTTTTATTGTGATCTGAAAAGTGAGTATACTTAAAAATCTGCCCTCTGAATATCATACCAAGAGGACCACTCTCACTACCTTTTTCCATGGAGAGGAAGAAGCATTAACTGTTAACTTGCTTCACTCCCTAAGAAGCAAAGCTGCATTTTAATATACAAGTGAACTAGTCTAGGCTACCTGACATGGTAGACTGCAGATACCGACTACTGAAATCTAGAAAGAAATTGAACACCAGCAATCAGTTTGAAGAATAAGTCTACTTTGGCTCAACTACTTACTGTTAAACTTTCAAGTTCAGAAAAAAGTTTCTTAAACTTCCCAGGGATTTTCTAAAAACAAACAAACAGAAAAGGTCAAAAGAAGTCAGTTATTTTGAAAGGCACTAAAGGGAATGTTCATTAAGTTGTGTTACATATGTCACATTTCTGAACATAAATAGCTCTATCATCTGGTTCTACCCTGATTGCTTCTCATTATGCAATTTTCATCATTCCTTAATGCGATCTTCCTTGGGAATGTTGCTAAAGACAGTTTAAGATAAATAACAACCACATGAATCAGGAATCCAGCTGGTTAAACATTTCACACACTGGTTATCTTTTAATAAAAACTTGGATTTTGGTTCTGTATCTTACCTCTGACAAATGCTCTCACTTTTTTTTTTACTTATTATTTTTGGCTGCTTTGGTTCTCCGTTGCTGTACGCGGGCTTTCTCTAGTTGTGGAGAGCGGGGGCTACTCTTCATTGCAATGCGTGGGCTTCTCATGGCGGTGGCTTCTCTTGTTGTGAAGCACGGGCTCTAGGCACGTGGGCTTCAGTAGTTGAACATATGGGCTCAGTAGTTGTGGCTCGTGGGCTCTAGAGTGCAGGCTCAGTAGTTGTGGCCCATGGGCTTAGTTGCTCCACAGCACGTGGGATCTTCCCGGATCAGGGATCGAACCCGTGTCCCCTGCATTGGCAGGCGGATTCTTAACCACTGCTCCACCAGGGAAGCCCTGCTCTCACCTTCTTAAACAGTCTTGCTGAGTGGGAAATAATAATGTTGGCTGATGTTTTTTGTATAAATGATATAATTATGTTTCACAGCAGAGGGCTAAATAGGGAAAGCCCATGAAAACCCTAAATGATGAAGCCTGAACTTTGATGGATAGAATCACTGAAGTGTAAAGATCACCCACACCAACTGGTGGCATGAAGATTGACAGAGGATGGAAACATAGCTCATCTTCCCAAATAAAAATTTGGACCTAAGGAAGAAGGGCCTGGAATTTTCCAGCCTGCCTTTATTTATTTATTAATCAATTTATTTATTTGTTTATTTATTTTTGGCTGCTTTGGGTCTTCATTGCTGCGCACAGGCTTCCTCTGGTTGCGGCTAGCAGGGGCTACCCTTCATTGTGGTGGGCGGGCTTCTCATTGCAGTGGCTTCTCTTGTTGCAGAGCATGGGCTCTAGAGCGCAGGCTCAGTAGTTGTGGTGCACGGGCTTAGCTGTTCCGCGACACGTGGGATCTTCCCGGACCGGGGTCGAACCCGTGTCTCCTGCATTGGCAGGCGGATTCTTAACCACTGCGCCACCAGGGAAGCCCCAGCCTGCCTTTAACATGGTGAAGTGAAAAGCTAGATGCCTCAGAGTAAGTCACTCTGAATTTGAATTCTGCCCCTTTTTAGCTGTGTGTCTGCAGTGAGTCTCCACGTTGTCTGATTGAAATGGAGATAACTCATAGGAAGTGTAGTCTGTGGTCCGTGCTCAGCAAATTCCAGCTATTAACATTCCAGCTATTAACACTTATGACTGTTCTAGAAGATTTGTGAGATTTTCTGTTTCTAAAGCAAACCAAAATAATGAGGTAAACCCCACAATAGACTTTTAAATTATTCAAAATTATCAAATTGATAATTTTGCATCTGGACAGAACACAGGTTGTTTGATCTGGCAGCTACTGTTACACACACCAATACATGTGTATTAATAAATGCAAGACAAATCAAATGAGAAAAGATAAAATGCAGACGTCTGCAACTGATGGCAATTGTTCCTCTGAGCTGTGCATCTTGGTCTGCTGGATATTCCACATGAATATCCTGGTGTCATCTCAAACTCAACATATATAACGCCAAACTTATCTACTCCAGGGGTCAGCCGTGTGCCAAATCTGACCACCTGCTTTTGCAAATAAAGTTTTACTGGAGCACTGCCATGCTCATCATTTATCAACTAACCATAGCTGCTCTTGCACCTCAATGACAGAGCTGAGTCACAGCAGTGGAGACCACATGGCCTGCAGAGCCTAAACATATTCACTATCTGGCTCTTTCCCCAAAATGTTTGTTGACCTCTGTTCTAGTTCCTCAAACTGACTTCTTTTCCTATATTGCCTATTTAGGACAGTGTGATCACTCTCCAGGCCTAGAGACACGGAGCTCACCTCTGCGAGGGAGGCCCACCCCAATGCCCCCAGTAACTCCCGACTCAACTTCCAAGGCCCTGCTGCTTAAGGCTTCTCAGCCACCCTGAGACAGCATGATTCCTCCGTTGCTCTGCTGGGGTCCGCCTGGAACCGGTTCAAGACCTCCTTGACCACACAGCACACCCTGTGCTAACCTGGCCACCTTCCATCTGCCACGGCATTGATGCAGAGCTGCGCACATGGCGGGCAGTCACCGTGCACGTGAAAAACACACCATGTGAATTTATTTGAATTGTTCTCCTTTCAATGTTTGCAGATCAAGCCTTCTTTCTGGGTATAATTTAAAATTCCACTCTCCTCCCCGGACCCTTGCTAGCCACTTGTTTTCCTCCTGCTCTGATCATTTGTGGCTTTCTCTGCCCACCTCCTTGAATCTCATGAAGTATGTGCGCATCTGGTTTGCTTAACCAGAGAGGCAAGCCTTTTGTTGCTTTTCTTTTGAACCCCTTTAAGGAGCACTGACCCTGACCCTCGGGTCACCACCGCGCATTCCATCAGAGGGTGGCCCCTGACGCAAGCAAAGAAGGTGAACCCCAAAGCTGCCCACAGACCGTCGCTGAGATGGAATGTGAGAAAAACAATGGTTGGCCTGTCAGCTTCTCTCCTGCAGGAGTGTGAACTGGGGACCATGAAGAGCGCAGGGCAGGCAGGAAGAGGAGCTGAATCTGAGAGGGTGGGGAGAGGAGCCACAAGCGGGCTGGACCCGTAGGGAGAAGACTTGCCGGTCAGAGAGAAAGGATGAGAGAGAGAAATGGTACGGGGAATTAGGTACACGGTCAGTAGCGAATGGAGAGAGAAAGAAACGAAAGCCCAAAGAAAGAAGGTGTCGGGGTCATGGGGGAGGCAGAGGGCCCTACATCTGTGTCTGGCTACATTTAGGGACACCCCAGTTTCCATTCTTCCCACGGAGACCCTCAGAGTCCACGTTTCAGAACGTGCGCTAACTTGAGTGGCTCTCACCCCCTTCGAACCCAAACAGCCTTCATCATACAGCCCTGGCAGGCAGAGCCAGGATGTGGGAGGCCTGAAACTTAAAACATTTTGTGGGCCCCCTTTAGGAAAAAAGAATATAAAAATACTTTTGCAGATTTTGTAAAGATATCCATCATCCACGTGAATATACTGCCAGAGGCCCCACAAGTGAGAGGACTGGTAGCTTAAATTCATTAGCATCTCTGCAAATCTGTTTCTGGACACACAGGTGAGCTTTTGAAATGAGCAACATGGAACTGTAACCATGCCATCACGGGAGAAAAGCAGAAAACTAATTCTAGCTGGGAAGCATTTTACACGTTGTGTTTCTTTCATATATATTACAGAACCATTTTGAAGACCATTTGATGAAAGTAGTTCCTGACGACTTGAGACACTAATTTTTTAACATTTTTTTCTAGTGCTATGTATCTCATTTAAACCATTTATTTTAAATAAAGACTGTTAGCTGGACCACTTCCCATTCAGTTTTATTTGTCTCCAACCCAGCCCCAACTCCACCCTCCGTATGGACCCCCCCAGGGCTCACCTCCCAGGTCTGGGACAGCCGGCTGACAGAAGCAGTGTTGAGACCCATCACAATAGCAAAGAAAGAATTCAGGTTTCTCTGGGCTTTGCAGCTATGGAATAAAAGAAAGCAAAAGGCACTCTGAGGCAACATCCTTTCACCAGATGATCACAAAAGATAAAGCTGCCAAGACTCCCCAGGCCACAGAGTTCAACCTCTAGGGCAGGGTTGAACTCTGCTCTGTGACCTACACGGTCTTGACTGTCCCTGTGGGATGGGGTGGTATCCCCTCAACACAAATGAAAGGATTCCAAATGCTTCCTTACCTTGAGGAAAAGATCTGTGTTCTTGATACCCTCTGGATACTTCAAAAGATTCCTCCCTTTTAAAAATCTATTTTGTATCATGAAGAGATTAGTGGTAGGACGGGAATAAAACACAGACTTACTCGAGCATGGACTTGAGGATATGGGGAGGGGGAAGGGTGGGCTGAGACGAAGTGAGAGAGTGGCAGGGACATATACACACTATCAAATGTAAATTAGATAGCTAGTGGGAAGCTGCTGCATAGCACAGGGAGATCACCTCTGTGCTTTGTGACCACCTAGAGGGGTGGGATAGGGAGGGTGGGAGAGAGGGTGATGCAAGAGGGAAGAGATATGGGAACATATGTATATGTATAACTGATTCAGTTTGTTGTAAAGGAAAAACTAACACACTATTGTAAAACAATTAGACTCCAATAAAGATGTTAAAAAAAAAATAAAAAATAAAAAAAATAAAAATCTATTTTGGATGCATTGACAATTTCAACTGAAAGCTCTTACATTCATATTTCTGTATATATCCCATACTCATTATAACAGTTCCTGATTCTGTATCTTTAATCTGTATGTTGTCTTTCTCTTTTGAGAAACAAGGCCCTCTTACCTCACAGGGCCCCCTCCCATTACATTTAGACATGTTTTCTTTGCTCTCAACAAAATAGCTACTATGTTATGTATGTATTTAAAATATGGCATATATTATGGGGACGCAGTCTCACATTTCTCTTTTAAGGAATAAAGGAAATAAAATGCAAAATAAGACCATGTTGAGCTCCATTCACTCTGGAAGGTTACATGCTCTGCAGAACGTCAATCTTTTTTTTTTTTTTTTTTTTTTTTTTTGCGGTACGCGGGCCTCTCACTGTTGTGGCCTCTCCCGTTGCAGAGCACAGGCTCCGGACGCACAGGCTCAGCGGCCATGGTTCACGGGCCCAGCTGCTCCGCAGCATGTGGGATCCTCCCAGACTGGGGCACGAACCTGTGTCCCCTGCATCGGCAGGCGGACTCTCAACCACTGTGCCACCAGGGAAGCCCCAGAACATCAATCTTGCCCTTCAACTTAATCAGTCAAAACTCCATTAATTTTCAAAGCCAGCAAAGGGGCTTGATGCAGCAGAGGGAGGGTGGGCCTCCGGGTTGGCCGGAACAGCCTGTGAATTCCAGATATTCCTTAATCTGGGATGTATTAGAAAACAACTTCTCTGAGGAAAGATTTAAAAATTTAAAAACTACCCTGACTTAATAATTAAATATGAAAAAAGATGCAAGTGCTTAGCAGTAAGCCAGAGGCATAAAGAGTACCTAGTGTGTGTTGATCGAGCTGCCCTCACATGTCATCTCTTCCATGACATCTCCATCAATGTCTCAAATGGAATTTGGGAACAGTGTATATACAACTCTGTATCCCGATTTTTCAGTTTTATACCATGTTATATAATATATTATGGATTCTTCACTGTTATCATTAATGGTTATAGAACACTTCATCAAAAACCTATTTTATAATTTGTTTACTCATTCCCTTGTTGTAGACATTTAAACTATTTTCAATTCAATACAATTCAAATCAATGTAAAATGCTACAATAAATATCTTCTGTGAACAAAACTTGTTACTGTATTTATGATTTTCTAAAATTAAGTTACACTTCCAGTCACTACATGATTGATCAAAAGCTATCATGACTTTAAAGGTTCTCAATACATATTAAAAACTTCGGTCTCTTAAAACTATACAGATTTCCAGTCGCACAGGTGTGTACAGGAGCATTGATTCAGAACCAGGAAACTGTTTTCGGCTCTTAAAGTGGTAATATATAGAGTTGGCTGTGCCCTGGCCGGTCCTGCCTAAACCTGCCTGCTCCCAGAGCCAGCCTCATGGAGTGGACACTGCCCGGTACAGCTGTGCATGGGTATCAAGGCAGTGGGGGTCAGCCAACGGGAGCATTTTGGAAATTCTAGCTCCATTAACAGGGGAACCTGGAAAGGCACTGCTGCCTATGCACCTCGTGTCCAAAATACCTGGGTGAACATAGTCCTGCAAACCCCTCACTGCTGAATCTCCACTGGGCATGGTCTGTTCCTTTCAGTCTTCCTGTCCAGCTTTGGACTCTGCCTATAGTTCCCCGGTAGACAAGAGGACCTGAAATTCAGTCTAACTGGCCCCTTTAGCTGGTTTCTGCCAACTGTCTCCTGGGGAGACCCTGCTTGGTATATTCCATGAACAAATAAACAGGACACTTCCCTGGTCTATGGTTTAGAAATTCTCCTGTTTCTGAGAAATTGGTGCCTAAAGGCATCAACACTGCGACTCTGCTTTCCTTCCGCCACTCTATTCCCTCATTCCACCCCTTCTGTCTCATCACACCCTGGCAAGTTCACACCAGCCAGAAGAGACTTGAATCAGCTCCATCTCTTGATGCGATGATGCCAGGCTCCCCTGCCAAGACGCTGAGGTCAGCGAGAAGCACCCCATCCCTATGCCAGAGGCACTGGATGCCCTCCCCTTACTCCTAGTCCTCCCACCTTACTGCATGATGGAAGCCCCAGTGGTTCTGTCATGGCCCACCAGACATTTTTATACTCTGCCCATCACTAAAATGCCGAGTATACAGAAAGCCGTTCAGACAGCAACTGCCGGAGCTGAAAACAAGACTTTTTGGTGAAACCATTTTATTATTAGTCATTATAAAAAGTTTATTATTCTTCTTTGTATTCAGAATCATTTATCTACACAAAATCTTAGATATAAGTCTCATCTTTTTATTTTTTATCTCCCCATAAACAATTTTCCTGGTTTAGATCTCTTTTTCAGTCATACTTAAAATTTAAAAAACAAAACCAAAAACCCACATATACCTAACATCTGAATCTGTAAAAAGAAAAAAAGAATTCATATAGAAATGATTTCTCTAAAAGATGAATTGATACAGTACAAATATGGGTTACCATTCCCATCTGGAATCTTCCTTTACCAAGGTTAATTCATTTCAAGGTAAGAACAGACTGACACTAAAACATTCCAGTTTAGTGTCAGTCTGACACTCCTTTGTGCAAGGAAATAAAATCCACTCAACCCACAGAGGTGGGGGGATGGGATTGGTAAGAAGGAAGGAAACATGAATATGCAAACAGGATGCCTCAGACAGGGAAGACACTTCATGATCACGGACATGATTGTTTTCCCTTGGCTATTCCTACCAGTGCGATTATGAAGAATTTAACTTTATGTTTCTGTTGGCATTCTATTCTATGGGCCAGGGATAGAGACCAGTACAGCAAACAATTCAAGAGCATGGAGCCATAGGGAGAAGATGTGAATATACATATTTCATTTCCGTGAGGACAGATATAATCTTATACTGGGAACTAAGCTATGTCGTGTCATTTTACTCCTTAGGACGTTCATGTCCCATTTCACCAAGTAACTGGCATTTATAAGAAAGTTTTTGATCCCAAAGAACCTCAAGTTTAAGAATGTCACAGGCTATTATAGAAAACGTACTGGCCAAACAAACAAAAAAGGAGCATTCATCATAAAAGTAGTCCAAGATTTAGGCATATCTGTTATCTATCTCTCCTTCCATCACCAGTCACATCAAACACCAGGTCAGGAACCGTCATTATCTCTCACCTAAGTAAACAAAATATCCTGCTTCTGGGGTCTCCTCACCAACAGTTCAGTCTATGTGCTACTTTCAGATCAACCTTCCTGAGGGAGAACTTGGATCACATCCATCTCCTGCACAAAAACTTTCAAAGAATCCTTACTGCCTTCTCAATTCAGTCTAAACTTTTCATTCTGAAATTCAACATCCTTTACAATTTGGTCCCATCTTCCTTCACAGATCAGTCTCCCAAAACTTCCTTACAAATACCTTCTGCTCTGGCCAAACTGGATGAGGTTCCTTTCTCTGACCACATGCTCTCTGCCTCCGATGAACTTCTCTGCTTCTCTCTCATTGAGTTTGACCACCACGGACAGTGTGCTCTTTTGAATTCCTACTCAGAATTCAAAATGCTACTTTCTTCCAAATGTTTTTCTAATCCTCCTTTCCCACACCCTTGCCATATAAGCTTCCCATCCTCTAAAGCCCCCGAAAGAATTTCATCTCATAATAGGGCACCCTCAGGTTCTATTTTGCAAATTAGACATTTGAGTTATAGAAAGTATCCCCCCAGCCTATTGGGTGCAAGCTCACTCTGATTTCCCCACAATACCCTGCATGGATGTGCAAACATTAATAAGTGATCAATACATATTTCCTAAATACTACACTGACATGTACTCAGAAACGGTTTGATATAAAAAATACTCTGAAAAACAAAGGAGACAAAAAAATGGGAAGACTGGAAGGTAGAAGGAACTGGGAAAGATTTTGATTCATGTTGCCTGTTTCTGTTGGGAAGCTGTCCCAAGAGTGGTTTCAGGATATCTGGTATTTTAAGAGATGCTCCCAGGAAGTTACTAGAATGTCATTCAACCAACTTTACTGAGTCACTGCTATTTACCAAGTTCAGTACCAGGCACTCCAGGTACAGTGATTGATTAGAAATGGTCCCTGTCCTTTGGAAGCTAACACAGTCCACTGAAGGAATTCTATATAAAAAGGTAAGTTTAATCAATATAATAAAGAAGTTTTTTTAAAAAGGAAAAAAAACCATGTGTGTATGGTAGTGGGAGGTCAGGGTAAGGAGGAGTTGACCCTGCATTTGAAAGTCAGGGATGATTTTAGGAAGGAAGCAACATACGACCTAGGTCTTGAAGAATGACAGCAATTTGCTGGGTGGAAGTGGCCATTCTTGGCAGAGCTAACAACACATGTCCAGGCTTGGATGATGGTGTGCATGGGAAAGGGAGAGCCATTTAGAGTGGCTGCAGCATGGGGTGAGGCTCAGAGGTCAGGTGCGACCAGACAGTACAGGGCCTGCTAAGGAGTTTGCAAAGTTCATACTCTGGGCATCAAGGAGCCAAAAGCAGAATCTTGAAATGCATCTGACTTTCAATGGTTCTCACCCCCCTCACATCACCTTCCCCCATTTTCCTAACCTACTGTAGCTCACCTGGCTACAAGGGTAATTTAGCTGCACGATGGGGCATGCGTGCACTGCCTGCTTTTTTCTACAGCATAGAGCAGAGTGCTTTGGTCTAGTATTTTGACATTTACTTTAAGATATAAATACTTCACAGGCGAAGACAGAAATATTCAAAAACAGACCTTTTCAATCATTTGGTCACTTAACTCAATAGTACCTTTTTGCATCTCATCCCTTCTTACCATCACAAGGAAAATAATGTACCCTCTCAAAGAGAGGAGAAGAATTTCATTTTTTACCACTAGAAACTCACTGAGCAGCAATTTTGATGAATTTTTTCACCAGCTGCACTCTCTTGCCCAGTTGGCTGCAGAGCAGAATCTCCGTGGCCACCCAGAGCTGGACCTCATTGCATCTCTGGAGCAGGAGGCTCAGGTTCACTGTGTGCTCCCCACTTCCTTGTCTGCTGAACGTGAAGTAGATCAGCTCTTGCTGAAAGACAATGTATTCATACAAGTGTTTATTGCTGTAGCACAGAGTCAAGTTCATACAAAATTCAATTCATTTTTAAGAGCTACCTCAGGTAGACACTGTCATATCATAACATGTTAGATATAACAAATAACAATATATTAAATTCAAGATAATTTATCTTGACTTTCAGAAATGCCTTTATGCAGAAGCCTTACATAAATGTAATTTTTTAGAATGCAAGGATGACACTTTTCGTGAAAACCTAAGACATTCTGAAGTTTAAGTCACAGGCTGAATCAAATCCAAACTTCCCAAACTTGTTCTATAAGCAACTTCAAGTGCAAATGACTATCATTACATTAGACACTCACAGGTAGGTTCTCTAGACAAGGGTTCTTACATTTCAGTGTGAATCCAAATCACCTGGAGGCCAATTAAAGCACAGATTGCTGGGCCCCACCCTCCAAATTTTCTGGGTCAGTAGGTCTGAACTCTGGCCAAAATCTGCATTTCTAACAAGCTCCCAGGTGTGCTGATGATGCTGGTCTGCGTACCCACTCTTTGAGAACCACTGACATAAGACATTGTCAAATCACAGAAAGAGAGCAAGATTAGGACAAGGTACAAAACTGACAAAATCGAGTCAGACCAGTAACTAGTGACATAGACTGACCATATGCAAAGCAATGGAAGAGATGTGTTTCTAACCGGAGGGGTGTGCATGTATATTTTACAGGAGTAATTCACATTCTCCTATTGCACAAGCACATAAGCAGGGACACATCCCACTCTACTATCATTTGCAAAGTCACAAGTCATTTACCTTGAATGAGTTCACTACTTGCTCAAATTTAGATCATCAGGTTAGAATGTTGTTGGTGAGAAAATATGAGGATATTTAAAAAACATTCCAAAGTGAAAGTGAAGCTTGGGGGTCCCTAAATTGGGCACGAGTTCCTTCTTCAGGAGGAAAGGCCTTCTTTTAATGAAACATTTCACTACACAGCAAAGCAAATGCAACATATTGTAGCACAGAGCTGCCTCATTTTTCATCTCCTGATTCCTGTGAGCCTTTCCACCGGCTACATTTATTCATCAACTGTCAGTAGCAAGTTGCCCCTCATCTACTGTTTTATAAATGTTTAAGCTGTCCTCAAGGGAGAGGTTACAAATTTGAAATATATCTCAAAATTTTCAATAGAGTACTTGAAGTCTTGCAGCGTAGTCTAAATATATAGAATGTTCTTGGGAATGTGCGAGTGTGTGTGCATGTAGGTACATACATAAATGTGTTTCTCATATAAGTACTGTAAAGCTCTGTAAAGCTCATGGAAAAATAAAAATGCCAATATCAAAGGTATCAAATGTAAAATGTCTCTTCTACCCCATTAGACCTTCATATATATATATAATATATATATGAATACATGTTTTCAAACAAAAATATAGCATATTTATACTACATTAACACAAATATCCGATTGTACAATATTAGGTGCAAATAAAGCATGATCATGTATTCTGATTTTCCTAGGTTTGGGTCAGTCTTTTAATATATTTAAAGTCCCCAAATATCTTTTTTGGGCCATGGTATCCTAAAGCATAACTAGATCACCAGATGATGGATCTTCTTAAAACCCAGTCACACACAAATATTCTTCAAAAAGAATTCACAGTTATACTGGCACAAGCATTTATTTTATCACTTCCCTCCTTACTTACCTCGTGAATTGAACTGAAGAGGCTCCAATCAAAATTCATTAATTCCAGAGCAATATCCCAAGTGTTCATTCCCAAAATCCTAATCGACCTTTGCTGTGATTCTTCATTTTCTGCAAAAGGATTCTAAGGTGACAGACAAAAGTAAAAGAATCCTCAGTAAATTCCGAAATATTTGGCACTGAATTGGCTGGCTATCGAAAGGCATTAGAAGCCCACATTAGAAAAACAAATCTTGTCTGAGCACACTTAATATTTTCCCTGGTCCGTTCACTTCCAGTGAGTTACAACCAATTTAGCAAACAGCCTTGGAAGTCATAGAATGTGATCAATGATACTTCACTGAGTTGCCCCTCCCCCGGACACACACACACACACACACACACAAATCTGATTATAAAACACTGCCCCCGGCAGACAACATAATGAAAGTGAAAGCCCTGAAGTCACTTTGGCTTCTGGTAAGAATTAATGTGCCAGCAGGGTTAGTATAAAAACAAACAAAAGAAATGTCACAGTGCACTTCAATAAAGACAGACATGGCTTTTACAGAAAATATGTTTGACGAGTCTCATCCCAGACATACATTTACAAATTTTATTAAAATGCCCATGGAAAGCAAAAAAAAATTTTAAACAGGAAATAAAAAATAAGTTACTTCATTTATACCACGGTGGATGATTATTTTAAACTTTTTTTTAAAAGGGAATAGTTTTTTATTTTTTGTTTGTTTGTTTTTAAATTTATTTATTTATTTTATTTTTGGCTGTGTTGGGTCTTCGTTTCTGTGCGAGGGTTTTCTCTAGTTGTGGCAAGCGGGGGCCACTCTTCATCGCGGTGTGCGGGCCTCTCACTATCGCGGCCTCTCATGTTGCAGAGTACAGGTTCCAGATACCCAGGCTCAGTAGTTGTGGCTCACAGGCCTAGTTGCTCCGCGGCATGTGCGATCTTCCCAAACCAGGGCTCGAACCCATGTCCCCTGCATTGGCAGGCAGATTCTCAACCACTGCGCCACCAGGCAAGCCCAATGGATGATTAAAGTATCAATTGCTTTCCCTATACAAATGGATATGAGTTTGGTAATAATAGTATTTCCTTAAAATCTGACATAAAATTATTAAATGCCACCACAATTTTAAATCTATTGTCACTGTTAAATGTATTAAAGTTATCTGGCACCTTTTAAAAATATTTGATATTTTCTAATTAAGATATAAATTCTCCCATCTGACTTGAACAGTTAATGACGTTAAAATAGTTAATGACTTGGGAAAAAAAAGAAGGGGACTTTGCAAAAATAAATGCCATAGCAGGATAAAGGGAATATTTCAGAATCCAAATATTAGTCTCTATTTTTTGAACTGCAAAGTAAATTATTAGCATTTTTGAATTCTTACATTTATGTAAAGGTTTCCTAATTTAAAAAAATGACAAAAGACCTTCACAAGCTTTTCCACAAACTTGATTCTCTTCAGAGTAGGTTTAGGTACAAATTGTCCCTGTACCCCCAGTGTGGATACAGGGTGGAGCTCAGTAAGGGTTGAATGAATGCTGTGCACGCAAACACTAAGGTGGGGGAAAGCCCAGGTTTCTCAGGGATTGGTCTGGCTAGATTGGGACCAGATGGATGCCAGGCTGCACTGCAGACATTCAAAGAGCCACGAGCTGGGAAGTAACACAGATCTCGGCTTAGTAATTTGGAGGTGTAAGGGTATTTTCACTTGCTTTTTATCCCTCCTACTTTCTCCCTAAATGTGCCCCTTATCCTGGCACTGCCCTCTGGTTACTCAAGGTAGTCCACTGACCTCTCCAAGAAATACTTTCTATTTCTCTATTCCATTCATTCAGGGCTATGATTCCTGCTTTCCACGAAGGCTAATCTATGCACAAGCACAGTGGGTATGAGCGGTTTCACATGTTATCCTTCCCTTACAATGTTCCATTTCAAATGAAATCTTTTGGAGATGAAATCACCTAAAGTTTGATTCCAATGGGAAATTTTTAGGTGGTGCAAAAAGCTGGTTGTGGTGGGGGGCTTCCCTGGTGGTGCAGTGGTTAAGAATCTGCCTGCTAATGCAGGGGGACACGGGTTCGACCCCTGGTCTGGGAGGATCCCACATGCCGCAGAGCAACTGGGCCCGTGAGCCACAACTACTGAGCCTGCGCGTCTGGAGCCTGTGATCCGCAACGAGAGGCCGCGATAGTGAGAAGCCCGCGCACCGCGATGCAGAGTGGCCCCCCACTTGCCACAACTAGAGATAGCCCTTGCACAAAAACGAAGACCCAACACAGCAAAATAAATAAATTAACGAACTCCTACCCCCCCCCCAACAACAAAAATGTATATGGAGACTTTAATTCCCTATAAGCCCTTAAAAAAAAAAAAAAGCTGGTGGGGGAAGC
Organism: Kogia breviceps; assembly: GCF_026419965.1. NCBI lineage: Eukaryota > Metazoa > Chordata > Mammalia > Artiodactyla > Physeteridae > Kogia > Kogia breviceps. The sequence continues at coordinate 74,718,723 of NC_081318.1, forward strand.
ATCCGAGTACAGGATAGCATCTGGCTCAACTCGGAATTCACAGCACCTGTTTATCCCACAAGACACTGCCCCAAGCCTGCCCTCTACTCTTCCGAGGCCCTCGACCGCAGCAGAAGAGCGCTCTGGGAGTGCACACGAGGGAACCGCAGGCGGAGTCTGTGTGTGGCGGGTGAGGGCTGGGGGGTGGGAGACGATTAGAGTGTGGGTCCTTCCATCACCAGGAACCGAGGACAACTGCATAGTAGATTCTCCTCCTTCACAGGGTGCGGGGGAGGGCGGCGGGCAGTCACATCAATCAATCTCATTATTTACTCAAAGATGCTGTGCAGCATCCTGTCTGTCAAGTTCCACTGGTGGAATTACATCGTGTATAGACACAGGCCTGGTGACCTGCGGAAGGACACCCAGAGTCGGGAAATCCCAAGTAAGACAAAGGGTTTCCCTCTCCTTTTCTCCCAGTGATGTACAAGGAGGAAGGTGCAGGAGCTCCAGAGTCAAATATAACTGGAAGGAATTCCTAGCCCTCTCCCTGGCTTGGCTGTGGGAAGCTAGAGTAAGTCACTCAGCCTCTCTGAACTTCACAGAGTTAGCAGGAAGGTTAAATGACATACTGTATGTAAATTACTTAGTACATACGTGTCTGGTAGAAAGTGTGAAGATAACAGTGACTAATGTCATTATGGTAGCTTGATATCTTGCAGATAATTTTACATAAGGTACTTTCATTATAAGCAGTTTTGGTTCACCCACATGGTATACAGATTCCTCCATTGTATATACAACAGGAGCCAGCTGGAAAGGTACAGACCACTTTTTTTTTTTTTTGCGGTACGTGGGCCTCTCACTGTTGTGGCCTTTCCCGTTGCGGAGCACAGGCTCCAGACGCGCAGCCTCAGTGGCCATGGTTCACGGGCCCAGCCGCTCCGCGGCATGTGGGATCCTCCCGGACTGGGGCACGAACCTGTGTCCCCTGCACCGGCAGGCAGACTCGCAACCACTGCGCCACCAGGGAAGCCCGGTACAGCCTACTTTTTATGGGCGATGGATGTGAGGCCTGACCCTACCGTTGAGAAAGCAACCATGAGACCGAGGTTTTTAGGAACAACAAATCATCTAGTTAGGCATAAGTGTTCTTAAATTTAGGACGGAAAATAACATACAGTGTGGGTTCTATATTTCTTCATACGCTTACACTTCAGTGGCATCTGATGTTCCACTGTTATGTGCCATTTTACACAGGGAAGGCTAACCATCCACCCTGTCTTCAAAGGAATGTCATACTCAAAGTGTACCCAGTGGGCAGGAACTAAGGACAGTCTCTTTCCCTTTAAATCCACACAGGATGCATTCCTCAGCTTAACCTCCACATATCCACCAAAAAAGAAGAATGGAATTAAGATTCCATCAGAGAAAGAGTCACATCTCTCAAATCCCTTGTTTCAGAGGGACTCAGAGAGAAATAGCATTTGACTTAGGAGGGGTTGAGAGTCCCTAAAGATGGGCCTACCTTTGATTTGCAAAAGCAGTGTTGTTTGAAAAGTGTATTGTTGACTATAGGAGGAAACAGCTTGATGTACTTTTCTAACATTCATTTTAAAACATACAAATACATGTTCTCAGTCTGACACTTGTGTCTGTGTGTTTCAAGTACAAGGCTAAAGGTACTCACCAAAGTGTCAGCCAGGTCTTTCCGGTAGACATATATCCGACCAGATGCTTCAAGGGATTTGGAGATGGCCAAGTCATTTGGCTGAAGTTCATGCTTTTCTTTATTTACAAAAAAGAGTAATTAGAAACATAAGAACACAAATCACAGTACATCTAAAGAGTGAAATTTGCCAAAGAAAAATATTTAAAAGTAAATGGGATGTGAAGTAGATTTATTTCAGTTCTGCATATGCTATACAATGATACCAGATAATCAATGCTCATTATTCATAAAGAGGTACCCTCTTGTGATTCATTTTTATAATATTTAGTCATTCTTTACACAGAACAGTTAGGGAAGAAAGTAAAATTCATTCATAATCCCATCACTCTAAAGTAACCATATGATAGTAATATTGCTAACAGTTGAGTATATTTCCATCCTGATCTTTATGCAAATATGTGTGCACACATGTACATATAGTCACATTATTATATGTTTGCATTAATAATCACTATAGATATATGTATTTGTAATTATTCCTTATGTGGTTTTATAGTCCTATTTTAAGTACTTACCCACTTGTCAAAATTATTTATAATGTCATGTCATGTGTAATTGGTTATATAACTGTCTATTATGCCATCATTTAATCTTCCCTCTGTTGTTGAACATTTAATGGTTTCCAGGTTTTTTTTGGTCATATAAATTAGATAGCGAGAACCATGCTAAATACTAGCACAGGGAGCAGCACATAACAGGGGTTTGATAAATGGGATCTATTATTACAGCAGCCATATATATATTGCCAAAGTGAACATCTTTGTGCATAAATCTTTGGCTGCTTATAGATGATTTTCTTAAGATAGATTCCCAGTAGTGGAATTCCTAGGTCAAAGCGAAGGAACATTTTTAAAGTTTTTGATACAAGCTGCCAAACTGCTTTCCAATTCTTACACCCACCAACATTCACCATTCCTTTGAATAAGTTTACTGTTTTGCTAAAATCAAAAATAGACTCTCGGTTTACTTTGTATTTCTTGACTACTAGTAAAGGTGAATATTTTCATCTATTCTTCTTCTATTTTATTCCCCTATTGTTCCTGTCCTTTGGCCATTTTTCTACCGTAGTTGGACTCTTATAACACAATAAGCTTCTCATAGAAAAATGTCCTCCCCCCACCTACAAGATGTAGACGGGAATCGACCAAAGTGATACTCAAGTTTATTCCACTGTGACATAATCAGCCTCCCCTAAGGTAGCCCTCCAGTTACCCAGCATGGTTGGAAATACAATATGCCACATCTCTTTTTCTAGATAACTTAATCAGTTTCAAGCGCCAGATTTTGTTTTGAACATTTCTGCTTGATACAGAGTACACAAATGATACTCGAATACATTCTTTATGGCCCAGCATTGCAAAGATCAGTAGTATTGTCATGTCGGGCTGTTAACTTCGGCAGTAAATGGTCCCACATGGCCGGGCTCTGACGTTCTTCTATCTCCTCCCTCTTTAGCTACAATTTCTTGCAACCCTCTGTGTGCCCATATATACCTTAAATCTGACTTTATAAGAGCCATTCTGCATTTGCTATGGAATTTGCATTCTGCAAATGCCATGGCTTTCAGACAGTAATTTTTCCATTTGTTAAGAAGTGTTTTTCTTACTTTCAGATTTGTCACTACACCATGAATGATGAAAAGTGATAGGATTTTAAGCTCTGAGTAACTGGGTAGGTTTCTGTTACTACATACATATACACCTAACTTGGGTACAAAACAGCTAGAAACCTACTGAAAGCTGTGAGGGTAATAATACCAGTCCTTTTAGAAAAGTCCACAAAACCTACAACATGACCAACATCTCTAAACTTTTTTTTAACAAAAAGAAAATAACTGTAAATCTCACTGTCATTTCATTTTGATGTAGCACTTAAAACATTTATTAAAAATTACGTAACTAGAGCAAGGAATACATTAAGCTCTGTGGGCTTTTTTTCTTCATAAGAACATTATTGCTTGGGGGATATGAAGCTGCAGGCAGAAAGGTTCTTAACAGACAAAACTACTAACTGATGGAAAATGACGGCATATTTCCAAACCTGTGAGATAATTCAAGAGATAAACTGATATTGTTAGTGACGATTAGCTATGAGTCTATACACATTAGAACGACAGAGGAATCTAACAGAGTGTAAAAATCATATTTCCCAGCCATCAAATAGATATTGGGTAGTAAAAGACCCATTCATTAATTCCCAGATTCACGTGTGGCCCTGGGCCGACTCTGAGTCAGCCTCCAAGGGGGTGTGGGTCTCAGCTGTGCCACCAGGTTCTCTCAGGGTCCTTCTTTCTCCAGCACCTTCTGTCTGCATGGGGACCCAATGATTACTTTCTGTTATGGTATTGCCTTGAGAGGCAAATGCTGATTTTGATGAAGCTTAATACTGTTTAGAATCATTTAATACCTTTGGTCACTTAAAATTAATATACAAATATCATATTTATCTGAAATACCTAATATATTTTATTAAACATTCAACTACTCCCTGATTAAAATTCACATAGTCCACATGTTTCTGAAATTTTTGCTCTTTTTCTTTAGAGAATGTTTTGATGGGATGCACAACGCCCAGGGAGAGGAAGGAGTGACTCACTTACTAGGACAGGGGAGATGGGCTGTATTTGTTTGAATATGTAATCAACTAGCTTGTAGGCCCATTTTACCTGCCTCTGAGTAACAAAGCGAAAGAGGCAATGTTCCATCACATAATGCTTTCGCATCAAGTACAATACATTCTGATCTTCTTCTCCTGACTCTAGAATGATAACAAAGGGTAAACAGGAATGCCCTTTATCTGCTCCCCCTCCCCGGCCCACCCCATCTCTGGCTGATTAGTTTACACAGTACTCCCATTTTTCAACTACTGGGACTAAGTCACTTTCTTTGTACTTTTCTCAGGGTTAATGAGATATTAAATAAAGATCGTAAACCAAAAAAGGAGGCCAGTGACACTGAGATCTGACAGGCTCCAGTGAAAACGCAGGGGTCTGTTCAGGTCACACAGATCAATAGTATCAGCTTGTAATCTGTGTGATCTTATTCAAAACAGACAATAAACCATTCTCTGAGGATAAATAAGGCCCAACAGAGGCAAAAACTATAACCAGGGCTCACTCCCCATGTCTGCCTGAACGAACACTGCCTGTGAGCTTTCAGCTTATTGTACGGTTTTTATTTCCTTCAATAGGGAGTCTTTAAGTATTAAACTGTCAGCCAGCAAAATGACTAGTTCAAGGCTGCCTTCTTTTTTCCTCGGAAAGTAATTTCATCCTTTAGCAATTTCCCAAGTTAATTTAAATATGAAAACAGAAGGCTTATCTAGAGTACAAAATATGTAAAGCTTTATAATATATTTCAAAACACTGGCGCGCCTCTCTTTTCAGTTCTTGGGGAGGAAACTCAGTATCCAACAGTACCCAACTGTTGTCATGGAAACGCCTCTCTGGTAGGCGGCTTCTTATTGTTAGAGTGGTCATCCAGCTGCAGACCCAGAAGGGACGCGCTGCACGTTTACTCCATAAAAATGTCAACTCTCTCCTTCTGGAGGCAATCCAGTGAAAGATTAATATTCAAAGACAGAAAATAATTTACCCCCAGAGAATGTGACGGCTACCAGAGCCAGATCCTCTTCGGCATGCTGGATCTTTTCCGCCACAACTCTCAGGATCTCTTGGGCTGTACTGGAAACTTTTGCCTTCACGCTGACATAGGAGTGCTCCGTTATATACACGTGACAGAAAACTGCATGAGGTGAAAGAATTGTGAGTAGACAGAGAACAACTGTGGCCGTGAGGTACAGACTTTTCACCCAAATCAAGGCACACGCCACACTATTCCCTGTAGTACAGAGCAGACACAGCTAGATTTACATATAAATGTGTGCACATGGGTGCCTGAGGGCACAGCAACGCGAGCTTGCACACACGTGAGATGGAGACTTGATAAAGCTGCTGAGCAAGGTGGAGTAGTGCTTAAGCATCCCATACCGTAGTGAGAGACCCACATCATGCAAAAGCGTCTGCTCAGGGTAGAGGCAGCCTGGCCACTACACGGTGGGATCTGTGCAACAGGGACTAGACTTCGGAGTCCCCTCTTTGAGGGTTACTGTGATCTCCCAAAGCAGTCTATTAAAGCGTCTAGTTCAAACATCTTTGTTTTACACTTCACCTCTGGACAGGCACAGTGGCTCAGTAAAGACCACCACATTTTGTTATTTGAATTCTCATAAGCTTATCTAAAAAATCTGTCACTTGCTATGGTTTTTGGCTTCAGCCTTCTTGCTCATCTAAGAATGAACCTCCGCGTGCCGGCCCTCCACCCATATCAGGGTGGTAGTGAGTTTAGTTTTCAAATGGAGGTCACATTTCCAGCCTTTTTAATTTCCTTTTTCTTGTCTGTGGTACTAATCATTATTACTAGGACATTATCACTATCAAGGTGAATGGGCCCTGGAAAAAATATTTCTTTATGATTTAATAGCAGAAACTGCAGCAATGGAAATAACTGACACGTTATTTGTCTCTTGTATCAGCCATTCTGAATGTATAAAACACCAGCTTCTTTACTAAAGACAGAAGGACATAATATACTTAGATATTCTTCTCTTCTAGATTGCAAAAAAAAAAAAAAAGGGGGGGGGAGTGCAGGTCCTAGAGAAATTTCATATGCAATTTAAATGGCACCACAAAAATAAACCCAGGAATGTCTGCACAGAAATGCAAATGAAGCAAAAGACACACTATGGGTTTATGAGTACAAACCTCAAAGTAAACACACCACCAAGAGGCCCTGACAGTATTTTGTTTTGGGTTTGGTTGGGCGTGTCACTAAAACCATAGCATCTAACAAATAGCTGTTTTATGTGTTGTCAACAAAAGGCTTTTTCCCTTCCACAAAAAGACAGAATTTTGGAGCAAGGCAAAGATGCAGTCTACAAACTACTAAATGTGAGGAAAGTTTACAGCTTGCTCAGTAAAATGATAAACAAAAAGAGGAGGCAGGAGGTCTTGAAATACTCAGACTCTTTGAAACTCAGCTTGGAAAATCATACAATTAATTGTAAGACACATGGGAAAGGAAGGTCGGCAACTGAGAGATGAGGAGGTAAGGTCATTCCATTTGTTCCTCCACTTGGTACAGGTGACACTTATGACCCAACGAGGGCCATCACGTTTGGTTATACACAAACAATGGAACAGAAGAGGTATCCTGTGACATTTTGTTGTTTAAACATTCAATAAGTTGAATAAATATTCAACGTCCACACTTAAAATTTCAGCGCTGTCGGGAAAGGCGAATTAAAAGAGAAAGTCTCCAAGTCACAATACCATGAACATTTGAATTGCTGTGTTTCCCAGCTCTGCCCGTGACTCAACCTTTATGTAAACAGAAGGAAACCATTTCTAGTTCCGTTATAAAACAGCAATGTAGAAAAGCATGCCAGGGGCTTCTCTGGTGGACGGTTCCATCCCTGGTCCGGGAAGATCCCACATGCTGTGGGGCAACTAAGCCCATGCGCCACAACTACTGAAGCCCGTGCGCCTACAGCCCATGCTCCACAAGAAAAGCCACCGCATTGAGAAGCCCACGCATCACGACAAAGAGTAGCCCCCGCTCGTCGCAACTAGAGAAAAGCCTGCGTGCAGCAACGAAGACCCAACACAGTGAAAAATAAATAAATAACTTAATTAATTAATTTTTTTAAAAAAAGCACATCAGCACCTTCAGAGTGCTACAGGGGTGTCTCCCCTACACTGATGGAGCAGCCCTCTTCAGGGTGGGTCACGAGCCCTTCTGCCAGCAGCAATGATTGAGGACACACTGGACGTGTGGCACTGCCTGGCAGAGCCTTGCCTTGGAGGAGTTTTGACTACACATCCTTCCTTTCATTATTTTCTCCAAGATTTCCTTCTCTAAATCTCAGGGATTGACTCAGCCAAAGCCCTGCACGGTGGCTTTAGTGGACTTTCCAGTGAGTCACAGGCGATGGGCTGACAGCAGGGGAGAAGGCAGCCAAGGGGAAAGGTTGCCTTTCCAGTCCATTCTGCACCTCTTCCCAAGAACGCAGGGGGCTCTTTGCAGTCTCCTTTCCTTACCTGGGACAGTACTCTGTGATGAAGAAAACTGTTAACACCCACAGCAAGAGAAGAAAAACTGTCACTGTGGATGCTAACGTGCTTGTCTTAGGGGTGTGGCAGCTAGAAAGGGTTAAAGGCAGGCTGATGTGTTAAAGTTGGAGAATGATGGTGATTAGCTGCTACTCCACCTGCCCCAGACCCTAGTTCAAACCACACTCACTTTCCTCTGTTTCCGTCACAGTTCCTCTATGCTGGAGCCAGTTCTCCTTAAGACTGAATTGGTGGAAAAGGGCTTTATTCTGCAAGAAGGGAGAACAAGAACAATGAATGAATATGTATTGCTGCCCTTTGGAAAACCAGAGCTGTTTGCAACATGTTCCAAAAGAGCGTGCCAATTTTTTTTTAATATGGAATTCACCCATCCAATATTAGAGGAATAAACTGGGAGTTGCCTCAATTAATGCATGTGGAGGTGGAGATTCTGAGCAACATGACAGACCTTGGTCTGTCATTTTGGGGGAAAAAGCCCCCAAAATGATTCTCTGCAACATGATGGAGAATATAGGCATGATTTTTAACGCTGGCTACTACAAACATCCATAGCTTCTTCTCCTGAGAAAGACATGGTTTCCCCATCCCAACAGCAACCTTGCTTTTGGATAAAGCCACGTCGAGATAGTTTCATACTTCTGCTGTAGTGCAATGACTTGCTTAAGAGAAATAGGTACATGATTCATTATGATTATCCATCACCTGATATATCAGTTCCTACAAAGCTTGTGCCTGACATCTCATTTAGCATTTCCCCCCCTCAAGTTGAAGAGGAAACACATTCATTCTGGCTACCATCTCTCTTTCTGTTGGGTTGAAGGGTTCCAACCTTTTTCTTACAAGACATCCTTACTCTCGCAGGCAAGAGTCTTGCATAGATGGTCTTCTATCTTTATATCAACGACTAAAAATCAAATTTATATCATTCTGGGGACGTTGGGGAAACTCTGAGACTTCAAAACGCACTACAAAAATTCAGAATGTCGGGGCTTCCCTGGTGGCGCAGTGGTTGAGAATCCGCCTGCCGATGCAGGGGATACGGGTTCGTGCCCCGGTACGGGAAGATCCCACATGCCGCGGAGCGGCTGGGCCCGTGAGCCATGGCCGCTGAGCCTGCGCGTCCGGAGCCTGTGCCCCGCAACGGGAGAGGCCACAACAGTGAGAGGCCCGCGTAACACACACAAAAAAAAAAAAAAAAAAAAAAAAATTCAGAATGTCATAAAGTCAAGGGCACCTGGCTGAAACTGAATCTGCACAAGCACAGGGTAAGCTAAGTGAGGTAGGAGCGGGGAGGCAAGGTGCAGCCCCTGGCTCCCCACCTGGCCCTCCTCTGCTAGAGGCAGCATTCATTAATTATGAAGAAATACCAAGTGGGCCAAGGCCAGGCCACCTAACCAGATCACCCCGTTTCGGACAGAAGGGGCTGCCTTACCTTCCTTTGTGGTGAATATTCATCTACAGTGCTGAAAGGAAAAGGACAAGACATCAGTCTTTGTCTCAAACCCAGAATAATGCAGTGACTGTCACAGAGACTCCTTTTCAGGCAGTGGCAGAGGTTTTTGCTTTTCAAAAAGATAAAATACACAGTATTCATTAGTTTACTACGCATAACACACTTGACATTGGGCTCTGGATTTCCAGTGAACCAGGAAGAAAAGAAGCTATTTATTCAACAGGTATATTTTGCTTTCTACCCATAGAAACTGAGCATTGAGGAAATAACTGGATTTATTTCCACAGAAACTCTAAGTTTTCTCATATTTGGCTAGATTTTAGGTGAAATTATTGTTCTTTAGATAGCTAAATAAGTCAGCCAAGACAGATCTTTTCCAGGATGTTTCTATGTGTGGTGGAACTGGGGGATCTTCTGCAGGTCCCCAGCTCAAATCTTATTCCAGAATCTAGAGATATTTCATCACCTTGTACCAAAGAGGCAAGAATCATGTCTTAGACAATTTTCTTACTTAAATCTTTTATTTCCCAGTTTTATGTAAGTTTTTAAATGGAATGTATTAAATTCCATTATTTTATTTAATGCATTTAAATGTGTACTAAACCAGAATTAAATTTTCCCAACTGTAAGAAGGCCTGCCTTACAGCACAGATCAACTTCCATGTAGGGGATTATTCCCTACATTCTTTACATCCCTACATGTGATGTAAAGGTTTCTTTCTTTTTCTTTTTTGCTTCATTTGTTTGTTCATATTTTCATACTAGTCTTAGGCTACTGAAATTTATTACAGTGTAGACTGTGATAAAAGAAGACCACCAAAATTCACAACATTCATTTCTAACACCCTGCACCTCATTTCTGAATTTCTAAATTTGTGGTTTTCCTGATTGGGACTAAGGTTTATACATAATTTGTTTGGACCCTAAAATTCTTTAGATAGCCTTTACTAAATAGGATCTCCCTTTACTAAAATTAAGTCAGGCTTTTTAAATCTCAAATCGATAACCTGAAAGGCCTGAATTAACATTTTCTATGAGAAGTGCATTTGTGACTGCTGATATCTTAATAGAAGTTTTTCACAACTTGACAAGAGATGTGTTTTATGTTTAAAAAGTAGAAACTACATTGTAAATCAGAGAACAATTTTTCCCTTCAGATTAACTTTGCAGCTATATCTGAAAACTGAATAATGACTTGAGGTTTTCATTTACCAAAATTAATAAGAAGAGTTAGTGGTAAATCAGAGTAAAGTCAGGTATTAGCAATATGAAAGACTAATGATAGATACCTCAGTGATACACCTTGGATATGACAAAAGTCACTGAATAAATGCTTTCCTTTAATTTTTCTGAATTGATAAAAGAGACTTCAGGGAATCCATAAAATTGAACTTTAAAAATGCACCATGACTTGCTGGGACCTATTTACAAAACTTTTTTCCTATTCATTAGAGATAGCTATGAGCTCTCCCAAATGACAAGTTAAATATTTACACTTTTAAAACTAAATAATAATTTACTAGATAATTGTTCTTATGTACCCAGACTGTCATGGCCAGTTTGTTTCTACCATACCAAAGAGGGTTAAAAAAAAAAATAGCCAATAAGCTTGATTTAGTGTTCATTCATCTTGAGATATAAAAACAAATATTTACCACTAGAAAACCTAAGGAATCAAGATAAATCTCAGATTCAAAATGTTCAAAATGATATATATGACACACCCCCAATTCTATCACATGTTGTGCTGCTTTCTTTTACTAACTGTGATGAGGAAAATTACTTACTGACGACGGTGCATTCCAAGTATCTTTTGAAATTCTTTCAGTTCTTTTTCAAGTATTGGGTATTCATATACATCATCCAGTACATTTCTGTATATGGTCTGGGGGAAAAAGAAAATTTCAGCTTAATTGGTTTGATGCCTATTTTTAAGGATTAAGATTCACAGAGTGGTTAACCCATTGCTCAGGGAAATAAGTGGAATCCAGAACGATGCTGGGGGTTAAACCGGGTACCAATGAGATCCTGAGTGAGATTCTACCTCCTAGCCCCTCACTCAACTGGTGTGGCTCTGTGGAAGCTTTTACAGGCTGTAGGTAGGGAATGGTGGAAACTTAAGAGATCTCTGGCTGGCTACTCACAATTTCCATGCCTGTTCTGTATTTTTAGAAATAATATCCACATAACCATTTGGGAGTGAAAAAATCCATTGAATTAAACTACCCAGTTGTTTTGAAAATAACATTAGTTTAGTCAGAGACTTGATTTAAACCAGTTTTTAACTGGATGTCTAAGTGATATCTGAATTTTGAAATCAAAGTGATTTCCTTCATGAAAGGCAAAATTAGTTTAGATACTTGCCTATTCTGAAATAGAACTCTTCCCTGCTCAAATTCCACTGTACCCTTCTCTGTGTTAACTTGCACAGCTAATACGGTTTTGGTGGCCAGAAGAATCCAACTGTTTACAAACCATCTCCAGACAATCATCAGTATTGAAAAGATACTGCAGCCTACTAATGATTAGACACATATATCAACTTATCCAATTTCAAATGTAAATGTAGGTTAGTATCTATTTTATAAGTTATTATTGCTTTAATGTCTCAAAATATACCAGGTCCTGAAAAGGTTTCATAATGTATACATTGTCACTATAGGTTTTAAATGATAAATGTTTTATCCCATTATTATAGATATGGGAATTGTTAGTTTAAAGTTATAATACATCTCAACATATTAAACAGTATCAAGTTTTAAAGTATGTTTTATTTTATGTTCCTTAATTATTTCATTTGCAGTCAAAATTCCCATGACTTATATAAAATAAATAACCTTAAATGAGCGACTATAAAACTTGCCTTCTTCTATGTAAGGAATATCAGGCTTCAGAGGTCAAAACAAATTAATACTTTGAATTATAACTTCAATATTACAAACAAGTTAGATGACTGTAACCTACGAATGAGATTTTTGAAATGAGTCATTTGGCATAAAATAATTACTCAATAACTGGATGTTTTACATTACCTTTAAAAACATTTTTGAATGTTCATCTTCATGTAACCAGTCTTTGTACAGAGCAATCCACTGGGAAACAAGATGCAAGACCTTCCGTTTCCGACAAGGAACATCTGAGTTTTCTTCTTTGCCTTGATACTTCTTAGCAGAATAGGTGCATATGGTTAAGAAAATTACATTGTTGCAAGTAAAAAATATGAAGAGATCCGTTTATTCTTGCTTTCACAAAATACACTAAAGCACATTTTCCAAAAATATCTACAAGTACCTGAATATGCAGGAAGAAAAGAATATGTGTAGGGAGAGTAAAAGGTGTGCACTGAAGAGGGTAAGCCCAGGAACACGATTTACATAACATGGTGGCAGGCCGTGAGGATAAGGACTGGACGATAGAACTGACAGCTGCTGACATAGCTCCACAGGCAGCATGGGTTAATGCCACCTCCAAGAGATCCTAGGTGGCCCATTAATCACAAGAGATTAATGGGCTCCAAGAGATCTGGCCTCACTACATAGGTGGACACTGTTTCCATAAAAGTTAGATCAGAACAAGGCCAGATGTACTTTGATCAGAAATTCACATTCTAAAGTAGCGCCAAATGAGCACAGATTTCTGGAGCATAATTTGTGATATAATTCAAATGCTCACTCTAGGAATTTATGTGAAAAAAAAAGAAATGGATAAGTGTGCAAATGTAAGTAAAAAAGGGCTGCTAATTTTCATTTGCACTGGAATAAAAAAAATACTAAATAGGAATAACCTAAATACTTCAACTATTGAGGACAGTTAAATAAATTACTGCATATCCATTTAATGGGCTTTTCTATAGTCATAAAACTGATGGTCCAGCACTATATTTACTGACACAAGACATTCACAGTATACTGTTACGTAGGAAAGCAAGTAAGAAAAGTATACGTTAGGATCCCATTTCTATTAACTATGCTTATCTATATATTCATTACCTGGAAAGATATATACTGATAGTTAACAGTGGCTTCTTAAAGTAATGAGATTTCAGAGAACATGAATTATTTTTATTGTACTTACAAGCATTTCCCAATTTGTATACAATGACTATGTGTTAACTGTGCTGTTAAAATTACATAAAAATAACAACCTCAAAGGCAACATGCTTAAAGCCTTAGGAATGAGACGGAAGCTTGGCGCTTTCCAAAACAACCTAGCATTTTTGCCCCCCAAATTATCATTCTGAGTACCTTGGACACACTGAAAAGTTAACTAGAAATAGAAAATGCTATGATACCAAACACAGGTAGGTTTTGGGGTTACTGGACAGGATTCTATATTCTTTAATGCTGATATATAATTGCAAAATAGGAATCAATTCTGTATTAGGCTTTGTAACTATTTTAAAACATAATTCAGTCACTGTCTCCCCAACCTGCAAAAGGACATCAAGGACTGAATGGATAAAAAAGATGTGGTATATATATATACAATGGAATACTACTATATATATATATATATATATATATATATATATATATATATATATATATAACTGAATCACTTTGCTGTACAGCAGAAATTAACACAACATTGTAAATCAAATATACTTCAATTAAAAAATAGAGGAGAAAAGTAATAGCTAACCCTGAACATTTTAGAATGGCTATATCTGGAGAAAAAATACTTATAATCCTTTTTATGCCACCATGAAATTAAAGAAACTAACTCAGGAAAAAAAAAAAAGTACATCAAGGACATCTGATTTCTTTGATTTCTACCTGTGAAACAAACTCAAGCAAACACAAAAAGAATCTATTAAAGTATCTATCTCTTCCAGTTTTTCTCTTGAAAGCCATAGTATAAAGATTTATCTTACATTATTTCCACTTATGCAAATGTTCTTTTCCTCTTTTCCTGTAACTATCATGGCTTGACTAATGATAAAGAAAAAACTCTTCCTTAAACATTGTGAGGCAAGACACTTGTTGGGAAACTTTGAGTGCTTTTCCTTGGCATGGCTTTGCAGCCTTTGATCTGTTGCATCTCTTCTAGTTAGTGTATGCAATGCTAAAGCCTCCTTAACTGGCCATCAACCTTCTAGTCACATCCATCATCCTAAGAGAGCATGCCCTGACAAAGCTCTGAAACGATGACAGTTGATTACTGGGGTAAGACCTCCCAAGTGGGGAATCCTTGTCTCCCCCGGGATACTTGCCCAGAAACACACTATCACATATGTATGTTTTCCCATCACATGGTCTGGCACTAACTGACTGATTGTCTTCTAAGTTCAGTTACTGCCAATCCACTCAACCTCTTGACTCTGGTGTTTACTCAGCAGGCCAAATTCATCTCCAGATTCTAAAGTCTTGAGACGTAGGTTTGAAGAAAACATAATATCGACAGCACAATTTACCCACGACGTAGAATGTGAAAACAGCAGCTCTGCATTCATTTCCAGTTCCCCCTGCCTAGTCTGTCTCATTTCATCTTTCACCTTGGCTATGATGACATGAATATTTAACACAGCCACACTCTACCAAGGGGTTGAGTAAATGAAGAAAGGCAGTTAATTCCTAATGTGAGACATCTGTCTGAGAGGAAGCCGACACAGCATCCTGAAGTTAATGAAGGATATTGCCTCAACAGCGCCTGGCACAAGTCGTCAGTTGTCATGAAGACCGTGTACGTGAGAAGGAAGTCATCAAGGAGGGTCTCTGCAAAGAAAGGAAAACAAACACAAGGTGAGCAAATCGGTGATAAGAGGGGCAGCTGCTTAGCCAGGCCCTGGAACAGTGTGCACAGAAGAAATATGACAAATGGTGGTGGTAGCGGGAGGGGGGTGAGGTTAGGAGAATTTTAGCCACAAAATACATTATTTAGTAAAGTTATTTTTAAAAACTCTATATAGAACGCCTCAAGCAATGAGATTTTTTTTTTATTACAAGGCTCTCTAAACATATAATCTTGTCACCTTTTTTTCCTTCCCTAAACATCATCTATATTTTTGGATATAGACGTTATGGAAAGCCACTGCATTAAAAAAAGTGCTTTTTTTTTTTTTTTTTTTTTTGTGGTACGCGGGCCTCTCACTGTTGTGGCCTCTCCCGTTGCGGAGCACAGGCTCCGCGGCCATGGCTCACGGGCCCAGCCGCTCCGCGGCATGTGGGATCTTCCTGGACCGGGGCACGAACCAGTGTCCCCTGCATTGGCTGGCGGATTCTCAACCACTGCGCCACCAGGGAAGCCCCAAAAAAAAGTGCTTTTAAAAATAAATTTTATAAGATTTCTGAAGTATGCACTCCAGACCTAAAGGGAATGACGCTTATATGTTCTAATAAATAAAGGCTTTCTAAAGCCATTTACCTAAGTCTAGGACAAGAACAATGGATAATAAAACCCAGAGGACACATGTCAGGTTCCAAGGGCATTCACCTGTATCTCTTGAAAGCATCTGTAAGAAGTTTGGAAAGTGGTGAGTGATTTTCTTACTGTTGTGAAGACAGGCAGAACTAAGTCCAGTTAAAAATGGAAAGAAAAAGCAGGTAAAATGGATCATGACAAACTCCCTCCTAGTTCCTTTCTACTTCTTCAACCAACCAAAACACGTTCCACTGTTATTGCCTCTTTGCCTGAGTGTTCTTCGAAAAGTCCAGCTTACGTATAATATAGAACTCCTCAACGGGCAAAGTGACCTCCAATAATATTTCAAAAATGATAGAAAAGATTTACACTCAGAATGCAAAGTAGACCTTTTGCCAAAGTAGCCTTTAACCAACCTCCTTACCTTGAAATTCATTTTAATATATTATTTAATTCTCATATCATTTACATTCTAGATATCAAATTTTTCGCTATTTGAAATAATAGAAAATTATAAGAATAGTGAGCTTGTATACTAAATAGCACTGATGCTCTCTTACACTACAAATGTGGAAATAGAAAGAACTGCCCAACACAGAATTCTATAGCTCTACGCTGAAGATTAGAAAAATTCCAGAATTTTAGAAATAACCAGCAACGTTTCTTTAAAAGTTATCAACGCATGGGCTTCCCTGGTGGCGCATTGGTTGAGAGTCCGCCTGCCGATGCAGGGGACACGGTTTCGTGCCCCGGTCCCGGAAAATCCCACATGCCGCGGAGCAGCTGGGCCCGTGAGCCATGGCCACTGAGCCTGCGCATCCGGAGCCTGTGCTCCGCAACGGGAGAGGCCACAACAGTGAGAGGCCGTGTACCACACACACACACACAAAAGTTATCAATGCAAAACAAAAGGCCATGTTGAAGAACACAAAATTCTGATACAAAGAGGTTGTGAATGACACCTACAGTCCTATATCAACTGCAGGGGTTAATTTATTTCCATGGTTTGTTTATGCTGCAAAATATCAAGATAGTCCTGATCCACACAGGTTAAGTGGCTACAAATGGCAATGACTGACCAAAAAAGCTTGCTTTCTAGTTGCAAGAGGCCCCTAATTAAAATGAACCAGAGGTGTTAATGAAGAGTATTAGGTAATTTTTTTCAAAGGTATTTTTTTTTTTATAATAGATAAGTATCAGTATTCCTCACTAAAAAAATTAATTTGACAAATGGCACCTAAACTTATAATGTTGTATCACACTGTAGTATGTGTACAGTCACTGGTCTAACCCACTATTCTATTACTCTGTGGAAAAGCAAGTTCTTAAACAGATGTGCCTGGGCCTTGCTGGGCATATATTAAGCCCAGTACAGGAAAACTGGGAATGTGGCTGGTTGCACAACTGAATGTGAGTGGACACGCACAGGAGTCTGAATGTGAGTGGATATGCACAGCAGAGCTAGGAGCTCTCTACCGGAGTCCCTGTTCACGAAAGTTTCCAATCTATGCGCAAAAAGGCAGAAGAAGCTTTATTGTAAAATCTACCCCCAAACTAGTTAACCCGGCAGCACAAGTTAAGCACTGGCATCCTAGTAAAAAATTTGGAACGTGTATGTGAAATTTTGTGTCTCTTTCATTACAGTGTTTTATTTTTTATTTAATTTTTTTGGCCACGCCTCCAGGCTTGTGGGATCTTAATTCCCTGGCCAGGGATCGAACCCACGCCCCCTGCAGTGGAACTGCGGAGTCCTAACCACTGGACCACCAGGAATTCCCTCATTACAGTGTTTTAAATAGTTGAAATTAAGATCCAACAATGGCATAATGTCTGAACCCCTAGGATATTTTGGAATCCAACTTGAAAACTGTCAACCTGGGATGCTACCGAACAGTTATGTTCACAAATTATAACATATCTCTGTATTAAACATGGTTGATGAGAATGCTTAGCTTCTCTGGTCTGATTGGAAATTAAGTCTTTTTTGCATTCAGTGTTAGATACAGGCAGCAAGGCCCATAGAGCAGCCTAGAACCTAGAATCGACCTCAGGCTTTCCAATGGGCCCTTACAGATTGGAACCCACAATATACAGAAACCACTGGGCGACGGCACTGAGAACCTCAGACAATTCAGCATCTAAAATTCTTGGTGTGACACTCAGGTCCATACTCTTTGGGATGTTCTTACATGTACCTAATTTAGTGAGGTGGGAAGTATTCTCTAATCAAGATTTCCTCCATGAATAGCTCAAATTTAAAAGAGCACCATTAACTTTGAGAAAAGCATTCATTCCATTCTGGAAGAGCCTCAGATAATGAACTGAGTGGCTGTGAGAGTTTGGTTGGATGGTGGCAAAACCATATGGCATTCAATTCAATTAATCAGCTCACATAAGGTAATATTTTGTTGAGGGCTTTGACCCAGAAATGCTTATTTCCCCTAAGCTACTACCATATTTAATATTCAACAGCATTTATCTGATTATCTCTCTGCCACAGAAATATTAATTAAAATAAAAACAATGATGCTACATAAAAACATCTCCAGTTAAAAACCTAATGAATAGAATAGCTAAAAATCCAATGAATAGAACAGATTCCCAATACTCCTAACTCAAATCTTTCTCTAACTACCATATTGTTTGGAAATTTTTCTGTATACAAAGAGCCTTCCTTTTTTCCTTTTCAACATTGGTAATTTTTTTTGCCGCATATGAAAGTAATTGAGTGATATAATCAAAACAACACACTTCAAATAAAAGTGCATTTTATAATATCCATGCTTCAAAAAAGGCTGTCCCACTGGTATTTAGAGATATTTTTAGAACCACAATGGCTATATAAATGATCCCCTGAAGACTATTAGCCAACAATGGCTATTTAGAAAGACTAGCAAATCCACTGGAATCCACATTAAAACACTATAATTATCTATTATATTATATACTGCTTAATTAATAGTAATTTAAGACTCTAGGTAGAAAAGCACCTTTGTGTATAAAAACATCTTTCATTTAAACACATTCATAATTGCCATACAGACTAACACTGAATAAAAAGATGCATTCATTTTGATTTCTAGGTATTAATGTACAAAAAACTTTTCTTTGAAATTCTATTCTTTAAATCAATCACTAAATCTAACCCCAAATTCTTGGCTCATCACTGACAAAAATACTCAGCCATCCTTTTGGGAATACCCCTCTTCTACCCCCAAATAACATAACATTTTGTAGTGGCTCTTTATTTTTTTTAATTTTTTTATTTTTTTTTTGTGGTATGCGGGCCTCACTGTTGTGGCCTCTCCCATTGTGGAGCACAGGCTCCGGATGCGCAGGCTCCGCGGCATGTGGGATCTTCCCAGACCGGGGCACGAATCCGTGTCCCCTGCATCGGCAGGCGGATTCTCAACCACTGAGCCACCAGGGAAGCCCTGTAGTGGCTCTTTAAAATACAGGAATTACTCTTTGCAGTATAAAAGTAACATGCTAATAACTATCAAAACTGGAGGGAAAATACTATTACAGTTTTAAGAACAATGTAACCTGAAATAAAATATATCAATATGCTGTCAAAATCTAAAGACTAGATAGAAATGGCTCTAAAATTCAGATATTTAATTAGCCATAATGTTAATTAATACAGAACTTTTCCCTATCATTTGCTACTATTTTAACTTTAAGACAAAAGAATTATCTATTTTTATTAGATTTTACTTGAATGTATTTTTCTTATATGCATAAATTTAAAAGTTTTCTCACTATCACTTTAAGTGTATCAAGCACTAAATATTTCCATTTTATTTCTGCAAAATACAAGTGTTTCTAGAATATCCCAGAGTTGTGTCAACGTGGAATGGTAATTAGTCTGGTACAGACTCTTTTTATAGGTTTCTGTTATATTAATTTAATCAAATTAAAGAAAATGGTCTAAATGTTTCCAAAAGGTCTAAGCTTAATGCCTTTTTTGTGGGGGGGAGAGGTAAAAAGAGAAAAAACAAAAACATAAAAATGAACCCTGAAGTCTAGAAATCATAATGCGTATAAGGGTGACTTAGAAACAATTAGAGAAATCTACCTCAGTTATTTTTCAACACTCGCCAGCAAAATGCACTGCCATAATGAAACCACTCATCAGTTAAAGTGAATTACCAAGAAAGCAAATGAAAAGAGTTTTGACAGACAACTGCCCATAGGAGCCATTTAATCTAAGTAAGGTAATGTGAATATTCAACATTTCTGTACTAACTCATATCCCCTAAAGTACTGTTAGTAGTTTTGCTTCACCCATATTTCTACTTGAGATGCAATGAAATTTAAGGTGCTCTAAAACATGCTCTACTTAACCTCTATTTCAAGGAGCCAAGAAAAGCTTTGTACATGAAAGCGTCCATTTCTGGCCCTGGAATGTTACAACTTACCATTATTTTTTGAGAAGCAGTGCCAAAATGTCCATGTAATTTGATTAAGTGCAAACAAAAAAAACTTAATGTTCATGTATGAATCATATGTTTAAGTGCTATGCCACCAGTACAAGCTCTGCTTCTTGCTCAGTGCATTTTACATTTCAAAAAGCAGTATTCATGACCTCAAATGCAGCTGTTTGCCACATCTTTTAAATTCACTCAATTCCTGCAGACTTTTACAATTTCACCAGAGTCTTGTTAGCCATTCTAAAACTGTCAAATCTTGATCTAGTTTTATTTTTAGATATTGGTTGCACAAGAAAGGCTTATTCATTTAATGCTGTTTCTACATCAAACCTGAAAAGTCATCCCCTTTAATGACAGGAACTTACGATACGGATTGCATGGCACTCTTCCAATAATGAAATCCGTTTTCATTTTAACTTGTAAAATACGGTTTTGGAATCCCACCACATTTCTTTAGGAAAGAGTGATTTGAATACAGCAGGGTTTATTATGTTCTTGGCTAAGTTTAATTGCACATGCTGCCTTTTAAAAATGGCACTAGAAGCAGTATGGAGTATTAACAGCAGCACTTTTATCTTCTCCACACAGAGAAAGGGTCACGTTTGCAGGTCACCCTGTTGTTACAGAGTGGACAGGCCCCATGAGCTCCTGCTGTCCCAGACCCAATCAGCTGCTCTCAGTGTCCAGGCACAATTCATGGATCTGCCAAGTCTACTGGGAAGCTCAGAACACAGTGTAAAGCATGCAAAGGGAATCAAAGAGCTGGATTCCTACCTGGGTAGCCTTGAGCAGAGTACCTAATCTCTCTGGGCCTTAGTTAAATCATCCACCATGAAGTGGATGTCACATCCACACCTAGCAGAGTTGTAGCTGAGTTAAATAGGACAGCTAATGCACCTGGCAAAGAATCTGGCATATATCAAGCACGCAATAAATACTACCTGTTCTTTATTTTCCTAAAATAAAATTATTTATGTCTGTCCTGTCCCAGTTCTCCAAGTGCTACCAGTCAACCAATCAAAACTGTGTATTGAGGAATGACTATACATAAGGCATTTACTGAGGCACTGGGGGTTGATACAGGGAAGCACAATGCTGGTCCATGGCTTCAGGCTCACAATGAGAGAGGAAGCTGAGACGTGTATCCCCGTGGGATGAACTAAGTAAGGTAACACGGCAACTGAGCAACACCAAACACAGATGTCACAGGGGATGAAGGAGAGACTCCACATGCCAGGGAAGGTTTCGCCAAACAGGTGGCATGTGAGATGACCTCCGAACTTCTGAGCAGAATTGGTGGAGAAAGAGGTGAAGGATGTTAGCAAAGGAGTGGGTACGGGTGTGTATCTGTGGCCGAGTCACAAACCTGCGGCCTTTGAGCCTTGTTTTGCCCTTAAAGATGTTTTCTGTTAGATGACAATATTTAAAAATCAGAGATCTGGCAACACCACGTCCATATCTCAGAGGGCCACCGTGGTCTAGACCTGAGTTGCGCTCTTTACGCAGGGTGCCCTCCCCAGCTTAGCGCAGTTCTGCTCTGGTTGGCTTCATTCGTTCACATGAACTGTCTGGGGACACGTGAATATGTAAGTCTTAGGCTATGGTACAGTTGTGAAACATTAATGGAAGAGGTCACATGGTGTAACTGAAAAGTAGAAAAGTAGGTTGGAACCAATTCCTGAAGTGTTTTTGAGCTCTAGACTAAGGAGCCTGGGGCTCATTCTATAGGAAAAGGGAAGTGAATGAAGACTTGCAAGGTGAGAACTGACAAGAGATGCAGATTACACTTGCTGCATCCCCGAAGTCCAACAGGATACAGGAAGAAAGAGGGGAGGGAGAATGAGTTTACTTTTAAATGCGTTGAGCTTGGGTTCCCTAGGTTACTTTAAATGGAACTATTGAGCAAAATTATCCAGGACCAGAGTTTGCTAAAGAAGGCTAGATGAAGATGGGAGCAACTGTATCAAGACAGTGCTTGGGAACAACATGAATTCTCAGTGACAATCCTAGGAAGATGTAAGCAGGAGGTTGAGGTTTGAGCCAGGGTGGACGTTCATATTTGGGCAATGGTGGGAGAAAGATGAGTTTAAAAAGAGAAGAAATTGGAGAATTGGGAGACATAAATGTGATAGAAGCCAACAAGAAAGGACTGGAAAAGAGAGCAAATCATAAGAGTCAACAGTTGCTGGAAGGAGGTCCATGAGACAGAGCATTCAAAGGCCACTGGATGTGGTGTGTGATGGTCCCCGGTGTGCTGGCTTTAGAGAGATGCCCCTTAAGTGGTAGAGGCATACTCTGGATAGACTGAAGAGAACTAAGGATATTCTTGACGCTCAGCTCTCATGCCATCTAGCATGCTGTTTCTCCCCAAAGACTCTTCTTGTGGTTGTGTAGCTCACTGATCAGTAACAGCAGGTGCTCTCACAAATGAGCCAGGAAGACAAATTTCATCATGATCAATGCAAGTATCATTTTACTTAACAGTATAGATGAGAACATGGGAATTGTCATGGGTATGAAGCTTTCAATACCAATCTGCCAGCATCTACCAATAAAAATTAATATCCGGTTTGAAGATTCGCTCAGTTTAACATAATCGACCTGAGTTGCTGCATCTTGTATGATTAACATCACATATGCATTCTTAAGTTACAAACTGTGCTCCTAAGTGCCTGTCAATTAAATATTCTAAAATGTCATGACACAAAGAAAAATTAATTTAAACATTAAATAATCATCCAATCCAAAAATGGGCAGAAGATCCAAACAGACATTTCTCCAAAGAAGACATACAGATTGCCAACAAACACATGAAAGGATGCTCAACATCACTAAGCATTAGAGAAATGCAAGTCAAAACTACAATGAGGTATCACCTCACACCAGTCAGAATGGCCATCATCAAAAAATCTACAGGGGCTTCCCTGGAGGAGCAGTGGTTGAGAGTCCGCCTGCCAATGCAGGGGACACGGGTTCGTGCCCCAGTCAGGGAAGATCCCACATGCTGCGGAGCGGCTGGGCCTGTGAGCCATGGCCGCTGAGCCTGCGCATCCGGCTGTGCTCTGCAACGGGAGGGGCCACAACAGTGAGAGGCCCACGTACTGCAAAAAAAAAAAAAAAAAAAATCTACAAACAATAAATGCTGAAGAGGGTGTGGAGAAAAGGGAACCCTCTTGCACTGTTGGTGGGAATGTAAACTGATACAGCCACTATGGAGAACAGTATGGAGGGTCCTTAAAAAACTAAAAATAGAATTACCATATGACCCAGCAATCCCACTCTTGGGCATATACCCCGAGAAAACCATAACTCAAAGAGAGTCATGTATCAAAATGTTCATTGCAGCTCTATTTACAATAGCCAGGACATGGAAGCAACCTAAGTGTCCATCGACAGATGAATGGATAAAGAAGATGTGGCACAAATATACAATGGAATATTACTCAGCCATAAAAAGAAATGAAACTGAGTTATTTGTAGTGAGGTGGATGGACCTAGAGTCTGTCATACAGAGTGAAGTAAGTCAAAAAGAGAAAAACAAATACCGTATGCTAACACATATATATGGAATCTTAAAAAAAAAAAAATTGGTTCTGATGAACCTAGGGTCAGGACAGGAATAAAGACACAGTCATAGAGAATGGATTGAGGACACGCGGAGGGGGGAAGGGTAAGCTGTGATGAAGTGAGAGAGTAGCATTGACATATATACACTATGGAATGTAAAATAGTGGGAAGCAGCTGCATCACACAGGGAGATCAGCTCAGTGCTTTGTGACCACCTAGAGGGGTGGGATAGGGAGGGTGGGAGGGAAATGCAAGAGGAAAGGGACATGGGGTATATGTACACATATAGCTGATTCACTTTGTTACACAACAGAAACTAACACAACATTGTAAAGCAATTATACTCCAATAAAGATGTTTAAAAAGAAAATCTTAAATCAGAAGCCTCAGGCATGGTTATTCCAAGCAATAACTCTAATACTTGACTCAACTTAAAACAAGGTATGATATTTTTATCTCCTGAGCACTAAGAAGAATCTCTATTGTCAGCTTTCTTTCAAAACTTGAAATATATCACCATTCTGAGGGTTAGTTTTTTTTCCCTTGGTCATTGTGAATCATTAGTGCTGAATTTCAGACAAGTAAAATTTTATTTATTTACTAATTTACTTTTGTTTCTGGTTAAAAGAAATTTTATGGACACTAGAAAGAAGTTATTTTAAATAAAGTTTAGCAATGGATAGTCAATTGTCTATTTTAAACCTAAGAATTAAAAATCTATTCTGCAAACTTACTCATTTAAAGGAAACACAACTAAGGCTCTTTCTAAGCAATGTGGCACAAGATCTTACACAAACTGAACACTTCCAATACAATAAAATTTACTTTAATGTATTGCCTGTGTTTGAAAACATTTCTAGGAAAAGTATTTCAACCAGTGACTGACAGCAGACATGCCTCTGTGTCTGGTTTCCAGAATTGTCATTAGAATTCTTTCTTTCCAGTATCACATGGCTGCTATCTTTCTCACACAGGTGAAAGGCAGACTTGTGGTTTAGGGTCACAAAGGAAGGTTTGGTCGAAATGGATGACCAAACACCTATTACTTAGGGCTGAGCAAAGGGCTCTCTGCTCTGGTGAAGACAAAGTTGTAAGATAAAGTCTCAGCTTTTGCAAGGATTTGGAGTTTGACTGGTGAGATCGTTAAAGGACCACAACGGGTCCATCCATATGAATGTCTGAGCGAACTTCCATACCCCAACCCTGCCCACCACTGCCACCCTGCACACGTTTTAGCCCCAGAGAGCCCCAAACCATGCTCTGAACCACAACTATTCCTTACCGTTCCCCAGAAGGCCGGCAGTGACTTCAGCAGGTGATGGGGAAACGTCGGTTGGTGGGGGGGAAGACAGTAGCTAGTCTGTATGAAAATAACCATACCAGCCAACCTTTATGGACCACATATTGTGGGCTGTACCACAAGCGTCACCCACATGATCTGTGTTCCTCAAAGCCACCTTAGAAGGTAGGTCTTATCTTTAGCGGGATGATGACACTGAGACTGAGATAAGTACAGAGAATAACCACCGAGTTAATGTCGGAAGGGGCCTAGGTCCCAAGGCGTGCTGAGCCACAGCAATGGCTCTCACTGCACGACGTTCTCCTGAAGGTGTGGATACAAACCGTCCATGTCAGGGGTGAGGGGAAAGGAAGTACAGGAAAGTCATGGAATCCTGGGTTTGGACAGGGAAAAGCATCATAGATACAGGAACTTGGTCTTTTTATTGGCCTTGAATTGCCAAAGATGGCCCTATGACATCTTTTTCCACCTACGCGCATGCTACAGTTCCTTTATTCCTACTCAAATTTTGTTATTTTGTTTTTATTTTCCAGCAAACACCTGGCAATAGTAAATAGCTATAAGAGATCAGCCAATTTACTTTTCTAAAGATGGAAATGACAATCACATGGAAGGATTAAGACAGTCCACAGATTCATAATGTTTTTAAGATATTAACATAATGTTTTCAAGATAATAACAACCAATTATACATATTTATATTTTTAAAAATTGAAATGTAAAGGCAGAAAGGAAAACAATTTTTTTAAAAGGTCAAACCATAAAACTCTTCTATATAAACTTCTCCGTATTAGACATTATAGATACTGAAAACCATTAGTCACATTACATTTTGTTCACTCTTTCCCAAATCAAAAGAAGTCACTTGCATGTCAAAGTCTTGGCTATCCCTCACCTCATTATCACCTGTCAGCCCAACATCTGGATCAACAGACCATGAAACATATATCAACTGTCACTGGCCAAGATACTTTTGCCTTTTGGTTAAAGGCACTCATACATATCCCTTGTCTCAAATGGTTCTAAGAAGTCAGTTTTGCTTTAAATTAAATGTACTACTTACAAGCCTACAAACATCCTTAAGCCTTTCTGTTAGCATGATTCATGGTGATTTGACTCACACAGGTATGTAATGGGTATTTATGAGTTCTGAAATATCACCAAGAGTACAATAATATAATTATATAAAATTGTATACTATAACCTACTCTTAAAAGAACAAATTTAATTTGAGATATTGTTAAAAAAACTTCTTCAAAGCCATATGACATGAACTATTTCTTGGTATATGTTAAATTTATTTTATGAAAAATATTTCTAAAAAATGGAAGGGAGAATTTTGGAGTGAAAAATGCAGAATTCTCTAGCATGAATTCAGGGGCTCAAATCACACAAGAAAGGTACTTACTGGTAAGTAAACCTTGAGAATTAAGAATACATGAGATTAATGTATAGCACAGGGAACTATATTAAATATCCTCTGATAAACCATAATGGAAAAGAATGTAAAAAAAGAATGTATATATATGTATAACTGAGTCACTGTGCTGTGCAGCAGATTGGCATAACATTGTAAATCAACTATAAATCAATTTAAAAAAAAGAATACATGAGATTAGTGTCAATAGTCACTTGTTGAGAAGCATACAAGACTTAATCCAAACCACTTTATAGGCTTTTAAAAAGTGATTATACAGCACTTTAAATTACAACGTGTTTATATTATTTTGAAGGGACAGAAATATATAATTATGGCCTCGGGTCTAAAGTACCAAAACAAATTAACATAAGCTTCCATTCATAAAATTTCATGCCGTTTTCCTCTTCTTTAGGAACCAAAGAAGCCAGATGTGATGAACAGGTATGTTCTTAACTAGCTCCACCCTACTACCTGGACTGTGATGCTATATTCACTTTGGTTCGTGGGATGCAGGTCAGACTCTAGGGACACTGGAGCAAACAGCTGGAAGGAACCTCACTCCTGGCTGATTTCAGAGGGGCCTTACCAGCTCTGGACTGCATTTCTTTATTTTTATTTTCACATGAGAGAGAAGTATACGTATACCTGTTTATGTTACTGTTCGAGATTTTCTGTTGTATGCAGCCATGCCTAATCACAAATAATATATACACACAGAAAATTTCCAGGAACTCAAACACATGATCAGTAACGTGGTCTTGTTCTCAAGTTTCTCATCTATCATAAGCAGGAAAAGTACACTTAAGGAGAGAAGAGTGTTGTGAATTTATCCTGATCTCATTATTGTGGATTTGTAGAATGTGCTGATGAAGACACATTTGCCTTTTATGTTTTTGATTATTTTTTTAAAAGAACAAACAACCTCCCCAGAAGACTGTCAAATAGTGTAAACTGTCATAATAATTCTGAGATATGCACTCACAACATGCCAATCAGCACTGGCAGAACTTGAGCTTACTAAAATCTTTCTACAAAAGTCATCAGTGGTAAATGAAAATGACTTTGCAATGCCTTCAAATTCAGATCAAACTGAACTAAGGCACAAGAAGTCACATTTCATATGTTCAATTCTTGGGAAAAGATCCAAAATTAGGATGAAAATATCTTCACCCTGTTCTTTTTTTTCGTAACAAAATCATGACACTGGATTTATGATATCTATAAGCCTGCTACACAAAAACAAACTATGTGATATCAAGCAAGACAAGAAGAAAACTTTGGGGGAAAACCTAACTTGCTCTATGTACTGTGTAAATCTTTCTTCATGACAAGTCTATTTAAGGCACATTCAAAGGGATGTAGCAAGAAGGAAAATACCACATTTTAATATTAGAACTACTATCATGAGCCCTGACACATACAGACACTCACCTAAAACCCTGTTCATTTTTAGACTGAGAATTTAAGTAGAAATATCCAACCAGGCATGAGATGGGCAATTTTAACTGATGCTTTTCATCTTCACACTAAGTGAAGCTCATTTACAGGATTAAAAGATTTAAAAATTAGAAGACTGACCAAGTATCCTGAATGCTGAAAAGAAGGATAAGTCTGAAGCAGAAAAGGATACAGGATGGCTCTGAAAGTAATTTTCTGTCACTATTTAGATTACAGCAAGATATTCTGGGGATTACAACAAGAAATTTTAGTTTTCCACACTTTCCGTTCACACATACCTACCAATTCTGTCTAATTTCATATTTATTTCTGAGATTTGGGGGAAGGACTGCCAGCCAAATAGCAGCCTTAAGCACAAGGCAAAAAGCTGCAAACGGAATGAAAAGAATGGTTTCAATTGTAGAACAAGAAAGCCCCAAGGGCAAAAAATGAGGATAATGCGAAACGGGAGGAGAAGGTTATAATGAGAAAGACTGCAAAAAGAAATGAGGAAAAGCTCAGTTATAGGTATGTTAAAGGCAAAAATTCTCCCACTTGAAGAACATTCCTTTTAGACATGTGCTTGTCAATTACAGCAATTCTGTGGCACTGCATCCTTTACATGAAGCCATAATTTGATTGAAACATGCTGTGAGATTAACATGCAGGGATTATAATCAACAAATTGCCATTTACTAGCATTCCTTCCTCCCACTTATAAGACTATCTGAAACACATATTCTTATATAGAAAAATCACTTTTTTCCCCCATTTTCTGACAGGATGCTAAATTTTTCACTGAGGACGATGTCACAGCATTACAAAATACAGACAAGAACATCTGATAATCTCACTTTAAATCCATCAACTGGAGAGATGACACTCAAGATCTCTGAGGAAGAGAAACAGAGGGAGAGAGAAAAGAGGTTTTTTTATCCTTTGAATTGTCTTAAACACAGTCTCCAGTAATTTCATGTGCTGATGTTACATTAAAACTATGATTCTGCTAAAATTACTCGACTGTCAAACTCACTTTTGACACAGTATCTCGTCTCCAGAAATTTCAGAATGTGTTGCTTCTTTCAATTCGCTGCTCCAAAAATACCTGACTCACATCACACATTTAAACAACTTTCTGGAAATACAGCGGGACGCTAGCAAAATTACAAGTGTTTCTACTAAAGTACAATATTAAATATGCCAGTGGACCCCAAATTCACTGAGAAAATATGGTCATTTTTAAAACTTTAAGACTTAAGAACAGCATTTTCTTTTTAAAGAAACAAAAATCCATTTTCCTTTTAAAAAGAAAAAAGAAGAAATTTATAAGAACAAAAATCAGCACCAAACTGAGAAATTGTGCTATAGAAATTATAGACTATAGATAGAAAAATAGAAGTAGCAGTCTTTGTTCTCAAAGGGTATATATTAGGGAGACAAAATATAAAGAGAAAACTAAACAAAGCTATTATCTTTCTCAAACACATCTTTATGAGAAAAACTACAAGTTATACTGGATTTGTGTTTAAACAGCAACCTTTAGGGACTTCCCTGGTGGCGCAGTGGATAGGACTCCATGCTCCCAGTGCAGGGGGTCTGGGTTCGACCCCTGGTCGGGGAACTAGATCTCACATGCATGCCGCAACTGAGGAGCCCACCTGCCACAACTGAGACCCAGAGCAACCAAAATAAATAAATAAAAAAAAAATTTTTTTTTAAATTACAAAAAAAAAAAAAAAAGGAATCTTCACCCAATGTCAAAGAGACTATACAGATTTAAGCCAATATCTTATTCATGAAATTATAAAACCAAAGACTATTCTACATGAACTTTGTGACTTATTAGAAAGGGCCTTAATATTTTACATTTAAAAAGACTGTAATTTTATCTATTATGATTCTTTGAAAATTGACAACTTATGTACATGTTTATGGCAACTCTCAGTGTACCGGAGTATTTTATTATTTGTAACAATTCATCCACCAGCCATTCTAGGAAATTAGAAATTTACTGAACTACAAAGAAAGAAATATCTAAGGTTCCCCACAGTTGTCTACCTAAAAAGATGAGTACCAAACTGAGCACCTGAGTTGGAGGAAAAGCATTTTAGGGGAAGCAAAGAAAATGTAAATAAGGGGAATAAAGCAAATAAAATTTCCAAGGTGAATAAAGGAGAAAGTCCATTCATTTCTAAGTCTTCTGTTCTGGCTACAGTTTACATAGGAAAACCCTCATGGTTTGGGGGGTTGAGGACATCACCACCAGGACAGAATTCACAGAAACAAGAAGTCACATGGGTATTTCATCTAGACCATAATGCGTGAAGGAAACTTTCAAAGATCCTCTACCTCACTTCCCAGCTCTAGGACACAGCCTTTCCCTCTAGCCCATCAGAAAGCTGTTGATATTTTCCTTAAAAGTATTCAAAGAAGAAAGTCTAAAAACTCTTCTTAAGATGCACAAGGTTTTCAAAATCCTTATAGTCAGGAGACTAAAGATCTAATTTCTGAGGTAATTCTTGCCCCTTGTGTATTTCATTTTCCATTTCCTATCTTCAGATCCTCCTGAAATTAATTTCTCACATCCCTACAATATTTCAGTTTGTTTCTAGGGTGCTTTAGACTTATAGTTGAACTTTAAGTACTGGAAGAGATCATGTGGAGTAAACATGAAAATGATGCGATTTAATAAATGCACTCCAATGATCCAGTCTCATTCTACATGGGGATTGTATCCCTGAAAAGTAGGCTGTACTCCTCCTTACATCTTTATCCATTAAACATCTTCTTTTGCCCATTGGTTATGCTGTAATGAAAACTTCCACATTTTCATTATTAATCAGTGCACATTAATGACCTTATGCTTCATCTCTGTCTCACTGCATTTCACCTTGCTTCATTACCAACAAGAGTATTAATTAACCCACAATCTACTGGCAGTGTAAAAGCATCAATTCCCTTGTTATCATATATAGTATCATATGTTCAAAGGTGGTGTGAATAGATTAGTTCAGAAGATGAACACCTCAAATGAAATTCACAGTCATAATCTGATTTTTAATATTATCTCACGTGAGTGGTCTGATACAGCATCAGCTGCAACTAGGGCCTCTTCCCCCACACCCCCTTTCTTGTGTAACCTTCTTGAAGCAGTTAGCCCACCCAGTGGCCACCTTGCTCACAGGTGGAAACCAAGAAGCAGGTCTTTGGGCTGGAGATTAGCTCCCTCTTAAATGGCTACTGAAGCGCCTGATTTGGGGTTTATAGCTAGAGTCGAATGGTAGGTTTTTTATTTCAGTTCTGCCTTTCATCCAAGATTTTAGCCACTAGACAAAAATGATATCTAGGACAAAGCTAGGAACATATCTGGGTTCACTTTCAGATTCAAATGACCACTCTATCTCTGAAGCAGCTTAGTTAACTTCTGCCTTCGCATCTATGTCCATCAGATGGAGATAATCATCCTGTACAAGCATCCATCTAATGGAGAGGATGTTTGGATAAACAGAGTGGCGTCAAATCCTGGCTCTCAAATTTGGAAGGGGCCTCAGATGTCATGTGGTCTAAACTCTTTGATTTCATAAATGAGGCAAATGAGAAAGAAATTTCTACACAATTCTAATTATCTCATCACTTAGTCAGTATTAATTTATAAAGTCTTCCAATGCTTCAATTACAATCAGCAAAAACATTACATTCTCCACATTAGCAATTAGGAGAGAAGCTAAGGGAACTGCCAAAAAACCAAACCAAAAGCACAAA
Source organism: Kogia breviceps (assembly GCF_026419965.1). NCBI lineage: Eukaryota > Metazoa > Chordata > Mammalia > Artiodactyla > Physeteridae > Kogia > Kogia breviceps. The sequence goes on from NC_081318.1 coordinate 74,750,296, forward strand.
GATTATAAAGCAGAAGAGAAACCGTATTCTAATATGAGCACTTTTACTCCTAGTTCTCTCTCGATGGCACTTTGGGGATTTTCATTGTCACCGTGGATCGCTGTTTCAAGCCTTCGCTTTATCTGAAAAAAACAAGCCTTCGCTGAACAGTGGGGTTCTCATCTGCATCTGAGGCACACCCAGGGCAGCTGGAGTTGGTGCTAATGAATTTATTTAGTCTTTCGTTGATTTTTTCATGAGCATGTATGCAAACAAAATTAACCTAATATTTAACACTGACAGTTTCATAGAGCTGAAAAAGCCCTCAAGTGGCAACCTAGTCCAGTTATTTGTCTCTGAGAAAGCTACTTTCACAGGTCAAGAAGGTAAAAGGCTGACATCAACCATTTCCACGGATGCAGAGTCTACGGCTCCGAGCTGTCGCCAGTACCATCCAGGGACACTAATACCTACTTCCAACTCCTTTTACATCTTTTATTTATTTTTTCAACTAAGTCTATTTCCTCTGGTTCTGAACTTTGCTGAATAGGGCCAGACATTTCACATTCATTCTCTATACTACTTTAAATACATTAAAATATCCTCTAGCTTCTTCATTTTTAAAGACGTGTGGATATAGTTCTCCCAAATTTGTGTCTATAATGAGATTGGTTATTTATCACCACTAACATCCGGTTATTTATCACCACTAACATCCACTCTTTCCCTATTTGTTTTCTGCCTGACTCCCTCCACTAAAATGTAAGCCCCACGAAGGGAAGGAGTTTGTGTGTATTTTGTTTACAGCTGTATGCCCCAGAGCTAGAACACTGCCTACATAAGAGGTCGAAGATATCTGTGGAAGGAAGGAATTAAATTTTTCTATGGTATTCATTCACCCACATATAGAAACTGAACACTCAAATATGCACTGCTGTATTTTATTACAGAAGGAGTGTGTAAAGTTAAAAGTAAAGGAATTACAGGGGGAGGGCTAGTATAAGAGCCAGGATGCAGAGTTTTTCATCACTGGGGGAAAACAGCTGCTTTTCTCTAGCATCAGACTGTTTCTGAATATCCCCAAATGGCCTGGTAGTAAAACTCTCTGCAAATGGATATTACTGGTAGGTGATAAATCAAAACTATTCTTTGTGAATGTTATAGCATAATTTCCCAAAGGAACTTAAAAAGTTTCCCATTGGACAAGGTTATATACAAACACACTTAAATCATCACCAGGTATGGCCAATGAGCCTTGAATTCCAAGCCTGCTACCCCATCAACATTCTAACGACTCTCTGAGCGAGGCTGAAGAAACACAGCAGTAAGACAGGGCAACATGAAGTCAGGCCAAACCGCCTAAGTCCTTGTGCAAAGCCTAAGTGATGGTGAGGTCAGCATAAAATGACCGTAGGGTTAAGGTCTCCTCCACATCTAGAATTCTACGGTTCTGTGACATACTTTGAAAAGAAAGGGGTTGATATAAATCTCTTTAGATCAAAGCATTTTAGTGATGAAAGATATGTCAGAACTCATCTCATGTATAACTTGCTCAAGGTCTCAGGCTGGTCTATTAATGGAGCCCAGATCTGGGACCCAAGGCTTCAGAATCTCATTTTAGTACCCTTTCTACTCTGCTGCATGCGTTTTCTCCTTCCTTAGAACATCATTTCTTACAGAAGTAAGCATTCTTGGCTGTGAGACTGAAGGACCACCCAGAGATCCCTGGAGTATGACAGAACCCTGGCAAAAATCCAAATGGGTTTTGTTCACTATACCGTCACCTCCTCATTCCAAGAACTGAGAGCTAACAGCTGTGTGGCCAGTACCTCTGTCTGCTCTGATTGTTTCCTGTTTTCAAAACCATTTCAGTGGATGGACCAGCAATGCAGGTTTGTGAATTTTAAACTCAGGCTGCAGAGGCTCTAGGGCAGGGACCAGGGACCAGTGGATATGAGGCTGGACACAGAGACCAGGAGAAGGAGTGGGGAGGGGAGGTGGAGGAAAGGTGAAATGACACCCCAAGCTCTCAGGGGCAAATTTATAACTATTAGACACTTTGAATATGTCTCTGAAAAAAGTGGAGAGACAAAGTCATTGTCTTAGTTCTGTGGCTCTCACACCTGGCTACATATAGCATCATCCGGGGAGCCTTCAAAGCCCATAACTCTTAGGCCCCGACTCAGCTCAACTGAACCAGGATCTCTGGGGTGGGACCCAGACACTGATATTTTGAAAAATGCTCCATGTGCTGCTAATGATACAGCCACAGATAAGATCCACTGGTCTATTATGTGTTACATGATACCACAAAAATAAAAAGATAAATCCAAGATAATTTTACATGCATGTTAATTGCACAAAAACATGGAGAGGCTTACCACCATCTAAAAACTTCCGTGTCTACCCGCCAAAAGTTTTAGTCCTGCAAAAAGCCGTGCAGCCACAGGGTTATAAAGGTCTTGCCACCTGCAAAAGAAAGCCTAGAAGAGAAGCACCAAACATCTTTCCAGAAATCCTAAAAGGTAAGGAAATTAAGGAAGAAGTTCACCTAAATTGTCTTCCGTATTTCCAATGATCAGGAAAAAGGCATTCTTAATTTTCCTTCACAAGTAACATGTATCAAGTATTTAGGATACGCTTGCTGCTGGAACGGGAAAGAAGATAAAAGAAAATGAAAAATGGCTTGCCTGCCCTAGCTTCACTCAAGGTTCCATCAGTGCAATGCTCCAAAAAAAGCCATTAAAAGCTGGCAATGGAGAATAGCTTTGGGACCCTATCAATTAAGTGAGACACTCCTATGATATAAACCAGGTACCTTCACGGAGGTAGTTGCCTCGTTACAAAGGTAAGGGACTCACTTTCTCCATGATGTAATCAGTCTACTAGGGGCTGTTGAAAGTACACCACCCACACGGAGGCATCCATGCCGTCCGTGGTCAAATCAGGAAGAGCAGACATTTCCACACTGAGTACACAATATACTGAACGATAACCTCATGAAGTAAAAACAGCCATACGTGGAAGAAAGCAGGTCAAGCCTAATAAGAATCGGCTAATAGGCTTTACCTGTTCCCACTATCTTATTCTCTGCTTGTTTTTTTTCTTGAAAACCTGTAATCATAAGCACATTTGCTTCAAAAAGATGAATAAAAACCCAAGACATGGAAAAAAAAAGGGGGGAGCAAATAATGTTATTTCCTCTTGTGTTTCCCCTAAGGTAGACTCATCATAATGCAGATGTAGAAAGAAAAGTCAATAAGAAGGATTTTCTCCGTGTAATCCATCTGATCAGAGTGTTGTTCCCGGCCACCCCCCTTAGAACAGAAATCGTTATTCCTAATAGAAGCATCTCTAGACAAAACACATTTGATCCTTTCCAGAGAGGGGAAAGGGTTAAATAGGAGCAGAAAGCACTGTAGACCCTACAGACCAGGGCTGGTGGTGGGGACTTGCTCCTCCACCCCTCCAGCTCCTCTACTCACAACACATTTTCTTGCTTCTTGCCTTCCTTGTAATTCTCCTGGGCTGGGAATGCCCAGTGATGTCTGCCCTATTTCTGGGAAGATGAAAGATAGAGCTGCTTGATTTTTCCCTAATATTCCAAATGCTTCAAGTCAGACCCTGAACCTCGAAAGAAAAGGTAATCTTTGAAAACAGCTTCAATCTTTCGACGTTCACAAACAGGTACCCAGTTACCAGACTCAAACAGTTTTTCCATTTTAAACAATGAAGAATTATTCATTCATTCATTCATCCATCCATCCATCCATCCACTCATTCCACAGATATTCCCAGGATGACTGTCTGTGCCTGGTAGTACCAGAGCAGAAAGGTAGGCACACAGGGGATTATGAAAATAAGCATGGTAAGTGTTGTGTGGATCAAATCATTTAGGAAAATCATTAGCAGGTTGCTTGTAAGCATCTCTAATAATGTTTTTTGCTTTTAAAACTCAGTTTGATATGGTGATAGAAAACTACATGAATTGTTGTTTTCTATTCTATTCTATTCTAGATTTGGGTAATAACAAAAATACAGTTATCTCTTATTTCTATTCCATTCAATTAAGTAAACTTTTTCTCCACTTGCATGTTAACAGCAATTAGCAATCACCTGAACCTGTCCTTTGTGAGTATAGGTCTCTTAGCCTATTGGGCCTTGCACCTACATTTTCACAATGAAGTGACTTTTGTGGGGAAGAGATGGAAATAACTTGCATCTCTTGCTTGGTTAACTTCCCCAGCCTCTGGTGGGTACAGGAATGTAAGAATCCAGAACAGGCTCATCCCAGACTCCAGGACCATTTATTTCTTCCCATGTACGCTTTCTTCCTCATTGCCATTGGGACCATGTGGATGACCACCATATGGCCCCACCCGGCTCCATCTCCCTAAAAGGGGCGCTCAAGAACGTAAAAACGTTGCTGTATACGTTTATTGCAGCCCCTTCTCATTTTCCTCCATCTGTCTTCCATATGTTTACGCGACTCAGACTCCTGCACACGTAGACCTTTTACAGTGAGCGCTGCCAGCCTGACCAAGATAAAGAACTAACATTCACCGCTGTCAGTGACAAGGGGGCTCAACTACTTTAAACATGTGATTCATTTAGGATTCAAACTAGAACGAACTCATAACCACTTTTCTTCAATTTGTACATGAAATTGATTTTATATTTATATTTTTAAAAATGTTACCAACAAAAGCCACACAGTGGCTCTTCTGTTGTATTTTCTCCAAGCGCTGTTCCTGAAGTGTGGAAGGACTACTGCATGTGACTTCCTCTTAGGTGTCCCTATCATATCACACATCAATCTCTCTCCAAAACTGACTTTTTCATTTTCATAAAACTCTCCTTTGATCAGAGGAAAAGTTGTTACTGTTTTCCCCCTCAGGTGTCCCTGCAGACATCTGAAGTTTTACATGTATCCTCTGCAACTACTAAGGAAATGAGGAGAGACTGACCCCTGCGGGGCTCTACCTGCCTGGCTTTGGTCACACTGAGTCGTGGTCCTTTTAGCTTTGCTTGGCACCTGGCAAGAGGGACACACATCTGATCCCAGTGTTGGTATAATCGAGAAGAAACTGGGAATACCAGTCACTAGACAACAGGTACAACACTGTTTCCCAACAGGAGGCAACTCCTGGCATTAGTAACAGGAATTACGGTGATTTCTCATTCCCGGTGTTAACTTGTCAGTGGGTACCTAGGCCGTCTTTCACAAAAAACTAATGACAGTGAGAACAAAAGAAAAAAGAAATCGAGTAGGCCTAGTACTGGCTTCAGTAATTTCTACTCTTATTAATATGACTTAGACACAAAGTCCTGTGTTACAGAACTGCAGTGCTATTAAGAAGAATGCATTCAGTCCTCCAAACTGCTACGCATGTTCGAAGGTGTCCTCTTCGCGGCAGATAACTTGCCTGTAATCTAGTCCAAACCACCTGTGTAGAGCAGTCTGCTAACCAGTATGCAGAAGATTATAGCCAGTTCCATGATGACTATCTCTGATGAAGCAGAACAAGGAAATAGTGCTCAAACGCACAAAATATTGATAGACATACAAAAACCACCCAGCAAATGCCAGGAGAACACGTTTCTCTTTTAGCTTGTTTGTGTATAAATGACAGCTATTACTCTTTTTCCCCAAACATATATGTGCAAAATAAAGTTTTTATTAGAATTTCAAGATCAAACAATAACATTAATGTAGGATGTGTGATTGAGTCATTTTTGCCTTTTTTTGAAAAAACACTATTACATATTTCACACATCTTTGTTTCTCTTAATGTCCTTTATGATGCAGTATAGAGCCAGACATCAATTAAGTTCAGACAAAACTACTGGGACCCAAGGAAACTCTTGTTCCCACCTAAGTTGTCATTTCACAACCCTTCCTGCATGGGAAAAACCTAAGGAGTTACTTGTACTAATACAACCAAAAATGCCTTTTATTGATGCAGTCGATATATTGCAAACTGCGGGCATCACACGTGCTATGGTGGCAGCAAAAAGTGCATTTTAGTCAGGGCATCAAGTTACAGAATTCAGGCTACAGCCAGAGGCCTATTCATTGGAATAACTGCTCCATGCTGGAACAAATTACAAATTTTGGTTAAGAAAAGCTAGCACTGCCCTTGTGTGATAAAGGAACTTTGGGTAGATCATGCAATGGTAGTGTTTCCAGAAGTGCAAGGGTGAAAAAGCTAAGTGGGTATTTTGCTCCCAGATTAAATAGGAAGGACAAGAAGCCTGATCAATAAGACTTCAGTGAATTACAGTTTCTGGTCTGAGAAGCTGAGTATCATATTCTGAACAGCAGGGCTTGCTGTGAGCAGTTTGTAAACCATATGGAAAAAGGCAGAAGTTGCTGCTAAGCTTATAGTTGCTGAGTAGTTGCATTAATTGTTGACTTTTCGGCAGGGAGGCTACTCCCCCCAGCTCAGTGCTTCCCACAAGCCAGGTAAACGCTCGCTGGTAACCCCATCCCTCATATTCCTTCCCACTGAACACCGGCTATTAAATGCTGGCCTCTTGCCAACTGCCTTTAGGTGAGATTTGGTAAAAATTGCCAATGAAACAAGAACATCTGCCTTCGTATCATTTTCTTTGTACAGCTACTTGCCAGGCGGCTGCTTGGATCTACATGAGTCCATTTACTGGATTTAAACAAAACAGCTGGAAGCTAAGGGGGAGGCCCAAGAAGCATATGCTGGTTCAGCCCACTCTGGTTTCAGCCACAGAGGGAGCCTTGCCCCTCCGGAAACTGACAAGGGCAGCCGCAGCTGTGAGTCTGGAAGCAGGAGACACCCCGCTGCCTTACCTGTTTCTTTGTCCTGGACTTCTTCCAGGTGCAAGTCATTCAAAAGGTGCTCCAAGATCTTCTCGGGGGTCCCGGACACGACCACGTATCTGTCGGAGAGCAGAGAGTGCACAGAGTCGCCCTCAGCGGAGGACTGTGAACGGCTGCTCCACTCCTCATCCTCAACCTCCTCATCGATGTATTTGAAATAAGGCACATCGAAGGTAGGCAAGGGCAGCTCTCGGTCTGAAAGCGCGGCAGAATCCTTCCTCTCTAAATGAGGGTCAAAGACTCTCAGCCGGGAGCTGCCCATTGTGCAAGGCTACTAACAAAGGCATCCCCTAAAGGCTCAAAGATCTTGCCATCTCTGTCCTTTCACTGGGAACTGAGTCCATCTGGCTGCAAGAGCTCTGCAGTCAGCTAGCACGCTCGGCTCGAGAGAGGCGGAGAAAAAAGGGAGGGAGGGAGCGGGGGAAGAGGAGGCAGAGAGAGCGAGTGAGATGGAGCGGGAGAAGGGGAGGAAGGCAGGGAAAAGGAAACAGGAGCACGGGGCTGGGTGGAAACTCTGACCTCCAATCACTCTCCTCCGCGCTCCCCGCTTGGGGGGCTGGGCCGCAGCTCTGCACTTTCTTCAGCACCAGGACGTCCCGGTCCTGCTCTTTAACCTGAACGGTTGTCACTTCATCATCCTGCTTTAATTGCCGATGGGAGTGATGGATGGAAGAAGGAGAAACAGAGAGAAAATTAAAAAGGCAAAAAAAAAGAGAGCTAACTAAAGCTGCACTTTCTCAAGTTGCTTTCCCACCTAATATCTTTACAGATTCAGAACAAATTAGCGATCTGGTCAAGAATCTCCCTCTAATGGTACAGGGTCCAGGCTCAAGTTGTATGGATACATAAAGCATTAGAAAGACATAAATATTTTAAAGGAAACTGGAAAAAAAATAAAGTGGACATGGGATTCAGAGTTCATTTTTAAAACTACCTGAATGATTTGAATTAAGAAATCCAAAGCTCAAAGTCTCAAAAACACAATATACTAATTGCCTGTGTGCTATACTCTCTTTTTACCTGGTTACTACTTCTTAAACTGCCACTACATTAAAATTATAAACACATATAAAACATCATTTAAACACTAAAACAATGAGCAAGCCATATTAAGTAGACATAGAGGATACATATCATATTCATTTACATCACAGCCTTACTTTAAAAGGTGGGAAAAAAAACTACTCATGCCATCATTCAGTTCATGTTTTACTCCCAAACTTGAGATGGCCTTCACATTTATCACGTACTTGTTTTGCCAGGATACAAGCAAAAACGGATCTCTAGTTAGAATCTCATCTAGGCTGAAATTCAGATGTCACGGGTGAATGCACTGACTTTCTTCACCGCGGTCCCTTTTAACACGGAGGGAGGGCTGAACAATCATTCATTTCTGCACACACAGCTTCCACAGCCCAGAGCCCGACATGGCCCGCTGACGTGGCTCTGTCAGAGTCGGGCTCAGTGCTGACCCAGCAGTGTGGAGCCGACCCGATGACGAACACTTTCAGAGTGTGGAGTGTGAAACTCTCCTGCTGGGCGGCACCCACCCGGAGGAAGGTAGGGGCGGAGGAGGTAGGGAGAAACACATGTACAAATATTTACCTTCTGTATTTCTGAGGATCTGAGCAAAAGATTGAAGCAAGAAAAGTTGACGGCAAAGAGGCTTCACCTTAAAAATTATGTTGCCTCTTAAAAAAGGGAAACATGTCCTAGTGTTCCTAGCATGCTTCTGTGTTTCTGCTCCTGGCAGAAAACCCTACCTAAATTAGGTACAAACACACAAAAAGAACATTTTCCCGCCCCCGATTGGATAAAAAGTACTACGTCCTCGCGCCTAATTATCAGTTCCATAGATTTATCAGAGACGCCGATGTATTTATTCACCTTCCATATGAATAGGAAGGCACTATTCTTGTCATAATTGCCAACCAAATCAGTGGGAAAATGATGATTTCAACTCCCGGTGTGCTGATTCCTAAGAAATGGTAGTGACCTAGCCATTTGAGTCCTCCAAGATCTTCTTAAAAACAAAAAATACTAGTCATTCTAAACAGCAATATAATTTTATGATCATCCCTTTTAAATCTCTTAGTGGCAAATAATTTTACTATGTAAAACTGATGTATTACACTTCAGCAAGGTCAGACATGCAGTTACTGTGGCAATTAATGCTGGATATTCATTGTTAAACTCCCTGAGGATGGCAGTGTGACTCCTGTAACATGAATACCAATGTATAATTGCTATCTTTCATTTCTCCAAAGGGGTTCTTTTGTTATCCATGTGGCTGAAGTGAAGCAAGGTGGCTGGCGAGAGGAGCATAATACTGACAAAAAAAAAAAAAAGGGCAGAATGTGAGTCTGAGATACTGAGACACAGAAACAAATAATTCAGTAAAGAGCATGTCTGAAAGGACAAAAATCTTTCCCTAGCTTTCCTCTCGTCGTAAGCCAATATTCATTTTATATGAGCCTGCTGTCATTCTGAAGTACATTTTACATTCTACGTGCATGTGATATACGGCATTATTAACTTCCGCGGGCCATGCACATACATATGGATGGGAAGGGCTTCTCTAATGTCTGTGTAACTAATATGTATTACAGGGCTGTGCACAGAGCAGCTACACTCTGCTGGGCAGGGGAATAGCTGAACCATATTGATGTACTATCAATAGCATCTTATGTCACACTGATAGTTTCCATTTTGAAAACCTGTTAAAAAATAAAGAAGCAAAAAAGCAGAAAAATCAATGTATAAAAGGAGATGGAAGTTATCTAAAGTTGCCGTGAAAACGTAATAACCGTATGTATTATACCTGGCTCTCAAGAAGGATGGTGAAATTAATGCCTCCTGACCAACCTATGTACCCTTATCTAACTGCTCTTCCTGAAAAACAGCCTAAGTACCAGAGTTGAAGTTCTGGGTATGAAACTTTATTCTGGTGCTTGCTTGGTTAAGAATAAAAGTATTTAAAGAACTAATGACAAGAAATATGTTCAATGACAAATAGTTCATGAAATGCAAGTAAAGCATTACAATGCTTAATTTATAGACCACCACTCAACAAATAGTGAGGGTCTGCTTTGGGTAAAGCAATGTGGCAGACACTAAGGGGCAAGGAGCGGTGAGTAAGACCGATGCCCTGCCCTTAAATGACAAGGTGATAGCTCCATAACAGCACAAGTCTAACGTGGTGAGCTCCCCCAAGATGAGGTCACATGCAAGAGAGAAAGCAAAGGCAGAGAACCCATGCGATTTGACTGTCAAAGGTGACAGATCAAATCCCAGATCTGTGGGTGAAAGAGAACGGAAATGCCATTAAATGGGACAAAAAACCTGGTTGTGCTGAGACTGATGAACCTGGTTTCAGACAATTGATGTTTCAGTACGGATAATACATCATGTTGTAGAGGTTTAGCAAGCAGTTAGAAATAAAGAACTAGAGCTCTGGACAAAGGCCAAGGACAGAGATCAATTTGTGAACTACTCAAGTTTGGGAGTGGATGAGATTGTTGAAGGGAAGCAGGACAGAAGGGGAACTAGGAAGGGAAAACATAGAAAGTAGGAGGAAGAGAGAGGGGATCAGTCATGAGGAAACCTACCAAAGAGATGAGTAAGCAGTGAAACCAAGACACGCCAGGAGAAGGTGGATGGCACTGACTCGGGAGAGTCAAGGACAAAGGCTGTCTGGCGCTGTCAAATTCACGAAGATGAAGAGTCTAGGAAGAAGTGATGAGGAGACCACGATGGGAAGGCGAGTGTTGAGGTGTGAGCGGATGTGAAGGAGGTGCACAAACAGGCAAGACCGCCTCCTTGGAATCTCACCACGAAGGGAAGGAGTCAGGCTGAAGAGGCTGCCCGGCTGGAGAAGTCGGCAAGGTGAGGGGCTATGGAGAAGGGGCGAGAGATCAGGAACGTGCATGGAGGGTTCAGGCTACAACAGGACCGAGACTTCCTCCTTCCAGAGAGGATCACGGGAAAGAAGATGGGTGGAGATTGAGAAAAAAATTAGAGCAGGGAAAGTAAGGTAGCTGAGGTAGACAGAGTGAGATGTTTTCTATCATCTCCGCAGAGTGGGGATTCAGACCATCTTCTGGAAGGGGAGGTTCCTTGGCGGCCTGAAGAGGAAACTTGGAAAAATGGCTTTAGGAGTTGCAACAGGGAATAAACAAGTTATGAAAAGAGGAATTGCCAGGCAGCTTTGTGCTGCTGAGGGTAGAAAAACATATGTTTATGGTTTTAGGCCTTCCTGCCAAAGTGCTCAGAAATCTGAGAGCGGGGGCGGGATGGGGAGGGGGGGACAGGGCGGCGGGGCCAGTCCGGTGGTTGGGACTCCGCACTGCCACCGTGGGGAGGTGGGAGGGTGGCGCAGTGTGGCCCGCGGGTTAGATCCCTGGTCGGAGAACTGGGATCCCCACACGCTGCACGGTGCAGCCAAAAATATTTTTTTTTTATTTTAAAATTAAAAACATAAATTAAAAAAATTTTTTTAATTAAAAGAAGAGAAACCTGAGAGGGGAGCAGTGAATGAGGCCCCCTCCACCCATCAGGGGAAGAGATTAGCATAGGAGACACCAGGAGGGAGGGAGGCGAGATGTTCTGGGCTGCTGTCAGCACACACGCAAACAGCCCTTCTCCACAGGGCATCTGCCTGGTTAGGGAAAAGAGTGTGCCAAGAGAGGAGCTGAGAAGGAGCAGGCAGGAAGTCGAGGAGGAAGAGGGAGGGGATCAGAGTCATGAGGAAACCTACCAAAGAGATGACTAAGCAGTCATCTCTTAGATGACTAAGCCGCTCCGAGGCACGTGGGATCCTCCCAGACCGGGGCACGAACCCGTGTCCCCTGCATCGGCAGGCGGACTCTCAACCACTGCGCCACCAGGGAAGCCCTCACAGACCTTTTGAACAGAGGCCGTGAAAAATATGAAAACAGAGGAGAGTTTTCAGGTTTTTTCTGCTCCTCATCTTTGCTCCTTTTCTTTGGTGACTAGCTCTGATTTCTTTTCTTTGTAAGGCTACACTGCTCCCCTGCCTGCAAATTCTGAATGAATGATAGAACCTGTAACTTTGACTTACTTTAGATTAACTTCCTTGACCAAGATCAGCTTTTATACTTCTAAGTCCAACTTTTCTTTGTTCATTTATTCACATGAAAGACATTTATTTTTAAGATGAAAATACATATAGGGTAATAAAAATACTGATTTTTTTAAAAAGTAAGGTGAAGAAGTGATGTTCACAATTTAGCAAGTCTACGCTGTCCTGAACCAAATTTCTGACTGCATTATATTTTCACTTACCACCAGCACTAGCAAGAAAAAGTCATTACTAAGGGATTTCTCAGGCCTGTTGGAATTGTCACAACTACTTGCTTGATTTTCCATTATCTCTGATAATGGAAAATATTCCTCTCCCAAGTACTCACATAAAGCAGCCACTGGTATTCTCCATGGCATTGTGTCCCTGATGCTCTGTGAGTAGCAACTCTTACAAGAGGGCTTAGCTGGGGGTTCATGGATGGGCTTTAGTGACTCAGAGAAGCTTCTGAAAGTATATAAAATTTTTATGTGTAGGCACATTTTCCCAGGTAGAGTCCAGAGTTCTAGGTCTCACTGGAGTCTATGAACCCCAAAAGGTACAAATCGTTCCATACAATGAAACTCATATTTATCGGGCTTCCCTGGTGGCGCAGTGGTTGAGAGTCTGCCTGCCGATGCAGGGGTTACGGGTTCGTGCCCCGGTCCGGGAAGATCCCACATGCCGCGGAGGGGCTGGGCCCGTGAGCCATGGCTGCTGAGCCTGTGCGTCCGGGAGCCTGTGCTCCGCAACGGGAGGGGCCGCAACAGTGAGAGGCCCGCGTACAGCGGGAAAAAAAAAAAAAAAAAAAAGAAACTCATATTTATCACTGCATCTAAGGAAACTTCTTTGACAATCTCCTGCCAGTAACACTGCTTATCCAGATAAGATGCCCAAAGAACCCTGTCATGACAGCCATCACACTGACCTCTGATCACCTGCTCCCTCTGTGCTTTTCATGAAATGATGACATCTTGAGGGCAGGGACTGTGACTTCTATTTCTCTTCCTAACACACAGCTTAGGGCCTGGTACGTGATATTAACTGGATAACGGTTTACTGAGCATGCAAGTTCATGAGCAATCAAGAGAGTGAGTGAGCGAGTGGATTATCTTTAAAAGACAGAATTCGATCTCACATGGTTCAATGGTCATTCTCCTCTGAGGTTGCCTTTACCCTCTCTATCTAGTCACTTTTCTATTATAATGCTCATCACATGAGATAACTGTGTTTTGTACTTGAGCGTTGTACTTACTCCGTCAGAATTCTATCAAACTAAGCTCCCGTGCAACTGACATATAAGAGACCATAGAACTAACACAACGCTGGGAAGGCATTCACTAAATGGTACTGTCCCTGAGCCTAGGGCACATGGATAAAAGGGTGTGGGCATGAACAGGTCACCCTGTGGGTTGAAATGTGAACTGGGCAAGGTGAATTTTGTGCCCTCTAAAATACCCCTCCTGCCCCCTTCGGTTCCAACCAGGATCCTCAACACTCCTCATGTGACCCAGTGTTCCATCATCAAACCTGTGTGAAGCAGGCAGTACCAGAGAAACTTTCAGATGGAGAATGCACAGAATCATCTAGCTTGATGCCATGGCACTCAAGAAGTCATACAAGTAGCACAAGGTGTGATGCTGCTTTCCCTCAAGTTTGTGAACACCGTAACTGAAGATGCTAACTTAGTTGTAGGAAGGCATTTGCTATGGACTGAGTGTTGGTGTCTCCCCCCACCCCAAATTCCTATGTTGAAACCTAACCCCCAAAGTGATGGTGTCTGGAGGTGGGGCCTTTGGAGCCCTTATAAAAGAGGCCCTGAGACACCCCTTGCCTCTTCTGCCACGTGAGGACACAGCAAAATGACAGCTATCTATGAACCAGAAAGTGGGCTCTCATCATATATGGAATCTGCTGGCACCTTGATCTTGGATTTCTCAGCCATCAGAACTGTAAGAAATAAGTTTCTGCTGTTTATAAGCCACGCAGTCTGTGGTGTTTTGTTACAGCAGCCCGAACAGACTGAGATGGCATTTAGAGCCAATAGCTTATTATGATTCCTTTCATTTCCCAACGTCCTTGGTCGAACTTTCATTCCTCCTACAAAGTTCTCTTCAAGAATCACCTCCTCCAGGAAACCTGCTCCCTCCAGTCTGATGTGGCTGGCCCTTCCCTGCAACCCCACAGTGCCACATGAATCCTTTGACTCAGCATTCCGAGAAGCACATGCTGATGAGCTTTTCTGTCTCCCTTCTAAAGCATAAACTCACGTGTGGGCAGGCACCGTATCTCCTTCTACTTTGAATTCCCAACAAACAGCCAGGTCTTGGCACTTCATAGATACTTGAAGAACCTTACCCAAATGAATCAATGAACAAACAAAAAGAGGAATGGATAAATGTGCAATTGTGAATAGAGGTTTAGAGAACAACAGCTTACTCTCAAAAGATACATTTCAAGTGGTGAACTCTGATGGTGCTAATACAGGGGACAGTTTGCTGAGAGGTGCTCTTGCTAAGGAAGGGTAATCCAACTACTAGGGTGGTGGATAACAACAGCCTGTGCTGTTCTGCATCTTGATCATCAACTTGAGTGTCTGGGACACTCAAACAGATACGGGTAAACTACAAAGAAGAGCTGCATGCCCATCACACTGGACAATGATATAGACAGACAAGGGGTTATGAGATCAAAACGACCTGCTCTAATTCAGGATCTTGGCCTGAGGGTGGTTAACGTAAGGATCACTAAGGCAGCCCCAAAACTTGGCCAATATTTAAGAGGACACGTGGTAAGTATTTTGTGAAGTGCAAAGCATCATGCAATCATTAGCTACTAGATGATTAAAAAAAGCTAACATAATTTTATCTCAGAGTGGTAGAGGTAACCACAGCTCAAGAACTAAGGAGACAGCACTGTCATATACAACTAACAGACCCACTAGGAACAGGCAACAAAGGAGGCATCAAGCCATGACCAGGCAGATAAATCTATCACATTTATTGAGGGTTTACCATACATCAGCCAAGCTAAGAGTTGAACATCCATTATCTTATCTAACCATTACAACAATTCTATGAGGTAAATACTGTTAAAACTCCCATTTTGATAAAGTAACTTGGCCAAGCAAGATCTTGTGTGAGGGTGTGGTGAAGCTGAGATTGAACCCAGGCAGACCCAACAACAGAGCCCTTAACCAGAACCACAGACGTCCCCAGAAGATGGTCATTAACACACGTTAGAGACTACAGGTATGGAAGGGGAGTTGGTCTACCCAGCTGCTGGCAGTCAAAGCAGGCTAATCTGCTTGGCAGATGAGGCAACAGGTGTGTCTACGTCATGCTGAGTTCCAAGAGGAGAAGAGCGTTGCCAAGGACCGAACATGGTCTCAGGACCACAGCTAAACAAGCTCAGCCAGGGCGGAGCTCAATACCCCTGGCAAGGGGGAAACGAAGTGCTGGCAGGAACAGAGTTAAACATGGCAGGGATTAGTGGGATCCGGTGCCCACAAAACTTGGGTACCCAGAGACATGCAGCCTAAGATTAGCAAGGCGACCAGTGCATAAGCTGCCTTTGGCCTGATGGACTCAAGCACTGGGCAAGCATGGAATTGTACACGTTAAAATAGCTAATTTTATGCTATGCGAATTTTACCTCCAACAAAACAAAACAGGGCTGCGATGAGCCTCTGGGCACAGGACTTTGCTGATCAAAATACATGGGACTCTGCACCAAGGAGCTACAAGTGGGTCTGGGAAACACGCCCTTTGAGGTACTGTTCAGGTAGCTGGAATGTCTAAGAAGAAAAAAATGGGGAGAATGAAAGCACAGCAGGAAATTTTCACTCTCTGAGCTACCCTGCCTTGTGGGACAGGGTGCCATAGGATTACTTGTGATGTTCTAGAAAAGTTACCTTCCGTTAATGGGTGGCTAGATCAAGGAAGCAGATGGAGGCTCAACTTAGGGAAGTACTGATGGCAGAGGCAGAATGAGCTCTGTCTCAAACTGGAGCAGAGCTTGTCAATAACATTACTGACAAGTGAAGATGGTACTTCAGTGAGTGAAGCTGGACAAGACGACCTTGGCATTTTTTTTTCCCAATCCTTAGATCCTACAGAATTCAGTTTTCTTGACACCACTTCTCTCACAGAAGCCCAAAGTGCTGCCTCTCCTAAATAGGAAAGTGGCATGTGATTTAGTGGTTAAGGATCTCTCCTCATCTTGTCCTACAGAAATTCACACACGGCTTAGCAAACCAAACCACCAATGCCCGCATCTATTCTTATACCGTTAAATGTGGGTACAGCAGAACTGGAATACTTATCTGAAAAAAAAATCTCCTCTGGCCAAAAACAATTTTGTCTGAGAACAACCTTCAAAGAATTTGCTGACAATGTATCTCATGACTCTTTTCTCATGGAAAAAAAAAAAAGGAAACAGATCTTAAAAAAAAAAAGTCAGAAGGATATTGCTGGCAAGATAGACCTGATTAAGAGAGCAGCTAAGGGAAAGACAAAGTAAGCAGATATGTGTCAAGGTGAGTAATGGTTTAGATTTACCATATCACAAAGTTCTGGCCCGGCAAACACATCCTTTGTATAGGTGATTCTGGCAGAAAGAGAGTATTTAAATAATGATAATTAGTTCTCTTTAAAAATCCTACACATATTGTGATTAATAACTCAAACTAAGGCCTAAATAGAACTAATAGAATTCATCATCCCCAAGCTTACAAAATCTAGGTCAAGTCTGATTTCCATAGTGTGAAAGCAAACACAAAGCTGTTATGGAACGTGACTAAACTCCCACAGAAAATGAGTAAACAAGACTGGATAGAAAGTTCTGGCTGCTAGAAAAGAACTGTATTTATTAAATGTTACTGCCTCTAATAATTATCATGTAAAGCAAGTTTTCTAAGAATGCTACAATTAGGGCAAGGCTAGGAATTTGATCCTGAAGCCAACTTCAGCTAGTAAACCTATTGCACAAGAGAGCAGAGGAGATGGGGATAGAATATGTAATATCCTGAAATACAGGCACTGTTTCTCCATCACAAGTATATTTTGATATACGCTATTAGCTTGATGGATTATTCTGGATACTGGTAGAAAAGAGGCACACTCAGCAAGGGTTATGAAAGTGTTTAATGAAGGGACTATTTACAGAAGTCTGGGTAGGTTTGATAAAATTAACCAAAATATGGTGAGATAACCATGGACCAGCAAAGAGAGATACGAACCACCCCTGGGCTTGAAGGGGCAAGAGGAAGTCAGAGTGAGTACTGGATCCCATTGGGAGGGAGCTGGATAAGTAACTGAGAGGCTTGCAAGGAGGAGCTGCAGTCCCAGAAGGGTGCACTCACTGCCATAACTGCAGCAGAAAGCAGGACAAGGTAGAAAGGAACACCCTGACCCCATCTCCTTCTACACTCTGATCTCCTATGACCCCTCCCATTGCCCAAGCCCCATTTGGAGATGGAAGGCAAGAGATCCAGGCGGGTTAGGTCCCCGGGGCTTAGGTCTCACTGCCAACCAGCACAGAGCAGAGGTGAGAATGGAGGAGGGGATGTCAATGTACATGATCTAGCAAACTTGACCTTCCAGTTTCCAGAGAAGCTGATGTCAGCTTATCACTAAGTTAGATGGCACCATATAGGTCATGGAGTCCATCATCTTGCTGTCAGGAAAACAACTCAAAAACCTAATAGCTTTAAGGGAGGTTATATTAGCATCGCCCTAATTGACTTAATCTAATTCCTGCACGTTTTATTTTCTTAACACTCTTTCTGGTCTAATATTTACATCAGTTTACTACAGTTCAGATCCTACACTTTGCTTCATACTCGACACTCCCCATGTGACCCTTGAGAGTTATTAAATCACACAGGTGTTACTGTTTTTTTATCATAAAATCTTAAATTTTATTAAATCTTTCCCAGAAAGTCCTCTAGATCCAGTATGGATGTTCTTGGTTGATGACAAGATTGTGGGTGGGGATAGAGGGGAGAAGAGAAAGGCGAAATGGCAGGACAAGTTCCACTCTGATATCTGCTGCATGGGAACAGGGGCTTGGTCTGTCTTGTTCTCTGCGCCGTCCCTCCATCCAGAACAACACTGTCTGTTAAATGAATGAATGGCCTGGTGAATGGTGAGTGAGCAGACAGATTCTAGACATTGGGATGGCCCAAGATCAAGGACAGAGAGGTCGGCAAGGAGGAAGAGGTTCAAAGGGACTTAGTCCAGAGAGTAGGCTAGGGTAGAAAGGAGAAATTTCAAGAGTTAGTTAATGCCTTACAAGGCCCTAGTTTTGTGGTGGGGTTCCTGATTATCTGCAAGGGAGCAGTCTACATCCTTCAGCATCAGCAAGTCTAAAGTATAAACAAGGGCTTCCCTGGTGGCGCAGTGGTTGAGAATCCGCCTGCCGATGCAGGGGTCACGGGTTCGTGCCCTGGTCCGGGAAGATACCACATGCCGCGGAGCAACTAAGCCCATGAGCCATGGCCGCTAGGCCTGCGCGTCCGGAGCCTGTGCTCCGCAACGGGAGAGGCCACAGCAGTGAGAGGCCCGCATATCACAAAAAACAAACAAACAAAAAATAAAGTATAAACAAGATAAAACACCCACAGCAACAAGCAAGGCGTGATGTCAGCCGTGGTCATGGGGTGAGGCTGTTGGACTCCATCACTTCTGCAGCCCCTTGGTCCCAGATATGGTTGTTATTTCATTCTGCTAAGACTCAGAGTTACATACACTCTCCCTTGTTAGTGGGCCCACGGGAATATGCAGAGGCTCAGCTGGGCTGGGAAGTCACTAAGACTTACCCCTTGGATTCAAAAAGCCTAGGTCAAAGGGCAACTGAGGGCACTACCTTGTGCATATATGATCTGACAGAGGCCTATTAGAAGGTAATTCAGAAGAAATGAGGATGCCTTCAAATTCTGAATTAGATCATTAAGCATTTCCTAACATGACTGAGGTCACTGGAAAAAAACTTTGTCTATCAATACTTTGAACCGGTGAATTCCATCAATCCACAGCATTCATGCAGACAGTTTGCACGATATGTTCACGATAGATTCGGCCACTTTGCAAAAAAGTGAGATAACTTAGTGCTGGGAACAGCACTTATTTCCACTTCTCATTATTGGTATATCTTTTTTTTTTTAAACGTCTTTATTGGAGTATAATTGCTTTACAATGGTGTGCTAGTTTCTGCTTTATAACAAAGTGAACCAGCTATACATATTGGTATATCTTGATGGTCCTGAAAATACAATACATATGTTACTTGAGATTTAAAACAACCAAAAAATCTGAAATCTTGCTTCCTAGGAAATTTTACAGAAATGCCAAATATAAATTTTAGAAATACCTTCTAGTTCCCAAGAATTCTTATATCACTGTGTGTGTGTGTGTGTGTGTGTGTGTGTATGTGTATATGTGTGTGACATACTTGTGAAGTTATTCTGAAGGGAAAATATCAATATTGACACTTTCCTCAAGCAGCCTAAAGATGAGATGAAAACCTATGGCAAATTATGACTCGGACAAAATTTCTACGTACTAGTTGCAGATATACTTGTCACCTGGGGTTTGACTAATTCGCAGCAGCAGTTTTACAGAAGCCTATCTGAGTAAAAAGAGGACAGTATGGATTTTAACAGCAGCCCTTGATAGCCACCCCTGACTAGTTCCTATGGCATTGGCTTCTCCTCCCAAATTCCTCTTATAGGAAACATAGTTGTGTTTGGAAATGCCTCCTGATTAAGTAAAGATCTAATTTATAAATTGAAATAACTTGAGAAAGCTAGCTCGTAACTGTGAACAGACTCAGTGGAAATATTCTTCAAATTTAAAAAGTACTGGATCCGGGCTTCCCTGGTGGCGCAGTGGTTGAGAGTCCGCCTGCCGATGCAGGGGACACGGGTTCGTGCCCCGGTCTGGGAAGATCCCACATGCCGCGGAGCGGCTGGGCCCGTGAGCCATGGCCGCTGCGCCTGCGCGTCCGGAGCCTGTGCTCCGCAACGGGAGAGGCCCGCGTACCACAAAAAAAAAAAAAAAAAAAAAGTACTGGATCCATGAAATTTGCTAAGAGAGTACATCTTAAGTGTTCTCACACCACATACACACACACACACACACACACACACACACACGAAATCTAATGTAATCACGTGAGGTATGGATATGTTAATTAGCTTGATTGCAGTAATCATTTTACAATGTATGCATATATCAAAACATCACATTGTACACCTTAAATATATATGACTTTTGTCAATCGCACCTCAATAAAGCTGGGAAAAAATTTTAAATTGAAAGTAAATAAAGTGTAAAGTAATACACTTAGAAAATGGGAATGCTTCAAGTCAAGGAACTCTTTCCAAATCTCTTTTGTGTTTATATAAATGTGCATTTACACATGCGTGCTTGCGAATATGCTTTTTTTTTTTTGTGTGTGTGTGTGTGTGTGTGTGTGTGCACGTAAGTGCGTGTATAACTTTAGAGAGGGCAGAGCAGTAATAAAAAGGGCAGCCTCAGTCCTTATACAAGTTATGGAATGAAAAATTCCTAGTTACCGTAGCAACTGCAAGATCACATGGCATGGAAGCAAGGAGATACAAAGCATCTTAAGTAAACACTCTTGTATTTTCATGTTTTGCACATTCCTTGGTGCTTTTAGAGAGGCACGCCTTAGGTCTCGGCAGGAACCATCTCAGAAATTTATTTCACAGTTTGAAACAAGATTGGGAGAAAGGTAGGACTGTGTCACTCCTGGTTTATTGCACAGCCACAGAAAGTTGGTGTTAAAACAGGTTAAGGGAATTTAAACTGCAATGAAATATTGGTACAATTATTTGAGAGACAAACAAAATTAGAAGGTAAAAAGGAAGAGAGAAAGTTAAAATAAGACAAAAATGAATTTGGTTGCAACGGAGTATGTGTTTCTCCCTCTTTTTCTGGAGTGAAGTATGGGTGTGCGGGAAGAGAGGAATGGATTGAAAAGAAATGGAAGTACTTTGATAATAAAGAACAGAAAAACAATCTTCTATTTTCCTGAATGTTAATGTGCACTTGGGGTGCCAAAGAGGATTGAAATCCTCATATACAAACCTGCCCCAGTAAGAGCCTTGCTTTGTAAACTATGACTTACTGAAGTTTGAAAGTTAGTGTCTACTCTTTATCAAGTATGTATTCTCCCAAAAGCTTGTCTGTGGTTACAAACTGACAATTGTGATGAACCTCCCTGTCCTCTCTGCTTGTCATTTCCAGGTTAATTCCCCATGGTACAAAACTTTAAAACTTTAAATCTTCAATGAACTGGAATCCTGGAGCTGGTACAACTTTGGATTTGCACAGATTTGGTTTGGGTGCTTGAACTTGGGAAACATTTCCAATCACTCACAATTGTCCTCTTGACCGAATTCAGGCCTGCAAATATTGACTGAAAGCCTAGCGCTAGACGCTGGGGGTAAAAATTCAAATAAAACATGGAGATTACCCTCAAAGAGGAAATATTCTTTATGAGAGAGAAACGGGGGAGAGATATAAATTTGCATTTTTTAAAAAAACAGTGGTTTAGAGCTAGGCTGTGCATAGTGGTTAATGAATTTAGCCAGTATAAATAAATAGATCCCTTTTTTCTTATTTCTCGGAGTTCAAGGCAGTAAGATCTGGAGGTTTTTTAAATTTGTCATTATCTGAGAGTTTTATATCTCAGTCCTCCTCAGGACATTCTGAACTCAGAAAAACAATTCCAAATATTTAATGACATGACTTGAAATATGGTTTTAACACCCTGACAGCAGGGATACTTCTAGCAGGATGCTAGATCACCATCTGTCCACACCAACAGCATTTCACAAAAAGTAAATTTTTATAAATTCTAGCCACAGGAGTATTTTTAGAACATAAAAGAACAGAATGATTATTGGCATTGATAGGTATAGTCAATCAGAGTAAAAGATGGTACTCCAAACCTCCTGAATAATCAACTGTTATCCACCTTAAAATGGCAACATTTCCCCCCAAAGTGTTCAACACTCAGAAGTATGGATGCTGCTGAATTGCGGGGGGGGGGGGTCTTCAATTTAAGACAGGAATTTTAGAGCTAGAAGAAATCGTAGATGTCTAATCTACTACCCTTATAGATGAGAAAACTGAAGCTCAGAGAGGTAATATGACTGACTAAATTCGTGCTCAATGTATTTAATTTGTAGGGAGTTTGTTAACAGAATTTCAATTTATCAAGAATAAAATGGATTTTTTTAATGCTGGTAACAAAATAGTAAAAGTTTGAAAATATGAAAAAATTCTCATGTGATAACTAATCAAGAAACCTTACTTTAACTTTACAAAAATAAATCCCAGCTATATGAAAGACCTGAGTGAAAAGTGCAACTCTAGAAGAAACAGAAGAAAATAAAATTGAGTATCTAGCCACAGAATTGGGAAGAACTCTCTGATTTTAAAGGTGATTTTTAAAATTAAAAAACATGAATCAAGAGTTTTGCTCATATATGTATAAAAATAATAAGAAACAAACTCGGCAAAACTCACATAACAAATATTACAAAGATTAATGTCCTTAACATATAGAAAGCTTATTCAAATCAATAAGAAAAATCCCAATGGAAAAATGGGCAAGGGGGGTGAATAGATTATTTACAGAAGAAATATAACTGGAATGATATAAACTGCAAGTATTCAAGCTCACTAGAAAAGAAATGTAAATTTGAACAAGATAATGCTAGTCCTTCCCATCAGCTTGACAAGAATACTTAGTTTCTCCTTCTAGGAATCATAATAATCAATGTGGGTGAGGGTATTACAAAATAAGTACTTTAATGTAGTGCTAATGTATGGGAAAACTGGAACAAGCTTTATGGAGCGTAGCTGAGCGAAAAACATAAAAGATTGACACAGTTCATACCTGTGAGTAGTAATTACTCATCTAGGAACTTATCCTTAAGAAATATAAATTTACATAAAGATTTTTTTAGAGATGTGCATCTCAGATCACTTATAACAGCAAAAATTTGAAAACCTATTTGCCCCCAAATGGGAAGAGTAAGTAAGTGAACTACGTCATGGAAACGTAAGGAAAGCCTCATAATGTATACACTGATATAATTGGAAAGGCGAGAGGAAATCCTAGTTAGTTCTCACTAAATTTTTCTTTTCTACCTTGTAGCTTTCTATGATTTCTAAATTCTCTACAAAAGGCATGCATTACTTTACTATTAGTAGAACAATTTTAAACAGTCTTTAACAGAAATGTGCTATAAATTCCTGCAAGTTGCCTGATGCCTTGTTCTTGACTGTCAAACACCTATAAACCTCAAGAATGAAGCTTGTTTTCAAAAACAAATTCCATCAGTAAAACATGACAAGAACTATATACAATATTCTAATTAAAATATATTTTGTAACTAGAAAATGGAGAGAGAGGAAAATGGTAAACACCAACAACATGTAACCCTCTTTAGATATGAGATTTGTAATATTTGCCATTTATGATTTGTGTCCTTACGTGGTCAGAACCCAGGAAGTAAAAGAGATGATGTTTAATTTAGCAACTGCCTCGCCAGAAGGCAAAGAAACAATTTTCTACAAACAAACACCTTATTCAGAGTACACCCCTTACTTTCTTCTGTCTGCATATCGCCCTTCTTTACTCTCATGTCTTTGTTTTCTCATCTTTCTCCCTCATTAACAGTGGGTGGCTTGGGGGGCTCAAATCAGATCTTGCTCACTTATGTCTCTGTTCTACTGTGTGTGATGCCTGGTTCATCAGTGCCTAACAAATGCTTTTCTCAATGAATATAGGCAAGAATAAATCTTAGCCAAGTACTTTAAAAATCTGCTCTATATATGAAAAGGAGAAAGTTCTACTGAAATTAAAAATTATTTAGGCCCTAGACAAAGTCAACTTTATGTGCCATGGCTGAATACCCACTACTGGTGGCAGCAAGCTAAACAGCTATCTGGCTGTCTCCATGTTCATCTAGTAGGATTCTTTCTAATCATCTCTATTTGCTCAAACATGGGAATATGAAATAAACTTCTAATGATGGAGAAGCTAAGTGTCTGATTGATGAGGGATGCTGGTGTCTGTCTGAAGACCTCACTGCAGTTAAGTAAGTGACTGAATTCCCCGGAGTCCGTAGGTCATCATATACAGCTAAGGAATGCACAGTTAATTCCCTCTGAGTCTTCCACAGGCCTGTGCTACCTAACTTTTCTCTTCTTTCTAGGGTCCCCCAGACTGGGAGGTCTGCAGTTGCCATGCTCCATCACTCAGAAGGAAAAGACACCATTCTTGGCTTTTCTTCTGGATTGGAGCCCTCTCAAAACTTAGGTTTAGGCCAAAATGGGGTCAACAAAACTCACTACACTCTTCCCCGGAGATTCTGGCATAGCCAGGTGTGGTACGTAAAAATAGAAGTCAGAGCTAAGATCCAAAAATGGCAAACCACAGAGTCTGGGGCCAGGGGAATAAGCAGCGGCAGATGTTGACTACACCTAGGGTCAGTCAGATCTTTATTAAGAAGGATTTTTCCAGGGTGTGGTGAACTTCTCTCAGGTCTCTGCACATCTCTTCCATATGCCAAGATTATGAGTAATACTGAAGGACAGGAATTTGAGATTTACTGACTTGGGACAGAAGTGGGGTCTACTTAAAATTGGGATACAAGTCAGATTAGATTGACAAATTACAATGGAAATGGCATTTAACAGTTCAACGAGTCATGAAAGGTGTCTGCCTGCAAGCATCTGGCATTCAGGTATATTCCTTAAAAGACAATCAGAATAAAATTGGCTCTCTACTTTATTCCAAAGTTTCTTCTCTTGGATTTTAAGGGTTAGTTAGAATTCTGTCTCATCTAAGCTCAAAAGCTTCCCTTCCCTACCTCGGTGTATCCCTTAACCTCAAACCTGTAGGTAGAAATCAGCACCAACTTGGGCCACACGTGCTCTGTCCCTGACATTCTATATCCTGTATTTCTATTCATGTACATCTTTTAAAATTCCAGTCATACAGATTACAAGAGGAGACAATATTATCTCCATGGCTTCAATTACCCTCTCGGTTCCCATGATTTTAGAGTTATATCTGAGTATTGTTTTAACACGGAGATCATTTTAGATCTGTGCTTCCCTATGAGTGTTTGATGAGAAGCACTGAATGCTCCCATTAATTTTTGTTGACAAAACTGTGCCTGCTTTCAGGACTTGCTGTGTTAATTTTCTGATGGGCTAAGTGCTAATTAGTAGGAGAGAAGTAGTTCAGCAGAAATGCTTTATTGGAGCAAGGGTCATTTCAGTCAGGCTAGTCTCCATTAGAGTCCCACAAAATAAACTTCAGAAACACAAAGAGTTAAAAGCACAAAGACTGAATTACACCTTTCCCTAACAAACCTGAAGGATCTCCGATAATGACTATTTTAATTAATGATCTTTTGCTTATGGTAACAGAGGCTAAAAGGTATACATTTTACTAGAAGAATATTATCAATGGAACTATTTTAAAATCTTCTTGTGATTAATGAACTTCCGACAGAATTAATGGAGTGTAAAGTACTTATTGCCCATTTCAGAGGATATTCTTTATAATGCTATTTAGCAGGTGCCAGTTTCTGGGTGAAACTTTTTCTTACCCAATGAAGACGCATCACATCAAAAAAGTTATTTCCAATGCCTACGATTCTCAGAGGAAAACTCCAGGATACTCAGACTGATTGCAAAAAATAACACACCATCACAATCCCCACAATCAGTAAGTTTACTGAGCAGGGAGAAAGTGATAGCATCCATCAACCATAAAATTCAGTTTGGGATTTTATTTTGCATTGTACCATCTGGGAATCATTAGAATTCTTTATGCACAAGAGTATCAATATAAAGCTTGTTTTGCCTCTATAAATCCTACTCAAGGCAAGATCAAGCAAGGTTTAAAAGGTCAGCCGTGTGATTTTGATCTCACAGGGTCAAATTTTACCTGGACACCTTCCACCCCACTCCCACCTGGGAGGTCACTAAGATATGCTTCTGTGACTCATTAAGTTTTCAAGAGACCTTCCTCAGAAATCCCTACCGCCTGTGCCACTTCCTGCTCATCTTAATTGTCTTATTATCACTGTTGTTCACTCTCTCTCTTTATTTCTTGGGTCTTGAGGAGCACCTGATCCTTTATCCTGACTCAGCTCGCCTCAATCATGCCCAGCCATTCCTGGAACCTGAACAAAGAAGACACTTACAAGGCTTTGTTAAAATTGTTGAGCCTTGTTCACTTAGTTACGTACGAAGGTACAATAAATGAACAGACATGTCATATCCTATTTCTCCCTTTTTTTTTTAACACAGGAGGGAAAGATTGGAAAAGAAAAAAAGAAAGAAAAAAAAAGCCACAAAAACCTATCCCAGGTAACCCCAAGTGTGACAGCATTAACTTCTACAGACCCAAACAAGTCTTTTTTTGCTTCAGTAATGGAGTGGGTGATTTTTTTAAAAATTAAAGGCAAATTTTCATGTAACGACAAATAAGAACATGGTCATGTTTTAAGTAAAATATGGGTATTTAACATGATTTATTAGAAAAATATGTACTTTACATTTACCCACAGTCTGTTATGTTCTGTTATGATATTCTCAGCAATCTTCTATTTTTGCCATCTTAAAACAACATTTAACGCTGCTGTATGCCAGATGGAATTTTTCCTTTCCACCCACTTCCCAATGCAAAAGGAAAAAAAAGGTTCTTTGCATCCCACATGGAAATCTTTTATAAGTTTCTTTTCCTCATCTTTATCAACTGAAGTATCTGAATCTCTCAGAAATCATCAAACTCTGGCTGAATCCATCTGCAACAAATATCGTGCAGCAGAGTAAGTACATTTAATGTGAACATACATGCGTGTGGGGTGTTAATTAACAGCAAGTATTCACATTACATACGAGTTCAAAACTCATTTCTATAAAAGCAGGACTGAATCAAAGTCAACTTTTTAAAGAAAAATGATGATGTGGTATATTTAAATAAGTAAGAGTAGAGCTATCATTGGACATTCTGTCTTCACAGCAAAGCTTTAATGTTTATGCTGGTTCCTGTTCTATGCAGTAAAACCAAGAGAGGACTATGAGGAAAGGAGAGTCAGAAAGCTTTGAAAGGGGTGAGCGTGACCCATTCTTTGCTAGCAAACCCATCCCCACACAGCAGCAGAGGAATCTCAAAAATTCACATCTAATCATCTTTCTCTCTCTTGTTTACATTCTTCACAAAAGCTCCGTATCGCTCTTAGCACACGTTTTTGGCTAGGCCTTTAGGTAATGCCTTGCATCCTCTGGCCCTCCCCGCCCTCTGACCCCTGGGCTCCAGCCACATAGTTCTGCCTTCAGGGCTGCATCATCCTCTCTCTGCATCAGGCCCTTCCGGTCCTCACCCATGCACTCTTCTCTGCCTCACTTCTCCTAGTAGCTCTTCTGACTCTTCAGAATCTTTCTCTTCCTCAGGGACACATGCTTGTCTCCCTAGACCAGCTGAGCTCCCTGTGACAAGCTTCCATAGCACCCTGGAACTTAGCATGCAGGTAACTGTGAACTCAGCCTCTGAATTTCTTGCATTGTTATCTCCCCCAAAGCAGTGATGTATCAGGGCAGTCTTTGGGGAATCAAGGCACATGTATGTTGGTACCTATGTCTCCATGTTTTATTTCTCTGAGCCTGTGAGTGGTACACAGTTGTCATAAAGTACTGTCCACCTCTCTGTGAAGGACTGTCCATCTGTCTGTGCATCTTTTCTCTACCCTTTTGTCTTAAAGCACTCATTATAAATTCAAATGAAACCAAACCACCAAAGATTTCTAGTGTTACCTGATCAGACAACAACCTACAAAGTATTAATATTGCTATATTAATGCAGACCAGGCCTTGACAGGTGTAGAGAAAAAAAGAATATAAGGTTGCCAGGGGTCTGGAGTGAAGTGCACCACTGAGAGGAACAAAAGTCAAAGAAAAATAACCTATTTTTCAATATTTCACCTTAATGATTTCTTAGACATACTAAAGATGATATGGCTACTTTATTTTTACAAGTAGAAGAAATTAATAAACCTGGGGGGCAGCATCTGTACCACAGGGAATCCAAGATCCACTGAGAATATGGCTTTGATAAATCAGACTAACTGAGACAGTATCCGTTTTCTTAACTGGGCCTTTAAAAAAGAAACTTGAATATTATCAGAAAAATCAATGAGTATCAAAATGACAAGTTCCTCTCTGCTTCAAATGTTAGAAACTGAAACGAATATTTTAAAAACCTTGCTTTTGAAAACAGAGAACTTCTTTTTGGATTGCTGCAACTGTGCATCGGTCTACCAGAGGTATTTCCCTCTCCCTGAAGGCCTGGGAAATTGTTTAAACACTTCGTTAAATACTGTCTTGAATGGTTCACTTGTTTTCCAAGTGTGAATTTGTTTCTTCAGTAAACTTCCTGGAGGCAAGACCTATCTTCTATCACTTTCGTGGTTACTCTGTGACCAAATGAATCCAGATTAAAAACGAACTAAAACAACTCACTCAAGGAAGCCTATTTCCTCTAGAAAGGTATGTATGTTAGTACAAAACCAACACAAAGTCAGGATTTTGTCATTAAGAAAAATACATGGTTTCTACACAGAATTTCTCAGCAGTGGGCAAATTAATATATTATGACTTGCCTAATACATTTGAATTCTGGCTTTCAATACTAAGCAATAGTATTATAACATTCTATTTGTCTTTAGTTTCTTGGTTAAACTAAATTACTGGTGAACTTCAAATAATGCCATGATTGGTCTTAATTTTACTCGCTTAGATGTATAATGCAAGTTTGAATACAGAATGATAAAACCATTTCCTTTTAGTATTTCATGTAGAGTATAAAGAGGGCTTTCACTTTATATTAAGCTGCTTTTTTTTTTTTTAAAGCAATAGACCAAATGAAATGCAGAGATCAACTTCTAGTGTGTGCAATAAGAGTAGCAGTAGTCAGAATACTCCAACCCACTTCTGCCCTAGTAGTCCACAACCAGCAAACCCTTTGACGCAAGCAGGAGTCCAGGATGAGGCTGCAGGAAACAGGGGGAAAGGAAATTCCGGTTGAAGTAGAGAGATAGGGACCCTACCCTGGCAGCAGACTATGCCAAGATTCATTTTCAGAATGTGTAAAATCCCCTTCCCACCCATATTTCATGAGTGAATTGGAAAAGGGGAAGGAAGTAGGGTGGGTCCCCAGACATAACAAAGGAACTGAAGAAAGCTGGGTGCGGAGAGGGAGGGATACAGACAGGGTCCCTAGGGAAAGCACCACTTAGCACGGCTCTCACATACGTTTTACAGACCTTCATTTCTGCAGTTTGGAAATTAGGAAGTCAAATTCAGGAGCCGCTTGTTAGTATTTCTACTCTACAGGTTAATACACTACAGAGCACAAATGACATTTCAGGAAAAACTGAGTTTCGGTTTTCTGGTAAACAGTGCGGTGGTACGCCATTAAACAGCACCCACATCTAGATGTATACTTTAATCCAGCTATTGCACAGATACTAAATGTGACCAGTTTATACCCTTTAAAAAGTTAG
Organism: Kogia breviceps; assembly: GCF_026419965.1. NCBI lineage: Eukaryota > Metazoa > Chordata > Mammalia > Artiodactyla > Physeteridae > Kogia > Kogia breviceps. The sequence continues at coordinate 74,779,831 of NC_081318.1, forward strand.
GACTCAAAATAAGCTAGTAGCTTAGCATCATTCCCTTTTCATTTTTCCTTCCCACACTTCACCACCACCATCCCTTCAATATGTAGCTGTCTGTCTTTCCTTCAGGCCTGTCCTCCTCGTGGTCCCTCTCTCTCAGGACTATCATGATTCTTGTCATCTCAGCTTCCTGTCCTCCTACCAGGCCTCCCTCCGGTGGTGACAGCTGAGAGAAGATGCCACCCAGGGGCAGTCAGACTTGAGTTCACACTTAGCCCATCTCTGCTTAATCACTCACCAGCCTCAGCTTTCTGACTCATCACACTGAAATAATATCGTTTACCTCACAGGAGGGCCCCCTCATCCTACTTTCCTACGAAAACTAACAAAACAAGTCAATGCCTCTTCATTATTTCTAGAATGAAGTGAAACGTCTCAGCCCTCAAAATCCTCCACAGTCTGGTCCCAGTCTCATTTCTTACTAACTCTTCTATCTCCTGAATCCTTATCACCATCTCCCTTACCCCCATTCTTGGTACCCTGGTGACAGAATGGTTTTGATTTCCAAAAAATACCTTGTATATTTAGATATTTCTGTGCATTGTCTAATGCTATTCTTTCCTCCAGGAACGTTCTTCTTCAATTTGGATTATTGTTTAAATCCAACCTAAAACCTACTTTAAGGTCCACATCAAACTCAACCTCTGCCATGAGAAAGAATCCTGTTTCCCCAGGTGTAAATTCTTCCTCTGACACCCACGTATCTCTCTGGGGATTATCACCACTGCCTCCTTGTATTGCTGTTCTTTGTGTCAGTAATCTTTTCTCCACAACCTGACTATACTCCTTCAGGTAGGAACCACCATAGTTATTCTGGACCCCAACAACATCAGCTTCAATAAAGGTGTATTGAATGAATAAACGACCAAGAGTATTCTAGAATAACAGTACAGAAACACTAACTCAGACTGTGGGTCAGGAGAGCATCTCTGAAATCACAGTTAGTTCTGAAGGAGGCACACACATCATTGCAGCCAATGCCAAAGCTTTGGCCAAATAATTTAGTTCATTTTGAGGTTACCAGAGATTCTCTGTGCTTAAGGTATTGTCCAAGCATCTGGGTCTCAGAAGAAGTAGTCTCCATACTGTTAGCCAGAAACTCCATCAAACAATTTGTTAATGAGATAAACAGTGTTCTGTAGCATAAATCTCAGACATTTGAAACACACTGCAGGACAACAAAACAAGGTAAATGTCTATGTAGCTTTTTTGGCAAAGGTGACCAACCATTCTGGTGATAAACAGAACTTTCTCATGTCTGTACCAGGAAACCGTAATAACAAATTCAAAAACTGCTTAGTGTAAATTAGCACACACACTCCCCCATTATCCCCCATTGATAACTGGCAGAATTATCAAATTCTGCCAATTTTACCACCTAAATGACTCAACATCTGTGGTCTTCTCATTTCCCAGAGCTGCCACCCTGCTTCAGGCTTACATCTCTCACCTGACTCACAACAGTAGCTCTCTAAGGGTTCTCTCCAACACTTCCCTGTTCCCCACTCAATTTTCCCTCTAAACCAATGCCAGAGAGATCTTAAAAAGACCACATCTGATTATGCCACTTCCCTTCTTTGATGGCTTTCCTTTACCAGAAAGGCAAGTCTAAACTCCTTAGAGTGGATTGCCAGGTCTTTTACAACTTACAGCCCACCTCACCCCACCTCATTTCCTAAGAATTGCCCAGGGCTCAACTCATGTGCCTTCCTGCTGGTCCATCTGCCTTAAGTGCTCTCCCTTATCCTGCCCTTCTATGACCATTAGTCATTCTTCAAGCTCAAGCTCAAAAGTCCCCATTTGGTAACACATGCCCCTTCCTCTATGGATACAATCACAGAATTAAGCCTAGAAAATACGATGCCCACATAAGAGGCAATTTCTTTAGAGAATTAATGACCAAATGTTAATCTCACTCTCATAATGTTTATAAGAAATAGCCATTTCTGTCCCCTCCTTAAAGTTCTCACATAATTTTCAACACTTAGGAATGAGTGCTGGCTAATTTTGCCTACAGCTTGTGAATATAAAATAGGAAAACTAAGTGCTTGCTGAGAAACTTGTGATAATTATACATTTAACTTTTTTTAAGTTTCAGAAACCCCTTGGTAAAAGCACAGAGTCAAGTGTTTCTCTAATTGCACCCATTTATAACCTAATCATGGCATTTACCAGTTTAAAAAGATATTAGATATGCCCACTCAGAAATCTGGAAGCTCCTTCAATTTGTAACAAGATGTACCAGCAACAAAAGCTTCATTCCATCAAATTCATGTCTATCTCTATGCAGTAGCACCTCAAAGTAGTTGCCTCATTTTGGCATAAATGTACAAAAGGGGATGTGACATTCTAGGACTGGAGAAACAAAGTCATTTAGTGAAAAGAATGACTCAAGAGGCAACCGGGATTCTAACTCACATTTTACCACAGTGCACTTAAATAATTTTGGCCCAGGAACGATAGATGAGGTAGTTGACGCATTTGAGAATCACAAAAGAAAGGAAATCTGTATGTAACTCTAGGGTTTGGTCGTTATTGTTATAAGAATAGGAAACTGCAGACTGGGTTTACATTGAGTAAACTGGAATTTCCTCTGTATATTCTGTGTGTTATAACTGAGTTTTCATGAACAAGAACAGATGACTGCTATTGAAAAGAAAATGAGGGCAGGAAAAATGAAAATGCTGCAATCATCTCATGGACACTGAATTCAGTGGGCAAGCAAAGGTATCTTTATACCAAGGTGCTTAAGACATAAAAGAATGGGAAAAAGCTACCAGATGATTTTTATTCCTTATAAATGACTGTAAAAAGTAGAAGCATCTAGTATCAAATACTCTGTTTGGTAGAGGACTATGGAAGTCCCAGCCTTGAGGGCTGATTAGTTTAGACGGTGTCACCCTGCAGGAGGGAGACCACAAAATGGCTAAGTGTGTATTTATCACTAAGGAAGAAAGATCCTTAATAGTCACCTTGCCTGACTTTCAGCTTCAGTAGGAAAAGTCTACACAGAAAAGGCCATCATTCCAGTATTTATCTCTACATCATCTTTCCTCTCAGAAATGTACACACTTCAGAGCTGTTATCGCATCAATATTATGACATTCATGCAAGAAGTAAAAAACCTTAGTGTTCTCTTTTACAGTCTTAAAATGAAGGTTTAAAGAGAAGAGTGAGTACACAGCCGCCAGCAGAGTTACGGAAGCAAACCGGAAGCAAACCTTCCACCACTAAATTTCCGTCTCATGGTAAAAGTCCTTATAATAAAGAGCAGCAAGTTCAGATTTCTGTTACAATATATTTGGAGTGTATTATACTCATACTAGCTGTAACTATAATATTCTGGATTCAACTAATAACGCAAAGGCAACACAGGTACCTTTTTAATAAGCATAAAGCTGTCTGTGGCCTAAGGCTGATGATTTCTAATCTTGGTGAAGTGGTACTCTATCTCCTATTGGTTTGATTTTAAAAGATCTCGCCCTCCCCTCAGGTTGTCACTGATCCACTGAATTGAGTATGCAATCCACTGTAAAATATGTCATCCATTTTAAGGACCACTAAGAAAGAAAAATGTTCTCAGTTAAACTAGGACATGTTTTCCTATCATCAACTTTAAGACTCATCCTGATTTCAGACGTGCTAAGATGTATGGGGAAAGTGCACCTTGAAATCAATAAAATGTAGCATATGAAAACTACTGCTCTTCTAATTAAAATGAATCGAAAGGAATACTGTTCCGAGAAATTTAGGACATGAACCAGGATATTCAAATATTCTAAGGACGCAGAAGAAGTTAGGAGTCAGTCTTAGATATACATGCAGTCAACCTTCAGGGTGCTTTTTAACAATTCAAACAAGTCCCTTAACTTTTCAGTGGTACCTACCGAGGTGAGGGCTCCTGAGACCACCACTCGCACTTAAAGCCAATGGTCACCTCTAAGATAATTGTGATCACAAGGCTTTGAAACTGCTAATTATTCTCCCGCTTGAGACACCGATGCTAACGACACTTGCCGAATGGCTAGAGATGCGTTACATTATCAAACTAAACAGCGTGCCATCCGTGGACTTCTCCCCTCCCCTCCAGCTCAGTAAATTCCTGGCATTTCTACTGATGGCCTTGCAGCAGAAAAAGCATGAAACAATATTTTTCCCCCTTGGAAAGGGTTGAAAATAAAACTCCAAGGAAAAATTAAAGTCAGAGAAAAGACATGTTCATAAACACTGAGGAATTTTCCCCTTCATGAGCAATCCCGGAGAGCTTAGCACTGAGAGTGAAGCCTTACAAACAACAACAACAAGTCAACAGACAACAATGTAAAGCAGAAGAAAGTGGTCCCATTGTCTCCCTAGCATGATGGCAGCGTTCTCAGTTCTAAGGCTCAATCTGAATAACTGCTTTCAGGAGAACTGAGCAGAGCGTCCCTTTCCTCCAGTTGAACTACATCCAATAATATAACTCTTGTTGGAACATGAATGCTCACAAGATACCGGGAAAACTCCCTTCTGACTCTCTCACTTAGTGTGAGCATCTAGAATCTGTTCGTCCATTCTTATCTGTCTCTTGTGACTTAGGATGCATTTGTTTGATAACCAGATTCACCCCCTGTGCTAAATATAAAAGTACATCGTAATGTTCTTTCAAAACTCATATTCCACAAACTATCTGATGGGGTGAAACTCCCCAAGTCAAACCTGAAAGCCATCAAATAGACATGCATTCATATTTGCTCCCATGCGTTCTTATATTTCTACATGATTTACTTCTGTGAAGAGATCTCTTACAAAACCACTGGCTTAGAAAATTATAGTAGTTGTTATTTTTTACTAAGAAGCATGCTTTTGGAGGGAAAAAAACCCCAAACCTAAAGAATTTAAAATAAAATATTCTTTCCTTTAAACACAGAAGCAGGCAGAAACATTTTCCACCCCTTCAAACCCGCATCCCCAAGAGGAAAAGGGCTTACATGTTCAGACTTCTCCTGTTCTTTTTTGTCCGTCTGCAAAAATTGACAGTTTTCTCTTGCCAGCTTCTGGACCAGTTCAATTCGCCCGATATCATCTCTCTCCTGAAGTTTGCATATCACCCCGGCCTTAAGAGTTGGAGAAAAAGCAAAGATATACTTAAATCCACAGTCCCAGGACATGACACCACTGCAAAGTTCACCTTATAACAAACTCATCTTCTCTGTCGCCTGGATTAAATCATGGTCTTGGTAAAATACTTTGCCTTTCCAAAACTGAAATTGTATTATCTTAACCTAGGAATGCCTCACCAAAAGACTTAAAGTGAGATCATTTATCAGTCTACTTTAAGAGAGTGAAAGGCAGAGCAAACTAAATCATTTGCTACTAAAGGGTACTCCTCATATGCCACTATTTGTTCCTGACAGCCTGTTTCCTGTTACATAAGCCCAGCAAGAGGTTAAAAACTCATGGGAAAGTTAGCCAGGAACTACTCTGGCAATAAGGGTGAAGTGATAGAGTACTAAAAATAACAGTACATAACCTCCTAATTCCTTAGCTCCACCAGCTCATTCCATGTACAAATACACAGCTCACAAGAAGATCACAAGATAATTCTTCTTTTTTCACAACTGGAAAGTTACTGTGGGGCATTATTAGTAAAATACCTCCAATGTTGCATAAAATATGGTGGGAAAGTTTATCAAAAATAAACTGCAAAAAGAAAGCTTCAAATTTCATCAGGGTTTAGAAATGGTCCACAAAGCATCATACTTTTTATTATACCCAAGTACCAAATAACAACAATATGAAGAAGGAGAATCTAGAACTTTGATCAGAAAGAAAAAATGGTTATATCATACACACATTATGAACTGTTTCTGCTCAAATTCTTTCAAAAATGGTTCAGACTGACAAATCAGGACACGATCTAAAAGGAAATCAGAACTTACTCTTGGCAGGAACAGCCAAAACTATCAAGTCTTTGTCTTACCCTATACAATCTATAGGATTTGAATGGACCCAGCAACATGACCAAATATGGAGAAGGGGGCAGCAAGTGATCACAGCTTCAGGGTCTTAACAGTTTGTACTAAAGACACACATTTTGTTGAGTGGGCATCAGAAAAATGGAACCATCCATTCAAAGCAATGACTAAGTATTTATTCCTAAGGGCAAAGACATCACCTTAACTAGCAGTTTCTCCAATAGGAAACAAACAAACAAACAAAATAATTGACGTGGCCCAAATCAGATTCCCATGGAACAGCAAGTGGAATTCCTCCACCAGAGTCAGACATTTATGTTTACAACATCCTTCACAAGTGGTCTTCCAGTTTGTCTCCAAGGTTTCCAAGGACAAGGATCTCAGTTTACCTTAAGACAGCCTGTGCAGTGGAGAGCCAGAATTATTGGAAAGTCCCTTATCATGCTAGACAAAACCCTGAAACCACTGATCTTCAACCAATGAGTACTAGTATTGCCTTTAAAGCAATTGAAAGTATGTCTATTTTATTTTATTTTTATTTTTATTTTTTTTGCGGTACACGGGCCTCTCACCATCACGGCCTCTCCCGTTGCGGAGCACAGGCTCCGGACGCGCAGGCTCAGTGGCCATGGCTCACGGGCCCAGCTGCTCAGCGGCACGTGGGATCCTCCCGGACCGGGGCTCGAACCCGTGTCCCCTGCATCGGCAGTCAGACTCTCGACCACTGTGCCACCAGGGAGGCCCAGTATGTCTATTTTTTATCCAATATGACAAACTTCCAAATATTTAAATACCACTATTTATGATATCCTCCTTTTTGCATTTCTCATGCACGTTCCCCTAGCTCCCTATTTTATTTATTCATTCATTCACCCAGTGACTCACTCAACTGATTTTATTTGAACAACAACTATGTGCCAAGATCTATGATAGGTTCTAGGGATACAGTGGTCAATAATAACAATAAAAACACAGTCCCACATGTCATGGAGCTTATATTCACCAGGGGGTGTGGATTATATAGCATACAGATGTGAAACAGCAGATGGTAATATACGATATGAAGGAAAACAAAGCAGGGTAAGGGACAGAGAAATGTTACTAAGATAGAAATGTCAGGGAAGGATTCTTTGGTTGGCATTTGAGTGGAGATATAAAGGAAGTGAACAATGTTACAGGCAGAGGAACAGAAGTGCAAGGGCCCTGAGGCTTGGGTGTGTTAGGCATATTGAACAGACAGCAAAGAGCACAGCAGGGCTGGAGCAGAGCTGGTAAGGGAGCGCCTGGTGGGACTGCTCAGAGAGGTGAAGCTGACCAGAACATGCAGCTTCTTTACAGGATCTGAAAGAGGTTTACATTCTTTTTCTGAACAAGATGGAAATACTTAGGAATGTTTTGAACATGGGATTGGAATAATCTGACATTTTAATAGGGTCGCTCTGTCTTCTGGGTTGAGAAAACACTGTTAAGTGGGGGGAAGCAGTTAAAGCTAGAAGACCAGTTAAGGAGATCGGTCTTCAGACAAGAAATGGCTTGGAACTTGTGGTAGCGGTGGAGATGGGGAGAAGTGGGTAAAATCTGGATCTGTTTCAAAGGAAGGGCTAGCAGAATTGGTCTCTAAGATATTTGGCCTGAGTCACTGGAAGGATAGGGTTGTCATTTCCTGAGATTGGGAGACTTGGGGAGGAGATCTAGTAAGGGATATGCCTATTAGACATCCAAGTGGAGCTGCCGGGTTGGCCGTCTGGAGGTCCAGAGAAGTCTAAGCTGGAGATAGGACTTTGGGAGTCAACATAATGTAGATGGTATTTAAACCAGAGGAAGGACTGAAGTTACCAATGGAGTGACGTAAACAGAGAAGAGAAGAAATCCATGAGCTGAGTCTAATATTTAGATATTGGGAAGATGAGGAGTAATCTGAAAAGGAGAATAAGGAGGAGGGGCTCTAGGACGAGAACCCAGTGAGTAGTGACAGCGGTGTTTCAAGGAGGAGGGAGTGAAAAACTGTATCCAGCACAGCTGAAACATCAAATAAGGAGTTTAAAAAAAAGTGACACTGAATTTAACAGAAGTAACTGGTGACTTTGAAAATAACTTTTTCGTTTTGAGAGAAAAAGTGGTGGTGGTGGGGGGAAGCCTTATTCACATGGTTTTAACAGAGAATGAAAGACAACTCTTTTGAGGAGTTTTACTTCAAGAAATGGGGCACTAGGACTTCCCTGGTGGTCCAGCGGGTAAGACTCCTCGCTCCCAATGCAGGGGGCCTGGGTTCCATCCCTAGTCTGGGAACTCCCACACGTATGCCGCAACTAAGAGTTCGCATGCTGCAACTAAGAAGACCACCTGCCGCAACTAAAACAAAAACAGGTCCCGTGTGCTGCAACTAAGACACAGCAGAGCCTAAATAAATAAATAAATTTTAAAAAAAGAAATGGGGCACTAGTTAAAGAGTGAAATTGTATTATCTTAACCTAGGGGGGCTTTGCTTGCTTGTTTAGGGTGAGGGATATTCCAGTACATTTACCTTTATTAGAAATCATACAGTGTAGAGGGAAATTTGATGATGTGGGCAAGACAGAGGGCATTTTTAGGAGAAATGTCCTTGAGAAGGAAAGAACATAAAGACCTACTCTCAGAAACATGAATATGAGTATTTCACTCACTGTAATAGGAGGGGAGGTGAGTATGGGCGGGAACATGCCAGTAGGTTAGCATATCTGGTGGTGGGAATGAGGAAATTCTTTTCTGAAGGCCTCTGTTTCAGAAATAAGAAGTCAGGTGATTAGCTGAGAATAAGGACTGTGAGAAGATCCTGGAAGTATAAGAAAAGAAGGCATGTAATGGTCATTTCAGTTCCAAGGGTTGGCAAGCTTTTTATGTAAAGGGCCAGAGTGTAAATATTCTAGGCTCACTGGGGCATATGGTCTTTGGTACAACTACCCAAGTGTGCAGTTTTAGCACAAAAGCAGCAAGAGATGGTATGTAAATGAATGAGCATGGCTGTGTTCCAATAACACTTTATTTACAAAAACAGGCAGTAGGCTGTGGTTTCTCAACTCCTGACCTGAAAGAAGAGGCAACTGGACAAGGAAAGTAGAAGCACATTGCCAAGCATTAATAAGGGCCCACTTGACTTTGGTTTTAGATCCTTTTACCATCCTAGCCGTCCTCCTTAGGGTGTATTGATTTGTCAGGATTTTAATGGAGCCCATAACCTGAGATAACGCTGAATACATGGGCCAATATTGAAGATGCTCTTTTAATCAATATTAGAGAGTAAAAGAGGATCAGCAGTGTTAAGGATCCTCCTTTAAACTATGAAGGCAAGGAAATTATTCAGGGAAATTTCCACACAAAAATTATTAACATTCTTGGGCTTCCCTGGTGGCGCAGTGGTTGAGGGTCTGCCTGCTGATGCAGGGGACACGGGTTCGTGCCCCGGTCCGGGAGGATCCCACATGCCGCGGAGCGGCTGGGCCCGTGAGTCATGGCCGCTGAGCCTGCGCGTCCAGAGCCTGTGCTCCGCAACGGGAGAGGCCACAACAGTGAGAGGCCCGCGTACCAAAAAGTTTCAGATTGACTCAATTATTTCTTACTTATAATTAAATCATCTTATAATTTAAAAAGGAATATTGCTATCCTGATTTTCTGGTTTCTGCATAATTTCTAGATGCATTTTCACAAGATAATCAATTCTACAGCACTCCTTACATATAACTATCAAAAAAGGCTTTCAACGAGGGTTATGAAAGCTTCTTCATTTCCTAGAGAACTTTAATCCCAGAGAGATGCCCATACATCCTAGATAGTTTTATAAGACAGTCCTCTTTGGAAATACCACACTAAACCAGATGTTCTCTGGGGGGTTCCTTTCACAGTTCTGTAATTTAGTGATTTAATTCAAAAAAGCCATGAATTTATTAATATATTTTGAGAGCTTTGTTATGGCAGGAGAAGCAAGATAACTAACAGCCCTTGATCTAGACTTTCACATTCCTGGACTACTTAATCTACGTGAAATTAATTACAAACAGTTTACCTAACACTGTTAGGCAAGAAAAAAATAAAAGATTAATGTGTAACCATCAGAAGAGTTATTTAAGAGCCTTATTTCAAGGTCTGCTTTGAAAAAAAAAATCTCTGTAAGGCATAATTAAAGCTATTTATATCATTTTCAGTATTTGAGAAGAGAAATGTTATGAATGTAAATGAAAAGTCTGTTTCCTTTATAAATGGAGTCATAGAAATGTTTGGTCCATTCTTTCGGTGGTGAAATGAAACTTGAACAGAATTCCCTTAGGAAAAACTGCAAATTAAAGGAACAGCCTTTATGACATAAGGTGAAAGAGCACAAGTTCTATGTATGGAAGCATTTTCTGCATTATCATAGCCTTAAAAATCACCTTTTCTAAAACACCATGCAAAAATTGCTATCAAGGGAAGGAAAACCAGGATGAAAGAATGCACCTTTCACGAAAGCACTTTTGTATAGAATGCTTTTCAGTACAAATTCAGGGTATTCGGGTAAATTCGTATTGATTACTACATAATAGATTCATTTCTGCAAACTTAAACCTTGAATAGAAATTCGTAAATTTCTTTTTTGTTACTTTGAACACAAAGTCCAAATGACAGAATAAAACACTGATGGACTGGAATGGTGTAATACGTTACCTATTTCCAACACAGAAAGTAGAATTCTTTCCAGGAAAATTCCGAAGACAATTCAATAATAAATGAATAATTTTTTAAATTTCATTTTATTATTCATTTTCTCAAATTTCTCCAGAGAAAGAAAACTATGACAAATTTCCTACTGGTTGGAATAGAAAAATACACCCTTTCATAACTGCGGAAAGGATCAAGAAAAGAACATACAATGAAAAGTACAGGCGATAGAAAGTGTGATGGTAAAGGCAGGTTTACTAATGTCCAGGGCATCACTAGGATGGGCCTCAGACACCATGCTGGGGCATCACAGCGCCTTAGGAAGCGTTCAGTGATTCCCGGTCCCTCACTGTACAGATGAGGCAGTGCAATTTCAGGGGGGTTCACTGCTCTGGTCCCCCTCCCTTGTGGAATTACCTGTGTTGATACACCACACTGGTCACACAGACCCAACCTCTACAAACACTGCGTGATACTGTGTCCTGCCAGAGTGGGCCAGGGGCGGGGAAGGAGGCAGGAACCGTAGCTGCGTGGAATTTATTACTGTTATTTCCCTTAAATATGCTCTTATCTATTACACTTATGTAATTATCTCTTCTGATGAGACTAAATACATTACCTATTTACATAATCAATGAAGTAAGGGGTTCATTCATTACATATATTTAATTCCTTGAATTTTCAGACTAGAATAGGGAGGTCACCAATATTTTATCTTGTTTTGACCTGAGAGAAATTACAGCTCAGATCTGTATACATTACTGATCATTGTGCTAAGCAGAGCAGCAAAGTTGGCAAATAATGTAGTTTAAAAAAAGAGAGAATAAGTAAATTTAATAAATTCTAACACAAAGGATTTATAAGGGTCATCTGTTTTCTAGGATAGCTCTCACAACCTTAAATAAGAGCTTTCTTCAGTCTATTTTTTTTTTTTTTGGAAAAATCACACTTTGCTGATAAAACAATCATGAACTATGTGGCAATCAATGTGTATAATTAACAGTTATTATCACTTAATATTAAAATGATTGATTCCAAAGGAGGAATAGGAGACAAAATAATTACTGAATCCAGTGGTCTATGGCCACCTGAATAAACGCAAAAATTTCCAAAGTTCTGCATGTTATAAATTACTCATTGAATATCTCACTAGAACCTGCAAATATTCTATATATTTTGATAAAGATTCTTTAAGCCTTTAGTCCTAAATAAAGGGTTACAACGAGTGAAGGGTCTAGAATGTTTTCTGTAAGTGCAGATACCATAATGGCAGACAGAGCAACACTGCAGCCCAGTCCTGTTAGATACCTTAAATATTCAGACCAAAGCAATGTGATACTGATCATAACAATGATAATAACTCCAGGAGGCTATACTTACTGTGTGCCAGGTACTGTTCGAACTGCTTCACATATATTCATTTGATCTTCAAAATAATTGTCTCCATTTTACAGATGTTAGAAAGGCAGTTTAGCACAGGGGTTAAAAGCAAGGATGTCGGAGCCAGACTACCTTGGCTGGATTCCCATCACCACCACTTAGCAGCTCATCTGTGAAGTGGTGGTAAGTCTATTATCTGCCTCATAGGGTTTGTTGTGAGGTTTAAGTATGTTAATAAAAACAAAGAGCTTAGAAGAGTGCGTCTGAAGTACTGTCTAAGTGTTAACTCTCAATACTCTTACAGAAAAGGAACATGGGGCACCAGAGAGTAGTGTAACTTACCCAGGGTTGCCGTGACAGTGCAGCCTTGTCCAGGAGACAACACTCTTAACCTCATGGATGCTGCCTGACATTCACGGAAACTCTTGTATGTGCCAGGGTGGCACGCATTTTTATGTTGCTTCATTTCAACCTCATGACAACTTTATAACATCTCTACTTTACAAAGATGAAAACCAGGCATGCTAGTCACTGCCTAGCATGGCGGGGACACTTTGGTGACAAAGACACGGATGCCACACTACAGGAACGAACTGGTTTAGAGACAATAAAGAACTTGCCTCCAGGCACCAGCTATGAGGAAGAAGGGCTGGGATGTAAACCCCAGGCTACATACTGCCTTCACTCTTTCTACACATCACTGCATGGAAAAAGGGAGTTTCCTAGACAGAAAAGATATTTTTCAGAGAGAAAGGAAAGAAAGGAATCAACATATGAGGAGAGAACTAGAGTCTTCCGGTAGGTGGTAAACCTGTGTACAGCAAGGCCCCATCTCTCTGGAGTTAGTGACTGGCTTAACCCTTTATACACCCAAAGTTTTCAACAGCCAGGGGACATTTTCCCCATAGTAACATAATTCATCATGTACGGGGAAGGAATGAGAAACCAGTGAGCACTTAACTTGTTTAAAATATACTCTGAAGACTACATAATTATGCATCCCAGTGAATTAACTCATGACTCTCCAAACCTAAACAGAATCTGTTCCTGATCTAATTATCGATTCACTGGTTCCAAACGGTTTCATGATTCCATTCCTCTGTACATTCTGTAGATGCGCAGAGATGTTACCGTTGCTGAAGAAAAACCACAAAACCTCATAGAGCAAGGTCTATGCATACATTTGAGATTCACAGAGGAATAAAATTGCATTAAAACAGACTTTTGGGGCTTCCCTGGTGGCGCACTGGTCGAGAGCCCGCCTGCCGATGCAGGGGACACGGGTTCGTGCCCCGGTCAGGGAAGATCCCACATGCCACAGAGTGGCTGGGCCCGTGAGCCATGGCCGCTGAGCCTGTGTGTCCGGAGCCTGTGCTCCGCAACGGGAGAGGCCACAACAGTGAGAGGCCCACGTACCACAAAAAAAACAAAAAAAACCAGACTTTTGTCCACAGAATAAGTCCAAACTAAATTTAAAATAGCAGTTTAAATTTAGAAACTAAATAATAAACTGTCCTACTAATAACTTAATGTCCTAAGAAACCTTTGAGAAAGCTATCCTTGCCCAGGTTTGCTTGGAAGCCTGAAGTTTAATTTCAGTATGAGCCTGTGGATTGCAGCATTCTGAATATTACCACAGCAAAACAATTCCAAACAAGTCCTTATATGAACTTACTAGAACATGACAACCTCTGCAACCCTGGCTGAGAAAGCTAATGTGATTATTCTGACCAGAATCCACAGACTTACAACTTTAAAGGTGAAGTGTGCGGAGTCAACCGAACTAAGAATCTTTTTTTCTCCAGGCCTACTGAGGTATACTTAATACACAAAAAGTCACACACATTTAATGTATCCATTTGGATGAGTCTGGACCCGCGTGATACCAGCATACCATCACCACAATCCTGAGAGGCCACTTCCTCTGTAGGTCTAGCTAGTAGAACGGAGCAACACCCTGCATGAAGTAAGGGCTCAAACGGGCTTGTCTGTTCCCAGAGTTTTTCCACTCCTTTCCCCCTGAGTGTAGAGTAGCTCCAATTCTTCTCCCTGGGTAGATCAATCAACCCATGGCTCTATACACACCATGATCGATTTCTTAGTAGTACACTCCACTGGACCCACTCCTTTCTTGTTCTTATGCATAATAAAATCCAATGGCTTATTTATTCAACATAGTTCTCTTTTTAATCCTCACAACTCCCCTATCAGGTAGGTTTAGAGATGAGTCACCTAAAACTCAAAAGGGTTAACAAACTGGCTTATGGTAGCTAGGTATTTAGCCATGTCAAACAACGCTATAGCTGGGTGTCAAGGGGGTGGAACTCTGAGGAGTGGAGTTGAATTGTTGAGGGCTTGCCAAAGAACGTCCTTATGCCATCTGTTCTGCTTCTTGCCCTGCTGTCCCCACAAAGAATCTCTAAATGCTCTGCACTTACGTAAAGTTAACAGTTGATAGCAGGAGGGTACCCAAAGTTTTTATGCTGCCATAGTATTTGGAGGTCAGCTGCTACTAAAAGCATGTCCATACCATGAGGTAAATGCTGGGGGTGGGCACAGAAACTTTGCCAGGTGATGCCTCAGGTGAGGCATCACACTGATCTGTCTGGCCCTGCCCCGGCTGTCATGCTGTCGGCCGGCTGATTCTCCTCTGCCATCTCCAGGGGACAGTCTACCCTACGGCGGTCTCCCCTGCTTCTTCACTTACTTTGCTTGTTGTCCCTGGGAAGTGAAGGATGTCTCCGGATCTGTCCCTCCCCCATGAATCAAACTACAAACATGAAGAGCAATTTAGGTTTTTCTTGTGAAATATCTCTTATCAAAAATAAGTGCTTCATTCCCATAATATGACTATTGTACAGAACACAAAAGGCGAGACCTGTATCACCTGCAAACACCTGTGCTATCTCACCACTCTCACCACAGAAGAAGGGTGTAAGGAGGGGCTGTCACAGAACTTGTCACACCTGAGGATCTGCAACACCTTCAGCCTCTGTCACAGTTACGTGTTTGTCACTGTTTTCTTCATCTTGTTCGATTGCTTAAATAAAAAAAAAAGAAAAAGAACAATATTAAACAAATGTAGCATCACATAAGAAAATTGTTTCAGGTCATTTTCTTTTTAGATGGCAATCTGGCAGGAAAAAAATAATGTTAGGTAGAGTCCCAAAATATAAATATCAGTACTGCTTTTTTAATTATTTGGATGAAAAGTTTAACTAATAGCAGTGGGCACTTTTCATGTACATTATCTCATTTGTTAAATCAGTGGCACTGGAGCAATCTGATCTCAATTTTCCTCGTCACCTCAACTCATCAAGACATCATCATGTCAGTTTCGTACTTCACCCAAGGGGGAGCTGGGGTAGAGGTGAAGGCTTCTGTCCAGTTCATGTGAGAACATTATATTTTTTTTATGTGATTTTTTTGGCTAATAGTTTACTGTTATATAATGAAGGAAGCATGATTTTTTCAAACTGAAGTATAGTTGATTTACAATGCTGTGTTAGTTTCAAGTGTACAGCAAAGTGATTCAGTTATACATATATTCTTTGTCAGATTATTTTCCATTATAGGTTATTACAAGACACTGAATATAGCTCCCTGTACTATACAGTAGGGCCTTGTTATTTATCTATTTTATATATAGTAGTGTATATCTGCTAATCCCAAACTCCTTATTTATTCATCACTCCCCCCTTTTCCCTTTGGTAACCAAAATTTGTTTTCTATGTCTGTGAGTCTGTTTCTGTTTTGTAAATAAGTCCATTTGTATCATTTTTTAGACTCCACATATAAGTGATATCATATGATATTTGTCTTTCTCTATCTGACTTACTTCACTTAGTGTGATAATCTCTAGGTCCATCCACCTTACTGCAAATAACTCAGTTTCGTTTCTTTTTATGGCTGAGTAATATTCCATTGTACATATGTGCCACATCTTCTTTATCCATTCATCTGTCGATGGACACTTAGGTTGCTTCCATGTCCTGGCTATTGTAAACAGTGCTGCTATGAACATTGGGGTGCATGTACCTTTTCGAGTTAGAGTTTTCTCTGGGTATATACCCAGGAGTGGGATTGCTAGAGGAAGCACAATATTTTATATTTGGATTGTACAGAGCATTGTTACCACAAAAATTCCAAACTATGGAGTCTTGAATCCACCTCTCCTCCCATACTTCCCCAGCATCTCCCTATCCAAGTCCTTGTAACCCTTTCTGCACCAGTGCAATAACCTCCTAGCACAAAGCCCCTGATTCCAACCTCTCCCTAATAAAATCGGGCTTAAGCACAACTGCTAAATAATCAGTCTCAAAAAATATAACAATAAGTGCCCTGCTTTGGCCTCTGTATCACTTATCTCATCAAGTCTGAACACTGTTCATCACAGAAGGTCTTCCTTGAATTCTCCAGCTTCTTCCTCATCTCCAACTTCACCCTGACATTTAACATCAGAACATATTATACCCAGCTCTGATCCAAACTCTACGATTTCATTATTTTCCTCCTTGTATAGCTTGCTCTTCCACTTTAACAAATATGTACTTAGTACCTACTAGGTGCCTGCCACTGGGGTTATTCCTGTGAACAAGATAGGTAAGCTCCTGACCTCATGAAGTACACATTCTAGCTGGGGGGATAGCTAACAACTACTGTTCCAACTAGTAACAATCATAATTATTACAATAATAATCTTTAAAAATAAGATGGGATTAAAGATCATGATAAATGGTGAAATGACAGAAAACCAACTGGGGGAGGTCACTGCGGAGAACAGGCCATGCACGGTGCTTCTCTGAAGAAGTGATATGTGGGCTGAGACCTGAGGTTGAGACGGAGCTGCCCGAGACAGGTAAGAGTGATGCAAGACAAGCCTGGAGAGAGCATGGACCACGGTCAATTCAGATGTTTGTCTAAGAACATGCGGGGGGGTGGGGTGGGCACCAAGGAATTTTAAAATCAGGAACTGCATGATGTGCCTATTTTCAAAGGTACTTTTTGCCTGCTTTGTGGAGACCAGACTTACGAGGAGCAAGAAGGAAGCAAGGAGTCCAGTTAGGTGACTGTGGCTTAACATCTGGCCTAGAGATAACCAGGGCATGGACCAGGGAAGCGGCAATGAGCTGAAGAAACATGGAGGATTTGAACTGTGTTTTTGAGTTCATTTGGCAATGAACTGAATATGAGAGGCAGGGGACTGTGAAGGTAGGGGAGAGAGATGAGTAAGAAAAAGTAATTCAGGGTGATTTGTAAGGAGAATCAGGCACTGCTCATACCCACTGTACCACTTATTCTTCTTGCCTTCTCCATCGAAAGTTGGCCCCAGACATAGCAACCTCACTGACAGTGAGGTCGCCCACTGTACTTTTGGATTCAGTTTGCACTGTTTTGTGTACTCTTAAGTACTATGCTCTTTGCTCTGTATTTTAAAAAATATTATTTCAGGGCTTCCGTGGTGGCGCAATGGTTGAGAGTCCGCCTGCCGATGCAGGGGACACGGGTTCGTGCCCCGGTCCGAGAAGATCCCACATGCTGCAGAGCGGCTGGGCCCGTGAGCCATGGCCGCTGAGCCTGCGCATCTGGAGCCTGTGCTCTGCAACGGGAGAGGTCACGACAGTGAGAGGCCCGCGTACCACAAAATATATATATATATGTATGTATATACATATATGTATATATATGTATGTATATATATATACACATATATATACATATATACATATATGTATATACATACATATATATATACATAAAATTTCACATACCTTTTGCTTTTATATGCCTTTTATGCCCACTGCATGGCGCTTATGATGGCACCCACCTAAAATGCTGTGCACGCAGCGTGAGCTCTGTAAAAATGAACTGAGATGAACAATTTCTCCCCAAGTGACCAAAACGGCACAACTTGACTACACCTACGCATATGAGCTACGTCTTTCATAACCATTTATTTAAAAAGAGGGGAGGGAAAGTCTTCAACTCCACGGATAACTAGGATAACTCCTACCAGCTGAGCATTTAAAGGCAAGGCAGGAAGAACGGAATCAGGCAGAAGCTTTTTTTCTATTTTCAACAAAATATTCCATTGACGCTACTGTTGCCCAATTAGGAGGAACTTTAAGAATAAAGAAAAACACTCGTGTTTTCTTTAAAAAACTAGAGGCACGAATGAAAAGAGGAAAATAAAATACAAAATAACATCTGAAATTCCACTTAAAAATGTAATGGGCTGTAGAAATAAGCAAACTAACAACTAATATAAGAAGTCTTTCCTCATCCTGTAATGGGGAATTATGTTTTGGGAGGGCAATTCAGTAGTATACCTAAAGGGGACAACTTGGCCCACATGAAGTATCCACCGTACCTCGGCATTTAATTTATGCTTTAGTTGAATTTTTGCCCTTTAAAGTTTCAGTTTTGATGAAAATAAAGAAAATTAAATTTTGAAGTATTTTTGCCTATTACATTCATGTTTTTGTTTCTAAAACAACAATGTTCTGGGGTCTATGCACTTCTTTTTCTCACCTTATTATACTGCATCATACAATACGCAGGACAGTGAATAGCAATTTCATGATTGAGAGTTCACACTACTTTTTGAGATTTAGGCGTAATTCTTAGTACATATAAATAGCACCAAAGGAAGAAGAGATTAGCAGAAAAGCATACTTGGGATAAAATAAAAATTCAGTCCTGTATTTCTAGCTTATCCTCAACAACAATGCTACATTTCTTATCACATATTTGAAGACCTCAAAATGTGTTGCACAGAGTTACACGTTGGTTAACAGAGCAAGAATTAGAAACACAAGTAAATTAAAGGCACGTGGCAAAGGTCACTCAGTAATTAGTTGCAACGTGGGTAATGAAGAGACACTCAAAGTTCTAGTAGACTCTTAACCTCAGCACCTTGATAATGAAGAAAAGAGTGTAGTCTCTTATAACACGTAACATAATTTTATTGGAAATACTGAAAAAATAGGATTCCAAGAATGCATTTTTAGCCAGGGTTTCACAGACACCACTTGGAGAAAACACCTTATTTATCGTGGCCTTCAGAGGATTTTATAATCACCCCCATGAAGTCTCATGGACCACACAGTTAGCCACCTAAAAGGGAATGCCTTATTGACCGTCTAATGTGAGATTAATGTCTAGGAATATGTAAGGGGCAGCTTCTCTTCGTGCCTTCTCATAGTGCGGCTCGGCTCGTGGTTGAACAAGGAGGAAGCAGTTACTTGGATTCATGAACTGAGTTTGTTTATCTGATCAGAATAAGAATATGTTGGGGGAAACTTTCCTATGCAAATATTGATTCTGGGACAGTTCCCTCCAGTGGAACAAAGATACAGAAATGACTGCTTCTGGGACCGAGGGAAGCTTGAAGCCACACTCTGCCAACACAAACCATCCCCTTATCTCTCAACACACAGAAGTCCAAAAGCCAGAAAAGACTTTTGAAAATAACTTACCACAACAAAAGTTGCAGCACAAGCTCTGAAGCGTATGCTTTGAATGGTAAACATGAGAGCCCTGGAGAAAACTAAGAATATATGTGGATTAATTAGCAGTAATTCACATAAAAGTACTTAGTTTAATTGCATCTATTTGTAAGTTAGCCAAGAGCAATTCAAGAGGAGTTACTGGTGACAGCCTCCGAGGATGCCAGGGCTCGCCTGAATGTCACTTTCTTGCTGCCTTGGGGACAACAGGTTCTCTCTTCCCACGACTTACTGGGATGGTTGCTAAGAAAACTCTCCTAATAACTCTGTCAAAACTATTATTTAAACACAAAGGGGACTGATTCTCTTTCAGAATGATGCTTACTTAATTTCTGATCCATTGTGTAAAGGTCGAAGCCAAACCAGCAGGTCATGAAACACAATGAATGTGATGCACTATGTGACTAGAGTTGCGAGCGTTCTTTAAGAATCAACCAAACATTTTTTTTAAATTTACAAACCAACCAAAAATCTTAGTACAGACAGAAATTTAGCACTTCACGTTCCAATGTGAGAAATCAGCAAATACAGTTGAGAAAAATAATTCATTGAGTAACCTGCCAAGAATTAAAGTTTTGGCAATAATGTCCTCTTTCACCTATGTGGTATTTTGTACAGAGGGAGAGCTATTTCACGAAGGGTCTCATCTGATGTTCACACAACCTGAAGAGTTGGGCAAGTAAAAACATCCTCATCTTATAGATGAGGTGAAGGAACCTGTCCTGGTCCTCCCACATACAACGTATGTATCTGTGGCAGTTCAAGTCTCCCTCGGTCAAGGATGGATCAGAAAAGGCGGGTCAAACTACACATCTGCAAATCCAGTCATGTGGATCCTGACCAGGATTTCTTTTCATTTCTTTTTTAATGAAATAGAACAGAATACAGTAGAAAGAAAAGGAAAAGAAAATAAAAGTGAAAGGCACTGCAACTAGTAAAGTATTTTTCACAAATGTGAATTAGGTATGTGCCAGGTCAAGCTCTTGTGTGTGTCCTGTGGGTTGTGAACATAAAAATGTTAAGAAAACACAGAGGTATTTTCAGGCCAGAAGAGGCAGAATCTAGTTCCTCACTATCCAGGTAACCAGCTATTTTTTGGTACCATTCCTGGAGAAAGGTCATTTTGTTTATTTTAGGAGGCCTCTTAACAAGACTCCATCCACATTCAACAAGGAGTGTATTCCCTGTGAGAGGGCGTGGAAATGAGCTGCCAGCAAGATACACTGATAGAGTACATTCATTTTTAGTTACCAACATACAATCACAAATGCTTCCAAACACTCAATCTTCTCTAATCTTTAAAAAGTAAGGGAAAAGGCAGTTGCAAGCCTCAACTCATCACTGTATACGTTTTTGCAGGAAAATTTGAAGAACAGTGGTCAGTAGTCACCACTGAGTCATCCCAGACAGTATTTTTATTTTATTTTTTTTTTTACTGTTTAAAGTTTTGTCTGTTTTCTTTCCAGTTTTATTGAAAAATAATTGACATACATCGCTATAAGTTTAATGTGTACAGTATGATGGTCTGATTTACATATGTTGTGAAGTGATTACTATAATCAGTTCAGCTAACATCCATCTTCTCTTATAGATACAGTAAAAAGAAACAAAAGAAAAAGCAAAAAAAATTCTCCTTGCGATGAGAACTCATAGGATTTTCTCTCTTAACAACTTTTCTATGTAACATACAGCAGTATCAGCTAGAGTCATCATGTTGTACATTACATCCCTAGTACTTAGTTACCTTCAAACTGGAAGTTTGTGTCTTTTGACCACCTTCCTCCATTTCCCCCTCCCCCAACCCTCTGCCTCTGGTAACTATAAGTCTGACGTCTTGTTCCATGAGTTTGATTTTTTTTCTATATCCATTCATCCAATGATGGACACTTAGGCTGTGTCCATGTCTTGGATATTGTAAATAATGCTGCTATGAAACGGGGGTATAGATATCTTTTCAAGTTAGTGTTTTCATTTACTCTGGATATATTCCCAGAAGTGGGATTGCTACATCACATGGTAGTTCTATTTTTAATTTTTTGAGGATCCTCCACACTGTTTTCCACAGTGGCTGCACCGATTTACAATCCCACCACACTTCACTATTATAATCTGGCCCATCCAGTGCCATTTGAACTTCACTTTGAAAGCTGACCAATAACCACTATATTTTTGTCCCAGTCTGTTCAGCCTGTCAGCTGAACTTGAGACTGCTGTTTTAAAATTCTTTTCTGGGTCCTTATCATGTTGAAACTCTGAAAATGCAAGTTTTCTGCAGGCTCTCTTTTCTCTCTTTGCCTCTTTCCTCAGTGATCTTATCTGTTCCTACCGTTTCAACTTTCCCTGTTATGCGGGTTTATTCCCAAAGCTGTGTCTACATCTCTGCCCTCTTCTCTGAATTCCAGGCCTGCATCTCTGGTTACACACGGAGGATGTTCATTTCACAAACCGTCACGTGCCTGCTCCGTACAAGCTGCTATGATAGGTGTAGTGGTACCACCTCTGCCCTGAAGAAAGAGTCATCTATTTAGTAGGATGTGAGGACACAAAGGTCTGAAGTCACATGCATCACCCTCACTATATCCTGCAAGCCTCTTCCTCCTCCGGGGGCCTGTTCTTTAGTGCAGATCGCCACCAGGCATCTTCGAATTCTTCCCTCCCCTCATCCCTCACATCCATCTCTCACTAGATCCTGTCACTTGTACCTCTGAAGCGTTTCTATCCCTCTCCCTCACTGCCACTGTCATAGCTCATGACCCCACCACCTCTCACTGGAGCCACAGCCACAGCTTATCAGCCAGCCTCTCCCTCAATACATTCTCCACCCAGATGTTCTACTTTCAAATCGCCAGTCTGATCCTGCCATGCCACCCCAATCCCCTTAGACTCCTGCCTCTCACCACTTGGAGAACACGACAGTCACACAGGGGGCTCAATACCAAATCAGACTCCGCAGCCCGATCCCAGCATCTCTGATGCAGTAGGGCTTCACCCAAGTTTGTGCAGGTTTGAGAGCTTTGACACCTGGGATCCCTACACTCTATTAAACACTGGCCACCATTCAGGCTGAAGCCTCAACCTGGCCTTGAAGGCTGGGCATTTGGGTCTCACACAGTCCCAGGGCACGCCCCACATTTCTTTGTTTCTAGCCTGGAATGCCCCTGTTGTCACCTTCAACCAGGTGAAATTCTTGTCCACTGGGCTCTCCAGCTCAAACACCAGCCCTCTAGTGAGAATCCTTCCGCGTCCTCATGACCTGTACCCCTGGCCCTCGGCAAAATGGGGAGTCCTTCCTTCCTGGCCTAACAAAGCCCTTCTTCTATACAGTTATGCTTTTTCATCTCAGTATTTTATAACTAGCTACACAAACATCTGTCTTTACTAATCTACATCACGAATTCCTCAAGGGGAGAGAATAACTTCTAGAAACTGTGCTGCTGAGTATTGGTCTACTTAACTGAACAAAGACGACCAATTCAGAAACAAACAGATACAAACAGAATAAAATGTCACATCCAGTTTGAGGGAGAGGGTAAGATTATGAAAGAGACTTCAAGGAAAAGGCAGATTCTGACACATGAACGAGGTGGTGAGGAAAGGCAGACTATGTAGAGAATCGGCATAAACAGACGTAAGGTGTAGAAAAGCACGGGATGGGACCAGGGAACAGGACAGTGTTGGGAAACAGTAGAGAACAAAGCTGGAAGAGTTAGTTGGCCTTGGATGTTATGCTGAGGAACTCGGAAGTCATTTAGCAGCAAGTGAGGCGATGAGAGCAAAGGAAACATCACCATCATTACGCTACACAGGTACAGCTCTTGAGCTCTACCTATATTCAAGACACAGGCTCAATGTGGATTATCACATTTAATCTTTTCCATACCCCTCTGGTAGAGGCAGTGGCAAGGCTCTACTGAAGGTTAATAATACTTTTTTTTTTTTGGCTGCGTTGGGTCTTCGTCGCTGCACGCGGGCTTTCTCTAATTGCGGCGAGCGGGGGCTACTCTTCATTGCAGTGCACGGGCTTCTCATTGCGGTGGCTTCTCTTGTTGCGGAGCACGGGCTCTAGGCACGCGGGCTTCAGTAGTTGCAGCACACAGGCTCAGTAGTTGTGGTGCACGGGCTTAGTTGCTTCGCAGCATGTGTGATCCTCCCAGACCGGGGCACGAACCCGTGTCCCCTGCATTGGCAGGCGGATTCTCAACCACTGCGCCACCAGGGAAGCCCCTTTAATACTTCTTTATGCCAACATTTGTTAAATATCTACTCAGTAGGGCTAGTGAGAAACTTAGTTTCTCTTAATCAAAGGTGAATACCACTTTCTGGAATTCAGCAATGTACTTCTTTTGAACTGTCTCATTTGGTCATTTTTCTGGACACTCTTAATTTTTCCCACGCATGATTTTGCCAACACGGTAAGGAGAGAGGAAAACTGTGTACATGGATAAAGTCCTGCCGCCCAAATCCGGCCACAACCCATGCAAGACTTGGTTTCACAATGATCACTAACTACCAACCGAAAGCTAGTACATCTACAGGTTGCTGGGCTGCCTTGGTGCGCCTTCAGCAATGTGTTTATGTTCACTGACAGAGTCCTCATCAGTGATACTCAGACCCAGCAAGGAGCATGAACACATTTCTAGTAGACATGACCAACTGCCGTGGCCAAAGCAGAATCCATTTACATTTTAACAGTTATTCAATTCACTTCATATAGAAATCTGAGTTAAATGAGATAATACGTCTGTTATCCCAGTGACGGTACAGGGCAGATATATGGTAGGCCTTCTCCTTAATCAGATTCCAAGTGCTATTATGATTATCCTCATTTTACAGATGAGAAAACTGAGGCTCAGAGATGCTAAATAGCTTGCCCAGAAGTACACAGGCAGTCAGGGGAGGAGATAGTTAAGTACCCAGATCTGACTCTTTATCTGCTGCGATATGCTATGAAGATTTAAATTGTTTGAAAATGCATTGAACAGGAGTAAGAAAACAACGAAAAGGAGACGTTTATTACAAACAATCTAAGCAAGAATTGACTTGAATTTCCTACTAAGATGTCAGTCTCTTTGAAAATTAGAGCCATAATGACATACTTATTTTTAAGCTCTCCTACACATCCCCTCCCCTCCAACTCTAGCCACGCCTCCCAACCCACAGATTTGTACAGAGCAGATGATAAACGTTTGCTGCGTAAAAGAAATGTATTACTTTTTACTAACATTTGAATATAGGTGTGCTGATAATTCTGGAAATTCTCGGCACCCAGACATCATAATCAATCTAGAGTGTGGAGGCTAGAATCACTGCCATCTCCCACATCAGACGCTCCACACTCCTCACACTTGGCTGGAGGCACCTCAAGCCACGAGAGGGACTCTGGCTGCTTCCCTGCCGCCTCACTGACTGCATGATTTATCCCTGCCCTCAGGGACAGAAGATTCCATTTCAACTCTTAGGCCTTTGCCTTGTAGTTGAGGCGGCCCTCCAAACTTCCTCTCCTCCACTTCCTCACAGGTTTTTACCTATTAGGTATTTTTTTTTGGCACAACATCTAATACACGTCCAGCCAATGGAAAAGTTATTCAACAGAGAAAAATGATAATGTCACCAGAGCAAAGTGTATCCTTTCATTAGAACACAAATATTTGCTCCATTGGCAAGGGTAATAAAGAGCTCATCAATACCTGAGCCCAGCAGCCTGTTCCCTTGTCCTTCTTAAGTGGAAATGTACCAGAAATGAACAAGTTTCCTTTTAATGCAAAGATGGCTTGTATACAGTCCAACTAAAAGAAAACCCCAATGAAAAACAATCGAATTAACCTTAGCAAAAATTTTCTTCAACATTCTTCTCAGGAGACAGAAAGGCTTTCGTTTTTGCTTTTTTTTTTGCGGTACGCGGGCCTCTCACTGTTGTGGCCTCTCCTGTTGCAGAGCACAGGCTCCGGACGCACAGCCTCAGAGACCATGGCTCACAGGCTCAGCCCAGCCGCTCCGTGGCATGTGGGATCTTCCCGGACCGGGGCACGAACCCGTGTCCCCTGCATCGGCAGGCGGACTCTCAACCACTGCGCCACCAGGGAAGCCCAAGGCTTTCGTTTTTTTTGTTGTTGTTGTTTTTGTTTTTGTTTTGGGGGGGGTTGTTGGTTTTTTTGTGGTACGCAGGCCTCTCACTGCTGTGGCCTCTCCCGTTGCGGAGCACAGGCTCCGGACGCGCAGGCTCAGCGGCCATGGCCCATGGGCCCAGATGCTCCGCGGCATGTGGGATCCTCCCGGACCGGGGCACGAACCCGTGTCCCCCGCATCGGCAGGCGGACTCTCAACCACTGCGCCACCAGGGAAGCCCAAGGCTTTCGTTTTTTAAGTGCCTTGCAAGGACTGTGTTCTGGTGACAGGACAGGTTCAGGCTGATCACATGATAAAAGATGTGAGGAGCAATGATGCTCAGACACTGCAAGACATTCATACATTAAAAAAGATCTTAGTGCACTCCACTACTCTATACAGTTTCGCTGAGCAATTAAAATTGTAAAAGATTTATCTTAGGGAGTAAACGAAAATTATTTCTAAGCCTAACTACGTGCCAGTGAGAAGCTTCATGTTTTAGGCCATCTAACTCTCTCCCACCCTCAAGAGCCCCAGAGGCAGGCGCCCTTTGTTCCATTTCACAGAATAAGGAAATGAGCGTCTGGAAGCCACTACTTCACAGTAAGGGACTAAGCCAGAACTGAACCTGAGTCTCTTTAATTTCCTTTTAACAGCTAAGAAATTCTGCCTCAGAGACTGTAAACCAGAAAATACAACAGGTCAGATCTGCATGGACACTCCTGTTAACTAAGGTTTTACAGTACACAAGAAACCTACATTTCAAAAATAATGTTTAGTACAACTCTGCTACTCACATGATTCTCATTCTTTTTGTTGTTGTTCCTGAATGGTCAGCAATTCTACTGCTGAAGCTTCCCTTGACATCACAGAGCAATGCTAAAACATACAGAGGAACCACCAGGAATCCCCTGAGTCCTTGTGTTTGCAAATACAAGCAAAGACACCAAACGGTACAATCGACCGATCAATCAATCAATGGGGGCGGGGGGCGAAGGGGGCGCAGACAGGCCAAGAGGAGGCCAGGAAAGAAGATTTGAAAATTTTCCTTAACCTTCACTGAAATCTATCCCGCTAAAATTTAAAGAAATTTCCTTTTTCTTTTTGTTTTTGGCGGTACGCAGGCCTCTCACTGTTGTGGCCTCTCCCGTTGCGGAGCACAGGCTCCGGACGCCCAGGCTCAGCGGCCATGGCTCATGGGCCTAGCCACTCAGCGGCACGTGGGATCTTCCTGGACCGGGGCACAAACCCGCGTCCCCTACATCGGCAGGTGGACTCTCAACCACTGCGCCACCAGGGAAGCCCAGAAATTTCCTTTTATTACACAGTTGGGAAAAAATACAGCATCATTCCTACACTATTTCTAGTATACGACCTTTGTCAAGTAATATCAACTCACTAACCTTGAACCTCATTACTTGCAAAAGAGGATGATAATAATATGACCCCACAGGGTGGGTGTGTGGAAGAAAGGATGGAGGTCAAGGGCTTAATCAAGGGTAGCTACTACTTATGGTATAAAACATGTAATGCGCTTTTTTCTTTTGAATTTTCATCCTCGGATGGAAACTTTTTCCTAATCAGACCCACCTACAGCTGGGGTAGAGCGGAAGATAAGGAGCATAAAAATGAAGCCAATATGGATAAACGACAAGGTCCTACTGTGTAGCACAGGGAACAATATGCAATATCCTGTGATAAACCACAATGGAAAAGAATATGTATATATGTATAACCGAGTCACTTTGTTGTACAGCAGTAATTAACAAAACAGTGTAATTCAACTACACTTCAGTAAAAAATAAATTAAAAAAAATAAAAAACTTGAATATATAAAAAAAAAATGAAGCCAATAACATTTGTATTCTGACACCCAAGGTAGAATTGTGCAGCAAGACAACAGACTTGAAAGGGAAAAATCTGTAGAGAATATTACCTTCCTTTGCACGTCAAGAACCAACTCTAGAAGTCTCAGATGACAGATCTCTTTTCTCCTGGGATGGCTAAGCCACAGGTTTGTTCCCCTCAAGGGGACAGTCAGAAAGTAATGGGCTAGAAAAGCTCAAGGCTGTCCCTGTGTAGCAACACGGGGACAAGTGGACCGTGGGCTGGGGCAGGGGAAAGAGGTAGCAGAGACAGAAGGTCAGAGCAGCAGTCCTGATTCTCCCAGGTGGGCTTGGGCTCTGAGGCTGAGGTCAGTAGATGGTTGAAGGGACACTGACCGCGCGTGCTGGTTTACACACTGACAGGGCCGTGGCACACAGGGGTGACTGCCTTGACGTCTACCCCAGCCCCACGCAGGGCCAGCAAACACACAGTGGATCAGCAGTGAGCATCGTAAGGCTAGGGGCAAACAAGGGGCAGAGCTTACTTTTCTGAGTTGCTCTTCTTTCCCTGACTGGGAAGTCTGCCAGGACTCAGAAGTGTCTCCATGCCCTGGGGAACAGAGGCCTGTGATGGAGCTTGCCCTCAAAAAGGGCCAGGGGGGCTGGTTGGAGGATGTAGCAGGGAAGCAGTGGGGATTACAGTTCCAGCAAGAGGCAATGTGGAGCCGAAGAGCCAGGAAGGTCCAGACACTGACCCAGCCAAGATGGGCCCCTGACTGCCGCTGCAAATCCCACAAGGCAGCAGCCACTGGCATGGGCACCTCTGCAGAGACCAGAGGAGCCCAGGGGCACCAACCACCTCACATGCCAGAAATCAAGTGGTCCAAGAGAGGAGATTTAAACTAGGTCCAGGCAGGACCAACATCCTGAACAGACCATTTACCACAAAAAAAGTTCAAATCAGAAACAGCTGAAATATTGCTCACTGGCAGTAGATAGGACCATATAGCATAATTGTTGAAAATGACGAACAAAGCATTTCCCACCTATATTTCAGTGCAGTGAATAACTCTGACAATCTGTTACATTACCATTTTTGAGTATTTGTGTAAATGCTCCAATGGCTCATAAAATAAAATAATTGCATAAGATTACCAGATAAGAAAATCATACCAGGATATATGTGGAAAGAAACAGCACTGGTTATCAGCCCAAACTACTTTTCACATCCATGATGAAGGCACTAAGCCAGACATATTTCCCCTCAAATAAAAGTATATGTAAATCGACTTTTCATATAAAATTGATAAAACTACTAGACTGTCCATTTGGTTACAAGACTAACCCTGAAATTATCTGATTCATTTAGGCCTAATGTTACTAGTAAAATGAAGCAGCTTCAACAACTTGGATTTAGGTACAAATGACAAGCCTGAACTCCACACCTGTAGTTAGTTTCAGTGATGACTCTGAGAGGACCAAAGGGTCCAAGTTGCCCAGTGTCCAAGCCTACAGCCTAGGTGTGCTGCTCTAATGCCATGAGACCAGATGATGGAATCTGCTCCTCTCCTGACCAGACAAGGTAGACAGACACTCCCCGGGGCCCACAGGCTGCTTGGGACAATGCCCACCAACCCACCTCCACTGTCAGCAAGAGGGGTTTCCAGCCATGGACTAAGGACAATCTCCAATCTCCCCTAATGTCCCCCACCTGAAGGTGGAAGTTTGTTTTGTTAGTAATATATGATAAATTTGTGTTTGCTCTATAAGGTCCCCCTCAGACAGAGGAGAGGAACCTTTATTTAGCTCTACCTTCAGAATTATGATATAGAAATGGGCCTTTTAAACACATAAAAACAAAACTAAAAATCAAAATGAAGAAAATAGGAACATATAAAACTAAGAAGGCAATGCCATCTGTCATGCTTTTCTCTCTATTGCAGTTAGGATGGAAGGTAATGGGCAACATCTCTAAAAACTTCCATCTGTTCCTAATGGTATAAAGATAACAATCTCACTATAACAGCTATCACTGAGGAAGAAAATCTTAAATAGCTTATTAATTTCTGGATTTTGGTTCTAATTCCATAACACCAAAGAAAACACATTGTAAAATCTAAACAGCTAATAATTATACAGTATCCTTCTTGTTATCTCCACATGCCTCTACACGGAATACCTAGAATGTATCTTAAAATAAAAAGATCAGATATTTACTAAAAAGAAAAATAACATTAATCCCAAATTTCTCACAGTCATTTTTCTACTAGAAAACAATAACATGATAAGGTGTAAACTTCCTCCATTAATTTTAATAGGTATTAAAGCAAATGCTTTGTTTCTATTAAATCTTTGCATTTTTAATAGATAGAAGTTAGCCCCTTTTTGGCAAAAGGAAAACCAGACAATCTCTTCAGTTCTGTCAACTTGGAGAATTTATGAGATATGGCTTTGGTTCAGGTGCACTTATTTAAAGCCAAGGTTAAATTCACTTCCTCTTTAAACTCACCCCACCCACACACAAATGTCTTCCTGGTAAGTTTCGTACATATAGAAACTTCAGTGAGAATGTTTGCTTATTCCCGAGTCTGCCCCAAATAAAGCTTCGTAATAATTCTCTTCATTTACAAAGGTTTTACTGCCAATGCCATGAGAGTTTTTAATTCTGTTACCATTCCCATGACAAAATTTCCATTCAGGTCAAGAAAGACTAAAAAGTTGGGCAGGTGTCCAATAAATGAGTTAGTAGCAAAAGCATACGTAACATTTTGATTCCCTCTACCATGCTTGGTTCATGGGACCAACACCCTTCATAAAACGCCAACTCACTCTCTGAGACTGCAGATCACACAGACTTCGGAAGGTGTTTGTCAAAACAGGGCATCTAAATCACCTAGGAGTGAAGAGTGGTTAAAATTCAGAAACTGGGGTCTCCATCCAAACTTAACTGGAGTGGGGGAGGGGTGCTGACAGGGCAGGAATTAGCAGTATTAACAAGTGCTGCAGGTAGCTGCTAGGCAAATTAAGTTTGAGGAACCCTGCTTTAGAAAAACAAAATTTCGTTTAGTTAACGAGGAATTCTGATGCAACTGGTCAGAAGGAAACCTAGGATTTTTCTTTAAAATATCTATCCATCTCTGTTTCCTCATCTCCAACAAAAAGACTTATGTCAAAATGTATATGCTGAAGCTGAAGTTGTACAATATAAGCCTTCATTGTCACCAGGGTCAAAATTTCTATCACCAATCTCATTCCAAAAACAGATTTCAATCACTGCAGTATTAAAAATGCAGTATTTTTATAACTATTTGAAAATCCCAAGTAGCTAGAACCACAATTATCTAGCCACTTACAAAGACAATGTCTTAGAAATTCTCAAATGTTAAGTATTTATGGGTCACATAAATGGAAAGAAGAGTACATTAAGTAAATTTCACTTTTTGTCATCACGGAATCACTTTCTCTGGTAGGATTCAGCGGAATCAAATTGCGTGCTTTGCGTTACATACTATAGCACGTTATTTAACTTATATTTGTACACGCTGTGCCCGTGTCATTTTCAGTTTTACTGAGAACAGCTCCATTTTCACGGCTGTTTATACCATTAGTCTTTTAATGTGACAAATGATGGACAATACCTGGGTTATGTGGCCAAGACAAAGATTTCCCTTGATAGCTCTTACTTGTCAATACAAATGACAGCAGAGAATATTCCCTGAAAGGGGGGACGGGGGTAGAAAGAGGGCCTTGTGTAGATCTTCACTAAGGAAAAAGTCTAAAAATAAAAAAATGTTTGGAAAAGAAATTAAGTTATCAGCCGTTGTTATTCGTATATTCTTACTAAATAGACAGCAATGTATGCTTAAGAGAAGTAAAGCTGCCCAGTACTTGGTACTTAGGACCTGCCCTGCAGGACCAGTATGGCCCCTAGCATCAACCAAGCCCAACCTTTCCTTTTATAAAAAATGGAAACTGAGGCTGAGGGAAGCCAGTGACTTGCCAGAGTGAACACTGGCCAGTGTAAGAATCAAAAGATTTCCTGACTACATGCCCAGGCCTGCCAGATTTGGTAGCAGACTGTGTTAACCAGACCACAGAATTTCATAACTTTATAAACTTTATAAAAACAGCATAGAGCAAGGATTTCTCTTCTTATGGAATATTTTAGTTCCTAAGAGATCATTTTAGCCATTAGCCATAGCTTTCCATTTAATTATCCAATCACCTTTTTCTTTTAATATTTCCTTAACTATTCTAATATTTAATATTTTAAAACATTTACAGACTGCTTTTATTTGGTACCTTAGGGGTATTTGGTACCAAATATAGAGAGTAGCAGTCATAACATTATAAATTGTAAAAATGGATCACAGGGCTTCCCTGGTGGCGCAGTGGTTGAGAGTCCGCCTGCCAATGTAGGGGATACGGGTTCGTGCCCCGGTCCGGGAAGATCCCACATGCCGCGGAGCGGCTGGGCCCGTGAGCGATGGTCGCTGAGCCTGCGCGTCTGGAGCCTGTGCTCCGCAACGGGAGAGACCACAACAGTGAGAGGCCCGCATACCGAAAAAAAAAAAAAAAAAAGGATCACAGGTCAATCTCCCTCCCTGCCCTCACCCATGCTGCACCCCGTCCCCCATCAATGTAAACATTTATTCGAACCCACAGAATTAGTCAGATACAGGGTTTTAAGTGGATGCTCCTCCTTTTGGGGCACTTTGTAATTAGCATACTAGCCTCTCAGGCTGGCCTCCAGATGCAGGGTGGCATGTATCACATGTTCTTCTGGGAAGCAGCTCCCAAACCCCAGAAGACCAAGAACAAAGGAGCTGGCAGGCTCTGGAGAAGCTATCCCCGTCAACAGTGTATTAAAGACACCCATTAGTTGCCTCAGTCAGCTAATTAGCTCAACAAATCCAAAACCTAAATCATTAAAGAAAGTGGCCCTGATTGCATCGCTGGGCTCTGATTTGGTGTCACTAACCCAGCAGGGTGGGAACAGGGCTGTTCCACAGAAAACAAAAAACTGCCCACACTGGGGAACTGCCATAGGATGGGACCACAATTTTTATGAACGTCGAGCCCTGCCAGGAAGTTTCACTGGTGAAAAAAGTGTACCAGGGAGACTTCTGTGTTTATGCTTTGAAATTTAAAGCAATTTAAATATAAATTGCTCTCCTTTTTGTCATTATGAGAAAGAAAGAAAACGTGGGTTTCAGATCTCTGGTGTGCAAATGGTCATTAACTTTCATTTGACCTTGGGTGTAGAACTAATATTGAATTTATGCACAGGGTACACTCATTATACTCATCTAGTTCCCTCACAGAAAATACGTTCCCAGGAGCTGCAGTGCTAGCAGCCATTTTTTTCCACACTCAAATAGAAAACTTGAGTCTCCCTTTCATTCCTTTCTCCCACCTTCCACCCACCTTTCTGCTCCAAACCTCAGAAAACCATTTCCCAAGGGTTGGCCACATTTATAAAACACAGGCAGTAACAGGTCGGAATCTGAATGACGTAAACCTGGACCACACGAAACTCAGGAGCATCAGTGCTCAGTTCTCCTTCCCAGTATAATTCCCCAAAACACGAACAAGCTCCCATTTAGAGTGATAAATACCTTTGTCTACAGAGCCTTATAAACATTACCTACCACCGCTGAAGTGTCCCTGCAGTGTATTTTTTTTTAAAAACAGAGGCCTCTAAACCCTGCATTCCCGAGTACACTCTGCTGTGGTTATTATAATTATTCACCTCCTTGGCAAATCAGTTCCATTTACTCTCTTAATGGACATGACCATGTGGAAGGATGAAAAACAAAATCGCCTTGCCTTGCTTTGTAATTTCCTAAATTCTAAGCAACCCTCAGGGTTAAAGGAGTCCAACTTCCTATGCTGGATACTCTCAGATCTCTGGTTATTCAGGAGAAAGGAGGGCAAAGGGTTATTTTCTTTTATTGTATGTCACTGAATGGTTATTTATCATTTGGACTTAATAGCTCTAATTACAAAAGACAGTGTCATGGGATTTTTTTTTTTAAAGGCAATTTTCTTGGTATCCCAGTGGGAGAGTTAGGAAAAATTTACAAAGCATCTGTGTCGTGCATTTTCAATTGTTCCTGGGTTTTACCATTGTTATTATTTTCTGGATTGTAAGATTTTTACATTTTCAAGTAACCTTTAACTTTGCACTGCCTTGAGAGTTACTGTTTCAAGACTCTTTTTATGGTTTTATGCCATTAGATAAAAAAGGAAGATACAACTTGTCAACCGCTGAATTGATCACTGTTCAGTAAGAATATGCACTGGTGGAGATGGGATGTGAATGTACAAAATCCGTCAGCAGGCAGAACAGTCTCTGGAAATGTCAGAACAGGAGTTATTTATTATAGCACCAAAGACGGGGGGGGGGGGGGGGGTGTGGTAGGGGGGGATTTTGCAAACTTCAGCAATCAGCGTGGTGTTAGGCAAAGCTCTCTCTTCTTGGGAAAACATCGTAGATCATCAATCAATCAGGAAGACCAGAATGTTGTGTTGAATATTTTAGGGGAAAACACATGCTAATTCTTTCCTCTTGGTTGACAAATGCTAAATAGCACATTTGTTAGTGGGGCTAACAAGACAATCAGTGTGGGTCTGTGCTGACCACAAAGGAGAGTGATGGCCAATGCCACCACAGCATCCGGGAGGCGGCAAAGGAGAAGGAAAGGACACAACATAAACCATGTGGAAATGTCAATTCTGAGAGGACAAGGCGCGCCCTATGAGGACAGGCTAGGAAACACTTGAAAAATTTTAAGTGATTGAAAATATCACTAAAAATTAAGCATATCGTAATTGCTTAAAATACAGGTAACAGACTTCTGCCATTATAAACTAGTATTTTCTAGCTTGAACATTCATTATTAGAGATTAGATGAAAAAAACTATTCAAGAGAAGACTACTACAGCTTTCACTTTTAAGAGCATTTAAATTTTTTCAAAAACAAGTTAATCACAGGAAACCAGAAAGGGAGAAGGAGTTTGAGATGGCAATAAACATACCAGCACGTAAGGCTGTCTTTGCTGCACCTTAATTTTATTATTACCATCTATACTCTAAAATCCCATTTTATCGTGCATTCTCCTATATATGAGCAATGTGTTCACGAGAGGATTAAAGATAAAGTCAGGGCTTCCCTGGTGGCGCAGTGGTTGAGAGTCCACCTGCCCATGCAGGGGACACGGGTTCGTGCCCTGGTTCGGGAAGATCCCACATGCCGCGGAGCGGCTGGGCCCGTGAGCCATGGCTGCTGAGCCTGCACGTCTGGAGCCTGTGCTCCGCAACGGGAGAGGCCACAACAGTGAGAGGCCCGCGTACTGCAAAAAAAAAAAAAAATAAAATAAATAAAGTCAAACACTGCGCTACATTAGAAGAATCTATCAACTAAAAATAAAAAGTAAAAAGTTAGAGGACCATAAAAGTTGGAGCAATTCCATAGGCTTAATGGTTATTTTTTTCTTCTAAATGTGCAAAAGGAAAAGCCTGTCTCTGCTGTTAAAAATAATCAGTCCATCTATTTCATTTCTCATGACAAAGTGACAGGGATGGCTTTTCTTTGGGAAGCTTCTGCCCTGAAGGAGAATACGCCTCTTCAGTTGTGTCAGACCTCAAGCCTCACTGCAGAGCTTCCTGTCAACACTGACTTACCCCCAATCCCACAGACAGGGGGCCTAAAGAAGGGCAGGAGCCTAAAACTGCTGAAGTTCCTACAACGTGTTATTGGTGACCAGTGATTGTTACCAACAGAAGATCTTCAAAGCTGGGAATTTAGCCAGGCTCTCAGGGTGATAAATGGCTCTCAGCTTGTCTGATACGTCCACCATGATTACCAGATCCAGGGGTCGCCTGCTTGAATGTTTTACACACACACAGTTCAGTGTATAGCAAATAGTAATAACCAGGTTGTAGAAATCACATCCCATTCAAATGCCTATTTAACCTTCAGCATAGGATTCAAAGACGATTAAACAAACAAGAGGATTTCTAAGGCTAGGAGAAACAATTTAATACAAATGTAAAACAATGGCTTCCCTCTCATCTCTTCTGGTCCATTAAAAATAAGAAAGTTTCTTAAAAGCTAAAATTAAACACAACAGGTAAAACCATTTTATACAATTTTGTTATATATATTTTAATATCCCAAAGAAATAATAAATATGGCACAAAACTAACACTTTAACCTGAATCTTTGGATGATTTGAGAAAGAAGAAAAAAAACTGCTGCTATCTACTACTTGAAAAATGTCAGTTTTCACTCTATTCTTTTCCTTTTCACAAACCACATCTTTACTCCCCATAATCCAAAAAATTCCTAACAAAGGAGGGGACATTGTGTAGTTGGGAAAACCAGAGACTGGGTGCTGGAAAGCCTGGGCTTGCGTTCTGGCTGCAGCCTTTCTAGCCTGTGTGCTCTATGGCGCGACAATTCACCTCTAAACCGTGAGATTGGGACAATACAACCAGTTCCTCCTGCGGCGAGGACCCTGCCCAGCAGCCATTCCCTCTTCTGCTGGTTTTCTTTGGGGAGCCACACCTGCCCTAGCCTCAGTCCATGGGTCTCGTGGGAGGCTGACTTAACCTCTCTCTCCTGCCCTCCAACCATGTGTCCACTGCTACAGAGCGGGCATTCCACCCTTCCACCGAGGTCCCCCCACCAAGACTTCTGTTGGACCTACCAGAAGGAGGTTCTCTCTGCTAAGACTGGTTAACTCCACAGATTTCCTGAGACAGTAAATTCCCTTGGTGGTTTTCAGCTTGTTTATCTCTCACTTGTACCTAAAAGAGTCCTGAATAAAATATTCCCAAGGTTGTGACTCCATTAAGGATAATGAAGGAAATTAATGAAAATACTCATTGTTATAATTAAACACTGGAGCTGGAAGGAATCTCTAAGGTTCCCACATTCTACACCTACCCCCTCACGATACAAATTGGAATCACTTTACAAAAGTCACAATGACATTCAATGGTATAAACAGAGCCTAGAACCGCTTCTTTCTTTCCCAAACATTAATATCCTTGTTACTTAGTTTTAAAACACTTAACTAGATATGGGCTAGGCAGAGAGAGTGAAATATAAAAACTGCCAAGAGGGTTTACCAATATGAGATTTCTGGCTTTCCAGAAATAGAAGCCCACCATGGCACAAATTTCATATGATCTAAAGATAATGAGAGCGAAACGTGCTTTGGCTGTGGATTCCCTTCAAAAGGGGAAGAAACATATCTCCCAAGACTCTAA
Source organism: Kogia breviceps (assembly GCF_026419965.1). Taxonomy (NCBI): domain Eukaryota; kingdom Metazoa; phylum Chordata; class Mammalia; order Artiodactyla; family Physeteridae; genus Kogia; species Kogia breviceps. The sequence continues at coordinate 74,816,591 of NC_081318.1, forward strand.
CTGGTGAACAATTAGCAGTAGAATAAGCAATTCAACAAAAAAGAAAGAAGTGTAAAGGTATCTGCGCTAATTTTTAAAAATCTTGTGAAGCCTTAAAATGCTATTCACATTCACTAAGGTTAGCATTTAGAGGAGAAAACTAAAGGCACATTCTAATGGCCTCTTAGAAAATTACAACAAAATGGATTTTTTACTAAGCTAGAGCCTTGAATCATTTATATAATCTACTGATTGACAGTTACTTTTATTTCTGTTTGTATGGTGAGCTGAAACCAAAAACTTTTTCTTTATACTAATTCTTGTTTTAATAACCCTTCACAGTGAGACATAAATCTGGTATGACCACCTGAGCCCCAATTAACAGTTTTACTGCAAGACAGATATTAGGGTAATCAATTCCTTCTGTCAAGCCCCAGATGTGCCAACTATCATTTTAATACTTTTTTCATTAGAAGTATACCAGCTTCTTTTTCTTCTTCCTTAAAAGAAAACAAAAACTCAAAATAGTTTTAAAAAACAGCCATGAGCATACATAGGAAGTACCATTCTACGGCTAAAATTCTGTTTAACTAAGGCTGTGCTTAATAGTTCTTCATTTTATCACCTCCTAACTACTCAGTAATCCATTTTCTTTTTTCAGACAGCTACTGACTTAATGTTTTTTATTTATGAAACATACATTGTGGTTTAAAAATAGCAAGAGCCACATTTGTCCTTGCTCACCACTGTACCCTCATGCCTTACAGTGTACCTGGCATACAGTAGGTGCTCAGTTAGAATTTGATAAAGGAATGAAGGCAATAACCTATGACTTAGGCTCTCATACTTTGCCACTTATTTTTCATCCACTCTCAATGCCAACTCAAACAGCGAGAGCGTAGGGCGAATCAGGTAGATATCTCCTTATTTCCATGTTGGAATTCTCTGAATACTGTAATATCACCTTGTTGGTTATTTTTGCCCCTAGATTGTTTTCCAAACTTGTTGTGGTTTGGGGAATGTATGACAGAAAAGTCCGTTTTTCTCTGAAACTATCTTCTTTGCTTATACTACTTTTCTAATCAGAAAACTTATTCAGTTTTGTCAGGGACAAAATAAGAATGCCAACTATCTTTTTATTATTCAACTTACATCACAGGACCCTAGCTCATGAAATCGTATGAGGGGGAAAAAAAGGAGTTATATGGATTAGTAGAATAGAGATAAAATAGTCATAATTGATAGATGCTGTATTTGCCCATACAGAAAACCCAATATAATTTTAAAACAAGCTACTGGAATTCATTTGAGTTCAACACTTTTGCTAGCCACAAAAGCATGAGTTCTCATACAGCAAAAGTAACCAATTACAAAAGATAATAGATGTGGATCAACAAACTGATTCAAAACTATATATGGAGAGGGAAAAGACCCAGAACAGCCAACACAACGTTGAAGGAGAAAAAGTTGGAGGACTGACATTGCCCAACATCAACACTTACTATAAAGTTACAGTAATATAGACAGTGTGGTACTGATGAAAGAACAGACAAATAGGTCAATGGAACAGAATACAGAGCCCAGAAATAAACCCATACAAATACAGTCAAGTGATCTTTAAAAAAGGAGCAAAGGCAATAAAATGGAACAAAGATAGTCTTTTCAACAAATGGTGCTGGAACAACTGGACATCCACACACACAATAAAAAGAACCTAGACACAGACCTTACACTTTTCACAAAAATTAACTCAAAATGGATCACAGACTTAATGTAATGCAAAACTATACAATTTCTACAATGTAACAGAAGAAAACCTAGATGACCTTAGGTATGGTATGAATTTTTAGCTATAACATCAAAGGCAGGATCAATGAAAGAAAGAAGAAAGGTAAGCTTGACTTTGTTAAAATAAAAAACTTCTGCTGTTTCAAAGGCAATGTGAAGAGAATGAGAATACAAGCCTCAGACTGGGAGAAAACACTTGCAAAATATATCTGAAAAAAGGACTGTTATCTAAAATATACAAAGAACTCTTAAAACTCAACAGCAGTGGGCTTCCCTGGTGGCGCAGTGGTTGAGAGTCCGCCTGCTGATGCAGGGGACACGGGTTCGTGCCCCGGTCCGGGAAGATCCCACATGCCGTGGAGCGGCTGGGCCAAAACTTGGAAGCAACCAAGATGTCCTTCAGGAGGTGAACAAATACATAAACTGTGGTACATCCAGACAACAGAATATTATTCAGTGCTAAAAAGAAATGATCTATCAAGCCATTAAAAGACATGGATGAAACTTAAATGCCTATTACTGAGTGAAGAAAGACAATCTGAAAAGGCTACATACTGTATGATTCCAACTATATGACATTCTGGAAAAGGCAAAAACTACGGAGACAGTAACAAGATGAGTGATTGCCAGGGGATGGGAGTAGAGAGGCACAAACAGGTAGAGGAGAGGGGATTTTTAGGGCAGTGAAATTATTTTGTGCAACACTATAATGATAAATACATGTCATTATACATTAGTCCAAACCCATAAAATGTACAATACCAAGAGTGAACCCTAAAGTAAACTATGGACTGTGGGTAATACTGATGTGTCAATGTAGGTTAATGATTATAACAAATGTACCCCCTCTCAGATGATGGCAGTAAGCGGGCTGTGCATGTTGGGGCATGGGGCATATGGGAGCTCTGTGTTCTTTCTGCTCAATTTTTCTGTGACCTTGCAACTGCTCTAAAACATAAAGTATATTTTTTATACAGTGTCATGAAAGACAAAGAATGAGAAACCTTCACAAAATAAGAAGAGTATAATTTTTTTTTAAAGTTAATTCATAATAGTAACCAAAACTACAAGATACCAAAATATACATCAAGGAAAAAAATGTACAAAGCTTTAAGGAGAAATTTTTAAGACAGTACTGAAGATCTGAAAATAATGGAACGATATCCTAGGTTCATGAATGCAAATACTTATCTCCAAAGTGTCAAATTTATCTGATGACCTATAAATTCAATACACTTTAAGAAATCCCTATAGGGGTTTTCATGGAACTTGACAAAATAAAATTATGAAGAAAACAGAACAATAAGAAGAAACTTGCTTTACTCCTTAATCCCCCAAAAGTCTTCTTCTATAAAGTGTTGGTAACTGAAACAGGAAAGTGCAGTCAAAGGAATAAATAGATCAAAGGAATACAGAGACCAGAAATAAATTCAAGCATATATATATAAATTTTATATATGATAGAATCAGCATCATATCCAATGAACGCTACTGGGGTAACTGGCTTAGCATAAGGAAAACATAAAACTGGATTTCTACCTGACACCATATACGAAAATGAATTCCAGATGACTTGAAGTCTTAGATATGAAAAACAAAACTTTAAAACTGTCCATACCAAGCTACTGACCTACCAATCCATTTTTAGTAACTTATTATGAGAAATTAATTGGTAAAGGGCAAAAAGATATATACAAGAATATATCTTTGAGCCCTTCTATTATCATTTATAATAGGAAAACTATTAAAAACTTAAACATACAAGAAAGAATTAGTTAATATGTTGTATGGTATCAATATAAACATACAACAGCTAACAAAAATGATACAGAGCTGTATTAGTGCATGAAAATGAATTGTATAAAAAGTGGATTTATAGATAAAGTAATCAAGGCTAGTACTGATGGATACCAATGGAGTCTGTTCAGTGAAAAAGAACAGAGAATCCAGAAATACACCCACAAAAATATGCCCAACATATTTTTGACAAAGGTGCAAAAGCAATTCAATGGAAGAAAAGATGGTCCTTTCAATAAATGGTGCTAGAAAAATTAGACATTCATAAGCCAAAACAAACACAGAAGAATCTTGACATAAGTCTCACATCTTATATAAAGACTAACTCAAAATGGATCACAAACTCAAACGTAAAACTATAAAAACTTTTAAGGATAAAAAGACCCAAGAGAAAATCTTTGGCATCTGGGACTAGACAAAGACTTAACCCAAAGACATGATCCATTAAAAAATATTAATAAATTGGACTTCACCAAAATTAGAAACTTTTTCTCTGTGAAAGACTTTGATAAGAAAATGAAAAGACAGGCTATAGACTGGGAGAAAATACTTGCCTAAGGATTGCTATCTAGAATAAAGAAACCTCAAAACTCAACAGTAAAAAAAAAAAAAACCCTCAAACAATCCAATTAGAAAATGGGCAAAAGACATGAACAGACATTTCACAAAGAAGACATTTAGATGGCAAATAAACACATGAAAAGATGCTCAATATTACTAGCCATTAGGGCAATGCATACTAAAACTACAGTGAGATGTCACTACATACCCATTAGAATGGTTACAATTTTTAAAAACAGTGACATCAAACGCTGGCAAGGATGCAAGAAACTACATCATGTATACATTGCTAGTGAGAATGTAAAATGGTACAGCCACTCTAGAAAACAATTTGGCAGTTTCTTAAAAAACAAAACATGCAATTACCAAACAATCCAGCAATTATACTCCTGGGCATTTAGTCCAGAGAAATAAAGAATTACATTCACACAAAAACTTACACATGTAGTTTTATTCATAATGACCCAAACTGTAAACAACCCCAATGCCCTTCATGGGTGAATGGTTACATATAGTGTAGCACATTCATATGATGGAATACTATTCAGTTATAAAAAGGAATAACCATTGATATACACAACCACCTGAATAAATCTCCAGAGAACTATGGCAAGTGAAAAGAGCCACTCCTACAGGGTTACATACTGTATGATTCCATTTATCTAATATTTTTGAAATGACAAAATTATAGAAATAGAGAACAGATTGGTAATCGCGTAGGTTAAAGAGGAAACAGAGGTAGGAGTTCTGTCATTTCATTTAGCAGCGACCTCCTGCCTCTGGACAGCAAAGGATGCCTCCTCCTGATACTCCTCCTTTCAAAGCAAGTTTTTTTCTACCTCATTGAGTCTCTATTTCATACCGAATTTCAGCAGAACCTGGCTTTCTCTCCTCAAGATGCATCTGAAAGCTCCCTTTTCCTTTCCACTTATTACATACACAGATTGTTTCCTAAGATATTAGGAATCAGATCCATACAATCAGTCCCTATGAAAAACGTTTGCTATTAGACAATTCAATTATTTTTATAAGATGCTACTTTGAGATGAAAAATATAAAAAAGAGACTACCATTATGTTATTTAGTTTCCTCTGTCATGATGATAGGTAATGCAATGTGGTTTGCTTTCTTTTGCTAGGTACCTAGACTTTTTCCATGCTTGTGGTGGACTACAAACACATTTTTAATTTTTAATTTCACTTTTCCTTGAAGTATGGAATAAAGCAAGGCAGTGTATATCTAGTTTTAAAGAACTAGATATACACCTGTGCTATTTTGATGGTAGAATAAATCTTTTTTAAAACAAATGGAGATACTTTCCTGCATTCTATACCAAAGCTCCCTGAGATACATTCAACTGCTCACAACCACAGGACATGTGAAATATCCCCAAAGAATCAGAACCTTCCTCCAGCCCCATGAAAGACTACTCACCAGACTTCCTTGCTTTCAAAGCAATAACAGCTGCTAGCTCTCTCTGCACCTAATAAAATATTAGGGGGAAAAACCAAATTAGAATAAGAAAAATGTAGCTTTGTTTTTAGATATGCAACCAAAGTTAAGAGCTGTTGCATTAAGTTTGCTGCTACGTTTCTGTTTATTTGTTTTTAATAATATGGAAAAACCTCTGCATAGGAATTTTAGGCCAATCCTCAAAGAATCTGATGGACTTACTTTAAAAAGAAATTAAACAGTTGCCAGAATGTACACATTGGAAAACACTGGTACTTATGCCATGATGATGAGAAGTACCTCAAAAACATAACTGTGTAACATTCAGAAATAACGCAAATAAATTATTAAAACAGGCAAAATACTGTGGCAAAGATATTAAATATTCTTCATCTCTCAAAGATTCTAGTTTATACAGAAATTCTAGAAAAACTGAGGTAGGTGATCCTAGTTTCATTTCACCTCTGTTTGAATACAGTGAAGGATCACTTGAGGCCTGACAGGTGTACAGCAACCATTTCAGATATTATGCTGCATAAAAGCAAGAGCTATCAACACACAGGGCAGGTGAAATGGGAATAGGCAAGATGACCTTTAATACCCTAAGTGCCTTAAACCTCACTTATTTGTCCAGATTTTTGCTTGTTCACTTTCTCTCTCTCTCTCCCTCTCCCCCCAACACATATGTTTAAATCCTTTCTCAAAAACATTCTCAAAGAGGAACATAAAACAGAGACCAAAAAAGATAACCACAGTCACTTTCAAAGATAACATGGGAAAAAAAAAGATAACATGGGGATAATCTTTGGGAAATCTATGTTTGAAAGCAATAAATTTTCATAATAAGCAAGCTCATTCCTCTTCAGGACACAATCTTTTAAGCTTAGGAGTGTGTGTGTGTGTGTGTGTGTGTGTGTGTGTGTGTGTGTGTGTGTGTGTGTGTGTGTGTGTGTGTGTGTGATTGCAGGAGTGGTGATACGGAGTTTGGAAGGGTCCTGCAGCTTAATATATTATACTAATGACATTTTTAAAGGCAGAGCATGAAAGTTCAAGGTTAAAGAAGATTTGCTATTGAAACCAATCTAATTTACACTGATGTACGTGAAGGCAAAAGTAGCCCAGTGAGTCACTGGGACTCTGTTTAGGACCAATTTCACAATGGCCAGGGTATCATCATCCCTGAAGAAGGCAGCTCCCCACCCACCCACATACTGCTTTACTGCCGTGCTTTCCCTGGCTGGCTAGTATGAATGCCATTCAAAAGGATATATATACTCCTGATTTAACTGATTCGTCGATTCCTTAAGAGTTTTGCAGGAAAATTATATTGTAATCAGAAGATAATCAATCCCTCTCTAACCATGGGAGTCTGAGATCCAAAAATGCTCATGGGTAGAAGAATTTATAGTTGAAGAATTTATGGGGGAAAAGAGAGCTGGGGGAGATAGGAGTGATGATTAAACAGAGGAAAGACTTTATAAATACTTGTATGTGTAGTAATAAAACAGCAACAAAATAAAATATAAATTAGTGCCTATTTTATATATTTGAAATTACGTGTAAGATTTATTGTAGTAACAGCATCTCTCTTCAGAATTTTCCTCTGTTACAGTGTCACAAATGTTTGGGGGTAGACAAAGATGCAGATTCGAAACACTCACTGGGACCTTGTGGATGGCTTCCTGACTTTATGAGCTTCTAGGGAAGACTCAACTGTGGCTCAGAGACAGGAAAAAAGCAGAGATGGAAAAGGATGTAGAAGGTGGATCACTTAATTTGCATACAAAGGATCAAAAACTGTCTTCTCCATCATCCATCAGTTTTCCATACTTAATATTCTCGTCATGAGAGCTTCAGTTTTTCTTTCTCAAATTAGAAATAAGGCTCAAAATAGAAATAGCTCAGAAACGGAAACTGTTATAGTCCCAAAACTGTATAAAACTACATGTTTTCAAAGATTTGGTACAGAAAGAAAGGGAGAAAGGGGATGAGAAAGAAACCAACATAGCACTTTTGGGGAAGCCAAGAAGATGAGAGATGAGCAGTGAGAAAGACAAGAACTTCACAGTTAAATTTACAAGGAACCTAAGGTTTTTCTTTTTTTTATATTTTTCCACATAAAGTAAGTGAGATTACTCTACTGTACTACACTACATCCCCTGAACATCTGCAGTCAGGGAAGACATAAAAGTGTTATGTTTCTGCCCCCGAGGGAAACTGTTCCTGACCAAAACCCCAAGGGTAGATTATTCTTTCTCCAAAACACAAAGGGGGAAGAACAGACCAAGCAAAACACAAACTGGGTAAGATCCCATTAGAGGCTTCTACAGCATCTTCCCCGCACATTTTTTTTTTTTTTTTTAAACACACCAGCAATGATGTAATTCATCGTTTTTAATTGTGACTAATGTCTGTCTTCTGGGCAGAAGCTCCTCCAAGGCAGCCATCTTTTCATCACACTATGCAGGGCCATCAACACCCATTCACTGACCCTCAGGAGGCGGAGGCAGAGGTAACCTTAAGAGAACAGAGACAGAACCTAGGGGAGAGAAAAAGCTGCCCGAGGAAGGACAAGGAAAATCCAAAGAGAAGGCACGCCACAGTAGGAAGGGACTCGCAGCAGAAATCTTCAGAACATCTTAAAAGGACTCAAAAGCCTCCCTTAGCAAATAATTGTTAGGTTTATACTGAAAACTAAAACTTTGAACAACTGCAGAAACAGGGACTAGAATTTTCTTTAAGCAGTAATAAGGGACCTGTTGGCACTGAAAAAGAAATGTAACACTCCAGCCCCGGTCAAGTCTTCAGGTGTCTGAAATTCTGGCCCACATTTTGATAACAACCCAGAGCAAAAACCATCCTGCTAAGATGCTTCTGAATTCCTAACATTCAGGAACTGGTTAAGATAATAAATATGTGTTGCTTTAAACCATTAAATTTGGCGGTAGTTTGTTACGCTGAAAAGTCTTTTCGAGATTTTTTTCTACTTGATCTACTTGTGTTGTTGGTTAACATAAGTTTCTCTCAACATGACAGAAATGGAACCCTCTTCTCAGATCAGTTTCAAAAAAAAACGTGTATACATATAGAACCAAGAGCCATGTTCTGACATTCACCACTGTTTTTATTTAATGCGGGTGCTAAACCACTGCCTAGGAAATTAGAAGAAATGCATTGTTCTTAATCTGACAGGAAGTACATTATTACACTGGTCTTCCCTATTACAAGCCTTCCCTACTATGATCTGAACCCTTGAGGCTAGATGTATTCCAGAATTCAACATTTTATATAGTTCAGAAAGGTACCCTATCTAGGGCACCCTCAGTGAGGTCTTGGGCAGTAACTTATAATAAGAAATCAGACACATTAATATTTCTGCGGGGACATATTAAAGGCAGGAGCCCACTGTGTCCCCCTTTGCCTGGCAAAGTAATAAATCTATCCTTTTCTATTTCACCCCCCACCAAAAAAAATTTTCTGCAATGAAATGTATGATTATTCATACCAAATGGGATAAAGACAGACTAGTAAAGGCCTCAGGATTTTCTACTAAACATATTCAGTTTAGGTTAGATTTTTGCCACCAAGTAAGTTATGAAACCCTATTCTTTTTCAGGGCTTTTATATTTCAGAGATGTCAATAATGGATTGTAAACCTCTATTAATTTTACACTAAAAGTCTCTCTCCATCTTTTTCTCTTGTATCTTCTTGTCAAATACCTATGTAGTCAGTTCGTTTTGTCTACCAAGAAATGCTTTCTTTAAATAGCTTGGATTTTCATCTATTTCAAACCTGACTGCACATGAGAATCACTTGGGGAGCTTTAAAAAAACAATTGATACCTGGGCCCCAACTAAATCAGAATCTCTGGGGAAAAGGTCCAGCCAACAGTATTTGCTGCTGCTGCTGTTTCCATGCTCCCTACGTGATTCTATCTAGGTTGTATCCAGGGTTGAGAAGCACTGCTCTATTTAATAAGATATCTTAGTTTCTCCAAGACTCAACCTTTTAATCTTATAATCATTTCAACTGACAATCAATCTTTACTTTTTATTTTGTTCTCCTCTAATTTAATTCATTTGTAAAGGAACATGGTCTTCACTGTGTTTTAGGTATTAAATTATGGTATAATCCAATCAAATGATAAGATTCAGTTACTACATCAGCAGTTTGACAGACACGATCTACTCAAGCACAAGGAAAATTGCAAGGGAGCTTTTTAAGAAGCTTAAACTTTAAAACAGTTTACTCAATATAAAAAGAACCATGTAACTCAAAACACATCTGCAGCTTAGGGTATATTTGCTCTTGTGAATATTTAAAGAGAGGATAATTAAGGGACTGATAAAACACATCTCTAATTTTTCTCTCTCCTCTGGGTCCCCACCAGCAATTTTAAAATGTTTTAAAATGCTGAGATGCTTTGGCTTTCTATCTTCAATAACCAGCAGAACTGTTCACAAAATAGCCCTGAAATTCAACAAGAATCAGAGCCAGTCTTAGTTCCAGTATTTTGTCTTTTTTTCTCTGGCATTTTATAGTGCCTTCAGCCTCAAAATACAAATGCTCGAAAAGCTGTTTTGCATCAGTACAAGACTCAAGAGACAACAGAAAGTGTCAAATGCAAACCCTGAGTGCCAGGGATCACGTCCATGGGAGAGGTTAACTGAGAAGACATGGCAGGCTTCCTGGAGGAACAGACCCTTGAAAACCGAGTGTGAAGCTGGATGGAAAGTCAGCAAAGGTCATTGTGGGAGGATAGATCAACAGTGGCCAAAGTCTTACCTAACCACGGGGCCATTCTTAAAACCTAATTTTAAATAGGATCATGAATTCACAGATTCTTTAAAGGTTTTTAGTAAATCTATTAATCTTAGAAACATTTAAATGTTGATACCATGATAGAAATGTTTTTAAAACACAGAACCCATTTTCTCAATTACCTAAATTAAATGTAAGAAGAAACATAAGCCAATACTCTTCCCTGTTTTATTCCCAAATATACTTAATTTTAAAACACTATAAAATCTTAAAATAGTATGGACTTAAAGAACTCTAGGAAAAATAAATAAATATGCTTCTTAAAGCCATCAACGTACTTTTGGATAAGACACAAACTGAGCAGTGATGGTGGCTAGACTTCTGTCCTGTGAAGGAATGACCATGGGCTCAGTGACAATTTTCTTTGTTCCTCGGAGGCCTGTTTTCCTATTTCCAAGTTCATTATTTTGTTCTGAAGAGTTAATATTGCCACAAGAATGACACATGGATAATCTTGTGATTGCCTGTTAATGTCAACCAATAATTAGAAAATTAAGAAAGTTATTTATTTATCTGTCTAGACAGTACGGCTCTCCATCTAATAGTTTACTTAACAAATAGTTCTTTTCCTAATAATTGCTCTCACCATATCGAAGATGTGTTTGCTAAGCATGCTGGAATGATAAAATATGCTTATGCTTATTCATCTATTTCAAGGCTATTAGGGATATTTTTAAAATTTCATATAGACATTGTTGAATACATATAGATATGCCTATTCATTTTACTAAAACTTAGACAATAGCTGACCATTCAAAGACTAATATATATATATAGAAGTGTCCTGAAACTAACAAAATAAAGTGGAATAACGTCCTACACGTAGGTTTTTTAAGTCTGGTACTTAAGTCTGCTACACATACATACATCTACTATGAGACAGATTCACATGAAAAAGATGTGATAATTTTTAGTTGATCATAAGCATGGTATAAGTTAACAATGGAAACGTGATTATTTAGAAGTGGATAACAACGTTTTTAGGAATATTACTAAAATAACATTCAGGTCAGCAAAAAATGATCGACTCCAGAGAAATCAACATCTGGATTGTATTCGGTTTTAAGTACCATTTGTTTAGGTTTATGAGGAGTCGAGAGCAGCCAAAGGGGGACAACCACAGGGTGGTCACCTCTTTGTAGACAGTGAGATGGATGTAGCAGTCTTCATCTACCTTGTCCTCTCTGCAGGGTTTGGCAGGTTACCCATCCCCCTCTTCTTGCACTGGGATTGCATGACACCATACGCTCCAGGCTTTTTTCTTTTCTCTCTGACTGCTACTTCTCTTCTTCCAAGGCTTCCTTTTCCTCTGTCTTGGTTTTGATGATCCTCAGTGATCTATCCTTAGCCCTCTAGACCTTCTTCTCTTTCTGTTCATTCTCTCTAGGCAACCTCATTCACTCACAGGGCTTCAATTATATCTGCACCTCCAAGGGCCCAAAAGTCTCATATCCATCCACCTCCAAGAACTAAATGTCCCACTAGCAGCTCAAACTCAACATTTCCAAATGTGAAGTCACTGTCTTACCACTTTCCTCCACCCCATAAATCTGCTCCATGGCCCATACCCCCAGTCAGTGAATGGTACCACCATGTACCCAGGGTCTCAAGCCAAGAAGTGAGGTATCCTTGATTTAGCTCAGCCCACCATCTTCTCCCAACTCAGACCGCTGTCTCTCATTTATCTCTCTTCATACCACATCATATATAAGATATAATCTTGTATCTCTCGCTAAAAAACTCTTCAAAGACTTCCCATGACACCAAGACAGAGTCCAACGTCTAATATTGCATATATAGTATTCTTTTCATCTGGTCTTCAGTATCATCTATTTCCATACCTCTTCTTAAAATCCATATCTTTAAAAAAAAATAAATCCACGTTCCAGCCTTAGTAAAATAGAACACTTGCAATTCTGTGAACGCACCATGGTCTTTCTTTGCTCTGAGACTTTCCACGCGCCCTTTTGTCCGGAATGCCTCCCCACCTCCTCACTTTGTGTGGCTGTCACTTACTTGTCCTTCAGGTCCCAACCTAGCTGTCGTCTTCTCATGAGTCCCCCACCTCCCCCAGTGGATTGAAGTCCTCCCTGTTTATTCTGATAGCATCCTATACGTACCTCAGTTGTAGCACTATCACATGCTAGTGAAATCTCCTCTTTAGCTGAGGGTCTCCAACAGCAGACTGCAAGCCCACTGAAACAGACTCCTTTACTCATCACTCTGACCATGACTCCTGGTACCACCCCTGACACATATTTGTGATCAGGAATGCAAGCCAAGTGTTTGCAGTTGCTGCTGAGAACAGAAGACTTACGGGGAGTGTGATCATTAGCTTCAAATATGTGAAAGGGTGAGGATAAAATTCAGAACAATGGAGAGAAGCTGCAGAAAGGCATGTTTTAGCCCTACAAACATTCAAATAATCAGAGCTATCACATTGGAAATGGTCTACACTATGTGAGGTTCAACAGAAGATGCTTTGTAAGGGAAGGTAGATATCAGAAGCACCCCGACCAAGGATTTGTTCTGAAGATTTGTATTATGACTGCCTCCTAACCAAATCATCCACTATAAAAAGAGAGCAAGCATGAGCCTTCTGGGAGAAGCCGTATCTGTCAGCCTGCAGTTGAACAGTTGGTGATGTTACAGCAATCTAATCTACCCAGCACAGATAGAGGGAGTGCAAATCTTAACAGATGAAAAGTAACTGTTGGAGTCCATTCCTTACTGTGGAAATCTCCTAAATTTCATGGCACAAAGAACAGGAGAAGCTACAGATGTACTGGCTGAATGAAATCTGAAAACAGCAAGCAAATGACACTGACATCTTTTCAAAAGAGCAGGTATATCTGCTCCTTCAGCCTTCAAAGCTGCTCTTACAATTCTTGATATAGCAATTTCCCCAAAGCCCTAACTGCTGATCAATATGAATTTTATGACAAATAAAAATTTCATATATATGAAGTGTGTTTTAAGGAAACAAGTATACACTGGACATTCTGGGTTTTGCTATAACAATGAAATAAAACAATGATTATGCGTACATCATTAAATTTTTAAAAATTTTTGTCTCAAGTTATTTTTTTCCATTTTCTGGTAAGACCAGAGTATTTCCAATCTATGTCACATTTAAATGATTTTTCAATAGATTTATATGATATAATTTATTTAACAAAGTATCTTTAAAGACAATATAATTTGCAAACTCACGTCTTAGTATGTCTTTTATTTCATATTATATGTCATTCCTTACATGTCTTTTCTCAGTCATCATGCTCTTTGGAACTAAGTTTCTAAACTGTACCAAGAGTCTAAGTTCAACACTAGACATTCTAGGGATCTTCTATGGTAAGGATCTCCCATCTGTAGGGGTAGGTCCTATAGAACCTTGCAGGGATGTTATATTAGAAACTCTTGCATTGGCATGAATCCAGATCAACTAAGACCCTTTCCAACTAGACAGTCTATCTACAAAAACCGCTAACATAGGAGGGCTTCCCGGAAAAACAAGATTCAGAACGCAAGCTCCAAAAGCCTAAAACAGGACTAGGAAATCTCCTATGCCAGCCTTGAGAGAAATTCTGGGATTCTGGTTGTTGAGGCTGAATCACAGCTCTCCAGCCCACAGCATAGGACTGCTGTGAACATTAAATGAGTTAATACCTATAAAACAGCTAGGAGTGGTGCCTGAAACAGTAAGTACTACCTGAGTGTTAGCTATCATCATCACATTACTATAAGTAATATAGCTGAGCTTAACAATAAATTATAAGAGCAAAGTCCAATCTCTGGTTGCTTTAATATTTCATATGTTTAAGACCTTTCTTCCCACCTAAATTTTGAACTCCCTGACAACCAGTAATGCTTCTGCTTATAATATTCCACCTACATGGCCCCCACATTGCAACTAGCATAAAAGGGACTGATATGTTTCACCAAAAAGTTGTGAACAGTGCTTACAGTGCTTGAACTTCTAAAAGCTTTAAAAATAAGCTGTTAGATTTCCACTGAATTCTGAAGCTTTTACAGATGTGTGAAAGCCAGACTTTAGTTTTAGAAATTCACTTTGAAACTTCAGAGGGATCAACTGACTAGCTGTGGCCTGGCAGCTTCTGACATCTGAGACATACTGCTGATTAATGAATCAAGGGATTGCAGATATGTATTCAACAAGGAGTGTGTATTAATTTGGTATTTCTGCCATAGCGAATCACTACCCATTTAGCAGCTTAAGAAAGAGGACATCCATTTATCATCTCATATTTCCATAGGTCAGGAGTCACGGGACAGCACGGCTCAACTGGATCCTCTGCTCAGAGACTCATGAGGCCAATAACCAAGGCATGGGCAGGTCTGTGTTCCCTACTGGAGGCTTTGGGAGGGAATTAAATTCCAAGTGCATCCAGGTTGTTGGCAGAATCTGGTGCCTGCTTCTGTAGGAGTGAGGTGCCCATTTCCTTTCTGGTTGTCACCTGGCACCTGCCCTTGGCTCCTAGAGGCCTCTCTCTGATCTTTGCACATGGACTCCTACTTCTCGGAGCCAGTGACACCGCGCTGAGTCCTTCTCGTGCTTAGGCTTTTTCTTTACTCTCTCTTCTGCCATTTCTCTTTGATGCCTACCAGAGCAAGGTCTTTGGATTAGACTGGGTCCATGCAGACAATCCAGGTCTGCAGCCTTACTTACAGCTACAAAGTACCTTTTACCATGTAATGTAATATTTACAGGTGCCAAGCATCACATTCATCTTTGGGACCATTCTATCTACCACAGAACGACAACACAGATCCTCAGAGCCCTCCTGAAAAACTAGCCCTCAACACCTTTTTAGGGTTTCATAGTAACATGTTAATAGAGTCTAGTCCTGGAACATGATTTAACTGGTGTAACATCTTTACCAGGGCACACCTCTGAGTTCACACAATGGAACCCGAAGACTTGAGAACCAGTCTGAATCAATTTCTAAATTACTAAACCATGCAGCCATGTTTACATTATTTAATGATTCCTAACACGTTAAAAATTAAAATGCTGTTTAATATAACTGCATAGGTTTCATTTTGTAAAATTTTTCAAATAAGAAGGGAACGCTATATACTCCTATACATAAAATGGATAACTAATGAGAACCTACTGTGTAGCACAGGGAACTCGATGCTCTGTGCTTACCTAAATGGGAAGGAAATCTTAAAAAGAGGGGTTATATGTATATGTATAACTGATTCATTTGCTGTACAGCAGAAACTAACACAACATTGTAAAGCAACTATATTCCAATTTAAAAAAAAAACAAAGGGAACGCTATAATCAAATCCTAAACACAACCGGTTGAGACCTATTCACTAACTATGAAGTATTTTAAGTGAAGATAATAGAGACAATTGCTTTTTGAACCCTAACTTATTGTTTTTAATTAATGTGGACTCTTAATACTTCCTGTCTCAAATGCTTTATCTCTCCAATGCAAATGAAGTACACTGCTATCAAGGCTGAAATGTGACAGTGCATAAAAAGCATGAGCCGAATGCCTGCACAAGGCAAGAACTCAGCAAAAATCACCCATTCTTTGCCTTTTACCCAGATCTCACCTGGCCTTCTTAACAACAGGCTAATAAATTAATATCTGTGAGCAAGTTTCCTCAATAATTTTCCCACATAGAAGTTCACCTCTGGGACTGCCCTGGTGGCACATTGATTAAGAATCCTCCTGCCAACACAGGGGACACGGGTTCGATCCCTGGCCCGGGAAGATCCCACATGCCACGGAGCAACTAAGCCCGTGCGCCACAACTACTGAACTTGCGCTCTAGAGCACTCAAGCCACAGCTACTGAGCCCATGCGCCACAACTACTGAAGCCCACGTGCCTAGAGCCCATTCTCCCCAACTACTGAGCCCACGCACCGCAACTACTGAAGCCCACATGCTCTAGGGCCCGTGTGACACAACTACAGAGCCTGTGTGCTGCAACAACTGAAGCCTGTGCGCCTAGAGCCTGTGCTCCGCGACAAGAGAAGACACTGCAATGAGAAGCCCGTGCACCTCAACAAAGATTAGTCCCCGCTCACCGCAACTAGAGAAAGCCTGCACGCAGCAACGAAGACCCAGCACAGCCAAAAAAAAAAAAAAAGAAAAGTTCATCTCTGTGTTGTTTACAATAGAAAAGATGGAAAATAACCACAATGTTCAAAAATCAGGGGATGATAAATCCATGGAATGGGGTATTATGAACCCCTACAAATGTTTTAGGAGGTACTGTTAACACTGAAAATATATTAAGTGAAAAGTACAGACCACAAAATAAAAGGGTCATTTTTTTTTACACATTTTACAAAAAAAATATACACTCAAGAAAAATAACCTAGAAAGTAACAAACACTAAAGTGTTAATATGAGTTATTTCTAAGTGGTTTCATTCAGGGCATCTTCTTTATTCTGAAATTTTAAAAAGTTATTAAGTCTTTATATTCAAGTTAATCCAAATGTCAGATAAATTTTTAAAATTTGCAAAGTATAATCCACAGTAATGACAACTCACTACCAAATTTACCACCCTTTTGACACCTACAAATATAGGAATAGAGTTCACCCAATTTCTACCCAGTATCCACATAAAATTTCCTTATATTCTGATTTTTACAACAACATAAAATAACAAACTAATTTAAAACCTACCTTATTCCATCACCACCAAAAACTCAAGTAGTTTTCACTTTTTTATATGCCTCCTGGTCCTGCTTCATATATGGACATACTATTTAAAGCTATGCCATTGAGTTAAGAATGCAAAATTACATTTCACCTAAGCAGAAATAAGAAGTTCTATTTTGAACAAATGCACAAAGAAGAAACCCAACACGAAATATTCATGGATCACCTTTTAAAGCTCCTTCCACTTCCCTCAGATAGGGTTTCACAGGAACACTTCACAAACCCATAACTGCAAATACACAATTTTTTTTGACTTTTTAATTTTTTAAACTGAATATAGTTGATTTACAATGCTGTGTTAGTTTCAGGTATACAGCAAAGTGATTCACTTTATATATATATATATATATATATATATATATTTCAGATTATTTTTCCCTTGTTTATATACAAACTGATAGCTAAATGATCTATTTCTATTCCTTGTCAATTAAAAATGCTTATGGGCTTCCCTGGTGGCGCAGTGGTTGAGAGTCCGCCTGCCAATGCAGGGGACACGGGTTCGTGCCCCAGTCCGGGAAGATCCCACATGCCGCGGAGCGGCTGGGCCCGTGAGCCATGGCCGCTGAGCCTGCACGTCCGGAGCCTGTGCTCCGCAACAGGAGAGGCCACAACAGTGAGAGGCCCGCGTACCGCAGAAAAAAAAAAAAAAAAAGCTTATGTTTTCTATGTGTATTGCAGGTAAAAATTATTATCTCCATCTTGGGAACAGATACCCAAAGACCATAATATACTGTATATGTACATACATACACACACACACACACACACACACTTCTTCCCCTATTAACAAGGGATTCATCAAGACACATTTTATTCTTGAATGGGTTCTGCACACTGACATCTTTCTGAACAAATGCTTTTAAATAAATACCCCTACACTGGGTTCACAGCAGTAGGCAAAAGCCATGTACTATGCTGTTCACCAAAACCAACTTGACAAGGCTACAGTTAAATTAGGTTACCACATGATCTGGGCATGTGCAGATGGTTTCTTTGGAAGTAGAGACAATAACTTAATAACTATTTTAAAAAGCAGTGTGCATGTACGTCTGTACCTTTCAGTATTTAGGGATCTATTCCCAGGATGAAGAAAATCACTTTGATGTATGATAGACATGGAACATATTAAGCCTTTTTTATTGACAAAGGAGAGAAAAATACCATTGAGCTATCTGTTCCCATGTTGACAATCATGGGCTTTGTGGCATGTTACTGTGAGATCCTCCCTGAGGGAAACTGAAGGAGCTTTAACCAGCTCTCCAAGTGGTCCTAGAGACTTAAAAATCCACGGCCAAAGGCACCTTGAACACTGTAACAGCTGATCAGGGTAGCTCTAAAGCACAATGAGGGAAGGTACTAACAAGCCCCACGGCTTCTTATGAATACCAAGAACAAGGAATACTACACCAAGAATGTGCTCCAAGTCCTCTGGGGCCTTCTGAATGCTCTTTGAAACCAGAGCTGTCTTCCAGGGCCTCACTTGACACTTTCTCAAAACTGAATCTACCCGGCCCTTCCCCAAATCACATAGTAGCTCTGAAGCCACTGGAAGGGCTGGAGCCAGGCTACAATTCCACATAAGAATTTTATGTTCCCTAAAGACAAGAAATATAAGATGTTCACAATCCTGTGGCAGCCAGACAGAAGGTTACTCATTCCCTGGCAGAGTCACTTTTATTCTCTTAACAAACATGCCCACTCAAGTCTGCGGCAGACTTAGAAAATGGAGATTAACTGCACTGCTTCTCCATTCCTCAGAAAGGAAGAGGCAGATAGCCAGGAAAAACGGTGAGTGGAAATTAGTATTTCAGCATTTAAAAAAACCGCATTTCTAAATGTGGCAAAATTCATCACTGGTTTGTGCTCATCAGGTACTCAATGCGACAGATTCTCCCCACCTTCCCTAAAATTATTTCTAGACCTAACTAACTTGACGTATCACCTCTTAAATAAATCTCCAAAATTCTAACTCTTTAAAGATCCAGCAAAACTCAAATCCCATGCTATTTCTGCTTCCTGAACTGGTATCAATGTGAACGTTTCCAATCAAAAAAAGCTGTCACCGTTATCTTCAGATACTATTGTTCAACAAGGAATTTCTCCAACGTATCAACCCAACTTGTAGATTCATCAGGAAGAACAAACTAAAGGAATCCTAGCCACCTTATATACACTTCCTGACCCAGAAAGGGTGTAGACAGAGTCCTGTGAAAGACACACCTTAAAGAAAATGGTGGAAGGTTCAGGTGAATGATTAGACATGGCAAAGGAGAGGAGTTTTAAATGAGTGAAAGCAAAATATGAGAACAGGCATGTGAGAGGAATGAGATAGTTGACAAGACAGAGAATCTTAGAAAGTTGGGGTCTTTGAGTTTCCTAGTATCATGCTTTTTGTGATACAAGACAATTGATTGTTCATTAAGACTAAGCTCCTTGGGCTTCCGTGAAAAGTATTTCCCAAGAGAATTCTATTTAAGGAAAAGATGACACAAGAGAAGAATCAGAGGCCCCGGGTAAGTGCAGGTCTTAGTTAATGAGAATAAAATCAGATCCTTTTTACCTGTAAAGCAGGATCTCACATAGGAAAAAAATGAGAAAATGACTTTTACTAGAAAGAATGCTAGGAAGCATGAGAGAACGAGTTCATGGTTGATGTGAAAACTGATGGAGTTATGTCCAACTTCTGGACACCGAGCAGGAAAAAACCTTTCTGTGAAGTTGACAACGTGCTGCAGTTATAACCAACTTTTTTTTTTTTTCCCTACAGAGGTGCAAAAAAAAAAAAAAAAAAAATTCCACAGCAGATCTCTTTTTCTCTAACACTTTCACCAAAAGTTATATATCTTAGTATGGCTATTGGCTTCTTGGGGCTTCATCTGCTTCAAGATCTTCTAGAACTTACAGCAGTCACCCCATTTATAATTTGGGTTTGATTGCTCAGTGGTATTTCTCAGAGGAGTGATAATATACCCTACGAGAAGGAATTTGGAAAATACCACTAAGAGCATGAAACGCAGAGGTTCTACATTAACGTTTGAGGAGCTGAAGAAAATGAGCAACAGGGTAGAGCAGAAACGTACCAACAGAGAAATCTTAACTGCTGAAAATTATCAACTACATCAGCTTTGAGAAGGAACATGAGGGTGGAAGAGTGTCTAGTTAAATGGTTCCCGAGTATTAGATTCTGTTCTCATGCACACTGACCTCTCTTCCTAACTTCTGTATACTTGATTTGTCATTTGAATTCATCTCTCAAGATATGGCCACAAACTCTTCGCCACTACCACCGCCAGGTTCACGTTTATTGTAGACACTCAACACTGTTCTCTTCTATCATCCAAGTGATGGCTGACTTCGCCGGATCAAGTAGCACAGAGGACCACGCCACATGCCCTACCCCGTCCTTTTATAAACGCCACTCATATAGCCATGGCATGAAATAAGCACCTAATATGTAAAATTCACAACTCAGCCTAACTCACATCACCTCAGTGGTTTGACCGTGTGAATAAAAATCATGAATTTCACTCAGATGTTTGTGTTTTCTTATCTCTACAATTTCCATCAAGAAAATTTAGCCCAAAGTAACAGAAATAGCCCAAAATGGTTTGTTTAGGATGTTGATTTTAAGGAAGCATGAGCTAGAAGTCCAGAATCAGTTTTTATCTCCTATTGAAGGATGTCCATGTTTCCACTTCCTGTCTTTGGATGATGCCCAAGTACTTCTCAGTTCTTTAAAATGCCTCAAAGTTGAGCTTATTTCCTAAATTTACATCCTAAGAACTGTGACTTTGAAAGCAATATTTCATTCACTATCAATTCTTCCCTATGTCTAGTTTATCCTGGATTGTAAAACAAGTATATAAAATCGATGTTATCAATTCTGAACACTCCTTTTGGCATATACACTGGGAGAATTCATGTTTAAACATAAAATAAAATAATGCTCAGAACTTCAAGGACAGGCACTCTGGGAGACTAGGTAATCCAAGGGCCCTTCTTGGTCTGCCAGCTTATCAGACTAGCAGAGACTCATAGGAAATGAAGAAGAGAAGATTTTCAAGTTAACAAAATGTGTAAGGTCATTAGATATTAAAAAGGAAGCTAAGATGTTAAGGCAGAAACCACATGTACCACAGGGAAAGCCAGACGATTTTCAGATAATAATGCCCAGAGTGTTTCTGTAGACTGTGCATAGTGGAAGGAGTCTATTATAGCCATGTCCTTTTTCCTTAAGCTGAAAACTTCTCCCAAAATTTTCTTCTTTAGGTTTTCGGATGTCAGGTGCCTGGGAGAGTGGTTCTTTCCTGAAACTCACCAGAAATGTAGCTGGAACATTTTTATTGTCCATGTTTGTGTACATTTAACAGTAAATCTGACTGAATTATCAAGATGTTTTTATTTCTATACACATTGTCTTCTCATGTTCCTTTAATATGGAAACTCACTAGTGTTTCCTTCCAGGGTAGAATTTTAGGTATTATTTTTTTAGATGACAGGACCTTTCTCTTGATTAACCTGAGACTAAGAAATAAACTATTTTAAAATGAGGATTTTTTTTTTTTTTTAAAGATAGCAACATACAAAACCCTCAAGTTTGAGTAAAAAGAGGTGAATATCAGGGCACTACAGTAAACTCTATTGCGGGAAACTGCTGCCCCCTTTCCAGTGCCCCCTAATTACACAAACCTTTCGAAGAGCACTTTAATAAGTCTGCATTACAGACGGCACTTTTGCTTTCCTTTAATGCATTTAAGGGTCATGCTAGATGACAACTGTTACTTGACTGATGTATGCAAACATCTCCCTTCCTACATGGTGTTAACAGCTAGGTAACAGAGTTTTCATATCAAAGCCAACAGGAATAACTACTTTGTGAAGAGGTGAAGCACAACAGTCCCTTCATAAATGCTTATACAATGAACAGAAGAATTTTAGACCTTAGATATTGTCTAGTCCAGCACTCAATTTGGCCAGGGTCATAGCGTTGGAAGAACTAAGAATCAAGGTCCACGTTCTCAGTTCAAAGACAGTTTCACTATTCCAGGCCGATCAGCCATCAATTAAGACGTGAATTTTTCTCCTCTACCCTGTATTCTCATTCCCACCCTAGCACCTTACCTCACTTTACTCAGTCTTTTAGCTTGGTGATTTTTTTCTAGCAAGATTACCTCAACCAAATACATAGCCAACACTTTGTTGTCCACCCTCCTTTTTAGAGGCCTTCTTGAATTTAACTTTCATGGTATAAACCATTCAGTATTTCCACCTCTCACTGTCCTCTCATCTCCCTACTGCCCTCTTGTCATGGGTGCTGCCCAAGACTCCATCTTCCACTACTATGCTCTTCAATCGACAACCTGGACTCGTTCCCATAACTCTAGCCCTGACCTTTCTGAGTTCCAGATTTGCGTCTCCAGGTGTTTCCCGAATATTTTTACATCCTTATGTCCTCAAGCTCAGTGTGTCCAAAATTATGTCATCTCTCCTTCCACGCATTTCACTCAGCTTCCTAAGAGTATCTTCACTTTTCCATTCAAGTTCAGAACTTCGGTTATCTGACTCCTCCTCTACATGTACCTGTTCTACTGATTTTTAAAAACTTCTTTATGCTTCTTTTTGAACTCAGTTTTCTTTTGGTTCCCCCACAAACCTCCAGAAACTATAATAGGTTTTCATCAGCCTCTCAACCAGTCTTCCCATCTCCAACTCATCTTCTTGTTTCTTAAACGTCTGCTTCATCATGTCAATCTGTTGTTCAAAAAGTCTTTCACTTTTCTCTATTAGGTGCTTCCTCTGTAACCAGATGGGTCTACTATTTTCCCACTGTATTTTCCCATTCCTCTGCCTGCACACAATAAATCCTACAGCTAGAGTACACATCCTTTGTCACCTGTTCACATCCTGATTATCTTCAATGATGGTGCAAGCCCCGTCTCTTCAATGAAGCTCTCTGCTACGGTTCTTGGACTTACTATCTACACATCATGATTTTTGATGCTCAATTGCCAGCTGTTTTATAGGTTAACTTTTTAATGTGCCTATCTTCCTGGTATAGCTGTAGGAACCACATCTTACCTGTCCGCTGCTTCTGAAACTTACCTAATAACTGTATTACGTTATAAAAAAATGAGGTGTAGCAGTTAAGAGAACATGATTAGAAAGCAGAAAATTCTAAGTTTAGATCCTGGCTTTGTTCCTTTCTAGATGGGTGACTTTGGGCAAGTTACTTAACCTCTAGAAGCTTTCATGTCTGTAAAACAGAGATGACGCCACTTATTTCACAGGGCTGTTGTGAAGTGTAACGTGTGCGTGTGTATGTATGTATGTACAGACACACACAATGTTTAACATAGTATTTGGTCTGTAGTGAGTGTCTTTTTTAAACAGATGGCTGTTAACAATTTTGCACATAATAGGCACTCCTCTTTGGTCAATATTTTAAACTGCAAAGGTCACGTTAAATATTTTTTCATAACACGCTGTAAAGATTTCATTTCATGTGAAGTTTTATACCACTGAGCACTGTATTTAGCCAAAAGTTACTTTTCTAAGCTACATTCCAGAAGAGTAGGAAAGACAACTTTTAACTTTCAAGCTGTGCCCAGATGCCAAGACTTGGTGTACGAACTGTGTAAGATCAGTTTCATTCCACATATATAACCCAAGCCAGCATGACTTTCAGCAAGCACTGCTTAAAGAATGCAGTTAAAGAAGAATTCAAGAATCTTTGGTAAGGCTAGAAAAGTTTCCAGAAAGCCCAGCCAATGGATAAAGATTTTGTGAGATAGGATTGCCAGAGCCTGTCAAAAACTGGAGCTCCATGATTAGAGACCATGGCCAGTTTTTTCTAGGAAGAAGGGGATAAGCTTTCCTTCAACCAACAGGTCATTTACTGACTCTAATTAATGGCTTTAAAAGACATAATGAAAATGTTGCAATCTACTACATTAAAAACTGAGGACTTGATCTTTTGTTGGTTGAGGTGATTGTTTTTTTCCTAATGAAACATACAGTCTTTTCTCCTGTGTGCAGCAGGTCACAACTTTCCCTAGGTTAAATCATACTGTATTAAAAAAAAAAAAAAATCCTCCACTAAGGTTCCAGGAACTTTCCACCAAGAGCAGATATGATCTTGCAGGAGAGGCTGCATCAGAGTAGAACAAGTTAATGCCATTGACTCCTTTTGCCTTTACTTGGGCCTCCCACAGTGATGAGCAGCCATAGGGCAAGTGACTCTACACCACTACCCAGACTGCCGCCCCTCAAAGACCCCTCATTATTTCTGCACCCCTAGGCAGGGAAATCACATGGCCTTACCGCAGACGTTAGACGACAAAGAATTTCATGGCTGCTCTCTTCTGAGTCTTCAATTTTCTGATGAGATCTTTGGAAAACAGAAAAGAAATAACTCTTCAGCTTTGGTTGTTCAAATTTATTCACCAAGTGATGGGGAATACATGGTAAATACTAGCAGTATTGCTTAATACATTAGTGAAAGTGCCCATGCGAGTAACAACGGTGACAATAATGCCATAGAAACACAGCTCTGTTGCAGCCCAACTGTTCCTTAGAAATCAATTAGCAAGAACGTCTTTCCCTTACATCAATTAAATCCTGAGGGCTGCGTACTGCTCTCCAAATGATACCACAGAATAATCCTGACACACCAGATTTACAAACACGGGCATGCACAGAGCACAAGTGGATGGCGAATATACCGTAAAGTACTGACATTCCCGCTAAGTCTAAATGAAATCCAGATTCCAAAAATATGAAACACGAATTTTCCACTACAGCTGAGTTTCAGCCCAAACAGATTTATTATGAAATGGTCTATTAAAAGACTAATACTGTGATAGGAATTACGTTCAATACAACAGCAGAAGCACTTTGGTCTTTTTTACGAGACCACAGCCCAGTTGAGAAGAAAATTATGCATGTGTTAAATAACTAAGGAGACATACAACATAATACACAGTATAAGATCAGTGTGTTTAGAAAAATCATCTTTCTGATGTAATTCATGACAAATTTTTCAACACACGAATGTACATGCTAACATAAAAAAATTATCTACTTCAGACAAACCTTATAAAATTACATTTTTTTTCCTGACTTGGCCAACAGAAAAAAACAGTGACTAATGCCAAGTGAATATATGTAATTGTCTCCCAGATCTATTTCCACAAGCTATTCCTTTCAACACCTGTGGACTGGGGGGGATTGGTGGTAATTGCCTTGCAGAGCGGCGGTATATGGCACTGGCAGTCCAGTGATTGATTTCAGTCTCGGGAACTGCAGTGCGCCAGCTGGAGCGCGAGCCTCGCGGGGCAGGAGGGCTTCTCCTGGCTCCTAAGACAGCTAGGAAGATGCTCTTTAAGAAAAGAAAAGGGCTTCCCTGGTGCGTCCCAAGCCTGTGCTCCGCAACGGGAGAGGCCACAACAGTGAGAGGCCCGCAAAAAAAAAAAAAAAAAAAAAAAAGAAAAGAAAAGAAAAGCCAGTCGTATCAATTCTGGCACTGGCTTCCTGTTTCTGTAAATGTTATTAAACCCTTTCAAAAGAAAAAAAATCCCACCCTTCAAGTTAGAGCAATGAATTACAAACTACCGCCTTTACAAGAATTGCATGTTCTAGATATGAAACAGTGGGCATGTTGTCAAATAATGTCATTCCTAGTGCAGCAAAGCATCTGAAACATGACCTTGATAATGAACATTTCAAACAATGAGCCTTATTATTAAAATGATCTATTCACAAGGTTTCCATACCCACGAAGTAACGCTGGGAAGAGATTTGCAACCCTTTATAACATAAGCCACCAGACTAGGTTTATGAGATTATGCTGAGGTGACAAACAGCTCTGAGAGGAAATTAGGAGCCAAGAGCATTAGACACAAGAGCACCAAACAAGGGCTTCAACGTCCCATCTGTGTCTGTGTTGAAGCGCAAGCTGATCGTGCCCGTTCATGCCTCTCAGCCCCCAGCAGCACCTGAACGATGAGTTAATGTGCATGATATATTTTGCATTAGCACAGAATCTGTCATGAATGTGTTTTCAACAAACTGCTGAAAGGAACTCAAAACTCCAAGGGAAGCTCTTGTGTATGTCACTGATCGTGGCTATTTGATGAGTAATGGCCAAGCTGTTGCTACCTCAGTGACAAATAATTTGTCTCTGTTCAAGCAACACTATCTTTCATCACGCTTCCAGCACAAAACATGCCTTGGCAGAAACGTTTCTAAAGGAAATACATGTAAGACAGACAGAGTGATGCTCTCCTGAGAGCTGTCCCACAGCCCGTGTCCCATTTTTATCCCCTCAATCACCATAATTTATACCCAGAACTCCCAAGTCCTTCTCTAGCCCCTGAATCTTCCCTGAGCTCACCCTGTGTTTCCATCTAACTTCCATGTGGCTCTAAATGGCCATTCCGGAACGTCTTCACCCACATGGGAATCTCACAGGCTCCTCAAACTCGACATCACTTCCACTGACATCCTCTTGCCTCCTGCCCTCACCGGTTCTGCCAGCTCCTCTCACCACTCAGCTTTATGTCACCCTGCGGCCCTTCCCCGCTTTCCAGTCACCAGATCCTCCTCTGCTCTGCTCTCCTACTTTCCTCCCCACAAGCCGTGCTGACAGGCCCTCACCTCCACAACTTATTCTTTTTTTTTTTTTTTTTTTGTGGTACGCGGGCCTCTCACTGTTGTGGCCTCTCCCGTTGCGGAGCACAGGCTCCGGATGCACAGGCTCAGCGGCCACGGCTCACGGGCCCAGCTGCTCCGCAGTATGTGGGATCTTCCCGGACCGGGGCACGAACCCGCGTCCCCTGCATCGGCAGGCGGATTCTCAACCACTGCGCCACCAGGGAGGCCCCACAACTTATTCTAACCACCTTCTAACCAACTTGTCTCTGCCTCTCCTCCTGTACCCCATCTCCTAGAGACGCCAGGATTCTCCTTCCAAAACCCAGATCTGGTCCTGCTTTCCTCCAGACTCACACCTTCAGGGATTCTCCCACTGGCTGCTCGAGAATTCAGAAAGACTCTTCCTTTCTGCTAGGGAGTCCCAGGTTGGCCCTGCACCAGCAGGTAACTGCATGGCACCTGGCGTAGAAAAGGGACGTGGGAGCAGGACTGAGGGGGACAGGCAAACAGCGGGAGAGCGTGAAAGGGGGGAAGGAAGAGAGAAGGGTGATGCTCCCCGACTCCCCTTCCTTCCTCACCACTGTGGCCCCTCCCCGGCTGAATGCCAAAAGGCCCAGAAGTACCAGACTCTCTTCCCCCAGTAAATGTATTTTTACAAAATGAGATAAATTCTGATTATTTGATGATATAAATACACATCAGAGCAACTCTCAGGGAAGACAAAGTCCTCACATGTCAGATCAAAACAGGTAATGAAACAGATGGAGCAAGGGAGAATAAAGGAAAGAATCAGCTGTGATATGTAGTACACCATTTTACATAAGTGACTCGAGCATCTGTGGATTTGGGTATCCATGGGGGTCCTTGGAACCAATCCCCCATGGATACCAAGGGAGGACTGTACTTGCATATTTGCCCCATTATTACCAAAGGGGGCTGTGCTGCTCAGTGAAGAAGAGACGAAGAGAGACTCTGGTTAGACAAGGGGAGAGAGAAACCCTGGCTGGACTCAGCCGCCAACGGCAGTGACAAGTTCACATAAGAAAGAGAAGAAAAAAGGAAGTGGCCCCAGGAAGGAAGACCCATCCTTGAGGGTTTGTGCCAGCAGGAAGCTCTGGCACAACTGGTGATCCCTTTGCGAATTCTCACGGCTGCTTCTCAAGGTCTCTGCTTGCCAACAGCCCAAGCCTGAACCCATAACCCTCCAAGGCAAATGCCGGATCCTAGTGCTGTGAATCCTAGTGTGTCGAATCCTAATGCCTAGTCTTTGTAAGTGCAAGAGGTATGCAATATCTAAGGGTGCCGTTGTGAGGACACAGGAATGGCAACGGCCTCTGGTCCTCTGCCCTTGTCCCTCTAACCATCAAACAGGACACATTATCATTCTACTCAATCCCCACCAAAAGCAAAACAAACCCCTGCCCTCCCTACAGGCTTCCCCCGCTTAACTACAGGCAACTCCATCCTTGCAGTTGGAAGTAATCCTTGAGCCCAACAGCCCGCCCCCCGCCTTACAGTCTACGCTGTATCCATCCCCAAATCCTATCAGCTCTGCCTTCAAGGGATATCTCCCTTCTGACCATTTCTCACAACCTCTACTCCAACTGCTGTTGCTGCAGCCACAGGATCTCTTACCTCGACCCAGGAGCCAGAGTGGTCTTGTTCACATGTAAGTTAGATCGTGTCCCCCCTCTGCTCAAAATCCTCAACTGACTCCCTATCTTTCTCAGTATAAAGCCAAAGCCTCTACAGTGGCTGACATCTCTCACTTCTCTACTCCATTCCAGTCACTCTTACTTTGCCTTAATGCTTCTGTCTTGGGCCTTGCCCTGACGGTCCCCTTATCCTAGAACACTTCCCTCACAATGCACACTGCTTCTTCCCTCACATCCTTCAAGTCTCTGTCAACCTCCTGAAGAGGCCTTTCCTGACCCTCATCTCTATCGCTCATTTCCTACTGTATTTATCTGCATAAAGTTTTCTACCATTAACTACCATAAATCTGTTTGTTTATGAAATTGCCTGTCCTCTCCCCTCCTAGAATATAGGCTCCATGGGAGTAGAGATTTCTGTCTGTTTTGTTCCTGGTTCCATCCCCAACACTTAGAACACAACACAGTCCATAGGAAGCATTCAATAAATCTTCATTGAAAACATTAACTGAGGACCTTAAACTTCAGGGAATGCTCTGCTATCAACCACCATCCCCAGACGACCACAGCACAAGACATCAGCTTGTTCTCTGCAGTCAGCTCAACTGAAGGACCCTGTTTATACTCGAGCTATTTCCCTCAGCTCTTCCATCACCCTCCCAGCTCCCTGTAGCAGTCCCTCCTCCCAGTGACCTCCTTGTCTCTAAAATTCAACATGAATGACTTTCTTATATCAAACTCTAAAGAGCTGGTAACTTTGAAAATATCTTAAATAAAATAACAGCAACCAATGGTCACCCTCACTTCCTCATCTTCCCCTAAGAAATAATTAGTACAGTCTTAGTGACAGTTTCCAACCTGACCAACTGTTTGACAATCATTTACACAATTCATACTGCATCAGGAAAGAAGCAGGAAATTCCCGACTGCAAAAGGTCTCCCAACACAAACTCTCAGCTCTGAGAGGGCTAAACAGTCACGTGGCGTTGATTTCCAATAAAAAGCCTTAGGAAGTAGCATACAAGAGCCATTAGCTGGGCGGTAGAATTCATTTTATACCAGTCAGGTCCAGTATAATTTCTAGAAACTTCGGTTTAGCTGGTATGCCTGCAGGGGTTCCCAAAATTCTCTTAGCAAAAATTCCTTCATGAGAATTATGTAATGAGTTTGAGATTATTCTAATGACGTTTTTCAAAATAAAGCTTACCATAAATCTTCTATACGAGAGATAGAACACACACTCCTTAATCACGTTTTGACCAAAATATTTGTGCCTCAAGATTCAAAAGCAACTAGTATCATCTTGTAATTGGAAAATCCTACTTCCTTTTCAACAGTGGAAGAGGTTTCCTGGGATTTCAGGATGGAAATCTGGAAGCGTTTCTTACAGAAATATTATCTAAATAATAGCATTTTGCATTTGTATATTGATGTAACCTTAAAAATGCACAAGTTCTATCTATCTACATCTAGGTCTCAATATTGAATGGCATATTCACTGAGTTGCCAAGAGCTACCACTCCACACATAACATGGTTCCTGCAGGAAAATGTGTTAAATGCATCCAACAGCCATAAAATAGACAAACATTTGGAGTCTAGTGGTTCAAGAGGTGTAGGCCATGCATAACTGGCATGTGTTAAGCCAGGTGAGGTGTCACACATGACCTTCCAGGCCCACGTGAGCCAGCACGATCCCAGGCCCAGGTATGTTGCACATGACAGAGGACACGAACAATCAGTTTTCATGTAATACTGCCATCCCTGGGGCTGTCATTTGTTTCTGAGTGTCTCCTACATAACCCCTATACATCAACCTTCGCCTTAAACAGAGATATTCTAGACTGAGACTTCATGAATGTGGGGAGCACGTGTATCTCCAAATCAGGAAGAGGATGTTCCTAGGGAATTTGGAGCAGGTCCGTCAACCACCTCCCACCCTGAGCCAGGCTGACGCTGCCCTGCCCCGCCCTGCTTGGTCTGGAGGGACCTGAGGAAAACACAATTTTTAGCGTGAACCTCAGACTACCCCTGCTAAAGGCTGGTGAAATTCTAGGGCATGGAATAAACCAGAACCAAGACAAACTCTACAGGAATCTTTCAAACATGATCCCACGACAAACAGGAGATGCACAGTACACACATATAAGAAAAAAAAAAAAAAGCACATAATACTTAGTGGGCTTAGCAAAATCCATCTTTAAGATACTCTGACAACACAAGTGAGAGTTGCTTAGCCTGATCTGTGATTCAGAGGCATCTTGGGAGAAGTCATATCCAAGGTGAGGTTCTGACGGAAAAGGAGTAGCCCTGGAACTCAGCAGGATGACCACCACAAGGAAGTGGGAAACAGCAAGAGATAAAGCCAAGGACAGAACAGTCAGGGCCTGTCTATGGCTGCTATAGAGTTGTGGTTTTATGCTGAAGGCCATGAACTTTGGCTGTAAAGTGAACGAGATGGAGGAGAAGTACCTAGAAGAAGATATAAAATCAAAGGTAGGTTTGGTTTCGTCCTCTTACAATTGACAGAACCATTTGTTTGAGAAAGGAGAACAGCCAACAGAGAGTGAGGAACTGAGAAAGCAGGCACGGGAAGTGTCCAAGGAAGGGTAGGACCCACAGCCCAGGCAGAAGAATGAGTCTGGAACAGAAGGAGGGACTCTTCCTCCACCATGCTGGGAAGAAATGATGATAAGTCAGCTGACAATGCCAGAATCCACGTTCTTCTTGGACAACCCAGAGTCTACTCCACACCTGCTGAATGTCAGGCAAGGAAAAGTATTAGGGACTTTCTCTTTCAGATTTACTTCTTGGGCCAGATTTTAAAAAAAAAATTTCCCTAAGAAATCATTGCCACAAAAGAGAATGTTCCTCAAGGGACCCAGAGTCAATCTCTACTGAAACCAACACCTACTGACCCCAAGAGGATAAGAAGGTGTCATATCTGACACTCAAGTACTGTCCCACCTATATCTTCCCATAATATCTACAACCGGACAAATCTATTTTGCTTAGCAAAGCAAATTCCTATTACAAAAAGAAAAAGTGGGGGCTTCCCTGGTGGCGCAGTGGTTGAGAATCCGCCTGCCGATGCAGGAGACACGGGTTCGTGCCCTGGTCCGGGAAGATCCCACATGCCGCGGAGCAACTAAGCCCGTGAGCCATGGCCGCTGAGCCTGTGCGTCCGGAGCCTGTGCTCCGCAACGGGAGAGGCCACAACAGTGAGAGGCCCGCATACCGCAAAAAAAAAAAAAAAAAAAAAAAAAGAAAAAGTGGGACGGTAGAAGAATGAGAGTCGGATTTTTTTTTGAGATCATTGACATTATGAATACAAACACCTGTTCAACCTTCTCAAGAGAAGATAATTTTTCATAGCATCAAGCTATCAGTTATACTTATAGAGGAAATTTACCAAACAGTAGTAAATTGTGAATGTAACAAGTTTTATTAAGGTCCAGGGTATACAGTGACACATTCATCTAAAATTGAACAAAGTTATTTCTAATATCTCTTTCACATTTTATATTGAAGATTTGAGAACTAATGCTTAATATTTAATTAAACAGCTACATTTCGAATGCTGGCACAAGCATGCCTAAAAGTTCAACTGTTGTTAAAATTCCTGTATTGTTCCTAAATTGATGTACTCTCATAAAGATAAGCTGTCTCTTCCCACACCTGGAATAAGTCTGGTCTGTAAACAATGGAAATTTTGGAGGACTTAGTGTTTCCTTGGGACAGGGGGTGATGAGTAATAACAAAGACTAAGACAAGCTGGTTTCACAGCATTTTTTAAACAAACAATTTAAAGTGATAAATGAAAATTCTCTTCACCTATGATTCTAATACAAAACTTATGCCAAGTTCCATCATGAAAAGTTTTTTTGAGAAATACTCAAAAAATGTTTGTTTACTCATCCAGTCTTTCCTCCTCTTCAAGATTCATGAAATGAGAGCCTAATTACGAAAAGTGAGGAATACAAAGAGTAGGTTTGGGACACAGGAATGACAAACTTGAAGTTGATCTCCCCAGTTAGAGGCTGTTAATCTCGCACTATTTCAGAAATTAAGGATGCCGATGGATTTCTCATGTTGCTTATACATGTCATGTAGAAAAGGACAAGTTAGGCAGGATAAGGAGAATAAAGGGATCAGAGGTGACAGGGTAGTTGGTGGTGGTACTATTATTGTATATAAGGTCCTAAGAGAATGCAGGAACCTGAATTTTGGGAGTCATCACTGTGGAGCTGATATTAAATACATGACTGGGTGAGGGAGAGTAAGAAGAGAAAAAGATGTCTGAAGACTGAGCTCCAGGACACTCCCTGTTTAGAGGTTAATGTTTCCAAACGTAGGTTTTATTATTATGCATGTGTGGTGAGGCCAACAGATCAGGAGATAACTGCCACTGAAATGACAGGTCAATATGGGGAGAATTTACATCTTAGCAATTCTGAATCTTCCAATCCATGAATATGGATAGATCCTCTACTTACTTCGATTTGATTTTTTAAATCAGGCTTATGAAGTGTCTGACATACAACTTTTGTACATTTTCTTGGATTTATACCTAAGTATTTCATAATGCTTTTTGTGCCAGTACAGAGAAATACATTTTTTTTTATATTGACCGTGTAGCCTGTGACCTTGCTAAACCCACTTATCAGGCCTAGTAGGTTTTTTGTAGATTCTTTGGGATTTTCTATGTATATAACTATGTCATCTGCAAAGAGAGATGGCTTTATTTTTTTCCTTCTAATCTGCATACACTTTCTTTCTTTTTCTTGTCTTACTTGCACTGGCTAGTATTGAAAAGAAGTGGTAAGAGGCAATGTATTAGCCTTGTTCCCAATCTTAGTGGAAAAACATTCAGTCTTTTGCTATTAAGTATGATGTAAGCTGTAAGTATTATGTAAGGTTTTATCAGATTGAAGAAATTCCCTTATAGTCCTACTTTTCTGAGAATTTATATCATGAATGGATATTGAGTTTTTTTCGAATGATTTTTCTGCATAGTCTTTCTTTCTTTGGACTGAATCTGGTGAATTACATTGACTGATTTTTAGATGTTGAATCATCTTGTATTTCTGGGATAAATACCATTTTATGATGTATTATCATTTTTATATATGGCCAGATCTAATTCAGTACTATTTGATAAGACTTTTGTGTTTACATTCATTTTCTTTTTCTGAACTTTGTCATAATACAGCTGGCCTCATAAAAGGCCTTACATTACTTACATATGGTCGCATCTCTTACAGGGCTAAGCACAGCACTTTACACAAACCTGATCGTCAGTAAATGCTGTTAAGTAAGTTACTCAGTAGAGAGTAGACCCCTTTCCTTACCTAAAAATTAAGAGGAGCAAATTCAATTATCTAGGAAATCCCTTCCAGTTATAAATGCAAATTTACAGAATTTCAGAAGTGTTAGCCAGGTGGCAATAGGTACCATGCTCAATAAAATCTTTATGTTCTGAAAAAATTAATCTGGCTTCTTTACATAGTATTTTGAGACTCTGATTTAATTAACTTTCACATTTCCTATCACTTAACTGAGTTTTCTGTAAGGTTAACTTTATAGAACAGTAGATTTCAACCTTGGTATGCATTAGCCTCACATGTAGAACTTTACAAAAAGTACTGATATCCATGTCTCATCTCTCTACTCCAATCCAGACTCAGTATATCTCAGGTTATACCTGTTTATTTTTTTAAGTATCATGGTTGAGAACCAGTGCCATGAAGATCACTTCCAAGTTCACCTTCTGCCTTCAATTCATGTTGCTGCCTGCCACCAAGTACAGAGGCCTGCCCTTTCGGCAAGTTACATAACCTGTCTTGCCTCAGTTTCCGCATCACAACTCCAAACTACTTCTGTGAGCATTAAATGAGTCATATGGAAAATGCTCAGAGTAGTGCTTTGCATGTGGTAAGTACATGTAAGTGTTAACTATTACTGCTATTTTTTGTATTATTGTCACTGCCAGGGCAGCTTAGGCCAAGTGACCAAGCCATTCGTTCCCCATTTTTAAGTGGGGGACCCCTTTAACATAGAAATAGATCACAGACCCACGAACTCTGTACCTGTTGAGCAATTATATGACAAAAACATTACCGTGAATTCAAATAAATTGTATTTTACTTATTTCGGCAGCATCTATATACAGTTAAGTCATTCTTTCTATTCAATACAAAGACAATGCTTAGCTTCCCTATAGATGTGCAGACCCCTGCAACCAATCGGAGCCTCGGCCCCCCACTGGTTGTGACCCAGCGCTCCAGCCACATCAAGCTGCCTTGTACCCTCTCAACACGCCACCCGTCTTCCTAACTTCCTGCCCTACACACTGTACCATCTACCTCAAGTGCCCCTCTGCTTCTCTACCTAAAGCATGGAGTCATGAGTGTTAACAAATTCATCTTAATCCTCTGGGCTGAGCTTTTCCTAGAGTTGGTTGGCGAGGAATGGAAGGTGTACTCTGCTCATTAACAGTGGGGTGGGGTTTTGGTTTTTTTGTGTTTTGTGTGTGTGTGTGTTTAACACATAGGTTAGAGTCAGGGAAGGTCAGGGTGGGATGCAATGAGAGGAAGTTTCAGCAGAGGTCAGGTGATTGGATGGGATGTCTATGGAAGCCGCAGCCAGACCTCAGGAGCATCAGAATGTCTGCTGATGCTGACATTCCAGGAGGACGCATCAGCCAGGACCACCGGGCACTGATCAAGCCGAGAGACACAGACCCAACTGACAGTAGGCTCCACAGTAAAAGCGCACCCCAGTCACACTTCAGATGTCACCAGGCAAGATCAATGCAGATGGGAAAGGGCCAACCTGACGGGCAAGCCTGGTCTGCTAGGGTCAAGGGCCCACACCACTCACCATATCCCCAGGGGCTGTCTTGCTGAGGAGCAAGCAGAGGGCGCAGAGAGACTGAACCTTTTTACCAAAATATGCTCAAGAGCTAACAAGGAAACCTTTTAAATTTCCTTATCAGAGTCATTTTCCTGGATTAGGCTAAAATTATGGGGCTTCTCTTTTCCTTCTTTCTGGCTGTCCAGCAGGACAGAGGTTCATGTGGACAACACAACGCTTAGAGAAAAATGAAGAAGTTACATTTTACTTTCCCTGCCTGATTGCAGCATAAGTTAAATTTTAGCAATCTTCTATGACTCTTTTAACAGCAGCATAAGTGTTAACTGCCCTGTAATTGGCAGAATATAGTTTTATGTATCAAGGTTCGCAGACTCAGTTATTCAGAGCACTGCCACACCCACCCCTGGGCAAGCCGGGAGGGCTGCAATACAGGCAGTTGAATTAAAATAGCTAAGCTCCCGCACAGTCTAAATTCTCCAAGTCAGTGTTAGACAGAAGCACGTCTTACTTGTCCTAGAGGAATTATTAGGCTGCCTTTCCCGACCGACACTGTTACTTCAGCGTTCCTAACTGCCCCACCCCCAATAAAAAAGAGGAAAAAAAGGACATTCTGGATGATTTGATTTGCCTTTCAGTTTGAATAAGATTCCACGATTGTTCTTTCTTCCCCCAGAGACAGTACCCTTGACAAGCAACGCACTCACTTTTTTCAAATTATCTATTCACTTTGGATAGAAAAGTTATTTTGTATAGCATAGGAATTTTGTTTCTTCACATTAGCCTAGAAACCTGCATTAGTTCCATTTCCCTTCCTGCTTTAAACATTTTATTTTAAATGGGAAAAAAAATCTGTTTCTCTTTTCTTTTTAAAAATGAATCTTTACAGAACAGTGTTTACATAGAGACATGAAGTAGTTTCCTCACATAATTTTAAAGGGATTTAGAGAGAAGGCAGCAAATTAGGACGACCCCAATGTAGAACTGCACAGGCAGACTTCATGGCCTTCAAATATCAAAAAGGTTATTAAAAGAACCACAGGAGGGGCTTCCCTGGTGGTGCAGTGGTTGAGAGTCCGCCTGCCGATGCAGGGGATGCGGGTTCGTGCCCCGGTCTGGGAGGATCCCACGTGCCGTGGAGCGGCTGGGCCCGTGAGCCATGGCCGCTGAGCCTGCGCTCCGCAACGGGAGAGGCCGCAACAGTGAGAGGCCCGCGTACCGGAAAAAAAACAAAAAGAACTACAAGACCAGGTTTTCAGCTTGTGAATGGACAATGTAAGTTAATGAGTCAAGAGAATTTTAGAGGGCATTTCGGTAGAATAGGTTAAACTGAATGGATAATACAGTGGAATGAATACCGTAGGACTAAGAATGACATAGAAGAGTGGAAAATAAAATTGAAACAAAAGCAAGAGCCGTAGGTTACTAAAAGTTAGGGCTGTCCATAGACTGCACGTATCACGGAAGTTCTGTGGTCAAGGTAGGACTTGGACTCCCCCTTGAGGGGTGGGTAGAACTTGACAAGGAAAGAGTAGAACTTCACAAGGCTATGAGAGGATAAACGAGTGTGGGCTAGAATGAATGGAGATCACCAGATTAGAGCAGAAGTTATGATGGGATCGTATGTGTTGAACCTTAGGGAGGGCTGTGACAACCCAACTGGCAGAGGACAATATCCCTAGACATCTTTTCTTTGACCACAATTTACTCCAAGTCTGGATAACCTAAACTTTGGCTTTCAAAAATTTGGCCCAAAACATTATATCAGAGCTTAGAAGTCTGCTTATAACTCTAGTATAGAGTAAATAAATACATAAATACACACACACACACACACACACACACACACACACACACACATATATATTCTTGCTCCAGAAGAGACTTGCAGTGGGTTCAGTAATTTTATCTTCTTATAGTTTGTACTTATAATATGGGATAAACAGGTCTATAGCTCCCCAATGCCAATTTTCCCAGAGGAATTACCACCCCCAAATATACAAGTTCACACCAAGAGAAAAAGAATGTGCTGATAAGGCATGCTATAGTGATTATCAACCCCAGAGGCATGACACTGTATAAAGTGATCAGTGTGACAAAAGACTGCAAGTAATCTGGAATATCAGGAACCAAATTTTTTAAATAGCTTCATCTTTAGAACCTACAGTAGACTCAGGGATTCGCTGTAAAAAGGTCATCTCACTGGCATTCCAAACTGCTTCCTCGGTGGGAGAGAAAGGAGATAAACCATGAGGACTGCTTGCCAGTTTACTTCAGACACCTTTAATCTGGGTATGCCCCCTGGGACTGCGCATACTTCCGACTTCAGGATGGGAAATGGTTAAGAAAAGCTGCCGGTCCCACAGAGTCACAGCCACCTCTAGCTTAAAAAGCATTCCACTCCTTCTTAGAAAGCTTTTTAAAATTTACTGAAATGCTCCTGACTTTTCCTGGGAAACTTCTGACTTACATTAAGACCACATTGCATTAAGAAACATTTTCCTTACTTAGACAATCGAATGATGCATTATATTTGCTTTACCATGGCAAGGACCTCTATAAACAGTGGTGGTGCCAGTGGCACTGCATTCATAACCATTTCAGAGTCAGTCTAATATTTTTATAGCTTCTGGTTATAACGTCTCAGAAAGGGAAGCTAGAATGACCCCCATAACTCTTGGGCACACACTCTAGCAGTTGTTAAAAGCATGGGTGTTACAGCCAGACAGACATGGAATGCTCCACACACCACTTGTGTGACCGTAGATAGGTTACTTGATCGCTATGCCTCAGTTTCCTCACTTTAAAATAGTAGAAACTGATGAAATAATGAACATAAAGCATTTAGCATAGTTCCTGACATAAAATGCATCCTCTGCACTCAACCTATTAGTGTCTCATTAATATTCTGACATTTTATTTCTTTTCTAAAAGCCTGTAATAACTGTTCTGTATTGTCTTTCTTTTAACAAGAGTAACTCATCTTTGTTATGGTTGTGGGTGCTTCTCCCTGAACCTACTTTTCTTACCCATGAGATGAGGATAATACCACTTGCCCTGCTAATCTCAACGTATTCTAAAAATTGAATACATAAAAGTTGCTAACTGAAATTTTAATCTGCAATTCATTATACTGAAATAAGCTTGTCATTAATGCTGTGGATAAACAAAGTCATATCAGAATCATCATATGACGACTCAAGTCCTGTTCCCACACCCCATCTAATGAATTCATTTTAATTCATTTTAATCATAGAGTGACTCAGCATCTTCATGGGATAATGATTCATGTGTTTTAATTTGCCAAATGTTGCTTCTAGGTTATTTTCAGAAATGTCTGTTGAGCTCTTTCCTAGGAAAGTCACGACTTGGAGAGAGGATAAGATGTCAGTTATTATTTTATTCCAACTTAAGCTAAATCATGTTTATTCTCAACGTATATCACCTACTCATATAG
This sequence comes from Kogia breviceps, assembly GCF_026419965.1. Taxonomy (NCBI): domain Eukaryota; kingdom Metazoa; phylum Chordata; class Mammalia; order Artiodactyla; family Physeteridae; genus Kogia; species Kogia breviceps. Next base: position 74,855,336 of record NC_081318.1, read on the forward strand.
CAATGATTAAATGAGAAGCAGCGTGGTGCAGCCGGTGAGGCACGGACTCCTGGAGTTGGAATACCAGTTCAGTCATTTATTAACTGGACTGAATTTTCAGCATTTTACCTTTCTGAACCTGCATCTGAGAAATGGGAATAAAACAATTACTTCTTAAAGATGATCTTGAAAAGCAGAGCACAGTCCCCAGAAACAGGGATGGCTCTCTAAGTGAGAATAATTTTACAATGGAACAGCACAGCATCTACTTACAGTTCACAGATGCCAGCTCTAGTGGGAAGGAGAGGCACAAGCTGCAGTAAAAGCTTGACACCATTTTGCCATGCCTCTTCTCTTTCAAATTCACAGTACAAGTAGCTACACTCATCAGACGAAAACTGGTAGAAAACATAGGTATCTTGAAAGCATAAATGCTGGTCCACTGTTGGAAACAAAAAAGGCGTGGATCAGTTTTGTAAAGCATATCATTTAGAGAGCCATAAACTGAATAACAAATTGAAAGGCCTACTAATTATTAGCGAGAAGCCAGGGATAGGACGATAATGAAGTCCATTCATGTTCACAGTCCCATTGAATTAAACAGGACTTACTGACCACCCTATTTTTATTACTTGAAGCTCTGGCCAGTACATTCACACGTATTTTACAACTGTTCTACTTCAGGGACAGGTGAAATCAATAGCAATGCAAAGGCAGTAGAAGAAACTTTTTTTTTTTTTTTTAGCATCCCAAAGCACTACGTTGAATTACTGCGGTGATACACAAATACAACACTATGGCAAGATTTAGATCAGTGGTTCTCAACCAGCACTGAGGGCATTTAGCAATGTCGGGTGACATTCTGTGTTGCCACAACTAGGGGGTGCTACTGGCATCTGGTGGGTGGAAGAAAGGGATGCTACTAAACATCCTGTAATGGATGAGACAGTGCCACCACCATCCCCCATTAACTAAGAATTATCTAGCCCCAAATGTCAACACTACCAAGGTTGGGAAACCCTATTTTAAAAGAAATCAAGACGTGGAGACTTTTTCAAAAAATATTAACACAAAATGTTTTGCTAAGCAGAAACCTGAACCTCACAAGCAAGCTGATAATTATATTCCTCAAAGGCAGTTAACTGTTTTTCTAAAGAAGAGCATCAGGTGCTAGGTGTGATCAACTAAGATTACACCCACATCCCCATCTGTACCACTTTTCCACAGTGGGACCTGGGGTGTGCCTTTCTGAAACTTACTATGTTCTCTGACCCTCAATATTTAACATCTATAGAAGAAAAGGGCTTCCCAGTGACAAACCAGCACCTGAGTGATAGAGATAAATAAAGAATCCACACTGCTTGACTTCTAAGTCTTCCATTCCCTGGCTCAACAAAGAGAAGAGATATCCACCATCTATTTTAGTTTCTAGTTAACATCAATTTTCTGTTCTTAGTTTAAACAGCTTATCTTCAAAGATCGTTTATGACTACTTACACAATTAAAATGGCATACACATTCTACTCATAAAGTCCGTTTCTGATTATTATTCTAAGTACAGCAAGACAAATCACACATTTAGAGCAACTAAAGATGTCACCGATTTTTTTAAAAAATTGTGTGCATCATTTTAAGTAGAGAAGGTAGTGGGTAAGGGAAAGACTCTTACAGGTAGTAGTTAATGCAACAAGTACCTAGTTATTTTTACAAAAGGTGTGAGAAGTGACAAAAGATGAACTGTCACATTCATTTATAAGAGAATGCAAATATTTACCAGCAAACACAATTTCCATCTAGATTATAATATCATCTAGGAAATCAAACACATTTTGGTCAAGTAGCTTAACAACATAACGATTCTGTGCCTTCAAAACATGTAACACTGACCTGATGACATAATTCCCATATCCAGTAGGAGCTGCCAGACCCCTATGGCCATAGATCTGCATTGGACCAAAGGACAGTGTTCTAGAAGCCAGTCTACCAGTTCTGACCCAACGCAGCTTCTCCTGGACAAAAGCAAAGACATTCCCAGTAAGACATGGTTGCCACCCATTTGCCAAAAAAAATGAAATTTAATACTGTCAATTTCATGTGCTTTTAAACAAGCAACTCAAGCATAAATGACACGGACCTCTTAACCATCTTTCAGGTTTCAGTTCAAATATCTCTTGCCTTACAGAAGCTTAGAATCATATCCTCTTATACTTCTTTGCATCACCTAACATTTAGCAATTATACATCTTTCCAAATGAATAGTATCTCTTTTCCTCCTTTGAGAATAATTTTCAGGAGAACAGGGACTATGTGTATGTAACATTTAGCAATTATACATCTTTCCAAATGAATAATATCTCCCTTGAGAACAATTTTCAGGAGAACACAGACTATGTGTATGTAACTTACGATTAATCGCCAACATCAGAACAGTCCAGGCCCACGGTAAAGTCTCTGAATATATACATTAGAATAAATGAAGGAATAAATTTAGCAGCCCTTTACCTGAAGACAATGCTTCTGCCTTGGTAAGACAAGTACCTCGAGTTGGTGGTGATCAGCTTTGGTTCAAGCAATTACACATTTTTATCTCATCTCTTTGAGAACAAAATAATTCCAGGGTTAGACAAGGCTATACCACAGTGAGTAGTATGAAGTTTTGTTTTCTGATCTTTAAACGGAGAGTAAATCTTAATATTTGTCTCAAAGAACAATACATTTGACTGTTAATCTTTTTAACATCATCTAAGCAATCTGCCAAGCAGCCTAGATCATAAACCCATAAACCTGGATGATTCCACTAACCACATGCAAGAAATACTCTCTGTAATCCTTAAAATACATAGCTGTATTCAAAGAATGCCCCAATTTGGGCATCACAAGTGGTACTTTCATGCCTACTTTCCCATCTTTATCAGCTTCAGATGAAAAACCAAACAAAGAAAACTTTCTGAAATAAGTTTTTTAAATTTGCAGTTATTTCATTGAAACCCACTCTTCTGTATGGAAAAAAAGGTCACCCAAAATTTTTTTAAAGAGATGTATCATGTAAAAGGCTATCTTTCTCCTATATTTGGTATTTAAGGACCAAAAGATGCCAACATTTATTTGTATTCCTAAAACAGAAAAATATTATCTATCTTTTGTGATTGGCATAGTTATAAATACCTAGAAATCACACAGTAACCAACAGTATGAAGAAACGTCATGAGATGCTACATTTTCTTGAGGGATGGAAAAATAAGGTAGTAAACATTTCTGCTGAGATATATGAACAAATATTCTACTTTAGATAAAGTATCACTTTTTGGGAGTAAATATTTGAAAGATACTCTGAGGCCATTAAGGCAATTCCAGATTGTACCAACTGTACAATTCCAGTTGCAGGTTGGCATTAAGACATAAGAAAGATTAACAGTCAAATAAATGGATGTTTTTTGAAACAAAACAAGAAAACAGATTGCAACAAAACAGGCAATTAGACCAAACCGTCAAATTTAACTTCTACAGGACACCTTTCATATTAAAGGCTCAAAGTGTTAATTCCTCAACACCTCTGTCAATTAGCCTGCATCTCTGGGCTTGTAAAGCACTTTTATCATCTTAATCCTTATTCTCAGAACAATACATACAGCTCCTCAGCCCACTCTGTGTCTGACACCACCTGGGACATGGCAGGACACAGCAAAACATTTACTCAACAAACTAAACTGTCAAATTGCAAATGGTGACTGGACAGATGCGTTGGCTTGTTTCTTCACAGCTGATGAGGAAGACTGCCTCAGACCAGGGCTTCCCAAATTTGTGTTTAGTAGGAGTTGCCTGGGGCATCTTGTTGACGTGCAGATTCTGATGCAATGTGGCTGGGTGCAGCCTCTGAGCCCTCATTTCTAACGGGCTGCCGGGTGATGCCGGTGACCCAGCCCCACCTTCTCATTGGGAAGGGCTCTGTCTTGGGGAGGTGCAGGGCTGAGTGGATATGCTGAGACACGGTACCGCCGTGACTGCTGTCATGTGTAGTTATTACCGAATAATCAGCCTCCCGCGCTCGGAGCGAGCTACGGTTTCGGGGGCACACAATCTCTTTCTACCCCCATCTCCAATTTAACAAGTTATGTTTCGAATCGCTTTCAACAAATCTGCACCAGGCAAAACATCACCTGGTAAGGATGAACACTATCACTAACACCACCAAAGCAAACAAAATGAGGTAAGCTGCCGCTGCGTTAACTCACACCCCCTAGACTTGCGGACCAGGTCAGCAACAATCCATTTTAAATACCTAAACCTCCAGGACCCAGGGGAGAGCAGTGGAAAAATCAGAGATGCCTGGAAGGGAGGAATGTGAACACCCACGGCAGTTCTTACTCCCCCTATATTTTCAGTCTTGTACTGAATCCAGCAACTGTTCCGAGTACATGCAGATCTAACTAGCGTTGTGATACTTGACAGGAACATTGTGATATGGAGGTGACTGGCTCCAAGGCCAACAGGATTGTCATAACAAAACATTAATTTTATTAATCTCTCAAGTTGAAAATTCGATTTCTCTTGGCCTCCTTCAGTCTCCGGTTACATTTTTAGTAATCAATTCATAATGGTGCAGAGAGAACCCTCATCTCAAATGTCAGTGGGACAGTGGTATTTACACACTTACATGAAGCCTCAAAAAACTAGTATGATTTTTCCTATAGTACCAAATAAATGGAAAACATTTCAAAGTTGTGAAAGTAATTCTCATGGGGTACACGGAGAACACTTTGCTCAATTTACTACCAGACAGATGAAAATGACCCAGCCTAGGCAATCATACTAGCATTTTGTCTCTAAACCCAGAGCATTAATCAGTCCTTAGATTATAAAAGAAAGGAGGTTCCAATAAAGATGTTAAAAAACATTTAAAAATAAATAAATAAATAAATAAAAGAAAGGAGGTTCTGGCCTGATCATCTGGAATCTGAAATAGGACAAATCATGCTCTCTCCACATTCTACTCCCACTAAACCCTAGGTATGTTCTTACTTGGATGGATGGTTCTTTTCCATGAACCTGATTAATGTACATCTCCCAATTCTCCTTCAATCTATATCCAATCAGAAACAAAACTGAAAACAAGGACAGATCCTACATACAGCCTCATGTGGGAACTGAAATGAATCCTATGAGCCTGCTGACAACTAGACCCAAAGACTTACACAGGCAGAGACCTCATTTTATTGCACTTTCATTTACTGTACTTTACAGATATTATGTTTACAAATTCAAGGTTTGTAGCAACCCTGCATTTAGCAAGTCTATCGGTGCCAATTTTTCCAATGGCATTTGTTCACTTTGTGTCTCTGTGTCACATTTTTGGTACTTATCACAATATTTCAAACCCTCCACCAACAGAAAAGATGATGACTTGCTGAAGGCTCAGATAACAGTTAGCAATTTTTAGGAATATTTTCAAAATTAAGGTACGTATATTGTTTTTAGATAATGCTATTGCACACTTAATAGACTAGAGTGTAAACATAACTGTTGTTTGCATTGGGAAACAAAATAACTCATGTGACTCACTTTATTGTGCTACTTGCTTTACTGCAGCGGTCTGGAACCAAACCTGCAGTATCTCTGAGGGATGCCTATACATGCAGTGTCAGTTTTTTTAAAAAGGGGGAAAAAAATTAGACTTGTCTAAAGTAGATACCACCATCTATTTTTTAAAAAGGCGGGGGGAGCTCTACGTGAAATAATCCAACAATCACCACAGCCTGTTGCGTCTGCTTGGCCTAGGCTCTAAACCAGTGGTTTTTCAGACCCTGGGCTGTGAATTCCTTATGCGAGGGTGTGGCAGTGACCTTTGAGCTTTCTCAAAAGGTTCACAATTCCATATACACAAAAGCATTGTTTGTCAACAGAATAAATCATATCTAACCTATGCTGAATGTGTCAAAACCTACGGAAATACTAATGTGATTAATTAAACATGGGATTTTAAAGTGTTAATTCATTATAGTTCTCTCATCTCCACTACGCAGTTGGTCAATGGTGCCAAGATTACCGATTTTGCCAAATTTTTTTTTTATCAGAAAAGAAGTTGTTGGCATGAGATAGTTGCTGACAGGGAAGGGACACGAAGAAATTATCTAGGGTGTGAAAACTCCCCAGAGCTTGATGTGGAGTTACATAAGTGTGTGTGTAATGATTACAAATTCATCAAGCTGTACCCTTAAGATTTGTGCATTTCACTGTATGTAAACTATGCCTCAAAAAAAAAGGATCGGGGGGTCGTCTTACTCAAATAGGTTGGGAACCACTATCTCCAAAAGCCAGGCCATGATGGAATTTTTCCCATCTGCGGCAAATGGAAAAAAAGAAAATGACTGTAATGAGTTTGTGATAAAGGTAAATTTAGTTAACTTAAATGTCTTTATTCTGAGACTCTTTCCTACTTTTTTTTTTTTTTTTTTTTTTTTTTTGTGGTACGCGGGCCTCTCACTGTTGTGGCCTCTCCCATTGCGGAGCGCAGGCTCGGGACGCGCAGGCGCAGCGGCCATGGCTCACGGGCCCAGCCGCTCTGCGACATGTGGGATCTTCCCGGACCGGGGCACGAACCCACGTCCCCTGCATCGGCAGGCGGACTCTCAACCACTGCGCCACCAGGGAAGCCCTTTCCTACTTTTTTGTTATCATTTATTCTGAGTACTCTCCCTATTCTTTATGGTATTGTAATCTTCCAGTTGTAATCTCCCTATCTTCAGACCAGGAGTCCAACTGTGAAACGCTTGGCTAAGTTTAATTAAGAGAAAAGTCACCACACCACCAGTATCCCAAATAGACACTTCAAACAAACCAACCCTCCTACTACTGATAAGTGCCCATCTCTCTGTGATCAAGGTTATGACTTGAACATGTTTTGGGGTTTTTTTCTCAAGGAGAAATTCTGACAAGGTGTTAGGAAACTGTGTTACCTGTAAAATCCCTTGAGGTTCACCCTGTCCTTTATCAGGTCAGCTGCCTGAACGATGATAATGTTCCTCAGTGCTCTTCCTGCACAAGAAGAATTCTCTCCATAAATCTACGCGGAAAAGACAAAGACTCACTGAGAATTCAGAACAATGATGTGACAATTTGTGAGCTGCCAATGACATACTATATAGAAAAAAGTTATGGCCAAGTCCCTAAGCTTAAAACACGTAACTGCTTTCATTATAAATAATTACCTTTTACACAGTTTCAAGGGCAAAATACCTGTTTTTTAGATACAGTGTTTGTACCAATAGAGCAAATTGAAGAATATTTATATATGAACTCTGCCATATTGATAAATGCATACTTGTAAATGTCTTGGAAGCTGGGAAAATAATTTTTTCCTATCTAGCAAGCATCTCGCACCATGACACAATTTAATAGCAGGCTGCTGTGTGCTTTGCTTTTAAGCTTCACTCAACTGCAGAGTTTATAGTTAATGCCAAGCATCCTGGTTTCATCTACTTCATAATTCCATCTAGCAGATAAAAATTTCACATAGCTTCTTTTTTTAATCTTCTGATTTGCCCACATGCATCTCTGATTCTTGGAGGATGAAGCAGGATATTCCTTAGATCTGGAGAGGTCTATGTCCCACTTTATAAACTACCTCCTTTTTCTATAATTGGCAGCTTCGTCCACAGGGCAATGTTGCTTCACAAAGGAAGCTAAATGAAAATGAACTAAGTAAAGGCTCATGAAAGTGAAGATATACTGAGGGTGCATGCTAACATCTGTTTGTTTCTTGCTGAACTCTTTTTGCACCTACAAAATATTTTATATCTTCTCCCAAAGCAAACAAATTGATAATATATTGACTATAACTTGATCCGGAACACTTCAACCCCATCCTTATACTCCTTTAATTTTCCTGTAATCACCTCCTAAACACAACCTAAGAAGAAAATGTGAAGGACAGGAAATGATTTATTTTTAACATGTTAAATCTATTAAAAAAAAACAACTTACAACTTAAGTCAGATAACAGAAAGTATTACCATAAAAGAGGTATGAGTCAGCGGACACTTGACTAGTCCTGACAATGTACCAGTACTCATTTACTCAGTCATTCAAAAAACACTAAGCAGGGGCTTCCCTGGTGGCGCAGTGGTTGAGAATCCGCCTGCCGATGCAGGGGACACGGGTTCGTGCCCCGGTCCGGGAAGATCCCACATGCCGCGGAGCGGCTGGGCCCGTGAGCCATGGCCGCTGAGCCTGCGCGTCCGGAGCCTGTGCTCCGCAATGGGAGAGGCAAAAAAAAAAAAACAAAAACAAAAACACTAAGCAGCTATCAGGTCCCATTCTAGATGCTGGGGATGCAGTAGTGAGCAAGGCCAAAAAGGTCCTACCCTCACAAAGCTCACAGTCTCCTGTTATTCTAAAATATGCAACCCTGTCAGCTGATTTTTTTTTTTTAACACAACCTAATGAAGGCATCCCCACCTTGTTTCAATGAGCATTCGGGGATATTCTACTATTAGATAACAATAAATATAAATAATCCCTTTTACACAAAGTTTTCAGAGTAAAATATCCAGTATTTTTAAAATACAGCATTTCTATCATACAGCAAATTGAAAATATTTATATTATAGATGAACTCTGCCATGTTCATAATGCATTCATGTAGAGGACTTGGAAAATGGGAGAAAATTTTTGTCCTATCTAGTGAACATCTTGCTCCATGACACAAGTATCAGAGCATTTCAAACACCTTCGGCCGTGTCATCCCAGGTGAAGGAGACGGCGTCATCAGGAGCAAAGGGAAGAATCACTGTTTCAGCAAATGCTGTAAGAGAGATAAGAATCATACCTGGGAAGGAGTAGGTTCAAGGTATGGATTGGAAATTCTTCTTGACAGAGTCTATTTGAAAAGAAAGAAAAGGGGAAAATTAGAACCCAACAGAAAGCTTTGTACTATAAGGACACAATATATGCAACCGTGGCAGGCCCAGCAGTTGTCTTAGCCAAAAAAATGTCATGGCCCATGGAGGATGAACATCTTTCATCTCACTCAGTGTAAATATCTGGTCAACATTCAGCCCAATGGGACAGGCTATTCCATGGGAACGGCTCCCCATCTAGACAGCACAACTTTAACAAGTGCAACAGAAAAACGGGGATGTTTGTATTCGTATCACTTTGTTTTCAGTGTGATTTTGATTCCATTTCTCCTTTCCTTTCTATTTCCACCCTCACCAACCCTAACTCCAGCTCTCATCCCTGCACACCTGGACTGCTGTTTCGTCTTTTCAGTAGATTTCCCTGGGCTCCCGTCATGCCCCCTCAGGACACCCTGCAAACCTCAGAAGTCCCTATATAGCCCCTCAACTGACAGTAGGTCCCTTCTTGCTTGTCAGTCCGAACCCCCAGCCTGCCCTTCTGGGCCTACCACAGTCTGCCTCCAACAGATTTCTATTCTCCTTCTACCTCCGTGCATGGCTTCTTTGACTCAACATGAGATCTACTCATCAGAAGAAGCTGCGATTCATACCTGCCTCTGCTCACACCGTCCTCCACAACCGAAAGCCCTCCGTCTTCCCTGCTACATCCCTGAACCCCACTGAAGTCCAGGTCTGTGCAGTCACGTGTTGGGTGAAGCTCCACCCACCCACCCCAGTCCACTGCAGTTTGTCCCTCTGGGAGCCCTTTGTTTTCTGACTATTTATATGGCGGCTCCAGGGTGCTCTGCAGTACTGGGTATCTTTCTATGTGTGCATTTGCCCCAACTAATCCATACACTCCTTGAGGGAGTGCTGGCAGCTTAACCTGCTTTGCTTTCACAGCCTCTAGCACACAACCTCACACACAAAAAATGTTTGTTTTTGTATTCATTTATTACAGATATTTAATATCTCTGCATCAGCTGAGTATTTGCTGAGTAATTTGAATTGTAGGAGCTTATCTTTCCTACCTAACAATCCAGTAAGCAGCGCCATCACCCACATGTGTGTAAACACAATAGAAAACTACTATCATTTCCTGTTGCGGTTTAGGAAAAGGAACAGCGAAATGAACATTTACTGAGCTTCCAACCTATGTTTAAAAGCTCTTTACACTGCTATTCCAAAGCTTGCTGTCTTTTGAGATCCCACAGTTTTTAGTCCGCCGCGTCCACTTCTTAGAATCACTTACAAAACATACCCTGCCACTCACTGCCTTGCAGCGTCTGAACTTTCTACCAAACTTTAAGCTAAGACAGAATTCTCACTCAGCCCCTTGCCCACTCCACACAGCTCCCATACTACTTATCTTCTAATTAAACTGAAATAAATATACAAACTCTTTATCCAGGAATGCCAATTGGTACACGCTGCTAAAGATTTGCAATGGCTTCCAAGAAAAAAAAAAAGGTTTAAGATAGGCAATTTTTAATTGTTATGTGTTAAAATAAAACACCTACTCACCCCTTCTGGACTAGTCTATACACATTCCCAACCGGCCCTTCCTAGGCCTTCTGTCGTCTGAGCCTAGGCATTGTATTCACTTACTGAAATACTGAACAGTTTAAAATTTGCATCTACACCAGATTTATAACTTGAAGATGAATCATCATGATAAGTGATTTTTTTTTCCCCTAAACAGCCTTTTAAAATTCAATATGGCAGACCAGAATGACAATCTTTATTACTCATCTAATTGCCTAAATCAGCTCAGAAAAGCAACTACTTCACGTAATCTAGTTAAAAAGAAAGTTTCCAGGTAGAAACAAGCTCTAAAGAATTAGGAGGGGGCACTTTCACAAAAGAAAGCAGAAAGGCTTCCTTTCTCTCTGCCGCCAGCCCAAATCTGGCTGTCTCGACACTAGTGTTACACTCGCACAATTCCACTTCACAGAAACTTCCCCCGTGGATGGCTTGTTACAAAAGATTGGTAAGGTGAGTCAATAAAGCCATGGGGTCCTTCCATGCCGACTAGATAACAGTGTTAGATAAGCTCCTAACCCAGAGGGAATCGACCAGAGCAACCTAACAGGAACTGCCTTTTACAGGACACAATACCTAGATTTGTTGTCAGAAACTCCTGCGAAGCCTGTTCTTAAGTGGCCCCGAGGGAACTGTGTTTCCTGAACGCTCCAGGACAGCAGCTCTCAAACTCACCTCTCAGCGCTCTCTGTACAACTCCGGAAAGGACTGATCTGTTCAACTTAAAATAACTACCAAAACTGTACTTTTTTTTGAGACCACTTTATGTTAGCTGTCGGTATTGACTAAAAATAGCAAGTGCCAAAGACTTAAAGAAAAAAGAACATGGAGGAACTGACCATCCATTACCTCATTTTTCATAGATACTGTGAAAGGATTGTTACGTAATTTTACTGGGGAAACATCATGGGCCAACTTACAGGAATCTGAGAATGACTGCTCTAAAGAACCTCACAAACTGCTCTCCCAACATTTCCCTGAAACAGTAGCACAAGGACACCCTTGAAGATGCACCCCCTCTCCATTCAATATTCTTTCCCTGATATTCAATTCCTCAGCTGTTTTCATCCCATCTTGGACTCCCTCAGTTGTTTCTCCTCTCAGAATGTCAGGGCTTCATCTCATCACTCCCGTGGCAACTAACTTCCGTTCATTTCCCTTATGAAGCACCTACTGATCTCCTTGCCAGGCACAGTGGCAGCTCCAGAAACATACATGTGAACAAGATACCATACTCTAACTTAGAAATCATTTATCAGAAGATATGGGATCTCAAGAACATTTGAAACCAATCAGGAAGAACATTTCTTCTTCCTAATTTCCTATCAATTTACTCTATAATCTTGGATGTCTGGTCCAATTGATGCAGGCGTCCTCTTTTAAATGGCTCTCACCATGATATCTCAAATATAAAGCCCAGATGAGATGATTCTTTTTCCCCCTTTATTTCCAATTTCCTGGAATTACTTAAGCTAGATGCAATGATTCTTTCATGAAGGACTTATACGGACCATAGAGAGAAGACTAGTAACAATACAAATAAAATTAGATTTTAATTCAAATTTATTTCTTCTCGTCTCCAATTTAATGAACCATAGAAAATGATTCCCTAAATGATTCTGTGCAAACCTCATATTTTAAACATGTGTTAGAAAATTGCAACCCTTTAATATTCACAAATGAACTTCCAGAAAAAAATAATAAATTTTATTTATGCAGAAGGATAACTCAGAGTAAACTCAGAAGACTTTACTCATAAAGATAACTGGTTAACAATCATATATTACTTTCATTTTTTTTTTAAAGTTAGGTGTCCACTAAAGTTAGATGGTAATAGTCTCTGAGGCTGGGTCTGAACCAAAAATGGAACTCATTTCAGAGTCATTGGAAATATCGTGCTAAACTATATGGTAGACTTAGGGCACATTTTTAAATCAGCTTTTTAAAGGACATGCCTTAATGCTCTCCTTGGATTGAATTAAAATACTTAGGCTACAAGGAGAGAGAGAAAGGAAAGGAAAAAGGATGAATCACTTCAATCACCAGAGAAGTATGACCTGCTCTGTTAAAATAGGAACCAACAAGAACTACCAAATCTGTTGATAACTTGAGAATTCAGTTCACAACACAACTTGCTGTCACCTTCAGCCATTGTCCTTTACCCACTCTGGGTGACCAAGTAGAAATGAACATGTTAAAGTGGAATAAGTATACTTAGATTTCTTATAATTCTAAGAAGCCAAAAATCTCCATAAGTAACTAGAGGGCACATGTGTTAAGAGACTATGCACTAAAACATTAAGTCTGTGATCCAGTAGGCTGTGCAATAGAGTTCTAAGGCCTGGGTTGGGGAGAGAGGACCTTTGCATCTCAATCAAAAGTTGATCCAGGTGAGAAGGAGAATCCCACCCAGACAGGAAGCTGGCTGGAGAAGGACACTGTCATCCCAAGTTCAGCATAATGCAGACTGGAGACATGAGTCAAGTGCTGACATGAAAGCACAGGGCCAGGCACCACAACTCTTTCTGCAAACTCGGATGCGAGTTCAGGCCCAACCATTCCTTGAGGCTCCAAGGGATGCGCTCCCAAAGTCAGTCACAGCCACAAAGGCCACTGTAACAATATCTTCTCAACATAGCCTGGCCAAACCGAAGTCAATGATGTTCTCAAAATTAGAGTTTTCCACTGCCCTGTGATGTGTTAAGAAAACAGAATGAAAGGAAAGGGGGCAGAAATGCTTACTGAGCACCTCTCTTGTCTTAAGCACTTTCCCACATTAGAAGCTGCAAACACCTATTCAAACATCTAGAGACAAGAGCCCTGAGGTTCAGAGAAATTAAGGAATTTACATAAGGCCCCAGAGTTGGGAAGTTACAAAGCCAGGGCTGGAAGAATATTGTGATTGATTCCGGAGTCACAACTCTACCATAACATGCTGCATGTTACTAAGTAATAAATGAGTTTCTGCTGTGTGCTAGAGATTGTACTGAATATTTTACATGCAATATATTGCTTAATTTTTGAAAAACTATGAGGTTCTAATCCCATTTTACAGATGACAAAACTAGACTTAAAGAGGTTAAGAAATTCACCCGAGTTTGCTACCCAAGCCTGTCTTTAGTTACTTCCCCATACAGTTATCTTATAACATGGAATGTACTGATTTAAGAATCACATGACACACAAGTGCAGATAACTGCATGAAGATGTCACAGATAGCTGTCTCTGCTAGAACCAGAAGTTCTCAACCCTGGATGTAAATTAGAACCATCTGGGAAACTGAAGAAATAAACAGGAGCTCAGGTCCACAGAATTAGAACCTGTAGGAGAGGGACCTGGGTGGGTTTTTTCCAAGCTCTTCAATGTAGTTTTAACGTGCACCCCGGTCTGAGAAAAACTGTAAAAACCAGGGGTGGGAATTGGCAATTTGAACCTCTCATCATCCGCCTCTGCTCTGAAGCGTGACGCATTCCTCAAGCGATCCGAACACAGCAGAGGTGCAAGCCATCCGAACAGCCCTGGGCTCTGAGTCTGAGCTTCTAAGTCTGGCTTGTGTAGAACAAAGAGCCAGTGTCTCAGGAAATCCCACCTTGCACCTGTTCTTTTGGTGTGTGTTTTCTATCCACCCCATCCCAGATGCAGCCCTAAACCAAGGAACCTCCCATCCCCAGAGCGGCATCGTACCTATATACCTTCTGAAAGGACATCCTCTTTTAACGGCATCCATAGCATTAGACTTAATTTTTACTTCCCACTGCTAAAGGACTCTCTTCTAGTATAAACATGTTTGCCCCACTTAAAAGCTAAAAGAGAACATTAAAGTGGGGCTTAGGAATACTTAAAAATGTTTCACAATCTTGCCTGCCTAGGGAGACAAATCGGCAACAACCAGCAGCTTCTGGGAAAACAGGTACCACAGAAACAAACCCCAAAGTGTCATCGACATGATTCTATTCATTCCTTGGGCAAGTATCTTTCTTCTCTGCGTTTATAAACAAGAGAATGATTTTGCCTAGCCGGGTGGGCTTCCTTGGTTAATGCAATCACAGAAAAAACTTTACAATTTAGGCATCAAGTCACTGAAGATTTTGGGTCAACAGTTAAATTGGCAGCTTACTTATCTCCACGTGTCACTGAATCCCCTACTTGCAGTAACATCAACCTGCCCGGTCACACCTGGACTCTAGCGTGAACCCTTTCCACAGCAGTCAACGTGAAGAAGTTCCCACTGGCCAAATCCGGGACAATTTGAGCAGCAAAACAATGAAAGTATTGCATTAATCCAGTAGGATAAATACCCATGAGTCCATACTGATATAAATCATTGAATTAAAAAATGAGGTAGGGGAGGGGTGGGGAGACAGCTCTTCCTTATAGAATTCTTTCAATTACTAAATGCAACTAAAGGAGGTAAAGAGAATATCACCATTAGGCAAAGAACACAGTACTAAATAAATGTTACAGGCAAGAATCATGATGGATGCCAAAATTAGTGAACAAAAGTATGGCGAGATACAGGATATCTGCACAGCGTCAAAATGTCTCCCCACAAGCTATTAAGGAATACTGAGGAAAAAATAGTAACCTTTCAGTGGAGCTTAGCAGACACCTCCTTAACTAAGTGATAAAACTTATCACCAACCATGAGACTTGACAACACTTGCCTGCTGATATGATACCCTGAGAAAGGCACTTTTAGGGTATTTTTGTCAAAATGCATACCTGAATTTAATGAGAAACATCAGACAACTCCAAGTTGAGGGACATTCTCCAACATAGCTAGCTCGTACTCTGCAAAAATTGTCAAAGTCATGAAAGACTAAGAAAAACTGAGGGTCCCCAGATTGGAGGAGAACAAAGGAAACTGACAAGGAAAGGCAATGTGATCCTGAGTGTGATCCTGGACCAGGATAAGGACCTTAGTAGGACAGCTGGCAGGAAGTGAATGAGGTCTGTATTTCAGTTACTTGAGCGTCAGTGTTACTTAGTGTCAATGCTGGTACTGTGTATCAAGTGCACTGTGGTTATATAAAATGTTAACATTTGGGGAAGCTGGGTGATGGTTATAAGGCAAGTCTCTGTATTATTTGTACGTTTAAGTCTGAAATTATTTCAAGACGTAAAGTTCAAAAAATAAAAGCCTCCTTCCTCCCTACAAATAAATCCTCAAAAAAATTCAAAATACAGCATGTGTTTCTTTACTAAAAGTTGCTCTCACTGTAACATTATCATCCTGGCTACCCAACAGAAGGACCCTCCTTGCCTCCTTGACCACTCTGGCCTCTAGCACCTTCACACAAATCAGATTAACCTCCCTAAAACCTCTCCTTACATATCACCTTGTTATTAAAAAATGAAATTTATTTAAAAACAAACACTTTATGCTCCCTATGTGCTCACAGACAATATCCCAAGACTTTACACAAGTGGCCAGTCCCCTCAATGTCTACATAATCCAGGCTGCACATCTCTCCTGCAAACTTCCCGCTGTAGCCAGGCAGCTGGTCTGATTTTTACTCTGCAAACCGTGTGCGTTCTCACCTCTGTGCCCAAGCCCTCGCCATGACCTCTGCTCCCTGTATTTCTTTACATTTCCACATCCTGCCCTTCCTTCCATCTACACAAATGCTACATGAAGTCTACCCAAGCCTTAAGCCTCCCGTGACCAATCTCTTCCCCTAACACTCCATACTTGTCAGTATTTGCCACTAATATGCCTCCCAGCTCCATTTGCATGTGTAGATCATCTCTCTTCAACCAGCCTCAGAAACCCCCAGAGGGACTTCAATGTTCTGTCAATCTAGGACCTTCTACAGTATACAGCAGGGGCTGAACTGCCAATGGCAACTTCTTCCCATTGCCACAAGGCCTGGTGATCCAGACCCTCAGGCCAAGTAGTAAGGTATGATACCACCCCCTCAAAACCTGTGAGAACCATCAACACCTCTGCCACCCTTCCCCCCTTGTTTTCTCAAGTGTCTCAACCCTGTCTTAAATGGTCACATATGAAGCAAGAGTATATTTTTATACACTGAATAATTTATGTGCTTGTTTAAGAACTTAAAGATCCACTTGAATACCAATTATTTCTTTGTAATGGAAGACATTTCAATAAGTCACTTTGTGCGGGGTCTTCAAGAGGAAATAATGTTCTCTTTTCCTTTCCTATATTAACGCCAAGTCAGAAATGAGCAAAAGAAACACAGGACTAGGTATCTTGCTTCCCTTCATTGGCTCTGGAAATAAATTAGTCTCTTAGATGTTTCTTGTCAATTTGTACATAAATAGTTTAACCCTGCAGGGCTTCCCTGGTGGCACAATGGTTAAGAGTCCGCCTGCCGATGCAGGGGACATGGGTTCGGTTCGTGCCCCGGTCTGGGAAGATCCCACATGGCGCGGAGCGGCTGGGCCCGTGAGCCATGGCTGCTGAGCCTGCGCGTCCGGAGCTTGTGCTCAGCAACTGGAGAGGCCACAGCAGTGAGAGGCCCGCGTACCGCAAAAAAAACAAAAACACCGTTTAACACTGCAAAACAATAAAGGTGATAACATACAGTCTTCTGGCAGAAAGACGACTTACAAACTAGTTCTGTTTTTTATTTCTCAATTACTCAACTAAGCCATACACAGAACCTCAGAAATAACAGCACCAAACAAGACATCCTGAGGTCTCCTGGCGGAGACCTTCGGTTAAGTGATGTGAAACAGGTGGGAATCTGGATTAGGGGGCCACAGGCCAAACGCAGCTGCCACACTGGGTTCGTGGTGTTATTGGAACACAGTTAAGCTTCTGTGTTTACATATGGCCTCTGGCCGTTTTCCTGACAAAAAGATTCACTCTCTGTCCATTTACCGAAAAACTTTACCAATCCTGGTCTAGATTATCAAATTTTACAGAGCAGGAGGAGCTCTGTAATCTCCCTAGCAATATATTCCTGTGAGTAACCAGGAAGAATTTTTTTCATTTTGAACCAAATGATCTCTCGCTGCCACTTAAGATTATTTCTTCCAAAACCGTTTAAGGCACATTTCCACCTTCATTGACATGTTACATAAAAGCAAGAAATAGGTCAAAACAATTATTGGCTCCCAAGATTAAAACAAACACGAACTTCCCTGGTGGCCCAGTGGTTCAGACTCTGCGCTTCCACTGCAGGCGGCGTGGGTTCGATCCCCCGCCAGGGAACTGAGATCCCGCACGCCACACAGAGCCGTCCAAAGAAAAAAAACATGTTGGTGAAAACAAACAAGGTGCAATTAGTTTCACGAACTCCTTTTAAATTAAGAATTTCCAATCTGTACCGTAATGCAGGCTAGCAAATCCAGGAACACATGTTGTTTCAAACATCTGAATCTTGCACATAATATTCTCTGTGCCTGGAATGCCTTTCTCCTCATACATTTAAGAAGTAAGTTTCCGTACAGTTTATGTCAAAATGTATTCATATGCTCAAATCCCCACTCCCTGCCCCGTTAGAATTTCTCTCGTAGTGACTTCAAAGCACTTTAGATTCCAGTTACCTATTTATATTAGGTTTTCCTAATTCATTATAAGAATCTTGAAGATAGGGTCTATATTCTGCTCATATTTATAAATGTCCACGGTGTGGAAGATGATTCATTGCATACAATTAATTCTCATTAAATGTTTGTAAAGGAAAAAAAAATCCAGCTCTTAATACCTTAATTCTTTTTACCTTTTGGAGTTTACAGCGCCTTCCTCTGTGCATTGCACCTTATTCTCCTGGGAGGCAGCCTTGCCTGGTGGTTAGGAGCAGAGCTCTAAATTTGCATTGCTTAGATTCGAAACCTCTCTGTACCACTTAAAAGTCAGGCATCTGTAGACAAATTAACTTCTTTGTACCTCTGTTTCCATCTCTTTAAATGGGAGAAATGAAATCTGCTCATAAGGTTCTTGTCAGGGTTACATGACTTAAAGTAACCGTTCTCAAATCGCTTGCATCAGAATCACCTGGAGGGCTTATTAAACCAGATGGCTGGGCCCCATCCTAGAGGTTTTGCACGCCTTAGGTCTGGGGCGAGGCTGTGAATCTGTTTCTAATAGGTTCCCAGACGATGCTGGTGCTCATGGACTACGCTTTGAGAACCGCTGACTTCAAATATTAAAGAGCTTACAAAGTTGCCCACTGTATCATGTGCTCAGCAGGCGTTCGCTCCATTTTTTTTCTTTTTCCAGCCGAGCTGCATGGCATGCGAGATGTTAGTTCCCCGACCAGGGATCGAACCCGTACCCCCTGCAGTGGAAGCACAGAGTCTTAACCACAGGGTCGCCAGGGAAGTCCCAGTAAGCATTCACTGTTGTTTTGGGGCACTCAGCAAACTTGACTGTTATTACGTACATGAATGTGGGTCTCCCTTCCTACACTGTAAGCTTCTCCGGGGACAGGGGGTGTATCTTTTTCATCCACATCCCTAGGACACGGCAGAGCACCTGTGACAAAGCAAGGCTGGAGCAGCTCTGACAGAATTCTCTGCCTCTCACCCAAGGTTCCTGCTGGTCAGAAGAGAAAGAAAATTCTTCTACGGGGCACAGGCCCAGGATTCTCACAGCAAGCACCTTTTGGACATTGGCTATTTCACTCATCCACGTGACCCATGGGGGTGAGGTCCTGTTTCCTATACTCAGGAGCCTGGAGGAGCTACCTCAGAACCGATCAGCTTTTATCAGGTTCATGGGACCATGGTCCCTTCCCAAACGGGTGCAGAATTTCCACAGGCTTCTGTCAATGAGAAGAACCCGCCACCACCACTGTTGACCTACGAATCGACTGTACCTAGAGTTTTAAAGAAATGTCTGATCTGGACACTGCCCAGCGGAAATCCTGTAACTCACTTTCAACTTACCCTGTCTCCTGGTTACTACTACTTATCTCCCTTAGCATTCCCAAACCTTTCAGTGAAGAATTCATTTTAGAACTTGACAGGATCAATATTAACCATGGCAGTTTACAATTTCACATACACAACTGATAAAATTCATGACACGCGCAGGGATACCAGGGTGATGACACAGATCCTCAATCGGCAATTTGGCAAACAGTCCTGGCAATTTGGCAAACAGTCCTAACGGCGGTGCTGTGATCCCACGTGTGGACTTTCAGCATCACAAAAGGTCATTTTTCTAACTCCCCAGAAGTCCTTTAAAGGAGCCGGCACTCCACTGCTGCCTGTGTTGTGCAATCCCCGTTTGAAACATCATCCTCTTTTTGGAGGTAAGAACAGAGGCATCGCATCTTGCCACTTGCCGCAAGAAGCAGGCCCATGCCTTGCTCCTCTTCTGGCTCTGATCACACGCAAAACCGCGAGCTCCGTCGGCCTTCACTTACTTCCCAAGCCCTCAGTGAGCTGGCCCTGGAGTCCTACAGGCTCATGAGACATTCTTTATCCTGGGTCACACGTCCTCCTTCCTCTCGTGAACTTTTCTTTAAGCCTGAAAACTCACTTTAGAAACGCACCAGTCTCCACTTCCTTGTAGTCGAACAGCCATTATGATGGAACCACAATTTCATTCACATCTTGTAAGGATTTCCTTTAGTATTTCCAGCAACGACACCCTAACTATCACTTCTCTTTGTTTGCTGACATCAGATGCCACCACGGGCCGGGTTCAACACAGGGTCACTTTCTCCCCCAGGCTCCCTCTCTGTAACGGGCAATGAATGAGCCTTGTGCTGCGTCAGTGCTGACAAGTTTCTTGCCCTGACTGTACGCTTACTCTTTCTGTTCCTCGACACTGATTTAGATCTCCTTCTCCCTCCATTGTATTCCCTTCGTTCTGTCTTCCAGCCAAATTATTTCTTCCCATCTGTCTAGACATCCTTTTTCTTCTCTAACAAGTCATCATAGAGTCTTTCTTCAAACGGTTGCTCTCCTCCCGGACAATTTTCTACTCCAGCACAAAGGTCGCGACAGTCCCAACAAAGAGAAACGGGGATCCCTTCAGCCAGAACGAGACCTAGAGCACATACCCCGAAGGTCACTAGCAGCGTTCAGAAGTCCTGGAGATCAAGGGGATCTCTAGTTCTCTGGTTTCAGTCTGGAAACCCTCCTTTCACCGTAAGAGGCATCAGCAACTTCCAATCAGTTCTCCCAGCTCATGAGGGAGCCTTCTGGAACGCTACTAAAACCACCTGGCTAGTATTAATCTTCCTCGGGCCCCATCTCAGCGGCTAGTAATCAACATTTAACTACCTCCTTTCTCCAAGTGTGGTCTGCGTGGCAGCAGCGCAGCATCACCTGAGCATTTCCAGGAAATGCAGATTCTCAGGTGCCACCTTAGACGCGCTCAATCGGGAGGGGAAGCTTAACAAGATGCCCAGGTGAATCACACTACAGCAAAGTTTGAAAAGCATTCATCCATACTATGTAGATATGAAATCCCACTTCTGCTACAAATGTTTTTACATCAAGATATCAAAAGAGGTCCTCCTAGAAAAGGATTATATGCGGCAAAATGAGTTTTGAAGATGTTGCTTACTTTATTCTCCCTCATTAAAGCTGAAAAATGCCCCTAAGTCAATTAAAGATGTTAAAGAATTCCTGCAGTAAATAAACCTGTTTAATCCAACATTTCTTGAACACATCAGCCAAGGAATTTTAATTTATCTATTTTTATAAATATCTGCTACCATCTCAAAGCACATTTATTGGTATTAACAGAAAAGAGTTAATTGAAAAGCGTGTCCCAGAAGTCTAAGCACCTCCATTCTACAATTACAAAGTACCACACTGACTTCTCCAAAGCTCTCCCGCTGGCCTGTTTACCAACGACTCTTAAGTACGTCTATTGATCAAGTTGAGATGTGATGTTGCCACCTACCTTCTTGCTTGGGGAGGTCAAGCAGAGAGCAGCCTTGGCCCCAAAGGCAGGACATTATAAAGCCAAGACGAACCAGGGAAAGAGGCCAAACACCAGAGCTACCTAGCCCTCCAATTAAAGCAGCCTGTACTGTCCCGAACTTTCTAGGAGGAAGACATTCAGACGCCGATTTACATGCGTTCTGCTGTATAAGATCCAAAAGCAACTCCAAGTTTTTTGTGTTCACCCCTTCTCCTGAAGCATAATTACTGTAAGAGGTACTTCATAAGGAGTTCCATTTTTAGAACTTCCCCAACTTTTAATTTTAATCAATTTTTTAAACTTCATTTTAAACACCTACAAATGCACTTTCTCCTTATCTGCATGAAACTAGGTAACAAACTTAATATCTTCTCTAACTTGACTCAGCTGAGCTAAAGTCAATCACAACCCTGATTTTTTAAGAGGCCCCATTCAAAGTATGTTAACATTGATCATCTGTTTTTAGACGAGAGACCCAAGGTTAATAAAGTGCCCTACATTCCAAAAGTAGGTGACTGTGGAATTAACTGACACAACCTATATGAATGACAGAGGAGGAGATACTTTGTTAGGGTATTTTTTTACCACCTGAAAGGGTTTTACAGTCCTTGGTTTTCTAAAAACACTACTGCTGTTACTCTGCCACCGGCACCCCCCTCCGCCCCCTCCTCCGAACCGAGTCCAGGCACCTGATGAAATGTTATGCAGCCACTACAAATATTTTAAAGAACTTGTAATATATGTAAGTATCTTGGGGAAAAGTCAAAAAATAATAATAATAAATAGTAAGTAAAACTGAAGAGACGGTATAAGGTCAACGACGCTTAAAAAACAAATAGAAAAGAATATACCAAAATGCTAATAGTAATGGTCTTTGTGGGATTGGCTACTGGAAGATTTGTTTCTATCTTTTCAAACTTCCAATTTTTCTACATTACATATATTCCTTTTATAACCAGAAACAAAAGATAAAACCCCCATTTATACCACATCCTCCACCTACAACCCTCTAACAGAAAGGCAAGGTTACACAGATGCAAATGGTGACTCTATGCATACAGGATTAAGAACATGTCTACAGTCAGAAAGAAATCCAAACTTACATTAGCTCTAATATATTTATGGGTTTGGGAGAGGGAGATAAACCTCTAGGTAAAGAGCCAAGAAGATTACGACAGGTTATAAAGAGACTGCTGGAAAGATGTTTTCACTCGTTCCCCCTTTCTTCTCCACGGAGTCCATTTTGCACCCTCCCTGCCTGCCCTAAAGAGACATGGGCCCGGACAAGATCCATGGAGAGATAAAGGATGACAGAAGACAATGAAAAGTGGGGAAACTGAAAACATACAGCAAGAAGAGATGGGGCAGCCCTTCCATTTCTAAATGACCCTTAGTGGGTAAAGGATATAGACTGGGTTCTGCCCAAAGTTCCTATTCTAATAACATCAGTGCTCAGTCAGTGTCTGTTTTGTGGCCAATTTGCTGAAGTGTTAGGATCACTTTCTCATGCCATTAACCTCTGAATACTCAGAGCTAACAACATCTAAAGAAAACAGTTCAGGAAGTAAATACCCCAAAGTCAAATACCAATAGTTTGGGCGTTCCCAATGTTTGAATTTAATTGTCTGTACACAGCCCGGTTAGATACCAGCTTCCAGGGGAAGAATGCAGATACACAATGGATTATGATGTGACAGCTACACTTAATACATGATATGAAGCCACGTGGTCAGTGTAGTTTCTAGTAAATTCTAACTCCCTCCTCTGTCCCAGAGAACCGGTACTGCATTCACTACCCTCAGATATGCAAACTGCACATCAATTTTTTAATGAATTGTGATCCTTGTGTTTAGGACACTGGCTTCATCAGAGCCATCAGCAAGAATGTAAGTTTTGGTCCAGGCCTCCTGGTCTTCACTGTCCATCACATCCCTTTCTAAGTCCTGAGTGACAACTCGCCAGTTCAATACAAAAAAAAAAAAGTGTCAGTACTCAGACTTCAACATGCAGATTGGGACAAAATCCTCAAACTGTAAGAAAAAAAGGAGTTCTAAAAAGCCTTTAAGTACATAAACAATTAACAACATTTCCACACAGGCCTTTCACTGAAGGTAATCACCAAGAGAGTTGTTTTTTGTGTTTTTTTTAACATCTTTATTGGAGTATAATTGCTTTACAGTGTTGTGTTAGTTTCTGCTGTATAACAAAGTGAATCAGCTGTATGCATACATATATCCCCTCCCTCTTGAGTCTCCCTCCCACCCTCCCTACCCCACCCCCTCTAAATGGTCACAAAGCACCGAGCTCATCTCCCTGTGTCATGCAGCTGCTTACCACTAGCTAGCTATTTTACGTTTGGTAGTGTATGTATGTCAATGCTACTCTCTCACTTCGTCCCAGCTTACCCTTCTCCCTCCCCTTGTCAAGTCCATTAAGAGAGTAGTTTTTAAAGCAGTTACTAAGCTAGAATGAAAAATATTTAAAAACTCATTTATGGATCGCATATAAAAGTGAATTAGACCAAAATTTTTGCAAAAGAATGCAAGGTTGAAACCTTTTCATATGTCCTAAGTTATGCCCCTCTCCAAGGTATGAGTCCTGCAGATGCAAGTATTTCTACACCATTTTTGAGTCTGCAATTATGTGTGTCCCTTGAAATAAAATGCCAAGACTCCTTCAAAAATAGTTATAGGAGAAACTGGGTTGACCAAGAACTTTAAAGAAGTACGTTCAGAGGGGACAGCAGTGAGCAAGTAACCAAGGATTTCCTTCTATTTCTATTACACATTTCAGAAGCATGAATTAGAAGACACTGGTTGAGTTAATGGAAAAAGTTAGAATACTAAAATATTGTTAAAATCCTAGAGTAAAAGCATACCTATAATAAAGCTTTGATACCGTTCTGGCTTTAAACCCACATATCATTCTGGAGATTGGATGCATAGCAATGTGAGTGAGCTTAACACTATTGAATGTATACTTAAAAATGGTTATGATGGTAAATTTCATGTTACATGTATTTTACCACAATAATTTTTAAAAATTTTAAACCATATTTGATAGGTTTTGAAATTCCAAATTTACTTAAAAATGATAATCTCAAAAGCTAAGTAATAAACACCAAACTAAAGCCATACTATACAGTCGAAGGCTCTTCTGGGCTCTAACTTTGCCTATGAATTGCCTGAGCCTCCAGGCCCATGGGGTGATTCAATGCCTTGTCAAACCTAGTTCTTAATTTCAATGAGGTTTTAAATAGCAACATTAGAAATGTAATCACGAGCAAACGAAGCTCCAGGAGTTAATTACCACAATTGTGTACACAATTGTGTTTTCTCCTTATAAATATATTTAAATGCATCACAAGAGTCATCAGAGTCACCCAATATAAATAAAGCCTTAAATAGGAAGGTGAAAAGAGTCCTGTTCCACCTGCAGAGAACAGAACTGGGCTTTCTTCACTCTCACCCACATTTCTGTAGTCAAGATTCAGTGCTAACAGAAGGTTTTCAATAGTCCATCCCTATTGCTGACTACATTTGACACACAGAGGGGAACTCCATTTTGAAAGCTTTCCATTTAAAACTTCATTCCATGACTCATGGCAGGCAATTCCTTTCACATAACTCTCACTTAAGTCCTGTGCACACTTGCCACAATCATGGTCCTGTTACGTAATGCATTCAATTTTAAACCACCTGTCTGGCTCTCTCCCACTCATCTATGCCTGAGGGAGGAACCCACCACTAGGTGAGCAGAGACACAGCTGCAATAAGCTGTGGCTGTTTTTTGTTTTTTTTAAAAAAAATCATTGCTTTTTAAACTTTTTTGACTACAACCCACAGTAAGGAGTACATTTTATGTAGTGACCCAGGTCACACAAACGTATGTATGCATATAACTGAAACAAAATGCTTTTAATCAGGGCTTCCCTGGTGGCGCAGTGGTTGAGAGTCCACCTGCCGATGCAGGCGACACAGATTCGTGCCCTGGCCTGGGAAGATCCCACATGCCGCGGAGCAGCTAGGCCCGTGAGCCATGGCCACTAAGCCTGCGCGTCCGGAGCCTGTGCTCTGCAACAAGAGAGGCCACAGCAGTGAGAGGCCCGCATACCGCGAAAAAAAAAAAAAAAAAAAAAGCTTTAATCATCCCGTTATACAGCCTGCCAAATGAGATAAAACCTGGGCCCATTGTTATTTTATATATATTCATATTAAATGCTAACATTTCATTATAAAGATTCTACAGTTCTCATGTTAAAGAGTCAGTGAAAAAAAAGAACGAAACTGGGCCATTTGTAGTGAGGTAGATGGACCTAAAGACTGTCATACACCACCTAGAGGGGTGGGATAGGGAGGGTGGGAGAGAGGGTGATGCAAGAGGGAAGAGATATGGGAACATATGTATATGTATAACTGATTCAGTTTGTTGTAAAGGAAAAACTAACACACTATTGTAAAACAATTATACTCCAATAAAGATGTTAAAAAAATAAAAAAAAATAAAAAAAAAAAGACTGTCATACAGAGTAAAGTAAGTTGGAAAGAGAAAAATATCGTATATTAACGCATATATGTGGAATCTAGAAAACTGGTACAGATGAACTGGTTTGCAAGGCAGAAATAGAGACACAGATGTAGAAAACGTATCTATGGACACCAAGGGGGGAGAGCAGGGGGGCGGGGGATGAATTGGGAGACTGGGATTGACATGTATGCACTAATATGTATAAAACAGATAATAAGAACCTGCTGTATTAAAAAATTAATTAATTAAATTAATTTTTTAAAAGTCAATGAAAAAAATTTTTAAGCTACTTGAATCTTTAAATTATTCAATAGATATTTAAATATTCATATTCACATATTCAAATCAGGCTGAACTGCAGGACCATACACCAAGATATTATATGTGTTTGGGTCCCAACTAAACCTGGGACCCAAAACAGCAGATTCAACACATGGGCTACACCTAGTCATTGATTTTTTTTTTTAAATAAAGCTTCTCTATAAATGGACTGTGCCCTGGTTTGTCAGAATAACCAACACTCTTAATAATCTTACTTAAGAAAAAGACTATTTCAATAAAAGAATGGACAGATGTAATTGTCTTTGAACCAAATTGAAGAGGGTAAAGAATACATATTACAAAAATCTCCTCGGACTTCCCTGGTGGCGCAGTGGTTAAGAACCTGCCTGCCAATGCAGGGACACGGGTTTGATCCCTGGTCCGGGAAGATCCCACATGCCGCGGAGCAACTAAGCCCGTGAGCCACAACTACTGAGCCCGCGAGCCACAACTACTGAAGTCCGTGTGCCACAACTACTGAAGCCTGCACACCTACAGCCCGTGCTCCCCAACAAAGAGAAGCCACCGTAATGAGAAGCCCACGCACCGCATCGAAGAGTAGCCCCCACTCGCCACAGCTAGAGAAAGCCCGCGCACAGCCACGAAGACCCAATGTGGCCTAAAATAAATTTTTTAAAAAATCCTGTTCTCTTTAAAATATTAATTATTAATATAAACAATAATTAAATAACATTAATAAGCAATGGTAGTTATGAAATATTAATATGTTTAAATATTAATGCTACATTTTTAAAAGAGGGGGGCTCCTAAAACCCTTCACAGAGGTAGGATGATTTATCATCTATGAGAATTTCCATTTTGGCTCTTTCTCCTTGAACAAAACAACGGGAGGAAAGAGTAAGGGGGATGTTAGTAATGATCATGAAAACATAGTAGCAAAAAAAAAAAGAAGACACTAAGTGGCAGAAAAAAATTAACAATACACTATCGCTCAGGGTGACAGAGTAAAACTAAAGCCCCAATTGTAGAGACTGTGATCTTTATGTGCTTCTGTTGCTAATAAGGTTCCAGAATCGATGTTTCTGAGGGAACCAGGAAGAACTGAAACAAAGCCCTTGAACAAAGGTTGGCAATTCGTAATAAGTAAAAGCTAGTTCCGGCAAAGAGGTTGTGGGCGTGGAAGCAGTCTGCAGCCCAGAGAGCGACCTGGCATTATATTTAGCAGCTAAAAGCCGAAATATATGTATACATATGCACAACCTCAGCTAGAAATGGATACTCACCAAACACTGAGATACTGCTTATTATTTGCCAGTTACTGTTTTAAGCACTTCTTACAAATATGGATGCAGCATTTCTATCCTGGAAGGCACAAAATGGTTAAGTAACTTGCCTACAGTTTGTTCAGCTCGTAAATGCCGGAGAACCTAGGCTGGTTGATGTCAACATTCGTGCTCTTAATGCTTACATTGTGTGGCTTCTTCTCTGGAAACATCCGTGGTTCCCGCCCCTTTTGAAGCCTACCTCTCCAGTCTTGCAATAATTCTGCAGGCCGCCCTGCCCTCCGACACCCTTCTAGTAATTTCAGAGTTGGTTTCTGGTGGTTGCAATCAAGACCCCTGACTGACTCAGTCCCAAATCCAATTACAGAGGCAAGTTTAGGTGAACACAAAAGGCTCCTCTGAATTCTGGCCCAGTAACAACTCAATTACCCAAGGACACTGGCAAGAGGGAGGTAGGCTTTGGGGGAGCACATTATTTGTCACATAAATGAGCCAAATCCTCATCCTATAGGGTGGGAAGCAAGAGCTATCAGGAAATTTATGAAAGCAAGAAACAGTTATTTCTTGTTTTTCTCAATGTCAAGCAGAAGGCAGGTGGATTTTGAGGGGTCAGCCTCGAAAAACTTTGCAATTTTCTACCTGAGTCTACTGAGACAAGCAGCTATGGGTATCTTTAGGCCACAATTCTCTGGACTTCCCATACAGAGAAATTTAAGAACTGGAAAAAGGTAGGCAGGATTAAAAGTAATACTCTTTTTATCCAATCAGCTGCCCCTCTTCCCACATGGTCTATCTCCTACGTTATCTTCCTCTGCCTGACCCAAGGTTGAGTTTGAGGGCAGCTGGCACTATACTTAGCTGGCATTGAAGGTGGAGACCTGGCACAGAGCAGATGCACCCAGGTGACAAGGTGTTGTAGGGGGAGGAAGTGGGGAGGAGCAGGGGAGAGAGAGGCCTCCATTTCCATCTGCCTGAAGCCACAAGGCAGGACCAACTATGAGGGACCCACAAGAATGAGAGCAGACTGCCCTTTATGTCTCCTTCCTGGAACCCAAACACAGAAACTTCAAAAAATGTCCTAAAGACAAATACCACCATTTAGTCATTTAAAAAGCATCCTGGGCTTCCCTGGTGGCACAGTGGTTGAGAGTCCGCCTGCTGATGTGGGGGACACCGGTTTGGGCCCCAGTCCGATCCCACATGCCACGGAGAGGCTGGGCCCGTGAGCCATGGCCGCTTAGCCTGCACGTCCGGAGCTCCACAACGGGAGAGGCCACAACAGTGAGAGGCCCATGTACCGCAAAAAAAAAAAAAAAAAAAAAAATTTACTAGGGCATTAAATACAAAGTCTGGCAACCTCTACAGCACACAGGTTTTCCAATGACACTTTCCGTTGCTGATAACAAGGTTAGCACAAAGACAAACTCAAGATCGTTCATCACCTTCCCTCAATTTACAGATCCAATCCTTTTACCCTGTACTCCTGCCCCAGCCAGGCCCATCCCTCAGTGTCCCTCCTGCATGCCATGCTCACTTCTGCCCTGACCTAGTCTACTGTCTTCTCTGAGTGGTATAGTAAGTTAAGTCCTGCTCTCAAATACTACCTCCACCCAGCAGTTCCCTTCCATCCTGCTAATCAAGCCCAATCTCCTTTCTCCTCATAGCATATATTGTCTAAACCAATTATTCTTAAATGGGCCATCGTGACATCCTTAACTTAGTTGCTATTTGCCACAAGAGCTTTATTATTAGTAAGAGAAATACTAAGGTTTAATTTTTTTAAATCAAAGCAGATTGGTTTTTTAAAACCAATATACCGAATAGATGGGTAGAATTCTTATGGGAGAAACAATCTACCATTTGTTGACTGAGGATGCAACACAACCCTGGGATGGTTAAGCACGTGAGCGCCATGACCATGCTTCCTGTGTCTCATGACAGACGGAAAAGCTGAGAGCCGCTGGAACGGATCAAGCAGCACTGGGCAGGAGGTTTTCCATGAAAGTTCATGACATATAGAGACAAATCTTAAGTCTGGGCATGTCATACTCAAAAAGAACAAACTTCTTCTTTTACATTTATACGCACTAGGCACTCCAATACTTGCTAAATTTAATTAATTACTACAAGCAGAATCAGACAAGTTTCTCCACCAGACTATGAGCTCCTTAAGTGGTCCCCAATCTAGCTCCCTTAGGGAATGGTAGCTGGTACGCTATAATATTTATTGAATTTAAAAGTGGTGAAGTTTTATGTAAGGAAATAAATGTAAGTATACAACTTCATGTACAGTTTAGAGGAAGTCTAACGGAAGAAAATATCCCCCATGTGTTCTAGCATTATTAAGAACCTACTATGCTCCAGGCACTGGTCTAATTTACAACCACGTATGAAACAGACAATAATCCTTGCCCTTGGGTAGCTTACACACTAGTGGGGAAAGACTGAGCATAAACAAAATAAATAAGTTAATTATCAATTATTTATTAGAAGGTGGAATAGGACACGGGAAGGAGGTAAATGTTACAATCTTAAATAGGGTGCTCAGTGCATCTCATCAAAAGAATGGCCTTTGTGCAAAGACTTGAAGTAGGTGAGTGGGTATCTGGAGAAAGAAGTTTTCAGATAAAGAAAACAACAGGGGCAAAGGCCCTGAGGTACAAGAATGCCCAGCATGACGGATGACCAGCAACAAGGCCACTGGGGCTACAGCAGTGAAAGAGGGAAAGAATGTGGCTTTATTAGATCTGAAGACAAGACTGTCTTCTTTTGTCTATAAAGCAAATTCTTTGCACTGTTAACACACCACTCACATTTATATCTAACGTAAAATATGTCAGAATCTCTGGGCAAATCGAAGTGCAGTATGTACTACCTTTGCTGCCGAATAACTAACCTTGATTGTTATTTTACACCTGCTTTGTTCTTTTCCTACTGTAACAGCAAGTTTAATTTTTGAGATCAAAGAACTGCCAGGAGCACAACTGCTCAGGAGAAGTAGTGTTTGCAAGTCTTCATTAGAAGGATACTGTGTGTCACATTTCATGGGAACTGGCAAATCTGTTCTCTTGCTTTCATTTGTGCTTTCATTTCTTTCTTGAGGTCTTAAAGAAGAGATAAGCCTATTTCTTCGAGCTGTATCCCAAATGATTAGTTTAACTGTGATGCAGCACATAAGATAAGACCAGATACCGCCCTTACCAAGGTAACGTAGACCTAAACCTGGCAAACAGACAAAGCCCGGCCCTTATGTCACCTCCACTTAAAGTTTTCCTCTCGTCTCCAGCCCAGGGAGGTAGATGTTGTTCCCACTTTGTGCTTCTAGGTGCTTTCTGTTCTATCATGGTCATTATCGTGCTATATATTTTGCAATTTGTACAGCTTTGTAAGACTATACTGTAACAATACAAACATGTTTACCTCCCCAGCTGGACCTACAAGACTGGTATTATGCCTTTATTCATTTCTGACTTCTCAGCTTCTGCAGCCTGAGGGAGACATTCCTAATATCTGTGTCCCTTTTCTCCTTCAGAGCTCCTGGGAAGAGGACACTTCCCTGAGGCCTGGCTATGAGTGAGGTCATGTGACTTGCTCTGGCCAATGAGATGAGAGCAAAAGTCCCTTCAGGCAGGTGCATTTAAATGCCCTTGTGAAATTCTCCATTCTTTCTTCACATTTCACAGTGATGACACGGAAATGCATGATGGAAGCAGAGCCACCACATGGAGGACAGCTGCCCTCGCAAGCACCCAGACACAAAATGGTCTTTCTGTGAATAAGAAATAAACTTTTGCTGTGTTAAGCCACAAAGATTTGGGGGTACTTTTGTTACTGCAGCAAAACCTAGGCTATCCTGACAAATCAGATGGTAGGTGCCTTATACAGATTTGTAGAAGGAAGAAAAGATACCAGGAAATGCAAAAGTGAGGATGACTCACTGGACAGCAGTCTGAGATGTAAGGGGTAGGTGCTACATTATTAAGAAGCTGCCTGCAGTGAAAGAATGATTAACAAAATTATTAATTCACTTTACTTTGTGTTCTGTTTAGCCTTGTACTCCCACAGCTAACTGCTTAAATGAAGGTTCTACATTTATTACGGTCATTAAGAAATGAAACTGATTTTGAATTTCACAATCTTAGTTCTCACCAGAGGAATACCTTTGACCAGGACAGAAGTCTCTATTTAAAGGAGGTAGTTTTGAAAATGTAATGTTAATCAGAAATCAATGTTTGTAAACTCTGCATCCCCCAATGGAGACCAGTTAGACAGTGGTTATTAAAGCTCTTGCAGAAGTTCCTCTTGTCTTGGGAAATTAACGAAGGGAGGGGAAGAGGGCGATATAAGTGCTGTAAGAGCTTAAATCATCTTAAAAAAAAAAATTTAAGGGAGGTTGGATAAGGCCTGCCCTGAGAGTCTTAATAATCTTTAACATGAAAACGTGGGCTTGAATCACCCAAACTTCTAAAAAGAGCATGTAGCATCCCCTTCCACATCAAACAGCCTTCAGCTGGAGCCAGGTAAGTGGTAAAAGGATGAAGAAATAGGGGGGCTGTGCAGGGAAACAAGGAGGGGAAACAAGGAGAGCAAACAATAGGATGAGCTGATTCAGAGAAGACGTGCTGGGAAAACGGTCCACGAGAAAAGCCTTAGGGAACAAAGCTAGGGGGAGGAGGAGGAAAGAAAAACAAGAAGGGTAGAGCCAAAGGAAACCTAACCCAAAAATGAAGATGGATACCTCATTCCAAGGGAAGTGAGTAAGGAGATGAGTCCTCAAAACACCAGGACAAAGGCTCCCAGAGATTTCTCAGGGCCTAACTGGAGATAGAGATACTAAGAAGAGAAGGGCTCCTCCGCCAGGTAGGGAGATGGGGAGGTCTTCCACTCAAGGAGGTGGAAACAAGGTAGATCAGCAAGAACCGTCATCACCCCAGGGTCTGACTGGAAAAGAAGCCTACGATGGGTGCCCAGCCATGCCCCCTCCTCTACACTGAGCTCCTCTTTGTTCCCTGGACAGGATACAAACTCTCTCAGGATCATTTGCACTAGAACCCCTCTTACTCTCTCTGGTCAGTTTCCACTAACACGTGATGCTCACACATCACCGCTTCAAGGCAGCCTCCATCTAGGAAGGCACCATCCCCTTCCTGGTAGACTTGGGATCCTCTCCTCTGTGGCTTGTCTTCTCTGGGTGCCCAGCCACCAAGTCCTACTGGATAAATGACCAGAAAGGAGGGAAAATCCAGCAAAAACAAAGGGCTCACATGGCTTAAATCGGTGCCCCGGTTACACAAGGTGATTCATGATTTGCCTCAATTGTATGAGGTCACACCCCCAACTCCCTCACATAGCCATGTTTTCTGACACATAAACATATGAAAACCCAGAAAGAGGGAAAAAATTCCAGAATTCATTCTTCCTCATAGAGAATTTTTCTTCTTCCTAAAGAATTGTAACAACAGAAAATTTGAGATCAAGGGTCTGTTTTGTCTTTAAACATTTCATTTATTAAGACAAAGTATTAAGATAACCTTCACTATCCACCACCCCCCCCAAAATCTCTAAAAGCTGTGAAATAGTTTCAACCTGGGCATAACATTTCAATATAAAAGAATTGATAGGGCTTCTCTGGTGGCGCAGTGGTTGAGAGTCCGCCTGCCTCTTCAGGAGACACGGGTTCGTGCTCCGGTCCGGGAAGATCCCACGTGCCGTGGAGCGGCTGGGCCCGTGAGCCATGGCCGCCGAACCTGCGCGTCCGGAGCCTGTGCTCCACAACGGGAGAGGCCGCAACAGTGAGAGGCCCGCGTACAACCAAAAAAAGAAAAAAAAATTTTATAAACTCATAAGGAAATTTGAAGGTTAAACATTCAATTAATAATGCCAAGGGGCTTCCCTGGTGACGCAGTGGTTGTGAGTCCGCCTGCCGATGCAGGGGACACGGGTTCGTGCCCCGGTCCGGGAGGATCCCACATGCGCGCGGAGCGGCTGGGCCCGTGAGCCATGGCCGCTGAGCCTGCGCGTCCGGAGCCTGGGCTCCGCAACGGGAGAGGCCACAACAGTGAGAGGCCCGCGTACCGCAAAACAAACAAGCAAAAAAAATAAAAGAATTGATAAACACACAGAATTGGTATGAGTTTTGTGCTGTGGTCCTGCTTCACGGTGACGTCACTGTAGATGATGATGTGGCTGAGTGCCAAAACCATGAAAAGTGTTTTTCACCTTATTGACACGCCCATCGCTGGAACCCACGGGCAAAGGAACCGAAGGCGTAATTATTCTAATTCAACTATCTGTTACTTTGTGAATGTAGTTCTGGCAGGCATTTCAAAACATGTTCAATATACTGTGACAAAATTTAGCCAGATCAA
Source organism: Kogia breviceps (assembly GCF_026419965.1). NCBI lineage: Eukaryota > Metazoa > Chordata > Mammalia > Artiodactyla > Physeteridae > Kogia > Kogia breviceps. The sequence goes on from NC_081318.1 coordinate 74,889,069, forward strand.
AGTACCACAAAAAGACCTTGTAACTCCTGTGTATAGACTAACAACGCTAAGGGTGTCTGAGAAAAGGGCAGGGGCTGGGCCAATCACTGCCCATGCGCACTCCATTCACAAGGTTCTTCTCACCCAAGGCTACACCTTCTACTGTCACTGCTCTTCCTTAGGCTCCTGTATCAATCCAGGGTCCTCTCAAAAGAGAGCCTATCAAGGATGTGTGGGCAAGGTTCTGAGACCCAGCAGGAGAGGTTACAGAACACAGGGCTTAGTAATGACAAGGCTCTAACAGCCATAGGCAGGAGGGACTAAGGGAAGACACAGCTTTCCTGGAGGCTGGAGAGAGCCGAAGTGATGGAGGAGAGACTGCCCTGTTGTAGCTAGTAACAGAGGGTCACAGTCACTGCCAGTACCACACTGAAAGAGAGAGGCGGGCAGAAGGGGCAGACACCCACCTGACTCCTCTCCTCCCCTGGCCTTCCACTGACTGAACGCAAACCAAAGCCACATGGCGTGGGCCCTCGTGACGAACATCCAGAGGGCAGACTCTAAGGTATAGACCAGAACACAGAAGAGAGTGCAGGGGGTTGACAGACAGAATTAATTCACTCAGCTGCCATGGACCCTTTATGTTTCAAATGCTCATTGCTTTTTGAACTGCCCCTCACTTTGTGGAAACCAATAAGGGGGAGTTTCCAATAGTATTAATTAAATCAAGTTCTTATAGTCAGACTGCCATCTTGGCTTGTCCTTCCATCATGGAGGCGGCAAACGGAAAACCAGGTAGACTCCTAGCCTCGGTAATTTTCCTATTGTTAAAGGGGACCAAACTTTTAAGACCCTTTAGACCAGTGCGAGTCCATGACCCAGCAGCATTAGCATCACCTGGAACTTGACAGAAATGCAGATTCTTGGGCCCCATCCATGACCTGTGAAATCAAAGTCTCTAAGTTTGGGGCCCGAGAATCTGTGTTTTAACAAGCTCTCAGGGATTCTCAGGTATGTGTATGCTACAGTTTGAGAAGTCCTCCTTTACACCCCATTTTTGACAGCTTTAGGGAGAACAGACCATAGATATCCTATCAGAGACCATTCCAGCCGAAGGAGCCCTTGACTCTTAACTTCCTCACTGTGACCTTTAGCAAGATACCAATGTCTGAGCCTCTGACTTAATTGCTACCACCATAACCAATAAGACCTACTTCAGCTTTTCAAAGGGCTTTATCCTGAAATCCCTCACATTTGTCATTTCAGGCAATGATGGTGATGGCAGCAAAAGGACAACAGCAGCAACTCACACTCAGCCTCCTTAGCACGACCAGCCCTGTCTGAAAAGCACTGTGCATATTAATTTACTTCCACTCCCACCCTGTGAGGTGGACACTACCTTTGCTTCACAGCCGGTGAGGTTGTGCCCTATGTAAAAGCTCAGTAACTTGTTCTGTCTATATGCGAAAGGAATACCTACTCCAGAGCGATGAAAACCGTAAAATAAGAATGTGAAAGCACTTTGCAAATGTAAAGTCTTATATAAATGACAGCAGAGTGAACAGCCAACTGCTGATGAACTGAATGTGCTGAGTTGTTTTAAGCTCTAACTTCATGAGATAGTCAAGGTAGATTAGAATATGACTAGGAAGCTTCTTCTTTTTTTTTTTTTTTTTTAAGAAGTTATATGCCAAGAAGAGTAGGAAATTTCAGTGTTTCAATGGGTGCTATCTGATGATTTTTCATAAATTTTAAACAGTAGAGGAAAACAAATATTGATGCTAATTTAAGGCTAAGAAATAGCTTTCACTGATGACAAGAAACAGCAAAAAGCCTCTTATCTAAAAGATAAAACCACCTGGTAAGCTCTCCCTAGACACAAACGACTGCTGTCACAAGTTCTCTTCTGACACCTCTCCCAGAATTCTGTTTACGGCCAAACAAATGATTTAATCTTCTAGAAACAGATTCATAGGTATGTCCTTTTTATTCTTTTGGTATGACAGATTCGCGATTTAATCAGAATCTTCCTGCTCCTTCAAATGCTCTTTCTACTAAAGCATTATCTTCCTCCTCTCCAGCTCAAGAGATGAGGTGAATATTAAAGACCCATCTTCCCCTCTGTCTAAGATACGCCCCAAAGTGTTCTGGGGGTTGAGCTGGCGTCTCAATGGAGAGAGACCACCGCTCCGACCTTGGTTGGGCAGACAAGGGCCAAGAAATGAAAACTGGTCCCCTCCCCCAACATCAATTCCATCATGATAGAATGCTGGTATTCCATTTTAGAGACGGAGACTCAAAAGCGTTATCTGACTTATTCACACAGTTGTTAAATGACAAACACACAGAAAAATGTCCTCTCTCCTATACCAAAGCCAAATTCTATTTTCATAGAATGAAACAGGCATCATACTTCCCCTGATATCTAAAAGGTAACGTCACACTTCTTTTTTGTTTTCCCCTACAAAAGAAGATTTCATACCTATATATAAATTCACAGCACAATATGATGGACTGAACCATTTGTAGTGTTTGTTCATTATAGTCAACATTTAGAGTGTTAAACCAAACAGAAGTGATAAGCCTTTCACTTCCCTCAACAGTAACAGGTGAGGGCAAAACAAATTTACAGTCAGCACCAAAGGCAGAAGTGTTGGGCAACCATAAGTATTTGCATGTACACCTCATAACAGCTGCAGGTAAATGATCTGACAAGGTCAAATTCGACAGAACTGAACAGCAAAACCACCAATGGGGCTAGAGCGTAAGTTGCCAGACAAGTTAGAAAACAATACAGGAAGACTATGAGCTAGATTGCAGAAGCCCTGGTTTTCTGGACTCTTTAACTTTAGAAAGGTATGTTTTGCCTTTATTAGTAATCCTGAATTATGTTTTTTACTACAAATAACACAAATGGTGCAAAATGCAAAGAAAAGCATTTTACGAGGGTTATGAGGGAGAAGCCAATGCCTCTCATGAACGAAGCATTAAAAAGATTAACTGAGTCACAAAAGATAAGATCTGCCAACTCCCCACATAATGTACAGTAGTGACTCAAAGGCCAAGTCTAAATCTACTGGCATTTGGGTATACTCAAGGTTCTTAGTTTTTTTTTTTTAAAAAGGAATTTATATGGGAAGTTTAACTTTTAAATTTTACTTAAAAAAAAATCTGGAGGGAACCAATAATAAGCTTTCTATGTATATATAATTTTACCTTCAACATTACTTTAAGGATATTCATGCTTTTTGTAGGAAAAAATTTAAATGTATTTTCCTCTGTCATTTAAGTCATTACGTAACCAATTATCAGTGCTCAGGTAAATTGTTAATATACTCTTCAATTTTTCACACTTCACAAATAGGGGTTTTGTTTGTATGCACCATTTTATTTTATTTATTTTTTTAACAGGAGACAATCAAACCAAAGTTTAATAACATGCATACATGGGAGAGACCCAGAAGTGAGTGATTTGTATGCACCATTTTAAAGCTGTGATTTACTTTGATATTTCTACAGATAAACTATTCAGCTACATTTAAAAACTAAAACATGGCTTCCTATAGTTGTTTTATTCTAAGACACCAAAATTTTAAGGTATACTATCAATTTAATAATAGTTTTACAAGGAAAAAAGTAATATCCCATTAAATGACCACATCAATTTAACACACATCCCTATTTCAAAAGTATTAAAATGAAAAAGAGAGAGAGACTGTAATCAAGGAAATACATTCTTTTATTTGGAGAGAGGATACAGCAGAACAGGTGAACCTTGTAACATGGAGCCAGATTTCCTGGGTTCAAATCTTGCTTCCTCTATTTATTAGGTGATCTCAGGCAACCTACCTAGCCTCTCTGTACCTCATTTTCCACTTTAGACAAGAAGAAGACAATGAGAGTACCTGCCACACGTTATGAGGGTTCAATCAGTTAATGTTCTTAAAAGTACCTCAAACGACCGGGATATGATAAATGTTATATAACAATCTGTTAAATAATAATAGTTATCACCATCAATGCCACCACCTCCCAGGGCTCACTGAAGCTTTCGTTACATTTAGAGGTGAGCAATTTCCAATTCAACAAGCCAATAAAATGCTTTAATTCGGGAAAATGTTTACTGAACGAGCACTTCATACTGTGCCAGATTTTTAGAGGAAGATAAAAAGTAAAATAATGATAGAGCCATGGTGCTGCTTCTAGAAGAAGGGCCTTTTAACTAGGGGTGTGTGGTGACCCAGGCTTCAGAACATCCACAAGTGCTCTGAAATGAGATACAAAATTATGTCTGCACGTGCATTTTTCTAGGGTGCTATCCCAGACTCCTGAAAAGGCTTGGGTTCGGGGGGGAAAAAAAAAAAAGTTAAGAGCCATTTGCTTCAGGTAATCACACATTAAAAGGTAAATATCCCAAAGCTTAACTTTATTCAAAGATACTTGTGTATTCTCAATAACTCGATTCAATTATAAATGGGTTCATTTACTTTGACAGGTATGCACACTTCCCCCTTCCTAATCTGAAGTTTCTTAATTATCAAACAAGTCACCTTCAGAAATGTAACTCCTGGGTTACCAGAAACTCATTCTACCTCCTCTAACAGTCTTCCTAAAAAGGAACCTACTTGCTTTATAGATCTCCAAGTCCATCTGTAATACGGAGCTAGTCAGCTTCGAAACCACGTGAGCAGTGGTTTCCAGAATGAGTCATCCCAAACCTTCATGTTTCTTGTACAATGGCTGACAGTGCTGGCAGATGACGGACAGCTGCTGCTCAAGCCATCGCCAAATCTTGCGAGTAATTAAAGATCGATCCCGGAAGCCATTACTAAAGACATCGGAAAGAAAATAAGCTGCGTTTTGCACTAAACTTGAAATGTCTGGGGCACCCATTGTTTCAATACACCACGTTATAATTATTGTCAATGTCTTACACAACATGGTTTTGGGGAAAGGCCACAGAGTTTGGAATCAGACGGTCCTGGGCTCCATACTACCTATACTATTTCCTAGCTGGGTGATCATGGAAGGCTACTTAACCTCTCTGGACTGTAGTTTCCTCACAGGTGAAAATACCTCCACCCTTTAGGGGAATATTGAAGTTTCAATCTGATAAAAGACATGCCAGAATCCACAGCAGTGTCTGTGGATTCTCCCTTTTCCATACCCATTTATGACTGATACATCATAATAATAATTAGCCATGGAAAAAAGTCATTGATTGTAACTATTTCAACTTCCCATAAAATCTTATAACCTCTCACAAATTGCTCCTAGGTAACATATTCATTACTGGAAAGATCAGTATTCCCAACCAGGCTTGTTATGAAATACTGAGGCAAAAAAATGACAAGTACTCCAAGTCATCCCCAAAGAATTTTCTCCCACCTTTCCATCTATTTTTAGCTGTACAAGTTACCAATTACTGCCAAGTCAATTTAAGAAACAGTGCAAGTGTGAAACTCAGACTATTTTGTTAGGGTACCAGTATTTAGACACTATCTAAAATATTAACTATATGCTAGGACATCGCGTTTTTTTAAAACTTGGAAACTGACATTGCATATGAAAGCAAACTTTTTTGTGCCGAGATTTCCATAAATATGTCTATGAAAGTCCATTTGCCTAGAATAAGCATCCAGCTGGGGAAGGAAAAATTTAAGCTCCGGTGTGTCCAAAACGTCCCATACATTGTCTCTCAGAAAAGCCTGATCCACAGTGTATCTCATTACAGAGGAAGAAACTGAGGCTTAGAGAGCGCAGAGAATAACATGCAAGGATACATGCAGAGAATAACATGCAAGTGATAGCCCTGTGACTCAAACCCAGTTTCTGAAGCTGTGGCCCAAGCTCTTTTCCTCTGATCTAATTATTCAACCAAAGCCTGTGTGAGGGGGTCGGAGGGGAGAAAAAGAAAGTCAATATGGCATTAACTTGCCCTTGAGGTCCTTTGTTAGAATTACAAGAAATTAAAATAGAATAAATGAATCTGTAATTTCTTTTCCTTCTTCCCAAATATTTTTAGAAGTGACACTCACGGAGTTTTACTTTACTTATAGACATGGTCAACATAGTTCTATGATATCAAAGTTCGAGCTGGTAGGAAGTCAATGTTTCTCAAATAAAACCAACATGTGCCCTCATATCTGACCTGACTCACCTTTCCTGAAAGATGCACACCTCCCTTAATGGCCTTCATCTTTTGACAGGCTACCATAAGCAGATTAAGAAAAGAAGTAAGCAAGAAGAATCCACAAGCTTTTTGGATTGATCAAGGTGAGACTGGGTGTTTTTGCTTAGGACACACTGAATGCACCTTTTAATCTTAGTAAATATTAGTTACCGTACACCTATAACCACAGTAGTTCCCCTCCTCCAGCCCTCAGCTCCCTAACCCAATCCCAGCAGGTGGATCACAAGCCTCTTTGTGCTCCAATGAAGGAAAAGTTAACATGTGGCATTATCTACAGCATGAACTGACCACTCTCAGAGTGGAAGGTCATAGGGGAAGGTACAATAAGGCTATGGGCATTCAGAATAAATAGACCCTTTGCCCTCAATGCATTTGAGAGAGTCAAGTCAGAGCATGGACTATGGAACCAGACTGGCTGGATTCAAACCTCCCTTCCCCTACCCACTTGATCTTGGGCAAGTTACCTCTAGGTTTCAGTTTCCTCATCTGTAGAATACAAATAATAGCATTGAACACACAAGCTTGTAGTGAGGGTTAAAGTTTATATAAGAACATGCAAGGCACATAATTAAGTGCTATGAAGTGTCAGCCATTGATTTTAATTTAAATACAAGGAACAAATTACATGCTTTGCCTATGAGAAGTGTGTATAAAATGACTATAAATCGGCCATACTGGTATAATTTGGAGCAGAATGTGCTTCTCAGTCAACAAAGTCTCATTTCCAGCAGAGGAGGGTGTTAAGTCACACCTGAAACATTCCAGCTCAGACACAGGAAATGGGCAGCTCTGTTCTTCTTTGAGAGGGAGTCATGGGGTAGAGATTGTAATAAATGAAAAAGTGAGAACTTCCAGTTTCTCAAATCTGAAGAGCGCTTGTCACGTCATAGGGACCCTGCCTGAGTGAAGGGTGGCTAAAGGGAAGAGGTCAGGGGAGAGAAGACTAATAATCCAAAGGCTGAGCATCTCTGGAGGACTTCGGTGAACAGTCGAATTGGTGCAACTGGTGAATCATTCTAGCTTCTGTAAATGAAACAGATTTCAAGGAGATGCAGAAAGTGGTAGAACACTGCAGAAAATATCACAGCAGCCAAAGCCCAAAATAAGCCAGTCCCAGCAGTCTGACAGTATATATAGAAAGAGGGAATGGTAGTTACCAGTTATTTTATTAGAGGGAGAAAATGACAGCCTTAGAAACATCTGATGAGAAGAATTTTAAAAGCAACAAAAACTTAAGATGAAAGGCTTAAACTAAAGGTTAAAAAAAATGCAACTACTAAGAGAGGAAAAAGTTGGGGGAAACAAATGGTTTTCAGTAAAAAGAATCAGTACTCCTTGGAAAATGGCTGATTTTGGGTCTGGAGCAGGAAATGGACAAGATAAGCTTAGAATACCTTGTGCTGGAAAGCAAGAAAGGTATTAGAGACTACTAGGGCCTTGTAAAAAGTATACAGGTGATAAGTTTAAACTGAGCATCAACAAGAATATTGACTTCAATGGACTGAAACAAAGACATTAAGATCCACAAGATCTTACTGATACCTGAAAAAGAAAAACTCATTGATTATCATGGGAGGTTGTTAGGGCACTAAATCATAACTCAGAAAATTGATAAACGGAAGAAAACTAAGCTTTTTCCCTGTCTTTCCTACATGATCTGATTTTCAGGAGACCTAAGTAATTCATGAGGGTAAATTCTTTATAGACAAAATCCCATTTGATAAATGCAAGAGGAATGATAGATTTAGATCATCATCATATGGATCTAGGTTACAATCATCAATGATTGATGCTACAATCATTAGGTGAAAGGTAGAAGGGTAAGCTGACTCTACCTGAACCCACTAATCACTCTTGATATCTCAAAGAGAGAAACATCCAGACATCACATGTCTCGTGATGTGATGCAACACTTTTACACAGTAACACCTACCAAGGATGCTCGCCTTTAAGTCAATCTAATCAAGCCTCTACATCTCACTGCCAGATTATAGGAAACATAGAAAATAAAGGTACAAATTAGACAACACCACAAGTAAGAAGTCAGCCCAGAAGCGGGACATTCTACCTGACAAATGACCCGCTATCTCCATCAAATCAAAGGCATGAAAAAAGAAGCAGGGGGGTTGTTATAAGAGAAAATAGATTTGAAAACCTAACAACCAAATGCAATGTGTAGACCTTGTTTAATTCCTGACTGCAACAAATCATAAGTGAAAAGACATCTTTGAGAAAAATTAAATATGGGAATTACATTAAGGAATTTTGTTAATATTTTTAGGTTTGAGAAAGGCATACAATTTTTATGTTTTTTTCTTTTTTTTCTAAGGAAAAAAGCCCTTATCAGAGATGTAAACTGAAACACATATGAATGAGATGACATAATATTTAGGATTTTGCCTTAAAATATACCAGCCCCCATTAAAAAAAAGTGGGGAAAGGAGAAATAAGTGAAACCAAATTGGCAAAATGTTGATAGGTGCTGCAGGTAAGTAGTAATTATACTATTCTCTCATAATCTCCATAACACAAAGTTTAAAAAAAGAAACAAACAATTAAATGGTTTTGGTGGAAATTCAATCTGTGACTTATCTTACCACTGACTTTATTAGGAGGTCCTCCCCGAAAGAAAAATTTAGCCATTCCCCATTTACCCTAAAGCAGTGCAAAGAGTCTTAATCAGTTTGCATTCTGAATTCAGTATGATTAGAAGTGACTGAACCAAGGAACCAGGAGTTCTAGCAGTTAACAAATGTCAGCTTAATTTTTCCTCATAAGAGACAGCCTACAAGGCACCTGGGTTGGGCAACACAACCCACAAAGAGCTTATTAGATGACAGTTGACGTCAGATTGTCAAGATCTGTGGGAGCACGAGCAAGAGTCTCACATATTCCTAAATCAGATCTTGGTCAATACAGAAGTTGCAAACTTTCTTACCAACTTGTGTAATGCACAAAGCTACTTTCTTACCAGTAGTAATGAATTTGTGCTAACTTGTCCCTATAATCAGTCAGCTGTAATCTGGAAGTACGTGCCCATGAGATACAAAACTAAAGGTCCACAAAAAGATCTAAGCCATGATTTATTTGCACTGGTATCACTGCCCTAACCAAGGGGCTAACCACATGACCCCAGGTGCTTACAAGTCATCCACTGGTTTGGCACATATTTCTCATGTTTTTCTCTTTCCTTCAAACCCTTCTGTTATGGACTGAATGTTGGTGTTCCCCCAAAATTCATATGTTGAAGCCATAAACCTCAAGATGATAGTGTTTGGAGGGGCTCTGGGAGGTACTTAGGGTTAGACTAGGTCATGAGGGTGGTGTCTCCAAGATGGAATTAGTGGCCTTATAAGAAAAGGGAGAGAGATCAAAGAATGAGAACAAAAAATTCTAAAATTTGTATGGAAACACAAAAGATTCCAAGCAGTCTTAAGAAAGAACAAAGTTATAGGTATCACACACACCCTGATTTCAAACTATACTACAGTTACAGTCATCAAAACAGTATGGTAAAGCACAAAAACAGACACACAGCTCAATAAAACATAATAGAGAGCCCAAAAATAAACCCATGCTTATAAAGTCCATTAATCTATGACAAAGGAGGAAAGAATATACCTTTTCAATAAATGGTTCTGGGAAAACTGGAGAGCTACAGCAAAAGAATCAAACTGGACCACTTTCTCACAACATATACAAAAAGAAACTCAAAACAGATGAAGGACTTAAATGTAAGACCTGAAACCATAAAACTCCTAGAAGAAAACATAGGCAGTACAGTCTGATATCAGTGTTAGCTCTATATATGTATGTGTGTGTGTGTGTATATATATATATATATATATATATAGGATCTGTCTCCTCAACTCAACATCAAAAACAAAAACAAAAATAACCCCATTTAAAAAGGACCTGAAGAGATATTTTTCCAAAGAGGACATGCAGATGGCCAACAGGCACATGAAAAGATGCTCAACATCACTAATCATCAGGGAAATGCAATTCAAAACCACAATAAGATATCACCTCACATCTGTCAGAATGACTATCATCAAAAAGACAATAAACAACAAGTGTTGGCGAGGCTATGAAGAAAAGGGAACTCTCCTGCCCTGTTGGTTAAGGTTATAATTGGCACCACCAATATGGAAAACAGTATGGAGGTCCCTCAAAAAATTAAAAATAGAACTACCACATGATCCAGCAATTTCACATCTGGGTATCTACCCAAAGTAAACAAAAGCATTAATTGGAAAACGTATATGTGCCCCTACATTCACTGCCACATTATTTACAATAGCCAAGATATGGAAACAAGCTAAGTGTCCACTGATAGACAAATGGATGAAGAAGATGGCGCATATACATATAATGAAAGATTGCTCAGCCATTTTTTAAAAAATGAAATTTTGCCATTGTGACAACATGGATGGATGTAGAGGGTATTCTGCGAAATGAAATAAGTGAGAGAAAGACATATACTGTATGAGCTCATATGTAGAATCTAAAAAACAAACAAAATGAAAATAGGCTCAAAGATACACAGAATAAACAGGTGGTCATGGGTGGTGGGGGGCGGCAAAGTAGGTGAACAAGATGAAGAGGTACAAACCTCCAGTTATAAAATAAATAAGCCATGGGGATGTCACATACAGCATAAGGAATATAGTTGATAATATTGCAATAACTTTGTACGGAGACAGATGGTAACTAGACTTGTGGTGATCATTTTGTTATGTATGCAAACATCAAATCACTATGTAATACACGTGAAACCAACATAATATTGTACGTCAACTATATTTCAATTTAAAAAACAAAAAAGAAAAGGGAAAGAGAGAGAGATCTCTCTCCCTCCATGTGCACCAGGAATGGTCATGTCAGGACACAGCAAGAAGGTGGCTATCTACAGGCCAGGAAGAGAGTTTTCACCAGAAACCAAATCCGCTGGCACCTTGATCTTGCATTTTTCAGCCTCCAAAACTGTGAGAAAATAAGTTTCTGTTGTTTAAGCCACCCAGCCTATGGTATTTTGTTATAGCAGCCTGAACAAACTAATACGGGTACATATTTCCCTTACTTTTCTCTTTCTTTTAAACCCTTTCCAACTCCTTTGATGGGAAGGTTCCAAAAACACAAAGGTGGTTCCAGAACCAAAGGAGGGGAAAATAGTTGAAAATTATGGGCTTCCAATATTGGAAAATTTGACAATCTTCCTCCAATAAAAATACTGGCCATGCACTTATGAAATGTGTTTGGAATGTCCCAAAGAGAAGTCATACAGTATTAGAACTAAAGAGGGCCAATAAAGTATACATTATTTGAAGTAACCACATTCAGAATAATTAAGTAAATATGTATTTAGGCAAGGTCCACCACAACATCATCCCAGGCGAGGGAAACACAAGCCTCCATGCAGATGAACACTCCAGATCTATTTATAAAGAAACCCTCAGCAATTCTGCTCACAGATTGTCTGGCTGCCCTCACATCTTCAGTATTCTGTGCCATGAAAAAGTAACTGTCAAGGATAATAGGAACATGATTTGACCTACTTTTCCCTAGACGCCTGCAAGGTCTATAACTCTGGTTCTTGTGTTTATTTAGTTATCACATCTTTGGGACACATTTCCTCCCTTTCTTTGCAGGCCATCCTGTACGCCACACGTTAAGGTCATTTGTGGGTAACTCCTAAACTCCCCTGGTCATGGACTTAAAGATGTCCTATTACGCTCAGTTAATCCTCAAACATTCTTCTGAGGTAGCTCATGTACAGTCATCCCTACACGGGAAGAAAAATTCTTAGGAAAAGAGAAACACAGCCTAGAAAAGCCGAAGACCTCCATCAATTCAGACCCCTCCCTGACCAAATGAGTCCATATACCAAACCCAGTGTTTCTCCCTAACTCTCAAGTTTCCACAAACCTATCTTGCAAGAGCTGAAAGTCCCCCAGTAAGATCTTTTAAGGCAGACAACCAAGACTTCTTTTTTTAACTTACAGTCCAAAAAATCTACACTGTGGTAGCTTCTCGGTCAAGTCTCCTTAAGGATGGCAAATTTTTAAAAGCTCAGTAAAACCCATCAAAAGGTGCCCAAGGCCCCGGTGAGCAGGGACACCTGACAAGTCAGCCCCGTGGCCAGAGGCCCCGGCAGGGCCTGCTGGGTGACTTATGAAAGACCCCAGGCCGCCCCGCTTCTCTTAACCGCAAAACACGTCTGACCTGCTCGGGCCATTAGATGCCCTTAGAACCCAATGAGGCACCGTCCTCCACCAGGAAATCCTATCGAACACACCAACAGGAAGTCAATATTTAAGATTCTGGGGGTGTCGCTGAGTTCTATGTGCTGGCGACTCGGGAACCCGGGAGCTAAAGCTCGCCTCGGAGCTTCCAACTCCGGGGTCTCCCCCTCGTCCGCAGCGTCGGCCAGAGCCAGTGCCGATACCCAAAGGTTGCAACGGGGCGTCCCAACACCAGCGCACACGTCTCATGCCCCCCGCAAACGGAGATTCCACTCGTGGGGCCTGAGGCTCGACGTCGGGAAAGGACTGGCCGACTGTTAGGCACCGGACACCTGCAGCTCCCCCTCTGGGGACAGGCAAACGGCCCTTCTTCCGGCGACGCTCACGGTCCCGCAGCCTGAAACCAGGTGCGCTTGGGTTAACTCAGGTGCATGTGGGGGAAGGGCAAACCTTCGCTCCCCTGGGGGAATCCCACGACCCTGCCGTCCCGGGCCCCTCTTCTGCCCAGTCCCTCACAAGGGGGCCCCTCCTGGAACCTCCCCAACTTCCAGACGCCCCCCTCGGTCGCCCGCGAGGGTGGGCGCGGGCTCCACGTGCGCGCCGCCCACGCCCATCCCGGCCGGCAGGACCCTGCCACTCACCCGGCCCCCGGCGGCGCTGCGCTTCCTCCGCAGAGTGAGGCCGCTCCGCAGCAGCGCCGGCAGGTCCCGCAGCCGCGGCCTCGGAGGCACCTGCAGCGGCTCGCGCTCCGGCTCGCGGGCGCTGGGGCTGCGGCGAAAGGCGCCGTCCGCCGCCGCCACCGCCGCCGCCGCGGCCAGGGCCGGACTCTCGCACGGCGGCTGCATCTTGACGGAGCCCACGGCCATCCTCATGCCCAGAAGGCGGTGCAGCTGCGGCTAAGGCTGCGTCGCCGGCGGCCCCTCTTCACCGCGCTCGCCTCCGCGCGCCGTCCAAGCCTTCGCCAGTCAGTGAGAGGGCACGACTGCGGCTCGGGCGCGGGGCGCGCAGCTAGCCGCTGCCCATTGGCGCGCGCCGCGGCCCCCGCCAAGCTCAGCCCCGCGCACCTCCCCCTCCCCGCCCAGGTGCGCCCGGCCCCGCCCCGCCCCGCCCTCTCCGGCGGCACACCTCCGCCCGCGGACCTGGACCCCGGCAGCCACTCCCCGGACCTTGGGAACCGTCTCTTCCACAGGTGCGGAATCCCCAGAATCCAGCACCAAACCCACTCTACTGCCCGGCCCATCCCCCAACTTCCTTTAGTCTGAAAAGTCCCGCTTCACCCCCTTTTCCTCTCTGCCAGCGTTGACTTGAACTTCGACCAAGTGAGCTGGGAAGTCTGGAGCACACCAACCCCACCCCGTGTGCGCAATGTTTTTTTTCCCCCGTCCCCACCACAGCCTGGCTCAAAATCGTAATCGCTATTCCCCAAAATGGTTTTTGCCAGAGAACTTCAAAATAGGCTCGGTATTTACAAGTCAAACACCAGTGAGGTAGAATTGCCCCCCACGCCGTCCCCTCTTTGGCACATTCATCATTAAAGGCTAAGGGGAGAAGACTTTTGTTCGTTCCTTATGCTAGATGTTTAGCAAAATAGGTTCAAGTCTGGTGACCTGGAGGTGAATCTCTGCTAACAAGTTGGAACCTGACCTTCCCTGAAAGCCTGATGCATATGATGAATGTGCTTGGTAAAGCGTAAAGGCCTACTGTGGTGTGAATCATTGTTTACACCATTCCAGGAGGTAGGAAAAGTGGATCCCTGGGAGTGAAACTATTCCAGCAGGGACTTCATGTCCAGATAGCTGTGAAACTTCACCTCCCAGATCAATCTGTCTTCAACGAGGGCCAGCCAGCGCTTTTACTCCTTATCAGTAGGACACTGGGGTCCCTATCTTTGCCTAAGACTTTTAAGAATTGAGTAAGCTTATTCATGTTAAAAAAAAAAAAAAATTGACAAGTGAGGATTACAGGACATCGGGGCCCTTGGTTGGTTTAGCCCTGTACCCTCAGCCCTCACCAGGTAGACGCTTGGCAAATATATACGGAAATATGGCCACATAAGGAAAAAAGAAGAATGACCTGTGACCTCTGCCTTCAAGGAACTTAAAACTTGGCCCAGGACTAGATACAAATATAAAATAACAAGGATATTGCCTTGTATTCTTGGTAATTGCCAAGTGAGTGTGAATAATGAGCATTGAGGGCCACAGGAGCGAGGAAATCCTTCTGGTCTGGGACAGGCAAAAGTCAGTGAAGGGAGCTTGAGCTGTGCCTTCAAGCTGAGTCCAGAAGCTTCAACCAGGCAGAAAGAAGGGTGCTGGTCCTTTGAGTAAGAAGGAAAAACATGAGAAAAATGCCAAGGTGGTAGGACACAGAACATATTGGGGACTAAATGTGTCATACTGGTGGGAGAGAGGGATCATGTGATAAAGAAGAAGGAGAAAATATCAGAATGGATGCTGGTGACACACTGGAGAAAGCCTTAAATCCTGTCACCTAAAGCTGTGTGTGTTTACTGGAAAGAGCCCTACAATAAACTCTATCATCCATTACAATTTCAAAACACCTATCACATATACTGAAGGCTGAAATCCACTTGTATGTCACATATGAGGGTACCAGCTTATATAATGTTGAAATACTTCTGCTTCCACTGGTAGTTCGTCATTGCCTTGAGCCCCTATGTCATACTCCATACTCCAAACTCCCTCCTGAAACACCAACGAAAGGTCCACTAGACCTTTAGCCCTGGTCCTGTAGAGGCCCTCCAGGACACTTGTGGTCAATAATCACTCTGATTAGGGGATGCTTATGCCATATCACCCCTGATAATACCCTCTGAATCACACCATGAACCTCCTCTGCTTTAAAATAGAACATACGTGTCCTGACTCCTAGTCCAAATCCTTGGTCTTCACACTCTTTCACAGAGCTTCTCAATGGAGGACCAGGGAGTTTGGACTTTATCCCATAGATTCTATGGTATTGACCAAAGGTCTAAAACTCAAAATCAACAGGACCTTTGGAAAGTTGGCTTGGGGTAAGCTGCTAAATGACAATTACCATATAGCCATAGTATAAGACAGGCAATAAGGAATAGCAGGAATGTGTAAGCAGAAGAGCCATGCCAGTATTTAGCTCAAATCAAGCAATACCCCACCCCGGGACCTTTGTACTTGCTGTACCCTCTGCATGGAATACACTTCCTCTGAAATACTGTCCAGTAGAACTTTCTGCAATGGTGGAAATGTTCTGTATCTGCTTTGTACCCACTACTCACATGTGGCTTTTGAGCACTTGAAATGTGACTAGTGTGCCTGAAAAACTGGATTTTAAATTTTATTTAATTTTAATTAATATAAATTGAGATAGCCACTTTGGGCTCTGGGCTACTCTGTTAGAAAGCATAGTTCTAGAATTCAGTGTTACCCTTCCTCTACTCCTTAAGTTTTTTTTTTAACTGAAATGTCTCCATTTCAGTGAGGCCATCCA
The DNA here is from genome assembly GCF_026419965.1 of Kogia breviceps. NCBI lineage: Eukaryota > Metazoa > Chordata > Mammalia > Artiodactyla > Physeteridae > Kogia > Kogia breviceps. The sequence continues at coordinate 74,904,972 of NC_081318.1, forward strand.
TGTCCATGTGATTTTAAATTGTAGCTCTTCCCATCTGCCCCTTTCCTGCTCTCTTTCCTAGCTCTCCAATGTTGCCATCCAACATTCTATGTATTTTACTTATCCATTTTCTCTGTTGTCTGCCTCCCCACAACAAGAATATAAGTCCCACAAGGGCTTGAAAGTCTTTTTCCTTTTGTTCAGTATCTAGAACATATTAGTTGAAGAACTGAATTTTATCACATGTAAGGACCCAGTTTTTCAAAAGGAGCTTAATCTGGATTTTTACATAAACTCTCCTGATTCTGCAATGTTGCAAGTTAAAAAAAAAAAAAAAAAAGCAAATCCTATGTATGGCAACATTGCACAGGTCAAACAAAACCACTGCAGTATCAGAGCTGATTTTTACTTGGAGAATGACATCATCAAAGTTAAAGTTTATGGAAATACATATGGTGAGAAAACACAAGTTTTATTGGCTATTTGCAGTGAGGGGAAATGGAAGACCAGGAAGATAACTCTGACTTTCACCTAGCTACAAAGGGATGAGGGTTTGAATGAGCGGGGTCAGTGGAAACAGAGAGAGGTTCGATGTCAGAGATTATAAAAGAAAGCTCCTCAGGGCTTGGACACATGTTAGGAGAAGTAGAAAAGTACTTCAGGTGGTGATACAGATTGTATTTTACAAAGATGACCAACACAGTGTCTCCTATCCCTACGATCTTCTGCAATACAATCTTGCCACTCCCCCATGAAGAAAACAGGATTTATTTCTCCATCTCCTTGAACCTGGGCTGGCCCTATGACTACTTTGGCCAGTAGAATCCAGCAGAGGTAACAGTGCCTGTTCTGTAAGTAGCCCCTAATTGACCTGGTAGCTTTCACTTCCTACTGTCTTGGGACGCTGGCTCTTGGGAGGGTCCCACTCAGAGCCCAGCTTCCTGTGAGAAGCCCAAGCCATCTGGAGAGTCTAGATAGAAGCGCTCTGGCAACTGAGCTCCCATCCAACAACCAGCATCAATTGCCAGCCATTTGTAAGCCATTTGGAACCTCCAGTCTAGCCAAGCCTTCACGTGACCCCTGTACTAGCTAACATCTGACTGCAACCACAGTTGCAGGGAGAAAACAAAACAAGAACTCCGCAGCTGAGCCCAATCAACCCACTGAACTATGAGAGTTAGCAACAAATTGTTTTAAGCCACTCAGTCTAGAGGTCTTTGTTACACAACAATAGATGACCAAAACATATGGTTCAGAAAAGTGTGAAGAACATACTCCCTTATGAATTCAAAAAAAAGGGGAGATTTATACTTATATTTGTATGTGTGTGAAGAAACGTGAAGTTTTTTGCAAATGGTCAGACTAGGCTACATGAGAAAGGAAAGAAGGGAGACGTTTTTCAAGCATAATTTAAAATTTTTTTTAATATTACCTACTCAAAAAAATTAAATTTTAAAAAATGGCTCTGGATTTAGAGAAGTCAGGAAGTATGGGGAGCTGGTTTTGAGGATTTCCATTTTACATAGCCGTTAAACTAACCAAACTAGAAGGTACCCCAGTGAAAATCTGACCAGCAAGAGCAGAGGGTGAGCTGGCGCTCAAGAGAAAAGACTGGAGAGATGACTATGCTGGGGTCCAGATATCTGATAGTAAAGGGTGGAGCTGGACTGCAGTGCTCAGAGGACAGAAGGGAGCAGAGACACTCAACCCCTCGTTGCACGGGGCCCTTGGAGAACACACAGCGTGTGTCTTTCCATTTCTACTTGTATGAAATTTGAAGCAGTGACTCACCTTGGTTTTCCCCCTTTAATTTTTGTGGTCCCATGTGATTATCAAGAACGCCAAGGAAAGACTTTCCTGGTGGTGCAGTGGTTAAGAATCTGCCTACTAATGCAGGGGACACGGGTTCAAGCCCTGGTCTGAGAAGATCCCACATGCCACGGAACAACTAAGCCCGTGCGCCACAACTACTGAGCCCGTGTGCCACAACTACTGAAGCCCGCGCGCCTAGAGCCTGTGCTCCAAAACAGGAGAAGCCACCGCAATGAGAAGCCCGCGCACCGCAATGAAGAGTAGCCCCTGCTCGCCACAGCTGGAGAAAGCTCACGTGCAGCAACAAAGACCCAACATGGCCAATAAATAAATAAATTAATTAATTTTTTAAAAAAGAACGCCAAGGAAAGCATCTGTTAGCTGGGTTTTCCCTTCTGTTTTTCCCCTCCCTGTGTACCTACGTATCTCCCGATAAATGTACACAATGTATGTCATGCTAAAGAGACTCCTAACACCATAGCTATCAAGACTTTGGTGAGTCCTCCTTGGTGTCCAAGCCTTCCCAACATCTCTTGTTTTAATTTTTCCTCTATTTAAGATGTTTTGCATTGCTTTACCAGCTCTCTGAAACGGAAAACCTAAATACAATTTCGCCTCTCTGTTCAAGTCTGCCAACACTTTAATATGTAATGATCAAAAGAGATTGAAGCAGACCTTCCCAAGGACTAAGGGTGAGTAATGGGGGATCAGAGGCAGAGTTTGCACTAGAAACCCAATACAGTGCATACCGCCTCGCTGAGAATGCCACATATAACTGTGTACTTGATACTAACATTATTTTTATGTTTTCTTATGGAATTAATATGCAGTCAAGAGAAATGTAGCAAAATAATGAAACATGTTTCAAACCTAAAAATGTTAAGCCTTACTCATTTTATTTTAGCGTTCAAGCATCATAAATAGAACTATCTGCCATCAGATGGTTCATAACAAATCTGTGTGATACTGTGCTATTATTTGTGTAGTGCATCACGCATTATGTGTCATGCAAATATTCCCCTCGGGGATGGTACATTTTTTCTTACGCTATTAGCATTGGTGGCTCCAGCCAGAGACTGGCTGATCAGGGTGGATGCTTTTCCTTATAAGTTTGTCCTCTATTCCTTACACTCATAATCTTGAAACAAAACCCTTCTATTCATGCCTCTTTATATGCCATTTACTGTTATCATCCTGGAAATTTCTTTTTTAAAGTCAGGTGTGCAAGTTTACCAGGCCCTTGGGTAGTTAGGACACTGGTGCAAAAAAATACCCAAGAAGACAGAGTAAGAAGGCAATAAGAAAAATAACTTGATCAACAGACAGCAAGAAAGCTGAGCCAGTCTTGTCCCATCCTCCCTGCTCTGCTATGGAAATCTACTCATCTTTTCACAGATCAAACAATATCTCCTCCCAGAAGCCTTCTCAGCTCTGCCCATTGGGATTAATCCTTCCTCAGGTAAACCCCAGAGTATACCTACAACTATGAATCTACTTTCACGGCCTCTCTTATCACAGTTAGTCTTGTATTTGAATTAAATGTTTGCATGTAAGACCTAGATGAGGTTATAAAACCCTGGAGGGCAGCGATGATTCATTTTTGTATTCCCCTCTGGTGTCTATTGCAGTGACTAGCACATTGTAGATGCTAAGTTAAAAAATGCCTTCATGAATGAATGCTGGATGAACAAATGAATGAACAAAGCTGTGATTAGCCAAACACTGTCATCTTAGGTTGAGGAAAGCAAGCCAGAGGTCTTAGCAGATGCAGAGTCTCAAAGGTCACAGTAAAATACGTTATCCCAAGGGTGATGGGAGGCTATAAATGGACTCCAGATGGTGGCATGTTCAGATCAGCAGGGAAGGAAGATGATTTTAGCATCAGTATGTAGAGTGCTTTAAAATAGGGAGACGTTGAAAGCTGGGCAGCCAGCAAAGCAGGTTATAGAATCCCAGGCATGAAGTATTAACATGGTAATCTATAAAATCGGGTTAATGGAAACTTCTGTGTTTTCCTTATAATACTTGCATTCATGCATTCTGTGAAGAGTTTCTGTGCTAATTAAATGAGATGACGTTTGTAAAGCTGTTTGCAAACCTCAAAGCGCTGCACCTAGAGCACTGCCTTCCCGTAGGGGTGAAAGGGAAGGGAGAGATGAAATGATGCCTTGGAGAAAGCAGAGCCTGGACCAGGATGGCAGAAGGGAGTGGGAAAGCAAACAGGGTATCAAAGGTCATGCCCAACCAGAAGACAGAAACCTTTGACAGTATGTTTCTTTCTGTTTGTGAATTTGAAGCATCTGTAGCATTGACACAAGCTAAGTACAGAGTAAGCAGTGAGAAAATCTGCCTTAGAACATTCTGGCAACATTGTATGAGTTCAAATTGTTATTCGAAGATCTTGGTGAGAAGATATAGATGTGGGGCTAGAGAACACTCAAGAGCAGGAATGTCTCCTAAATTCTTAAATATAAAGAAGCTCTTTAGCTTAAAGAAGATGACAGCATTCAAGGGACAACAAGGTCATTGTTTTAATATACCTTGAATACGCAGAAGATAAATTGGACTCATTCTATACAGAGTTAAGACTGAAGATGGAAACCACAGAGTAAAATTTCTTCTCAACATAATAAAGGCTTTTCTATCCACTTAAAGTCCATTTTGAACCTAAAATTGTCCTTACCCTTGCAAAATAGGGGGCTTACACCAGACTTGATGGAAATTCGTTTTATCAGACGCATGATTGGATTCAGTGACCTGTAAGTTTCCATCCAACCCAAACATTCACTTTCTACACTGGCCCTAGTGAATACTGAAGTGGTTACATAAGGCAGCAATTCTCAAAGTGTGGTCTGGGGACCTCTGGGGATCCTCAAGACTCTTGCAGGGGTTCCGTATGGTAGAAACTATTTTCTTAATAATGCTAAAATGTTATTTGTCTTTTTTGTTCTCATTTTCTCATGAGGATACACTGGTGTTTTCCAGAGGCTACGGACATGTGATATTGCAACAAATGGAATGCAGGAACAGATAAGGCACTCGAGCAGCTCCTTCTAAGCCAAACATCAAGGAAATTAACAAAAATATAAACAATGCCATTCTTTTCACTAACTTTGTTTTGTTTTGGAGAAGTTATTTTTCATAAAACATATTTCTATTAACATATAATCAGTTTATTATTAAATGAATTAATAAATATTTTAAAATTTTTGCTCTTTTCAATTTTAATATAGTAAGTATCCATAGACATGACCCACAGAAAACAAAAGCTCAGTAATTTAAAAGTGTAAAGGTGTCCCAAGACCAAGGAACTTGCAAACTGTTATTATAGGGCATGGTTAGAAAAAAATTTCTCTCTGATAGTAAGAAAGGAGGGAGATGTGAACAGGCTAAAAAAGCTTTCTGCCTTGCCCACTTCCCAGCTACCTTTGCTGAAGTAATACCACTTTCATCCTGACACAGAAGTAGTGATTTCCACAAAGGTGGCTACTAGAGGGACCTGGGTGATGGAATGGTGAGACCCGTGCTTTGCAACCAGATGGGCCTGAGTTTAAACCCAGATTTTTCCACCTTCTAGTTACATGGTCTTAAATTACTTGACTTCTCTGAGCCTCCATGATCTGTTCTGTGTAATACTAATACTACCAGGTTGCTGAGAAGATTAGACAGGATCTACATGCAGACTCTAACCCAATGAGGTACCTTTTAAATCACAGCTCTCTATGTGGCTGGAGCTGCTGTTGATAAATCCCAGGTGAGGCCCAAGGAAGCCACATGACCTGGTGAACAAACAATGGTCTAGATATGATCTTCACCAACTTTTCCCACATAATCCCCTCTCTAGGCAAACCCCAAATCTTTACACAGGTTATTCCCAAAGCACCTTCTTTATTGCCAACACCCAAAACATAACTTCCTCATCCTTTCTACTCTGAATACAGCTATGGGGGAATAAAACAAACACCGAAAGTGCAATCAGAAAACCTAGGTCATGTCCCACATTTCTTGATTTATTAGCTCTGCGACCTTCACCAAGCACTTCACCTCTTTAAGCCTGTTTCCTCATCTATAAAACGGGATAATAAAACCTAGTCTGTGGGATGGTAATAAAGGCTAAAGTAAAAAATGCCTATGAAAACACCTAGCAAACAGTGAAATATATGTGTTGTTGTTATTAATAAATCTTGTCTATTCTATGTTCAAAACTGGTCTAACCTAAAAAATTCCATAGCAAATACTAATCAAAATTATCTCCCCACAAACACACAGATACACACATGCAAGTACACGGTGATTGGATAGTAACATGAAATTTTGCACACATTTTCACAAGCACACAAACTTTGTGAAAGAATGTGTTCTAGGCAATCCCCCCAATTTGTTTTTCTAATCTAAAGCTTTGTATCAAGCCCAGATAGAGAGAAACACTTGACATATCAATCTTTATTTCTAAATAAACCTACTTAAAAGAGGTAATGTTGATAAGAGCAGCAATGAAGAACTTTCTTAGGAAATTAAAATGTGACGCTCATCTGATTCTCTCCCTCTGACCTGGTCCCTTAGGAGGGAAAAGAGGGCTTGAGGAAGAGATGCTTGAAGGGGTAAAAATTCACAACTGCTATTAGCAGAGCTGCTAACTAAATCTTTTATCTGCAGGTGCTCTTTTATGTCTATTGATTTAGAACTAGGAAAAGCTTTTGGTCATAAAGTTTCTGATTATGCCTGATGAAATGTCAAAACCTGCATTGTCAAGGCTGAGAGAATCTGACCCTGTTCTCCAGTCGATTCAGGATGAGCCAATTTTGGTCATGGTCCACTGGGTTATGTGCATATTTGTTATCCCTGGCTCCCCTTTGGCTGTAAACTTTCTGAGGACTAATGCCATTCCTTCCAAATATTGTGTGAACTCCCCATCACTTACAGAGCTGTTCTCTGCAATGATGGGCATTACACGGAACTGTAGTTTTATGATTTCAGATCAAAACTGATATCCTTTCACTTTTCAAATATGTAGATTTGAAACATGTTCTCAGATACCATTCACAATAGTAACAACAGAATTTCATATCTATTTACAAGGGAGACTCAGAGGATCAACAGGCCTTAATATTTGTAAAGTCTTAATAGTTTTTCTCAAGTTGTATGGACAAGATGCTTTTTAGATCTCTATTTGGGGTGTAGACATTAGAAGAGAAGAAGAAATGTAGTCAAGAGTCCATGAAATCATAGGGAAGACTTGGAAGCATCGTGGAAAGGTGAACGGGCTATGTCTCTGGCCTCAGTTCCATCATTTGCAAAATGAGGATAATCATAGGACCTGCCTCATTAGATTATTGTGGGGAATCCATGAGATATTAAGTGTAAAGTACCTAGAACAATGCAGGCACAGTCAGGAGTACAGGTGTGTTCAAAAGTATCTTTATTACTCTCTTCAATCTGGGCTACATAGATTTTAGAAGGTCTGGGAACTTCCTGAAATCATACGAAGAATGCCTGTGTACTTCTCTGATGAAAGAAACATAGGCTTCGTCATATTTTCGAAGTAGGTAATCTAAGAACAAAAACTCCTAAGACCCATGACGCTTGGGCTGAGCCTAACTCCCTAAATGTGAGCGTGTATAGACCAGAAATGAAGACAGATGTAAGCTGCCCCATTTACATTTGCAGCATTAATTATGAATTCCACTACGATTTAAAGGTTTCCTCCTTCTTTTGTGGACCCCTATCTAGTACAGGTGGATCACCCTCCAGCACCCTACCACCACCACTACAAGATATAAGCCTGAAAATGAACATAAGTTAACACTCCACGCTGGTGTTGGTCAGGTGGACCAGTATCTGCTGGCAAAGAAGTTTTGGGAGGGATTGAAGGCAGTCTGGGAAAGGGCAAAACAAGTGGAAATCTGACAATCCTGTTGATACTCAAATCCTACAAATACCCCCAAAGAAGAAGTGACAATCATCACAGGATCAGATATGACAGGGAAAATGCTAGAGGAGAAGATAGTAAAGAAGGCATTTACAGGAGGCTACTTGGCTTTCTGTTTCAATTTTGCATTTGTCTTTCTAAGGCAGCACAGATCCTCCATAAGAAGAAAAAGACAGATGGGGTGACAGAATTTTGTGGCTGTTTTCTGGAGCATTTACTAGAGAATTTAAGACTCTTCAGAGTTACTGTTGGATATGTATTCAGAATAATTTTCTGCCATGACAACAGGTAAACCTCATAAAATTTCAGCCTCTAACAAGAGGGCAGAAATGTTGCATTTCTAGCGTTTCTGCCTTTCAGTTTGCAATATTAATAACCTTGAATAGCTACTCAGTATTCTAAATAATTGAAGCTGCCTTGCTTGAAATCTACTTTATTGTTGTTGGTGACAAAAATGATTAATTCATTATTCTCTCCGGACAATTTGGACAACTTCCTGAAATGGGCCTTACTGCTTGAAGATCACACACTTTTTGTTCACGTTACATATCTCTGGAATCCAACTAGAGGTGATGCTGATTTTGCTCTAAGAAGCATATCAACATTTGATGTTCTTTTTTCTTTCTGGCTTAATTATAGATCATGCCCAGGAATCAGACAACCAATATTTATAGAACATCAATCCTGCGCTCAGCCCCATGTGAGCTACAGATGTGGATGACAGCCTTCATTCCCTCAAGGAGCTCAGAAAATAGTTGGGAGAGTTAAAGCAATCACATTTGAAAAAAGAGAAATCTATTCAATAGTCACTAAGCCCTACTGTGTTCTGAGATGGAAAGATGAATAATTGGGGGTTCTTGCCCTCTGTAGCAGGGGAGCTCTTATTAAGAACTCTTTTGGGGGGAAGAGCTTATAAGACTTGCAGAATTTCAAAGGAAGAGGAGATCAGTGAGAACACCCAGAGTTAAGGAAGACATCATGGCTCAGGGACATGTTGAAGAATGAGAAGGATTTAGACAGTCAAGCAGCGAGAGGAAAGAAAATCATGGAAGTTGAAATGACCAGCTCTGCACGATGCCCAATGCCAGGGGGCTATACACAAGCTGCACACCCATTATCCACTGGCCCTGGAAATGATCATGGCTTGTTCATGGTAACAGGAAAAAGCAAAACGTCTTGAGTAATGGAAAATGAGAGCACGCTGGGCTGTTAGGGACAGGCTAGAATATGGAGGGCCTCGAAAGTCAGGCGGAGTACATTGGAAGGTGTGTGGTAATCCATAGGGAGCACAGTATGTTTCTTAGCTGGGGACGGACATGGTGGAAGCATGCTTGGGGATAATTAGCCAAGAAACAGGAAGCAGAGTTGCCTAGAATATCTGGAATTAAGATCAAGGAGGCAGGGCGTCCCTGGTGGCGCAGTGGTTGAGAGTCTGCCTGCCGATGCAGGGGACACGGGTTCGTGCCCCGGTCCGGGAAGATCCTACGTGCCACGGAGCGGCTGGGCCCGTGAGCCATGGCCACTGAGCCTGCGCGTCCTGAGCCTGTACTCCGCAACGGGAGAGGCCACAACAGTGAGAGGCCCGCGTACTGAAAAAAAAAAAAAAAAAAAAAAGATCAAGGAGGCAGACTTGGAGGTATCACAGTGACCCAGTTGAGGTGATGATAACTGAGGCTACTAAGTAGTAGTCTAAGCAGGAATGGAGAGGAAAGGAAGAGTTGAACATATTGAAGCAAAACCCAACAAGATGATGATGTGGGGAATGGAAGATGAAAGGGGATTCAGGCAGGGGTGAGAGCTGCTTTTGATGACCTGCCCCAAACAGTTTGGGAGCTCAATGCCTTTGTCTAGGATAATAAAACAATGTGGAACCTTCGTCCAATAAACTCACTTGCCATTACTAAAACAAAAGAAACACAGAAAGTATTTTTAAATTTTAGGAAAAATTCTGGGAAACCAAACAAGGGATTTTGTGCTTCTCAGTTCAATGCTAACTCCGTTGGCATCAGGGCCAAACTAATACCCCAACAGGTTGCTAGGAGAAATTTTCTTGCAAAACATGCTTAAACTAAAGACAGGATTAAGGTCCTCATAATTTACAGAATGACCTACTTCAAAGGAAGTCCATTTAGAGGTAACAGGTGGATTTACAGGAGTTCGTAGATTTACCCAGAGCCTATTTGAAAACTTCCCTCCATAAAATACTTTAATCAATTCACAGGGGAGGCTTTTCTAAATAATTAGATGGAAAATAGTAGAGTACCATGCACTTTTATTATTTCCTTTTTACCAGTAAATGAGAAGAAGGTAAATAAGTTGGCTGAGATGCGTGGAGTGAGTCAGCCACAGCTCTTTAAAACTGTGGTTCTGGTCTTTAGCCCTGAGCTGAAGACCATGTAGCAATGAAGGTGATTAAATGCTACAGTGATGGACCCCTGCATGTTTCATATAAAGCCTTTAAGCCAGCAATACTTCTCAGGATTAATGCACTAATAGAAAAAGATTCACAAAAGATGCAACAGAGAAATAGCTTCTGTGACAGAACCTTTCCTATTGGGGCAAAGATAAGTGATCCTGCTGGCAAAACAGCTGCAGAGCTTACACACATGGTCAGGTGAGGCCTTGTTAATGAGCTCATCTAGAGCCTTGTCCCAGAGCCATCCTCATTCCAGAACTGAGGGTCTTGCTGCAAATAGTTTTCAGAGGGTTAAGGGAGCCTGGAAGGCTGAAAGTTACTTAGTGTGGAGTGTCCTTAGCATTGTTCTGAGTAAGCACTGAGAAGACCTCAACCTCTGACTGCACTCCATCAGCTTGAGAGTAACGCAGGTTTAGGGTCAGTGGTCCTTAGCAGAAGCTTTACTGCACACACAGGGCAGCTTCCATTGTTCCTAAGAAGTCTGTTTCTCTCACAGTCTCTTGGACTCCAATTCAGAAGCAACCCCCGCTACCACACCCCCATGGACAAAGAAAACTACACAGCAGTTGTTACAGCAGCCCTATAAGAAAATATGTGGCTCAGGCACAAGACAACTTATTAAAATCATTCTACACTGATGCAAACACACCTACCCAACATGGAGATGTGATGCAAGAGCACAGGCTAATCAAATCCAATAAGCACTGAAAGGACTGGGCTTTTGCGTTTATGAAAAAAAAAAAAAATGCAGAGTGGTTAATTTAAAGCAAAAGCTTTTCCACAAGGCAGGACTGTAGAGCACCCCTCCCTGCAAAGAGAGGCTCCAGGGTTCACCAGCTGATGGACCACTTACCATCTTACCACAGAAAGAATGCAATGAAGTGTGTCATACTTTTAAATTAGAAACCGTAGCAGCATCTTTAAATATGGACGTTTCATATGCACACACAGGTAGCCAGAAAGCAGGTTGCCCTAGATCTGGTCCCCCCAGAATCACACCCTGAAATAAGAGTTCTAGAGCAAGTAGTTTACTTGGGAGATGCTCCCAGGAATAGCAATGGAAGGATGGAGAACTTCAACAGGGATAGGAAGGAAGCCAAGAAAAGGTGCATTATCAAGAAAGATTAATACTTGATATCTTAATCTGGAGCTTAATACTGCTGCAGAACTCTGGGAGCCAATGTAGAGTTATAAGAGTTACCCTGTTTGAGTGTGAGGGAGTTGGGGGTAGTTATACTCCAGTTACCATGAGTCATTGGGCATCAATTCTCCGGGACTTCCATTCTACACTGAGCACTGACAGGGTAGGTTTCAGGCATCAGGATAAAACCTCCACACACACTGATGTGATGCTGGCAGTTTAACGTCTGGCTGGTGTGTGCTACAGTGATGAGACCCAAGGGGACATGGGCAGGATCTGCCAGACACACCTCCCTCAGAAAATCCCCCAAATACTAGACCAGGAGAGAGAGTTTTTAGGCAAACATGCTCTTTCTCTCAAAGTACATTTTTCTCCCACTTACTTTAAGCAGATGCACATTTCCTATTTTCTGGAGTTACATGACTGAAAAGAGGCAAAGGTCCAAGGAAAGAGGCATGTATTAGTTTGCCAGGGCTGCCGTAACAAAGTATCACAGACTGGGTAGCGTGCACAACAGCAGGGGTCCCCAACCCCTGGGCTGCTACCAGTCCACGGCCTGTTAGGAAGGGGGCCGCACAACAGGAGGTGAGCGGCGAAGCTTCATCTGCCTCCCCCCATCGCTCACATTACGCCTGAACCCTCCCGCCCCACCTCCGTGGAAAAAATGTCTTCCACGAAACCCGTCCCTGGTGCCAAAAAGGTTGGGGACCACTGCACAACAGAAATTCATTTTCTCACAGTTCTGGAGGCTGGAAGTCCAAGATCAAGGTGTCAGCAAGTTAGGTTCCTCCTGAGGCCTCTCTCCTTGGCTTGTAGATGGCCATCTCCTTCCTGTGTCTTCAGGTGGCCCTTTCTCTCTTCATGGCCATCCCTGGTGTCTCTTGGTGTCTCCAAACTCCCTGTTCTTAAAAGAACAGTCAGAATGAATTAGGATCCGCCCATATGACCTTGTTTAACCTTAATTACCATTTTAAAGGCCCTATCTCTAAACACAATCACACTCTGAAGTACTGGAGGTTAGGGCCTCAACACGCGAATTTTGAGGAGGGGGATGGAAATTCAGCCCATGACAGACAGTAATTAGCACATTCATCATTTAGATTTGTAAAATTTCTGTTAAGAAGGAAAGTAGTAGTTACCAGGTTCAAGCAAACCCCTAACTGTTGTCTTAATTTGGAAGAGACCTTCCATGAGTTCCTCAGGATCTCAGTCCATGATGTGAGGACCCCCTGCAATGAGACCTCATGCTGTTTAGTAAATCCTAGCTCCACTGTATTAAATCCTGAGTGCAATCTGTGAAAGCTATGACAAGAACTGACCTCTCCTGAGTGCTGTCTATGCATCAGGAGCTGTGCTAAGCAATCTACAGCTATTAAGTGATTCTAGTAGGTTTGGTAATTATTTACATTTAACAGAGGAGAAAACAGGTTTAAAGAGGCAATTAACTATTTTTAGTTCTTTATTAAAACAACTGAACCTGGCTCATAATTAATAAGAATACAAAGACAAGCCTTCCTGTACTGCAATTTTTATAGCGAATGTAGTAAATATTTGAAAGGTAAACCTATTAAACACTGAGATCGGGCTTGGGGGAAGATGGGAAGAGTAGGGTAATTAGTAAGACTTTGGACTTGTCCCAAGAGGCTGACTATGTAATTGGGAGAAAGGAGAAATGTACCAGGTAAAAGGGAGATAGAACACAACCGAGTGCAGTACAGAGCCTCACGAGAACTCAGGCCAAGAGGACACTGATCCCAGCAGAGAGGACGCAGGAGAGCTCGAAGGTGCAGTCGGCACTCAAGCTGAATAAATTGCAGTATGGGACATGGAAGTAGGCATGTTTACCTCATCTTTCTCCATTCTTCAACAGCATGCACTCATAAATTTGAGCAGAGAATTCGAGCCCAGCAGCCAGGAGCACTTCCATACAGAAGGTCAATATCTGAGAGCAAATCCTTTGCAACGGGGACACTGTACGTGGAGTCAGTGCAGTGGAGGAAGGAAATGGCCACGTGTGGGCTCCACACGAGCTGCGTGTGTAGGCTGTTGGCATGGAGAGTGCCTTTATAAAATTAGGTGTTGACATTCAAAAACTGGGAGATTTCTTACTGAACTCCAGCTTTCTTGGCCGCTCTGGACAAATCAAAAGACCTGGCACCCTGGCCCACACGCTTGCCTGAGGTGAGTGGAAGCTCCTCCTTGGCTAGACGATGCTCTCTCCATTTCTTCCAGCCCCATCGCTCCCTGTTGTTTTGCACCGGCTGACCTCACTTCTTTAAGTTAGTTGCCTGGCAGGACCCTGGGGTAGCTGGGATGTCGTCACTTGGCTGAGTCTCATACTGAGTCAGAGGACTGAAACACTCTGTGCTTTAATCTTGTCTCTACTATTTTACTACCTGTTACCTCAGTTTCCTCATCTGTTAAGTGGGCATAATAGTGTACTCAAATCTATAGCCACCACTTAATATGTGTAATTTGCCTAGCATAGCATCTGACCCATAGAAAGCTTTAAATAGAGGTCAGCTCTTATTATTTGTTACTGTTGTTCTAGGGTTTTGTCAGTATGGGCAGTTGTCTTTGGATAATTACCTCCCTTAGAGAAAAATGCCAATGGAGCCAAGGTCTTCCATTTGGACCATACGGAGGGCAGTTAGTTTTGCATTATTCCAAAAGCATTTCTGCAACCCCAGCTCAGCCTGGCCATCTTACATGCATGTCATTGTTCCAAAAACGCACCAGGAAGATAGTCTAGCAAAGCACTCCACTGACAAAGGGGTTGGTGGCATCTCTTTTGTAGACGAGGTACAAACATTTCTCTTAACAACAACAACAAAACCCACCTCCAATCTCGATTGTACTAAGGATTTATGCTAAATCCAAACAAACAAAACTCTATTCTGTCTTAAGAGTTTAGGTTGTAGAAATCAAAATGTCCCTTCATGGTAAACTTTAGACAAGATTAAGGGCAGGAAAAGGGTATTAATACATTCACATACATGAATTATATACATATTCATAATTATTCCTCAGCTAATAATAACCTGAGTTAACATTCCCTGAACAGACAGGGACTGATTGCAGGAGAAGAGGAGGCGGATGGTAAGGTGTGGGCTGCCAGATTAATCCAGGAGGCATTTTTAGTTTGTACTGAGTAAATCCTACACAGGATGATGGAGACTTATCTCCCTTGAGAAACTGCATAACCACAAAGTGGCAAGACTCAGGGACGGTACCTCCTCTATTCCTTTCCCTGCTACAGCACAGAGGCTGGAAACAGGGGCCAGACCCCCTGGTTTCAAATTCCATGCCTGAGCAAGTCACAATTTGTCCAAACTCAATTTCCCCATGTGAAAGAGGTATGCAAGAATCCCTCCTACCCAGAGTTGTCGTGAGGATAAAATACACATAAAGCGCTTAGCACAGTGTCTGACATACAGTAAACACTCAATAAAATTAGGCATTTATATTACTATTATTATTATTTTTTTTTTTTTTTTTTTGTGATATGCGGGCCTCTCACTGCTGTGGCCTCTCCCGTTGCGAAGCACAGGCTCCGGACACGCAGGCTCAGCGGCCACGGCCCACGGGCCCAGCCGCTCCGCGGCACGTGGGATCCTCCCGGACCGGGGCACGAACCCGCGTCCCCTGCATCGGCAGGCGGGCTCTCAACCACTGCGCCACCAGGGAAGCCCCTACTATTATTAATTAAAGGTCAGCCTCTCTTTTTTAAAAAATTGAAATATAATTGATTTATAATGTTGTGTTAGTTTCAGGTGTACAGCAAAGTGACTCAGTTTTACATACACATATATATATATATATATATATTCTTTTTCAGATTCTTTTCCCTTATAGGTTATTGCAAGATATTGAGTATAATTCCCCGTGCTATACAGTAGGTCCTTGTTGGTTATCTATTTTATATATAGTAGTGTGCATATGTTAATCCCACACTCCTAATTTATCCCTCCCCCCAACCTTTCCCCTTTGGTAACCACAGGTTTGTTTTCTATGTCAAAGGTCAATCTCTTGACCCTTTAAACAAAATACCCAGAATGCTCACCACAAGTAGAAAGAATAGTGTGTCTCTCTGGTCCCTCTTGAGTTTCCTGTCACCTTCATGCCTGGAAAGGAGAAGGAACACTTGTTTTCCCTCCTCCAGGGAAATGCAGATTTGTGAAGGTGGTTGGCCTGGAGGGTTCAGCTATAGAAGCACTGCAAAAAAGAAGACAGAGTTGCAGAGCTGAGAAAACAAGAGCAACGTTTGATCTGGGCAGAGAGTGGGGCAAGACGGAGGACACTCAGCAGGTATAACTTAGTCTTTCCCTTTATCCCAACGCAACACCAAAAATGTAAATGTAATTGTTACTGGGCACCCGAGGCTTCACGTGGGTGAACTAAGATGAACATTATTGGCATCGTTTTGAATTGAGGTACCATTTACTTTTAGGGGGGCATGAAGTCGGATTCATATTTCTGAATCTCATCTAAGAGTGACATTTCAAATCAGGTACAGTTAACCATACTGAGGGCAACTTCTCAGCAAAATTAACAAAATGTCCTTCCTTTATGAACAAGTTTCAGTATTTCAGTATTCTGGATTTATAACCAGACATGGGAATAACAGGTCCATGGGGTCTTTGACTATTAATTTTCCCCCCTAGGTCTGCTTGGAGAACTCCTTCCCTGTCATAGTCAGGAGGTACAGACCCTGGAGTGAAATCCTGATGGACCCCATCAGAAGAGCACACATAGCTAATGATTCTTCTCACCCCTCTCTTGACTTGTAGACTCCTGAGAAATCCTGTGGGTGAATTTTATGACTGACACTAATTTATACAGGGTTTAAAAGGGTCCTTTTCTGCCTTACAGCCTCTCCTCAGGAGAGTGAAGCATTGGAGCTATAGCAAGAAAGTAGAGACTCAAGTCAAATGCAGGGAAGGGGTGCCTGGCGAAACCTAACTTGGAACAAACGGATCATCATGGATAAACACACTGTTACAGGACTGAATTAAGATCTGCCACATCAGGGTACAGGATGTCCTTCCAGTGCCAGAGGGAGTCTTCCCTCTGCTGGGAAACAGCCAGGGACTCAGTAATGAGAGAGAGGCTGAGATGCTTGCCAGACAGACAAGACTGTGGAGGGGGGCAGGTGCCTTGAAAGATAATAATTAGCAACTAGAAGCCAGTGGATCATGGTGGAGGTGAAAGGCAGTCCAGCTACTTGATTTTGTTTACCTTTTCCTGCTGACATCTGAAAAGTATCACACTGTGCTCATCGTGCTTGAATCTACAGTGCTTGAGTGGCCTATCTGTGTAGAAATGATCATTTTGAAGACTTTATGCTTTTGTCTTACGTTCCCTTAATATGAGCCGCAGGCATGGGTTTAGCTATTGCCCAGACAGCCTCCTATCTAGTGTGGAGGTCCCTGGAGGGAATACCCCTAAGACTTAAGCCAAGTTGTCTGAGAAATGTGGAGAGGGAGCCCTTGACACTGTTCCACTGGGAGACACAGAATGTAAATTCCTGCCATTTGCTGCAAACTCCAAAAAGCTCTCGAGCATTTGCATTTGCTTATGAAACATGCTCTTGACTTGATCAAATGAAAAGTGATGTGAACCCTGCCCCCGGGTTATTTATCCCAGCAGCAAATGCTCAGCGTGTCTGAGATTCTATTATCACGGAAGCCCCTGTGGATCTCAGGTTCTTTTTCTCTGAATTTAAATGAGGCTGGTGCCTTTGCATCCGTCCTCATAGGTCATATTTTTGAATGACAGAATCATCTTAGAGGCTCTGCTCTGGACCATGCATAAGGGGTGCTGGGCCACACCAATTAAGGAGGCCCAGCTCCCATGCCAGGGGTCAGCCAACCAGAGCCCATGGGCCACATGCAGCCTGCCTCTTGTTTTTTAAATAAAATTTTACTAGAAAACAGCCCTGCACTTTCTGATGGATTGTCTATGACTGCTTTCAAGCTACAGCAACCAAGTCAAGTAGTTGGAAGACTGGCCTGTATGGTCTACAATATTCTCTAGATGGTCCTCTATGGAAAAAGTTTGCTGACCCCTGCCCTGTGGCACGGCCCCTTCTGCAGACGTCACTGGAACGCCTGGCAAAGGGCAGGATGGAGGTGGAAGCATGACCTAGGTAGGTTCCTTTTCCCCTCCCTGTGTCCAGGGACCCCCAGCTTCTTCTATCTCTCCTTACTCTTACCATAGGAATCTTTGACCTTTGGGTTCACAGAGGTAAGTGAATTACACTTTTCAATCCACAGCTCAACAGACTGGGTCCATACAAGGCCTGTGCTTCCTGGTTTGACTTTATTTCATTTAACCCCTTCATCCCCAGCGCACCCCCCCAAGCCCCCCTCACTCTTCCTTCCCATACGCATGTCATTCTGAAGTGTATGATATGCAGGGACCCTTATAAAAGGTGTAATGTTGTTGGTTGTGTGTTTGTGTTTTTAGTGTACATAAATGATACTCTGTTACAAATCTCGTTTCATTTTTTTTTTTCACTGAAAACCATTTTCATTCAACACCATGTTGTTGGCATCTATGCTTTTTCGTGTACATCTAGTTCACTGTTTCTGATTATACCCCAAAGGTTTTAGGGGAAAAGACAGTAGATTTTTTTCTCAAAAAGTGGGAACTCTGGTGTATGAGTTCTTCATAACACTGGTGACATAGTAGCTCCCCAGAGAAGATACAATTTTCGAAAAAGAACTTGCCATACATAAAACACAACAGAGTTTACATTAATCAAGAGGGTTGCTGAATTCTTTATCATCCCTAGTGTCAAACTTACTTCTGAGGCCCTATTTCTGATAGGCATTCAGCATGCTGTATACTAACCCCCCACCCCCGCCCAGTATATCCCTACAAGCTCATTTGTGGCCAGCCATTCCCAGCCATATACTGTCTATATTGGGTGCTGAGTGAAAACCCAAGGTTTGGGGTTTCTCAGAAGATAGAAACTCAGGTAGGCCTACCCCTAAAGGGGCAAGAAAGAGCCAGAACAGTGTTAGTCCCCAACAGCTGCTGGATCACCTCCACTACACCCCAATTGTGAGAAAAATCCAGCAGGACTGTAGTTCCCTCCTGCATTCCCTTATCATATGCTCGGTTAGGAGGTTACGTTTGGTTTGGAAGCCTTCCCAACCCTTAGGGTCCCCAACTTCTCAGGAGTTGGAGGGTGGGCTGAGCAGAGAATTCTGGTCATTTGCCAGATAAATGGTGTTCGAGCCATGATTTTGTGTTAAACTCAAGGGAAGAGTATGCAACTTTGACTAATCCTTATTTCCACAAAATACAGTAAACAGTTTTCCTGGCCAAAGCTTTTAATCTCACATGTCATGAGAATTTATAGTTTTCATGTTGCTTTTTATATCATTAGAAAAAAAAGAACTGTGTCTTTTGACATTTGATACGTATCTGAGAATAGGCAATAAATGACAGACTAAGGATATGCATGTACATTTATAGTAATATTTGAATTATAATGATGTTAATGTTATCAGGCTCCTAACAGAGATCCAGAGAGCTTTTGTAGAGTATTTAATGTACCATTCAAATTACTACCATTTGCTTCCCACCCACCCCCAAATTTTAAGGCAATGCTAATTTATATTTAGGGCAGTATTTACTGAGAAGGGGCAGTGGTGAATTGAAAATGGGGCTGATTTGCTGCACGATGTGAGGGAATGACCTTTTTTACTGGTCGGGAGACTTGAGACTCTGTGGAGGATGCTGACAAGGACAGGGCTTCAGCACGGGTACACCTGCCTCCTAAATCACCCCTGTGGAGTCCAGATCAATGCCAATGGGAATTCTGCTAATTAATGAAGGGCTCTTGACAGCCCATAATTCATCACTTTTGTACCTAATCAATACCACCTTCAACTCAATTTCCTAAACTTACAGTTGGAATGAAGGGCCTGTAGCTCAGCTCATGGCTGATTTTTTTATATGAACAATGTCCCCCCCACCACCACCAGAAAGCCCGCCCACACAAAATCAAGCCTGTTAGAATAAAGTAACTCAGGCTAACTCTCTGCCTACCTCCTTAAGAATCCGACTTCTACCCCCACACACCTCAGCACTGCAGACAGACAAGCAATCTTTCCAACATGCAATTAACAAAGGTTAAGAGAACCTTGCTGAAATTGAATCTGGGAAGAGCTATACCTCTAGTTTAGAGCTAAAAAGGTTGTATGCTCATTACGCTGAAGTGCCCACCAGGATTACAGCAAGAAGTTCCATGACAGGAAAAGTTTAGAATGCATCAATGAGGAAGGCATGAAACATAACAAAATTCACTTAAAAATCTTTTTTAGATTAAATAGTCACAATAGTGAAGATTTTCACACAGGAGACTACTATTTTATTCATCCTAATTAGGTATCTTTAAGGAAAAAAAAAAAAAACAAACTTTGAACAAGAGACTGCTTCGATGCCACTGCAGAATCCAAGCACTTGGTAAGCACAGCAGCAGTCAGCGACGGACCCTACCTGCTCAGCAGTTGGTCTGCTGAGAAACCTCTCTCCTCTTTCCTGCCTCTGTCCCCAGCACACATTCCAGAGTTTGGTCTCCTTCTGGAGAGTGCCTTAATGATATATGTTCTGCTATTTGTCATCCCCCCACCCACATTCAAAAGTTGCAAAATGTCAACTGTAATTTGTTTTTAGAAAACCAAGAAAATTGTAACTTCTCATGTCAGTTGCTGAACAGCAACTCTTTTTAGAATTTAGAGGATGGCTGCAAGGGATAGAATCTGCTGGGTTTTCTTAAGCTGAAAGAGACATAGACTCCGTAACTAACTCAAAATAACAATTTTTATTTTAAAAAATGAAACCCTAACTTATGAGTCAGAACTCTTGTACATGCATAAGCTCAATATTTTTTTCACATTTGCTGTTATTTATTTATTTAGTTTTGGCTGCGTTGGGTCTTCGTTGCTGTGCCTGGGCTTTCTCTAGTTGTGGCGAACGGGGGCTACTCTTCGTTGCAGCACGTGGGCTTATTGTGGTGGCTTCTCTTGTTGCAGAGCACGGGCTCTAGGCACGCGGGCTTCAGTAGTTGTGGCACACGGGCTTAGTAGTTGTGGCTCGCGGACTCTGGAGCACAGGCTCAGTGGTTGTGGCGCACAGGCTTAGTTGCTCCGAGGCATGTGGGATCTTCCCAGACCAGGGCTCAAACCCATGTCCCCTTCATTGGCAGGCGTATTCTTAACCATTACACCACCAGGGAAGCCCCACATTTGCTATTTATTTGTTTGTTTATTTATTTTGATGTGGACCAATTTTAAAGTCTTTATTGAATTTGTTACAATGTTGCTTCTGTTTTATGTTTCTGTTTTTTGGCTGCGACACATGTGGGATCTTAGCTTCCTGACCAGAGATCGAACCCGCACTCCATGCATTAGAAGGTGAAGTCTTAACCACTGGACCATCAGGGAAGTCCATCACATTTGCTTTTTAAAATGTACTTACTGATTTCATTGATACCTACACTTTAACAAAGCAAATAAGAAGCCACACTACTTCTCTTATGCTTTCAGATTTTGAGTTGCAGAGTCTCTTAAAATTTTCAAGACTGTGCTCTGTTCCAAAAGGACTGGACTAGATTGGGAGGCAACATGAAAGACAAAACATTTCTGTCTTTGTGCCTCTTGACACTGTTTAGGATATAAGTTATTAAGCTGGTCTATCATCCTCCTTTTCCTCCCTATTCTGGCTTGTTTCCACCCAGAACCCTTTGGGTTTTTTTTATCATTACCAAAATCTGTGCAGAAAAACAAAATATATGTCTGAAATTCACGAGCAATGAGTGGTTAATATAATTCTTGGAGTGGGGTGGGGGAGGAAAGGTTTCTTTAGCATTGACTGCCATGAAGAAAATACTTCTCTGATTCCAGTTTAACCTCAACTCTTAAGGGCTACTAGCCAGTACGTTCTATCAGGCTCCCAGCTGTCCTATCTGAGGTAGGGCCCAAAGGTCAGAAGAACCCATATTGAGTTTATGACAATATTTCCTCTCAACATTCCTTACTCAGATTATTTACCAGCAGATATGGTAATGGTAAGGCTGTGGTTAGAAAGCAGCTCTACCTGAGAATACTATAATGGATTCTACTTTCCTTAGAGATCAATATATTGAATGCTATTAATATCTGAATAGAAAATTACCTTCAACGTTGCTAGAATATAAGTTTCTAGAGGGCAGAGATTCTTCTGTTTGTTCACTAATATATCCCAAGAGACCAGAATAGTGCTTGCACATTTTAAGTGCTTAATAAATATTTGTTGATCAAATGAATGAAGTCAGAAGATAAGGTTCAGCTATCTCTGTATTTAGGAGTCTGTGTTTGGGAAGTGGGTATAAGGAAGCAGCTCAAATCAACTGTGAAAAGAGATACCACTGGCTCCTAATAGAGATCACTCTTTTGAGAGGGTTTGCTTTTCAAACGGGTTAGATTTTCCTTTTGTGTAAATGACTCACAGATATGCTGGCTGGCAGAAGAGTGGTTACAGAAGCAAAAACTGGAACATCTTAATCTGCATGTCTGAACTTTTCTAATTCTAAAATTCACCTAACAATTGCCTTTTCCTGTGCAAAAACTTTATTTGCAGAAAATAAAGTTAGTGAATACTGTATTTCCAACTTTGAGTTTTTCTTCAAGAACTTCTTCTTAAAAATTGTTATTAGCAACTACAACTTGTATACATGAAAAACTAGCAAGGGAAAGCTTGCTTTTTGGTTTTTGTTTTTCCATGATGCTTAGCTTAGGTCAGTGTGACACCCAGGTTCCACCACCTAAGCATATCTAAGAACCACTATAGAGCCACCTCTGCATGGTCATGACAAACAGCAGTCCAGAGATGAGGGTCCTGGGACACACCCCCACTTAGGCACTAGCAAACTGTGATCTTTGAAAAGTCAAGTTGTATCTCAACTTCACCATCTGTAAAATGAGCATAAATCCATCATCCATCTATTTGAATTGAAATAGTCATGATATGAAAATATTTTTTAAATTATAAGTTAAACAAGAAATATAAGCAAGAAATGCATGGTATGGTTGGACCTATATATTGGCACAATACTTTACTCTCATTCCTGCCCTAAAAACAACTGAGGGAAAAGAACATTTTGATCATGCCTTCTGGAAAATTCACGTATATGATCACCCGCCTTTCACACCTCTGATCGAACGCAAAGAGCTGTGGTGTTTGTGAAGGCAGCTTTGGTTCAGTATCGGTCTGTCAATTAATAACTACTCCCCAAGTTAGTTAATCTCTCTCAGGTCCAATTTCTCCACCTGTTACATGGGAATAAAGAACAGAGCTGCTATAAAGTGAGAACAATGTACAAGTGAATTGTAACATGAATAATACCAACGTATATTTGCATATTAGTTTTCTGCAGCTCTGAGATTCAAACTCAGGTCTTCTCATTTCAGATATAGCCCCCTTTTCTTTATTCCAGAGTTACACTTGTTCTGAAGTAAACTTGATGCTTATCCCATGTATATGGAGAAAATATCTGTGATATTTTGGCATAATAAGTGGCATGTGCCTTATTAAAACATCATCCTGAAGACCGCACCCTTGAAACAAGTTGTAATTGAAGAGACAGCTTACAGAATTCTTTGTGCACTTGGATCATTAAGCCTCCTTCTCAGGGCAAATATTGCTTATAGCAACGAGTGTTTGGGCCAATATTATTGGCCAGGTCTCTATAAATAAAACACGAAAATGTAGTTCCTAATTAAAGGTACTGGTCTCCACGATGAAAAGGACCAGACCACCTCTTTGACAAGACCTGGAAAAAACAGTCTCATCACAGCACTTCTGTTAACTACCCTTCCTTCTCTGCCTCTCTTTTTGGGCTGCCCTAATTCCCTGCAGAAAGAGTCTCCATACTGCCAGCTTCCTGGTTCTCACCTTCTCCTTAGAATGCATCTATATACACAGATACTAATTGAAGAAGAAGAAGAGAAAGAGGAGGAAGGAGGAGGAGGAGAAGTTTTTTCTGGTAAGAAGTTAAATAGTGTTGACACTTGAACAGTGCAGTGACTGGGGGTGAAAAGGGGCACCCACCCCCTGCGCAGGGGAAATCTGAGATAACATCACAGCTGGACGCCTGTGGTTCTGCATCCTCGGATTCAACCAACTACTGGTCATGTAGTGATGAGTATCTATTTACTGAAAAAAGTTCCTCGTATAAGTGGCAGGGGAGGGAAGACTGGCTCGCATATTTTAATCCCATACACTGATGCTAAACTACTCCTTCAAACAAATTTCCATATCTTCACTTTGGGGTAAAGCTACAAAGTCTACCTATTACTTTTTTTTTTATTGTGGTAAAATACACCTACCATAAAATTTACAATTATTGCCATTTTTTTAGGTATATAGTAGCATTAAGTACATTCACATTGTTGTGCAACAACCACCACCATGTATCTACAGAACTTCTTCATCTTCTCAAGTGGAAACTCTGTCCTATTAAACAGTAACTCCCCATTCCCCAGTCTTCCCAGTCTCTGGTAACCTATAATCTACTTTCTGTCTCTATGAATTGGACTACTCTAGATTTCTCACATAAGTGGAATAATACAATATTTGCATTATTGTGTCTGTCTTATTTCACTTAGCATAATGTCTTGAAAGTTCATCTCTGTTATAACATGTATTAGAATTTCATGTCTTTTTAAGGCAGAATAATAGTCCACTTTATGTATATACCACATTTTGTTTATCCATTCATCCATCCATGGATGTTCAGGTTTTCTCTACATTTTAGCTATTTTGAATAATGCTGCTATGAACATAGGTATACAAATATCTGTTCCAGTCTTTGCTTTCAATTCTTCTGGGTATATACACAGTAATGGAATTGTCGGATCATATGGTTATTCTATGTCAACTTTTTGTAGGATCTGCCATACTGTTTTCCACAGTGGCTGCAGCATTTTACATTCCTACCAGCAATGCACAAAGTTTCCAATTTCTCCACATCCTCACCAACAGTTGATATTCTTTTTTTTTTTTCCAATAATAGCCATCCCAATGGGTATGACATGCTATCTCCCAATGGGTGTGATGTGATCTCATTGTGGCTTAATTTACATTTCCCTAGGAATGAGTGATATCAATAATACTATTCCTTTTTTGAATCAACTAAAACTCATTGGTTGGATAGTCGAGGCCGCTTAGCAGTGCCTCACATCTTAGGTGAGCTGGTACCCTCCCCACTTAACTTCCCAGTCTCCAATATCCTGCTGGTGTCCCTCTCCTTGCCACCCCTTAGCTCAACCCAGCAGAAGTCAGGGGGTGGGGAGACTTTTGATGTAGTACTATTTGGCGTCCCAGGGTGCAAAGCAGGATGGGGTAACAAGGAGGTGATACGTGGAAGGACAAATGGAACTATCTAACATTCTGATATTTTAATGACTACTTTATATCTATCATAAAATCTAGGGTGATGATGGGCTCATGGTAGATAATAAATGTTTATAAACTTGAATTTTTTTTTCACCTGATGTCTTAAGGCAGAAGTCGGGATTAAGTTTGTGAACTACCTACTTTACCTACAGCTTCAAATAGTTAATATGGATAACCCATCCCTGCCATTGTAAACAACTGTTTTGCCTTTCCAGCTGTCACAAGGGTCATACCATCAACTTCTCCTCTCACCATCTGTGGAAAGGGCCAATATATGGAGAATTGTTGAAGCTGGATGTTGGGGGCATAGTCTGTCTACTTTTGTATATGTTTGTAATTTTCCCTAATAAAAAGTTTATTAAAATAAAGATACCAACAGCTTCCACCAGCCATACGGCCCTCCTCTCACCACAGGGGCCTTGGAAATACAGTTTTTCTCCTGAGTGCATTATCACTCCCCCAGAAATGTAGGTTCTAGTATTAAGAACAAACGGGAGGCTGAGAGGAACCAAGATGGCAGAGTAGAAGGACGTGCTCTCACTCCCTCTTGTGAGAACACCGGAATCACAACTAGCTGCTGGACAATCATCCACAGGAAGACACTGGAACTCACCAAAAAAGATACCCCACATCCAAAGACAAGGAGAAGCCACAATGAGACAGTACGAGGGGCGCAATCACAGTAAAATCAAATCCCATAACTGGTGGGTGGGTGGCTCACAGACTGGAGAACACTTATACCACAGAAGTCCACCTACTGGAGGGAAGATTCTGAGCCCCACATCAGGCTTCCCAACCTGGGGGTCCAGCAATGGGAGGAGGAATTCCTAGAGAATCAGACTTTGAAGGCTAGTGGGATTTGATTGCAGGACTTTGACAGAACTTGGGGAAACAGACTCCTCTCTTGGAGGGCACATGCAAAGTAGTGTGTGCATCGGGACCCACAGGAAGGAGCAGTGACCCCAGGGGAGACTGAACCAGACCTACCTGCTAATGTTGGAGGGTCTCCTGCAGAGGTGGGGGGAGCTGTGGTTCACTGTGGGGGCAAGGACACTGGCAGCAGAAGTTCTGGGAAGTACTCCTTGGCGTGAGCCCTCTCAGAGTCTGTCATTAGCCCCACCAAAGAGCCCGGGTAGGCTCCAGTGTAGGGTTGCCTCAGGCCAAACAACCAACAGGGAGGGAACCCACCAGCAGTCAAGTGGATTAAAGTTTTACTGAGCTATGCCCACCAAAGCAACACCCAGCTCTACCCACTACCAGTCCCTCCCATCAAGCCTCTTAGATAACCTCATCCACCAGAGGGCAGACAGCAGAAGCAAGAACTACAATCCTGCAGCCTGTGGAACGAAAACCACATTCACAGAAAGATAGACAAGATGAAAAGACAGAGGGCTATGTACCAGATGAAGGAACAAGATAAAACCCCAGAAAAACAACTAAATGAAGTGGAGATAGGCAACCTTCCAGAAAAAGAATTCAGAATAATGATAGTGAAGGTGATCCAGGACCTCGGAAAAAGAATGGAGGCAAAGATTGAGAAGATGCAAGAAATGTTTAACAAAGAACTAGAAGAATTAAAGAACAAACAAACAGAGATGAACAATATGATAACTGAAATGAAAAGTACACTAGAATGAACCAATAGCAGAATAACTGAGGCAGAAGAACGGATAAGTGACCTGGAAGACAGAATGGTGGAATTCACTGCTGTGGAACAGAATAAAGAAAAAAGAATGAAAAGAAATGAAGACAGCCTAAGAGACCTCTGGGACAACATTAAACGCAACAACATTCGCATTATAGGGGTCCCAGAAGGAGAAGAGAGAGAAAAAGGAGCAGAGAAAATATTTGAAGAGATTATAGTTGAAAACTTCCCTAACCTGGGAAAGGAAATAGTCACCCAAGTCCAGGAAGCAGAGAGTCTCCTACAGGATAAACCCAAGGAGAAACACACCGAGACACATAGTAATCAAATTGGCAAAAATTAAAGACAAAGAAAAATTATTGAAACAGCAAGGGAAAAATGAAAAATAACATACAAGGGAACTCCCATAAGGTTAACAGCTGATTTCTCAGCAGAAACTCTACAAGCCAGAAGAGAGGGGCATGATATACTTAAAGTGATGAAAGGGAAGAACCTACGACCAAGATTACTGTACACGGCAAGGATCTCATTCAGATTAGATGGAGAAATCAAAAGCTTCACAGACAAGCAAAAGCTAAGAGAATTCAGCACCACCAAACCAGCTCTACAACAAATGCTAAAGGAACTTCTCTAAGAGGGAAACACAAGAGAAGAAAAGGACCTACAAAAACAAACCCAAAACAATTAAGAAAATGGTCATAGGAACAT
Organism: Kogia breviceps; assembly: GCF_026419965.1. NCBI lineage: Eukaryota > Metazoa > Chordata > Mammalia > Artiodactyla > Physeteridae > Kogia > Kogia breviceps. The sequence goes on from NC_081318.1 coordinate 74,932,051, forward strand.
ACATATCGATAATTACCTTAAATGTAAATGGATGAAATGCTCCAACCAAAAGACACAGACTGGCTGAATGTATACAAAAACAAGACCCCTATATATGCTGTCTACAAGAGACCCACTTCAGACCTAGGGACACATACAGACTGAAAGTGAGGGGATGGAAAAAGATATTCCATGCAAATGGAAATCAAAAGAAAGCTGAAGTAGCTATACTCATATCAGATAAAATAGACTTTAAAATAAAGAATGTTACAAGAGACAAGGAAGGACACTACATAATGATCAAGAGATCAATCCAAGAAGAAGATATAACAATTATAAATATATATGCACCCAACATAGGAGCACCTCAATACATAAGGCAACTGCTAACAGCTATAAAAGAGGAAATCAACAGTAACACAATAATAGTGGGGGCCTTTAACACCTCACTCACACCAATGGACAGATCATCCAAAATGAAAATAAATAAGGAAACAGAAGCTTTAAATGACACAACAGACCAGATAGACTTAATTGATACTTATAGGACATTCCATCCAAAAATAGCAGATTACAATTTCTTCTCAAGGTAACTGACTATACTGCTGAACTGAATGAATAAGCATTTTCAGAACTCTAATGGAAAACTGATGAATTCATAAAAGTGCTAACAAAAGATCAAGATGAGAAAAAATTAATTACATGGGACTGAGCGAACTGATGAGGATGATTATAATTTTTGTGACTTTGTTTGAATAAAAAATAAAAAAAGAAATTGGGGACAGTGGCTACTTTTGAGGGAGTTGTGCCTGGAAAAGAAACATGAGAGGAACTTCTGTGTTCCTGGCAATGTTTTGTTTCTTGATCTAGATGTGAAATACACTGTTCATTTTATGAAAAGAAAAAAAAAAGAAAAAGAAAAAAGAAAGATACCAAGCTCCACAACTGACCATGTGAAGGAGGGAACCACCCACGGTCTTGTATACCCATCTGTTTTTTGCACTGGGTAATTAACTTGGAATTTATGGGTAATTATTATTAGATTTGGGGTTTTTTTTTGTGGTACACGGGCCTTTCACTGTTGTGGCCTCTCCCGTTGCGGAGCACAGGCTCGGGACACGCAGGCTCAGTGGCCATGGCTCACGGGACCAGCCGCTCTGTGGCATGTGGGATCTTCCCGGATCAGGGAACGAACCCGTGTCCCCTGCCTCGGCAGGCGGATTCTCAACCACTGCGCCACCAGGGAAGCCCTAGATTTGTTTTTTGAAGTTATATAATTCTGCAGAGACCAATGCTGAAGGCATTTTTAATGTCTATGATATATAAACATAAATTATAGGTCATTTTATATGATCTTTTCAAGTTGTGCCTCGTTTGATGAGTATACCAAATAACATTTAGATAGCATTTAAATACCTCCTATAATTACACCAAAAGATCTTTTGCAGAGTTACTGAAACTGGTTGCAAATTTTGCTTCCAGATACATAAAGTACTAGAAAAGTAGCCAAAAAAGAGGCATGGACTCAACATGGTGCCAAAAATAATAATAGAACTTTAAATGTTAAACAGTTTTTTAAAAAGCTCTTCGCTGGAATGAAACGCATTTACTCAACTTGTTTTTCCCTCCATCCTCCTGCTTCTTGTTATAGATGTGCCTTTCCGGCCAACTTCCTGATCCATTTGTGGGCCTCATCCTACCAATTCAGCCGGTCACAGCTGTCTGGGATGGATGTGTGGAGCTGATGGAAAGTGAGATGTTGAGTGAGATGGGGACTGAGCACTTTAAGACATTTGAAATAACAAAAAAAATTGAAAATAAAATATTGAGGAGTACTGAATGGCCATCATGAGGGCAAGTTTATTGCCCTTACTCTCTCCATAGGTACCATGAAATGTCCTTGATGATTGAAGCCAAAATTGACCTGTTTGCTTTGTTTCTTTGGTGAAAAATGAAGATCAAGGATTGTCCTCTGGTTGGCATCCTGTCCTCCACGCACAAGTTATTTTCTGTTACAAATGGCTTTGCAGGTCATGCAAGGGGTAAGCAAGAGTACATTTTTCCATCATTGCTTTGAAAAGTGTACCAGGACATTTCATTCCAAGCCATGCCTCTAAGTCTGGTTGTCCCTATTCATGTGCTCAAAGAAAAACCATCAGGGGAGCCAAGACACAGCAATGGGTACGGTGAACTCCCTGGTCCAACCAGTTCATCCTGGATCCTTGAGATCCTCCCCCAGTGCGGACCACTTTGTGCAGAGGGCCACTCAGTGCTTTCCTTTAGGGAAATACCCTAAAGTCAAGTCCAGATTTCAATCATTTCCCCCAATTTTAGGAAGAGACCTTTAAGGTTACAATTTCCAAGCAGTCAACACTAGTTCTTGCTTTTGATAATAAAAAAATTAAATGAGACAACGTATAAAGCATGTAGCACAGTGCCCTCTGTACACATTGCTAAAGTCAATAAATGTTAGCTCTTTTTGAGGATTATCTTCACCATGAATATGGCAAACTTTGTTCTCAATTACTTATTCATTCACTTAGCAAATAATTATTGAGCATGTACTGTGTCAAGCTCTGTTTTTGGTGAGTAGAGATGCGGCAGCGTACAAGCAAAGCAAGGTCCCTGCCCTCATCAAAGGAACATGCTTTGGGAAGGAAAACAGATAATAAATTGTTAAACTAAATAATTTCATTTAATAATTGTCATGAATTTAAAAAAAAATTAAAGCAAGACCATGGGGATAGAGAATGGGATGGGGAGAGAAGTTGGTTCCAGATAGAGTGACCACGAAAAGCTTCTCCAAGTATGAGACTTGGGAGATAATGTGGAGTCTACCATGTGAAGATTCAGAGGTGGAGCATCCCAGGCAGAGGAAACAGCAGGAGCAAAGGCCCTGAGGTGAACCCCATCTCAACACTGTGCTGTATTACCATAGGCGGTGCGTGCAAAGCTACTTTCCTCCGTGCTGTCATGTTCACAGTTGCCTTTTCTAAGGCATCCAAGCACTTGGCCTGCAATCAGAATAAACTGCCACCAGAAGTGTGGTACTTTGGTACCACATGTATACAGTGTGGTACTATCCCATAAACACAAATAGTGTAGAAATTTTAGTTGAACCAATGAGAACTGTCTCCTTGAATCAGCACTGCTTGATGTCACTTAGACTTGCTGTGACTTACTTCGTTCATCCATACAACAAGAGGAACGGGTTAGACCAGGCATCTAAAACTTTAATATACCTTCCAGCCCCCTGGGGATTTTGCTACATACAGACGGTGATTCAGTAGGTCAGGGTGGGACCTGAGGTTGTGCATTTCTAACCAGCTCCCAGGTGATGCAGACGTTGCCAGTCCTTGGACCAGACTTTTGAGTAGCAGGAGTTTAGATGATCTCTAACGTGCCTTCCAGCTCTAAATGTAGGACTCTGTGTTCTAGGCTTCTTATGACTTGAACTTCAAGTCCTTGATATTATTTTAATCACCTAAAGATCTGTGCAACCAAGACATAGGTCACCTTCCCGCAGTACCCAACTTGTGCTTCCTTCTCGTGGTCCAGGCCTTCCGAGTCGAGATCACTGATTCACAGCAGCTCCCTCCCACTGCAACACCTATGCATTTTAGGACAGAGACCAGTGAGACTCCTTATCAATTGTCAAATCCAGTATGATAAATGAGGATGCTCCAGTTTCCTAAGTGTGCCAACATTCAGACTAGAATGGTATGGTTAGTTTCCCCAAGTTAGCAATAATAAAGGAGCATACTATTTTAATTTTTATTATTTAATTAAGGAATACAATTTTGGGGTTAAATGCTTTTATATGGAAGTTCCATATAGTTCTGGAAGTTCAATGAAGGATGTTATTGCTGATTTTACCTTAATTATCCCTGTTGGGTTTCACTTTGAGAGGGTTACAGGCAGGCAAAAAAACCCCCCACAAAAACACCTAGATTCTTACAATTAAAAAATCCCTCAACTCTTCACAGCAAGATCAGTTGCCACCTTGGCTTTTTACCTCTAAAAGGGGGGACTGAAGTGGGCGGTTTCCCACTGCTTTGTCAGAAGAGCTGTAACAGGCAATGTGAAGGGGAAACAAGATACCTCAGGAAAGTACTAGTTCTGGTTAAAGAGACTGTTCCACTATTTAGTAGAAAAGAAAGGGGGCATAATGGGGCATACTGTAATGATGGCTTACATGTGAATGTGGTCTCAAAGTTTTCAAAGAAGTGACTATGGTTATCAACATTTTACGACCAAGGAGACTGAAGGCTACTGAGACTACAAACTGCTGACTCGTGGGAACAGGTCTGAACTTGGGTCTTCTATCCAGTATAATTTTCAGGATGTAAATAATGCTGCAATTACATGACACTAACCTAGCCTTTGCAAACTTTCCCAAGCTCACAGACAGCGGCACATAGAGGAAGAACGAGAATCTGTCCAGTTCTGTGGGCTCTTGGAGTGACATCTCCATTGCCAAGCCTAGCACTCATGATGACCTTCGTTGACTTATTAGGACCACACAATCTGTATTTCCCATCAGACGGCCCCCCCTGTAGAAAGTCCCCTGGGGATAGATTGAGCCCAGGGAGGATGTCAGTAAATGGTATAATGGAATTAACTGGAAGCATTTCATTCTTCCTTTAATGTTTCTTCTAATAGACATCAGTCCAAGGGATCATAGTGTCATGGGGCACCCATCAGAGGAGAAGAAACAAATGAAATATGATTTATTCTCCCCAATCCTCAGGCTATGCAGGGAACTCTCTGGGGTACAGCTGACCATTTCAGAAAAGATACTATAGATACTGGTTAGATGGTCCCGTTTCGGTCGTCTCTCTCTCTCTCTCTCTCTCTCTCTCTCTGTGTGTGTGTGTGTCTCTCTGTCTCTCTCCTCACCTCTTTTTATATGTATATATATATATATATTTTTTTCTTTTTCTAGGAAGGAATCTTCTCTACCTAAAGTAGGTGAGCAGACATTTCCAAACAGATGTACTGCCAAGCACTACACACTGAGAAGCCAATTCTTTTAGAAAGATCTAGTAGGAAACAAATAGAGATCACACTGAACATGCCTCTTGGCCAAGAATTGAAATCATTTCAGGGCAACAACAAGAAAGAGAGGTACTTATATAGCTGTTATTTCTACCTATTGCAGGCTACTTATATGGTTCATAGGGGCCACAACAAGTATTTGGAAATGATCATGATACACAGATAAGCAACAACAATATTAATAGACAGCAAAGCCTGGGTTAGAACTGCTTTTACTGATTTCCCAGACCCAGCAGGCACTTGTAACTTACAGTTACGTCCATAGGTGGGAGTCTGTGGGCGCTCTCATACAAGAGATTTAAAAAATCAATTTCCACCTAAATAAATCAGTCCAAATTGCCAGCCATATCTAGCATGATATAGGGTTGACTATCTCAGTTCCAGAAAAAGAAAGCCAAACATCAAAAGAAACATCTAGGATTTATTTCCTTTTTAATCTTTTCTTCTCATTTTAAACCAGTGCCTTGTTCTGAGTAAGATTACACTGGCTTTTGCAATAGGCATGCAAAATTGAACTGAGGCCCTGGCAAGGATTAAACTGGCCACACACATCCCCTCCACCGCCCCCCTCCCCATACCCCTGAACCTGGCCTGAGCTGAGGATAACTGGGACTGTGTCAAGCTTCCTCATGGTGATGGGATTCTCCAAGGAATCCCAGCCTCATGCTGCCAGTGAGTCAACCCTGCTACCTGAACTTGGGTACGATGAGAAGCAGCCCCTGGCGCAGAATTCGATGGTGTGGTGGGAGCTGACATCCCTCCCCTTTCACTGACTCAGAACCTGAAGGTGATGACAACTTCAGATGTTTCTGCTGAGACCCAACTGGAGTTGATGACCACTTCCTGTTCTATTTCGTTAGGGTTAGAGAAAGTATATGTAGGCACTAGGCATACAGCGAGCTGTATGGCAGAGGTTGGGGAATGTCCTGGCAAGGCAGCAGACTTGAGAAAAAAAGGCGGATGAAACACCGTTTGGACCAAGTGTCCTATTTCCTTACCGCCTTCAGCTTTCTTTTCCTCATTCTCTCAAAGGACAGCAATTATTTGCTAGGGGCTCCTATAGGGATCTGGGCCCCCAAAGTGATCCACCCTCCAGATGGCCAGTGAGCCCTGACAGCCACAGCAGTCAAAGTCTTGAGGCAGGGGAATCCTAGTTCGGGGGAATGTTCTCCCATTTAAAGGATGGAGACTCCCTGCTCTGCCCTCCCACACCGGCTCAAGCCCATTTCATCCGGCTCTAAATGTAAAGACACTTTCCCAGAGAAGCAGCAGCACGAGGGAATGGCCTCCCTCCCTTGGTTATAACAACTGGACAAAGGACTATCTGGTTAAACACCAGATACCCCTCTACGGCCCTGTCTGGGCTACAGAGATTGGCTCTAGCTTGGTGAGAGGGCCTTCTTCCCCATGCGTGACTCTCGCCTGACAGCCACAGAGAGATCCCGTGCAGTATCACTAACTGTCTGCACACTTCCTAGAAGCCCCAGGCAAGAGGGGAAAAGCGGCTGGAAGCATCTGCAGTCAGCCTCCAGAACTGAAGCAGCTGTAAGGAATTTCTGCTGCAGTTCCTCACCTTGCTCGGTTGCAGGCTGCTGACTCTTGGAAAGGGAACCCACCACCAAGGGCAAATCCAAGCTGTGACTCTTGGCCCAGAAAGACCTGATGACCCATTCGAGTTCCTACAGGCACCTCTTGGTCCTAATGCCCTATTTTTACTTCCTCCCCTTGCTTATTTTGGGTAACCTAGGAAGGAACTGAGAGATGTAAATACTGTTTCTGGTAGTGGAGATCTGGGACCCAATCGGCAAGGAGGGGGGGGGGTGTATTAAATCTTGCTGACTCAGCAAGGCAGGAGGCATCTGCAGGGTCTTGGGCAACTCATTAGGGGGGAATTTTAGGAACAGACAAGGGAGAAGCTGTGGTGAAGACCAGTGTTGAGGAACAAGAATCACCCGCCCTACACACACTCCAGACCAGCCTTTTGCTCCCCAAGGCCATGGCTGGAGACACACAGAGAGAGGCAAATCCTGGATGACAGAGACAGTAAGGCTCTTTCCATGTTTGGGAAAAGAGAGATGAAATGTCATTGCCAACTAAGTTTCATTTCAATAAACATTAATTGAGCACTTACCTATGAAAGCCCAGACACCACGATCAGAGATAAATCAGAAAGGGGAGAGAAACAATCTCTCTTCCCAGCCTAGGAACAGAGCTTTCTAAGATGTAACCCCAGATTCCAGCTCCTAACAAGGAAGGAATGCTCTTTCACAAAATGGGGAGAAAGAAGCTGTGGTCTGAGCTGCAGAACAGACAGCCTGGCTCAGGGGCAATCCAGAGGGAGCCCAGGCCAACCCCAGTCAGGTAACCCAGGGACCCAGACTGTGCTTACGGTTATACTATCAGCCGGTTACAGGTAGATATTTAGGATACATCAGCAAAAATCTCTGCCTTGCGGGGTTTCCATTCTTGGGGGAAGAAACTGTTCATAAATACTAGTTCAAAGACTAAGTAAACTACGTGGATGGTATGTTAGCAGATGCATGTATGGAAATAAAGAAAAAGGGTAGAGCAGCATGAAGGGATGAGAGGTACTGTAGTTTAAAAGTAGGGTAGGTCTCTTTGAGAAGGTGGCATCTGAGCAAGGACTTGAGGGGAGTGAGGTCCACTCAAGGAGTAGATGTCAAGGATCCTGAGAGTAAACCATGGGCCATCCTTCGTGTGAGTCCATCAGGCCAGTGTAGGCCTCTCCCTCTGCAAAGTGAGGGCCTAGAACGCAGGCTCTGTGTGCTCTTGTCCTTGTCCTTCTTCTGGCACAAGACCTGGTACTTAGTAAATGTTCAATTAAAACTCAGGGATGAGGCACATTCCAGAGAGGCAATCCTGGGCCTGCTCTCGTTAGGGCCCCTTTCCCCCGCTGAACAAGCCCCTGGTAAAACTCTGGATATACACATAGTGATGTTGCATCATTATAACAAGACAGGACATTGAACAAAGTCTTCAAAATAATTTCCTACCTTCATACTTTTGGATGACAATCCCTGCATAAAAGCTCTCTGGGTCGATGTACCCCAAATCCAGTCAACTAAGAGACCTGTTACAAACAGTTCTCTGTCTTCCTAAGATTGTTAGATAATCCAGTCAGAGTACAGGTCTTTATAATAACCCAGCGTGACCGTCTTTGGCTCCATCCTTTCTAAGACCATCTCATAGGCCTCTTGAGATGCACTTGGCCTCACCTGCGTCCCAGACCTTCAGCTGCTTGCTTTGCTGTGGCAGCCGCTGCTGAGCCGGGATCTTTGAGGGCAGTGGGCAGGTTGGCCTTGCCACCTGAGGCCCACCCACGGAGATAGATGCCCAGAGTCCCCAGCACCTCTGGATGCCCTGAGATCTGGGCCATGGGGCACAAGACCTATATCACACCCTGACCAGGTGTTGTAGAAGAAAGTCCAGGGGACTGGAAGGGAGTGAGCAGGTAGTTCTCTCTGCTCCTCCCTCTTGTGGCCTCTGTCCCAAGAACAGAGAACACACAACAGGTAGAGGTAAACAGTACGAATTCACCTTCTTCCCCTGGACACATGCCCCCCAAATGCATTTCAGTTGTCTTTATTCTATGTTTAAGACGTAGCCATAAAAACTCAAGATTAGGGGCTTCCCTGGTGGCGCAGTGGTTGAGAGTCCGCCTGCCGATGCAGGGGACACGGGTTCGTGTCCCGGTCCAGGAAGATCCCACATGCCGCGGAGCGGCTGGGCCTGTGAGCCGTGGCCGCTGAGCCTGCGCATCCGGAGCCTGTGCTCCGCCACGGGAGAGGCCACAACAGTGAGAGGCCCACGTACCGCAAAAAACAAAAAAACCAAAAACCCCCCAAAAACTCAAGATTAAGTCCCGCCCACAAGACTCAATGCTTCAACTCTTTCAACAATAACAAAACACAAAGGACTCAGGTTCCTCCCAGTGAAAAAGACCATATGATTTCTTTCACTCCTGGAGTCTGTTTTCAGATTCACACTTCTCACTAGCCTTCCACTTCCCTCTCCCTGTAGGAAACGAACAATAAAGATACTACTCCGGGTTAGAGCCACCATCTGACAGAAAGACACACCATTAAGACGCAAATTGCCCCTGCACGCGTGTGTGCACAAGCCTGCTATTTCCCGACTCGCAAAAGCCTGCTGATGCTTTTAAGCTCTGCTTTGAAATTTTTTTTTTTAACTCCGACAATTTTCCAGGATTTTATTCAGCTGAACTCATCAAATGCACTTTGTCTTTTCCGTCGTGGATCAGTACAGGCAATTTTCCGAACGACTCTGGAGGGATTATTCTTTTAATGTGTTTCTTCCCTGAGATCTGTTTGCCTCCTTATGAGCTGAATCTGACTTTCTTCAGCCTGTGATGGAGGTTGGCAAGAGTGACTACCTGGTCTTTTTCACAAAAAAATAAGAAATCTACTTTTCACAACAGGGTCCCTTTACTCAGGGCAGGCTCCTGGGTTCATGCGTTGAAATCGGACGCGGAGTGATGTTTCATGAAGTTTCAGGGCCTTGAGGCTTACCAGCACACTCCTGTGGATCTGGCCTAGAACCAATAAGCATTGCTCTCGGCTCTGAGAGCATATACTTCTGCAGGCCGCTGGGGGCAGATAAGGAAGTTCTGTTATAAGACCGTTGGCTTCTAGGCCTCATTCTAGGCAAGCTGGTTTATGGAGAGGATCTAAGAATAAAAGCTGTGTGGAGAGGCTTTCTCGGGGTGGGGGGAATTCTGTGCTCTCCTCACACAGGACTCTGTGACACTCCACTCTTAGCCACATTTTAGGGCTATCTCCTTTGCACGAAGGATAACTTTAAAACACTTAGACTGGCATCCTGGACCCTTTGCAGCATAGCTGCAAATCATCTCTCAACCTTTAAGTCCCTCCCCTGAGCCACGCTCCTCCACAGCAGTGCACCCAGCCCAGAGCAGACGCCAAATCTGCCAACTCCAAACCCACCTTCCATCTGCCCTTTCTTTATGGAGATCCCACTTCCAGAAAACATCTCTCTCACCTTCTGAAATCACACCTACCTTTCCAGGCCCCAATAAAAGAGCATCTCCTCCAGAAAGCTTTCTCAAATACCCCGCTCCAGTTGGAATTCATTTTTTCCTCCACTGCCTCCACATTCTGTGCCTCTATTTCATGGAACTTAACAGAAGTTTGGGCAAAGGAAGGTAGGAGAAACTGGAGCAAATCACATACAGGCATTTTGAATTTCACTCCCCTCTTTGTTAAGAGGGGGGTGCGAATGGAAACTAATGGAAGCAGAGCAGGAAAGGCTGGTGGGTCTGAAGGAGACAGAGTGTTCCAGGATATTCCAGCATACTTAGGGATGGGGTCTCCATGGGAGAGCCAGAGAATGGTACCAAGGTTTTAAAACCCAAGGTGGGGAATGAGAGCTGCGGTTTGATCTTCATCTAGGTTGGCGGTGATACAGAGAGAAGTTGCCTTATATAGGAAGTGCTGTCCAAAATCGCCTCTGTCTCTGGGGTCAGGACTGATAGATTGGGGCGGGGGGCAGAGTTAACAGGGCTAGAGCACTCATCGCAGACAGCATGATGGCTCTCGTCTTTGCACCTCTCTCATCTACTTTACTTGGAGCATCTTGAGGGCAGGGATCAAGCCTCACTCATTTTGATACCTTCCACGTGCCGACGCTTGAGAAATAAGGGTTGTAGAACTGAATTGAATTAAACTGAATGAGCCCTGGTAAAGGTTTCTATCCTAATGGTCTCTTAATAGCATCTTTAAGAAAACCAGATTCAATTTTACATAGCTTTAAAACCTGTGTTTAGGCCGAATCAGCTTCAATGAGGAAAATGCTTCTTTCAGATAGGTATGTGTGTCTGGAAATATAAAACCACCCAGGAGAAAGGGCCTTCATATGAAACATTATCTAAGCCCTAAGCCATTCAGTCTAGCTTTGGTACAACAGTGTGTGAGTTTTCTTCTCTGTCCTCTTTGCTCTGAAATATAAAATCCTTCTCAAATGTGAAAAAAGTGCTGATATAGCCAATTCATGTCTATTTTATAATTGGGGGAAAATAAAAGTATACACATACAAAAAAGGAAAATAAAAATATTCATGCCACCCAAAGATAAATGCTTTGTTAGCATTTGGTTTCATGTCTTTCCACCCCTTCCTCTAGTGTCTCTGGACCTCACCTCAGGTCCAAGAGCTACAGGTGTCCAGAGTCCTACTCCGGGATGATGGCGGCATCTTTTCTGTTTGGTCATTGCCCAAGTCTTACCTCCTTTCTCTTTCTGGCTTCTCCCCCACTCATTTTACAATCTCACATTTTATGCTTTCTCTTCTTTCCCTGTCTGTCAAAACCTGCTCTCAGGAAAAGCTCTAATTCACACACTCTAGAGTATAAATGACAGATAAGACTTTGTGTGCTACCCATTCCAGAAGTATATGCATTTAATTATAAGTGAAAGCCTAAATGAAAGAACTGCATACCCAATCCTCAGCTCTAGAGTCCTAATAGTCTGGAAGCAGACTCAGATCGTGGCATCCTGAAGGACACCAACATTGAGGGCTCTCCTGATTCTTTTTTTCTCTTAAGGACCCTCCTTAAGAAACTCTGGTAGATTCAAATTTATGAATACAAAATTATCTTGAAGAAAGCTATGTAAGTGAGGTACTCTCAAGTTCAAGCTTCAGGAGCTTGACAAGAAACTCACTTCTGATTTTTTTCATTGATCCTTGCCATCCAGTGAAACTGGCAAAGTGAGGACCATTAGCTCCACTTTACAGAAGTGGAAACTGTAAAGAGAATCACACCAGAGAATCACACGGTCAACAAAGAAAATTGTGTAATGACAGACACTGGTGGTACCTACCCTAATGAACAGGAGGCAAGAAGAATTAAATGACGTCTTGTAAAAAGGAAAATATTTCAAGACAATATGGTACTGGCACAAAAACAGAAATATAGATCAATGGAACAGGATAGAAAGCCCAGAGATAAACCCACACACCTATGGTCAACTAAATATGACAAAGGAGGCAAGGATATACAATGAAGAAAAGACAGCCTCGTCAGTAAGTGGTGCTGAGAAAACTGGACAGCTACATGTAAAAGAATGAAACTAGAACAATTCCTAACACCATATACAAAAATAAACTCAAAATGGGTTAAAGATATAAATGTAAGACTGGGCATTATAAAACTCTTAGAGGAAAACATAGGAAGAACACTCTTTGACATAAATCACAGCAAGATCTTTTTTGATCCACCTCCTAGAGTAATGGAAATAAAAACAAATAAACAAATTGGACCTAATGAAACTCAAAAGCTTTTGCAAAGCAATGGAAACTACAAACAAGACGAAAAGACAACCCTCAGAATGGGAAAAAATATTTGCAAACAAATCAACAGACAAAGGATTAATCTCCAAAATATATAAACAGCTCATGCAGCTCAATATTAAAAATACAAACAACCCAATCCAAAAGTGGGCAGAAGATCTAAATAGACATTTCTTCAAAGAAGATATACAGATTGCCAACAAACACATGAAAAGATGCTCAACATCACTAATCATTAGAGAAATGCAAATCAAAACAATGAGGTATCACCTCACACCGATTAGAATAGATATCATCAGAAAATCTACAAACAACAAATGCTGGAGAGGGTGTGGAAAAAAGGGAACACTCTTGTACTGTTGGTGGGAATGTAAATTGATACAGCCACTATGGAGAACAGTATGGAGGTTCCTTAAAAAACTAAAAATAGAATTACCATATGACCCAGCAATCCCACTTCTGGGCATATACCCAGAGAAAACCAGAATTCAAAAGAACACATGCACCCCAATGTTCACTGCAGCACTATTTACAACAGCCAGGTCATGGAAGCAACCCAAATGCCCATTGACAGATGAATGGATAAAGAAGATGTGGTACATATATACAATGGAATATTACTGAGTCATAAAAAGGAATGAAACTGAGTCATTTGTAGAGACGTGGATGGATCTAGAGACTGTCATACAGAGTGAAGTAAGTCAGAAAGAGAAAAACAAATACCGTATATTAGCGCATATATGTGGAATCTAGAAAAATGGTACAGATGAACCTGTTTACAAGGCAGAAATAGAGACACAGATGTAGAGAACAAACGTATGGACACCAAGGGGGGAAAGTGGAGTGTGTGAGGGGGGGGATGAACTGCAACTGACATATATACACTAATATGTATAAAATAGGTAACTAATAGGAACCTGCTGTATAAAAACATAAAATTAAATTAAATTTAAGAAAAAAAAAAAGAAGGAAAATATTTGTAGGTGAGATCCAGACCTACATCTCCTGGCTCCAAGCTTGCTATTCTTTCTAGTACCTGTGCCATCTCACTGAACGGAGGCTATAGCTCCCATCTGTTGAACCTTTGGCCAGTGCTTTCTTCCCTAGGCCCAGTGTGATCTGACTTCCTTAAAAAGAAAAAAAACAGGTACTATTGTTGCAAATTTGGCCTTTTCATATATTATAAACATGGTGAAGAAACAAAACTAAGAGTATCAGACTTCCCTGGTGGTCCAGTGGTTAAGATTCCATGCTTCCACTACAGGGGGCACAGGTTCGAACCCTGATCAGGGAAGTTCCACATGCCATGCAGTGCGGCCGAAAAGAAAAACTAAGAGTATCATCTTAACACTTAAGGAGTCCTGAGAGAAATACAGACGTGTCATGTTTCTGGTGATAGGAGTGCCCAGAAAATGCCCATGCCAAATTTCTACGAAGTAAATTACATGGTAAATAGAAAACTCACCATTTCTAGGAAGTCTGTAATAAAACCTTCTGTTAAAAATTAAAAGAATTATTGTCAATCAAAGAATAGCATCCTAATTTCTCTTTTGACAGTTTGAGTGTTCATACCCAGGGCTTTCTTAAGGTAGAGCACAATTACACACACTAGGAAAAATGTTGGAATTTGGACAGGCCTGTGAGGTGGACAGAAACAACACCTGAGACGTGGTTTGGATTCATTCAACAATAAGAGCATACTGCAACACTGTGAAAAAGATGCGTCAATCTTGCTAATTTTGTTTTCAGCTCAACTATGTGAATGATGTTGTCAACAGGGTTTCCGGTCCTATCTTTAAAAAACAATTATTTTGCCGATTCTCTTACAGACTACGCTGGATTGATTGCAGCAATGTCCATGCCTCCCTCGATCTGCACCGTTTGTAGCATTACTTTGTACTCCTCTCATTAGGAGGTAGAATCTATTTCTCTGCTTCTTGAATATGGGCTGGTCTTGTGACTTGCTTAGGCCAGTGGAAGGCGATTGAAGTGCCCATGTGCCAGTTCTGAGCTTAGGCCTCAAGAGGCCTTTCAGGCTTCCATTCGCAATTGTGGCCTCCTGGGACTGCACTGTGAACAGTCCAGGCTGGCTTACTGGAGAATGACAGCCATGAGATCCTGTACCATCTTCCTCGCCCACCATTGCCTGAGCCGACAGCCATCCCACCACCAGATATGTGAGTAGGGCCACGCTAGAGCACCCAGCCCCTGACATAAGAGCTAGAGCAAGTCCAGTCTGTACCGTTTGAAACTGGCCTAGAGTCTTGTCTAGATCAAAAGAACCACACAGGTGATCCACAGATTCATGAGCTAAGTAAATATTGTCTTAGGGCATTAAGTTTTAGGGCAGCTTGTTTTTGTAACTAACTGACAATAGAAAACAACTATAATACATTCTTACAAAGAATTAACTACTTTGAGAGCATTTTCTGTTTTAAGAATGACTGAAACTTTAGCATTGGTCGTTAATATTCCATCTGCTTTAATATCCTAGACTGGTGAACTGTGTAGTCTGAGCTTAAATAACTCCACACTATGAATATATTCACACGGAGTCACTGATGCACGTGTCTGGCAAGAATTTGTTCTGGCGTCATTAAAAAGCAGAAAAAGTAGAGTTTTCAGAATCAAGTGAACTTTTTCCAGTGACTAAATCTGACTTTGCTCTCACTGTAATCTCAAGATTCAGTCATTTCTCTTGACATCTCATCAAATAATTAAAAATTTCTAGATATGTTATAATTATGTGGTAGAACTGTCGGGAATAAACCACTATTATGCATAGAATAATCCCCCTACAGGCTGTTTGGCAGGCTGGCCGCCTATTTTTGTAAATAAAGTTTTATTGGTACATAGTCACATTCATTCATTTACATATTATCTGTGGCTGCTTTTGTGTGACAACTGCAGAGTTGAGTAGTTGCAACAGACACCCTATGGCTGACAAACCCTAAAATAGTTTCTCTATGACCTTAGGAAAAGTTTTCCAAACCCTGCAGTACACCGCAAACATTTTTATAGTAACCCTATTAACATAGCCAATATAAGGATATGCCAAAATTACAAGCTCTGGCTTGACAAAACCTAACTGATGGCATTGCAGGTAGAGATAGGAAGAAAGGAAGGCGGGGTATGTGGGGCTATTGTCACCAAAAATATGTAGGAATGCAGTCCTGTTGGGTCTGTTGGATGGATTTCCCCCAGTTAAACTGCAGCTAAGTTATACAAATAGGTGAGCCAGTGGTCATAAGGGATTTCCACAAAGTCAAGCTCCAGTGAGCTTTGCCCATCTGTTTTTCTGTAGCCCATTCATTAATCATGTCCCTTAGGAATCATCTGATTCCTTTTCCAGATCCATAGTTACATTTCAGGCATCTTTAAGGCAGGCAGACTGCTGGGCTTGACATTCACCCTCCTAAGCTTTGGTTTCCTTGTTTATAAAATGACCACCAGGTGGTCTCTCAGGTTCCTCCCGGGTTGGACACCATGATTCTGAGCTGGTGCTAGTGATGGTGGTGTTGCTGGCATGGCAGGAGTTGTGGCAACTAGTGGTGCAGGTCCACCAGACCACCCATTCGCTGCACAGGCTTCCTTGGGTCCTACAGACCTGCTGATCCCAGCTCAGCTTTGCACACGGGGGTCCTGAGCCTCAAGTTCTGGCAAACCCACATTACCAAAGGGACAAGGTACCCGCTGGTGCCTCACTCAGTGAGGCCACAGGTAGGCAGATGGCAAAATGGTGGTGCCTCCAGCTTGTCCAAAAAAAGAGAGGATGTATATCTGTCCGGCAGGAAGTGATTCTGAGCACCCAAGCGTTAACAGTATAACTCTGGGTGTTAGAAATGCCAGTGCCTGTTAATTTTCTTCTTTTCACTGGTGGGCAATTTTACCATGGTGTACATGGTAGAAAAAGAAAAAGAAACAATAAATGGTGTTTTTCAAAGGACCTCAGTGCCATCACTAAGGCAACAGGGATGCCTGGGGCAGACTGATGATCAGATCCTTCCCGGATACACTTTCCATTCTGAATCGTGACCACCTCTCTTCCCTTTCAAATCTGGCCTTGACGCTCATTTTTAAATACACTTCCTGTGCACATCATGGGTGATGTGTCTTGGGCTCCTCTTCTTCACCTCAGGCCTCTTTTAGCCTATCTCTGTGTTGGGAACTTTTTGATTCTGCTACAGCAGGGACTCCAAAACCTGCTTGGCCATTAGAAACACCTGGGGCAATTTAATGTGCGGTATTATTTCTGGGGGCCCAGACTGGTTTAGCAGCTCAGGGGCAGTGTTCAAATAGCTGCCTTTTTTACGTTCCCCAGGTAGTTTCAATCATCAGTTCAGTTTGGGGCTCAGATCCCTCCGGAACCACAGCCAGTCTGGGAAAGGTAACCTCAGTCTCACGCCGGGACTTACGGATGCCAAGGAGAGAAACATGGCAAAGGGAGTAATGGCTTTCCTCTTGTCAATCATATTTTCCCCTCCAAACCTCTTTTTATTTTTATTTTCTGTATTGGTTAAGAGCCCAACCTCTAAAACCATTCTGCTGGCCTCCTCTATTTGGTTCTGCCACTATCTAGCTGTAGGACTTCGGGTAAGTTTCTTAACCTCCCTGTGCCTCAAGCTCCCTTATCTGTAAAATAAAAATAATGGTACCGTCTGCTTCAGAGAGTTGTTGGGAGAACTATATAAATTGATATATAAAGTACTTAGAGGAGTACTGGGCTTGTGGTAAAGCTCATTAATGGTGGCTATTTTTTTTATCATTATTTGACTTGTTTTGGTCCAGCATGCCACCCTAGGCACTCGTGCCTTGGCCTCTTTTCTAGGCCAAGTTTCCTTAGGGCGCTAGAGGAGGTGCCAGGTCAGAGAGAGAGGTTTGGGATGGGCTTGTCAATATTCATGCAGTTACAATCCCAAGCGTAGCATTAGGTCACAAGGGATGTATCGTGCAAGTGAGCACTTTCCAGAGGTGCAGGACAGATATGGGGCCTCCATGTCCTAGCAGTGGGTCTCCTGGGGACCAAGGACAAAGCATCCCCGTGTCAAGGAACATATAAGTAGGGGCTACCTACCTCAGGGCACCCTCTTCTTTCCCATCAATATGGCTGCCCATTTGGAAAATGTAAGTAATTATCAAAACAATAGACCCCAAGCAATTGGACGAGGTGAGAATTTTCATCACTTGCCAAGTTTCATGTTAGAATTGTGGAGTCTAGCAAATTCCTTACTCCTGTTCATGCTGTGGGTTAATAAACAACAATAGCCATGGCTGATCACAGACTGAGGGAGAAAAAAGCTTTCCTCCAACCTGTCACCTCTGTACCTGGAGCAATTTGTGATGGCAGAGCTCCAGAAACTTCAAAAAGCTGTCACTAACAGTGTAACTGTAGTCTTTTACACATACAGGAGACGTGCTAGTTGGTGGCTGCTTTTTTTAAAGCTACATATATTAGCAACCCGCAGTGAATCTGTTTTTTATTTTTAGGCACCAAGCATGATCCTTTCTACTCCCAGGATGACATTAGATACTTCACCTGATGATTTAATGAGTACACCTCATAAAAATAGCACAATTATCTATATTTACAACCCAGATATTTCTAGGGTCACCTTATGTTTGCAGGTGGTGTTAGCATTTACTGGATGCTCTTGAGGATAAATAAATGCTAACTGGTGTGCAGAATACCCCTCCAGACACTTACAGTTAGTCACTGATGGGATTTTAAAAAGCACAAGAATTCAAGTGAGATTACCTGAGTGTGAGGCCCAACTCCAAACGCTGTGTCTCTTTAGTCACATTTCTAGAGCTCTCTGAATGCCTCCTGAGCCAGGCATCACAGCCACCTCAGGGGGTGTGGCAAAGAAATAAACGCTTACACGTATTCCAGTGGCTCCCCTCTGTTTCCCAACTACCTTGCAGCTGGGCAGGGTCATGTGACTAGTCCTAGCCAATGATGGATGAGCAGAAATGACCTGTGTCCCTTCCAGCTGAGGCAGTGAAAAACCCATTTGTGATTATCCCACCTCTCTCTTCCCTGGTCCAAGGGATTGAGAAGGCCACTTTCTTCTTCAAGGGATGGAGTTTACAAGATGGTGGAACCTCTTTCAGCCTGGGTCTCTGAGTGCCTTTGCAGAGCTGAGCATTCACTCCCCACTCCCAGCATTCCTATCTCCTCATGGACCCTCAACGAATAGACAGTTTGAATGAGAAATAATCTTTGTTAATATGGTAGCATAGAGATTTTTGAGTTCTTAAGGGATTTCTGTTACGGGATTGCCAAGGTTACTTCCTCCATTCCCAGTATGACATAGCCCGACCTCTCTAACAGCCAAGGTCATTGTGGGACAGTAAGATGTAGTGGTAAAAAAGTGAGAGTTCTGGAGCCACACTACCTTGATTTGAAACTGAGCTCCGTCACTCATGAGCTTTGTGATTGCTCTGTGCCTCAGTTTCCTCATTGAAACATGGAGGTCATTCTTCAGAGGATTATTATAAATGCCAATCAATAGATATAAAATCCTTGGGGTTCCCTGGTGGCACAGTGGTTAAGAGTCCGCCTGCCAATGCAGAAGACACGGGTTAGAGCCCTTGTCCAGGAGGATCCCACATGCTATGGAGCACCCGGGCCCGTGCGCTACAGCTACTGAGCCTGCAAGCCACAACTACTGAAGCCCACACATCTAGAGCCCGTGCTCCACAAGAAAAGCCACCGCAGTGAGAAGCCAGCGCACTGCAACGAAGAGTAGCCCCTGCTCGCTGCAACTACAGAAAGCCCGCACACAGCAGTGAAGAGCCGACGCAGCCACAAATAAATAAATCAATAAATAAATAAATGAAAAAAAATTAACTTGCATTAAAAAAATAGGTACAAAATTCTTAAAACAGTCTTACATGTCGTAAGCACTCAATAGATAGCAGTCTAGGTAAATCATTTAGCATGTAGCAGGTATTCCGTAAATATGTTTCCCTGATCATCACGTCACCCTCTTCTCTTCTTTGGATCAGTGATTTTCTGGGTGCACATTAAAATAACTTAGGGAGATTTGAAAAAGGACCAAGCCTAGGCGGCACCACAGAGTACCTGATTTAATTAGCCTGGGCGGGACCCAGGAGCAATAGTTTTAAAAGCTCTTCAGGTGCTTGTACCATGCACAGGCAGGGTTCAGAACTACCCTTCCACACTTGTCAGCAAATTACTGCTTGTCTGCTGGATACTATCAAATTTTCCCAAACTTGGTAAGTGACAACAAAAAGACGTGGGGTTTCCTGTGAGCCGACATCATTTCCCAACTCCAGAAGGGTGGCATTCAAACCACAAAGGAAAAACCAAGCCCATGTTATGCTGATTTGACAGTCTGGATGACAGTGTATTTTTCTCTCAAGCCATGTTACAAAGCAGCTGATCTGCCACAGCATTGACTAGATCTGTGGGAGAGGGGTATCTGAAAAGAATAAGGTTTGTTACCCAAAACACCCAGAACTGCAGTTGCCTCCTGGTCTAGTTAATCAGTTTGGGTTACAAGAAACAGAAGCCAGCTGTGCTGGTGCAGAGGATGGGATGGGAAGATGCAAGAGGCAAGATCATGGATACCCGAGGGCCAGAAGCCCAGCCCTGCGTGACCACAGGAAGACCACCCCTGGGTAGTCAGAAACTGAGAAGACTTCTTCCTTTCTCCCGGAAGCCACACGACCACCCTCATCTCTGCTCCTCTGATGGAATCTGCATTGTCTCTCTCAGCTGGCTCCTGCTCTGGCTTGCTTCCTCTAACACAGCTTCTGGTCCTGACTCTGCACTGAGACTCCTTGGCTTGAATTCTGCAAATCGGAGGCAGTATATTACTTTATTCAAATTTGCTCATTCAAATCTGATCACTCCTACTTGTTTATTTATACTGGAACACCCAAACCGCAGGGCTTGGGCCACCCAATAAATTGGGTGACCTCGGTTCAGGAATTCACTCCTGGGGTCATTGGCTGTGGATGAGGAAGCAAGACCACAATATAGAACCAAGTGTTAAATTGCAAGTTTCAGCTGGGACACCAAGATGTTATGTACACCGGATTTCAGCCTTGAGTTGGGAGATGGGCAACCATGCTGATACGTCAGACAGGTGGTGAAGAACCAGTCTGATGACTCTCAGACTCTCACTGAGGAAGACAAAGTCAAAAGAGGATCTCTAAATATCACTTCTTTGGGAAGAGCCAACCTCCCTGCATAACCTGTAACCCCAGCTTTAAGAGTCCCCACTCAGAAACATATGAGTAGGGAACATGAGTTTCCTGCAGGGGCCCAGGAAACTGGCACCTGATTACACCTGAAGAAGCTGACGTGACCTGTGGCAACAAAGTGGACAACTGTATCTGGGAAGGAACTTTCTACCAGCGAGTCAAAAGTGTGTGAGTCCTGGGGACCCGATGTGGGAACTGTGGGAGGAATGTCAGCCTGTGGATCCTACCCAAGGCGTTGGGCATCCAGAGTAAGAGGTTAGGGGTCATAATACCAGGAGCAGAAGCTGCAGGGGGGTCAGGAGAGGCCAGCCAAAGGGGAGGGGCTGCCTGAGTCAGGGAAGCTGTATGGGAGGGGCCCAGTGGCAGTCTCAGAAGAACCCAGCAGGGCAGCTACAAGGGAAAGTGTGTGCTGCCATCTGATGACAATACCAGACAAGTATAAACCCACCTTCCTGTTGCTTCAACCCTGAAGGTCCAGAAAATGGGCCTTTTTTTTCTGTTTCTGACCAGTAATTTCCAAGAGCAGTCAGTTGAGCTGAAAAGCCCTGTGCAAGCTCCTAACAATTCACCTGTTGGGCAGAGCTGCTCTCGAATGTGGCGTGTTGCCATAAATCTCACAGGGTTATAAGCAGATGGAGCCAGTGAATGGCCACATCACATTTCATTCCCAAGTTTACCAATTAAACAAGGACAACCAAATTATCTCTGCTATAGTCCAAGCAATAGGGTCCGCACTGCAGAGCATATAAAGATAAGACGATCGCTGCCCATAACATATTTAACTTACAATAAAGAGGGAAAGACAAGTACAGAAATAATCATAATGATGGGCAAGGTCTCTGAGAGTTTAAAAAGGAAGACCATGCCATTCTGAGAGGGAGAAAAGACACGGGGTGTAGAGAGAGGTTGGGACTATGACTCTTTGGTAAGTTGTGGTATTTAAGCTGGTCTTGAACGGGTAACATTTCAAAAGAAGAGATAATGAAGGGAGAGGAGAAGGAAGGCCATTCTAAGCCCAGCGGAATTGCCATTGCTGCCTGGTCTACCATGGGAGATTTTCCTCCAAGCTAAGATAGGGGAGGTAAAAAAGTTTCACCTCCTGTGCAAACTCTGGTCTATTTATGGGTTGCCTGTAGTGCTCTATAAATGGACATGGGCAAGTATAGCAAGCTCTGGCTGCTATAACAAAATACCACAGATTAAGCGGCTTAAACAACAGATATCTGGTTCTTATAGACCTAGTGTCTAAGACGTCTAAAATCAAGATGCTGGCCAATTCAATTCCTAGTGAGGGCCCACTTCCTAGCTTGCAGGCTGCCACCTTCTTGCTGTAACTTCACATGGCAGAAAGAGAGAGAGTGAGCTCCGGTCTCTCTTCTTCTTAGAAAGACACTATTGCTGCCATGGGGCCCCATCCTCAAGACCTCACCTAAACCTAATTGCCTCCCAAAGGCCCCACCTCCAAATACCACTGAAATGGTGGTTAGGAGTTCAACAAATGAATTTTGGGGGGACAAAAACATTTAGTCCATAACAGAGTATTCTGGACAATTGATAAGGAGATAAATGGCTTGGGGTATAGGCTTCTAGTGGGAATCTCTACTTTTCTCTCTGTGAACTGCTGTTATACATAGATTCTTAAGCCCATGGATAGATTTGGAGGGTCATGAGGGTTTGAAGTTAAATGCAGATTTTCATATTTTGGTGAATTTTTCTGCGGTACTGGGCTAGAGATTTCACCAAATTCTCGAAGAGATTCATGACCAAGAAAGGTTTAAATCACATGGCTAAAAGAAAGAAGAAAGGTGGTTAATGTATCAAATTAGTTTGGCTTGAAGAAGAGAGTTACAATAAAGGAGGGGGTGTTAGGTCCCTTTTGGTCTGGGAGTGCGGCAGAATATTCCCTTCCAGACATGATATGCGTACTGAACTCAGGGTGTCTGGTCTATCTATGAAATATGGAACTATTTACCAAAACGGGGGGGGGGGGGGGCAGAGTCAGAAAAAGGAGGAGTTTTCTGATCTTCAGCTTCATCGTTGTTGAGCCTGTATTTTTAACTTTACTTTCTAAGGGCAGGAAGCTGGGCTGTCTCTACTCATGGACATGCATAAAGCCATGGAGAGTCCCTTAAATTTCCCATGCTGACTGGATACACCAGAAGAGATTCTGCTTTGTTCTGAGGCAGGGAGGACAAAAAGGTTTCAACTCCCATACATCTCTGATCTATATTTCATCGTTTCCTGTAGTGTTATGTAAAGAAGCTTTCTATAACTTTGTATGGAGACAGATAGTTACTGGACTTATCACAGCGACCATTCCATAATGTAAGCAAATGTCAAATCACCTGAAACTAATATAATATGGCACATCAACCATATTTCAATGAAAAAATAAGGTTTCTAGACCAAGCCCAGGCTCAGAGGAAGTTTTTCCCTCATTCAGCTGAGGTAATTCTCTCCAAAGACTCCTACAAAACATAAGCATTTTCTGGGGAAAGTAGCTCAAGATGCCCTTAGCGCTCACAAATAAGGATTAATGAGTTAGAAGAGCAGGTTCTCACACATGGCCAGTGGGAAAGGAAGCTGTGCTTTGGATGCTTTGAGAGAAGGCTTGAGTAAGCCCCTGAGGGTGAAGGGACAGGGGGAGGGGGAGGCAGGATGCACCTGGGAATGCTCTGGGAGGAGGAGACCATGACATACAACACAGAAAAATGTTAGACCCCGAGGAGTCCTAAGGCAGTAGGGACCTTCTGACTGTTGAGATAGAAACAGACAGACACAACACTGGTAACATCTCCATGGCAGTTCTTCACCAGGAAAAAACTGGGATCTATATAGGGGCCCAAGAAGCTATGTTGAAACAACCTTCCAAAACCAAGTGGTACCCGGATTCTACTTGAAGAGATAATGTGCTTGGCTATCTCTACATTATACAAAAACAACCATGTGAATTTAATTGTGTCAATTCAGGAAAAGCAGATCAATCTGGTTAACTAGCATTGTATAGACCTCACACCTGACTGATGGATTGAATTTTTCCCTTTTCAAGCAATTACCTTGATATCGTATTGAAAGGGCGGGTCACATGCTATTAGTTTAGGCATTTTAATTACATTGACTGATCCAACCCATCAGAGTCCATAAAGTCTTCATCTCATATCCTCCATGCCCTTCACGATGCCTGGCACACAGACAACAATCAAGTAGTAAGCGGAGTGAAACTAGTAGTTACCTAGGGATCTTTTAAAAATGCCAGGCCCCATCCTAGACTAAATGTATGGAACTATTTGATATGGGGCCCAGGCATGGGACCTATCATCTGTTTGGATGAATGAACCAGTTTTTTAGCCAAAATAACCAAACTGGGGTGTGTGTATGTAAATGCTGCCTCAGTCTTTCTCTGATTTCACTCTCCTTCTCTTCAGGCTGGGGAGTAGCTGCCTCCAGTTAGCCTGGCAGATGGGATAATGCATAAGCTTCTCTCTCCTTATCTTCCATTTCTCAAATAATCTCCTAAACAGATTTGTCACATCTCCGGAGCTTTAGTACTTGGAAATTTGCAGCTCTCTGCAAAGTCCTCCCTTGAGGGGCCAGTGGGCTCCCAAGGGGGAGATACAGCCTCACATTAGCATGTCCAGGGCTTGGCTGAATCACGCTCTGGAAAAACTGAGCCTCCGGGGAACTTCTAAAACAGGAGCAGCCAATAACGCCCAGCACGTTCGCAGTGAATCTGGCCACCTGGGATGGGGCAGCAGCAGAATGCTTTTGCCGTCAGCCCTGTTCCCTGGGCCAGGTGAGCCACAGCGGCCCTTCGAGACAGTCAGCGCTGCAGGCTCGGTGGTCACACCCTAGGGCCTTCCCTCCACGACAGGTGGACGTTCGTGGTGGGGCTTGCTCTTCCCAGGATGGTCGCCCCACGTCCCCCCAGGTATTTGCTCACACTGACGTTAATAAGAAAGCACTCCCTCATCCCACAAATGTTAGTCAGCTGGAAACATTCTAGACAGAAACGTAACACCTGAGGATTCAGTTTTCTGCAAGGTTAGGTGTGTGGTTGTGTTGGTTTTTAAGACATCCTTCCCAAAGAAATTGGTCATTTACATTCAGGATGGGTCTTTCCCGCTCTGAGAAGAAGCGCTGCTGACACCATGGCGGCAGCTCCCCGGCAGTACCTGCCTGACCCGGTCCCCTCGCCAGGACTGACATCTGAACACAGAGCCTGATGTTAACACAGAGAAGCAATGCTGTGCCAGTTATGAACAGATGCAGCCCCACGCCCCCCTACGTTCACCCTGGCCACTCTCAACCCTCCTCGCATTCCGGCACATCAAGGGTAACAGTGGGCTCAGCAGGGGGCCTCCGGGACCCTTCTCCAGGGCAAGTGGGCATTGATTCAGACTGACGGGTGCCCCTGTTAGGCTGGGCAGTACATTGTGGCTGGCATCCCCGTCCACCTCGTATCCCTCCACGCAGACCTGGAGCCATCCGCCACCATCCCCGCACAGCTCAGTACCATCCTGTGCTCTGGGGTAATGCCATCCTCCAGGGGCAGTGATTTCTGAGTCTTCGGCCCAACCTTCTTGAAGTAGCATCAGCTCACACGTACTGACTGCCTGGCTCTGCTCTGGTGGTCCAGAAACCAACTTGTCTTCCTTTCTGAGGCTGAGTTCCTACGCTGTATTCCTGCCTCGCCAGCTCCCAGAGCTGGGTGTGCCGCCCCATGGGCATGGCTGAGCTGAGTTCAGGTGCTTTAGGGACAACACCACCTCTGGAAGAGAAAGGAGGGTTTCCGGAAGGGGATGAGGAGAAATCTGAGTCTCAGTAAGGAAGAGGGCAGAGAAGGGAGATGAAAGCAATGAGGGGCATATGGGAGCAAGCTGGGATGCTGGTGCAGTGAGCATTTTGAGAACCCACAATGGAGGCTGGGGACAGAGGAAATGCTGCCTGTGGGTGGGGCTGGCTCAGCAGGAGATAGGTGGGCTTGGAGGAGTAAAGAGAGCCCAGGCTCAGCTACTGAATTCTCACCTGGGTCCCTTGTGCCAACTCCTTACCCTGGTGAGCTGCTTAGCCCTGGACCCTGCTAATGATGAACCCTGGGGTTCATCTCCATCCGGCCAGTCAGCCCTGCCCCAGACCTGGGGTCCATCTCAGGAACCCTCCCTGATGTCTCTGAGACAGACTTCCCAGAGACAGCTGCCCGTCAAGGATCTCTACATGCCACTGAGATGAGGTGATGCTGGAGCAGAGACCTGAGGATGGAGCGGGTAAGCTATGTGGACGTGTGGGGAAAGGGCCTTCCAAGCAAAGTGAACAGCAAGCGCAATAGCCACGGAGTGCGCACGCACTTGGCGTGTTCAGGGCATGAGTGGGAGAGAATGATCTGGGGAACGGGGTAAGTTACGGGGTGGCACATGTGATACCACATAGGGCCTTCCGGGCCAGGTAAGGAAGCTGGATTTTACTCTGAGTGAAGTGAACAAGATGCTCTTCTCAGAACCTCACAAAACTTGCAACACGGAACTGCTAAGGCAACAGGGAAGAAGGAGAGATGAGCTGAAGTTGAAGAAGCTGGATGTGGTCCAGGTTCTAGCTGCATCTTTGTGACAAAGCACGACGCCAAGTTCTACTTCCCCTACCCTGCAGCCAGGCCCTTCTCCCGGGAGGCAGCCCCTCCCCAGGAAGAACGCCCTGTTCCTTCCCCTCTCTGTCGACCTTGCCCTTGGGCAGTTAGCCTTCCTTGTCCTATGTCACCAAGTATGAAAAGTGTTCACGTCTCCCTCCTTGGCCCAGAGGAAGAGACAGGAGAGAATGGACAACAGCCCTGGTTGGTCAAGCCTCTTAGCCTGGGTGCTCTGTGTGGGGGAGGGCACGGGGGAGGGGTACTGAGGAGGGGAAGATGCTGTGACTTTTAGATGGAGGGTAACAGAGGCCCTAAAGGACTATCTTCCCTACCTTCCCTCGGTCCCTCCTCTCTCGGTCCAACCACCACGCGCTCCCTGGGTTGAAGCCTTATTTCCTGTTCTTCCTGTTGTCAAGCCCAGTGTCTCTGATTTCATTCAATGGCAGGAAACCCTGACCTGATTCATAAAATATGCACTGGCCATGTCTACACAACTTTACCCACCTCCCCACACTCTGCCCTATAGTCCTTGGTGACTGGAGACTTTATCTGGCCCAGAGACAGGTGACTGTTCATGGCCAGGATTCCAGTAGGTCACTATATTCTAGTTACAACTATTGTTGTCCAAAGAATAATCTGTGTAGCAAACTGCTGTACAACATGTCCATACTCAGTAGGGTTAAAAGACAGCTTTTAAAATGATATAGATATAATCTATCTCTATATCTATTGATCTATCTATCTATCCATCCATCCATCCATCTATCTACCTGGGTCCCCAATAGAAAAATAGATAAAGGACACACAAGGCAACCAACAAAAGAAATATAAATGACTAAAAACCTTGAAAACCTCAATCTTTCTAGAACTCAAAGAAATGTATATTAAAACATTGAGAGTAGCCAGTGAACACGAACAGTAGCCAATGCTATTTAGAAAAAGGGGAAACAGACTCTCTCAAGCATTATTGACGGTGATGTGAATTGATATGACCTTTCTGGAGGGGAATCTAGTAACAGGTAGGAAAATTTTAAACAGGCATACCCTTATACAGCAATTTTGCCTCCAGGAATTTATTCTTAGGAAATAATCGGACAACTCCACAAGGACATATGTACAAGGATTTCCAGGGAAAACAATCTAAACCTCCACATTAGAAAACTGGTTAAATAAATTGTGATACATGTATACCATGGAATTGTCTTTAGCTACCAAAAATGATATAAAGCTGTATTTACGGACATGGAAAGGAGTCTACAATATAATAAGTATAAGAGTTAGATTACAAAAGTGTGCAGTGCATGATACAAGTTTTTTGAAGAGTCTATGTTAAACGTAACAAAAGCCTGGAAAATATATATGCCAAAATTAAATCATTTTTGGTTACCCCTGGATTCTAGGATTCTGTTTGATTTTTACTTTTCCGTATGTTTCTGCATTCTCTGAATTTTAGGTAATGAACATTTGTAACTTTTGAAATCAAATACAATCAGTCATGCTGAAATGCTCTGAAAAGTGAAGTGAAATGCTTGGTCAGGAGACCTCAGCGGAAAGGAGATGGCCTTTCCCTACTGCTGCCACCTGAAGCCAGTCCATCACGGCATCTCCAGGTGGGATTATGCTTCAACCATCTCAGACAGATGAGTATCTATCCTATTTCTAAAGCTCCTAGAGAAAGAGGCTTCAAAATTTACCTTGACAATCCATTCCAGAGTTTATCAAATCCATCTGAAAAAGAAATTTCCCCTGATGTCTAATCTGAAACACCTGTTCTGTGATTTAAACCATTGCTTTTCTCCTTCAACTTGCAGTGAAAATAGGAACTGGTGGCTTCCGTTGGTCCTCATTAAGAGCAATTATTTTCCAGAATATCTAAAATTATATACATTCTGCAAGTTAAACACATGTTCATACATACACGCGCATGCACACACACACACACACACACACACACACACACACACACACACACACTTTCAGGACTCTCTGAACTGGCATGATCACATAAGTAAACATTAAATTCTGAGCCTTAGGCCCAGTCGAAGAAGCCATTTAGAAAGCCCCAGCCCATCCTAGGCAGCTCGGAAGCATGGAATTTCAGCCCCCGGTTGTTTGTCTGTCTGTTCAGCAGTGACACTCTCAGGAGGGCAACCTTGAGCAGGAACGAGAACTGGAGATGCTGCAGGAAGATATCTCAGACTTGTTCTGGTTGATAAGAAAGAATATCACCCCCAAACCTCGAGAAAAGGAGAGAGAAGAGCAGTTTGCTGATGCTGACAGCCCACGTGAACGATGCATTGTGACAAGAGCTTTCTGTCTCTCTGCTCTTTAATCCCTCCTCCATCCTGTTCTCTCCCTCCTCTTCCTACTCTTGCTTTCCCTTCATCATCTCCTGCCCGATCCGTTGTCTTCAGCCCCATCACGGCTCGCATTTATTGTCCATTTACCATACATCAGACACTGTTCCAAGAAATCTACATGTACTCGCTTAATTCTCACAACCACCCTAGGAAATGGGATTCCACTACCCACCTTTTAAAGTGCTTTCATCCAAGAGCTCTGACCTCTACCTGCTGGGCACCAAATGGTGCCTAGATGCAGCCTTTTGGAACCACAGGGGGGGTTCCCTGACCCTAGACGGGCTCCGGGAGGGGAGGGCAGATGTGCTCAGGAGCTACCATGGCTCAGGGACCGAGGGAGCTGATCAGGGAAGAGTAGTGGAGACCTCAAGGCTTCGGAGCTTGGAGCAAACGCTGTCATGTCTCGGCCTACAATCTTTGGACAGGCATGCTTTCCAAGATGACTTGCAATCACCAGGTGCTGCTTCTCTGTGCCTGAGGGCTTTTATTCCCCAACCCAGAGTAGGCCCCTCTGCCCCTGGGAGCAGCCCTCAAACTCAGGGGTTGGTATATAAATACCCCGGCCCCCTCAGCCTTTGAGTGGGATTATTCTGGGTCATGAGTTTTGTACTTTTTCTCCATGGGATTAAACCACAGCCATAATGGTAACTGATGTGACAATCATCTTTATCAGCTGCCTTCATTCTCCTGAATTACTTCCCAAGGCCCAGTATATACTACTTGTACTTGAATCCTCATCTCCTTCTTGGGAGGAGGCAGAGTTTATGACAGGCCTGGTTTGAACTTCAGCTCCAGTCCTTTCTCTCTATGTGACCTTTGATGAGCTATGACTCTGAAAAGGGGGTGAGATATTGCAGGGGTTAGACATTTCTATATATGAAGTTCTGGCACTCAGGCACTGAAAAAAGCCCATTCTTACTATTGCTGCGAAGGGGGTTGTGTTACGTGGTCACTGTTCCTATTCCTAAACAATAACGAAACATCTTTTCCTTCTGCACTAACACTTCTGGAAACTTTAACCCCAAAGGCTTGCAGCTGACTGCTCTCCAGTCTTGGACCAGTAAAGCTAACAGCAAATTT
The DNA here is from genome assembly GCF_026419965.1 of Kogia breviceps. Taxonomy (NCBI): domain Eukaryota; kingdom Metazoa; phylum Chordata; class Mammalia; order Artiodactyla; family Physeteridae; genus Kogia; species Kogia breviceps. The sequence goes on from NC_081318.1 coordinate 74,961,724, forward strand.
GACCTGTTGTAAAGACCTGATATGAGACATAGCTCCGGAGAGTTCAATTTGTATTTCAAAGAAATAATTGTAACTAATTTTCCGAGAATGAGTTTTCCACCCACTTGCTAATTTAGAGATGCTCATTCCTTCCTTGGGTAGAGAGCTTTAATGTCGACAGAACATTTCCATCCTACGTGTATAATTGTATTTGATTCTCACGTCGGATCCTTGTGTTAGTCAATATAGGACATCTTGTGCTCCCACGATCTCAGTGCATCCACACAACAGACGTGTATTTCTTGCTTGCTCTCTCTGAGTCAGCTGGGGAATCTACCCCATGTCATCTTCTCTGCAGCGTCCATACTGACCAGACAACCGTCGTGTGGAGTACGGCTAGCACCATGGCAGAGGGAAAAGAGCAATCGGGAGCTTTCTGTTCTAGCAATTCAATGTTGTGCTCAAAAGTAACACTCTCATTCCCTCTCACAATTCACTAGCAGGATCTGGCCACGTGGGCAAGAAGCTAATCCTACCATGTACCTGAAGGCATGCAACAGGGAATCATTGGTGTATAGAAGTAATGACTACCATCACATTATTCCTACTCATTTTATTATGGAAAACATGAGTTTAAGTGCTTTCTTAAAGTCACCCAGGGAGTCAGGGCAAAGCAGGACCTTAGGATCGTGGTGGTTCCTTCTCCCTGAGATGCCTGAAGAAGACTACATTGGGAGATGAAGGTCCCACCCCTTTCTTACCTCTCTCCAAATTCAACAAATCTGAACCATCTTTGTAATCCTACCCACTGGCAATCTCAAGGTTAAGGACTGAATGGTGAAAGGTCAAAGAAACTAACTTTCTGAAGCAACTCAGGGATCAGATGACAAGGGGAATTTTTTTTCGTAAGCAGTATGTTGTGGAATGGAAATTGGCTTCTACCTCTGACTGTATAGAACTATCTTATTCCCAGAACCAGGTAGAACTCTCTAAACAGTAGGATTTTAAAGCCGTCAGTCCATATCTCTAGCACGTGGTGTTCTCTGGAATCCTGAAGCTTCTAGCCAGTAGTGTCTGGAGCCTGCTCACATCAGCCTGCAAGAACCAACTGTGTGCGTCTTTTCCCGGCTCCACGGTCAGCACAATGGTGGCTTGAAATTGGCCACGGTAGGAATACTTACACCACAGAAAGCGGAAAAGCTATAAGTCAGGGCTTTTTTCTCCTAGATTGCTGGTTATTAAACATGTCCCAGCACATTGCTGTTCCTACCTTCAACTCTTCACACATGCTTGGCTTTCCTTCATGCTTTTGCATGTCTCATGGGCATACGCAGAACCCTGAGAACTGGAAAGTTTCTCTGAGGAGAGGGGTTCTGCTTTATCTCTTTTTCAAGTTCCCCCCTTCCCTGGCACATACTTACATGGCCTTTACCTTACTATTTGCCAGGCCTTGTTCTAATCACTATACGTATAAAGTCTCTCATCCCTATGAGGAAGGTGCTATTATTTTACAGATGAAGAAACTGAGGCACAGAGAGAGGAGGTAACTTGTCTTAGGTCACACAGCAAGTAAGAAGCACAGCCAGGTAAAGCTAGCTCCAGCATCCCTGCTTATACTAACCACACTCTACTGACTCTCAGAGCACATAATAGAAGAATAGGAAGATTTTTAATTAATTAGGAAATCACGTTTAACACCATTTTTCTGAATATCCGAGATGAATTAAAGCCGGCAACCACATGGTTAAAGTGGATTTTTTCACTCATTTAATATTCATTTATCGCACACTGGCTGTACGCCAGGCTCTATGCTAAGTCATGAAAAGGACACAAGGATGTGGCCAATAGGAGGTATCACTTATTGCGCTCTCAGTAAACAGGCACTGTGGTGGGTGCTGACGGGGCTACAAAGATGACCATGATGACTGATGATGGTGACAGCCATGAGAGTTACTGTTATTTAAATGCTTAATTGCCACACACTGTGCTGAGTATCATCATATTTCAATTTTGCTACACCTTGTGAGACAAATATTTTACACTTTGTGCCCATTTTATAGTTGAGGCCCAGGGACACGTCAGGAGTCACACAGCCTGTCAAAGAGCTCACCATGCAGGCAGCTCTGACGACTCTTTGTCTACAAGGCAGGACAGTTAGACTCTGGGGTTCCTCTCCATCACCTTCTGACCACAGCCAGGCAGTTCCATCTCTGTTCCAACTCAATTCTGAAAGTTTACATTTCGGCCTTCAGGAGATCTTTGGTGTTGTCAATCCAACACTCTTTGAATACAGATATAGTGAGAGGAGGTCCATAAACCAAAAGAAACAAAGACTTTTCCAAGCATTTTTGTAAGCAACATGAACCATTAGCATTCCAAAGAAGCTTACAGCAAGCATAGATGTGCTTCATATTCACTGAGTTCAACACACAGTGCCAATGAGACCAGAAACTCATTATGTGCTCAGTAGGGAGCTTAAAACCAAAGCAACGACCTCTTCTTACCCTGGCTTTGTAAATAGAAACTCCTATGGGAACATTTTCAGTAAGAATAAAACTTTGAGCTTGGAATTATCAAAGTTAATTTTGAAATGAAATTTTACTATCAAATAGCAGGATAAAATTTTAAACAAATATACTAGAACTTATACAACTCGTTGAATGTCTTTACCTTTAAGGATGAGCTATTCTTGTGTTCAACAAATAGTGTTATCACTTAAAAGTATATCAGTAGCACTATTTTTAGAGGTTTTTTTTCTGGTTTAATCTAGGAAACACACAAAAAGCAACCGTCTCTGTGTGTATGTGTGTGTGTGTGTGTGTGTGTGTGTGCGCGCGCGCGTGCGCGTGTATGTGTGCAGGGAGTGTTACTATGTAGTCCATATTTCTGGTTCAATTCAATCACTTACCCTACTGAGTATGTTTGGTTCCAAATGACTTTATGCTCTTTCTAAAAATAAACTTCATCTGCCACAGACTTTGTAACCACCAAGGAGAGCCAAAATAATACACCACAGGCTCTACAGTCCTCCAAAATGACTTGAGGGATAACTTCATCAGAATACTCAAGGTGAGAGCTTTGAGAATAAACATACTCATGTGTATGGTTTTTCTTAGGTACTTTTATCCCACTACTTTCAAAAAGATTTGAAACATTTGTTGATAATTTAAATTGTCACATTAGTTTATCCTAGCATTTCACTGACTAAATTTCTGGAAAATGCTTGTTTTTGTTTGAATGAGAAGGAAAAAGATGCAGGGTGTGAAAAGGACATACTGGGAGAAAAAAGATCATTAAAAATAATTCATTTAAATATGAATTGAATACACTAAATATATAGAAAGACATGACAGACAAATAGGATGAGGAAACTATTTTAAATCCTTACCTTACATTAAAGAGCAAAACAAAATAGAGACAAGTGAAGGAATGAATAGACTATAATTACAATGACAAGTGTTGGAGAAATGGAAACATTGCTGATGAGATGTAAAATGGTGCAGCCACTTTGGAAAACACTTGGTTGTTTCTTAAAAAGTTAAGGATAAATTTACCATATGACCCAGTCATTCCCCTTGTAGGTATCTACTCAAGAGAAATAAAACTATATGTCCAGACAAAGACTTGTGTATGAATGTTCATAGCAGACTTTTCATAATAGTCAAAAGGTAGAAACAACCCAAATGCCCACCAATGGATGAATGGATAAATAAAATGTGGTATATCCATCAATGGACTATTATTCAACCATAATAAAGGAAGAAATACTGATATATGCTACAACATGGATAAACCCTGAAAACAGAGTAAGTAAAAGGAGCCAGTTACAAAAGATCACACAGTGTATGATTCCATTTACAGGAGATGTTGAGTATAAGGCAATTCATAGAGGCAAAAATTAGATTGTGTGTGCCCAGGACTAGGGATAGGAAAGAGGAATGACTGCAAATGAGCATAAAGTTTCTGTTGGGTGATAGAAATGTTCCAAATTTAGATTGTAGTGAAGTTTGCACAATTCTGTAAATTTGCTAAAAGTCATCTAATTGTATACTTAAATGAATTTATGGTATGTAAATTGTACCTCAATAACACTATTGAAAATAAACACTATAATTGATGACTTTACCTTCTTTCTATTTCTGGATCTCAAGCTAAAAATAAATATAAAAAATAACAAAGGGATGATAAATATGATTACATAAAAATGTAGAGATTTTATACATCAAAATAAAGATAAAATGCAAAGAATAAACTGATAATAACATTTACCGTACATAAGGCAAAAATTAATTTAATTAGTATACAAAGATTTCATACAAATCTTTGAAAAAAATAGTGAGATCCCAATATATAAATGGGTAAAGGGCACAAATAGACTAGTTCATCCTGCTCTTTGAAAATTAACTAGTAAACTTACAAAAAATGTATTCAACCCTAAGAATAACCAGAAAAATGTATATTTTAAAAACTATAATAATTTTCACCAGTTAAAATAGAGTTTTTTAAAAATGTAATATTCCATTTTTACTGGAATTACATAATATTGGCCTATGTATGGTGAGAGAAATCTTCTTGTGTCCTGTTGAATTAAATACAAATAAGGACATTCTTTTAGGAAAACAATTGTCATTTGTCTCAGAAGACTGAAAAATATCTATAACCTTTGATTAGATAATTCTACTATAATTATATGATGCTAGCTTAAGAAAATAATTTAAGATACAGGAAAAATTTAATGTACAGGTATGTTCAGGTGAATAGTACTTATAATAATAGATAACAAGAAACAGCCTAACTGTCCAACAATAGGAGAATGTCTAAGTAAACGATTCTGCATTCATACAATGGAATACTATGTACCATTAAAAATATTTATGGAAAATTGATAATAACATGGGAAATACTCAAGTCACCATATTCAGTGGAAGAAAACCCCATCAGTATACAAATTGTTAAGTGAAAAAAAAAATCACTTCAGGATACAGTATCATTTCAATTAGTAAAAAAAATGTGTGGAAAGAAGACTGGAAGGAAATATACTAAAGTATTAACTATCACCATCTCTGGATGGGTGGGATTCCTAAATATGCATTGTGATAATACTTTCATAGTTAGAAAACATAATTTAACTGCTGTTCTTACAAAGGGAATCTTCAACACAAAAGACCAAAGGCAGGTTTCCCAGAATACCTCATTTCCTATATTTTGAAGGTCATCATAACCTTATCTATCAAAAATTGGTATTGGATTAACTGACCCAATGATTTCATGTGACACGTTAAAATTGAATTCACTGGGCAGAATACTGTGTACTCTCTATTATTCACATGCCTTTTAAACCAACTTACTGATAGGTTGGCAGCAGTAAGTTGTTTTGCAAAAAAGAGTTAGCAAGCCGTCTACCCACTGGGGCTGTCCACTATTATTCATGGCATATTTGTTGCATTTGATGATGGCCCAGCAAAGCAATCTCTGTCTACCATATATCAACAGCAACCATGCAATTAAGTCAATTCATGCCCCAAGTCAGTCAATTCAATGAGACAAGTAAGGATTTTTTTTTTAAATGTCAGTTGGCATCACATGAAGTAAAATTGATTGATTGACTGAAATCTCAGTTTTCAACTGATTTGCATAGTATTCTGAGCACTCCAACCTGCAGCCATTTTGCTTAAAATACAGCCTGTTTCTAGCTACACTATCTCACCAGAGCCAATAAACATTTTTTAAAAATCTGCCATAATTATCAAGGTACCAACGTTTCCATTCTGACTGACAAACACCCTAGGTGCAGCTTAAATGAACTGCAGGCACTGAAGGGAGATGGCCTCCAGCCTTACCCCAGAGCAGAAATTCTGAGGAAAAGGTCTTTCGGACCTGACTTCTAAAGAAAGAGCAAAAGGAACAGCTTCTGACAAAAGCTACCCTGCTAAAATCAGCCACAATTCTCACGTCCACTTCCCATTACATATTTACAAGTGGCTATTACAGCCCTCAATGCTGACGTCAGTTTCCTTAGACCTGGAGACTGCTGTGCTGTGATTATTGTTTTTGTTCCTTTCTGTCTTCTCTGACTATAGACATTAGGCTAGAAATATCTGTTCCATTAGAGCTCAAAAGAAAATAGGGCACAGCTCTAACCCAAGGTGGAGGTAAAGCACTCACCATGGTGCAGGTGAGTGATCCCAGGGTCTGATCTCAGTGATTTCACTTACAGTAAGATCTTGGGCAAGTCATTCCATTGGGTTGCTATGCAAGGCATGAAAAATAGGTTTGAAGAGTTCTAGATTCAATGGTACTATAAGCCAGGGCATCTGAAATGCAAAATAAAATAAAGAAATAACTGGTTGAAATGTGTAGTTAAGCTCACAAGAAAGTAAAGGAAATCGTCAGAGGAACACCTCCCCCCAAAAAAAGAAAAGTGAAGTGAGAGAAGGAATTCAGAATTTTTAAGGAGTAGTAAAGCCAAAGTTGCCTGGGAGTTTTCTGATATTCACTTATCAGGAAGACAGAAGGTGAGACCTTGGGCCTTTAAAAGGTATCAAGTCAAAAGACAGACGCTCCCTGTCAACAAAACAGGTAAGCCCTGCCTTGAAGGAGATTATATTCTAATAGTGGAAGGCAGAAAGTGAACAAACATACAAATCAGACAGTGATGAACGCTAGAAGAAAAATAAATAAGGGGAAGGAGGATAATGAGTAACTGAATAGGGGGTGAAACTTCATTTAGTTGAGTGAAGAAAGGACCCTGGTAAATGTAACACCTAAGCAAGACCTGAAAGGAGTGAGGGAGTAATCTATGCAGGTGTTAAAGGGAAGTGCTTTCTAAGCAGAGGGAACCAAAAATGTAAAAGCCCCTAAGCCAGGCCTGTCTGAGGAAGAGAGAAGTGGCCATCTGCTGCAGAGTGAGCAGAAGAAGAGTGTAGAAGATAGGGTCCAAGAGACTGTCGGGGGCCATATGACAGAGCAGCCTGTGGGCCAAAAGATGACTTGTACTTTATTCAAAAAAGCTGGAAAGACATTGAAGGGTGAGTTAACATGTAGAAGGCTCACTTGGAGCGCTGTGTGGGGAACAGACCACAGAGAAGCAAATCTAGAAGCCAGGGCACCAAATAACACAACAGGCCAAGCAAGAGGTGTTGGTGGCCTAGACAACTTCGTGCTATGGTCTGAATGTTTGTGTCCCTCCAAACTTCACATGTTGAAATCCTGACCCCCATAGATGATGGTATTACAAGGTGAGGCCTTTGGGAGGTACTTAGGTCATGAGGGTGGAGGCTTCATGAATGGAATTAGTGTTCTTATCAAAGAGATCCCACAGAGCTCCCCAGCGCCTTTTACCATGTGAGGACACAGCTGAAATGCCAGCTATGAACCCAGGAGAGTGCTGGTTCACCAGAAGGCAACCAGGCTGGCACCTTGATCTTGGACTTCAGCCCCCAGAACTGTTAGAAACAAATTTCTGTTGTTTATAAGCCACCCAGTCTGTGGAATTTGTTGTAGCAGCCTGCACAGACTAAGACACTAGGTGTAATGGAGATAGCAAAAATGGCCAGACTTTGGAAGGGCCGAAAGGACTTCCAGATTGATTGGAAGTGGGTTGCAAGAGGAAGACAGGCTCAAACCTGACTTCCAGACTTGTGGCCTGATTAACTGGAAGAAGTACGCTTTTCTGAGATGGGAAAGGGTAGAGGAGGAACAGAGGAATTGGTCGTGATCACTAGTTTGGGTGTGGACATATTCTGTTTGACATCATATTAGACCTACAATTAGAGATACATAACTTATTGTTACGTCAGTAAGTAGTGACAAAATAGGCAAGTTCCAAAAAAGGTATAACTTTCCAACTAGAAAATCTGGCTAGTCTTATTAACTTAAAATAAATTGTCAGTGGTTTTGTGTTTCCTCTTCCCACAAAGAAAGCATCAGTAAATTCTAACAAACATCCAAAGATCAGAAATTTTCCATTTTTATTATACAACCTCTTAAGAGAAGATGGAGAAAGAGACGGACAGGAAGAGGGAAAGGGAGATGAGGAGAAGGAAGAAAACTGGAACACTCCAATAAACTTCATAAAGCTAATGTATCAAAATGAGACAAGAGTCATGCGAGAAAAACTAGACAACAATCTCATTCACGAACATAAAGGCAACGATTCTAAATAAAGTATTAGCAAACCAAATCTACCAGTATATAAAAAGTAAAATACATATGACCAAGGTGAGTTTAATATTAGAAAATATTTTAACGTAACATATCTCAAATTAAAGATTTGAATAGGCTTTCACCACAAAGGAATTATAAATGGTGAGTAAACATGGAAGATGTTCAAACTCATTAGTAAATTGGGGAAATAGCATTTAAACATAGGACATTGATAAAAATTTTTTAATCTGACAATACCAAGGGTAAGCAATGACCAACCCAATCGCAAAAAGTAACCAGTACAATAAGCAAATAACAAGCCCTAGCACCGAGACTGCTACTTTTTTTTTTTTTTTTTTTTTTTGGTGCTAGGCGGGCCTCTCACTGTTGTGGCCTCTCCCATTGCGGAGCACAGGCTCCGGAGGAGCAGGCTCAGTGGCCATGGCTCACGGGCCCAGCCCAGCCGCTCCGTGGCATGTGGGATCTTCCCGGACCAGGGCACGAACCCATGTCCCCTGCATCGGCAGGCGGATTCTCAACCACTGAGCCACCAGGGAAGCCCGAGGCTGCTACTTTAAATGCCATTTCCCAGAATTCTGGAGAATGCCAGGTCTGTGACACAAAATGCATAAAAAGAATCTGGCACTCCCTGTCACAAGCTGTTACTTCCTCCAAGCTGTTGGAGAGTACTACGGATGGGTCAAAAGGACACACAAACCAACTTAAACAGGCTCCCATTGGCCAAAGATGTGACAATTGAACATCAAGAAGTTTAATAGCTGTAATGGATTGAAATATCAAATATATTTTAAATGTGGTAGATAATAACTTTCAAAATTCACTGGTCATATCTAGAGGACGTGGGGAACCAATGTGTCATTTTGAAAACTAGTAAATAAAAGGAACAAATCGGGCTTCCCTGGTGGCGCAGTGGTTGAGAGTCCATCTGCCGATGCAGGGGACACGGGTTCGTGCCCCGGTCCAGGAAGATCCCACGTGCCGCGGAGCGGCTGGGCCCGTGAGCCATGGCCGCTGAGCCTGCGCGTCCGGAGCCTGTGCTCCGCAACGGGAGGGGCCACAACAGTGAGAGGCCCGCGTACCGCAAAAAATCAAGCAAACTGAATCTATTTGCAGACTGTATCTTGGGATGCCAAATAGTTGATGAGGAGAAGGATTTCTTTATAGAGGTATCCCAGCAAATAAATGAAGTGAGAGTGATAGAATTTTAATATTTAACACCATAATTAAATAAGGAATCTAGGTAATAATCATTAATGGCTGTTGTTAACATCATTTAAAAAACCCCAGCTAACTGGATATTATATGCTTCCTGACGGATGGAAGTAGAAACACATCATCTGAAACATTCTTGCCAAAAAATTGAAGCTAAATCTGAACAGTTCTCTAGATCTTGCCACCAATTTACAGGAAATAGAGGGTTCTGTGAAACATGTTGATTGACATGTTGGAATGCAATCAACAAAATCCAGACTGTGGAAACTATACAGAATAAATGACCTGATTTCTTCAACAAAGGCACTGTAAAGAACAACATTAGAGACAGAGAGGAGACCTATATATCAAGAAAGATTTCAGAGTTATATCAAACAATATAACTGTATTGTAACTGTATTACAGTATTGTACTCTATGAGTCTTATTTGATTACTGATTTGAAACAAATAAATAAAATGATAATTTCTGACACACTCAGAAAAAAAATTTTTTTAATGTGACAATACCAAGGGTAAGCAAGACTGTGGTATAACAGATAATCTTGTACACTGCTTATGGGAGTGTAAACTGACACAATCACTTTGGTAAACAACTACTCATCAAGTAGGGCACTCAAGGCTATATGTGCCCTACAAATTGGCCACCCTACTCCTAGATTTATACCCTGGAGAAACTCTTGCCCATTGGCACCAAGAGACACTATGGGAGTGTACACAGTGGCAAAGTTTGTATAGTAAGAACCCCCTACCCAAATGTCCAGCAACCACAGCAGCAAAGCTAAAGTGTGGTGTATTCATGAAAAGAGAGGTCACAGTTCAGTGAAAAGTGAGTCAACAGACTTATCTATATCAACATGGATAAACCTCATATCACATTGCATATTTTAGAAGAATACATACAGAATGGTACCATTTATACAAAGTTCGAAAGCTTACATATGTAAACAATTTATTAAGATTGTAAGTGTGTCTGATGGGCTTAAAAGGCCTGACATAGGTTGGGTAGATCTATACTTGGTAAAACCATAGGAAAGATAAAAGCAAAATTCAGCCAAGGGTTGACCTCAAGGGCAGAGGGTGTGAGGGACTGGATTAGGGAAGTGATATACAGCATCTTCAAAAGTACCACTCCTCAAACTGGTTGTGGACATATGTGCATTTGTTATATTATTCTTTATACTACATACATATATATTTAAATTCTTTTATGTAGAGACAATATTTCAAAGTTTTATAGGAGGGTGAACCAAATGACTAAAACCCTTCCTATCACTTAAAATTCAAGTCATATGACTTCTCATTTCCTCCACCTTCCACTTAAGAAAAATAATAGTAACTTTCTCAAAAGATGTAGTGAATAGGAAATGAGTTAATGCACATAAAGTGCTTGGATTAAAAGCATAGGAAAAAAAAGAAAGAAAAGATTTAGGACTAGTATGAATATACAAATGCCCCATTACTTGTAAAGAAAGGGTGACTCTAAAATTCATAAATCTGAATAAAGTATGCATGAACCTTCCAGATATGTTCTAAGAGATGATTTGTGTGCGCAAGTGCCGTACAAATTTAATACACTAATAATATCATTCAATTACATCCAATTAAATCCTATTACCTCTTTATTTTCACACCAAAATAAATAAAGTGCTGGGATTAGAGCCAGACATATATGAAAACACATTAAGTGTTCAATAAATATAACTCCAACTATTATCATCATCTTCCTATTTACCACCAGCACTGCCAGGAAAGCACAGCTTTAATCTTATGATGAAGGCAAGGAGTTATTAAAATCCTAAACAAAGGAAGAAGTGGTGAAAGAATATTTTGTATTGTTGCTTGCAGCAAAGAGAGGGCCAGCCAGGGGACGCCCTCCTCCTCCTCCTCTCTCCGCCACTGGCTGGCCTGACAGAAACCATGGGCTGGGTCCAAAGGCTTACCCTCTGAAGAGTCATGATGGATCATGCTGAGAATGCAGAACCACAGTTTTGCCTCAACAGCCAAGAATCCTCAAGGAACCGGAGAGAACCATTTCCTGCTGCTGAAAGGTGATGACCTCATTCAAAACTGTCTGTCCAACCTGCCCCAGGCCTTTTAAGCCAGTCAGACAGAAACACTTACCACCATGACTGAGCCTTCCCCATCTACTCTTGACGTGCATTTCACCCAGTCTTGTCTATACTGAACACGGAACCCTTGACTCCATGATTCCAACTTCTACCTCTACCTCAACATTTTGGACTTGATCCTGTTCTTAGCCTCCCTATCATTTATGCTACAATTATTCCTTTCAAACTATAGCTTGTCTCACCCTGTGATGCTTCCCTTTCTGGGAAACACTGAATAGGAGAATATTCTCTGGTTCCAGGCCCAATACTGGTGGCTTTGGTAAAATGCTTTTGGTTGCCAAGTAATAGAAACCCCTACTCAAGTTGACATAAAGAATAAAAAGATGGTATTGGCTCAGTAACTAAAAACTAGTCACAGGGTGAGTTTTGGTGGCCCAGTGATGGCACCAGAGACACAATTTCTTTTGATCTTCTGTCCTATGGTACCTGCTTTATCCTTAAAGCTGACTTCCTGCATGTTTGCAAAATGGCTGGAAGCAGCTTTAGGGGCTGTGTGTTTCCTTGTTTATGTCTAGCAGCAAGGGAAAAATCTCTCTGTCCCAGGAGCTGTCATAGAAGTGAAACATTTTCTTCTCCAAAGGCGCTAGACAATTTATTTTTGGCTCATTGGCCTAAATTGGGTCATGTGTCCTGAACTAAGTACTCTGGCCGGGCGGGGGGGGGGGGGGTGCTGGTGAGGTGTGTGAAATCTTCTGCTTGGGGATTAGCTCATCAGAGCTTAAGGCTATGTTTCTGGAGTGGCGTCTCCTCTCCCAGAGCACAGGGGTGGTGGAAGAGGCATGATGCCTGGGCCCTGTTTCACCCTCACCCCCAGATCTACTTTCTGCTCCTTTCTGTGCTCTCAGGGGCAAACTCTTCAGAATGCATCACCCCAACTGCCTTGCTCTCTGCCTCCTAGCTGGATTTGCTCCTGGGAACACCAACGGAAGATCCGAAGGTGGGAGGAGAACAGGGGTGGGGCTAACTGGCTCCCCAGCTCGCTCCCTGCCTTGCTGTGGTCCTAACAGAGGCTGTGCTCCTCTAGAGGGTCACCTCCCGGTGGGTGGCCCCCCACACCCTTCCAACTCCAGCTCTAGCCAGGCTCTGGCCCCACAGCTCCCTCCCTTGCCCCACAGGCCTGGGGTGGTGACAGCGCCCGGCTGTTGCCTGGCCCTTAGTTCTCCACTGTCCTCTGTCGGTTCCCATTCCACCCGCATCTGTATAACTAGCCCCTTCACTCAACCTTGTGGTGGTGACTTCTGTTTCCTTCTCGGACCTTGGCTACTACAGTATCTGAACGAAGATTAGGAAAACGTGCCCAAGATGAAGGGAGAATGGATGCCAGGCAGCCCCAAACTGCAAATACCCACGACGCCTGACATCCTCCCCCCATCGCCCAACCACCACACCAAAGGGAAACAAGAAACTGTCCCTTCATGGTTTCTAATAGTTCACCATTCTAGCTTGTTATTCTGCTATGGATTACATGTGATACGAACAATACTTACATACACACACATACACATAATAGGAGTCTTGTCTCCTTCTAGAGAAACGCCGTCATCATTCCCTGAGAGCAAAGGACTTCCAGTTGCTTCATGAGCTCAGGCAGAAAAATTCTAAAATCTTCAGACCTGCTGTTCCTGCCACCTGCCAACAAATGCTGCCAGGTTGCTCATAGCACATTTCAATAATCTACTGGAGGACGGAAGACAGAAAAACAGAGGAGAGAGGGAGGGACAGGGAATCACAGAATGGAATGAGACCTAAATGAGTTATTCCACAAGACATACACACTTCACAAGTCTCCTGGTTATTTGACTGGACTTCTGCACTGGCCGCTGGGGAAACCCTCCTCCCTCTCCACTCATGAAACCTGGGAGAGGCGAGCATGGTGTGCCCACAGCAGCACAAGGACAGGTTAGGCCAAACCAGTTTAGGGAAGGGGGGATTTGTATAGGAAAGGGTGCACAAGTTATGGGGGTTTGGGGCTTGTTACACAGGAGAATTCCTACTGAGTAGAAAATATTGCAAGATGTCCAGACACAATAGGGAAGAGTATAGCAAAAGATGAGCTGAGGACATCTTTTGAGAAATCTCATTCCAAAAAGTCACCCCCCTCACCCCTTCAGGAAGAGTGAACCCTTAGAACTGGTTTAACTGATTGTCAACTAAGGTGAACTGAAGAGAAAAAACGTCTGGGCTTTGTCATGGTGAATGTGCATCTATATATGTGTGTGTGTGTGTGTGTGTGTGTGTGTGTGTGTGTGTGTGTGTGTGTGTGTGTGTGTGAGAGAGAGAGAGAGAGAGAGAGAGAGAGAGAGAGAGAGAGAGAGAGAGAAAGAGAGAGGGTGGGGGGGAGAGAGAGAGAGAGATTGCCCACCACCAATAAAGTTCTCTCCCCTGTCTTCTCCTCTGTAGCTCCCTGAGCATGCTTTACTGGGGGAGCCCACCTACATACATTGGCCCCCATCCTGACAGCTGGGGAAGGACACACACCCACATGGGGACCTGCACCTGGAATCCCGCCTCACAACAGCTGTTCCAACCATGTAGGAAGCATAGGGGTCACCCGTCAATCTCCACAAGAACAAAGAGCCAAGGACGCAGAGATAATTGTATTAAAGGGATTCAACTTCCTGGATGACCTCATTCCAAAGATCTGCAAAGAACAGATAAGCATCACAGGGCTCTGGCAGAGGGCCCCTCCAGGGAAAGAAAAGGGACAGGAAGCTGACTTTCCATAGTCTGTACTGCTTTCCTTGACAGAGGGACAGGGCACCTGTGGCCTTCAAAGTCATGATGCCCCATGCTGGCTCCTCCCAACTCCACAAGAAAGGCAACGAGGGTCATGTCACCCCCAGTGTAAGGCCTCCACTGACCCCACGTGGGTTCCCTGGGGAGCTTTTCCTTCTGCGTCCCCCAGCGTAGATTTCTCATGTCTTCATTCAAATGAATTTGTATTTCATTCTTGAACTTTTTCTTTCACGTTCTCAGAATATACAGCATTAAAAATAATAAGAATAGGTAAAAAAAAAAAAGGTACATCTCAGAGTATAGTTTGTGAGCCTAATCGTTAGCAATAGAGAAAATGAATGATATTTCCAAGCATTTATTCATTCATTCTCCCAACTTCTTTTTTAGCCCTTTCTGCACCAGACACAAATTCAAGCCTGGGAGACAGAAAGATAAAACACGTTCCCTGTTCTGGAAGAGCTCACAGATTTACTGGAAATCATAGACACTTAAACAAATGGCTATTTAAGTGCTACAAAGTCATTTTATCCCTAGGAATTCTACTAATATTGTATTAAATAATAACTCTGCCAGACTAAGAATCAGTTATCAAAGCTTTGTTTTATAGTGCTCAGTTTTGGCCCCAGAATTTGTTAATTTATTCAATACTCCTACCCCAAATCACTTGTCTTGTTCCAACAGAACTTTCTGCAATGGTGCAAAGATTCTAAATTTGTGCTAATAGGCTAGCTGCTAGCCACCTGTGGTTATTGAGCACTTGAAATGTGACTAGTGTGACTGAGCAACAGAAATTTAAATTTTATCTAATTTTAATTAATTTAAATAGTCATGTATGGCTGGTGGTTTCCATTTTGCATATCACAGTTCCAGAGTTCTAGTCCTATGTAGATCTGGCTAGATTTACCAAAACCAGTGAAGGTTAATCAACTGAGATTAAAATCAAGTAACACACCAATGGGCATAGTCAACGAGGCATTGATAAGTCAACTGCCTGCCCACCTGGACTCATTCAACCTTGAATGTCTGGAAGAAAACGACCCTGTTACTCAGATGGGGCAGAAAAGGACGTAGGAAGTGTAACCATAACGCAAGGTTAAGCAGCTAAAACGGAAGCCCCAGGCACAAACAAACCAAAGAGGAAGTTTGGGGGGGGACAGCGCCAAGTTGGTGTCAAAAAGCAGAACTAAAGCAAGTTCAAACTCAAGTCAAATGTCTAAATATTTCAGTTTTTAATCAACAGAATGCAATCTGAAACCCACTTGTTGACAAACCTTCTTCCATCAAGAAATGTCTTTCTGAATGCTTCCTGTGTGCTCAGCACCAAGGGGAATTATTAAGAAATCTAGAGTAACATCACTCTCTGCCTTAAAGAAGTTGAGGTTTTTGCTTGAAAAGACCAAACGCACACACATAGAGCATTGAGAAAACTGTACAAGACTGTATCCAGGAAAGCACTGACTGGTATTTAACTTAGCCATAGTTAAAGTTCACCTGTAAACAGTAAGCAGGCACCACAAGTGGAGACGAAGGGAGGCGTCAAGTGAAGGCTTCAGTCTCCAGAAGGTCCTCACGGGGTAGGGGAGTTTTGATGTGGGCTCTTTGCGACTCTCGGGACTCAATTCAGGTTAGCCTGGCGTCCAGGCCCATCATGACCTGGCCTCCACCTACCTCTAGCAGCATCCTCATCAGAGCAAGCCTACCCCACCCCCTGCTTTTGCCAACATGATTTAGCTTCCCAGTTTGCACACCACCTCTTGTGCTGAGCAACTGTATACACAGAACCACTGGCAGACCTGCCAAGGGCCCCTAGCACTGGAGTCACAGACCTTGCATCCCAGACTCTCCAAGTCCTAGCTGGGGGACCTCAGCCAAATTCCTTAACCTCTCCAAGTCTTGGTTTCCCCAAATGTAAAATCAGAGTAATATTACCCACCCACAGAGTCTCTGTGATAACTGAGATAAATGAAAGGCTTACAAACAACTTTAAAAAAAACTGCTTTTCATACTTTAACTGACAATTTTCAGCCTATCTTTTAAGATTCTCCTCAGGTATTCCTTGACCTTCCTTGTTGTTGGGTGGGTTTCACAAAGGAATGCTGTGCTTCCCTCACGCATAGCCAGTGAGATAACATATCCCAGTTTACCTGGAACAGTCCCATTTTATGCTTGGCGTCCCATGTAGTTTTTAGCATTTGTCCTAGATGTTTTATTTTTTTTGTAAAACACTGGTAGTGATGATTGCATTAAAATATGTTGGGGAAGGGGAGTTTGGTAAATATCTAGTTTGTACTTCCAACTTCCTGCAAGTATGTAAGATTCACAGGCAGTAAACAGGGTTCTCACTTTAATACATGCTTAAATCTGAAAGATGATCAGCCATAAACTGTCTCTTTTCCTGAGCTTTTCTAGGTGAAAACAGGAACAGGTGATAACTAACATCTCCCTTTCAAGAACAGCATGCAGGGCACTTACTGCTGATAAAGTGAAATATGTATATAACCCTTTCTGGTCTTGGAAGGTTGGGGGGAGATATGTTCGGCACCTCTGCTCCTGCAGTGGTGTACCAACCAGTGTGTGCTGGCCAGTGCAGGGACCTGAAAGAGGTACAAAGCCACCAGGACTTCAGTCAGTGTAGTCCTTGGAAAATAAGAGAAATTATATATGTTGGGCACTTGTGTAAAATATACAGGAGTTATAGACTGAGCAGTTCTACAATAAAGGGTATAGTGAGTAATGTGAATACTCCTCCTATAGAGGGATTTTCCTTTATAATATGGCATAAAGTTACAACCATTTCGCTATTTGGTAACACTTTTTAAAATTTGGCAATAATGTTTTCAGCAGCAATTCAACAAAAAATGTGCATGTTAAATTTAAAACTAAGTACTGATTTTTCATGTATCAAGAAAATTGATGGATATGTAACTTGTACAAAATCTTTAATGATATTTACCATCCACCGTTGGGTCCTGATGACATCACTGACCGCATAAAAACCAGGCACAAGTCTGCTGAAGAAGTTCTGGCCTCTACTTCAAAAGTTAGAACTATTTTAAGAAGGCTATGCCCTCAAACAATAACTTCACATGTGCAGCTGCAGAAGGTGTGTTTACCTGTGAAGCATGACTTTTCGTTTAGATCAAACTATTCTTCTCAATTAATTTTGCTCATTTTTATTCCAAGTTTGTACACGCAGAAAGTGAACTGAGAGCTATATGTGTGTTGGTGACATTAATAAAAGAAGAATTGCCAAACACTTGCATGAAACCCTTCTTATAGTAGAGTCTTCAGATACCTCAAATAGAAAATCAGTTAATTCCAACTATGGTGCGATTTTTTTCCCCATGTTATTCATGAAATCAGGGTAAAACTGTTTGAAGTTTACTCTCAGGTAAAACATCTGATGTTGTTGGGAATACTGTTATAAATTCAGTTCAAAAGTTCAACATTGAAGGTAAGAGGTGTTTTTGTAGTAATAACAGAAGTACAAATTTAGGGGAATGCTTAGGTTCATGGAAAAATAATGTTCTTACCAAATTAAGAAAGCTGCAAAACAGAATGTATTTGGGAAATTGTTGTTGAGCACATAATTCATGATTGTCTCCAAAGAATTGTGATATGCCACCACAGGAAATAGAAACTGTCATTGTCAAAAATTACCAATGTTTTTATACATAAACAAAGTAACTAAAGCACAAAATTCTTGTGACAGACCTTATATTAAGTATCCAGTCACCCCTCTCAAAACAAACCCCTTGCATCAACAATAAGAACAAAAACTTCAGCTTGGCAGTGCACATTTTCTTTCTTTCTCTGTTGCCCATCAGTAATTTGATTTTGGGAATGTTTGAGCCTTTGAATAACTATTTTGTAAATCAACCTACATGGCCTAGAATACTATTGAATTATTTTGGAATAGTTCCTTAAATGTTGGTTGCATTTTAATGAAAATCAATTGGAATATTTTAATAAATTATTCAATAAGTGGAGCACAAAAAATTCAGGTTGTGAAGATTTTTATGAATTGTAATTATCTAAAACAAGCTTACCTAGGGACACATTGAAATTGTCTCTACCAAAGCAAGGGAGGAAATGAAGAAATTAAACTGTGGGAGCTCAGAGGTATACAATACCTTGACTTGTGGGAAAGATCTTTTGATGAAGCTCCTATTTTTAATTGGATCAATTTATATTCTGTACTGAAACGGAATATAATTGAAAAGGCCTGCAATTTTACCACATTAACTTTAGTGAAACACTCAAAAGAACCATAAATAGTGAGAAATTATTTGACAGTTTGTGCCTGGTAAAAGTATAAAGATGCTCTGAGTGGGAGAAGTTATTTTGGCTGAAATATTAACACGGTCCAATTTGAAAACATTAGAATCAAAAATATCCTCTATTTAGCTGAATTTGCTCTGAGCTTACTAAATAATTCAGCACCTCCAGAGAGAGTATTTTCTCAGTTAAAAATATTTTGGTTCACAGAGAAGTGTCAGTTTTAAGTTTATTAATCAAATAATGCAACTGAAAATGATATGGTAGTCCACTTTATTTTAAAAATTAAAAATAAAAAGACTGGGGCTTCCCTGGTGGCGCAGTGGTTGAGAATCCGCCTGCCGATGCAGGGGACACGGGTTCGTGCCCTGGTCCGGGAAGATCCCACATGCCGTGGAGCAACTAAGCCCGTGAGCCATGGCCGCTAGGCCTGCGCGTCCGGAGCCTGTGCTCCGCAACGGGAGAGGCCACAACAGTGAGAGGCCCACATACCGCAAAAAAAAAAAAAATAATAAAAAATAAAAAAATAAAAAGACTGAAATAAATACATTCTTCAAAAGTGTCAGGGACTTACAGCAATATAAACAAATATGACTGAAGACTGATCAAAGTTGTGAATATGTATTTATGGACAATAATGTACAATATTACAGGTATAACAGAGATATTGTGAGTTCATGTCCAGACCACCTCAACAGAGTAAGTATCACAGTAAAGCCAGTTATACTACTTTTTTGGTTTCCTGGTGCATATAAAAGTTACGTTTACACTCTACTGTAGTTTATTAAGTGTGCAATAGCATTGTGTCTAAAAAATAACATACATACCTTAATTCAAAAAGACTTTATTGCTAAAAAATGCTAACCATCACCTAAACTTCAGCAAGAAATAATCTTTTTGCTGGTAGAGGATCTTGCCTCAATGTCTGCTGACTGATCAGGGTGGTGGTTACTGAAGGTTGTGGTGCTTTTGGCAATTTGTTTGTTTGTTTGTTTGCGGTACGCGGGCCTCTCACCGTTGTGGCCTCTCCCGTTGCAGAGCACAGGCTCCGGACGCGCAGGCTCAGCGGCCATGGCTCACGGGCCCAGCCGCTCCGCGGCACGTGGGATCCTCCCAGACTGGGGCACGAACCCGTGTCCCCTGCATCGGCAGGCGGACTCTCAACTACTGCGCCACCAGGGAAACCCTTGGCAATTTCTTAAAATAAGACAACAATGAAGTTTGCCACATCAGTTAACTCTTCCTTTCACGAATGATTTCTCTGTAGCATGCAATGCTGTTTGATAGTATTTTATCCACAGTAGAACTTCTTTCAAAACTGGAGTCGATTCGTCTCAAACCCTGCTGCTGCTTTATCAACTAAGTTTACGCAATATTCTAAATGCTTTGTTGTCATTTCAATAACCTTCACAGCGTCTTCACTAGAAGTGGTTTCCATCTCAAGAAACCACTTTCTTTCCTCACCCATAAGAAGTAGTTCCTAATCCGTTAAAGTTTTATAATGAGACTGTAGCAATTCATTCATATCTTCAGGCTCCTAATTCTAGTTCTCTTGCTATTTCCACCACATCTGCAGTCAATTCCTCCTGAAGTCTTGAACCCCTCCAACTCATCCATGAGTGTTGGAATCAACTTCTTCCAAGCTCCTGTTAATATTGATATTTTGACCTCTTTTCAAGAATCACAAATGTTCTTACATGGCATCTAGAGCGGTAAATCCTTTCCAGGAGGTTTTCAATTTACTTTGCCCAGATCCATCCGAGGAATCACTATCTATGGCAGCTACAGCATCATGAAATGTATTTCTTAAATAATAAGACTTGAAAGTCAAACTTACCCCTTGATCCATGGGCTGCAGAATGGATAATTTGTTAGCAGGCATGAAAACATTAATCTTGTTGTACATCTCCATCAGAGCTCTTGGATGACCAGGTGCGTTATCAATGAGCAGTACTATTTTGAAAAGAATCTTTTTTTCTGAGCAGTAGGTCTCAAAAGTGGCCTTAAAATAATCAATAAACCATGTTATAAACAGATGAGCTGTAATCGAGGCTTTGTTGTTCCATTTATAGAGCACAGGCAGAGTAGATTTAGCATAATTTTTAAGGGCCCTAGGATTTTTGGAATCGTAAATGAGCAATGACTTCAACTTAGTCACCAGATGCATTAGCCCCTAATGAGGGTCAGCCTGTCCTTTGAAGCTTTGGAGCCAGGCATTGACTTCTCTCTAGCTATGAAAGACCTACACGGTATCTTCTCCCAAAATAAGGCTGAATTGTCTACATTAAAAATCTGTTGTTTAGTGTAGCCACCTTCATTAATGATCTTAGCTAGATCTTCAGGATAATTTGCGGCAGGTTTTACATCAGCACTTGCTGCTTCACCTTGCCCTTTGATTTTATGAAGATGCCTTCTTTCCTTAAACCTCATGAACCAATCTCTGCTAGCTTCAAACTTTTCTTCTGCAGCTTCTTCACCTCTCTCAGCCTTCAAAGAATTGATGAGTCAGGGCCTTGTTCTGGATTAGGCTTTGGCTTAAGGGAATGCTGTGGCTGGTTTGATCTTCTATCCACACCACTAAAACCTCCATATCAGCAATAATGCTGTTTCACTTTCTTATCATTTGTGTGTTCACTGGAGCAGCACTTGTAGTTTCCTTCAAGAGTTTTGCATTCACAACTTGGCTAACTGGTGCATGGAGGCCTAGCTTTCAGCCTGTCTCAGGCTTTTGACATTCTTCCTCGTTAAGCTTAATCATTTCCAGGGTTTTGTTTTTCTTTTTTTTGCGGGGGCGGGGGGGGGGCGTGCCTTTTGGCTTGTGGGATCTTATTTCCCCAATCAGGGATCCAACCCACGTCTTCGGCAGTGAAAGTGCCAAAGAGTCCTAACCACTGGACTGACAGGGAAATTCCCTCATTTCCAGGTTTTGATTTAGAGTGAGAGACATGTGACTCTTCCTTTCACTTGAACACCTAGGGGTTATTAATTGGCCTAATTTCAAAAGTGCTGTGTCTCCCGGAATAGGGAGGCCCGAAGAGACAGAGAGAGAAGGGGAAATGGCTGGTCGGTAAAGCAGTCAGAAAACACACAGTGTTCATCGAGTTCACGGTCCTACATGGGCACAGTCCATGGGGCCCCAAACAATTACAATATAACATCAAAGATCACTGATCACAGATCATCATAATAAATATAATAAAAATGAAAGGGTTTAAAATATTGCCAGAGTAACCAAAATGTGACACAGAGACATGAAGTGAGCAAACACTATCGGAAAAATGGTGCCCACCAGACTTGTTTGCCACAAACCTTCATTTAGTAAAAAGAAAAAGTGCAATATCCGGGAAGCACAGTAAAGTACAGTGCCATCAAACGAGGTATGCCTGTACTGTGTTTTGCTTGTATTTTCTTAAGCCGTATAAAATTGTTTATCTAAAAATTTTGGTTTACACACATGAACAATGTTCTTTTCTATTTCTAAAAATAATTCTATTTGTATAATTTTTGAAGAGCACCATTTATCGTTGAGCACTATGTTGAAATTAATTTATTAGTGAATAAATAATTTCAAAAACGATGTCGCTTTCATTGTTCTCATACCCCCGTAACTCAAAAGCATCCCAGACTGGATCAATACTGAGTTTCCCTAGCTAGAGCTCACACCAGCCTTCGTCACGGCTGTCAGTGCCCATTTCCTTCTGCCTCCACCAGAACTTCCTTGAGAGCAAGGATTTGATGTTACTGACCTGGTACACCTTAAAATTCCCTTACCATATGCCGGGCACTGTTTAACTCTTTTAGTCCTCATGAACCTCTGATATGGGCATTCTAATTACCCTTCTTTACAGATGAGGAAACTGAGATGGGGAGAGGTTAAGTAATTCAACTACGGTCCCACATCCCAGCCAGTGACTGAGCTAGGATTTGAGCCCAGGCAATCTGGCTGAAGAGCCCACGCCCCCAACTACAAACTCATGTGACTCTGTCTCAGTAAATGTCTACAGAATGAATGAAAAAAAAATGAACAAATGAATGAACGAAAAAATGAACAGGAAAAAGACAGTGGCAACCATTGTAAGTATGATGGGTAAAAAGATCGCAATGAGAGGAAGTGCGAACTTTATATTCACAACACAGTTGAAAGATTTGAAGTTAGAACCAGCACTTTTCAAGGGAAAGCAATCTACCTTAAGTAAACAGGATTGTTTCCTCAGTGGCCAAGGGCCAGGATGCAAGGACTCACAAAAACAAACTTGCTTTTCCCCCTGCTGATAACAGAGACCTCCTCATTTTGCTTGTTTACTCAGACCCTGAGAACTAGACACTCTGCCTAAAACAAGGATGTTGTGTACCCTATCTTGATGGGCTCTGGATGTCTGATCCGGCCCCACTGGGCGCAGGCTTGGCCTGCAGCGGGTGCCTGCAGGGCAGGAATAAAGTCTTGAAGAGCTCTTTCTCAAATGGTGGGACTGGAGGTCATGCATGGTGAGGTGTCAGAGGCATCAGGAGAAGAACCAAGGGTGAAGGTGAAGAGGAGTGCTAGATTTCCATCTTCAGGACCTGACAGTGTCCATGACAGGTGGAATCTTAGGAAAGAATATTGTCCTGGAAAGGAATACACTCCAGAGAGGTCGGAGCCTGTTGAGTTTGAGTCATTGGAGATCGGTTGGAGAGGGACAGTGGGAACACTGAGAGAGGACCACTGTGTCCTGGGCTGCCTCGCCTCCCAAGGAGGAGAGCTCAGAGGTGATAGAGAGAAAGAAGGTGCAGAGGCGATGGAGACACAGGTGACCCTGATGGAAGAAACACGCGATGAGAAGACACTGCCTGGAGAAGGAAAAGCAATTACCCTTGTCACACCCAGATCATCTCTACACCCTTCCCCTGACAGCATGGAGGTGCAGCACCCAGATCCTGCTTCATGAAAGACCTTGCCATCAGCTGACTGGCCTCCAGCCCAGGGATACTGGGCTTTGCAGTCCTGCTTACTTCTCCCTTTCTTCTGGCCAGATCTGCAGAGCAGTCTTCCCCACCCAATACTGCTGTGTTCTGTTTTATTTTTTGCAGGTGTTTTCCCCCAGTAAACCTGCACTTTTTTATTTATTATTATTATTATTGTTTTGAACACGCAGGCTCAGCGGCCATGGCTCACAGGCCCAGCCACTCCCAGGCATGTGGGATCTTCCCAGACCGGGGCACGAATCCGTGTCCCCTGCATCGGCAGGCGGACTCTCAACCACTGCGCCACCAGGGAAGCCCCAAACCTGCACTTTTAATCTGATTCCAGTGTCTGCTTCTTGCAGGACCTGAAATGACACACGTCCCAAATCTCTGAAAGTGACATCCCTTTTTTAAGACCCAGAGAAAATCCTAGTGTCATGTTCTTTGGTTATCTTCAGGAATCTAGGACCCAACGTTAATGGTTCGTGGATTCACTTATTCAATTAATTATTCATTTAATCCATGGCTTCAACAGGTATTAATTAAGCTCCCATCATATGCCAGGAATTATGCTGGATGCTCAGGTTATAACAGTCAACGAGAAGACAATCTTGTCTAGGCGACTTGGAAAATGGAAAAGCCATGAGGAATCCAGAAGGGAGCTCTTTCTGGATGCGGCTGAAACTTAGAGCATTATCTCCCACCTGATGCAAAAACATACAAAACGCTCATCCCACCGGACTGAAAAGATCTTCAATCCCACGCGATATAATTTCCCCTGTGGCCATGCCCCTTCCACACTGTACACGTTCAGTTACTGCCACCAGCACCCACTGGAGAAGGGTAACTGCCCATCCCGGGAAGACGACGGCACCGCATCGCTGACTCCTATGGTGGTCTAGGGGTTGGCATTTCCGCCTTTTCTGCTTTCGGCTTCCTTTCCCTCCGCCACCAATACCCACCTCACACCCAAGAGTCAGGGAAAACACTTCCATTGCTGGGAGCCCGCATGAATTTGATTTACACAAAGTGCCCCCAAAGTCACCCCAGTTGAACAAGCTCCAGGTCGCAGAAGGAGCTGACCAGGAGCTGGCATCCAGCGGAAGGTGGGAGGGCGTGTGGATGCCTGCGGGAACGGGACGAGGGAGGCCTCTCAGAGCCCTGGGCCGGCCCAAGAGGCTGTCCCTAGAACTGGCTCTCAGGGGGGTGCCGAGCCCCACTTCCCAGTCTATGAGATGCAAGGTGCATCTATGCACGTCTATGCACTTCCCAGTCTATAGGCTGCTCTCCTCCAGTAGCTCCTCAGGCTGCAAGGACTTGCAGCTTCCTTTGCATCCCATAGACCCAGGGCTCTGAGAGGCCTCCCTCGTCCCGTTCACCCAGGGTTTCTGAAATTACACCCATCATGGGATGTCCAGGCCCCTGGACTCTTTGTAGGACAGCACACTGGTCAAACTCAGGCAGAAAATGGCCCATGAGTCCCCGACTGGGCTACAGAGGGGCCTCTGCGTGGTCCACGCACGATGACCCCAGGGAAGCAAGGGCCTCAGGCAAAGCAAGAGGACAGCCTGTGCCTCCTGCAGGAAGTCCACCGGCGGCGCTCAGTCACAGGTTTGGGTCTCCGGCACACTGCCAGTTAGGAAGCGAAACCCTTTCCGGAACACTTGCTGTTCTGTTGGTTTTCCCCTGGAGATGTAACGATTTCACCTAGACACTGTGTGCTGAAGAGCTGTGTACAGAATGCAGCTGCCTAAGAGCTGACACGGTACCTCGCAGGCTCCCTAGTCCTCTTCCGCGTGAGTGGGGGCAGTGGCTCCCCGCCCCCCGAAACCCCCAAGTCGCTTGAGCAAACTGAGCTGTCCACCTGGCGCGAGGCAGCCCCACTGACAGCTGTGTTGCATCCGCCTTCTTTTGTAACCCAAAGGCCTAAACTCAGGAAGCGAAAGAAAAAAGGGCCATTGTTTCCGCTGACAGGTTTGCGTTAAGAACCTGGAAAGACACGCTGGTTTCAGTGCGAGGACCCCTGGGCAGGGTTGGCATTAGAAGCAGGGGCTGAGGGAGCCTCCTGGACCGTTCCGAACCTTCCCGCCCTCATTATTAGCAAGAACGACTTCAAGCCAGTTCTGCGGACGGCACCAGGGGCCTCCCCACGGTGGGCTTCTTGGGCAAACGGCTTATTTTGGAGCCACGGAAGAACAATGGGAAATCTTTTCCCATGACCTTCATGTCTCCCTCATTTGAGATTCCATTGTATTTGTAACGTCAGAGGCGGTGGACTAATTTCTGCAACTCTTCAGGGAGGACAGCTGGGCCACCTCCACCTCAGCCTGCCAATCTTTCCCTGACATGTCAGCCAGTGGCGCTGGGGTCCCAGGCAGGAACCAGCTGGCCAAGGTGGCTATAAATACTCTTCTTGGCGGCTGGCCTCCATCGGGAGTGCACAGCTGAGGGAGAGGGTCGGGGAAGCACCTGCATCTCTTCAGGGCACATCCGCTGCTGGCCAGGCGTGCTCGCCCTCAACCTTTGAGTAGCACTTTCCAGCTCTGAGGAAGCTGGCGGTACCCCAGCTTCCCTGATGAATGCCCAGGTCCAAGCGGACACCCCCTGTAAACTCAGAGCCCGAGCTTCATTTTCACTGGGGCTGATGAAGCTGAATAGCTGAGGGTAAAATAAGGAAGGAGGGGAGAAGAAAGGAAAGGAGACTCTTCAAAGGATGCTCTCCCACACCGCCCCGCCCCACCCCACGGCGATTTCACTTATGTGGGGAAGCATGAAACAACTCATCAGCCAGGCCTCTTTCTCCCTGATGAAGCGGAAACTTGACAATTGAGAGGTTTTTTTTTTTTTCAGCGACTATTTTCTTTTTTTTTGTTTTTATTTATAAAGCATGACTAAGAGATCCCTTATGGGTATTTTAAATAACCAGAAGCAAGTCACAACAACTGCTAATGGCGAGTTGTAAATGGAGTTCTGTTCGTGGTTGTCACTCAAAATGAGATGGAATTTAACAACCAGGTTGTATATGAGATGAGGGAGAGGTTAAAAATCCACTGGATGACAGCTCTCACACTTCAGTGAGCTGAAGAATCTCCTGGAACACTTGGTTAATAGACAGATCTCTAGTGCCCATCCCCTGAGACTGATCCTGAGTCTGGGCCCAAGAATCTGCATTGGAGTCTGTAAGTAATTCTGACTTAAATACTCTAGGCGGGGACTGCACTTTGAGAAACAATGCCCTGAGACAGTTCACAAAGTGAGGGCTCCGACCAGCAGCAAAACCAGGAAATTGGTTAACAATGCAGATTCTCAGGCCAACTTCAGACATAAAGGATCAGAAACTCTGGAGGCAGGGCCCAGCAATCTGTGTGAACAAACCACCAGGTGATTCTGCAGGTTGAGAAATACTGCTCTAAGAGCTCTCTTACAAATCAGGAGTGTAAACCCTGGAACAGTGGTGATTTTCACATGCAGTCAAGATTGAGAATTGCTGCTCTGGGTCTGCTCTGAGCATCCACCTTTCTAAGCCAGGTTCAGGGTTAATGGCATGAAGGGGAAAGAATGTGGTCTGTTTCAGAGAGATAAGGACTCATATCTTCGTGCCAAATTTAACTTCGCTGAACTTCAGTGTTTTCACCTGTGAAATGGAAGGAAGGACACCCAACCCACAGTGATGCTGTGAAGAGTAGTGAGATGAGATCTGGGAAAGCACCAAGCCAGTGGCTGGCACACTAGAACTGGATTTTCCTCTGTCTCTCTGCAATCATTATTTCCCTTAGTTTAATTGGGGTCTGGAATAAGATTCTTAATCTTTACAGAAATACGGCTTAATGCTCCAGAGAGCATCAAAAAACTCATTTTAAAGTTCATCTCTCTTATTAGTGTAAATGTATGAAGACCTCAGTGAGCAATCTTAATTTTAAAGGCTGGCGGTGTGAGTGTAGAAGCAGCTCTAAATCTGCTTTACCTGATTCGACTCTATAACCACAGGCATGTTCTTTTATTCATCAATGTTTTCAGTAATAGGCAAAATCTTATAGTTTTATTATTAGGTACTTGGCACAAACATTTTAATGTGTCACGTGACCTCCACTGTTGCTAAAACGCCAGGTGAACTACTACGAGTTTGGTACCAGAGATCTGTAAAAAAATCACTTTGTGTGTATATGCGTCCTGGTCAGCTTGTAATTCAGTTGGTTGGAACATCGGCCAGTCCTGGACACTCCCAAGAGAGCAGATTCAGTAACCGTGCCAGCATGAAGCTGTAATGTCTGTGTTTTACATTTTATATCATACATAGAAATACTTGACAGTGACCACTTCAATAGATTCTAAGGATGAAATGACTGCAAATGTGTCTCCCCCTGAGGCAAGGACCGAAGCATATGTTCTGTGTAGCAGGAAGCTTACACACACCACAGCTGTGGGAGTAAAGCGGGAGCACATCCACGTGCATCCATGAAAGGTTCCACATATTTTCTTTAGCAGGGAAGACCTGCGGCAGTGTGCAGCCCTAGACGGCCTAATCTAGTTCTCGATAGACTGACAGGCAGCCCTTAGGGCAGAAAGAGGTGCATATGTCAAGGTTCACTGCCAACTAATATTTCTTATAGCTTCAGTAGACATTACTGATGGCTTGCCATGCGTGAGGCACATGTACGTGCACCACCTCCTCTAAGGCTCACGGTTATCACCATCCACTTTTTACACACGAGGAAACTGAAGTGCAGAGACATGAAGGCATTTGATAAGCATCATGCAACCGGTTACTCGCAAAACCAGGACATCAACCCAAGTCTTCTGTTTCCGAGACAGAGCTGTTCTACTAAACCACAGGTAGTTCCCTCCAAAAGGTAAAATGAATATTCCAGCTGTCACTGATTTGGAATATCTACATCCATTGCACAGATGAAAAAATAAAGACACAGGGCTTTAAGGAAATGCATTATAAATCATTCACTCAGCCATAGGTCATTCTAAAATAAAGACAAAGGAGAGACTTGGGCTGGCTCCTGATCTGGACCCCAATATCAAGGCCATGTTTGTCTTTTGCGTTTTCCATATGCATATTTCCCCAAGAGGAGGAGCTGAGAAACAACCTGAGCAGAGAAATAGGGAATGTTGTTCTTATTTATCCTGGGAGGAATTTCTGTCTTTCAATTGCTGATTCACTTATTCGATCCCTTATTCATTCACCCAGTCTTCATGAATTCATGTTTTATTATAAGTGAGGCACCTGTGTTTACTCATGTATCTCCTCAAACAATTTTGGAAAACTACATATGTTCTTGAACTTTTCAAAGATGAAATCTAAAGTTTCTCTTCTCTCTTATAATCTTATATGTATATACTCTTACACTTTTATATTATAAACTTGCTCTATTTTCTTAAACAGTTGCAAAGAATGTAATTCTGACCTGTAGTCAAGATGGACAATTTTTTTTTTTTGGCTGTGCTGGGTCTTCATAGCTGCACACAGACTTACTCTAGTTGCAGCAAGTGGGGGGCTACTCTTTGCTGCGGTGCACGGGCTTCTCATTGAGGTGGCTTCTCTTGTTGCAGAGCACAGGCTCGAGGTGCACGGGCTTCAGTAGTTGTGGCTCACAGGCTCAGCAGTCGAGGCTCGCGGGCTCTAGAGCGCAGGCTCAGTAGTTGTGGCGCATGGGCTTAGTTGCTCCGCGGCATGTGGGATCTTCCCCCACCAGGGCTCAAACCCATGTCCCCTGCATTGGCAGGTGGATTCTTAACCACTGGACCACCAGGGAAGTCCAACATCAACAATTTAGAACAAAAAAATTGTTTCATGCTTTTATACATATCCAAAGAATTAAAGATACCACAGCAATTTAATATTTATCATCATCCAAAATTTAAAAATATATGAATGACCTTTTAGCAGTGAGAAACGTAGTGTTCTTTTCCCTTAAATTCATATTTCCATTCCAGTTCCCCAATTTTACCCTATCGTAATGTATTTCATGCTTGAAAATCCCTTATTAATCATCATAGCATTATTCTATGTAACAAGAGTATAATATAAATCAAAATAATTTTTAAATTTCCTATAATCTTAAGGTTTTATAGGTTAAATTTTTTCTTCTGGATTGAGTTATTGTTAAAATTATTAAAACGAAATTAATCAAAACAGCATAAATATATGACAACTCTAGACAATGCACTGTCAAATCTGGGAGAAATAAGTATGCCTTTTTAAAGTTCAAGGTGAGCTGGGAAAGAAGAACTATTCCCATGGGATATCCTCTCCCCTTTCCCATGTTCTCAGGCTGATCTTATTAGGAAAGAGTATACACAGGGAAGTCTAGGATCTGGAAATTAATTCCCTGAAATATATACAATGTAATATATTCCAGCTGGAAGGCTGATTCTGTAGGAAGCAAGAGCACAGAGGCTCCATAAGGAGTGCTAAAGGGCATATACAGACAACACCGCACAAGTCAGGTGCGTTCTAGTGTATCTATTAGGGACCAGTCAAGAGACAAGCCCTATTAATAATTTGAACGTGGGACATCAAGCATAAAGAATTGTTAACTAGGCAGAAGGTGATTAACAACTAAAAGGGATGAAAGAACTGTGAGGTGTAACAGAGGTAGAAACTCAGAAGGCAGTTACCATCCCTAAGGCTGGAGGAAAAGTAAATGAGGAAATACGAAATTGAGAGGAGGATCCCACAAGACTGAGATGCACACCCTTGTAAATAGGGCATGGCTGCTGTAGTAAAGAAGGAACAGGGTGCTGGAGTGCTCATGGCAGGACCCTGATAGCCATCACCACTGCGGTGAACACTTGCTGGGTCGCTCTGCACCGCGGTTTCCTAGCAACTGCACAGGAAACGGCCCGTGGAACAAAAGCGTCCCTTTCTTCCCCTTCGGCTGTGCAGCGCCCTCTATGGGTAGAGCGTAACACTGAGCCGGCTGGCAAAAGAGAAACGCAAGGGGCTGAGTCCAGGTGCAGGATGACAAAGCGGGAGAAAAAAAGAATGGGTTTGGAGCTTAAAGGCGATTGATTAACAACTGGCACAAGTGTCAAGAAAAAACTGCAGGGCTTCCCTGGTGGTGCAGTGGTTGAGAGCCCGCCTGCCGATACAGGGGACACCGGTTCGTGCCCCGGTCCGGGAAGATCCCACATGCCGCGGAGCGGCTGGACCCGCGAGCCATGGCCGCTGAGCCTGCGTGTCCGGAGCCTGTGCTCCGCAACGGGAGAGGCCACAACAGTGAGAGGCCCGTGTACCGCAAAAAAGAGAAAATTGCAGTTAAAGGATTACATGAGTCCAGAGAAAGGGGAAATTACTTTTAATCTCCCCTCTCCTCAAATCAATAGATGGGTAGACTCTACTGCTGGATCCTGAGCTAACACTTTTTGGTCTCAGTACACCTGCCGTTTTTAACTGAGAGTAACCAAAGCTACATGCACAGCCACCTTGCAGTGACGCGCAGGGCTGAGAATCTTACCCCAAGCTCACAAAATCTTGGTTTTGCTTCTGTGTGCCTGCAAAACAAACTGGTTCTCTCACCTGCACAGGAAGCACGACCAGGGTTCTCCAGGGGCGACTTATGTATCTGTCTTTGTGGCAGTCGCTCATCCTGACACCAGTCCTTGGAGACTGCTTTTATTGTTGAGCTTTTTCTCCTTTGATTCCTGCCCGAGAAGAGGGGGAAGGCAGGGAGCTGGGGATCATCTATTTGGATTTCTCCTACTTCTGCTCTGTGTTTGGAAGTGAAACGATCTCATACAGCCCCCAAATTGGCACTGAGTTCTCCTTTTCACCACCTCCCTATACAGTGTTGATCACTGTAGTCAAGAAGACCTCAAAAAAGTGTCGATGCCAACCGTGACAGGATTTTTTTTCAAAATCATTCTCTGTTGCTTGACTTGTTTGAAACTCTCTGCCATATTCTACAAAACATCCCGTTACTCATCTCAAATGTCTAGAAAGAAACCCTCCGAAAGGCCACACGATAGGCAGGAAGTGCACTGGTTGGAAACAGAAGGCTGAGGCATTCCCATTTCTACCACCATTTGGCTGCGTACACGAGAAAATCACTTGGTTTCTCATCACGTCCCTCAGCTTTATCCCTGAACACTGCAAAAATCTGCGACCATATTTACAGTCATCAGCCTCAGGGGATGACTGGAAAATACCCCATTCACTTGTTGAGCATTGTTGAGGTAGATGCAACCAAAGGAATCAGTTAGGGGAGATCTTGTCTACATAGCTCTACACCCACGGCCCTTTTTTTTTTTTTTTTTTTTTTTGGTGGTACGCGGGCCTCTCACTGTTGTGGCCCCTCCCGTTGCGGAGCGCAGGCTCCGGACGCGCAGGCTCAGCGGCCATGGCTCATGTGGGATCCTCCCGGACCCGGGCACGAACCCGTGTCCCCTGCGTCGGCAGGCGGACTCTCAACCACTGCGCCACCAGGGAAGCCCTCACGGCCCTTTTGATGACCTTATATTTGTATTCCTTTTTAGTCAGTTTTTTTTTAAATTAAGGTATAATAGATGTAAAGTGCACACATTGATAACTTTTATGTAAATATATACCTCTGTAACTACTTTTTGATCAAGACAGATATTTCTAATATCCCACCCCCCCAAATCCCTGTACTATTTCTTAGTCAATATTCCCTCCTGACCATAGAAGTAACTGCTCTTCTGACTTCTATCACCATAGATTTGTTTTATCTCTTCTTGAACTTCATATAAATGAAATCTTACAGTATGCACTCTCTTGCATCTGGCTTCTTCCGTTCAACACTGTCTGTGAGATCCATCCACAGCTAGCTCCCTCCTCTTTCTTGCTGAGTAGTTCCCCGTGGTCCCTTAAACTATCCTCATTTTTTAAAATGCTTTTTTTCCTTTTTCTGTTCATCTTGGGTGATATCCACTACTCCTGTTGATTCCTTCTCGTGTATTTTTTTATTCCAGTTATTATATTCTTCACCTCTGTTTGGCTCTCCTTTATATTTCCAAACTCTTTGTTAAACTTCTCACAGTGTTCATCCATTTTTCTCCCAAGTTCATTAATCTTCTTTATGATCATTACCTTGAACTCTTTACTGGGTAGGATGCTTTTCTCCACTGCATTTGGTTCTTTTTTTTTTTTTTTTTTTTAATTTATTTTTGGCTGCACTGGGTGTTCATAGCTGCGTGCAGGCTTTCTCTAGTTGCAGCACACGGGGGCTACTCTCCGTTGCATTCCACCTGCTTCTCATTGAGGTGGCTTCTCTTGTCGCAGAGCATGGGCTTTAGGCCTGCAGGCTTCAGTAGTTGTGGCATGCGGGCTCAGTAGTTGTGACTCGCGGGCCCTAGAGTGCAGGCTCAGTAGTGGTGGTGCACGGGCTTAGTTGCTCTGTGGCATGTGGGATCTTCCTGGACCAGGGCTTGAACCCATGTCCCCTGCATTGGCAGGTGGATTCTTAATCACTGCACCACCAGGGAAGTCCTGCATTTGGTTCTTTTTCTAAGGTTTTGTCTTGTTCCTTAGTTTGAAACTTATTTCTCTTTCTCCTCATTTTGCCTCATCCTCTGTGTTTATTTCTTCGTATTTGGTAGATTGGTTACATTTCCCAATCTTGGAGGAGTGGCCTTATGTAGGAGACATCCTAGGGGACCCAGCAGCACACTCCCTCTGGTCAGCAGAGCCATATGTTCTAGGGGTGCCCCTCTGTGGGCTGTGTGGGCCCTTCTGTTGTAGTGGGGCTGACTGGAAGGTGGGTGTGCTGGAAGGTGGAGCTGGCCCTTGGCCTGGTTGGCTAGGAGGCCCTGCCTTGTTCAGTGGCTGCTGGTACTGGTGGGTGGAGCTGGGTCCCAGCGTGGCTGGCTGCATGGCTGGAGACCTCTGGGACAACACTGAGTCTACTAACATTTGCATTGTAGGGGACCCAGAAAGAGGAGAGAGAGAGAAAAAAGCAGAGAACTTATTTGAAATAATAATAGGTGAAAACTTCCCTAACCTGGGTAAGGAAACAGAAATCTAGGTCCAGGAGGCACTGAGAATCCCAGATAAGATGAACCCAAAGAGATCCACACCAAGACACATCATAATTAAAATGGCAAAAATTAAAGATAGACAATATTAAAAGCGGCAAGAGAAAAGCAAGTATTTACATACAGGCAACTCCTGTAACACCATCAGCTAACTTTGCAGGACACAGGGAGTGGCATTAAGTATTCAAAGTGATGAAAGAAAAGAAAAAACCTACAGCCAAAAATATTCTATCGGACAAGGCTATCATTCAGATTTGAAGGAGAGATAAAGATCTTTACAGACAAGCAAATGCTAAAAGAGTTTGGTACCACTAAACTGGCTTTACAAGAAATGTTAAAGGGACTTCTCTAAGTGAAAAAGAAAAGACCACAACTAGAAATATGGAAACTGTGAAAGGAAAAGTCTCATTGGTAAACACAGACAGTAAAAATAGTAGATTAACCGCTTATAAAGCTAGTAGGCAAGTTAAAAGACAGTAGTAAAAATCATCTATATCCACAATAATCAGTTAAGGGATACACAAAACAAAAAGATGTAAAATATGATGTCAAAAACATTAAACAAGAGGGGGAGAGTAAAAATCCAGGGTTGTTAGAATGGGTTTGAACTTAAGAGGTCACCAACTTAAAACAATCGTTCATATACACACACACACATACATATATATGTTGTATAAACTTCATGGTTTATGTATAACAAACTAAAAAACCTATAATAGACACACACAAAAGAAAAAGGAATCCAAGCATAACACTAAAGATAGTCATTAAATCACAAGGGAAGAGAGCAAAAGAAGAAAGGAGCAAAAAAGAACTACAAAGGAACCAGAAAACAATTAACAAAATGGTAATAACTACATACATACCAATAATGATGTTAAATGTAAATGAACTAAATCCTCCAATCAAAAGACATAGAATGGCTAAATGGATTTTTTAAAAAACCAAAAACCCAAGACCTGTTTATATGCTGCCTACAAGAGACTCACTTCAGATCTAAAGACACACAGACTAAAAGTGGAGTGATGGAAAAAGGTATTCCATGCAAATGGAAATTTCAAAAAGCAATATTTTTTGGAATATGTCTCCTTAGGCAAGGGAAACAAAAGCAAAAATAAGCAAATGGGACTACATCAAACTAAAAAGCTTTTGCACAGTGACGGAAACTATCAACAAAATGAAAAGGCAGCCTACTGAATGGGAGAAGATATTTGCAAACAATATATCCAATAAGGAGTTAACATCCAAAATATATAAAGAACTCATACAGCTGAACATCAAAAAAACCAAACAACCTGATTGAAAAATGGTCAAAGGATCTAAATAGACATTTTCCAAAGGAGACATACAGATGGCCAAGAGATACATGAAAAGATACTAATCATCAGGGAAATGCAAATTAAAATCATCACTAATCATCAGGGAAATGCAAATCAAAACTACAATGAAATACCACCTTGCACCTGTCAGAATGGCTATCATCAAAAAGAACACAAATAACAAGTGTTGGCAAGGATGTGGAGAAAAGGAAACCTTTGTGTACTGTTGGTGGGAATATGAATTGGTGCAGCTGCTATGGAAAAACAGTATGGAAGTTCTTCAAAAAATGAAAATAGAACTACCATATGATCCAGCAATTTCACTTCTGAGTACTTACACAAAGAAAACAAAAACACTGATTTGAAAAGGTAATTGCACCCCAATGTTCACTGTAGTATTGTTTACAGTAGCTAAGATATGGAAGCAACCTAAGCGTCCATCAATAAATGGATGTGATATATATATAATGGAATATTACTCAGCCATAAAAGAAAAAGAAATCTTGCCATTTGCAACAACATAAATGGAGCTAGAGGATATTATGCTTTGGGAAATAAGTCAGGCAGAGAAAGACAAATACCACATTATCTCATTTATATTAGGGTTCTAAAAAACATGTAAACAAACAAAACAAAATGAAAACAGACTCATATATACAGGGAACAGATGGTTGCCAGAAGGGAGGGTAGTGGAGGGTTGGGTGAAAGAGGTGAAGGTGGTTAAGAGGTACAAACCTCCAGTTATATAATTAATAGATCACAGGCATGTAATGTACAGCGTAAGGAATGTGGTCGATAATACTGTGATAACTTTAGGAACAGATGGTTACTAGATTTATGGTGGTGATCATTTCATCGCATATGTAAATGTCAAGTCATTTGTAGTACACCTGAAATTAACACTGTAGGTCAACTATATTCCAGTAAAGAAAAGAAGTTACCTCTAGTACCCCCCCTGCCTCAAAATTCTAATCTACTTAAAATAAATGTTCTCCTTTCCCTCTGCCAGTTTAATTGTTGAAGTCAAACATTTCTAAAGCTGAGGAAAAGATTCAGGGTTTGAATTTATTATGGAATGCTCCTCTGAGATCATTCAGATTGTCTTTCTCAATTTCTAAAGGAGACATCCTGCTTAAAAATCAACAGCAGGGGTTTCCCTGGTGGCGCAGTGGTTGAGAGTCCGCCTGCCGATGCAGGGGACACGGGTTCGTGCCCCGATCCGGGAGGATCCCACATGCCGCGGAGCAGCTGGGCTCGTGAGCCATGGTCACTGGGCCTGTGTGTCCGGAGCCTGTGCTCCGCAACGGGAGAGGCCACAACAGTGAGAGGCCCGCGTACCGCAAAAAAAAAAAAAAAAAAAAAAAAAAAAATCAACAGCAGGACAGTGCCACTTCTAAGGACTCCAGTGGCACCTGCCCTTCCCAGTCATGGGGCTTGATACTTATGTGCTTGGCTATCTGTTTTCCTTCTCAAGGTTAAGTTCTTTGAAAACCGGAATAAAACATTCTCATTCATCTGTATAAACCTAGGGCTAGCCCAGGAATTGGTATGTCCTCTGCACTCAAGAAACATTTCTTGAATGTCTTGATTGAATCACAGCAATCATCTATTCCAAATGTGGGATGAGGCACAAACCGGGTATTTACTTTTGTCCACTTATAACCGGTGTTGGGGCTGATGGTGGCTAATAAGGGGAAAGATGGTAACCTAGACGAAAGGTCTGATTCCCCATGGCATGAAAAATGGGAAATTGGAAGCTCCACACCAATTTTCTGGAGATGGGAACTGATAAGAGAGTGGGAAACAGAGTCTCATTTAGACCAAAAAGGAATTGTAAGGGATCAGATGATGCAATGCCAGAGGGATGGCTGGAAGAGACGGGAACCCCTTAGCAGACCCCAGCTGCATGTTAGACCTGCCAGAGGAGACTTAAATCATACCAGTCCCCGGCCACACCAAAGAGCAGTAGATTCGGAATGCAGGTGTAGCAGGCATCCGTGGGTTTTTTTTTTTTTTTTTTTTAACAAGTACCCCAGGTGATTCTGATATGTGGTGAAGTTTGAGAACACCCGCTCCAGAGCAAAGTGAGGCTGGAGGGCTTCTCTTCAAACTTGACCCTGAAGACTGTGTTAAGAAAAGACTGATTTATATAAGTTCCCATGAAAGAATCTAGAGGATCCACCAATTAGAGCTCTGAGTGCTGTAAAGTAAGTAGTTTTAACCTAGATCTGAGAGGTAGACTTAGGCCTTTAGTATTGAGGACTTCACTTTTGTTCACCGTGGAGAGAAAAGCAATACAAGAGAGTTCTGACTTTGAACTTGGGGTAGAAAACAAGGTGACTTAGGAAGCAGAAAAGGTGAACATCCTAAGTAAAAAGCTGCAATTAGCCAATGATATCTCTTTTAGCTACAATGAACCAACTGCATCCCTTGTGTAACCTGAGGGTGCCACACCCTGTGGTAAAGTCATTTTAGTAATTACAAGGTTGAGGCCGGAGCATGGAGGGCCCTGAATGCCAAAGTAAGGAGAGTGGATGCCTTACAATGGGCGGTGTGCCCCAGGCATAAGCCTGCAGACTAGGGAACTGGTTCCTGGGGTAAGTGTCTTCACCAGTGAGTTAGCCTCAACTCTGAAAGCCTATGATTCTATGATATACATTACTGGCAAGATGCAAAGGAAGTACTAGTTATTTTTCAATCTGAGTTTTCTTCATATATATCTTGCTGACGCCAGCTTACATTAGTAACACATTTTCCACGTGAGTGCAACTGGCAGTTGGTGGGAGGGCTTAGGTCAAGTACAGAGTATGAGCAAACTGATGGGAAAGTTTTGTAAATCTGAGGTTTAGAAAGTGCAAAGTCAACTGCAAGGTCCTGTCTGCCTGTATAATGACATGGTATTAGAAAAAGAAAGTCCATGAGGTTAGCAGGCACTGTAATTAGTGGTGTTGCTCTACACTGAAATCTGGGTGTTCTGTGGCACCCAGAGCCAGCTGGAGAAACCAGCTGCCCAGCCATTTCCCATCCTGACCAAATTCTCACCCAGCCAACCTTCACCACTCATTTCTAACAAGCCCAGATGAGCCATTCCAATAGGTTGTTTGGATACGGCTCACTGCTAAGAATAGTACACAATATGATCCAGTTGAAGGAGAAAAAAAATCCCTCATTTTGGCAAGGGAGAGCTACACTTATTCATTCCATGAACATGGATCAGGTAACAACTGTATGTCAGGCACTGTGCTAGGTGCCAAAAACTTAGAGGAAAAAATGTGATCCCTGTCTTCATGGAGCTGAGTCTGGGAAAGAAACAGATGTAGAAAAGTAGAAGTCAGTGTATTAAAGGGAAATGATAGAGAAATGCACAGTAAGTCGTGAGAGCAGCCAGCAGGCTGTAATCAGGGAAGGCTTCCTGGAAGCGTTGCTATTTGAGCAGATAGGTAGAGTCGAGGGTGGACTGAAGCCACTCACACTGGCTTGCAAAAGCCAATTACATACATTCTTTCCCAATTCTGCATTTAGTGACCAGGTTGGTAACTTGAAGTCAGCAGTGGCATTGAGTATTCACACCTCAGAAATCAGCAAGCCCTACAAACCAACCTTTTTCCCCCTGGAGAGATGGTTGTTAAACATTTCCCAACACACCCCTTGGTAGGATGTAGTCAGGATGGAGGGAAGTGTATTTCAGGAAAAGTATACACCAAATAGGCAAAGGCATGGAGGCCAGAAAAAACACATAGCAGAGGGGAATGTAGGACTTTAATTTTTGTAGACTATAAAGTGCACAGCTATAATGGCAGGACATAAAACAAAAAGGGAGGCAAGGGCTAGATTATGGAGGGCATTAGAAGCTGTGCTGAGTTTTTATTTTATCCAGTAGGGGATGGATAGGCAAAGAAGTTTTAAGGTAGGGTGTAATAAGCTAATATTCTGGAAACGTATTTACAACCCCTGAAGCTTCTCCTTGCTAATAATTAACATCTTATACAACATGAATTGAGATTAGATTGATGAAAATTTGTTCCTAAAACTACCCTCAAAGCCAAAAATAAAATAAAAGAGCAAAATAAGTTTTAAAAAATACAAAATTTTGTTTTACACCAGATTTTCTACCACAATATCATAATTTGGTTCAGGGAGGCAGTCCTGTGGCAGGTGTAGCAGTTTAGGTCTAATCAGATGATAAACACCACACAGTGGGGGCTTCCCGGGTGGCGCAGTGGTTGAGAATCCACCTGCCGATGCAGGGGACACGGGTTCGTGCCCCGGTCCAGGAAGATCCCACATGCCACTGAGCAACTAAGCCCGTGCGCCACAACTACTGAGCCTGAGCTCTAGAGACCACGAGCCACAACTGCTGAGCCCGCGTGCAATTGCTGAAGCCTGCGCGCCTAGAGTCCGTGCTCCGCGATGAGGAGCCACCACAATGAGAAGACCGCGCACCACAACGAAGAGTAGCCGCCTGCTCGCCGCAACTAGAGAAAGCCTGCGCGCAGCAACGAAGACCCAATGCAGCCAAAAATAAATAAATAAAATAAATAAATTTAATTTAAAAAACACACACACAGTGGGTTAAACAGGGCATTTAATATAAAGAATTATTACTATGAAAAAAGACCAGAAGATATAAGGGAACTCCATATGGTGCCCTAGGGCTGAGGGGGAATACCCAGGAAGGACAAACTTGGAAGGGGTTCACTGGTTGGAGAAGGTGGGTGCAGCCCACCACAGAGCAGGGAAGCTTGCTGCGGA
Organism: Kogia breviceps; assembly: GCF_026419965.1. Lineage (NCBI taxonomy): Eukaryota > Metazoa > Chordata > Mammalia > Artiodactyla > Physeteridae > Kogia > Kogia breviceps. Next base: position 75,001,239 of record NC_081318.1, read on the forward strand.
GCTGGTCTGAGCTGCTGGACAAATAACAGGCCACTCTCCGGGGTGTAGACTGGGGGAACTGACCATCAGAACTGGTGGCTGGGGCATGCCGTGGGTGTCCCGGCACTGACAGGTTCAGTGGGGGGCTCTGGTTCTCATGAGAGACAGCAGCAGAAGAGTGATCACCAGGCCAAGGCTGCAAAGTTGCAGAGGGACCACATTCTGGGCCTGAGGCTGGCACAGGTTCTATCAGGGGACCTCATCCACCACCAGGCCCTGGCCCACCCCAGAAGCCACAGGAGAGCCTCTTCCTCTTGTAGAGGCCCTCCAGCGTCCTCTACTGAGCAAGCTTTAGGCTATAAGGTCACTTATTTTTTAAACTGTTATTTTATTATATATATGTGTGTGTATTATTAAAAATATATAATTTTACTTATTGCTCACTTTAAAGGAGGAATACTTAAAGAAATCCCATGTTTATCACAGAGCATGTTGAAGGGTGTGTTTGGGGCTGGGAGGCAATAAACTGAGGTGACACAGGAGGTCAAACATTCCAGGAGGAACTGAAAATTGTGGTCATTCTCCTGGCTGTTTTAACTCCATGACCAAAGAAGCTATCAGGGCTAGATTTTTTAGGCAACCCTAGACCTTGAGGAATTGCTTCCCTCTCATCCTGGGTATCACCTTGTAGCACTCGGCTAAGGCACAGCTCTAAAGAGGCTCAGCTCAGTTTCCACTGGGCTCATTCCTTCCAGCCGCTGAGCGTGCTCTCTGGGCAGTTCTACTCCAGTGTTCAGCTGCCCTCCCCCCACCCACTCACAGCGCTGTCTGGGATGCTTACATTTCCCGCAGCATGCTCCACTTTGCACCGTCACTCTTTGGGGGAAACATAAAAACAACATGTTGCTGTGGTTGCTTAATTTTCTTGATGGTGCAAACATGTTCCTGTCGTGAGAGACCATGGTTAAGAGCCCAGGTTCCAGAATCAGACATATCCCAGTCCCAATATTTAGTTAAGTTATGCATTAAGCCTTGAAACCTCAGTTTTGCCATCTATAAAAGAGGGATAAAGAGTACCCGTCATATGATTGTTAGAGGCATTAAATGAGATAATCTGCATAAAGCACAGTAAATACTTGGTAATAGTCATGGTTATTATGCTGTACAGAGAGCCAAAACTCAAACTCTCTGAGAAATGGCCAACCATGCCTTGTGTTCCTCAAAATGCTAAAAATTTAATAGTCATTTATACTTATTACGATTTTGACTATCATCATTCCCCAACTGAAAAAGAAATGAGTTTTGTTGGAAAATTTTTTACTCTCCCCAGATTCACTGCCAGAGTGGAGAAATTGCGAGGATTTGCCTATGATTTTTCTTTTCTCTTTTTAATACAGCTGATGATATTGTTCATTATCCACTTGAGGTGGCATTAGAATAAATTAATATTAAAATATTTAAATTTAGAACAATGCGTTTGAAATGCCATTAGGAAGATTTATCACCTGCAATGAGAAATCAGTGCTCCATTAGCTGCAATCCCCTTTCCAGTTAGTTTGGAGACCTCTGGCTCAGATCATTACCCAGCACCTCTCTCTCCCTCTGTCCCCTGATGCTGTGTGGATGGCTGTTTTTGGGTTTACTGAGGGTTTGCTCTACTGACTCGCTTTGCACCTCAGACACCTGTATCCAACTGGGTGCTCTTTAATACCATGTGCTTAGATGCCAAACTGAGGCCAATTAACACTGTGAGGAAAGGCAAAACTCACTTGTTCCACCAAGTGTTCAAGATAATGCAAAATGTACTTCAGGAAAGCAAAATGAGCAAGAGCGCTGTTTCCAACTTGGAGAATAGAGCTGCGAGAGGGAACCAGGTTGGTGAGGCTATAGGATGTGTTGTTAAAGGCCCAGACTCTGGAGCCAAACTGCCTGGGTTCAGATCCCATCCCTGCCACCTGCTGGCCATGATCAGGTTACTTTACCTCTCTGTGCCTTGATTACCTTATCTGAAAAATGGGGATAACAATACCTCCCTCATAGCGTTGTTGTAAGGATTTCATGAGTTAATAAATGTAAAGGGCTTCAAACATCTAGCACAGGGTTAAGGCTATGGACGTATGTGCTGTCATTACCTGGTCTTTGTAAAAGACTTAAGAGGACATATAATTACAGCTTCTTCCAATCAATGAAGCACCTGCCAGCATTCCAACAGACCCTTATTTATAAGATCCCTGTACTTGGCTTGGACTTGTCTCCCTTTGCTGATTTTATTCAAAAGAATAATGACCTACTTTTAAGTAGAAAGCCCTGAGGAAGTCACTTTGAGAGGAAATTTCTCAGGAAATTCCCAAGTAACCTGCTGGGGAAAAAAATAGCAGTATCTTACACCTGCTTAAAAGCCAGCCAGCCTCAATCTAGTCTACTGCATTACAAGTCAGGAGAGCAGCTTAGTAATATGCTATGTCTTGAGGGTCCCTGGGTGCGCTTACTGGGTGAAAGTGCATCCAGTTGTGTACTTCCGTTTTGTTCACCTTTTTAAAAATATATGTTCAATACAAATTTTACTTAATACCCTATCAGAAATATAGCTCCACATCACCTGAGACTCTTTGAATTTCTTCTCTATCTTCTTTATGAATATTTGAACATTTTTTTGGCAAAGAGCTCTGACCCTCTTGGACCTACATTGAGGCCAGAGAATAGGTAGCCCCTAAAACATCAGATAAATAGTTTTTTAGTATAAATATGTTCCATGTAACATTTGGGACATATTTATACTTAAAAATACTTATTTACGTGAAATTCAAATTTAACTGGATGTTCTATACTCTTGTTTACTAAATTCAAATTTTGAATAAACTGGTTTTAGTTTATCTCAAATACTATGTGGAACATATTTATACTAAAAAATATATATAAAATTCAAATTTAATTGGATGCCCTCTATTTTGTCTGACAACCCTATTCTGACTGCTTTACATATATTGATTCATTTAATTCTCATACAACTAAATAAGGGAAGTACAATTATTACCTCCATTTTACAGATGAGGAAACTGAAGAAGAGTCTAAGTAGTTTACTTTTTAAAAATCTGACAATACCAAGTGCTGACAAAGATATAGAGCAATTGACACTCTCATATATTGCTGGTGGAAATGCAAAATGGTACAGTCACTTAGGAAAATCATTCGGCAGCTGCTTAAAAGTTAATATACACCTACCATATGATACTACCTACAGTATCATCTACTAAAACACTCTGGGAAAGTTTTGATTGGATACTGTGAGGCTAAAGTCAAAAATAACTGCACACACACACTGTACTCTAGCTGGTAAATCTATATCTCACAGGGTCAAGCATTAGGAATTTAGAAACTATTTGTATACTAGAGAGGAAACACTAATTACAAATAATTACATCCAATTTCTCAATATTGGAAAAAGAAGTTACAAATAAGGAATGGAAGAAGTCTAGAGTGAACCCTCAGGTGCTAGATTGCGAGTCAGAGTTACCAATATTGACTTGCGTCTTAAAAGATACACACACAGAGACAAATAGATACAGAAATAAAAACAGAGGTGTGTATATACGTAAGTTAGTGTACATGTATGTATAGATTCCAGACAGGCCAGAAGCAATACCACCCCAGGGGCAAATTAGTACACCCACTGTCCAGATCTTGGCTTCTAATACCATTCTCCAGTGAAAGGAACCAAGGCTCCTTGGAGAACTGGTTGATTCTAGGGTTGAAGCAAAACAATAGCAAGATGAGCTCCAGGCTTATCCTGTGGTGCCAGAAAGTAAGGAAGTACTAAAAATTATACCAGAGGAGATGGGGGCATATCAAAGGGGCAACAAACTAAATGATATGATTGGATTATAACCAAAAGAATAAGATAAATATCTGAGTCCATACTGCTGTAAATAAATAACTGAATAAATAAATGAGGGAAAATGGACAAGTCATCTTTAACAGAAAGATTCCAATCAACAAATGTGGAAAGAATGAGGGAAGTAGAAAGTCATTATTAGACCACCACCGTAATTATTGTCAAAAGAAAGATCCATGGAAAGTTGCTAAAATCAGGGGGCAAATAAAAAGGAATTAAATAATGCCATTTGCAGCAACATGGATGGACCTAGAAATTAGCATACTGAGTGAAGTCAGACAGAGAAAGACAAGTATCATATGATATCACTGACACATGGAACCTAGAATATGATTCAAATGAACTTATTTACAAGACAGAAACAGACCCACAGACATAGAGAACTTATGGTTACCAAAGGGGAATGTGAGGTTGGGGGAGGGATAAATTAGGAGTTTGGGATTGGCAGATGCCAGCTACTGTGTATAAAATAGATAAACAAGGTCCTACTTACTGGAAAGCACAAGGAAGTATATTCAATATCTTGTAATAAACTATAATGGAAAAGAAAAAAAAATCAGGGGGCAAGACTTTAAGCAGAAACAGGATACTTGCATACTCTCAAAGTATCTCCTCAAATGTTTAATAATTGCAAGAGGAAAAGAGTGAGTTTATGATGGAGAATCCTGACAAATACCACCTTAGCCAAGTGATTGAAGTTAACATCACCAGTAACACACAGCAAAATCGTGTACCCCTGATATGATGCATCAAGAAGGGCACCCTTCTCTTGTACCCTTCCCCAAGCTGCACAACCTGAATCTCATCACAAGGAAACATCAGAGAGACCCCAAAGGAGGGACATCCTATAAAATAATTGACCAGTGCTCTTCAAAATGCATCAAGTCCATTGAAGAGGATGACAGACTGATGGGGGAAGGCTAAATGAAATGTGGGATCCTGGAATAGAAAAAAGAACAGTAGTGGAAAAAGTGGTGAAAGCCAAATAAACTCTGTAAATTTAATATATTGTACTAAGGTTGATGTCCTACCTTACATAAATATTCAATGGTTATTAGATATTAACACGAGGGGAGTAGGTAAAGCATACACAGCAACTCTGTATTTTTGCAACTCTTCTCAGTCTAAAATTACCTAAAAATAAAAATATTACCCCCAAACCATAAAACCCTCATTTCTCCCACACAATCCCTTACTCTAGCAAAAGAAAAAATTATTAAAGAGCCAATTTTGGCTGCAAGAATAGGGTCAGAGTACCACATTTTAGACTACTAAATCATTTCCCTAGTCCTCTTCTCATCTTCAAATTGGGTCAGGAATCCTAGAGTCTTTTTTCCCCTCTTTCCTTCTTTAAACTTCTAAATCAGGATTTCCCGCTGAATACATGCAGCTAGCTCTGTCTGTCTCCCACACAGCTCCAAGCCTCACATAGCGACAAGGCCCAATTGGTGGGCTGTGCCCCTTCTCAGCCTCTGCTATACTTACACTTTCTAAGTGCAGGTTTGGGAAGGGGGAATGCATTCCCCCCGGAGGTACCACAAGCTGTTAGAATGTCTGCAAACCCTTCTAGAATTTTTGTGAGAAAAGCAATGCAGAGGAATCTCACCCAAAGCAAGAGTTGCGAGGCCTGGTCTTAAGAACCCCTAGTTGCCTCATTTTTTGAGGAAAATCACTCCCATCGCTGAATGTATAAATAAACTATTAGTGGGTAACGAAGTAAAAACCATCTGCTGCCATCTGAAGATGCTGCCAAACTGTGACATTTCACAGGGCTGTCTACATCTTCTATCTTCCCACAAGGCAGGGTTTAAAAGAAAACTTTTTTTAATCTGAAGGCAGATATTTTACCTTATTAAGGTGTTAGCTATTGTATGAAGAGACTGGTCCCTGACTCTTCAGTTAGCTCACAAGGTAAACACCAATTTTGATTAATATAAAATGTTTGCACGTTGATGATATGAATCACTGGAAATAACTACTTTAAAGAATATGTTTCTAGCTAATGGAAGAACGGGCTACCTACCAAAAAAAAAAAGAGAGAGAGAGAGAAAAAAAACCACCACCAACAAAAAACATATACTCAGGCAGACACCATCTAGGTGGGAATACTTTTAATAGGCTCAAGACACTTTGGAAATGTTTATGTTTTGAGGTTCAGCGATTACTGGGACTTTGGGGATGAGAGAATTAGCATCACTGTCCCTTTCTCCAGGCATTAGGCCAGCTTCTTAAGGCCTCGGGAGGACAGGCCTAAGTTCACAGTAGTTGTGACCAATGCAACTTGATCACGTCAGGTTGTCAAGCAGGCATGTTCACTGGGCACAGTGGGATTTTTCTGGGATGTTTGTGGGGAGAAACTGCAACTCTGAGCAGTCCTTAGAGGGGAAAGGGGAGGGTCTCCATGTCCTATTTCCAGTTGAGCAATGGTCCTATAATCCAAACTCCTTGTTGGTCTCTCAAAAAACCAGAGTCCATGTTCCAAATTGTTGCATTTCATCTCAGCCCGGATATAGAAGGCAACTTGGAACAGGTGAGGTGCCAAACAAGAGAGAAGAGACAGTCAAGGGAATCTGAGAAGGAACACAGGACTTTTATTTATCTTGATTTCCAATGCCACTTCTACCGCCCAACTTTCTTATAAAAACCAGCAAAGGGGAATGAGACAACATAGAATCTGTGTCTTGAGTCCAAGGATAGCACAGAAACACTGTAATTTTAAAACGTTTGGAAAAACTCAAAAACCTATCCCCTAACCAAAGTCTGATGGCAACTCAGTAGGTCTGGGAGAAGACTGGATTCTTCGGATTGAAGATGCTAGTTTTGCTCCACAGATGGCTGTGGGGCAGGGTTAGGGCTGAGATCCCCAGCATGACACCCCACATCCCCAAGCTGGAGGTTCAGCAGGCAGCCCAGGCGCTGGGTGCCAGCAGGTGCTCCAGAGGCCCAGGTCATGCCAGAGCAGCATGTAGACCAGACCATGCCATGAGTCTGAGCCTGGAGCTATAACGGTGGTGACGGCAAACAGAAAACAATGGGAAAGTATAGTCCTGCTCTACTGCTAAAACCCATTGGTCACCAGTGAATGGTTTGTTCTATTGTTAAAGTTGAAAAAGGGTAATATGAACAGTTATGGGACGCTAAATTCATTGCCTATCACTTTGAAGGGAGATGATATAGATATGTGTAAAACAGATCGTTAGACAGAGATCTATCTATATACCTCCCTTCAAAGAGTATACATGTATGTATATATACATACACATATACATTTATATATTCAAATATATATGATATCCAGGGATCAGTCAATATCTGGCCTACATGTTAGAGACGATATAGAAAAGACCCTTTAGTTCAGCAGTACTCACCCTTGGTTGCACCCTGGAATCATCTGGGAAGTGATAAAAGACAGTGATGCTCGGTTCCCATCCCCAGAGATTCTGCTGTTACTCATCTAACACAGTTACATAGCAGAGCTGTGGAGTTGTGTCACTTGTAGCATCTAGGCATCCCTCAACCTGGCTAGACAGCTCTGAACACCGCTGCCCCACAGCTCACCATCTCAGGGCAGAGATAAGTCCCAGACAAGTGGCTGTCTGAGCTTTTGCCCTAGGACGTGACAGGATCTGAAGCCACATGAGAAACCTCTCCTGATGGCTAAACAACTAGTCACGTACGCTTTGAATGAACCGTCATATTTGGAGGTAAGATCAACTCCCTGGTATCTGTCTGCGATTGTCCAACAAGCCTCTTAGTATCCTCATCTCTCACAGGAGGAGAAAAATAACATGTACCTGAGCCCCTCCAGGCTTGAAGGCAGGGCTGTATATACACCAGCTCATTTCAGCCCCACCACAGCCCCAAGGAGTGGCTTCCTGTCCTGGCCTTTGTGCTTTTCCTCCTAATGGGCACCTGGCTGTCTCTGTCAGCCAGTGGGTGGGTGGTGGTCAGGATATCAGCAGCAACTGCCTTGTACACAGCATGGTTTAAAGAGTCAAGTCTGCCTGGAGCAAGGGTGGCCCTGCTGCATGCAGCTGTGGGTGGCCAAGGCTGGACTCTTGGACTACCTTCCAAATGGGGCCTTGAGTAGCTGGATCCTTATCCCCACTTCAGGCAGCTGTGGTAGTTCCCCCAAACCTCAGTGTATTATTTCTCTGTTGCTACATTACTAGTCACCACAAACTTGGGGCATAACCAACACCCATTTATCACCTCTCAGTTTCTGTGGGTCAGGAGTCTGGGCAGAGCTTGGCTGGCTCTTCTACTCAGGGTCCACAGGCTACAACCAAGCTGTCAGGTGGGCTGGGTTCTCATCTGGGGACTCGACTAGAGAAGAATCTGCTTCCGAGTTGACTGAAGTTGTTAGCAAAATCCAGCTGCTTGTGGTTGTAGGACTCAGGGCCCTTGCTTTTTGCTGGGAGCCACGCTCAGCTCCTAGAGGGATCACCCACAGTTCCCTGCTGTGTGGTCATCTCACAACATGACAGCCTACGATTTCAAAGCCACTGAGAGTGAGTCTCTTTCTCCAGTCTGCTAAGTTACCTAAGTCACCTGCTAACATCCATCACCTTCACTCCCAGCCGCAGGAGTGACATCATGGCTTTTGCCATCTTCTACTGTTTAGAAGAAATAACCAATAACCATAGGCTCTACCTGCACTCAAGAGGAAGGGGGTATACAAGGGTATGACTCATTGGGGTGATCTTAGGGTGTGTCTGCCACACTCAGACACTTGCTTTTGTATTTGACACAGCCTACAGGATTCGATTTCCTCTTTGATCCTTCTTGCCGGGCCTGAAGTTGGCCTAGATTTTTGTTACTGATCCCTGACTGCTTCCCACTAAGTCCCTCCCTACCCCTGACACTTTCTCCCTCCTCCAGATGCTCCTAGATGATGTAATTCAACATGCTGGTGGCAATCAGCTTTGATAAATAAATGCCATCTATCCTCTGAGGAAACTGATGGAGGATAAGAGTAAGTGTCTTGTCCAAGGTGATACAGATTATAGTACAGATGAAATCTGAACCTGGGTAAGATAAGTGAAGTGAGTCAGAAAAGCAAATACCATACGATATCTCTTATATGTGGCACCTAAAATATGACACAAATGAACTTATCTACGAAACAGAAACGGACTCACAGACATAAAGAACAGACTGGTGGTTGTCAAGGGGAGGGGGAGTGCGGGAGGGGTGAAGTGGAAGTTTGGGGTTAACAGATGCAAACTAGTATATGTAGAATGCATAAATAACAAGGTCCTACTGTATAGCACCGGGAACTATATTCAATATCCTGTGATAGAAGTAGAGAACAAGGAGGGAAAGTGGCAGGGGGGGATGGTGGTGTGATGAATTGGAAGATTGGGATTGACATCTATACAGTAATATGTATAAAATGGATAACTAATAAGAACCTGCTATATAAAAAAATAAAAATTCTAAAATTCAGAAAAAATATATCCTGTGATTAACCATAATGGAAAATATAAAAAAGTATGTGTGTATTACACATATAATAACTGAATCACTTTGCTGTACAGCAGAAATTAACATAGTGTTTTAAAATCAACTATACTTCAATAAAAAAAATAAAAATAAAGTAAATAAAATAAATTTTAAAAAAAGAATTGCACTCATTAAGATCAAGGATTTTTGGCTTCTTTACAAAATAGATCCTCACTTGCATTTGCTCTTTGAAAACCCCACATCTAGGCAAAATTTTGTTTATGTAGCTTTGTGGCCCATTAACAAGAGTTAAATCTTTTAAAATGCTTCCAGTATAATCCATGTGTAGTCTCCAAAACATAAATGGGGAGAAATTAATTAAAATTTCTTTTAAAATCTCCTCTTTTTAGTCTTCCTTTGTTCTTTTCTGCTCTCTCTCAGCAGGTTTCCTATTTAGACCTGTGATTTCTGTGAATGAACCACTCATCTTGGGAGAACCAAGCTGTCTGTTCAAAACCCCCTTGACTGCTGCATAGCACAGGGAGATCACCTCTGTGCTTTGTGACCGCCTGGGGGGGTGGGATAGGGAGGGTGGGAGAGAGGGTGATGCAAGAGGGAGGAGATGTGGGAGCATGTGTGTATGTATAACTGATTCAGTTTGTTGTAGAGGGAAAACTAACACACTGTTGTAAAACAATTATACTCCAATAAAGAAAAAAAAAAATAAAATAAAATAAAAATAAAAAAAAAAAAAAAAAAAAAAAAAAACCCCTTGAAATGCAAAAGTATAGGAAAAGCACAGGGACCTCCCTCCCACTCCACTCGGGGGGCCTGCGCTGCCTACCTGAGCCTAGAGCTCTAGTTTCAGTCAGCAAGACCCGGGAGCTGAGGCTGCGGGAGGGCCTGGATGGGGGTAGAGGGCGGATGATGAGACTCAGGCCCAGACAGGTCCCTATTACCGAACCAAACTGGTGAGACCTGAATCTGGTCACAATTAGGCTTCCATTTGCTGGATAACTGACGCTGTTCTTAAAGCAGAGAGGCGAACAATCACACCCTTGTTTGAGAAGTCTGGGCTTTATCTTCGGTTATTTAAGGCAATGAGGACAGACCAGAGTTTCCCACATTTCTCTGGCGCTGAGATTTGTAGCTAATAAGGCAGAAATGCCTGCTCTCACATAGGGCCTTGCACTTGGAGATAAGCAGCCATTTCTCCAGTCATTAAACACCATCTATCTCTTCTAACCACAATGTTCTCACAGGATATTCTGAACATTTTCCCCTAGCACAGTTTTAAGAAAGCCACACGCTGTAGCAGGAGTGAGAGGAGCCTCTTACGAGCTGAGGTAACATGTGATTAGAAGTTGGAGAGACCTGGATTGAAAACTCAACTCAGCCATTAGGCACCTGGTTAACCTTAAGCCTCTCCAGGCCTTTATTCCTCCTGTCTAAAATGAGAATGTTACTACTACTGAACTCATTTATATGCTGTAAAAAATTAAATGGGTTCATGCACATAAAATCCAAACGCAGGGCTTGGTCTAACCTGGCACTGACCAATGAACTTGCTGCAAGGATGGAAATGTTCTAGATCTATGTCATCCAATACAGTAGCACCAGCCACGTGCGTCTGGTGAGCACCTAAAATGTGGCTAGTTTGGGTTTTGTTCTCTCAATTTTTTTTCCTTCCTCAAGTCTAAGAGGGAGGTCAGACCATCATGTTGCTTACCTCAGGGGCACCAAAACCACTTTGCTTTCACTCTGTGGTTTCTGTAAACCTGAGCTCACGGAGGGGTCACCCTGGGTGGACAGGGGAAGCCGTGATGGAATGGAGGTCATTCTCAGCTCCAGGGTTCCCGCCTAGCCCCCCCGGCTGTACCCCGGGGGCGTGGCAGAACCTCAGAGGAGGAAGGCTCAGTGTGGCACCCAAGAGACTCCCTCTCAGGCTGCCTGCCAAAACGCAGAGATTCAGCTCCTGACCAGCTTGGCAATTTGATTTAAAGAAAATAAAGACATTTCCTCACACCCAAGGGGACTGAGAGTCGTTCATGCTACATTATTATTATTATCACTTCCACCAGGAAACAAGAAAGTCCCAGAGCTTCCCTGGGTGGGACAGAATCACACGGGTGGAGAATGGGGAGAAGGTAGACAGAGAAAATAAATGAGGGGGCAAACACAATACTACGCTGAAGGAAGGCGGTCCGATTGCCCACACCAAGAATTCTCTCTGCCTTCCCTTAATAGAGTCACATGACAGTGCCTAGTATTTTACAATTTACAGCCTCGTTCATTATAAGCCTCTGAACTATAACAACTAATTCTCTCTGCTAGGCAAGTAAAAGATATTTTATTCATTACATTATCATCCTCAGAGAATAACCCCCACACCGTGGAGGGAGTGAGCTAGTAGGGGAAATCACTTGCTGGCTGGCCAATATTTTAGATTTAACGTGCTGACTTTAGATTCTCCTAATATTCCATACGCTAACTAAGCCTCCTGAGGCTGTGATGCAAAAGTTCCTTCTCTCTCTAGAACTACACTATGCAGCCTAATAAAAAAAATTTTAAGTGTCTACCAACAGATAAATGGATGAAGAAGATGTCACACACACACACACACACACACACACACACAGAGATATTACTCAGTTATTAAAAAGAAATAAATTCTGCCATTTTCAACCACATGGATGGAACTGGAGGGTATTATGCTTAGTGAAATAAGTCAGACAGAGAAAGACGAATACTGTATATCCCTTATATGTGGAATCTAAAAAATAAAATAAATAAGTGAATATAATAAAACAGAAATGGACTCACACAGAATGAACTGATGCTTACCGGTGAGGGAGAGGTAAGTGGAGAGGGGCAAGAGAGGGGTAAGGGATTAAGAGGCACTAACTACTATATATAAAATAAATAAGGTACAAGGATATATTGTACAGCACAGGGAATATAGCTAATATTTTATAATAACTTTAAATGGAGTAATCCATAGAAATATTGAATCACTATGTTGTAACCTGAAACATGTTGTAAATCAGCTATACTTCAATAATACATTTGTGTAAATATTAAAAAATAAAAATTGGAATTAATCAGAATTAAAAATTCTACCCTCAATCACACAAGTCACATTTCGTGGGCTCAGGAGCCACAGTGGGCCGCGGTCTACCTTACTGCCCAGAGCAGATGCACAGCATTTCCATTCTCGCCACACATTCTATCATACAATCCTGTAGAAAGGGGGATTATTGAACGCACATCTAGAAAAGTGGTTTAAATGACCATTCCTTGGTTGCCATGAGTAATAACTTATTTTATACTCAAAAATGGGAATAAACATCATCCTGTTTCACATCCTTGAGAATCATAATCTAGAGTCATGATTTCCTGTAGCACTCAGAGCTAAAAATAAAAAGCTAAGTTTTGCGACACACAGCACTTTTCTTTCTTTTGGAAGCTTTAACTGTTTGCTTCCTGAGGACCAATGATACCCCAACACTCTGGTCAGTGTCTGTGAGCAGCAGTGCCTTTAGTGTACCAAGACCCATTTACTCCCCAAAGGTGATGAGAACCTGGGGACCCATGTTCAGAGTGGACACAGGCAATGCCCTTCTGTCGAGATGGATTAAATTTATGGCAATTTACGGCTCACCCCAGGGACACTCGGTCTATAAAAGCCAAGTGACGGGGGAGTTGCCATAAGGACGCGGTAATGAAGGCATTTGCCACCAACTCTACTGAGGCAAAAAGGGCTCGCGGCTGATTACCTGGGGAGTCTGTCTGCACCAACTGATTGTTCCCACAATGGCTTGATGCTCCCCTTCGTTTTCCCAACGACGACATGCCTTTAGATGGCAGAGATCGTTGCTGCTATATTGAGCGTTGGAGTATAATGATGCCTCCCATTAAAACCCTTTATCCTTTTTTAATAGGTGCCAGCTGCAGCATGCCTACACAGATTTCTAGAAGTAGCAGGACCAGAATGTAATCATTTAAGTTCCACCCTAAAGAAACGGAAGCTGCTGCAAGACAATGAGGAAAAGCAGACGGTAAAGGACTCCGTTCCAGGCCATGCCTAGCCCCCGTTCAGCTGCCTGCCGAGATGACCACAGCAAGTCCTTCACAGAGCATCACCGTGCTTGCACAAGGACAGCTGGCTGAAGTTACATTAATAACAGTGGTCACTTGGGACTTCCCCAGTGGCGCAGTGGTTGAGAGTCCGCCTGCCGACGCAGGGGACACGGGTTCGAGCCCTGGTCCGGGAAGACCCCACATGCCGTGGAGCGACTAAACCCGTGAGTCACAACTACTGAAGCCCAAGTGCCTAGAGCCTGCCCGTGCTCCACAACAAGAGAAGCCACGGCAATGAGAAGCCCGCACACCACAATGAAGAGTAGCCCCCGCTCGCCGCAACTAGAGAAAGCCCACGCGCAGCAACGAAGACCCAATGCAGCCAAAAGTAAATAAAAAAAATAATAGTGGTTATTAGTTATTAGGGGTTTACTCTGGCAGGCTCAGTGTTTAACAGTTAATATGCATTATGCCATGGAAACCTCCAAAAGCTCTTTGAGGGGTCACTATCACAACCCCACCTCACAGTACCTTAAAGAAGTTAATGATGTGATAGGTAGTAGTTGAACTTGAACCCAGACAATCTGACCACTGCTATGGGTTTCTGCACGTCTTCCGGTGCAGTGTGCTGTCAATTCATCGATAAATACTTGTCCAGTGCACCCAGTCTTTTCACCAGCTTCCCTATTCGCCCGATTTGGTGATAAAGCACATGCATTCCAGGGCCAGATCACCTGGGTTCAGATTCCAGCTCTGCTGCTAGCCACTTGTGTGGCTCATCTGGGCTGGTTTTCCATTTATAAGAAGAGGATGCATCGCCTGATGCTGGAATGCAGTCGGAAATGCAGAGTCTCAGACCCTACCACAGACTGACCGAGTCAGAACCTACATTTTAACAGGATCCCCAGGTTTATTTGCACATTAGAGCTTGAAATCCTCATTCCATACTAGAAAATAGCGCACTGCAATATGTTTTTTTCCTAAAACAGGTAAGTTCCCAGATGAATTGGTTTTATAAGACCAGGCGTATATCACAGGCCTAGTTCAACATGTGCATGTAGAGGGCTATGTGCTCCTCAGATGAACACGGATGTGTAAAACCACAGGATTGTCGTGTTGAAAGGTGATGAAATGAAGCTAGACTGTTGCTGTTAGGACTCAAGTCAGTGGGGTAACACTAGCAGTCCAGGTCCCAGAATCCACAAAGGCTGCGAAGGAAGAAGCATCATTTGAGTAAAATAAAATCTGTTGGCATCTGTGCTCACCAAGAGTTCATGCTTAATTAGGTCAACATGAAGAAGGTGGATCCTGCTCTGGGGAGACTGGGTGGCCACGGTGTTCTCTCTGGGACCCGACTGCTCTTCACAGGGGCCACGCAGACCTACATCTGGGTCCAGTCCTCAGATTCCTGGAGCTCTGCTTGCAAGAGAAGCTCTTACAGGCCACTCACCAGGTATCGATAGTTTTGAGTCAAGGGTCCCGAGTGGCGCAAGCTGGGCCTATTCCTTTCCTGCCCTCCCAATCCCCACGTTCTTAGGAGCTCCCCAGAAGCAGAGCTTGAGACAGAAACTCTTGTCCCAGTGATTTATTGGGGACATAGTCTCAGGAGAAGGGGTGCGAGCAGGGTTGCCAGATAAAACACAGGATGACCAGTTCAACTTTAATTTCAAATAACCAACAAATGACTTTAGTACAAGTATGACCCAAATATTTCCCGGGACATACTTATACTAAAGAGTTACTCATTGGTTATCTGAAATTTAAGGTGAACTGGGTGTCGTTATTTTTATTTGCTAGATCTGGCCACAGTGGAGGTAAGGGAATCAAGACAAGTAGGGAAGACAGCTAAGTTAGCAAGGAGGTCAACACAGCTGGAGCCCGAGCCCATGGGGAACCCAGAACGGCAGAGTGTATTCCAGAAGCGTCCCACCTTGGAGCAAGGGGGCTGGCATTCCGTACTCTCGTGCCCCTCAGTCAACGGCCTCAGTCGGCTGCTGGGCGTGTGGATGAGGAGGTGGATCCCTTTGGCCAAAGCAACCCTCTAGAGATGAAGGGAAGCTGGGAGCTGGCAACAGCCGGTGCTGTCAGAGTTGGGGCCTCAACAGTATCCACAACACCCTTCCCAAAACACACACACACCTACTGGTAATCCTCAGGCCCTTAAGTCAGCATCTTACTGGTGACTTTAAACTGGGGACCAACCCTGGATCTTTTATTCCCCTTTCGCTGGGAATAGATCTGTAAGCAGGGCTTTCAAAAACAGAACAGGAGCATACGTTATCCACTAACTGCCAGATCTGAATCACCAGGGTATCACCAGGTCAACTCTGATTTACTCTGGGTGTTTCTGAGAGCTGGGCTGAGTATTTTCTTTCCATGGTACTTCTAGATCAGGGTTGTTGTTTCACCAGAAAGGGAAAGGAGGGAAGGAGAAAAGGTTCCTCGCCATGTTCCCTCCTTCCAGGCTGTAAGGACTTGATAGCTGATGGATAGGGGATACGTTGTCCATGAGCAGCAGCTACAGAGACTCCTGGGGCCATGTTTGATATGCACTTGCCCCATGTAAAGCCCAGCAGAAAACCAGAGGTGAAAAGTAATCAGGACCAACAACTTCAGAATTGAGGCAGGTAAGAAAAGAGGGAAGATGTTGCCCATTTACTCAGCAAGGAGGCCAGAGGAACTATGTTCCCAACTTCAGAATCTCCTCTTTCCTCATCGATACCGCTAGTGATGGTTAGTTCCTTGCCAGCTGCAACTAAGTCAGTCTCCCCAGAATGTGGTCCACGGAACACCAGTCTTTTATATGCCCCTTATAAGTGAGATTACTCTGCCCACTGTAGCTGTCTCTCTGGAGCTTCACAAGGCCCATGTGTGTGATAAAGGCCCTGAGAAGTTCTACAGTAAGGAAACTCAGCTTTTTGCTAATGCACTTGTTTGCGGAACACCAGGAGTTGTGGAGAATAACCTCAATGTTCAGGGGAAGCAAAAGGCAGTTACCCGAGGAGGGGAAGCCTCCCCCCTCCAACATCTGCACCTGTGAGTCTGCTTTGGTTCCTCTTATTCCCCCATTACTAGTTTCTTCTGGATTAGAAATAAAGGCAGCTAAATGGTTCACTGGAATCAGGAGGAGTAACACTTCGCTAATGTTAGGCCTGTTACCCAGTAGATACCTCACACCATCCTCATCTCCTACGTGACATCCACACCTAGAATAAATTGAGGAGAGCAAAGACAAGAGAGCCCAGGTTCTCTCAGAAGTTGCCAGATGGGGGAGCTCTCGACATCCCATGAGAAAAACACGTCACAGTGTCCCACAGGCTCAGGAATTGGGAGAGCATTGCTCTTTTGCCTTTTGTAAAGAAAAAACTGTTGAGGGACTTCCCTGGTGGCTCAGTGGTTAAGAATCCACCTGCCAATGCAGGGCACACGGGTTTGAGCCCTGGTCCGGGAAGATCCCACATGCCGTGGAGCAACTAAGCCCACGCGCCACAACTACTGAGCCTGCGCTCTAGAGCCTGTGAGCCACAACTACTGAAGCCCACGCGCCTAGATCCCGTGCTCTGCAACAAGAGAAGCCACCGCAATGGAAAGCCCGCGCACTGCAAAGAAGAGTAGCCCCCGCTCGCTGCAATAGAGAAAGTCCATGTGCAGCAACAAAGACCCAACGCAGCCAAAAAATAAATAAATAAAATTAATGAAAAA
The DNA here is from genome assembly GCF_026419965.1 of Kogia breviceps. NCBI lineage: Eukaryota > Metazoa > Chordata > Mammalia > Artiodactyla > Physeteridae > Kogia > Kogia breviceps. Next base: position 75,018,337 of record NC_081318.1, read on the forward strand.
GAAAAAACTGTTGAGAAAAAAAACATCCAACTCTATACCTCACGCTGAGGAGAAAGGAAAAAAATGAAACTTGCTCATTCTGACACTTGGGAGAAAAGTGTCATCTTAGAAGGAAGTAATTACCAGTGTTGTTTTGCCATGTTTAACATATTTTTATTCTATCAAAGGGTGAGGGAAACAGACAGAACATACCTGCTTACCCTCTAATTAAAGAAGCAGGAAATGTGGGAAAGCTTCTTGTAGATATTATTTGGGAGGCAATGAGAGGATCTTTCTGTCCCCAATACATTTCTTAACATAACTTACTAATACCCCAAATTCCACAATTAGAGATTCACTCCTTTGAGTTAGGTCAGCTGTTCTCAATGAAGGATGATTCTCCAAAAGATTGCTGTCTCACCCCCAGAGTTTGATTCAATAGAACCAGAGAATCACACATCCAACAAGGTCCTCAGGGATGCTGATGCTGTGGTTCAGGGACCCCACTTTGAGAATTACTGGTTACAAGGCTTGAATGAGATAATGCATGTACAGAGGTAACTATCAGTATAACGCCGGGCATATATAAGCCTGCCACACTCAGCGGGTGTCAAACTTAGCTGCACATTAGAATCTCCTCGGGATCTTGTTAAAATTCCAGTGTTCTGTCTGCACCCCAGACCAGTCAGATCAGGGTCCCAGACATCATTGCTTTTTGAAGCTCCCAGGTGATTCCACCGTGCAGCCAGGGTTCAGCTGCACGGCAGTAATGGTACCTTAGAGTCACTTGCATTCATCGAATCCTCTCGGATTTCTAATAGCCGCTGAGGGAAGCCGACGGGAAAGGCTCAGGTGTACCAGCACCACCGTTGGGCCAGTGCTGCCTCTGGAAGGACACGCTGGGCCTAGATGAGCAGGCCAGGGGAACCATGCAGCTCCAGTGATTCCAAACTGGCCCCTAAGACCTTTGCTCCTACCTTGTCACTGATGGTCTCCACTCCTCTGAATGGGCCTGGCTTTGCCACCTCTACCTCCCACCTCTCCCAACCTTCTGTGTAGAGTCCCAGGGGTCTCCTCTCCAGCCCCCCCCCTCCCCGCTCACTTCTCCGCACAGTCGACAGCCCCATCCCCTCCTCTAACTGCAGTGCTGTCCTCAGAAAAGCCCCTCCAAGGCACTGTCCTAGCCAGCAGCTAGCCAGGCACCGCCTCCCAGAGCCCAGTCTTTCCACTCCCTTGAGAGCGAGGGCATCAGGCCACATCTTCTCTATCCCCGTGCACTCGGTGTGTTCTGGCTCTCACCAGTCCTCATCTAATGTCTACAGTCGCTCCTACACTGATTCCCTTACCTCGAGTAATCTTCACCTCCCTTCCTGTCTGCGCCCAGCTCTGCCAAGGAGCAGTCCCGCTAAAACACGCAGCCCGTGCTCTCTCCCTCTCAGGCAAACCTTCCCACTGGGTCTACCCCTTCCTTCCAGCAACACTGGCATCTGTACCCGCAGCCCCTCATATCTGGGCCTTCACACAGGCTGCCCCAGGGACTCTCATGCCTTTTGACCCCTGCCCAGCCCTCTCAGCTCACCCGGCCCCTCCCAGGAAGAGATCCCAGAAGCTGTACTCCCCACCCTAAAGGCCCAGTTATGAGAAAGGCTGTTACTATAAGTACTGAGTCACTGTAATGATCAGTTTGTCTCTCCAACTAGAGAGGAGAAAAGGGGAAATCTTCATTGATAACAAGAACTAATCTATCATTTCCATTATTTGTTTTTCAGCCTTGCAGAAACAAAAATGAGAAAATGACCTCTGCTCCGAGAAACTCACATCCAATTGATCTGAGCTTCCAAAAATGTCACCATGATCTTGGGTCTAAACCTAACTAAAAATCAGAACTAATAGTCTGAGGAAGATTTCTCTCAGTTATATGACTATTTGTTTGGAAACTTACAAAAGCTCTAAAAATTCAAGCAGATTTTGTTACACATTTACCATATTGCCTTTCCAAAGCAAGAAAAGTAATACAGGCACAGAAATATAAGACTGAGCAAATCCTACCAACGCCTTTATCTGCTTGAGTAGCTGAGATCAGGACTGTTCTAGCAGCAACCCCCCCCCCAAAATGGTTAGAGTCATCGTGACCCATCCCTGAGGTGGGAAACCCGTAAGGAGGGATTGCTCCCCTCCCACCAGTCACCACGGAGACGCTGTTGCTGCAGAAACCTCCAGCCACACCTAAAACAGGTGGCCACACACTGTCCCTGACCTCCGCTTCCCTTCTCTCCTGGCTCTCCCTCCCCTCTCCTCCCCTCCCGGGGACAGCTGCCCCATCCATGGGGCCTCCAGGCCCCTGCAGGTTACCCAAGCAGCTGCCATTTCCCCTTCATCCCCTGCCCCACCTATCCTTCCCACAGCGCCAGATTCCTTCTGCAGGTTTCCTGTGGAGCCCTGTATTTTTGTGGGTTTGGGAGGTCACGGGGTGGGGGGTGGGGCTGGGGGGAATAGAGAAAGGAAGGAAGGACTTTATTATCTGAGCCACAACCTTCAGGAACACACCTCCCCAGCATCTGTTATCCTACGAGCCAGAGCAAAGGAGAGCGTCCCTGTGTGACCTGGTCACCCTCTGGGCTCCACACCTCTGGACAGTGGACCCCAGCCCTCCCTGCTCCTCACCCCTACTGTGCCGCACTGTACCCTTCTTCCCAAACATTAAATTCAACCTTGAAATGGAGACTCAGCGGCATTGAAAATAACCCACTTAGCTCTAACAAAAGAAGATGGGAACTGCTGTTCATGGTTGGCCCACCAAGCTTCACAGGAGATCATCACAGATGATAATCCCAACAGCCCCTTGCGAGGAAGCAACTGCTGGCTGCCGTCCAGCAGGGCACAGCAGTGACGGGGACTATGGACGTGAAGACTTGACCTGCCGGGGCTCCATCCCTAACTTCCCAGGCACAGGGTCTTTGGCGCCCTGTCCCCCAGGGTGGCACATGGAAAGGTGGAAACTGAGCAGAATCCTAGAGAAAAGGGAAAAGGATTTCACGTTTTGCTGAGGACAGGTCCCCAGATGGATCGGGGAGTCGAGTGAATGAGAAAATGACTAGCAGTCGCAAAGACTGGGGTCACAGTAGCCTGAGACGCACTGTTCTCATTCAGTGGTGTATGTAGTGCTGTTTTTTGACCCAAGGCTTTTTTGAGAATGAACCATCACAGAGCAGGCAACAGCGACACCTGCTGTTTGCAACAGATTCAAGCCTGGTAAAAAGAAAGCAAGACTCGGGGTCTGTCACGATCTTTCTATTTGTTGTTTTGGGACTTCTGATCTACCTGGTACCGTTATGGAAGCTGTTGTTGTAGTTAATAACGTATTTTGATCAGTAGTTTTCACAACATTCTTGGAGCGGCAGGGAACATAATATAGCCAAAGCACGATATTCGAACAATATTAAACGCTTCATTGCGCTATAAATGGACTCCTCCTAACACTATAAGGTGCGGTACCCTCAATAAATACAACTGATATGAATGGTAACAGGGCACTGTTACGGTTTGAATCGTGTCCTCTAAAAAGATGTTGAAGTCCTAACCCCAGTAACTGTGAACGTGACCTTAAATGAAAAATAGGATCTTTGCAGATAATCAAGTTAATGAGGTCATTAGGATGGGCCCTAATCCCAAACGGCTAGTGTCCTTGTAAGAAGGAGAAATTTGGACACAGGGACAGCCATGCGCACAGAGGTGACACCACTTGAAGACGAAGGACAAGATCAGGGTGAAGCATCTACAAGCAAGACAGGCCAGCGATAGCCAGCAAACCACTAGAAGCTCGGAGGAAGGCATAAAACAGATTCTTTCAGCATGAAACCAATCCTGCTGCCACTTCAGTCCCAGACTTCTCACCTTCAGAGCCTTGAGACAAATTTCTGTTGTTCTAAGCCATACAGTTTGGGAGACTTTGTTACAGCAGCCCTAGAAAACTGATACAGCCACTCATTATTATTTGAAGAGTCTGCTTACATTGCAGCCTCAACGGGGTAGATGCATTTGTGATATAACCAAAGAACTCAAGTGGGTTCTAACCCCACTTACCAGTTGTGTGGCTTTAAAGCTCAAAGATGCTGAGCAAGTTACTCACCCAGTTGCCTTGTCTAGAAAATGGGACCACCAGTAACTTCCTTGGAGTTGGTATGTATCCTTGGTGAGCTCATGCACATGACTGTGGCCTGTTAATTGGAAAGGATGACAATTATACATGGTTGTCACAAGAAGTGTTACTTTGCCTTCCTCTAACCCCAGCCAGCTCTGCCCAGAGTGAGGCTACTTATGTGCCCGTACAACCAACTTTGTCTATGCCTTTGGAGGTTAACCTGTAGGGAATCAATTAATGCCCCCTTCTCTTTTGCTGGCAGTTGGGACTGGGCAAAGGGAGGCACCAGCAGTTGATCAGATGGCAAGAGAACAGAGATGCTAAGGCTTTTATCCCCCTGGCACCCTCCCCGTTGGGTCATCAGGAGCTGACTGTGTCATCTGTGGAAAGCTTCAGTGACTGTCAGGCAACTATCTCTCTACAGCTACCCTCTCAGGGTTCCAGAAATTCTGGCCTCTCCTTGTCCCTTCAGGCTTAGGAGGCAACAGATCCCTGTAGGGCTCTGCACTAAACATGACCCATATGCTTGTATTCCAAGCATATTCCAAGGGTAAATAATCCCTTTAGTAAAGGCTCCTCCAAGTACCCAGCTCGAGTATGCCATCTTTGGCCTGCCAGGACTCTAACTGATTCAGGAGTTAGTTTAGAAAGTGGACTTAGGAAACAAAAGCCTCAAAATGCATTTGTGAGAATGTTTTGCTCATGTATCTGAGGACTTCATGGACAAACTCCTTTGTTGTTAGAAATGGAACACAGGTAATTCATGACATGAAGTAGCATCATGATCACCCCACTCTTCCCCAGTGGTTGCATAGGATAAAGTATAGGTGGAGGGTAAGACACGGGGAATGTGTAAATACATCCAATTTTATCTCAACAAAACTGGAAAAAAATAGACACAATAATCTGCAGTTCCTCTTACCAAGAGCTAGACTTTATTTCTCCACCCCGATTCTGGCCTTAGCCATCTTTTTCTTGTTGGCTGTTGGGATATTAACAAATGTGACACACGCAGAAGCTGCAGAAGTGCTTGTGCATTTCTGCATTTATGGCTCGCCTTTCTCTTGCTGCTCTTTGGCAGCCTCAGCCCAGCATGAGAGGACACCCAGGCTGGCCTCCAGGAGGATGAGGCCACATGAACAGAGACCCTAGCTAACCCTGTCATCTCCAACCTCCCCGCTGAGGCCCCAGTCATGCCGTTCTCGACCATCCAGCACCAGTCAAGTGGCTCAGACCTGAGAAGAGTGACCAGCTGACCCACAGAATTGTGAGCAAATAAAACGATTGTTTTCTTAAACCATTCTGTTTTGGGGTGGTTTGTTACACTTCAAAGGCTAACTAAAAAATAGTAATTATAGAGATTGTAGGGTCCACCGACTTATTCTCATGGAACTTATTCTCATGGAGAGTGTAGAGAAAAAGGAGAAAGTGAAGGCCAGGAATGCCCAACCAAGACCAGAAGTGGAAAGTCGGCAGCCTGTAGGGCAGCTCTGAAGGAATCCTGTGTCTCCTGTAATCACAGGGAAACGTAGCTGGGGCCCAAGCCCGACACCTGGTTGTCAGGGCTGCAAAACTGCAACCAACAAGTAAATACCCACGCGTCTCTCAAACTAAGACAGTTTCAAAGCGTAGTCCCCACGCCAGCAGCAACAGTGTCAGCTGGGGACTTGTTAGAAATGCAGATTCTGAGCTCCACCTAAAGCCTAATGAATCAGTCTTCTGCGGGGGAGGCCCAGCAGCCGGGGATTAGCAAGTTCTCCAGGTGATTCTGCTGCAGGCTACGATGTGAGAGCCACAGCACTAAAGGCAATCTCTGACTGGAAAGGAGTGGGAGTCCGAGATGGGGTATTTGGGCAGACATGGATGAAGCTGAGAATTCTGAACCCCCCATTGCCCCTAAAATCTGTGTCCCTCTCCCATCCAAGGATGCTACCTATACCTGCAGAAAAACTTTCAAGGTCTACCAGGATGAGCCTCCAGGCCTACAAGAAGATTTAGATCTCAGTGTAGCCCAGATAAGCCCTAGGCCTGCTCTGACCTCATCAACTGGTGGGGCAGGAGCCTAGGGAGCGTGTATGAGAATGAATTCTAAGGTTGATAGATGAAAGAGAATGAGATCTAAGCAGTGGCATGTGAGAGCTGGCTTGAGAGGGCCAATGGTTAAATTTTCAAGAATTTTATGAGATCCTCGTTAGACACAGCCCTTTTTAAAACTTAAATCATATAAACTTACAGTTAGGTTTATTAAGAATAAAGGTAATACTCAAAACTCATCACTTCATGGGCTTCCCTGGTGGCGCAGTGGTTGAGAGTCCGCCTGCCGATGCAGGGGACACGGGTTCTTGCCCCGGTCCGGGAAGATCCCACGTGCCGCGGAGCGGCTGGGCCCGTGAGCCATGGCCGCTGAGCCTGTGCGTCCAGAGCCTGTGCCCCGCAACGGGAGAGGCCACAACAGTGAGAGGCCCGCGTACCACAAAAAAAAACAACAACAAAAAAAACCCTCATCACTTCTGTTTTATCTTCACCACACTGTACAATTATCTATGCTCTTGAGGTTATTTGCCTCCACTGTATCTCTACAATGGAAACACTGCGTAACGGTGGGCTGCTCTGCATCTCTTCCCAAATCTGTGTTCAGTAACAAGATGTTCACAGCTTGAAGTGAGCGGTGGGGAGAATATTTACAACCTGGAAATTGGCGACCACTGTAAGTCAGGATTTTCTCCCTAGATTGCTGCTTGTTAAACATTTACCAGCCTAGCCCTGACCTGATAAGGCTAAATTTATTTTTGTGGCCATACTGGTCTGAGATTCAGGATGTAATATGTTTGCTCTGGAACCTGGGAGTGACATTAAGTTGAACCTTGGATTCAGTGGTGGCTGTGAGCATTTCCTTTCACTGCTGTGGTAAATTGCCACACACTTGGTGGTGTAACATCAACAGTATAAAGTGTTATCTGGAACTCATTAAGCTTGGGAGGTCACAAGTCCAAAATGGGTCTCACTAGGCTAAAATCAAGGTGTTAGCAGGACCGCATTCCTTTCTGGGGGCTCTAGAGAGAATCCGTTTTCTTACCACTTCCAGATGCCCCGCATTTCTTGACTTCAGCCCCCTTCCTCCATCTTCCAAGCCAGCGTCTGCAGGTTGAATCCTCCTCGCGAGGCTTTTTCTCACACTGACTCTCCTGCTTTTCTCTTCTCCGCTTAACGATGCTTCTGATTACATTGGGACCACCTGGCTGACCCAGGCTCCTCTATTTATGTGAAGGTCAGCTGATAAGCCCCTTAATCCCATCTGCGTTGCACTTCGCAGACAGTGCCTTCTTCACAAATTCAAGGGCTGTGGCCACCCTGAGTCAAGCAAGTCTCTTGGCACCGTTTTTACAAAAGCATTTGCTCGCTTTGTGTCTCTGTGTCACATTTTGGTAGTTCTCCCAATATTTCATATTTTTTCATCATTATTATGTTTGCTATGGCGATCTGTGATCAGTGATCTTTGATGTTACTAGTACAGAAATATTATGACTTGCTGAAGGTTCAGACTTTTTAGCAATAAGGTATTTTTAAATTCAGACACATACATTACTTTTTAGACATGTGCTATTGAACACTTAATAGACTATAGGAGAGTATAAACATAGCTCTCATATGCTCTGGGAAACCAAAAAATTCACGTGACTCACTTTATACCGCAGATACCGCTCTGTTGCAGTGGTCTGGAACTGATCCCGCAATATCTCCGAGGTCTACCTGTACTACATATGTGTGACCTGCTCAGACTCCCTCACCCCACTTCAACCACACGTACACACACATGCACACACACACACACCCAATCGCGCCCCACTGGTAGAGCCTGGAGCACTCTCCACACACAAAAGCATTGCAAAGTGTGTGAGAGGGGCCACTGCACAGACCTCTATGACAAGCTCGTGGTGGCTGTCTTCTGCAGGTAGAAGATGACCGGAGGGTGCTGCCTGGAATTAGAGTCCCTGAGCTCAAGGAGAATAACAATCAGCACGACTGATCCGAAAGACAAGGTGGGTATAATTACCACAATAAACCAGCCACAAGAGCAGAATGGTGCCGTGGGGGTTTGTGGCTATGGTTAATTGATTTTGGTACCCTTAGAAATGAAATCAGTGGGTAGCCTACTAAGATGCTGCTTGACATATACAGGCAGAAAAAAATGTGGACTGGGGGTCACAAACCTAACTCAAATTATCCTAGGGGAATGGGTGACCTCTTTCCCACTTCCAGACCCGGAGCCCTCAGATGAATCTCCAAGCATAGAGTATAATGCAGCCACAGAATATAATAAGAATTTTCTTCCAAAGCTTTCCCAGAACAAACTGTGGCCATTTACCCTGATAACTGGGATTGGAGAAAGGGGAATATACAAACCTCCCAGGAGTTGTTAGATATTTGCTCTGAATTGACATGAAACCCCAGAGACCTGAAATATCACCAAGGACCACCACTCAGAATGGGAGCTTATGGAGGTCAGGTGATGGATTGCGTGTCCTGGCCCAAGTCCCTCTCACAGTAGGGCCAACATGGACACTTGTGTGGTTATTTTCTCAATCCCAGGATGCATAAAAGGAAAAACATAAACCTGGCAACTGGCAGAACGCTCACATTGGCTCCCTGGCCTATGGAGTAGAGGCTATTATGGCTGGAAGGGACCCATGGAATCCCCTGCCATCCCTGAGAATTGTCAAGTTTAGTGTTGAGATCAATGACTTGAAAGATGCAGAGGTGGTGATTTCTACTGCACCCTCATCTTGCTTGGCTGGTGCAAATTCTTGATGGGTCATAGAGAATGGCTGTATTTTCACTAATTAGGTACTTTTGGATTTTTAATATGAATTCTTGGTTTCCTTGGGGGAAAGAAAAGTTTTTCAAAGGAAGGCCTAAAACTCAGAATCCATCATGATAAAGATGGATCAATTTGAATATATAAAGGTTAAAATTTTCTGTATGAAAGAATTAGGTGAAAAGATAAAACAACTAGAAAAAAAAAAGGTATTTGCCACCCAGATCACAAAGGACTCATTTACTTAACATATAGCGAACACTTGCAGATTACTTAAGGAAACCTACAGTCCAGTAGAAAATTGGGAAAGAAGCACAAATAGAAAAAGAAATCCCAGAGGCTCATAATTAAATAGATGGAATTACAACAGTTAGAAACCACTCTTCTTTGCCTTGTGCATTAGCAAAATATTTTAAAATTAAAAAAAATTTTTAAATACAAAATGTTAGCAATGATATGGAAAATAAACATTTTAATATATTATGTAAATTGCAACAACCTTTTAAAATGATCATTTGGGGACTTCCCTGGCGGTCCAGTGGTTAAGACTCCACACTTCCAATGCAGGGGACGCGGGTTTGGTCCCTGGTTGAGGAACTGGGATCCCACATGGTGCACGGTGCAGCCAAAAGGTAGAAAATGAAAACTTAAAAAATTAAAAATGATAATCTGGCAAGACTCCATCAAATGTAAAATGCACATCATCTCTGACATGACAGTTCCACTTCAAAGAATCTATCCTCCACGATAATTGCGTATGTGTAGGAAGATGCTACTGAAGCAATGTCTGGTTGGAGCAAACCTGGAAGCTCTCTAAATGGCCATTATTTAGAGGGCTGTGTGAAATAGAAAACAGAAAGCCTGAATACTTGAACTCTGTCTTGGTTAAAACTGTAGTTTGAAAGTGTGAACCACAAGTTTCCATGATATTATGAAAACTTTGAATGAAGTTGTTAATGTTTTTGATAAGCGAAGCACCTGGTTAGCTGTAATCTTTTGCTTAAAAAGATAAAGAAAAGTTAGAGAATATCTTCCAACCGATTACTGTAACATTCAAATAAGTCAGTACTTATTCAGTATCTTCTGCAGATGAAGCCGCATTTCTGTCCAAGTCAGTTTACTGAAAAGGGCAAAAAGAGTTCCTAATATCTAGAGGTTTGTTATCTATCAAGACCATTGACCTGTAACTTTGAAACCACACATTTGTTATTGGAAACTGCACATAAATGCTTATTTTAGAGGATTGTGTTTGTTCTCTGACAGACTATGTTTGCATAATAGATTTAACTGCTTATCAACTCCAGACACTTAACCATTCACTATGACCTCATGGGTCTTAGAATAATAAACAAAACCACATGAAAACTGTGAAGTTTGTCTTGGAGTTAAGAATGTAGCTTCATTTGGGCTTTGTCCTTTCATTGGTTTATGAAAGTAAAACAATCTTTAAATGGTGTTAATATCAGATTCATTATTTAAAACACAATTCAAAACAGTTTATCTTTTTCAATTCGTTAAATAAATTATGGGCTACCAAAACAATGAACTAAGGAATAGAGTAAATCTGCAGTGGTTCTCAAATCTGAGCATAGAGGGTTTGACAAACACTCACCATCAAGCCCAGTTGGAGTTTCTGATTCACTTGGTCGGGAATGGGGCCTAAGAATGTGCATTTCTAACAATTTCCCTGATGATGCTGGTGTTGTTGGCAGGGGACCACACTTAGAGAACAGCTGCTTCAAAGTCATGAAGGAGCTCTCTATACACAGATGTAGAAAGAGTCTCCAAGACACAATAGATTAAAAGAACAAACAAAAGACTGATAGGTATGTCTCATCTGCTTATGTAGACAAATGGACTTATCTATGCTTCGGAAATGACTGGAAGAAAATATGAGGTTAGGGACGTTTCTTGGGGGCAGTAGGCAAGGATGAGAAAGAGACTCACCTACATCGTATATCTTTATACTGCTTCGGTTTACCACGTGCATGTGTTAGATTTAAAAAAATTAAAATAATAATATTTAAAACCAAAATTGAGACCGTTGAGTCTGGCGCTGGCTGTGTCTCTATCGAACGCATAGCACCCCCTTGTGGCGACTGGAGGCCAAGCAGGCCATCGCAGGCTCACTCACATCCTCTCGATGGTCAAGGGGTGCCTCGGAGGGACGTGAGGATGTACCTACAGGAAAATGTGCTCGGCTGTAGCCGGTTCATTTCTCATCCTGGAGAGCTGTGGGAGGCGGGAAGAAACTAGCCGAAGGGGTGGCGGTAGATGGGGCTGACTCGCCTGGTTCCTTGGGGGCGGGAGTCGGCAAGCCTGCCCAGGAGAGGGGACAGAACAGTGGCCACCCTTCCCCGAGCCAGGGAAGGAAAAGAAACCGTCTCCGGCCTCGGGGTGGGGGAAGGAAAGGGCGATGCTGCTGTGACCTGACTTTCCTGCCGGGACGAGGAGGGAGCGCATCTGAGGGTACCTACGCAACGGGGGGCCGTACGTGGCCCCCTGAGCTAAGGTGCAGCACCCAGCGAGGCACCCAAGGGGCAGGAAGGAGGAGAGAGACTTCCACCCCACAAAACACCACGACCCCAGTGCAAACGCGGCAGAAGTGGGCCCCCGCCATGGCCTGACGTGCGCACCTGTTTCCCAGTAGGTGCTCCGGGGCTGCGGCTCCCGGGAAATGGCAGTGACACTGGTGACAGCTAGGGTCAGAGCAGCAGGCAGCCAAGCAGCAAAGTGCTTTGCTTCGAAAGGAGTAACAGCTTTGGCCAGAGGAAGGCGCAGCTGCTCCGCTGGTTTTGCCGGACTCAGCGGGGGCAGCGGCTGGAGGAGGCTGGGCTTTGGCCACTTGGCTGGTAGGAATTCACGCCCGGGGTTTGGGTGGAGTCTCCGTTTGTTAGTTTGATTCTGGTCATCGTTTTTGCCAGCTGTCCTCTTATCCTCCATCCTTCTTTTTAAAATTTGTTTATGGCGTTACTTACATAGAATAAAATTCACCGAGTTTAAGTGTACAGTTTGATAACTTTGGGTAATTGTATAGAGTCATTTAACCACCATCACAATGAGGAATATAAAACAGTTCCAACATCCTAAAAGTTCCTTGTACCCCATTGCACTTCATCTTCTCCCTGACCAGGCAATCTTCAGCTGCTTTCTGTTACCGTACTAGTCTTCCCTTTTCCAGAATGTCATATAAATGAAATCAGGCTTTTAAGTCTGGCTTCCTTCACTTAGTAGGCTTTGAAATTCAACCGTGTCATTGTGTGTCTTCATACCTTGCTCCTTTTTATTGCTCGTAGTGGTCCATCAGAGGGGGACACACAATCTGTTTATCCGTTCACCACTTGGTGGACATTTGGGTTGTTCCCAGTTCGGGGGTTTTGTGAATAAAGCTGCTATGAACAACACTGTACACATTTTTATGAACACAGGCTTTTATTTCTCTTTGGGAAATACCTAAGGAGTAGAATCGCTGGGGCAAATGGTAAATGTCTGACGAACTTTGCATACTGCCAGACTGGTTTCCTGATGGGTTCCAGCATTTCACGTTCCCACCAGTAACGTATGAGGGTTCCAGTTTTCCCCCATCCCCACCAACACTTGGTATTGTCAGTCTTTTAATTTTAGCTGTTCTCTTGGGGATGTCTAACCATCGGCTTTGATCTTTATCCCATTAGGTCCTAGGGACCTGGAGACACAGACATTTCAAATGCTTCCACTACAGTGCTTTGACAACATGAAGGCTGCTGAGGAGTCTATGAGCCTGAGAAGGACAGGTTCTATATTCCTGAAACAAAGTTTACAAGGCCTCCCAAGGCTTCCGAGCACCAGCAGCCACTGTAAAACAGAGTTCCAAAATGCAGACTAGAGGGGATGTCCTCATGCAGAGAAGCAGAGAATGAACACCAGCTGTATCCCCACAGCTTCTGAATGCACTGGATATTTTTGTGGTCAAAGAGCATTGTCAACTGACAATGGCCTTGGTCTTGCAGAGATGCATATGGAAGTGTTTTACTTAGAACTGATAAACCTCAGAAATTATTTATATCCTGCCAAACACATAATTTTGTATAAGTGGTACTTATATTATTTGCTCCTCTATGTGTTCTGGCCTCCCTTGCAGTTAGGTTGGGGCCATGGGATTAAGTTATGGTCAATGGGCGATAAGCAGAGAAGTTCCAAGCCAGGCCCTTACAAATATTCTGGGATCCTCCATCTCTCTGTTCCCCTACCAAGGGGACTTTATAGGACACATGCCCCAGAAAGTGAGCTTCCAAGATGAAGTAGGGATGTTTGACTCCACTAGATTTTAGGCTAATAAGAAATACTCTTTTCTGTGTTAAGTAACTGAGATCTGGGGATTTATTTTTGGTTAGTACAGTACAGCCTAGCCTATCCTAACTCATACACTTAACCAATTCCCTCATTCTTCTAAGGTCCGCAGAAGAGCAACTTGAACATGTTACTGTGACCTCATTTTGATAGTGGCAAAAATCACTGTCGTGGAAAAGAGGGTGTTGGAAGAGGGCAAGCCTCTCATGTCTCCAGACGAACCATAGAACGTGCATCACTTCCTTCATCCTTCTCTCCTGTCCTAATTGATTTTGTGGTTAGAACAACAGCATCAATTCTGACCTTTCTGAGATGAAGGAAAGCGAGAAACTGTACCCGTACCTGGATTCTGTACAACCAGAACTCTTGGCAAATCGAAATCCATAAACAACCTCCCACATGTTATTTAGGTGATAGTTTCCAGAGTCCTCACAGGGTTTCCTTGTCCAAGTTGCAGACCCATGAGTACGTGAATGTATTTCTGATTTCATCCCCTTCCTTTTCCCCTTCTCTTACACAGAGGGCTCCAGGCAATAAGAGAGGAAGGAAGACTGATCAAGTTGTTTGCTCACAGCAATGAAATATATGCTTTAATTTATTTGTTTCAGGATTCCAGGTAGGCCTACTCAATCAAATTTAGTAGGAAAACCCCTGCTTTTAGTTATTATCTATGAACAGAATGTTAGGAAGTCTCATGATGGTCAAGGCAAAGGATTAAAGACTAACTGGCAGGACAAGCCTCACCTGAAGGCAGGTGGAGAGAAGAGGAAGGATCTCGCAGCCCCGGGACTGTGTTACTACCTGTGCTGTGTCATGACCTTTAGGACGCTGGAGACTGAACATCAGAATGTGGTGAACTGCATGCTGGGAAATCAGGAAAAGCTGGTTGCTTGTGGAATTTCTTTGCTCAGGAAGAGAAAAATAAAAGGTATTTTCAGGAACATTCCTTTTCTTTAGATGTTTCCATATTTCTGACAATACTTGGCTCATTTTCAGAACCTCATGTGAGTTCTGAGAAGCTCCAAGATAAATCTTCAGAACATATTTCCCTCCGATCCGATCACTGGCCTCTCTGGGCTTGGTCTCCTCATTCATGTGTCAGTCAGGGAGTTTGCTCCTGTGGACTCTCTCAGCCCTGCCTCAATGGGAGTCTGTGTCTATCGGTCATGAGCAAGTTGCCTAGGACAGCTCCAACCTCTGGTGAAAGTCAGGACAAGGTGAAGTCAGACTCTCCTGCCCCATCGATGTCTCATGCCTCTCTTCTGCATACATGCTGCAGACCTCACCCATCCTAGGGGATTGGGGAGGGCTGTTTCATGTTGTTCTGCTTCAACTTACACATGATGAGTTTCACCACTGAAGGACCTTGTTGCTTTAATATCACATTATTTTTTATTGTGCTTTATTGTACTTGTTCTTCCAAACAAGGAGCTCTAACAGATAATAACGACTGGTGAGAGCATTAAAAAAATTTTTTTTTAAGTTCTCTGATAAATTTACTGGTAAATTTACTCTCTGTCTTACAACTTATGTCATCTGATATTCGTTGTTCTACTTAAATGGTATTACTGAGCTTTCAGCTTAAATCTAAGTACTTTCATTGTGGGATAAATCACTGAATAGTAATTAATAATTTTCCATTAATAATCTACTAAGTGTTCCAAAGATATTTTCTAGGGATTATTATATAGTGATCCACTAGTTATGTCACAGCAATTTTTGTTATGGAAATTTCATCAGTACAAATATTAACTGTTATTAATATATGGATATAAGATACTACAAATACCAAGATAAAACACTAAGCACATTATTTTCCCCTAGATATCAGATCCATTTTAAAAATTAGATTACAAAACAGAAAATGAAAACAATTAAGCAAGAAAAGGACAATTATTTGAATACTTGAATATATTTTTGGAGAAAATACAAGAAATGCCCAGAGGGACAAGAAAGGAACTTCAGAGGTCCCTGTTTTAATAGAGTATGGCAGGCATTAAGTCATGGGTGGGCGCCCTCTACATCTGTGACAGTCATACTGAAGAAAAATAGGAAAGCAGGAAGGGATGGAACTCTTATGAAACCATTACACTGAATACACTATACTTTCTTTAATCCAGGTACATGATTATGTGATTTGAGTGTAACACAATGGAACACTCATTAAAAATTATTCATGGGGAGGGGGATACATTAGGAGTTTGGGATTAGCAGATACAAACTACTATATATAAAATAAACAACAAGGTCCTACTCTATAGCACAGGGAACTATATTCAGTATCTTATAATAAACTATAATGGAAAAGAACATGAAAAAGTAGATAGATAGATAGATGATAGATTGATAGATAGATCTGAATCACTTTGCTGTATACCAGAAACTAACACATTGTAAATTAACTGTACTTAGGGCTTCCCTGGTGGCGCAGTGGTTGAGCATCCGCCTGCCGATGCAGGAGACACGGGTTCGTGCCCTGGTCCGGGAAGATCCCACATGCCGCGGAGCAACTAAGCCCGTGAGCCATGGCCGCTGGGCCTGCACGTCCGGAGCCTGTGCTCCGCAGCGGGAGAGGCCACAACAGTGAGAGGCCCGCATACCGCAAAAAAAAAAAAAAAAAAAAAAAAAAAAAAAAAAAAAAAAGAAAAAAAAAAATTAACTGTACTTCAATTAAAAAAATAATAATAAATTAAAAAAGAAAACTATTCACCCGTGAAAAGTAATTTCCAGTTTTTAAGGATGATACAGGTAGGAGTTTTGAGAAACTTATTACACTCAACTTTTTCCAAATGATGAAAAAAAGGCACTAGATTCTGGTTATTTTATTCTACCTTGAAATAGTCTGTTTTGTCTCTATTACAAACTCTGTGGATGAATAAGAAAACTGAAGCATGAGGATGCGTGAAAGACTGGCAGAAGGTAGCACAGATTTCAGTAAATACAACAAAAAGGAAATACACACCAATAGTAGCGCTACATTTTTTTTTTTTTTTTTTTTTTGTAGGTACGCGGGCCTCTCACTGTTGTGATGTCTCCCTCTGCGGAGCACAGGCTCCGGACGCGCAGGCTCAGCGGCCATGGCTCATGGGCTCAGCCACTCCGCGGCATATGTGATCTTCCCAGACCGGGGCACGAACCCGTGTCCCCTGCATCGGCACGCGGACTCTCAACCACTGCGCCATCAGGGAAGCCCAGGGCGACATATTTAAAAGTGAAATCTTACTTTAAAATGCATAACTGTCAATGCTGCAGAACAATGACACATAAGAATCAGAAAGTACATCAGCGAGCTTCTGCTGAACACATAATAGGCATAATTCAATCTGAAGCATAATTCAACCTAACCATCAGGGACTCATCCACAATGCTGCATGACTGTGATAATGTGTACTGTCTTCATTTGGCAGAGACCACAGCAAACATTGATATTATGGCCCCGTATTTATGCAGAATATAAACATCAACTCCAAATAATACTTCTCTTTATTTAGGAGACAAAACATAGAACTCAAGAATTTTAAAAAATAACAGATGTGACGAATTAAATAAATCATTTTGAATAAGTGAAGAAGTCATTTTTTTAAAACAACCAGTTATACTAGATACAAGTCCTGCTGCAAACTTTGAAGAACAGATAATAATTATCGTTAGGTTATTCATGTCTCAAATGCAACTGTTACCCTCTATACACATTTGACCTCTCAAATATTGTCTAATAGAAGAGAGGATATTGCATGTTTTCAGCGATCACTTAAAAAAAAAACCCTACATCTAAAGAAAACATAATTTGAAGTCCAAGAATACCATAATAGTGTAAATATATGTAGGAAACATAGTGAATTGCAACAGAGAACACTCTAAACATTTCTAGGCATTCTATATGTCTTACTCTGCATTCACTTGTTAGTGAGTAATGAAGCAAAGATCTCTTTGGCACTTTGAGTTTTTAAAATATTACCTTTACATCTACCTAAAATATAGAACTGCATTAACACATTCAACAAACCTAAATTTGAGTCCAGTTTCAAAGGCACAATGGAAGGGTTGAGTTAAAAGAGTAGTATGGGGCTTCCCTGGTGGCGCAGTGGTTGAGAATCCGCCTGCTGATGCAGGGGACACGGGTTCGTGCCCCGGTCCGGGAAGATCCCACATGCCGCGGAGCGGCTGAGCCTGTGCGTCCGGAGCCTGTGCTCCGCAACGGGAGAGGCCACAACAGTGAGAGGCCCGCGTACCACAAAAACCAAAAAAAAAAAAAAAAAAAAAAGTCCTGCCCACACAGCTAAGAGATCAAGAGCCATGATTTTAGGCTGCAGCGGTGGTTCTCACACTTCAGCATGCATTAGAATAACCTGGAGGGCTTATTAAACCATAGATAACTTGACCCACCCTCGGAGTTTCTAATTCAGTAGATCTGGAGTAGGGCCCAAGGATTTTGCATTTCTAACAAGTACCCAGGAGATACTGTTGCTGCCGTTCTAGGGACGACACTTGAGAACCCTGTGTATAAACTGCCCTTGTCTCTACCAGCAGAGGGCAAGCTCACGTTTATTCCAACGTGTGTCAGTAGCATCTCCATCACTAGGTGGCAGCATATGCCTACAAATCTCTACAAACAGGTCTCCCACAAATTAAAAAAAAAAAAAGTCACAAAAGCAAGATAAGAAAGCCTAGTAAATAGCGTTTTTGTACAAAGTGGATGCTAACCTATTTCTGCTAAATGATCAAAATGTTGATCTGTTAGTACCCATGCATATCAGGCTTCAGATATGAGTAAAATCGACTGTTTGACAAACAGGAAAAGAAGCTGGCTTCTGGCCTCTGGCCTGCGGCCTCCAGGCTGACACCCCTGGATGGGGTTTTGTATTTCTCTGTCTGGTGATTAGGAAATGTCCCTCTGTGGAAAGTCCTGGGCTGGATGCTGCAAAATGACCCTAGGGGCCCATTAAAAGTGCAGAGCCGTCTCCCTCCAGCCCCATTCTAATTCAGCAGCTCTGCAGTTAGGCAAAGGCTGTCATATTTTTAACAGGTGTCCCAATCGATTCTGAGGCACAGACGTGTTTTGGCTACCTGCATGTGTATGTTTAATAACTGTAAACGAATGCAAAGGTATGAATATGCGGCTATTTCTGCCTGTCACAAAGGGGTTCTTTCTAGGTTCAGACGTAGCAATAATTCCAAATGCAGGAGCATTCCACTGTCATGGCAGTTAGAGGCCACACGTGGCTATCGGGCACCTAGAATATGGCTGGTCTGAAATGAGTTGTGCTGCAGGATTAGATAACACCAGATTTCAAAGACTTGAAGGGGAAAAAAAGAGAATGTAAAAGATCTTTTTAACATTGCTACTAGAAAAATGAAATTCCACATGCGGCTCGCATCTCTTTCTTTTGGGCAGCACTAGCTGGCGGATGTAAATAACTGACAAGAATGGGTGGGGGGCAGTGGAAAGCAGGAGGCAAAGCATAGCAGGCTCAGGGGAAAGAAGTCTTGACCCGGGCCAGCATTCTAATAGCATTTCTGGGCCAAGGCCTCATACCCTGGCAGCTTGGCCTGGAAAGAAAAGTCCTCAGCCTGCGGCCACGGCAGTGCTACAAGTTTATCCATGCACGAGTTTGCAGCTTGAATCCAAGCCGACTGCAAACACTCTGGAAACATCTACTCCCCAAATAGGTGGAGTCTGAAACAGAACTGCCAGAACTCAGAGGGCAGTTTTACGTAGAAGAAAAGAGCAGTTATTACAGTTGATTGTCGGTGCGCAGGCCAACACACGGGGTCCTCTTCAGCCAACCGCCCTCTGTGGTCCTTCACTATGGTCCCCTGGGCCAGCAGCATCTGGGAACGTGTTAGAAATGCAAATCCTTAGGTTCCACCCCACACCTAAAGAATCACAAACACTGGAGGTAGGGCCCAGCAGTCTGGACTTGGATCAGGGGATGGCAAGGATGCATCCTAAGCCAGAGAACCACTGATCTAGAGAAAGAGGGGGCCATATTGAAGGAAGCCCCCCCCACCAGGGCATTGAAACAAGTACATGGAAGTTGCTCTCTGCTGCTTTCTATTGCATCTGCTGTCATTGGGAAAGCTGTGCGATGGGCCAGTTAAGAGTCCACATGTTGGAGTCAGGACTACCTAGGTTCACAGTCAAGGTCCATTTGCTATGGTGTGACCTGGGGTAGTTATGAAGTTTCTCTGAGCCTGTTCTGCCATCTGAAAGATGAGGAAAATAATCCATCTTATGTATGATTATTATTGGGAGTAAATGAGCTAATGCATAGCAAAAGCTGCACATGGTTCTTGGTACAGAGCAGGGGATTCTTGCTGGTTATGTGACTGTAAGACATCCGTCATGCTAGGAAAAACAACCCCCAGAGCTTCCATGATCTCACCCTATCCATTGTTATCAATAGTATCTTATCTGTGCCCACAGCTTGCTTGCTCTTTTCATGGAAATTACTTATTTTCCATGATTATTCAGTGAATCTGCAATGAGGACTTTTTTTTTAACATCTTTATTGGAGTATAATTGCTTTACAGTGGTGTGTTAGTTGCTGCTGTATAACAAAGTGAATCAGCTGTACGTATACATATATCCCCATATTTCTTCCCTCTTGGGTCTCCCTCCCACCCTCCCTATCCCACCTCTCTAGATGGTCACAAACCACCTAGCTGATCTTCCTGTGCTATGCGGCTGCTTCCAACTAGCTATCTATTTTACATTTGGTAGTGTATATATGTCCCTGCCACTCTCTCCCTTCGTCCCAGCTTACCCTTCCCCCTCCCCATATCCTCAAGTCCATGCTCTAGTAGGTCTGTGTTTTATTCCCGTCTTACCCCTAGGCTCTTCATGACATTTTTTTCCCCCTTAGATTCCATATATATGTGTTAGCATACGGTATTTGTTTTTCTCCTTCTGACTTACTTCACTCTGTATGACAGACTCCAGGTCCATCCACCTCACTGCAAATAACTCAATTTCATTTCTTTTTATGGCTGAGTAATATTCCATTGTATATATGTGTCACATCTTCTTCATCTGTTCATCTGTCGATGGACACTTAGGTTGCTTCCATGTCCTGGCTATTGTAAATAGAGCTGCAATGAACATTTTGGTACATGACTCTTTTTGAATTATGGTTTTCTCAGGGTATATGCCCAGTAGTGGGATTGCTGGGTCATATGGTAGTTCTATTTGTAGTTTTTTAAGGCACCTCCATACTGTTCTCCATGGTGACTGTATCAATTTACATTCCCACCAACAGTGCAGGAGGGTTCCCTTTTCTCCACACCCTCTCCAGCATTTATTGTTTCTAGATTTTTTGATGATGGCCATTCTGACCGGTGTGAGATGATATCTCATTGTAGTTTCGATTTGCATTTCTCTAATGATTAATGATGTTGAGCATACTTTCATGTGTTTGTTGGCAATCTGTATATCTTCCTTGGAGAAATGTCTATTTAGGTCTTCCGCCCATTTTTGGATTGGGAACGATGACTTTATCCAATCTCATTCTTGCTTAACTGACTCATTATAAAGTTTTATCTCCTTGGTTTGACTGAATCAGGTTTCACCCCCAATGAACTCCCCATGTGGTTTTCAAGGGTTCCTACTTTCTCTGCCTTCTGACAATACGGCTTCAGAGACTGGTCTAATGGAGTGGAACAAGTTTGCTACTATTTATATACTGGGACCTGGATGCTGATTCCTGGGGTGTCTGCTTTCCTAAGTTTATCTCATGAAATGCATACCGCTCTGATAGAATGGATGTTGGCTGGCATGATTGTGACACTGGAATACAGAATGATCCGTCCAGGGTTTAGAAGCAGCCGGTTTTGCTCATGGGTTGTTTTAGGTTTTTGTTTTGCTTTTCTGTTTGTTTATTTTTTGTTTGTTTTTTTTGGTTGTTTCCCCCCCCTGGAACTTTGAAGAGAAGCCTGGCAGGAAAGAGGTCACGTCTTGGGAAATATCATTTTCAAAGGACCTGAGATGGGCTGAGTCATCAGCAGACGCGCACCACTGTGGCTTTCGCCAGCACACACCATCAGTTTGGGCAGCATCCCAGATTTGTCTGACAGGCAGCAGAAATGCCCCATCAGGCCAAGTTAGGGGGCTGAAACAAAGAATCCCCTGGCTATCACCTCCCACTGAGTTCCTCTCTCATGCAGTGAGTGCTTCTTTATCATTAATGATCTACTTTCAGTAACCTGTGTGTTGGGGTGGATATTAATGGTGCTAAAACTTTTTCTCCTATGGGGATCTCAAGTGAACAGTAAAACCATGGGCTTCACCTTCTGAAGGGGGAGAAGATGACTTCTCACTTTCTCACTGCCAGCTCTGACTGCCACAGGGCTGTGGCTGGGGGAAGAAGCTGAGGACCCAGCTCCCTTCCTGTCTTCCTGGCGTCTAAACTTCAGCTGAGCGAGAGAAGGAAGGTGGCAACTGCCGTGTGTATGTGTGTGTGTGTGTGGGGGGGGGTGTGTGTAGTGAGGCAGGGCAGGGCAGGGCGAGGTCCCTCTTCCTGGGAAGTTCCTGGCCCTGAGAAAGCTTGAACATGCACTCAAACCACGCGAATTCAGCAAGCTGGGCTGCCCAAAGCTGCCTCGACCCTTTCCTGGGGCATGGATGGTGGAGAAGGCCTGTTCGCAATCATTAAGAAGAGAATCTCTCCAAAATATGCAAACAGTTCATGCAACTCTGTATCAAAACAAACAAACAACCCAATCAAAAAATGGGCAGAAGATCTAAATAAACATTTCACCAAGGAAGACATACAGATGGCCAAAAAGCACGTGAAAAGATGCTCAACATCACCAATTATCAGAGAAATGCAAATCAATGAGGTATCACCTCACACCGGTCAGAATGGCCATCATCAAAAAGTCTACAAACAATAAATGCTGGAGAGGGTGTGGAGAAAAGGGCACCCTCTTGCACTATTGGTGGGAACGTAAATTGGTGCAGCCACTATGGAGAAGAGTATTGAGGTTCCTTAAAAAACTAAATATAGAGCTACCATATGATCCTGCAATCCCACTCCTGGGCATATATCCAGAGAAAACCATAATTTGCAAAGATACATGCACCCCAATGTTCATAGCAGCACTATTGACAATAGCCAAGACATGGAACCACCTAAATGTCCATCGACAGAGGAATGGATAAAGAAGATGTGGTACATATATATACAATGGAATGTTACTCAGCCATAAAAAGGAATGAAATTATGCCTTTTGCAGCAACATGGATGGACCTAGCGATTATCATACTAAGTGAAGTAAGTCAGAGAAACACAAATATATGATACCACTCATATGTGGAATCTAATTTTTAAAATGATATAAATGAACTTATTTATACAATAGAAACAGACTCACAGAATTTGAAAACAAACTTATGGTTACCAAATGGGAAACGTTGTAGGGTGGAGGGATAAATTAGGAGCTTGGGATTAACATACACACAATACTATATATAAGATAGTATATATACTATATATAACGAGCAAGGACCTAGTGTATAGCACAGGGAACTCTACTCAATATTCTGTGATAACCTATATGAGAAAAGAATCTGAAAAAGAATTAATATGTGTATATGTATAACTGAATCACTTTGCCGTACACCTCAAACTAACATGACATTGTAAATCAACTATACTCCAAAAAATTTTTTTTTAAAAAAAAGAGAGAATCAAGGACTTTTGAACTACTTTCTAAATGTGTTCTTGACTGAGGGCCCTCTTCTGTGGCTGCCTACAGGCTACGTAGGAGGCTTACAGACTCTTCTTGGCTTTTTCTGCTCTGGACTGTCTTTGAGTCAAATCCCTTCACCTCATTCAAAAAGGTGTCAACATACAAGCTCTCAGAAAGGCCTCTCTTGGTTTCCTGCTTGGGATGACCATGGTAAATAGGTTACATTTCACCTCAAACTCCAGTGAATTGGTATTGGCCTGGGTCCATAACCCTGAGGCACTCCTGGCTGGAGTGGAAGGAGGGTGGCGATTGATGCTCAATGTCTGCCAAAGGCAAAATGTGATGGAAAATAGCCTTAATATCAAACGTTCACTGCCTCTCTTCTAGAACAAAATTCTTCAGCTTCTCAGCTTCTGCACAGGAAGTCTCCTTTAGACCTCTTACTTCACCTGCACCTTGCTACAACAAACAAAATAATGATAACTGTTACAATATACTGAGTGTCTGCTCTGTGAGAGTCACTCTGTCACGTATCGTGCCCATATCGTCTGTGATCTTCACAATAGCTCCTCAAAGAGCACATCAGAATGTTCCCTTTGGAGGAGACTGCTGAGACCAAGGAGGGTAAGCAACGCCTCAGAGTAACACCAGCTGGGGCTGGGATTTGAACCCATGCCAGGCTGACTCATAGATAGTGTTATTTTTCCCCACCCTAAACCATCTTCTATCTCCAGACCTCTCATTCGTAGGCTATGTCTGGTTTCTTCAATGTAATAAAATAAACATACTGTTAATTTATGAAGAAACAAAGTACATGAGATATGGGAGTCATTCATCAAATGAATGTTGAGTGGATGAGTGGACCGAGCCTGTATCAGCTCCCTCTCTGCCCACAGGCTTAGCCACAAGGGTCTTTGAAGCCCAGGCCTGGAGCTCATGGCCTTGGGGATGACTCCAGGCTCTGCTCTCCAAACTGCCTTGCCTGCTGCCTGACCTCATAGAACCCTGTAGAATTAAAGCTTCTGGTGGTTTGTGTCTCCTGCCAATGTTTCCCTAGAACTCAGACTTTGGTTTCCCTCTGTCTCAAGCCCATGTTGTGATGCAGCCAAACCCCGCTCCTTTGGGATCCAGTCCAAACCAGACAGTGTCGACAGGATGCATGAAAGAGTATTGAAACCATTAGAAGAATGGACCATTTTAAGTCATAAATACTGTAGGAACAGCTTGGGAGCACGAAGGACTACAGATGACTGGAAAATGCATTTTGAAGGCATAAGAAGATGTAGGTGAACACAAGGAGAACTTTGGTTTTCATTTCAAATGTGTTCATTGAGGCCCCATATACCTATATCTATATCTTTTTTCCCTATAAAATTAGGAAAATGAAAATAAGACACCTCTAGGGGTGTAGACTAGCATGACCTAACATTTCAAAAATGATCTTTGGAGTCAAGGATTTGGGGAAAATGGAGACCATGATTGTTTTGTTAAACAAAGTCCTGCCTGGTTAGAAAGCACATGTACACAGCAAATGAAGAAGTGGCTAAGTGACTAGCTGATGTTGCTAAAATCTCCTTCATTCATCATTGAACTCACACCAGTCCTTCTCACAGGGCCCTATTATGAAAATTGCATAAACAGTCTTTTTTCTTCTTATGGCAGGAAAAGAGAAGCTCTTTCTCTGCCTTAAAACTGTTTGTCTGACTAACTCCTGCCTCCTAGACCCTGAGTAAGGCTCAGACATGACTTCCACTTGGGGTGTGCCTGTCCCTGTGGACAAGCAGATAGACTGGGACACTCCTCATCGCACATGCTCCGCTGGCCTTGGGGACCTTGCACTCTCTCTGCCCTCCTACTACAGGGCTGCTCCTCTGTCTCCTTTGCTGCCCCTCCCCAACCTCTTAACACTGACTTCTCCAGCTTCTTCTCCTCTTTTTCTCACTCCCGTGGTGATTTCATCCATCCTGCGGCCTTCCATAGCACCTGTGCGCTGAGCACTCCCCAGCTGGCATCCTAGCCCAGACCTCTCTTCTGCACCCCTGCCCACATCCCCAAGTCCCAGCATTGCCTCTCCACTTGATGCCTCACAGCCTTCCTTAAAACAGAATGCCTGGTCTCCCCCCCTGCGATTCCACAGAAAGTCTTCCTGTAATGGTAAAGAGCATCTCCATCTTCCCAGGTGCCCCAGCCAAAGACAATGGTCTGGTCCTTGATGCCTTTTCCTTCCCTGATACCCAAACTACTGTCTGTCAGAACATCTGTTGACGTCAAACTATATCCGGAATCAAACTCTTCCTCAACACCTCCATTACACTGCCTGGGACATAGGATGTGCTTAAGAAAAGTTTGCTGGATAGTTGAATGAATGAATGAATGAGGATGAGCTTTTTTGGTGCAGAGGCTATATGTTTTCACTCCGTTTAGCACAAACCCAGTACCTAATAATTCTCTGGAAAGTTTCGTTGAATTTTGAATGAATGGCACACAGGAAAGTTTCTGCACATACTCTGTACAGTAGAAAATTTTGAAAGGGAATGAAAAAACAAGACTAGTGAAAGCATTGAGGAATTTGGTACTAAGTGCTGGGAGATAAACAGACCAAGTCTGTGACTTTGGACAATTTTTTTTAACTTTTCTGGTTCTCAGTGTTATTCTCTACCAATCGAGGCCGAGTAGTCTATGTGTGCTAAGAAGACTACACCAGACAATGCTTGCAAAATGCACAGTTCAGGGCCTGGCACCTGGTAATGCTCATTCAATAAATGCTGACTTTAAGACCACGTGGCAAGAATGGCTGACACATGCATCACTGCACATGAGGCCTGGGAACTTGAAGGGAAGGCAAGATGCCTGGATTTAAGGGACAAGAGCTAAGTCTCCTGGGACCCATCTTTCTATCATGTTTCTTCATGTTTGCGTATAGAGACACCGTCACCAAAGGCATCTCATTTTTGTCCCCTCCTGCCTATGACCCCAGGGACAATCTAGATAAGTTCCCACTCCTGTAACCAGAACTTCTCCATTTGTCATGTGTGAGGTATTTCTCCAAAACGTTTCAAACAAGTTCAGACAAGTCTTAGCCCTTTAGGAAACGTGAGTACCAAAACTGGGTGTTTTCCACTGGTTTCCTCTCTCCCCCACTGCCTCCCCTGGACGCTTGCCAAGTCTATGCAAGCCAGCGGATGGTGGAAAGGAGACCTGCAGCGTGACAAATCCAGAACTTAATCACAGATGGTATTCATCTTCATGCTTGCCCAATATGGACCAAACTTTTGTCTTAGTTGGTTTAAAACCAGAAAATACCCAGCAGTGTGTAAACTATTATCTCTGACTCCTCTGTGAGGTCTGTGTGATTCCGTTTTTTTTTAAATGTCAGATAATATTTTGAAATGGTGGACTTCTCTGAAAACTTTTGGTTCTTATTTGAGAGAAAAAGTTGTCTTCGCCTTGGATGAGAGGAGAGGAGAACTGCCCACCTCACTGGTGCTTTGGACTATCTGAACATGGGGAATTGGGAGAAGGATGGAAACAACAGCTTATCTCTTTGCCTTTCAAAATTAAAAAATGAAAGCTACTTATATTACAACTTTAAGGAGTTAGAACAATACCGACACAGCAGCAAGCAGCTAAGTTTGTTCTCCTCACATGAACTTTGAAAGGCAAACTTAAAAGTTCTCAAGCTTAAAATTTGAAAAACATTGACAACCAAAGTATGGAATGATGGAGGGGATAATTCTTACAGTTTTCAAAATGTCCCCATAATTTCTCCATTTCATTCTATAAATGAAAAATCCATCAAAGGAAATAATCAATTTTCACAGAGCCCATCACCTCAGGGACCCTTATGTATCTTCTCTTTAGTATCTTCATTTTGATTATAATAAATGAATTAAAAGTCTATATCTGGGAGTTTAGTAATATATTTGTCATATGTATGTATATATGTAGGTATGAGTGTGTGTATACACATATATTTGGTGACTCACTCTTTAAGAATCAATTTTTTTAACATCTTTATTGGAGTATAATTGCTTTACAATGGTGTGTTAGTTTCTGCTTTATAACAAAGTGAATCAGCTATACATATATATATATATATATATATATATATATATATATCCCCACCCTCCCTATCCCACCCCTCTATGTGGTCACAAAGCACTGAGCTGATCTCCCTGTGCCATGCAGCTGCTTACCACTAGCTATCTATTTTACATTTGGTAGTGTATATATGTCCATGCTACTCTCTCACTTCGTCCCAGCTTACCCTTCCCCCTCCCGTGTCCTAAGGTCCATTCTCTACATCTGCCTCTTTATTCCTGTCCTGCCCCTAGGTTCTTCAGAACCTTTTTTTTTTTTAGATTCCATATGTATGTGTTAGCATACGGTATTTATTTTTCTCTTTCCGACTTATTTCACTCTGTATGACAGTCTATAGGTCCATCCACCTCACTACAGATAATTTCGTTTCTTTTTATGGCTGAGTAATATTCCATTGTACATATGTGCCACAACTTCTTTAACCATTATCTGTCGATGGACACTTAGGTTGCTTCCATGTCCTGGCTATTGTAAATAGTGCTGCAATGAACATTGTGGTACATGACTCTTTTTGAATTACGGTTTTCTCAGGGTATATGCCCAGGAGTGGGATTGCTGGGTCGTATGGTCGTTCTATTTTTAGTTTTTTAAGGAACCTCCATACTGCTCTCCATAGTGGCTGTATCAATTTACATTCCCACTAACAGTGCAAGAGGGTTCCATTTTCTCCACACCCTCTCCAGCATTATTGTTTGTAGATTTTTTGATGATGGCCATTCTAACCAGTGTGAGGTGATATCTCATTGTAGTTTTGATTTGCATTTCTCTAAAGATTAGTGATGTTGAGCATCCTTTCACGTGTTTGCTGGCAATCTGTATATCTTCTTTGGAGAAATGTCTATTTAGGTCTTCTGCCCATTTTGGGATTGGGTTGTTTGTTTTTTGTGATAT
Organism: Kogia breviceps; assembly: GCF_026419965.1. Classification (NCBI taxonomy): domain Eukaryota; kingdom Metazoa; phylum Chordata; class Mammalia; order Artiodactyla; family Physeteridae; genus Kogia; species Kogia breviceps. The sequence goes on from NC_081318.1 coordinate 75,046,284, forward strand.
TGAGCTGCATGAGCTGCTTGTAAAGTTTGGAAATTAATCCTTTGTCAGTTGCTTCATTTGCAGATATTTTCTCCCATTCTGAGGGTTGTCTTTTCATCTTGTTTATGGTTTCCTTTGCTGTGCAAAAGCTTTTAAGTTTCATTAGGTCCCATTTGTTTATTTTTGTTTTTATTTCCATTTCTCTAGGAGGTGGGTCAAAAAGGATCTTGCTGTGATTTTTGTCATAGAGTGTTCTGCCTGTTTTCCTCTAAGAGTTTCATAGTGTCTGGCCTTACATTTAGGTCTTTAATCCATTTTGAGTTTATTTTTGTGTATGGTGTTAGGGAGTGTTCTAATTTCCTTCTTTTACATGTAGCTGTCCAGTTTTCCCAGCACCACTTATTGAAGAGGCTGTCTTTACTCCATTGTACATTCTTGCCTCCTTTATCCAAAATAAGGTGACCATATGTGCATGGGTTTATCTCTGGGCTTTCTATCCTGTTCCATTGATCTATAGTTCTGTTTTTGTGCCAGTGCCATACTGTCTTGATTACTGTACCTTTGTAGTATAGTCTGAAATCAAGGAGTCTGATTCCTCCAGCTCCATTTTTCTTTCTCAAGACTGCTTTGGCTATTTGGGGTCTTCTGTGTTTCCATACAAATTGTGAAATTTTTTGTTCTAGTTCTGTGAAAAAATGCTATTGGTAGTTTGATAGGGATTGCACTGTATCTGTAGATTACTTGGGGTAGTATAAGTCATTTTCACAACGTTGATTCTTCCAGTCCAAGAATGGTATATCTCTCCTTCTGTTTGTATCATCTTTAATTTCTTTCATCAGTGTCTTAGAGTTTTCTGCATACAGGTCTTTTGTCTCCTTAGGTAGTTTATTCCTAGGTATTTTATTCTTTTTCTTGCAGTGGTAAGTGGGAGTGTTTCCTTAATTTTTCCTTCAGATTTTTCATCATTAGTGTATAGGAATGCAAGAGATTTCTGTGCATTAATTTTATATCCTGCTACCTTACCAAATTCATTGATTAGCTCTAGTAGTTTTCTGGTAGCATCTTTAGGATTTTCTATGTATGTATCATGTCATCTGCAAACAGTGACAGCCTTACTTCTTCTTTTCTGATTTGTATTTCTTTTATTTCTTTTTCTTCTCTGATTGCTGTGGCTAAAACTTTCAAACCTATGTTTAATAATAGTGGTGAGAGTGGACAACCTTGTCTTGTTCCTGATCTTAGAAGAAATGGTTTCAGTTTTTCACCATTGAGAACGATGTTGGCTGTGGGTTTGTCATATGTGGCCTTTATTACGTTGAGGTAAGTTCCCTGTATGCCTTCTTTCTGGAGGGTTTTTATCATAAATGGGTGTTGAATTTTGTCAAAAGCTTCTTCTGCATTTTTGAGATGATCATATGGTTTTTCTCCTTCAGTTTGTTAATATGGTGTATCACATTGATTGATTTGCATATATTGAAGAATTCTTGCATTCCTAGGATAAACCCCACTTGATCATGGTGTATGATCCTTTTAATGTGCTGTTGGTTTCTGTTTGCTAGTATTTTGTTGAGGATAAGAATCAATTTTAAAATATTATCCGGAGCAGGAGTTGTTGGAGAGGATGGTAGGAAAGTAACAGGGATTCAGTCAGTCTTATTTCCTACCAAATCTCAACACTGAGAAGTATAGTCAGTAAATATGTGTTGCCTATATGGATAAATGAAATGGTGCATTTAACCAAAATTGCATATTTAAATATGGTGGTAGTGTGTACCAGATTCAAGGAAGGAAATTCAAGCGACCAAGAGGAGGCTTCTGCAATGATGCGTGACATGTTGGTATTGCTGTTCTGTGGCAGTTGTTGATTTCTTGACATTCATACCAGTTTTTAATTCCTCAAAAACAAATCATTGAACTTTCAACTTCTTTATTTTTTTTTAACTTTTAAATTTATTTTTTGGCTGCATTGGGTCTTTGTTGCTGCGTGTGGGCTTTCTCTAGTTGCGGCAAGCTGGGGCTACTCTTCGTTGCACTGCATGGGCTTCTTATAGCAGTGGCTTCTCTTGTTGTGGAGCCCGGGCTCTGGACACATGGGCTTCAGTAGTTGCAGCACATGGGCTCAGTAGCTGTGGCACACGTGTTTAGTTTCTCCGTGGCATGTGGTATCTTCCTGCACCAGGGATCGAACCCATGTCCCCTGCATTGGCAGGCAGATTCTTAACCACTGCACCACCAGGGAAGTCCTCAACTTCTTTTTATTACTGTGAAATCTGTGCACTTGATGCCCTCACCACCACCCCCATCGCCCCGCACATTGGCCTTTCCTGGTCCCTAACTCACAAGCCTATACTTGACCTTCACCTCATCCCTTCTTTGAACTCCCCATATCCTTCACTCCATACTTCCAGGTGTCCCCAAGTCAAAAGAGCCTTGCTGTTTAAACAGTGTCGCCCAGTGTTCGTACATGGGCCATCAATGGCCTGACCGAGGACACTGGCAGTGCACATAGAATGAGAGGTAGAGTGAGAGGGAATCAGAAGGATCCACGAGGCTTGGCAACAAAGTAGCAGAAGCGATGCAGAAGGGGACTAAAGACGGCTGTCTGCTCAGTGTGTGATGAGGAGAATGAAGGCACTGGGGAGGTGCCAAGCAAGAGAGGGTGTGAGAACTGCGGGAAAGGACGCGCTGGGATGGGGCGTGCTAAGGTCAGTAGCAACATCAAAGCCTGCATGGCTTCACACTGTTGCAGGTTAGAGACGGCACAGATGGTGCAAGATGCGTGAAACCCACATCAGCGGGGTCAGGTTCAGGCAGGGCTGAGGCTGGGAAGGAGGCCCCCACATCGGGGCTGTATGGAGGCTGCAGGGGCCCATCTTCCAGGCCACTCTCCCTAGTTCCCACCGTTGAAGGCACCTAACACTTTCTTCTGCTCATTTATCATCAAAGTCCCTGTCTGTCCAAAGGTGGAGGGAAAGGCCAGTCTCATAAGCTATGTGTGGCTCAGGGAATTGTCAGAGCTTTACTGGAGGGAAGTGCTCCTTATTCTTCTATACCTCATTTTTTCAAATGAAGAACTCCTTAGAATTCTTCCCCTGAGAGAAAGTGGGGCTGTGATCTGGAAACCTGAAGGCCAGTGTGCTAGGGCTTCTGTAACAGAGAACCACAAACTGGGTGGCTTAAGCATTGGGTATTGATTTCCTCACAATTCTGGAGGTGAGCAGTCCAAAAGCAAGGTCGGTTCCTCCTGAGGGCTGTGAGGGAAGGATCTGTTCCAGGCCTCTCTCCTTGGCTTATAGATGCCTGTCTTCATATTCACATGGCCTTCTTCTTGTATCTTTACACTGTCTCCCCTCTGTACACATCCTTGGGTCCAAACGTCCCCTTTTTATAAGGACACCAGACATATTGGGTTTGCACCCATCCTAATGACCTCAGTTGAATTGGATTACCTCTGTAAAGACCCTGTCTCCAAATGAGGTCACATTCTGAGGTCACGGGGCGTAGCATGTCAACATATGGATTTTGGAGGACACCAATCAACCCAGAGCAGCAAGTCAGAGGAAAAGAGCAAGTGCGTGGGGAAGTTCACATTGCAGGAGAACTCCAGCTAAGTGGGCAGACTTGGCAGTCATCGGCCTGGCCTCAGACCTTCAGAAATCCCCCCCGCATCTGGTTCTCCCAGTTCTAGTAAGCTCACCCCACCAAAGAAGACATTTAAGTACATATTCCATGAATTTTTGGTGATAAGCTCGCTCTGCTGAACTCTGTGCAGTATGCTAACTAGGTTTTAACTGAAGTGGTTGAAGAGGTTTGGTTAAACGAAGAACTCTGAGGAATTTCACCTATTCCTTAAACCTAAACAAATCTGACCCCGGTGTTTAAGGCACTGCACAATATTAGACCACGTGAAGCTCCATCTCCTTGGGGAAAATTAGGATTGCGATGAAAGTGGTTGGTGACCTTTTCCATTCTTGTCACTGCAGAGAAATCCTACCTCCTGTGTCTCCAAACTGGTGGGAGGGCCACTGTTAGTGAGGCAAAGTTTTTGCACTCAGGACAGGTAAATAACGGGCTCAGGCATACAGGGCTCAGCCCTTGATGGTGTACCAGGTACTATGCTAAGCCTGAGGGTTCACCTGTGAGCAGAGCAGTTTGCTGGGTGGGACAGGGAATTCTCACTTTCCCACGGGCATGTGGAATTTACAGTGGGTGGGTCTAGAAGCTCAGAGAGTGGGACTAACCCCACTGCTTTCAGCCACAATCTGTGCTTACTGGTTGTACAAATGTTTTTATTGGTGAGATTCCATACCATACCAGTGGCTGAATTTTTTTATTATCCCTGGGCATGAGCATATGGTTGGAGAGAAATTGGGAAGAGGTGGAGGTGGAAACTAGCTTAAGCTGAAGAAATAGGCTTTAGATGGTTACAGAGTTTAGGGAAGTCACTTGGGGAAAATGAGGCAGGTTCATGCAGCAATTCACAAACATCTTAGTGCCAGGACCATTTTTCACTCTTAAAACTTATGTGGGTTCTATCTATTAATATTTACCATGTTAAAAATTAAAACTGAGGAATTTTTGTAATTTTTGTGTTCATTCATTTAATGTAATAACTAACCCTTTACATGTTAACATAAATAACATACTTTTCATGAAATCTATATTTCCTCCCCCAAAATGTAGTGAGAAGACTGTCATGTATTATATTTTGGGAAATTTATTTAATGTCTAGCCTTAGAGAGGACAGCTAGAATCTCACACCTCCTTCCACATTTCAATCTGTTAGTTATGCTGTTTTAACTGAAGAATATGAAGAAAATTCAGCCTTACACAAATATGCAGTTGGAAAAGGCAGGGATTTGTGAGTTTCCTGAAGATAACCCAGGGATCCCCAGGGGTCCTCTGTCTTCACTTTGAGAACCACTGAATTAGTGGTCTTATAATCTTGTTACATCCTGATTGGACTTTCTCTTCTAATGATACTGTTACAAGAAGATTCAGGTCTCAGGATTTTAATCCATAATATTTAATCCAAAAAATAATCAAAAGACTTTTAATTGGTGTGTGTCACGTATATACCTATAAAGTCTTAATTCTTCCACATTGGAGGAATCAGCTTTGTACTAACAGTCGCTATCTTTTACTTTGTTTGCAGTAAGTCTGTTAAAAAAATAGATTAGAAACAAATACAATTACCCAATACCTATATTTAATTACCATAGTTTTATTTTATGCTTCCAACTCTAAGACCCAAACACTCTTAACTATGCACTTATAAATAATATTAAAATATGTATGCATAAGCCACAGGCAATATGAAGTATTTTGTTCTGTTGTCTTTTTTTCTTTGCCTTTCGAGGAACTATGCCATATGAATCATGATGACCACTGACAATGCAAAGGAAGATAAAGAAAACTGGTTCATTGCCCAACTGTTTCAAGCGCAACCTTGATTAGCAAATTGTGACTCTCTACGCTGACCAAGGGGGCTTGACTTTAGCAAGACTCTGGGTGTAGCCACAAGAGGTTGACCTGCAATGAGGTATAGACAGTCTTACTTTAAAAGCAGTCCACAAGTTGTTTTTCTAAGCCAGTGGTTTGCAGAATATCATGTGCTATGTAATATGGTTTAACAAGGGTGACTGAGTTAGAAGAACCTGTCCACAGATGCCAAAGAAGTTAAAGAAGTCCAGCATGAATTTAAGTCTTGGTACCAACAGTTCCCACCAGAGTCTTAGCCCCTGGACACAGAAGGAGGGAGGAAGAGAAGTACTCCCTCATCCTCTTCCAGAAAATCAAGCTGACCTGAGACCCCCACACACCTTGAAAGTTCCCCTTCCACCAACCTTTTGCACCCTGTGCCATCTTGGAAGGTCCCTCTCCCTGAATGCCCAGTGCTTCCCATTGTCCTTGTCCTATGTCACTGAGGTCATAATTTCCCCAGGGTCATCTCCTCCGCCCTCAGCTGGCCTTCTCCTTGGCCTCACTATCCTAGCTCTGGTGCCCTACCTGGGAGTCCTAACAAGATCAATGTCCCATGTACGTTCAACCTTCAAGCTTTCAGTACACATTTCCTGAGCCCTGCCTTTTCCCATTCTCTGTGCTCAGCCCTGGACCAGGTGAAATCAGTGTTCCTGCCTCCCTACCTACTTTCCTGGGGCCATCTGCATCTTTAGAAGTAGGCTTAATTCGTGGTCCTTCATCAGAGCATCACAAAGAAAAGTGAAAACACGTGCTATGAGGGAAATGTTCAGGACCTGGGAGAGGTCACGAGGACATCTTGCACTGTCACCCCCAAAGTTACTTAAAGCTATTCCTGTCAAGAGAGAAGAGTCATACCTCAGGGAACTCAACTTTGGCTCTCTGATTTGGTGTGAATTCCCCTACTTCCTTTGCCGGAAGAGAAAGTGAAATTTTTTTTTTCTAGATTTATTTGAAGAAAAACCAATAGTGGTTCTTTTTAGCTTCGAATGAGGATTTTTAATGCATAGCCTATGATATCTGGCATTGCTACCCCAGGCCTGCTGATGAGGTCTAGGGAAAAGGCAAGGAGGCCTCAATAGGGTGTTGCCAACTGAATGTCGATCAATGTGTCTTTGCCACAGTGACAAAATAACGTGCTTTTTGTATTTGTATTTGCAATGAGGCAGAAAGAAAGGATACTTTCTTTCTGCCTCATTGCAAATAAAATCATTGAATTCACAGCAGTAACCGTCAGGTTAAACTTTACTGACACCATTCTCTCCTTTCTTTGTGGTTTGCTTTTTCTTGGTGATTCTGTTCCATAGTTTTCTTTCTGGGCTAACGTCTCTCCTGGGTGTTATGTAGCAATCCAAAGTCAAGTATTACTCTCCACCAAATCACAATTACTAATAGTATTAATCTGCAGCTTGATTATATCCATCAGTAGATTGATGTCCACAGATTTCATATGGATGGGTTTTTCTGGGTTGAAAGATTGATTTGGACTCATGGAAGGTTTTATAACCCCAGCTAGATCCCAGGGAAGGTCTCAGGTGCCAGTCAAAGGCTGCAGGAGATATTTCATTCCCTATTTTATTGTCCCATTAAGAAGGTTAGGCAGACACAAAGGAAAAAGTAGTGTGTTTACTTTTAAAGAAATGTTAAAGCAATTATAATTATTGGACTGCATACCTGGATTAAGCTGTGGAATAGGAATAATAGGACCTTAAGAGTTAATGTGGCTTATTTTAAAGTGTAAACACGTATACACTCATATTTCATGGAGCAATAGAGGAAATTTTCTTCTGAAAGAGCAAATAAGCTTAGGAAAACCAGACTCATGAATTCATGCACATTCCTATCTTTATGACCCCATGGTTTTACTCAGTTAACGTTAACTTTCCACATTTGGCTACCAAAATAGCTTTCCATTCTGAGGTTGTTACTGCAAACTAACTAGCTTAAGTTTCCCTATCACACCTTACCGGATATTAATCTTTCAGAGTTCTTGCCCTCCCTTTTGTAATGTTCCTGATTCTCATGCTTCCTATTGAGAAACTGCTGCACACACACTGAGGATATCCTGCTTGGTCAGCAGGTTTAGTTGTTCTGACTGGCCATTCTCAGGAGATATGCCTCCACTATGACTGCTGCTTCGGCAAACACATCTTATGCCCTAGTAGTTCTGAGGTTTTTTGGAACCAGTTCAGTTTCTCTGGGTAATCATGGTCTTGAACAACAGTTATCATTCAATACTTGTCCTCTTATAGAATTGCCATGGCTAGGTAATCATTTCTTGTTTAGAAGCACTGGACATTTTTAGAGGTGGTTCCCTGGTGATTATGTAGTTTTACATTAGTTTATGTAGGAAAACACACTTTAGGAGTCCCAGATACCCAATGAAGCACCATCACATTGAGTAGAAACAATTGTAAGTGGGAAGGTGATTTGAGGAAATGATGATCCCAGCAGGATTTCTTTTTGGACTGTGACTTCTCATAGTACTTCATGGATTGTTTTGTTAGTGCCAGGAAATCTGATCAGGAAGAAACATGGGCAGTTTTCCTAAGGCTCATACCATTGAAGGATATTTCTTTATCTGAGGGGGAGAATTTGCTCCAAATTGGGGAAAATTGAAAAATAGTTGGTAGGATTTAAGTCCTAAATCAATTGCTGTCTCAGTTATGTATTACCACCTAACAAACCACCCTAAAATTTAGTGGCTTCAAACAAAAACCGAGTTATTGTTCATGATTCTGGGGGTCAGGATTCAGATCAGGCTCAGTGGGGACTGTTTACCTCTGCTTCACATGGTATTATTTGAGGCAGATCGACTGGGGCTAGAAGATGCAAGATGGTCTCACTCACGTGCTCGGGGCATCGATGGCTGAAGGACCTCCCTTCTCCTCCAAGTTCCTCTCTCTCCATGTGGTCACTCCTCATTCAGCAGTCTTAGTTACATGCAGGTTGCTGGCTCTCCAAAAGAACTGGAAGTCCTTTTACAGCCCAGAAGTCTCACAGTGTCTCCCCTGTTCTATTGATCAAAGTAAATCACATGGTCACCTAAGTTCAAGTGAAAAACAGACTCCACTCCCTGGCTGAAAGAGCATCATGACTGTCCTGGAAATGTTGATGGTCATTTGTTTGCTGAAAAGTTGCTACAGTGGCTGACTCCTAGAAATTGCTTCAAATTCCTCCACTTAACCAATGAATATTAGACAATTGCCTCAAAAAAGGAGAGAGTTACTTTATTTTATTGACTGTAAAATGTCACTGATTTTAAGATGCACATTGTCTATACATAATTTAAAAAGAAAAAGGCCACCAAGCAAACCATGACATGACATAAATTGTGATGCATCTCAATTGCAGAGATATTAAAAGGTGGGGAAAATGTGCATGTGAGAGTCAGTGAAAATGGTAAATATCTGATACATAACTCAACAGGATTCTAAGATGAATGGATAAAAAGCCAAGGTTTACCTGAGAAAACCATAATTCAAAAAGAGTCATGTACCACAATGTTCATTGCAGCTCTATTTACAATAGCCAGGACATGGAAGCAACCTAAGTGTCCATTGACAGATAAATGGATAAAGAAGATGTGGCACATATGTACAATGGAATATTACTCAGCCATAAAAAGAAACGAAACTAAGTTATTTGCAGTGAGGTGGATGGACCTAGAGACTGTCATACAGAGTGAAATAAGTCAGAAAGAGAAAAACAAATACCGTATGCTAACACATATATATGGAATATTAAAAAAGAAATGGTTCTGAAGAACCTAGGGGCAGGATAGGAATAAAGATGGAGACATAGAGAATGGACTTGAGGACATGGGGAGGGGGAAGGGTAAGCTGGGATGAAGTGAGAGAGTGGCATGGACATATATACACTGCCAAATGTAAAATAGATAGCTAGTGGGAAGCAGCCACATAGCACAGGGAGATCAGCTGGGTGCTTTGTGACCACCTAGAGGGGTGGGATTGGGACGGTGGGAGGGAGACGCAAGAGGGAGGATATATGGGGACATATGTATATGTATAGCTGATTCAGTTTGTTATAAAGCAGAAACTAACACACCATTGTAAAGCAATTATACTCCAATAAAGATGTTAAAAAAAAGCCAAGGTTTAAAAACTAGTCATTATTTTTATCTCTGACTCCATTGAGTATTGACTTTCATAGCTCTCATCCTGATTAAGGCACTCATCCTGGCCATTGTCTGATAGAAGAGGGCTGTTAAGGGAGCAGTATTTACCTCTTACCTCTTTATCAAACCATGGGGACAGACAACCCATAGGAATCAGGAGAATAATTGAGTATTTATAGCTCAAAGAGAAAAGCTGTAGCTCTGTTGAGAAGTTGATTCCTACTTTTGGTTGTTTTGCACCACTCAACACCACCAATACACCTAGACCTTATAATTTTTTTTTAATTAATTAATTGAATGTTTTTCACCATTGAATAAGTCCTCGTTACTTTTACAGTGGCTTCATAGATGCCATACACTGTCATAAAAGCAGTGATTACTGTATTTCCCAATTTAATCAGTGCTTACTGGGTCCCTGTTGTGTGCCATACAGTGTGCTAGATGCTACAATGGTCAAAAAGACAGACACGCAATCTTCCCTCTTATAACTCACAGTCTAAAGAGGGAGTCAGGCAGCGGCAAAGTGAAATAAACACCTTAAATCGTGACAGATCCTGTAAGCACTATGAGGGAAATAAAGAAGGTGAAGAAGGAAAATAAGAGGAGCCTCTTTCAGACAGAAGTGATCATGCAGGAGCATTCTGAGGAAGGGACATTTAAGCAGAGACCTAATAAAAAGCCTGAGCTACACAAAAAGCCAAGGGAAGGTGTTCTAGATTGGACAGAAGACACAGCCAAGTACAAAGGTGCTGAAGTGGCAAAGAGCTTGGTACATTCTTGGAACTGAAAGTCGATTGATATAATTGGAGTACAAGGAGCAAAATTCTCTAAAGACCATAAAAACCACCCAAAAATGGATGTTCAAATTTCTCCTATGTTCTACACAGGCAAAACAAATAAAAAGTCTTTAAAAAAACAACAACTGGATCCAGAATTTTACAAGCCTATAAACATCTCTGGGAGGAAAAAATGGGCCCTGAGCTGTTTTGTTCTTTTCCTTCTTCGACTGTGATGAGACTGTTAGTTAATTGGATTTATACAAGCTTATTCACTAAGTCAGTGTTTCTTAAATATGAGTAATGAAGCAACCAGTTTAAGGAAAAATATTTTAAATTGTCAGTGTTCATTTAAATCATTTTAATTATAATGTTTCTTTATGATGAATGAAGTGTAAATGCCTTATGCTTACAGCTCTTATGCAAATCTAAAACTAAATCAAGTTTACAAATTAAATACAAACTAAGCTACAAAACCAATAAAGTGCAAATTATTGACATTAACGGAGAGTAATAGATGATGTTATTTACTGCCACCGAATTGTCAGTGTTTGGTTACTAGAGTTTCATATCACTTGTAGAAAACTTGGATCATCATTTGAACTTTTATTGTTACTATCCTCATTGTTTACCTTTTTAAAAAATAAGCTCTTTTTTAACAACTGACCCATTATCTTGAAGGGCCAATGCACACACTCCAAAATACAATATTGAAATTAAAAAACACTAATTAACCAAAAAATTCTTTGTTTTTCACTACTGCATTTACTGCTATCTAACCATTGCTAATTTGTATATTAAAAGATGAGATTTCACAATATAGCCACTGACTTTGTGAATATGAACTAATGGCCAGCTCTGGGGTCCTTACAGTTTCACATGCCAGTGATGGAGCCATTCCATTCTCCCACCACCTTTCTTTATGGAATGACTGCAAAACTTCAGAGTGCATTAATGTAACGTAATTTTTACTTGGTATTAACACGACATATGTACAATGCAAATGCCCCTATGAAATTGCATGGAGTACTTCAATAAAAGGAGTAGTCCAAGAGTTCCAGAATGTGCTATTACTTTAAGATGATCATAAATATGAAAATCCAAAAATATGTAATTCCCATAGATTTTGGGAAGAGAAAGATTCAAATATGCCAGGTTGAGAAATGGTGCACATATTAATAATGGGTTTAAATGAAAGAGAAGCTCATCTGAACTGTTTTACAAGATCAGGAGCAATCAACCCAATGTGATTGGAGTCAGACTAATGCATGACACAGAGACAACATGGGATATTTGAGCAGTTTAGAAAGAATGTGAATAGGAAGTGTAAAAAAAAAGTACTAGCTAATAATAATGATTAACACTTATTATATGTCTACTGTATCAGGCATTGTGTTAAGTAATTAATAAATATTGATGATGATTTTTAAGATGCAGTTTCATTTATTATCTACCACAGACATATCCAATAGAATCACATAGTGCTAATCAGGTAACTTTTTTAAAAAAAAGGCAGGAGAGTAATTTGTTTCTAATTTAACATATCAAGTCTCTGAATCTAAAGATCTTGAAGAGAATTTTTCTGCCCAATTTCCAGAGACCCAATCTCTTTCTCATTTTCAAACTTGAATATCAGTACACATCTCAAACTCAGGGCATCAATGATAGATGGTATCCCAAGTTGACTGCCAACAGCTCTCTCCCTCCCTGTACATGGATGCTGCTCCTTGCATCAAGAGGTGAAGTCCTACTCCCCTTCCCTTGAACACGCACTGGCCTTAGTGGCTTACTTCACCAGTAAAATAGAGCACAGGTACAGTTTGCCACTTGTAGAGCTAGGTCATAAGAATCCACGGTGGAACTTCTGCCTGGCTCTCTCGGAATGCAACTACCTGGGATACTCGCTCTTGGAAGCCAGCTGCCCTACTGTAAAAAGGTCAAGCAACATGTGCTGGCACTGCCATTGATGGCTCCAGCTGAGCTCCCAGCAAATGGCCAGCATCACCTGTTGGCCATAGGAATGAGCCCCACATGTCTCACTGCAACTGCCAGAGACAAACAACCAAGAATCACCGAGCTGAGCCTGGTCAAATTTGAGAAACATGAAAGATAACAATACATTGTAGTTTTAAGTCGCCAAGTCTTGGGGTGGTTTGTTGCATAGCAATAGGTGACTATCATAGTACTCCAAACCAAATCCTTCATTTCCCCTCACAAAACCTGCCCCTGCCTTGTACAGCCCATCTCAGGAAAATTCTTCCTCCTGATTAGGTAAAACATCTTAGAGTCACCCTTGATCTCTTCTTCTTAAATGCTATGTCCAATCCATTGGCAAATCCCGTCAGCTCAGTCACCACATTATATCCCACATTTCTTCATTTATTATTGCTTCTGTCCCTTGCATCCTTACCCGAGCCGCAGTTCCTGCTCACCAGAGCTTCCGCAGGAGCAGCTGGGCAGCAGCCAGAGTCCTCTAAGAATGGAAATCACTCCTCTGCTCAAAGTTCTCTCGTCACTCTTAGAATAAACCCGAAGTCCTGGCCTTGGCCTAAAATGTACTCTGGGACCTGGCTCCTACTTTTCCTGCCAGCGTCATTCTGCATCACTCTCCCCTCTGCACACTCTTGAGCCCGAGAGGCCCTCTGGCTGTCGCTTGAACATGCTAATCAGTCCCCCTCCTCGGGCCCTTTACACTCACTTCTCCCTCAGCCTCTTGCACTCCGTTGAGACGTTATTATGATCCCTTCATGCACGTCTCTGTGCACACCGCTTCCCCTCAAGGAAGCCCTCTCCTGACCATCCTATAGCGAAAATGGCACCCCTTGCCTTTCTCCATCCCCTAACACTGCCTTAGTTTTCTTCATCATATTTCCATCACCTACCTTTGCTATTGATCTCTTTGCTTACAGTCTATTTGCCCCACTTGAATGGCAACTCCCTGAGAACAAGGATTTTGTCCGATTTGTTCACTGATATATCTTGAGTGCCTAGAATAATGCTTGGCACAAAATAGGGCCTCAATAAACATTTGTTGAATGAATGAATGATCCCTGGACCCGTTTCCCAAAGTGTCAATAAGTAGTGACATGCATCTGCCTTCCTGACGTACAAGCTAATGTTTTCCTTACTTCCTTCAGCTCTGAACGTCAAGACACATGACTTTTCCAGGATGACATGGGGTAGAAAGGAGCACACAATCATTCCCATGTATTCCACTCTACTTTCTTTGCCCTCAGTACCCTCTGGATATTAAGTTCGCATTGTGCGACCAGAAATCCTTCACCCAATCCTAATTTCCTGGAGCTCAGGTTCAGACTTGACTTTGTGGAGGAGCCCATGCTAGTGCAGATGGCTGACCCTGGTCATTTGTCTATTTAATTACTGTTGGTAGATCCCTTACTGTGTCCCATGCCCTGTACAGAGAGCTGGGGATATACTAGGGAATAAGACAGACTGGGCTCCATCTACTCAAAGCTGGTATTTTAAGGAATGCCTGAAAGATAAGGTAACTGGAGAATAATGGTCAAAGGTGCCAAGGAAGCCACCTAGAAGCCCAGCCTCGGATGTGAAATGGAGCTCACAGCTCTCCTAGTTCAGTTCAGACTGCATTCTGTGGGGCACCCCAGAGCTCCCGTGGATCCTCAAAGGTCCTGCAGCCTTCCATCAACCTGAGACTAGACCAGATTTCCTACCGTAACTGCCCCTTTGTAGATAATAAAACCACCCATTTGCATGGTACTCTGAGGAATGATAACAGCCAGCATTTATGGTGCCAACACCATGAAGAGCACAAAACAGCATCCTATTCTCACTCACCTCACAATTAACTTGGGAGGTGGGGCCCATCATCCCTATTTACAGGTAAAAAACCAAGCTCACAGAGGTTCAGTGATTTGACACACAGCTAACACAGAGCAGACAGAACCCATATCGGCCTGACTCCAAAATTTATGCTTTTTTCCTTAACGCCACATTGCTGCCTATTAAAAATTACAATAAAATGCCCTGGTGTCAATACTTTTAAAAGTTCATGTCTGTTATCTCTTTTTGTCATTACGTATCCTTCTGAGTCAGCAGAGTCAAGGGTTGCTATCCCCGTTTTGCAGAAGAGAAAAGTCAGTCCAGTTAGGCAAGCATAATGAAAGTCATTTGGGATTACCAGGCAGCACTGTGTATTCGAAAGTATTTCCCACATCAGCTGCCCTTGCACCCAAAGTACATAAAGATCTATTTCTTTGCCTAACAATCTGCTTAGGTCTCCAACTGCTTCTTATTAAACTGTGAGCACTCTTAGGAGGGCTTATACCCCAAGCAAACTGTCAGGTACTATCAGGGTCTGTCTGAGAGTCAATACAGAAAGTTATTGCTTCCAATGTAAGGCATCCATGGGGAGAGTTCTAGGCACAAACTCCTTCTTCAGAAAACCACTTGAACTGGGCCCTAACTGGAGGTGCTCCTTGACTGGCAACGGTTACATGACTACATTAACAAGTGAGCCAGCCAGACCCAGGACCCCTGGCCTGCTGACTCCAGAGCTTTTGTCTCTGTATGACTCAGCTACTACCTTGAGCTCACTCTAGTCTGAACCCAACATCTTGGCACTCTTAGGGGACCCATGCAGTGCCTGAGGATCTACACTTAACCAGAACAGACCCAGAGAAATAGCAAGAGAGCTCTCAAACTCCATCTGAGGCAAAGATTCATGTTCTTTTGAAGTTTGTTCCCTTATTCTGTAAATGCTTGGACTTTAAGGGTGTGTTACTGATATGGACTCATTTGCAGTGCATAGAAGAGCCACCAACGGAACCCACTTGTGTCTCCCTGCTGGAAGACAGAAACACCACTCGGGGAAGTGCTCCAAATCCCTGGGACAGACACCCGTGGCTCAAGGGCTCCTTCTTCGGCAGTTTTTTCTAGATGATACTGGCTGTAGCCAGCACACTCCCAAATTCCGCACAACAAAGATGCTTTGCCCACACACCGCGAGGGCCCTGGGAAACCCTGTGTCAGAGCCAAATGGCTGTAAACTTTCAGGCCTTTCAAAGCATTTTTAAAGCCCGGAAGGGCAGTGTATTACCCGTATTTACCCAGGACCATGAAGGCAAAACCACATTCATGAATATTTTCAGCAGTTGGGGCTGTCAGAAGAGCAAGACACATGACTAAATATACCCAGGCCAGTTTCCCTGCACTATTAGGAAGGGCTTGTTTTGGCTTTGTTTTGTTTTAGTTTTTAGATCCTATTACCTTCAAATGGCAATCATACTGAAGGAAATAAGCACTGTAATAATAAACATCTTTTCTACATCATGAACTGTTATCAAAATTTTTCCTATATTTACTTTCTCTAGAATTCCTAAATTCCTATGGAACACATTCCTAGTGAGATTTTCAATTGGTGGAATCTTTTGTGAAGATTCAGCGATGGGGGTCACCAGCTCATAGAAGAGAGCACAACACAATTTCCCACAACTATTAGAGTCCTCTTTATACTTCTTATGTGTCTTAATCAACCACTCTAAACTCCAATCTATCATTTTCTTTTTCAAAAAGATCAAGAATCATTTAACTAAAGCATCTCGGGGACTAATATTACAGTATCTAACATACATTAAATGCTCAGTGTGTTAAGTGCTTTACATAAATTCTCTCTTTGAATTCTGACAGCAACTTTGTCTGGTACACACCATCATCACCATCACCTCCCTTTCACAGATGAGGACGTGAAGACACAGCACGTTTTAGTGACCAGCCCAAGGTCACATGGAATTGGTATTGAAACCAGGATCCATCTGACTGCAGAGCCAGCAAGTGTAACCACTCTTCAGGCTTATTTCAGAGGTTGACACCACAATAGACACAGCATCCAACAGCAAATAGGGGCAGTTCCCAACTTTCGGTTATCCAATTTACTAATAATACACATATTTGGACACTCAACTGCAGAACCCTTTGTCCCCGTACTGTTGACACTTCTGCAAAGGGAACCCCCATTCCTTCCCCCAGAGGACTCCCCACCCTCCCCTGGTTCCCTTTCTCCATCACTCCGCTTTCTCTAACCCCAGCCCAGAGGTTGTCCTCTAGGGGCTGCTGAGAGAACTGTTAAAGTGCAGGGCATCTCATGGGACCCGCCCTCCCAGGGACCTGCGTTATTACCAGCACTGCCATTTCCTTCCATTAAGGATTCCCCTGTGCTCCCTGAAGTCTGCTCTCCAACAGTATGATTTTCCATAGGAAAACAATACGTTAGTTTCAAACAACCAACCTACAAATGAGCCCTATCCATTCCAACTGCCTGTTTAAGATCCTAGTACAGTGAAAATTCCCGTCCAAACTTATCTCTCCAAACCTAACAGTGAAAACTGTCAGGATGAAGTTAAGTCAGAGTTTCCTATTTCACTTTTTACTGTACTTATGTAAATCGATCATTACTTCACAGTTTCCCAATGCCATAAATTATTAGTCATTTCAGTGTTTAATGGCACATTTTGCGAAATCCTCTCCAGTGCAAAACCACACAGCATCTGGGTTATCTGTTCTATATTCCCTTCCAGCCTTTCACCATTTTGAAATTATCTGGTGCTTACTTTCTGTCCTTTATTGGCAGCATTTTCATTCTTCACACTTTCCTTCTATTCTTTTAGGCTAATCCTTGAAATGGCAGTCTTAGTCCACTGAAACAAAAATTTTTAAAAACAAAATTTGTTGTTAATTTCTTTCAAGTTGTAAAAGTAATATATGTTAATTTTAAAATTTAACTTTTTTTTTTTTTTTTTTTTGCGGTACGCGGCCCTCTCACTACTGTGGCCTCTCCCGTTGCGGAGCACAGGCTCCGGATGCGCAGGTTCAGCGGCCATGGCTCACGGGCCCAGCCGCTCCGCGGCATGTGGGATCTTCCCGGACCGGGGCACGAACCCGCGTCCTCTGCATTGGCAGGCGGACTCTCAACCACTGCGCCACCAGGGAAGCCCTAAAAATTAACTTTTTTTAACCAATAAAAATCATCTTTTGACCTTCAATCTAGTAACTTAGAAAAGAAAATTGTACCACTTGTTATTAAAATGTCTTTCTTACGTAAAACATAACCCTTTTTTTTTTTTTTTTTTTTTTTTTTTTTTTTTTTTTATAGCATCACTGGGTTTATAATATATAAGTAAATCAGAGCCATACCAGGGAGCACAAGAAGTTGGATTTATTGTTTCTGACAGCTGCAGAGCAACTTTTAGTTTGTTCATATTCCCAGCATCACAAATCTGAAAAACAATTTTGCTCCTCAATTACAAACATATACTCTGAAAAATGATTAGGTAGCTTTTAAAAAATCATCATTATTCATTTAAGATAGAGTATCTTAAAAATCTTTGCCAAGCAAGATATTAGCTTTACCTTTATAAATCTCTGCATAAAATGAAAAACAACTCAAGGCATACAAATTTCATTTTGTTCTATGTTTTTAAATACCATCCTTTGTTTCCCTTAAAAGATTTTTATCTATTCATTCAAAAGTATTCTGAAGCTCTACTGCCTGTTTAAGACAGAATGAAGTCATTTTAGAGCATCTGAACTAAGCACTGTCTTGACTGAACCGAAGCAGGAACTCAATCAGGGTCCTCGTGGGCCTCCCAGCCATGCCTTTGCGCAGATAAGGAACCTCATCTTTGTTGGTCATTACACCTGCTATGTCTAAATGCGCCCACTTAGGATGAGTCATGAATTCTTTCAGAAACGCTGCAGCCGTACATGCTCCTGCAGATCTATATTTCCCGATGTTATTAACATCAGCAAGCTGGCAATCTACAACCTGTCTTGTGTAATGTTCAAAGAGAGGCATCCTCCAGACACGGTCTCCCGTTTCAATGCTGGCCTCAAATAGTTTGTTCCACAGCCAGGAAGAATTGGTAAAGACCCCAGTGGCACCAGACCCCAAAGCTACGTCCATGGCACCTGTCAGGGTGGCGGCATTGATGATGACCTTTGGGTTAAAAGTGTGCGCGTAGCAGAGCGCATCGGCCAGGATGAGTCTCCCCTCAGCATCAGTGTTATCCACCTGTATGGTCTTCCCGTTCTTGGCTCTAACAACATCCCCAGGCTTGTTGGCCTTCCCGCTGGGCATATTTTCACAAAGAGGGGCCAAACCTACGACGTTGATGGGCAGGTCGAGCTTGGCAGCAGACACGATGGCCGCACAGATAGTGGCGGCTCCTCCCATGTCAGCCCTCATGAGGTCCATGTTTGCAGCCGCCTTGATGGAGATGCCACCACTGTCAAAGGTAATCCCCTTCCCAACAAACACCAAGGGAGGTTCACTTGCATTGGGGCTGCCTTTGTAGTGAATTTCCAGGAAGACTGGAGGTTCTTCGGACCCTTTGGCCACACTGAGGAATGATCCCATTTCCTGTTCCTCAATCCAAGGCTTGGGTCTGATGTGGACGTGTGTTTTACTACTAGCACTTTTGAGATTCTTCTCGATAATTTCCGCAAATCTGGTTGGCGTCATCTCATTGGCAGGCGTCTCCATCAAGTGGCGTGCCAGGTTCTGCCCAGAAGCAAAGAGGACTCCCCTTTGCCAGGCCTCCTGATCCCCACTTCCATGTAGCTTCACTGACACGGCCACCTTCTTTTTCTGCTTCAGGTCGTCATACTCATAGAGCCCAAGCACCGCTCCTTCCGCAGCCGCCTGGGCATCTCCGCAGGGGTCCACCTCCACGGACGGGATCTCCAGGTCCTGAACCTGTCTGCACCCCGCTGCTGCAGCGGCCCTGATGTTCTCCTTGCCTCCGTGCCAGTTTTCCTGTTCGTCGACTCCGGCCGTCCTTTTGCCGAGGCCAACCACCACCACGCTGGGGAAGTCCTCATGCAGACCATAAAAGGTTCGGGTTTTGCCTGCCTTCAGGGGTGGTCCAGATATATTCAAGACTTCTCTCAGCTTTCCAGACACCAATTTATTAAAATTCTCTCCTGCGCTTGTAAACTGGGGCACATCATCTTCTTTTTCTTTGCTATAGATTCCTAAAACAAGGCCCTTCGTCATGTCTGCGGCGGCTGGACCGGGTCCCCAGAAATGCTTCACGCTCAGATGTCGGACGGCGAGTCTCAACATAACCCTTTTAGAATAGTATACAGCAGTTCGTAAACTTGAGCACACAACAGAATTACCTGGAAGGCTTGTAAAAAAACAAATTGCTGGGTCCCACCCTTAGAGTTTCTGATTTAATAGGTCTGGGGTGGGGCCCGAGAACCGGCATTTCTGACAAGTTCCCAAGTGAAGTTAATGCTGCTGGTGGGAAGACCATACTTGGAGAACCATTGCTGTAGTATTAGAGCTCAGAAAAAGCCCTGAAGATCATTTCTGCCTTATTTAAAGCTCTATTAGTTGCAGTTGACAAAATCCTACTCCAACTGGCCTGAGCGCAGAATAAAGTTTATTGGAAGCAGCTGGGACATCTCCAAGACAAAGCTGAACAATCAGGGCAAAGAGCAGGCAGATTGAGGGATGCAGTAGGAGGAAGGGGACCTCCTCCTTTGTGTGTGTGTGTGTGTGTGTGTGTGTGTGTGTGTCTGTCTGTCTGTCTGTCTGTCTCTCTTTCTCTCCACTCCCAAATCCAAGGTTGGAATAGCTCAGGGCAAATCATCAAGGGAGAGATCTGATTGGCACCTCGCCTTGACTCCGCTAGGATTTGTTTAATCAGCTCAGGCCACAGGTGCAGAATCTCTTAATTCAAGTATGGCACGTGGGAAAGAAGGTACAGTTCTTAGAGAAGAGTGGTGTGGGCTTGGCAGAGATTCTAAACGGCATCCACCTCATCACCTAAACTCTTATTTTTCAAAAGAGAGAACTGTGTTTGGAAAACATAAAGCCCTTGCCAAGGAGCACACATCTAATAAGCAGCAAAGCTGAAACCGATCTTTTTGGGGGGGTGGGAGGGCTGCATGCGGACCCAAAGCTGGCCTGGAAGTGGCAAGTAGAAATTTGTTTCTTAGCCAGTGGCAGGATGGAGCTGCTGGTACCAGCTCCAGAGAGCGGAGTGTTAAATATTCAGGAATTTGGCAAGCAGGGTCAACCATGGTAGCTGGAAATGTGCCACAGTCAGAGTATTTACTAATGTTACAAACCAGCCCTTCTTTTTTTCTTTCCAAAGAGCCAGTTTACCAGCACACCATTGCCTAGCTCCACGTGGGAAAAATTTACAATCGATGTAGAGGCCATATTTCAGATGAGAAACAAGCTCAGTTTGCAGTGTTTTCCAATAGTTGTCATTCCCACCCCTACCATAAGCTGATTGCCCCGGGGGCTGCCAGCTAGATCCAATTTTGCATATGCAATCCCTCAAACCTCTCTCCCACAATGGCTAGCACTCTCTCTGTCTCTGCACTCGTGAACAAAATGAGCCCACTGTCTCGACCTTCTGCTGCCCTTGTTTCCAGTTCAAAGCCAGTTCCTTCCTAACTGTTGAACGGTAGAACTTCGGTACTACAAGAATAAGACAGGTCTGGGCAAAGGGCATATAAGACTAAGAGAAGTGTCTTTAACAGATTTGCTTAAAAAAAAAAAAAGGACTAATAAGGCGGCCAAGAAGCAAATGCCCCCAGGGATAGTGACTGACTATGTCATTATTTAAAGACGGAAATTCGTGTGAAACTTGCCCAAGCCATCTTACTCCACGCTCCCGTTGTGTGGCTTGGCGGTGCACTACCTCATTCCCATCAGAGGACAAAGGGTGAAAGAAAAAGAAATCTCCGTGACTGTAAGTGATTCCCCAGGCCCTTGGCCTCTGCCACCTGTCACCGAGCCTCTGACGCACCCCTCCACTGTCACGTTGGCAGCGTTCCACGCAACCTCCTGTCCCACATTTCTTAAGAGGCACAAAATGCATTTACTTCACTGACCACAAGACAGCATTGGGAGCTGGGGTGGGGAGGTGGACTGTTTCCATCTAATAATGCTTCGTGAGCCAGAGAGCCTAAAACAACACAAAGCAAAACTCCAACCTTCTGGAGGAATGGTGGGGGAGCTATTACTGCCACTGCCGCTGCCGTGACTTCAGCAAGAGTTCTTGCAACGTGAGGTTGTCATGAGATTGTCCATGCGTCTCTTCACGGCAGATCTGAAGTTACCATTTAGAAGACTGGAAAAATACGACGACGGCAAAACAAATTAAGTCCTGGGACTTAACGTCCGTGGAGATAGAAGCATTTTTACACATTGTAATGTTCCAGCTCCTTCCTTTTTCCTTTTCCTTTTTCCTTCCTCCTTCTGCCTCCTCATCCTCCTCTGTATTCAAAATCTGCCCCCCTGCCCCATTTTATAGTCATTGAACTTCCATGGTGAGCTCCTACCAACATACTAAGAGAAATGAGAAACACAAAAATGTGTGTTGAGGTGAAAAGAATCCCAGCACATGGATGGAGCCACCTCCCACTCTAAAATCAGCCTGCCTCAACTAACCCATTGTTTCCACAACAACCCCTGTTGAACACACTATTCTCAGTGATGGTGGTTATCATATGCTCCCTGCCCCTGAAATCTCTTGGGGTAGGCAGATACCTGGAAAACTAATGAGAACCTAGGGAAATACCTGCTACAAAGTGGTACCTACAAAGTGCTAAGGTCACTGCATCTAGTTTTATTGAATCACACACACACAAAAAAAGTGCTGGATTAGTGCATTATATACTGTAATCTTCACAAAAACCCTACAAGGTAACAGAGGAACAATGCTGTTAGTTTTTTGGTCCATCTGTCCCTCCTGGACTGAGAGCTCCCTGGGCGAGGGCCCTGGTTATGGAGTCAGAGTCTCATATTTGAAGGGACCATAGAAGACAGACACCTAGCCTAGCAACTTCTTTATACAGATGAGGAAACTGAGGTAGGAAGGCAGTATGGGGTAACAACTAAAGCAGCAGATTCTGGTTGGCCGCCTGGGTTGCTGTCCCAGCTCTGAACCATAAGGTAGACACATTACATTGCATGTGACCTCTTTATGCCTTGATATCCTCTTCGGTAAAATGGAATGAACACTATTTTCTCTGCCCATCTCCTTGGGCTGTTATGAACATTAAATGAAGGAACGGATGTGAAAACACCTTGTGAAACATTAAACACTATGACAAATATGATAGTTCTTTGTCCTGATCTTTCTTCAAGTCTGTCTAACTCTATGTTACACTTAAATGTGGTTGTGTGGGGACCAGAGTGTGAGTTCTCTGGAGGCAGGGGACAAGTTGGATTGATAGTCACATCACCAGCACTTAGTATAGTGTCTGCTAAAATGTTGCTTTAAACATATTTGTTAGACAGTGATTATTGGATGGGTGGATAAACCATAAATATAACTTGCTCAACAGCAGTTCTGAATGTGTCCGGAGCTATTTCAGGGACAACTCATGAACGTGCCTTCTGAGGAGTTTCTCTTCCATCTCTAATTCAGTGCCTATGATAGAACTACAGTAGGGCAAGATAGTTATCATGTCTCCACTACACCAGAAAGATCACGCCTGTTTCACACTATAGCATGAGGGAGGGGGAGAGTGAAGACTTGCCATTCTGAGATCTCACCCTCAAGAGGGTGTTTCTTATTTTCCTTTTGTAAACTCCATCCCAATTATGTTGAGGGTTGGCCAAAGACTGTAGGCTGGTGTCCTGTAGGCAGTGCAGCTGGGTTGGATTGACAGTCATGAGAATAGAGCCATGAGGTCTCCAAGATGCAACAGAGCCACTGGGACAGTCTGCTCCAGGTGGCAGATACAGTGCTGGGCACACATCCCTACTCAGGCCAGATGCAAATTCTGCCGGCAATTCCAGCTGGTACTATGGATGAGACACTCCCTGGAAATGATGTGCTCATCCTCGTCAGCTACTTGATTAATTAATTCAAGGGTGTTTGTGAAGCACCTGCTCTAGCCTGTGCTTGAATTACTGATGTAGAAGTTGTTCTCGAAAGTGAGAGTTGAAGTTGAGAGAGTTTATGCCTTCAGAGAGGACATGTGAGTTGACTGGAGTGTTGGAGGATAGTCATAGATGGAGTGTTGGAGGATAGTCATAGATGGAGTGTTGGAGGATAGTCATAGATGGAGTATAAGTGGGACAAGGAAGAGGAGCTAAAACAGGGAGAGAGAGAAAGTGAGAGAAGGAAAGTGAGGGAGTGAATCTGGGAAAGTGACATTCATGCAAGCCAAAAAAAAAAAAAAAAAGTGGGAGAGGGAGAGATGAGGTAACAGTGTCATATCCAGTGGGGTTATCAAAAGGAACTCTGATGAAAGACCATTAGATGTGGCAATAAAGAGGTCATTAATAAGATATGTGAGAAAAAGTTTCAGCTGTGTGGTGAGTCAGGCAAAGAAAGCTAAAAGAGATGTAACTGCCCAGAAAGGTGGTGCTGTTGACAGCTCACATATTCAAGGATTTGGACAGAAAAGAATAGTTAACCTATAATGAGAAGAGGTACCAGGATCAAATGACTATCTTTTCAATTTGGGCAAATCTCAGCACACCTGATGATAGGAAGAAAAGAGTCAGAAGGGAGGCTGTGGAAATAACGTTTTAAAGTATATCTATATTTGTATCTGCCCCTGGTTCCTGGCACAGAACTTCAAAAATCCTTGGAATTTCCTAAGTGATAAGAGCACTAGGAACATCCTTTGTTCTCATAATTGGTCTTCGACCCCAGTTCTTGACACAGAGCTCTTCAATCCCTTGGAATTTCCTGGGTGCTGGAATGTCTTTTGTTCTAATGAGGTGACTCTTGGTGGGCTCCTGGGTAGCTTCAGGATGGGGCTGGCCACCAGAAAGACCAAGCCATGATGAGAACCTTGGAACTTTCCACCCACCCTCTATCCTCCAGGAAAGGGAGGGTGACTGGAGACTGGATTAATGACTGATCATGCCTAAGTGACGAAGCCTCCATAAAAATCCCAGAAGTATGGGCTTCAGAGAGCTTCCAGGTCAGGAAGTGCTTGGTTTCCCCCTTCCCACGCAGCTTGCCCTATGTATTTCTTCATCTGGCTGTTCATCTGGATCCTTTATTATGTCCTTTATAATAAATAAACTGGTAAACATAAGTGTTCCCCTGAATTCTGTTAACCATTCTAGCAAATTATCGAATCCAAGTAGGGGGTTGTGGAAATCCTGATTTATAGCCTGTTGGTCAGAAGACGGGTGGCCATCTGGAACTTGTGATAGGTGTCTGAAGTAAGGGAAGTCTTGTGGAACTAAGCCCTTAACCTGTGGGATCCGATGCTCACAGGTAGATAGCGTCAGAATTGAATAGAATTATGGGACACCCAGCTAGTGTTGCAGAGAATTGCCTAAGGTATGGAAAACCCACACATCTGGTGTCAGAAGTACTGCAAGGGTGTGAGTAAAGGAACACAGGATTCGTTTTCCTAGAACGAGGGGAAGATTCCAAAGAAGAGAATGAATGGCGGATTGGGGTTTATAGGAAAGGATGGGATTCACATAACCGAGGTCAGAAAGCCCTTCCTCCTAGCCCACAGGAGTGAAATTGAGGGTGAAGATAAAGGTCAATGAAGTTACATGATCAGAAGTCCTCCGAAGACCACAGAAAAATCTGTTAATCAAGTAACACTAAGGAAGTGATATTTACAGGGTTTGGGGGTCTGGGTTCAGGTGCTTTAAGGCAGTTCTAAGGGGCATCTGATTGGGATTGGACAAAATTCACGACGTGATAGTTTAGTATTGGTGGATGCAGCAAGGTGAAGTTCAAGTCAGTATACAATTGTTTGACAAGCGAACTGTTTGCCCAGGTAAACAGTCTATTGTCCTGAGAAGAGAGCTGTTTGACCAGATGAGCAAACTATTTGTCCAGACAAAAGACAAAAGCAAATAGGAAAGTTATTTATTGGTTTACAGCTCTTTCTTCCCCGACAAGCATTTCCTGGAAAGAATAGCTGTTGTGTTAACAGAGATGGCTGTAAGCTCTGTTGATGCTCAACACTGAGGGCCTCATGAAGATTGAGCATGAAAGCAGAAATAGAGACACAGACATAGAGAACAAGTGTATGGATACCAAGGGGGGCAGGAGTGGGGTGTGATGAATTGGGAGATTAGGTTTGACATATATACACTACTATGTGTAAAACAGATAACTAATGAGAATAGACTGTGTAGCACAGGGAACTCTACTCAGTGCTCTGTGGTGACCTAAATGGGAGGGAAATCCAAGGAAGATGGGATATGTGTATGCGTGTGGCTGATTCACTTTGCTGTACAGCAGAAACTAACACAACATTGTAAAGCAACTATACTCCAATTTAGAAAAAAAAAAAAAGTGAGCATGGACTAGAAACACTGTAGCATTGGTTCCAAACTTTGCTGAACACTGAAATCATCTGAAGATCTTCAAAAAAATATTGAGACCTGGTTTCCACCCCCAAACATTGATTTAGTTGGTACGGGGTGCTGCCTGGGCATCAGGACTTCTAAATGCCCCCCAGCTGATTCTAAAACACAATAGTTGGGAACCACTGCTCTAGAGCTAAAAGAGAAAGTAGCAATGAAATAACCATTTGGGCGATGCCCTGCAGGTATAAGAAAAGAAGAAGAAAAGATCGATAAGCCACAATCAATGTATTATTGAGCTTTAATTTAGAGTGTATAACTGAACTTTTGGATTTTTGTCAAACTAATAGGTGAAAAGAATATCTCAGAGAAGTTTTAATTCATGTGTCTCTGAGAATGAGCATATCTTCATATGTTTAAAAGCCATTTGTAGTTCCTTTTCTGTCAACCATCTGTTCATAACTTTTAATGCACTTCATTTCAAATATCAAGTTTCTTGTAGGTAAATCCTTTTTCTTCTTTTAGAAGTGGGAATAATTTTATTGCTATTTCTGATTATAAAAATTATTATAATTATGTTCTCATGGTATAAAAATTTTTTTAAATACACAGGAAAAAAATATTACTCAGAATCTCATTCCCAAGAATACCTAATTTTTTTTGCATTTGGGCGTTCATTTTTCCAGGCCATTTTCCAGACATTTGTTTTTAGAAAAACATGATTCATTCAACATATATTTATTGTGTATGAGTATTACAAGGGTCAGATTACATATACTATTTTGTAACTTGCTTTTTTCACCTGAAGAGAGATCATGGAAATTTTGTTCATAGCCTATAAGTGCAGACAGTTGAGTCAACAAAGTACAGAATGTAATTCAACAAGCAGTAATGCAGTTTCTCTCATCCTCTCTGGGCTGCTGTGTCTGCCTGCCGTGATAGGGATGCCGATTGAACTAGTGACATGGATTGACAGAGTAGTGTTACCAAGCGGGATGGACCCTACCTCTTTGCTCAGCTAGAGCAAAAGAGTCATTTGTTCAACAAGTGTTTATTGAGGACCTACTGTGTATCAGCTGGGAATCTATTCTAGATGCTGGGAATGTAACAGGAAAAAGGCTAAACAAGTTCCCTGACTTCATGCAGCTCAGTGAAGGAAACAGATAACAGGCAAGAGAATCTCAGAGTGGGATATGGGGGAGCTGCTTTAGATTGAGGGGCCAGAAGGTCCCCTAAAGAGGAGACACATGAGTCAAGGTCTGATTGAAACAAGGAGCCAGTCTAAGGAAGAGAATTCCAGGCAAAGGAAGTGGCAGATCCAATGGACTTGACTGGTTGTAGGAACAGGAAGAGGACCAGCTTGAAGAGAAGAGTGAGCGAATGGCAGGGCTGAGGCCAGAGAGGTAGACAGTATCGGTCTAGGAACGCCTTGGCAGATAGTTTGGCCTTTATTTAGAAAACAGTGTGACATCATTGGTGGATTGATCTTATCAGATCTACATTTTTAAAGAAATGATTCTAGGACTTCCCTGGTGGCGCAGTGGTTAAGAATCCACCTGCCAATGCACAGGACGCAGGTTCGATCCTTGGTCCCGGAAGATCCCATGTGCTGTGGAGCAACTAAGCACGTGCACCACAACGACTGAGCCTGTGCTCTAGAGCCCTCAAGCCACAACTACTGAAGCCCGTGTGCCTGGAGCCCATGTTCCACAACAAGAGAAACCACCGCGAGGAGAAGCCCGCACACAGCAACAAAGACCCAATGCAGCCAAAAACAAATAAATTTTTTTTTTTAAAAAAGATTCTGATTTAGGATTGCCAGAACAAATATATGATGCACAGTTAAATTTGAATTTCAGGTAAACAATGAATAATTTTTCAGTATAAAAATAATTTTTACACAACTGAAAAGTACTTGTTATAAATCTGAAATTCCCTTTTATTTGGGTGTCCTGTATTTTTATTTGCTAAATCTGGCAGCCCTATTCTGGCTGGTGTGGCAACTTTTCTGGGGGCTAGGAGGTAGGCACAAAGCAGTCCTTAAGAGGCATTTTGAAAAGTCCAGGAAGCTAGAGTAGTGGCCCTGGACATGAGGGGAGGTGAGTGGATTACAGAATCTATCTTGGAGGTAGAGCCAAAATGCTGTGAAGCAGGAAGGAAAGTGAGACATCAAGGATGACTCCTAGGTTTTCAACACCTGGATGGATAATGGCAGAGTAATTCTGATTTCTTTGTTTGTTTGTTCTACAATGTCTGCAGATGTGTGACTACTGAGTATATAATAATAAAACAAAATAAGAAGCAAAGTGGTTGAAGGCAAGGGTAAGGAACTTCTTTGTTATTGAGAACCAATAATCTTCCATCCCCACCTCCCCAAATCAACTAAGATCATTACACTTAAAGCCAATTCATTTATGCTCTATGTTCCTTAGACAACTTTAAATTTTTTACTTGAATTAAGAAAAAGAACATAAAATGTTATTCAACAATTAGAATAAGCGCTAATTCTATTTTGGCACCATACAATAGACAGCTTCCCATTACACAGAAAAGAGTAAATGAGAGTGAGAAGAAAGAGGGGTGGAGAGCAGAAAGAACAGAGGCAACATGGGAGAGATGCTAAAAGGGACAAGAAGACAGGAGAACAGTGAGAGTTTGAATGTCCTTGGCTTCTAAACTGCCTAATGGAACATTTGCTCATTCCATTGGTTAATCCCAAGTCATTTAAGGCACTAACAATAGCAGTTTACTAGTCTGAGGAGTGGGATAAGAAGAACTATTTTTTGAGCCCCCTACTAGATACCAAGTGCTTCATACATTTTCTCTACTTTCACAACAACCTGTGCTGTAGACATGTTTACTACTAGTTTACAAAAGTTAGTAACTTGCCCAAAACACAGAGTAAATGGTTCTTAGACTTGGATTTGAATGCAGGGCTGTCATCTACCTGAACCCCAAGCATGTAGTTTTTCCATTACACCATCTTTCTTCACGTGGTTTAAAGAGTTTGAGTAATATTTACAATGAATTTCTTCGTTGGCTCTTTTCTTCTTCATAGATTCTTTAATTCCAGAGATAGCCATTCTTCTCCCCCTGCCGCCACTGCTTTCCACTGAATAGAAATAAGGATATTGTAAGCAGCAGAGAAGTAAATATTTCAGAATGGTTTTGTTTGAAGCACAAAAATCTGCCTACAGACTGTGGCCGTTGCTAGGTGGCTGATTCATATTTAGAGGAAAAATACCTTTTTTTTAGGAAGACTCTAAAGGAATTTTTGATTGCCTAAGATAAGGCCTAGACTAATTTGAAATGGGGAAAACTGTTTTAAAAAAAAGGTGAACTTCATCTTAATAATGTAAAAAGAGTCTTCCTTAAGCAGAGAACCGTGGATCGGTTTCTGGAGAAGAGAAGTGTTAGGTTTTTGTTAGTTGCTTTAATCAATGGAGTTTCATTTTCCTCTGCAGTTTGGGAGCTGGGGATTTGAGAGAAAGAGCAAAGATGTGAGTGAAACAATGCATTCCAGCAATGAGCCAGAACCCAAGGAGGAAACGTAAAGAAGGACCTGTGAAATGGAAGAGCTGAATATGACTGTGATATTTGAGAGCTTCATATTTTTCTTTCGCACTTTGTAATCCTCTTTGCTATCTTCATCTTTAGGAAACTTGATTAAACATTGCTGTTTAGATTGTGTTAGCAACGCCTTAGGAAATGAAGGACAGCCTGTATTCTTAGAGCAAAACCAGGAAGGAGAAGCAGAAGCCTTCAGAAACTGTCACTAGGTAGTAAGAAATCACTATCTAGAGTCCTCTGGAATATTCTGGAAGAGGATAGATTTCCTGCTGTTGTGCAGGAACCAGCTTGAGTAATTTAATTTGTTTATAAAATGAAGACAGATTTGCGGGGGGGTGTCAGATTACACGTCTGGAAAAATTCTCTTAGCAGGTGTGTCTCAGGCAGGAAATTACATGCAAGATGAAATCCAAGAAGGTCCTGTGGTTGGGTTTCTCCCACAGAAGGAGGAGAAAAATCCCTGCATCCCTAGTTATGCAAATAATATGTAAATTAGGGCAATTACATGTTTACTTAGAAAATTTCGGTTACCTCATTTTGGCTTCATGAGGAGCTGAGACACCATAAGGGAATGTTTGTCAACAGTCCGGAGTTGTTAGATTTCTTCCAAGGGAAACAAAAGGGTAAATTTCTTATCAAGCGAATGCCAGGGTTTTCAATGAGTTTTTCAAATGCCTTAATGTCTCCCTTCCGCAAAGCTTACCAAAGAATGATTATGAAAAGGTCAAAATGTGACCCATAGATAAAATAAAGCATAAGTGAAATTTCTTTTCTCCCATTCATTTTACCACAGGGTACTTTCTCTCTCTCCCTGCCTCTCTCTCTCTCTCTCTCTCTCTTTTTGGGGGGGCTCAACAATATGAAGGAAGGGCATGGATTTTTCCCTGCAGATGATTTTTATTATCACTTCTAGCCACTTCTCTAAATCTGGGCTTTGAATCTATGTCTTGGGAGTGCTGCAGAATGCCTGCCTGATATGGTGATATGTGAGGCTGACAGCATCAAGCAAATGGACCAGCTGCTTCCACAGCTGCATTTGTGACACATCCAGTGGTGTCCAGGCAGCCCGGCAGAGACCCGCCTGAGATGGCTATGGGCAACAAAAGGTGTCTGTTGTCGCCCTGGGGGGCTGGGGACGGAGTCAGGGAAGTGCTGCCTCTCCAAGGACTATCTAAAATTGAGCAGTATCTGTCTTGGGTTGAATTAGAAATCTTTTCTGAACATTAGCTCACCTAGTTAGGAGTTAGGCATCACTCCTTCTCTCAGCAGAAGATGGTGGAATATGCCTTCTACCAGCAGGGATAGTTTACCATTTTACAGTAGGACTGTCGCATCAAGGACATTTGTTCTGCTACCCACAGGTGTCCCAATAAGTACCAGGGAAAGGTCACAATCAGAACAAACTTAGCCATTGCCCTTCAGTTTCAATGAACAGTCCTAATAAGGTGATGATTCCAAGACTGGATTAACTAAACTGAGGTAACTAGATTTTTCTGAGTGTTTCCCTATTTCTGTTAAAGGTGTCATCACTGACTGCACCAGCTACTGGCTTCAAAACCTTGGTATCATCTGTGTCTTTCTTGCCTCTCCTCTCTCTGATATCGGTCTGTCTGTCTGTCTGGTCTGTCTGTCTGTCTCTGGCTCTCTTTCTCTCTCCCACTTCTCTCTCCTTCCTCTCTAACCTCTCTCCTTTCCTTCATTGCTTCCCTGAGTGCTAGTCCCTTTTCAACATCTGTCTTTCACACTTTCTCTTTCCCTTCTTCATTCCTACCCCTGCAACCATCCCCTGGAAGTGGTATCAGTTCCACTCCTGCTGTCTCTCAAATCTTTCCTGTACCTCCACTCCTAGCCCTTGTTCCAGGCCCAGGTAGCAACTTACCCTTCCGAGGACAGCAAAGCTGGTCTTGGCTTCTAGTCTTTTCTCAAAATATTTTATTCTACACGCAGCTGCTAAATTATTTTCTCTGTAACAAACAATCTAATCATAACATTGCCATGCTAAAAAACTCTCAAGGGTTCCCCATAGCCTATGAAGCAAAGTCCAAAGTTCTAAGCCTGATATTCTAGGCCCAACATCGTCTGGTCCGGCCCATCTTTTGCAGCCATAGCTCTCCCTGTGTTCCTTCAGGCAGACACTGCTTCTGTCAAAATGCTTCTTGGCCACTTGGGCCTTTTCTCAAGCTGTTTGCTCTCCTGAAACTACTCCCTCCCCCCTCCCCTCATTACCCAATTCCTCCATCCTTACACATCCAAAGTCACCAGGCCTAGTGCAAGCCTGATCTGGTCTAATATGTAGCCTTCCCTGATATCCCTAGCTAATCTTCTGAACCACTACACAACTTATCCACGTAATGAGGTCACCCTAATAAGAATAAACCAGGCGCTGCTGGCTCTGTCTCACATGCTTATATGGACCTCAGCCTCCCACTTTGAGTTCCATTCTACCAACGTTTCTAGAAGTTCCCAGAGGGCTTTCTACAGACTCACTGAGCAAGAATACTTCTTCCAAGACACCTTCCCCATTTGCTAGGCACTGCTGCTCCTGCCATACCAAAGGTGAACACCATTCTGTGGCAAGTTGTGGAGAGAACATGTAACTTCTCCTTCCTGAGGACTCGGGAGCCCCTCTACTAACCCCCCACAAAAATGCTGTTGAGGCCTAATTGTCTTTGAGGCGCCGTGAAACAGTTCTTTCTGCTCCCACTCTCGCTCCCCCCCTACCCCTCCCAATGTCTCCTGTGAATCCACAGGACTCAGATGTTAGGTAAATATGGACAGGATATGGGTGGGATAGAGAGGGTGGGAGGGAGACGCAAGAGGGAGGAGATATAGGGATATATGTATATGTATAGCTGATTCACTTTGTTATACAGCAGCAACTAACACACCATTGTAAAGCAATTATACTCCAATAAAGATGTTAAAAATACATATATGGACAGCACATTGTGCTATACTTGGAATTGACCTTCCTGCCAAAACTACAGCAATTCTCATCAGGTTAAAAATGTTACACCTGCTCCAGCTGCATGAACCCCTAATACAAATGGATGAGCGCTGGGCTGCTCGTATATTTTCCAGAAAATATAGCCTTAATGAGTCACTGTTGTTGTTGGGAATGTATCATATCCCTCAGGTATATTGGGGAAGAAAAATGGTTAAGACTCACCCGTTAATATGAACTGTACTGTGCAACATGGGGCTACTGGCCACCAAGTACAGCCATGGGGCTATGGCTACAGAGTGCTAGAAATGTGGCTGGTTCCAACTGAGATGTGCTGCGAGGTCAAAAACACATCAGATTTTGAAGACTTAATTCCTCACCTCTCCCCCCAAAAGTAAAGTAAGTCATTAATAATTTTTATAATATTGATTACATGTTGAGATGGTAAGATTTTGGATCTATTAGTCAAATAACGTGATTAAAAGTGATTCCACCTCTTTCTTCTTACTTAATATGGATTCTAGAAAACTTAAAATTACATAGGTAGCTTGCATTTGTGGCTGGCATTAAATTTCTGTTGCACATTGCCACTCTAGAGCAATGATTCTCTAAAACGCAGCAGCAGTGCAGGGTAACTTGTTAGTAATGCAAATCCTGGGGCCCTACCCCAGACCTACTGGGTCAGAAGCTCTGGTAGGACCCAGGAGTCTGTGTTTAACAAACTCTCCGGGTGATCCTTATTCACACAGAAGTTTGAGTGCCATTGCTGCAGAAGGTAAGCTCCAGGGGATGGAAAATAAGATCTGGAGCATAATAGGATCTTCATAAATTTTGTTTAACTTAATTTAATCTCAGTGGTCCCTTTTAAGCTCAAAATTCTTCTGTAAGTCTGTCAGTCAGTCAGTCACCCATAAAGTAAACAGTAATATTTGCTGTCAACTGTGGAGGAACAGCTTGCTGGTAATTTCAAATGTTGCTCTACTGGTCGGGAAAACATTCATGTCATTATCAGGACATCTTTAGAAATTCTCAACAGAAATGTAATGAATACAATGAACATGTCAGAAACAAGAGACAGTCAGACATGAAATCAGCATAGAGAAAAATTTTTTTAAATGCTGATTAAATTATAATGTAAAATAGTTCTGGGTGCCACGAGAGAGGGACTGGTTAAGGTATTCTGCAGGGAAGTAACTCTGGCTCTGAACACCCGCCTCCCCTCATGCCTGTGCCCTGTTGGACACAGCCTTGGTCCCTCCTGCACAGCCACCAAAAGGTCTCCGTCAGCTGGGGTTCTCTGACACAGCCCTGCAGTTCTTGCATATTCCAACTGGATACCTTCTGGCATCAGGAAATTCACATTTTCCTTTCTTGTATAACATGTGCCATTAGAAAGATTCATTAGTTCATGACCGTGCTTGAAGAACACTAACACAAAAATGTGCCAGGCACATGGCAAAGCATAGCTTATTGAAGTGTGGGTGGTGACTAGCATGGAGTAGAAGGGAAATTGTTCTAGCAGACTTGCTTTGAACAACACCTAAGTGAAATAATGTTCAACCTGTAGTCTCTCAGGAACTCATACTATGTTTAACACATTTAATAGTTTTAAAAGTATCATCCATGGACTTATTAAACGTGTCCATTGTTAAAAAAAATTAAACAACACAGAAGTGGATAAAGTAGAATGCAGAAGTTCTCTTCCCTGATTCAATTCCATCCCCAGACTGTTTTGGATTTTAAAATACAGATATCGATATAGATACATACAAGTAGATATATATTTTTAAATGAGATCATACATTCATCCAATTTTGTAACTTGGCTTTTTCACTCTGTCAGTATGTTATGGACAACTTTCAATGTCATATGTGTAGATTTACCTTGTTTCATTTAATAGTTGCACAGTATTCTATTGTATGAACAGTTTATTTAATCACAGTATATTTCAACAACAGTGCCTGAAACATAGAAACCTCTCCACGAGCAGTTGTTATTATTATTTATAAATAATAATAATAATAATAATAAACATACAAATATTTCCATATTTCCTAATTTATACATTCTTTCCTAAAACTGTTTATTTGCATTTTCTCTTCTTATTTTAATGTAAAAATTTCTAGAACTGTGTGTATTTGAAAGAATAAACTCTAGCTTTCATTTATCAAGTCAACATTTTAATTTTATTTTTGTCTTTATTATTATGTTCTGCTTTCCTTGGGTTAATGTTGATGCTCTTCTTCTAGCCTCCAGAAATTAAATGTGTAGTTATGTTTATATTTTTATCCTGTTTTCTGAAAAGGTATTTTAAAGCTATCTAAGAAAAGTGTTTTCATGTGGTTTGGCTGCAGCTACTGTGTTTTAATATATAGTAGTCTCACTATCAGTTTATTTAAATAAGTCTTAATTTCAGTTTTCAGTTCCTTTTGATCCAGGAATTATTTCAAATAATGTTTTTACATTTCCAAACATAAACAGTTGTGTTGTTATTGTTAAGTTCGAGTTTTATTGCATTGTGTTTGGGAATGTGGCATGTATGCTTCCTATTTTTAAGAAACCATTGAGTTTTTCTTTGTCGGAATGGGCCTTTCTCCTATCACATGTGTTCTTATTGTGCTGATACGATAACACAACCCATTAATCAGAGAACATAATGCAGTACACGACTGCTGTTGTTTATAATGGTTTGCCATCTGGAAGAGCCTTTGTGCATACAGGAAATGAACTGTTGCTTGCTCCATGCTGGAATGCACACCTACTTTGCATGGTGAGCTTCTCAGCTAGAATCACAATCTCATGTTTACTGTTAATGTTTGCAAACTGTGATACTGGCAAATTACATGATCAATATCAGAGATGATAGCTGTGACTGAAAAACTCCCACTGTGTAGACTGAAGGGCAAATGAGAACATGCTATGGTTTTGCATGCCAGTTTTGATCAATCAATTTGTTACTTTTAGCTAGCAATAATATTCTCAACTGATGACCCGGATTTATACTCTAGAACTTCATTCTGATAGACTCATAAGCATATTTAAATTTAAATTAATTAAAATTAAATAAAATTCAAAATTTAGTTCCTCAGTTACACTAAGCATTGTGTTCAACAGCCATATGTGGCCAGTGGCTGTTGTATTGGATGATGCAGAAATAAAAC
This sequence comes from Kogia breviceps, assembly GCF_026419965.1. Classification (NCBI taxonomy): domain Eukaryota; kingdom Metazoa; phylum Chordata; class Mammalia; order Artiodactyla; family Physeteridae; genus Kogia; species Kogia breviceps. The sequence continues at coordinate 75,081,631 of NC_081318.1, forward strand.
ATTTCCATCAATGCAAAATTTTCCATTAGGTAGCACAGCTTTAGAGGTAGAAATAGTGTGACCGTCTTTTGATGTGTCCACTTGGCTAGGCTGCCATCCTCAGCTATTCAAACGCTAATCTAGGCATTGCTGTGAAGGTATTTAGTAGATGTAATTAACATCCCTAATCAGTTGACTTTTAGGGAGGGAGGTTATCCTAGATATTCTGGGTAGGCCTGATTCAAATCAGTGGGAAGGCCTTAAGAACAGAACTGAAGCTTTCCTGATTAAGAAGAAATTCTGCCTGTGGATGTTTCAGCCATTATGCCTTTCCTCACAGCCTGCCCTACAGATTTTGGAGTTGCCCTACAATCATACAAGTCAATTCCTTGCAATCTATCAATCTCAATCTCTCTCTCTCTCTCTCTCTCTCTCTGTCTATCTACCCACCTCCTACTGGGTCTATGTCTCTGGTTGAGTCCTGACTCGTACAGATAGGAACTCTCTTATCAGCACAATCTCAAAACTACAAACAGACCTGCTCCAAATTGATCTTCACGTGCTCTCCTGTCTCATAGCAAAGGAAATATCCTTCCTCCTTTTAACAGGCAGCTTCCCCATAGCACTCTGGGTCCCATCTCCTCTCACCTTCTCAAAGGCCTTGCTGCACTAGTTATATCCCTTCCCTCTTCTGTGTCTTCATCTTTTCGCTTTCTGCTGGATCCTTCCCATCCTGCTCTAGTATAAGTTGAAAGTTAGCATACAGGTAGATGGTTTATCTAGAAGTGATACTAGGATTGGGGACAGAGGGGCAAAACATGGAAAGAAGTAAAGCAAGTAAAGAAGTAAAGTAGATGCCTATTTTCTTGACCACCTTTAAAGGTACCTGATGTTCAACCTCACAGGTCCTTCCCCATAGATTTATGAAATATGTCTGAAAATCATCCACCCAAGGGATAAGAGGGAATAAAAGCATTTATCCAGCAGCTCCCATTGTCCTTTGGTCAAAGTTTATCCTTGGAGGTTATCTCCCATGGATTCTGGGTTATGTAGGCATGAATGCCAAAAAGGTTCCCTCCGGAGTTCCCAGCCATGAAGCAAAGAAGCCCCAGAGTAGGAGGGGCCCAAGACAAGGCAATGTCAAGTGAAACCTATGGGAAGCTGGTGGTCTGCTGCTTAGAGCTTACCAAGGCAGTGGCTGGGGGAAAAGGTAGAGCCAAGATTTGAAGTGACATATAAGAGGTGTCCAATACAGTCCCCCCCTATATAGTTTATCTTCTCATAGTCATACATCTTGGAAGATTTGTGTCCATACGTTACTTCCAGTCTTTCACCTTCTACTCACAATTAATTCTACTGTAAACTGGCTTTGTCCCCTCCTTCCCCTCCCACACTGTTCCTCTCAAGGTCCTTAATGATTTCCATGCTGCCAAATCCAATGGACGTTATTCAGTCTTATTTGACTCAATATCTCAGCATCATTCGACATAGTTAGCAAATACTTTCTTCTCAAAACATTCTCCTCTCTTGATTTTAATGCCACCACACTTCTAGGATTTTCTCCTAGACTCTCCTTCTCTTTCCTTGCTTCTTCCTTTCTTAACACTGGATGTCCTCAGAGCTTGGCCCTGGGGCCTCTTCTCTTCTCACTATATACTCTCCTTCTTGGTTAATTCATGAATTCTAATAAATTTCAATATGTTTTCTGTTCTCGGTACTCCCACATTGATTGTTCTTTCAGTTCTAGACCCATATAACCAACCTGTACACAACTACACAGGAATTTTTACATGTCCAACATGGAACTCCTGATCTTTTCTTGAAAATGTGACTTTTAGGAGTAGAAGCCTATCCTACTCACTAATGGTACCAACATGTACCTAAATGCTCAAGCAAGAAACCTAGGAGTTTTCCTAGATTTCACCTTTGTCTCATTATTGTATCTAATGTAACACCAAGTTCTATTTATTCTACCATTAGAATAGCTCCCAAATCCACCCACTTCTCTCCATCTCCACTACTGCTTCTTTGTCCAAGCCACTTCTCACCTGAACTCCTGAAAAACCTCCTAATGGTTCTTCCAGCACCCATTCATGTTCCTGTTCCAATCCTTTCTCCTGATAGTAGCCCAAAGGCGTGGTCTTATAATGTCAATCAAATCATTTTACTCCTCAGCACAAAACCCTTCAACAGATGCTGGTTGTCTGTGGGCTAATATCTAAGATTAGCAACAAGACCTAGGAGGCATGTAATGGCCTGGCCTCTGCATGTTTCTCTGGCCCCAGTCCCTTTGCTCATATTTGCACCCATGTCAATGTCCTTTAATTTTCTCATAGAGACCAGGCCCTTTTTGTCTTTGGGTCTGTTGCACATGCTATTCCTGTGGACTGGAATGCTCTTCCTCCAGCTTCTGAAGAAATACCATTCTTTAGGTCTCAACTCCAATGTCTCTTTGTCAAAAAGCCTACCCTGGTCTACCTATTTGTAGTTTAGCAACATTTATTTTTCCTCCAAGGAACTCACCACTATTTGTACCCATATTTTTATGTATGTGATCATTTGTTCTTGTCTGTCTCCCCACTCCACTGGGGCAGGAACAACATCTAAGCCGTTCTTTACAGTATGCTTGGTGCCTTGCACAGTGGCTGAGACTCAAACAACATTAACTGAATGAGTGAAAGGAAGGAAAGGGAGAAGAAGGAAGAAATTAATTATTAAAATCTTGTAGGGAAAATGTGAGTCTGAAATACTCTAGCCTCAGCCCCATCTTCCCCGTGGAGATAACTGTGTACTGAACACAGCCCTTGAGGTGTGGACATCTATTCTGTTCCTTTAGGCCTCTGTGTCCACCACATTCTGCTTTCCCAGTCTCCAGCGATGCATACTCAGATTGTCTCCAACTTTCCCATAATCAACAACAATTGTCAACACTTAAAATGATATTTTTGAAACGTCTCAATATGTTCCTAATAAACTTGAGTTTGAGTGAGTCATAAACTACCAGAGAATTTTGAAGGATATCTTTCATAATAACTTAAGTACCAAAATTCAGTATTTCCTGCAATCCCCAAAATACAATATTTACAGGCTTTTAGAGAAAGTAGAAGCATTTTTTAAAAAGGTACATTATTTCCAATATGGTGGATGACAAAAGAAATCAATTAAATATGTAGGCTGAGTTAGGAACTTGACCAACTGAAGAAAAAGCATAACCAGGATGGCCCCTTTGTGTTGGATACCTACACTCAAAGAGAAGTAAAGGAGACAATGTAGACAGTCATACCAAACACATAATTTCTCAAACCAGAAACCTAGGAGTTATCCTTGCTTCATATTATTATTTCATCATCTGGGGCAAATCCTAGTCACTTAACATTTCTTTCTTGACGTTATTGCTACTTTGTTCACACAACCTCTGAACTATGATGTCTGGCAGGTTCATAATGAAAACAGCCATAAAATTATCAGAGAATTTTGGCTTTCTGCCAATTCTATGGATGTGCAGATATTTCACAATAGTTATTTCCAGATGTCACTCAATGCGTTCCTTACTTTGCCCATATCCTCTCAAATCCCTTCCAATTCATTCTCCACACAGCAACCAGGATGATCATTTTAAAACTTGAATTTGATTCTGTTACCCTCCTGCTTAAAAAGCCCTTGCCGGCTTCTCAGCCAAAATCTGTGACCTGCGCATGAGGGCTGGCCCTGCCTACTGTCCCATCTGCCTCTTACCCTGCTCCTCATCTATCTCCGCTCTCCCACTGCACTCTGGATTCCCAGTTCCTCAAATGCACCAGAGCCCACCCACACCCTGCTCTCTCTGCCTGGAAGTCTCTTCTGGATTTCTCCTCCCTGACACCTCCACTGCTAGCCTCTGATCTCAGAGCAAGCATCGGTTGGTTCCTCAGGGAAAGACTCCCCTGGGGACTTCCCTGGTGGTCCACTGGGTAAGACTCCGAGCTCTCAGGGCAGGGGGCCCAGGTTAGATCCCCGGTCGGGAAACTGGATCCCGCATGCATGCTGCAACTAAGAGTTCGAATGGCGCAACTAAGTCCACATGCTGCAACTAAAAGATCCCACGTGCCGCAACTAAGACCTGGTGCAGCCTAGCCTAAATTAATTAATTAATTAATTAATTAATTAATTAATTAAAAAGACTCCCCTGGCCTCCCATTAACTGTGCTCAAAACCTTCATACCTCTCCTTTGGAGTACTTAAAACAGTTGTAAATTACATACTGCTCTGTGAGGCTCCTTAACTAGTTCCTGATCATCCTTGTTAGACCGGAGGATTCAAGATCTGGGACTTGCCTAATTATCAGCACAGAATCAGTGTTCAGAAAATATTTTAAATGGATAAATATATGAATCACTAGGCAATTCATATATTGAAGTGTTCTACTTACTGTGACCAAAGCCCAACTCCAGTTGAAAACACTTGTGAATTACTTGTAATTATCCCCTGAACTTTATGTTTTCTTATTTATTGTGCTCTTTTATTTCTTACACACAGACTTGAGTTTGTATGACTGTTACTGGATGTGTAGTGTGGGTGAGGATATAGAGGAATTGGTGATAACAGCCAGGCTGGAGGATCAGGCAAGACTATCATCTTAGTGAGAGTGAACAGTGGATATTAGTGAGAAGATGAGGATTACAGTCACTACTATGGTTCATCCAAGTGGGTCTATCGTTCAAAAGTCAGAAAACCGGGACTGGATTGATATTTCAGGGTACAGCCATTTGGGTTGCTGCCTAGTTTATAAACACAGGGAACACTGCAGTAGACATTGGCAAACCTAAACTGGTCTCATCTGCATATGGCAACCCTGCACCTCCCTCCAGAGCTGATTGAGCCACAGTTAGATCTGAGTTAGTCAAATTCTCCAAGGAATTTGAAAGCAGGAATAGAAAGTCAAGGAGACTGGGAATTACTAGTATTAAGTTCATGTATTATCAGTGGACCCTAGGGCCATTTCTGTTCATGACTGTTCAACTCTTGATTCTGTGAGATGTCTCTGTAACCTTCTAATAAATTTCCCCTCCTTTTTTGGCAGCCAGTCAAAGCTGGTTTCTGTTATTATCAACTCAAAGAGCCCCATAGCTACAAATATAGAGAAGATACCTCTGTGTAGGTGATACTGAAACTACAAACGTGGGGAGATTGTTTTACAAATTACAGGAGGGAGAATAAGAGGGAGAGAGCGAGGCTGGGGTGAGAGAGCGAGAGTGAAAGAAAGACATAGGGAGAAAGCATAAGTAAGAAAGAGAGTAGGGGCGAGGGCAAGACGAGAGCCAAAGCTGGAGTGTGAAAGGTGTGAAGAGCAAGTGAGAGCAAGTCAGAGACAGAGACATGAGGGGTAAGGGGTGAGTAGTGGGAGACTGGAATAAGAGAAAGGTACTGGGACTTGGAGATCCCAGTAGGATGTTGTAGACTGAAAAATGAAGTGCTCTTGGGACTCAAGTCACATAAAGGCCCTAACTTAGGAAATGAGCCAGGATGGATGGATAGATAGATAAGACATTTAGTATGGAAAAAAATCAATTTAAAAATGGAGGCATTCTAAGTGAAATAAGCCAAATATCATATGATATCACTTATATGTGGAGTCTAAAAAAATGGCACAAATGAACTTATTTATAAAACAGAAATAGACCCATAGACAGAAAAAAAACTTATGGTTACCAAAGGGGAAAGGTTGGGGGGAGGGATAAATTAGGAGTTTGGAATTAACACATACACACTACTATATATAGAATAGATAACCAACAAGGACCTACTGGATAGCACAGGGAACCACACTCAACATTTTGTAATAACCTACAAGGGAAAAGAATCTGAAAAAGAATATATATATATATACACACACACACATATGGATATGACCTTCTAATAAATTTATTTAGTTTAGTTATAATATATATATATAACTAAATCACTTTGCTGTACACCTGGAACTAACACAACATTGTAAATCAACTATACCTCAATTTTAAAAAGTGGAGAAAAGAAATCAGCCTGCAGTAATTCTGACAGAGAGATCCACCACACTCAAGGAACTATGAATGGGAAAACATCAGATGTGATTCCTGAAGGCTGAGGATTTATTTTTTCTGATGGGGTTTTATATTTTTTCTCCACTTTGATTTAACCTAGTTTATGATAGGACTTGCAGAGGAATAGGGGAAAAAAAAGACTCAGGTAAGGAGGAATCACCTTTGTGACCATAGATCAGAATAAATTTGTTTGAATACTAGGGTGACAGAGGCTTCATAAATCCTGAGAAGCACAGTGCAGGCATGCAAATGCTCGCTTGTTCCTTTTCAGACAAAGATGACGTCTAGACTAATGATTTCCTCACTTGAAAATCTGCTGGCTTTTACAGGAAGAGATAGTTCTGGTCAAGTTTACAACGTAGATTTATTGGACCACTTTAGACCTTCCAAGCCAGATTAAATATTCATAGCAGCTTTATGAAAAGAATAAATCTTTTACTATTTTATTAATCATCATACATGACAGCATTTCATGGGTAGTGCATACAAAAACCTTCTTGCTTACTTAGACTGGCTCAATTGGCAATACCTTACAAGTCTGAGATATGGATGGAACTGAGCAGTGCTGGGCTGAGCAGTGCTGGGCTCTCCGACAACAGGTGCCTCCTTTCCTGTGAGGCGCTGCTCACCTCCCTGCCTCATCTTGAACCCGCTCTCATCACACTCTGAGTTCCTGCCACCCTGGGGCTCTTCTGCCTCCCTTAGCAAAGCTGTCACCTGTTCTCTCTGCCTGGCATGCTTTTTCCAACCACTGATCACCTTATATGTCCTAGAATCACCCGTGGAGCTTTGTAGATGATACCCGTTATAATCCAGACACAGGTGGGTTGAGAATAGCCTATGCAGTTTTTACCCCAATTGACTTCATCTATCTGAATGTACAGGAAGGTTCAAATCTGTCCCCCTTGATAGGCCACTGACTCAGAGAGCAAGCCACGTACCCACAGGGAAGCACATCAGCCTCTTCCTGGTCCACTGCTGTCACTCTCTGGAGTGGCTATTGTTCCTCAGTCCGTATCACAATCCGGCAAACATGGGAAACCCCAGAAAACAACCGGGCCAGAAGTAAAGCACGAGGTATTCTGGAGTTAGTACATAGCTTTCTAAGAAAAGAGGTCCCCGCAAGGAAAGCACTACAGGTGGATGATGATGAAAAACAGCATGGTAAGAGCGATGCTGGAAAATTTTTTTAAACTACGCTGTAGCCCATGGGAATATGAGAGGGCCAGGCAAATAGAAGGAGAAAAAGTTTGCTCATAAAGCAAAATCACGTGAAGAGAAAGACTCCTTGACTTTTGGGGTTGGACTGGGAGATGGGAATGTTTACAACTGTACTATAGAGGGGGGGTTGAGAAAAGTCATCCCCTATCATCCGTATTACCTGAGAGCAGGGCCAATGAGATCAGTTTTGCCATATTTGAAATGAGAAAAAAGAAGAAACCATGTAAACCAAAACCACAATAACAAAAAAACAGAGGTCTGACCAAAAACCACTATGGGAAAAAAGGTCAAGGGATCATAATTTTGGAAATATAGAAGAAAAGAAAGCCCCCCCCAAAGATGATCTCCTGAAAAATACAAAAGAAACTTTTAGAAAACTATTTTGTAAGATGTAAAATGACTCACCTCCATCGTGAAAGAGGGGAAAGCTGTAAGATCATCTGGCATAAAGAGACTACAGAACAAGTAAAAAGGGAGAGGACAGGTAAGAAAGGATCACAACAAAATCTGAAAATGTAAAAGCAAAATTCTAATCCACATTGATGGCAATAAAGAACAAGATTGTCACAGATGGAAACTGACAGTGGGGTTGGCAAGCTTGAGAATTTTTCACACAAAGCAGAAAAACTGTGCTGATGCCCAAACCCCACTCTCGAAAATTAGAGCTTAATTAACGCAGAGTGGAGCCCAAGCATACTTTTTATTGTTGTTGCTTTATTTCATTTTTAATCCTGATATCCAGGCCACATCTCAGACCAATTAAATCAGAATTTCTGGGGGTGGGACCCAGGCATCAGTATTTTTAAAAGCTCCCAGGAGATGATAATGTGCACTCCAGGTTGAGAGTGACTGTTTTGGAGGTTTGGGAGCAAAAATCTGTAGCCTGAGGATTTCAAAGTTATTTTTCATTCATGAAGATGATAAGAGACATAGTCAGGCATGCAAGTACTTACAAAATACCAAGAAATAACTTGAAGGCATCCTCAACTGTCTAAAACATGAAGCATAAAAGGAACTAAAAACTACTACTAAAGTCATGGTATAAAAGGTATGGATCTAGTTTATAATATCAATATTGCTCTTGAAAAAGAATAATAAAATTTAAAAGCATAATTTTGAAAAAATAATAAGTCCCCATTTTATATTAATAATGACTGAAAAGTGAGGATAGAGTAAAAAATGTATATTATACACATACATACATATACATATATACATACAAACATATATATGTGCATTTATGAATCTATATATACACATGAAAAAGACAATTTAAGCAAAATTAAACTATTAAGGCATTTATAAAACTTCTTCAACCTCCCACAGCTTTGAGTTAATTTTGTACCCAGTTGCCTGGTCATACTACTAGAAATAACAGTGTAATTAATATGTTTCCCTCTGTGAAATGGAGTACAAATTTATTTAATTTTTTGAGTCACATTTAATCTTGTTTAAACAACACCCACAAAGAGAGAAGAAGACTCCTTTCCTACCTTTGCATAGTCAATTTTGATTGCTGCTAGCTGTGGTTATTGCTGCAAACGTACATGGTCTGTTCAAGAGCCACCATTCATTCTGACAACTTTCCTCCCCACATCAGTGGGACAATATCTCCCAAGTCCATGCTACACATTTGCTCAGGGCCTCTGCAATTGAGAGCTTAAGTCTGGCTAAGAAGTGTAAACTTCTACTCCCTGGGATCCAAGTACTATGGGCAGGCTGTGGCCCTTTTCAATTCTTTAAGTTGTAACCATATTGATGGGCCTTTATCCTCAAAACATAAGGACCAGGTGACTTCCATCCCTAAGTTAAATGTAGGAGGTCATGGGAGTCTATAATTCCCATTGCAACAACTAGAAAGAGTCAGCTGGATTGCAAAAGTTACATTTTTAAGGGTCTCAGGAAATGAGGAAGCAATGAGGGCTACGTAAACTATAGTTGTTTTCTTCTTCAGGGATATTTGACAATTCTGGGCATGGACTGAGAATTAAACTTGGCTTGTAAAGAATTTTCTTGAGGAAAGAGAAACCAGAGAGGTTTTTGGTAATCTCATGGGGCTGGTGAGAGAAACTAAAAACTTGAGAAGTGCTAAACACAACTGGTTTTCCCCATGGGACATCTTCTGAGTTCAGGGGCTATGCAAAGAAGGCTGGGAAGTTTGGCTGAAGACTTCCAAAAGGCATAATACAATCTCCTCTAGTTTCATAGTGCTAAGGAGAAAAAGTCCAACCAGAGAAAGTGGTCCTGCCATTCAAACACATAGCCAGACACCCCTTGGGACATCCTTCAGATTTTGAAGTTGGGATAGGGCAAGGAGTGAAAGGTAAAGAGCTAAGTTCAAAACCTCAAAGTACAGTACTAAATTTCCCAGTCTTGCAGGGCTGAGAAGACAGAGGTCCTGTAGGCTCTAATCAAAAGCCCAGAAGGGCTATGTTTGAGGAACAGGGAGAAAATGAGAAGTGGACTAAGTCTTATGAAAGCTGCGATGTAACCCCTACCCCTCTCAAAGATAAACCCGTCATTCTATTGCCTAACAGGGAAAGTGGAAACCCTCTCCATTGTAGGGCATCATCTAGAGCCTCTGCAGTGCTTTTACATACAATGTCTGACAAATAATAAAAAATTACTAGACAAGCAAAGAAGCAGGAAAATATGATTGATAATCACAATCAAGAGAAAAGATAAATAATATAACCAGACCTACAGATAATACAGATAGTAAAGGTAACAGACAAGGACTTTAACTGATTAATATATTATAGGAAATAGAAGAAAAGAGGGAAAATGGATGAAAAGATAAGAAATATTAATAAAGATATGAAATCTATGTAAAAAATAAGATGGATATTCTTTAAAAAACACAATACTGAAAGTGAAAACACACTTAACAGCAGACTTGACAGAGAAGAAAAGATTTTGAGACTCTAAGATAGTACAATCGAAAATATACAAATTCAAGCATAGATATAAAGCATGTATAAAAATAAAACAGCATTAGAGACACATGGAACAAAGTTAAAAGGTCTACCATATTTCAACAAAATACTAGAAGAGGAGGAGAAATAAATTGAAGCAAAAATAATATTTGAAGAAATAATGGCCAAAACTTTTCCAAAGTTGCTAAAACATCATCCCCCAGATTTAAGAAGCTCAGCAAATTCTAACCAGGATTAAAACAAGCAAACAAACCATAGATAGACATATTTTTGTCAGTGTCTAATAATCAAGGATTGAGAGAAAATCTTAAAAGCAGCCAGAGAAAAAAATACATTAGCTTCAAATGAGCAACAGTAAAACTAATGGTTGACTTTTCAACATAAGTTACAGAAGCCAGAAGATAGCGGAATAACATTTTCAAAGTGCAAAAATAAAATACTGTCAACCTAGAATTCTATATTCATTTAAAATATCATCAAAAATGAAAGCAAAATAAAGAAATTTTCAGGAAAATCAAACTGAGAGACACTTCACCAGCGGACCCATACTACTGAAACAATGAGAGGAAATGATCATATGAAAGCATGAGATTGAAAGAAGGAATGAAGAGCATCAGAAGGTGTAACTATGTGGACAAACATAAAATACTATCGACTGCTTCGTGTAACAGTAATAATAATGTCTTGTGGGATTTATAACATATAAATAAAATATATGACAACAATAGTACAAAGGTTAGGATGGACTGTATTAAATCAAGGATGCATATTATAATCTCTAGAGAAATCCCAAAAGAAAAACACAATAATTTATAACTAACCATCTATTAATGGAGTAGAGAAATGAAATCATGAAATATACTTGGTAAATCCAAAAGGAGGAATGAAGGACAAAGTACAGATGAACAAAATAAATAGCAAAATGGTGGACTTAAACCCAACTATACCAGTTATTCCAGTTAATGTAAATGAGACAAATAAGTTTTTAAATATTATTAGACTAAATAAATTAAAAACCCACAACTATGTGCTGTCAACAATAGGATCACTCTAAATATAGAGATACAGAAAGGGTAAGAGTGAAAGGATGGTAAAATGAAGACACTAACAAAAAGAGAGCTGCTGTCATTATGTTAACAGTAGACACTAACAAAATACATACTATACTGGCCTTAAGGGAAGTCTTAACTTTTTTTTTTTTCAAAAAATCAAATCATATGGAATATGTTCTCTGATTACAAAGGAATCGAAATATAAATCGGTAACAGAAGATAATTAGAAAATCCCCCAAATATTTGGAAATTATATAATGTACTTCCAAATAATTCAAATATCAAAAAGTCAACTAAAATTAGAAAATATTATGAACTGAATGATAATGAAAGTGACATATTAAACAGTGATGCCATAAAGGAAACTTCCAGGTCCAAATGCATAGTGTATATTGGGTGAAGGGAAGAGAGGTCAGGGAAGGGGAGAGAGGAGATCCAAAGAAAATAGAAAAAAAAGGAAATATTATGAACAGAAATAAATGAAATAGATAAGAAACATATAATAGAGGAAATAAACAAAGCCAAAAGTTGGTTCTTAATACAAGTGATAAACCCTTGATAAAACTGATCAAGAAAAAAAGAGAAGGAAAAACATAAATGACCAATATCAGGAATAAAAAGGAGACCATCACTACAGACATTTAATAGACAAGAGAATATTATGAACACCCTTATATAACTTTAAAAATTTAGATGAAATGGATAAAGTATTTTTTTATTATCAAAATGGACAGTAGAAAACATTTAAAATCTCAACAGTTCTGTATCCATTAAAGAAATTAAATCCTCTATATATTGAATTGTTCTAAGAAATAGAATAGTTCTGTACCTGCTAAAACGATTGAAAGAATTTAAAAATCTTTCAGTCTCAAAGATTACAATGGTGACTCTTTACACAGTTTAAGGAAGGAATAATATCAGTCTTACACAAACTCTACCACCTCACTTTACTGTTTCTTTATCCTTGGCTAGATAATTCAGGAATTTAGTCTAAAAGAAAAATAATGAGGACAAATATCCTAGGGCTATTTCCAAAGTGACCTACAACCTTCCAGCAAAATTTCTCTCTTGATCAGAAATACTACATTTAAAAGAAGATATATTCCCATGGGGTCAAGGAAATTTCATGCATTTATAATCCTAGTTTTCCTTCTTGTGGGTTGGGAGTGAAGAGTGAAGAGAAATGGATGCTTTTTTGTTCACTGTAAATCTACAGCTGAAGAAATTAAAAGATACAAGTGAAATTTTCAATGAGTTCATCAGCTCAGGGGTAATATAAACTGTGTAGGACAATTCCTAGCACATAGAAATCATTAATTTTTAAAAAATTTACTTATTTTTGGCTGCATTGGGTCTTTCATTGCTGCGCGCGGGCTTTCTCTAGTTGCGGCGAGCGGGGGCTACTCTTTGTTGCGGTGCGTGTGCTTCTCAGTGTGGTGGCTTCTCTTGTTGCAGAGCACAGGCTCTAGGCATGCGGGCTCAGTAGTTGTGGCTCACGGGCTTAGTTGCTCCGCGGCATGTGGGATCTTCCTGAACCAGGGATTAAACCCATGTCCCCTGCATTGGCAGGCAGATTCTTAACCACTGAGCCACCAGGGAAGTCCCAGCAATCACTTGTTAATGTTACTTTAGTTCTATCTCATTTTAGCTTTCAAATGTATGTCTTAGTGACTTGCAGTAGACACTTCTTTTTCCCCCTAGCTTCCTCTCTATCTTCTTGGGCAATTGTCCTACAATTTTCCTATGAAAGAATCATTTTACCCTGTTTATAACCCATATGTAGATGACCCTATACTTGGGCCTCAGAGGTGGAAAAAGCAGCATGGACCAATGAAGGCCAGTGAGACTGTGATGGTTAATTTTATGTCAACTTGACTGGGCCAAGGGATGCCCAGATATTTGGGTGTTTCTGTGATGGTATTTTTGGATGAGATTCTAACATTGAAATCAGCAGACTGAGTTAAGCAGACTGTCCCCCCTAATGTGGGTGGTTCTCATCCAGTCAACTGATGACCCGAATGGAACAAAAAGGCTGACTCTCCCCTAAATAAGAGATAATTCTGCCAGCTTGAATGCCTTCAAACCAAAACATCAGTGCTTCCTGGGTCTCGAGAACTGCTGGCCCTCTGACTGGAATTACACCATCCATTCTCCTGTGTCTCCAACTTGCTGACTCACCCTGCAAACCTTTGGACTTATCAGCCTCTATAATCACGTGATAGATTAGGGAGCCAATTCCTTAGGGAGATTTATTATAAGGAATTGGCACATGTGATTTTGGAGGCTGATAAGACTCAATTTCAGGATGGGGGTGGGTGTTAGCTATGAAGGAAACAAGCTAACCTGACCGAGTTTTATGAGGATGTGCACTTAATGCTGCTGTTGTGGGGATGAGGAGTCAATAGGCAGAGCTAAAAGTGGAACCAGCTCAGAGGATGGAGAGCAGAGAGAGAGATCCTGAGGACATGGACTAAGTCCTCATTTAGGCTGCTGCTGAGGCTGCCCTGGACCTTTCAACTTTTCAGCATGTGTCAGCCAATACTTCCCTTTTTTCTTATGATGATTTGGATTGTTTTTTTTGTCACAGAACCAAAGAATGTTTTCCTAAATGAACACACACACACACACACACACACACACACACACACACACACACACACCCCAAATGCACAGGCACATGCTCTTGTTTTTTCTCTTTATTTTTGTTGGGTCTGATTAAAGTCTGCTTTACAAAGCAGAACATTTTGTTTTCTTCTTTCACACCAGCACTGGCCAGTTACACTTTCTATGAGGATGGAAAGTTTTCTCTCTGCCCTGTCCAATAAAGCCCCCAGGACTGGACATGACGGTTTAGGAAGAGAATCTGGACAGAGATGGGAAGGCCAAGGACAGGGGCTGGTAAGGGCAGGAAGGGCTAGCAGATGAATGGCCAGTAGAGTAGGAAGAACCTAGATGAATGTTTAACACAGAAGCATAGAGAAGAGCGTGGCTCAGGAAGGAGGAGCTGGTCAACCATATCAAGCGTGGCTGGGAAATCAAATCAGATGCAGACAGAGAACTGTTGATGCTGGTAAGAGCCCGCTCAGTGGTGTGATGGAGATGAAAGCCCATTGGAGTGGAGCTGATGAGAGAGTGAGAGATGGAGAAACATAGACCATGGAGTTAGCTAACACTTCCAAATTTTTTCAGTGAAGGGAAACAGGGAACAGAGCAGTTGCTAAAGGGGATATGGAATCTTTTTTTTTTTTTTTTTTAAAGATAGGTGGTATTAAGTCATTTTTTCTGCTGGTAGGAATGATCCAGTAGAGAGGGGGAAGTCAATGATACACAAGAGGAAGGAGACAGCTGCAGGGCTGACAGCCTTGAGCAGGTGAGAGTGGATGCGATCCAGAACATAAACGTAGTTCTCTGCAAGAAAGACTCTTTGTATTCCATACAGAACTGGCTCAGTAAAGAAACTGAAACTTGAAAGGTAGAAACAGAAAGCAACATTTTCCTTTCCCATCACCATCCTGTGAAACTAGTTCTCTCAACTTGTGCTTCCCTGCTCCTGAGTAAAACTTCCAGAACATCTCACGGCTTTCCCAGTTACTCTTGACAACAACATAAGAACTCCATAGATTGTGTTTAGCACCCGGGACGTTATCAAAACTCCAAAATTGATTTAATTTTAAGTTTCTCCCACCCACCAGCTCTGGCCTACCCCACACCCAGAAATTATCAGTGAGGGAAGGGGAAGGAGAGGATGTTTCTCCCTTCTTGCTTGTTCTACCTCATCTATTAGTCTGACCTGCAGATGCTTGGCCTTTCCTGGGTTGGAGCCTGGTAGGGAGGAAAGGAAAGGGGAAAAAAGGCCTTATTTGATACATGAGTTATAACTTGTACAGAATTGAAATGCCATTTCTCTCTCTTCTGAAGCATTTTTATGGATTCTTCAAAGACTGCCCATAGGTAAGAGTCTCCCAAAGACAACAGCTGGACTCCTGCAAGTGGTTTTTTGATGCCACCCCCATCTATTCAGGGTCACCTTCCCCCTCCAAGCAGTCTTCTTGGATAGAGTCCATTACTAAATGACCGAGTCTGGTCCATGGGATCCTCATCTGACCAAGGAGAAATGCCCTTGCCCCGCTGAACTCTGGAAGTATGGCTCATGACCAAACAAACTCTACTCCATGGCTCCAGACCAGCTAGCTAGAGACAATCTCTCCTCTTCAGACTTTTTAGGTATTCCCTCACACTCTAGGGGACACATGACAACTTCTCTGTGTCTCTTAAAGACCCCCTTAGTTGGTTTGAAATGGCAGAAACATTCCCTCCTCCATCTACTTCCCCTACCACTCCCCAACAACTCTCCAAAGATACTCGATCCTGGCATATTTTATCCCTTTTATTCTGTCACTTGGAGGTGAGCCATGGACTAATGCCAGCAGAACAGAAGTCAGTCTCTAAGCATATTCGGCAGAGGTGGCCTAATACCTCTCTTTAAGATGCTGGAATATTTGGTTCTCAGACTTAGGGCCTCAGCCACAATTCTGAGAGCAAAAAAGTGCCATTTTAACCTGCTATAGGAAGTACGTAAAAAGAAGCAAGAATGCATAAAGAGTCAGTGTGGCCAGCTGTGAGGGCGGACTCAGCCAGTATCGCATTTGAGTTCCATAAATTCTTCCTTCCAGCACCACACATATCTCCCTAGCCATTCATCTTTCTTTGCACTTTAGAACAAGAGGAGTAGGAGGAAGCAGGGCGACCATATACCACTGCAAAGGCTGTTCACTGCACAAAGGCACCAGGCTGAGCGGCAAGTCAGGAATGAAATATAGCTCATATTGCATCACGGCGTCCAGGCTGGGGCTGTGTTATCCCTAAGGGGCACTTGTTTTATTCAATTTGCAGCAAGGTGCCTTGTAGGTTAGCAGAGGCCCTGGAAGAAGCTACAAAAGCATAGGAGTAATCACGAGTACAGAAAGAATTACAGTGGCTCTGGGATAGAAGAGAGCACCACCATAGCAGTATAGTTTTTTTTTTTTTTTGGCGGCCTCTCCCGTTGCGGAGCACAGGCTCCGGACGCGCAGGCCCAGCGGCCATGGCTCACGGGCCCAGCCACTCCGCGGCATGTGGGATCTTCCCGGACCAGGGCACGAACCCGTGTCCCCTGCATCGGCAGGCGGACTCTCAACCACTGCGCCACCAGGGAAGCCCAGCAGTATAATTTTTATCTTTATTCAGCATGCTGATGGGACCTAATAGAGAAAATCCAGAAGCAACAGTGGGTGGAGATTGAGGATAAAGGGCAAGCAAAGACAGGGTCTAATAAGAAGGAGTGAGCAATATTTCAACTGAGTTAAAACGTTCATTAGTGGCAGTCAATTTAATCCAAATGGAGAAGATAAGCCATCTAAAATTACTTTCTCTCATTTTGAAATATTACTTTGCCTTGGTCCATTTTCTTAAACATTTAAACATGTTGTAGACATGCTTCCAAGATCCTTTACACTCATAGGATTCCAGACCCTGCCCATGGGTTTAGCAATGCAGTCTGAGTACACCTCCCCCACTGCCCTCCTTTGCCTGGAATGTTTGACCCTCTGGGCTCAGCCAAACACCTGGCTCAGGAGGTGACTCAGCCATGACTGACTTCTGTGTCTACATGAAGGGTGGATAATGGTTGTTTGCATCTCCCTTAGGTTAATACTCAGAAAGGAACATAAATCTAGGAAGGGGGCTTCTGCTTGTAGTAATGGTCTACTATTATGGTTACATGTTTTCTAAGTGTGCCTGAACTGGGTGTGGGGGAGAGGGAGGCAGGGAGGGGAGGGGGGAGAGAAAGGAGAGGCTGGGAGGGGAGGGGAGGGGAGGGGAGGAAAGAGAGGTAGATGTGAGGTATTATGGCATTTAGTCACCTGAAAATTCTGAGCCACAGTGTTGTTTTCTCTTAGATATAACACAAAACAAGTCGTTGTCCCAAGAGAACATAGATTGTTTAAATTCTCGTTTTAAATTTTAAAAATTGAGATATAACATATAACATTGTGTATGTAAGGTGTACAACCTGTTGATTTGATACATTTATATATTGCAATAGGATTACCATTGTAGCATTAGCTAACACCTCTATCACTAACAGAATTTTTAAAATTCTATGAGCAAAATAAAATCAGCATTAAGAGTGGAAAATAAAACACTAAGTTTAATCACCGTATTTATTAGAGAGTAAAAGTAGCCATGAAGACAGGTACATTCTCCCTGGAGCTCATAAGGCATGTAGTGTTTCATTTGGCTCATTATTTACAAAGTCACCCAGTGGCATCTGGGCATTAACCATTGCTGGGAATTGCTCAGCTTCCTTGGAGCCCCTCCCCTGTTAGCAGAGGCAGGGAGGTGCTGCCTCAATTCCAACATACAGGGGACAGGTTTTTCCACCCCAAGTTTCCTCCTATTCTGTATCCATGTGGGATCCTGGCAACTGAGGACAAAACCAGACAGCAAGCCTCTGAGCAGATTCATGCTTGATGGGCTTCTTCCTAAAAATTCATTCCAGTTGTGGAGCCCTATATTAGCTACGACAGGGGGAGGTATCTACCTTGCAACCAGGAAACAGACGTGTGTCTCCACCTTGGCACTGCAGGGACAATGAACATGAAGGGGTTGAGCTCCTTGCCTGATGTGAGAGTTCCCCGGCAACATCCCTGACAAGTTCTGCTTAGTGGTAGAAGGAGAACTGCTGGGTAGAAAGGAAAGTGTGTTATTACTTTTGAGCAATATTGTATTATCTATACCCATGTAGATAAGATTGGTGTTTTAATTTACATTTTTATATTAGCATGTTTATTATTGCTTATTAGCGTTTCTCCTCTAATTGGGTTTTTCTTTTTGCTTATTTTTTTTGTATATTAGAAATATCAACCCTTTGATCTGCTATACAGGCTGCACCTTTTCTCTCCACTTTTCATTTTTCCTTTAACTTTGTTCAGGGCAAATATTTTTCCACATAGACATTTTAAATTTTCATGTGGTCAGATCTGTTGTTCTTTTCTTTTAGAAATCCTTGGTGTTATGTTATGCTTAGAAAGCCCTTTCCTATCTCACCATGATAAAAATACTCATCCTTCTGGGATTTTATTGTTGACTTTGTGTAAATCTTTCATTCATCTAGAATTTATTTACCACAGTGAAGAGTGAGTATAGGGATCTAACTTTTTCCTTTTTTTAAAACATTTTATTTATTATTTTTTTATTTTTGGCTGCGTTGGGTCTTTGTTTATGCACGTGGGCTTTCTCTAGTTGCGGTGAGCAGGGGCTACTCTTCGTTGTGGTGCCTGGGCTTCTTATTGCTGTGGCTTCTCTTGTTGCAGAGCACAGGCTCTAGGCAGGCGGGCTTCAGTAGTTGCGGCACGTGGGCTCAGTAGTTGTGGCTCTCGGGCTCTAGAGCGCAGGCTCAGTAGTTGTGGCACACGGACTTAGTTGCTCTGAGGCATGTGGGATCTTCCCGGACCAGGGCTCGAACCCTTGTCCCCTGCATTGGCAGGCAGATTCTTAACCACTGCACCACCAGGGAAGTCCCCTAACTTTTTTCTTTTCAAATGTTTGAAAAGAGCTCTTACATATCCCTTCTCCAATCTAAATGACTGAATGAGTGAATGAAAATAAGGTTGGCAATTGACCAAATGGTCTCATTTTTTACCTTTGCTCTGGATTGAGAGCAAAGAAGGGATTGAGAAGGGATTACAGAGGTTACACGCCCCCTCCTATTTTTGCCATATCTTCCGAATAATAATTAGTTAGCAAAACAGCCAAACTGGAAAAATAGCATCTCTCAGAGACTCGCAATACTTTCTCAAGTATGTACTGATTAAGGTCTTATCATCAGTTTCTTAAGGAGAAACTTTCTTCCCATTCTGGATTCCAGACGGTTGATTTGGTCTTTGGCAATCTGCTCTGGAAGAAATAAACTAGCATTCCATTCCTGTCTGTGTTTGGTTGAATGTCTATTGAGTGTGGGTATATTTGGAGCAATACAAAAGAAGGCAAGCCATAATAAGAATTATATCTGTTCAAAAAATGGACTCATTTCAATTGCTGCAGATTCTTGGTACTGTTTTAAGATAGCTGAAAAATCACAGAAATATTTTGCCCAAGTGCCCCCAAACTCTCTATCTGACTGTAGCCCTCTTGGATTTACACATACCAAAGTGCTCAAGGGTCATTTCCTGAATTTCTGCCAAATGTTCTGATAAACTTCAGTTGGATTAATTCAAAATCCAAGGAAAACACTGAGGTGAATTGTGAAAAGGAAAAGAGATATTTGAACTAAAAACATAGTCAATAGTAATTTACAAACTGAAGATGATTTTATGTCAATACTCAATTTGGGAAAAGCAACTCTCACAGGAATTTCCCTTCTCTCCCCCAAGATACAAATAGTCAGCCTGTTCATATGGACTCTGCTGCTTACTGTAAATGGAAGAACTTGCATTTCACTTCTAAAAATAGGTAAGATATTCTTTAAAAAGAAATAAATCTCATACTGAAGAGTCCCTTTACTTATTAAAAGAGGTATTTTTTGACTGAATTCCCTGGTTAAATTTTCAAATTAAATAAAATTAAAATTTAGTTTTAAAAAAAGAGGTATTTTTTACATTTTACCATATAGACATTACTTATGAGGTTAAAAAACAAAGATGCATGTGTCACTAAACTCTGTTGGAACTGATCTGGAGTTAGGCCTTAGACTGAAAATTCCAAAATTCTAATCTATTTGGAAAATGTCAAACATCAAATCAGCTTTTACCTTTGTAAGGATATTATTTTGTTGTTCACTGCCGTGAAAAATTAAAGCTCCTTTGTCCTTTTACTCACAGAAAAAAATGGCTACTTTAAGACATAATGGCAAACATGCACACTTTGACAGATTTTATCAGGCATAGGTCTTTCACTCAAGATTAGATATGCTTTTTAAATTCTCACTCTTATTTCATTCAAGCAGTTAAATTCTTAATGAATTTCATGCCCCAAATTTGCAAAAAAGATAAAAATTGAAAAGATAGTTTATGATAGGGGTGGGTGAGGAGCAGGCTACAGATTAGAAATTGGAAAGAGCAGCTCTGGTCAGACAAGCAAAAGCACAAGAAAAGATGCTCAACATCACTAAGTATCAGAGAAATGCAAATCAAAACTACAATGAGGTATCATCTCGCACTGGTCAAAATGGCCATCATCAAAAAATCTACAAACAATAAATGCTATAGAGGGTGTGGAGAAAAGGGAACCCTCCTACACTGTTGGTGGGAATGTAAATTTGTACAGCCACTATGGAGAACAGTATGAAGTTCCTTAAAAAACTAAAAATAGAGCTATCATATGATCCAGCAATCCCAGTCCTGGGCATATATCCAGAGAAAACCATAATTCAAAAAGATACATGTACCCCAATGTTCATTGCAACACCATTTACAATAGCCAGGACATGGAAGCAACCTAAATGTCCATTGACCGAGAAATGGATAAAGAAGATGTGGTACATATATACAATGGAATATTACTCAGCCATAAAAAGGAATGAAATAATGCCATTTGCAGCAACATGGATGGACCTAGAGATTGTCATACTGAGTGAAGTTAGCCAGATAAAGACAAATATCATATGATATCATTTATATGTAGAATCAAAAAATGGTACAAGTGAACTTATTTACAAAACAGAAATAGAGTCACAGAGGTAGAAAAGCAAAAAACCTTTAAAGTTACCAAGCAACTGCAACAGGGGGATCGTGGTGCTGAACGAAAAGGCCTGTTTGGGCTATAACTTTACAAATCAGCTGGACTTGTCACCATCTGAAAATAGATTCCAAGCAAAAGAACAAAACCCCCAAAATCTGAAAAGATAAAAGATTGAAAGACACACACAAAAGTTAATAATGATTATCTCTGGGTTTAGAATTAAAGGAATTCTGCTTTATTTTTAATATTTTTTTTGTATTTTCTTTTTTTAAAATTTATTTTTATTTTATTTATTTTATTTTTGGCTGTGTTGGGTCTTCATTGCTGCATGCAGGCTTTCTCTAGTTGTGGTGAGTGGGGGCTACTCTTTGTTGCAGTGCCCGGGCTTCTCATTGTGGTGGCTTCTCTTGTTGTGGAGCATGGTCTCTAGGCACGCAGGCTTCAGTAGTTGTGGCACACGGGCTCTGTAGCTGTGACTCGCAGGCTCTAGAGCACAGGCTCAGTAGTTGTGGCGCACTGGCTTAGTTGCTCCACAGCATGTGGGATCTTCCCGGACCAGGTCTCGAACCCGTGTTCCCTGCATTGGCAGGCAGATTTTCATAACCACTGCACCACTAGGGAAGCCTGGTATTTTCTTATAAAACATGTTACGCATATGATTATTTAAAATACAAAAAAAACCCCACACCAAACCAAAACCAACAGCAAAAGAACAAAACCACTTTATCTGGAATTATTACCTATTCCAAATGTTAGTTGGGCTAGGCAGAATAATGGCTCTCCAAAGATGTCCCGATCCCTCTCCCTGAGCTGGTGAATATGTTACTTTCCATGGCAAAAGGAACTTTGCAGATGTGATTAAACTGAGGATTTTGAGATGTTCAAGATTATCCTGGATTAACTTGGTGGGCCCAGTGTAATCACAAGGCTCCTAATAAGAAGAAGGCAAGAGGGTCCAAGTAAGAGAAGAAAGCTAGTGATGACAGAGCAGAAAGCTAGAGTCACAGGAAGTTTGAAGTTTCTACACTACCAGCTTTGAAGATGGAGGATGGGCCGCGAGCAAGGAATGCAGGTGGCCTCAGAAGCTGAAAAAGGCAAGGAAATGGATTTTCCCCTAGAGCCTCCAGAGGGAACACACTGCTGTCCACACCTTTGATTTTAGCCCAATGAAACTGACTTTGGATTTCAGGCCTCCAGATAATAAATTTGGGTTGTGTTAAGCCACTGAATTTGTGATAATTTTTTATGGCAGCAGTAGGAAACTGATACATTAGTCTAGCCCAAATCAAGTGTGAAAATGCATAAATTTTCACTCATTTAAAAAGGAGATCTCTGGACTTCCCTGGCGGTCCAGTGGTTAAGCCTCCACCTCCCAATGCAGGGGGTGCCGGTTCAATCCTTGCTTGGGGAGCTAAGATCCCACATGCCTGGCTGCCAAAAAACCCAAACACAAAAACAGAAGCAATATTGCAACAAATTCAATACAGACTTTAAAAAATAAATAAATAAAAATAAAAAGGAGATCTCCATATGGGCTTCCCCTCTCTGTGTGAGAAGTTTTGTGTAACAGTATTCTGAACAGCTGAACACAAAGGGCTAGCAGGCTGGAGTAGGTGTGTAGAGAAAAGAGCTGGGGAGGAACTGATGGGCATAAGGGACCATATTTGCAATCAAAAAGACCCAAGGTAAGGGGGTGAGGGTCACCAGGGGATATCAACTCCTCCTGCAATGAAGGTTTCAAGGTGAAGAAGGCCAACTCCAGGGGACAGCTTGGTGGAGACCCTCATTCTGGACACTCATTTTTAAATTTTTTCTCTCTCCTGACCATCCAAGAGCAAAAAAAAACTAAACAGATTTTCCCCACTTAACAAATATCTCTAGAAATATGTATTGCATGATTTTAAAATGTGCCTGGGGACTTCCCTGGTGGCGCAGTGGTGTTAAGAATCTTCCTGGCCAAGGCAGGGGACACGGATTCGATCCCTGGTCTGGGAAGATCCCACATGCTGCAAAGCAACTAAGCCCGTGAGCCACAGCTACTGAGCCCGTGTGCCTAGATCCTGTGCTCGGCAACAAGAGAAGCCACCGCGATGAGAAATGAGAAGCCTGCGCACCACAACGAAGAGTAGCCCCCGCTCGCCACAACTAGAGAAAGCCCACGCGTAGCAACGAAGACCCAACGCAGCCAAAAATAAATAAATAAATTAATTAATTTTTAAAAAATGTGCCTGAGGGTGGTTTTCTGGGGGGTAAGACAAGCACAATTAGTCTTCTTCCACTTTCTAGTGAGATGACCTGTGGTGGGTCCCCAAGGGAGGCCTGGCAGAGAGCAGAGCTGCCATCCTTGGAAGTTATTTAACACTCAGCGAGGACCAATGCCACCACCCAGGCCCAGAGAGGACCCAGGGCCATTAAAGAAGAGCAGGATGGCAGCTGCCTGGGGCTTTGAGAAGGGAGGTGTCTCTCCCTCCCATGTTCTGGTCAAGCTGCCGCAGGGTGCAGGAACCAAGGGCCACCTGATCTTGGCTGCTCCTACCCCCGCATGCGCACTGAAGTCGCACAGACCTCGGAGTGGCCAGCTCCTGGCACTCTCGACTCAGCCACGGAAATGACTCCTCAGCTCAGGTGCAGAGGGTGCTACAGACCAGCCTCCTTTCTCCCATGGCTGGTCTTTCCTGAAATTCCCTTGTTTGCCCCACAGAATGTGGTAAAATTTGTATTAGTGAAATTTTGCGTGTTAGCTAAGGAGACTTCCAAGGCGTGAATGGGAGTTGTTTTGAAAGGGGACTAGTGCCAGACTGCTTGGCCTCAACTTCTTGCAAATTTCCAATCATCCGAGGGCCTCGCCTTCTTCATTGAAAAGGGGACCGAGAACTCCTACTATCAGCATCTAATTCAATCTAATTCAAACGACGGTTGTAAGGTTCTTAGCCTGGAACGTTTCAAGGGCTCAATTAATGTTAGCTACTATCATTATTGTCATTGTTACTTTTACTGGTACAGCTTTCCTGGGCTTTTCCTTATCCATTCAGCAGAAATGTAGTGAATGCTCATGTATGCATAGACACCAGGAACACAAAGGTGAGTAAGTTTCCTTTGCAGCCCAAGAATAACACAGATTTAGGAGAGATATATACAAATACAAAATGATGATAGGCTGGCCATACCACCATCACAGAAGCATGGAAAAGGAAGTCTAGCTGCAATTACTCACAGTTCTTTGATCCAACCTTATGGATCACAACTGCAAACTGAGACCCACTGACATATTATGTACGATCTACTCATACTCAGTGGCTTTAAAATGTTTTTACTTATTATGAAATGTTTAAAACCTACAGAAAAATAAAAGGATTAGTACAATAAGCACACATATACCCAGTATCTAGGTTAAACCATTGCTAACCTTTTACTATGCACGTGTGTGTATGTGTGTACAGAGAGAAAGAAAAAGGAATTTCAAGACATTATTACACTTCATGTCTAAACACCTCAACATGGGGCTTCCCTGGTGGCGCAGTGGTTTAGAGTCCGCCTGCCGATGCGGGGGACGCAGGTTCGTGCCCCGGTCCGGGAGGATCCCACGTGCCGCGGGGTGGCTGGGCCCGTGAGCCATGGCCGCTGAGCCTGCGCGTCCGGAGCCTGTGCTCCGCAACGGGAGAGGCCACAACAGTGAGAGGCCCGCGTAACGCAAACAAACAAACAAAAAAACTCAACATGTATGTCTAAAAAAATTTAAGAACTTCCCTTTTATATCATTATATACCACAGTGCCATGATCACGCCTAAATAAGTTAACTAGAAACTACTAATATTATCTAAAATCTTGTTCATACTCAAATTTCCCCAACTGTCCCCAAGGTATCTATTATAGGTGTTTTTTTTTTTTCCCAAGCCAGGAGCCAAAGACACTCACTGCTTGTGGTTGTTACATCTGGTGTAATTTTTCTCATCTACAACAGTGGCCCAGCCCTGAACTATTCTTTTCTTTTCTTTCCTTTTCTTTTCTTTTTTATGACTTTGATTTATTGAAGGAACCAGGGTGGTGTGTCTTATAGGACAATCCATATCCTGGATATGTCTGATTGTTTCCCTGCAGTATGCTCAAGGTTTTTAAGAAATATGTTTTTGAATTAGTAACCTACATTTAGAATTGGGGAATTTTGTACAAAATTCTGGATTTCTGGCTTCTTTTGGGAAACATCAAAAGACCGGTACAGGGCTTCCCTGGTGGCGCAGTGGTTGAGAGTCCACCTGCCAATGCAGGGGGCGTGGGTTCGTGCCCCGGTCCGGGAGGATCCCACATGCCGCAGAGCGGCTGGGCCCGTGAGCCATGGCCGTGGAGCCTGCGCGTCCGGAGCCTGTGCTCCGCAACGGGAGAGGCCACAGCAGTGAGAGGCCAGCGTACCACAAAAAAAAAAAAAAGACCGGTACAATTTGTGGCACAGTGTATGAACTGCTGCCTTTGAGCGGGCCCCCATGCTGTCTTCCATTCAGCCCCAGCACACCTCAGACAGCTGTGTGGTCCCTAAGGCACCTGAGCTTAAGACTGCATTAGTTAAGGGTCTCCAGAGAAATAGAACCCATAGGATACATATAAAGAGATTTATTTTAAGGGATTGGCTCATGGCTTTGCGGGGTCTGGCAAGTCTGCAGCCCATAATTCATATAGGAGTTTGATGTGCCAGTCTTGCAGGATTCCTTCTTCTCCAGGAAGCCTCATGTTTTGCTCTTAAGGCCTTCCTAATGAGGCCCACTCACATTATGGAGGGTAATCTCTTGTACCTAAAGTCAATTGACTGTAAATGTTCATCTCATCTACAACATAACTTCACAGCAACATCTAGACTAGGGTTTGACCAAACAGCTAACTGGGCACCACCAAGGTAAAGCATATAATTAGCCATCACAACAACTTTTCCCCCTAAACCAAACATAGGAATGTTGGTTTTACTTAGCTTTCTCGTCTCAGAGGCCTTCTCCTCCTTCATAATAGTTTTCCATTGCTGTGTGGAATGGAAAGTTTCAGCCACAAACTTAATGGCTTAAAACAAATGTATTACCTCACAATTTCTGTAGGTCAGAAGTCTGAACATGGTGGGCCTACATTCTCTTCTCAGGGTCTCACCTGACTGAAATCAAGGTATCAGGTTGGGGCTGCAGTCTCACCTAGAGCTCTGGGCCCTTTTCCAAGCTCTCTGCTTTTTGACAGAATTCATTTTCTTACAGAGACCTCAGGGCTGAGGTCTCTCAGCAGGAAACCACATGCTTCTGCTTCTTCTGTGACCAGCTAGAGAAAATGCTCTGCTTTTAAAAGGCTCATGCATGGACTTGAGGATATGGGGAGGGGGAAGGGTAAGCTGTGACGAAGTGAGAGAGTGGCAGGGACATATATACACTATCAAATATAAATTAGATAGCTAGTGGGAAGCTGCCGCATAGCACAGGGAGATCACCTCTGTACTTTGTGACCACCTAGAGGGGTGGGATAGGGAGGGTGGGAGAGAGGGTGATGCAAGAGGGAAGAGATACGGGATATGTTCCCATATACATATACATATGTATATGTATATACATATACATATGTGTATATGTATAACTGATTCACTTTGTTGTAATGGAAAAACTAACACACTATTGTAAAACAGTTATATTCCAATAAAGATGTTTAAAAAAAAAATAAAATAAAAGGCTCATGTGATTAGGTCAGGCCCACCAGATAATTTCCCTTACGATCAACCATGCCATATAACATAACCTAATCACAGGAGTAAAATCTATCGTATTCATAGTCTTGCATATTCATTATGCAGAGCACCTGCATGGAAGGGAGACATGCCAAATCTTGGGGCCCATCAGAGAACTCTGCCTACTGCAGGCCTCTTCAAGTTACTTGCAAAATTATTATCCTCTATATTCAAGGAAAGAACAGAAATACAGTGAGATGCTAAAAAAATCAGCCAGTGAGCACAAACAATTTCCTAATGAGTACAAGGAGGTAGCTAGGGGCTGAGCCAGTCCTTTCCATAGAGGACCAGGAGAACTTTTAAATAAAGCCTTGCTAAATTCTGCATTCTCATAAAGTGTAAAGGAGATCTCCCTTTCTCCCCCTCCATAAGCTCTGCCTTCAGAGCAGGAGTTTACTCATCTTTTCCCATCTGAGTTTCACTGGTGGCTTCTTGTAAAACCAGTCTCAGTTGCACCCAGCCAAGCAGGCATAAAAGGCTATGAAAGTAAAACCAAACAAAGAGCTACCCAGACTCTTTTAGCATCACATTTTAAAAATGATCACAAAAGGGAAAAGAGGGAAAACATCCCAAACAGGGCCCATTCATGCATGTAGTGATCTCAAAGGAGCTTAAGGTGGTAAATCAAGTTACTTACAAGTTCCTTGCACATTGCTATTTGGTGTATAGGGGAAGCAAGGTGAAAAGTGAAAAAGGCAACCTTGAAGGATGGATACAAAAATAAAATTCCAAACCAACAGAAATGTTGACTGGGCCACCAAATGTGCTGTAACACTTACAGGCTTTTTTTTTTTTTTTTTTTTTTAATAACACTTTCCTGTGTTTTTTCCAGATCATTCTATAAAAAGAAGTCATGCATTCATCTGCCAAAAAATACAGCAGCAACAATACACATTTATCAAATTTCTGTTATACCTACATCTCTGTACTGGTTACACTGATAGTCCTTGCACCAGAATATTTTCCCAAAAACCTTTACAGGAAAGTTTAAAAAGAAAGAATGAGAGGCTTCAATTCCCTTATTTGATTTTTCTTCTACTGGAAGACCTGGAAGAAAGACGCAGGCATGACTAGGTGAGAAGTACTCATTTTCTTGTGGACCCAGTTTATAATTTTAGGCAACAGAGAGGAAACTAAACCATAAAAAATTGTTCATGAGTATCGCTATCGTATGTATTTCAGCCTGTTTTACAATGCACTGCACTTGGCCATAGACTCAGCGATCTTCTGAAATGAACTGTTGGAAGTCCCCGTCAGAAGAACTTTTCCTCTGTGAGAAGCCATAAGTGACACCTCACTTGAAGTAACTGTGATTAAAAGAGTTTACAAGGAACTGAAATATTCTCATGAATTTTAATGTTTAACTTAAGCCTTTCTTCCCCAAACGAAATCTAAACAGAAACTTTGCCAAATACCTCTGGTAGCCAGGAGAATTCACAATGCAATCTCCTGCCAAGTGCTTGGAGAGGCTGAGAATAATGGTATCCATCTCAAGAGAGTTTTTAGGTCATGGATTTTCCCTCCGATCCCAACTTTTTAGGGAGCTTTCTATTTTGCACGTCTAGGATATTTCTTATTATATTTATTTCATGATGCAGAAGAGAGGGGAGGGCGATAAAGAAATAACAACTTGGCTTTCTTGCATGTTGTGACCAAAAGAGAAAGACAGACGTAACACAGTGAGGGAGGACATTGGGAACACAGCCAAGGCAGAGGCTAGGAGAAGTCACCAAAAGCATTTAGCCATCCATCATCCTTATCCCCAGACCACGCTGAATAGAGGTCTAGAAAGAGAGCCCATAATTTTTTTGGTTGCCAGAGCTCACAGCCCGTGGAATCAATTTTCCTGCCTCATATGTAAGTTAAGGCCACTTTCGTCACCCAGACTTTATTTCAAGGGAAGGTAAGAATGAGGATATTGTAAACACAAGTGTTCTTGACAACATAAATTATAGTTCCCAGAAGTTTCCTCCGTATGTTCCAATGTCATCATTACTGTTGTTTACCACAATCACAAGCAGTTCCCCCAGAGACAATTAGAAGATAAGCTGCTTAAATCAACACCTCCTGCAAAGTAAATAACTTCTCAGCTCTCAATCTTCATCCATCCAACAGTTCCTTCTTTATGGTACTCTCTCCTCCCCCTCTTGACTAAGGAAAATTAGATTCTTTTTTCTGACTTTGCATTAGTTTTGCATGAATGCTCACTTTTTTCCTTCTCCTATGACAGCTCCATATCTGATAAGATCTCTTTTAAGGGAGCAATTCTCTTGGACAGAAAAATGAAAGTGCTTATTCAGTGTCTACTATGTGTCTATGGTGTTGGGTCAGAGGCTAGGGTAGGGTATCTCCACTTTGCCTGAAACTTCGAGCTCAAAAATCTATTTCTGTGGAGGTTGTCCTGTGCCTGGTAGGTTAAGCAGCATCCCTGGCCTCTACACACCAGATACAAGTAGCAACTCCCTCCCTCAGTGTGACAACAAAAAATCTTTCTAAATGTTAAACATCCCCTGAGGGCGTAAAACTGTCCCCTGCTGAAAACCACTAGACTAAGGGAATTACAAGAGAAATATAAGACAGAATCCATTTCCTTGAGGAGTTTAAAATCTTATGGAGACAAAGATTGTTAGATTTAGAAGCATCCTTAGAAATGATCTTGATCAAGTCTTTTTTTTTAAGTGAATAAACTGAGTGAGGCATAAAGATATTAAATGATTTGCTCAGTCGGTTGTACAACAGGAACATTCCACAAAAAAAGCAGCAAATAATCAAGCCTAGATTGTATTTGTATAGACTGCAGATGTTATGAAAACCTAAAGAAGGGAGAGAATAATGCTGATTAGCAGTGGCATGGAGAGATAGGACTGAGTCTCAAAGAATTTGCCCTTGAAGGATGAGACAGGCAAGAAGAGGGAAGGCGATGCTAGGATGACCACAGCATGAGCAGAGGCTTGAAGGTAAAATCAGAGCATGGAACATTAAAGGAATAAGGCAGAGACTAAGCTAGAATGGCAGGAGATAAGGTTGGACAGGCTGAGTGGGTCTAAATTCTGGAAGCCCTTGATTTCCTAGATTAAGTTCCAGCTCAGACCCAGAGCCCTCCAAAAAAATGATGTCTGATATCCTCTAGGGGAAGGCGGAAAAATGGAAACACACAAAATGGGAGTTAAGAGGTCTGGATGCTAGTTGCAGCAATTCACTGACAGCTGAAATAACTTAGAGAAACCCCTTCATTTCCCTAGGTCTCAGTTCCTGCATCTGTAAAATGAGAGGGTCAAACTGGATGATCCCAGAGGTCATTTCAAGCGTTCACATTGTATGATTCAGTGAACACACACTCCTAAAAAATCTCCCCATGACATAAGATACACCTGATCTCACTTACACTACCAGCCAAAGGGCTGTTTGTCACATGTCCTCACATGTCTCAGCAGGTTCCCGTCTTGAGGTTAGGGAGGTGTAACTTCTGGCCTAACCACAAACATCACATCCACATGCAAACAGCCTGACTTCAAGGAAATGCGCTGAAGTCCCAAATGTTCCTGATTAGTTGCAATGTTTTCTATTACAGAATAAGGCCTGCCACTCCCGGCCCTGACTTTTGCAAATGCATGATTGCACAGTTGACTGTGTTCAAAAAAATAATAATGTACAACAGCTGAAGGGCAAGTGAGCAGAGAACAAGTTATCTAACATGACACTGACATATTATTTAGTAAACTCCCACAAAGCCAGTAAAAGGGTTTAGTGTACTTTAGCATGGATGAGGACAAACAAAGAGAAAACAAAACAAATTAAGAACTTCTGTTCCATGAGGGACACTACAGAAAAGGTGCAAAGACAGCTGAAAAAAAATGGGAAAGATATTTGCAATGTCTAAAACCAATGAGGCATTAATAAGTAGAATATATATGGAATTCCTGAAGGTCAGTAAGAAAAGGAAAGCAGTCCCAATAGGAGAATCAGCAAAGGTTATGAACAGGTAATTTCCAAAAGAGAAAATTCAAGAAGCTAATAAGCATACCATGAGATATTCAAAACAGGGAAATGGAAAATTAAAGGAATGATGAGATATTGCTTATACCTATTAGGCTAGTTAAGATTAGGAAGCTGGCTAATGCCAAATGTTGGCAGAAATGTAAGAACTTCTATGTACGGTAGGTGGAAGTATAAACTGGTGCAGCCAGTATGGAAAGAAATCTGGCAGATAATTAGTAAAACAAAATACACTCAGACCTATGACCTTCCCTGGGTAAATATCTATATTAGTTTCTTAGGGCTGCTTCAGCAAAGTACCACTAACTTGGTAGCTTAAAATAAACATAAATTTATTCTCTCACAGTTCTGGAGGTCAGAAGTTTGAAATCAAGAATATCAGCAGGGCCTCATTCCCTCCAAAGGCTCTAGGGGAGAATCCTTCCTTGTCTCTTTCAGACTCTGGTAGCTCCAGGTGTTCCTTGGCTGCATAATTACAATTTCTGCTCTGTCTTCACATGGGCTTCTCTTCTTGGTATTTTCTCTTCTTCTATCACTTCTAAAGATACCAGTTATTGGCTTTAAAGCCCACCCAAATCCAGAATGACCTCATCTTAACTTGATTACATTTGCAAAGACTCTACTTCCAAATACAGTTACATTCACAGGTTCCAGATAGATATGATTTGGTGGGGGGGTGGCATTATTCAACCCAGTACAGTCTACCCTCTGGTGCCTCCAAATTTATGTTCTTCTCACATGCAAAATATATTTACCTAATTCCAACATCTTCGCAACTTTTAACCCATTCCAGCGTCAACTCTGTTCAAAATCTCATCTAAGTATCACAAACTCAAAAAGTTCCAAGTCTCATCATGTAAATCATCCAAACCAGGTATGGATGAGACTTGAGGTATGGTCCATTCTGGGACAAAATTTCTCTCCATCTGTGGACCTGTGAAACTACAAAACAGGTTATCTGCTTCCAAAACACAATGGTGGGACAGTTATAAGATAGACGTTCCCTTTCCAAAAGAGAAAAAAATCGAAGGAATGAAGGGGCCACTGGTCCCAAGAAAGTCAAAACCTAATAGGGAAAATTTCATTAGGTTTCAAAGCCTGAGGATAATCCTCTGTGACTTGATGTACCCTCCGGGCCCATGGCAGTTCTGTTTTCTGGGCCTGCAGTTGTCCCGCCCTCTAGGCCCTTGGTGACCCTATCCTTTATGCCTATAGCAGCACCTGAGAGTCATTCTTCCTTTTTCTTGAAGAGTAGCAAATGTCTGCAGTTGAGTAGTTCTATCAGCTCACTTCCTGTCTGTAGAATTTTGGAAGTCTGAGAGCTTTCTCTCCTTTCATCCTGTCTCTGTCCTTTTCAGTTCAAGCTGGCAGTGCTTCTGCTAATATAATATTCTCAGAAACTTCGTGGGTCTTCTATACATGTCACAGGGGTTCATGCCATTAGAGAAGAAGGTCTTCCACAGATCTTTCCTGCATAACTCTATATTCCTAGCTTCTGATGCGGTAGCTGAGTGGATCCATGAGTCACATGCCTAATTTCTTCATCAAAATGTTGTCCATCCACACTCTCAGGCTTCTCTCTAGAGGACACTTCCCAACAGTAAATTTTCTAATTGTAGCATCCTTTGTAGTCTGGGTAAATTGAGAATCTCCCCCAATTAAAGTGCTGGTTCCTTTTTATTTAATACTTCCTTCCTCCATTTATTTTTCCATTTATTTTATTTTGCTATAAGCAAAGAGAAAGAGGGTTGCACCTTCAACACTTTGCTTAGAAATCTCCTCAGCTAAATATCCAAGCTCGTAGCTTACAAATTCTGCTTTCTGCAGAACAAAGAAAGCACAATTCAGCCAAGTTTTCTACCACTATTTAACAAGGATAACCTTTCCTCCAATTTCCAGTAACATGCTTCTCATTTCCTTCTGCGTTCTTGCCTTTAATGTTCATTTTTCTAATGACATTTTATATATGGCAATATATGTATTCTCTAAGATGGCAGAAGCTTTCTCCACTGTGTTCCTCACTTCCTCATGAGTTCTAACCAGAATCTAGACTTTTTCTATATAATGAGCTTCAAAATTCTAGCCTCTGCCCATTGCCCAGGTTCACAGCTATTCCCAGTTTTAGATATTTGTTACAGCAGCACTGTATTTCCAGGTAGCAAAATCTGTGTTCGTTTCCTAGGGTTGCCTTAACAAAGTAACACAAAACTGGTGACTTAGACAATGAAATGTATTCTCTCACAATTCTGGAGGCCACTGAAATCAAGGTTGTGTTCCTCTGAAGGCTCTGGGACAGACTCCTTCCTGTCTTTTGCAGCTTCGGGTGGCTCCAGGTATTCCTTGGCTGTGGCTGAACAACTCTGATACTTGCCTCCATTTTCACATGGCCTTTTCCTCGTTGTCAGTCTTCTCCTTTTCCGTCTCTTATAAGGACAGTTGTCATTGGATTGAGAACTCACCTATATAATCCAGGATGATGTCATCTTGAGATCTTTAATAAGTACCTTTGCAAAGACCCTTTTTCCAAATAAGGTCACATTCACAGGTTCTGGGGCTTAGGATATGGGCATATCTTTTGGGGAGCCAACATTCAACCCACTACCACATCCCAGAAAAATCCTCACTTAGGTTTACATGGGTATAAGCCAAAGATATTCACTGCAGCATTGTACGTGCTGGTTGGGAGTCAGATGCCCCCCACTTGGACGGTATGTAGATAAAATATGGTGGATGATCACTGTATCAGAGATATTTACAGTTCCCAGACTACCCCTGTGCTCCCTACATTTCCTGGCCACCACACAGTTGATTAGGGCCATATAACAGTTTTGGTCAATGTGCCATGTGTTACAAGTTTGAAGAATGCAAGAGCAGGTAGAAATTCTCCATGCTCGCTCCATCCCTGTCTCAGCAATCCTGAAAGTCATGTTCCCAGTGTGATAGCCATGAAATACAAGTGGTGACGGTCCCTGAATTACAGCTTAGAAAGGAGCTGCACTGAAGAACAGCTCGACCTACAGAGGATTCTGCGTGAATGAGAAATAAACTCCTGTGTGTTAAGAAACTGTGATTTGGGGGTTGTTTGTTATTTCAGCATACATAGCCCAGCCTACCTTGAATAATGTGTCCGCCATGAAATACTAACATTTGTTAGGAGCAACATATTAGAGAAATACACACCCCATGGATAGGTCTTAAAAGCATAATGCTTAATGAAAAAATCAGGAAAGAGAATGGGATATATAACATAGTATCATTTACGTTAAAATAAATGCACATTTCACAAGAACACTAAAAAAATATATACATGGGGGTGGGGGAGAGGGATGGAGGAGGAGGGAAATCAATTATATCAAGTGAGGGACTCACCAGTTCTAATTGAAATGTTCCAGGACCCAAAGAAGATGATTAACCAGATGCTCTGCTCCTGAGGGTCAAAAGGGAAGCTGGGGTACACTGGCCTAGGGTGGAAGAGACAAGAGAGAAGCTTGGGGTGTGCTGAGCATTAAGAGATGAAGACGAGATGGGTGTGGAGTAGGGAGCTCACCTCCTCCCACAGGTACACCGAATTACAACTATTTACAGAACAACTATCTATCAGAACAACATGAAGACTAGCAGTAAAGATTTTCCACAACTAAATATATAAAGAGGGAACCAGAACGACACAGTTAGGAGGTCAATACCCACAAGACGCACACCCCTGGGTAGGCAACCCACAAATAGAAGGATAATCACAACTAGGGAGAAGTGGTTCTCCCGAAGAAGCAAGAGATCTGAGCCCCATATCCGGCTCCCCATTCCAGGGGTCCTGCACCAGGAAGACAAGATCTCAGAACATCTGGCTTTGAAGGCCAGCAGGGCTTGTGTACCAGAGAGCTGGAGGGCTGCAGGAAACAGAGACGCCACTCCTAGAAAGAACACACAAAATCTCACATGCTTCGAGTCCCAGAGCAGAGGTAATAATTTGAAAGGAGTCTGGGTCAGATCCACTTGATTATCTTGGAGAGCCTCCTAGAGAGGCAGGAGGCAACTGGGACTCCCCTTGGGGACAGAGACGCTGGCAGCAGCCATTTGGGGAGCTTGTTCTACCACAAGGAGGCTGGTTCTGGCAAGCACCATTTTGGAATCCTCCCTCTAGCCTATTAGCACTGGGGACTTCCCCGTCTACTAGCAGTCTGGCACCAATCCCGGGAACCCCTGGACTGCAAAACCAACCACAAGGGGGCTGTCCCTGCCCAACAGCAAGCTGGCACCAGCCCCGGTACCCCTGGGCCATGCAGTCAATGGCCCTGGGACCCAGCCCTGCCCATCCATGGGCTGGCAACCAGCTAGGCCAGAGGCCAACTCCACCTACCAGGATGCCCATCGTAGTCAGCCCCCATCACAACAGAAGGGCCCACACAGCCCACATAGGGGCACCGCTAGAGCACATAGCTTTGGTGACCAGAGGGAAGCATGTTGCTGGACCTCATAGGACATCTCCTACAAAAGTCCTCTTTTCAATGATTGGGAAATGTAACCATCTTATCTAATACATAGAAACTAATGCAGGATTAGGCAAAATGAAGAGACAGAAGGATATGTTTGGAACATATTTCTGAAGGAACAAGACAAAAACCTCAGAAAAAGAACTCCATAAAGTGAAGATACACAATCTACTCCATAAAGAGTTCAAGGTAATGACTGTGAAAAAGCTCAATAACTCAGGAGAAGAATAAATGAACACAGTGAGAATTTTAACAGAGTGTAGAAAATATAAAGGAGAACCAGGCAGAGCTGGAAAAAACAATAACTGAAATAAAAAATAGACTAGAAGGAATCAACAGGAGATTAGATGATACAGAGATGATCAGGGAACAGGAAAAGAGAGTAGTGGAAATCACCCAAATTGAACAGAGTAAAGAAACTAAAAAGAATTTTTAATTTTACGAGAATTTTTAAAAATGAGGATAGTTTAAGAGACCTCTGGGACAACATCAAGCATATTAACATTTGCATTATAGGGTTCCCAGAAGGAGAATACAGGGAGAAAGGGGCAGAGAACTTAATTGAAGAAATACTAGCTAAAAACTTCCCTAACCTGGGACTAGACATTCAAGTTCAGTAAGCACAGAGAGTTCTGAACAAAATGAACTCAGAGAGGTCCACACCAAGACACACTGTAGTTAAAATGGCAAAACTGGGCCTTCCCTGGCGGTCCAGTGGTTGAGACTTTGCCTTCCTTTGAAGGGGGTGTGGGTTTGATCCCTGGTCAGGGAGCTGAGATCCTACATGCCTCGCAACCAAAAAGCCAAAACATGAAACAGAAGCAGTATTGTAACAAATTCAATAAAGACTTTAAAAAAAAATACTGTACTGCACACTTAAAAAAAATTTTTTTTAAAAAGGCAAAACTTAAAAATAAAGAATCTTAAAAGCAGCCAGGGAAAAGCAACTAGTTACATACAAGGGAACTCCCATAATACATCAGCTGATTTTTCAGCAGAAACTTTGTAGGTTAGAAGGGAGGGGCACGATATATTCAAAGTGATGAAAGGGAAAAAACTACAACCAAGAATACTCTACCCGACAAGGCTATCATTCAGACTTGAAGGAGAGCTAAAGAGTTTTACAGACAAGCAAAAGTTAAAAGCATTAGCACCACTAAACCAGCTTGACAAGAAATGTCAAAGGGACTTCGCTAAGTGGAAAAGGCCACAACCAGACATATGAAAATTACAAAAGGAAAAATCATGTTGGTAAAGGCAAACACACAGTAATGGTAGTAGATCAATCACTTATGAATACAGTAGTAAAGTTAAAAGACAAAAGTAGTAAAAACCATTTATATCCACAAGTAGTTAAGGGGTACACAAAACAAACAAACAAACAAAAGATGTAAAGTATGTCAGAATATTAAACATGGTGCAAGTGGGGAGTAAAAATGCAGGGTTGTTAAAATGCATTAAAACTTAAGATATCATCAACTTAAAATAATCATACATAGAGAGAGGTTGTTATATATGAACCTTATAGTAACCACAAACAAAAAACCTGTAATAGATATACACAACACAAAGAGAAAAAAATCCAAACATACACTAAAGATAGTGATCAAATCACAAAGGAAGAGAGCAAAAGAAGAAAGGAACTAAAATAGAACTACAAAAACACCAGAAATCAATTAACAAAATGGCAATAAGTATGTAGCTATCAATAATTACTTTAACTGTAAATCGACTAAATGTTCCAATCAGAAGACACAGAGTGGCTGAATGAATTAAAAAACAAGACCTGTATATATGCTGCTTACTCACTTCAGATCTAAACTGAAAGTGAGGGGATGGAAAAAAGTATTCCAAGCAAATGGAAATTAAAGACAGCAATTTTGGGACTTCCCTGCTGGCACAGTGTTTAAGAATCCTCCTGCCAATGCAGGGGAAACGGGTTCGAGCCCTGGTCCAGGAAGATCCCACACGCCATGGAGCAACTAAGCCCGTGCACCACAACTACTGAGCCTGCACTCTAGAGCCCATGAGCCACAACTACTGAGCCCACATGCCACAACTACTTGAAGCCCACGCATCTAGAGCCCATGCTCCACAACAAGAGAAGGCACTGCAATGAGAAGCCCATGCACCACAAGGAAGAGTAGCCCCTGCTCACCACATCTAGAGAAAGCCCACACACAGCAATGAAGACTCAATGCAGACAAAAATAAATAAATATATAAAATATAAAAATTTTAAAAACAGCATTTTTTTTTGGATATGTCTCCTCAGGCAAGGGAAATAAAACCTAAAATAAACAAATGGGCCTACATCAAACTAAAGTGCTTTTGCACAGTGAAGGAAACTGTCAACAAAACAAAAACGTAGCCTACTAAATAGGATAAGATATTTGCCAATTATAGATCTGATAAGAAGTTAATAACCAAAATATACAAAGAATTCATACAACTTACCATCAAAAAACCCAAACAACTCAATTAAAAAACAGGCAGAGGACCTGAACAGACATTTTTCCAAAGAAGACATACAGACAGCCAACAGACGCATGAAAAGATGTTCAACGTCACTAATCATCAAGGAAACACAAATCAAACCCACAGTGAAATACCACCTCACACCTGTCAGAATAGCCATCTTCAAAAGGAAAATAAATAACAAGTGTTGGTGAGGATGTGGAGAAATGGGAACCCTCGTGCACTGTTGGTGGGAATGTAAATTGGTGCAGCCACTGTGGAAAACAGTATGATATTCTTCCAAAAATTAAAAATAGAACTGCCACATGACCCAAAGCAATCTACAGATTTAAAGTAATCCCTATCAAGTTTGGGCTTAACATATACACCCTACTACATATAAAATAGATAAAAAACAAGGGCCTACTGTATAGCACAGGGAACTATATTCAATATTTTGTAATAACCTAGAATGGAAAAGAATCTGAAAAAGAACATTTATATATGTATATACATGTATATGTATAACTGAATATATATATATATACACATATATATGTGTAGCTGAGTCAGTTTGCTGTACATTTGAAACTAACACAACATTGTAATATATTAACTATACCTCAATAAAATTTTTTTAAATCAATAAATAAAGTAATACCTATCAAAATACCCATGGCATTTTTCACAGAACTAGAACAAATAATCCTAAAACTCATATAGAACCACAAAAAGACTCCAAATTGCCAAAGCAATCTTGAGAAAAAAGAACAAAGCTGGAGCTCTTCCTTTGTGAATTTGATGACTATCTTTAGAGTAATGTTTGGATTTTTTCCCTCTGTTTGTGTGTATCTATTACAGGTTTTTTGTTTGTGGTTACCATAAGATTCATATATAACAACTTCTCTCTAAGTATGATTATTTTAAGTTGATGATATCTTAAGTTTTAATGCATTTTAACAACCCTGCATTTTTACTCCCCACTTGCACCATGTTTAATGTTCTGACAACATACCCTCCCAGACTTCGGACTACACTATGAAGCTACAGCAATCAAACCAGAGCGGTCTAGCACAAAAAGACACATAGATCAATGGAACAGAATAGAGAGCCCAGAAATAAACCCACGCAGCTATGGTCAATTAATCAACACAAAGGAGGCAAGAACATACAATGGAGAAAGGACAGTCTCTTCAACAAGTGGTGCTGGGAAAACTGGACAGCTCCATGTAAAACAATGAGATTAGAATATTTCCTAACATGACATACTCAGAATGGGTTAAAAAC
The DNA here is from genome assembly GCF_026419965.1 of Kogia breviceps. Taxonomy (NCBI): domain Eukaryota; kingdom Metazoa; phylum Chordata; class Mammalia; order Artiodactyla; family Physeteridae; genus Kogia; species Kogia breviceps. The sequence goes on from NC_081318.1 coordinate 75,120,571, forward strand.
ATAAATGTAAGATCTGAACCCATAAAACTACTAGAAGAGAACACAGGCAGAACACTCTTTGAGGTAAACTGTAGTAATATTTTTTTGGATCTGTCTCCTAAAGCAAAAGAAATAAAAGCAAAAATAAACAAATGGGGCCTAATTAAACTTAAAAGCTTTTGCACAGCAAAGGAAACCAACAAAATAAAAACACAGCCTTTGGAATGGAAGAAAATATTTGCAACTGTGACTGACAAGGCATTAGTATCCAAAATATATAAACAGCTCATACAACTCAATATCAATAAAAATAAACAACTCAATCAAAAAATGGGCAGAAGACCTGAATAGACATTTTTCCAAAGGAGACATACAGATGGCTAACAGGCACATAAAAAGATGCTCAGCATCGTTAATTATTAGAGAAATTCAAATCAAAACAACAAGATATCACCTCACACCTCTCACAATGGCTCTCATCAAAAAGTCTACAAATAACAAGTGTTGGCAAGGATGTGGAGAAAACAGAGCTCTTGTGCACTGTTGGTGGAAATGAAAATTGGCACAGCCATGATGGAGAACAGTATGAGTTTTCCAATATGGAAGTTCTTCAAATATCTAAAAATAGATCTACCATATGATCCAGAAATTCCACTCCCAGAAATCTACCTGGAAGAATCAAAAACAGTAATTTGAAAAGATACATGTACCGCAATGTTCATAGCAGCACTATTTACAATAGTCAAGAGATGGAAGCAACCTAAATGTCCATCAACAGGTGAATGAATAAAGAAGACGCAGTGTGTGTGTATGTGTGTGTGTGTGTGTGTGTGTGTGTGTATAAAATGAAATATTAGCCATTTTAAAAAATGAAATCTTGCTTTTGGAACAGCAAGGATGGATCTAGAGGGTATTATGATAAGTGAAATGTCAGACAGAGTAACACAGATACCACACGATCTCACTTGTATGTGGAATCCAAAAAAGAAACAAAACAAAACAAAAACAGATCCATAGAAACAGAGACTGAACCACTGGTTGCCTGAAGGAATGGGTGTGTATGTGGGGCGGGTGAAATAGACAGGAGATGAAGAGGTACAAACCTCCAGTTATATAATAAATAAGTCACAGAGATGTAATACACAGCATAAGGAATATGGTCACTAATACTGATAACATTGCAATAACTTTATAAGGAGCTAGATGGTTACTACACTTATCATGGTGATTGTTTCATAATGTATACAAATGTCAAATCACTATGTAGTACCTCTGAAATTAACATAATATTGTATTGCAACTATATTTCAATAAAAATAAACTAATTAATTGACAGAATAAAAGAAGGGAAAAGGTAAGGAGGAAAAAGAGAAGAACCAGCTAAGAAGCCTGAGGAGAAGGAAGAGTTAGGAAACCTGAGAAGGTAAATAGACCTGATGAAATGTAACAAGATCTTGACAAAGAATGTGGCCAGGAGAGTGGAAAGGAAGGTGTGGATAAAAGAGGTGGACTAAATGAAACACAATTAAATCCAACATCTTTACCATGTCCTAGAAGTCGAACATGAGATGGTTCCCTTCATCTCCTCTTGACCCACAACTCTTCAGACAGTGGTCTCTCAGGTTTTTTTTCAGCCTCAGGGTCCAAACATTTGCAGTTCTCTTTATCTTGAACAATCAACCCCCATCTTTCCATGGCCCTTCTCATCATTCAAGTAGCCCCTTGAGCCAGTGGAAAGGCTCTCTCTGACCACATTTCCTAAAGTAGCTTCCCCCCTTCCTTTACCTTCTTCATAGCACTTCTCACTAGCTGAAAGTAATGTCTGTATTGTCTATTATCTCTTTCCCCATGAGACTGCAAGCTCCATGACTGCAGGCCCTTGTTTGGCTTATCCATCACTGTATATACAGTGGCTGGAACAATAAGTGGCACATAGTAGGCACTCAATAAATATTTACTCCATGAATGGCTTGTGAAGAAAGCTAAGTGGGCTCTGATGTGTTCAGCCCAAGTGACGGCGAGTACAGAGCTGCCACTGTTAACCAAGATAGGAATGGTAAGAAAAACAGAACGTTTTGAGAAATAAATAATGAATTCAGTTTTGTAAATGTTGATTTTCAAGAGCGCCCATGAGATATACAAGTAGAGGCTTCCAACAGGTCATGAGTCAAAAATTGGGAGAGACCCACAGATTTGAGAGCTGTTTTAAATCTGCTCGAAAAGAAAACATTTTTCCTTTACTCTCTTAGTTTCATTGACTGAGGTCCTACAAATTAGACTGATAAAAACAGATTTATAAGAGAAAAGGCATACAAATTTTATTTGATGTTAATTTTTATGTGACACAAGTGACTTCCTAGAAAAGAAGTGAATACCCAAAGAAGTGGATTGGCCTGAGAGCTTATATATCAATTATAACAAACAATGATAAATTGTAGAGATGTATCAAGATAAAGGAAAAGGGTCTTTAGGCTTCTAGCAGCTATAAACTGTGGGAAATTAAGTATATGAGAAACTAATGGAAGATAAGGGTTATCTTAGCAAGGTTTCCTTGTGCAGGTCCACCTACTGCCAACTCTCCATCTTCTTCATGGCCATAAAACTTCCCCAGCAGAGGAGATTTATGACAGTCCTTACTTCTCAGGAGTTTCTGCTTTTAGTCAGATAAAGGAAGCTCTGGGAAGGCTTCCTTCTGCTTCTATTGCATCTCAAATATCTTTAGTTCAAAATAATCCTTATGCTAAAATGGCACACTTGGGGGTGGCATATTCTGATCCCCTTCAAAACCATGAGAAGAGATAAGAGAGTAAAAGAGAGAGAGCGTCACCCCTTGAATGAGGTCAGGGTATGCAATGCTTGGCACCCACTGTGGAGCCTACTCTAGGGTCCTAGAGATCTGGCTCTAAATTTCACTCCCAAGCAGAAAAATACAACGGCGAGATTCCAGCACATTTGTCTGGCAAAATGAGACAGACAGACACAATCCCTACCATCTAGAGAGTTTAAGCTTAGCTAAAACATTCCGTGTAAGCTGAAGTTAGGGGAAGAATTGCTGGGTCCCTGGAACACCAGCTTGAATCCCCTGCTACCTAAAACCCACTGTTCTGCCTTGGAGGCACCCACCAGAGTCACCTGAGGAAGCTGACACATTGCAGAAGCCTGGGAACGATCACTTTTGAACAGAAAGTTAACATAACTGTTCTGTCCAGATCAAGATGGCCTTTAAATAATCTACAACCATCACAGGCATCTTACTGAGCAGTTTCAGACTCAGCGCAAATTGCCCACAGTCACACTGAAAGAAGAGGGGAAATGCTAAGTCTAAGTGCTAAACCAGTTCTTATCCCTGGTTGCATTACACATTACACACACACACACACACACAGAGACACACACACACAGACACACAGACACACACACACACACACACTGCTTGAATCCCACTTCATACCCACTGAATCAGAACTTCTGGGGCTAGAACTTGGACATCAGTAGTCTCCTAAAGCATTACAGGTGATTCTAATGTACAGGATGAGAAAAAATGGTCTCAAACAATAGAAACGTGTCACTGGAAAATGTTCCTTTCTCCTTCCCCTTCTCTCTTTCCTGGAAATTAATAGAGGACATAAAAGTAATCTCAGCACGTATGTCTCACCCATGGTCAGAATTTGACCATCATCTCCTCTTGGAGCTCTGCTCAAGAATGGCAACTGAATGAATCAGTCGTCTCCCTGTTCCCAAGTAGCCATTGGCAGGGGGAAAAAAGGTCCACTGGAGAAACCAGAGGGAAGGAGGGAGAGTAGATCAGACCCCAGGAACAGCGGGACAGCTTTTGCAGCTGCTAACTCATTCAGTGGTATTTCCCTTCCTTCTTCCTTTGCCCTTAAGAGTGATCTAGACACCAACCACTGAGTCAGGTCCAGAATTCATTTTCAGACTTTTTAGAATATACATGCATTAAAATCCCAGGAGCAGGAAACATGCTGGCCTTAAATGCTGTGCTGAATGACAACAGAATGAAAGCATTGGGCACAATCCACCCCTGCATCCTTCTTAAACCCACCTTCTTGGTGACAGGACACATTCCTGGTTGTTTTCCCACCTTTCTCAAGAATGTCCCCTTCTTCATTGCCTTCACTCCTCCTCACACTTTTTCTTGGGGGTCCCTGAAGCATCTCTGTAGAACTATATGGGGTTCCTCAAGATAGCCTGAAACATGATCCAAGCCCTACTCCTCCCTTTTACAGAACTGGAAATTGAGGTCCAAAGAGACTGAGTGAGGGGTCTGCCCAAAGTCATGGGGCTAATTAGTGACGAGATAAGGACGAGGACTCAGGTTTCCCCAAACTGCATTCACTGCTTAACTCACCTTACTACTGACTCAGACACAGGAGGAAAAACACCAAAGGGTGATAATCTCTATGGAGACCTTTCTGTCTAGTCTTCTAGATCTTTGGTGTTCAAAATATAGACCTTGGGGGCTTCCCTGGTGGCGTAGTGGTTGGGAGTCCGCCTGCCGATGCAGGGGATACGGGTTCGTGCCCCGGTCTGGGAAGATCCCACATGCCGCGGAGCGGCTGGGCCCGTGAGCCATGGCCGCTGAGCCTGCGCGTCCGGAGCCTGTGCCCCGCAACGGGAGAGGCCACGGCAGTGAGAGGCCCGCGTACCACAAAAAAAAAAAAAAAAAAAAAAAAAAAAAAAAAAAAAAAAAGAATAATTGCTCACATAGACCTTGGACCAGAAGTGTAGGCATCATCTAGGAACTTGTTAGAAATACAGAATCTCAGGCCCCACCTAGACCTACTAAATGAAATAGAATTTGCATTTTAACAAGATCCTTGGGTGATTCTAATGCACATTAAAATTGGAGAAGCACTTTTCTAAGTGATCATTTAGCTGTTTACTCATGCACAGGTGAAAGTATTTATTTAACATACAGTGTATAAAGCAGGATGTTAGGCACTGAGAAGGCAATAATGCCAGAAAAAAAAAAAGGATTTGTCTTAATTATTTTAAAAATTTTACAGACAATGGCAAATTAACGTATTTAGTTGGATAGCATTGATACATGTGGATATGATAGCCTGATTTCCATATCAAAATAATTTTAGAATTAATGTTATAATAACTTAAGATAAAAATTAAAACCTAAACCCCCATCATCCTGGTATCAAGTACATGTGTCAGTTTCCAATGTTCCCAAACCTCTCTTCACTGCTATCCAAAGCCTTCACTTGAATCAAAACCACTGTAATGCAGGGTTGACTGCATTCAAGCCAAGGACTGAGCACCGATTCCATTCTCATTATTGTAATACTCCTGGAACAGAATAACGTTACTACCTTAGTCATTGTTGCACCCTTCCAGTTTTCCTGGTGTTGTCAAAAACTCATTTCTGGTATGGATTTAAGCAGACCCAAAGAACACCTGATCTCTGCCAACTTTCCTTCCCACTTCTCTTATTAACATTGAGTTTCACATCAAGAGCTTCGCCTTTCCTTGTATCTTGGCAACAGAGCTTCCAGAGGAAGTGCAGGGGCAAGGGCATACACAAAGACTGTAACAAAACAAAGGCAGAGAGGATAAACACATACACAGTGAATGAGAGCGTGTTTATCAAACCCCAGGCATCATGGCTCCTCTGCTTTCTGCTCTAGTACTATCTTTGTGTGCTCAAATAACAGCATTTGTACAATTCTAGTTGATGATTCTAAATTGACTGCTGATTGAAAATAAGATCGAGTCCTCACTTACGAAAATGAAAGACTTTAGAATAAATATACTTGGGGAGAAAAGCAATACATGTACAAAACAGAGATATCGATGCAAGCCAGGATGTTGTAGAGTAACCAAATGAGGGACAAAGGTGAAATGCATAACACATGCTCAAGGGAAAGGCCAAAAACTGGAGGCAAGGAGAAAATTGTCCTTCTCTCGGCAGACTGTTGTGTTGTTTTTGTTTTTTTTCCTTATCCATTTTCATGGTGGGCAGAAGATGGCCACTCCACAGCTTCCAAGTTTACACATTATGGATGGAACCACAGAGAATGCCTGTTTCTTATTTTTTTTTCTTGCGGTACGCAGGCCTCTCACTGGGGCCTCTCAGGGGGTATCTCCCAATACCCCCAAGTTTGGAGTTCTATTAGCAAGAGCTATGGGTAGGGAACCACTGGTGCCTACCAGAGCCCCCACTTCCGGAAAGGCATTTCCAGCACTAAAAAGAAGATGCCTTCCTTATCGAACAAAGATAGAGCAAGGATTAAAGAGCTGCTTTCACTCAGCCAGCTGTCCCGTTCCAGCTATGTGGACAAAACACCTGTGCTGAACTGTGTAAGCACAGACAACTTCAGAGTGATTCTGAGCACTCACCATATGCCAGGCCCTATACCACACACTGTAGGGGATGCTGGGCAGGGCCAGGACTGGGTAAGGTGAGACAAGCTAGGCACAAAATTTCAGGAGGCACTCACCCTCAGGGCTGTGCATGTGCAGGTTGGCACTTGAGAGCATGAGCCTCCTTAAATTTTGTGCCTTGGGGGCCTCACTTGCCTTACCTAACCTAGTTTCCGCCCTGATTCTGTGTTTTGCCCCCCAGATTCACCACTCTGTTCAGAATTAAGGCACTTATTCTCCCAGATCCTGGGACTGTGGGTGGCTGGGAGCTCTCAGATGAATCCTTCTTGGAATTTCCCTCAGCTGAAGAGAGCTGTCTTCCCCAGAGTCTCATCCCTTCCTGGAGGCAGCCCCATCTAATAACTGAAGAGCAGAGATATGAAGGCCCAGCATTCTTGCTTCAGCTTTGGTAAACTCTGCAGGGTCATCCCGCATCGAACGCAGCCCACGGGACTGATTGAGCCCATGGGACTGCAACTACATTGCTGTTCAGCTTCTCCTCCTGTCCCACCTTATTTCCTTCACTCACAAAATTGTTCCCCAGCTACCTTTCAACATACAAATCTCCATCTCAGAGCCTGTTTCTTAGTGAACTTGTCTGGCAAGAGTTGTCTGAAAAAGGTGCAGGGGTTGCCCCCCAATAAACAGACATTAAAACAGGCTACAGTGAGGTCCTCATCTCCATTGATAAGACGAAGCACTAATAGATCCTCAAATGTATTAGCAGCGCAAATATTAAAACTTTCTCTAGGGCGAACTAGGGTGGGAAACAGAAGGGAATGTATTGGCAGGTGCAATTTTTCAAGCACTTGAGAAATGGGGTAAATACTGATCATAAGAAGATCATAAGAGATGCACTGGAGAAGACAATGAAAGACTGAGTGTGATTAATCCAAACCAATGAAGGCTAAGCGTTAACACCAGAAGGCCTCCTTGGAAGCATATAAAGAAACTCTCATATCCTGCAGCCAGAGGGCAGAAAAAGCTGAGCATCAGACCCAGGATTTAATTATAAGAATAGCAGAGCCCCAGAAGAGATTGAATTCTCCACCCACAAGTTGTTCCACATCAGAATCTGGTCTCTGATTAGGAAGAGGTAAGACTCGGGCACTTGGGATGGGGACATATAAGAGGACGTACTAAAACATCTCAAATCCCCAGATTTCCCTGAATACTCTGGGTCTGCAGAATTGGCTCACTCCTTCTATCGAAGGCTAGCACTCAACCCTTACCCGAAGATAACGCTGAGGCCTCTTCTTGCAAAACAACACATACTGCCCTGTGGTAGTCAGCCGCAAAGATGGCTCCAATGGCCCCTGCTTCCTGATATTTCCACTCTTCCCTAGTCCCCTTTTACCCTGAATGGGGCTGACTTTTGTGACCAAGGATATTGCAGAAATGACCAGGTGTGGCTTCTGACGCTATAGGTCATAAAAGACCGAGTGGCTTCCCACTTGCTCTTCTTTGGATCACCCACCTGGGGGGAAGCCAGCTGCTATGTTGTAAGGATACTAAAGCAGCATTATGGAGAGAACCACGTGGCAAGGCTATTGGCTTCCTGCCAATAGCCGACAAATAACTATGACTTCCTGCCAACAGTCATGTTAGGAGCCATCTCGGAAGCAGATCCTCCATCTCCAGTCAAGCCTTCAAATGACTACAGCCCCAGCCAACATCTTGACTGCAACCTCATGGGAGACCTTGAGCCAGAAACATAGAGATAGGCCATGCCCAAATTCTTGGCCCACAGAAATTGGGAGATAATACATTTTATTGCTCCAAGCTCTTAGATTTGGGAGTAATTTGTCACACAGCTATACATAACTAATATCCTCTCTCAGGATCTAATCTCCTCTCCGTTCTTGACCATCACATCAATAACTACAGTTAAAGTACAGCATAACCTAACTGAGGGAGTACTGGATCTTCTAATAAAAGAAAGGGTTTATGCCCCTCAAATAAACTGCAGGACCCAGCTAGCACATGGCAGCAGGAACTAGGATACTAGGTTTGTGACAGAGGATTTAACACCCCAGAAGACAATGCTGAGACACATCTAGGGTGCATTTTGGAAGTTTGGAGAAAGCAGTGAAGTAGAAATGCCAGAACTGCTATGGCAAACAGTGGGAAGGGTGGTCAAAGTGTTCAGAGGAGTAAGCATGCTAAAGTAGATACACTCAGCCAGACGAGGAAATGCACCAGATGACCTTATTCCGTGGGAAGGCACAGAAGACACTCTGTTTATCAAAGTGATGAGGAATGCCCTGGGTACCCAAGAGGGGCACCAACATCACTGAGAATTAGTCACTGGGCACCCTCTGTAGGGCCAGTCTGATGGTAGGAGATGTTATTGTAGAACTGGCCTCACTGATAGCAATGGGGATGGTAGAATTCTGAAGAGGCCAGCTAGCTGCCCTTAACCACCAGAAGCAAGTAGGTCACAATTACCATAATCCATAGAGATGGTACTAGAACCCAGGACTTTTAGGGTAATATTCAGTATACAAAGGAAATCAAGGATAGGTGATCAACAGACTAAGGGCAACCCAATGAAAAGTCATGATCCCTAGTTCAATTTCTGGATCTGAGTCTGTGTTTTGATCTGGAAAATTGACTGAAAGAGAGACAAAGTCCCTAGGAGGGAGGACCTTTAACACCATGGTATGTATGTACGGTAATGATGACCTCAGTTCGTCTCTAAAGGGATCTGTGGTCATTTACCCAGGTAGTTGTATACTTGGAGGAGGAGAAATCCCAAACATTTTGAGGACCGTTAGACGTAGGACATAGGTTGACAGTGAAACACAGAGATGCAAAGCAACAGTATGCCCAGCCCCCATTAGGGTGGGGCTTATGGGGACCAATTAATAAATGGGATCCTGTCTCAGGTTCAGCTCACAGTGGGTATGCTGGTTCCTCTGACCCACCCAAGTCATCCTTTTCCCTGTACCTGAATATATAACTAGAATGGACACACTAGGTTGTCGGCAGAGCCTCCACATATTACAGTGGGAAAGCCAAGTGGAAGTCTCTGAAACTGCCCTTCCCCACTCCAGCCCAGATAGTAAATTGAAAATTTACTACAAAAGGCAGGGGGGTCATGCAGAATGACTGTGAACCAGTGCAAACGGAATTAAGCACCAGTCCCAACTGCAGCCGCTATGCCAAATGTGGTATCTTCTCTAGAGCAGATTAACATTGCCTCAGGTTCATAGTCTGCAGTCATGGCTCGGAAAAATGCACTCTTTTCCATCTCTATCAGAAAGGAAGATCAGAAACCGTTCTCCTTCACTTGGGACAGACAACAGTACACACTGACAGCCTTGCTCAAGGGTGTGTTAACTCCCCCAGCCTCTGCCAAAATATAGTCCATATAAGCCTGGCCCCCTGGACATCCTGCAGAACATCATATTGGTCCACTCTACTGGTGACAGTGTGTTACTTGGACCTGAGGGGCAAGAAGTGACAAGTATGTTGGAGGTCTTAGTAATACACGTGCCCTTCAGATGGAAGGAGAAAAATGCTACGAAGATTCAGTGGCTCCCAGCATTGTTGGTAACACAGTAAGTTTCTCATTAAAGGATAAGGTGTGGCTGCCACCCAGTTATGTCATGTTTCTCATACCAAGACAACAGCAGACAGGGGAAAGAGTCACCATCCTGGCATGAATAATTGACCCTGAGAATCAGGAAGTGATAGGGCTGCTTTTACAACTGGGGAAAAAGGAAGACTGCGTCTGGCACCCAGGTAAGCCTCCTGGTGTCTCTTAACGGGAAAGGGATAAGCACAGCAGCCGCAGCCCACTTTGCACCCACCAAGCAAGCCCTTGGTCCAGATAAGGGGAAGGAGAAGCTAGAATGGGTTGTAGAGAGGGAAGACAATGAGTTCAGTTGCAGCCTCCAGAGCAGCTGCTGCGGTGAAGGCTCTAGTTCACTCCTCTTACAAGTTTCCCCAGGAAAAGAAGCCCCGCAGCCCCAGAGGAGCAATTTGCAGAAGTCATTTATGAAACAAGGGAAGCAGAGGCACAAAGAGTGGGCTGCAGTGGATCTGTGGTGTGTTACCCAGATCTACCACTGCCTTTAGGGCTCAAGCACTCATTCCCCTCACCTGCTAAGAGTGATGGCAGCTGCCAGCTAGCCACTGAATCCCTCCAGGCCTGACCCTCTGCTGAAGAGTTCCTTTGCGGAAGGTCACACCCTCTTCCCGGGGACAGCACATCCAATGACTGGTCAACGTGGAGATATAAGACCCACACCTTTGTCTCAATTCAGGGTAACTCTGAAGGGCTATTGCAGCTGCACAGCCACCCGTAGGATTAGTGACGCCTTCCTTAAACTGCATCCCAGTTCACCTTCTCCCTCACCCAATAAAGTTATCTTCACTTTCCCAAAGGTATGGATCCCAAGAGGACTCCCCAATAACCTTCCTGCACGCAAACCTCCATCTCATAATCTATGTCCCAAGGAACCCGGGCTGCAACACATGCATTGTCTCATTTGCTGCTCACCACGACTGAGACTGTATTTGTTTTACTATCATCTTTACTATTATCCCTATTTTACAGAGGAAACTCAAGCTCTAAGAATTTTAATAAACCTGCACCCTCCCTGGTTCTAGAGCCTCCATGCTTAAAAAAAGTGGATAAGCAAACCCTAATCCTTGTCCTAGAATCAGGCAAATACCACCCCGAGTGAGACTCTGGGTGCAGCCAGTCAAGCCCTAACTCTTAGAATGTCTCTTTTCATTGTGTGTTCCTGGGACCTTGGGAAGTTGCAGAGCAAGGAGGGAGGGCACTTCTGTAACCCAACTCCCCTCTCCAGGCTCCGTAGGCCTCCCCACTCTATTATTGTGGGTTTCCAGGGTCGTCTTTCACGAGTTCAAAGCTCTCTCTTGTGCTTGTGACGCTGCGCAGAGGAGTCTTCTCGACATGACCAGCTGCCACTCCCAGCCCTGTGGGTCCCAGATTTCAAGGTAGCTGGAGTGAGCCCCATGCACGGTGATATTGGGCCTATGAATTCAGTGGTTTATGAAGTGGTATATGGCTAGAAAGTTACATAACTGCAGAGATCATCCAGGTCGGCTTCAATCTCTTCTCTTCCCACCCCCAAGCCCTCAGTCCCTCCGTTGAATAAGGCTCTGTCACCCAGTCTCCCCAACGTTCCCAGGTGACAGTGCTAGATAGAGGAAATGCTTAATGGGAACATGGCTAAAGCTGTCTCCACTATGACAGAGGGACAGCTTGCCATCAGCTTCTGCGAGTTTATTCTCATTTTATTCTCTGAGCAGTCTCTTAGACGACATCTGGATTCCCATCAACTTCCCGTCAACGTTGCACGTATGCAACATTTATAAGTAACCCGGCAGGGCAATGGAGCGTGTTTAGTCATTTTGCATAAGAACTTCCCTAGCACAAAATCTATATACAACTCATTTGGCAACCCCCTTTTCTACCCATTAAAGCACCAGTGCCGAATATGTTCTTAGGAGAGCCCACAGTCCTTCTGCCATGGGCTCCCTGAGGCCAGGGAAAGAAAATTCCAGGTATTGATTTTCCCCTACCCCTTATATCCACATCCCCAATGTCCCTTAGATTTGTCTCTCATTTTTCCCAGCCAAGCTTCTTCTGCCTAGGAAGGTCGGTCTCCTTTCCCCCACCCACTTGTGCAGCTCATTCCTGCCCTTGTTCTCCTCTCATGCCGTTCTCCACCGTCCTCCCCTCGGGAGGATCTCCTTGGCTTCTTCAGTAATCCACATGCACTGCATCCTCCCCCAAGATACCATCCCTGAGGAACCTCATTCCACTCTGAGCATTCGAGATGCCTTATCTGCATGTGCTTGTACAGATACTGGACTATAATTGCCAATTTTCAATGGATTCTGACACAATTTTAGAGCCAGAGTACTGTTTCTAAGTTCAGACTCTGTCATTTATGGGAATGTGATCCTAGGGAAGTCTTCTCCAAGCTTCACTCCCCTCATTTGTAAAATGGAGACAGTAAAGCTATGCAGCATGTTTGTGGAGAGAACTAATGGGGTGAAGTAATGAAATGTGACCTTTAAATTTTCAAGTGTTACTTTATCATTACTGTGTTGTTTTCCTCCAATGCCCTCTGAGGCCTCGTCTTTTACTTCCTTCCTAACCCGCCCCTGGCTCATATATAGTGCCAGGAACACCAAAGGCTAATATTAGACGTAGAGGAAAGAATGAATAAAAGAAAACCACTTGTCCAACAGAGTGAATCTAGAACTTTCTCTACAGGGAAACAACCTGAAAGGGGTTGAAAACTTATTTGCAGCCCACCTCACAAATCCATGCCGAGAGAAGGAGGAAGAGCATCAAAACACTTCCATTCCTCATTCTAAAATGGGGCCAACATTGCTAACAAGGGACTAGTTGGCCTCTGGAACCCTTGTTAGCTTCCCCACCCCCAAAGACTGTTACCTTTAAATGACCAGCTTTTCTAATCCCCTTTAAAGAGATCATTTTTATCTCCATGATATGATTAGTTCCCCTTCAACAACTGATGCAACGCTTAGTGTTTTCCATTGCTTTCTAGCTGTGTCAGATTTCCCTAGAAGACAGAAATGAAAGTGATGACTAAGAAGATTGAACTTAAAATTCTAATTTTTGACCTACACATTGATTCCCCCACCCACCCCTCCCATTCCTGTCTCCTTGCCTTCTGAAGGGGGAAATTACCATTTTTACAGAGTGTAAAACCTTCAGCTTGCACCATTACATGTGGACTTGCAATATTTAAGTGCAGATTTAGTTCATTTACTTGAGACGACACAAACCAGAACCTACTCACAGAATTCAGACTTATTTTTTCCTATGCCCCTGACAATCTTCCAAAGAGACAGAAGAGGCTACATGCCAGCAGTGCACTAGTTACGGTCTATTTCCCCTCTGTCACTTAGAAACAATTAGGCATTTACTTATCAGCCTCTGCATTGGCCATATTCTATATCCCAACCTTGCCTTCAAGTCAAATTATTTAAAGCACCACATTTGGAATACAGAAAGACATTGGAAAAAAGAAAAACAAACAAATAAACAAACAATGAGGTGGGGAACAAATAATAATATGGAGTCTTTCTTCAGACTATCTGAATAGACACTCATAGAACATTTCCCTCTCAGAAACAGCATGAGATTTCTCAATTGGGTTTGTTTGTTTGTTTGTTTTTTCAGTGACCCAAACTTGAGTAATATAATCAGTACTTTGATGACTATCTAAGATAATTAAATGGTTATGGTGATGTGTGAATGTGGCCCATTTTCCAGTGTTGTCTGTTCCAAATATGCTCATTCTTTTTTTTTTTTTTTTTGTGGCACGCGGGCCTCTCACTGTTGCGGCCTCTCCCATTGCGGAGCACAGGCTCCGGATGCGCAGGCCCAGCGGCCATGGCTCACGGGCCCAGCTGCTCCGCGGCACGTGGGATCCTCCCGGACCGGGGCACGATCCTGTGTCCCCTGCATCCGCAGGCAGACTCTCAACCACTACGCCACCAGGGAAGCCCAAATATGCTCATTCTTAAATCAAAATCGCCTTCAGTTTAGCAAACATCTTAGCCCCATTCTCAACCTAAAGGCAAGTTCTCTTGTCTGCCAAGCTAGTAAAAAGTAGACCATTAGCTTGCCCAAGCTATCTTTGAGGGAACCTTTGGAAGGAGGAATGGTACCCCTGGTATAGTTCAGAGCATCCTGCAAGAACTCTACACTTCCTCAATATATTTATTGAAATCCAGGCACCAGAACTACAAAACTAATCCAAACCACCCCTAAACAGAAGAAGTGCATGGTCTCAGACTGACTCATTAGCAGATCATTTTAATACAAGTCAGGTAATGACAGACATACAGGGGCTGGGGTGGGGTAGGTAGAAGTTGTCTGACCACATCTTAAAGGATAAGCAGGAACTGGACAGGAAAAGGTAAGAAAAAGGGCCAATTCAGGCAAGGAGAATAACAAAAGAATCAGGAGAATCAGCAAACATTTTTATCCCATATGTGTTTATTATATGCAGCTACCATTTTGTGGAGCTGAGCCTGCCCTTTCGTTCCTCTCTTGTTCTGGAGCCCCCAGGAGAGGCTGACCTGTAAAGCCTACCTCTAACATCCACCATGCATCCTCGAGGCCCTACTGCCTCAGTGACCCTCCATCACCACTCCCAGGAAACTCAGAGGTGCCAACACTCTCCAGAGATCTACGCTGAGCTGAGGAAGTAAGGCTCTCCTCCTTCTTGAGGCTTGCTGTGACGGATGGGTCCCCATGCAGCACTCAGTGTCTTCCACAGCCCTTGCAGCCTCAGCCCAATGGGTTCCCTCCAACCCTAAGGACTCAGAAATGACTCCATCAGGGGATCTGCCATGGGAGCCGAGGAACTCACCACGGCTTCCTCAGAATGCCCCTCTCCCCCCACTAAGCCTAAGAGCTTTGATACGGGACCAGGCTCCTTCTCCCTGTAGGCCCTCATCTTTCCCAGGTAGTTCCTCACTTTCTCCACCCTCTAGCTTCTGGCCGGCTGCCCTGCCAGTGTGCCAGACGGCCCAGAGACACCTCAGTCCCGACTGAGGACACGGCTGAGGCCGCAGCTGCGGCCCCTGCTATGGCCCCTGCTACGGCCCCTGCTATGGCCCCTGCTACATCATTTCTCTCTACTTTAATCACAGATGAGAAAGCAAGTCTCCAAACATCATTTTCAACACCAGAAACTGTTAACAGCAGATGCCTCTGGAGCAGGGAACAGAGCAGATGGGGTACAGGATGGAAGGAGACTGACTTTTTTATATCCTCCTTAGTAGTTGTGAGTGTTGTGCTGTGCTGATAGTTTGCCTATTCAAGGAGTGTAATTTTCTAGAAAATTACTTTAGAAAGAAAAGTAATTTTTTTGAAACCCAGAGTTTTCAGAGTATTTTCTAGAAAGCAATACTGAGGCCTTTCCTTTGTACTCAAATGGGTTAATAATCTTATAGGTAAAAAGTCAGTAGGTTAAAAAAAAAAACAATGTTGACCAAGAAGACAAATATCAGACACTGGACCCACTGTGAAACCTTAATGAAGTTTCTTTACCTCTGTTGTCACGGTTACCATATTTGTAAATTTGGGATCATTACAGTACCTGTCTCACAGACTTATTGTGAGATGAAATGAACAAACATATCGATACACAAAGTATTTGGTGTCTACAAGCTAGTAAATACCATATCATCGATTGGTAGCAATCATTACCCTAAGTTGCTGCTCACCTCTGTCACCTTCTGCTATGGAGTGTGGTAAGAAGAAAAATAGGTAAACATGCCTCTGAGAAGAACGGCACATAGATTACTTAAAATGACATCTGAGTGCTTTCAAAACCCCCATCACACTTTACCATGTGTCTCCAGCCTGTTGGAGAAACACTTCCTCTGGTGTGAGCCGCCTGTGGTATGCAATATAGGACCTGAGTCAGGGACTGGGTTCAAGCCGTTGTCCCTCCACTAACCTGCCGTGTGCCTCTTGGGCAAACGGCAAGGTCTCCAGTCTTAGTTTCTTCACAGGAGTGTCACGGGACCAGGTAATCCAGTGTATGTGTAAGGGCTTTGTAGCCACAAAACCCCTGCAAATGAGGTGCAGTTATTTAGAAAATACAAAAGTGATGGCCTATTAAGTAGAACAGCTGAGTTAAATAGAACCAATGTCCAGGAACTGGAACCACTGAGAAGTTTCTACACTGCCACGAGAGAAGTTTACTTTCTGGTAAAACTCTGCAGTGGTTAAATCAACTGCTGAAGAAATAACCCCCTCCCAGAATACTCTCCTGGTAGGTTACTAATACCCCCTTGGTCACCACCCTCCCAGGGTAGAAGAGGCCTGAGACTCTGAGATGTTCCCTTTGTCTTCCAGATGTTTCCTCTAGGTCCACTCTGAGTCCTTTCACTTCTCTGGAAAGAACGTGTTCTCTTCAAATCCAAGGCACCAAAACATGCTGCAGGTGCCTATAGTTCAATACACAATGACTTTTTTAATCAGTTCAAAGGAATCTCAGAGAACAATGTTTACCAGTTCAAAATAAGTCAATCTCTCCAGACCACAGCTTCCTTACCAGGAAAATGATACTTCAAATTCTAAGAGTCACATGAGCTTGGCACAAGGGTTTCTTCTCTGGCACTGTTTTTTCTCTCTCTGTCCATTCTGGTTAATTCAATAAACTTCTACCCCTAGACCCAGGCTGAAACCCACCTCACTCTCAGCTCCCTCTGGTTTTGAAAAGGTGGGTCCTGACTTGTTTGAGTTCTCAGGTATGAAAGTTGGCTCTCCTGCCTGGCTCACCTGGCTGGAGTTTTCACACAGCTGTTGTTTAGTAAATTCTTGCTTAGTGAAGAGACAAAGGAAAGTAGGATTAGCTTATTCATTCACTCAACAAATATTTTCTGACTGTCTTTTATATACCACAGAGAGCAGTGCAGTAAGAACCTGACCCATCTGTTAGGTGGAGGTGTAGGTAAGGGGGCTCTGGAGGCGTCCCCGAGGAAGTGAAGTTTGGCTGAGATTTGAAGGAAGAGTAGGAGGTAACTCTACTAGGAGCATGCATGAGACCGAAGGCCCTGCAGTGGGAAAGAAGGAAGATGAGTGGATGAATGAATGAATGAATGAATGAGTGAATGAATGAACTAACAAACCAATGAATGGGTAGCCAGGCCTTACCCTTGGTAACTGGTACCTTTCACTGGGTTCCTTTTTCAATTAGCACACCCCTGTTGCCAGGCATGTGTGGTTACATTTTATCAGTCTACAAAGCAGGTTTGAGTCCTGGACACCTACCAATGTGGTTAGAAAAGAATTTTGCAGTATTTAGATAAACATTTCCTCGGTTTCTACTGTGTGGGAAAGCAGTCATTATCCAAATGGAGAGCTGAGAAATTTCAGACTTTTACTACTTCAGAGGATTTACTCCTTTCAACTCTTCACTAATTCACCAGTTTTCCCCAATTTATAGTTTCCATTTCAGCCCTTTCCATTATCAACATAGTTGAAACACCTCCCCAAACTGGCTATAGCAATTTAGATATTTTCATTTTGCAATAAGATCCGGTAAATCTAGTATAGAATTTAACCATGTTTTTCCTTCGCAAGGTGAAAATCCTCAAGGGAGATAAGTTTACTAAGCAAACAGAAGAAAAACTTTTGTCATTCCTGAGAAGGGGGAGGGAGGGGGGGAAAAAAACCCCTGTAAATGTCACTAGTGACTAACCCCATCTATTTTTGGCAGGCCCTGGGGGGGTGTTAGGGCTTTCCAAGTGGTACAGTGAACAGTGACATTCCTATGAAAAAGGAATGTGCTGCCTCGGCTCCCTGGAGCGCTTACCTGCAGCAGCTGGAACTAAAAGTCTTAAAGGTGAATGGGAATCCGGGGCTCAAATGCGGTTTCCAACTGCACCCCGACCTGCCCTCGGGCACCACAGGTCACGTGCATTTTTAAAGCCCACAAATCAAGCGTGTCCCTCATCTGACAGCTTTCCCCAGGCCACTGTGGACCTGTGATGATGCCTTTTTAGCACTTGCCTCTCCTGCTGTGTCTATTACTGTCGACTCCATTTATATCTGCCTTAGGACAGATGCCCAGATCTGTTCCCATGAACTCTAGAGTTCTGACCTGAACTCTGTCAAATCCACAGGAGCCCTAAGAAAGATGTCACTGTCAAAAGTTCAGAAAGTGTTTCTGTCGTTAAAAATGACATATTATGCTGGTGTATGTTGGAGACATATTGTGCTGGTATACGCTGGTATACTGCGCAGGAGTAGACCTGGGCAGCAAAGGGAATATGTCCTTGCCAGGGTTTTTAGGTTCCACCATATTTGTAAGGACTTCCTATATTTACCACTTTGTTTTTTCCCAAATGAGGTCAAAGACATTCGATTTAAAATAAATTTTTGCAGTGGTGGTTCATTATAAGTCTCTCTACTTTTGTGTATGCTTGAAATTTTCGATGATAAATGGTTACAAAAAGAAAAATAAATAAGCACAGCATTTCCATAGCACAGCATGCTATAGGATCCTTGCCACTTTACTTTCTCCTCCCCAGTGCCACCAAAGATATCAACTAGGGAAGCTCCAAAAGCTGAACTTCAAGCTGTGTGGGTCAGCCCTGAATCCCATTTTGCTCAGTTGCTTAGAAATGGAGCTCAATTTTTTTGTATCTTACATTCCACCAATACTTCCATAAAGAAACTCTGTCTCACTGTGATTAAAATTAAAGATTCACTTCTTCTGAGAAGGAAATTACATATTAACAGGCATTCTGATGTTATTCTTACCTTTTACTTAAAAGGTAAATGTTTTAAGGACATTAATCATTGCTATACTATTATTGGGAGTAAATTTTATTCCTATGTCTAGAAAACATATTAGCAAATGATGATGTCACAGTAGTTAAATTTTGCAATACAACACTACCTTAAGGCTAAAGCACAACACAGATAAGTAAAACACTGAAAATGAATTCTATAAATGTCATTGACACAAGTTAAAAAAAAATCCATTGAACATTTACAAAGTTAATAATAATGCCTAGCATGCTTGCATATAATCATGCGGGTGAAAATATGCTGGCTTCTTAGGAACTGTTATAAAAACTCCACATTCCACCTACACAACTTCTGGGTCACAAGCATTCTACTCCCAGCTGAAAACCATTCTCTCAGAAGGTGTTTTTAAACACACCCACGGTCATGACAAGCTGGTGTTCCACCTCCTCCTGCCCTGTAGATGGAGACTGGTGGACACACGAAGGAGATGGGGCGGAGAGCTGCGGACACGGACTCGATGCCCACTGTGACCAGACCCCTAGTCCCGCCCCACTCCACAATATCCCAGCTTGGCCCTGATGTCAAACCTGGGCTCTGGATGATAACAGGAAACAAATTCCTCATGCTCCATTAAAGCGTCCACGTGTTATTCCAAAGAAAACCTTAGAATCTCCTTGATAATATGGATCATTTTAAACTCACAAGATGATGGCCAGTCTGAATAGTGAAAACCTCCTTTATGCTTTAATGTGATTTATAGGACAATCTTTTTAAAGTAGTTTCATTGCTTTCAAAATTATGGTGTAACTCTAAGGTAGGCTAACAAAGAACTGTTTTATGGGTATCTATCTCTTGCTTGGTGCATGCAAGATTTTTTAAAAAAGGAAAAGCTGCACCACCCAAGGTTTCTTAAGAAACCCTGCTCCAAGACGAGGGAGCAACTGGCAATCTGCAGGAGCAACTACAGAGTGAAGCATAAGACAAGGGCCTCAACACAGCTTCCCAGAGCTGTACTGACCGTGCCGGGAGCCCCGTGCGAAAGATGAGCGTGTGCTGTGTGAGTTCAACATACACGTCAGTTTGGGTCCCACCACATGCATGTGCCTACATGCACATGTAGCATGCATGTTGTTCCTCACAGCAGTCTCCTTTCTCTTGCCCACAGCTATCCTGCAGAAGGTGGTATATTGACCCATATTCCAGAATCCTGAGGGAGCCTAGCCCAACACCCAAGTACTCTCACACTTACAGTAAATGATTCTTATAGAATCAAAATCCCAATATGCCCTTTCAGATTAAACAATATTCAAGGGAGTAGGGTTCCACGTAAACAATTACGTAAACAAGTTCAGGGAGAAGACATGACTTAACCAGAGCAAGTGAGAATAAATATAAAGGTGGAATTTCTAGTTCCAGTTAGAGAATTAAATATTTGTGTTTATTATCCCAAAACCCATTAAAATGGTTACAAAAAAAAAAATTGTTAAGGAAAAAAACCCCTAAGCAGCCAAGGGAATCTGCCTATGGGACTTCAGCCACAGGTGTGGGCAGAAAGAAATGCCAACAGAACGGGGAGATGAAGTGAAAAGTTTACACTGTATGATGAGGCACTCATGCAGGTACACACGCACGCACGCACTCCCTGACATCACCCCTTTTGCCAACCTTTTCATGACTCAGCTATCAGAATACTTGCAAGGCAGGTTTATGTCCTCCAGGCAACAGATTGGACAACTCCTCTCTGGGAAAACTGAATAGCCCAAGAGAAACCTGTTCCCACTCCCTGCATATAGTGACATTTAAAGATCCTCCAATGGAAAAATTGAGATCCCTGCCAGCTCTCTCTTCAGAAAAGCCCACCAGCTGATAAGCCCCACCTACGTAAGACTTTCAGTCAGCATTTCAGTGCCTCTCCCTTAAAAATAAATAACCTTAAAAATTAAGTAAATGAGACATTTGAGAAAACTCACACTCTTGAAAGAAATAGACCAAAACAAACTAACAGGAAGAAGAAATTCAGGAGAAATAAAAATACAAGGAGTAGAAAAAAAAGGTTTTAAGTTAATATTAATTTCCTCAGAGAGATAAAAGAAGATATCATATTCATGCAACAAGACGCTATTTTTTAGAAAGAGAGTTCTTAGGAATTCTAAATATCATAGCAGAGATGAAAAGCTCCATGGAAGCATTAAATAATAAAGCTGAGTAAATCTCTCAGAACGAATAGGAAAAAGAGAAAGAGATTGACAGGAGGAAAAAAGAGGTTGTCTTTAAAAAATAGAGGATCAGTCCCAAAGGGCCAATATCCAGAAAGGGAGAATAAACAAAATAGAGAAAGAGAGGTAAGTGGGGAGGGAGGGCTAAAGGGAAGAAGGGAGGAATAAAGAAACATCATCCTGGCAAGCAATGCAGCTCTTATGTAGTTAGGGCTGAAGTAATATAGCACATCCTAGAATGTTGGGTTCTAAATCAACAATGGCAAAACCTGAACACCAAGGGAATTTACAGTGCATGGTCCTCAGCGGACTCAGGAACTGGCAATCCCAGAGACTTCAGAAACTGGGAGTTAAGGTGAAGCAATCAAACCTAAGAAGGGCTGAGTGAAGGCCATTTGACAAGCAACCAGAG
The DNA here is from genome assembly GCF_026419965.1 of Kogia breviceps. Classification (NCBI taxonomy): domain Eukaryota; kingdom Metazoa; phylum Chordata; class Mammalia; order Artiodactyla; family Physeteridae; genus Kogia; species Kogia breviceps. The sequence goes on from NC_081318.1 coordinate 75,141,863, forward strand.
CCTTCTATCCCCTCCCTGCTCTACACCGCTGGGTCTACACCTTGCTCTTCTTCACAGCCCTGGAAGACAGCAGGTTTATTCTTCGAAGAAACTCTGGATTGGAGGTCAACTGGCCCGCTTGTAGATTTAGGAACAGTACAACAAACTAAGGCATTTAGTGATCCTAAAATGCTGAAACTCCCAGCTCTTCTTTCCCAGCCCTGTTTCCCCAGTTGGGTACCAAAACACTGGCAGCATACATGTAAGCTTGACAGGAGATAAGAAAAGTTTCTTTCTGGAAAATATTGACCAGTACCACCCTCCCACCCAAAAAAGTCCAGAAAAAACAGAATCAGAGGTTTCCTAAAATTGTGATTCCAGATCACACTACAGTAGGAATCTCAAAGTCAACAAGCCCCGACTATAAACTCAGAGCTTCCAATAGCTTTTTTAGTCCTCTACTCTAATCCTGAGAAGACATCCAAGGGTTACCAGATATCTAAGGAAGGCCTAGAACAAGAAACCTAGAGAACAAAACAAATAGATAAAAGCAACCTGGAAGAAAAAAATACACAGGAATTAAAACAAATTTAAAAGTATTAGTAATACTCTCAGGGAAATATGAGACAATGTTATACCCTTAAAACAAGAATAGGAATCTTTAAAAGGAACACTCACTTTACCAAAAAAAAGAGGCAACAGAAATTAATAAACATGATGGTAATAAAGAAAAACTCAAAAGAAGGAAATCTGATTAACAAATGTTTCAGAAAGAGGGAACAGAAAACCAAGGGGAGGAAATCTTCAATAAAATAATTCAAGAAAATTTCTCAGAAGGGAAAGATCTGATTTCCTGAAAGGACCACGGAGGGCCCAGTGTAATGGATGAAAATCGGCTCACGCCCAAGAACATTATTGTGAAATTTCATAACACTGCAACAATGGGAAGATCCTTCTTTGCCTTGACTCCTAGAGGATGTTCTCCACAAAAACAAAAGAGTAAACCAAGAAAGAGGAAGAGATAAGAAATCCAACTCAGGAGAAAAACAGAGGAAATTCCAAGGTTGAGAGTGAAGGGAAGTCCCAGGATGACAGCTCTGCAACAGTGTGGAGAGCACTCAACCCAGACAGGACAAGGTTGGAGGAGTGGGGGCTCTATTCAAGAGAAAGACAGACACTGGTAGGTTACCTAATGGTGGCTGACTGTCTATCAGAAGGTGTGTCTGTTAGAAGGTCAGTACAAAGAAAAATACACAAATGGGAGGAAAGGCAACAGTTAATTTCAGGAAAAATAAGAAGAAACAACCGTAGTCCACGGTGCTCAACTGTGAATTATATTTTCATAGACAAGTTACATAAGCACAGAAGTTGATTTAAGCAAAGTGTATTATCCTCAGAGCATGGGGCACAGGAACAGAGGGGAGTTCGGTGTACAAGAGTTGGATGCTTATCTACCATAATAAGTGATAAAAATCCCTAAAAGTCACAATTTAAAACAGTATAATCTAGGTATATTATTTGGAAGCACCAACATGTAAACTCCAGAAGAAATGGCCAAAAAATGAAAAGTGGTTGCCTCTGGAAAGGGACAGTGGAGGAGTGTGAGGAATGATGCAAGGAATCACTGTTTTGTTATAAATTTTTCAATACAATTTAACTTTCTAAATGATGGACATGGACTTCAGTTTTTTTTTCTTCCTTGCACTGGCCGGCATGCGGAACTTTCCCTACCAGAGATCGCACCTGCGCCCCCTGCAGTGGAAGCATGGAGTCTTAACCACTGGACTACCAGGGAAGTCCTGGACTTTAGTTCTTTTTTTTTTTTTTTTTTTTAATAAATTTATTTATTTTTGGTTGCGTTGGGTCTTTGTTGCTATGTGCGGGCTTTCTCTAGTTGCAGAGAGCAGAGGCTACTCTTCTTTGCGGTGCCCAGGTTTCTCATTGTGGTGGCTGCTCTTGTTGCGGAGCATGGGCTCTAGGTGCGGGCTTCGGCAGCTGTGGCACACGGGCTCAATAGTTGTGGCATGCGGGCTCAGTAGTTGTGGCACACGGGCTTAGTTGCTCTGCGGCATGTGGGATCTTCCCGGACCAGGGCTCGAACCCGTGTCCCCTGTATTGGCAGGTGGATTCTTAACCACTGCACCACCAGGGAAGCCCCTGGACTTTAGTTCTTAATTAAAATAATAAATCAACATGGTGAGGGACTACTGACTCCTCCAGATAAGGGGCTAGTCTTATTCTCCTCATTCCCAGCATCTAGCACAGAGTAGGAACTCAATAAATATTTGTTGTTTGATTGATTGCTCTATTAATGGGTGTCTTGGGCTACATTAATAGAACAATTAGCGGGAGAAAGTTAATAGGTAACATTCATTAAACACCTACTTTGTGTCACTCTTTGTTCTAAGTTCTGGACATATATCACATTGTTTAATTTTCACAACCCATGAGAAAGATGCTGACGTTGTCCCCATTTTATAGACAAGGAAACTGAAGGACAGAGGAGGTTATATAACTCTTCAAGTCACACAGCTAGGAGATGTCAAAGCTGGATCTAAACCCAGAGTGGCAGGATTTGTTGTCTCTGCTCTTAACCACTAAGCTTTATATCCAAGGAGGAGGTATTGTGTGGTCAGGCCACAGTTGGAATATTCTGTTCTGTTATGAACACACACACACACACACACACACACACACACACACACACACACACACACACAGTCTTTAGAGGTGGAATGTAATCACAGGAAGTTGAACAGGATGTAAGAAGACCGTGCACTAGGGTGTGGGAAATAGGGATAGTTTGTCAATGATGACAGTCTAACCATGTTTCAAGGGGGCTGATAAAGAAAAGGGGACTGGCCCCAAGTAGTAAAACTAGATCCAATAGTAGAGATTATCCAAAGCTGTATTTCAGTTTAAGGAAGAACTTTTCCACAGTTCAATGGAAAATCAACTACTTTGAAAAATAGATGGTCCCATTATTGAAAATCATTAGCTCATCAAACTCCAGGTTTGGAAGAAAATCTAAAGGAATTTCATCCAGTCAACCTCAGGATGCTTGGATCACCTTTACATCACCCTCCTAAAAGGTATTCTCAAACATTTCAGAGATAAAGAACACACCAGAGGCAGCACATTTAAAAAAATATATATATATATCTATATATATATATATTTTTTGTGTGTGTGTGTGTGTGGTACGCGGGCCTCTCACTGTTGTGGCCTCTCCCGTTGCGGGGCACAGGCTCCGGACGCGCAGGCTCAGCGGCCATGGCTCACAGGCCCAGCCGCTCCGCGGCATGTGGGATCCTCCCGGACCGGGGCACGAACCCGTATCCCCTGCATCGGCAGGCGGATTCTCAACCACTGCGCCACCAGGGAAGCCCCTAAAAATATATATATTTTTTAATCGAAGTTATACATGCACACAATTTAAGGAGTTCTACAAGATTCACTAAGGAAAATAGAAGCTCCTCACTGGAGGTAACCACTTTCAATTTTTCTTAAGGTAATTCTTTTAGAAAATTTTACATCTGTATCTCTAAATAACCTCCTTACATTGCTATATCTTGATTGTTCAATAGTAGGTATTCTCCATTAACTTCCCGCAATATTAGATGACTCTGCTCTCTTTCATTCCTCACCCCAAGTATACACACAAACCCTTTTCTTCTCCTTATTATTCCGATATACTTTATGTAGTGATTGTGGTTAGATCAGCATTTAGTGTTTACATTACGATAAGCAAGCACTATTCAGAGTTGAGGCATGATGTAAACCATGATTATTATTTACTTCCTCTGGAATGAATAAAAAGTCTCACTTTTTGCCTTTGATTTATTTCTTATGTACCTATCTGTAGTTCAAACCCTCAATTCTCTGTCAAAGTCTGAATTTCCTCTCAAGACACTCAACACATGCACAGCTGCACCTTTGGCATCTGGGGACTTCCTTTCCCATCACCTGGAGAGTCCCTTCACCTTTCTCCTATTTCCTGTATCTCCTGTCTCTCTCTCTTATCTGATTTTCTCCATTGTTTTAATGGTGCTCATTCCACAGTAGCTTCTTGAGAAAGGCTGTATGGGAGGTAAAATTTTTTGAATGTTTTCAAGACTAAATATATCTTTATTCTACCTCACACTTGATTCTAGTGTTGCTGTAGAGAAGTCTAGAGTCATTCTGATAGCTGTTCTTTGTATGTGACCTGTTTTGTCTCCCTTGAAACTTTTAAGATCGTCTCCTTACCTTGAGTGATGGACATTGAGAAGTTTCACAATGCTGTGCCTTGGGTGTGGGTCTATTTTCTTCGGCACTCAGTAGACAATTTCAGTCAGGAAACTCGTGTCTTTCAGTTCTGGGAAATGTGCTTGATTTCTTCCCCTTAGTTTGTTCCGTTCCCTCTTTTGGACAGTCTTATTCAGAAACTGCACTGCCTGGACTGGTCCTCCATTTGTTTTATCTTTACTTTTCTCCCCTATTTTCTATCTCATTTCTTTGTATTCTCATTCCTGAGATGTTTTCTCAACATTTTCCTCCAACCCTTCTACTGAAATATTCATTTTTGATGTCATTTTTTCAATTTCCAAGAGCTTTTTGTGTTCTATTATTTGCTTTTTCTAGCATCCTATTTTGATCTTATGGTTAATTCTTTCTCCCTCTAAAAATATTAATAATAATTTTTTCGTTGACGTTTTCTTCTTGCATAATCTCTTTTTTTCCCCTTTGAGTTAGCTTTTTCCAGTTGTTTGTTTGAGTGTTTGGTCTCTGTCTTTCACTTGAGGTTGTTCTCAGAGGTCTGGTATTTCTTGGTTGTCTGCTCAAATTACATAGGAATTTTAAAATGGACTGGAAGCTCTGGTCTTTGAATGAAGTTTGTCCAATTTTGGTCTCACTTTAGTGTAATCTAGCTGGGCTATTTGTTAGGGAAAAGCCAACATCAGAAACATCAGGTATTTCTTCTTGGGTTGACCAGATATGCCAGAGTATACTTTTCTATTCTTCTGTTTGAAAGTTAGAGTCCTGGCTAACAGAATTCTAAGAGCCCAGCGGTGTTTTGGGACATCTCTGCCACTCCGCTCAACTATGCTTGAGTTCTCAGTCCAAAGATTCTGTGTTTTATCATCTCCAGAGAAAAAAATACTCCAGGCTCCCGTTAAGGTTGGAGCAGGGATGGGATCTAGCATCAATGAATTGTTGGAAGGGTCCAGGACTCTTTACTACTTCTCAACATCAGTGAGCTAATTTTAGGCTTCCCCCTTTACTCCAGTTCCATAAATGCCTGGTGCTGCCAATTCCAAAGTCTTTGGGGGATTCTGAAATTTAGATCAGGGAATTCTCAACTTTCCCCGTTACCAGCCTAGGATTCACCTTCCCCAGATCTGCTAAGTTGGTTGTTGGTTACCGCTTGTCCGTATGCTTTCCACCTTTAAAATGTTTTTGTTTGGCTTCCTCTCTAGTTCTCCCATGCTTGTGGGTTTGTGCCTTAAAAAAAAAAAAATCTTTATTTTAGTTTTAGTGGTTTGGGGAGGAAGAAAGAACTGGAAACGTGTGTTCAATTTGCCATCTTTGCCCAGAAATCTTCCCATTCCATTTTTGGGCAGTTCTGACAGAAAGTTCCCCGCTATTGGTATGATCTCTATCCAAACTTTAAATGCAAATAACCTTTAGTCCAGCAACTCTATTGCTAAGAGTTATTTAAAAGATATATTCGTAAAAGTGAGCAAAGAAATTTAGATATCTTTTACAGCATATCTTTCATTCAAATACGTAAATAAATGAACAAATAGGAAACAATCTGACTATTGGTAGGAATATGGAGAAATAAATGACAGTTTATCCATATAATGTGAGACCTTCCAGCTGTTTAAAAGAATGAGGTAGGTCTGTATAGAGGCAGACAAGCAGAGTAACTAAGAGCATGAACCGTGAATCCAGGGTTCATATACCAGCTTTGCCACTGTGTGACCTCAGGCAAGTTATTTAGCTCCTCTGTGCCTCTGTTTCCTCATCTGTAAAATGGGATTGGATTAGCTTCCTATGCTCTATAAAAAAATAACCACATGGAGGCTTAAAACAATACACATTGATTACCGCACACTTTCCAGGGGTGAGTGGTCCAGGCACAACTTAGCTGTGCCTTCTGCTCAGAGCCCCGTACAATTGCAATCAAGGTGTCAGCTGGGATGTGTTCTCATCTGGAAGCTTAACTGGGGAAGGATCTGATTTCAAGCTCACTCAAGTTGTTTGCAGAATTCATTTCCTTACGTCTGTAGAACTGAGGACCCCTGCTTCTTACTGGTTGTCAGCTAGAGGCCACCCTCAGATCCTAGAGGTTATCCTCAGCTTATAGAAAGCAGTTTCAGTTCCATGCAACATAGCTGCTTAGTTCATCAAGTCCCCAAAGTGTCTCCAAAGCAAGATGGAGCCTTACATAATGTAATACAATCATGAGAGTGGCATCTATCACCTTTACTATGTTCTATAGGTTAGAAGAAAGTCACAGATCCCACCCACACTCAAGGGGAGGGGATTCTACAAGAGTGAGAACACCAAGAGGCAGAGATCATGGTGGCAGGGGAGCACTCAGGGGTCAGTCTGCCACAGGGGTTAATACTGGTACCCATCTCAAAGGGCACTTGTATTAAAGGAGTTACAATATGTAAATCAATTTGGCAGTGTTTGGTTTATAGTTAGCTTTAAATAAATATTAACAATTATTATTATTAATTATTATTATTACTATACCTGATGAAATGAAAATATATCCAAGGAATATTGTAAAGCAAAAAAGTAATTTGCAGAGCAATAGACAATATGATTTCTTTTGTTTAAAATTTTAAAACATACAAATGCATATATTCTTACATATACAGAGAAACTGTTAACTGTTAATATTTATGGGGGTAAAATAAGACTACAAGAAGAAGAAGAGAAAGAGCTTCTCTATATTTAATTGAAATATGTCATATATAAAAACTATCCATTGGTGATCATCAGTTGGTTACTCTTCCTTGAATGAGCTCCAGTTTTTGAAGTGTTTGTCAAAGGGACAACCACTGGCATTTGAAACAGGACAATAATTCACTCTATAGGATTTTCCTGTGCTTTGAGATCATTTAGAATCCATGGCCTCTGCCCACTAAGTGCCATAGATGTCCCCAATTCATATGACAACCCAAAACGCCCCAATGCCCCCCACCACATTTCCAAACACCTATAGGGGAAATGCAGAAGTTTACTGTTGAAAATCATCATGACCCTTCAAAAGGGTGGTACCTAGAACTGTTGTACAGATGGCAAGGTGGGGCGTCCCATAACCTTTAGAGCCCTTCTAACCCTGAGATTCTAAGAAATCACTGATTCAGCCGAACCATACCTTGGCTGACCTCAGCCCAGTGCTGCCTGTAGGAACTAGAACCTTTCTCCTAAACCCACACTTCTAGGCTAGATCTTATGCCCCAAATCTATTTAACTGAACTCAGCTACAGTTTACTAAGAATACTTTATGCACAAAGCATTGGATTTGATGCTGTGGGGAGTAAAAGAGCATCAGAATATGTGGTCTCTGCCCTCAGAGAGTTCCCAGTACAGTGGGAGTAGATAGGATGGACCCCCCAGAAACAGGAGGAAACAATACAAGTCAGGGTATGATTAAGGGCCCAAATTCTGCTACCAGTGATGCCACTTGTTAATGTTCCTTTGTAACTGTTCCTATATGGGTCCCTCACAGTTTCCCATCTTGGAAGGCAGTCCCTTAAGGGTAATGAGTATAACCATCCCTCACTGTGACAAAGGGGAAATCTTAACCTGACGGACTTGGAGCAACCAGGACCAGTCTATGGTCAGGAGTGGGTCTATCTCACTAAATGTCAGTAGTGTCTCCTGAAGTTATTGTGACAATCAAGAATGTCCCCACACGTTTTTAAACACCTCTGGGGAATAACTACCCAAGGTTCAGAACTACTCTGACTCTCTTTTTAAAAAGATATTGCTACACAATGGAGGAGGAGCTGCATAGAATTTGCAGCAATAACTATAATATCCAGTACAGTATTATCATCTCTGTGGTAAAGGTGAAAAAACTCAGGCTTAGAAAACTTAAGTAACTTGCCCAAGTTACTCTGTGATCAAAAGCAAGTCACTTAACCTCTCCCATGACCAACTACTTCTTCTATTATAGGAAGGTAATAGTGCCATCAGAAAGTTTACAAACTTTGTGCTTTATGCAAGCTGAACACACACATGCATGAACATGTGTGTTCCCTTACACATTAACCTGCCTCCACTCCAGAAGGGAACAATGAAAATCTTAGAGATGACATCAAATGACATCTCCCAAAATTGTCTCAAATATTGTGATCTCACATTTTTTTCCTCAGTCAAAATACTGTGAGTTTGTGAAAGAGTGAGTGCGTGCGTGTATGTTTATATATGTGGGTGGGCAGAGAAAGCTTTTCCTGACTTAATATCTGTCCTCAGTGGCCCTGGGGAAAGGACAGTACTCACTTGGCAATTATGATCAATTAGCCCTTATGACTGACAGTTGAAAGAGATGTGATCCCCAAGGGAGGACTATCTGAGCACACTTGAAGGGAACTAGACCAAGCAATTTGGACTCTGCCTCTTAGTCAGTGTGCCCTGAATGACCTCACCTTCTCATTGCTTATCTCACTCCTGTGATGCCCACCCTGCCACTGCTTAGGCAAATCTGCTCCAAGTGTCTTCCTAGCAACATTCTACTCATGCACAGGAGCCTCTTCCAAAAACACACCCAATGTGGGACCTCACTGGTGGTCCTGCGGTTAAGACTCCAAGCTTCCAATGCAAGGGGTGTGGGTTCAATCCCTGGTTGGGGAACTAAGATCCCACATGCCACATGGTGTGGCCAAAAACATTTTAAAAATAAATAAAATAGAATAAAACAAAAACAAACCCAATGCCTGGAACACCCTTCTCCACCCTCTCAACTTTCTCCTTTGCTACCACCCCAGCCCCAGGTCCTGAAGTTTCAACCTCCCCAGTTGTCAAGGGGCCAGTGATTAATCAGAAAAAGAAGGTAAAGAAGTGGTGTCAAATTTATGTGCAAAGTACCCAACACAGTGCTACACTCTATTCATTCATTCACTTCACAAATGATAGTGAACATAATTTCTGTGCAAAGCCAAACAAGGGACTCTGCCCTCTAGGAACTTATAGATGAGTAGGAGATAGAGAGTACAGATAATTACAATACAGGAAGATGCTTGCCTTCATGGAGCTGCTTTCAGGCTTACTCAGGTTGTCTGCAGAATTCATTTCCCTATGTCTGTAGGACTGAGGACCCTATGCTTAAAGGATAGAGAATTAGGGAAGACTTCACAAACTAGATGGCATCAAGGCTGCTCTACTCTTCTCAGGTAGACAAGAGAAAGAGGGCATTTCAGGACAAGTGAACAGCAGCACAAAGGCACAGAATAGAGTATATTCAGAGAATGTCTAATAGTTTAGCATTGTTGAAGCTCAAAGTGTGAAGGGAGAGTGGCAAGGTGATAAGTCTGGACAAGTAGGCAGGGGCCAGACCATGAAAGTCTTGCATGACAGATTAAGACGCTGAAATGGGAAGTCACTGAAGCATTTTGAATCAGACAGTAATATGATCAGATATTGTGTCAGAAACATTTCCCCCGGCAGTAGAAGCAGAACAGGTGAAGGGGAACAGAATGCGGAGGCTTTAAAGCAAGATCTTGCAAGAGATGGTGAGCCTTGAACTGGGGCAGTGACAGTGCAAGTGGAGAGGAAGAGACAGGTCAAAGCGAACGTGATAAGGCAGAACTCCTAAGTGAGGGTATGGGGAGACTCACCTCATCAATATATAGAGTACAGGATGGTGAGCAGATGTGGAGGACAGGAGGATCCAGTCCAGTTAGGGACTTACTGGCTTGCCGATGCCTGGGGAACATGCATGTGGAGATATCCAGGAAGGGTGGACTAGGTTAAGGGTCTAAATCTAAGCTTCAGTTGATATGAACATATGTGAGAGTCACACCCATAGAGATGACGGCTGGAGCCACAGCAGATGATGATGAAATTCCCCAGGGAGAGTGTGTGTGGAGGGAGGGAAAAAGAGGACCCAGGGTGGATCCCTGGGAACACATAAAAAGTAATTTGGAGACTACAAATAGATTGAGACAAACAATACCTGTGGTTGACTCCTCTGGAACCTGACACTATATCTTCTCTTTCATACAACAAAGGTCCTGGACAAATTGGACCAATAATAGTTTGTACATTATTATATTGGCATACTTAAAGGAATATACTCAACCGAAATTATAGCAAACTGTGCTTCCTTCCCTACTCAAATCAAGGTATAACATGCTTGCCCTATAGCTATGTGGCCTGTTTGCATAGGAGCTTGACTCCCCAAAAGCATCTTTGGGGCTTCCCTGGTGGCACAGTGGTTAAGAATCCGCCTGCCAATGCAGAGGACACGGGTTCGAGCCCTGGTCCGGGAAGATCCCACATGCCGCGGAGCAACTAAGCCCATGCGCCACAACTACTGAGCCTGCACTCTAGAGCCTGCAAGCCACAACTACTGAGCCCACGTGCTACAACTACTGAAGCCCAAGTGCCTAGAGCCCATGCTCCGCAACAAGAGCAGCCACCGCAATGAGAAGCCCACGCACCGCAACGAAGAGTAGTCCCCGCTCGCCGCAACTAGAGAAAGCTGGAAGCAGCAACAAAGACCCAACACAGCCAACAATAAATAAATGAATAAAATTTTTTTTTAAATGCATCTTTGGTTCCCAACCAAAGTAGTCTTTGTTTGGGCTCAGTTGCATCCCTCTGTGAGTAAAAGTGGACTCAGAGAGAGAACGACACAGAAAGACCATTTCCCTTTTCTGGAGTTGGATATGGGGATGACACCTGAGCATCAAGACTTTGAGCTAAATGACACCAGATGCCAAGAATGATAGAGTCTCCAGTGACAAATGACTGAGGAAAGAACAAAAATCTTAGTAACATATGATGAAAAGGATCTTTTTTCCCTTTATTAGAATAGCTGTGCATGTGTGTGTGTGTCTTAAGCTAATGGAACACATTTAAAACTCTGATTCTCACCATGTGGTGACCAGTAACAATTTATTTAAATCTTAATTTCTATGAAGTAGAAACGTTTCCATTTATAGGAAGCTCAAGAATAGGCAAAAATCTGAGCTCTGCTGATTAGAAGTCATGATAGTGGCTACATGCAGAGGGTGGTTATTAACTGGAAAGGAGCTGGACAGAATTCTGTGGGGTAATGTAAATGTTCTATATCTTGATCTGGGTGGTGGTTACATAGGAGATACATATGTAAAAATTCTTCAGGCTGTACATCTAAGACGTGTGCGTTTTACTGTGTATAATATACTACATATAAATTCTATTCCAGTAAAAATAGATAACCTGAAACAGAAGAGGTGAAGCATACATTCATACACACACACAAACACACATACACACACACACACACACACACACACACACACACACACATATACACACCCCAGATGGATACACATGCCTAGGAAAGAAAGTGAAATCAAAAGAGGACTGATCCATTTGAAGTGGAAGGAACTGAAGGACCCCGTGAGATCCAAGAGCTGACATAAAGAAAAAGGGAGTGATAGGGTGGGGAGATCAGAAGCTGTTATCAGGGTGGAATGTTGGCCTTTAAGACCTTATGGGTGAAGCAGCCCTGCTAGATGGCAAAAACCAAGACGAGGCCAATGGTGTGGAAAGCTGAAATGGAAAAGAAGTGAAGATCACTGGCACTGAGGAGGTCTCTGCAAGAAGGAACATTAGAAGGATCAGCTATGTGGTCACTAATGCTCCCCAAAGAAGATGGCAGGAGTAGGAATTCCAGGTGTCAAGAACCTCAAAGTATTTGGGGAAGTGGCCAAGGAGATGAGTAGATAACAGCTTAAGATGACAGCAAACCATTCAAGTGATTCATTAATGTTTTTTGATTATGATGGTAAAGTGGAAAAAATAAGTAAATAGTTTAGGGCAAGGTACTCTTTGAGAAGTAGAGTTTTTAAGTGAAAATGAAAAGTTGAAGGTTAATGTTACGTTCTTGGGAGGGAAGGAAGAATTGTTGGTTTTAGGTCCTTCAGTGGCTCTCTGTGCTATGCAACTCTAACAAACCAGCTAAGACTCTCCCTCCAAATCCCCACCCCTACTAAAAGTTCCCAAAGGACAATGACTGTTAAATGTCTGGGGTTCAATGAATGTTTAGTGATTGAAAGGAAGAAAGGAAACAAAGGAGGGAAGAAAGGAGGAGAGCAGGGAAAGATCTAATTCTAAAGAAAACCTCAGGTTATGATTTTTTTAAGTGTCATAAACTACACCATAGTGGGATAAGCAGGGATAACATTTTAATGCTGTAAACTGCAGTTAGCTATTATGATACTGAAAGGTTACTGAAAAATAATATTTTAAGATTTTAAACTATTTTAAAATGGAAAAGCATTTGTATTTATTCAAGGTATAGGCAACTGACTAATGAACTGATCAAGAGTCAAATGATCGGAAGGAAGATGCTTCCTAGCCCCTCCGCAAAAGGTAAACTAGAATGAGCCCATCCCTCGGGAGCACGGTTGAAAGAGGGATGGGAGCCCATTGGTAACTGCATTAATATTCAGTGTTATGTTACACTGGGTAGAGTACCCTCAAATTTTACTGTAACTGAGTGTGGCCCCCAAAGCAGCAGCAGCATCACACTTGCTCCCTTTGCAAAGAATATTCCTCTTAAGTTCCCAAGTGAGCCCTGCTGGGAATCAGAATCTGCACATGCTGAAGAAGGAAGCGGAAGCTTAATCAACCTGTAAGGGTTTCTTCTGTGACTTCAGATAATCTCTCAGAAATACCCATCTGGGGGCTTCCCTGGTGGCACAGTGCTTGAGAGTCCGCCTGCCGATGCAGGGGACGCGGGTTCGTGCCCCGGTCCAGGAGGATCCCACGTGCCCCGGAGCGGCTGAGCCTGCGCGTCTGGAGCCTGTGCTCCGCAACGGGAGAGGCCACAACCGTGAGAGGCCCGAGTACCGCAAAAAAAAAAAAAAAAAAACCATCTGGTTCAGGGGACACAGAATGGCAGAGTCAGGTAAGCAAGCAGAGGAGACAACAGTTCCCAAGAGGCTGGCAGGCAGAAACGAGCCAGGGCCCAGCATGGTCTGCTCATACTTTTTCCAGGCTCTTTCCCCTCTTCAGCTCCTCATCTTTCCCTGCCTTTCTCTCTGGTGGTCTCATCAGGGCAAAAATCATTCTGATAAACCAAGGAATTAGACACTAATTAAACCATCTGCCCAGGGAACTGTGAAAAGAGGACTATCTAATAAGGAAAAGTCATCTCTAATGGTAAATTTAATCTCCAAGGCACCCAGACCCAAGAGTTATTTGGGACCTGGAGTTGCACCATCTAGGCATCTAGTATGTGGACCAATTCATCAGTATCCAAGGGTCTCGTAAAGAGTTCAGACACCATTGTTCCAGCCCCTTGACAGCTGGGAACTGTGCAAGGGGTTGATTTCACAGCCTCTTTTCTACCAGGTATATCCTGCTTTCCAACTTGTGTGAATTAAGATACACTGTGTTTGGAGATTTTTTTTTTTTTTTTTTAATAAAGATGTCCTTTGAAGTAAATGAAACTACCCTTTCGTGAAACACCACTAAGGTGATACTTCTGCTTGGGGCTGCTTTTCAAAAACTGTAATAAAATCAGTTCCTATCCATAATCTTAGAAATTGTGAGAGCTTTCATTTAATGTTTGAAAATATGGAATATGTATGGAGAAGATAAACCTGACCTAACACGTATGTAAGATCTATTCTCTAATAGGAAAATTGTAGTCCAAAATAGTACAGGTAAGATTAAATAAGATAAGGGGTTAATAACTTCACATGTACCCAGTCTGTGTCTGTTTAATGCCACTAGAATAAATGGGACCTGGGTGTAAGTGCAAAGCATTTCTTTCTGATTAAACTGAAGATATAGTGGTTAATCTTTACAATATAATCTGATAATGAAAAATTACTTTATTTCTTTTTAAAAACTCCCAAATTCACAGGCTTAAACCAGGTGTAAAAGAGAGATTTCCAGATAAGAACTTGGTTGAAATGGCAGTGGACGAAGAACAAACGCATTGGAGAAACTGCTTCATTACTTTTACCATCATTTTGGGGAAAATGATGGTCCTAGCAAAAGATTTTTAAGAAAGCATTTCCTCAATATGCCAGACACTATCGGCAAAATCTTATTCAATACAATAATTACATTTCACACAACTCAGCCAGAACACTGGTTCCTTCCTCCTCGACTTAAACAAACTAAACAGACTTGATGATTGATCCACGAGGGCTGCACTGTGTAAGAAAAGAACCTTAGAATAGCTATCATGGAGTCCCTTGTTACATTGGCTCTAACCAGAATTTCTACATCCCAAATAGTTATGAGATATGATTGGCTGACATAATATCCTTAGTTATACAGTTAAAATGTTGTTTCTTAAAGGGGGATTTGTGAACCTCCTCTTTCAAAACTATAGATCTCTGGGCCCCAGCCCAGCCCAAGCCATAGGAATTGGACTTTCTGAAAGTAGGACCCAAGAATTTGTACTTTTAAAGCACTCCAGGTGATTCTTATGAATATTAAAATTTGAGAGCTACAAAGTTAAGACTATATATATATATATATATATATATATATATACATACATATATATCTATATATCTATATAGATATGTCTTGATATCCCTTTTGGATTTTATAGAGTAATGCAATTTGTAACTCCTACCATTTCCATCACTTTGTGAAACACCAGGGAAAAAAACCAAGTGGGATTAGCTCAAATACACCCTTGTCATGGGGTGGCTGTGTGGCTGAGGATTAAGCAATTTGTGTATTCGTCTGAAGTTTGGCTTCCTCATCTGAAAACACGAATAACAATATCTAATTCCTAGATCTGTTAGGAGAATTAAATCATATAATACACGCAGATTAAGTCATTTTGGACACAAAGTTGTAAATAGCTCCACCCTTGAGTGATTACAACCATAAAGGATGTAGAGTGGTTCTATCACAGATGTGATAGGCCTTTGTGCCTTTGTTCAATGAAAAATCTGTTCTTAGTTATAACTCCAAACATGGCATTCTTAGCTCCAATCAACAGCCAATATTCTCAGTAAAAAAATGAATTTAGACAAGAATGCTCAGGAACCATGCAAGCATTTAATAGTCTAGAAGTTCGGCTAGTAATGACAAGAAAAAAAATAAGTAAGTAAGTGGCTTCCCTGGTGGCGCAGTGGTTGAGAGTCCGCCTGCCGATGCAGGGGACGCGGGTTCGTGCCCCGGTCCAGGAGGATCCCACATGCCGCAGAGCGGCTAGGCCCATGAGCCATGGCCGCTGAGCCTGCGCGTCCGGAGCCTATGCTCCGCAACGGGAGAGGCGACAGCAGTGAGAGGCCCGCGTACGGAAGCCACAAAAATACTAATCGAATGATATTCCTAGTAAAAATCGTATCAAGTAACATCTATTTGTATTAATAGGATAGTTTGGTAAGACAACCAGTTATACAATATACAAAGACTTACCTCCATGTATGATGCAAATTTTATATATAATGGAAAAATATTCTATTCCCAAAGCACAACAGAAACATAAAATACACAGGAATTAATCTAAAAGGAAATATATAGGACCTATATTTTTCTTAAATAAAAAAAAATTATGTGCTTTTTCCACAATATTTTTTAAAATCAGCCTTGGAAAAACAAAACAAAATTTTACTGAAATATGTAAAATATTTGCTAAATAGACATAAATTAGCTTACTGAATGCAAAAAGTCAGCATTGTAAAGTTGTCAACTCATTCCACAATAATTTCTATGTTTAATTCAAATTTCAATTATAAAAAGCTTTTTTTGAAATTTGAAAAAATTATTGCAAAGTTAATGAGATGTGTTAGCTAAGAAAATAAAAAGGAGAAATAACAAAGGAAGCACCTTCACGGCCAGAAAATAAGATATATTTAAAACTACAATAGTTTGAGCAATGTGGCATTGGTAATAGGAGAGACAGTGAGCTCAGTGAAATGGAATAGAAAGTCTAGAAACTAACAAGTACATAGGAGCAATCATCATATATGATGATTTATCATAAAGGTGGTGTTTTAAATAAATAGGAAGATAAGAGACCAGGATATCAAAAAGTAATAATATTAGTATCTTACTACACTCTATTTACCAAAATTAATTCCATGTAGTTCACATAGTTTAAAATTTTTTAATGAAACAAACAAATGAGAGAACAAACAAAACCCTGAATAAAAATATGGTAATATTTACATAATACTGGAATGTGAAAGAACTTTCTATGCATTTATACCATGGTAGAAGCTATTATAAAGGAAAAAAAACTGATAAATTTTATTTCCAGAATTTCATAGGTTAAAAAACAATATATAAAATTTTTTTGAATAGGGGACACTTGGACTTCCCTGGCAGTCCAGTGGTTAAGACTCCGCACTTCCAATGCAGGGTTCAATCCTGCATTGTGGGTTTAATCGCTGGTCAGGGAGCTAAGGTCCCACATGCCAGGCAGTGAGGCCAGAAAAAAAAAAATAGGCGACACTATTTGCAACATATATAATAAAGGGTCAATATTCTTACAACATGGAGGGTATCTTAAGTGTTTATAATAACATACTTATTTAGCAATTATTGTGTGCCAGTGTTTTAAGTGCTCTCCATATATTAATTTATTTAATCCTTACAACAGCCATCTGAGGTCAGCACAAATCTTCATTTTACAGATAAGAAAACTGATGCACAGAGAGGCTAAGTAACTTACCCAGGGTTACACAGCCAGTGAGAAGTAGAATGGGATTCAGGCTCAGGCAGTCTGGCTCCAGACTAATAACCACTCTGCCACGTTGCCAGGGAGTTAGTGGAGTTTATTTATCAATACAAAGAAATAAAAAGATGAACAAAACAAAGGACCAAAGATCTAAAGAAGCAAATCACCAAAAAAGGTATAGCTGACCATGAAAGACACATAAATATATTCAGGCTCATATCAAAGAAATGCCATATTAAACACTGAGATACTATTTATACTCATCAAACTGAAAAAGATAAAAAACTTAAGTGCTTGCTGTTGACCACAGTCTTGAGCAATGAACATTCCCATATACTGCTGGTGGGAGAGCAAACTGCTATCACCTTTATGAAGGGCAATGCAGCAATATTTATCAAAAGCCTTAAAATGTACATGCCCTTTGATGCTACAATTTCACTTCTAGGATTTTATTCTGAAGAAAATGTCAAGTGAGAGCAAAGAGGTCTGTGCAATCATATGCATGGCAATATAATATGTGATAGAAAAAAACTCTATGTCCATAAAATTGAATAAAATCTATTAATGAAAAACTGTATAGGAAGCACAGTATGACAGTTATTTTGTAATATAAACTAAAATGCATATATACATGTATGTATATGTATTCTAAATTACTAATAGTGATGACTTCTGGATAGTAAAATTATGAATTGTTTTTCCCTTGTGCTTTTGGTGTTTTCCATATTTTCTCTATTGAACGTGTGCTGTAAATAGGAGAGACAACACTCATTCTTAAAAAAAGGGGGAAAGAAAGCTGAAGTAATTTTTCCAGCCAAGGGGAATGGACAGAATGCAGTGTCAGATCACCAGAGGAAAAGAGCATAGAGCAGAACAAGACTACCTATAAGAGAGAAGGAAAGTTATTTCTCAGTAATAAGTGACAAAACAATAGGCTTACCACACACTCCTTCGATGATTGGCAAGAACTGTAGATAGAACTTTGAAAGAGCACAAAAACAGAGGATGAGAATAAGATTCTTCATTCAAGATCTTGGCCACCCCTACCCTGACTAGCATAGCACAAGAACACAGAGATCTAAGCCAGAATGGAAGGAAGGAACCTCCCTTATCCATGCTCGCATAAGAACTAGGTTCACCAATGCGTTAAGGCAGGAGAAGGGGACGTGGGGATCAGTACCCTACTGGAAACCTTTGACAGTGTGTTGTACATTATTATGCTGGAGTTAACTGCATAGTAAATTATATCAAGCTCTAATCCCATGGTATTTGCTCCTTCAATCTCAATAGACCTTTCATCTGTCTTCAGAGGTTAGAGATAGAGGTTCCTCCATGTGCCCACGTGGTGGGCTCTACCAGACTTGCCTCCAAAACTCTGGTGCCTAGAATTTTGGCAGACCTTTGGAGAATGCTGTTGTAACAATGAATTATTCTAGTTGGGAGTGTTTCCTAAGAAAAAGTCTTCGGGCACAATGCTGGAACTCATAAATTTTGTTGAATTTATATTGTTAGCCCTAGGAACAGGTTGTTATTACTGGTGGCTGGAGCTGAAGTTTGGAGACTGGAAGCAGGAGAGAAAAAGATGAAGTCTTCAGCAAAGGCAAAACAACACCATCACCTTCAATTTCTACCACGAGTTACATTAAAATAGCTAAATGCTCAGTTGCAAATATCAACAGTAAAGAGAATGATTTTGGTGTCATATGGAGAGAGAAGTCAGAAAGGAGCTGTGAAATTATTCAAAGGTTCAAGCATGCAGAGAAAAAAAAAATGTATCACAGAGGAGCATTCTTGTAATTTGAAGAAGCCAGGATAGAAGTGATATAAGAAGCCTGTGGAAGGCTGTTAGGTTATGAATAGTGGTTTCGCCTCTTTGCATATCCATAAGGGACAGAAGAGGAAATGATCCTAGCTAAGTGAAGCAAGACCCTTCTGACTTATAAGAGGATTTGACACTCATATGGTTTTCTGAGGATGGTCATGGAGCCCTCCCTCCCTGAGAGATGTTTAAGAGCAGGACAATACAAACCTACAGTCTGGGGTGGCTGAGGAGAAACCTCCATAATGATAAAGACATGTACT
The DNA here is from genome assembly GCF_026419965.1 of Kogia breviceps. Taxonomy (NCBI): domain Eukaryota; kingdom Metazoa; phylum Chordata; class Mammalia; order Artiodactyla; family Physeteridae; genus Kogia; species Kogia breviceps. The sequence goes on from NC_081318.1 coordinate 75,160,800, forward strand.
TTCTGACATTATCTGGGGCTTTTGGTTCTGTGTGAAGAGAACCAAAACTAAGAAAAATAAATCGAGAGATACTTATGTTTAGATTTTAAGCTATTACCTCCCTGTGTTGACTTGCACCTTACATACCTCCATCACATACCTCTCCATCTTCAACACAATTTTCTTCTTCATTTTTATGCAAACATTTTACTACTAAATTGGGGGAAAGAGAAGTTAAATTACCACTAGCTGCTGCTATATCAGAAATGACTCTTTCCCCTGGCAGAATAATGATGACTATAAACACCTGTGTGCATCCTTCTAATTGAACTCAACAGACCATGTGTATCCAAGGGGTGGGCCTCGTCTTTGCAGCAGCCTCTGCTCCTGAGTCCTGTCTTTTGGAGGGTAAAGGGATAGAAGAATGTGGAAGGGGAAAACCATTTCATAGTTTGTATTTTTTTTTTAAAACAGGGTGTGTGCGTAAATATTCAGACTGAATGATACAGTACTTTCATATGGTTAGGGTTGAAGAAAAATTATGGAAACAGAATGAAGTTAAATAAAGGAGTCAGGAAAGAGCATAGATCTAACAAAAAAGCCAATCGTATTCTCTCCACAAAATTACTTTCCTCCTCAAAACAATCTTTTATTACCCTAATAACCAGCCACAATTTTAGCAGGGTTGGTTGGCTGCTTTTGTTTCTGGGACACATGTGGTTCTATTTATTTAAATGACTTTTTTTGCCAAATATGAAATGTCACCAACAGAGACATTCTCACCTGTTCCCTCATCAGATACTTCTGGATTGGTCTTCTTTTAGGGGGACAAACAACCTACCCATCTACAATAGCCCTCGGAATCAATCTAGAAAGGATCTATCCACTCTTATAAGTCCTGTAGAAAAAGATAGCAACCCCAAACAAAAATGAGCAAAGGAGGTAACAGAGTGAAAACATTGGTCAATAAAACATACACACGATGCCCAACATCACAAATAATAACAAAAGAATAAGGGCTAAGATAATTTGATAATTTCCATTTTGATCAAAGTGTGGAGAAGCTGGTATTGTTAATGGGGGTGTAAACTAGTATAATTTCTCAGAAGAGAAATTTGACAGGTCTATCAAAACTTTATGTACACATACCCTTTGCCCCAGAAGCCCATTTCTGGATATTCATCTTGTAGATATAATATGGCAAAGGTCTATGTTCAGAAATATTCATTAAGCGATGTTTAAAATAGCAAAAAAAAATCTAATAACAACTTAAGTATCCATAAAAAAGACTAATTATAGCAATTACAGTAACTTCTTATAGTGGACTATTATGCAATTCCTAAAAGATCAGATAAACCCATATCGAACAGGGAAACTGGACAAATAAATGTTTTAATTAAATTGTCTTTAACAGTCAGATATGCACTCATTTTAAAAACCAAATTATAATAAAAGGCTTACAACAAAAAACAGTAATTCCCTGTTCCACACCTCCCCAGTCCCCCCAGTTCTTTCCCCAGAGACTGTCATACAGAGTGAAGTAAGTCAGAAGGAGAAAAACAAATACCGTATGCTAACACATATATATGGACTCTAAGAAAAAAAAAAAATGTCATGAAGAGATTAGTTGTAGGATGGGAATAAAACACAGACCTACTAGAGCATGGACTTGAGGATATGGGGAGGGGGAAGGGTAAGCTGTGACGAAGTGAGAGAGTGGCAGGGACATATATACACTATCAAATGTAAATTAGATAGCTAGTGGGAAGCTGCCGCATAGCACAGGGAGATCACCTCTGTGCTTTGTGACCACCTAGAGGGGTGGGATAGGGAGGGTGGGAGAGAGGGTGATGCAAGAGGGAAGAGATATGGGAACATATGTATATGTATAACCGATTCACTTTGTTGTAAAGGAAAAACTAACACACTATTGTAAAACAGTTATACTCCAATAAAGATGTTAAAAAAATTATAATAAAAGGCTTACAACAAAAAACAGTAATTCCCTGTTCCACACCTCCCCAGTCCCCCCAGTTCTTTCCCCAGAGACAATCACTTCTCACTATCTTACATGTTTCTTGTAACATTTACATATCACCTTATTTCTTAATCAGTGCCGCCCACTAGAAATATAATGCAATCCACATATGTAATTTTAAATTCCTTGTAGCCACATTTTTAAAAAGGTTAAAAAAAAGTGAAATGAATTTTACTAACATCTTTTATTTAACTCAATATATTCAAAATATTATCATTGCAACATGTAATCAATATAAAAATTCTTAATGCGATATTTTGCATTCTTTTTTTGTACTAAGTCTTCAGAATTCAGCCTGTAGCTCACACTAACAGCATATCTCAATTTGGATCAGTCACATTTCCAATGCTCAGTAGCCACATGTGGCCAGTGACCATAGTATCGGATAGCATGGCTCTATACAATCAAAGATACTTCTGTATTTTGATCCATTATTAACTTCCTATTATGGGCAGATGAAGGTCTAGGTCTCCTAACACTGTACTTTCTCTCTAACAACTTCATTTACATCATACATTTTGATTAACTAAATAGTCAATATTTACATTATATACCCATGCAAATATTAATCACAGCCAAGCAGTATAATGTGCTGGGATAATGCTTCCCTTCTTTTTTTTTTCTCTTAATTTAATAATCACCTTGTTTTTTATTAGCTTGCCTATCTTTATAACTATTATACTAACTGTTGCACACTGTCCGATGGCCTTTCAGTACAATATTCTACTGGTCAATCGCATCAGACAATCTATCAGTTCACATTGGTCTCCCATCTTCCACTTTCTTACTTTATACTTCATTTTGGTCAATAACTCATCTTCCAGCAGTTTTATACAGTTAAAAAAAAAAACAACCTAGAACAATGTTCAGACCACCCAAAGCAATCTACAGATTCAGTGCAATCCCTATCAAATCCCAACAGCATTTTTTGCAAAAACAGAAAAATTTATCCTAAAATTCATATGGAATTTCAAGGGACCCTGAATGGCTAAAATTATTTAAAAAAAAAAAATTTGGAGGACTCCCACGTTCTGATTCCAAAACATATTAGAAAGCTACAGTAATCAAAATAATATGGTGCTGACCTAGACATACAAATCAATGAAATAGAATAGAGAGCCCAGAAACAAACTTCAAATGACCTTTTCCAATATGCCAAGACCACTCAATGAGGAAAGGACAGTCTCTTTTACAAACAGTGCTGGGAAAACTGGATATCCACACTCAAAAGAGTAAAGTTGGATCCTTATATATACACCATGTGGCAAAGGACATGAATAGACATTTCCCAAAGTTAATATACAAATGGCCAAGATGAAAAGATGCTCACCATCACTAATCACCAGAGAAATGCAAATCAAAACCGCAATGAGATACCACATCATACCCATTAGGATGGCTACTAGAAAGAGAGAGAGAGAGAGAGAGAGAGAGAGACAGAGAGAGAGAGAAAGAAAGGAAGGAAGGAAGGAAGGAAGGAAGGAAGGAAGGAAGGAAGGAAGGAAGGAAGGAAGGAAGGAAGGAAGGAAAGAAGGAAGAAGGAAGGAAATAACAAGTGTTAGCAAAGATACAGAGCAACTAAAACCCTTGCAAACTATTTGGGATTATAAAATGGGATGGAAAACAATAGGGCACTTCCTCAAAAAATTAAAAAACTAGAACTACTATATGATCCAGCAATCTCACTTCTAAGCATATATCACAAAGAATTGAAAGAAGAGTCTCAAAGAGATATTTGTATTTTAGTGTTTATAGCAACATTATTCATAATAGTCAAGAAATGGAAGCAACCCAAATGTCCATCAATGAATGAATGAATAAACCAAATGTGGTATAAACATGCGATAGAATATTATTCAGTCTTCAGGAAGGAAATCTTGTCACATGCTACAACATGGATGAACCTTGAGGACATTAAGCTAAGTAACCAAAGCCAGTTGCAAAAAAAACAAATACCGTAAGATTCCACTTACATGAGGTCTCTAAAGTAGTTGAATTTGTAGAAACAGAAAGTAGCGTGGTGGGGGAAGGAGGGAAGGGACTCCCAGTATTGTAGGATGAAAACATTATGGAGTTCTATTTCACAACAGTGTAAAATACTTAACATTACTGAACTGTATACTTTAAAGTAGCCAAGGGCTTCCCTGGTGGTGCAGTGGTTGGGAATCTGCCTGGCAATGCAGGGGACGCAGGTTCAAGCCCTGGTCCAGGAGGATCCTGCGTGCCGCGGAGCAACTAAGCCCGTGCACCACACCTACCGAAGCCAATGCACTCCTAGAGCCTGTGCTCTGCAATGGGAGAGCCCACTCCAATGAGAAGCCCGTGCACCACAGCAGGGAGTGACCCCCACTCGCTGCAACTAGAGAAAGCCTGTGCACAACCGTGAAGACCCAACGCAGCCAAAAATAAATAAAATAAATATTTATTAAAAAATTAAAAAATAAAATGGCCAAGATGGTAAATTTCTGTTACATGTTTTTTACCACAATAATAATTTTTTAAAAAAGGACTGGTACAATAACAGAAGACTTGGTAATGACAGCTCTCAACCCACTTCCTGAGTCAAGCTGTTCCAATCTGTACTGATTGCCCTCTATATCTGATGCATAATTGTCATCCTGGGATCTCCCTTCACCACTCTGCAGGAGATTCCCTTCCCTTCTCCGCAGTGATGGATCTTCTGTATTCCATGTTTTCCTCTTTCTTGGCTTATTTACTCGTCGATATGGAGTGATCCTCAAGGAGCTTCCTGAGAAGGGGGACTTTTTGCAATTTTTTAACATTTGCCTCTCATTTTCACCTTTTCACTTGACTCATAGTTTGGCTTCTATAGAAATCTAGGTGGAAAATAAATGTCCTTCATATTTTTGAAAGTATTGCCCATGGCCTTCTAGCTTCCAGTGCTGCTATTGAGAAGTTCAAAGCCATTTTGATTGCTGATCACTTGTATGTGACCTGTTTTTTTCTCTCTGGGAGCTTGTAGAATCTTCCACATTCCCAAGGTAATGAAATTTCACAATTATGCTGGAGGTATTTTTTCACCCATTGCACTGCGGAATTATTGGGCCCTTTTAATCTCAAAATGCATGTCCTTTAGTTTGGAAAAATGTTCCCCCCTTCATGTTCTCTGCTCTTTCTTTCTGGAACTTTTATTGTTGGGTTGTTGGATCTCCTGGACACATCCTCTAATTTTCTTCTTTTTGTTTTATTTTCAACTCTTTCCTTTTTGCTCTACTTTCTAGGAGTTTCCTCAACTTTTTATCCAAACCTTCTTTTGAGTTTTTCATTTCTGATATGTTTCCAATATCCAAGGATTCTTTTTGTTTCCAAACATTACTTTTCATAGCATCCTGTTTTTCTTTCATGGAAGCAATATTTTCCCGAGGATATTAATGTCAGGTTTTCTTCTAACTGCACAGTCTTTCTTATAAGTTGCTTTTCTGTTTATTTTGGACATTCTCATGTTAGCTGCTGTCCTCACATAGCTACTGTCTGCTCATGTTTAAAAGCAGGGGAAGAAAGGGATGATTGGAAGCTTTAAGCTTGAGGATGGGGCTTACTGACTTTGAGCTTCATTGCAGAGTGATCTGGGCAATATGGTGTATCTTTATGTCTTTCTGCTTACACAGATATGATTCCCTTCAGTATACTCTACCCCTACCTGGAGGATGAAGGCCTGACTGCTGAGCTCAGGGAGCCAAATGGAAAAAAATCTTCAGTATGCATATGCATTATTATGTGTATAATTACTATTTTCAGTACAGAATCCGTGCCTTCACCTGTGTCTTGCATTCCCAGCCCAGATACACTGATCCTCACATCTCTTACTGCCCTCTCCTCACCACCCTAATACTCATGTTTCCAAGTGTCAGATGCTGAGCCTTTGGGCATCCTGGGTTAGAACAGGTGACTCTCAGCTTTCTCCATGGTTAGTTTAGGGTTCAGCTTCCCTGGATCTACTACATCAGTTGTCACTCTTCCACCTGCATTTCTGCTTCCAAAATGTTAAGAGCTTTTGATTCCTCTTTTATTTGCTCCATCTTTGTAACTTTTTGCCTTAAAAGGAAATCCCTTTCCATGGTTTTAGTGGAGTTTTGCAAGGCAGAAAAAATGTGTTCAATCTACCATACTAATCCAGATGTCTCCAAAATAAATCTACTTTTAAAAAGAAAAGAATTCAAAACATGTAATATAGTATGTTCTCATTTATGTGAGAGAGAAAAAAAAGGATGAAACTATATGCAGGCTGATAGATACACAAAAGATTTCTGGATGACGGTACTGTTACTTTACACTTTGTGGCCTTCTGTGCTGTTTGATTTCATTTTTAAAAACATAAGTATAAATAATTTGTAAAGAACTTGTTTACAATTACATTTTAAGGACCTGAAAAAAATAAGGCCATCTATAAGAAGGAGATCCTGTCCCAGGCAAGCACAAACCTCCCTAAACTTGTTACCTGCTCTAGCTTGTCACTAGTATCAGAGACGGTTAGAAAAAATTGTACAACTAGAATGCACACAAGCTCTATGTTTGGTTTCAGGAATCTTGGAAAATACTCTTCCCGCTTAGGCCACTCTGCTTCCAAGTATAGAAACAACCGGGATCTTGACTTCTAATCCAGAATAAGAGGAGTATTGTAAAACAGGTCAGGCCAGACCACATTGGCTCCTGGAGTACTTTTGCCCAGACTTGCCTACTCCACTTAATACATCCTCACCAGGCCCCCTCCTCCACCCCTTCCCCCTAGCTCAGGGACACACTAGCTAGGTCTTCCCAACTAACTGAAACCTGAATATGTCTGTCTGAATGATTCATGTATCACATAGCCAAAGCTGCTCCAACTCTATTCCCATGGAGCTTTCATTCTTTTAAAAAACATTTATTTGTGGCAGAAGGCATAATGATTAACCTGTCTAGACTGATTTGGTTCTACTATCTAGCTACTATTTGGACTCTGCTATCAACTAGCAAACTACTCAACCGCTCTGTGTCACAACTTCCCGATGTATAAAATGGGGATAATAGTGATATCTGCCTTCCAGGCTCCTGGGAGGATGAAGTGAACTGATACTTGTAAATGGTTATTGAGCACCTACCCTACACCAGAAGTTGTTCTAGGTCCTCTGGATACAGACAGAGGTCATCAAAATAGAGATTCTTGCTCCCACAGAGGCCTAGTAGGAATGACACAATTCAGTTTTTTTAAAAAGACATAAATAACAAATAATAACATGTGTGATAAGGTCCATAAACGAAGAGTAAAAGTGTGGTAAAAGTTACAATAGGGGACCTGTTTTACGACTAATTCTCATAGCTCAGGCCTGAATTCAGTGGTTACACAACAAAAGGTACTCAGAAAAAGCTACCTCTTTGCCAACACTTGAAGCATGTTATAGACTCTTCTATTTAGGATTGCATTTTTAAAAGAAAAGTCTCATTTTATAAAAGTGTGACGGACCATTGGAGTTTCTTAATAAACAAGTAGACAGACTCCAACGTGCCTGTGCCTTGGAGAAAAGAAGAGCTGTGCGTGCTATTTCTTCCCCCCCAACTAAAGCACAAGTGCCTGTTTGTTCTCTACAGGAATAAAAGAATGGCTAACACTTTCTAAGCACTAAGTGCAAAGGCACCGCATGCCTTACCTCAGATAATCCCTAGCTTCACAATGTCAACTTTCTTGTCCTTGGGGACACTCCCAGATGCCCCAGGGAGGATCTCAGAACCTCCTGCCCCATCTCTGCCTCAGGCCAATACTTTGTTTGGCCTATTGAACATATACTTGATGAGGTGCCCTACACTGCAGAACCCAACCATCTACCAATCTTAGATCTTCTCTGTGTGTAACTTATAGTGTAAAGCAATTTGCGATCATGATTTATAATAGTATAAAACCCTTGAGATGATCAACCAAAAAGTCTCAGAGAGCAGCTTAATACTATTAATCCCACAGGTAAAGGAATTCAGTGGACTAAGAATAGCTATAGGTCTCCATCTTATTTTTCTGAGTAATCTTGGGTTCAAGCCTTAATGAAAACCATAATAGTCTGTGGCCTCCAGTCTGACTCTGTCTCTGGCTTTCATGGTCAAAGGGACTTCCCCAGCAGCTCAGTAAAAGAGAGAGAGGAAGGGTAATTTACAAAGTACTTTCATTCCCTACAGTCACAAGGCCCCTGCTATTTCCTATCTGAGACACTCAGATTATAAAGTATTGATAAAGATGGCTGAGATTGAGTGTAGAAGTTACCTTATGATAAAAAGAACATAAAAGACACACATGTATATACAGGTGCCCAGCTAAATGTAAGTATGTGAAAGATGTGCAAGTTATTTCTTCTTGGGTAATTGGAGCCAGATGAGACACATCAAGAGGAAATTTAAGGAAGAGTTAAACGTAAGTTTCATTCATTCATTAAACAAATTTTTATTGAGGACCTACTATGTGAGGTACTGTGCTAGACACTGGGGGAACAATAGTGAGTAAAAACAGTCATTTCATCTGCTCTCATAGAACATACAATAAGGGGGGAAAGACTGAAAGCAATCAAGTAATTCTGCAAATGAGTGTGTGAATTACAGACTGATAAACATACATGGTGGAGGGCAGGGAGTGGTTCTAGGAGTGCCTATAACTGGAAGCATGTAGGAAAAGTTTTTGGGGGAGAGTGAGCCTTGAGCTAAGATCTGAAGGGTGAGTAGGAACTGACTGAGCAAAAGAAGAGATTAAAAAAAAAAAGTATCCCAGGCAAAAGAGTACCATGTGCAAAGGCCCTATGGTAGGGAGGAGCTGACACCTTAAGGAAACTGGAAGGAGCACAGAGAGGAGAATATGGTACAAGGTAAGTCTGAATAGCCAGAACTTGCAGGGCACTGGAGGTCATGGCATGTGGAACCTCCAACCTAACAGCCCTAGGGAGTCACTGAAGGTTTTTAACCAAGTGGTAGAGAGAGAACAGAATCACGTTGTGAAAAATTCTGTCTGAGAACAGACCGAAAGTTATGGTCCAGGTGAAATATGGTGGAAATTTAGACTGGGGTGGTAGCGGTAGAGAGAGAGACAGTAGTAAATAAATCTGAAAGTTATCTACAAAGGAAAACTGACAGGACTTCCAAAAGATCACATATGGGATGATGGGGAAAAAAAGTATCTGCAGTGAACACTGGGTTTTTACCTGGAGCCTGAAGAAGGGAGTAACATTGGGAAGAGCTGGGAGGAAGGGGAAGCAGGTAAGGAGGCACGCCTTGGAGCTGAATGGGTGGCTCTGTCTTTCCGAAGAGGAACATTCAAGCTGCTTTATGGCAGGAGACAAACAGGAGTGGATCCCTCCCCTATGCCCTCACCCCCCGTAGGCCACTGCTTTTATAGACAAAATGCTAGACCAGGAGTCAGGAAACTGGATCCATTTTGGACTTTGCCACTGATTAGTCATATGCTCTTAGGCAAGTCACTCCACATCTCCTGATTTCAGTTCCCTGAAAAGTCCTCACCCCTTCCTCCCATAACAAAATCTCTGGAAGTGCTTATTAAAATGCACATTTATAGACATTTGTCTCCATTGGACTATGAGCAAGCACAGAGTGAAAGACTGCCCTAAGGTCATACGGTAGTAAGAGCCCGAATGAGAGCTCACATCAGGTCTGACTCACCCTAGAACTGTAAGAGATGAGTAATGGAGGAGAGAATGGAGAAGATGCCAAACAACAGTATCACTAGTGAGATGGCATGATGTAATAGGGCCAGGTCTGGGGGAAAGCTGTAGCTGTCCTTCCACTCCCTGGTGGGACAGTGCTGCAGTTGTTTCATTTTTCCATCATTTCCCCCTATTGACCCAGGGCAGGCACCACCGCACCCTCAACCAGAGACACACACAAGACTCTGACATTTTACAAGATAATGCTTTAAAAAAGCCCCAAATTTCCCTTTGAAACCCACTGGTAGAACCAAATCTACCTCAGTTCTACCCTGAAGCAAATATTCAGCCCAGATACCAGTAACATATTTTAAGGAATTTCAGAATGTTGACTCTACATAAACCATGACAAACATGTCACTGAACTTTTGAAAAATGAGGTTGACATAGCAAGCTGTCATAGGACTTAAAAGATGTTTTCAAGAGAGTCATGTGAAATTAAAGAGAATTACTCAAAAGCATGAAACTCCCCAAAAGGAATTATTTCATTAGAACTGATTTTTTAAAATTATCCATGTACATAATTTCTAGGGACTTCCCTGGTGGCACAGTGGTTAAGAATCCACCTGCCAATGCAGGGGACACAGGTTCGAGCCCTGGTCTGGGAAGATCCCACATGCCGTGGAGTAACTAAGCCCATGTGCCACAACTACCGAGCCCGCATGCCACAACCTGAAGCCCGCGTGCCTAGAGCCCATGCTCTGCAACAAGAGAAGCCACTGCAGCAAGAAGCCCGCGTACCGCAATGAAGAGTAGCCCCCACTTGCCACAATTAAAGAAAGCCCACATGCAGCAACACAGACCCAACGCAGCCAAAAATAAATAAATAAATAAGCTTATTTTTTTAAAAAACTTATAAAAAAATAATGATCTCTAAAGTAGATCTGAGTTTCTAGGACACTTGGAGCTTTTGAAGGCCTTCATTGTTTCCTGATGGTTTCCAACAGGCTTATTGTGTTTTTCCAGCTAGTCTGGAATAATAAGGTCTAGTACTTCCTTTTGCATTCCCTTCAGTGCCTAGTACATGCTAAACATTTAACATCATTACAATTGTACCATATTATGTGTACCATAGCACATGATAATAGTACTAAGAGTAAGCATTGATTGAATACTAAATACTTCACATGTTATTATCTGATTTGATCATCACAACAACCCATATGCATGGGGAAACTGAGGTTACACAGTTAAGAAATGGCAGAGCTGAAATTCCCATCCAGGGCTACATGATTCCCCACCTCCACGAACCTATCCCCCATGACTCATCTCTCCTTCCTGTTTCTTCCTCTCTTTCTTCCAAATGTATCTCATGCTCTCTTAATCACCAGCATACTTATAAAAGCCATAATCTTAAGGGAAAACTATGACTTTCCTATCAGTAGATGAGACTATAAAGTGCTAGATCTTTTTTAGACAATCTTAAAAACACACACCAGTTAGGGCTTCCCTGGTGGCGCAGTGGTTGAGAGTCCGCCTACCAATGCAGGGGACACGGGTTCGTGCCCCAGTCCAGGAAGATCACACATGCCGTGGAGTGGCTGGGCCCGTGAGCCATGGCCGCTGAGCCTGCGCGTCCGGAGCCTGTGCTCCGCGACGGGAGGGGCCACAACAGTGAGAGGCCCGCGTACCGCAAAAAACAAACAAAAAAACACACACCAGTTGGTATAGCAATTCCATTGCTAGAGATATAGCCAAAGGATACACTCACACAAATATGCAAGGAAACCAAAACTACAGAGTTATGTTCAGTACAACATTATTAATATAGAAAATGACTAGAAATGACCTAAACATCCTTCAGTAAGAGACTGGCTAAATAAACAATGTTAGTTTTTATGGAATATTATGTAGCTTTTAAAAAAGAATAAGGTAGGTGTGTGTGTGTGAATACGGAAAGAACTTCAAGAAATATTAAATTGAAACAGAAGAAACAGAGCATTACATATACTATGACCTCAACTTTGATTAAACTAAATAACAGATATGCATGCGTAACAGTATTTCCCAATGTATGTGTGTTCCCTCATTGTCAAACTTGTTTCTCTCCCTGAACTCTGCACTGAGCATTTAGACTAAGGCATAGCACGGGAGTTGGGATGGAGGAGGACATGCCATAGGAGAAGTCCCCAACAGACAGGAAGGAGACGTAATATAATAGCCCAACCTTCAGGCTCAGTGAGCTGTGGGAAGAAGAGAGACAGAGAGGAGAGGCAGAGGGTCACACATGTGTGTTATGGAAACCCTGCCTCCCAAGCCAAAATCCCAGATGGTGAGGTGGTCAGAAACACCTCAGGCGACAGAAAATGTCATAGCCCCCTTTCCGTTCATACTCTGTTTCTGCATGAAAAATTAAAATAATACTTTGCTGGAAGAAACCAATAATTTCTTCAATTGTATCAATCACCGATGAGCTCCCCAGTCCCATATCCAAATCAGAAGGGACTCAAACTCTTAAAGAGTTTAAATCCCATTGAAATGGTAGTATTAGATTAACTCTTACATTGCACGTCACAATTACCTAAATCAGAAGATTTTAGTTATAAAAGATTCATCTGAGTTCTTCATTCCACAAATTTTTTTCTGAGAGCTGATCATGTACTAAATACTTTTACAGGGACTGCGATACAGTGATAAATAAAACAACGTCCCCGCCTTCCAGAAGCTTCCATTCTAGTGAGAGAGATGGTCAACAAACAAGCATGCAAATAGATAAATTATATCAGCTAGTGCTAAATGCTAAATTTATATATTTATTTTTTATAAAATTAAATCAGGCATGAGCTATCAAGCCATGAAAAGACATGGAGGAAACTTAAATGCATGTTACTAAGTGAAAGAGATCATCTGAAAAGGCTACCTACTGTGTGATTCCAATAACATGACATTCTAGAAAACACACCTGTGGAAACAGTAAAAGGATCAGTGGTTGCCAGGGGCTGGGAGAAGAAAGGGATGAATAGGTGGAATACAGAGGATGTTTAGGGCAGTGAAACTATTCTGTATACTGTAATGGCAGGTACATGTCATACATCTGTCCAAAACCATAGAATGTACAATACCAAGAGTGAACCCTAATGTAAACTGTGGATTTGGGGTGATAATAATGTGTCTCTGTAGGTTCATTGATTGTAGCAAATTTACCACTCTGGGGCAGGATGCTGATAATGGGGGAGGTTGAGGGGTGGGGGGTTGAGATTATATTCCACAAATTTTGCTGTGAACGAACCTACAAATGCTCTGAAAACTGAAGTCTGTTCCTAAAAAAAAAAAATCAGGTAAGGGAAAACAGTGAAAAGGGGTGGGGATTATTTTGAACTGAATTCTCATTGGACTCTTAGCAAATAATTTTTATTTTAAAGTGTTTTCAGAAGATAAAATTACTTCCACAAAATTAAAGTACTTTGTCTTTTAATGTTTTTTAACAACACCAAGTATAGAAGGAACGTGAGCAAAGGAGTCCTGTAGAAGATTAACGAATAGTAAAAATTATGGGAGGGGAAGGAAAGTTAGGTGTGATAGTTAATTTTGTGTCAACGTGGCTGGGCCACAGGGTGCCCAGATATTTGGTTAAACATTATTCTGGGTGTGTCTGTGAAAGTGTTTCTGAACGAGACTAACATTTGAATTGGTGGACTTAATGAAGCAGATTGTCCTCCCCAAAGTGGTAGGCCTCATCCAACGTATGGAAGGCTGGAATACAACAAAAAGGCTGAGTAAGGCAGAATTCACTCTCCCTTTCTGCCTGAATGCTTGAGCTGGAACACCGGTCTTCTCCTGCCCTCAGATTAGAATTTAGAACCTTTCCTAAAAGCATAAGTTTTGGAATCCGACAGACTTAGGTTTGAATCTAGCTTTGCTACCTCCTAGTTGTGTGATCATAGGTGAGTTAACTGACCTCTCTGAACTTTACTGTCCCATCCATATAATGTAGATTATTGATTTGTATGAATGGATTTGTTCAACAAATGTTTCTTAGCCATCTCCTATGTGCCAGGTGCCAGAGACATGAAGATGAACAAGATAAAGTTCTCTACTCTACAGAAGTGCCCACTCTACTGGGGAGACACACATACACCCTCATTCTAATACCATATAATAATTCAAATAGACATACAGAGAATGGTGGCATCTCATCTGTAGTAGAGGCATCTAGTGCTCACCTATGTTCCATTTTCCTTCCTTCCAGCTCCATGAGAGGATTACATTTCTGCCCCCTTGCAGCTAGGCAGGGCTATGTAACAGGCCTTGCCAGTGGGCTGAGAAAGGGAGTAACATGGTTATCTCTGGGTCAATACATTTAACTTCCAGTATGACGCTCTCAGTATTCTCTTCTCCTGCCACAGCAACCAGAGAAGCCAAGTGTTCTGGATGGTACAATTATAGGATGGTGGAGTCTCCATCAACAGGTCACTGAGGGGAGCTCCCAAGAGAATGACCCAGACCTAAAGCAGACTTTGACTGACCAAACAATAAACTTTTGTTAAGCCACTGAGACTGTGGGTTGTAAGTTACTATGGCTTGATCTAGCCACACTCATTCATAAACCAACCTGCAAAAGGTATTCTGAAAGAGCCAGAGACTAACAAAGTGCTAAGTGATGAGTGAGAGAAGAGTCAGGGGAAGAGTTGAGAAAGAATCAGCACAACAGAGAGGAAGGCAGAGCAAATGCTTGGAGGGTTGCAGTGGCCTGGGAAAGTGGGTAACAGCAAATAGTCCGGTGGCACTTGAATGCAAAGAGAGAAGGAGAAGGGCATAAGAGAGACAGAGGAAGTAGGCAAGACCAAACTGTGGAGGGCCTCGTGGGCCATGTTAACAGCTTGGCCTTAACCTGGAGGAGATAAGAGCCATGCAGGGCTTCTAAGCAAAGGAGTGACATACTTGTCTGTGGTTATGTAGAGGAGGGATCAGGGCAGGACTAGAGAGGCCAAGATGAAACTAAACAACTTATGGAAAGTACCTACTGTAGTACCTGCCAGACAGAAGTACAGCACTTCCCTTTTCCCTTCCCCTGCTCATATATTAATGTAGTTTTAGAAACTAGCCAACCCTGCAGCTTAGCAATCTTACTTTTAGGACATTTTAGAAATAAATGTGGGGCTTCCCTGGTGGCGCAGTGGTTGGGAATCTGCCTGCCAATGCAGGCGACATGGGTTTGAGCCCTGGTCCAGGAGGATCCTGCATGCCGTGGAACAGCTGAGCCCCGGCGCCACAACTACTGAGCCTGCTCTCTAGAGCCTGCGAGCCACAACCACTGAAGCCCACACGCCTAGAGCCCATGCTCCGCAACGGGAGAAGCCACCACAATGAGAGGCCCATGCACCGCAGCGAAGAGTGGCCCACACTCGCCGCTCCTAGAGGGAGCCTGCGCACAGCAACAGAGATCCAACTCAGCCAAAAATAAATAAATTAATTAATTAATTAATTTTTATTAACAGTGGTCATCTCAGTATGCTGGCAGTCTTGCTGTAGTTACAATTAATGTTTGTTAGTTTCATAATTTATTTTTTAATTAATAGAGAAATGAAAAGAAAGACACTATCCTGGAGAACTGGAACTGGTAGGGCTCTTCCTGTAGTGATTGTCAGCAATTGCAAAGGCAGAAAAAACAATTTTCCAGTCAGAAAACCAAGCCAACCTCTTCTGGTTGAAGTTTCCTCTTCCCACTGGAATGTAATTGTTTTTAAATTGAATGCCATACCTTAAACTCTCTGTGATTACTAATTCCAATGGATTGGACCCAGACTCTCCGGGGATTTAAACAGATCCAGACCTTCAACGTTAATTACTCCACGAGAGGAAGCCCTGTTCACTTTAAGCAAATGAATGAGGCTTCCCATCAGGAAAAGCAAATTACTTTGGCCCGTGGGGAAAAGGCAACCAACCTTCCAAAAGATTTGTTGGCCTTAAAAAACCAAGAGCATAGAGAGGAAGGCCACGCGGGAAGGCATGGCACGAGCTTCAGATATGCCAGTGGGAAAGTCAGATTAGGACTAAAATGCTTTCACTGGATTTGGCAACAAGGAAGTCACTAGGGGCTAAAGCTGTTCAGGGCGAAGCCGACATACTATCTCCAAAGCAAAGTAGGCAGCATTACTAGCATTCTGAAAGATCCAGGAACCAAGGGGTATCTTAAGTGAAGTTTAAAGGAGGTAAAAGTAAATTTCATTTAACTAATATCTTTCTGAATATCAAAGTAGTACATGACCAATGCAGATAACCTGGAAAACAAAGTACAAAGAGGGAAAAAAAGTACCACTTATTCCAGCTTCCAGAGAGACCCACATTTTTCCTGTGTATTTGTATTTACATCAGGGTGTGGACAAGAATAGCTCATCTTGTCATGTGACAAACATAGTCTGTATTGGCTCAATACTTTGAAAACCTATTACTTAAAGATACTTGACAAAAATTTAGAAGGATACTCTTATGAAATTGGAGTATACTAAACCTTTTTATATACGTCACAAAATACAGAAAGAAAGGATATAAAGTTTGCTCTATAAAAATCTAAATTTTCTGCATGGCAAAAGAAAAACACACTATAAACTAATATAAAGATGAATTATAAAATAAAAATACACATGAAGAACAAAAGTTTACCTTCTGGAGTATATCAAGAGCTTTTTCAAATCAATATGAAAAGGATCAAAAACCAACAGAAAATCAAACAAAGGATATAAATGTAAAGTTCGTGGAAAATGACATAAAAATGGTTCTCAAATAGCTTTCCAGATGGTCCATCTTACTTATAATAAGAGAGATGCAAATTAAAACTACAATGAGACATGTTTTTCCCTCATCAGTCTGGCAAAGATCAAGACTGATAGCATCATGTGCTGACAAGAGTATGAGAAACAGGTGTTCTCACACCTTGCTGGAGGGAGCGTTAAATGGGTACAGCCTCTATCTGTCTCTAGCAAAACTGCCCATATCCTTTGAGTAACCAACTCCATTTCTAGGAAACTATCCCATTATACACTCATGTGTGTGAAATCACGCATGAAAAGAATTATTCACTGTAGTTTTATCTGTAATAACCAAAGATTAGAAACAACCTAAAATTCCATCAGTGGGGAACTGGTTAATAAATGGAATGCAAGGGCTAAGAGGAAGGAGGCAGCCCTGTATCTCCCACAAAGGAATGATCGCTAAAACACGTTCAATAAAGAAAGCAAGGAGCAGAACATTTTCATCCATGCACCACAATTGACGTAGAAGAATAAAATTAAATCATGGGAAATATTGGGACTTCCCTGGCGGTCCAGTGGTTAAGACTCCACGCTTCCACTACACGGGGCGTGGGTTTGATCCCTGGTTGGGGAACTAAGATCCCACATACCACGCGGCAGGGCCAAAAAAAAGATAATGGGAAATAAGAACATTTTGTTTATCAGTGTATTTTTGGAGTATTTCTGGAAGGAATCACCAAAAAAAAAAAAAAACTAGTAGAAGTAGTTACCCCTAAAGAGGTAAACTAGTTGGCTCAAGTGGCGTGGAAGTGACTTCTTTTTCACTGAGTATCCTTTAGAACCTTTTGAATTTCATGCCATAGCTATGTGTTACCCATGAAAAAAAAAAGGTAAAAATATAATATTTTAAAACAAAATGAAATCTATAAGCCACTTTATTTCTCTTTATTTTCTGGTGGCCATTTCTATTTTTTTCACTGTCTTCCTTCTTTGTGCTTTGTCTACCTTGATCCTTTTCTCTGTTTCCCTTCTCTTCTTTCCCTTGCCACACCTCTGTTATATACAACAACTAAAAAAAAAAAAAAAAAAATTAGCATCTGCTGACAACTTAGTATATACCAACAACCTTGCTTTACAGGTGTGATTTCTTTTAATTCCCACAACCACTGTGAGAAGGAAAGTTGTCTTTGCCGCAGTTTACAAATCAGGAAGCTCAGGCACAGGGAACTGAAGTGCTTTGCCCAAAGCCATGTGCGCAGTAAATTGCTGGGGCTGGGATTTAAACCAAGTCTGTCTGTGAAATCCATGTTTCTTTTAGTAAACAGTACTGCCTGCAATATGGAACAAATATCCATCCTTATATATTTTTTAATTGTTGGATAAAGTATTATAGTCTTTGATTTAAAAATCAAGTGAGGGACTTCCCTGGTGGTCCAGTGGTAAAGAATCTGTCTTACAACACAGGGGATGCAGGTTCGATCCCTGGTCAGAAAACTAAGATCCCGCGTGACGTGGAGTAACTAACCTGGTGCGCCACAACTACTGAGCTCCCGCACCTCAACTAGAGAGCCTGCATGCTACAAACTACAGAGCCTACGCACTCTGGAACCCTCACGCCACACCCACAGAGCCAACGCACCCTGGGGCCTGTGCACCACAACTAGAGAAGAGAAAACCCACATGCCACAACTAAAGAGAAGCCCACGCACCATAACAAAGAGCCTGTGTGCTGCAATGTCTCAACGAAGATCCTGCATGCTGCAACTAAGACCCGACGCAGCCAAAAGTAAATAAAATAAGTAAATAAATAAATAATAAATATTTTTTTAAAAATAAAAATGGGGCTTCCCTGGTGGCACAGTGGTTGAGGGTCCGCCTGCCAGTGCAGGGGACACGGGTTCGAGCCCTGGTCCGGGAGGATCCCACATGCCGCGGAGCAGCTGGGCCCGCGCGCCCCAACTGCTGAGCCTGCGCTCTAGAGCCCGGGGGCCCCAGCTACTGAGCCCGCGTGCTGCAACTATTGAAGCCCGAGCATCTAGAGCCCGTGCTCTGCAACAGGAGAAGCCACCGCGGTGAGAGGCCCGTGCACCGCAACGAAGAGTGCCCCCCGCTCGCCCCAACTAGAGGGAGCCCGCGTGCAACAGCGGAGACGCAACGCAGCCAAAAATAAAGAAAAAATAAATTAAAAAAATAAAATAAAATAAAATAAAATAAAATAAAAAAATAAAAATGAAGTGAGCATAATATTTCATATGACTTTTAAAAAGCACACCTACAAAGAAAATTTCACAAATTAAACTGTTTTTTATTTCTAAACACTTGATGATTATTTTTGACAAGTCATTTAAAAAGAGAACTCACCTCTCCCTCACTTATCAGCCCTGAGTTATTCATTGGCATTGAAAGATGAAGCCCTCAAGAAATTCTCAGTCATTCCTGGTCGGGAAACTAAGATCCTGCAAACCACGTGGTGCAGATGAAAAGAAAGGAAGGAAGGTCAGGAAGGGAGGGAGCAAGGGAGGGAGGGAGGAAGAAGGAAGGAAGGAAGGAAGGAGAAAGAAAGAAAGAAAGGAAGGAAGGAAGGAGAAAGGAAGGAAGGAAGGAAGGAAGAAAGAAATTCTCAGTCAATCGCAGAGAAAGCAATAGTAATGTTTATCTGGCCCCTCTAATGTGCCAGGCAGCATGCTAAACACTTTACATAGGTTCCAACAACTGTATAACAGAAGGTACAATTTCTACCCCCCATTTTGTAAATGAGAAAAATGAAGCCTGGATGATCAATAACTTCCCAGCTGACCACAGCTTGTAGAGTACAGAACCCTAATTTGAACCCAGGCAGTTTGTCTCCAGAGCCTGTGCCATCACGACACTGCCTGGAAACTGATCAGTACAGTAAATGACACTGCAGGAGAACCCAGAGGAGAACCTTCACTATTCCTGGAAATGGGTCAGCAAAGGCTTCCCGGAGGATCAAGGCACGGTTTGAGTGTTAGTGGAAGTTCAGAACAGAGAGACGTCATGGCATCCGCAAGATGTCATTCTACCCTGCACTGAAACTGTTATGAAAAGACTTACATCCTTTGGAGAGAAGGGGAAAACTGTAGCCTAGAGCCTAATGTGACCTGCCTGGGAGCTATGCCATGTAGTGAAACCAAGTTTCTGTCAGGGAATTTTACATTTTACTCAATATTCTGAAGCTTGGCTATGACACAGTCAAGTATCAACACGTTCCAGTCATCAGGCGGGTTCTGTTAGAAGGCAGTAGGGGTTGGATTTAATGGCACTGTTTGTTTTCCTAACGCAATGTCCTAGAAATATGCAACAGAACTGTAGCAGAGATGAATCAAAAGAAGGATGCAGTACAATAAAATTCAATGCCAAGAATAACAGTAGAAGTGATTCCTTGTGATTCTGGTAGTTAAGAGCAAAACTTATGACATAAGCAGCAATCTTTGGGGACCCTAAGAATGCTTCAGGGCTTTCTTCATCCTGTCCACTGAATGCCCCAGAGCAAGAATCTTGATTCATCTGCTCTGGTTGAGATGGAACAGTGACAAAGCAGAGACCTCTAAGCCCATGGGCTGCCGCCTTGCTGTGTCTAATTCTCTCAAAGTGACCAGTCCTCAGCCCCTAACTTGGCCATGGCTCAAGAGCCTGGCTCAGGGTCTGCCCTGATCCACTAAGGTATGAGCCAGTACCTGGCTGGAGAAACACAAGGGTATCTAACACTGTAGAACAAACATTCTGCCCTGTGCACATCTTTACTCTCCCAAACTCAGCTTGTAGTCTGTGTCAACTTGTTTATAGATACAGCAGCCTTCATTTGGGGACATAGGAGCAGCAAGCTTTGACCAGAACAATTTCTTTCCTTAAAAAGCTTTACGGCCAATTGCCTTTGAAATGTAAGCTTAAATAACCTTTGATGTATGCTTTCCCTATACTCCCTACATAGTACCCATATAATAACCAGTCTCTAGATTGCATTGATTTGGGCCTTTAAAATATCATTCTATCCCCTTAGGCCCACAGGCGGGCTGGAAGATATTGAATAACTAGTTTTCTGGGGGCCCTGGTTTCTAGCATTTGCCAGTTTCCATCGTGTAACCACTACTGCCCTGTCTAATATAAAGCTCCCAACAGGAATCACTGAAGGCGGAGTGAGGAGGAGAGGAACACAGTTGGCTCCTTTGAGGCTGAACCATCACACCTCTGCCTGGGCTCCATACTGTTCTCTCCAATCCCCTGGGGACTTCTTCCTGTTCATTAAGATTAAACACTTTCATCATGTCACTACCCTCCTCAAACTATTTTCCTTGGCTCCCCCTATACTCTTCATTTCCCCCTAGCTTTCAGAAACACCCTCCATAATCTTGTCTACAAACAAGGATTGTTAGGTTTAACCAATAAAAATACAAGATGCCCAATTAAATCTGAATTTCAAATGAACAAGGAATACATTTATAGCACAAGTATGTTCCATGCAATATTTGGAATATATTCATACTTAAAAATAATCTGTCATATATCTGAAATTTATCTGGGCATCCTGTATTTTACCTGGCGACACTACACCTAACCTAACCACCACATCTTACTTCTCCTCCCAAACACCAGGAAGCTTCTTCACAGTTCTAGGAGCCTGCATGATCTCACGTATGTCATTTAATGTCTCTGAGTTTCAGTTTCCTCATCCATAAAATGAAGCTAACAGTTGCCAATTCTATAGAGTGGAATTTAAATGAACTAATGTGTGTAAAGCGTCTATGCCAGTACTTAGCATTCAACAAATATCTGATTGACACCACCCCCCGCCCCGACCATGTCAATCCTCAATTACTTGAAATAACTTAGAAGGAAAACTATACTGTGGTTATGGAATCCACGGGCCAGGAGTCCTCCTAGGACATTGCCCTCTATGTCCAAACTCTCTCCAAATAGGTGCTTCTGATTGTATTTTTAAAGAAATTGGCAGCAGAGGGAAATTGGGGTTAGGGCATGCTGAAATACCCAGTAGCAGCCAATTCCAGCATCTCAGAGTCTGCAGGAGAGACCAGGGCTGTCTACCTCTTACCCAAACACATCCCCCAACCATCATCAAGGAAGGGCATCTTCTTTGCGGTAGGTCTAACTTTCAGCTCCCACAGGAAATGCACTTTCCTTGCACAAGCAACACAATCCCAATAGGTGGAAACGCAACCAGAACTGGAGTTGGGAAGGGGAGAAATGTTGCAAGACTATAAACTCCTTATCAACATGTACATTCTTCTTTCTCTGTAGAACAGACCCCTGTAAGGAATCTCAAGGTACTAGGGGAAATGAGCCACACAAGATGAGAAGAGATGATGACACCATCACCTTTGACAACTCCCCAGGCATCCTAAAACCAAGAGCAATGAGCTACTGATCGATGCCCTGCACAAGGGCCAACCGCAGCTTGGCTATGTCAAATTACCAGAACCAGATGAAAAGCAAGCATCGGTCGAACTGCATATTTCACTTTCATGCCAAATAATCAGCACGACTTACTGATTACGCTACTCCACAAACAATTGATAAGTTAACCCCCTGGGAAACTCAGTGAACGTTTTTGTTTGTTTGTTTTTGTTGTTGTTGTTGTTGTTTGCGGTACGCGGGCCTCTCACTGCCGTGGCCTCTCCCGCTGCGGAGCACAGGCTCCGGACGCTCAGGCTCAGCGGCCATGGCTCACGGGCCCAGCCGCTCCGCCGGATGTGGGATCTTCCCGGACCGGGGCACGAACCCGTGTCCCCTGCATCGGCAGGCGGGCTCTCAACCACTGCACCACCAGGGAAGCCCTCAGTTAATGTTTTAAATACATCTTATCCCCATTAAGATATGAACTCTTTTTCCAGGGAACGGGCAACAGTGTGCATCTGCAGCAGTCATCAATAAACCTCACTTGATGCTTCCCTTCTCAATTCTGACTGGTTTAGCTGTAGCCATGGTTTATATCATCTCTACTCAGAGAATAACCCAGAATGTTATGCATTCAAAGCAGTATAAAAAAAGAAAAGCAGGTTATAAAACACTATGTATGGTATTTTTCTATTTCCCATACACTGATAGATGTATAACTATCAATGTATAAATGACAAGAGTGATTACAGCATAATCAATGATTACCCCTGGGTGATAAGACTATTGTGCAATTTTGGGGGGCCTATCTCTGTTTTCTCAATTTTCTACATTGAACATGTATTACTTGGGTAATTTTTTTAAAGTTAAAAACAAATTGGGATTTCTGTGGTGGCATAGTGGATAAGACTCCATGCTCCCAATGCAGGGGGCCAGGGTTCGATCCCTGGTCAGGGAACTAGATCTCACATGCGTGCCACAACTAAGAGTTTGCATGCCACAACTAAGAAGCCCTGGAGCCACAACTAAGGAGCCTGCCTGCTGCAACTAAGACCTGGCACAACAAAATAAATAAAAATTTTTTAAGTTAAATTTTAACATATTGATCTGTTCCTGCTTTTATGATAACTAAGAAATCTGCTACCTCCTTGCATTGATATGTCTGGGCTTTGGCATCTTCCAAATCAGTTTAGTCTGCCTGAGGCCACCAAGATCCAGGACATGTCAAAATGGGTGGCACCCCAACCAGCCACAGCAGGTCTTTGGGTGTGAACTAGAAGACAGCATCAGACTTCTGGACTTTCAAGAACTATTTCTTATTTAGAGTCTCCCACTCCTACAGTTCCATTAAGAGAAGGCTCTGGATTATTAAGCATAGCTAATGTACATCCACGGAATCACAGAATGCTGGAGCAAGGAGGGAATTTACAGAAATCTGCCTAATGGAGCCCTGAGATGGGAGAGTACTTTGCCCCAGGTCCTCCAGTTGGCCAAAGCATTTTGCTGGTAGCAAAAAGCCCCAAGTTCCTTTTGAATCCTGCAATCTAAGACAAGCCAGTAAGGCCAGGGGGATCTTTACACGCCTGGCCGTGCAGTATCAGATGGAAAAAGCCCAGAACCTAAATCTCCTCTGACACCTAACCGGGGCCACAGTGAACAAATTTAACACAGAGAAAGGAATATATGTTACAGCCTCTTTGCTGATTGTCCTTGGACAAGAGAATCTGAGGCAGTTAGCAGCAATTGCTTAAGTACCAAGACTCCAAACAAACCTCTGGGGATGCAGTCTTTCTTCCCAAAAGTTCATCACCTCCCAAGAAAAGTATCACCAAAATACAGTTTCAAATGCCAGAGTGGAGAACACCATTTCCATGCATCCTGATCACTTGCCAAGCAAACAAGTATAGTAGATCATGCCTTTCCTCCTGTCACCACCTCTCACCCACAGGAAAGTAGCACATAAGAAACATGACCTCCAGAGTGGGCCATCATCCCATGGAGCCCTTGAGAGACACAATACTTGTGCTCAGACACAGACCACTGTGGAGACCCCACAGCACAGGGGGAGCTACAGGCCTGGCAGACCAAAGTGATAGCAGACCACAAGCCCAGCTTCCTGAGTCCCAAGGCCTCTCTAAGGCCACAGTGAGGACAGCACCCACTGGAGCTGTGGCTATGGTCTGCAGGTCAAGGATTCTGCACTACATTTACTCACACCTATATGTAGGTACATAGAACTCAATAGCTTGAAGAAATTACCTGTGATTCTTTGACCTGCTTACCTGGATCTGACTTCTCCTGTAATATTTTTAATCAATCCAGGTGGAGTGGACCTTCCTTCAGGAATAATAAACCCCAATGGCTCAGTTACAGCATGTTCAACATGTCCAAAGCATATCATAGAAATTATTCCACCATGAAGACTAGAGAAACTTTCCCTACCTTCATGGATTCAGCTTGCTGAGGAGAACACACATGAGGTGTAGTTCAGAGAGGCAAAGACGTTCTCTTTTTTTGCAAATAAGTAGCCAAAAGGGCAGGGAAGAGAGGTAAAATATGTCATAGCCAGGACTGCAGAATCCCCTGGTCTTACCATTACTTGTGATGCTTTCAAATGGGTTCTTAGTACCTTAATTTTGAGGGAAAAAGAGTGGAAGGAACCAGCCAGTGGTTTTGCATGCTTAGTTTCTGTCTATGACACTGAACTCAAGAGAACTGAGACCTTTGGGGAAACCAAAGATGGTTCAAATGACTCAGAATAAATTAACTCAGTGCTCCTAGCTGATAAGCTGAAGTTACCTAACTGTAAAGCAGAACCAGCAGCCACCAACATAGAAGGCCTACCCCACAGATAGAAAAGAGACAAAGCACTGAAACTCGGCCAGAGGGAACCTCCCCAGCCCTGCCACGCAGGGTGGTGGGGTTTCTTCAGGATCAGCCAAGTAAGATGGCATCACCAACCCAGCTTCTCGGGCACTCTCTTCCAGGCCTGGAGACCAGAGGAAAGGCGACGTGGGGAGAGGGCTGCCCCCCAAGGAAGGGGAGTCTTCCCCAAGGAAGGGAAGTTGTCCCAGGAGAAGCCACTTCCCTCCTAAAATGCATGGGATTTTCCTCTTCAGCAGGGGACGGTAACTCAGCACGTAGCAAAACAACGAGGGCACAGGACAGATGACCTCCCTGCACAGTTGTGGATCAGAATCCCAGCACAGCAGCCGTGTCCCTTCCTAGCAGAGGGAGAGCTACACCCAACCCCAGCACACCTTTGCCCTCCAAAAAGCTGAGGCCAGACCAACAAGTCTCTGGGAACTACAAAAGGACATCAGAGCTGAGGTTGTGAGGGCCAGGACTGAGACTGGGCCAGCCTGGGAACTGCCCAGAGCTTTGGTCTCCAGGCCTGGCTGCCCTCCAAGAGCAGCCAGCCCTTTCCAAGTAGACATACCACATGTCCCTAATATTCTCTCTCCAAGTAATACAACCACTTTTCTCAAAGCAAAGACATTTCCCAGAGCCTTACAGGCCTGGTTGATATCTGCTGAGTAGGACTCAGTCCCGGAAGGAGCTGTTAAATAACCCACTGTTTCAGTTTATAGACTTCTCATGACTTAGTGACAAGTGAAACAACATTCTGACAGCAACTGCAAGTTCCCTAGCACCCGGTGACTTCTCTTTTTTCTTGGGACACTCCCTCCTGCTAAATCGCAGAACCAACCCACCCCCTACCCACCGGAATAAAGACAGAGGAGTGCAACCCCATATTTTAACCTATAAGATGTGGACATCACCTCTTTTTCTGAGAGCTTAACACTAATTGGAAGTTATTTTTTCCCATTCACCTCGAATGCAGTGATGGACTCTCTAAGCTGGACTCCACAACATGTAGGAGGGCAGTCATGGGCAGTAATTCTAAGGGGCACAGACAGGACCAGCCAGCCCTAGAGAAGGGTAGAGGAAGCAAAGCTACCTTGGTTTTCCTTCTTCCTCCCCAGATACCCCCATTTGTCAGGCCTCTCTTGGTCTCAGCTGGTAGTCACTTCAAATTACTGATGGTGCAATCCAGTAGTTGAGGTTATTAGTTAATCAAGCTGACAGCATGGTCTTTCCTGGCCATTTATACATATTAAAATATGAGGGATGAGCTCTCCAAGAGGAAAATCCACTGAGATCCAAAGGAAGGACGCTATCACTGTGGAGCTACAGATGCTGCATTAACGCTTTGGAGCAAAGGAGAGCCCTTTTCTCCCATAAGCAAATGCCAGCCCAAGGCCAGGATACTAATAAAGACCCTAGATGCTAGCAATGTGCAAGGTGGTGGCAGTGTCCTCCAATCTCCCCACACACATGCATTCCTACCCTCACACTATTTGCCCTTTCCTAGTTGCCAGAGCACAAGATCTGGGATTAAGTCAGGCCCCCTCACACTCGAGGGCCACATTCAAAATTTTGAATAATGATGGTGACCATGGACAGGGAAGGCTGAGAGCTTCTGTCATAAAAACACTTAGCAGAAAGCCTTGAAAACAGTGCAGCAGCAAGACACAAGCTGGGCTCATTATCTAAATTGAGAGACCAGGTTTGGGGTTTGTTTTTGTTTCTGTTTTTGCGGTACGCGGGCCTCTCACTGTTGTGGCCTCTCCCGTTGCGGAGCACAGGCTCCAGACGCGCAGGCTCAGCGGCCATGGCTCACGGGCCCAGCCGCTCCGCGGCATGTGGGATCTTCCTGGACCGGGGCGTGAACCCGTGTCCCCTGCATCGGCAGGTGGACTCTCAACCACTGCGCCACCAGGGAAGCCCCAGGTTTGGGGGTCTTAATGTTCTTAAAAAAATAGAGAGAGGAAATCACTTCTTTTTTTTCTTCATCTTAACTTTCAACAAAACATGGAGTCTCCTTTCTTCAGAGGTAAAAAGACTGGGAGACCAGCTGACCACTGCCATAGTAGTCTGGCTCATTCATAAACAAGAGTCCACGTGGACTGCCTGACAGAGCTGAGCTGGAAGAGTTTTCTCCAAGGCAGAGACCCCAAGCCTAGGAATGTTACAAAGAGCAAGTGTTAATTGCAGGATTACTATGCTCCAGGGATTTTTCACACTTCATCTCTCTCAGTCTTCATTCACCACAGCAATATGGGAAGAACTGTTATTATCCCAGTTTTATAGATGAGCAACCAAGGGCACAGATCCTTGGGGTTTCTTAGCCAGGGTCAAACAGCAAGTGGCAGAGCTGGGCTTTAAACACAAGCTGTGTGGACTCAAGAGCCTATCCTCTGCCATGTGCCTGCCCATAGGGAATCGCCTAGGTGGCATCTAGACAATGGGAAATTACAGTGTGTATATCTTTGTGCACAAATGTGTGTATGTCTACACAATATATAAACCGATAACGTAAATACAGAGGTGAGTACCTAGGTAGCCAAGAAAACCTTACCCAGATTAGGGTAACAGAGGATTTCGCTGAAAACACCGTGGGTCAGGTGCTACCTCTGGGGAGAGGAGCTGGAAAGGAAGGAGACTTACTTTTCCCTGTATGCCCTGATGTTCTGTTCAGACATTTTATCAAGCACATGTACTTCCTATTTTTAAAACTTTTAATTGAAAAGAAAAATCTGTATGTTGTTGAGCCGCTAAGTCTTTGAAGTCTACTGAGTTGTATTTTCTAAAAACTAGAAAAGTGAGAAGCAGCAGCCCCACGCTACAGAGGCCTAGCGCATGCATCGCAGGGGGCCACAGAGGTGGCTTCGTTCAGTGCACGAAGCTTGGCTGCGGGTGTCTGAGCTGCTCAAGACCCAAAAGCACTAAAAGCGAAACCATTTGGCCAACCTCTCCCATTTTCATTTTCAAACTCAAAACCCTGCTACCACCACCGCTAGACCTGCCTCTCTGTTTAGAAAGTCAGTGAAAGAATGAATGACCTCACTTTCCCCAACAGGCAGGTCCCAACATGTTGTGCGCAAAACAAAACTTGAGTAAATCGATCCATATTTTAAATACCCTGGCTGAGGTCCTTGTTTTAGCAATCCTGACGAGATCCTCTTTGCAAAGCAAAGAAGCTGATTGTGATGTTAACACTGTGTTTTGTAAACAAAACCAAAAAAAAAAATTTTTTTTTTTTTGGTGCCATACAAGGGTCCTTAGTCTCAGCCTGGAACCAATCTTCTGAGCTGTCTGGGTGTTCCGGAGACTGGTGGGGCACCCTGGTAGAGAGTCCATTTGCATGAAACCAAGGACCCTCTTGTAAGGACTGAGGACGCCTGTACAAGTTCAACCCAAATTGGAAGGCTGAGGCATTGGAGGGGAAGCCTGATTCCAAACCGAGAACGCTGTTCTACAAGTAGATTCTTCTCAGCCGCCTCTGGATTCAAATCAAGTCATACAGCAGGGGGGTGCTATGAACACAAGATCCAGAAAATGCCACGAGGTCCTCCTTTGACATCCCATCAGAGAGGTGAGTAGTGTTCTCCCCACTTCTGCCCTGAACCCAGTGTGTGTGTGTGTGTGTGTGTGTGTGTGTGTGTGTGTGTGTGTGTGTGTGTGTGTGTGTGTGTGTGTGAGTAAATTGAGGACTCCAACAGACCCAGAACCTGCCCAGGGTCCTCGGGGCTCCCCATGGGAGCAGGATCACCCCGTGGCCAGTGGAGGGGACAGCACCAGCAGCACTACAAGACAACCCTCATGGCACAGAGATCAAAGTCTTCATGGGGAGGATCCCCGAGAGGCCACTGGGGAGTGAGCAGGGCTATTGGTGACCTGGCCAAACTGAGCTGGAGCAGGTGAGGAGGAAGAGGGCAGATGCCACGTGGTGGCAAAAAGGAGTCATTTACGTATGCACCCACACTGCACCTGGAGACTCCTAGCGACTAGTGCACGAGATTTGGGGGCAGTCAGGCGGTTCTGCAACAGCTGGTCACGGCGAGAGCCCGGGGAAAAAAGTACTGCGGAGGGCTCGCAGTATCTTATTTGTAACCCCAGGCCGGTGGGCTGTGGGGTGGTCTGAGGAAACTCATCTCAGGTTTTTTACAAATACCAATAAACCGGAATACTAAATCCCAGCCAGTTAATCTGGTAATTAAAGTATTTTTTAACCATAGTCAGTCTTAGCTTCAACCCCCCCTCCCCGCCACCCCGTCGTAAAACTTCGTGCATGATTTCAGCTTTACTTTCCTTCTCAAGACATGCCAATGTGCTGAGTCACTAAACGAAGAAGAAAAAAAAAAACAGAAAGTAAAGGAAGAGTGATCCCAGCTTCTGAGGACTAGCCTTGGTAATGACTTTTTTCCCCTGGTTGTGATTCCTGTGATGCTAAAGGACGTCACATTGCACAATCTTAATAAGGTTTCCAATCAGCCCCACCCGCTCTGGTCCCACCCCCATCCTCCAACAAAGATTTATCAAATGTGGGATTTTCCCATGAGTCTCAATATTAGAGTTTCAACCCCCAATAAATATGAGACCGGGGATGTCTGAGGTTCAGTCTGCCCTCGAGCCCACCAGGAACGAAAGAGAGCTCCATTTCCCCTCCAGGAACCCAGCTATGAACTCCCTCTCCACAAGTAAGTGAAGGAAATCCCTCGCCCTGGAACTGGCTGGCAGCCGTGCTGGGCCAGGGAGGCGGTGTGTATCCGCTGCCCTGAGGGCTGGCGGGCGGCCAGCAGCCAGAAGCACAGCTCCCCCAGCGGTGCGGTGCGGTCTGCTCACTGGCTGCTCTCCCTTCCCTCCGGCACAGTTGCCTTCTCCCTGGGGCTGCTCCTGGTGATGACTACTGCTTTCCCTACCCCGGGACCCCTGGGAGAAGATTTCAAAGATGATACCACTTCAGACAGACTACTCCTCACCTCTCCAGACAAAACTGAAGCTCTCATTAAGTACATCCTCGGCAAAATCTCTGCAATGAGAAAGGAGGTAGGTAGGCTTGCCTGAGGGTGATGGAGGGCCTGTGTGGGCATCTATTTCCTTGCCCTTGGATGTGGACGGGGGCTCCTGCACTGGGAGGTCTTTGCTGGGTTCGGAGGTAATTTAGATTTGAAGCCAAAGGGGCAGACTGTGTCCTATGATTTCTCCTCTGCTGCTGGTCCCAGGTAGTTCCTTTTCCTCCTGGAGAATCTACAGTGGAGCTGGGATTCAGGCTCCCTGGCCCATTCTCAGCTCCACACTTGGGGTGAGCTGAAGGTCACACTGTCTCTCAGGATTTCCTTTTCCATAACCAAAAAATAAGGTCTGTCAATCTTGTTCGTGTTTCGGACTTTGGGAGGATTAAAAACCACCACCTGAAATGACGGTTCAGCTTCTTAGGACAGTCACAGTTCTTTCAGGTGATGCCAGCTCAGTGGTTAGGGATTCCCCAAAGTCACTCTGGCATATAAAATGCACACCTGATGGCCCACTGAAGTGGCAAAATCGTAGGTACGTCAAAGCAGCTCCCAAGCTTTAAACGTAAGGTCGTTTGGCTCTGCTTTGGTAGAAAGGAGAGAATACTGGAGAGGGGACTGGGAGCCCCAAATCTAGTTCTGGTTCTGCTGAACAAGCTTTGTGATCTTGGGCAAATTCTCTACCACCTCTGGGCCCCATTTGTAAAATTATGGAATTGGACTAGAGGATCTGAAAGGTCCCTCCAGCTGGGACATTCTATGACTCAAATTATATTCACCCAATTATCATCAAAATTCCTGTTACTTATTATGTACCTACTATGTGCCAGGCACTTTATATAAATATTATGTCTTATGCTCACAGTAAACTTACAGGGGAGGTATTTCATTATCTCCAACTTGGAGAGATAGGGACACTGAGACTTGGAATAGGTCATAAACGTGAAGTCACAGGTGAGGCTAGAATTGAACCCAAGTGTGCTCATCTCCTGTAGAGCTTGCTTGCCTGGAGGCTAATGGATTGTGACTTCACTTTTCTTAGAGAACTTCCTGGCCATGAGGGCCAGAGGGCATCAGCCCTCTAGTGGTGTTTGCTTTAGGGGCACTTATATGATAATGGTTCTGATATTCTTTCCCAGATGTGTGAGAAGTATGACAAGTGTGAAAACAGCAAGGAGGCACTGGCAGAAAACAACCTGAACCTTCCAAAAATGGCAGAAAAAGACGGATGCTTCCAATCTGGGTTCAATCAGGTACAAACGTAAAACGTTCACTTTTAGCTACTCCTTAGTAAAAAGTTCTCCCTCTTGCATGCAGTGTCTGTATACATTTAGACCAGGCAGGCAATCAAGAAGGGGATAAATGTGAAGAGCATCATGTAAATTTCATGAGGAGGCCAACTTAAACGCTATTAAAGGCAATTTATTTTTGAATGACTCGGTCAGAGATAGCCCCTCTGTGCTGGAATTTTCACAACAGTCAAATGTTAGGAAACCCCACAGGTTTAGCTAGTTCATCATGGGTAAGTTGGTCCAGGGACCTTCCTCCTCTTTGGCTGCCCTTGGCAGTTTCCAGGCCTGCCCTCCCTGCTGAGGTCATTCTCTATACTCTTCTCCTGCTAGACAGTGACATAACATCCACTGACTTCTGATTATTTCATAAAAGAAGGTTTCAGCCCTTTTATTTCATAAAAGGAGCTTTCCGCCCGACATTGACAAGGGCAGGAGCGCAGGCAAAGGGAAGAGCATTATGGAGAGAATCAGAGGAAGGCCCCTTGCCACAATCTAGCATCTCCTGGGCTTTGGGGGAAATGAAGTGGTGCCTCTCACCATCCAGATATTTTAAATGGGGCAGCTGATGCTGTCCTTAAACAACAGGTCTCAAATCATGAGACATGATGCTTTGAGCATCCAAGTGTGATCCTGGAGCACTGCAGCTTCAGCATCATGTCTCAAAATATGATGCTTAAGAAGTACTTGAAGTTCCCTGGAGGGGCATACAGAGAAGTTATTGAATTAGAGCAATTTTAACTTTTCAAATCGATTATGTCTTCCTAGCAATAACCAATTTTCCTACCATCTTTCCTCTTAGGAGACCTGCTTGATGAAAATCACCATTGGTCTTCTAGAGTATCAGATATACCTGGACTACCTCCAGAACGAGTATGAGGGTGATAAGGGAAGCATCGAGGCTGTGCAGATTAGTATCAAAGCACTGGTCCAGATCCTGAGGCAAAAGGTGGGTG
This sequence comes from Kogia breviceps, assembly GCF_026419965.1. Classification (NCBI taxonomy): domain Eukaryota; kingdom Metazoa; phylum Chordata; class Mammalia; order Artiodactyla; family Physeteridae; genus Kogia; species Kogia breviceps. The sequence continues at coordinate 75,192,677 of NC_081318.1, forward strand.
TCTTCTCATCCCCTCACTTGGCTCAACGAAAGCAGCCTAGACAACTTGGCAGTGCAGAGCCAGTTCAAAAGAGATGGCCGGGCTTCCCTGGTGGCGCAGTGGTTGAGAATCCACCTGCCATTGCAGGGAACATGGGTTCGTGCCCCGGTCCGGGAAGATCCCACATGCTGCGGAGCCGCTGGGCCCGTGAGCCATGGCCGCTGAGCCTGCGCGTCCGGAGCCTGTGCTCCTCAACGGGAGAGGCCACAACAGTGAGAGGCCCGCGTACCGCCAAAAAAAAAAAAAAAAGAGATGGCCGTGTGTGAAGGACAGGATCTGAGAAATATTTCCTGATAGTTAAAACTTTTTCTTTTTGCTCTCTTCTGCAAAAGACATCAATAACTGTATTTAAAACTCTGTTAAATGGGGAGGGTTTTAACATCAACTTCTAAAAGCTTAAGAAATAAGAAAAAAATACCTGTAGAGGCAGAAGGAAGCACATTCAACCTCACATAGTGATCCACATAACAGAACAAAGGGCACAAAAATTATTTTAATGTTGCCAATTGACATTCGTGTTATTATGGTAGTTTCAACTCCTTTCCCTTACTCTTTTGCCAAAGAGTTAATGCAGAGAAATGGCTAAAGGCTGAACGAGCAGGTACCAAGAGCTTTGGTCACTACCAGCTAGCCATTCAAACGCCACATGGTGGAGGCCTGATAGCACAATTTGTGGATGAACCAAAGCTCAAAGAGAAGGGCCCTGGACGGAGAAGCAGGCACATGGGTGCTAATCCTGCCTCTGCCTTTTCTAAACCAGGGCTAAACCAGGTTGCCCTAAACCAGGGCTTCTCCCACTTTAAGGTGCACACGAGCTTCCTGGAGGATCTTGTTACAATGCAGAGTCTGATTCAGCAGGTCTGGGGTGAGACCTGAGACTCACATTTCTAACAAGCTTCTGGTGACGCTGAGGCTGCAATGCTCCAGGATCACACTTGGAGGTGCAAGGCCTTCCACAATTACTTAGCTCCATGTGAATGGGTCCATTGAAAGGTGTTGCCCAGTCCTCTTCACACCCTCAGAGCAGTGGACTCTTAACAGGTGTGGGATGAATGAGCGAGAGCAAAACCAGAGAAAAGTATTAGAGTTCCCTGAAGAACCCATTAAAATGCCTTTAACTAAAAATTCTTCATTTATCTATTGAATTCCAACTATGCGCCAGGCACTGTTTAGGATAACAGAAGACAAGTAAGATACTATGGCTACCCATGGAATGCTTACGGTCTAACAGAGACAGAGAAGCAAAAAAGATTAGAGCTCAGCTGCTGTGAGCGGGTCCTAAGCTCTGTGGGCTCAGAGGAGAGGCACCTCCCCCTATCTGGGCGAGTCAAGGCAGATGGGCCCAATCCGCTTCTTCACCCCAATTTGAACATCTTCCCACAGGCCAGAGTATCTCTCCACTGCAAAAGATTTGTTCAGTATTTAAACAATTCCTTTTGTTTTCTGTTCCCTTCAGGTAAAGAATCCAGATGAAGTAACCACCCCTGACCCAACTACAAATGCCACCCTGCTGAATAATCTGCAGTCACAGAACAATGACTGGATGAAGAACACAAAGATTATCCTCATCCTGCGAAGCCTTGAGAATTTCCTGCAGTTCAGCCTGAGGGCTATTCGGATAAAGTAGCTGGGGCACCTGAGATTGCTGTAGTTCATGGGCATTCCCTCCTCTGGTCAGAAACCTGTCCACTGGGCACATAACTTATGTTGTTCTCTATGAAGAACTAAAAGTATGAGCGTTAGGACACTATTTTAATTATTTTAATTTATTGATATTTAAATATGTGATATCGAGTTAATTTATATAAGTGATATTTATATTTTTATGAAGTGCCTCTTGAAATATTTTATGTACTTGTTTTGAAAAAGTAACGTAAAAATGGCTATGCGGCTTGAATATCCTTGTTGTTTCGGAGCCAGATCATTTCTTGGAATGTTGTAGGCTTACCTCAAAAAAATGCTAACTTATACATATTTTTAAAAGAAATATTTATATTGTATTTATATAATGTTTAAATTGTTTTTATAACAATAAAGGCCTTTTTAAAAAAAATAGCAACTAAACCTCTGTGTGTCCTGTGAAGCTTAGTATAAACTAGTTTCCATCGCTACCACCACCACTAAAAAAAAAGGTGCAGTCACCTAGAGAAAGATATGATTGAACACCTACTGAATGTCAGGCACCAAGCTAAATGTGTTGCATGCATCATATTTAATCTTTGCATTTGCATACTTTTTTCTGGATGTGGGAGAGTGATTCCCTCAGTCACCAGCTGGAAGGTAAACCACAGATTTTAAATCCAGGTCTACCTGCTCCAGGCTCCCTACTCTTAACCTTTAGGTCACACTACCCCCCAGGAAACTGACAGACGATGTAGAAAATCCCAAGAGGATACGCGGAATACATTTAAAGATGCAATCAAAAGCCTTTAACATGGTGCAACCACTTGCAGAAGACACAGCAATGTGTAAGTTTCCAAATAATAACTAGAATTTTCACCTCTCTCCTCTGGTTTCCTCAAATACTGCACAGACCTGTCCATCACAGCACTGACCACATTGTATCACATCTTAAAATGGGTTGATTTTTCTTTCTGGCCAGCATGGGGGTTCCTCAAGAAGGCAGACCCTATTGTATTCATCTTTGCATCCGAAGCCCACGGCCCAGAACCCGAACATAGGAGGCCGCAATAAACCTTTGCTGAATGAAGAAACCACACATAAATAATCAAATCTAAGACACGTCCGTTCTTAAGGATACATGCTGTTGGTCAATGAGTGGGGAAATTACAAGTACTGTGCACTTATGAATCTTTATCTTAAGGAAAAACTAGCAAGACTTGGGAAGAAATATGTTAAGACCTTCCAGAGGAGGCAGCAACTAGTCGGTGCCTGTGTACCTCCCTCCATTTTCTTTCCCACCAGCAACATTCCCTGTCTGCCTTCTCCTCTCACCCCCGCTGAGAGTGGTGGTGAGAGAGACAATCTGGGTAAGTGCACATGGCCCTCCGTTCCACATCAATGCTATGTTGGGAATTTGGCAAAGATTTCCCCTTTTAAGCCCCAGCCATATAAAAGTTCTGTCTTCTAATAAAGCTTTCCCCACCCTAACCACCACGGATGTCTTCCTCCAGGGGAGGAGTTCTGCTGAGCATGGGAAAGTCCACAGGGGTCAAAAACTGAGAGGCGTCAAGCAAGAGAAGAACCACATACTCTCTTTTCTAGAAACCATGCATCACAAGCAGGCGTCCCTAAATTAGAGCCAAATCAAAGAACAAAAAGAAATAGCAGTCAGCCAACACATCCATTCTTCAAACAAGAATGTTTGGAGCACCATATATAAGTCAGGTGATGCTGGGGATGCATGGGTGAACAAGTAGACATGTTTGTTCGCGTTGTTTACGCTATGGCAGGAAGACAGACCCTGAATAAAGGACGGAAATGTGATGAAGTTTACAAAAGAGAAATGTGAGGCACACAGAGAACCTATACTAGGGGCCCCAATAGCAGAGGGACCTAACTAAGCCTGGGGAGTGCAGTCATGGAGGCTTAACTGAGGAGGAGAAGTTTGGGCTGAGATGTGAAAGATATGTGGGGTTAGCCAGGCCAAGATGGGTGGGAAGAGAATTCCAGTCCGAGGGAACAGCATGTGCAATGGTTTGAACCAACAAAGAGCACACTATGGTTGAGACCATGAAAAGTACATTATGTCCAGGGCATAAAGAATGAGAAGCGGGGTAGTTGAGAGTGGATGGAGAGGGAGCCTGGGACCAGAATATCGACAGCATCAGAAGCCATATTAATATAAAGCCATATTAATATCAAAATATAATTTATAAAAGCCATATAAATTTGGAATTTATCCCATTTGTGGTGAGAAGGCATTGACATATTGTAAGGAGTAGAATGACATCTGGGATTTACATTTTAACATGATCACTCAAGTTTCAGTGTGGGGAATGGATGCGAAGGAGGCTGGAAGAGAATGTTGGAGGAACATACCAGAGGCCTTCATTGTAGTGCAGGGAGGAGATGAATTAGGATGGTGATAATGCCTAGAGGAGAGAAGGCAATGGCAGTCATTGGCAAAAGATAGCTAGGAGCTAGTTCAGTAGGATCTGGTGAATGTTCACCAAGATTCAGGAATTCTAGAGGATACTGAAGCTTTCAGAGAGGGAAGAGGTAGGAGTTAAATGGAGAATCCAGAGAATTTTGGATTTGAGAGTTTTCATTTATCCATTTATTCAAATATTCTCTGAGATTCTGCAATGGGCCAAATTCTCTGCCAGGCCCTGGGGATATAATGGTTAATAAAACAGACTAGGTCTCTGCTCTCAGGGAACTTACAGTCTAGGGAAAACAATTTAAAGAAATAACTCCTATGCTGTATGCTAAGTATGTGTGCTACCATTATAAGTAGGCAGCCCCCTGCCTCAAAAGATTTATAAATAAGACCTTTGCAGATGTAATCAAGATACGATGAAGTCATTTGGGTGGGCCTTATAAGAATGAAAGAGACACAGAGCGACACACAGGGGAGAAGTCTATGTGAAGAGGGAGGCAGACATTGGAGAGGTGCATCTATAAACCAAGGATCACCAAGGACTGTTGACAACCACCAGAAGAGGCAAGAAAGGATCCTCTCTTAGAGCCTTCAGAAAGCATGGGCCTGCTCACACCTTGACTGCAGACATCCATCCTCCAAAACTGTGAGAGAATAAATTCCTATTGTTTTAAGCCACACAGTTTGTGGTAATTTGTTATAGAAGCACTAGGAAACTAATAACAGCTCCTAGACAGCACACAGTAGGAGAGTCTAATCTAAACAGAGGGCTCAGGAAAAGCTTCCCAGAATGAAAGACAATCAAGCTTATACTAAAATAATGTACAGGATTCAGCCACTTGGACAGGAAGGAAAGGTGTTTCAAGCAGTGAGCACAGCATGTGCAAAGGCTCAGAGGTTGGAGAGAACATGTTAGAGGAACTGAAGGACTTGTAAATAGCTGAAGCAGTAGAGAAGTAGTAGAAATGAAGCAGAAGCAATAGGGTCTAAATTATGAAAGAGCATGACGGATGGATTAAATTAAAATGTTAATATAACAGAAAGATAAAGAGCAATTTTCTTAGAGAGAGTATTTGATTTGGGGTTTTTTTGGTTTGCTTTGGTTTTTTATTTATTGATTTTTAATATTTATTTATTTGGCTGCACAGGATCTTCATTGCCGCGTGCAGGATCTTCATTTCGGCAAGCGGGATCTTTTCAGTTGTAGCATGCAGGATCTAGTTCCCCGACCAGGATCGAACCCAGGCCCCCTGCATTGGGAGCGAGGAGTCTTAACCACTGGACCTGCAGAGAAGTCCCTGCTTTCATTTTTTAAATGTCGAGGGACTTTTCATCATCTTCTGGTCGCATGGGGTAAGGAGGCTTCTATCCAGAGGTAGTATAGAGGATATCTAGAAGAGATCTAGTTTTCTGTAGTGGGTTCCAGCAACACGGCAAACAGTACTAGAGAGGTGAGAGGCAAGAAAGAGAGAAGGTGAGAAGGAGCACCCCAAGGTATGCCTTAAGAACTTCAGACACTGTGATATCTCATATCAAATTTTCATTTATCTTCTCCTTTACTCATAGACCTTCCATGAACTTTATTCACCAACATAAAGCAAATATATGGCAGCCTTGTGCTAGCCCAGCTCTGAAGAATGAAGGGAGGCTCCTGTCCACCTTTGGCAGTAAAATGGACAATGGAAGGTTCAAAACACAGGAAGATTCAGAGAAGTGATCAAGGAGAAACCAAAGAGTTCAAAGCAAGAAGTGACAGGCAGCAATCCGGACATGTAAAACCCCACCAAGAAAATCAAGAGTGAAAAATAATAATTTTTAAAAAGAAAATCAAGACCACTCAGGAAGATTTGGGAGAAGTTTGAATTCCCTGTAGTTGGCTTGGGATGAGGATACTGGTTATAATATTTGGATGGTAAAGGAAAGGATGATCTCCAAAGGCTAGAGGCTTGAGACATGTAGGTTATACTATGAAAATAACCCCAAAATCTGCAAGAGAGAAAGCTGGTCGGAAGGCAGGAGTCCAGAGTCCACTCCTGATGAAATTCTGAGTTTCTATTTGGGTTAAGAATAGAGAGGAAGACATAAGTGAACCCATATAAATAGACTAATAATAAGACTAAGTATAGACTGGGAATTCCCTGGCAGTCCAGTGGTTAGGACTCAGTGCTTTCACTGCGGGAGACTGCGTTTGATCCCTGGTCTGGGAAAGAGGTCCCCACAAGCCACACAGCACAGCCAAAAAAAAAAAAAAAAAAAAAAGACTAAGAATAGACTAATAATAATGATGAAAATAATAATCAGTCATTGAGCACTTACTGTACACCAAGCACAGTTCAATGTATGTATTATTTCAGAAGCACATGTATTAACCAAAGGAGCAGAGAGTCTAAACAACTTGCGCAAAGTCACAAAGTGTGTAAATTCCATCCGAGACTGCTAGTTATCCTTTCAAATCCATTCTCCACTTCATCCACAGTAATAGCGTTTGAATTAGCCATGTAGCTACCTATCTAGAGGCTATATTTCCCATTCTCCTTTGCAGATAGGTATGGCTGTGCTAAAAAAAAAGAACATGGCAGGCCCAAGACTTTAGAAAAGGCTTTAGAAAAGCCTGCTTACAGGCATGGCCCTTGGCTGGCATCTGGGAACTTGACTGGTAAAAGTTCCCTACACTGATATAAAACTTTCCCCAGGGGCTTCCCTGGTGGCGCAGTGGTTGAGAATCTACCTGCTTAATGCAGTGGACACGGGTTCGTGCCCCGGTCCGGGAAGATCCCACATGCCACGGAGCGGCTGGGCCCGTGAGCCACAACTACTGAGCCTGCGCGTTTGGAGCCTGTGTTCCGCAACGAGAGGCCACGATAGTGAGAGGTCGGCGCACCGCGATGAAGAGTGGCCCCCGCTTGCCACACTAGAGAAAGCCCTCGCACAGAAACGAAGACGCAAGACAGCAAAAATAAATAAATAAATAAATTCCTACCCCCAACATCTTCTTAAAAAAAAAAACAAAACTTTCCCCAAATGATTTAGAGTGCCTAACTTGTACAAACCATATGTTTATACAAACCACCTGCTTTCCTTTTGAGAATCTGACATTTCAACACGTGTTAAGCAGAGGGGACCTCACTAAAAACTTCGGGCACTGAGTTGCTAATGAACATCCCTCGTAGACACATACTGTCACGACTCACTACTGGAAGAACTGAGCACATTCTGTGTGACTCCACTGGGAGAGGACTATTGGAAGCTCGTGCTTAATTTCTTCAAAATCCACCCCACTGGGGCTTCACTGGTGGCACAGTGGTTGAGAAACTGCCTGCTAATGCAGGGAACACAGGTTCAAGCCCTGGTCTGGGAGGATCCCACATGCCGCGGAGCAACTAGGCCCGCGAGCCACAACTACTGAGCCTGCGTGTCTGGAGCCTGTTCTCCGCAATGAGAGGCCGTGATAGTGAGAGGCCCATGCACCGCGATGAAGAGTGGCCCCCACTTGCCACAACTAGAGAAAGCCCTTGCACAGAAACGAAGACCCAACACAGCAAAAATAAATAAATTCATAAACTCCCACCCCCAACATCTTCTAAAAAAAAAAAAAAATCCACCCCATGTGTCTTTGACCTTTGCTGAATTTGCTTTGTATCCTTTTGCTGTAATAAATCATAGCTATGAGTATGAGTCCTGTGACTCATATACACTGAGTCCTGGGAGCCCTCCTAGTAAATCACCGAACCTCAGGATGGTGTTGGGAACCCCTGACACAATGGCTGAGCTTTCACCAATGAAACATGAGTAAAATTGATGTTGTAATTTTACTTTCACTTACCTAAAAAGATATTACTTGCCTTCCATTGTCTTTCAGTTTTCTGTGGATTAGAAAAAAAATACTATGGTGAATCAGCTTTAATCATGCAGAACATAGCAATATCCATAGCTGCAATGTCCAATATGGTACACAGTAGTTACTTGTGTGCATTTAATTTTAAATTTAAATTCGTTAGGATCATATAACATTAAAAAGGAAGGCCCCCAATTTCATTCATGCTAGTGGCTATCATATTGGGTGGTGCAGATACAATGTATTTGCAGCATTGCAGAAATTTCTTTTTTTAAAATTTAATATCTTTATTGCAGTATAATTGCTTTACAATGATGTGTTAGTTTCTGCTGTATAACAAAATGAATCAGCTATATGTATACATATATCCCCATAACCCCTCCCTCTTGCGTCTCCCTCCCACCTTCCCTATCCCACCCCTCTAGGTGGTCATAAAGCACTGAGCTGATCTCCCTATGCTATGCAGCCATTGCAGAAATTTCTGCTGAACAGCCCAGCCCCAGAGGTTAGTGGAGCAGAGATGAATGGAACCTTGATTACTAAATGACCTCATGGAGATGAATAGACTCACCATCCTGGACCATCAATAATCAATGGATCATTAGATGATAAAGAAATATACTTCTATCTTATTCAACCTAATTTGCAGATAACTTTGTTACAGCAGCTTACCCTATACTCTAAATAACATAACTCCCAATTTATTCTTAACCAAAGATTTAAAAAAAACATGCAGATGGAGAGGTTGTGGAGAAAACCTTGCACTGTTGGTGGGAATGTAAATTGATACAGACACTATGGAGAACAGTATGGAGGTTCCTTAAAAAACTAAAAATAGAATTACCATATGACCCAGCAATCCCACTACTGGGCATATACCCTGAGAAAACCATAATTCAAAAAGACACATGCACCCCAGTGTTCACTGCAGCACTATTTACAATAGCCAGGTAATGGAAGCAACCTAAATGCCCATAGACAGAAGAATGGATAAAAAAGATGTGGTACAATGGAATATTACTCAGCCATAAAAAGGAACGAAATCGGGTCATTTGTAGAGACATGGATGGATCTACAAATGGATCTACGTGGCTGTCATACAAAGTGAAGTCAGTCAGAAAGAGAAAAACAAATATCGTATATTAACGCATATATGTGGAACCCAGAAAAATGGTTCAGATGAACCGGTTTGCAGGGCAGAAATACAGACACAGATGTAGAGAACAAATGTATGGACACCAAGGGGGGAAAGTAGTCAGTGGGGGGCTGGTAGTGGTGGTGGTGTGATGAATTGGGAGACTGAGATTGACACATATACACTAATATGTATAAAATAGATAACTAATAAGAACCTGCTGTATAAAAATTAAATAAAAATAAATTTTAAAATTAAAGAAAAAAAACATGCAGAAAGCAATGTAATCATGCAGGATAGGAGCAGATTCAGAATATCTAAGGAGCAGAGCTACTCTTCATGCCCAGGTCTTTAATCAGAGTTCATGTCAGTTGGTGACATTGTCCATATGGTGTAGGATCTCCCAGGATCTTAAAAGCTCAGTTCTCACTCTACCATTGCCCTTTTGTATCACCAATCACGAAGAACTTTCACAAACAACCTATGCACTTCTTTTTAATGTAACCATTAATGCTATAAATTTCCCTCTCAGTACTGCTTTAGCTTTGTCCCACAAAGTTTCATATGCTGCATTTTCATTTTCATTCAGTTCAATGTATTTTTTAATTTCTCTTGAGACTTCTTTGACCCATGGATTATTGAGAAGTATCTTGTTTGATTTCCTAGTGTTTAGAGATGTATCTGTTATCTTTCTGATATCCATTTCTAGTTTGATACTATTGTGGCCAGAGAACATATGATTCAATTCTTTGAAATTTGTTGACATTTGTTTTATGACCCAGAATACAGTCTATTTTGGTATATGTTCCATGAGTTCTTGAAAAGAATGTGTTTTCTGTTGTTGTCAGGTAAAATGTTTTATATGCAAATTAGATCCAATCAACAGGTGTGACTGGGCTCTTCTACCTTTTTTTTTTTTTTTTTTTTTTGCGGTATGCGGGCCTCTCCTGTTGCGAGGCACAGGCTCCGTACACGCAGCCTCAGCGGCCATGGCTCACGGGCCCAGCCGCTCCGCAGCACGTGGGATCTTCCCGGACCGGGGCATGAACCCGTGTCCCCTGCATTGGCAGGCGGACTCTCAACCACTGAGCCACCAGGGAAGCCCTGGGCTCTTCTATATCCTTGATGATTTTTTTCTCTCGTTGTTCTATTGGTTGTTGAGAGAGGGATGTTGAAGTTGCCAAGTAGAATTATAAATTTATCTATTTCTCTTTTCAGTTCCATTAGCTTTTGCTTCATATACTTTGCAGTTGTTACATAGTGAACACACACTTGGGATAACTATGTTTTCTTGGTGGATTGACCCTTTTAACATTATATAATGTCCCTCTCTGTCCTTGGTACTTTTTTTTGCTCTAAGTCTACTTTATCTGATATTAATACAGCCAGTTTGCTTTCTTTTGTTTAAGGTTTGAATGGCTTATCTTTTTCCATCCTTTTATTTTTAACCTACATATATCATTTGAACAATTTAAATTGAGCTTATACAACATATACAACTTTTAAAAATCCACTGTGCAAATGTCGATCTTTTAATTGGTATGTTTAAATCATTTACATTTAATATGATTGTTGATACGTTAAGCCTTAAATCTGCCATTTTATTATTTTACTTTATGTTTACTCTCTCTGTAGTTTTGTTTCTCTGTTTTCCTTTTCCTGCCTTCTGGTAGGTTATGTGAACATTTCCTCAAACTGCATTTTGATTTACCTATAGAATTTTTGAGTGTTTCTCTTTGAAACACTTTGACAGTTCTTTTAGTGTTTCCTCCAGGCATTCATCATGTTACATATACATAACTTATCAGAGTCCACTGGTGTCAGCATTTTACCTGTGCAAGTGAAGTATAGAAACTTTATCTCTCTTTACATCCCTTTACTCTCCCCCATTCATAATATAATTATCTTAATAATTTTCTCTCCATACATTCAGAACCACATTAAAGAGTTATAATTTTTGCTTCAACAGTCAAATGTAATTTAGAAAACTGAAGAGTAAAAGGAAAATCTATTTGTATTCATCCTTTTTTTTGCTCTTGCCATGTTCGTTCTTCCTTCCTGATGTTCCAAGATTCCTTCTTGTATAATTTTTGTTTTGTTTAAAGAACTTCCTTTAGCCATTCTTTTAGGATAGGTATATTGGCAACAAATTTTCTTAGTTTTTCATCATCTGGGAATGTCTTGATTCCCTCTTCATTCCTGAAGGATATTTTCACTGGATGTAGATTCTGGGTTGACAGTTCTTTTCTTTCAGCACTTGAAAAATGTTGTGTCACTCCCTTCTATTGTCTATGGTTTCTGAAGAGAAATCTGCTTGTTCAAATTGGGTTTTTTTCCATAGGTAATATGTCATTTCTCTCTAGCTGTTTTTAAGAATTTTTCTTTGTCTTTTAGTTTTCAAATGGGGAAAGAAGTCTAGGTCTTCCATTTGTCCTTGGTTGACACCCAGGGTGGGAGACGCCTCATTACTACTAGGCAGGGGTGGGACTTCAGGCTCCCCAGTAGGCCTCCACCAGTACCACACTGGCTAGAGAGGGGTGCCTCGTTACTGCTCCCCATCTGGACAACACTGACATGGTGAGGAATGGAGGTGGGCTTGTTATCTCTGAGTGTTGGTGAAAGTTCTGACTTTCCATTAGGCCCCCTCTGACATCATCCTAGCGGGGAGAGGAAGAGCTATTTCCTTACATCAGGTGGGAGTTGAAGTCCACGCTCCCCATGTGGTCCACTGACACCACAAGGGCTGGGGTGATAGGAGGGGGGAAGGCAGTTCATTACTGCCTGGCAGAGATGCAAGTCCCAGATCCCCACTTAGCTTGTTTGACACCACTCCACTAGGGTTGTTGGGGGACTCATTAAAGCCTCATGAGGGTGGAAGTGTAGTTTCCTCACTTGGTCTCAGATGGAGGAGGGGTTGTAGGATGTTTTTTTTTCTCTGTGACATTTGGCTGGAGTCTAGTGGTTATTATCTAAAAGTTTTCTGCCTTACAAGACAGTCCATTCCCTAGTCCTTTGGCTAGAGAGCTCAAGCTTTTCTTTGGACTTTTTTTATCTGCACCCATTGGCATTTTCTGGGCTGCTGTCTTCCCCAGTATTGAGTCTGAAATAGATAAGGCAAAAAGAAAACCCTGGGAACTCACCACTGTGTCATTCCTCACATCCTCAGGTCCATGGTTGGTCTGCCTCTTCTCTCTACTTTACAGAGTCTTCTTATGTTTGTTTTATACATAATATGCAGGGTCTTAACTGTATTTAGTAGAAGGAATGGGGAAAGTATGTCTATTCCATTTTCCTGGAAGGAGAATATGTATACTAATATCAGGTACTCCCAGTTCTTAACCCCAAATTCAATTTGCAAGGCCACATCTTCATCATGCAGAGTCCATGCCAGTGAGCCATCTCTCACTGCCACCAGCTTTCCATTTCCCCACAGGGACACGAAGAAATAATATTCATAAAGGAAAAATAGAATGCCAAACTAAAATTAAGACTCTAGAATGCACAATGGATATTAATCATATATTCCAAGTTCCAGCGTAATTTTGTGGGTAATATTTTCATATATTAAACTGGTGTTCTTTTCATTTCTAGTAATTATTTTTTGCCCCATAACCCTTTCCCCACTCAAATGGAACATTAAGGCATCTGCTACCTCCAAACAGGGATGCTTCTGTAGAAAAGCAGACCATTTTTTCAGTTGTAATAGCCTGATCTTTTGAGTACAGTAAGTACCCTACATACGAACATTCAAGTTGCAAACTTTCAAAGATGCAAATGTGAATTCACATGTCCAATCAACTAAGTTATTCACATGTCTGGCATACATTGTCACATGTGTGTGTCCTCTACAAGTGGTTGTGCTTTTGTGTAATTTACTGTAAAATACTGTATACAGTACAACAGTACCATATCTTTATTTCAAGCCCAGGATGTCCAGAAACAAGCATAAAAGCAGCGGTGATACAGCTGGTACTACTGGACTTTTCAAGGTACTGTGCTGTAAGACTAAAAATATTTTCTTTATTTTTTTGTTTGTTTTTTATGTATATTTATGTGAAAAGTATTATAAACCCGTTACAGTACAGTACTGTATAGCCAATTGTGTTAGTTGGGTACCCAGGCTATTTTTGTTGGACTTACAAACAAATTTGACTTACTAACGTGCTCTTGGAATGGAACTCGTTCGTATGTAGGGGATTTAACTGTAAATAGCAAAAAGTATACATTACCAAATAGACTGGAGAGAATGCATGATTATATAAAATCTAGTTTTTCCTATCCTAGAGGAAATACAGATTCCCTTAGCTGTGGAAGATAGGCAGTCATAAATTGGAAAAACTGATAAGAATTACTTGTTATCAAATAGCTCTGAGAAAAGCATCCAAAGGTTGAATGTGGGACTGAAAGCTACAAGTAACAACAGCCTGGAGAGGCCTTAGGACAGGACAGGGGAGACACAAGAGCCACATTGTATCTGATGAATGGAGACCTGATTTACATTCCATACCCTGGAAACAGATGACAACCACTTGAGGGCAGTCAGCTGATCCCCCCACCCAAGTCCACACTTAGGAAGTCTCCTGGGACTGACTCTTAATCCTGAAGGTGTGTGGACGGTAGGGGAAGACAAGAGCCTGAAATGACTGAAGAAACCCTGATTTGGCTGAGGTTAAACATCTATAAAATGAGGGCTTGACAAAGAACTTATGTTCAATTTTTAAAAAATAAATAGACATGTTTTACATACCTCTGTTGAGAGCTTAAGTTTCATGCCACTAAAGAAATAATGAAATAATAAAGAAATGTTGGCAAATGACCAGAGATATTCAAATAAGAGAGCTTGGTTTTCCAGTAGAGTTGGTAGACTAAGTACACTTTGACAAATAAGTTAATTAAACTTTTGCTTAACACAGCCACAAACTTTTAAATGTTTAAATGAAGTTCTATTCCAGTACAATAATAATTAACTATGGAATGCCATAAAGACTAAGAGCTATAATAGGTAGTTCTGTATGTGGCGGACAATTCAGGTTTTAGAAATCTCCACCCTTTGAAAAAGAGCCACGACGGAAAATGAAAATTGAGAGCTTCCTGTAAGAGTCAAATATTCTGTTCAGAAAGCAGTAATAATTGTTAAGGGCCCAAGACACAATTCATTTTTGTGCTTAAACTCATTGATTCAATTTAATTAGATTGGGTCACTGCAGATAAAGTGATCACAGGGTTACAGGTCACAGGGTTACATCTCTTTGAAATGCAGCAGAACTAGAAATGGAACTATATGCACCTTTATATGTGAAATGCCACATCACAGCCACACATTGGCTTTCCTTCCCCTTCTTTCACCAGCCAGCATATTCCAGAGTGGGTCCTCATGAAAGATGCCCAGGAATCTGCTTTTTCTTAAGTTCCTAGGCAATTCTGAGATTCAAAACATAGAAAACAAGAGAGTACTCTAAACAGACCCTTTATCAGGCTCAGTTGAATTAGAGCAATAGACACAGACCCTGTTTCCAGAATGCTTCCTTCACCTCTCCCTCTCTCTAACTCACCCCAGCCTCAAAGCCTTTCTTTCCACAGAAGCCTCTAGGTCCTAAGCAGACTTCTCGACCTGTAAAATTCCAGCTAACTTTGAGTTCACCTTCCTCAAAGACCTCTGTGCCTAGGAGACTTCTGTGTAAAGAGGTGGAGTAATATATTCAACTCTACTACCCTCTCTCAAAGTTTCCTGAAAATATTTTCCTGAACATGAAAATCTGAGGGGAAAAAGAAAAGCAGTAATATCATCAGTGAAACAAGTAAACAGACATAGCTCCAGTCCACAGGTACACCACCCCAACTCTGGGGAGTCTGGATGGAAATGTGGGAGGAATGCACAAGTACATTCATACTTCCCCTAGAGGGATTGTGAGTGTGTGGGGAGGCCTATGCAAGGAACTTTAGGTTAGAGAAACAAGTCCTGGAGGCAGAGATGCCCACAGAAGTGAGGTATACAGTCTTTCAGGTATAACACACTTTTTAAATGAGAACTGATTCAAACACAATTGGTAATTAGGGGGATCATATGGTACAATTCAGAAATTGTATAGGTTCATAAATGACCTTTCTCAGTCATTTTGAAGCTACCAGGGGCAAGATTTCTCACAATTAAAGATAAAGCCTTAACAGTACATGAAATCATTAAAAAAAAAAAAAAAAAAAAAAGGCCAAAAGTGACTTCAAGAACCTCTACATTTTCCACTATGTTAACCATTTGAGGGAACTGAGAGTTCAGGTGTTGGAACTGCAAAGGCATTTTTTATTTTGGTACTGATCTTTGTTAGAAGCAAATGCTCTCCAGGACTTATACCTCAGTTTAAGGCTGCAAAGGAGCTACTGAATTATTCTGGAACAAATGCACATGGAGATTTAATTGTGCTACTGTCTTTCTTATAAGAATTATTATTGGTTTGGCATTGTACTGATTACAAAAAGTACAAAATTTTGAGTAGTGTTCTCCTAACCCTATTTTCCCAGAGGCCTTATTTTCAGAGTATGACTTTTACAGAACACAAGGTTTTCCAGTAATGTATAAACAGTGTTATAGCAGAAATACCTAAGAAATACCTCCTTTAGGCCTATGGAGAGTCCCAAATCAACTCCACTGAATGGCAGATAAGAAAGGGCTAAAGGAGAAATCATGTGCTTTGTTAACCCTATGCATCCCAGACAAGGGAACTGGGGGTGGGGAATCTCCAAATAAGGCAGAGTGGATGAACAAGGTCTGTGAAGCTGAAGTGTTAAGTCCATCATCCCCCACTCATGTTCCACAAGACTGGGAGCCAGGCAGGATATTGGAAGAATCTTCTCTGCAGAATTTGATAAAAGAGTAAAATGTGAAAATACTAATATCAGGAGCACTCCAACAAATGGTCCCTCATTATTTTGTTTTGGTTTTTTTTGGCTGTGTTCGGTCTTTGTTGCTGTGTGTGGGCTTTCTCTAGTTGCTATGATCGGGGGTACTCTTCGTTGTGGTGCACGGGCTTCTCCTTGTAGTGGATTCTCTTGTTGCGGAGCACAGGCCCTAGGCACGCAGGGTTCTAGAGCTCAGGCTCAATAGTTGTGGCGCATGGGCTTCGTTGCTCCGCGGCATGTGGGATCTTCCTGGACCAGGTCTCAAACCTGTGTCCCCTGCGTTGGCAGGTGGATTCTTAACCACTGCGCCACCAGGGAAGTCCCCAACACCCCCGCCATTATTTTGTGAAACTCAAGAATGAAAAGCCCTACAGGCACATGCTTAGAGCTTCCAGTTAGCTTTTTCGTTCTTAACTCTTTAATATGAGCAAACAGCTAAGTCAGATATCTAAGGAAACTTCTGTTGACCTTAGATAGACAGCCAGATATTCCTCCAACAAAGATGGGTTTCTTCGGAATCAGCCGAGAACTGCAACTTGGGGTCTGCAACTATGGTGAGCCACATGCAAGTCCCCACAGGGAAGGGAAAGAGAACACTTTCATAGAGGGGGAAAGGTAGTTGAGAGGACTATAGTAAACAAAGAGCCTATGGCTTTTCATTGGCTGAGTCCTTTCCAGGAAAGAAGCGGAGCCTCTCTTCCTCCTGTTGGTCTCACTATCATCGCAGGGCACGAGAGCTCCCCCTTCTGGTCTCCTGATTCTGATTGAGGTTTCTGTTAATTTTTTTAATCTCTAATATAGAAGATAGAGACCCCCCTCCCCACGAAAAAAGCAATTTCCAGGAAACATACTTTACAGTGAAGAAATCTTTGAAAATATCATCAATATCCTCAGAGAGACAAGAAAGGACATTGCATTCATGAAACAAGAACTGGATGCTATCGGACTTCCCTGGTGGCACGGTGGTTAAGAACCCGCCTGCCAATGCAGGGGACAACAGTTCAATCCCTGGTTTGGGAAGATCCCACATGCCGTGGAGCAACTAAGCGCGTGTGCCATAACTACTGAGACTGCGCTCTAGAGCCCGCGAGCCACAACTACTGACGCCTGCGTGTCTCGAGCCCATGCTTCGCAACAAGAGAAGCCACCACAAGGAGAAGCCCGGCACCACAACGAAGAGTAGCCCCCGCTCGCCGCAGCTAGAGAAAGCCTGCACACAGCAACGAAGACCCAACACAGCCAAAAATAAATAAAATTTTTTTAAAAAAGAATTGGAGGCTATCAAAAAGGGAACAGTCCCAGAAAAATAAGGAGCTAAAACATAAAAATTTAAAATGGCAACCAGCCTAAGAGTTACAACATCCAAAACAAACAATAAATGGGAATTACAGAAAGAGAGGACAGAGAAAATGAAGAGATGAAAATCAACAAAATAATTCAAGAACATTTCCCAGGATGAAAAGATATCCATTTTCAAACTGTGAAAGGGTTACAGCACAATTAATTTTTAAAATGCCCCACATCAACCAAAAAACACACACACTAAGGCATATGTTTGGGAAATTTCAGAGCTCTGGGGACAAACAGAAGATTCTGCATGTTTTATAGAGGAAAAACCAAGTCACATACAAAAAAAAAAAAAAAGGAAAGAAACAAGAGTCAGATGGCTTTAGACTCCTCAGCAGCAATACTAGAAGCAGGATGACTAAAGAATAAGAAGCAATGGAACAATGCCTTCAGCGTTCCTCTAAATTCAACCAAACAATTAATCAAGCATGAAAAAAAATGAAGATCTTTTTAGAAACTCCAGGACTCCAAAAATTTACATCCTATTCACCCTTTTGGAAGAAACTATTGAATATTTCTTTACCAAAGCAAGAGAGTAAACCAAGAAAAGGAAAGACATGGAGTAGAGGAAAGAGGAGAGAACTGAAGGTAATCTCAAAGTGGGATGATAAAGGAAGATCCTGGGTTAAGGACTGTGCACCAGGTTCAGAGGACAACAGACCAGGTTGGTGCAGTGTCACCAAAAGACAGCCATGTTGAGAGCTGTCATCCCTCAGATACTTGCTCCCTTGTACTGCCTTTTTAGCAGAGGAATGAACACCAAGAGAGCCTGATTCATATTACCATCTACATTCAGCTCATCTTGACCAAATGCTAGTTAACTGAACTCATGCTTTCCCCTCCATGCTACAACTGGGATCAAGAGGATATATAGAATATATGCCTTATCCAGTGTATCTCAGTCTTTAGCATGCATCAAAATCACTGGTAAACCTCTTAAAACACAGATTATTGTGTCCAAACTCCAAAGAAGCCTATTTAGTAGGTCTGGACTGGGAAGTAGGAATTTCCAACAAGTTCCCAGATGATACTGATGCTGCTGGCCTAGGAGCCAAAACTTGAGAACCACTGCTTTTTACCTTTTAGCTCTGGGGTTGGTCACGGTGAGCTGGGAAGTAACAAACAGAGAATCCTACTCCCTTCACGCATCTTTCCTCTGGATATCGCTGGCCCACACTCCTGGCCTGCCAAATGTTTTTTGACTTTCCCAGGACTCATTCAAGCCTTTGCCCAAAGACTTCTGCAGAGGAGTCTCTTGTAAATCACTTCCAAGAGACTGTTGGGCTTATTTTCTCCTGGGAGATTCCTTCTAACACAGTCAGTATAGCTCTTTCGCTGCTTAGCCAGGTTTGTACTGACTAATCATGTTTTTATGTATGCTTAGGCATACATATATACATAGGTGATTTTAAAAATTGATTTTAAGTGAGGAAATTATGAACACAAAAGTCACCAAATGGTTACCACCAGGGGAGGAATGGTGTAATCAGGGCAGGGCACACAGAGGATTTCTAAGACACTGGAATGTTCTATTTACATATGAACTTTCTTTTTATGCTTAGCCTTTAAAGTCTAATAAGACATGTTTATTCTTCGGTATGAATCATACAGTTCATAATTTTTAAGACGAAATAAAGCCTTCTTATTGAACAGTCTTTCTCAAAAAAAATAAAAAGATAGGGGGAGAGAAGACAACTGACAGGAAATGTTCTTCCAGGACAAAGGCAATAACATCTGATGAGAAGATGTTTGAGACAATAAACCCAAGTCAGGGTTCAGATTGACCCAGTTAGTACCCCACCCACTCCCTTCACGTGATGGCCAGCCCATCCAAAGATGTGTAGTAATCAGATGGCAATCAATGTAGAACATATACATAAATACGTTTTTTTCAAAAAACACCAAGAAAGGAAAAATGAAATGTAAGCAAAGAAATGGTGAAGAACAGTTATCACCAGAGGAATTACCCAAAGACTGCTCTTATTGGATTGACTAAATAGAATTGCTGACACTCATAGAACTTCTCAAAAGTCATTGATCAAGTGTCCAGGGACAGGCACAGGAATTCATTTAACTTCCCCAAACAAAAAGTAGAATAAAAAACTCACCAAGGTCTTTAAGGGCAGGAGAAAAAAGAAAGTAGCTGAAAGGTAAAATACTCTGTGGCAGATACCCTCTGCCTCACCTCTCCAGAAGCTGCCAGGATCGTGTGTGTTGGGTGTTCAGCTGCATTGTCTGAACTAGAAGACCATACCACTGGCCATAGCTAGAAGACCATACCACTGGCCATAGCTGATTGGTCCAAGGATAAATTCAAACAAGGGCTCAAGCCAGGCCTATCCAGTTCTCTGGAAATTAAACTAAGACAAGAGTTTGCTGGAGTGGAGACACTGATAGCAGAGTTCTACAAACTTCCTGCTCTGAACCCTCAGTTCCTGTGCTTTGAAGATTTGCCTGGTCAGTGATTTCTTGAATGAATAAGATAATCCTGTGTCCATCCAACACACTTCTTTTTTACTTAACCTAGCCAGTCTATTTCACCAAAGAATCTTAACTCATGTAGCCTTGTAATTATTTTCCAGAGAAGCCTCCCAGAGCCTGACTTCCGAATACTTGCGTTAATTTATTTTTAAAAAAAATTCTAAGCCAAACGCTTGAGATTCCTGAAAGGAAATATACAAACTGTTCTCTTTATAATGAACTCATTTTCTCCTGAAGAGAAAGCAAGTCAGCTGCACAGCAGGCCTCAGGAGAATGGCCTGATAACCCAGTTTAGGCAGCCTCCTGAATCACTCAGAAGGGAAAATATTCCCAGAAACTCAGTGATCAACCCAACCCAACTCGCTTGTTTTTATCAATTTTACCTTTACTGTTAATATTTTATCTTCATTATAGGTATAGAAATATAACTGGAGAATAATTTTTACACACATAATCCACTTCAGCAACTCATTCATCTTAGTGTTACACCTCTCAGAATGGGAGCCCATAAGAGGAAAAGCTGAAGACAATACAGGCTCCAACAATGATAATGATGATGCTTCCTGAGTGTTCATTCTAAAGTCCAGCACCATGCTACGCATTTCTCATGTGTTACTTTATTTAATCCTTCCAGCACTCTAGGAGGTACATATTAATACTAACATTCCATGGACAAGAAAAACATGATCAAGTGAAAACCTGAAAACTTGAAAAACTTAAAGAAGGTCAGTAACTTGCACAAGGTCGCCCAGTTTGTCAGTGGTGAAGTTGGACCTCAAAGCCCAGGCCCCAGAGCTAGTAAGTCTCAGAGCTGCAAGTCTGCTGACTTTGTCCTTGTTCTAAAGTCCCCTCTTTCCCTCCCATAGGACTAACAACTCCCCGGGTGACTGAGAGAGAGCCCCACAGCTGCCCTCAGAAAAAACGCCACTCCCATCACTTTAACGCCACCCCAGATCCCCTTCTTGTCTTTCAAGTTAGAAATCCTCATTCTTGATGTTATAAATTTATAATAATGTTAGTGTTCGGAAAGAATTAGAAAAACGTACATTCTCTGATAAAAGATTAAAAAATTTACACATACGAAGGCTTTTGCCACTTTTTCCAACTCCCCATGTCCTGTGCAGCCAGCTTACCAGGATCTACATGCTCAGAACTACCCTCTGGAGGCTGGTTCATGGCTCTGCCACCCAGAACATCTGTAGAGACAGTGAACAGGTGTGAAGACCTAACATGCTGTTTATTTCAGGTGGAGGCACAACTCTCACTGCATAGTCCCATCCTACAGCTTTTCATGTGATCTTATAAACATATAAATCTTATTATTTATATTATATATACACATATATTTATAATTATATATTCATATAATTTATAATTATCTATATTTATATATATAATACATATAAATAAATAGAGAAAGAAACAGATTGATTTAGTGCATCCTTTCGAACTGAAACCACCTCGGCAAGGGAACTTGCCACATGATGTTCAATGTCACCTGGGATCTGGGGGACTTCCTGTTTTCCTATCTAGGACATGGAGCATAAATCAGAACGGCTGGGAAAACCTACACTCTCACTACCATTCAGGATCCAAAGCTACATTAAGTCTGGCTTAGAAACTTACAAACCCAGAAATGAAATATACATACGAGAAAACAAGTGCATACAATAGCTCCAGGATCCACCCTTGTTTAGATCCAGGAATGTCAGTCTTGGTATCTTTGCCCAGGTCTCTAAGTTAATCCAATGAATCTGTCTTCTCTAACCACTTATACCTCCATTCAAGCTAGAGCTCTGCCTGTATCATTTTAGCATGACCACTAGATATGGCTGTACAAGTTGTTCATTGTACAAACGTACCAAGCCAAGAGGGTAAGCAGGTGCTAAAATCAAGCCCATGTCTGCTTGCCAAGCCATACACCTGGTCCAAGTTGTATCTTTCTGGCGAAAGGAGACCCTTTTTTCTAATTCACAAGAAGGCAGATATGGCAAGGACTGGCCCTGGGAAGAAGTGGGTCAAAGAGCATGAAGGTTTTTGAGCAAAGGAAAGACATCTGACTTATGTTTTAAGGGGATCACTCTAGCTTCTGT
Organism: Kogia breviceps; assembly: GCF_026419965.1. Taxonomy (NCBI): domain Eukaryota; kingdom Metazoa; phylum Chordata; class Mammalia; order Artiodactyla; family Physeteridae; genus Kogia; species Kogia breviceps. The sequence goes on from NC_081318.1 coordinate 75,214,564, forward strand.
GTTAAGAATAAATTGTGAGAGTTGGTAGGGGTGGCAACAGTGAAAGCAGGAAGACCAGTGTGGAGGTTAATCTAATAAACAAAGTGAAAGATGATGGTAGCTTGGACCATGGTGGTAGCAGTGGAGGAGGTGAGAAGTGGCTGGATTCTTGATATGTTCTTAAAGGAAAGTCATCAGTATTTTCTGACAAGCAGATGTAGGATAAAGAGAGAAGTCAAAGATGACTCCAAAATTTTGAGTGTGTGCACTTGGAAGGATGAGGCTGCCATTGAATGAGATGGGGAGCTGAGAGGAGAAACAGTTTCCAGTAAAAGATGAGGAGCTCAGTCTTGAACATGAGAAATTTGAGACCCCCATTAGATATCCATGTGGAGATACTGATGAGCTAACTGATATGTATGTCTGTAGTGCAGCACAGAAGACTAGATTGAAGAAATAAATGTAAGCATCGTAAGCGCCATGCATGGTATGCAAAGCCATGAGGCTGAGAGCAGTCACCAACAGAGACAAAGAAGCAAAGAGAACCAAGCACTGGCTCTGGGGCTCCCTAACACTAACACATAGAGGAGAAAAGAAGAAGCCAGCAAAGGAGACTGATGGAGCAGCCAGCATGACAGGATGAAATCATCGTGGTGCCCAGAAGCCAAGAGAAGACAACATTTCAAGGAGGAAGGAGTGATCAGCTGTGCCAGATGCTACTGGAAGGTCCAGCAGGACAGTCTGAGAAATGATACTGCACTGAGTTAACAATAGAGAAGTTTGGGAGCATTCTAAGAGAAATATTCAGAGCCTAAAAACCTTTATTTCAAAGAAAAATTAAAAACATACATCCAGCTTAAGAAGCTAGAAATACAAATTTTTTAATGGGAAAAATTGTTTTTCCAAAATCATAAATTAACTAATCAAAAAGGAAAAAAAAATCCTACAACGCTAGAATAGATAATTCCAAGATTTGGTTCTGTAAAAAGACCAATAAATCAGGACATAAATTTCTGGCAAGACAGAACAAGAAACAGAAAACACACACACACACACACACACACACACACACACACACACAATTAGTGTTGAGAATGTGAACATCAGTTCCAAGGATTAAAAAATTGTACGAAAACATGTCATATGCAACATCAGGCCAGTAATATTTTTATCAATAAAAGGATTATAGTTTAGGAAATTACGTATTACTAAAATTAACTCAAGGAAAGGGGAACAAAGGAACAGCTCAACAATCACTGAATGGTTATTAAAGACATGTGTCTCTAAAAATACCAAGACAAGATTCTCTTAAAGGCAAAGACTGTTTACTAAAACTGAAAAAATGCATAGTTCCTAAGTTAGTTAACTTATTTCAAAAAACAAAAATGTGGAGGATAAAATAACCTCAATAGCAATGCTTGACAGATAGCATGAAAAAGAAAAATACATTTTCACGTAAGAATAAAAATTAAACCTTAGCAAAATGAATTTAGCAGATTATTAAAAATAATACCTTGTAAACAACTAGTATTTATTCCAAGGATGCAGAGATGATGAAATGTAAAGAAACTTATTAATAAAACTCCTTTCATTAATAGAGTAAAGAAACATCATATGATCAACTTGATACATTCCCAAAAAGGCTTTTGATAAAATTCAACATTCATTCTTAAAAAAAAAAGGGACAGAGAGAAAGAAACCCTTAAGAAATTATAAAATAGAAAAATATTTGACTTACCTTTAATGGCATTTTTCAGCAACACCAACAAAAAGTGATGTAACCTTTTAAAAAGGCAATTTGGCAGAAGCTATGAGCATTTAAAACTGGCATATCATTTGCCTGATGAATCTATTGCCATGAAATTATTCTCCAGTAATATTTACATGCATTTGCAAAGATATAGAGCAAGAGGAAAACATCCACTGCAAAATTCTTTATAATAGCAAAAAGAGGTCTACTAATTAGGGGAATATTAAATAAATTGCAGCATACCTACTCAATGAAATGCTGGGCTACTACATATTCTCACTTGGCCAGATACAAGAGTAAGTGAAAAGTTTAAATTGCAGAATAATATGCATTGCATGATGCCATTTTTGTTTAAAATGCATATGCTCCCATAGATATAGATATACATATAGACAGATAGATAGATAGATAGATATGGAAGCATATGCATTGAGAGAGACAGAGAGAGAAGAGAGAGAGAAAAAATTTTAAGCTATATACCAAGTATACAGGTATATGCCAACCATGGTTACCTCTGAGGAATGTGGATGGGGATATATTTTTCTCTACTTTATTCATTTACCAAAAAATATTTATTGAAAACTTACCTTGAGCCACACAGCAAATGATAGTTCTAAATTATCTCATCTTTTTGGTATGTATTACTTTAGGGCTAGAGGAAGATATTTTATTTTATTCCCTTTCTGGATAATTAACAGATGCACATGGTACAAAAGTCAATGCACAAAAGGGTAAAGACTGCAAAACCTCCCTCTCATCAAGGCCCCAAGTCATAAATTCACCCCACCCAGAGGCACCCACTGCTGCCAGCTTCTTACATGTGCCCCCAGAGATATTTCACATATACAGGAGCACGTAGGGATTGACAAAAGCATTCCCCTTAGTTGGGGCCTATTTGTCTTTTTTCTCTATGTTGGAATGTGAGGATCTTGCTCAGGTGCTGAACAAAAAGCACCAGGCTGCAGTGGAATCATTTATAGGAACATACCTCTTCATTGTCTCATTAGTCTCAGCCACACACCATCAACACTGTGAACTCATCAACAAAAGTGTTCCATCTGCAGACCCGCCCTTTAGCCCGTAGCCTCCCGCTGGGGTGGGGCAGGGAGGTTACCCAGGAGCATGGAGTGAGAGAGGGAATCCAGCTTTTCAGACAGCTCTCCCCCACTCCTTCTCCACAACTCACGCCAAGATCCAGAGGCATCTTGGTGCTGCCAGTAATCACCTAGTACCTCAGGGATCTTAGCAGCTTTCCTCACTGCCAGCTCAGAATTCCACTGCCTTGAGTTACCCATTCAGTTACCACTTACCTACTCACATTCCAGCTTCTAAACTAAGTTCATTGTTTTCTCTTTCCCTGTCCTTCCTGCACTTGTAGGTCTATGACTATATTTCATCCATTTACAGTAGGTCTGGTGAGGTTTTAGGGGGGAGAAAGATGAAATAGATGTATTAAAGCTGCCATCTTAACCCTGAAATTCTCATTCCTTTTTTTTTTTACATAAAATGAAGTGATTTTTAAATGATACCATGCAAAGAACTCCGACAAAAAAAACCACAACACAAATAATCCAATTCAAAAACAGACAAAGGACCAGAATAGACATTTCTCCAAAGAAGATATATAAATGACCAAGAAGTAGATGAAAATATGCTCAACATCACTAGTCGTTAGGGAAATGCAAATCAAACCCACATTGAGATACCACTTCATATTCATTAAGATAGCTATTATCAAGAAATGGAAAATAACAAGTATTGGTGAGGATGTGGAGAAAGTGGAACCCTTGTACATTGCTTGTGGAAATGTAAAATGGTGCAGCCACAGTGGAAAACAGTTTGTCAGCTCCTCAAAAACTTAAACATAGAATTACCATATGATCCAGTGATTCTACTCCTAGATACATACTTAAAAGGATTGAAAGTAGGGACTTTGGGCTTCCCTGGTGGCGCAGTGGTTGAGTGTCCACCTGCCGATGCAGGGGACACGGGTTCGTGCCCCGGTCCGGGAACATCCCACATGCCGCGGAGCGGCTGGGCCCGTGAGCCACGGCCGCTGAGCCTGTGCGTCCGGAGCCTGTGCTCCGCAACGGGAGAGGTCACAACAGTGAGAGGCCCGCGTACCGGGGAGGAAAAAAAAAAAAAAAAAAGCAGGGACTTAAACAGATACTTGTCATTCATTGCATCATTATTCACAATAGCCAAAAAGTGGAAACAACTCATGTCCATCTACAGATCAATAGATAAACAAAATATGGCGTATATGAATGTAAGCATAAAATACATATACACATACATACAATGAAATATTATTCTGCCTTAAAAAGGAATCAAATTCTGATACATGCTACAACATGGATGAAACTTAAAAACATGCCAAGTAAAATAAGCCAGACACAAAGGATAATTATTGTAGATTCTGCTTAAATGACGTACATAGAATGGGAAAATTGGCATAGACAGAAAGTAGAATAGATGTTACCAGAGGTTAGGGTAAGAGAATGGAGAGTTAGTGTTTAATGAGTAGAGTTTCTGTTAGGGATGTTGAAAAGTTCTAGAAAATGGAGGGCTGCACCTTTTGAAAATACTTAATGTCATTGAATTGTACACTTAAAAATGGTTAAAGTGATAAATTTTATGTTACATATTGATATATTTCACCATAATAAAAAAAATTTTTAATTGGATACATACCAGAGTGATCAGCATTAGGGTGTTCTGTTGACTATATTTTGTGGCAAAGTTAGAATTGAGCAGAAAACCTTTTGCTCACCTCTTATTGAATTTCTTTCTTAAACCAATGACCTCACTTTCCTCCTAATGACCCTGAGTGGCTAAGAACCTTCAGCTGAACACCAGCGATCTCTGCACAAGCCAACAGTAAATAATTAGCTGGCAGTACGCCTGCAGCTGAGCTTCATTGGGCTGCACAGTGTTTCGAAATACTTTAATTTGCTGCCAACTTTTAAAATTAAAAAAAGAAACTAATAAAAATCTAGACACCCAACTCTTCTTAAAAATCAGAAGAGCTAGTGGCCCTGGGCTCACAGTCATGCATGGTCACAATGAACTGAAGGTAAGAGCTAGCAGCTGCCCTATTAAAACTCGGTGCCCTAGGCAATTCACCACAGTCCCACCCCACCTACTTTCCTCCTTATATTACTTGCCTGGCCCTATGGGCATTTTAGTTTTCAAGCTCTTTAATAAGAGGAGGTCAAAAAATTGAAATGAAGAAGTTAAGCTACTGGTAATATAGTAATCCCAGGATACCTGATTTAACTCCCCATTTTTAATTCATTTAAATGATGGGGGTGGGATATATTACATTTAAGGTATACTGAGAAAGATTAGTAAAAATTTTATTTTTTATAAAGTGACATTTTATAAATGTGATAGTGAATTTAATTTCCTAATTGTATCTTAGGATAATAATAAATTTAGAGAACAAAACTGACTCTAAGACTTTTTATAGGATCACAAAATCAATTCAAATCTACTTAGAAAATGAGTCATCAAAAGAGACTATATATCCACTCAGAACTGAATTGCCACAGCAAATAGCTGGGAAGAAGAAATAACAGGTACATGTAATTTAGGTACTTAGGTATTGTGTAGCTTTTTGGGAATTGTAAATGAGAGAGCATATTGGACTGGGGGTGTCAAGTCCCTCCTGCCACTTCCTAGCTGTGGGAGATTTGACAGAAGAATGAGAATAACATTACTCATTTTAACTTACACTGATAAGGAGACAGTACATGTGACAATGCTTGTAGGCTGTGATGCAGTATTCAAATGGGAGTTCTTACTTGTCTACAGTGTGCTGTATATCTTAGTTCCCATCAGCTCAGTTCTACTCAAAGTGTAGTCGATGAACTGACACTGGCCCATGAACTCTTTGTTACAGGTCTGCAATAAGACAAATACCAAAGTTGACTGAGTAAACCTTTGGAAATAGCAATTTGATACTGCTGCATTACCCAAGCCTGTGATCAGTGACTGCTCTGACCAAGGTACAGACCAGTCAGTATTAGTGAACTCAGAAGATGAGCTGCATGTGGCATGAGCTGCATACAGGTCAGGAGAAGAAGGAACGTTTATTTTAAGGTTAGTTTGTCAACTGAAACCCCAAGGTATATAAAAACCTGAAAAATGTAAGCATTTTGTGGCCTCTCATGCTGCGGAGCACAGGCTCCGGACGCGCAGGCCCAGCAGCCATGGCTCACGGGTCCAGCTGCTCCGCGGCACGTGGGATCCTTCCGGACCGGAGCACGAACCCGCGTGCCCTGCATCGGCAGGCAGACTCCCAACCAGTGCGCCACCAGGGAAGCCCTGTAAGCATTTTTAATAACTTATTTTTAAAGTTAATTTGAATGTTAATTAAGCCTTTTAAAAAATATGATGGCTGGGCTTCCCTGGTGGCGCAGTGGTTGAGAGTCCGCCTGCCGATGCAGGGGACACGGGTTCGAGCCCTGGTCTGGGAAGATCCCACATGCCGCAGAGCAACTGGGCCCATGAGCCACAACTGCTGAGCCTGAGCGTCTGGAGCCTGTGCTCCGCAACGAGAGGCCACGACAGTGAGAGGCCCGCGCACCGCGATGAAGAGTGGCCCCTGCTCGCCACAACTAGAGAAAGCCCACGCACAGAAACGAAGACCCAACACAACCAAAATAAATAAATAAATAATAAACTCCTACCCCCAACATCTTCTTTAAAAAAAAAATATGATGGCTAAATAAGCTTCACTGGACATTTTTGCCAGAAACAAAAAACAAACAAAAACCCAAACATACTTTTTCTGAATATAGAAATAGTAGTTAACCACATGATGACAATAGGAGTGATTCCAAAGAAAGAAAGGTTAAAGGAGTTTGTCCCTGTTTTATTCAGAGTATGATCCCTTGGTTTTGCAGCCATAAGTGATGGCCAAGTGCTAAAACCACAGTGTGTTATCTGTAGAAACGTATAGCTAATGAAGCAATGAAGCCAGCTAAACTCCTAAACTGAAGTGATAGGTTTTCTATTTTATTTTTTTTTTAACATCTTTATTGGAGTATAATTGCTTTACAATGTTGTTAGTTTCTGCTGTATAACAAAGTGAATCAGCTATACATATACATATATCCCCATATCCCCTCCTTCTTGCATCTGCCTCCCACCCTCCCTATCCCACCCCTCTAGGTGGTCACAAAGCACTGAGCTGATTTCCCTGTGCTATGTGGCTGCTTCCCTAGCTATCTGTTTTACATTTGGTAGTGTATGTATGTCCATGACAGTCTCTCACTTCATCCCAGCTTCCCCTTCCCCATCCCCATGTCCTCAAGTCCATTCTCTACATCTGCGTCTTTATTCCTGTCTTGCCCCTAGATTCTTCAGAACCATGTTTTTTTTTTTAGATTCCATATATATGTGTTAGCATATGGTATTTGTTTTTCTCTTTCTGACTTAATTCACTCTGTATGACAAACTCTAAGTCCATCCACCTCACTACAAATAACTCAGTTTCGTTTATTTTTATGGCTGAGTAATATTCCATTGTATATATGTGCCACATCTTTTTTATCCATTCATCTGTCAATGTGCATTTAGGTTGCTTTCATGTCCTGGCTATTGTACATAGAGCTGCAGTGAACATTGTGGTACATGACTCTTTTTCAGTTATGGTTTTCTCAGGGTATATGCCCAGTAGTGGGATTGCTGGGTCATATGGTAGTTCTATTTTTAGTTTTTTAAGGAAGCTCCATACTGTTTTTCATAGTGGCTGTATCAATTTACATTCCCACCAACAGTGCAAGAGGGTTCCCTTTTCTCCATACCCTCTCCAGCATTTATTGTTTCTAGATTTTTTGATGATGGCCATTCTGAACAGTGTGAGGTGTAGTTTCTCTAAGGATTAGTGATGTTCAGTATCCTTTCATGTAATCTGTATATCTTCTTTGGAGAAATGTCTATTTAGGTCTTCTGCCCATTTTTGGATTGGGTTGTTTGTTTTTTTGATACTGAGCTGCATTAGCTGCTTCTATATTTTGGAAATTAATCCTTTGTCAGTTGCTTCATTTGCAAATATTTTCTCTCATTCTGAAGGTTGTCTTTCATCTTGTTTACAGTTTCCTTTGCTGTGCAAAAGCTTTTAAGGTTCATTAGGTCCCATTTCTTTATTTTTATTTCATTCTCTAGAAGGTGGGTCAAAAAGGATCTTGCTATGATTTATGTCATAGCATGTTCTGCCTATGTTTTCCTCTAACAGTTTTACAGTGTCTGGCCTTACATTTAGGTCTTTAAACTATTTTGAATTTATTTTTCGTGTATGGTGTAAGGGAGTGTTCTAATTTCACTCTTTTACATGTAGTTGTCCAGTTTTCTCACACTACTTATTGAAGAAGCTGTCTATTCTCCATTGTATATTCTTACCTCCTTTATCAAAGATAAGGTGACCATATGTGCGTGGGTTTATCTCTGGGCTTTCTATTCTGTTCCATTGATCTATAGTTCTGTTTTTGTGCCAGTACCATACTGTCTTGATTACTGTACCTATGTAGTATAGTCTGAAGTCAGGGAGCCTGATTCCTCCAGCTCTGTTTTACTTTCTCAAGATTGCTTTGGCTATTTGGGGTCTTTTGTGTTTCCATACAAATTGTGAAATTTTTTGTTCTAGTTCTATGAAAAATGACATTGGTAGTTTGATAGGGATTGCATTGAATCTGTAGATTGCTTTGGGTAGTATAGTCATTTTCACAATGTTGATTCTTCCAATCCAAGAACATGATATATCTCTCCAGCTGTGTGTATCATCTTTAATTTCTTTCATCACTGTCTAATAGTTTTCTGCATACAGGTGTTTTGTCTCCTTAGGTATTTTATTCTTTGTGTTGCAATGGTAAATGGGAGTGCTTCCTTAATTTCGCTTTCATCATTAGTGTATAGGAAGGCAAGAGATTTCTGTGCATTAATTTTGTATCCTGATATTTATCCAGATTCATTGATTAGCTCTAGTAGTTTTCTGGTAGCAACTTTAGGATTCCCTATGTATAGTATCATGTCATCTGCAAACAGTGACAGTTTTACTTCTTCTTTTCCGATTTGGATTCCTTTTATTTCTTTTTTTACTCTGATGGCCATGGTTAAAACTTCCAAAACTATGTTGAATAATAGTGGTGAGAGTGGACATCCTTGTCTTCTTCCTGATCTTAGTGGAAACGGTTTCAGTTTTTCACCATTGAGAATGATGTTGGCTGTGGGTTTGTCATATATGGCCTTTATTATGTTGAGGGAAGTTCCCTCTATGCCTACTTTCTGGAGGGTTTTTATCATAAACGGGTGTTGAATTTTGTCAAAAGCTTTTTCTTCATCTACTGAAATGAAACTATGGTTTTTCTCCTTCAGTTTGTTAATATGGTTTATCACATTGATCGATTTGCATATATTGAAGAATCCTTGCTTTCTTGGGATAAACCCCACTTGATCATGGTGTATGATCCTTTTAATGTGCTGTTGCATTCTGTTTGCTAGTATTTTGTTGAGGATTTTTGTATCTATGTTCATGAGTGTTATTGGCCTGTAATTTTCTTTTTTTGTGACATCTTTGTCTGGTTTTAGAATCAGGGTGATGGAGGCCTCATAGAATGAGTTTGGGAGAGTTCATCACTCTGCTATATTTTGGAAGAGTTTGAGAAGGATAGGTATTAGCTCTTCTCTAAATGTTTGACAGAGTTCTCCTGTGAAGCCATCTGGTCCTGGGCTTTAGTTTGTTGGAAGATTGTTAATCATAGTCTCAATTTCAGTGCTTGTGATTGGTCTGTTTATATTTTCTATTTCTTCCTAGTTCAGTCTCAGAAGGTTGTGCTTTTCTAAGAATGTGTCCATTTCTTCCAGGTTGTCCATTTTATTGGCATATAGTTGCTTGTACTAATCTCTTATGATCCTTTGTATTTCTGCAGTGTCAGTTGTTACTTCTCCTTTTTCATTTCTAATTCTGTTGATTTGAGTCTTCTCCCTTTTTTTCTTGGCTAATGGTTTATCAATTTTGTTTATCTTCTCAAAGAACTTGCTTTTAGTTTTATTGATCTTTGCTTTTGTTTGCTTTCTTTCTATTTCATTTATTTCTGCTCTGATCTTTATGATTTCTTTTCTTCCACTAACTTTGGGTTTTGTTTGTTCTTCTTTCTCTAGTTCCTTTAAGTGTAAGGTTAGATTGTTTATTTGAGATTTTTCTTGTTTTTTCATGTAGGCTTGTATAGCTATAAACTTCCCTCCTAGAACTGCTTTTGCTGCATCCCATAGGTTTTCTGTCATCATGTTTTCATTGTCATTTGTTTCTAGGTATTTTTTGATTTTCTCTTTGATTTCTTCAGTGATCTCTTGGTTATTTAGTAGTGTATTGTTTAGCCTTCATGTGTTTGTATTTTTTACAGGTTTTTTTTCCCTGTAATTGATATCTAGTCTCATAGCATTGTGGTTGGAAAAGATACTTGATACAATTTCAATTTTCTTAAATTTACCAAGGCTTGATTTGTGATCCAGGATATGATCTATCCTGGAGAATGTTCCATGAGCACTTGAGAAGAAAGTGTATTCTGTTGTTTTTGGATGGAATGTCCTATAAATATCAATTAAATCCATTTTGTTTAATGTATCATTTAAAGCTTGTGTTTCCTTATTTATTTTCAATTTGGATGATCTGTCCATTGGTGAAAGTGGGGTATTAAAGTGGCCCACTATGATTGTGTTACTGTTGATTTCCCCTTTTATGGCTGTTAGCATTTGCCTTATGTATTGAGGTGCTCCTATGCTGGGTGCATATATATTTATAATTGTTATATCTTCTTGGATTGATCCCTTGATCATTATGTAGTGTCCTTCTTTGTCTCTTGTAATAGTCTTTATTTTAAAGTCTATTTTGTCTGATATGAGTATTGCTATTCCAGTTTTCTTTTGATTTCCATTTGCATGGAATATCTTTTTCCATCCCCTCACTTTCAGTCTGTATGTGACCCTCGGTCTGAAGTCCATCTCTTGTAGACAGCATATGTACGGGTCTTGTTTTTGGTATCCATTCAGCCAGTCTGTGTCTTTTGGTTGGAGCATTTAATCCATTTACATTTAAGGTAATTATCAATATGTATATTCCTATTACCATTTTCTTAATTGTTTTGGGTTTGTTTTTGTAGGTCTTTTCCTTCTCTTGTGTTTCCTGCCTAGAGAAGTCACTTTAGCATTTGTTGTAAAGTTGCTTTGGTGATGCTGCATTCTCTTAGCTTTTGCTTGTCTGTAAAGGTTTTAATTTCTCTGTTGAATCTGAATGAGATCCTTGCTGGGTAGAGTAATCTTTGTTGTAGGTTTTTCCCTTTCATACTTTTAATATGTCCTGCCACAACTTTCTGGCTTGCAGAGTTTCTGCTGAAAGATCAGCTGTTAATATTATGGGCATTCCCTTGTATGTTATGTGTTACTTTTCCCTTACTGCTTTTAATATTTTTTTCTTTGTATTTAATTTTTGATAGTTTGATTAACATGTGTCTTGGCGTGTTTCTCCTTGGATGTATCTGGTATGAGACTCTCTCCGCTTCCTGGGTTTGAGTGACTATTTCCTCTCCCATATTAGGGAAGTTTTCAACTATAATCACTTCAAACATTTTCTCAGTCCCTTTCTTTTTCTCTTCTTCTTCTGGGACCCCTATAATTCGAATGTTGATGCATTTAATGTTGTCCAGAGGTCTCTGAGACTGTCCTCAATTCTTTTCATCCTTTTTTCTTTATTCTGCTCTGTGGTAGTTATTTCCAATATTTTATCTTCCAGGTCACTTATCCGTTCTTCTGCCTCAGTTATTCTGCTATTGATTCCTTCTAGAGAATTTTTAATTTCATTTATTGTGTTGTTCATCATTGTTTGTTTGCTCTTTAGTTCTTCTAGGTTCTTGTTAAAGGTTTCTTGTATTTTCTTCATTCTATTTCCAAGATTTTTGATCATCTTTACTATCATTACTCTGAATTCTTTTTCAGGTAGACTGCCTATTTCCTCTTCATTTGTTTAGTCTGGTGGGTTTTTACGTTACTCCTTCATCTGCTGTGTATTTCTCTGTCTTCTCATTTTGCTTAACTTACTGTGTTTGGGGTCTCCTTTTCGTAGGCTGCAGGTTTGCAGTTCCTGTTGTTTTTGTTGTCTGCCCCCAATAGCTAAGGTTGGTTCTGTGGGTTGTGTAGGCTTCCTGGTGGAGGGGACTGGTGCCTGTGTTCTGGTGGATGAGACTGGATCTTGTCTTTCTGCTGGGCAGGACCACGTCTGGTGGTGTGTTTTGGGGTGTCTCTGAACTTAGTATGGTTTTAGGCATCCTCTCTGCTAATGGGTGGGGTTGTGTTCCTGTCTTGCTAGTTGTTTGGCATGGGGTGTCCACCACTGGAGCTTGCTGGTCATTGAGTGGAGCTGGGTCTTAGCGTTGAGACAGAGATCTCTGTGAGAGCTCTCACCAGTAGATATTACGTGGGGCTGGGAAGTCTCCAGTGGTCCAATGTCTTGAATTCAGCTCTCCCACATCAGAGGCTCAGGTCTGACACCCAGCCAGAGCACCAAGACCCTGTCAGCCACACAGCTCAGAAGAAAAGGGAGAAAATAAAGAAAGAAAGAAAAATAAGTAAAATAAAATAAAATAATTAAAATAAAGAATTAAAAAATATATTGTTAAAGTAAAAAAGATAATAAAAGAAAAAGAGAGCAACCAAACCAATAAACCCACCAATAATAACAAGCACTAAAAACTATACTAAGAAACACATAAAAATGAGAAACTAGTCCGTCGCAGACAGCAAATCCCAAGTCTACAGTTGCTCCCAAAGTCCACAGCCTCAAATTTGGGATGATTTGTTGTCTATTCAGGTATTCCACAGATGCAGAGTATATCAAGTTGATTGTGGGGATTTAATCCACTGCTCCTGAGGCTACAGGGAGAAATTTCCCTTTTTGTTTTTGTTCGCACATCTCCTGTGGTTCAGCTCTGGTTTTGGCCACGCCTCCGCATGTAGGTTGCCCTCTGTCATCTGTTCTTTGCCCAGACAGGTGGGGGTTAAAGGAGCGGCTGATTAGGGGGCTCTAGTTCACTCAGGCTGGTGGGAGGGAGGGGTACAGAATGCAGGGCGAGGCTGCAGCGGCAGAGGCCAGCATGATGTTGCAATAGCCTGAGGTGCACCGTGTGTTCTCCTGGGGAAGTTGTCCCTGGATCACGGGACCCTGGCAACAGTGAGCTGCACAGACTCCCGGGAGGGGAGGTATGGATAGTGACCTGTGCTTGCACACAGGCTGCTTGGTGGCTGCAGCAGCAGCCTTAGTGTCACATGCCCATCTCTAGGGTCTGCACTGATAGCTGTGGCTCGCGCCCATCTCTGGAGCTAATTTAGGCAGTGATCTGAATCCCCTCTCCTCCCGCACCCCAAAACAATGGTCTCTTGCCTCTTAAGCAGTTCCATACTTTTTCCCGGACTCCATCCCGGCAGCTGTGGCACAGTACCCCCCTCCAGGCTGTGTTCACGCAGCCAACCTCAGTCCTCTCCCTGGAGTCTGACCTCTGAAGCCCGAGCCTCAGCTGCCAGCCCACACCTGCCCCAGTGGGCTGGTGAGCAGACAAGCTTCTCAGGCTGGTGAGTGCTGGTTGGCACCAATCCTCTGTGCTAGAATCTCTCCACTTTGCCCTCTGCACCCCTGTTGCTGCACTCTCCTCCATGGCTCTGTAGTTTCCCCCCCGCCCACACCCCCGTCTCTGCCAGTGAAGGGGCTTCCTAATGTGTGGAAACTTTTCCTCCTTCTCAGCTCCCTCCCAGAGGTGCAGGTCCCATCCCTATTCTTTTGTTTCTGATTTTTCTTTTTTCTTTTACCCTACCCAGGAACGTGGGGAGTTTCTTGTCTTTTGGGAAGTCTGAGGTGTTCTGCCAGCATTCAGTAGGTGTTCTGTAGGAGTTGTTCCACATGTAGATGTATTTCTGATGTATTTGTGGGGAGGAAGGTGATCTCCACGTCTTACTCCTCTGCCATCTTGAAGGTCACTCAAGTGATAAGTTTTCGCTTAAAAAAAAAAAGTTCAGGGGCTTCCCTGGTGGCACAGTGGTTCAGAGTCCGCCTGACGATGCACGGGACACGGGTTCGTGCCCTGGTCCGGGAAGATCCCACATGCCGCAGAGCGGCTGGGCCTGTGAGCCATGGCCACTGAGCCTGCATGTCCGGAGCCTGTGCTCCACAACGGGAGAGGCCACAACAGTGAGAGGCCTGTGTACCGCAAAAAAAAAAAAAAAAAAAAAAAGAAAGAAAGAAAAAAAAGTTCAAAACAAACAAAGAAATTATGGAAGAAAAAATATTGCATTAAAAAGTTGACAGACATTTAACATTTCTTTAACAAACATCTGTGCTTTGAGAGCTTCCCATAAAATGGCACTTCAGGATGCTAAAACTAACAAACCATATACAGTTTCAAGGACATTAGTGAAAGACTGAATCAAAAATATTTTCTTCAAATTGTCTGATGAATGTAAAGCAAAAAAAAGTAGCTCAGGTACCACTTTTTCTGGTGGTACTATAGATTGATGTTTTCAGAAACTGGCTAATGATATGAAGGACTAACTTAATGATAAATAAAGCTATCAAAATATTTTTCATTGCATGGCGCAATGGTTAAGAATCTGCCTGCCAAGGCAGGAGACACGGGTTCGAGCCCTGGTCCAGGAAGATCCCACATGCCACAGAGCAGCTAAGTCCCTGCGCCACAACTACTGAGCCTGCGCTCTACAGCCTGCGAGCCACAATTACTGAACCTATGTGCCACAACTACTGAAGCCCACGTGCCTAGAACCCGTGCTCCACAACAAGAGAAGCCACTGCAATGAGAAGCCCGTGCACCACACGAAGAGTAGCCCCCACTCGCTGCAACCAGAGAAAATCCCTCATGCAGCAACAAACACCCAACGCAGCCAAAAATAAAGTAAATAAAATTAAATAAATTTTAAAATATATTTTTTTCATTGCAAATTGATATTCACAGATGTAGCTAACATGTAACATGGACACAACTTAGATATATGTTACCTCCTATGAGTAACATTACGAGCAATCCAACCTGGACTGTCCATTAAAATCTTTAATGCTGATAAACATGTGTACATTCAGATACAAATGAATTTATTTACAAAACAGAAACAGACTCACAGACATAAAAAACAAATATACACTTAACAAAGGGGAAAGAGGGGGGAGGGATACATTAGGAGCTTGGGATGAGCAGATACAAACTACTGTATATAAAATAAACAACAGGTCTTATTGTATAGCACAGGGAACTATATTCAATATCCTGTAATAAACCATAAAAACCAATGGAAAAGAATATGAAAAAGAATATATGTGTGTATATATAGAGAGATATAGATATATAGATAGATATCGATATAAAACTGAATCACTTTGCTGTACACCAGAAACTAACACAGCATTGTGACTCAACTATACTTGAATAAAATTTTTTTAAAAACATGTGTGCAGGGAATTCCTTGGTGGTCCAGTGGTTAGGACTCCACACTTCCACTGCTGGGGGAACGGGTTTGATCCCTGGTCAGGGAACTAAGATTCCACATGCCTCGATGTGGCCAAAATAAACAAATAAATAAGTAAGTAACGTGTACATTCAAAGTATTCACATAGGCATTTAATATAAGAATAATTATTTCCCTCATAACTCTGTTTAGTTATGATTACAGAAGACAAAAAGTTGAGTGTACAGCAATTTCTATACTAACCACCTGTATGTACACACACAGTGAGTGTGTACAGTTCTTGTATCTTTTTTCCTGTATGATGTCATATATACATGTCATAAAGTAAAACCAGAGTGTGGAGATTGAATGAAAGAGGAAAAGAGCTAAGAATAATTTCCAAGTTTCTGACTTTAGCAAATGAAAAGGTGGTAGAGGCAATTTACTGACATTTTGAAGAAATAGGATTAGGGAGAAAAATGTTACATTTTTGACATGTTTTTAAGATATATTTGTGAGATATCAAAATAAAGATATTCACAGTGGATATGATTTTCTTACTCAGAAAACAAATAGAAATTTGAGGAGTGTTCAGAATTTCAATGTTTCACAACTCACTTCTAAATTAGTTTTATGTAGTGGAAAGAGCTGGAATTCACATATCTCATATTTTACTACCACAGTATTCACATATCCCATATTTTACTATCAAATATGCTACAAACTAGCTGTATAACTAGAGATATCACCAAACCTTTCTTAGCTTCCATTTCCTCATGGAGATAGAAATCCTACCTCATTCATAGGGTAGGTAATTCAACTAGGAGCATTTTGAAAATGGAAAAGACAAACCAATGTCCAGAGTTACTATTATCTCTTATGCTTTTGGATAACAAATCAAACAAGCCATTTACTTTGTTTTCATAAGAATATCATTCCTTCATAAAATTGAAGGAAGCAAGTTTAGAAGAATTTTTCATTTTTAAACAAATAAACTTAAAAAAAAAAGAACAAAGTATTAAAAGACCCATTCTATTGTGGTCATTTTTAAAGGACCCAGTATCAATTTTCGAAATCCAATGATAATAGAATATAAATGAAAAGAATAAGTTCTCCTAAATTCATATTTTATTAAGTTCTTTACATTTTAAGAATTAAACCACTCACCACAGATTTTCTGTTACTATTTTGCAAGGTGTTAGAAGTATTAAATATATAAAGACTATCATCATTAAAGAAAATACTTTGTAACCCCCAAAACAAGAATAGCATTAGAGTTACTGCATGTGCTTTTAAGTCAGAGGGTCTGTGTTCTAACTCTGTCTCCACTTTATAGATGCCTGAACTTAGACACATTATTATTATTATTATCATTATTTTGGCCACGCCATGCACAGATTGAGGGATCTTTTCTCCCTGACCAGGGATTGAACACCTGCTTTCTGAAGTGGAAGCATGGAATCCTAACCACTGGACCACCAGGGAATTCCCCCAGACACATTATTTAAAATAATGAACCCTAGTTTCCAATCAGTAAAATGTAAATATTAATAGTATCACCCTAAGGGATTAGTTAGGAGCATTAAATGAGATGATATATGTAAAACACTTAGCACTGTGTAAAAGGTTTTGAGAGCAATTAGATAGATGTCTCATGAAATCAGAAAAAAATGATTAGAATATATATGAACAATTGACCAGCTTCAACAGTAATCTAATTAACAGTGGGGTTTTTTGTTTGTTTTTTTAAATTTTGTTGTTAAAAGCATCTAGTGCTGGCAAGAACAGAAAAGGAAGGTTCTATTATTATTAACACAAGAGTAAGTGGATAGAGGGAGATGTCAACATGGCGGAGTATGAAGACCCTGAACTCATCTCCTCCTACAGACACACCAAAATTACAACTACTGGGCTTTCCTGGTGGCACAGTGGTTGAGAGTCCGCCTGCCGATGCAGGGGACACAGGTTCGTGTCCCGGTCCAGGAAGATCACACATGCTGCGGAGCTGCTGGGCCCGTGAGCCATGGCCGCTGAGCCTGTACATCTGGTGCCTGTGCTCCGCAACGGGAGAGGCTGCGACAGTGAGAGGCCTGCGTACCACACACAAAAAAAAATATATACAACTACTTATGGTGCAACCATCTATGAGGATGACCTGAAGACTAGAAGAAAAATTTTCCACAACTAATGACATAAAGAAGATATCACAATGAGACAGGTAGAGGGGGATGGAGACACAGTATAGTCAGGACCCATACCCCCAGTCTGGAAACCCACAAAAGGAAGAATAGCACAATTGTAGAAGTCCTCTCCAAGGAGTCCAGGAGTGCTGCACCAGGAAGACAAACCCCCAGAGTGTCTATCTTTGAAAAATAGCACATTTTGTGTTCAGGAGAGCCAGAGAGCTATAGGAAACAGAGACTCTACATAAAAAGGGCACACATAAAATCTCACAGGCTCTGAGTCCCAGAACAGAGGCAGTAGTTTGAAAGGGGTCTGTATCACCCCAACCGCTGATCTTGGAGCACCTTCTGGAGAGGCAGGAGGAAACTGAGCCTCCCCCTGGGGATGGAGACACTGGGGGCAGCCATTTTGGGGAGCTCATACCCCTGCAATAACTCCAGTACTGCAAAGTGCCATTGTGGAATCCTCCCTCTAGCCTATTAGCACCGGAGAGCCAGCCACGCCCACCAGTGGATCAGCATCAACCCCAAGCACCTCTGGGCCATGCAGCCAACTATGCAGAGCCCACCCTACGCTCCAATAGCCCACAACCACCACACAAGGCAAAGCCTGACAGAGGCCAGCCCTGCTTACCAGCATGCACATGAAAGTTGGCTCCTGCCACAACAGAAGGGCCCACACGGCCCACACAGGGGCATCTTTAGAGGATATGGCTCTGGTGACCAGACGGGAGCATACTGCTGAGCCCCACAGGAGATCACCTATATGAGGCCATTTCTCCAAGACTGGGAAACAAAACTGACATACTAACACAAAGAAATCAAAACAAAGAACTGGGCAAAATGAGGACAGGAAGGAATATGTTCCAAACTAAGGAATAAGACATAACCTTAGAAAAAGAAGGAAACAAGTCCATGCTCTAGTAGGTCTGTGTTTTATTCCCGTCCTACCACTAATCTCTTCATGACATTTTTTTTCTTAGATTCCATATATATGTGTTAGCATACGGTATTTGTTTTTCTCCTTCTGACTTACTTCACTCTATATGACAGACTCCAGGTCTATTCACCTCATTACAAATTGGAGATAAGCAATCTACCTCACAGAGAGTTCAAGGTAATAAATATTAGAAAGATACTCATAGAACTCTAGAAAAAAAAATGGATGAATACAGTGAGAATTTCAACAAAGAGTTAGAATATATAAAGAAGAACCAAACAGAGCAAAAGAATACAATAACTGAAATTTAAAATTCACTAGAAGGAACAAACAGTAGATTAGATAATACAGAGGAACCAATCAACAATCTGGACAGAGAAGGGGAAATCACACAAAGCAAACAAACAAACAAAATTTTAATAAGATAGCTTCAGAGACCTCTGGGACAACATCAAGCTTATTAAGATTCACATTATAAGGGTGCCAGCAGAAGAAGAAAGAGAAAAGGGGGTAAGAACTTACCTAAAGAAATAATAGCTGAAAACTCCCTTAACATGGGAAAGGAAACTGACATTCACGTCCACTAAGCACAGAGAGTCCTGAACAAGATAAACCCAAAGAGTTCCACACCAAGACACGTTATAATTAAAATGGCAAAACTTAAAGATAAAGAGAGACTCCTAAAAGCAGCAAGAGAAAAGCAGTTAGTTATGTCAGGGAACTTCCATAAGATATTCAGCTGACTTTTCAGCAGAAACTTTGCAGACCAGAAGGGAGTGGCATAATATATTCAAAATGATGAAAGGCAAAAGCCTACAACAAAGAATGCTTTACTCAATAAGGCTATCATTCAGATTTGAAGGAGAGATAAAGAGTTTTACAGACAAGCAAAAGCTAAGAGTTCAGCATCACTAAACCAGCTTTACAAAAAATGTTAAAGGGACTTCTCTAGGTGGAAAACAAAAGGCCACAATTAGAAGTATGAAAATTATGAAAAGACAAATCTCACTGGTAAAAGTAAACACATAGTAAAGGTAGTATATCAACCACTTATAAAACTAGTAGGAAGGCTAAGAGACAAAAGTAGTAAAATCATATATAACCATAACAACTACTTAAAAGGATATACAAAACAAAAGATGTAAAATATGACATTAAAAGCATTAAATATTGATAGGGGAGTAAAAATGTAGGGTGGTTAGAATGTGCTTGAACTTAAAAGATTATCAACCCAAAATAATCACATATATATGTATAAATAAACACACACACATATATAAATCTCTGGTAACAACAAACCAAAAACCTAATAGATACACTCACACAAAAAAAGTACTCTAAGCATAACAGTAAAGATAGTCATCACAGCACAAGAGAGCAAAAGAAGAAAAGGACAGAAGAGAATTACAAAAAACAGAAAACAATTAGTAAAATGGCAAGTAACAACAATTTTTTCTTCAATGAGCTATCAATAATTACTTTAAAAGCAAATAGGGGGCTTCCCTGGTGGCGCAGTGGTTGAGAATCCGCCTGCCGATGCAGGGGACACGGGTTCATGCCCCGGTCCGGAAAGATCCCACATGCCACAGAGCAGCTGGGCCCATGAGCCATGGCCACTGAGCCTGTGTGTCTGGAGCCTGTGCTCTGCAACAGGAGAGGCCAGAACAGTGAGAGGCCCACGTACCACAAAAAAGGGGAAAAAAAAGCAAATAGGATAAATGTTCCAATCAAAAGACATTGAGTGGCTGAATGGATTAAAAAAACAAGAGCCACACACCAAGGGGGGAAAGTGGCAGGGGTGGTGGTGGGATGAATTGGGAGATTGGGATTGACAGGTATACACTAATATGTATGAAATGGATAACTAATAAGAACCTGCTGTATAAAAAATAAATAAAAGAAAATTCAAAAAAATAAAAGAAAAACAAGAGCAATATATAATATATGCTGCCTATAAGAGACTCACTTCAGATCTGAAAACACACACAGAGCAAAACTGAGGGGATGAAAAAATGGTATTCCATGCAAATGAAAGCAAAAAGAAAGCTGGAGTTACAATACTTATATAAGACAAAAGAGACTTTAAAACAAAAACTGTAATAAGAGAAGAAGAGAGATAATACATAATGATAAATGAATCCATCAAATAAGAAAATATAACAATTGCAAATACATACACATCCTACATGGGAGCACCTAAATACATACAGCAAATATTAACAAACATTAAGAGAGAAATTGATAGTATATAACACAATAACAGTAGGGAATTTTAACACCCCACTTAAATCAATGGACAGATCATCAACTATACATGAATAGCTTATAAATTATGGCATATCACCTTCTGAACTGATGCACTGAGAAGGACACAACATCACTTCCATGGTATTCTTACCCAAAATGCATAACCTGAATTTAATTATGAGAAAATATCGGAGAAACCCAAATGGAAGGATATTTTACAAGATAAGTCAGGATAATGAAAGATAAAGAAAGATGGAGGAACTCTACCAAATTGGAGGAGACACTACAACTAAATGCAATGCATGATCCTGGACATTTGCAAAACAATTGGTAAAATTTGGATAAGGTCAGGAGATTAGTTAATAGTACTCTATCATAGTTAATTTTCTGGTTTTGACCATCATATATAATTATGTATGATGTTAGCATTCATAAAAACTTGATGAAAGATACACTGAAAATCTTTGTATTATTTTTATAACCTTTGCTAAAACAAGTTATTCCAAGACAAAAAAAATTTTTTTTAATTTTTAATTAAGTAATGGAACATTCATACAATAATTATGCAGCCATTAAGCATGTTTATATATAAATAATCTTAATGATGTTGGAAAATGCTCACATATAGCACTGTGGAAGAGAAAACAAAAACAAAAACCATATTATGAATTGGATTATAAGTACAAATTCAGCTATGTAAATTATACAGTACATGCCTTGAAAACTAAAGCCCAGAAAGAATCCACTAAAATATTAAGAGTAGTCATCTCTAAGTAGAAGATTATAGGTGATATTTTCTTTATTTTTTGTACTTTTATATTTCCCAATTTTCTCTTCAATGAGCATCTACCATTTTTAGAATTAGAAAAATGTTATTTTTTAAAGCACATCATAAATTTTGTATCACAAAAAACCATTTATACATATTTCTTCAGATTTGTTTTAGTAAAAAAATATTTTCAATACTTTGAATTTCCAAAACTATGATTTTGATAAGCCAACAATGATAAGTCTTGGTTTATGTTAGTTTCTTAATTTAGTATCAATATATAGCCAAAAATGATTAATGTTTTTACCAGCTATTTGGAAATAGGTTCTTGGCACTATGCCCCTCTAAATCCTGTGGAACTCATGTGTTGAAACAGTTACTTTATTTCCTCCTAATAACTGGAACCATTCCCCAGGTCATCAGAGAAGGTTGAACATACGCCGGAATCTCAGTCAGGAATAGAAGGAGCAGAAACCTAATCATTTCTTTTTAGCCTACCACAAGTTAAGAGAAGAATGCATTTGTGCCAGAAACTGGAAAATAAAAAAGAAATCAGATCTTTCCAGGAGACAATTCAAGACGGCTACCAGGTGTCTTGAACGCCCCTTTCTTCATATGACAGCCTCCCGAGTAATAGGATATTTAGCAATGCACAGTTGAAGGGGTATAAAGCATGGCTCCCTATCCCAAAATACCTCATCTATGAGATAATATATATGATTGTTATACACATGTGTCTGCTCTCTCCATCCAGGCACTGCCTGGATAAATATAAATAAATATCCCATAATATTCCCCTAAATATATTCCATAAATATTCCCCCATTCCTACCCTGACAAGCTTAAGACCAGGCCCCCATTCA
Source organism: Kogia breviceps (assembly GCF_026419965.1). Lineage (NCBI taxonomy): Eukaryota > Metazoa > Chordata > Mammalia > Artiodactyla > Physeteridae > Kogia > Kogia breviceps. Next base: position 75,236,798 of record NC_081318.1, read on the forward strand.
TGTCTCCAGACTTCCCACTCCCTACTCCCACTTCACTGAATTGTAAAACTTCAGTCACAATTCTGAGTTTGGTTCACCTTTGCATCCTTACCCAGCTAGTCTTAGCTTTCAATCATAACTGCGTTAATACCACCTCTGTTCCAATCTCATCTCTGCAGGTCAAACCGGATCTACAAAGCTCCCAAGGCATGCAGTAGCAACTGCTTAGTCATTCAGCCCACTGTCACCCTCCTGAACGCCCAGGGCTTCATCAGCCTGCCTCTACACTTCAGTACAGCTCTCCAGGATCATTTCTACCATCTGCTTTCTACACTCTGCTTCGGGGGGCCCAGCCTTCCCACATGTAACATGCCAGGAAAAGACTGATTTACACTGTCTCCTATTTTTGTTTTTTCTTAATTTATTACTGTTCTTATTCCAGAAAGGACTTAATATGACATATACTCTGATTCTATATTCTATTGGGGTATAGTTGATGTACAATATTATGCTAGTTTTGGGTATACTACATAATAATTTGACATTTGCATACATTATGAAATGATTACCACAATAAGTCTACTAACAATCTGTCCCCATACAAAGTTACTACAATATTATTGACCATATTCCTTATGCTGTATATTATATCCCCATGACTTATTTTTATATAACTGGAGGATTCTACCTCTTAATCCCCTTCACCTATTTTACCCAGCCCCCCAACTCCCCTCCCATCTGGCAACCACCTGTTTGTTCTCTGTATCCCTGAGTCTGTTTTCATTTTGTTTTGTTTTATTTTATTTTTTAGATTTCACATATAAGTGAGATCATGAAGTATTTATCTTTCCCTTCTGACTTATTTCACTTAGCATAATCCCCTCTAGATCCATCCATGTTGTCCCAAATGGCAAGATTTGATTTTTTTAATGGCTGAGTAATTTTTCATATATATGGTATATATATATATCTCACATCTTCTTTATCCATTCATCTATCTATGGACACTTAGGTTGCTTCCATATCTTGGCTATTATAAACAATGCTGCAATGAACATTGACAAGCATATATCTTTTCGAATTAGTGTTTTTGTTTTCTTTGGGTAAATACCCAGAGGGGCAACTGCTAGATAATATGGCAGTTTTAGTTTTAATTTTTTGAGGAACCTCCATACTGTTTTCCGTGGTGGCTGCACCTATTTACAGTTCTACCAGCAGTGTATGAGGGTTCCCTTTTCTCCACATCCTTGCCAATGCTTGTTTTTTGTTCTCTTTTTTATACATAAATGTATCTATTTATTTATTTTTGGCTGCATTGAGTCTTCATTGCTCTGCGCGGCCTTTCTGTAATTGTGGCGAGCGAGGGCTACTCTTCATTGCAGTGCGCGGGCTTCTCCTTGCAGTGGCTTCTCTTGCTGCAGAGCATGGGCTCTAGGTGCGTGGACTTCAGTAGTTGTGGCACACAGACTCAGTAGTTGTGGCTTGCAGGCTCTAGACCGCAGGCTCAGTAGTTGTGGCGCACGGGCTTAGTTGCTCCGCAGCATGTGGGATCCTCCCGGACCAAGGATCAAAACCATGTTCCCTGTATTGGCAGGCAGATTCTTAACCACTGCACCACCAGGGAAGTCCCTTTTGTTGTCTTTTTGATGATAGCCACTCTGACAGGTGTGAGGTGGTATCTCATCGTGGTTTTGATTTGCATTTCCCAGACAGTTAGTGATCTGAGCATCTTTTCATGTATCTGTTGGCCATCTATGTGTCTTCCTTAGAAAAATGTCTATTCAGGCCCTCTTCCCATTTTTAAATCAGTTTAATTTTTTTTATGTTGAGTTGTATGAGTTATTTGTACATTTTGGATATTAACCTCTTATCATATATATTGTTTGAAAAATCTCCCATCCAGTAGGCTGCCCTTTTGTTGAGTTTCTTTTCCTGTGCAAAAGCTTTTTAGTTTGATGTAGTCCTATTTGTTTTTTTTTTGGTTTTGTTTCTGAGGAGACAAGATCAAAAATAAAACTCTGCTGAGACGAATGTCAAAGAGTTTACTGCCTATGTTTTCTTCTAGGAGCTTTATGGTTTCAGGTCTTACAATTAAATCCATTCTGAGCCTATTTTCCTATATGGTGTGAGAATGTGGTCCAGTTTTTCCAACACCATTCATTGAAAATGTTGTCTTTTCCCCATTGTATATTCTTGCCTCCTTTGTTGTAGATTTGTGGACCATATAAGCATGGGCTTATTTCCTGGCTCTCTATTCTGTTTTATTGACCTATGTGTCTGTATCTGTGCCAGTACCACAGTTTTGATGACTGTAGCTTTGTAGTGCAATTTGAAATCAAGGAGTGTGATACCTCCAGCTTTGTTCTTCTTTCTCAAAATTGCTTTGGTTATTCAGGGTCTTTGGTGTTTTCATAGAAATTTTAGAATTATTTATTCTAGTTCTGTGAAATATGTCCCTGGTAAAATGGGCATTGCATTGAATCTGTAGATTGCCTTGGTCATTTTAACAATATTAATTCTTTCAATCCATGAGCACAGTATAACTTTTCCTTTGTGCTGTCTTCAATTTCTTTCATCAATGTCTTATAGTTTTCAGAGTACAAATCTTTCACCTCCTTGGTTAGGTTTATTCCTAGGTATCTTATTCTTTTTGCTGCAACTGTAAATGGAATTGTTTTCTTAATTTCTCTTTCTGATGGTTTGTGGTTAGCATATAGAAACAAAACAGATTCCTGTATATTAATTTTGTATCCTGAAACTACTGAATTCATCTATGAGTTCTAATAGTTTTTGGTGGCATCTTCAGGATTTTCTAAATATAGTATCATGTTGTTTGCAAAAAATGACACTTTTACTTCTTCCTTTCCAATTTGTATTCCTTTCATTTCTTTATCTTGTCTGATTGCTGCAGCAAGGACTTCCAATACAATGTTGAATAAAAGTGGGGAGAGTGGGCATCCTTGTCTTTTTCCTGAGCTTAGAGGAAATGCTTTCAGTTTTTCTGCTTTTAGTATGAATGTTGGCTGTGGGTTTGTCATCTATGGCCTTTATTACAATATGTTGAGGTATGTTTCCTCTACACCTACTTTATTGAGAGTTTTTATCATCAATGGATGTTGAATTTTGTCCAAAGCTTTTTCTGCATCTATTGAGATAATCATATGATTTTTATTCTTGGGTTGTTAATGTGATGTATCATATTGATTGATTTGTGGATTTGAATCATCCTTACATCCCTGAGATAAATCCCACTTAATCATGATTCATTTAATGTACTGTTGAACTCAGTTTAATATTTTGTTGAAGATTTTTTGCATCTATCAGTGATATTGGCCTGTATTTTTCTTTTTTTGTGGTGTCTTTGTCTGGTTTTGGTATCAGGGTGATGCTGGCCTCATAAAATATTTGAAATCGTTTCTCCCTTCTCGATTTTGTAGAATAGTTTGAGAAGGACAGGTGTTAACTCTTCTTTAAATGTTTGGTAAAATTCACCTGTGAAGCCATCTAGTCCTGAACATTTGTTTATTGGGAGTTTTTTGATTACTGAGTCAATTTCATTACTGGTAATTCGTCTGTTCATATTTCCTATTTCTTCCTGACTCAGTATTTAAAGATTGTACATTTCCAGGAATTTATGCAACTACTTCTTATGGCTATAGATGATTTTACTACTTTTGTCTTTAATCTTCCTACTAGCTTTATTAGTGATTGATCTACTACCTTTACTGTATGATTGCCTTTACGAGTGAGATTTGCCTTTCATAAATTTCGTATTTCAAGTTGTGGTCTTCTCTTTTCCACTTAAAAAAGTCCTTTTAACATTTTTTGTGTTGTCAAGCTGGTTTACTGGATCTGAACTCTTTTATTGTTTGCTTGTCTGTAAAACTCTTTATCTCTCCTTCAAATCTGAACGATAGCCTTGCCAGGTAGAGCATTCTTGGTTGTAGGTTTTTTCCTTTCATCACTTTGAATGTATTGTGCCAATCCCTTCTAGCCTGCAGAGTCTCTGCTGAAAAGTCAGCTGAGTATCTAATGGAAGTTCCTTTGCACATATCTAGTTGCTTTTCTATTGCTGCTTTTAAGATTATTTCTTCATCTTTAATTTTTGCCATTTCAGTTATAATATGTCTTCAGTATAGACCACTTTGGGCTCATTTTTTCAAGACTCTGTGCTTCCTGGAAGCGGATGTCTGTTTCCTTTCCCAGGTTAGGGGAGTTTTCAGCTAATTTTACTTCAGAAAAGTTCTCTACTCCTTTTTCTCTCTCTTCTCCCTCTGAGAACTCTATAATGCAAATGTTAGTATACTTGATGTTGTCCCAGAGATCTCTTAAATTATCCTAATTTTTTAAAATTCTTTTTTATTTTTTCTGTTCTGCTTGGATGATTTCCACTACTCTGTCTTCTAATTCACTAATACATTCCTCTGTATCAAATAATCTCCTGTTTATTCCTTCTAGTTTATTTTTTTTCAGTTATTGTATTCTCCAGCTGTTTGATTCTTCTTCATATTTTCAAACTCTTTGTTAAATTCTCACTGGGTTCATCTATTCTTCTCCCAAGTTCATTAAGCACCTTTATGATTGTTACCTTGAACTCTTTATGAGGTCTACTGCTTATCTCCATTTCATTTCATTCTTTTTCTGAAGCTTTGTCTTTTTCCTTCATTTGGAACATATTCCTCTGTCTCCTCATTTTGCCTAATTCTCTGTGTTTGTTTCTATGTATTAGGTATATCACCACATTTCCCAAACCTGGAAAAGTGGCCCTACATTGGAGACATCCTGTGGGACCCAGTAGCACACTCCCTCTGGTTATCAGACCTATATGCTTTTAGGGTGTCCCCTATGTGGGCTGTGTGGGCCCTCCTGCTGTGGTGAGGTTGACTACTGTGAGTGTGCTGGCAGGCAGAGCTGACCCCAGCCCTGTTGGCTGCCAGGCCCTGCCTCATGTGGTGGCTGCTGGCCCACTGGTGGGTAACGTCACATCCCAGTATGGCTGTCTGCAGTGCCCAGAGTGTCCTAGGCTGGTGCCAGACCACTGTTGGTCAGGTAAACCCCAAGTGCTACGAGGCTAGAGGGAAGACTCTGAAATGACCCTTGCCAGCACCAGTGTCCTTGTGATACAATGAGCTACCAAAAACTGCTGTTGGTAATGTCTGTGTCCCCAGGGGGAATTCCAGTTGCCTCCTGCACCTCTGAGAGGCTCTTCAAGATCAGCAAGTTGGTCTGACCCAGGCTTCTTTCAAATTACTGGCTCTGTGCTGGGACTTGGAGCATGTGAGGTTTATGCATGCACCGTGTAAGAGCAGAATATCTGTTTCCTACAGCTCTCTGGCTCTCCTGTACACAAGTCCTACTGGCCTTCAAAGCCAGATATTCTGGGGGCTTGTCTTCCTGGTACAGGACTCCCAAGCTGGGGAACCTGATATAGGGCTCTGACCCCTCACTTCTGTGGGAGAACCTCTGCAGTTGTGATTTTACCCCCATTTGTGGGTCACTTACCACCTGTTGTGGATCTTGAGCATACTACATTTCTGCCCTTCCTACCCATTTTGTTGTGGTTCCTTTTTTAATATCTTTAGTTGTAGAAGATATTTTCTGCTAGTCTTCAGCTCATTCTCATAGATAGTTGCTCTGTAAGTAGTTGTAATTTTGGTGTACCTATGGGAGGAAGTGAGCTCAGTGTCTTCCTACTCTGCCACCTTGGCCACTCTTTCTAAGATGGGATCCTTAACCCACATGGCTTTTCATAGGGCTTCTACCTGCCCTATGAAGTATAATGGGATCCAAAATGGTGTTTCTCTATGACATCAATTCCTGCCCCTTCTAAGACAATAGTGTCAGAGGCAAGTCTTTTCCCAAAAGAAAAACAAAGACAAGGCACTGACCTTGAACTACAAGCTAGAAGCCAAGTAAAATACTAAGACAGCAAAGGTTACAATAGTGATCTTGCTGTGTGTGGAGCTCAGACCTTTTTACCAGCCAAGTGCTGCTCTCCCACGTCCCCTGGTGGATATATAGTTGCTGCTGCAACTCTTCCAAAGTCCACAGCCCCAGGCTAGCTGGTCTGACACATATTTACACCTCAGAATGTATAGACTAAACTTTAAAGAGAGGCACGCTTGCTAATCACATTTCATTAACGTCAATGCCATACTAAAGAAAGGGAGCACCCCTCAGTGCAAAAAGTTATTTGATATTAGGAAAATTATTCTGAGTTTCCCTGAGCTTCAGTTTCCTCATCTATAGCATGTGATGTTAACATTCACCCCCATATTGTTGCCATAAGGATTATATGAGCTAGTACTTGTAGTAGAGCCTGGCCCTGACAGGCATCCAACAATTTCATCTCTCCAGTGCCCTCTAAGTGGCACCCAACTTCTTGGCACCCTAGTGACATTACCTATGAAATGGTGATAATACCTGCACAGTCTACTAGTAAGAGCTGGCTGTGCCCAATGAGATAACAGACCTGTGTCAAAGCACTTTGTAAACCATGAGGTGCACTGCTAATTAATTCATCAGTGACAACATCTGCCTGGCATTTTGAAGAGACAAAGATGGCAGTGCTAGTTTCGATCCTTGCAGAATTTTATAAATTTATGGATGAAATAAGCCTGCATGAGAATAACTATGTTTCAAAGCAGAGTCTAAGTGGCATATTTAGTTTTACAGAAAAAAAAACAATAGGATCATAGAGGAAAGAAAAATTGGTTTTTGTCTGAGGTGGAGAGTGGGACAAGAATCACAGATGACCTCCTGAGTGTGTTCACAATCGAACCAGGTCCTAGAAACAAGTAAGATTTGCGGCACCAAAAATAAGGAGAGGGCCTCCCAGACTCCGAAAAGAGCGAGGGCAAAGACACAGAGGAATAGAGGTTCTGGGGACACTAAGGACTCCAGTTTGGCTGCAGTATGGGATGAGGTGCCAGAGTAGAGAAGAGGGTTAGAAAGAGAGGTTTGGATACCATAGGGTTCTGTTGAATGGAACTTTATAGCCAGGCAATGATGAGCCATCTAAGGTTTGTGAGCTGCCTGTCTGAGGAATTTTACTGAAGATAATGTGAAGGATGGCAAGATATGGAAAGAATGAAGGTGAATACAGGAAAAAAATGATTGCCAAACAGAGACAATGGCTTAAAATGATTTGGCAAGGGCAGGTGGAGAGAAGGGACTTAAAGGAAGGGGAAAATATAAATGGAAAGCATTACAATCAGAGTATTGAAGAAAGAGGGCCACATATTATCACTTGGTTTTACACATACCAAAGAAAAAATATCAGAAGAATGTCACAAGCTCAAATTGGTCCTGTTCTTAAGTAATTTTCAAAAAGAAGCAGTGAGATGAAGTTGTAAAGTGCTTCTTTTACAGACTTCTAGAATTAATAGGGCAAAAGTGGGGGGGTGGAATTACTTAGCATCTGAGGAGGTGAGTTTCAGAAATAAATCTCAGCAATATGCATTCAGTCAACATATACTTTGATATCTGCTTTTGACTTTTAAAGTTCCATAACATGTTACAAATTATATTATTCTTAAAATATGTTTACCTGAGAGCAGAAGCTTATCTGCCTGTAACTCCATGATCATCCTGCACAATGAGGAATTTACCCTGCTGCTTTTTCAAGGCAGATTGGAAATCAACCAATGCAAATCAAACCTTCTCATTTCATCAAATATTATTCACCCCACTGACTAAATTGAGAAAACAAAGACAAATACAAGATGGAATGGTCAACTCATAACAGCAAGGATGAGGCTCTTCTGCCTTCAGCAAACTATCTAACATATTAGCAATAATTAACATATATTAAAATAAGCTATCTCATCAAGCATACGCCCCAAATTAAGATGCCTATTACATAACACCTTCACATAAAAACATACTTTTCAGGGTTTGGCAAGTTGTTCTTTTAAAGTCATATGTGTTTAATGTAGAAAATAAGAAAGAAGAAATAGCAAGCATGGGACTTCCCTGGTGGTTCAGTGCTTAAGAATATTCCTGCCAATGCAGGGGACACAGGATTGAGCCCTGGTCCATGAAGATCCCGCATGCTGCGAAGCAACTAAGCCCATGCGCCGCAACTACTGAGCCTGTGCTCTAGAGCCCATGAGCCACAACTACTGAGCCCACGTGCCACAACTACTGAAGCCTGCGTGCCTAGAGCCCATGCTCTGCAACAGGAGAAGCCACTGCAAGGAGAAGCCTGCACACTGCAATGAAGAGTACCTGCTCGCCACAACTAGAGAAAACCCACACACAGCAGTGAAGACCCAACGCAGCCAAAAAAAAATTTTTTTAATTAAAAAAAGAAAACTTCACAAAATTATTTTTAAAAAAGAAATAGCAAGCATGATCTAATGTACCATGATTGATATGCATTTATCATCAATTTTGGGTATAATTCCTCTTAGTCTTTTTTCTATGCTTTTTTTTCTTTGGGGCCTCACAGTGTGGCTTGTGGGATCTTAGTTCCCCAACCAGAGGTTGAACCCAGGCCCTCAGCCATGAAAGCCTGGAGTCCTAATCACTGGACCACCAGGGAATTCCCCTTTCTGTGCTTTTTAAAGTGGCATGTTAAGATTAGAATGTGTGTGTGTGTGTGTGTGTGTGTGTGTGTGTGTGTGTGTGTGTGTGTATCATCCTGCTGTTTTATTTTGCTTATCATTATAACAAATATTTTCCCATTGTTAAAAACTGGAAGAGTTCCCTCAGAATCCATATTGCTTTAAGAAGACAAGCTGAGAAACCAATCTATATTAATTTAGAAGTGAATGGAGATTTCCAGTTTGCAATCCAACATTTAAAAGCTTAGAAGTCATCACAAGATAAAAGCTGAACAAACTGATAATCAACAACCCTTCCTAGATCCATAGAGAATTAAGGTCACAGGGCAAACCCCAGCCCACAAATTGGAAAAACAAACAAATATAGAGAATCATTGCTTATCAGGAACAGAAGCCCAGGAACAGAAAGCCCACTAGAGCCAGTACCAGTAAGAAGAGTAAACTATAATCGATGAATTGCTGGAGTCTCATTGTAGACAAACGTGAATGTTAAAAACTCTGAGGGGGCTTCCCTGGTGGCGCAGTGGTTGAGAATCCGCCTGCCGATGCAGGAGACACGGGTTCGTGCCCTGGTCCGGGAAGATCCCACGTGCCGCGGAGCAACTGGGCCCGTGAGCTATGGCCGCTGAGCCTGTGCGTCCGGAGCCTGTGCTCCGCAACGGGAGAGGCCACAACAGTGAGAGGCCCGCATACCGCAAAAAAAAAAAAAAAAAAAAAAAAAAACTCTGAGGGGTCATGTCTTAGGAAAGCTCCCATACTTTCATGAGTTTTACCTCTAAGAGCCTCACGAGGTTCTCAGTATGAAGACTGGAGGAAAATTCCCAAGTGCTTCCAGAAGGGGGAATGGAAATATAATTATTTTGAAATACACACAGAGAATTCTGCTCTCCTTAACAAAAGGCTGCCCTCAAGGGAAACTGTTTTACCTTAACCTAAAAAATTTGGGGTTTACAAGAGCCTAACCAATCTGGGAAAAGGAAAATACCCAATTTCAGCCCCCTCTAGACTACCTGTCTCACCTGGGGTGGGGAGGTGGAAGCAGGAAAGAAAGCTGAGAAGCACTTGTGGAGGCCAAAGCCCCAGGTCACAGGCGCACTAACTACAGGACTATAGAATGCCTCCCGTCCCCATATCCCCACCTTACAACCACAAAACAGGGCCCCTGTGTAATAACAAGGGATTACAGCTTGAAAGAACTGCCAGCCTCAGACCCTATTTGAGTAGGAGTCTTTTAGGAAACCAAAAGACAAGGGAGACAAAGGCAGGCCATTAGAGGAAATTCTAGGCTCTGCCACAGCTACAGCAAACAGTAAACACAGCCTAACTCCCAGCCAGATAAACATACAACCTCACACTAAAATCCTATTAACCTCATCTCCCTTCATCCAATACATCATGTCCAGCTCTGAACAAATAATTACAAAACATGATAGAAAGCAAAAAAAAAAGAGTCAAACAACAAAGTAAGTAACAGGACATATGACAGAGATTTTGTAACTATCTGACAAGAAATTTTAGGTAACTATGATTATATGCTAAGTGTTCTAATGGAAAAAATGGACAATATGCAAGAACAGATGGATAATGTAATCAGAGAGATGAAAACTCTAAGAAGCTGTAAATCAAACACACTGTAAGAGAAGTGAAAAGGGGCTTCCCTGGTGGCGCAGTGGTTGAGAGTCCACCTGCCGATGCAGGGGACACAGGTTCGTGCCCCAGTCCGGGAAGATCCCACATGCCGCAGAGCGGCTGGGCCGGTGAGCCATAGCCGCTGAGCCTGTGCATCTGGAGGGAGAGGCCACAGCAGTGACAGGCCCGCGTATGAGGGTGGGTGGGGGGGAAGAATGCCTTTGATGGGCTCATCAACAGACTGGGTGTGGCTGAGGGAAGAATCATAGAGCTTTAAGACATCAACAGAAACCTCCCATACTGAAAATCAAAGGGAAAAGGAAAGAGAAGTGGAACAAACTATCTAAGGACTGTGAGAAAATTACAAAAGGTATAACATTACATGTAATGAGAATACCAGAAGAGAAGGTAAATGAAATATTTGAATTAATAATGGCTGAGATATTTTTCAAAACTGATGACAGACACCAAACCCAGATGCAAGATGCTCAGAGAACAATAGGATAAATACCAAAGGTCCTACACCTAGGCACATCACATCCAGACTACAGAAAATAAAGGACAAAGAGAAAATCTTGAAAGAAGCCAGAGAAAAAGAGCATCTTACCTATACAGAAAAATAAGAATTATATCAGATACCTCTTCAGAAACCATGCAAGCAAAAAGAGAATGGAGTGCAATATTTTAATTGTTGAAAGGGATGTAATGGAGAAGTGTTTGGGGGTCTCTAAGACCACCTTCATGTTCCATGACTCACTAGAGGGACTCACAGGATTCAGAAAAACCAAATCATACCCATACTCATGGTTATGATTTATTACAATGAAAGTATACAGATTAAAATCAGCAAAGTAAAAGGCACATAGAGCAGAGTCCAAGAGAAACAAGATACAAGCTTCCAGTTGTCCTCCCAAGTGGAGTCACACAGACAGTGCTTAATTCTCTCAGAAATGAAGTGTGACATGTGTGAAGTGTTTCCTAGCAGGGAAGGCTCACCCAAGAGTTGATATCCAGGGTTTTTATAGAGTGCCCACATGACTGATATTAGCTATTTAGCCTTCAGTCCTCTCCAGAGGTCAAGCTGATACAGTGTGGCCCAGGGCCCCAGGGAAACAAAATCAGATGCTCACCATAAATCACATTGTTAGTGTAAACTATCTGACATAGTCCAAGACACCAGATATACAGATACACTCTTATCAGGCAGGAGATTCCAAGGGCTTAGAAGGTATCACTCAGGTGATGGTCAAGGACCAGTCCTGAAGACCTTTCTTTGGAATGTATGGGATTTGGACAACACAGGCCTGATGAGTTGATCATTTACTACACGAGAAGCCATTAGGACACAGTTGCCTAGATATGAAAAAGCTCACCAGATGGTAATGGAATTGGATGCAGAGCTCCTTGGTTCTGTGTGCCCCTTGCCCACACAGGCGTTTTGCCCTCAGTAGAACATACACTAAAATATGGCTGTCAAACAGGAAGGGCAACAGTGTTCCTATGATCCTTGCTGAAGAGTCCATCAGTGGGAAGAGGACTTTGCAGAAGCTTCTGTTAGATAGAACATAGGATTACTGCTGTAGAAAGGCAGTGTGATGGAGAGAAAGGAATTGCAGGCTCAGAATGAGGGCACCTGATCTAATTATGACATTTGTCTAATGGCTTCAGGGTCTTTATCTGTAACATTTTTCCTAGAGACAGAAGGCATTATTACACTGTAGGTAGGAGTGCCAGCCAGGGCAGGCTTAATGGGCAAGCAACCTGTGTGGGCACACACAGCCCTACACTCAAAAGAGCCAAGAACTTCGTTTCATGCTCTGCTATTACCATCTTGAAATTCCTAACAATTTTTAAACAAGAAGCCCCACATTTTTGTTTTTCACAGGGCCACACAAATTATGGAGCCGGTCCTGGTGTCAGGATTGGAGTGGGCCACCTACCACTTTTTAGTAATATGACCTAGGACATATTATCGAACCCATTTCAATATATTTTTAAATGTAATTAAATTTAATTGTACTTTATTTTTATTTACTTATTTTTGGTTGCATTGGGTCTTCATTGCTGTGCGCAGGCTTTCTCTAGTTGTGGCGAGTGGAGGCTACTCTTCATTTCGGTGTGCGGCCTTTTCATTGTGGTGGCTTCTCTTGTTGCAGGGCATGGGCTCTACGTGCACGGGCTTCAGTAGTTGTGACACACGGGCTCAGTAGTTGTGGCTCGCGACTCTAGAGCTCAGGCTCAGTAGCTGTGGCGCACGGGCTTAGTTGCCCCACAGCATGTGGGATCTTCCTGGACCAGGGATCGAACCCATGTCCCTTGCATTGGCAGGCGGATTCTTAACCACTGTGCAACCAGGGAAGTCCCTTGAACCGATTTTAAACCTATTTTCTTTTCTGTAAACTGAGGATAAAAACAGGTTGTTGTGACAATAAAAGGAGATAATATATGGAAAGAAACAGCATTGTACTACACATAGTCTACAAGTGGTAACTATTATTTGTTCTCAACAATGACATAATGAGAATATATTAGCTGCCCTCATTTTATATAGAGTTTATAGAGAGTATATCCATTGCTGTGTAACAAATTACTCCAAAACTCAGTGGCTTAAAAAAACATTTATTATCTCACATTTCTATGGGTCAGAAATCTAGGTGCAGCTTAACTGAGCCCTTGGCTTGGTCTCTTACCTATCAGGATGTCAGCTGAGACTGCAGTCCCCTCAAGACTCAAGAGGAAAAGAATCTGCTTCCAATCTCACTCATGTGGCTATTGGCAGGATTCAGTTCCTACTGGGTTGTTGGACAGAGGGCCTCAGTTCCTTGGGGCTGCTGGCTATAAGACCCTCTGTTCCTTGCCAAGTGGGCCTCTCCATAGGGCAACTCTCAACTTGGCAACTCACTTCCATCAGAACAAGCAAGCAAGAAGAACCAGAGAGAGAGACTGAACAAGACAGAAGTCACAATCTTTTTAGCCTAATATCAAAAATAACCTATCATCATTTTTGCCATATTTGAATCACTAGAAGCAAGTCACTAGGTCCATCCCACACTCAAGGGGAAGGGATTACACAAGGGCATTGTTAAAGACTGAACTGAGTCACCATAAAATCCATATGCTGAAGTCCTAACCCCCAGTGTCCTAGTGTATGACTGCATTAGGAGACAGGGCCTTTAAAGAGGTAATAAGATTAAATGAGGTCATTTGGGTGTGGCCCTAATCCAACATGACTGGTATCATTATGAGAAGAGGAAGAGATACCAGGGATGCACAGGCAGAGGAAAGGCCCTGTGAAGACAAAGTAAGAAGACAGCCATCTACAAGGCATGGAGAAAGCCCTACGAGAAATACCAAACCTGTCAAGACCTTGATCTTGGGCTTCCAGCCTCCAGAACTGTGAAAAAATACATGTCTGTGTTTAAGTTGCCCAGTCTGTGGTATTTTGTTACGGCAGCGCTAGCAAACTAACACAGGCATGAATACCAGGAGGCTGGGAAACACTGAAAGCCATTTTAGAAGCTGCCACAGAAGACCTTGGCCTAGCTTATTGTCAAGGCCCTTTTATGCAACAATCTTTTAAGAGGAACTGCTTTTGCAGAATACAGTTGGCACTCTCCACCATGGCAAAGTAGCCTGACAGCCATTAAGCAATCTTAAATAAATCTGTATCCAGGAAATTTTAAGCTCTGTGATTTACACTGTCACCTGCAAAGATGTCAATTGCTAGAATTAACATTCCTAAACCTTCAAAACTTAAGTAATCTCAGATTACAGAACATTAAAGACTTTCAGAATCACCCCGATGTGTCCTTGTTTGTTGTATTTCAAAACCTTGTTTTGAGATTAGACCTATTTCATTTGCCATCATTTTTATATGTATGCATACCCTAGGCATTTTCTGATCTAATCAGAAAGGAAAGACAGTAATATACTTTTTTCCAACCAAGTTCTTTAAAAAGGATTGACATATGCCTAATTTCCTACAGCTGCAGCCTTTCAGAGAGGAATCTTGCTTTTTAAGAAAAAGAAAGTAAACTAATAGTTCTATGAAGACCTTTTCAATGTAAAATAACTCGTGGGAGTTTTCTTCAAAGCATTTGAAAATTCTAATAATCTAGCTACCTGCCCACATCAGTACTCTTAAATAGAGCCTCTTTTTACTTAAAAGGAAGTATAACAAAAAAATAAATAAGATTAAGCCAAGCATATATGCCAACTCCACCTCTCACTGACCACTGTGTCAATTAAAAAAATAGTCTGGGACTTGCAGTTCCAGCCATGACAAAATAGCTGATATTAGACTTAGCCTTACTGACATTCTGGGCAAAATACATACAATAACAATTTTCAGAACTGGACAGCAATCAAAACAGAACTATTATACTTGAAAGGAAAGCAAAATGAGCTTCACATTTCACCCAGCTTGGGAAGTTGAGTCCAAGAAGAAGCTGCATTTCAAAGGACAAAGGAAACAAACTGGAGTTGGAGGCTGCCATGGCGGCAGGGATTCAGGGGTCAGGGGCTGAAGAGGAGGGAATTGTACAGGAGAGAATTTCAGGGAAAAGATCTCATGAAATTTTATAGAAATTCTTCCCATATCCTTGGCCCCAACCTCTCTGAGTACAGGGTGAGACTCCCAGAATCCTAGCAGAGAATATCTGCTGGGATACTGGAGAGCTGGGAAGAAATTTCAGAGGCAGCACAGTGCTGGGAGGATGGTGGAGTTCTAGCTACCTAACCAGCCAGAATAGAGGGATATTGGATCCTAGACTTTCATATGAGTCACAGAAAAAGATCATGCTCTAGGTATAAGGACTATACCCTGGCAGAAAGGTCAAAACTGAAATAAACCCACCATCAGTCGAAATCCAATCCTCATCAGAATTAAGGTGATTTGCCAGTAAATTAACTGGCAGCTAGAACAAAATTCAACACTTTTTAGAGGAAGATAATACCATCCGAGCTTCTAAAAGTATCATCCACAATATCTAGCTTGTGTTGACCTTTAAAAAAAACAAGACAGCCAGTTATTTTACTAGGAAAATGAGCTTATTTGGAAGTAGCAGAGAAATTGTTGTTCAGGACATGCAAACTATAACGTGCCACAGGCAAGTCTGAGGACACAAGGGGAAGGTGGGCTTTTATTAGGTTTTTAGGACATAACTGGGGAGGGCTGTGGTGGGTCTTCATTGGCTCCAGGTGGTGGGCAGCTTGTTGATGGGTCAGAAGGAAATCTTTCCTCCTACTGCGGTCTATAAGCTGTGGTGAGTGATATATGGGTGAGAGCGCCCCCTTCAGGGCTTCCTGATTCCGTTTTAAATGAAGTTTCCTTTATTTTCTCACATGAAACAAAAATTTACCAGGTGAGAAGAATCAAGGTAAAGAGACTAATAGCCAAGAGTTAGAATATTGAGATGATCCACATATTGGAGTTAGCAGAGATGACTTCAAAATAACTATAATTAATACATTAAGTAAAACAAGTTGATTGACAGTGAAGATAACAAGAGGGAGTTCATCAACAGACAATTAGGATGCTATTTTCTTAAAGAAATCAAGTAGATATACAATAATTGCAAAATTCAATATCAGAAATTAAGAATTTATCAGATGGGTTAACAGCACAACAGAAAACACAATTAATGAAGTTGAAGACAGGCCAAGAAAATATATCCACACTGAAGCAAGGAAAGAGAAAAAATAATAATAGAAAAAATAAGTCACCTAAAATCCATTTTCGGAAACATACTCTCTTATTTACCTTTCTTTTTCTTCTCCTTTTTCCCAAACAGGTTACTTTTGAGAAAAGTACCGTAAGAGTGAGATTTAAAAGAATACATACCTGGTGAGAAGTATCTACATAATAAAGACAGTCTCTGACTTAACAATGTTTCAACTTAACAATTTTTTGACTTTACAATGGTGTGAAAGCAAGATGCATTCAGTAGAAACCATGTTTCGAATTTTGATCTTTTCTTGGGCTAGTGAAATGTGGTATGATAATGTCTCGTGATGCTAGACAGCTGCAGCTCCCAGTCAGCCACTCCATCATGAAGATAAATAGCTAATACATTTGAAACCATTCTATACCCAAACAACCATTCTATCACTTTCAATACCATATTCAACAAATTAAATAGTCAACACTTTATTATAAAATAGGGTCTTGTTAGATGATTTTGCCCAACTGTAGGCTAGGCTAAGCTATGATGTTCGGTAGGTTAGGTGTATTAAATGCATTTTTTACTTATTTTCAGCTTACGATGGGTTTATTAGCATGTGGAAGACAGTCTGTAATTAAGAATTAGGCTTGGCCACAAAAATTAAGCAGAAAGAATGCCTGGACAATTCAAATCTCCCCCTTTCAAAGCCCCCACCCTCTCTACATCCAGAGTCCAGAAGCCAAACCACTGCACTCTTCTTCAACAAGTTCAGGACCTCTAATGGACTGCCCACTCTTCCAAAATTTGGTCTCAGACCCTACTTTTTTTTTTTAGTTTAATGATTTTTTTTAACATCTTTACTGGAGTATAATTGCTTTACAATGGTGTGTTAGTTTCTGCTTTATAACAAAGTGAATCAGCTATACATATACATATGTTCCCATATCTCTTCCCTCTTGCATCTCCCTCCCTCCCACCCTCCCTATCCCACCCCTGTAAGTGGTCACAAAGCACCAAGCTGATCTCCCTGTGCTACGCGGCTGCTTCCCAATAGCTATCTATTTTACATTTTGTAGTATATATATATATCCATGCCACTCTCTCACTTCATCCCAGCTTATGCATCTCTCTCCCCAAGTCCTCAAGTCCATTCTCTACATCTGCATCTTTATTCCTGTCTTGCCCCCAGGTTCTTCAGAACCTTTTTTTTTTTTAGATTCCATATATATGTGTTAGCATATGGTATTTGTTTTTCTCTTTCTGACTTACTTCACTCTGTATGACAGACTCTAGGTCCATCCACCTCACTACAAATAACTCAATTTTGTTTCTTTTTATGGCTGAGTAATATTCCATTGTATATATGTGCCACATCTTCTTTACCCATTCATCTGTCGATGGACGCTTAGCTTGCTTCCATGTCCTGGCTATTGTACATAGAGTTGCAATGAACATTGTGGTACATGACTCTTTGAGTTATGGTTTTCTCAGGGTATATGCCCAGTAGTGGGATTGCTGGGTCATATGGTAGTTCTATTTTTAGTTTTTTAAGGAACCTCCATACTGTTCTCCATAGTGGCTGTATCAATTTACATTCCCATCAACAGTGCAAGAGGGTTCCCTTTTCTCCACACACTCTCCAGCATTTATTGTTTGTAGATTTTTTTTTTAAAGAAGATGTTGGGGGTAGGAGTTTATTAATTTATTGATTAATTTTTGCTGTGTTGGGTCTTCGTTTCTGTGCGAGGGCTTTCTCTAGTTGTGGCAAGTGGGGGCCACTCTTCATTGTAGTGCATGGGCCTCTCACTATCATGGCCTCTCTTGTTGCGGAGCACAGACTCCAGATGCTCAGGCTCAGTAGCTGTGGGCTCATGGGCCTAGTTGCTCCGTGGCATGTGGGATCCTCCCAGACCAGGGCTCAAACCCGTGTCCGGTGCATTAGCAGGCAGATGCACAACCACAGCGCCACCAGGGAAGCCCTATAGATTTTTTGATGATGGCCATTCTGACCAGTGTGAGGTGATACCTCATCATAGTTTTGATTTGCATTTCTCTAATGACTAGTGATGTTGAGCATGCTTTCATATGTTTCTTGGCAATCTGTATATCTTCTTTGGAGAAATGTCTATTTAGGTCTTCTGCCCATTTTGGGATTGGGTTGTTTTTTTGATATTGAGATGCATGAGCTGCTTGTAAATTATGGAGATTAATCCTTTGTCAGTTGCTTCATTTGCAGATATTTTCTCCCATTCTGAGGGTTGTCTTTTCATCTTGTTTATGGTTTCCTTTGCTGTGCAAAAGCTTTTAAGTTTCATTAGGTCCCATTTGTTTATTTTTGTTTTTATTTCCATTTCTCTAGGAGGTGGGTCAAAAAGGATCTTGCTGTGATTTATGTCATAGAGGGTTCTGCCTATGTTTTCCTCTAAGAGTTTTACAGTGTCTGGCCTTACATTTAGGTCTTTAATCCATTTTGAGTTTATTTTCATGTATGGTGTTAGGGAGTATTCTAACTTCATTCTTTTACATGTAGCTGTCCAGTTTTCCCAGCACCACTTATTGAAGAGGCTGTCTTTTCTCCATTGTACTTGCCTCCTTTGTCATAAATTAGGTGTCCATATGTGCATGGGTTTATCTCTGGGCATTCTATCCTGTACCATTGATCTATATTTCTGTTTTTGTACCAGTACCATACTGTCTTGATTACTGTACCTTTGTAGTATAGTCTGAAGTCTGGGAGCCTGATTCCTCCAGCTCTGTTTTTCTTTCTCAAGATTGCTTTGGCTACTCGGGGTCTTTTGCGTTTCCATACAAATTGTGAAATTTTTTGTTCTAGTTCTGTGAAAACTGCCATTGGTAGTTTGATAGGGATTGTACTGAATCTGTAGATTGCTTTGGGTAGTATAGTCATTTTCACAATGTTGATTCTTCCAATCCAAGAACATGGTATATCTCTCCATTTGTTTGTATCATCCTTACAGATCCTACATTGAAAAGGTGCTCACCCTGTGTCTCATTCCCTCAAGCTCTGGATATTGAGCAAATGGATATGCTAGTTAACATAATGCAATTCATTTGTTAGCCCTTATAGATTACCACTCAACATTATAATCCTGGAAATACAATACATAATGCAGAGAAGTAAATTACTGAGGTTGGAATTTGGTACTCTAAGACATTCAAGTTAAGTACAGAAGTACTTTAGAATAGAGACACTTTATTTTAAATAACAGTAATGAGGAGAAAGAGAAGGATGATAACAAAAATGACAATATCTCTACTATTTGCTCTAATTGCATATAAACTCGTGATCCACATGGCATTTAAATGACTCGTCAATATCAGAAATAATGTAAATGCATAATCTTAGGTATTTTACTTACCTTCCTTCAATCTATTACTTAGAAGACCCAAAAACTAAAAGAAAAAAATTAAATTGTGGAGAATGATCCTGTTAAAAGATATTCAGTATTAAATATATCACAGAGGAGGGAGTTCTTCAAGACAGTAAATACATACTGTTACAGAACTTAAAATCATATACTTGTTGAACAAAGCATTTCATAAACTTTTATTCTAGTTCTTTTTTTTTTTTTTTTTTTTTTTTTTTTTTTTTTTTTTTTTTTCCGTATGCGGGCCTCTCACTGTTGTGGCCTCTCCCATTGCGGAGCACAGGCTCCGGACGCGCAGGCCCAGCGGCCATGGCTCACGGGCTCAGTCGCTCCGCGACATGTGGGATCTTCCCGGACCAGGGCACGAATCCGTGTCTCCTGCATCGGCAGGCGGATTCTCAACCGCTGCGCCACCAGGGAAGCCCTATTCTAGTTCTTAAAATGCACTTGTAGCTATTCTATAAAGTTTCATTTTCAACTAAATAATAATAGCTCTCCATTGTCTATCAGAAGACATCTGAGCTCTTTCTTCTAACATTCTAGACCTATTAGCTGCTTCTATCAAACTTATCCACCACCTCTCTCTAACATATACAGTTCTCCTCACATCAGAGCAGTGCCTGTTTCTTGCATATACCTCTCATTAAAAATGCATCCAGTGATGAATCTTTACAGAAACTCTTCCCAGATCTTTGGTCCTGAGCTGTATGAGCACAGGGTGAGTGAGACTCCAGGAAACCCAGCTGAGAACAGTTACTGGGAGACCGGAGAACTGAGCTGAGCAGAAAGTCAGAGGTTGCACAAAAATTTACTTTTGGTAGGCAACTAACATTCTATGCCATTTCTACTTCTTTGCTTACCAAATATTGAGTCCCCACTACGTGCCATGTACTATTCTAGATGTTAGGAATATAGCAGCAAACAAATCAACTAGGTCCTTACCCTTATGGTAAGAAAGCAAGGAAAATGGCGAGGGTTGAGAGAGGCAGCAGGAATAGTGAGGGAGAGTTAATTGTCACTTGTTGAGGTCCAAAGGCAAGAAAGGGTATGACTCTAAGAAACTAATGTGATCCTTTTGGAATTTATTACTAAAACCTCTTCTCATTTCACTTCACCTTCTCTAGTTGATCTTATCTATTCTAGATAAGATCTATTTGATCTTATCTCCTCACTGGAACCTGAAGTCAGTGTAGTAAATAAGATAATTAAGAGAAGTTGTGGTGAAGTAAAATGAGAAACTGTATTAGTTATAAATTACAAATGGAACAAAATATAAAACTGTAAACCAAAACATACCAAAAGATAAAAAAGATGTGGTATATATACATATAAACATACACACACGCGCACGCGCACACACACACACACACACACACACACACACACATATACACACAATGGAATACTACTTGGCCATAAAAAAGAATGAAAATTTGCCATGTGCAGCAACACGAATAGACTTGGAGGGCATTATTCGAAGTCAAATAAGTCAGACAGAAAAAGACAAATACTATACGATATCACTTATAGGTGGACTCTAAAAAATACAACAAAATAGTGAATATATCAAAAAAGCAGCAGACTCACAGATATAGAGAACAAACCAGGGGTTGCCAATTGAGGGGAGGGGTAACATAGGGATGGGGGAGTGGGAAGTACAAATTATTGAGTATAAGATAGGCTACAAGGATGTATTGTACAACACAGGGAATATAGCCAATATTTTATAATAACTGTAAATGCAATGTAACCTTTAAAATTGTATAAAAATAATTAATTTTTTAATTAAAAATAAAAACTATGTTTTCTAACAAACAAATAAATAAGAATTAAAAAAACATATACCAAAGGAAACCTTATGAAAATATTTTTTTTCCAAAATCAAGACAGAAAAAGACTTCGTTAAGTATGAAATAAAACCCAAAAGGCATTTTTAAAAGTCAATGATTTGATTAATAAAATTCAAAACTTCTGCATGGCAAGGATGATCATAAGCAAAGTCAAAAGACAAATGAAAACTTAAGGGAAAATATCTACAACTAATATCACAGATAAAATTTCCCTAAAATATAAAGTGCCTATAAATCAATGTGGAAAAGATCACTACTCCAACAGAAAAATGGGCTAAAGGAAACACAAATGGTTATTTAAAATATGAAAAAATGCTTTACCTCACTCATAAGAAAAAATGCTCATTTAAAGAACAATACACCATATTTAAAGAACAATACACCATTATCTGTTTGGAAAGATGGGAAATTTAATAACACACAAGCCAGTGAAGCTGGGAGCAAACAGGGACTTAGTCTTCAGAGACCTACTAGACTCCTAAAAGCACATCACTCAACCATTCCTAGGGCATGGCCTTTATCTTCATGGTCCAGAACAGCTGTGATCCAGTTATTTCAGATCCAAGAAACATATCTATACTTCCCTTTTAGGGAGACTTCCCAGAAGTACCACACAACATTTCTGCTTACATCTCAAGTATCAAATTATTAGTCAAAGGGCCACACCTAACTGCCAAGGAGTCTGGGAGCCTTTTAGTTTGATTGCAATAGGAGTAGCTAAATATCACAATTTGAGAAACAGAAAATGGATTTTTGACAGTCAACTCACATTCTCTGACATGTCTACTTTTTGCTGACCAAATATTCATACACACTAATTCTCAAGTCTCATCTAGATATTGCATCCAGGTCATAGTTCGGGAATTCTGGGAAATGTGTACCTCCCATTTGGACTGGATGGCTCTCCAGGGTCCAGCAATCTAAGAACTTAAAGAGAAGTTAACTGCTCCCGATTTACCCAATATACAAAGGTAAAAATAGGAGCAAGATAACCACGTTAAAACTGCCATTAAGAAAAGGGGAGAGAGGAAAACCTGCAGTGGTCACTGGTCTATAGAAATACAGAATTACATGGGGCAAAAACAGAGACTTCCTTTCCCGGCAGTATCGGGGGCTTTCAGTTCTGCTTTCATGGAAACTCCTTCTGGGCCCTCTAATTTTGCTCTTTAGGAGTTTCTTTCTTGCCCATGGCCTCATCCTCAGTAGGCATTAGGGAACACCAGGGAGCTACTGACATTTCTTAGCTCTTCCTGTTAGTGGCACAGTTTTCTTCAGAAAAAAAATGTATTTCTCCCTCTCTGTCTCCATGCCCTTTTCCTTACTTCCTCTTCTGAACTGTCCTTGATGTAAGAGGAAAGAAAATGCTGCGGTACCTTTTTTTCATCATTCCAGTTATTATTTAACTTTTAATATCTTTGCTTCTTACAGGAAAGAGAGCATCAACTCAAACTTCCCAATACAATTTCTGTCAACCTCAAAAAAGTTTTTTACATTTAATTCAAAAGCATTTGTTGAACACCTACCATGTATGATGCACTAAGGATCCCAGGTTTGAGATCCTGGTCCCTATCTTGGCATGCTGGTTACAAGTTATACACAACTGGCAGCACTCATCAAACTGTATGCTTAAGATCTGCTCATTTTACTGTATATAAAAGATACCTCGATAGAAACGTAGGCTATTCAAGGAAAGATTAAAAAAATGTTTAGTTTACTATACCTGGCATAATAATTTCAAGCAAGTTAAATTTATGATGTGAATTTGACTACTCTATGTGCTATTGTGTATAGAGCCCTGGATACTGGATAAAGTAGATGGGCCCTCTTATGGAACTTGAAATGTTAATATTTTGTAGTGTTGCAAACGTCCATTATACCATTTCATTCGTTGTATAAATTACTTTTAAATATGGCATGTATCAGTAATAACATCATATGCTTTTAGTTAGCAGACATGGGTTCAAATCCAAGTTTTCTCTGTGATCTGGGGAAAACGACCCAAGCCTCTGTTTCATGTGTAAAATGGAGATAACATCCTACTTCACAGCATCGTTGTAGTAACTAAATGAAAAAAGTGCCAAGTCAGAGTAAACATTCCCTTTCCCACAACATCTCCTCCCAACATCTTTTGTCATCTTTCGGCCTTGATACATTACCAATTATGACTAACACAGAGAAAAATACTGGCCCTTTACAATGACTCATGGTATAAAAGTTTACAATTCTCAAAGCATTTTACACTTAACACATATAATCATATAACTCACCCATTCATTCTTATTGAACATCTACTATGTCAGTACCTGTGCTAGCCTCTAAAAATACAGTCCTGTGTTTATGGAGCTTGCATTCTAAAGGTGAGATAAATTTATATACATATAGAAAACCAGGTGGGTAAAGGTTTTTTGAAGAAAAGACAGACAAGGTTAAAGGAGAGAATGGGCTGAAGAAGACATACAGATGGCCAACAGGCACATGAAAAGATATTCAACATCACTAATCATCAGGGAAATACAAATCAAAACCACAATGAGGTATCACCTCACACCAGTCAGAATGGCTATCATCAAAAAGTCTATAAATAATAAATGCTGGAGAGGGTGTGACGAAAAGGGAAGCCTCCTACACTGTTGAGGGGAATGTAAATTGGTGCAGCTGCTATGGAGAACAGTACGGAGAGTCCTTAAAAAATAAAAACAGAGCTACCATATGATCCAGCACTCTCACTCCTGAGCATATATCTGGAAAAGATGAAAACTCTAATTCAAAAAGATACATGCACCCCAATGTTCACAGCAGCACTATTTACACTAGCCAAGACATGGAAGCAACCTAAATGTCCACTGGCAGATGAATGGATAAAGCAGATGCAGTATATATATATATATACAATGGAATATTACTCAGCCATAAAAAAGAATGAAATTTTGCCATTTGCAGCAACATGGATAGACCTAGAGATTATCATACTAAGTAAGTCAGACAGAGAAAGACAACTATCATATATCATTTACATGTGAAATCTAAAAAGTTGATACAAATGAACTTATTTACAAAACAGAAAAAGACTCACAGACTTCAAAAACAAACTTACGGTTGCCAAAGGGGAAAGGTGGTGGGATGAGAGATAAATGAGGAGTTTGGGGTTAACATATACACACTACTATATATGAAAAAGATAAACAAGGATCTACTGTATAGCACAGAGAAACTATATGCAGTATCTTGTTATAACCTATAATGGAAATGAATTCAAAAAATATATATATGTATACTGAATCACTTTGCTATATAACTGAAACTAACACAATATTGTAAATCAACTATACTTGAATTTTTAAAAAATAAAATTTAAAAAGAAAGGAGATATAAGACTGGTGTAGGGTTTGCTGTTTTACATAAGGATCAGAGAAGCCATCTCTATCAAGATGGCATTTGGGCAGAGAATAGAATAAAGCCATGCATATGGATATCTGGGAAAAAGAGTTCCAGGAGAGAAAACAGCTAACTCAGACTCCAAAGTGAGAACATGCCTGGCCTTTTTGAAGGACAAGAGATCAAAACAGCAAGAGTGCAAGTGAACATGGATGAAGAATCCTAGGCGAGGAAGAGATCAAAGGCACATAAAACCAGATTACAGTTTTGTAGGTCATAGAAAGGATGTGGGCATTTTACCCTCAGTGAAACAGGAAACCACTGGAAAGTTTTGATCAGGGTGTGAGGAGATCTTACTTTTAAAAGGATGTGGAAAAGACTTTAACGCATATGGGAAAGCAAGAGGACTACTGCAAGTCTAGGACAGTATTCTCAAATCTGAGTTGTATCCGTAACCTACAGGACTTTCTAAAACAGACTGATCACACAAAAAGTTCAAAAATGTTCACAGCAGCTTTATTCATAACAGCTAAAAACTGGGAACAACTCAAATGTCCTCTACGTACATCCATACCGTGGACTAATCAGCAATAAAAAGGAATAAACTGGATAAATAAACACACAACCTCAATTGATCTACAGAGAATTATGGTGAGTTAAAAAACCCAATCCCAAAAGGTTACTTCCTGTATGATTCCATTTATATAACTTTTTAAAAATTAATTTATTTTTGGCTGTGTTGGGTCTTCCCTGCTGCGCACCAGCCCTCTCTAGTTGCGGTGAGCAGGGTCCACTCCTCATTGCGGTGCACAAGCCTCTCATTGCGGTGGTCTCTCCCGTTGCAGAGCATGGGCCCCAGGCATGCGGACTTCAGCAGTCGTGGCTCCTGGGCTCCAGAGCACAGGCTCAGCAGCTGTGGCACACGAGGCCCAGCTGCTCCACAGCACACAGGATCCTCCCGGACCAGGGATCAAACCCGCGTCCCCTACATTGGCAGGCGGACTCTCAACCACTGAGCCACGAGGGAAGCCCTATATAACTTTCTTGAAATGAGAAAATCATAGATGGACAACAGATTACTAGCTGCCAGGGGTTAGCCACAGGGATAGGGTGTGAGGGAAGAAGGTTGGCTATTAAAAGGGCAACCTGAGGGATCCTTGAGGTGATGGAAAAGTTCTGACTGTATCAAGGTCAATATCCTGATATTGTATACAGACTTACAAGATGTTACCATTGGAGGAGACTAGGTAAAGTTTACAGGGATCTTTCTGTATGGGTTCTTACACTGCATTCAACTCTACAACTAACTCAAAACAAGTTTAATTCAAAATAATGGTTGAAGCAATTAAATCACACAGACCATTGGGGCTCATCCCCAGTTTCTGATTCAGGAAGACCTCAACGCATGCATTGCTAACAAGCTTCTAGGTGATGCTAGTCTGTGATCAGCTACGACAGCCACTGGTTTAGCAAATAACACATTGGGGCAAATATTATTCCTATTCTGTGGAAGAAACTCAAGCCTATAGAGTAAGTGACTTCTTACCAAGGGTAGTAGGAACTAAGCGGCAGGACTGGGATTCAAATCAGGCCCTATCAGCTCAGTGTTTGCCTAAGCAAAATCAAGGTCAGAAATAATCTTATTTGTAAAGACTCTCTAGTGCCTATGAGACTCTCAAGAGACCAATGCTTGCTAAACTGGACTGCACTGCCTTGAAATCTAAAATTCAATACAATGTAGGAGCTTAGGTATAAACACTTCAGAGATACAGACATTAAAATGGTACTAGTCTCAGCTCTTATCCTATGCCTTGAACAAATGCTTAAACTCTGTTCCTTGGCTTTCTCAGATGTGAGAACAAGGAACTGGTCCCTTTCCACTTAATTCTGGATTTCTTTCTTTAAAATCTTCTGGGGTTTTATAAACAGCTACAAGTTAGCTCCTGAAAGAAAACAAAAGTTACATTTCCTATCCATGTTAGTATTTTATCAAAGTGGACACTTGCCATAGCTTTATTTCAATTTCTGGAAACCCTAAGTGAAAAAGAAAAATGTACACCAAAATACTAACTAAACAAAAATTCACTGACAACACATTTAGTAGAAAGGATGAGGGTGTGGGGGGAAAAGGCCACAATCTTAAGCAATTCTATGGGGATTTAAAAGCTGCTCAGAGCTTTTAGCAAAATCATACGTGCCCGGATTCACAGAAATGTTAAAGCAATTACATTAAGTGCATACCAAAAACGGTTTCCCTGCAGTTAGCTCTCTGGAATTCCACTTTAAAACCCCCTTATGCAATAAGTCTCGACAATAGACTTGTCTCCTTGTCTCCTAGGCAAAGGTAACAAAACTTGAGGAAACAGTCTTAAATAGTTAGGAGAGTTTTACATTAGAACTAAGAAATTTCTGGTAATGATAGCTCCAGTTACCGGAGATTACATTCATGATCATTCTCTAACACCGGAGATAGAAACATTCAATCCAATGGGCACCTCCCAAACCATGTCATACCTTGTTTCAGGCCTACTTTCCTATAATTAATTACAATTCCCCCAAACTAAGTAAATAGATCTATTTTGTTAGAATTACAAAAAAAGTTAAGTTTAAAAAGGTGGGGGGGGGGGCTTCAAATACAGATAAAGGTCCTAGGAAACCAGGATGCAGAACTGGAAACTAGTTCCATTAAATGCCTTTTCTTCTATCAGAAAATAGTTAAGTGTTACTATTCTGTGTAGCTCACTATGGGCTCTTGCCCAGCCACCTCTAGCTTCCTAACAGTACTGAGGGAAATCTTAGACTCACGTTTAACTCACAAATCAGACACACAACTCACCAATGCCATTCCCATTCCCTACTAACACAGCCAAAAAACCCTATTTCTTTTAATCAGAATGTTACTCCAATGCAGTACAGGAAGTAAGGACTCAGGTTTGTCACAGAGAGCTGTCTCTACTTTTACTACTTCAGAACATCTCAGAAGGAGTTATTAATTCACTGCAAAGGGAAACTGGAATCCATTTGTTAAGTGAATGGACAGGAATTAACTTGGAAATTTTCTTATTTTTTTAAAGTAACATCTAGGTACATACATAGATTCCCTGTTTTGAAAAAGTACCAAAAGGCTAAATTTTTACCTAACAGTCCTATCATGTTCAATTCAAGAAGGACTCAAGACATAACATTGTTAAAAAACATTTATTTTAATACAGTCTATCATAAATAAGTCAGTAGAGGTTCCACTCTGCCACAGACGCATCTGAGAAGTAAGAGCCCTGTGCCATCCAACTGGTGAACGTCTGAACGATGTCCCATCTCTTATCCCAGCCAGAGTGCACACCTTCCATGTTGTTCCTCTGCATTGATTGCTTCCAAAACCAGATGACCAAATAGTCCTTTATCCCCAAAGTAAGCTAAAATGTTTGTGAAGAGGAAAAATAAATTAAACCCCAAAGCAAAAACTTCTTGAACATAGCTTAAGAATTAGAAGATTTTATACATTTATGTTTGTGTTTACTCATCTATCAAATTCAGCTAGCAGAAGGATCCATCTCATTGAGCAAAAAAAATATAGAGACCTATTTAAAGAAATATAGTTTTATTACTTTTTATGATGAACCCAGAAAATAAAGTTGTATCATTATTAGATCCAGAAGGAGACAAGAGGTGTTTTACTTCTAAGTCCTGTTGATTAAAAATGTAGTTTCTAGTAGTATGTCAACTTAAATAAAATTGCATTACAAAATGACAATCTGAGCATTCTGTTAATTTTTAGAAATTATTTTCCCTCTGCATATAAAACAAACCAACATGCGTCTATTCCCAGTTTTCAAAAGTGTGTTAAAATCTCACAATAAATCCCAAGTATTTTTGCATACAGTTAATATATGAAAACAAATTATTCATTTATCAAAGTATCTTCCTCATTGGTAATGAGCATCTAAGATAAAGAGAAAAGAAAATCTTCCTTGGCTTTATAAAGATAATGGGAACAATCATTCTCTCAGTTACTTAATATTCATATATTTTGCCTAAATAATGTTTTACTAAGATGCTGCCCCTTATTCATTAAATTCTGCATTTTAAATAAGGCATTCATATCAACCAACCACATACAATGCACCATCCTGAGTGAAAGATGAGGACACTAAGACAAATGGGGACCTAATCCCAAGGAATCTAACAACTTAACAAGGAAAACAGACCAGTAAATCATGAACCATATTATCTCCACAAGTGTTATATAAATAAATTTATATATAAACAATAAACTTTTTATTGCTAAATAAGTTTTATATTAATAAAACATTTACATTACTGAAAAGTCTGGCAGATACAGGTCTATTCCTTTCAGGGTACAGACCAGGTAACCCAGGAAGACCTCTTTGTCAAGTCTCCCCAGTGCAAGCAGCACAATATATGAAATTCTGTAACAGGATAATTCTTACCAGCACTCCTCAATTCCTTCCTAAATCACAAATATCCCTGGAAAGAAATCAGAAAATGTCCCTAATGACAGAAAAGAATGATCATCAGCACCAGCAATGACAGGAGTACTGAGATGACAATAAGATGAAGAAATAAAAAGCAGGGGGGTGGCTGCTTCATCCAGTCTGCAACTTTGAAGGGTCAACTCTTGGTGGGATAACTGAAGCCAGTACAACAAAAGGGTACATCTAGCCCGCCTCTGGATCCTGGATCACCTGGGGCTCAAAAAACACTATTTCTCAGGATGCAGGTCTAGTCTAAAAACTGTACAGGAGGAAATGCTGTATCAGTTCCTGTTCCAAGACCACCAAGAGGTTAGGATCATTTAATTAAGTTAATTCAACATTTTTAAAGTGTTGCCAAAGTAGTTAGCAGCTACTTTAGGTACTTGCAGTACAACATAGAATGCAAATAAGCAGCAAGCATAATACAAAGCAAAGAATGACAGACACAAAAGACTACTACAGGAACACAAAAAATGGAGCAATTTCAGTTAGGTGAAGGGGGAAAAGATTTAGGGAAGAGGTGACATTTGAGATTGGGCTTTTCTAGACAAGTGAAAACTGAAAGGAAGAAGCATTCCAGGCTGAGGGAGAAAAAGCATACAAAGGCACGAAAAAATACAGTTTATTCTGGGATTAGCATGCAGTGTCATGTAGCTAGAGCATAGTTCTCACAGGAGAAAGAAGTGGGGTAAATGAGGTGACATAGAAAAGATTAAAAATTATTATTAATAGTTTACTGCTCAAACATTACTTGTCAAGCACTGTACTACTACAATATTCTTATTCAATCCTCATTGCAATCTTATAAAGTAGATAGTATGCCCAACTTATACAAGAGAAAACTTATCTTAGAAAGGTTAATGGCCTCTTGGGAAGAAGTATTTGATGGTAACTTTCAGGGCTTGGAAAATGTTCACACAGCTTGACCAGGTAGTCCCATCTCTGATAACATTTCCTAAGGTACTGTTTCCCTAAGGAAATAACTGGTCTGAGGTCAATCAGCTACTCAG
The DNA here is from genome assembly GCF_026419965.1 of Kogia breviceps. Lineage (NCBI taxonomy): Eukaryota > Metazoa > Chordata > Mammalia > Artiodactyla > Physeteridae > Kogia > Kogia breviceps. The sequence goes on from NC_081318.1 coordinate 75,266,753, forward strand.
TAGCAGATACATTACCTGAAACCCCATTTCACAAAAAAGAAAACTGATAGTTGAAAGACTAAAGGAGCTTGGTGGGGACCTTTGAAAGCAGTTTTAAGCTGTACCATAAAAGGTTAAAGAAAGAGAAAAGTGAAGAAAGGAGCACTGAGTGAAGACCATTTACTGAAGAATTTTATCAGGGAAAAGAGAGTAACAGCACAAATGGACACAAAGAGGGCACATATGGCAATAACCCTTAAGAAGGAAAAACCCCTGCTTTGAGAAAGGAGAGACTGGCAAGTCAGAGAAGATGGAGGAAATTCATATCAGATGGCACTGTGCTAAGTAACAGGTCATATTACCTAGGGAGGCCACATGACCCAGTGGAAAGTGCATAAGCCTTGGAGACAGACATACTCTACCACCTACCAACTATGATCGGCTCTGAAGGACTGAAGTGACAATTAGAGATACTGTACATAAAGCACTTAGAACAGTGGCTGACACACTGTAAATGACTATTAGTAACATGACTATTATTAATTCTGCTCATTCCAGAAAAGAGTGGCTTAGATTAGAAGTCTGAAGAAGCTGAAGACCTAGAAGAGCCAGGGAAAAGTCTGTTAGGACAATCAAGAAATGTCTTAAGACAGAGGGTAAAGCTGAAATCCCACAGCACCTGGGCAGGGGTCCTAGTCATCACAGTGCCAGTCCTTTCTACAGAGCAATCCTGCCTGTTCCAGATTCTGCCTTCACACATACACACGCACACGCATACATACGGCTTTCACAAGTATATAAATATACACATACATATGTCTGAGTATATGAATATATATACTCTGTGTATCTGTGTGCGTTGTGTGCATGGAAGTTTTCACAAGTGCTTACCCAACAACTACAAGGTTGTTTCAGAGAAAGGAATTTGACAATGCATTTTCAGAGTCAGAAATGTTCATACACTTTGACAAGGAAATAAATCAAAACCTATGCACATAAAAATGTTCGTTATATTGTTATTTGAAAAAATAAAAAACTGAAAAACCTAAGTGATCAACAACTAGAAAATATATGGGCTATCAACTCTAACATTGGGTGAAAAAACCAAAATTCTCTGTACTCTTGTTAGAATGACATAAAAGGCCATATTTATCTGAATAAGGATAAGACAGGAATACAGGTATTAAAAACAGTTCAGCTTTTAAAGTGGTAGGATAAGTTAGTTCTTTTCCTTTTAAAATATGTTTCATTATGGTTATAACACCAACACAGTATATGCTGGGCTGGCAAAAAAGTTCGTCTGGCTTTATCCATTCTTACGAAAAACCTGAACGAACTTTTTGGCCAACCCAATAAAAATTAGGAAGGGGAGGGAAAGTAGTTATCTGATAACGTAAGTTAGACTGGTCTGCAAACTGCTGCAGTTTTCCAACAGCCCAAAACTACACTTGACTGACAAAGCTCTGTTACAACATGTACCACTATTTCTCTTTTGCTTGCCGTGACTTAGTACTAATGTATGAACGTTTGCCCTGCAATGCTTATTTGTAAGAACGGTACCTCAAAACAGTTGGTTCAGGCATTCCAGGATCTGCACCCCTCTTAAATCCTGAGGGAGATGGGGAGGGAAGAAAGAGAAAGAGAATAAAAACTAATTAAAACCCTAGCAGACAAAAAATTTACAATCAAGACTTTTTCTTTTTAAATCAATCTAGGGTAGCTAGAATGATATCCAGATCTACCAGAATTACCTAGATTCACCTGCACAACAGAACAGTCTTGAATCTTCACTAGAGTATGTGATTATGTGCAGGACTAATCAGTAGGGAAGACAAACTACCTTATTCCTATAATACACACAATTAGCACAGCAGCCCTTAGCACACACTCTTTCATTATGAGTCATTACCCACAAAAAAGATATCACAGCAACCAAATCACACTGCATGAACTACAAAGAGCAGAGATTTTTTTTTAAACTATTTTAAAGAAACAATTGAACATATCTTATTTTATCCCCTATGAACCACTCTTTTGATAAAGCAGCCAAAGATCGGTGATAGAAAGAGGGAAAAAAATTTCAAGTTATTTTTAATTAAATCAACACTCATTACAAATAGCATTAAATAAAACTTTTACCTTTTAAAAATATATCAATTAACTAGACAACATATATACTAATTTGCTGAAATAACTGATTAAAATTAGACTTGGCATCAAGAACTGTGGAGTATGAAATTTTACCCCATTTTCAAGACAACAAACTGGCCCACCAGTTTCACAGATGCTGGTAGAAGATACAAGATTCCAAGTCAGAAACAAGGACAGGATTTCCCTGGTGGCGCAGTGGTTAGGAATCTGCCTGCCAACGCAGGGGACAAGGTTTCGATCCCTGGTCCAGGAAGATTCCACATGCCGTGGAGCAACTAAGCCCGTGCGCCACAACAAGAGAAGCCACGCCAATGAGAAGCCTGAGCACCACAACAAAGAGTGTAGCCCCCGCTGGCCGCAACTAGAGAAAGCCCGCACGCAGCCACGAAGACTCAACACAGCCATAAGTAAGTAAATAAATAAAAAAAATTTTTTTAAGTGTTAAGGGAGAAAGTTTAGTTATCAAGAAAAAAAAAAGAGAAAAGAAACAAGGACACTTTATTATGCCCAGCAACAGCTACAGTCAGAGTATTACCATTTAGGAGACGAACCCTGAGATTGGGGAACCAGAATCTTTCATAATGGTCGGTGAGCATGTCTCCCCTTTGCCCTGGAACTATTTTCCAAGGCTGTTCGCCCTACAAACATCCTTAAAGATATGGAACAAAGGGTGGTCACTGCCTCTGCTCACCAGATTTGTAGAAATTCAAGATACTATGGAGAATTGTCTTCCAACGGGTAACTGATTAAAATCTTTCTGTTGGTAACCGCCCAAACACATTGTTTATCATCATGTCACTATCTGTCTGATTTTATAGCACTATATTCCCACTATACTCCCTGAAGCCCTAAAAGGTATGTCTGAACCTAAATTACACAAGAAATTCAATCTGCAGTTGCAGCTTTTAGTGAGAGCTAAGGTGGAGAAGTAAAGCATGGGAACTAGGTTAGACTTGAAATTAAGTTTAGCTACAGTATAAGGAAAGACAATGATTAACAAGGAAGAAGCACAAAAAGATAGCCTTAACATCAATCTCCACCTGAGTTGGACACTAGGGTACCAAAAATCACCATAATGGTAGTCCTAGTAAAGAGAATATAGCTGGTGTGCACAAAAAAGAAAATGAGGTGGAAAAGGAAAGCATTTTCTACTCTTCCCACCAAAAACCCTGAGACACAGATTATAACAACCAACTACAGCTTTCTGGCAGTAGAAAAGGAATTTCAAAAAGGGGAGGAGGGAAAGGTACACGAAGACTTACAGAGCAACAAAGAAACCACAGGGACAAAGAAAGCAAGAGCAGACTAAAACAGAACCCGATATACACAACAATGGAAAAAGGAGATGGCACAAAGACGGGGAAGAATCAAAGCCCCATCCCCATCCCGTATCTTCCTTAGCTAAAAGGAGAGTTCCTCCCAGTGCTTGACGAGCCAAACTGGGCCTTTCTACCATTAAGTGAAAGCTGAGGTGGGGATGAGTTTGGAAGAAAGGGGAAAACAGCCTGTAAGAGCAGGGGGTCCCAGTTACTTGCCCTAACCTTCGATACCTATACAAACTCACTAAAATCTGTTGAAGTAATGCTTCTTTTAAAAATGCGTTCAGGGCTTCCCTGGTGGCGCAGTGCTTGAGAGTCCGCCTGCCGATGCAGGGGAACACGGGTTCGTGCCCCGGTCCGGGAACATCCCACATGCTGCGGAGCGGCTAGGCCCGCGAGCCATGGCCGCTGAGCCTGCGCGTCCGGAGCCTGTGCTTCGCAATGGGAAACGCCACAGCAGTGAGAGGCACGCGTACCGAAAAAAAAAAAAAAAAAAAAAAAAAAATTGTTCAAAAATCAGGGAGAAGGGACTCCCCCGGCAGTCCGCTGGTAAAGAATCCACCTTACAAGGCAGGGGACGCGCGTTCAATCCCTGGTCAGGGAACTAAGGTCCCACATGCCGCACGGCAACTAAACCCGCGTGCCACAACTACTGAGCTCGCTGGCCTCAAATTACAGAGCCCACAGGCTCTGGAACCCACGCGCCACAACTACAGAGCCCATGTGCCCTGGGAGCCCGCGCACCACAACTAGAGAAGAGAAAACCTGCATGCCACAACTAGAGAGAAGCCCGCGCACAGCAACAAGATCCCACATGCCACAACTATGACCCAACGCAGCCAAAAATAAATAAAATAAATAAATAATAAATCTTTTTTAAAAAGATTAAAATTCTCCAATTGGAGAATATTAGAAAATATATTTTAAAAATAAGGGCGGAAAAGGATCTGTTTAAGTTCTGCATACTTAAGTATTTCCAAGTTATCAGTTGGCTTGCAACTCATGGGGAAATGGGAGCCAAAGCTACCTAAAGAATGTCCAGCACAGTCAAACACTCTGTCAAGACTGAGTGTATGTACTTTATCTTACACCAAAAAAAAAAAAAAAAAAAAGCAAAAAAACAAGCAGCAGCACCTAGTTAAAATCATAGGATCCTGAAATATGAACCTGAGTTTTAGAAAATGTCAAACTGACAGAGCTGAGACTCTTTCCTTTCCACAATACTGCGTGAATAGGTCAGATTAAAATTAAAAGACTATCCAAGGCTAGAAACAGGATAAAGTCCCAATATGCAGCTCTAGGTGAAAATATTTGCCTGAGCACTTACAAATCTTTGCACTACAGCATAGTGGTGAAGACTATGGGCCTTGATGCCCCAATGCCTGAGTTCATACCTCCCCCACGTGACAGTTGTGTGGCCTTCAGCAAGGAACATAACTTTTCTACGCCTCGGTTTCCTCACCAGTAAACCCGTTACTCCTGGTGAGAACGCAGAGGCAACCAACAACTATTGTCTTAATCATGCCTCAAAGCAATGGCATACCCACGACGTTCACCGGCCTCTTTCCACTTAGGCCCACATGGAAAGGTGAGGATAAACGCCCTGAAAACCTTCCTAGTGCCAAAAAGTGAATTAGTTGTTTTCACATACGTCAGGTCGTCCTCTCTCAGAAAAGCAGGTCACCTCTACTTTACAGATGTAAAAACAGGACGGGAGACATTACGTGACTTGTTAAAGACACGACCCCGCGCGAAAAAAAAAAAAAGTAAAGGGCAGAACAAGAACTCGAGCTCAGCTTAGACCGACCCCACGCGACAAGACAGCCTCAAAGGGCATGCGCGGCGTAGTCGCGTTTCTCTCTCCCGCCCTAGACCAAAAATGGAGTCTCAGCCTCCGCACGCCCCTCCCCTCCCAACTCCTCCCCGGTTCTTCTCCCACTGACCCAGGTAAATCACGAGAGGAATAAAGCCCCAACGGATGGCAAACTGGCCTCCCTTGAAAAGCTGCTGCAGCCTCTGCTTGGCCTCTTTGCTCAGCTTCACCATGGCGACGGCCCGGGCAACACACTTAGGGAAACTGCAGCTACCGCGTCGGGAATCCGAAAAAGGAAGGAGATGCGCACGCGCCACACACACAGCCTTTACGGCAGGAGACGTGAGCGTCGCCAGCGGAGGTCGTAATTCGTCACCCTTCCACCTGCCTCTCCGCGGCCCCGCCGGGGAAGGCGCATGCGTGGTTGATTCTCCTCGTTCAAAGGCTTGAGTTCACTTTCGTCTGTTTAGGAATCGCCCAGTTTCGCTGATTGCAGGATACCTGGGGGCACTGGTCTTGGAATTTCTTCTGCCCGGAACGCCCTCTCTCTGCCCACAGCCTTACCCATTTTTTTAAGTGTATCTCCAAGTGTTCTTTACCTAACATAGAAAGAACATTAACTAAATTCAAAAGAACCGGGTTTTTGTCCCAACTCAGATTCTGACTTGCCGTTTAATCTTGGCCAAGTTATTTAACTTATCTCTGTATCAGTTTGCTTCTTCAAGCGGAAGGTTGAACTGCAAGGAAGGTTACAAACTGACGCCCAACAGAACCCCTATCCATGTTTTCTTTGACTCCCAGGGTGTTGGTTGGTTTTTTTTTAATTTATTTTTTACATTTTAAATTACTTGCCAACATTTTAAAGTTTGGGAAAGTTCCCATGAAAATCTGGACTTTTTCAGAGAAGTTGGCGAATCTCATCGCAATCAACACCCATCTTGCCCTCGTTGGTTTAGAATTGCAGTGGTTCTCACCCCTGGCTGCACAATAGAATCAGTGAGGCGTTGTAAAGGCTTACTCCTTGCTGGACCTACTGCTTCTGGAGACCAACTCCTACGAATTATCATTAGTTTGGGGGTGGGGCCTGGGGTTTGGTTTACCTTTGAAGTTCCCAACTTCTGATTCAGTAACTGCCTGGCCACAGTTGGTGTTTCAGTTTTTGACCCCAGGTCAAGGACTTCTTGATTTCTAAGGCTGTAAGAGATTTCTAAGGCTTTGACCTCGATGCCTTTCCTGGCCCACCCTCAAGATACATCATATTTTCTTTTAAATTCTTTTTTTTGTTTTAGTTTATTTGAGCAAAAATTTGTTTAAATCGAGCAGTTCCAAACCAGAAGTGCGCCATCTTTTAAATTCTTAAGGTGCCCAATGGCACATAAAAATTTCCCCTAGCTTTCTGGATATTCCTGTGCTTAGCTCATCATCATGATAATAACAACCTGTCTACTTTGCCTGTGTTGTGTTTCAATACAAAAGTTAGTTTTAATCTTTAAAAGAATTTAAGCTTGCATTGCATTAAAGCTTATTTTACTAATTCTTGCAAGGAGTAAACTATATATATTATAGGCCTCATGTTACAGGTAAGGAAACTCGTTCTCAACTTTTTATCCAAATGCCTGATGCATTTCTGTCAGTGGAGCTGAACAATGCCAAGTTTATTTGCCTTTATCTAACATTCATGGAGCTACATGCTACGCATTAGAGATATAAGAATTTTTTTTTTTAAGGCACTACCTTTAAAATTTTCATGTTTGGGTGGAAAAGACGTGCATAAACAAATGATTCCAATATATTGTGACTGTGTGAAGTCCCACGATAAAGTTATACACAAAATACAGTGGGAAGGCAAATGGAGGACACCTTACAATGCCTGGAGGTGTCAAGGAACTTTTGAAGAAGCCAATGGTAGTCAAATTGGAAAAGAGGAAATAAATTTGAATCATTAAGGAGGTTAAATCAACAGGACTTGTTGGCCAAATGAATGTGGAGGACAAATTCGAAAAAGGTGGTCAAAGATGACTGCCCAGTTTTGAACTTGTGCAACTAAGTTAGTAGTCTCACTCCTCTGTCTCCGCAAAGTCTAAATTATATAGATTCACCTTCACAGTGATTCCTACACATAGGGGTGGGGATTCAGGCAACCTTATAATGGCTGGAAGTGCTACAAAACTTCAGTATTAAATTTTTTTTAAGATTTTTTTTTGATGTGGAAGGTCTTTATTGAATTTGTTATAATATTGCTTCTGTTTTATGTTTTGGTTTTTTGGCCCCAAGGCATGTGGGATCTTAGCTCCACGACCAGGGATCAAACCCGCACCCTCTGAGTTGGAAGGTGAAGTCTTAACCACTGGACCACCAGGGAAGTCCCTATTTTTAAATATATAAAATGCACACGCAAGAGAGTCTTCTCCTATTATAATAATAATTACCATATATTTGTTATTATGTGCCCAGAAAGAAATGTAGAGAAATATACTTCAAACTCTTTGTAGTAGTAATTATCTCAGGGGATGAGGGAGGAAATTATTGGGAATCTTCACTTTCCATGTATCTCTGTAATATGTTGATTTTTTTAATATTAGTTTTATTTTTTTTTAAAGGTCGATTTTAAAACAAAATAAAACTCTCTAAGGACTCCCTATTGCCTTTAGGATAAAAGATGAAAGATAAAGATATATTGCACAACCTACATGGTCCTTGAAGGCACCAGATTTTCTCTCATCTCTTCTCTTACCTCTGCCAGAAATGCCTTCCCACACCCCTTTCTTTTTTAAGGTCCATTCAAATACCTACTCCAGGATGTAATCTCCCCGACCTGTCCAGGGCAAGTTGAACACTTCCTCTGTGGTGCCCCGACTCTCAAGTTGATTTATCATTATTTATTAACATGACCATTTCCCCAAGTAGACTACAGGCACAAATCTCATATCCTCAACTACTGTATATGTAACACTTGTGGAATTGTTGAATGAATGTCATCAGGAACTAACAGCCTTGGTTAATTATGCTACTTAATCAGCCACAGAACAGGTATCTAAAATGCTTATTTGTAAATTTATGATTAGAGATATTCTTGGCAAAAGAACTGACATTCTCCTTCCTAGTGGGCAACTACACTCAGACAACCAATTAGAAATAACTAATACTTACTGGGTGCTTACTATATGCATGCACTGTGCTTGCTTACATGCCTTAACTCGTTGAATCCTCTTAACTCTGTGAGATGGGGACTGTATTAACAATCTCATTTTGAGAAAACTGAGGCACAGGGAAGTGAAGTAAATTTGCCCAAGTTCATAGAGCTGGTAAGTGGTGGAAGTAGTGTCTAAACTCAGACGCTCTTACTCCAGAACTTGAATGTTAACCATGACACTAGACTGCGTTATAGAAGAGAAGTAAACACAGGGCCAGAAGAAAAGAAATTGTATATTCTCAAAAAAATATTTTCCTCATGCTGTGATAGATAAAAGAATTCTTTCCATTGTACTGAAGCAACACATACGACTAGGCCAAATGCTGGCCAGTGACCCAAAGGGATGCTGACTGGCTGAACCAACCAGACTCTCCCTAAATGAGATTTGAACTCAAGATAGAAATAACAATTTGGCCCCGTGGGCTGCTGGGTACCTGCTCAGCTCAGCTCTATATACTGGGCGGGACCTGACCACGAGAGCCCCCCGGGGACTGCTGGGTACCTGCCCAGGTGACCTCCATACCCTGGGAGGGGCCTGACCACGAGAGCCCCGTGGGCTGCTGGGTACCTGCTCAGCTGAGCTCTATATCCTGGGTGGGGCCTGACCACGAGAGCCCCGGGGGCTGCTGGGTACCTGCTCAGCTGAGCTCCATACCCTGGGCGGGACCTGACCACGAGAGCCCCGGGGGCTGCTGGGTACCTGCCCAGGTGACCTCCATACCTACCCTGGGAGGGGCCTGACCACGAGAGCCCTGTGGGCTGCTGGGTACCTGCTCAGCTGAGCCCCTGACGGCCACTCCTTTCTGGCTCTGAGTTGCTTCCAACAGGACCGCAGTCACCTGCTTCAGTCTGCTTTGACCCATCTGCCCCCACTTTGCCTTTCCTCTCCCTCCCTGCGATGATTCCAGTGACATTTCCAGCCCGGACCCCTCTCCCAGGCCAGATGCCTCCGTCCAGTCACTGCACACCCATCTCACCTTGGGGGCTAGCAGGCCCCTCAGAGGACTGGGATCCTGCAGCTCCCCACACCCAGAAGCAGCCCCCCCTTCCCAGGATGCTGAGCCCAGGCACCAGGTGTAACCGAGCAGGACCGTGTGGGGCCTTCCCAGGACAGACCCCCTCCCCCACATCCTCTGCTGTAGCTCCTCTCTGAAGTACCTGGATAACAGTATCTGATGCATGTTTCCTCCACCACCAAGTGGAAGAAATTAACTACTTGCTGATCATGAACAGGTAGCCCCAGAGCGTCTGGTGCCTAAGAATTTATAACGTTAACCGCCCGTTACCTCACCATCAACCAGAGAATTGTGCACCAGCTGATCACATACCCTGCGACCCCCTCCTTCACTTGGCCTTTAAAATTGCTCTGCTGAAATCCTTCAGGGAGCTCGGGGTTTTAGAGCACAGGCCACCTGGCCTCCTTGTATTGGCACTTTGACAATTAAGGCTGCACCTTCCTCCACCACACCCGGTGTCAGTAGACTGGTTCTGCTGCACTCGGGCGAGCGGACCCACGTTCGGTTCCGGTAACACTGGGGCCTCCCAGCCTCCCACTCGCCTTGTGCCCCAGTGACTGTCAGCTCCTCCTCCACAGTCTTCTTGCAGCAAAAACAGAAATGAAGTTTCCCTGCCTCGAGAACAAGGGAAACAAAGGAACAACCAACAGGCTAGAGAAGAAATGTGACCCGGCCTGAAAGAGCTCATCACTGCTTGTTTTACTTTGTCACTCATTTGTAGCAACTAGATTTGTACTTCACAAAGCTAACCTTACTCCCTGACACTATGGAATTTAACTTCGGCACCCATCACCCCTGTGTGAGTTACAGCCCTTGCCTATCACTACCTAACCTTGTTACGTAAGGCACTTAGATTCTATACGCCCCTCATAACAAATCACCCCCTAGTTTTTCCTTTCAGAAACAAGGTCACCGGCCGATAAACCAGAGGCAAACGGACGCAATTACCAGACCGCCGGACCCCAATTACCAGGCAACCTGATGCCAGCTGTGACCGTTTTGAAATGATGCAAAGGAAAGGAGGAATGCAAGACCTTCACTACTTTGATCCTTATCCTCTACCCCGGATTGCGGGAGCCCCACATATAAAATCTTCCCTGATTCTCAAAGAGGGGTGCCCAGTTCTTGAGGTCTAGCCGGCTGTGTCTTCCCTGCAGCCTCGCAGAAAAATAAAGCCAATTCTCTCTTTCTCAAAAAAAAAAAAAAAAGAAAGAAAGAAAGAACAATTTGACCAAAGCTGGTAAGATAGAGAGAAAAGAAGACATGAAGCGGCAGAAGGCACAAGTAGGCAGAAACCGTGAAATACAGAATATTGAGTTATAATGATATTAAAGCCCTCAGATAAAGAATAACATGCTTTCTGGGGTTTTTTTGTTTTGTTTTGTTTCTGTTTGTTTGTTTTTTGGCCTTGCCGTGGGGCTTATGGGATCTTCGTTCCCCGACCAGGGAACCCATGCCCCCTGCAGTGGAAGCAAGAAGTCCTAACCACTGAACCACCAGGGAAGTCACACATGCTTTCTGGTGATAGCGCAATATGATAGTCCCATCTGGAGTTTGCTGTAGGCTGAACAACCTTCCATTCCCCAGCTTTATTCCAAAGTTGGCAAGCCTGGCTATGCCATGGTTCCTGTTCTGTAACATAGAAGAAAGTGGAACTACTCAATTATATTATAAACCCCATGGTATCAGCTAATTATAAAATAACAGAAGAGAGGTGAAGGCATGAAGGTGAGAAACTCAGGGGAAAAAATCGACTGTCAGGATTTCACCAGCAACATCCAGAGAAAAGATAATACTAACTCTGTCTTCTTAGGAAAAAAATACCTCTAGAGAGGGTTAGATGGTTGGACCCTTTAAGTTGCTAAGAGGAAAGAAACCTACAGAAATATGGGTGGTGGACATTTCTGACAGCACAGTCAGGCTTCACAGAAAAACAGGAACCACTCCTTTAAATGTCTATTTCCACATCTGTAAAATGGAAAGGGAATAACTACTTGTTATGGACTGAATTCTGTCCCCCTCCCCCCAACTCATATGTTGAAGCCTCAACCCCCTCTTTTGGAGAAAGGGCCTTGAAGGAGATTATTAAGATCAAGTGAAGTCTTAAGAGTGGACCCTAATCTGATAGGGCCTGTTCTTATAAGAAAAGAAAGAGACACTAGAGCTCTCTGTCCTCGTGCACACACAGGAAAGGCCACGTGAGGACACAGTGAGAAGAGAGCACCTTGATCTAGGACTTTGAGCCTCTAGAAGTGTGAGAAAACAAACTTCGGTTGTTTAAGCCACCCAGTCTGTGTTGTTGTGTTATGGCAGTCTGAGCAGACTAATATACAACCTAACAGGGTTGTGTGTAAGGAAAATTAAATCAGATCATGTTAATGTATTAAGAAAAGTACCATGTATTGGGCACCTCCCTGTGCCAGGCCCTTCATGGACATCATCTCAAGTCCTCCAAAACTTCATGCCCTTTGCACCCCTCACACTGCTTGGTGTGTAGTTGGTTGGTTGAATTTTGAATCTGAACATCATGGTCTTATTAACACAACATTTATAAGCCATAACTGTTTTTATGCATTCACTCATTCTGGAGTATTGAGTACTGACAATGTCCAGCTCCTTGTGCTATGGATAATTATGTGTGGAGACCCATAAGAAAATGAGGTACAGTCTTCCACTTAGAGACTCTGTGATCTACTTAGAGAGAGTAAGACAAGTATATTAATAAGTTACTTGTCCATGTGACTAATCTTTGGAAAAACAATAATATCACATCAAGATTAAACACAGGGACCCAGAGGCAGAAGCTCTGCATTTGAATCCTGGCTCTTCACTTAGCTGTGTGATTGATTATGGTCAGGTTATTTAACCTCTCTGAGTCTCTTTTCTCATCTGCAAAAGAAGATAACAGTAATATCCACCTCAATCCATTACTGTAAAGATGAAGAGATAATATGCTTGAAATATGGGGCCTAACTAAAAGACTTAGGCAAAGGTAAGCTATTTCTATTAGTGTTTGTTGTTTGCGTCTTCGTTCTTACTGGTTTCTGTTTCAAAGATCAACCTTTTTCAGAAGTTTTTTCTCTAGTTCTAAGGCTACCTATCAACAGCCTTCCAGGAACTGGCTGCACCTACTACATACAGAGCTACAGAGTGCGCAAGGGACAGACTAATACAACCTGCAACAGAGTATAAGCTCCTCAAGGAATAGAGCTTATACTCTGTGTGTCCATTAAATCTGAATACAATGCTGTGCCATGGAGGGAGCCTAACATATATCCATTTGCTATAAAGAAAAGAACACAGAGTTAGAAGTCACGTGGCTCTGAGAGCAGACTTGTCAACCTTTGAAGCCAACTCTGCCATTTCCCCAAAACAAGAACTGCAAGAACTAGTTGATAATATATCAGAAAAACTAGTTAATTCACCATGGTTACCAGGGAAACAGGGCCTATTTTTCAAAATGCAGCCAAATATATGCACCAAATTGAAAAAGAGGAAAAAAATTTAGCATGCATCTGGTTTTCCAGAAATGGTATATTAAAAATATATCAATATTCAAACACCATGTGCTTTCTTGAGTTTTTAACTCTTACTTTGTCCTCTTATTTTTCTGCTAGGGTGTTTTGGGTGGATAGATAATTTCTTACTGCCATGATACAGCTTGGGATTCTTAAGCATATCAAGCGAGCATATGCATGGAATACAATTTCTGCAAAGAAGAGATTAGCCAAAAAGCATCACTGGGACATCTACCAAGTGTAGGGTTCTGCCAGGAAAGGGGAGTTTCAGAAAACTGTCCTTCTCAGCTCCTGCCCACAAGGATTTGGGAATCTTATTTGGGGACAGAGCGCACATACCCTTGAAAGACAAGAGAGTATGGGATAAGAGCCAAATGTGTAGGGCAGACAATATACTGTTATAGAAATCTGGATGAGAGACAAGTCACAGAGGGCTGGATTGTTCAGAGTGAACTGAGCCTGAGCTAGTTTCTGATGGCTGAGGAAGAGGGAGACAAGAATAAAGAAATGCCAGAAGGTGCAGGATTTGGAAAGAGAGAGTAAAATGATTTAGGTGGAACAGAAGCTCCAGGCAGGAAATAATGAGACCAAGTTATAAAAAGAACCTAAATGTCATGTTAAGAAATTTGGATTTTAGCCAGAGAGTAGCTAGAAAGCTACTGAATATTTTAGAGGAAAGAAAAATTACAAGGTAAAAGCAATTTATTTTTAGGGTTTAATTTTTTCCGTTTTCTTAATTTTGTTGAAAAGGAAATAAATTCACATTGTGTAAATTTAAAAGGTACAAAAGGTACTCAGTGAAAGGTCTCCCTCTGCTTCTGTCCCCTGCTGCCCATTTTTATCCCAGGAAGCAAATCAATGTTACTGATTTCCTATATATTCTTCCAAAGATATTTATGCATATGTTTTGAAAATGGAATACAGTCAGATTTACTTACCTTAAAAATGTAATTTAAAGATTATTTTATATGAATACATATAAAGATTTCTCATTACCTTTTTAAAAAATAGATGGATTGGTACAAAAGAGCATAATTCTATTTCTTTTACACTTTGCTGCTCAGATCTTCTCCTTGGAGGCAACCCAGTGTCTCTAGTTTCATATACATCCTTCCAGAGATATTCTACGCATATGGAAACAGATAAACACAAACTCACATATCCTCCTCACCCCTTTAAAAATATACAAATAGGATGCATCATATACACTATCTCACCTTCTTCCTGTATTTTAAAATATTTCTTAGAAACCCCCAAAAAGTCTTTACTTAAATTAATGGTATTGTACCAATCTCAACTTCCTGGTTTTAACAATGGATTATGGTTATGTATATCTTATCACTGGGGGAAGCTGGGTGAAGACAGAGGTCCTGACCCACAGGAACTCTCTGTACAATTTTTGGAACTTCTTGGAAGTCTTAAAATATGTCAAAAGAAAAAGTATTAAGACTATTTCTTAGCAATTATTTCAGATCAGTACATAAATAGCTTCCCTTTTTATAGATGCATAGTCATACTTTTCATGAATAAAATATTTAACTTGTCTCCTATGAAGCCAAGTATCTCAGATTTCCTTTAAATTCCTGAAAATTAATAACAGTGTCCAACCGTGTGTACTCAGACTTTGACTCTATGGTTAAGAGTGGGCTAGGTACCAAACTATGTAACCACAATACAGACTGTAGTGGGAAATCAGGGGCTAGGAAATCAGGAGCACCCAGCTCTCATCCTAGTCTTCTGCTCACTAGTGTGTGACTTGGAATAGGTCACGTAACCCTCCTGCTTTGGCTCTCTCATCTGCAACATTGGGATTACCTGCCTTGGTTACCTTTCAATTGCCTTGAGGGTTAGACAAGATGACAGATGGAACATGACTTACTTAAGTTAGATCCACTATAAAAATAAAAGTTTGGCAAGCATGACTATCACCTATATCAGAATCCTCTACCTACAATCAGAAATAGGAGTTATCTCCACAGACATAAAGAACAGATTTGTGGTTGTCAAGGGGAAGCGGGGGTGGGGAAGGGATGGAGTGGGCGTTTGGGGTTAACAGATGCAAACTATTATATATAGAATGGATAAACAACAATGATAGCATAGAGAACTATACTCAATATTTTGTAATAACCTATATGGGAAAAGAATCTGAAAAAGAATAAATAAATAAATAAATATATATATATATATATATATACATACACACACATATATATTATATATACAATACATAATATATATATAAAGCTGAATCCCTTTACTGTACACCTGAAACTAACACATTTTAAATCAACTATACTTCAATAAAAAATAACTTAATTTTTTAAAAAGACAAAAGAAAAGAATATAAAAAAGAATGCATATGTGTAAAATGGAATCACTTTGCTATAGAGCAGAAATTAACACACATTGTAAATCAACTATACTTCAATTAAAAAGAAAGATATAGGAGTTATCTCATGGCAGAGTTAGTCTCCCTTTGAGTGCCAAAGAAAGCTGCATCTTACCCCATATTATTTTTGATTTAAAATAAAATTATTTCCTGAGCGCTTCTGTTTTCTAATCCAGTCACTAATGACTGTCAGAAGGGGTGCCACACAGTAATAATGATAAATAAAACATTTGCATTTAAGAGCCATTCTGCCTCACTTCAACGCACAGTTTAATAACCCATCTAACAGGCTGACTCCTTGGTTTTAGTACATTTTGCAGGTGAATCATCCTGTTGGACACATCAAGAAGCAATTTTAGTTAACACCCAGACACTCTAAAGGGGTTTCACTCAAGGGCCTGGTCCAGCTGATTGGACAAAGATAGATTCCCAACACAAAAAGGCCAGTCGGAGTCTTTCTCCCAGAATTTGGAATTGGGACAAAGAGATTCCACTTCAGTCAAAAAATAGTCTCTTGTAAGATAGAGATATAATGTTGCAAGAGCGAAGGGACCCATCTTCTCCCACCATGGGGCCTGAGTAACAGAAAAAGCTGGGCAATGGGAGAAAAATGAAGCCCACCCAGAGGGAAGCACCCAAAAGAGGCCCACCTGGCTACAGAGTCCATTCCTTTCCCCGGGCCCCTCGCCTTTCCTCCCTCTCTGTGACACTCCCTCTATCATCATCGAAAGTCCGTCAATTGACTGACGATAGGGAATTCCCTGACAGTCCAGTGGTTAAGATTCCATGCTTTCACTACCGAGGGCCCGGGTTCAATCCCTGGTTGGGGAATCCCACAAGACACACCGTGCAGTGCGGCCAAGGGGCGGGGGGGGGATGGCTGACGATAACTTGAATTGATCTCTTGCAACTAAAGAATTTAACTAGAAAATAGCTCACCCAAATACTCATTGCAGCACGATTTGAGACTTGGAAGCAACCTCAATGTTCAGCAGCAGAAGAATCATTGTCAGTGCTGCCATACACAGGTGTGCAGCCTTTTAAAACAGATTACACAGACCGTGTAGCAACAGGATTAAAGAGTTGTTAACTGATACAAGGATGAAGCAAAATTTTATGAGCACTTGAGTTACAGCTGTATACAAAATATGTCTAAAGATGGACAAAGGCTGGAAGAGAAGAGAAAACAGACCAGAAAAAGTAGATGTGGAAATATGAGGTGATAAATACATAAAATTGAACATGGCACTGGGAATGGAAATGAAAGTAAAGATGTGAATGGCCTGTTGAACGAAACATTGACTGGAAAGGCGGCAATTCAAATCAGCTATGAGATTTCAAGTTTGGGTGAATGTATTTGGTGATATTAACACAAATAGAAAAGAAAGGGGAAGGAAGGGAAGGGAGGGAAAAACAAAAGAAAGGAAAGAGGGAAAAGAGGAATATAACAGTCCTGGAACAAGGGCTCTGCTATTGTGGGAGTGTTAACATGCTTTGTTAGACATAGAATCATATCTGAACACAAACCTGAAGATCTTCTGGTTTTCATTCTACAAATGGAAAACCCGAGGCCCCCAGAGGTGAAGGCCACCTAGCTAAGACTTAACAGATCCAGGCTCTTAAAATTCAAGGCCAGTGGACTTCATATATACACCATCCTGTCCTTTGTTTCATAAAAATATACAAAAACTGGATTAAAGCCAAGATATAATGGGTTTGATTTGCAGACCTTTCCTCATTGACCTATTGATAAATTAAGTTCTCATTTCATTGTCAGATTCTTTCCTGAGAAACACTGCTATTAAAAAATATTGCTGGGCTTCCCTGGTGGCGCAGTGGTTGAGAGTCTGGCTGCCGATGCAGGGGACACGGGTTCGTGCCCCGGTCCGGGAGGATCCCACGTGCCGCGGAGCGGCTGGGCCCGTGAGCCGTGGCCGCTGAGCCTGCGCGTCCGGAGCCTGTGCTCCGCAACGGGAGAGGCCACAGCAGTGAGAGGCCCGCGTACCGAAAAAAAAAAAAAAAAAAAAAAATTGCTTTCATAAAGTGATTATGGAGGTTGACAGGTTGTTCAGATAACTGACCAAATAGCATTTTAAAACGATTTCCTTTCTTTCTTTATTTTGCTGCACCACATCTTAGCTGCAGCACATGGGATCTTTGGTGCAGCATGCACATGGGGTCTAGTTCCCTGACCAGGGATTGAACCCAGGGCCTCGGCACTGGGAACACGGAGTCTTAGCCACTGTGCCACCAGGAAGTCCCAAAATGGTTTCCTTTCTAATAAAGATAGGTCAAGAGTTAGAAATGAGGGCAAGACATATGAATGAAAGTTCCTCCCAGCAGGAGGCACTATAGCACATGGAATCAGACTACAGGGGCAAACCTTAGCTTTGCAGCTCTCATTAGCTATGAACTCTTGGATGAGTCTTAGGTGGTACGTAGTAGGTGCTCTATAAATGTCAGTTCTTGTTATTAGCCAACTGAAAGGCTGGACTACTTGCCATGACTGCTGGTTCCAGGTCAAGGCATTAGGGGTGACTTAGGGATCTTTGGGCAAGCATGGAAGGGTCCAGTTAGGCAGACTAAGCCACACCAGGGCCTGGACATGCAGGCAGGCAAGTAAACAGATCAGATGAAATCTGAGCAACAGCTCACACTGGGTTCCCTAGAGAGTGTTCAAAGTTGAGTTTAAGGGGCAGGATGCCAGGACAGGAAATAATTGGAGAATACTCAGCTTAACCCTAGAAGAGACCTGAAGCAGGCCAACAATGGTGGGAGCTGGGGGGTGGGAAAGGATATAATAGAAAAAAAGAGTGCTCAGCACCATTCAGGACATAGGAAGAAACCTGGTTACCTGGCGACATCAAATGGTAGATTGGAGTTAGAGGCTTAGAGGTAACACTTGTTAAAAACTGTGCAGGGGGCTTCCCTGGTGGCGCAGTGGTTGAGAGTCCGCCTGCCGATGCGGGTTCGTGCCCCGGTCCGGGAAGATCCCACATGCCGCGGAGCAGCTGGGCCCGTGAGCCATGGCCTCTGAACCTGCGTGTCCGGGGCCTGTGCTCTGCAATGGGAGAGGCCACAAACAGTGAGAGGCCCGTGTACAAACTGTGCGGGGTCTAAAGTTTTACCCCATTTCCAAGCTTGCAAGTTACTCTTTCATGGACACTGGTAAAAGGCATGAGCCTCTTGGCCGGAGACTGAGGATTTTATTACATGGGGCAAAAGAAGTAGCCAGAGTTTGTGTTGGTTTGCAGTGGTTCCCCATGTCCCCCGAATCCCACAGTGGTGACACAAAGGACCCATCCAGGATGCCTGCACATGCAGAGGGTTGCCGTGGGAGAGGAACACGGACCTGGAGGGACTCATTGTTTTTGTAATGAGCAGTAGCAAGCCTGTGTTTGGGAGGAGGCACGGCCTCTTCCCTGAAGGTCGCCTGCTGCACACATAACCCTGAATGATGGCCTGGACAAAGAGCCGTCGGGGCCTTGCATTCTTGGCATGCTCAGAAAGAACAGATGGGGAGGCCCAGTGCCCATGGCAGATTCTCTCTTCCAACAACCCTTTTAAACCAGGATGGAAACTTTAGTCAGGGTGAATTCAAAAATGAGGTGGAATTAAGTCAAAAGAAAGGAGGCTGTAGGAGTGCAAAAGTGAGGTGCTGGAGAGAGCAGGTGAGTCAGAGGCTGGCTCTGGAGATAAGGAGAGACCCCAGACAGGGACGTGGGCCTCATCCAGCATAGAAGTCAGAAGAAAAGGTAAGATCTGCGAGGGAGAGAAAGCAGAGAGAGAAGGACTCACATAAAATGCCCAACTGAATCAGCAGATGCAAACTATTGTATATAGGAGGGATAAACAACAAGGTCCTACTGTAGAGCACAGGGAACTATATTCAATGTCCTGTGATAAACCGTAATGGAAAAGACTATGAAAAAGAATATATATGTATAACTGAATCACTTTGCCATAGACCAGAAACTAACACAACATTGTAAATCAACTATACTTGAATAAAATAATTTTTTTCAATGCCCAGTTGAGAGGCTAGGACAACAAGACAGAGGCAGCAGGGGGAGAAGCGGGGCTGTGTGAAATCAGTCAAATCACGCCTGCGCTCAGGGGTCTAGGGACACCCTCCCAACCCAGCCCCCCAGCCGGGCGGGGGCCCCCCCTTCCATGCACTCCCTCAGCGCCTCCTGTCGGCTCCATGGCTGGCTGTGACCGCCCTGGGATTATAAATCCTCCTGAAACAGGGGCCGTGTGATTCACCTCCATACCCAGTGTCTACAGCAGCGCCTCTCATGTCTGGCGTCCAATGTACACACTGTGAATTAACGAGTCAACCAGTTAGCTGGTGAGGCAGTTTCTGGAAACCTTACAGTGTCAGATTCTGCACGTGAATCATATAAGATGAGGAGTGAGAACAAAGCGGCTGCTCGTGGAAATTGGGAAGTCATAGGTTCCAATTCCAGAAGACGGTTTTGTCGGCGTAAAGGTACACACACCAGCCCTTCAGGCACTAAGGGTGGAGAGTGGGGTGAAAAGCCAAGGTGGCAACTCTTGTTCTTTATGTCCACCTCCCACCCCTTGCCTTGTGGGTGTAGAGAGTCACACCGCTTCAAAGAGAAGCACAATTGTCACAGCTGAAGCGAAAAGAAATGGCAACAGTCAACTTTAGTTATTTAGAAAAAATTTCCACGAGTGCTTTAGTGAAATCAGGTGTGGGGAGAAGCGGGGGGGGGGGGGGAGCAGGGTACAGAGCTAACACCAAAGCAGTGGAGTCTGGGACACAGAAGAAGAGGAAGAGGCCCTGCTTCAAGGAGACCCGGGCGAGGTCTGGCGGGTGGGGAAGTCAGTCAGAGATGGGGGCCAGGAACCCTGACTCAGTGGAAAGAGAGTGTGCTCCGGGGCACCGGGTTGCAGGGATCCTATCAGAAGATCACCGTGCTCCTACCTTCCCAGCTCGGGGCCTTTGCACTTCTGTGCCCTCTGCCCGGAATGCTCTTCCCACGGCTCAGCCCCTCATTGCCTTCAGGTCTCTTCAGAAATACTGTCTCTCAGAAGGACATGCCCTGACCATCCATCTAACATAGAACCCCTCTCCTCTGTCTCTCTCGAGTCCATCTCCCTGATTTTATTTACTTTCCTAACATACACAATACACGTCAGGGGATACATGGCCACCAGAGTTCCTAAGATCCTGTTTTCTGTTTCTAATAAAACTAAGGGAGATGAACAAAAATATATAAGGTTCTTCAACATCACTAATACATCTCTCTCTCTTCTAATGCATGTCTACTACAGAGTAACATTTCTACTGGAAGTTCCCCTTTCAGGACACCAAATGAAGAAAGCAACGTTGAAATTAGACAGTAACACAGTCAGCAGTTTGGGATTTTAAAAGAGAAGCTTGGGTCACCTCATCCGATGGGAAGCAGTGGCCATGCCACATCCACAGAGCTCCACCACAGAAGAAGCTGGCATGAGTAACGTCTTATTAAATAACCATTACTCCGTCTTCTAATGGAAATCTCTCCCAGTAGCAAGGATGCGCAATCCCTCAGAAGAGAAAAGTGTTCTTTTAATGGCAGAAAATTGTATATATCTTTCTCCCGGAGAGAAGCCCTCTCTCAATGCCTTAAAAAGAACCAGTTAATTAACAATATAAAACCCTGGCAACGAGAAGAGGGGGGCCTCTACAGCTCAGGCCGCACGAACCTAAACAGCAGGCCAACGTGAACCTAAACAGCAGGCCAACATCTGCAAACCAGCCTATGCTGGTTTGGGAGCATGTGGATGGAAAAGTCGATTTAATCATTCCTTTTTTGCTGTAGGGCAAGGACCTCTGTCAGCTGGGGCTTGCATCATGCCCCTGGTTTTTCCAGCAGAAGAAAACCCACTCATGCACCAAGACTTTGCTGAGCCTTTCCAAACTGTCATGTGTGAGGTCACCTTCAGTGCCCCAGGACACCCCTTAACAGAATTGGCACCCTTAATGCCCAAGAAGGTAGAGCCCTAACGCTTCGCTAGGGTGGGACCAGATGGTGGTCAAACCCTCCCCTACTACACTTGGGGCTCACTTCCATGCCCCGTGGGCTGATTACAAACTCCTAGTTTAAAAATTAAATAGCCAAGTCATCTTGAACCCAGTCCTGCAAAGGGACGTGTCTTGCCAAGGCAGAGAGAGGAAAGCCAGCAGAAGAAACAGTGGTGAGAGTAGAGTTCATCACAATTCACATTCAGTTGGATTCTGAGCCTCTTAACCAAAAAGGAAGCTCATTTCCATCAGTGGCAACTCCCACCGCTAAGGGAGTGACCTGGGGCTTACTTGAAATGAAAGCCTCCAGCTACTAATGCAGGACCTAGGGCACCAGGAGAGCTAAGTGGTTAATGCCACAGGACTCTGGGGAGAACCGGCTCCAATTCTCTCTCAAGCCAGACAGGGTAAGGCCAGAAACTAGAAAGATACCATCGCAGGAGGAAGAAGGAAGGCAGGGTGGGAAAATGGCTGCTTTTAAGCTGTGAGAGCTGCTCATTATCCTCTCTCTTCCCTCACTAACACACACACACACACACGCACACACACACAAGATGTGATAACTCTAAGTACCTCCTACTCCACCTGGAGCAGGAAAGAATAGTGTTAGTATCAATGTGAGGAAGTAGCCAAAACTTTGTGAAGAAAGAGGAGGAACCTCTGAGGATCAAGAGGGGAGACTTTCCCCAGGACCAGATTACCCAACAAGATCAGCGGCCCTGGGATAAAGACGTTTGGTGATAGAAAGTTCCATTAAAGACCAAAACCAAGGGAATTCCCTCATGGCCCAGTGGTTAGGACTCTGCACTCTCACTGCTAAGGGCCTGGGTTTGATCCCTGGTCAGGAGACTAAAATCCCATAATCCCATAATCCATGGTACAGCCAAAAAAAAAAAGCTAAAACCTAGTTCTCAGCTTCCCAGAGGATATGAGAACCCTAAACAGGAGGAAATCACATCAACTTTTACTAGAGGGAGTGTGAAAGGATGGTAACAGTTTTTGATATAGATTGTGTTGTTCTTTTTTGTTTCTCCTTATATTCATTTATTCATTCTTCCAACAAATAGTTACTAAGTGCCTGCTGTGAGTCAGACATTGCCGAAGGACAAGGAGATATAACAGTAAAAAAGACAGACAAAGTTTCTGCCTTCATGGACTTTATATTCTGCTGAGGAGGCAATCAATAATTTTTAAAAAGCATCAAATACTTAGGTGATGCTTTCCACATGTCAGATCCATTTCTAAACCCTTTCCATATAGTAACTCATTTTATTTTTATCACAACCTATACGGTAAGTGCTATTATTATCCCCATTTTACAAATAAGGAAACCAAGGCATAGGCAGGCTAAGTAACTTGTCCAAGTACACACAGCTAATAAGTAACAGAACAAGGATTTGAACCCAGGAAGTTGAATTTTAGAGTCCATATTTTTTAATGGACATAGATTGGTACTGGTATGGGTTTCGGGGTGGAGATAGAGAGAGAGATACAGACAGAGACAGAGAAGAGGACAGGAGACCTCTAAGTAAATCATCTTGAAAGGGACTTAGAAGCCAGCTGAGAGAGAGATAGATGGATAGATAAATAGATACATGCTATCTATTCCTATTAAAGATATATCTATTTCTATTTTATAGAAAGCAGTGTTTAAAAAAAGAATAATAGAAAGCAGTGGGGTTGGGGGCTGGGCTTGGAACAGGGTGGCCAGGGCAGGTGCCATTCGAGTTGACCAGGGCAGATTCCCAAGGCCTTGCCAAGCCACAAGCAAGTGTGATCATGAGTGACCAGGTCCCAGGTCTTCAACAGCAAACCCCAGAGAAGACCAGGGCTAGAAACAGTCCCATTACAGTGGTCAGTGTCCAAGCAAAGGCCAGCTGCAATACAGAAGATCCATCTGTGTCATCTGCCTCCCTTCCTGGACCATAAGCACCTCCCCACATGCATTTGCCAGGTGCCACGAAGAGAAGGGAAGGGGAGCAGAAACCAGAAAGATGGGGCCTTTCTACAAAAATAGACTCAACATTCCCCCTAAAATCCTGTTTAAATGATTGAATCTGAGTAAATTTACTTGACTCGACTAAAATGTAAAGCCCCCTTGGCACCTCAAGCCCTATCTAGCAGAACACGGGTTCGTAAGGGAATGCAGATCAGCAGTGGAAAAAATCTAGGCTAACTCTGCTCTCGACTGAGCATTTGTGATGCTGCTGCCCTCCACTCGAAGGCTACTTGGGGAAGGAGAGAGAGAGGACACAGGATGAACAGCAAGAGGAGCTAAAAGGATCTGTTGCTTTCCTTTAAGGTGGTATGGTCATGGTTGCACAGATGTTTAGTCACGGCAAAGGGTAGGAAGGAAGCACATGTTTAAGTACATCGCTGGAGAGACCAAAAGGATTATGCAGTGTTCCATTATAATTTTTCTAAAGCTTAAAGCATGATTTAGGAGAAGCTGTTCGTGGCATTGCTGCATTCAGTTACCCAGCACAGATTTGGATGGGCCTGGCAGCAATTTCCAGGCTTCCAAATGTGGGTCATAAATATGTGTTAATCAGAAAGGACATTGCAATCAAGTGGCTTCACATATGTATCATCCTTCCTATGAAAGGCATTTATTAGCAACCTCCTACATGAGGTTCAGGCAGCCTGGAATTTATATGCAGAAATTAAGCAGTCATAATTCCTACCTCTTGAAACTTAAACTGGGCAATGTCGATTTGAACAATCCCATAAATATACAACTAAACAAAGCTCATTTGCAATTATTCTCTTTCCCAAACTGTCTTCCAAAGTGGCTGTACCATGTTGCATTCCCACCAGCAACGACTGAGAGTTCCTATTGTTCTACGTCCTCACTACCATTTGGTGTGTCAGTATTTTGGAATTTAGCTATTCTAATAGATATATAACGGTACCTCATTGCTGTTTTAATTTGCAATTCCCTAGTGATATAAAACAGGGAACATCTTTTCATATGCCATCCCATCATTTTTTCTGTATTCTATTCATTGGAAGAAATTCAACAGGTCCAGTCCACACTCAAGGGGAGGGAATTATACAAGGACATGAAGAGCAGGAGATGGGGCCATTTGGGGGATGATCTCAGAGGCTGCCCAACATAATTAGATTCAGAAAAGAATGGAGGAGAGGAATTTGAGACAAATAAAGACAGTGCTTTTAGGGGCTTCCCTGGTGGCGCAGTGGTTGAGAATCCGCCTGCCGATGCAGGGGACACGGGTTCGTGCCCCGGTCCGGGAAGATCCCACATGCCGCGGAGCGGCTGGGCCCGTGAGCCATGGTCGCTGAGCCTGTGCGTCCGGAGCCTGTGCTCCGCAACGGGAGAGGCCACAGCAGTGAGAGGCCCGCATACCACAAAAAAAAAAAAAAAAAAAAAGACAGTGCTTTTGAGGAGTCTTGATATCAAGAGAAAAAGAAATGAAGGGTTAGTTGCAGAAGAATATGGAGTTAAAGGATGTTTTTATTTATTTGTTTTACAACTAGATCATGCTTATCAATAAAGGTGATATATTTGATGTATTGAATATAAATACGAAATAGAAATGTATTTTATACCTTTATTCCTATATTTCCTAGAAGTCTTGTGAACAACAAGGCTCAGGTTTGTAGGCAACAAACCTGAGAGGGCATTTTTTTTTAACTTTTTATTCTATATTGGAGTACAATTGATTAACAATGCTGTGTTGGTTTCAGGTATACAGCAAAGTGATTCAGTTATACATATACATGTATCTAGTCTTTTTCAAATTCTTTTCCCTTTTAGGTTGTTACATAATATTGAACAGAGTTCTCTGTGCTGTACAGTAGATCCTTGTTGGTTATTCATTTTAAATATGGCAGTGAGTACACGGCAATCGAGAGGGCATTGTTTTAATAGTCTGTTTTGTACCGATGTAACGGGTCAGAAACAAGCACACCTGTATCCCAGTGCTTCCAGGATGCTTACCTCTACACCCTCTGATTGCTAAAATCAGCCACATTTTCAGCCATCATCCACTTCTATTTAGGCAAATGAAACCAGTAGGCCTCCGTGAGAGCAGACATTCTCTCTTGGCTTGAAAACAAGCCTACAGCTGCTTGGAAAAGGCAGGCTGCTGGGCAGAGACCCGCATGTGGCAAATGGCCCAACGACGCCAATTAAAATGTTACTCAACTGGAATTGACGTTTAAATCATAAATGATGTCTGCAGTTGCTTTATCTCCTGACTCTACAATGACACAATAAAATGCGCACTAAACACAGAGACAAAAGAAAATGGATGGGCCGGTTTATCTGTGAGAGCAAATGTCCCAGCTGTGTGTGATGTTAGTCCATTGAGAACAAATGAGTCTTAGGATCTCCTGGGAATAAGGGTTGGGGGACGGTGACAAATAATGTGCTTTCTTCCCTTTCCACCTTCAGAACCAACTCAAGATAAGATACAGAAGGGAAATGAAGGTGTTAGTTTTACTACTGACAAGATAGTGGCTTCAGAGCTGAGTCTGTTCTACTCCCTTTCCCCGTCTAGACCTTGGGTCACCATTACCTTATACTGATCCGGGGCAGCGAGGGAAGAAAAAGAACACGAATCTTCGCAGCTTACAGCCTTCTGATGGACTTGCTCTTCTTTGAGAAAGATGAGCTGTTGGACATCACCTGCCGTAACATACGTGCGGGCCAAAAATTTAAAATGAGTAAAATGCATGACCATGTTATTGCAAGGTTAGTAAGAAATACTATCTTTTATTCAGTTTGGACTATTGAAAAAGCACAAAGTTTAAGGGAGTGACACTTAATGTCCCAAGTGACTATACACTGAACCAAGAAAACCCTCAATGGATTCCAAATGGTCACTTCTTAACCCCGTCTCCCCCTCCCATCAGAGAACATTAGAATCTTGAAAACAGGAAACAGGTGGAGGACGGATGCCAACAAGCCTACCCCGGTTTGCATGCTCTCAAAATTCATGTTAGAACAGGATTTTATTCGAATGCCTTCCCCTTCTGGAAGGGAATGAGAAAACGGTGGACAGAAGCTCAGGGCATTATCCCACAGAAGTTCCTCCACAAAGAAACATGGCGTGAGGAGCCGGGGTCAGGGGGGGAGGGCTCCCCTGTAGCAGCAACAAAACTAGCCAGAGAAGTGCCCAACACCTCCCGGGGGCTCGGGATGCCTGTTCTACAAGTAATTCATCACGTGTGTGAAAGGCAGGCCAAATACACACCAAGAAAGGAAATACAGCAGGTTTTATCAAGCACTGACAGTGCTCCAAGCTCTAGGCCATGTCCCGGGAATGCAGGGATAAATTCATACTCAAGGTGACCCAAAGAAGCTACATTCTGGGATAAGACCCCCACCAGTATCATCACTATGAGCCTTGAAGAGTTTTATAGTATGAATATTCAACTACTGCAGGGGCTCAATGGCGAATCTCTTTCCTTGGAGTCATTTCCCACTTATCTGAATATGTTCCAGGCACTATGCTGAATTCAGAGGATCCAGGAGACTGGGAAAGCAAGTCTGCATGGATCTTACATTCCATGATCAAGACAAGTCTGCTTTTGGAAAACACCCTAAAGTGGGCTCTACTCCACCAGAAGCTCTGTATGATCTAAAAGTCCCTCTACTCTATGATTCTTCTTTAACTTTCTTGGCTTCTCCTATATTGTGAAGCCAACTTCCTGCTAGTAATGCTAGACTCAGCCTAGGTATACCCCTCCTCCAGGAAGCCTTCCCTGATTCCCTTAGCAGGCTGGGCTTGGTGGCTTTGTGCTAGGCCCTTGGCACACTGCATAGGCTTGTATCACTTTATGTTTCTTGAGGGCAGGGGCAATTTCTCATTCACCTTCACAGCACAGATAGATCACAGTGCCTACCGCTGAGTGGGCACTAGTAAATATTTGTTCCCCTATACAGTCCCTCCAACCAAAATTATCTCAAGTGCTCCAGTACCTAGGAAGCTTCAAATCTCAAAATTCCAAGGACAGATTAAGGATAAAACCAAATATAAAAGCAAGGCTTGGGGCTTCCCTGGTAGTACAGTGGTTAGGAATCAGCCTGCCAATGCAGGGGACACGGGTTCGAGCCCTGGTCTGGGAAGACCCCACATACTGTGGAACAACTAAGCCCGTGCACCACAACTACGGAACCTGCCTTCTATAGCCCGCGAGTCACAATTACTGAAGCCCGCGTGCGTAGAGCCCGAGCTCTGCAACAAGAGAAGCCCGCGCGCCCCGCAACTAGAGAAAGCCCACCCCACGTGCAACAACGAAGACCCAAAGCAGCCAAAAATAAATTCATTTTTTAAAAATAGTTTTTTTAAAAAGCAAGGCTAGGGACTTCTAGTGGCTTGCAGAACCCCCTAGGGGAGAGCATGGGATACTTGAGGCGGGGAAAGGGGAGACGGGCATAAATATCTAACATTATTAGGGTACCGGGAGCTCCGTCGAACCTGCCGCGAGGTACATGGACAGCACGCTTAGGAAGGGCTCTGAGGCGGAAGTTCGGTCGGTCGGCCCGAGGCCCGAGCTAGTGGAGACCCGAGCGGCCGCCGCCTGCCCCGCTTGCCCCAGGCAGCCAGCAGGGGGCGGGCGAGGGCCTCCGGGCGCCGCTGGCGGGGCGGGTGCTGGGCCGGGTGCTGGGCCGGGTCCCGAGCCGGGCGGGGCGCTGGGGCAACTTTTTGGTTGGCTGCCGCTGGGTGCTGACCGCCCAGGCCCCTCTTAAACTGGATCTCTCCCTTCCCCTCCCTTTTCGGTCGCGGCGCACGACTCGGCAAGTGGTTTCCAACCAGCTCGACGTCAGAGCCCGCCACGTGGCCTGGGGGTCTCTCCCGTGGCACTTAGCGGGCGCGCGCGCCCCTCCTGTCCCCGGGCCCCCTCCGTCTGGGCGGAACTCGGCCCTCCCTCGGGAGAAGCCTCCCAGTCCCCAGGGGAGCTGCTGTGAGGGCCCCTCTGGGGCGGAGACGTCCTCAGTGTGCCGGGGACACTTCCTCCCCTGGAATGACCCTCTTGGCGCCTAAGGACCCCCTTTTCCTCCCAGGGGCCGAGGTGCCCGGCACCTTCTGTACCTGTGATCCCGACGCCCAAGGGATCCGCGCCACAGGGAGCTTCAAGCTCCTTTTGCAATGAAAAAAGAAAACAACATACAAACAAACAAAACTTCGAGAATGAAACTGACCCAGCACGGAGGCGCTCTAGCCCGGGACGGTGTCCGTGTTCCAGGCGCACGCGGGGCCCCCGCCAGCCCGGTGGCTCTGACGACCCCGGAACGGCCAGTTTAGGAAGCGCGTTAACATCACGGGCCTGAAACACTTTTAAGCTTCAGAGCGGAGCAGTGTTAATTCCGGTGTTGGCAAGAAACGGAGGGAATTTTGCCCACACAGACCTCCCCCGCCACAAGTGCCTTACAGTTGCCACTTCGCCCGGCGGTTGGGCTTCCCTCCTGGCGCAGTGGTTGAGTCCGCCTCCCGATGCGGGGGAGGGCGGGTTCGTGCCCTGGTCCGGGAGGATCACACGTGCCGCGGAGCCTGTGCTCCGCAACTGGAGAGGCCAGCGCAGTGGGAGGCCCGCGTACCACAAAAAAAAAAAAAAAAAAAAAAAAAAAAAAAAAAAAAAAGGTCTGACCTTGAGTCTTGCGGGAGCTGTTAACTACTGTGAGCCTTAATGAGGGAGCAGTTTTCTCCCCCAGCTTTTCAGGACTGACAGTGCGTTATACAGCATGGGACCCTCTTCCAACATTTTCAGGCTGTGAGGCTTGTTATGGTTGTCTGTCCTGGGAAAAAGTCTGCACCGTTGGGGTTCTGACTTGTGTCCGCCAAGATAAAGAGGAAAGGTTGCCCTAGAGAAAGTTTGTCTGAAGGAAGAGTTTCTAAGTTTCGGTGTGGCTCTCTTCGGCATCAGTGGGCATTTTTACTGTGTTTTACTGCTATACATTCCTATAGAAAGGGTTACTCTCCAAATTCAATAAAATTTGTAAAGATCCAAATTTAGAGTTGAGTGAATTAAATGAAGGAATCGTTATAGCTATCACTGGTACCGCTTAGTAATCTCCTGAAATGTGAGGCTTGTGGGGTGTTTTACATATTTGCCTCAGTGGTGAAAGACCCTTTTACTGATCAGAAAATAACTAATTTTACTAATTAGGAAACCAAATGGGACATCAATTTTATCATGCTTTTAAAGAGGAAACAAGGTGCAGCGTTGCAAACTGTCCTAGGCACCCCCTTTCCAGCCATGTATATGGGGTGGGAGCACACAGTTTGCCCTGCCCCAACTACCTGGATCTCTGGTGAATGGCACTACCACAGAGAGAAATGCAGTGGTCAGGCTTTGTTTTACAATTGGATGTTGGGGATTCCTCTTGAGCCAAGTGGTTCCTTCTGCGAGAGGGACATGGGCTGAGAGAGCCAGGCAGGAGGTCAAGGAAGCAGCAGCCTGAGCCAGTGTCTGTTTTAAGGACTGTGGAAACTGAGCAAGTGCTGAAGACATGTACACTCCCTGGGCTCTGCCTGCACCTCTGGGTAAACAAGTCTCAGGCTTCCTTTGGTTTTTTTTAAATGTTAAAGTTTATTTCCCTCTTTCCTAGGTAAGTACTGTTGCCAGTAACGTTTATATTTTCCAAATTGATAATGTTCCTTGCAACTGTACAGGGAGATTGGAAAGTTGGTGACTGCTGACTTTCTGTAAAATGGATTCTCAGAGTATTGGCACTTAGTTCACTACTTATTTTACTCCTGGCTGGAAATTACAGGAGATTCCCAGTGTCAGGAAGTTTGGAGAATGTAGCTGTTTTACAGGAACTCTACTTAAAGGTAGCTTTTTACTCATCAAAGGTAGCTGGTAGGTAGCCCAATAAAAGACTCTTTACCTAACACACACATACACACACACAAAACCATAAAAAGTTAGCATATGATATTCTTAACATTGTTTTTCTCAATTTCCTACCAGGCTCAGTCCAGTTCAAGATGCTGGCAAACAGGTATGGACCAAACGGAAAGAATTTGGCTTAAGTTAATAAATACGAATAGAATTCTTGGCCAAGGATGAGAACTCTAATCTGATTGGATATCCTGCTCTGATGGGTTAAAGGATTTACCTGAGGCCAACTTGATAGGTAGGAATTTATTAAGTGCAATCACACCCCTCCCCACCTTTAAAAAGTATGTTTTAAATAAAATGGTGGTGGGGGGGGGCTCTAGTAAATAGGTAATACTTTATTATTAATAAAGTATTATAATACTTTATTATAGAAAAAGGTTGTCGTGGGGGGGGATTTTTAAGTGATTGACATCTAATCTTTTAAGATGTTTATCTTTGGCAATGGTGGCCATTTTGAGTTAGAATCTTCCAGAGGCTGAGGGTGAATTGCTAGCATTAGTAAAATATGATTTTGAGTTGAAATTTTTTTTCATTTATATGTCAGAACATTACTATGACTTTGTTGACAATGTGTAGTACATTGGGGAATCCATTTTCCTTACCTGCACTGCTTTTGTAAACATGGTCTAGACACTGTATTTTCTTAAAAGCATCTTATTTAGTAATTGCTGCTCTAATTACCTACTGTGATACTTCTCTTACAGGGCTGGTGCTTGAAAGCTTTTCAGGGAGATAAGGTGTATTTGAACATGTGACGATTGATATATACAGAGTTGAGGTTTTTGCTTACTGTCCCTTTCATGGTGCTAGCAGGGGAGGACTTTTGAAAAGGTGCCAAATATCTGCAAAAACATATATCTGCCCCATAGAGGATTTCTGTAGAATTCAATTCCATTTAAACGATTTAAAATCATTTTTCTGCCAACCAGCCCCAGCCTGAAGCTCAACATAGTAACTAGACTAGCTATTCTATCAATACAGCTATCTTAAGAAAACTGTCAGCTGCTTGAATTTACAAAGGTTAGTTCTAAATCCCATACTTTTGACTATTCTAAACATTGTATGTTTCAAAGTATACTTTTAAAAACTTGCTTTTTTGTGCTTACAGTTTTTCCTATAATAGATTATTTTGATGATTAAATTTGACCCCTTTGACAGAAAACGGATCAGTGGATTCCTAAGGATCAGGGAGTTTTTTGCATAGGGTTTGGTCGGGGGTGGGTGTTGAAGAACTGCTCTACACTTTGATTATGGTGCTGATTGCCTTTGTCAAATTTTGGAGTGAGTTTTACTGAATGTAAATTCAAATTCAATAAACATGGTTTTAAAAACTTACCCTTTCTGGCATCTTAATGACATTTCCAATGAAATCTGTGGGAAGACAGTCTAAGGTCAGTAATTGAATGATTTACTGAGATTAGAGTGGCAAAAACATCAAAATTAACTTGGGGTCATGTGCACAAATAAATACTCAAGAAGCAATCAGTGTATACCCTCACCCATCAAGGGTGTACAAGTTCTCTTTGTGGATGGTTCAGGCAACAGCACATACTCATTGTCTTAACAGCTGCATTTTCAGTCCCATTTGGCAGGGTGTGAGCGGCCTGGCACTTTTCTCTGCATCTCTTGACAATGTATACTAGTGGCGACATGGTAGCAGAAAATGAAGGTGAAAACTGTTACCCAACAAAATTTGGAATGGCTTTGGCCGATACTGGCTAAAACAGGGAATTAAGTGAGAGAATTAGGGAGTAAGTGAGGTTCTGGGTGCTGAGTAATTGGGTTTGAGTTAATCTCAAAGCTTGATGCATAAGTCACATGGATTACTTTTTCTCTGGGGATATTCAAGGTTTTTGAAAGAGGGATGGGGACTTCCCTGGTAGTCCAGTGGTTGAGGCTCTGAGCTTCCACTGCAGGGGGAACTGGTTCTATCCCTGGTTGGGGAAGTTCCACATACCGCGCAGTGTGGCAAAAAAAAAAAAAATTCAAGCAATAAACATTTAAATAAGATGTTATTTCCTTAAAAAAAAAAAAAAAAGGATGGGCCACCCTTGGGCCATCTTGCCTGTAGGATGAAGCAGCAGATGCCTCCTTGTGCTTCCAGGTGTGGTACATAACCTGCTCCATCTCCCCCCAACTCCCTTACCTGTACCGTGGCAATACAGTTATCTAGCACCTTGATTAAGTACAGCCTAGGGTCACCAAAGTGAACTGCAGCCAGTCCCAGGGCTGCAGTCAACTTGCCCTCCTTGGCATAGCACATGCCTGCATGTTGAGAAGAGCTAAAGCAAGAGTGAAAAGATGGACAGCATGACTATTAAAATTACCAGGCCATTCTTTTGTGCTCAAGTGCCGTGAGGAGAAGTGAAGCAAATCTGGAGCTGAATGAAATGTTTTCAGAGGATTTATTAGTTCCAAGGGAGGAGTTATGGTCATGAAGAGAATCTTTATGACTATAAAAGAAAATGTGATTGGAATACAATTCTATTCAATGGTTATGGTTTCACTGAAAATATCAAATCTTATGTAAGAACTCCAGTCACTAACCTCCCCAGATGTGACTTGCCTGGTATTGGCAGTAATGCCATCACTATGTCAGTTCAGGTAGATTGAGTCACATAATTAGATTCAAGAATGTGCATATTCCATTTTTAAAGACAAGTAGTTTTTGTTTCTTAAAAGCAAGCAGGTCTTAGGACTTCCCTGGTGGTGCAGTGGATAAGACTCTGCACTCCCAATGCAGGGGGTCCGGGTTTGATCCCTGGTCAGGGAATTAGATCCCACATGCATTGCTGCAACTAAGAGTTCACATGCCACAAATAAGACCCTGTGCAATTAAATAAATAAATACTTTTTTTAAAAAAAGGTCTTTGTAGTTCACGTGAATATTCCAAGCTAAGGTATGTATTTTTTTTTTGAGGTTCAACAAACAAATATTTATATAATTTTGGTAAATATTTACTGTGTTTCCCTTGTGTGTTAAGTGCTGTGATGGATGATTCCTGCCTTTATGGAACTTACACGGTGTGGTTTATCTGTGACACTTTGTAAGATGAAGCTGGTTAGAATGTGCCTCCCTCAACCTCTCTTTTAAGGAATAACTTCACTCAGTATCTGAGTCAATATCTGAAAGATTCAATTGTTAGGACAGACTATAAAGAGACTATTATATCTATTTATACCCCCACTACATTCCCAGAATGATTTGGGGTGGCTTATAAACAAATGGCAAACAATACAATAATTAGAGGAGGGAATAAAAGCTCAGCAAGAAGAGAACAGGGTATAAAACCAAACTAGACGTCATGCTTTAGGCTCCCACAAATTTGGCTCTGAGCTTCCTAGGAGCCAGAGGAAATCCGGTTGGCAGATGCATCATTTGGCACTTGAATATAAATTTTAAATGGACGAGGTGGAGGGGGCAGGGTCATTTACATTCTAGGGTCCCTGGAACCCAAGTGAGAAGATGCTTTTTCTCCCTCATGATCTGAAGTACCTTGAAGGAAGAAGTAGAACAGAGAAGGTGTCCAGATAACTAAACAAGGGGATCTAGAGACAGAAAAGACTGAGGCATTTGACCAGGGTAGTAAGGTCAGTCAACCAGTGACCCTTGTGAGCCAAGGTCAGGGATAACACCTCAAGAGGAAAGCCATGTTGAGAACAGATAAACAGCCAGAGATGTGTATGAAAGGCTTATTTTAATTTTGTACTCATAAGGATTGCCTTTCCAAAATTTACCTTATGTTCATAAACTGAAAAGTTCTGATTCTCATGTTATAAAATTGTGATTTCGGATTCTGATATTTTGTTATAAAATTGTGACTTATCTGGGACAATGCAACCACGGCTAGAAAGCCCCCTGCTTGAGTTTGTCTGTACAGCAAGGGCCAATTATCTTGAGGTACCCTTCCCAGTTGCCATCTGCATTTCCACAACAGCTGCACATCAGTCTGTTTCAGAGGTAAACAGACAAAATCCAGTCAGTTCAGGTTGATGTATGTCACCATGATTTGTTTCTGGAAAACAGATCAGAATGTTGTAGTTGATGGAATGATTTTCCAGTTGGACAAATGCTCTGGCATGTTACCCCCACTACCTGGCAGAATAGAGCCCATTGTATCATCTATAGGCTTTCTACAGTGGAGAAATATGTGGAACTTTGGGAATCATCACAGAGTCCAAACTGTACTCCAGTACAGTAGCCACTAGCCACATGTGGCTATTGAGCGCTTGAAATGTGTCTAGTGCAAATTGACATGCTGAGGTTAAGAAACATCAGCTTTGGAAGAATTAATATTTTTTAAAAATGCATCTACAATCATTTGTATTATTTTTTAGATTCCACCGATATAGAAGACAAAACTTGTTACCAAAGGGGAGAAGGAAGTGGGAAGGGACAAATTAGGGGTATGGGATTAACAGATACAAGTTGCTATATGTAAAACAGATAAGCAACAAAGATACACTGTACAGCACAGGAAATTATACCCATTATCTTATAGTAACCTACAGTGGAATAAAATCTGCAAAAATACCGAGTCACTATGCTATATACCTGGACCTAACACAATACTATAAATCAACTATACTTCAATAAAAAAGAATGTAAAATCTCAGTTTTATATTGATTACAAGTTAAAGTGATAATATCTTAGAAATATTTTATTAAAATTATATAAATGTGATTTGCATTATATTTCTGTTGGGCAGTACTGGTCTAAAACATGAAATATTCATGGAAACAGGGAGATAGTCGTTCCACAATCCAATAGAAAGATGTTGCTGTCCTACTATACAAGGCCTGGAGGAAAAGCAAGAGTAAAATTAGCACTTAAAAAGCAGAATTTACAGGTAAGCAGCTAATTTTTCAAGGGCAGGAGGTGCAGGTGTAGGGAGCCAGTGGTACTTAGAAGACTTGACATAAATTCTACACTCAGGCTGCTAGCACTTCTGGAGGTTTTAAATAAAAGACTTCAGGATGGATTTATTAAACACTTGTTCCGAGACTCGCCTGTGCAAGTACTTGTGTGTTCATTGGGATAATCAAGGGCCAGGAGACGTGATGTGCTACCTCCTCAGAATGCAGCCTCCTCGGGCTTCCCTGGTGGCGCAGTGGTTGAGAATCCGCCTGCCGATGCAGGGGATACGGGTTCGTGCCCCGGTCCGGGAAGATCCCACATGCCGCGGAGCGGCTGGGCCCGTGAGCCATGGCCGCTGAGCCTGCGCGTCCGGAGCCTGTGCTCCGCAACGGGAGAGGCCACAACAGTGAGAGGCCCGCATACCACAAAAAAAAAAAAAAAAAAAAATGCAGCCTCCTTAGTGAAGAATCCATGTGAGGAACAGTTCTGGTTTCCTGACCTAGTTGGGTGTCTGTGTGTGTGTGTGTAGCCTTTCAGGTTTTTTCTTGGAAAAGGAAAGATTGGGGGAGGTGGCACCATAAGTAGTACCAGAACTTAGATACAGCACAATTTTTTTCAAAGTACCTTATGTTAAGCAAAATGTTCACAAAATTCTCTCCTTCCCCTGTTTTCACTCAACTCAGCTCTAAGAAGCAGGTCTGTGGAAAATTCCCTTTTGTAATTTCCTTACTATGAATGACTTTTGGTCATTTTTGTCTTTTAACAATAGGTGGATTTTTCCTTTAGGTTTCACATTTCCTTCAAGCAGTGGTTCTTAAGAGGGGGTATGGGGGGAGGAGTGTTTTACCCTCCCTGGGGACATTGAGTAACGTCTGAAGACACCTTTGATTCTCACAAGTGTGTGGTTGGGGGCTGCTCCCTCCATCTAGTGGGTAGAGACCAGAGATGCTGCAGAGTGTCCTACAATGCACAGGACCGCCTCCACACCAAAGGAGTATCTGATCCAAAATGTCAACAGTGCGGAGGTTGAGAAACCCTGTCTTAGAAAATGTCATTCCCAACAGCACCAACCTGCTAAGGTGGTACTTGAGTGTGCTACAGGCTATTCCCCAAATGTGACTTGCCCCCGACCCCCAGAAAGGTTCTCTGTACTTTGAGGCCTGAGAAGCCTTCATTGCTAGCCTCATTGTTCTCACTGCTAAGTGAATTTGTATTCCACAGCATTTACAAAGAAGCAATTCATTATTTAAAGCAAAGAGCTAGGGCTTCCCTGTTGGCGCAGTGGTTGGGAGTCCCCCTGCCGATGCAGGGGACACGGGTTCGTGCCCCGATCTGGGAAGATTCCACATGCCATGGAGCGGCTGGGCCCGTGAGCCATGGCTGCTGACCCTGCGCGTCCGGAGCCTGTGCTCCGCAACGGGAGAGGCCACAACAGTGAGAGGCCCGCGTACCGCAAAAAAAAAAAAAAAAAAAAAAAGCAAAGAGCTATACGGGTTTTCTTCTAGGATCCCCAGAAGATAGTTTTAGTGTTGATTGATTGCTTCTAAGCAGCCAGAAACTCAAATTTTGCTCATCACAAACTAGTGGTTTTCTTAATCAGAGATGGTCAAACTGTATGTCTTAGCTTGATTGCTGAGACGAAGCTTGCCCAAGTCAGCTGAGGGATCCTCAGATCCCTGGCCTGACCCTAGACCCCAGAAACCACCCAAAGGTTGTTACCATGATCGAATTCAACAGATAGCTTCAGTCCTTGTGAGGGTCACATAGCCCATCAAAAGGACATTCACAAACCAGCTGTAGAACAAAAACCCAAGGAACTGAAACCAAACATCACTGACCATGATCTAACTCTAATTTTAATACTGACCAGAAGATCCTGCCTAATTTGAGAACCCAAAGAACAATAAAAACCTGAAAACGTTGAATTGTGTTGGCAAAATTAAAACAAGCCCCTTCAAGTTGTCTGGAGTGGAATCTGAGTTGTTAATGGGCATGCCACGAGTCAGACCCCTTTCAAACTCTGGCTAGTAGCCATCGCCCCAAAGATGCATTTAAAGCAGTTGATGCTATTGCCAAAGGTGATGGTGACATAATTGCTCTCAAATGTAGCAGTGGAACAAGGTAAGCACCCAGTAGCAACTCGGGGAAATCACCGAAAACAGTGAGATGGGGCCAGTGTTAGTAGGGCTCTGAGTGGTCAGAGGTGCTGCCTACCTCTCAGGTTGACGTGCTCTTCTACGCTGTCTTCTGAGCATGTGCATTTGTAATCTTACACTTCCCTGAATTAAAAAGATACAGCACTTGGTCCGTGGTTACAAACAGGATGGAGGTGAAGACCAGCATGCCGAACACGCTGCAGGGCCAGCACGACCAGGACGAAGTGGATGAGGTCCATGAGGTAGTTCAGGGAACACTGCACACCGTTCACAGCCCCTCGCTCTGTTCCAGAATGTTCTCTTGAAGAAGCTGGGTCACAGTGAGGTCAAAGGACCAAAGACCTACAGGGCAGCAGTGTGGGGGGAGAAGAAATGGAAAGAGATGTCAGAGACCTCGGTGAGAATTCTAGCTCTGGCACTGACTGGCACGGTCACACTGGGTAAATGAAGCTTTCGGTGACTCAGTTTCTCAGCTGTGAAATGGGCATCTTTAGATCCCATCTCGCTGGAGGATTACGTGAGACGGTACTGTGAAGTGGGCAGCATCGTGCCTGACATGGTAGTTACAGTCAATAATTTGTGGTAGGATAAATTGTATTTCTGAATCACCATCGCCACCATTATCACTAGGTAGCGATATAACTTCATTTTAGATCTATCTATTTATGTCTCCATTCCACTCCAAAAATGGTTCGGACGGAGAACAAAGCCTTGAGCTTCACATCCAGCTCCAGTTCCGCGTGTTTCCTCTTCCCTCCTGATCTGGCAGAGAAGGAATGTGCTTCCTCTCCCCTCCCCACCTTTAACCACGTTAAGAGGCTACATTTGATTACACTTCCGAAGCAGCCTCAGGACCTGCCATACAGGCACCACATAAGTCAGAAATGAGGTGGCAATGCTGTCCTTGAGTGCCAGTCCTGGGGGCTCTTGTGCCTGCTCCCAGCTTCTGCCTATAGTTGGTTTCCTTCTGGATTCTCCCTGAGATCCAGCGCTGGCCCTGCAGAGGCCTCTTGTTTGCCCCTGTCCTGATCTCTGGACTGAGCTCTGAACTCAAGAATTATTTGGGTTGAATATGCCGTGTCCTCCAGTGTCTGCCTTTGCAGAGCATTGGCCAGGCCTTCTGTCCTCCTAGGCTGCCCTTGTCACCCTGTGGCAGCCCACACCTGGGACCCTGGCCCAGGCTCCCCACCCTTCTGGGCCGTCCCAACTATGCGGCATGGCCTCGAAGCCTCAGGGTTTGGTCTGCCAAAGGACTCTGACCTGGAGCTCACCTATAAAACCCACACACCTGGCCCCTAACAAGCAGTGCGGACAGGTCAGAGGTATTTATAAAACGCTGCAGCTGCACAATGTGAAGCTCTGAAAGTGAGGGCTGATTCTGCACTGACAGAATTATTTATAAATTGAGGGCATACAGAGTCACAGTTCTTAGATTTTAAAAAGCAAAGTGACTTTGGGGTAATATGTCAAATCCTGCTGTAGCCAGAGTTCTGTAACTTCCTTTCCACTAAGAACGGAAACAAGTATATACAGAGCCAATGTCTCGGGTGAGCTCTGTGCCTGGGGATCCGTGGTAGACAGCAAGGCTGCCACAGGCCACTGGTCCTGGTGAGACACACGTCATCAGGGCCACCAGGCCTGACCATGCTAGCAGTGCTAACACAGGGACAATACTATATCCTTTGGGGGCGCTGGTGCTTTTAACGGGCGCAGTTTTGACCACACCACCAACCCTGGAGTGATTTGTAATTCTGCTGGGAATAAATGTGAATGGCATTTGCTGGCAGTGGGTGTGCGGGATTCACTCAGCATTCGTGTCACTCAGCATCGTGGTTCTCCATCTCACTGTCCACACCGCACTCCACGCTCACACAACAACGCTCGTGAAAGCACCACAATCACAGCCAAAATATAAAAATGATGATGACGACTGAAGATGAGAATTAATATTCATTTTTAACAAATAGCTCCAATACCGGTGCCTTTGATCCTCTCCTTCCACCACCCGCCACGACACTCTCCCTGATGGGTAGGTACTATCATTACTATCCCATCTTACAGACAAGGAAACAGGGACACAGGGAGCTTAGGTAACGTGCGAACATCATCGGCAGCCTGGCTC
Source organism: Kogia breviceps (assembly GCF_026419965.1). Classification (NCBI taxonomy): domain Eukaryota; kingdom Metazoa; phylum Chordata; class Mammalia; order Artiodactyla; family Physeteridae; genus Kogia; species Kogia breviceps. Next base: position 75,306,179 of record NC_081318.1, read on the forward strand.
CACATCCTGAGCTGTCTCCCTTGTGAGTGTCAAAGGTGTTGTGGTGTGTCTGGTATCCTTATCAAGGGTCAGTAAAAAGAACTGCTATTGCCATAGAGAAAAGCCCGAAGTTTCTCTCGTACTGAATGCTTCTCCAGACTGTAGGCATTGCCAATGAGATTTCACGTTCTCTAAATGTGATGTTTCCTTTGTGTCAGGAAGGGCCAGTTGGACTTCTTTTTTTTTTTTTTTCCTTTAGAACTAGTTTATTATCATAATACTATGTGAATTGTGTAAATCTTAAATGTACAAGCCAAATAGCCTAATAAAAGATAATTCACCTGTCAGGTCCTTCACTTAAAATATTTTAGAGGTTGGGTCATCTCCAGATGAAAGAACAGGTTTCTAAATCAGCTATTTGGAATTAGGAACAGTTCCTTTCTCACACATGCACATTACATCAGAGGAAAGAGGTTCCCAAGCTACCCCGTGGTTTTATAACCTCTGGAATTGGACCGACAAAACTCTCATTTCCCCTCTCCCAATATTCCCAAGATTCTGTGGACCAAGGGGTTCTGGGTCTCCTTGATAGAAAGCAGAAAGGTATCCCCAAACCCCATGTCCCCAACCTGCTGTGGGCCCAAGGGTGAGAAGGGGAAGCTCTGAGCCCCAGGAGGGCAGGGACCTTGCAGGAGCCCAGCACCTGGAGTCGGGGCTGAGGTTCACAGCAGAGGCAGGCAGGGAGATGCTGAATGAAGGGGGAAGACACAGTCGGTTCAGCCTTTGATACTCTCCTTCCACCACCCACCACGACACTCTCCGCTCCCTCATTTTTGCTCTGAGGATGGGGGATCCCCTGGGTCTGAGCTGTGGCCTCGAGGTTGGACTGAGGGGAGGGAGCAGGGCTTGGGCAAAGAAATGATGCTGCTGGGTGGAAACCGGATCACAAGGAGTCCATGTCTAAGAGCAAGGTCCAGATTCTTCCCAGACTGGGCATCTGCAGGTCGAATCACTCGGGGCCAATATGCTGTTAATCCCCATCAGTGTTGATACCCAATATGTCACTGCTGAATTCATCAGGCATAAAATGACCAAAACAATTTTTTTTTTTTTTTTTTTTGTGCTAGGCAGGCCTCTCACTGTTGTGGCCTCTCCCGTTGCGGAGCACAGGCTCAGAGGCCATGGCTCACAGGCCCAGCCGCTCCCTCCGCGGCATGTGGGATCTTCCCGGACCGGGGCACGAACCCGTGTCCCCTGCATTGGCAGGCGGACTCTCAACCACTGCGCCACCAGGGAAGCCCCCAAAACAATTTTTTAAACACCCTAACCAAATAATGTATGTCCTCACTGCCAGGTATGAATGACATTTGGTTGGTGGCAGAGTTCCAAGACCAAGTTCTCAGGGGAGACAAGCTTGCAGATGTTCAGAGTCAGGCACCCTGTCTCTGGGAAAGGATTTCCCTCCCCTTCCCCAAGCAGCTAAGGAAAGCTCTGGCTCCACCAAGCTGTCTTCTTTCCCATCTCCCCATCCCACTTCCACAGGGAAAGGACCCAGGTCAAAATATTCCTTCAATGTGGATGCCATTTGTAGCATTTACATGCTTGACTCTTGGAAATAACTATTTTCACTTCCCCAAATCTCCACATCTCCACATTTTGGTTTTTGCACAACTTCCCACCCCGCCTAGAGCACTCTTCCCTCTTCATGTCACCTGCTGAGCTTGCCCTTCAGGGACCTCTTAAGTGTGCCTCCCACTGGAAAGGCTTCCCCAGCTCCCAAGACCAGATTTGGTGTCCCTCCTATGTGTCTCCAATCCTCTGTCCTTCTCTAACATAGCTCCTGTCACTTTGTGTTGTTGGCCATTGCTATTTACTCACTCTTTGGTCTCCCATCCAAACTGTACACTCAGTGGGGCTAAGACCTTGTCTGATTAAACCACTCACGTATCCCCAGTGTCTAGGACAGTTCTTGTCACATAATGGGTTCTTAGTGAATGAATGATGAAGACTGACAATGACACATTTCACACAATGAAACCGTGAAATGCTTCTACGATTACTTAGCAACAGGCTAAGCTCTCACAGGCTGGAGAATCCTATGCCACTCATGACCCACTGCTCACAATTCCTTCCAGGATCACACCCAAGAAGCGTAAGATGATGGAGATGTAAGGGAAGTCCCAGAATTGCTCTTGAAAGAACCCAGACTAAGACAAACAGTAAATTCAGGAAGGTGGACGTTGACAGGAGAGGGAAGACACGGGAGAGAGTAAAAGACAAAACTGCACATGCTTGAGATGTAGTAATGAACTCTTGGAAAGAGTGGTGGATATTTCCTCTGGTTATTTTTCTGAAGAAGCAGATATTCACGAAAAGGAAATGACAAATACCTTTCCATCTTCCAGGACAGAATAGGCAATGATTGCAAACAGACTTTTTAAGTACATAACAATTTGTAAGAAGTATTTAGCACAAATTAAGACAAACTCCAAAAAGGACTAGAAGAGCCAAATAAGGTTATGAAGGAAGGAGAGAGGGTCAGGTAGGCTAAATCCACTCAAGCCCAAGAACTGTGGGAAGGGTGAATTTGGTTATAGAAAAGAATTTATTGCCATAGCAGGGGTTTTTTGTGAAGATAACAATAACAATGAAAAAAACAGCCAACACTGACTTAAGTTCTACTCTATGCAGAAAGAAAAAGGGCTTTATGTAGACTATCTTATCTAATCGCTTCCCTGCCATCAGTTCTGTTATTTTTATCCTTACTTTACAGATAGTGAGACACATTGAGTTTGAATAAATTAGCCACACATGGTCACACAACTAAAAGTGATAGACGGGAAGATATAGCTCGCCCTATCTATCTATCTATCTATCTATTTACATATCTATCCATCCATCCATCATTTAAATATGTATCTATCTATTTACCTATCTCTTTAAGTACTTATATTTTATCCAAACAATGAGATCTCGTGAGATTTAATTGCAAAACAACTTGATAGAAAATATAATTATAAGAAGTCCAGGACCTGCACAGCAGGGGGAAAGGCAGCACAGCCTGAGGGGGGCCTCGGAGTGTGGAGTTCCGGAGTCTGGACACTCAGTAAAAGAAGCATACCCATCTTTCCTCAAGAAACTATACCAAACTGAATTAGAATTTCCTCATCTTAATTCCAACTATCCAAAGTGATAATCTCACTTGTCCAGTTTAAGTCAGGTGTCAAAACCAGGATTACTCAATCTCGCCTGACAGGAGACCATCAAGAAGGAGGATTTTTCTTGTCACTTAAGAGCACAATTTGAGGACCATGGATCAAGAATGTGGGAATAATGGGAAGCTATCTAAACTGGCCAAATTGGGAAAATCAACCCTGGCTTTCAGTTCAGTATTAGACATCACAACTGCAAGACCCTCATCTCTATCTGTTTTTAAGATCCTTGAGTTTATTGATTGAGATAAAAATATGATTTCATTTTCATTTGTCTTAAACTTAGCTTTTGTTTGAAATTGGCTTTACCAACTCAACTTCTGTGCTTACCTGAAATGTCTGTGATTTGCAACTTAGTTTCACATAATCAACAATAAAGCAAAATTGCTTAGATTAAGATACAATTTTTGAGGGGCTACCCTGGTGGCGTAGTGGTTGTGAGTCCACCTGCCGATTCAGGGGACACGGGTTCGTGCCCCGGTCTGGGAAGGTCCCACATGCCACGGAGCGGCTGGGCCCGTGAGCCATGGCCGCTGAGCCTGCGCGTCCGGAGCCTGTGCTCTGCAATGGGAGAGGCCACAACAGTGAGAGGCCCGTGTACCACAAAATAAATAAATTAATTAATTAAATAAAGTAATAGGTAAAAATAACCATAAATAAAGTGATCATCCATCTTCAGAGATAGACCAATCCAAAAAAAAAAAAAAACTCCAGAAAGAGAAACTGAGGTCAGAAGCAATGCCTGGGCTGTGTTGCCCAGGCAGACGGGGAACATTGTCAATAGGCAGGTATAGCTCTTATCTTAAGAGAACGGGGTCATATTTATTGGCAGTTTTACTTTCCTGTCATCCTCATCCTGATGATAAGCAATTTCTGATTTAAAAAACACTGCTGATAGCAGTGATGGCCAATTTATCTATTGTCTTGACGAAAAAACAGCCCATATTCCCTGACATAGTTGTCCCTCTAGCTTAGTATCTTTAGGAAAGAGGCTTATGATAAAATAGGAAGGAGTTTGCCCTAAGGACCATGGAATAGGTTTTGCAGGCTGTAAACTGCAGGGTCCCCAGGGAGTGCTACTCACAGTGGAAACTCTCTTAATGGAGCCCCTGGAGTTGTGTAGTGTACAACCTGTGTAACTGTACATGGCAGACCCCCCTGCTTCCACCAATGACAGCAACCATATGAACTGAATAACAAATGGCACTATTGGAGCCTTCTCACTTCTCACTGTTTGAGGCACATTTGCAGACAAAATATTAAGATTATAGTTAGACATAAGCTCTGAAAAGAAGAAATGAAGCATTGACATAAAGGAGGGGGGAAAAAAAGCAAGAGCTGTCTCTGAGTTTGCATTGCCTTGAATGTTCACAGCCTCCTGTCGCCTTTCTAGGAAGTGCCTCCATTTGTCGCCAATTGGGGAACTAGTTGAAAAACCCTGGATAGAAATAGAAACTCAACAAGAAGTGAAACCAAGCTCCATCCAAGAATGAAACCACAACGGATCACATGAGATGCCCATGTCATCACCTGGCCCATGAACAGGGGAGCAGATATATTGATGATCTGGTCCAGCCACCAGACAGCTGCATTCATCCCTGTAAGTGAGAGGACGGAAACACTGCAACTCAGTGCATGAGTCTCTCCTCCTGTGGAATTTAATGTCGTGTATTTGCTAGATTTGCGAGCCCGCCCTGGGTGAATGGCAGTGAAAACAGGAAAGATCCCTTTTAGTCTGACTATAGATTAATCATAGGATTTTCAACCTGGAAAAGACCTCTGAGATCAGCTCTGTTGGAACTTGAACAATTAACCAATGAGTAAACTGAGGGCTAGAGAGATTAGGTAACTTGGAGTTATTCCAACTCCTGTCTCAGCACTCTTCCTATCACATCCCACTGTCAGAACAACAACAGTATTAATAGCCATTATTATGGCTAACACGTTGACAGGGAAGAGAGGGAAAAAACAGAGGATGAAGGATAGAAATAGTTGAATACTCTTTGCCACATGCATAGTTCTAAGCCTTCTACACAAATTCATCTCACTCAATCCTCGCAACAACTCTAAGGGGTCCTGTAGTATCTCCCTTTTACAAATTAAGAAACTGAGACATAAAGAAGTGAAATTAATTAAGGTCACAGGGAAGGTAAATGGTGGAGCTGAGATGCAAACCTAGGCAGTCTGACCCTAAAGCTTATTCTCTTAACTATTCCACCATCATTAAAGAACATATTTACAAGATGATTTTTAAAATTAGAATAAATCTCAAATCTGAATCTGTGCTTTATTTTAGATTTCTTTAAAATTAATTAACAGCAAGCAGGAAGAATTTCTTTTACCCAGAGACAGGACACTTTCAACACCATGTCACCCGGCTTGTACCCACATAGCTGTTTTAGTTTGGGTGCTGTTATTTAAGCCACAGTACATCCAAATAAGTGTAGTTTAGAAGAAAACATGATTTAAAGGGGCTTCTACACTTTGTAAGGAGTATATTTTAATAGACTCCTCTGTAATAGCTTCCTTTATGTTGGCTATCAACTCTCATGAACATTTTCTAGCCAAGAGTACCAACTACACAAATATAGGGTAAGACAAGATCTCTTGCTTTAGGTTGGCAATTTGAATATCTCACAATGAAAATGATCCAAGTTTTATAAATGGAAGAAAAAATTAAAAGATGCCAGATTCTTCCATTTAGCTCCATTATTGAAAAAAAAGATTCTACCTCTCACTACTAGTGATTAGGTGATAATCAAGTCACACTTGGGGATGAATTTTCTGGGGAAAGTAGAAGTTTATCACAGACAAAAATTAAGAAATCTTTTAATTCACTTATTTTTCAAATCTAAAATGACCAAAGAACCTCTGTAATATATTCAGAGGGATTTCTCTCCCAAAAGTATGGTCTATATATCCTTTTGATAATAACGGTCTCATCCATTTCTTACATGCTTCCCATGTGCAGATATAGTGCTAAGTGCTTTACAAATCCTCTATCTCACAGAATCCTTCCCAAAAGTGAGCTGGCGGCAAGGTGGGGGGTTGTCATAATTTCTCTCATTCTACAGATGAGGAAAGTAAAGTCTAGAGAAGTTACGTAACTTGCAGCTGGTAAGAGCCATAGCTGGTTTTAGCTGCATCAGGTCTCTTCCGCGGCCTCGGCATCTCGCGTTGCGGAGCACAGGCTCCGGACGGACGCGTAGGCTCAGCGGCCATGGCTCACGGGCCCAGCCACTCCGCGGCATGTGGGATCTTCCCAGACCCGGGCACGAACCCGTGTCCCCTGCATCGGCAGGCGGCCTCTCAACCACTGCGCCACCAGGGAAGCCCAAATGCAGGTCTCTTTGACTCCAAATACCTTCTATTAAAGGCTACTTTCTTGCCTTTCTCGGAGCACCGATTGTCTCATCAACTTTGTTCACTAAACCAGGCCTGCTTCTCATCAGATTAGAGGACCTGTGATGCCCTGTTATATCCACACCTCACCAGCCAGCTGGCCTCTGTTGTCATCTGGGAGGCTTACAATCCAGTCCTTCTGAATGGTGTCGGTCAGTGCTGTGCTGGCCCGGTTTGCCAAGGCTGCCAGGGTGATCACAGCTGTGAAGCAGACCACCGAAGGAAGGAGGGTAAATGGAGTTTGGAACCCAGGGATAGACTTTCTCAGCCCATTTTACTTATCTGACAGTTTGAAGAACATCTAAATGAACCCAAAGACTTTTGAGAGAAAGAGGTTCAATGCAGGTTTGAAGCCAGATGTTGCTGTATTTGTTCTCAGCGTTTTCTTCTTCCCACCCCAGCAGCACCAGACCCGGTCCTAATTTGTACCTTGCAGACAGAGACTCTGCTGTTCTATTGCCTTCACAACTGTGAGATGTAGACTCTGATTAACAAATTAGGGGTGAGGAGAACACTGGTTAAAGATTAGCCAGATCCCAAATCAGTGAGCAGGGCCATCCAGAGATGACTCACTGAAGGGCCTTCTGGTCTTGCCTGTGACATTCACTCTCACAGCACAGGGGGGAGATGGCAGACACTCACTCATAGTGAACCAGCCTTGCCGTACTTGCTCCAGCTCCTTTCTGTATGAGAACACGAGCATCAGGACTGCACAGCAGATGGTGATAGAGGCATTCTGAATGAAGAGCAAGACATGACCAACTGCAAAGGGAAACAATATTTACTCTTGGTTTTAAAAGACAGGTTACAATTACATCATCATTTAATGCAGAGTAACTGCAGTTGACCAAACCCCTGTACCAACCAGGGTTAACATTCCCATCAGCAATCACAGGCTGAGTAGGAAGCAAAGAGCAAGCTTGTGTGCTCACTAAAGGCAAAGCCTTTACAACCAGAAGAAGAAAAAAAAAAGCTGGGCTTTGCAAGCAAACGAAAACATGCTTTGAGAGTAAGACGATATGAAAAGCAGGATATTAGATAAATCAAAGCACTTACATTTTTCTACTGATATATCACACTCTTCTTTAATTTGTGACTGAAGTTATCAATATGGCCTAAGGACCAACAGTCCAGATTTTAAATAAGTTAGCCTTTTCAGTGCTGTGCTTTCAGAGAATGCCTTGCCAAACCTCCTAGGTGAAATGAAAACAATCAGGCTGACAGGTAATCAAAAGACTTGGAAAAACTTAGGAAATCCTATATTTTTCTTGGGTAAAGGAAGGCTAAAGAGATATTAGAGGAAAAAGCTAAAAATAGATTGACATTTGAACAAATAAGTCTCCAGATAGTAATTCCCAGGTTAGACAGCTTACTTGGTATAAAAGTTATCTTTTACACATAGAAATTGTCTTTAATAGAAATTACATGAGTATATTATACATAGGTAATACCAGAGTATTAAAATGAAACATGTCTTTAGGAATTTAATGTTAAAAATCTGTGATGGATAAATACCTAAAAACTACAATAAAAAATTTTAAATATAGTACCAGAGAATGACAGAAAGCTGGATACCGCTTTTTCTAGTTTTTAAAACTTATGCCCTGTCATTATTAAGTTCATATCTGTATTTTATTTCACTAAGTAAACCAAAAAAGCTAGTGAGGTCATAATTTACCATATCATTATATATGCATTACCTTTTTTTCTTGGTTTCCTGTTTTTCCAATCATCAATTAATACCCTGAATATTAATACAGATCCAGCTACCACTAAGCCAAACACTGCTGTTAGTAGAAGACTGTATCCATATAATTTTATCAGGACCACAGATATGGCAAAGTGCCACATTCAGTCTCCCTGCAAGGCAGTAGAAGCAAAGCATGTTTTAATCATTGACCTAAAAGATGGAACAAAGTTAAAATCCAGAAATATGCATTTCTCTCAAATGACATGTAATATGTAGGATTTAAAACCAGAATGTCCAAAGTTACACTTTTATGTAGTACAAGTATAACATTTTTAACGCAATACAATTATACTTTAAAAAACTGAACAGAATATTATTTTAAAATCTTAAAATACCAAAAAGTCAAGAAGCCCAGGAGAGAATGTCAGATGAACACTTGGAGAACATGAGAAGCCCAAGAATTAAGCCTAGGTTACCCTGAGGTATCTGCTGATTCAGAAGAAACAACTGTGAAACAGAACTGCAGTTTTAGCAGCCTCAGAAAGTCAGAAGATGGAAGTCTATGCTCACCAGAGACAAAGATTAAAATAGTTCTTACTTTAAGCTGAGCTATAACTCCACTCTTAGGGTAAGTCAGAGTAAACTACAAGTAAACTAACCATTGCCTGGACTTGTAATCCAGCTTTACCTCATCTGATGACCCAGAAAACCTCAAGCCTTGAGCTTAGATTAAACTGGTTCCAAATGGCTAGTGCTCACTATGCATCTGGGAGAACCATCAAAATCCACTCTAAAAGAAAATACTATCATCTTAGGCTTCAAAATACTTCTACAATAATTTTATTTTTATTTATTTATTTTTTGGTATGTTTAATATTATAATAATTTTAAAACACAATGCCCAGCACACAAAGATAACCAGTCATATAAGGAAATGAAACACTGTGAGCAGAATCTACAATAAATAACATACAATAGAAACAGACCTACTGAGACTTCAGATACTTAAATTACCAGACACAGGCTGTAAAATAATAATGCTTACTCTATTTAAAGAAATAAATGCCAATTCTGACAATCTGAGCAGGGAATTGGAAACTGTAAAAATGATGTAGTCAGTTTGAAAAAGAACTAAAGAGAAATTCTAGGACTGAAAAATATAGCAATAGAAATTAAAATTTACAATTCAATTGATAGGGGCTTCTCTGGTGGCGCAGTGGTTGAGAGTCCGCCTGCCGATGCATGGAACACGGGTTCGTGCCCCGGTCTGGGAAGATCCCACGTGCCGCGGAGTGGGTGGGCCCGTGATTTAAAGGAAGTAGCCCAGAGTGTGATGGGCCCGTGAGCCGTGGCCGCTGAGCCTGCGCATCCAGAGCCTGTGCTCTGCAGCGGGAGAGGCCACAATGGTGAGAGGCCCGCGTACCGCAAAAAAAAAAAAAAAAAATTCAATTGATAGGTTCAATATGAGGTTATAATTAAAGAAAAATTAGTTAACTGTAGATATGTATGAAGAAAAACCCACAATAAAACACAGAAAGACAAACTGAGGGAAACATGGTAGGTACAAAAATGAAAAAGGAGAAAAAGAAACATATAACAGGCCAGACAAATAGAAAACACAAAATAACATGGTAGATTTAGTGTAAATATATCATAAGCTACCAATAAGTATAAATAAACTAAATGTTCAAATCAGAGGATAAAGAGTGACAAATTGGATTCAAAAATACAGCTAGATGCTATTTACAAGAGACACATTAAAACAAAAGAATAAGAAAGATTGAAGAAAGGGACAGATAATGATATATACTATGCAAGCACTAACCAAAAAGAATCCATGTCACTGAACTGATACAAAAGTAGGCTTTAAGGCAAAAAAGATTACTGGAAATAAAGAGAATCATTTCATAATGATAAAGGCTTAATTAATCAGGAAGATGTAAAAATTCCAATTTTGTATGTACCTAATAACAAGGGCTCAAAATATATGACTCAAAAATCTGTAGAGTTAAAAGAAGAAATAGACAATCATTGTGGGAGATTTTAACTCACCATCTCCCTCTTGGTAATTGATAGAATAAACAAAAAATATAAATATATAGTAAGAATATACACTTATATATATCTTATATATTATATATGTGTGTGTTCTACGTAAAGGTTACATAAAAAACAGTGTACTTGACAACTTCAGAATACGCATGCTTTTTAAGCACGTGAAACATTTGTACAAATCAACAAAATAACCAGATAATGGATCTTAGAGCAAATCTTATTTTCAAAATACTGAACCATACAGAGAATGTTCTCTGACCTCAAGGCAATTAAGCTAAAATCAATAAGAAAGAAAATCAGAAATTCCTCATATGTTTGTAAATTAAGGAATTCATTTCTAAATAATCCATAGGTCAAGCTGGCAATCAGAAAGGACATTATAAAAGGTTTCAAACAGAGTATATCAACTTGTCAGATGCTATTGGTATACTGTTTAAAGAGAAGTGTATAGTTTGAAATGCATATATTAGAAAAGAAAGGCTGAGTTTAATGAGCTAAGTATCTATATTAAAAAGTTAGAAAAAGAACAGCAAATTAAACCCCGAAGAAAATAGAAGAAAAGCAATAATAAAGGTAAGAGAAGAAATCAATGAACTAGGAAAATAAACATACAATAGAAAAGCTTAATAAAGCCAAAATCTGGCTCTTTGGAAAAACTAATAAACTGTGGTTTATTACGCCATGAAATACTACACAGCAATAAAACGTAGCAACCCAGGACTATTTGCAAAAACATGGGATTACATACATAATGTTGAGCAAAAGAAGCAAGATAAAATAGAATATATATGGTAGAACTTCATTTATGGAAAGTTCAAACTAAACTTGAAATCAACCCAACTATATCATTTAGGGATGCCTACACCAGTGGTGAAACTATAAAGAAAAGCAAGGAAGTGAATGCCAGAAAACTGGGGCTCCTGGCTACTTCCACTTGTGAGGAAGGGGTATAATTGAGAAGGACCCTAGGAGGGACTTCTTGGATGCTGGCTACATCCCAGCTTTTGACTTGAGTGGTGGTTTCATGTATTCACTTTATAAGTATTTGTTATAATTGTTCCATATATATGGATATATATACATGATGCACTTTCCTCTATTTGTTCTAGAGTTTGTAATTCAAAACATTTTTTAACAAAAATATACACACATTTTGCATCAGTTATTTCGAGACATTCTAATTGTCTATTACAGCTCTCTTAACCATTCAAAACATGTTAATTTCATTTTGATTCATCTTACCCATATAGATAAGGCACAGCTTACATAAATCAAAAATCTTGGACTGACGAGGTAGGTCAAACTTGCTCCTAAAACACATATTTCCAAATGATAAACATTATGAAATAGTAAAAAAAAAAAATTATATATATATTTCTTTAAAGCAAATTTTGCCCATTAACTCAGAGAAAGTGAAATCCTGTTTGGCATGAGTTTGCTTTCAGACACTAGCCTGGTGCGAAATAAAAACACAGGCAACAGAAAAGCACATGGTTTTGTTCAACAAGTGAGAGGTTTCTCAGGGCTTCTGCTTTGTTTTCCTTTGATTTATTTGCCACTGAGTGACCACTAGGGAAATATTTAACCATATCCCTTTTCTCGCGTCTAGAGATGGAGTCAGAGAAGTAAGCAAGCCGTTGCACTGAGATATGTGCTTTAAAGGAAGTAGCCCAGAGTATGATGAAGAACATAGAAATGGCAGCCACTCAACCTGGGAAGGCAGAACAGGGACTTCAAGGGGACGTTACCCCTCAGCAAAATCTGAGGGCCAAGAGGGAGTCACTAGGAAGGAGGTTTGAGGGTGGAGCTAGCTTTCTAGGTCAGGAGAACCATGGGTTCGAAGGTCTGGAGAAAAGAGAAAGCAAACTGCAAACAAGAAAATCCAGAGGCTGGGGTGTAAAGTACCAAGTCAGAGAGAGTAGGAAGTGGGGAGGATGAAGCAAGTCCAGGAGAGACCCCTTCTTTCCAGAAAGAATAGGAAAGACAGACGGATCGTTAAAGCCACTGGGCTCCTCTGTGGATGCCCAGTTGCAGGGGCCTCATCTCTGCAGGGGCCTTTCAAACACACCCACTACACCTGCTGAGCTGTGGGTCTGTCTCAGCTCTTCACCCAGGAACCCTCTCCTGCTTCTCTCCTGCCCATCTTGACCATCATTCTTTATTCTCACCTTTCTGACACCCTCACCAAAAGAGCACCTGATCCCCATCTGTGCCAGCCACTGACGTCCCAGTCTTCCTGGTCTCTCACTGCAACCTCCAGTGTGTCTTCCTCATTTTAGAGAGCCCTGCTAAAGCCCTTTTCATCAGCCCTCACCTCCCTCCACCTACCTGCATTGCTATATCTTCTATACAGGCTACCACCAATTTAAACAACCCTCCTCCAGAACAGCCCTGAAATAGTAACAAGAATTCCTTCCTTCCTTCTGTCCTTCCTTCCTTCCTCCCCTCCTCCCTCCTCCGTTCCTCCCCTCCTTCCTGCCAGCCCTCTTGTATGTATTTAGGCATTCAAAAGTTAAGGAGCATCTACTATCTTTCAGGTATTCTACCAGGAACTAGGGATAAATTGTTAAAAAAATTTAGGGTTCTCACTCTTCTGTTATCCAGGGATCACTCTTCTGTTATCCAGGGATAACAAACAACAGACAGTGACTTATAACCTAGTGTGATGAGTTTCCTATTAGATGGGGGTGGGTATCACCCAGTCACTCCACAAGCCAGTCATGGAGGAACTATGGCAGGTCACTTAGGAGGCTTTCTGGAACCCAAAGGGCAACAGAAGATACTGAGGAAAGCTGTCAAAGTTGGACATACCATCTCCTGACACAGGAGCACCACCCAGCCACGCAGCTCAGTGCTGGAAAACTAGTGCCTTGGGTCCTTCACCAACCCTGTGGCCTTTCCCCAGGTGCACCTCCACTCTTCACCACCTCGCAATGCCTGAAGCATCAGCACTTTGCTACCCACATCACAGCCCAGCAATGGACAAATCTTCCAGTGACAGTGACTGCACTGAAGAGCAGGGTGTTTGACTGGTAGCCCAGTCTGCTCTACGCTGGGCCTACTGGCCCCCAGCTACTAGCAAGAACTTGTTGGGAGCTGGCCCCTCACATCAGGAATTCTCTGGATTGTTATTCGATCTTCCATCTGGCCCAGCTAGAGGAGAGGTTCTGGCCAGGGGTATATTTCTCGCCATTGGCTGATCTCACTTCAAATGCGTTATCACTAACCATAAGCAGGGCCTTAGGCTGCCCACCCTCACACTGTGTTTTTCTCGTCCATTTACCTTCCTACTTTCCTGATTTCTCTTCTCTCTTAGAACATTTCCCACCCTCACTCTGAGCTGATAGCCTGTTTGCTAAGCCACTAAAGATATAAAAGCAGTGGAAGAGGACTGCCTTTGCTTCCCACCATTACACCTTCCCACATTCCCACTCCTGTGGCTCCACCTTTACCTCCTGTATCTATGGGTGCCCAGCAAAGCCACTCCTCACCACACGTCTCTCCCATCCTCCAGGACATTGATCCTTTTTTTTTTTTTTTTAAGTGATGTGTCCTTACTATATTTAAGTTAAAGCAAAAAGAAATGTTTCAGACTCCCCTGGTGGCACGGTGGTTAAGAATCCGCCTGCCAATTTAGGGGATCCGGGTTCAATCCCTGGTCTGGGAAGATCCCACATGCCACGGAGCAGCTAAGCCCGTGCGCCACAACTACTAAGCCTGCACTCTGCAACCCACAAGCGACAACTACAGAGCCCGCATGCTGCAACTACTGAAGCCTGTGCACTTAGAGCTCCACAACAAGAGAAACCACCGCAGTGATATGCCCGCGCACCACAACCAAGAGTAGCCCCCGCTCGCCACAACTAGAGAAAGCCCGCGCACAGCAACGAAGACCCAGCGCAGCCAAAAATAAATAAATAAGAATGCAAAAAAGAGAGAAGTGTTTCATATAAAACACTGGGGACAATCACTCAAAATATTTATCCTAAGCGTTAAATCTAAGTTTGGAGGTAGAATAGTCACGTGGCTTCTATCAGCAATGGGACGTCTCCCAAGGGTCACTGCAGGGAGACAGGCAAGCCATAGGCTACAGTGCAGCCCCAATAAGATACTTGAATCAGGGACCCTGGGTGGGGGGATGGGGTTGGTGTTGGTTGACACAGTAGAGAAAAGGGGGCTCTTGGGCCTGCTCCAAGCCAGCCCTGCCACAGAACCCCGGTGTAGCAGTCATTGTCACAGTCAGCCACATCCAGAAGGTACCCAGAAACAGGGGACAGCCAGCAATGATATACCTGAGCACAATGCCAGCCATTAACACCAAATGCTAAATCATCAGACAAATGTGTCATTGTGGTCTTGAGGGACATCTGGACACGCAAAGACCTTCTGGCCCAGGACAGGCAAGGCTATGTCTGCCTCCCAAGGACACATGACTATGGCTCCCAGCGATGGTTAGGTGGCTATTATTGGTCTGGGAATTCATTTTAATCCATCTACAATGAGTGTGCAGCATTCTTTCTAAAAGAAAGCCTACTTTGGGGCCAAGGGCTAGGGAAGGGGACAGGAGGGAACTCTAGTTAGGACTATTACTTGCTATGATCAGGACTTCCATTTAAATAGCCCAGATGTCGAGATTATCTTATATTGGCCTCACACAGGTTGGGGAGAAAGTAGAAGTTAGAACAATTGCTGAAAGCTTCTGGTTTTCTCTTTATTAAGTCTGATGACTCAGACTGAATTGGGGCTTTTTGCAATAGGCAAGCACATCCTTCTTACACAAATGAGAAAACACGTAACTCACCTATCACAAAGCCTTGCAAAGAGAGGACACTAGATCAACTGTGGCTAAAAATAGGATGAGTGGTGGTATGTATATATTCTATCCTGCTGCCTAATGTCCGTCACAATGAGAACAATCTTTAAAAGTAAACTGTAGGGCTTCCCTGGTGGCGCAGTGGTTGGGAGTCCGCCTGCCGATGCGGGGGACGCGGGTTCGTGCCCTGGTCCGGGGGGGTCCCGCGTGCCGCGGGGCGGCTGGGCCCGTGAGCCGTGGCGGCTGCGCCTGCGCGTCCGGAGCCTGTGCTCCGCGGCGGGAGAGGCCACAGCGGTGAGAGGCCCGCATACCGCAAAAAAAAAAAAAAAAAAAAAAAAAAAAAAAAAAAAAAAAAAAAAAGTAAACTGTATACTGAAATGTATAAAACTTGAAAGTGAAACAAAAGATAGATTTCAAGGATGGTTAGAGTTTCTCTTTCACTGGACTAAAGAGACCCTGTCCAGGAAGACAAGAAACTCAATGTCTCTTTTGGGCACCATTTACATTCCTGTTAAACAGCAACAGGATACAATGAAGAATGAATTTCAGTTCTACTTTCATTTAAAATCATTTCTGTTACCTAGTAAAGCAGAACCATATCCTCTCTAGAGAAAAAGAGCATATGTTTAACAAATGGGAAAGAGCTACCATTTTCCCTTTTTCTTGTTAACAGAATGTCAATCTTGCTCTGGGAGACAGTGCATCCCTAGCCCCAGGGGATGAATCACAACTGAAGTAAGTCACTTATTGTGATGGCATTTCCCAGACCCACTGTAGCTGGGATTGGCCTCTGACTGTTCTAGCCACTGAGGTGGAAGGAGAAGTCTCCTGGGGGCTTCTGGGAAAGATTTTGCTTTCTTTTTCTTTTTTTGCCAACATCTATTAGTTTTTTTTTTTTTAATTATATACATACTAACAGGTGTGAGATGATATCTCATTGTGAGGTGTTTTTTTTGAAGTATAGTTGATTTACAATATTTCAGGTATACAGCAAAGTGATTCAGCTACATATATATATGTATGTATATGTATATATATATATATATATATATTCTTTTTCAGATTCTTTTCCATTATAGCTTATTATAAGATACTGAATATAGTTCCCTGTACTATTCAGTAGGTCCTTGCTGTTTATCTACCTTCTATTTAGTATTAGTAGTGTGTATCTATTTATCTCAAATTCCAAATTTATCCCTCCCCCCAACCCCAAGATTTTGCTTTCTGATAAAAGAAGCAAGTGCAAGAGGAGAGCTTGCTTTTGCTCTTCCCCACACACCGCTTTGCTGTAGCAGCGGCTTCACAGTCATAAACTGACACTGTCAGAATCCAGTGGGCTGAGGGCGACAAGGCAGGTGGGAAGAACAGCCAGGGCCTTGAAGGCATCACTGAATTGCTGAAACAACCCTGACTGGATAACATGTGCACTTCCTGTTTAGTAAGTAATGAAGGTTCTTTGAGATTCAGACCTTGCCAGTTGAGTTTTCTGTTGCTTGCAGCCGGAAACATTTCCAGCTGACACACAGACCTTTAATGACTGGTTCAATGACTGCCCATACACCCAGTATCGAAATTTCACTGTTGCTAATATTTACCATATTTGCTTTATCTCTGTGTGTATGTGTATTTTCAATATATGTTGAAATTAAGTTGTCGATATCATAACTTACCCCTTCAGCACCTACGTCCTAAAAGTAAGCACATTTCCCTTCATGACTACAATGCCATTCTCTCTCCTAAAAATATTACTAATTCTCTGATAGTATCTGAGAGCTAGTCCATATTCAGTTTCCTTTATTATCCCCCAAATATCTTTTTGTAGTTGGTGAAAATTTCCATTTAAACGGTACAAATGGGACTTGGGGTTTTGTTTTACTTTTTCTTCTTCTTTGAATCAAAAAGAAAGATTCAGCACTTCCGTGGTGGCGCAGCAGTTAAGAATCCGCCTGCCAATGCAGGGGACACACATTCAAGCCCTGGTACAGGAAGATACCACATGCCACAGAGCAACTAAGCCCGTGTGCCACAACTACTGAAGCCTGTGCACCTAGAGTCTGTGCTCCGCAACAAGAAACAACGAGAAGCGCGCGCACCGCAACGAAGCATAGCTCCCACTCGTCTCAACTAGAGAAATCCCGCGTGCAGCAACGAAGACCCAACGCAGCCAATTAAAAATTAATTAATTTTTTAAAAGATTAATTTAAAATATATATATATAAAATAATTTTTTTAAAAAAAGAAAGATTCATCACCCCCTCCTCCTGCCACGACAGAGTTTCACTCTTTAGCCCATGATGGCTTCTGAGTTTAGGAGAGCCTGGAAAGACTTGAATAAAGCTTTGGAATTAAGACTGTAACAAATCACCTCAACCATACATCCTTCAAAAGTGTTGTAAGAATTCCTATTTGGAAACTTATTTGGGCTTGGGTTCCTGGTTCCTAATGTTCTTCTCAATCAGACTTTGAGGCAAAGGACTATGGACACGAGTGTGGAGTCAAGCTCTCTGTGAGGCAGGCTGCTCTGATTTGGGGACCTAACTTTACTCCCCCTCCCCAAATGACCCTCCACATCCCACTCCACAATTTACATGTAACAGTGGGACAAAATGAACAGGGGATGGCATTTTTTACCCCCAGTTAAAGTAATTACAATACTAATTGTGTATTAGAACTACTCAACACCCTTTATAGTCGACACTCCTTATAAACATAATTAGGAAAAAATTCAAATGCATCCACACTCTGAAAGAGATGGGTAAACAAAGCTAATTGTTTTGTGACATGTAAACTAATGAAATTAACAGTGGTTTTTGTAGAACATTGTTGCATAAAGGACAAATGTTGCTTGATTATCTTTGTTTATTTTTTTTAACCTCTCATTTTACTTAATTAAAACCGTTATGGGTTCAAGATGGCAGAGTAGAAGGACGTGCACTCACTCCCTCTTGCGAGAGCACCAGAGTCACAACTAACTACTGAACAATCATCAAGAGGAAGACACTGGAACTCACCAAATAAGATATCCCACATCCAAAGACAAAGGAGAGCCACAATGAGATGGTAAGAGGGGCGCAATCACAATTTGTGGTATCAAATCCCGTAACTGTTGGGTGGTTGATTCATAAACTGGAGAACACTTATACCACAGTAGTCCACCCACTAGAGTGAAGGTTCTGAGCCCCACGTCAGGCTTCCCAACCTGGGGGTCTGGCAATGGGAGGAAGAATTCCTAGAGAATCAGACTTCAAAGGCTAGTGGGATTTGATTGCAGAACTTCGACAGGACTGGGGGAAACAGAGACTCTACTCTTGGAGGGCACACACAAAGTAGTGTGTGCATCGGGACCAAGGGGAAGGAGCAGTGACCCCATAGGACACTGAACTAGACCTACCTGCTAGTGTTGGAGGGTCCCCTACAGAGGTGGGGGTGGCTGTGGCTCACCGTGAGGAAAATGACACTGGCAACCGAAGTTCTGGGAAGTACTCCTTGCTGTAAGCCCTCCCAGAGTCCGCCATTAGCCCCGCCAAAGAGCCCAGGTAGGCTCCAGTGTTGGGTTGCCTCAGGCCAAACAACCAACAGGGAGGGAACCCAGCCCCACCCATCAGCAGACAAGCGGATTAAAGTTTTACTGAGCTCTGCCCACCAGAGCAACACCCAGCTCTACCCACCACCAGTCCTTCCCATCAGGAAACTTGCACAAGCCTCTTAGATAGCCTCATCCACCAGAGGACAGACAGCAGAAGCAAGAAGAACTACAGTCCTGCAGCCTGTGGAACAAAAACCACATTCACAGAAAGACAGACAAGATGAAAAGGCAGAGGGCTATGTACCAGATAAAAGAACAAGATAAACCCCCAGAAAAACAACTAAATGAAGCAGAGAGAAGCAACCTTCCAGAAAAAGTATTCAGAATAATGATAGCGAAGATAATCCAGGACCTCAGAAAAAGAATGGAGGCAAAGATTGAGAAGATGCAAGAAATGTTTAACAAAGACTTAGAAGAATTAAAGAACAAACAAACAGAGATGAACAATACAATAACTCAAATGAAAAATACAATAGAAGGAATCAATAGCACAATAACTGAGGCAGAAGACGGATAAGTGACCTGGAAGACAGAATGGTGGAATTCACTGCCATGGAACAGAATAAATAAAAAAGAATGAAAAGAAATGTAGACAGCCTAAGAGACCTCTGGGACAACATTAAACGCAACAACATTCGCATTATAGGGGTCCCAGAAGGAGAAGAGAGAGAGAAAGGACCCAAGAAAATATTTGAAGAGATTATAGTCGAAAACTTCACTAACATGGGAAAGGAAATAGCCACCCAAGCCCAGGAAGTGCAGAGAGTCTCAGGCAGGATAAACGCAAAGAGAAACATGCTGAGACACATAGTAATCAAATTGACAAAAATTAAAAACAAAGAAAAATTATTGAAAGCAACAAGGGAAAAATGACAAACAATATACACTAGAACAAAAAATCTTAAAATTTGTATGGAGACACAAAAAACCCCGAATAGCCAAAGCAGTCTTGAGGGAAAAAAAACGGAGCTGGAGGAATCAGACTCCCTGACTTCCAACTATACTACAAAGCTATAGTAATCAAGACAAAATGGTACTGGCACAAAAACAGAAATATAGATCAATGGAACAGGATAGGAAACCCAGAGATAAACCCACACACCTATGGTCAAGTAATCTATGACAAAGGAGGCAAGGATATACAATGGAGAAAAGGCAGTAAGTGGTGCTGGGAGAACTGGACAGCTACATGTAAAAGAAGGAAATCAGAACACTCCCTAACACCACACACAAAAATAAACTCAAAAAATAAACTCAAAATGGATTAGAGACCTAAATGTAAGAATGGACACTATAAAACTCTTAGAGGAAAATATAGGAAGAACACTCTTTGACATAAATCACAGCAAGATCTTTTTTGATCCACCTCCTAGAGTAATGGAAATGAAAACAAAAATAAACAAATGGGACCTAATGATACTTAAAAGCTTTTGCACAGCAAAGGAAACCATACACGAGACGAAAAGACAACCCTCAGAATGGGAGAAAATATTTGCAAACAAATCAATGGACAAAAGATTAATCTCCAAAATATATAAACAGCTCATGCAGCTCAATATTAAAAAGATAAACAACCCAATCCAAAAATGGGCAGAAGACCTAAATAGACATTTCTCCAAAGAAGACATAGAGTTGGCCAAGAAGCACATGAAAAAGCTGCTCAACATAGCTAATTATTGGAGAAATGCAAATGAGAACTACAGTGAGGTATCACTTCACACCAGTAAGAATGGGCATCATCAGAAAATCTACAAACAACAAATGCTGGAGAGGGTGTGGAGAAAAGGGAACCCTCTTGCACTGTTGGTGGGAATGTAAATTGATACAGCCACTATGGAGAACAGTATGGAGGTTCCTTAAAAAACTAAAAATAGAATTACCATATGATCCAGCAAACCCACTACTGGGCATATACCCAGAGAAAACCGTAATTCAAATACACACATGCACCCCAATGTTCATTGCAGCACTATTTACAATAGCCAGGTCATGGAAGCAACCTAAATGCCCATCGACAGACAAATGGATAAAGAAGATGTGATACATATATACAGTGGGATATTACTCAGCCATAAAAAGGAACGAAATTGGGTCATTTGTAGAGACATGGATGGATCTAGAGACTGTCATACAGAGTGAAGTAAGCCAGAAAGAGAAAAAGAAATATCGTATACTAACACACATATATGGAACCTAGAAAAATGGTACAGATGAACCGGTTTGCAGTGCAGAAATAGAGACAGATGTAGGGAACAAACGTGTAAACATCAATGGGGGAAAGTGGCAGGGCGGGGTGGTGGTGTGATGAATTGGGAGATTGGGATTGACATATATACACTAATATATATAAAATGGATAACTAATAAGAACCTGCTGTATTAAAAAAAAAAAAGCCATTATGCTCAGAAGAACTTGACAGCTTCATATCGCTGATGTCAATGTGGCAGTATTGCCTCCGCAGGGGCAATGTGCCCCCTTTCTCAAGTAGAGCTTACTAGAATAATGTGTAACTGGAGACTTATCTAAACGACACTTCTCTCTCTTCACCTGCCTGGTGCTTGCGGTTCTAGTCTCTTTCTCCTCATTTCCAGAATTTTTGGTGTCATTTAATTCTCCCACCATTACTACATGTCTGGAGAAAACGATTTCAAATAATGAAAAATATATTTAAGCTGGACATAAAGTGGTAGAAGTCAATGTGTTTTAACTTAATTCCATTGGATTCCTCAAAAACCATTAATATTTCATTCATTTTAACTGCAGAAAGTTAATTGTATAATCTGTTAGAAGGGCCTTATTGCATATGAATAAAGTCATAGCGATTGCTTGTGAAAGTTAGAGGTTTATTATTAATGCTCAAAACCCATTATTCTGGGGAAAACATTCAGCCAGCTCTAATCAGAGACTCACAAACTTATCACACCCAAAAAATGGTTAAAGATATGTTTTGACTAAATTATCTGTGTCACCGTTCAACCCAGGAACAATGGTG
Source organism: Kogia breviceps (assembly GCF_026419965.1). Classification (NCBI taxonomy): domain Eukaryota; kingdom Metazoa; phylum Chordata; class Mammalia; order Artiodactyla; family Physeteridae; genus Kogia; species Kogia breviceps. The sequence goes on from NC_081318.1 coordinate 75,327,908, forward strand.
TAAGTAATTTCTCCCTCGTTAACATGTTATTTTTCCAACTTTTTCAAAAGGGCACATTTCTTAAGCTTGAAATAACTAATGCAAGTCATAAATAAAAGCTTTGTTATGTTTTCACAAACATATCCCCAAGAAACAAATGCTTGCTTCTGCTGACTATTTTACCTCTAAAAGGAGTGAAAGCAAGGAATTTCTAAAATTTTAACATTCTGCTTACCGAACATAGACAACAGGAAGGTTTGGATCCCCCCACTGGACTCCCAGAGACCGTGTAGAAAGATGAATCACAAAGCAGTGCCCTGAACAGCTTGGGAAACACATCCGGGCATTGCTACCATGGGCCGCTTTGTGCAGAAAGTGTTAGACATGCAAATGTTTCCTGTGGGCTGTGGAGAGAGAAGCCAGCAGTTTCTGCCACCCGTGACCTCCCAGCACAGTGTGCTCTGACGAGGCCCTTCTGGGGCTGTGGAGTGCTGCACCTCGCCTCTCCTGCCTCAGCCTGGGCAAGGACAAGAGATGTCCAAAACATCCCTGTAGTAGAAAAACCTAGGACACACGCAGGAACATTTGTTGAGATCCTTTTTTTGTTTTGATTTGTTTTGTTTTGTTTTGATTTTGGTTTTGGGGCGGGGGTGTTTGGCCACACCACATGGCATACGGGATCTTGGTTCCCCGACCAGAGATGGAACCTGTGCTGCTGCTTCAGTGGAAGTGCATAGTCCTAACCACTGGACTGCCAAGGAATTCCCTCATTAAGATTCTTAAAGAAGAAAGTTTGATTTTGTGCTTGGAAATATATCAGATATCTATATCAGAAATCACTTAGAGGCAAACAAGAGTTGGCCCTCTGCAGGGTTGAGCAGTCACCCGTCTCCAGATGCCTCTATGCTTAAAGTGCTCTCTTGGGGCTGGGGCTTTCCAGGCCTTTCCAGGCAAGGCTGCCCAGCATCTTTCTCTTTCTCCCTCCAGGCTTTGAACCAGTGATGCTCACCTGTGGTGTCTCATTCTCTCGGCAAACCGTGCTGGCTGGGCCCTGCACACATGAATCCTAGGAAAGGTTAATGGCAAGCTCAAGTTTGGGTGGGGATGGTCCTCCTGGATTGACTGACCCTCTTTCCAAGAGCGATGCCAACTTAACCAAAGGATTCCATTTTTAATGGGAATTTCAGGACTCAGTATTTTTTCTTGGGTTGAGGAGGGTGGGATCAGGGATGGTCCTTGTTCTTTGGTTCAGAATGGGTAACATTTAGTAGCAGCTGTGGCCCAGCAAAACCTCTTTTTTGTTATTTCTGTCCCAAGAACTTAGAGCAGGTTTCCCCAACCCCTGGGCCATGGACCCGTACCGGTGCGCGGCCTTTTAGGAACCGGGCGGCACAGCAGGAGGTGAGGGGCGGGCCAGCGAGCAAAGCTTCACCTGCCGCTCTCCATTGCTCCCCGTGGCTCCCCATCACTCCCCACTGCTCGCATTACCACCTGAACCATCCCCCACCCCCCCACCCCCATCCATGGAAAACCTGTCTTCCACGAAACCGGTCCCTGGTGCCAAAAAGGTTGGGGACCTCTACCTTAGAGCACTGAGTAAAAAATCCTTCAGATCCTCCTGATTCACTTCGGTAATGACATATAATACTTCTCTCAGACAGGCTCAGATTCTTGGGACCATCTCCCTGTTTAGTCCATACATCTTGTTTGCAATGACTGGCAGAGAGTTAGCTGAGAAATCTAGGATAACAAAGCTTTTACTGTATAAATGTTCTACCAAAGAAAACCAAAAAGATATCATGAAGCATTCAATCTGACACATTCCAGATAAATTATTCAAATTTTGCTGCAAATGCTTCAGCCTAAAATAAATGGCTTTGTTTGCAGAACTGTGTATGATACCGCACATTTGTCAGAACTCCTTACCCATCCGAAAGTGCTGTTGCCCTGGTAACTGGGAAGCTTGGCAGAGCTAAGAGATCCTGCTGGCGGCAGGGGTAACATAAACCCCATGAGGGCAGGGTTCACGTCCGTTATATTCACCGCCCTCTCTCAGGCCCCAGATACAGGGCCAGGCACAGAGAGGGCACTTGAGACGTGAGCCCATTTGCTGTATTTACAAGTGTAAGAATACGGCAATAGCATCAGGCCCTGAGCTTGTAGGGCAAAGAATAAAAAGGACAGGTCACCACTTCATCTTTCATGTATGCATGTGTGACATCACGTGGATGAAAAAGGAGCAGGAGGAGGAGTTGTTCTTTTCAAAAGGAAAATATTCACAAAATATATGGAAATAGTAACAGAACTTTGAAACCATAGGTGGTTTCCCTGAGCAAGATTTGGCAGGAATCAAAAAAGCCATTTTAGCGCTCTAGGTAGAAACTTGATGGTACTTGGGAATGGGAGGAGAATTTTACAGTACCTCATCAAGTGGCATACACACACACACACACACACATTATATTACAGCTGTATATATACAGATAAATAAACATACATAGTATATACATAAGTATGTGGGGTTGTTTTTTTTGTTTTGTTTTGTTTTGCTGTACGCGGGCCTCTCACTGCTGTGGCCTCTCCCGTTGCGGAGCACAGGCTCCGGACACGCAGGCTCAGCGGCCATGGCTCACGGGCCCAGCCTCTCCGCGGCATGTGGGATCTTCCCAGACCGGGGCACGAACCAGTGTCCCCTGCATCGGCAGGCGGACTCCCAACAACTGCGCCACCAGGGAAGCCCCTATACATAAGTATATGTTTGTGTATTTCTATCAAAGATCCCTGTGCTCTACCTCAAACTTTCCATGATGAAATGAGATACTTCGTCATCAACAGAGAAATAATAAAATAATTCCCAAAGTTTGGGGAGAAGGGGAAGCTGGGGAGAAAACTGTTCCATATTTAGCATAAGACGACCAGCTTCCTAAAAAGTATCTTTCTCTACATAAACTACAAAAATCATTTCAAAATTTACCACTTTATGCTTTCCACACCTTTAACAAAACTGACATATCCAAAGTCAATACTGGAAGAGAAAAGGGATTATTTACTCACCCCCAGAGGAGCAGCCTTTCTCTCTTTTAAAAGATGTTTCTTCTTGTTGGTGGTGGTTTAAGTAAGAGGAACGGGTAAGTGGGAATCATAGGGAGATGGGTTTTTACTCTCCAAAGGAGAATATTTTCCCCCTCACCATACGTTGCCGGTAGAATGATGCACTTGATTTAGTGCCCTAGGGGCTTCCCTGGTGGCGTAGTGGTTGAGAATCCGCCTGCCGATGCAGGGGACACGGGTTCGTGCCCTGGTCTGGGAAGATCCCACATGCCGCGGAGCGGCTGGGCCCGTGAGCCGTGGCCACTGAGCCTGCTCGTCCGGAGCCTGTGCTCTGCAATGGGAGAGGCCACAACAGTGAGAGGCCCGCCTAGCACAAAAAAAAAAAAAAAAAAAAGATTTAGTGCCCCAGCGGCAACTGAAGCGTAAATTAAAGGCTCAGAGGAGTTCAAGGAAGAAGCGATGGGGAATCAGATTAGACAGAAGGTCTCTCCAAAAACATACACATTCAGTTTAGACCAGTCGTATTTTCCAACCCGAAGCACTCTTCCTACAGACTCTGCCGGGCAGCGTCCTTCCAAGCACAGGAAATACTGACATCTGTGAGCAAGCACATCTGCAGGAGTCACACTGCCTGGGCTCAGACCCAGGCTCCACCCACCAGCCTTGTGGCTGCAGTCAGGGTCACTGATTTCTTCAAGCCTCGATTTCTCAGCTCTAACACGGGCATAACAATAGTACTTACCTCACAAAGTGATTAGGAAGATGGAAACAAGGATGACAATTCATGAAGGGTCTTAGGAGAGAGGGTCTGGGGTGAAGTTAGTGCTCAAAAAAGCACAGCTACTGTCATTCTGATTGGCAGTATCGCATATTCAGTTATTATTATTATCAGGAACAGCAGCGTTGTTATATACTCAAGGAGTTTGGTCTGACTTAAGGTGAAAGTGTGAAGTGGTGATCAATATGAGGGAGAAGGTGTAACTGAACCAAAACCTGAGTCAGCTCGCCGCGCATGCAGTAAAGTCAACCTACTGACACCAGGTTGTGGTGAAGGAAAGGGCAGTGTTTATCGCAGGGCACCAAGGAAACAGTCCAGGTAGCAAGTGCTCAGAAAGCCCGAACTCCCCCCGAAGGCTTTCAGGGAAAGGTTTTTAAAGACAGGGAGAGGGAGAGGGTTGCAGGGTGCGTGATCAGCTAACGGACATTCTTTTGATTCATTGGTGGAGGAGTCAACATCATCAACCTTCTGGTTCCAACCGGCCTTGGCTCTTAGTGCTTGTGGGCAGCGTGCGGTTAATTTCTTCCACCTGGTGGGAGTTTCAGTATCTGTAAAACAGCTCAAAGGATTTGGCTCATAATATTATCTATAGCTTTTGAGGAGGAACTAAAGGTCCTCTACTTTGTTTAAAGGCTAAATTATTATTTTGTCTTGCTTGACTGTTTTCCTTTGCTTCTGCATTTTCTCACTTCTTTAATTAAATATATTCTTTGGAACTCTGGGAAGGCCTGGGAGGCTAAAGTTTTTCTACAAACAAGAGGCAGGTAGAGGACATGTGCCAGGGGTGGGGGCGGGGGTGGGTTGGGGGTGGTGTCCGGCTGTCCCAAGGTGGCCCCATAGGGTCCTGCTGAGTTATAAAGGCAACAAGTAATTTGGGGGAAGATAAAAATTAAACCCACAAACACACTCTCACTCCTTTCCCTCTGTGCCAGACTGTCAGCCCCTACAGCTTTGAGATTAATCTAGGTATTGCCCTGAGATTAAGGGAACAAGCTGAGTTCCTCCATGCATCATCCATAGTGATAGAAACAAAGCCATCAGAGTGACACAGAGCACAATAAAAAGGTAGTTTTACTCTTTTAAACTAATTCTTAAATAACTAATGCATAAGTAGATTCTCCTCATAAAAATACAAACAATACAGATAAGGACAAACTCTCTCTTGACCACTATCCCCAATTCTAGAGCCCTCCCCAGAGGTAAGCACTGTTATCAGGGTGGAATGCATCCTTCAGACTTTGTCCATAGAAAATGTACACTATTCATTTTGGTTCACATAAATGGACTCTCTGTACTATTGATATTTGGCAACTGCTGTTTTAATTCATGAGTGTCTGGAATGTTGCCATATTTGTATATATAAACAGTTCTACCTTATTCATTCTTTTCAATGTGTGTCTATTCCCAGTAACGAGTGGATAGCTTTCACAGGGCTGATGAGATTCCATCCCTTGCCCCCTTCTGTCTTTTGCAGAAGCAGTTACCTTGTGGGAGGAAATGTCACTGGCTTGAGAGTTTGGAGATGTGTTCTTTGGTTCTACCACTTCTGACTAGAAGTAGACCTAGAGAACTCAGTTCCCTTATCTATTAAACAAGAGAACTGGATCACACAGTTCTGATACAGCTACAATAATCCATGTTTTGGGTATTGAAACAGAAAAGCTGTTCCTCACAATGAGGAAAGTTGTGGGAGTGGGCGAAAGCTGATGATTTCTAAAGAAGTTCTACCTGCAAAGAGATGAATGCTTTCCACAAAGTTCAGCCCACTTACAAACTAAAGTCTGGTTTACCTCATTCTTTTAATGTTCGCAAACTATTCAATAGTATGTGGGCTTTATTTGAAAATCACGAGAGTTGAGATATTTTTGAGTAGCCACAGATACAGAAATTCTTCTGGTGGAATTTAGTTGAAAATATTTGCATCTGGGTTGTTTACTGGGTAGGGAATTAGGATGTTAGAGGGCAGATTTGGATGAAAGCTAAAAGGGAGAGGTTTCAGTGCCCTAAAAAGGTCCATTCAATTGAATGAACACTCAATATGTCCAGTGGTGAGGACACTAAAATAAAAACCAAGACCGTTAGATTTTGTACTTCCAAAATCTTCGCCATTGTCTGTTCTCTACCCAAAAGATGTCTGCATACTGGAGTAGTTCTCTTGTTCTCAGTCCAGTATCCAGGTACTTTGCTACTAGAGATTTCAGACGAAACCTTGAAGAACTATTTGTCAGCATGGCTTTTTAACAAGGTTCCCTTCAACCCCACCATTAATGATTTAATCAGTAAAAGAGAGGGAGGTGGTTGACAGTAACATTTTCATGGCTCTTATTTATTACTCTTTATTATCTTATCTGGAATATATTTAAAATTACCATTACTGACACCAAAAAGAAATATTCTTTCACCAGAAAACAGGGAACTATTATGCTGTGGATGAGCAGTGATAAAATTTGGAGTATGTGGGGAGGTTGAATGTGAAGTTTGCCATATGGGATGAGGGGGAGGGGAAGACCCCAGCAAACCATCACCTACCATCTTTCCTTTACAAACCATCACCTACCTTCTTTCCTTTACAAACCCTACCTTCTTTCCTTTACCCTCTGAACTGCCGTAGGTGGCAAAGACTTGGGGAGTCCATAGCATGACTGCCCACACTCCCTTTGGCTGAGCCCTCAGGAAAGCTAAGTTCTGCCCCTTTGTCCCACACCACCACATTCTGTTGGACCAGTTCACACCCCCAACCACATTCCCACTCCCTAAATGTAGTCCCAGGGCTCCAAGGTTGAGGGGCTCCAGAACTGATTTCTTATTTCCCTCCCAGGATCAGCCTTGTCTATGGAGTTAGAGATACAAGCTCAGAACATTCCAACCCCAACTGGCTCTCCAGTTGACTAAAGAGGTCAATTCTTAGCCTCCAGTGCTTAGACTCCCTGCCTGCCTGTGTCCAACAGAGTTATGGTAAAGTGGGTATTGGAAAACCCTAGTTTTCTTTCATAGAGTGTTGAACATAAATCCATGAAAGGCTAAGCAAGTCTTCCCCTACCCCCATCTCCCAGCACCCTCCTCCAGCCTTTCTACATGAATCACAACATTTTAGAGCCTACAGAAATCAGGACTAGTGGTCCTAAGAACAAATGTAAGGTAGTCCCGTTGGGTTTTTTGCAGCCCCCTTTTCCCTTGTGGTGACTTCCCTCTGTGCCTTCCCACTGCTCCTGATGCCAAGGGTCCTGATTCTAGGGCTCCCCACAGCAGGAGAACCTTCTCAGTTTCACCACGTATCACAGTGCCCCTTGCCAGGGTCCTTGTTAATGGTCTAGACCACAAAGAAAAGGATGGGGTAAACACATGCAACCTCATCTCTGAGCCCTGGGACCAGATGCCTGCCCTATACCTCCCAAGGAAGTGATGCTGTTTAAGAGGGTCCCTGGAGGCAACAATGTTTTTAAAATTTTGTTTTTAATGATAGATCTCAAGTACTATCAGGTCAAAGGAGGTTGGAGTTTCTCAAGTGGTAAGTTTTTTCTGAAGCATCCCAAATCTCCCCATATTACCCTGCTAATATCATTATTCTATGAGTTTCTTTAATATCTCTTTTCATTCTCAACATTTGAGGGCTGAAATCAGGGAATGAAATTGCCATATGCCTCCAATTCAGTAAAATAGAACAGACTACAAGCTATGAGTTATCTTATACGTAAACCAAACACAAGTTAAATTATCAGTAAATTAAAATTGGATTATATGCGCACTTCGGCAAAAACACTTTGGACTTTAAAAAAGCAGACATTAAAACTACTATATCTGTGTTAGGCTGAAATTCTCAAAAATATCCCATGTAGATTGTTTATGGGTACATACACTCCTTTTCTTTGTTCTTTTTCTTTTTCTTTCTTCTTTTCATTCAACAAACTTTTATTGAACGCTTACCCTAATCTAGGACCATTCCAGGCGCTGGGGATACAGCCTTGAACAAGAAAGCCCACTTCCTGCTCTCAGGTTGCTGACATTATCTTTGATGAGAGAGAAAGACTAGGTAATCAAGTAAACAAGATGATTTCATATAGTGATGAGAGTCTCCAGCCAAATAAAGCAGGTTACTGTGATGCAGTGCCTGGGCAAGGGGCCTTTTTTGTTCTGTTTTGTTTTTTTAGGGATATCAAAGATTTTAATAAATGGAGAGTTATACTATTTTTGGATTATAAAATTCAATTTGTAAGGATGCCAGTTCTCCTCACATTTCTAATTTTAATGCTTTGCATCCGAGACCCCTCCTTTGCACACACTCTCCCCGCCTCCACTTGGGCCTAGGCAGCTGGTGCAGGGCCACACTCCACAAGGAGGCGTCACCTGGAGGCTTGGCCTCTACCACTCTCCTGTGGAGGCGCCCTCCTCCCATTCCACTGGTTCCCACAGTCCCTGTCAGGCTGCTGCTCTGAGGGACATCCTCATTTCCAGGTGGCCCATGCATTCCTTTTCTGACGAATCATTCCATATAGACTAATTTGATGTCAGAAAAAGCTTGGACTAGAATCTTGAAACTTCCCTTTTAAGTGAAAATATTTGAATTCTCAAAACTTTGTTCTCAATTTCATTTCAGATAAAGAGATTAAAATGCACGTGTATATTGTATATGGGTGCGAATTTAATAAAGTAATTTCTTTAGAATTATAATTCGTTTCCATTGTGACTAAGAGCCTTCTAGGTGTGGTGGAAAGATGAATATGTGAAATTGAACAGAAGGTCTAACATTCTTTCTTCCTCATTTTCATTCATTTGCAACCCTTTCCGGGAGCAGGCTCTGGAAAGGGTAGTCCTATTAGAGGCGTTTACATGTAAATGCTAGCTTGCCAAGACGTCTCCAGAGGTACTGGGACCAGCAAGTCAACACCAACAAGTGCTGAAACTCACCAGGTCATTTCTCTGGGAGCCCAGACCCCTGAATCATGCAGGCACGAGGGCCATCTCAAGTTAACGGCCTTTCTTCCATCCTTATCCCTACCTGTGAACTACTTCCCCTTCCTCTTTGTCTTAATCACTATGTGAATTTCAGGCATTCTTATCTTTTTTTTGTTCTCACATAAGCCTTATTTTGCCCCAACATTGAGGCAGACAACCCTGAAAAGTTCTGGAAGCATCATTTCCACATTGTAAGTTATCATATCGTCATATTTCAACTGCTGAAATCCATTGATCACTACTTAGCTAGTCATCATGATTTAATTTTCCACCCTGCAGAGCTCTTTTGCACACTGCCATTTCTCTAAATAATAACACGCAGGATATGGTGTAGGGCAAAGATAGAACCAAACACCGGCAAGACAGAGAGGTTGTTTTTATTAATGTGATTTCCTTATGTTGAACACACTGATATCCAGCTAGCCGAGCTCTGCGGTTAATATTATATTCGAAATGAAAAAAGATTCCAAGTTCTTCAAAATTTGCATTCTCAAAGGCTCTCTTTTTGAATTTCTACATTTTAAAAACAATCTTCTGACAACTAAGATCGTACTTAAATCAGCTTTGCAAATTCCAGCAAGAAACTGAGTCCACATCACCTGAGGATCTATTCTGTCGACTTGCCTTGCTACCCACTAGTCAAAAAGATAAACCATTAAAAAATTTTATATAATTACTTTAAAACTATTTTAAGGATTCAACATACAGCTAGCTAGGCTCCCTGGGAGTTATGGTACAGAAGGAGAAAGGGACGAAAGGATATAATACCAAGAGCTGGAAGAGGAAAATTTCTCAGTTGAATATTATGCCTGTAAAGCAAAGGAACAAAGCAAGCATTAGTGGGCAGACTGCAGTTCTGGTTCAGCGGTATGGTTCATGTGGCAGCACTCCTTTATAGAAGATGGTTGTCCAGAGAGTTCTGAACAAGTGTGTATTCATTTGTCTAGATTATGAACAAAAGTCAAACATAAAATTTAAAATGTGATCAAAGAAAGCTTGCAGCCACTCCCCCAAGAATATGGTCATGAAAGTAGCCAAATTTGAGAAACACTGTGCTAACTGATTTTCTCTCTCTCCTTTATTTTTCTCTACTCTATGAAAACTTAACCCTTATTTGGAAGTTTGTTCTAGAATTGCAAGATGAAGTTCATTTCCTTCTGCAGTCTGTGAATGGATAATTTCTTTCCTAATTAAGAAGTACCCATAGATGACACAGTGATTTTCTCAAGATCTTAAGGAATGATATTAAATGCAAAATACACCTATTCTTGTTTGTTCCCTGCCATTATAAATGAACGAACTAACCCTGAATTAATTTGTTCAAAATGACCCCTACAGAGCTATTTTAAGGTCCCATAGTTCAAGGTTGTATGAATTCCTTTCATATGAAAATTAAGTAGCAAGGCGAAAGCATGTAACCATCTGGCATAACTCTGTAGCCCAGGAAGAGAAGTGGGCTTTGGAGCCAGTTTACCTGCATACTCCTGACTTGAAATCTCTGAACATGTCTGTACCTTAGCTCTGCCTTTTGAACAATTCTCTTCGGTTATTGCATAGATTAAAAAAAAAAAAAAAATTCCACTGAGCATTTCCTGGCAGAAAGGAGAAGAAAGCCCTGTCTCATTTCCATCTCCCATCCTAAGCTTCTCTGCCATCTGTATTTTATTTCCTTCCCAAAGCGGAGTCTACTCTGACAGTCTGGGAGTTCAAAGTACAAATCTACCATTTGTTAACTCTGAACATTAGGCAAATGACTTAACTTCTTGACACCACATGTATTCAACAAATATTGAGTCAGTATGTGCCAGGCCATTTCCTAAGGGGTGAGGAAGACAAAGCCCTAACTCACTAAGCTCCCATTATTATCAAAGGAGAAATAATAAACAGATGGATAAAGAGGCATTTGATAATGTCAGGTGGCACTAAATGCTGTGCAGAAAAGTAAGGTATGGTGAAGGGAAGAGAGAGGAAGGGAAGTTATTTTAGATAGAGCCATCCGGAAGGGCTGTCTGGGGTTTGAGGTTGGATCAGACACTAAATGAAGTAAGGGAGTGAGTCCGATCTGGGGGAGAGAACAGTGACTGCAGATGGCAGCAAGCAAGGAGCCAGGGTAGCTGGAGTGATGCCCATGTGAGGTCAGGGAGGTACGTGGGGCCGGGGCATGTGTGCCCTGTGGCCACTGTGGGACTCCAGATTTTATTCAGTGCCAGGAAGTAGCTGCAGAGTTTTAGCAGAGGAGTGACGTGATCTGATTGCATGTCATAAAAATGGCTCAGGTTGATTTCGAGAATGGACTATATGGGGGTAACCATGAAAGCAGAAAGACCAGAAAGGAAGTTATAGTAATGGCTGCGGCAAGGGATGATGGTAGCTCACTAATCTGCACCAGGAGGATAATGGTAGTGACAGCTGCATGGCACTGCGGTGAGAATTAAATGGGACAATACATGTGGGTGGCTTGACCTAGCGCCTAGTGCGGAGCGATAACTTGGTGTTACCATCGTCACTGTTCTCATCATGATGATTTTGAGGTGATTCTTCTACCCCAACTGGTAGCTCCTTTTCTGAGCTTTGGCATTCCCCTTGCTCAGGGGTTCCACATACTCCTTTATCCCCTCTAAACATTTCTTCTTGTGTCCTAGAGCAGCCTTACATACGAAAGTGTTTCTGTGTTTGGTCAAAGACGTTCAAAAATGCTTTCACAAGACTGTTTTTATTCTTTGTGCTTGTAAGTCCTGTTGTTTATGACCGCAGAGAGGCAGGCTGGTGGACAGCACTGGAAGAGTACCGCTTCCCAGGGGCATCTGGTAATGGGGCTTTCTGGATGTCACAATGACAGGGGGCCAGTACCTGTACTTAGTGGGTGAGGTCCGGGAATGCTAAATGGGACAGCCCTGCACAGTAAATGATTTCCTATCCAAACTGCCCACGCTGGCCCCCTGGGAAATATTTAGGTGGCAGGAGAGTCTCCACGCAAGTTGTATATGGCCAACTCCAAGGAGGTAGTGCAGCAAGGGAGGGGAGACCTGGGGATGCTGGGGCAGAGGAAAGAGCATCAGGTTGAGGGGCAGCTCTCAGTCTCAACTCTAACAGTACAAGTCATGTGAATTTAGATCTTTCATTCATTGTTGTTGAGCCTCAGCTTTCTTATCCATAAACTGGGGGAATTTTGACTACCTCCTTGGAATGTTAAGAAAATTCAATAAGATAATGCTGTGTATGCATTTATTAAATTGCAAATCATCATGAGGCTAAACAACCTGTCTTTCTGCACACACAAGCTGCTAATGCAGTCTCTGCATTAGTCAAACTGTATCATAGACTAAATGTAAAACCTAAACCTACAAAGCTTCTAGAAGAAAACAAAGGAGACAATCTTTGCAATCTTGGGGTAAAACGAAATTTCTTAGATAAGAACACTAAAATGTGAATTATAAAAGGAAAAAATGACAAATTGTGCTTCAATAACAAAGATATATAAGTAGTCAATAAGCACATAAAAAAGATGCTCAATATCATTAGTCATTAGGGAAAGGCAAATAAAAACCATAATGAGATACCATTTCACACATACTAGAATGGCTGGAAGAACAAAAACACAATAACAAGTATTGGTAAGGAGGTAAAGAAATTGAAACCCTCATGAACTACTGGAGGGTGTATAAAATAGTGCAGCCACTATAGAAAAGAGTTTGGTGATTTCTCAAAAGATTAAACATAGAGTTACCATACAACCCAGCAATACCACTCTGCTATGGTCTGAATATTTGTGTCCTCTCCTTCCCCAATTCATATGTTGAAACTTTAATGCCCATTGTGATGGTATTAGAAGGGGGAGCCTTTGGGAGGTTCTTAGGTCATGAGAGTGGAGCCCTTGTGAATGAGATTAATATTCTTATAAAGGAGAGCCCACAGGGGCTTCCCTGGTGGCTCAGTGGTTGGGAGTCCGCCTGCCAGTGCAGGGGACACGGGTTCGTGCCCCGGTCCGGGAAGATCCCACATGCCGCGGAGCGACTGGGCCCGTGAGCCATGGCCGCTGAGCCTGCGCGTCTGGAGCCTGTGCTCCGCAACGGGAGAGGCCACAACAGTGAGAGGCCCGCGTACCGAAAAAAAAAAACATACGTCCACATAAAAATTTGTACACAGATGTTCATATCAGCTTTATTTGTAATATCCCAAAACTGGAAACAACCCAAATGTCTATCAACAGGTGAATGGATAAACACATTGTGGAATATCCATGCACTGGAATACTATTTAGCTATCTTAACTACAAGAAGGACAAACTATTGATTCACACCATAACATGGATAAATCTCAAAATAATTACACTGAATGAAAGATGCCAGGCAAAAAAAAAAAAAAGTATTACTTTATGATCCCATTTATATAATACTAGAAAACGGAAAAACTAATATTTAGTGACAGAAAGCAGATCAGTGATTGACTAAGAATGCAACTAGAGGGAAGACTAGGTTCTAAAGAGGCACAAGAAAATTTGTTTAGTTTTCTTTTAAGGAAAAGAAAAAGTATGACAACACAGCAACAATATTTAAGCTTATATACAGATGGAATAATGTGAATGCAGAGGAATTGATTAAAATAAGAAATATGATTTGGCTAAACCTCCTTTTAAAAAAGATAAATATCTGGATTGAAAAAAAATCCAACAAATCTGATGCTTTCAAGGAGCATCTTAAACACCAAAATACATAGAAGAGCCAAAAAAAAAAAAAAAAGGCAGAAAATTTTATTGTTCCAGAGGTTTCTAGTACTAAGAAATAAAAAGAAACATCAACTGGGTTCCCACTTTAGTTTGAGAAGAAACTAACTAGCAAGCCAAGAGAAAGTAAGGAAAGGGAAATAATAAAATTAAGAGTAAACATATGCTAAGGAGAAGAAAAAATAAAATTAATAACACCAATAGTTGATTCTGCAAAACAAAATTTTTAAATGAAAAAGCTATTAGCACAAATAACGGAATGGGAAAAAGAAAATACAAATTACTAGAATTAACTGATGCATAATAGATATTTGCTGAAGAACAAATTAATGAAAAAAGAACAGAGAAAACAAATATAGAAGAGTTCAAAACAGGAGAACTAAAATTTAGATGTGTAATATACATAAAGTGAACATGGCAAAATATTAACAATTTTTAATTCTGCAAATCAACATTTCTGTTATACCTGAAATTTTTTATGGAAGAAAAATTAGGGGAATATAATTTTCTTCTATTCTAACAAATTTTATTACTACCTAGAAGGAGACAGCTATAAAAATACTAAAAATAGAATATTAAAACTGATAAAACAAAAGAAAATAAATATTGATAATATAGTAAAACCAATAGGACACAAATGTAAAAATTATAAAATCCTAGAGAAAACTTAGTAATTGAAACTTTAAAAGAATTTGTCTTTGGAATCCCATACCACTTATTGCTGGACTGAAGAGTAAAATAGGGCATATTCATCATGCTTTCAAGAGGAAAAGGGAATAATCCACATCTTAAAAGAAAATCTTTTGTATAAGTCACCATCTTTAATTTCTTCTCAAAAGAATTAAATAATACCTTTAAAGAAAATTTGCCAAAAATGAAAAAAGTAATATAATCTCATGTCTTTATTTTATGTAATTCTTTCTAATCTTTTCCCAGATGTAGATATATATTTTACAAGGCATTATATATTCTGGATTTTCACATAGGATATCAAATGTGTTTCATTTCTACATGTTACTTAATAAAAATAAAAATTAGTTATGGAGAATTTCTTTAACATGACTAATAATTTCACCACCTAATAGAAGAAATTTATTTATGGGGAAATAAAACTCTAACAGAGGGCAGAAATATACATTTATGAAGACATATACCTTGTTTCTGCCTGAGAAGACTTAAGTAAGATATTAACATGGTCACTAAGTTAGATGAAATTAAATACTAGTTAACAGTCTCCAGCCCCCTCTCTTGATAAATTAATAGCAATATTTGGAAAGGTTAGTGAACAAGACTCTCATACAGTGCCTTTGTTATTATTTGATTTTGATGATGATGACGATTAATAGTAGTGATAGCAATAGCAACATCATCATCATAATCTTAATGCTGCCACTGCTTTTTCCAGAATGACACTGATACTCACTGACTCAGATCAATTAGTATTCCCATCTCCACTGACATCTTATTCAGGAAGAGAAAGTTCACATACCAGTATAAACAAAGAAGCAGCATAGGGCAGGAATAAATCAAGAGGAGGGATGGGAGATTTTTTAATACATCAGAATCTGACACATTAACTCTGAAAGTGCAGTTAACCCTTGAACAATGTGGAGGTTGAGGCGCCAACCCCTGCTAAATTGAAAATCCAAGTATAATTTTACAGTCCACCTCATGTATCTGTGGTTCCACATCCACAGATTCAACCAACCTCAGATCATGTAGTACTGTAGTAGATATTTATTGAAAAATATCTTCATGTAAGTGGACCCATGTTGTTCAAGGGTCAACTGTAATTCCAAATAAACATTGAACACTATTTTAAAATCTAGAAAAAAATGTACTGGCATATTTATCTCAGCTATAGAATGATACATGACAAGATGGAGGCCATTTTCAGATACATATAAAATACAAAAATTTTGTAACTATATAAAATATTAAAAGAAAAGCAACCAAAGAGAGAAATATGTAACAAGCTATAAAAGTTTACTGCCCAAATTATCAAACAACAATTTTAAAGGTATTAGTGCCTTATTCTACTTGATTTATAGTTAACATCAACAAACTATTTACACATGGAGGCATGCAGACATCAAATTACCAAAATGAAAAATGCACAGCCTTGCTGGCCTTCTTTAATAAGAAAATGGACATTCTGGGGCACAATTACACATCAATTAAAATTTTTAAATAAGTTAAAGGTCAAGATTGGAAGCACTGGTTGGTGGAAGTTGGTTGGAGGGCAGGGAGAGTAATGCATAGACGTAATGCATAACTTACAGCAGTGCAAATTTTTTTCATTGTTCAGAAAATCTACTTAGCAGTGAGCCATAAAAGAATTAACGTCTTTAAAATGGTAATTCCACTTAGGGGACTATACAAGAAATAATTTGAACCAGTATATTCAAAGTATTGATACTACCGTGGACAAATCATTTAACTGGTCTTGGTTTTGTTGCTCTATGTGTGATGGTTGGGCTAAAGCAATGTTTCTCACATTCTGTGTGCAAGTAAATCACCTGACAAAGGCTGGTTCAAGCTCCCAATAAAGAAGAAGATGCTCGGACTTCTCTGGTGGCACAGTGGTTAAGAATCCGCCAGCCAATGCAGGGGACACAGGATCGAGCCCTGGTCCCGGAAGATCCCACGTGCTGTGGAGTAACTAAGCCCATGCGCCACAACTACTGAGCCTGCCTTCTAGGGCATGCGAGCCACAACTACTGAGCCTGCGTGCTGCAACTACAGAAGCCGGCGCGCCTAGAGCCTATGCTCCGCAACAAGAGAAGCCACCGCAATGAGTAGCCCACGCACCAGAGAGAAGAGTAGCCCCCGCTCGCGGCAACTAGTGAAAGCCCACGCGCAGCCATGATGACCCAACGTAGCCAAAAATAAATAAATAAATAAATAGAATAAGATGTTTAGGAGAGGTGGGGAAATTTTCCTTTTCTCCTTACTTAGTTTAGGTAAGATATGTCAGGATTTTTTTTTAATTAATTTTTATTAGAGTATAGTTGCTTTACAATGTTGTGTTAGTTTCTACTGTACAGCAAAATGAATCAGCTATGCATATACATATATCCCCTTTTTTGGATTTCCTTCCCATTTAGGTCACCACAGTGCATTAAGTAGGGTTCTTTGTTCTACACAGTTGAATTTTTAAAAATAAACTTTTATTATGAAACATGTTAAAAATAACAAAAAAGTATCATCACCTAGTGACATGTAGTCAGTGACTGGCTGAGACTGGCACATTACCTTAGTCCCTCCAGGTATCCTCAGTACAGAATCCCTCAACCCTTCCGTCTCAACACTTGAATCTAGGAGATCTGTTGGAACAGCAAAGTCCAAAACTATTTGAAAAACATTTATTGAGGGCTTTCTAGGTGTCAGACACTTCACTGAAACAAATGTTTTCCTGGAGCTACTCTAAACAGATCATCATAAGGAAATAATTGTGAGTGTGTAAAACATTATGAAAGACATGAAGTAGATCCAGATGGACACGCCTGTTAAAATGCAGATTTCTGTGCTCCACATGCCTCACCTATTGAACCAAAATCTCTGTTGACGAGGCTGATAAATCTGCCCAGAAAATTCTCATGCAGGCAGTTTGAGGGCTACCATTAAGATGAAAAGTGGAATTAATGGAGTTTTAAGATCTTTCTTGCTCCCCAATTTTCTGAGTCTATAATTTTGTTTTTAATAATTTAAAACTTAAAAAATTTTAAACTTTAATAATTTAAAATAGCCTAAATGATGAAAAATGGGTAAATGAGTAAGGCATTATTAGTGTACAATGGAGTAGGAGAAAGGTCCATTTGACAAATTTCTTTTGGAGGATTTGGTTTTCTTTACTTTATTAGATAACAAGAGCCTTGACAACCATAGTTTCCTTTTTGCTGTGACTTCCATCGTGTGCTCAATTTAAGTAACTTTTCTTGGTTAGATATTCTGGTGAGGCACTGTTGTGAAATACATACTCCAATGCTCCAGCACACAGACAAAACTTGGCTCTTCTTTTTCTTATGATTTTGGTTTTATCACAGCCTATTGTGGTCCTCCTGGCAGTATGTGGAAGGAAGTAATGATAAAAACCACATTCCCTAAATATGCTGGTTAATTCCATGCATGTCTTTGATCTATGTCTTCTGTTAATGATTTTTATTCCTTCATCTGTCACCCTATCAGTGATTCTCTATTCTGTCACTAGCCACCTTTCCAGCCTCTAAATCATTTTGTACTCCAGCCAGAAGGGAATCTTCATGCCTTGGGTAGTAAAGAATTGACCTTACCCAAAGAGAGGTCTGGTTTTTGCCCTAAGCTCCTGGGACGTGATCTCTAAGCTGTTGGAATGCCCTGCCTGATAGGAGTGTCTTTGTTTACCTGGGGGCCTTGGACCACACTGTATAGTCTAACAATGTGATTTTTGGCGGGAGCTTCAGGCAATGCATTATCAGGTTGACTTCCAGAGGGACTAGAGACTAGAAGTTAGCCATGCAAGTGGTCAAACACATCTACAGGACTGAGACCTAGTAAGATCACCATATATCAAGGCCAAAGTGAGCTTCCCTGGTTGGCAATACTCCATGTGTGTTGTCCCACATCATTGCTGGGAGAATTTAGTGCTATCCAGGACTCCACTGGGAGAGGACAACTGAAAATTCCACACGTGGAATTCTCCTGGACTCTGCCCCATGCAATTCTTCTACTGTCTGAAGTTCATCCGTATCCTTTTGCTGTAATAAACTATAACCACGAGTTGAACAGCTTCTAGGGAGTTCTGTAAGGCTCTCTAATGAATCACTGAACCTATGAGTGATCTGGGAACTCCTTAACTTTGCGTGCCTGTACCGCTCTGAACACACTGAGGTCTCTCATTCTTCCCAGCCTTTCCTCCCACACGTCCCTCTATCTAATATTCCCTTCCCCATTACCCTCATCTTCCCTACTTAGCTGGCAAAACCTTGTTCTTATATTTAGAATAATTAAATGGCATCTCTTTTGTTGAGTCCTCACCACATCACTCTTTCCCACAAAATCAGTCATCCCCCACCCCACGCTCATTGTGCTCCCATAGATCGACCAGGACACCAAGCACAAATAACCATGTCTTTCTCATCTTTGCATTACCAGTACACAGCAGAGTGCCTGGTACATAGCAGGTCTTTAGTACATGTGTATGGATTGAATCAGCTACATATGGACATGAGTATTTGAAACAGGGGGAAAAAAACAGACTAGAAAATATGCACAAATAAAGTACAACTCAGTGAAAAATATGTAAAGCCATTAATAAGCATAAGTGAGAAATGTCAAATAAAGTCTATTTAACGTTTACTATTGAGGGACTTCCCTGGTAGCATAGTGGTTAAGAATCCGCTGGCCAATGCAGGGGACACGGGGTCGTGCCCTGGTCCAGGAAGATCCCACATGCCATGGAGCAACTAAGCCCGTACACCACAACTACTGAGCCTGCACTCTAGAGCTCACGAGCCACAACTACTGAGCCCACGTGCCACAACTACCGAAGCCTGCGTGCCTAGAGCCCGTGCTCTGCAACAAGAGAAGCCACCACAATGAGAAGCCCGTGCACTGCAGCGAAGAGTAGCTCCCGCTCTCTGCAACTAGAGAAAGCCTTCACATAGCAATGAAGACCCAACACAGCCAAAAATTAATTAATTAATTTTAAAAATTTACTATTGATTATCTTCATCGCCCTGAAAAGGCTAGTTTTCTTTTGGTATGCAAAATGATGGTAGGACTGCTATGATAAAAATTATTTAACAAAGAAGCACATATATAATTGCAGGATTAGGAGCTCTAAAATATGAAGTGTAAAATGTTACAAAAATGGATACATTTTCATATTTTAAATTCATAAGCAGATTTGTTTTAGCAATCAAATTACTTTGGGAAATAAAATATATCATTACATTTTCCTGTTGCTTTCCTGGCCAACTAATTTTAGCTAACTTCTAGTGAGTTACTATAACAAAATATTTCAGGAGTATGCTTATTCTCTCTGAAGTATGTTCGCTCAGAAAAAATCTGCAAAAATCCACAGAAATTATGTTGCTCTCATTATTTCATGTTAGTGTTTATGTTTTATTATGTTAAAGTAGCTACTCAGGGCTTACCTGTTTAGATGTCTACATTTTGAGTCCTTGGGTTTTAGTTTAACCAAAGCCTACACCTAATAAAATTTCATAGAAAGGCTAAAAGAGTAACCATGCAAAGTGCTCATTTACATGGGTTTGGGCTTCAGGAACAGAGAGGAAGAATTTCATGACCTTTCGGCTTTTTATGATAGAATCAGGGGACAATTACTGGAATTGGATCCTAGTGGTTGCCATCAGTTTGGTGGCTGCTTAGAGATCCTTAACCCTAGAAGGTATCAGGTAAACAGGGTCCTTGTAAATGAGAGCAGCAGTATGTAGATTGGTTTGTTTTGTTTTTGTTTTCCTCCTTGGCTCATTTGTTAATTTTCAATCACAACCAATTGCCCTGGTACTAGAGTTCTGACTGGTTTTGGTTTTATACCAGATAATCTTTGATAATCAGTCTTGATGTTTGAAAAGAACACTTCAGCAATGTCTTTGGCAGCAAGATAATTTACCCCTAAAATAGCCCTAGAGAGAAATTATTTATTGTTTTCATATCTACATTGAAGTTCAACATTTTTGAAATGTTTATAATCCTGGTATTATATCTTTGAAGTGTATTCTAACTAAATAGCCCCAACTTAGCAAAGCAAGATATCCATCCTATTTTCAAAAGAAAAAAACAGTGACATAAGAAAAGACAAATGTATTTAAAGATTGGCTGGTGATTTTATCATAAAAGTATAGTGACTGGCTTCATAGAAGAGTACAGAACGTTTATAAGTTGATGGCAATGTTGTTGGCATTTTGCCACCTAAACTTAAGTGAAGATTCCACTTCTGGGATGGTAGCATGAGGAGTTCTGAGGACCTACTCCCCTGTATACAAGCATAGCTGGTAAAAACTATTTGAACAAACAACCAGTTAAAGTCTCTGGAAATTGCCCTAAGTGCCTACAGCAAGTGAAGAAATATTTGTTTAAGAAAAACTACTAAAACTCAGAAAAAAACAGAGAAAGTGCGTAGAATTTGAGTTAGGACACTCTCCCTCCCTTACACCTCCCAGATTAGCTTAACAGAAGCTGCATTCTAAGTGGATATGGCCAAGAATATGGGGGCTCCTCTTTCCTAAGTTCCCGATCAAAGGTTAACTTATCTTACCAGGAGGACAGGCCCCGAGCATTTCTCATCTCCTCCAACTCCAAGTCCAAGAGGAAAAATTCCTGGAGAGTGCAGCCAAGAGGCTGGGGCCTCCATTCCATCACTCAGCACACATCTATAGCAGAGAGACTCTACCCCAGATGTGGCAGGCCAACAACACTGGGACCCCAGTTACCCTTGTTCCAGCTCACTCAAAAGGCAGTGATTCCATGCCAGGACAGGCAAGTCAAGAGCATAGGTTACTGCCCCACTCAGCACTCAGAGTAGTGCTTCAGAGATTTTCTTTTAGGGGGAAATGTAATTCATATGGAAAGAGAGCTCCAAAGTTTTCCCCAAAGTAACTGACTTTATTTGAAAAAAGAGTGTGGGAAAGTTCAAGCCTAGGTGCACTAGGAAACAACAGCTCTCTTAATTAAGAGCAATAGTTAAACCACTGGCCAGCTAATTCATCAGAGAGAATCAAGGAAAATGACAGCTAAGAAGGTTACCCCTGGGGTCAGGAAAAAAAAATCTGGCCTCAAAAACTGCTCCTGCCTGAATTTAAGTGGATCAGACTGAAGAATGATTTATGCCCAGGGCATTGTTGAAAACAATAGAGGAATTATCCAGTAACTCATGGAGCCTAACAGTTGGATGTGATATCAAGTAAGGCTGACAGCTTAACAGACCAGGGAAAAGACAGTCAAAGAAAGCCCTGTTAAAACCACTGTCACCCCAGCGTGACTATGTGCACATCGAGGCAGTGCCTTCCAAGAATTGATACCACACAGTGGGAGAAAACAGACTTCACTAAAATAATTTAGCCAAGTTTCACACACACACCCAAATAACAACAAAAATAAGCCCAGTGGAAGGGGAAGAGAATCGATATTCATAGTACAATGTCCAAAATTCTTCAGGATAAAAGCAAATAAACCCAGATGAAACTTGCATGCACATGAGAAAAACAAAGAGTGTATTGCAGTAAAAATGCATGTTTCTTCTTTTTTCTCTGATTTGCAAAGCAATTATATAAAACAGTATGCATGTATGTAATTGTGTTTGGCTTATCACATATGGAAATGTAATATATTTTGCAATAACAGTACAAAGGAGGTGGGTTGGATCATAGTGTTGGAGTAAAGAAATGACACCAGATGGTAAATCAAACCAACAGGAACTAATGAAGAATACCAAAATGGTAAATAAAAAGTTAAAAATAACAAATGCTATACATAGATACTTTCTCTCCTTCCTCTTCTCAGATTCTTTAATAGGCATACAATTATAAATAATAATAATTTTAACAATGTATTCTTGGGTTTGTAGCATATAAAGATTTAGTATGTATAACAATAATAGTACAAAAGAAGGGGGAAGGAGGAATGAAGTCACATTTCCATATCTCAATGGAATTGTTAGTATAAATCTGAAACTGATTTTGATATGTTAATATGCATATAGTGAGTTCTGGAGCAACCACTCAGAAAAACTCAAAGCCTATAGTGAAAAAAATAAGTAAGTAAGTTAAAATATTATGCTGGAAATGTTCACTTAATGGAAAAGAAAGCAGCAAAGGAGGAATAGAGAAATGAAAAAGTCATGAGACATGGAAAACAAAAAATAAAATGGCAGGCAAATCCAACTATATCAATAATAACATTAAATGTGAATGATTAAACAATCCAGTCAAAAGGCAGAGATTGTCAGACTGGATAAAGTACAAGATCCAACCATATATCGCCTACAGGATACACACTTTAGATTCAAAGACACGAGTAGGTTAAAGGTAAAAGTATGAGAAAATGTGTATCTTGTAGATAGCAACCATAAGAAAGCTGAAGTGGCTACATTAATATCAGATAAAACAGACTTTAAAACAAACAAACAAAAAATACTAGAGATAAACAGGGACACTTTATAATAAGAAGAGGATCAACCCATCAGGAAGCTATAACAATTATAAACATATATGCACATGATAACAGAACTCCCAAAATAGATGAAGCAAAAACTAACAGAATTGAAAGAAGAAATATACAGTTCAGCAATAATAGTTGAAGACTTCAACACCCCACTTTCAAGAATGGATGGAACAGCTGGCAGCAGATCAACAAGAAAATAGAAGACTTACACAATACTACACTTAAATTTGACTTAACACTTATCTGTAAAACACTCCACCCAACAACAGTAGAAAATGCTTTCTTCTCAAGTGCACGTGGAATAATCTCAAGGATAGATCTTATGTTAGTGCATAAAACAGGCATAACATATCTGTTAATAGCATAACAAGTCCTATAGAAAGAACACTATAGCTTTAACAAGTGGGCTTTACCCCAGGAACACAATGTTGTTTTAACATTCAAAAATAAATTATTGTAATACACCATATTAATAGAATAAAGGACAAAAACTACACAATCATCTCATTAAATGTAGAAAAGCATTTGACAGGGGGAAGGGAAATGGAGGAGGTGTTGGTCGAAACACACATAATTTCACTTAAGCAAGATAAACAAGTCCTCAAGATGTACTGTACAGCATTATGCATACAGTTGACAGTATTGTATTGTATACTTAAAAATTCATTAATAGGGTTGATCTTATGTGAAACGTTCTTATATTTTTAAAAAAGAGGGAGGAAGGAAACTTTTAGAGGTGATGGTTACATTTTTGGCATTGTATATGGTGTCAGTTTCATGAGTATACACTTACCTTCAAAATCATCAAGATGTATACATTAGATATGTACAGGTTTTTTGTATGTTAATCATACCTCAGTAAATAAATAAGAATGTCCATGTCCCCCCCAGTACCTTTTCATGATAAAAAACACTCAACAAACTATGAATATTCTCAATCTGATAAAGAATATGTATTAAAATCCCACAACTAGCATCATAATAATGAAATAGTGAAATTCAGAATGTGACCTTATTTACAGATAGGGTCTTGCAGATGTAATTAGTTAAGATGTCATACTGGATCAGGGTGGGCCCTAAATCTAATGTGCTTATAAGAAGGTCATATGGGACTTCCCTGGTGGCGCAGTGGTTGGGAATCCACCTGCCAATGCAGGGGACACTGGTTCGAGCCCTGGTCTGGGAAGATCCCACACGCTGCGGAGCAGCTAGGCCTGTGCGCCACAACTACTGAAGCCCCCCGCACCTAGAGCCCATGCTCTGCAGCAAGAGAGGCCACCACGGTGAAAAGCTCGCGTACCCCAACGAAGAGCAGCCCCCGCTCGCCGCAACTAGAGAAAGCCCGCGCACAGCGACGAAGACCCAACGCAGCCAAAAATAAATAATTTTTTTTTAAAAAGGTCATATGAAGATACACAGGGAAGAAGACTATATGATGACAGAGCCAGAGATTGAAGTAATGCAGCTAGAAGACAAGAAATGCCAAGGACTGTTTAGAGCCACCAGAAGTTTGTTGGAAGCAAGGAATGAGTTTCCTCTGTAGCATTCAAAGAGAGCATGGCCCTCCCAACACCTTAATTTCAGAACTTCATCCTCCAGAACTGTGAAAGAATAAACTTCTGTTGTTTTAAACCACGCAATTTATGACAATTTGTTAGAGTAGCCCTGAGGATCTAAAACAGATTTTGGTACCAGAAAGTGGGGTGCTGTCACAACAAATATCTGAAATTGTGGAAATGGCTTTGGAATTAAGTAATAGGTAGAGGCTGGAATAGTCTTGAGGTACATGAATTAAAAACAAAAAAAGCCTAGATTATCCAATCAAAAAGTGGGCAGAAGACCTAAATAGACATTTCTACAAAGAAGACATACAGATGGCCAACAGGAACATGAAAAGATGCTCAACACTGTTAATTATTAGAGAAATGCATATCAAAACTACAATGAAGTATCACTTCACACCAGTCAGAATGGCCATCATCAAAAAGTCTATAAATAATAAATGCTGGAGAGGGTGTAAAGAAAAAGGAACCCTCCTACACTGTTGGTGGGGACGTAAATTGGGGCAGCCACTATGGAGGACAGTATGGCAGTTCCTTAAAAAACTAAAAGTAGAATTACCACATGACCCAGCAATCCCACTCCTAGGCATATATCCGGAAAAGTCGAAAACTCTAATTCAAAAAGATACATGCATCCCAATGTTCATAGCAGCACTATTTACAATAGCCATGACAGGGAAGTGACCGAAGTGTCCATCAACAGAGGAATGGATAAAGAAGATGTGGTATACATATACACTGGAAATTACTCAGCCATAAAAAAAGAGTGAAATAATGCTATCTGAGGCAACACGGACAGACCTAGAGATTATCATACTAAGTGAAGTAAGTCAGACAAAGACAAATATCATATGATATCACTTATATGTGGAATCTAAAAAAATGATACAAATGAACTTATTTACAAAACAGAAGGAGACTCACAGAAATAGAAAACAAATTTATAGTTACCAAAGGGGAAAGCAGGGGGAGGGATAAATTAGTAATTTGGGATTAACAGATACACACTACTATATATAAAATAGATAAACAACAAGGACGTACTGTATAGCACAGGGAACTATATTCAATATCTTGTAATAACCTATAATACAAAAGAATCTGAAAAAGAATATATATATGGGTGTGTATATATATATTTATATATATATACACACCCATATATATAAAACTGAATCACTTTGCTGTACACCTGAAACATCGTAAATCAACTATACTTCAATTTTAAAAAAAAGAAAAAAAAAGGCTAGATTGTCATCAGAGGGAACACAGTCCTGCTGACACCTTCATTTTGAACTCCAGAACTGTAAGACAATAAATTTCTATTGTTGTAAACCATATAATTTGTGGTAATTTGTTACAGCAGCTCTATGAAATTAATACATCAACCTTGAACTGCGAGGATAAATTCTTGTTGATCTGCCTCATGGCTATATCCATTATCGAAAATGGGGTATTGAAGGCTCCAACTATTATTGAGCTATCCATTTCTCCCTTCGATTCTGACAATTTTTGCTTCATATATTTTGGGGCTCTGTTGTTAGTGTGTGTTTATAATTGTTATATCTTCATGATGGATTGACCCTTCTATCATTATAAAATGCCTCTCTTTATCTCTAGTTACATTTTTTGTTTGTTTTAAAGTCTAATGGTTTGATATTAGTATAACCATTCTGGGTGTCTTACGGTTGCTCTTTGCATGGTGCATCTTTGGATCCTTTTATTTTCGATGTATGTGTGTCTGAATCTAAAGCATGTCTGATCTTTTTAACAAACCAGTCTAACAATCTCTTTTTGATTGTTTAATCCATTCTCTAATCTGCTTAAATATATATACTGAGTTCTTAATTTTAGGTTTTACATTTTTCAGTTCCAGAATTTTGAATAAAAAAGATTCTAGTTCTTATTAAATTCTCAATCTCGACTCATTAATCAGAGCTATTTTTAAATTCATATCAGATAACACTAATAACTGGATCATCTGTGGATCTGCTTTTAGTGTCTTTTTCCTCATGGTTCTACTCTTTTGTATTCTTCATAATTTTTGACTTAATGCTAGATATTGAATATGATACACTGTGCTGTCTCTGGAATGTTATTTTCATACAGGGAGGGATCACCCTATTCCCTGGTAGGAAGATAAGAGTGGTGGCAAGCAGATCACATTAACCCAATCTATAATTCAGTGGATGTGAAACTAGGTTGTAATTTTTATAAGCTTTACTCTCTCTCCTGTTCCAATTTTTGTTTCTTAAATACAATGATGAGATAGATAGATAGATAGATAGATAGATAGATAGATAGATAGATAGATAGATAGATAGATAGATAGTAGATAGATAGAAAAGATAGACAAATAGATATCTTTGCTTTGGCTTTCAGGTTTCTGCCTTTTTTTTTTTTTTTTTTAAATCTTTCTGCTCTGATCAGTCCCAGAATTCAGCAAATCCTCAAGGGGAAAACCAGCAGAGTATCAGGCTCACTTCTCTGAAATTTTCTGTCTTATTGGGACCTTAGGTCTTTCAAGTGTTGGTTGGCTTGATGACCCTAAGCTTTTTGTCTCTCTAGTTCCTTGGAGGTGTTATAATTTGTTTGCTTCTCTGATTCTTAGCAGAAATTCTCTTCCTGGGCCTCTACCCAGATTTGTGTCCCAAACTGGCAAATTCTATAAAGGAAAAAGTAGCTGCACAAGGTTTGCTCACAAGTTCTCTGGTTACCTTCTGTGTTGAGAGTCCACAAGAAAACCCTCAAATTCAGTGATTTAGTAGAACGACTCACGGGACTCAGTATACAGTCATACTCATGGCTATGATGTATTACAGCGAAACAACAGAAAGCAATATCAGCCAAGGGAAAAAGTGCATGGGGTGAAATCCATAGGAAACCAGGCACAAGTTTCCAAGAATTTTCCCCTGTGGAATCATACAAGATGTGCTTAATTCCATCAGTATTAAATTGTGACAACTTATGTGATATGTTATCTGCCAGGGACACTCTTTAGAGATCTACTGCCCAGGGTTTGTATAAGAAGCTGTTCATATAGGCACCTTCTGCCTAGCACGTATCGTAATTACAGACGCCCAGAGGAAAGCAGATGCTCAGCATAAACCATTTTGTTTGTATAATCAGTTTATACATAGTAAACTACCTTATCAGTTAGGAAATGGTGGGAACATTCCTGTAATCCAAATTCCCAGGTGCCAGCAAAAGGCCAACATTGCAAGCAGGGCTTTCTAAGGATAGTATGTCAGGCCTGCTCTGTAAACTCTTCTCTGCACACCTTCTTTATGGGATTTTGGCTCTTGGAGTCCTGTTTGCCTAAAAGTTCTTCAATGGTTTCAAACAGAGGTTTTAAATTATTTTATCCAATGTCACTAGCTGTCCTCAGTGAGGGCTGCTCTGCTGTAATAGTGTCTGGTTGTTTCTTCTCTGCTGAACATTTAATTTGAAAAATTATGGAACTTGAAACATGAGATGTTTTTTCTTTCCTCAACAGAGTATTTGTTTGTTTGTTACCAGGCACCTAAGGGATTACTTCAATTCAATTTCAGGAATTGAGATGATTTGATGCTGCGCTAAATTCCCCATGAATTTGGAGGGGTGGGGGAGTGTACCTTCAATTCACTTTTCCTTCACTGGTGGATCTTTTTGGGACCCCAAACCAAAGCATGGGAGTTTTCTAAGCCCCTCCCCATGAGATGGCATGCACTAGTATCCAATTTTTGTCCTCCTAGCCTTCTGGGGGTAGTAAAAGCACTGCTCATCCCCTTAAGTGCTTCTTCTAGAATCAGCCAATACCTCCAGGTAAGAAGTGGTCGCAATGCTGGGCTTGCCTCTCTAGATTTTCATATTTTAAAAAGAATTCGTTCAGATTATCTAGATGTCCATGGAAATCTTGATGTTATTACCCAGTCTACCATTAATGGAAGTGGAATTCCCCCTCTACCTTGCTTCTTACACTATAAAGCAAGTTCCTTAGATGCAATATTTTGAGGAAAATCATGCCCTATTGACATAGGGCACTTAGTGTTGCACACAGAAGCATGACAGGGAAGGCAAATCTAAATCCAGGTTAACAGTGTCTACTCTATGAAGAAGTAGCTGCTTCTCCATGACCAAAGAGATTTGATATAATTGGTCCGCCACTAGGCAACTATTTGGTTGCCCTAGGGCATGAAATCTTAGGATTTGTCACTCCTGCCGTCAGACTGGGCTCTTAGCAGTGGCAGTAACAAGGGTAGCCTTGACGAAAGGAGGGCCGTATTGTTTGTCTGTTATTTTATAAGTTTTTTAAAAAATAAATTTATTTACTTATTTTTGGCTGCACTGGGTCTTCGTTGCTGCATGCAGGCTTTCTCTAGTTGCAGCGAATGGGGTGTACTCTTTGTTGCAGTGCACAGGCTTCTCATTGCGGTGGCTTCTCGTTGCGGAGCATAGGCTCTAGGCATGCAGGCTTCAGTAGTTGTGGCACGTGGGTTCAGTAGTTGTGGCTCGCGGGCTCCAGAACGCAGGCTCAGTATTTGCGGTGCATGGGCTTAGCTGCTCTGCGGCATGTGGGGCATGTGGGATCTAACCGGACCAGGGATTGAACCCGTGTCCCCTGCATTGGCAGGCGGATTCTTTTTTTTTTTTTAACATCTTTATTGGAATGTAATTGCTTTACAATGGTGTGTTAGTTTCTGCTTTATAACAAAGTGAATCAGCTATACATATACATATATCCCCATATCTCCTCCCTCTTGTGTCTCCCTCCCACCCTCCCTATCCCAGCCCTCTAGGTGGCCACAAAACACTGAGATGGTCTCCCTATGCTATGCGGCTGGCAGGCGGATTCTTAACCACTGCGCCACCAGGGAAGTCCCAGGAGGGCCATATTGTTGAAGTCCATGTATAGCCCTTCTGCTTCCAGTATTGCCACTGTCATTAGCTGATTGAACAAGGACTGGGATATGAAAGAAAGATCTACTGACATCCTCAGAATCATCTTGACCATCTGAGTACTTAGCATCTCCTTCAAATGGGGTCTTTGTTTAGTATTTATGTAGAAAACTATTATTCTTACAATCTGAGCCCATTTTGAGAAGTCCAACCATACATTTAGTGCCTGAATTTTATCACTCATCCTCCAACCTTGTTACTTCCATGTCCTCTACCATCTGGCCAACTATGACTCATAAAATGGGGCAGATCTGCACCTTGGGATATCTTTACCTTCTGTGCAGAGCAGACAAGAAATACTGCTCAGATTTATTCTCACTGTAAAGAGTTCCTCTTCTATGTGTCCCCTACCACCATTGCTGAGTGGGGTTGTAGTGCCACAGTTTACCTCTAACTACTACCAGCATACTGTGCTGTAGTGCTTGTAGAACCCAGCTCAATTTTTTCCTGCTTGGCAAACTGTAATATTCTCTCCTATTATAAGTATAGTTCATGGGTTTGCTTGCTTGCTTGTTTTCTCCTTTCAAACATACCTTGCCTCATTAAATTCAACTTGGTGGATGTAAATGAATATTGAAACGAGATTCCACACTAGAGTAGAATTAGAATAGAAGAGGAAGTGGTGACATGTTGTTCCAGAGGGTTATATTTCAAGTGATTTGGAGAAGAAAATGTTAGTAAAAATTATATAGCACAGAGGGCAAGACAGAAGTAGAAGCATCTTGGCTAAGTGAAGAGAACACAAGTTTTAAGATAAATGCACTATAGGCCTTCATTAGGTAGTAATGGACCTGGGATACAAAAGTTAAACATACTTGTAGCTTCTATAAAAGGAAACAAGTTGAAGCAAGAAGTGAGAATCTGTAGTGTTGAAGTTAAGTCTTTCCTACTTTATTTTCTAAAGAGTCTAGATATCACTTATGTGCGCCACAGAAATACTGAAGAGAATATGATAGAAAAAGAAAGTCAAACATAAGCCCAGAAAAATCTTCATGCTATTCATTAGTTTAAGTAAAAAGAAACATGATGTATCATAATTTACTTCTCAAAAAACTTTTATGTAGATACTCATTAAAGAACCAAAGTGGTAAAGTTTTACAACCTTCACCTTCATCTCTGTACAGATGTACATTAGAAAACCAAATGAGTTTCACAGACTTCTCTTGAATGGAAGAGGAGCAACACAGTGTCCCTACATTGCTACTCATTTCCTGGATTGGATTTACATTCTGTCTAGTAAAACAAATCTTTATTCACTATCATGTATTAGGTATTATACTAAACTCCAACAGGGCAATGGTCTAGTGCAGGAGACAGACATGTGAAAAGATAATCGCAGTACCATGTGATGAGGATTATTATATTACAGCACTTTACAAGTACAAATCAAGTGTGATAAGGGTCAAGAAGCTTCAGAAGAAATCTCTGAGATCTTCTGTAGAACCCTAAGAAGTCATTAACGATGTATCAATATGCTGTATTTATAGTATTGACTTACAATCTTTGAATGGGGAGAGATAAACAGACTTGAAACTATCAGTGTCAGTATGCCTTAGATTAGACTGTAGGCCCTCTACATCAATATGAGATAGTTGTTCATTCCAGTAAACCTTTGCCCAGGAAAGATAAGATGGTAAACAAAACAAAACATAAGACAAACAGGAACAATCTCTAATTTTTTGTTTGCATAAGGAAGTTCCTATAGGATGGAGACAATGACCTGCTGACCTGGGCAAACAGCTAGCTTATCAAACAACAGTTTACTTATCAAGATTCTTCAAGGTCCTTATTTGCTGTGTCCACCAATCCTAAACCATTTCTTAACGTTGCCAAATCCAATCAGTTCCTTGTCTTGACAGACATGTCTTAAACCATTTGGGCACAGGTCTCAAAACTCAACAAATAGCTAATTTTCTAGTTCTGAGAGACAAGTAAGCATATCAAGGTGGTGCATTGTCTTACTGCAGTTAACTTTTAGTACTTAATTTTGCTTTATTAGCAGGTCATCAGATGCTATCTGAGAGAGTTAAACAACAGCAAAGGTGTTTTTTTTTTTTAAGGATTGCTCATTTAATTGGCATGTACTATACAGTAGAATCATTTTTGTGTGTCAGGTCAATTTACCTTTCACTAACAGGTCTATGTTGATGATGTTAATCAATGTTAATTGGCTTTATCTTAGGGGGAGCCCCACTTAGAACACAAGATCTGGTCAAGAAATTTGTCCTTTCTGAAACAACGTTAAGTGTCCATCAATAGATGAATGGATAAAGAAAATGTGGTACACACACACAGGAATATTATACAGCCATAAAAAAGAAGAAAATCTTCCCGTTTGTGATAACATGGATGGACGTTGGGGGCATTATGCTAAGTGAAATAAGTCAGAGGCCGGGGTGGAAAGGTGAGCAAAATACGTGAAGGGAGTCAAAAGGTACAAACTTCCAGTCATAAAATACGTAAGTCATGAGGATGTAATGTACAGCATGATCACTACAGTTAATAATACTATATTGCTTATCTGAAAATGGCTAAGAGAGTAAATCTTAAAAGTTCTCATCACAAAAGAAAAAACATTTTGTAACTGTGTATGGTGATGGATATTAACTAGACTTACTGTGGTGATCATTTTGCAATATTTCTGCAAATATTGAACCATTATGTTGTACACCTGAAACTAATATAACATTATGTGTCAACTATACCTCAATTTAACAATTAATTTTAAAACACATTTGTCTTTCCTAACTACAAACCACTACCAGAGACATAAAGATAACCAATTCATTGCTGTCAGCTACTAAACCAAATGTTAAGTTTGTATAAGAACCAACTGAGAAACTTGTTAGAAATAAAGGTTTCCATGCTTCACTCAGTGATTCTGACTTAGAGGGATCAGCACAAGTCCTAGGAATCTCTATTTTTAAAAGCACCATTTTTTCCCTAGTGCAGGCTGTCTTTAGTTCATACTTAGAGAAATAATGCTTTCCCCCCCGCATACCAGCAAACATACATGTGCTGTACATATGTACATATATGAATATATAAACATATATAAACACATATACACCCATATTAAATGTTCTACCCAAGTCTTATAAAAATGGGATTGCTCTATGACATGTTTTTTTCAGGGAACATTCTATTAAATAATCTCTCTGAATCACCACATACACATCTGCGTTGTTTTCCACAGCTACATCATATTCCACTATATGTGTGCACCATAATTTATCCAGTCCTCTATTAATAAACGGTCATTTAGATTCTTGCTTTTTTTTTTTGCTATTACAAGCAATGCTGCAGTGAATACCTTTATACCTTATGCTAAAATTTCTTTAAAATATAGAGAGTGGAATAAACATGGAAGAGCAGGACTACTAGGTCAGAAGGTATATGCACTTTAAAGTTTGATAGATCCTGCTGAACTGCTCATCAATTTACTTGTACCAATTTAAGTCCTGCCAATGGCCTCTTAAACTAATGATTTCCCCACACCTATACTAATACTAGTATCAATCTTTTTAATCCTTATCTGACAGGTAAAAAAATAAACAAGATCTTAATTTATATTTTACTATGCTTTTAACATCAGAATAACTAGCATTCAGTTTACCACTGAAACACAATTACCTAAAGCTCTACAAAATGAATCATAATTTATTTTTGGAAAACTTTTATTTTGACCTTAAAACTTAACTCTGTCACCTATAAGACAGATGGAATGAGTGAATATCAAACACATGTCTGTTATGTAGTATTCACTTAGTATCTTCTTTTACCAAGTGATAGAAAAGTGAGAGTCACAGACCTATGTTTAAGCTCTAGCTTTCCACCCAGCAGCTAAGTGACCTTGGGCAAGTCACCTGCCCTTTTGAGAGCTTCAGTTTCCTCTTTTGTAAAATGGGAATTCTAATCATTTTATAGGACTGTTTTGAAGATTAAATGAGATCATAATTTTAACTACAAATATTAGCTATCTACCACCACAATAACAATGCAAGGGAAATTACCAAGTGATGAGAATTATTTGTAAAAGCCTTTCTTAATAATTATAAAATAATTATATGCTGGTATTACAGATTCTATGAAGTGAATCAACTATTTATTGGGATTGCTAAAGTCACTAGAAGAGTTTGTATTCCATAGGGCTAACATACTGCCTACAAAATCACTTCTCTTGTTTTCTATGATTGCTCCTCTAATAGTAGTCAGAAAATATTTCCTAAATTACTTACTTCCTTAGATGAAATGGAATTATCCAAATATATAATCAACTATACAACAGGATTTTTTTTCAAGCTTCTAAGAGGGTTTTGTTTCTAAGCACACACAGTAATCCTATTCAAGTAATATCATGGAGATTTCCTAGTCAGTAAATGAAATTTTAAAATTTTTACTGTAATACAATACATTGGAGACCTTATCCTTGATTCCTTCCCAAAACTGACATCAACCTAACTCACACATTCATTGAATGTCTCAATACCTACCATGCACAAAGTCCTATGCTAGGAACTAGGGGCATATAGTCTCTGCACTCAAGAGATAAAGACCCATATGAAAGATAAAAGGGCAAAGCACTGTTATCTAAATTTGCCTGTACTTCTGGTATGACAAATAATCAGTCACTGGTGCATGACCCATGGAGCTCATCTTCTTTTGGATGGATACTAATGAACTTGTCACACTTCTCATCCACAGCCATGTAAAACATAAAGCCTGGAATGAGATGTCACTGTCCTATGGCTTATTCCCAAAAGCTCTCAATGGCTCAACTCACCTAAGTCTTCCTCCTTTAATTTCTTCCTCCACATCATGACTTTTGCAAAATTTTATGGCGATTTTTTAATTAGTAAAGTGATCTGGAAAAAATATTTTTTCAGTTTTTATTTCATTAAAACAAGAGGCAACACTGCTGTATAAAGTATTGCATATGGAGAACATTTACACAAATATACAAAACTTCAAAAAACTAAACTCCAGTTTATTTCCATAGCCTTAAAAAGGTAGAGAGCACATAAAAATATCCAAAGTAGTAATTTATTCTTTAGGAATGTAAACTCTAGGAACACGATTAGAAACAAGTCAATTTACTATGAAAAGATTAGTATCACTACGTGATTAGAAATAAAGATAAGAGGTACACAATAAACTCCACATAAGAGAAAATAACAGTATATGAAATAGGACCTTCAGTTTACTAGTAGAAACTTCATATCAAGACATAAGTACTCTAGAACTCTACTATTAAAAAACACAAAAGCATCTTCTAAAACGTTCACTGCTAATCTCTTTAGGTATGCACAAGTTACAAAATACAGAAGACAACATATTTCTGTTCTCTGATGAAGAATTTAACAATATTAAATATACATGTGAATAACTCAAAGTATTGAGTATAATTTTACTAAGCAATTAACCTAAAAGTATAAATTCATGCTAATTAAAGAACTAGAGAGTTTATTTTTTATCCAAAGATTGGGAAGACACTGTTATACATTAACTTCTATCTACAATGACTAATTTAAGTACCCATCAAATTACTCTTTTTTTAAATGGCTTTTTAAAAAATATTTTTTCAGTTACCTTATTTAACATATATATTTCCTTGATGTGCTTCCCTTTAATAAAGTGTAGACTTATTGTGCCTATAGACTCAAACGTTAAATAGCCTTACTTTAAATATCTGCTGAAAATTAGGTCTCAGGGTGTATTTTTCTTTACAATTTAAATTTAAAGGTTTCAACACTTTAATTTTATTCTTCCAAAATAGACAAAATCCCTTAAAAATGGGATCATTTTTCATCTATTTTGGTTTAAAATTTTTATTTCCCTTTAACTTTTTGTCTTTAAAAGTTAATAACTTTTATAATTATTGAATAATGTTTGCTAAGCAGTTACTTCATAATTGAAAAGAGCAATGAAATATTGCTTTTTCAAAACACACTGAAATCATTTAAGGACTGAGAATTTCTACTCTTCAAATCTACAGAGCTGCCTTTAAAAGTTCCATGGTAGTATAATAAGGGATTCCAGGGTGCTCACCTGCCCTGGGACACTCCCCTGAAGTCTTTGTTTCTCTCTCCACTTCGATTCTAAAACGGAAAAGCTGGCACCCAGCTTCACTAGAATATCCCAGGTAGTCAGGTATCTGAAGAGTGAGAGGTTGGGTAATTTCAAGAATCTTTTAGAGGCTGAAAGTGTGGAATGGGACTACAATGTCTGTGCAGATACTCTAAGCTATGGGTTGCAATGCCCCAGTTTTGTGCAGAATCCTTCTTGTGGTAAAAGGTATTACTCTGGATATACAGAAGGTATGTGACCAAATGATCACATCAGCATCTTCATAAGAAAATGACCTACAAAAGCCACTCCAACTTTCAAATTTGGAAAAGTGAGTGGGACAAGAAGAGTAAGGATAATTACCATTGTCACCACAGTTAGCATTACGCAGTATTAATAACTGCTATAAAAATTTTCAAATGTATAATCTTTATTTGAAATAGTATCAAAGGTACTACGAAAGAATTTTACTGTTAACATAACTTCACATTCCAGAAAATCAACTGGGACAAATTTCTTGGAGTGAAAATTCAGAACCACTCCTTTGAGTAAGCTTTCAGGGTTTTTAAAAGAAAAAACACATGAAGATTTGTTGTGCATTGTGTAAAAGGGTGGTACCTCTTTCATACTTAAAATTGTAGGTATCTACAGCTCTGATTCCATTTTCAAATAATAGAAGAATATAAAATGTTAACATTTTTATTGTAAAAATAAATGAGATTCATTAAAAATTTAGAATTAGGGGACTTAAGTCAGTTGACATTCTTAAAAAATTAATTAGCTTTAAAAACAATGAAGATTATAATGATCTAGTATCCAACATATTTGATCTAGGGTTGTGAGACCACTGAGAATTCTAAATATTAGATAAGTGATTTGTTTGCACTTTGATACTGTCTTCTCAAACTTTAATGTACATAATAATCACCTGAGATCTTATTAAAAGGCAGATTATGATTCAGTAGATCTAAGGTGGCTCTGAAATTCTGCATTTTTAACAAGATGGCAGGTAATGCCAATGTTCCTTACTGGTCCTCAGACCACAGTGATTTATAACAGCAATGATCTAGAATAGTAACAAAATGAGGTTCCATTATAACATCTGAACATTAAAATCTGATCTCTTATATTGTGCCAGCTAATGTTTCCTCAAACTTATTCTATAATGTTTCCTAAGCACCTTAACTTGCCTCCAATGCCAATCCTTTAAATTAGTTCTTAAGACTATTATTAATATTGCTAGTAGCTATGCCTAGGGGAAATTCTTTGTTAAAGAATTACAAAAAGACAATAGGAATTCACAGTAATTGTACACAGGATTTAAATTGTAGACGGGATTTCTATTAAATTAATACTTTATCAACTTTCACTGTCTGGTTGCTTTGCTTTTTTTTTTTTTCCCTACAATGTATGCCAATAGATCTTATTCCATTTATATCACTGGCACTAAAAAAAATCAAAATCACTTACATTAAAAACCATATTTTATTCAGGGTTACTGAATAAAAACTAGTTCATGCTTTTTGAAGAATTGGATTTAAAACGATAGCCAAAGCATTTATGGTAAAAACTGCATTCATAGTGAAAATACTTTAGCAGTCTTCAAGACATAACAAATTTTTCACATATTTGAGCTCTGCATAAGCAGGTACAAGAGGAAAACTAGAATTTTCTCTGTGTGACCACAGCTAAAGACTGTGAATAAGGAAACTACTGTGTACTAACCACTAAGAAGGGGACAGCTCCCTACATCTTCTGCCCCAGTCAACTTACTCTCTCATCCTCAACCCTGCTTTCTCTCTCTTACCCTAGATTATTACTTAAGTATACTTGATTTACAAGGAACCTCAACCATAGCCGAAATGACCACCACTAGCAAACATCAAATTTCTACATCCATCTGGAGGTCACCTGATTCTCTATAGATGCATACAAGTTTGTTTAGCTTCTGCCATATTGCCTTTTTATTTTTATTTTTTGGTTGGGAGCAACTACATTGATTATTCTTTCTATCACAACAAGAACATTTCAAATAGGCCTGTTCACAAAACAAGAAACACATTTAATATCTTTCATACTTAAAATTTTAAGAACACAAACATATATAACCCCTAAATTAGTTAATATATAAATGTCCTTTGTCCATATTTCACTATTTTTATTCTCTTCCAATGATATTTTATAGATGAAAAATTTACCTAATTTCCTTCATTTGTAGACAAACAATTCAATATGGTAAACACTGGTTATCTTGAGAGAAGGGTTGCAAAATTCAGTGATTTCTAGGAAGTCTTCAATGATGTGTGCTCTGAATTGTGGGAATCCAAACTAAGTAGGATTTCCGAAGTCCAGCAGCAGGGTAAGTCAGTTGTATGGCCTATTACATCTTAGGAACTGAAAGGGATCTTCACCTGCTAAATCCAGATCAAACACTTCAAAACAACACATCTACTAGCAATTTGATTTCTGATATAAAAATGTTCCAAAGATAACAATAGAAACCCCTCTTCCCATCCCCAGGAATCATATAATATTTTAGATTATGGAGTTACCAGGTATTTTCCAGTGCTTTATATAAACTGTTCTACTAATCTTAAAGATGATCTGGTTACAAACATTTTTAGCAGGCACTTTTCATACATATCATTTTTGTTTTTTCACATGCCTGTTTTTCAGACTGGCTTGCTAAACAGCCAGCTGTAGAATTCCTGGAGTTGTACTGCAGCCTCATCCTTGAAAAAACTGTTCTCGTGCAAGGAGATTCCCTTTTACACTGAAGGCCAAACATACAGCTACCAAAATAGGAGTTATTAAAGAAAAAGACTCATAACCTCTCATGAGCTGTAACCAATCTGATCAGACAACCTGCCAAAATGTATTGTCACAATGACAATCTTAGGGCAACAGAAACAAATAAGACAGTAAGAAGAAAAAAAAAAAGACTCAAGTCAAGGGGAAAACACACAACCAAGAAATAACAAAACCATATTTCAACTTACTGCAACCTAGACATTATTCCCTTCATAAAGTCAAGGTAGCCTTCAGAATTTAAGACATCAGGGCTCCTGTCAGGAACAGGGATGAAAGACGACCCTGGGAACTTTCATGAAGAAGCAAAGTCTTATTTTCTGATTCACTGGTTACGTGAGAAAACCCTTACAAATTAATCTGTGGACAAAGTAATGCTAATACTAGGAGGTCTCTGCTGACCTGTTTGATGCTTCATTGGAAGTTCAGTCCTTTCAGAAACGTAAATAAGCGTTTCTTCTTGCAGACTACAAGCGGAAAACCTATTGGTATCTGTCCCAGTCCCACAGCCAACAGCAGATGATGGGTTATATGGGACTGTGACACCACTAACTTGTTCAAAGGATTTACTGAATACGGTCGCAGCGGTCTTAGCCAAACCATGACTACTAGGTTTAGGCAGAGATTGGCTGGTTGTTAACGTAAGTCTCTTCAAGGAGAGAAGCTCGAGATTCTCACTTTGGGCTCTCTGAGTTTGTTTTCGAGCAAAGTGATCTTTGCAAGACTCCCCTGCAGTTTCTTTTTCTTTTCCTCCAGTTTTGTTTCCTCCTGACCGTCTCTGAGTCTTTCCTACACTTGCCTTGTTACTACAATTTTGACTACTGTTTGATAAACCCGACTGGCTGGTACTAGACGCGGCCCTGGAATAAAATCCCTCGTCAACTTCAGATATCTCCATCAGTTCTTCTTGACCTGTTAATTCTGTATCTCCTAAACAAAGAAATAACAAAGATTAATTAACATTAAGCATTTTAAGTAATTGTTTTTTCATGATTCATACCAAATCAAGTATACTTTAAATACATTAAATTTTAGCATAATATGTAAAGGAACAGATTATAGACCAAAATCAAAGGATAATCAAAACATTCTATAAAATGTCAACAATAGTTCATTATAATTAAATAAGAGTAATTTAGAGTGTATTAAACGAAAAGCATGCCACACCCCACTGTGTTTTTAGAAAAAGTTCTCTTACTATTCATGCAAAAGATCAGAAACAATTAGGAAAAATACCACACAGTAAAACTAGAGGTAAACTCTCCCCCAGTAGCAAAGCAGTGTAAAATCAAAGATCATACCAAGGAACTTTTCAAAAAATGGTATTAAAATATTTCAAAGATTTTTTTAAAGGTTGCACTCCACATTCTAGATTATTTTACTAAGAGAAAAATATACAGACCATAAGTATCACAAGCTCAAACTTGTTAAAATTCGTTATACATTCTCCTTCATATCAAAGATGGCAAAAATACAAAGATAAAAAAGTAATTTTAGATCTCAAAACATAAGCAGAAAATTATTTTGGAAGCAATTTTCTGCTTCATTTTCATAACTATTTACTCAGAGAGCAGAGCTATGACCATTCCAAAGAGCATTAAGAGTCATTAAGAAACTGTGGTACATAATTCATGCATTTTGATTAGGTGACATGCAAAATTTTTGTGACTGTGCAACTGTTGCTTAAAACATGCAGCAGTGACCCTTTGCCATGAGATACCTTGGAGTGCAGCTATAAAGTGCTCTGCTAAAACTGCACTCTGCCAGGTGAGTTTATTCCATCCTCCATCATTTTTCTTACAGATTTTTGCCTCCTGATCTCTGGCAAGCCTTTGCTCTCAGTTCTAGGATCTGTGGTTGTTTCCTGTACACCCTGTATATGCTGAGCATCAATCTCTCCTAGTGTTCTGCCTTTTTCCCCATTCCCGGTCCTCTCTCCGGCCACATTTGTGACACTAATCTCAGGAATGACAAGGATGCCCAATTCAGTAGTATCATTATTGTTGTCAGGTTGCTCTAGAATTGAAGATGATAAGACAAAATGATGGCTGAAAACAAAACAAAATAAAAATGCAAAACAAGAAAAGCAAAAAGATCCAAAACAAAAATTGGACGAGTGAATGTTAGTGTTAAGCCAAATATTTGCACTGTAGTAATTCCCATAATTTACCATACTCTGACAGCACTGGAGACAATGGGGTCATGTTCTTTAATTTCAAATGACAATGACAAAACTCAGAGCATCAATTAATGTTCTGTATTTTTTCACACACATATTTGATGTGGACTATGAAACAGAAATTTTTTATAGTTTAAAATAGAATTTCTATTATTTTTAAGATAATATTGTGACCACTTGAACTTATGTCAAGCTTTAGGCAAATGTTCAAGGATTTACAGCCAAAACTCTAGCTCTTCTTAACATGAGGAACCAAGCCACTTAGGAATTCCCCTTGCACAATTTTTTTATTAGATTACACTGAGACTGCCTTAATAAACCATGATATTGGAAAAATGCTTATGCACTTATATCATGGTTAGTAATGCTACAAGGCATAGTTTTTGTTTCACACATCAATCATCTTGTGTATTAGTAAATATTAATGTGGCTGTGACATAATTAAACAGTCTATTCCTTCAGACTCATACTAATTCCATAAATTTAGGCTAATTTGTGATTGTTCATTACTAAACTGGAGAAAAATAAAAATGGATTTGGAAAAACAAATTGGCTATTGGTCCTTTATTCTGAAAATGGTCATTTGGAATCAAAACAAAGGAATGAAACTCCTAACGAGTTAATACTTGTAGACATTTTATTGTGTCTCAAATCACAAAGCCATGGTTTATTTAAAGTTGTCAAGGAAATATCCGTAACAGATGGGAAGAAATAACATGAATATGTCTACCATGGACCAGTAATGAAAGTTAAAGTTCAAAACACCATAAGACTATGTAAAACAGTATATATACTCTTTTAAAACATAGAACACAAATCTGTGTGAGGGACATTACCCACTATTTTCAAATATTTTTCATTTCAAGGTCTCCTGAATGGTTCTACAGCATGTGAAACAGTAACAGGCAAAAGACTGGTGGCCAGAACCCTATATTTCTGTGGGTGCCCACTTTGCTGTGCATCTTTAAGTACTATGAATGCCTGGCTCTCACCCTAGACATTCTGATTTAAATAGTATGAGGTATGACCTGGGCACTAGGATTTTTAAAAGTTCCCACATGACTAAAATGTGCAGCAAAGTTTAGGAACCACTGCTCTATTCTGATTCTTTCAAATTTTGAAAACTTAAAATGAACGTTATTATGGATGCCCTGGGTACTCCATACCCAGCAGCAATATGCACCTCCAAAAGTCCTCAAAGCTTCATACTGTCCTGCGCTGGTAGGCCAATACACTGGTATATTCATTTCCCAATTACCTAATGCTTCATAAACTTTTTTTTTTTAATTTCAGGTATAGTTGCTTTACAATGTTGTGTTCGTTTCTGCTGTACAACAAAGTGAATCAGCTCTATGTATACATATATCCCCTCCCTCTTGGACCTCCCTCCCACCACACCTCCCCCCCATCCCACCCACCTAGGTCAAAACAGAGCACTGAGCGGAGCTCCCTACACTATATAGCAGGTTCCCACTAGCTATCTGTTTTACACATGGCAGTGTGTATACGTCAATCCCAATCCCCCAGTTCATCCCACACCCCCTCCCCCACCACATGTCCACACATCCATTCTCTACACCTGTGTCTCTATTCCTGCCCTGCAAATAGGTTCATCTGTACCATTTTTCTAGATTCCACATATATGCATTAATATACAATATTTGTTTTTCTCTGACTTACTTCACTCTGTACGACAGACTCTAGGTCCATCCACGTCTTTTGACTGAATACACTCTAAATGAAATTTTTATTTCCTAGACAGACCAAAGCATGTTTGTGAGGTAGTATCACATTGCTGCTTCTGCTTCCCTAATAGAGGTTTAATGAGACTAAGAAGTTCCAAACAAGGCCATTCCCCATTGCTAATAGTTGTCTTCAATGTGAGGGCAAGTGACACAACATTGTAAAGCAACTATACTCCAATAAAAATTAATTTTAAGAAAACAAAAACAAAGTGAGGGCAAGTAAAATCTAACTGAGGTAAATGCCAGAGGCCACTGCAACTGAGAGTAAAATCAGCAAGGCACTGTTGGTGACAACCAAGAATTGTCCATTTACACTGTAGAAGCAGTTTCACAAAAGATCTATTAACGGGATCATTAGTCCAAAATAATTATAAACTGTTGAAATTATCC
The DNA here is from genome assembly GCF_026419965.1 of Kogia breviceps. Lineage (NCBI taxonomy): Eukaryota > Metazoa > Chordata > Mammalia > Artiodactyla > Physeteridae > Kogia > Kogia breviceps. Next base: position 75,370,245 of record NC_081318.1, read on the forward strand.
AGACATAACAAAGCCAATGATTACTAAAATTTAAAAACATTTTAAAACATATGCAAAAGTAGCCTAACAGAATAGAAAACAATCTACTACACTGATTGGCACTAAATAGTTTTCTTGAGAGTGTTCACATATATTATTCAATTATATTCTCAGAATAATGTGATGGTACACCTCTGAAGCAGGCAATTTGACTCCCATTTACAGACAAGGAAACTGAAGTTCAGAAAGAGCTAAAACAACTATCGTATAGGGGATCTAAACAGTATAACATACTATAAATTCTAACTCTTCAATTCATTGAAGTCAATTTGAGTTAAATATTCTCTGATAGACATTTTTCAATTACATTTAACTTACTTGCTTAGATTCCTGGTCATTTCATAGAAAGCAAATAAATTACTTGGCTGAACACAGAGCAAGAGCAAATAAATCTCTAAGAAAACCTAAATAAGTCATAACTCTCAAGGTTAATTTATTTTTTTAATTGGGTTTATTTTTTAAAAGATGTCAATGAAAATTAAAATGGTGCTGCAATGTGAAAATTTAGAATTTTGCAGGAAAAAACAGAAAATGACAAGAATATTATATAAAATAGCAATAGGCAATTGGATTGCTAATCACATTCACTGGGATAATGGTAACAATCCGCAGCCCAAGAAAAAATAACATTAATTTTTTTAATCATGAGATTAACTGGCATGTGGAAAAACAAGATATGTTTTTCCACAAGCAAAAATCTTTATCTATGTATGTTATCACTAAAAAATGGTAAAAACCACAAAACTTTTAAACTGCTTATTGAAGTAAATTCATAGAAAGAAAAACATGTAATTCTTCACAGAGCTAGAAAGAAAAGAAATATAATTCTCAGGAAAATTACAGGATAAAGAAAGATAATTACATAACAAATATCTGTTATGTTATCTTGCTATTATTTCTTCAGCTTCTTCCCCTATATAATTCTGTGACCCAATCCCCCTACACACAACTTCCTATTGGTCTTACTATTCTCTAGGCCTGGAATGCTCTTCCCCACATACCTACGTGGCTCACCTCCTTACTTCCTTCAGGTCTTTTCTCAAAACCTTCTCAGTGAAGTCTTCCCTGATCATCCCATCAAGTTTCAATATTCCCCATTTTTCATATGCCCTCTTCCCTACTTTGTTTCCTTTTCTTCTTAGCACTTCATTACTTTCTAACCTACAATTATTTATCTTGTCTACCAGATGTAAGTTCCATGAGGCCAGGGATTTTTATCTGGTTACTGCTGTATACCTAGTTTCTAGGAAAGTGCATTAAGTACGTGCCAAATAAACATTTCTTTGATAAATTGAATGAATCTCGTTATGAGGTGAAATTATTAAAATAAATAAAGTTGAAAGACCATAAAGAAGGAATGAGAAAGGTAAGCTGGGAATGTGTTACTTGACTTGATAAAATGAAAAAATAATGTATAGCATAAAAGAATTTTTAGGGACTTCCCTGGTGGTCGAGTGGTTAAAACTCTGCACTTCCAGTGCAGGGGGTGTAGCACGTTCAACCCCTGGTTGGGAAACTAAGATCCCACATGACGGGCTGCACGGCCAAAAAAAAAAGAATTTTTAGATGGCAAAGAAAAACAAAGGCTTTTTGTTTTAGAAAAGTGTAGTAGCTGCCTCTAAATGTAGGTTTAGTAAAATGCTTATTAACATCAGAAAGACTTTATTTTTAAATCTCCAGTTCTTGGGCTTCCCTGGTGGCGCAGTGGTTGAGAATCCGCCTGCCGATGCAGGGGACACGGGTTCGTGCCCTGGTCCGGGAAGATCCCACATGCGGCGGAGCGGCTGGGCCCGTGAGCCATGGCCGCTGAGCCTGCGCGTCCGGAGCCTGCTCCGCAATGGGAGAGGCCACAACAGTGAGAGGCCCGCGTACCGAAAAAAAAAAAAAAAATCTATAGTTCTTTTATTATGTTTTCCAGAGGATAAGAAGAGAAAGTTATTCTTTCTTTAAAAAGACCATAAAGGAGATGTTGTAAGGGAATATAAATGCATAAGAAAATAGAATCTGCTTAAAAGGCCAGAACTTAAAAATTTTATGCAAAATGTGTCATGATTGTTCTATACCTATAAAAAAACAGTACTTACATTTGACTTCAAATAATTTGAAAAGTTCAAAAAAGATCCAAAGAGAAACTTTTCAGAGAATATTTTATTTGTATAACCTCTATAAATAGGTAACATTCTCTCCATGTACAGATATGAGGAGAGTTAAAGAATTCTTTCAATAGACATTTCCAAATTGGTTCTCAAAGGCACTCAAATCATTTCTCCTTACAAAATTTCTTCTGGCTTTGAGGGAGAAAAAAAAAAAGGTGAAACAAATTGCAAATATCATTAAAACTGATCATGAAAAGTTGTGATTTCTCTCATATGTAATTTTATAATCCCAAATATCTATTCCAGTATGTCACTCATGAAACTCTTTATCCTAGATTTAGCTTCTATTTTTTCACAGCTGCCCTATTTACTAAAAGCGACAATTTAAATAAAGGAACAATTTATTATTCACAGAATTTACACAACTCTGTATTCAGACTGATTCATAAGTCTAAAGGAATCTGGAAAAAAAAAAAAAAAAAGACAATCAAGGTGAATCCAGAAAAACAAAAAGAAAGGAACCTGGTTATGACCTAAGGTACTTGCAAATTCATTTGCAAAATCAATAAAATAAGATGACATTTAAAAAAATTAATCTGTATCATACAATTTTGACATTAATTATGAAAAGTATTTTAGAGTAGACCCCAGGAAAAAGTCATACATATTCCTTTACAATTTATAAGATATATTTTAAATGTCATAAAATACCTGAACAATTTCATATTACCCAGTTTAATGTTTACAATTCATTCTATTCAATGGAAAACAAATGTTTTCTATATTCATTAAGCTATTCATTGCAGTGTCATCCATAATAGCAAAAAGTTAGAAACAAATTATTTAGCATATTAAGGAAATGGTTAAGTAAATGCTGCAATATAAACTCAATGTGGTATTATGTAGCCATTAAAATAATGGGACTTACTAGGAGAACTTGGGAAAATGTTTGACAGTGTTAACAAAAGCACAGTATGTAAAAAAAAAATTAATTAGAGCGTAACTATGAAAAATACATATACATATGGAAAAAAAACTGTAAAATGATAACTCTTTAAGTACTGGGATTATAAGTGAATATTCCTCTACCCAGTTTACTATCATGTTGTTGCACTGTTTTTCAATAAAATAAGGAAAAAAGAAGCAAATTGCTCAGTCTACACTATAAATTTATCATTTATTCACTTATTCATGCATTCAACTACTTCTTGAGCACCTATTACATGCTAGACATTGTTTTAGACCCTGGGGATACAATGGCCAACCAGACAGACAAAGACACTGCCTTCACAGAACTTACATTGTAGTATGGGAATTAAGTAAACAAGAGAATTTTAGATAGTGGAAAATGCAATGAAGAAAAGAATGGGAAAGAGTAAGCAGGGTAGTGGGGAGAAAGTCTACTTTAGATGGGTGGTCTGGGAAGACCTCTTTGAGGAAAGGATATTTGAACTGAGATCTGAATGATGAAAAAGCACTGGCTACACAACAATGTGGAGGAAGAGAGTTCAAGCTGGCACTTATTAATAATTCAAATCTCAGCTCAAATATCCCCAATTCCTAGTACAAAGTTCCTAAGGCAGAAATGGCTTAGAACGTTGAAGGGTTAGAAGAAAGGTGAGAGTGGTCTTCAGATGAGGTCACAGTGGTAGGTAAGACATCACCAGGGCTACCTATGCCATAGTACAGAGCTCAGACTTTGTTCTGATTGCAATGGGCAGCCATTGACAAGTACACAGATAAATTATTTGGGTACTTTATTAGCATTCTTTATCAATAGAAGTCACATCTGTATTAACACAAAGTATTGAGTACTAAGTGTGTCCTGGGTTAGAAAGAACAACACTGTAACAGTCCACAGCCTGGGCCAGTAATTTGCAAGGCAGATTAAAGTAAAGCTGCCATAGAAACACAGAATAAGGTTCTGGCAGTTAAGGGGCTGCACTCTGAGCAAGAACATGAATTACTAAGATTTAGTAATATTAATCCTGAAGCCAGAAGCAGAATTACCAGGTAAGAAAAGAGCAGCCTGGGTAACAAAGAAAAAACACAGTCTGGACAAGCACAATTTATTTACGGACACACCGGTTAGGAACTATTACCAGATTCCTTAAGTAAGAACAGGCAAGTCTTTAACTTGTGTATATAGTAAATGACACAATTCTCCTTATCGAGGTAAATTCAATTACTTGCAATAACTTCTGTCATCTTTATTAAGTCTCAAGTATAAAAAAAAAATCTCTTTGAGAACTGCCAACACTGCTGCTGGATCAGGTGAATCCTCCATGATTAAAGATCCTCATGACCAGAGAGACCACAAAAAGGTAAGCAACATCTACTAAAAAACTATCTATAGGGCTTCCCTGGCAGCACAGTGGTTGAGAGTCCACCTGCCGATGCAGGAGACACGGGTTCGTGGCCCGGTCCAGGAAGATCCCACATGCCGCAGAGTGGCTGGGCCCGTGAGCCATGGCCGCTGAGCCTGCGTGTCCGGAGCCTGTGCTCCGCAACGGGAGAGGCCACAAACAGTGAGAGGCCCGCGTACCGATGGGGGAAAAAAAAAAAAAAAAAGTTGGGGGAAGGGTAAAGCTCAATAATAAATAACAATAAATAATAAGTTCCTTAACTACAGCCAGAATATATAAGGCATCCTTAGTAAAAAAAAAAGAAAAAAAAATGTAGAACAAACAACCATTTTTGCCTCATAAAACCAATAATTTTAACTATCTTGCTTCTCTGTAGAGAAAATTACTTTACTTTATTTTATCTAGAATAAACTAAGATTTTTTGTTTGCTTCTAAAGTTGGCCAGAATTCTTAAGACTACTTGTCTTCCTCTTTAAGCCTAATGTTCACATGTGTCAATTGTAGTTTAGCTCTCTGGTCAATATGTCCTTTTTCTTTGGGTCACCCAATATTTTCTAATATATTATTTTGTCTTCCACGAGTAAAAGGTCAATATCAAAAATGTCAGTTAAAATTCATGCAATGCTAAGTTTGGTCAGAAGAAAATGCTTATATTTGGTTCCAATGTTTTATCATCTATATTGGGAAAAGAAAATTTGTTCCGCAAACAGCATTTTAGAATCTAAAAATAATGGAGCTTCTCAAAATGATTTTTTCTAAATTTCTTTAAAAAGTATAAACAATTTTAAAAATAAAAACATAAGCATTATAAATTTCTAATTGCACATGTAAAATTCCAATAGCCAATTCTTTAAAGTTTGCTACTTTTGAGTTTAAAATTACCATTTCTTCATTTTTCAAAATGCTTTTATAACTATCAGCAATTTTGTTTTTCCTCAAATGCTTTACTTATAAAGTCATAAAATCTGATTCACAAAATAAATGTTTCATGTCAAGATTTATGTCATTTACCTTCTGCAGTATCTAGAAAGACTAGCTTAAATGTTTTGAAATATTTACAAATAATCTTTTTTAAATATTTAACTAAAATATACCTCTCATAATTATTCTGATTTGTTCAAGTTAGAAAGTTATTAATGTCCTATTTTATCAATGTTATTATATGTTAGAAATTTATTAACATTTTCTAAATCAATATCCATTTTTTTAAATAATCAGTTTAAAATAAACTATTTTCCAACAGGAATCGCATCTTTTTATTGTTCCATTTCTTATCTCATCTAATAAGTTAGTCCTAAATCACTGGGAAAACTGAAACAAATCACATTTTTGGTCATTTTTTAAAAACATAATCACAAGTATCTTTGAATTTTATTACAATCGTTTAAATTTATTTAACTACCTTGGCATCCTTTAAATAGGAACTTAATGCTGAAAATGCAATAAACAGCTGTAACAACATGAAACTTCACTTTCTTTAGATTCACTCTATGTAAACTATATTTTGTTTCATTTTTCACTTAAACATTCCATATAATTAATTAAATACTCTAAAATTCTCAGAGTACTGATTTGGTATTACTAAGTTAGAAGACTTAAAAATATATATAGTACTTATTTTCCATTCTTTTTCACTGCTTAAAACTCTGTACTCTTGGATCTCCTAAGTCAAAATAATGAAACGCAATATAAATAAACCATTTAACATATGCCAGGACCAAAAGTAGGGCAAAATTCAAAGAATCTATATTACAAATATTGCTTTTATTGTTACACCTACCTGTTGCAAACAGTTGTAACCTTACATAAATGAGAATACAAATTCAATCTATTCTATTTACCTGTCAATTTGGGATTGAGACAGGTATTAAAACAACATTCTAAAAAATCCTAACTATAATGGTGTTATACATGTCAGATAATACAGTACTATACCTCAGGGCTTTAGAAATTACAAAAAAATCATTAAACTGATCGTTACTATTATATCACATATGTATACTTTTTTGTTTGATATTACACTCAAACTAAACATGTCTGTCTCAAATTGAGGAAAGCCAATGAAAGGGTTAATCAATCACAGGATGATTTGAATAGCAAGCTGGCTAAAAAAAGCTTATCAAGAATACAATTATTGAGCAGTTAATAAAACAAAGTAAATAGTTTTAAATTAATAAAAGTCAGCCTTTACATAGTGCTTTAAAGCATACCGAAATGCTTTTCACTGACTTGTCTCATTATCTCACAAATACACAAGTGGAAAAATGGTGGGCAGTAATAAAGAATTAGGATTTCACTAGATAAGACTTTTATCAGATAACTAGTTGGCAAAAATTATAAGCACTCATTATTTGCAACCATAACTTAATTAGGGGACTTTTATGGAATGGGTATTTCAACAACCATTTTAAAAGAAAGGAGGAAAGTTGTTACATTGTTCCAAGTATAGATAATTTTTTAAAAAGTGGAAGAGTGAGTCATAATGGTGGTGGTGGTGCCGAGGAAACAGACAAAGAAAAAAAATAGCAATTAAATTTGCTCTGGGAGAGGAGAAGGAATGGAAAAGTACAAGGAAATAAATAAGTATAGATTGTATAATAGAATCTTGTAGAGAATCATTCAGGGATTTAAGAAAAAGGGCTCTCATAGCTGAAATGGTAGATAATGAAAATTGCTTTAGAAGCAACATTTAAGAATAACTATAGAACAGAAGCATAATTACAAAGAAATACCTTTTGTTTTCCTTTTAGCTCTGTTTATTTTTTAAATGTAATAAATATTTAAGAAAATAAAACTGCATTTTTATTATTAATTTAAAAAATTGATTATTTCACTGTTTTATCTTATTTTTCTTATTGGAATTTTCATCTTGATTCTTGTGACAGTCATACTCTACTCACATTCTTCTCTTACCTTAATGCTTTTTAAAATCTTTATTCAATTATTATCTTTCTCTAATTGCATTTTACTTTCAAATTATGACTTCTCAATAGCCCTCAATCTGTAGGTGGCTCAAAAATCTAGGTTTAAAAAATACACACTAAGTGAAACACAATATGCTTAAAATAATTAACAAATATATATAAATAAATCTATATAAATATATATAAAGCTATTAATTCTGAAACTATGACCCTTGAAAGTCAAAACCAGCAACTCGGGCTTCCCTGGTGGCGCAGTGGTTAAGAGTCTGCCTGCCGATGCAAGGGATAAGGGTTCGGGCTCCGGTCCGCGTAGATCCCACATGCCGCGCAGCGGCTGGACCCGTCAGCCATGCCAGCAGGACCTTCGCGTCTGGAGCCCGTGCTCCGCAACGGGAGAGGCCACAGCAGTGAGAGGCCCGCATACCGTAAAAAAAAAAAAAAAAAGCAGCAACTCTTACATCGTAATTTTACTTTCCAAACATATGTATTGACATGGAATTATGAATTCATTAAAACTTTCTCAAAAATTGATACACAAAGTTTAAAAAGTATGAAAACACAACATTAAGTTAAGCCATGCCAGTACAATATTAAAATAATTAAGTGAAAAGTGGAGAAAATCAGGCAAACACACTAGTTCTCAAACATGTCTCTCCAAAACAATACTTCAGCTGAAACCAACCTTTCTTTTAAAATCACCCTATTTAGTCACTGTCTGATCGAAATTAAAATTACAGGGCCTTGCGACATCTCTCTGGCTTGGGATGTTGATAGGGCGGATAAAGCATGTTGACAGAGGGCAGCAGTCAGAGGGTGTATGGGAACTCTGTACTTTCCACTCAATTTTGTTGTGAGCCTAAAACTGCTCTTAAAAATAAAGTCTATTGGGCTTCCCTGGTGGCGCAGTGGTTGAGACTGCCTGCCGATGCAGGGGACACAGGTTCGTGCCCCTGTCCGGGAAGATCCTACATGCCAGGGAGCGGCTGGGCCCGTGAGCCATGGCCGCTGAGCCTGTGCACGGGCCACGGCTGCTGAGCCTGCGCGTCCGGAGCCTGTGCTCCGCAACGGGAGAGGCCACAACAGTGAGAGGCCCGCGTAACGCAAAAATTAATAATAAAAAGTTTTAAATAAAGTCTATTAATAATAATAATTTAAAAATTGAACCGTCCAAAATATAATTCTAGAAATTTGGGTTGTTATTTAACAATAATAAGATGATGGCAAGGGATATATGTTCTGAAATGTGTGGAAATGCTAAAGTAATTTTTTACCTTCCAAAAGAACGTTTTCCATTAAAATATAAACTATAGATAAATTCCTAACTTTAAGAAAAGAATAGCAGATCTGTGAAGCTTCAGAAAATCCTGAAATATTGATACATTCTAAAAGAGCTCAGAAAAAAATGTTTGAATGCAAATGATTAAAATTGTTCCAAATTAATTTTTGAAAGACTAAACCATGAATTGGTTTTGGCTGTAAAGACAAAGAGATTTTTTTCTGTTACAAATAAGAAAAAGAATACATGTGATTAACTGCTCCAATTTAATGTATTCGTTTGAGTGTGCAATTTTTGGTGACTCAGATGTACAAACACATTAATGGCTTAATTATCTATATTCCTTAATGAAAAAAGGAGATGGAAAGAAAAAAAGAAAGTTCTGCTTGGCTGCTTCTGTGGGACAACCTCATTTACTCCTGTCCCTCTTCTCCCCAGCTAGGATGGAAAATGGTGAAAAAAGGAGAGAGGCAATAAAGTAAGACATGAATATGGAAGCAACCTAAATGTCCATCGACAAATGAATGAACAAGGAAAATGTGGTATATATACAATGGAATACTATTTATCCATAAAAGAAGGAACTCCTGTCACTTGTAACAACATGGATGGACCTTGAGGGCATTATGCTAAGAAATAAGTCAGACAGAGAAAGACAAATGCCATATGAGATTCCTTATATGTGGAATCTGAAAAAACTCCTAGATACAGAGATCAGAGGTGTGAAGTGGGAGTGGGTGAAATGGGTGAAAGTGATTAACAGGTACAAACTTCCAGTCATAAAAACATAAGTCTTGGGGATGTAATGTGCAGCATGGTGACTATAGTTAATAATAAGACTGTATGGTGTATTTGAAAGTTGCTTAGAGGAGAAGATCTTACAAGTTTTCATCATGAGGGGAAAAAAGGGTAACTGTGTGGAAATGCATGTTAACTAGACTTATTGTGATCACATTTCACAATATATCCATATATTAAATCATTATGTTGTACACCTGAAACTAATGTTATATGTCAATTATATCTCAATTTTTTAAAAAGACACGAATAAAAGAAAAAAGAGAAGAAAAAGGGAAGAGATCCAAGAAAAGAAAAAAAAAAAAAAAGGGTCAATTGCTTTCTTCTTTCCCAGCACTAGCAATAACAAGGAAAAAGACAAGGAGTTTAAAAAAAAGAGTATTCCTTAAAGTTCATGTTTCTTGTCCCTTCTCCTTCCCCAACCCTCATCATCACTGCCTTAAAGTTGCATATTCCATATTCCTACAATATGATACAGTTCAGGGTCTGGGAAGAAATCCCTCCTCCTGGGAGGGTTGATGTGGGAAGGGAATGGTAGGGATAGAGGTGGAACACGAAACACATTTAGCATTCCATCAAACAAAGAAACTCTAAATGTGTTTTCACACAGTCATAAACTAAGCTTACATTCTACAGTGCTGTGTTTCAGAAACATTATGATAAGACTTTTGTGGATCACCCTGGAATCCACATGCCCTTTAACATTGTTTCTGCAAAAATTAATGTATAAATAAAATTGTTATAATTTATATATATAATTCATATGTGAATGTAATATAATAAACATAATTTATATAAACAAATTTAATTTAAAAATCCATTTACAACTTGAGAATGATCTATATATTTAAGAACTATAGTAAAGATACCTATCTTCCCCACAAGAAGCCAGTGTCAGCTAGAGCCCAGGACAAGTATAAGGTGTTCAAATAGGAATCAGGACCATGGAGATGGAAAACAGAAAAGCTTTCGATTCAGCAAAACAGGGTAACAATGAAAAATACTGCTCTAGGAAGGAAAGCCAAGACTACTCTAAAAAGGGAGAATACAACCTACCTGTAGAGATAAATAAGGACCTTGGACTAGGAATATTTTAGAGTCCACTGGATAAACAGAATTCACACTGCAGAAGAGTGGTAAACAAGACTTAGCTACATTCTACATGCACCTGACTTGCTTTTCACAGTTCGTTCTCTTTAAATCCTCATCCTTGACTTTTTTGTTATCATAAACAGGAGTTGCCAAAGTGTTAGAGTTGTTAAGATTGAACAAGTGTAGGGAGACAGGTGACAGGTAAGGTTAAGGCTGTAGCCTTAAGACACTGTGCCAATCCTTCAAGTGGTAGCCAATATAAAATCTGGAAGATATGTAAGAATCTAGTATATACAATAAATTCAAGTAGTCTTTTCTCATTTTGGTAATTTACTGCTATATAATATTTCTGGCAAATGATTTCTATTTTATTGCACGGTACACATCTTATTCCATTAAATGCACTTATGGACACAAACACAAATCTTCTTTCACACATACATACGTGCAAATACAATTAAACTTCAATATTTCACATTTTTAACTGCAGGACCTATATTTTTCCCCTAGTTCCCAATATGTCCACCTAAATAGAAAGAAAGGAAAGTGAAAAATGAATTAAAATTCACTCTTGCATTTCCTGTAGTGGTAATTTTGGAGCAGTTATGGCCACAACGGACTCATACGATCTGGTTCATTGCCTCTGTGTATATTTTCACTTGCTAATGCTTAAACAGAAAATGGATCTCTAGGGGAACATGGTGATATCTAATTAAATGACTTTCTACCTGTAATCTAGTCCCAAACTGTAGCATAATTTTCACTGAAGAAACTGATGTATGTTTAGACGCTGACTATATGTTTTAAACGGTAGCATAATTTGCCTTGAAAATGGCAAATATTTACTACCTTTTTTGTGCCTTCCTAAAGGACTTCCGAGAACTGGTCACATTACTTTAAAAAAGGAAAAGATTGAAAATGATAATTGGTTAAGCTGGAAAATTTCATCATCATTTTTTTTTGGACATACTGTCTCCTAGATTCCCTGAGTAGAAACAATGGCAACTGTTCTCATCATCAACTTTCTATTTCGTTGTGAATAATCTCACTCTTCTCACTTTTGCATTTTCTCTATAGATATCACAGAGACAACTAGAACTATCAAATATACCAAAAGGAGCTACCATTTTCATTGCAGTTTGTAGGAAGGAGAAAACAGACAATCGATTTTGTTTTACTCCAATATATGTTTGCTTGGAGCAAAGAAATGGCTTTTTGCTTCCCATTCTATGGTTAACTTCTAGGAAGGTGATAGTAATCTCCTTACACTGATTCTTGCCCACTACAACAACTTCTAGGTAGGAGGCGAGTATAAAAAGAATAAGAAATTAAATAAAAAATAATAAGTTATAAGAAAATGGAGAGAGATGGAAAGCATTAAGAAGGTCATGGTAAATAAAATTCACTTCCAGTAGAATTTTTAAATAATAAAATGAAGCAGTCAGGAAGGGACAAACAATCTTACAAGAAAATTAACTTCTAGAAAATAGAAATGCCTAGAGTTGTATCAATACCATGGGATTCTTTACCAAGACGTCCAGAAGAAAATGTTAAAGTCCCTATTGATTGTTCCGTTTCAATATGCAAGTTTACCTGCTAAAGAGTTGAAAAATCAAAAACATTAAGGAATATTTGCAAACAGTTGTGAATAAAAACCTAAAATGTATTAATAATTGAAAAATGCATTTCCTACTCTCCTACTGTGTTGAAATAAAATTTAAAAGCCAGTACAATGTTTAAATAAATTTTCAACCGTATATGTAACACAAGGGGCTCTGTATTCTTATTGCCTGCCATTCATGGATAACAAATGAAAAGTTAAAGGTGATCCAACAGCTCTTTATTCCATGCCACTATGATATTATTTACTAAATTTAGGAATTACAGCACCTTAAGTACAGAGAAGAAGGGGACAGCAATAACAATCCTCTAATTTGAGGAGTGTTTTATTTCTTACCGTGTCTTTTCCACCTATGACCTCTTATTGACATGCTGGTTACTGCATTTCTTGATATTCTAGAAGAAGTTGGTGTGATTTCAACTTGAATACACCTTGTACCCTCCTTACTAGATTTCATGGCACCATGAGGCAATGAAGCCTGTATTGCATTGGCAACCTAAGAAGGGAAAATACAGTTCAAGATTGGCATTAAACAGATGTATTATTATACCCTTAGATAAAACAAGATGCTAAATTCTTTTTTCAATTTTGTTTATTGAAGTAGAGCTGATTGACAATGTTGTGCCAACCTCTGCTGTGCAGCAAACTTGCTCAGTTATCCACAGACACATTCTTTATTTATAGTCTCTTCCATTATGGTTTATCCCAGGATATTGAGTATAGTTCTCTGCGCAAGACATTAGGACCTTGTTGTTTATCCCAAGATGCTAAATTTTAACAGATTTTTAAAAAGAATAATTTCTTCAAGATCTTTCATAAGATCCTCTAAAATGAGGAGTAAGAACGCAGAAGGAGACATGGTTAAAAATATATGTGATGAAATTTAAAATTCCAAAATACTAAATTATATTTCCAAATGCCTAATGATAATTAATAAATGCAGCTTGAGCATGTTAATGAGAATATTCTTAGAAGTGAAAATGACTATTCATATCAGGCTAAGACGTTAGTCTAATGAAATCTTCAAATTATATATACGTTTTTTGAGGAACAAATTTCTGTACTATAACAGGAACATGAATCACTGAGTATTAATCATGTATTAATGCACTACAAATGGCTACTTCTCAATTTATAGTTCTAAATTGAGAAATTTTAAATTACAAAATTTACATAAATGAGACACCTACCAGCAATGGCTCTGGATATAATTCTAGCTGGGCTCTGTATATAATATCATCCAATGCTTTTTGAGCTAGATCCCATTCTCCATTATAACTATAAAATTAAATGAAGTACAATTATTTTAAATTAATTCTATATAACTGAACAAGATATAATGAGAAATTGTTTATCTTTAATAAGGAAAATAATAGATTGTATTAGCCCATTGCTTAGCATCCCACCCTCATTAAATATATATTTCTAAATCTTTAAATTCCTTTCAACTGTATCTGAAAGCCTATTAAGAGCAAAGAAAATTTTACAGATGTACATTTCTTCTCTAAAGAACATGTCTATAGAACAGACAGCCCAAAAGCTAGGCAATCTCAAAGCACTTTACGCTTTCAAAACAAGTCAGAGCATAATAAATTACATACCTTAGAATAATGTTCAGAACACTTTATGATCAAACTACTCTGTAACTCCCATGGTTTTTAATGAAAATCTACAACTACTGTGGCTTGCAGCATCCTAAGTAGTTACTTCTTTGTATTCACATAGTCATTTAGAAGTGTATGTGACATATGCTGCAAATATCACAGAGATATTGGGAAAAAAGTACATGTGTATATTAACTTTCAAAGATATGGCCAAACTCTTCCTAAAAATTGGCTAAATGATGGAATGGACAGAGAAATAATGGCTTGCTCATCTGACAACAAAATAAAGAAGTGTGAATTACATCAAGCATGCAAGTGAGGCCTAAATAATGGAAGCAGCATTGCTCTCACCCTAAAAACAAGATAAAGCCAGGTAATCTACAAAATCATAACTTCTCATGAATCCAACAAGGAGCTAAATAAAGTCACAGGGCAACCAAGTAGCCCAAAACCCAATGGCAGCCAGGTGCCCCTGAAGAGAGTGAGGCCACAATGCAAGTGGGTAGAAAGAAATCAGCTAAACTTTTCAACAAATTTCTAAAAGCCAGGTGTGGGCCAGTACAAGAGTACAAAAACTCTGGAAGAAAAATGAAGCGCAAGGCGGGGGACCAGAGAAAGCTGCTCTTTGTAGTGCAGGCCTGAAGGAGAAGAGTGGCCAACAGAACAGGAAAGGCACCAAGATCCAGCCAGACACTTTCAGTGGAACAAAAGTTTAAAGGCTTTGGGGAAAGAGCAGCAAACCCTTTCACCCCGAGGGTGGAGGTGAAGACCAACTCACTCTTGCTGTGAGGGAGAGAAAAAGAAAAAAAGCCTCTACATGTAGGGGAGGATCAGGAAATCATCCTATGCTGAGAAGAAGGAAGGCCAGGGGTATCTTACCACTGGAGGAGGGGCAGGACCAATGAGGAATTCCCACCCAGATAAGCAGGGACATAAGGCCTGCTTAGAACTGAGGCCAGACGAGGACATCAGAAAACACCACTTCTCCTCCCTCCCACCCCCAACCAGGCTAGTATACATCTAGAAACATGCAGCAGCACTCTACTGCTGGAGGAGGGGCAAGAACATGGAGGGAGACCCTCTCTGAGGTATAGACACACTGGGAAAGCTAAAAGCTGAGGATGGAGCAAGAGTATTGAGGAAAAACCCTCCAGCAATAAGTAGCAGGTAACATAAAAGGAATTTGAAGTAGGTGGTGCAATATAGGTAATCATAGCAGCAACGAATCCAGTCCCAGCTCACTCCGGCCTACAAAAACTCTACTAGCATCCTAGAAAAGAGGCATATCCATTTCCAGGCATAAATAATATTTATCTCAATCTTTACTGTACTACCCATGAACAAAATAATGATCAATCAAATATTACAAAGCACACAAAAAGAAAGAAGAAAACAACCGACTATCAAGAGACAAAAAACAACCGGACCAAATTCAGAGATGACTCAGATGTTGTACTTATCTGGGAAATTAAAATAACTGAGATTAATATATTAAATGGTCTAGTGGAAAAGAGGGACAACATGTATGAATGGATGGGTAGTTTAGCAGAGAGATAGGAACTATAAGAAAAAGCCAAATGAAAAGGCTAAAAATAAACACAGTAACAGAGATGAAGAACCCCCTCAGTGGGCTCATTAGTAGACTCAACATAGTCAAGGAAAGAATCAATGAACATGAAGATGGATCAACAAAACTTAATCAGAAACACAAAGCAAAAAGGAGAGAAAATAAAATAGATCAGAGAATCTAAGAGCTGTGGGACAATACTAATGGTCTAACACAGGGGTCAAGAAACTTTTTCTTAAGGAGCCAGATAATAAATATTTTGGGCTCGTGGGCCATACAGTCTCCACTGCAACTAGTCAACTCTGTCACTGTAGCACAAAAGCAGCCACAGACAATACATAAACAAACAGATATCACTGCTTTTCAATAAAACTTTTTAAAAACCAGGGAGCATGCCAGATTTGGCCCAAAGATCATAAATTCTGCCTTCAGTTAAGAAGCTTATAACCTACTGGGGAAAATTAAGGTATCAAGTGAATATAATATAAAGTATAGTAAGATATGTGTAGTAAGAGAAGTACAAAGTAGTAAAAGATAGGGTGCAAAGAAAAATACTAATATCTCAAGTATCAAGTAAGACTGAGCATTAATATTAGAAATTAATAGCAAATTCATAATAAACTTTGATGAAAGAGGCTCTAAGATGTTGCTCAAGAATTAAAATTTCTGGAAATGGAAAAGAGATCTTCATTAGGGAAAAAATGCTACTTGGAAATTACAGCAAAAAAAAAAAATTGAGTAATGAAGAAAGAAACTGTAAGTGTATTTAGGTGTCACTAATTTTCATTCTGTCCCTGAATTAAAGAAAGACGGTGAAGTGTTTTAGTTGGTTACAAATTCTTTGGACTATTAAAAGATATGTTTTAAATAATAAAACTGTTATCAAGATACTGATTCATATTTTTTTCAAAAAAATATGCTGATTGTTTATTGAGATTATAATATAGTAACAATAAAATAACAGACTATAATTTTCCAAAGAGATCAAAGGTTAACTTTGTATATGAAATAAACTTACAAGGCAAAATAAATTCCTGTTAACATTTGCACCATGAATCCTGAAGAAACCGGTACCCTGCTACTTACACCTCTGTATTTTCTTACATGTTGTCGAGGATATCCACAAACACAGATTCTACAAAGACCAAAATAAATATATTTGTAAAATTAGTAAAAATTAAGGTAATTTATTTTTTAACATTTATAAGCCAACAATGTACAAGGTATGCTCTCATGACAAACCAAACAGCAATGAAACAAAGAATCTTTCAAAACAGAACATTTGTTTGTAACATTTTACTGAGTAAGTTAGACTGGGAAAAAATGTAGAAAGCTGGGGGTATGTTAATATAAAGTAAGTGAACCAGATTCTCAGAGTTGGTTCACTAATTTTGATCAATCATTATTATTAACCAAATTATTAAAGATTTTTGGTCATCATAAAACCATAAAACATGAAACTCAGCACTATTCATCATGAATAGATCAGTGGTATGATCCTCTATTCCCGATAAAGTTCTTGACACAAACTGCAGGCTCCAAAAAAGTATTCTAAAATTAGACTCAAACTTCATACAGTATATCTTAATAAATTTCAGATAGATTAAAAATTTTAATGTTAAAATACCATAAGAGGGGACTTCCCTGGTGGCGCAGTGGTTAACAATCTGCCTGCCAATGCATTGATCGCTGGTCCAGGAAGATCCCACGTGCCGTGGATCAACTAAGCCCATGCACCAGAACTACTGAGCCCACGTGCCACAACCACTGAAGTCTGCGCGCCCACGCACTGCAACAAAGAGTAGCCCCCGCTCACCACAACTAGAGAAAGCCCACGTGCAGAAACGAAGACCCAATGCAGCCCCCAAAAAAGAAAGTAACATCAGGGAGTGAAAAGGAAAGAATAAGAGGAATGTATAATTATCCCCACATTTATTGGGGGATTTGGATAGCTGACTGGCTGGTAGTGCCACTAAATCAATTAGGACAAGTAATACATACTGTTTTGGAAGGTGCTAAGTTTCAGACATGTTTATTTTTAGGTATACAATATAGGTGTCACTTTTGTCTGTCATGCCCTCTCTCCCACCCCCAATGTCTTCCATTAATAGTACCTCTATCCCTCTTACCTTTAGGAAGTAGTCTCCCCCTATAAAATTAAGTATAACCATGTGATTATGTTGAGGCTGACAATAAAACTGCCTGTGACAAGAGATCGCTACTCTAAGATCTATTCTTCCCTTCTTCCTTTTAATAACATATATAAAGGCATACTCTCCTCCATACTCCCCAACCAATTTTAACTAGAACTATGGCCACCTGCTAGAGACCATATTTCCTAGGCTTCCTTGCATCTAAGTGTGACCAAGTGACTAGTTCTGGACAGTGGTCTGTTAACTGAAGTCGTACAACTTCTAGGCTGTACCCTTAAAAGGCAGCTGCTTGCCTTCCACTCTCTTTCTTCCTGCTTTCAGGATAGAAGGCAGATGTAATAGTAGTGATCCATCACCATACAGACAAGAGTAACACCCTAGGGAATGGTAGAATCTCAAGAAAGAAGGAGCCTGAATACGTTAGAAACAGAGCCAATCTGCCCTCAGACCATCTATCAGCTTGGACTTTTATGTGAAAGAAAAATAAATAGCCACTTTATTTAAGTTACCGTTATTTCTGTTAAAACAGCCAAACCAATATTTAACCTGATACAGTACCCTTCCAATACTACTACTATACAACTTGGCCCTATAGGGGTTTGTATAAGCTTCAGATGGCACAATCGAAACTCTTGCTGGATTGTTTTTCATAGTGAACCTGGGAGAGATGTTCTTTTCCCTGAGTTCACTAAAGGAAGACAATGTAAGCTTTTAGCTGCCTGTGGTCACTGCTCTTACCACATAGAAGAAGCCTATCTTCAGTAAAAAAAAAAAAGTACAATGCCAACAGATGAAAATGAGGTAAGAGAGAGAGAGGAGAGAATAGCCTGATAACAGTTGAGCCTCTGCATCTAGTTGACCCTGAAGCCAGTTCCATCCCTGCTCCTCCCAGGTACTAACAGCCAAAAAGTTTCCCTTTGATATTAGGTAGTTTTACGTAGGTATCAGTCAGTTGCAACAGAAAGAGTTCTAACTCTTACAAGGTATCTATGGGACATCTTGATGAAGATGTTTGCTGAATTGGATACACAGGTTTAGAAATCAGGAAAGAAGTATACGGTTTAAGAAAGAGAATATGGTCAGAAAAATAAGTTATTGCTGTTATTACACAATTTTTAAAAAACATTGTCATAGCTCTAGGATGGTCAATCAACTTTTAAATTTACTTTAGGTAAGAACTAGAGAGATAGTTCTCTCAATTCACAAAAGAAATAGGATTCCAGGTTCTCTTGTTTTCTCTACTAGCTACCTATAAGGAAATAAGCAGTTATCTGTTAGAGGCTGTATTTACTTCTTTATTCAGAAGTGCAAAGGGTTAGTGTCTTAGTCCGTCTGGGCTGTTATAACAAAATACAACAGACGGAGTAGTTTATAAACAACAGAAATTTATTTCTCATAGTTCTAGAGGCTGGAATCACAAGATCAGGGTATCAGCATGGTCGGGCAAGGGCCCTCTTCGAGGCTGGAGAGTTCTTCTTATATCTTCACATGGCAGAAGGGGAGAGGGAGATCTGGCTAAGAACACTAATCCCATTCTCAAAGGCCCCACTTCCTAATACCATCACATTGGGCATTAAGATTCCAACATAAGACACTGGGGATGGGGGGAACACAAACATTCAGATCATAGCAGTTGGGGGGTTTTGTTTTTTTGTTTGTTTTTTAGCAGTTAGTTATTAATAACTACTAAAACTTTACCCAAACTGTAGCAAGTGACTTCAGGAATTTTGCATTTATCAATGAAAGATTTTTTAAAAATAAAAACTGAATTATTTCCTTTAATCATAATTGTACTTAACGGATCACAAATCTGAAGTGGAAGAGATCACCTATCATTCATTCATTGAACAAATAGTTATTAAGTTTTTATTGTATGCTAGGCATTTCTCTTGAACTCTAAGGAGACACCAGTGAAAAAAACACCAAAGTTCCTGACCTCATGATATTCCAGCAGTTGACAGGCTATACCAAATGAACAAACAAGGTAATAACAATGTTATAAGTGCTAAAAGGAAATAAACTGGGGTGGGAAGGTGCTACTATAGAAAAGATGATAATGGAAGATCTCTCCAAGTAGGTAACATTGAGCTGAGACCTAAAATAATCTAGTGCTAGCCAGCTACAGCATAACTCATAATGGCAACTCTTTACCCTCGTTTCTCCAGTTCTTTTTTTTAAAAAAAATTAATTAATTTTTGGCTGCTTTGGTTCTTCGTTGCTGTGTGCAGCTTTCTCTAGTTGTGGTGAGCGGGGTCTACTCTTCGTTGTGGTGTGTGGGCTTCTCATTGCAGTGGCTTCTCTTGTTGTGGAGCACGGGCTCTAGGCACATGGGCTTCAATAGTTGCAGCACGTGGGCTGAGTAGTTATGGCTCGCGGGCTCTAGAGCAGAGGCTCAGTAGTTGTGGCACACAGGCTTAGTAGCTCCGCGGCATGTGGGATCTTCCTGGACCAGGGATCGAACCCGTGTCCCTTGCATTGGCAGGCAGATTCTTAACCACTGCACCACCAGGGAAGGCCTCTCCAGTCCTTGCTTTTAATAATTAAGAATTCTGATTTACTCATCAGTACTCTGAATGCTCTCTTCAAAGATATTCTTTTCGCATAGATCCTTCACTGAATTTACATAAAATGCAGAACAAAGCAAAAACAATCAACAAAGCTACATGTCACATGAATGCCTGACTCCTCTGTTCATCAGAGGGTATCCTGAAGTTGCCTGACTTCCCTTTACAAATCCAAAACATAAGGCCACGACCTTATGAAAGAGCAGCTAAGTGGCCTAACCTCCACTGCTGTATTAAACTTACTCTGCGGTCACATATAGGTATCTCCCAAATTCACAAACCATGATAAAATAAAGTTCCTTTTAGAAGGCATATTTGTCAATACATTTCTTTCTTACCACTGTGGCCTCTGCCGCCGCGGAGCACAGGCTCTGGACGCACAGGCTCAGCGGCCGTGGCTCACGGGCCCAGCCGCTCCGCGGCACGAACCCATGTCCCCTGCATCGGCAGGCGGACTCTCAACCACTGCGCCACCAGGGAAGCCCTGTCAATACATTTCTGGAAGAAGTTCTAAGTATCAATTTGTAAGTGAGGGAAACTACTGCCATGATTCTCATTCTCTGTTGAGAGATACTATCTCTTTCTTAGACTGAGAGAAAACCTGGGAGATTGTTCTCAATATACTGAATTACAAACGACAAAATGATTAGAAAGCCCAATTCCAGTGGGGTTGCCTGGAGAGAATATTTATTTAGAACTTAAAGTAGAATAGAAAATAGATTAACTACTATCATTAGATCATCAGACCAGTGAGTAGAAAATAGCTAGAAAAAAAGGGAAACAATGATTTTTCTATTTTTTAACTTGAGAAATATTTAAAATTTGGTCCAGTCCTATTTCCTATCCATCTGGATAAAATACATAGACTATGAAATAAAACTAACCAATTTCAAAACCTCTTCCTTTTCTGCTCTGCTTTTTAAATAGGAGAGGGGAGGTGAGAAGGCCAGGAGAGCAGAAAAAGTGGGGGAATAAGGGAGAAAAGGAAAATGGAAGGAATTCCTATACAGTAATGAGCACTTTTCTCATGTTTCTGCTCTTTGAAATTAGGAGCCTAATAAAGGCTGCATCTTCTATCACTTTCCTCAAGAGAATACCATACACAAAAATAGTGCTTGGGCTTCCCTGGTGGCGCAGCGGTTGAGAGTCGGCCTGCCGATGCAGGGGACACAGGTTTGTGCCCTGGTCCGGGAGGATCCCACATGCCGGGGAGCGGCTGGGCCCGTGAGCCATGGCCGCTGAGCCTTCGCGTCTGGAGCCTGTGCTCCGCAACGGGAGAGGCCACAACAGTGAGAGGCCCACGTACCGCAAAAAAAAAAAAAAAAAAAAAAAATAGTGCTCAAGTTGCTGGAGAAGAGATTATTTCAGATGGGTTGTAAAGGAAGGATGGAGAAGATTTACAAAGGTGGAAAGGTGTACAAAGTAAATAATAAGCAATGAAAAGTCAACTGTAGGTTCTTTCAACAAGGAATTTCCAAGTATAAGATATGCTCTAGAACGGCTGGCAACTGCAAACAGGTGGGAAAAAAGAAAGAGCGGCTGTGTATCTATAGTGAACATGTGTGTTCATCATTGGGGTACTAGCTATCATTTATTTAATGATAACAAAGTGGCATACACTGTGCTAAGAGCTTGTTCTCCCTCTCTCTCTCTCTCTCTCTCTCTCTCTATCATTTTATCAGTCAGGAAAATTAATCCACAAGATGGTTTATTTGCACAAAGCTGTCCCTTATAGACAAAACAAGAAGAAATCTGTTCAGTGATCAGGAAGGCTGATTTAGGAATCAAGAGTGGGTCAGGGTTTCATTACAGATTCACAGGAACAAATACACTGATCAAGAATCCCTAGCAGTACATATTCAAGTCAGTCACCGAGGTGACTCACCAAGTGAACAAAATCAGGACAGTCCCTTAGACAATGGGGGAAAATTTAATTTACAGCTCAGTACAGTTTCATCTTTAATATTTATATTCTACATCAACAGGCAAGATAAGCCATTTCTTAAACACAAGTTTATTAAAAGAGATGCTCAACAGAAAAGAAAAAAAGACTTCCCCAAATTTAGAGGACTTAGGAATATACTAATAAAACTTATTTGTAGTATTGGTGGGTATGTTGCTTTTAGGAGGGCCATATGTAATATTTAGTACTAGCAGAAAATAAAAACTTGCTGACTAAAACTCAGTCTACCTCTTGCCTCCTTTCAGATCTCTCTTCTAGTGGTCCATGCACATATGTAGGAGGAGAACACAGGCTATCAAGCTGGCCATCAGTCTGCTTACAGTTAACTGAAGCAAAGCTTATAGTTAACTGAACAGATTTTTGACCAGTAGAATAGATTTGTATGTATGCGTGGAGGGTAGGAAGTGTCCAGGATTGTTTTAATTCCACGATTCATTACAATCAGAAGGTTAAAAAAAGAACAGAACACATTTGTCACTGAACCTAGCTCAGGTATTCCACGAAATTTTTCTGGTTGCATTTATGTGTCCTTCCTCCTAGATAACCCACTTTATCATTTTGGCATAATTATCATCAACAACCAAACTAATCAGCAATCTGAAACAACTGCCACATGGCCAAAACAACTTGATTAGCCATAACACAGTGTGATCACTTTATTTTATTCTTCAGGAAAACCTGCACCAGGACTAAGATCATCAGGAATCTCTTGTACTTTAACTATCATAATCATTTATAACTTACTTATCACCATAGTTCTATAACTAATTTTCCTTCCATAGCTCTGGACTAGACTTTGCTTGATTAGATACTAGTGCTTTCTAGTTCTTTGCTATACATCTTTAAAGTGTACACCTTAATTAGAATATCTGATAAATGATTAAGAGAATCCAGAGTTAAGAGAAATAAATAACTAGATTTTAAACTATTGAGAATACATTAATAGGGAAACAAAAGCAAACTAAAAAAGATGGAAACGATAAATTTGATGGAGTTCCTATTACATCATGTTCTGTGGCTTAAGAGTTAGCATTATTAAATAGTTTAAGTCTTTTGTGTTTTTTTTTTTTGTTTTTTTTTTTTGCGGTATGTGGGCGTCTCACTGTTGTGGCCTCTCCCATTGCGGAGCACAGGCTCCGGACGCGCAGGCCTAGCGGCCATGGCTCACGGGCTTAGTTGCTCCACGGCATGTGGGATCTTCCCGGACCAGGGCACAAACCCATGTCTCCTGCATCGGCAGGCGGATTCTCAACCACTGCGCCACCAGGGAAGCCCAGTTTAAGTCTTTTGAATTACATAGATCTCTTTCCTCCCTCATTTTCTTATAGCTAGTGAGTATACAAGAGTTTTTCTTGTGGCATAGAATTAATGTAATATGTTTCTACTAAAATCTTCCTCGGCCAAAATCCTATAGCTAGTTTTCAAGTAATCGGTGTTTCTATTTGTTTTCAAAACCAGCTCTTACTTGCCTTCTTAAAGGATTATCTAATTCCCTGGTTAGGTAAAATTGATATATTAGCAATTTTCTACCCAGAACATAAAAGTAACTATATTGAAGATAGTGCATTGTAGTTACACAGGACAGAAACCAGTGACACATGTTCTTTCCTAACTTTGTCATCAGTCATTTCAGGAAAACATCAACAATGGTTCTTATTTAGGAGGTTGTGTTAGAACATCTGTATGTATTAGAACGTTAGAGCTTCAAGCTCTAATATTCTATATTAGAATATTCCTGGGTCCTACCACCTAAAATACTGCTTTAAAGTAGTGTGTTTTAAGTTCTATGGTGAAAAGTTCCTGCATCGAACTACTCCTTAAGCCAATGTTTCTGAAGTGTTGGTTCTTACACTCATTTTAGTGCATAACAATATTTTCACTGGACCATACTGAAATGAGAAACAAGGAATGCTAAACATCTCACTTTTGACTTATAAACTGTTGTCCTTCCCTTCCATTCTACCCCTTTTGGGTGTTAAAATACTCTCCCCTTTCATTAAATAATGTTGACGGTAGATATTTATAATACAATGACCTGACAAAAGACAGAGTCGGCAACACCATGTAAATACCCACTTCAGCTTTTTTGAAATTTTACAGATCTGTGAAATTCAAAAACTCTGGGCACCTCTGCCTTTAAAACATTTAAAACAAGAAACATATTAGAAAGAGTAAGTGAGAGACATGGCACACTGGTACCATCTTCTAAGGTGCAGCAAATGTACTTATGCTCTAATTCAGGAAATATCTGAATGACTCTCCACTTCTCTATCTTCTCTAATAAGCCCCTTGCCTTGTTACCTCCCTCTCCCTCTGGTCCTGCGTGGTTTTCTATCTTATTCAATAGAATCAATTTAGGTTTTTTTGTTTGTTTTGTTTTGACTTGATTTCTAAGTATTGCTCTATGTACCCTCCCTCTTACTAACTTTCCAAAGCTACATTTTCTAAATAAGTTTCCCAAATCTAAATTATTTTACAAGTTCCTTAATTCTATATTTTCCCTTATTTACTTGAATTACTAAAGGCATTTTCTCTGCCTTGTTTTTTTTTTTTGTTTTCTTCTGTTTTTGTTTTTTTAAAAAAAGGTAACAGGGACTTCCCTGGTGGTCCAGTGGTTAGGACTCCTCACTTTCACTGCTGAGGGTGTGGGTTCAGTCCCTGGTTGGGGAACTAAGATCCCGCAAGCCATGCAGTAGGGCCAAAAAAACAAAGAAGGTAACATCTTCAACATAGAAAATGTAGAAAATGACAAAATCACACAGGAAAAAAATTAAAATAAACTATAATTCCACCAAGTAGACA
Source organism: Kogia breviceps (assembly GCF_026419965.1). Classification (NCBI taxonomy): domain Eukaryota; kingdom Metazoa; phylum Chordata; class Mammalia; order Artiodactyla; family Physeteridae; genus Kogia; species Kogia breviceps. The sequence continues at coordinate 75,395,110 of NC_081318.1, forward strand.
TAACTATTGTTAATATTCTGGTCATATTCAGTCAACACTGGAATCACACCATATATACTGTCATTAAGTACTCTTTTAAATCTGAATTCTTAAATATTTGCATAGTATACCCAAGGATTACCATAATTTACTTAACCAAGCTCTTGGCTAAAGTTTTTTTAACACGAAAAGTTTAAAAACCAGTATCTCTTACTTACTTCTTGGTACCAAATTAGAGCACAATAAAAATAACTACCTAGATAGATAGATAGATAAACAGACAGATAAAAAAACAAACAAAACAGAAACCAACCACAAGACCAAAACTGAAAGGTCATAATCGTTCCATTCTTTTAATTATATAGTATGATCCTTTTCTAATTAAATATTCTATTGAAATGTTATTCAGCTTTACCCACTTCATTGTGTTTTTTGTGACCTCGTTATGTTTTTAGGGAGCTTTCTGTATGTCGACTACGTGGAGCTTTATATTAACTTATTTAGCGTTTCAAGCAAATGATTAAACAAAACAAAAATAACTTAGATATGTAACAAACTAGCAATCCTAGATTCATATATTTCAATACTAAAAACATTTGAATTTTAATTTACCTTGAACAAATTTGACACAGTGATTGAAGAGAAACACTGGGCATATAAGTTAGGGCAGCATTGTAACACAACAAAAGGAATGTCAACACTTCAAACCTAAAGATAAACCAAAAGAATATTTACAAATCTTGAGAATTCTAAGAAATCAACTGTAATTAAGCAAGCATTGGGGAGGGATATTATGTTACAGAATAGACCTGTACAATATAATCACACCAATAAGAATACAATACTGAAAGGAAAAAGTAACAGTCATATGAAAATTATCTTAAAAATTCAATGTTCCGGATGACACCTGAAGCAAAGTGTAAGTGACAAATCGGGAAGATGTGCTTTTCTCTTGTATAAAAATGACTCAACATTTTAAAAATTGTTACATACAACTCATTAAACATTATTTATAAATCTACTGAAATAATTTCTTAAAAAATTAGCATGGTACAATAGGAGGTTATGTCTCCACAGTATACCTATTCTGTGCTGTCAGCATCTCCCTTTGGGGGTGAGGTCCACTGTACACAACTTTTGACAAGCCATGCTGGGATAGGGCACTCTCGGTCAGAGCCATGGACCCAATGCTGGAAGGCTAAAGAAAAGACATATGAATAAAGAAAAAACCATTCTGTTGAAGATGTGGTATTTAGAATATATACACCAGTAAGAATGATTGCCATGAACATCATACATCTTGGAAATATTCAGACTGCCTACTAAGTATTCTGCTCAAAGATTTAACAAATAATAAAAAACAAACCACAAATAGAAATACAAAATACTTTAACTTTAAAAATTCTACCCCAGAAATACATAATCGCCACACATAAAAAATCTAATCTTATCTGTCAGGAGAAGGGGAGAATATTTCAAGATGAATACTTTTAATAGATCTTTTACAATCAGGTTTTAGTTTAATGATTTTGATTGCCCATTTTTACTTTGGGAATAGCCAATACTTTGTGTGGTGTTTTATACTTTTTAAGGCACTAATAAACTGATCAAATTTTTTGTCTCAATAACCAGACCCTAATTTATAGCAACTTCAAATCTTAGGATCAATAAACTTACTTTGACAAAAATGTCACTTACCTCATGATATACAGATGGTTTGGATAAAGATGGAATCGTAAAACTCAATACTTTGCTATGTCCCTGTTTGTCAACTATTTCCTACAAAAGTGAAAGAAAATATGTTACAATATTTATTTTTTACACATAAATTTAAAAGCTGAATTTAAACTGTTAGTCTAAAAAAAAAAAAAAAGACCTGAGAAGAAAGGAATTTTAAATTCAGCTAAAATCTTAAACTACGATAATCGATTATTCACAAATACTAGGAGTTAGCCTTCTCCTTAAAATATAAGTCACATAGTTTTAAGGATGAAATACAGATGTAGTGTGGTAATAATCATTGATTTTTTTTCTCATGTAAAAAGTTATTCTTTCTAAATCAATTAACATAGTTATGAAATACATTATGAAATGACTCTTAAATTTTTTTTCCCACTTTAAAAAGTACAAACCTTAAGTATATATCTAGAATATTGTACTATTTAATATACAAACACTATTAGTAATGCAAACTATATATTTTAAATCAATGGTGTGAAGTCTGGAGACAGTCCAGATTTTACAGAATTATTATTGCTAGCTATTAGACTAGATCTTTTCTCCCAAACTTTCTGTGAAGGTCACAACAGACAATTTATAGACAGTGGATTTTAAGTTTAAAAAATTTAAAACTCAACACTGATATTTTCAGATACCTCCATAAAATTATTTAAATGGACTGATTTTTTGTCTCCAATCAATCAAAAAATGTATATTTACATAATTGTATGTATGCCCATATAGCCTTCAACCTCCATAAAGTTATTTTTGGGAGAATGAGCTATGAGTCATTTGATGTATTAAAAACAAATATTAGCTTTACTAAAATGAAAAATAGTTGCCATTATGTATTCATTTTTGTTGAAAGGGTTATATGCTTGGTTCTTGTCAAAAAACATTTTGTTAACTACATTAAATACAAACCAAATTGTAAACCCCTAGGAGAAGAGCTTCAATGCATCCACTGCTATGCACATTTCTGCTGGCTGAGACGGCAAGGTAGCACCAAATCAGTTCTGGAAGAAACTGCAGTGTAAATCGAAGCAACTGCTCCTCTCCACTGCGATAGAATTCAAAGAGCTGGTGACAGACAGGCTCTAGCAACTGGAAGAAAGACAAAATATTCATCCAAGGACTGGACTGTATCTGAATAACACTGATATATGAAATATAAAAGGTTTTCCCTGATTGGTAATTACTGAAATATACAAATGTTTCCATTTTTTGGAAGCACAAAACTATTCACAGCTAAGCTATTCAGTAGTGAACTCTAGTGGAAGGCCAAACTACAAACTAAATGTATACTGAAGCACTTTATAAACTCGAAAACATTCTATAACTCAAAGGTAGTATTGTTATTAAAACCATATCTTTAAAAATTCCTAAAATAGATAGGTTGTGAGAAGTTTCTTCCTGAATATCCTTGCTTCCAGATAAAATATGTCAATATAAATGTTTGGCTACAGGGTTGGAGAAATTGAAATGGGAGTCCTAGGGAGTTACTGTCTCATTGCCTTCCTGAGTTATAACTAGGCAGCAACGGACAGCAATGACCAGTATGTGGAGGGAGAAGCTGAATAATATAAAGCCATTAGGTCTAGTTTCTTACTGTAACCATGGTTAATTCCCCTGGATGATCTAAACGTTGCTATCATTTTACTTTAAAGTTGATTTGGACTTACTGATAGCCTTTTTTGCCCCCCACCACACTCCCCCAGTTACCCAGTTAACAGAGCTGACTGTATCTTTATAACAGACATTTTAAAAAAAAATCAGAAAGTCAAGATAAGAGACTCTTATAGGTAAGTATTATCTTAAAGCATACATAATCATCACACACAAGTCATTAACGAATATGTCAGAGCTACTTTTCAAACAAGCAGGCTACTATTATTTTCAGTGAACGGGAGTTCATTCACTTCACTAACTTAGGCAATAGATTGACGTCAATTTACGAAACAGATTTTCTACTACCAATAATTGGAACGAACAGGAACTAAAGTGGATGTTTTGATTTCAAAAAAGGTCAATATGTAAAGCAAACCAGGTACAATTAAAGTCAGTATTATAGAAAAAGTTATACTTTAATAAATATTGACTAAATAAAACTGGTCTTTCCTATTGAAAAACTATCTTCTGACAGTTAAGGAACATTTTTCCACTCTCAGAATGGTCATCAGAGTGCAACAGGTGTCCACTGTGGCATGGCAAAGGCAACAGGAAACTGGAGGGTCAGAGGCAAAGTAACCCCATTCACAGATAGCAAGAAAAGTTTTTAGGGTAGGAATTTGGAAGAATGGAGAGGGGGATGGTGGAAGAAAGACTGGTAGGGGAATGTTTAGCTTTCAGTGTGGAGTTTTAAATTTTTCTTTGTGGACCAGTGTCGATAAACTTGTATTGTGGTGTAATATCGCTCATCTCTAAATAGCAGGGAAAGCTTTGATTAAATCAATCAATATAGTCTAAAAATTATTTGCAAACTTGTGAAACTTTATGCTGAAAATTTATTCAATAGGCTGCATGAACACATAATCAATTTTAATCAAAACACTCCAAAAGGCCTTTTAAACTGGTTTAAAGTCTAAAATTAAATGGAGTTTTGGTTATGAAAGCATAACCAAATGAAGACAGATTCAAAAGGGATGTAGAAGTTATATATTGCAATGAGATTAGATGAAATTATGCATATCAAACCACTAGAGGTAAATACCAGTATCTGCAGGGTTTTACAGCTTGCAGAGTACGTTCACATATATGAACCCATTTAATTCCCACAATATTATATGGTACAATGTCATTACCCTCATGTATACTTTCAACATAACGAAATTGAGACAAAGAAGCTATCAGTTGAAACCAAAAAAATCACACAGCTCACGAAAGTCAGACTGAAGCCAAGGCTTTCTAACTCCTTTATAAACATACCTGAAAAACGTCAGAAAAGAATAAAACAATATACAATGTGGGAAACACAAGCAGTGTTTGACTTATCTAACCTGAATATATTTGAGACAAGCAATGGAGCATTAGAACATGCTGTATTCCTAGTGTCTTGCTTGAACTTTTGAATTATTTTCTCATATAAACATTGTTATACTTGGTGGGTAGGTTTCATAATACTGTTAAGAGAGAACTGCACCTCAAGTATATTTTGATGTGTTAAATGGCCTTTTTATGGTTTAATCATCATGTACCTTCTTTCCATTCTAAAATACATTCTGAATTCTAAAACAGAGTTACAAATGAACTTTTACAACAATCTATTCATAAGTAAGAAGCTGTATCTTAAGAGAGAATTTTAATGGTAATAGAAATGTATCATAAAAATGCCTTTAAATGACTAAAGCAGGGATAGAAGATGGAAAAGAGCTAAGTTTGGGTAAATTCACAAGAGAATCTTCCAAACCTTTTTTGCATGGAACAATTACTGAGAATACAGGTAGGAAACAGATACAGAAAAGTTGGAGGGCACTACTCTTCAGGTGCCAGGAGCCAATGAACTGACCTCCTCTCAGTCTGGGATTGCTATGCCTAGAACACCAAAAAGATTTTATGTGGCTTTTTCAAAAAAAACAGCTGGTTTCATAACAGACTTGAGCATTGTTATCCTCTAATCGTATGCCTATCTTAGTCAATTAAAAGCACTGGTTAAGGAAATTTCATTGTATCCATAAACTGCCTCTTTACAGTTTCTTGAGCCTGCCACACATACCTGCCTCAGGGCCTTTGTAAACCTCTTGCCTCAGTTTTATTTTCTTCCTCTAATTCATTCAGACCTTAATTCAACCATCACCTCCTCAGTCCCAACACATACTTCCCCTACTCTGCTTTATGTATCTTCAGTTTTATCACTGACATTTTATTATACATTTAGGTATTTGTTTAATGTTTCTTTCACCTACCAGAATACAAGTTCTAATCGATAAGAAAAAGAATTTGTTCTATTTTGTTCACTGCGGCATTTCTAAGGATTTCTGGCACACTATATGTGTTCAATAAATATTTATCAAATGAATTTAACTGAATAATGAAAAAGTACTACTTGTAAAATCTAAATACCAAATTTCCCAGTCTTCAAATAACAGCAGAATCAACGTTCCAAATTTCAAAAATGCCAAAAGACAACGACATCAACTTTTGGGGACTATCTCCACTTTAAGACGCAAAATGTTCTAAAGAGCAAAAGGAAGGTTATGATGTCAAAGTAGACACTGCTATATTTTAGAAGCACTTCTAAGTACATTTTTAAAGACTGAGTTGTCTTTTTAAGAATACAGAATACACACTGTCTTTACCACATTCATCAGGCTAAAAACATAAAACAAACTTACATGCAAAACCTCCTAAACCAGTGCTTCTGAAAGTGTGGTCCATGGACTGAAGACCATCTACAAACTGTTAACAGTCCTCAACAATATAAATACAGAAATTGACAGGAAATATTTTAAAACTTTTATAGCAACTTGATATGGCTGCAATAACCAAAAGGGTGATCAGCAGACTTATTGAACAGAGTATGGATCAGTTAGGGGTTATCAAATTTATGTGGTACCTCGCATGTGATGTGAGTTGCATACTTGTCATACACATTAGGTACACATATTGGTCTGTGAGAGATTGGAAAAAATTTTTAAACTGGTACTTCACCACAAATAGTTTGAGATATACTGCTCTGAGCCATTAGAGCTCACTGTCATCTGAATGAAAGAAATGCTATGAACCAAACTAGCCTATCAGAAATTTACCTCTACCCAAAGCAGCCTGGTTAAAACACACTTCATTAGAGAAATAATTTTTAAGTCTTTCAAAATACTGAGCAGTAAATGATAAATAAGACTTAATTTGTTAAAAAAAAATAATAAAGCACACAGCTATACTTGCTCCATTTGGTAAAATAATTCTCAAATAAACATGGAAAACTTAAGACAGCTTCTATCCAAATACTTCAAAAACTAAAACCCTTCAAGAAAACAAGCTACTATACAAATTAAGAAGCTTTGGGGGCTTCCCTGGCGGCACAGTGGTTTAGAGTCCGCCTGCCGATGAAGGGGACATGGGTTCGTCCCCCGGTCCGGGAAGATCCCACATGCCGCGGAGCGGCTGGGCCCGTGAGCCATGGCCGCTGAGCCTGCGCGTCCGGAGCCTGTGCTCCGCAGCGGGAGAGGCCACAACATTGAGAGGCCCGCGTACCGGAAAAAAAAAAAAAAAGCTTTGGTAAGGAGGAAGGGACAAGCAAAATATGATTGCTCTATTTAGTTATTCCAGTTAAAAGTTTTTGTCTTCTCAATATAAACCCTAGTCTTTTTTTCAGCACCTAAAATTCATAATCTTTATAATCTTCTTTATGGAATAATCAGTAGAAGCTGGGTTATTCTAGACCCCCTCCAAAAGAGGTTACCTATTCAAATAACAAAAGACTCTAGTTTTGATAGTTTCATCCCAAAGGCATATAGGTCCACATAGGACTAGACGACAGGTGTAAGTTGTTTTACCCCTAGATAATAGGATTAGTGGTCTTAGAGCCTATCGTTTAACCTACCAAACTCAAGTGTAAAAAGAATGCATACCTCATACTCCTCCTTTCTACTCCACCTCCTTCCATTCCCACTGACACTGCCCTAGTTCAGGTTCTCAACAGCCCTCCTACACTGTTGTCACAGCCTCCTAGTCTTCTTGCTTTCATTTTTTCCATTCTCCAATCTCTCCTCCACACAGCCACCTTCCTAAAACAATCATCTGGTCAAGTCATCAGCGCAAAAAAAAGTCTAAACTGCTTATGATGGAATTCTAGGCCCGCCATGGTTACAACCTAAACCTATCTTTCCAGCTTCAGTTCCCAACAGTCTTTCATCTCTTATTAACTACTGCATTAGCCTATTTGCTTTTACCTGAATGCCATGCCTTTTGATTTTCCTCACTATTTCCATCCTTACCTATTATATTTCTACTATGAATGGTGGGATTTATAAGCACCAGAATCTGAAGTATAGATCATTTTGTCACCTTCGAACTAAATTCGCTATCTAAAAAAGAAAAGGAAATGGGGGGTGGGGTGGAGGGGCACGCAGAGAAAAGAAGAAAGGACTGGGAAAAACACCAGCAGGACCAAACTACTTGCTACTCCTCAAATTCCTCACATTTTCTCAGGCCTCCATATACTATCCCTACAGCTTGGAATGTCCTTTTACTTTCCACGCCTGGAAAACATGTGCAAATCCATCTAGACTCAGTTAGGCATTGCCTTGAAAGCATGTATTTACATATTTCCTCCCTTTCCTCTTACGGGATAAAGACCATGTGCTACTCATCTTTGATTTTCTGTTGCCTAGCACTGCAGCTGGCTCATAATGGGCACACAAATATTTGCTGAATGAATAAAGTGACCCAGACTTTCCAAGGCTATCTCCAGCAAGATAGATAGATAGATAGATAGATAGATAGAGAGAGAGATAGAGAGATACCTACATACATAATGCATAGATGAGCAGGAACATGTTCAGAGGTGGCTATGGAATATGGTAATAATTCTATTTCTTGGCCTGGGTGATGGTACACTGGAGCTCATTTTATTATAATTTTTTTTATTCTGCCATTTTTCTGCACATAAAGTATTCTTCTCTTATCCCTCTATCCACTTCTCAAAAGTAATCAGCTAAACACTCCAGAATATATATTACAATTCTTTAAACTATACTTCTCTTACCCTTTTTAATATATGTGTTATTTTTCACAGTAACAAAGTTAAAAAATCAATCAAATGAGTAACACTAGCACAATAAACTGTTACAGTACTTACCTCACTTTGTGGCTCCTGGATAACTTTATAGAGAGATGAAACTAAAGAACTCTTGTCTTTCAAATTTGTAGCATAATTTGGTAAAGATGTTTCTGGTAGTGTCTAAACAAATTTTAAAAAATACATTTTATTTTTATGAAATGTCCAGAATAGACAAATCCAAATACAGAAAGCAGATTAGTTGTTGCCAGAGATTGGGCGACGGGGAATTGGGAGAAGGAGGAATTAGGAGTGACTAACCAGGTATGGAGTTTCTTTTGGAGGTGATGGAAATGTCATGGGATTAGATGCTTGTGTTAGTGGCACAACATTGTAAAACCACTAAAAACCACTGTATTTTCATCTTAAAAGAGTGAATTTTTCATTATGTGAATTATATCTCAACAAAAAAGATTGTAAAAATAAAATAAAAGATATATTTAATCCTCAACATCAACAGGGACATAAATTAACATCAGTACTTCATCTTTGATCACAGTTTGGGGTTAGAAATAAGAATACAAATAATTTGTAAAGCCGGAGATACATTTTTTGTAGCATTATACAGGTTACCAATCTTATTAGCAGTATTTTATCCTGTTTCTTAATAAACATGTTATATAAGGATCTAATGCTTCAAACCTTAAAGCCACAGATCATCTATCAAAGTACCTGCTGAGTTACATGTTGTGACTGTTCTACTTTACAGAATTGGGGGGAAATTTTTTACTTCTCAGAACTGGAGAAAAAGATAGCCACACTACCAACAAACTAGTGTTCTTAATGCCATTTAAAATATCAGCAACTAATGACAAAGCCACCCTTTCAGAAAGGACACTATGACCAGAGAGGAATGGGAAGAGATAAAACTCCAGTAGTAAGTCAGATGGTTTAGGATAAAAGTAGTAGGGAAATCTGAAGAAAAACAAAAAACAAAAACCCACTTCATCATAACAAATCATAAAAACCTATCCTTCTAGAGTATACCCCTTCCTTAACAACTTCTGTCTCCCAAGTCATTATTTTTTTCCCATGAAAATTATTTCTATCTATCAACCAATTAATCAACAACGTTAATCCTGCAGTAGATATAATGTCTCAAGGTACTGCTAACAGTCATTCCAAGATATACACTATTTCTTACATGTCCCACATCCTAGTATTTCATGATTTAAAATGGGTTATGGTTAGTGTATATAGGTGCGTGTGTGCATAAATAGACATAGAAAATTAAACAGCATTAATTTTTATAATAAGGACATTTGGTTCATTTTTACCCTACTGTGAACTCCTTGAGGGCAAGAACTATCTTATCTCTCCATCCACAGCATTCAGCACAAAGCCTCGTACTCAAATCTTTGCTGAAGACATTTATATAGATGAACAAAATAAGAAATAAATACTGTCACTGTTTACTCTTCAGTAGATTCTTTAAAAATAGGTCACATTTCACCTTAGGATATATAAGTGAAGAGCTTCTTTTTTTAATTTATTAAGATAGTTTTGTTTACCAGAATGGTAAGTAAATGTGAACTATCTGGGAACCTTCCACAATTCTTCCTGGGCGATGGGGTAGGGGTGGGGGAAGCGGGGAGTTTCACTGCGGCTGCTTACACAAAGAGGAGATTAGGGCTTTCTTCAGTATTTCAGAAGGATGTAGCAAAAGATCTCCAGGCAACATTCCATTTCCATTATTTGATCAAGAGTAACCTAATATTGATGGAATTTATATAAAACGGAATAATAGTCAAATAAACAACAGACTTCCAATCACCTGAATGATAACGAACCTAAGTATACATGTAAAACACATTAATATGTGTATGTATGTGCACACGTGCACACATGTGTCTAAACATAAAATTTTAAACCAAGTGAATTGAAAAATAAATCTTAAAAAATGATTAGTGAATAGAAAGATTATTACATACACTATCTAGGCTAAAACTGGAAGAGTCATTAAAAATGTGAACTACAATTTTCAGTTTATGTACCAATTAACCCTCATGAGGTAAAATATTTTCTGTGAAACAGCCAAAAACAAAAGGACAGCTCTTTTCTGAAAAAACAAGTTCTAGAAAATATCCTGGGCCTAGGCTACTACTGCTAAATGAGAGGAAGGATCTCCTAAAAATTAGTGTAGTGAACTATTATATTTTATCACAATTCTGTCATTATTTCATTTTGTGAATGTGGGAAAAGTTAGTTTTGTCTATAGAAGGAGAGAAAATACAATTGCTGTGTTTATGAACAGTGCTTTGAAAACCTTAAGATCTAAAAGAGCCTATGTATTTAATACCATGACAGTAAACCTTTAAATTTTCTTACACTGTACTAGTTCAAAGGTACTTGCCTTCGTAAATACCAGCTATGCTTTCTAACTTTTCAGAAGGCAGAACTGGAGACAAAAGAAGTTATAATGGGAAATTATGGTAGGAAATTAGTCTTGGCAAAATTTGAAGAAGACAGATGCTTCATACTAAAGTATCATTTGGCAGATGGCTTTTATAAAATGTAAGGAAGTGATATGGGTTGGGTGGAAGAGAATTAATGAAGATGGACAGATGGGTGGAGAACCAATAAATAAAACAATTCTGACCAACAACATTACACATAAGACTAGATTTTGAGTCACATATTATGATTCAGTGACTACCAAAAAATCAAAAATCTGGCGGATAAATCTACATATAACATTAAGAAACACAATACAATCTGAAAGATAATATTTTACAAATAAATATTTGTAAAGACAGAGATTGAACTAACTATTCATGAAACCTTAAAATAATGAAGTCTGAGTCTAATTCTCTTTGTTGGTATACTAAGAGAATATTAATAAGGGCCCATAGCTAGAGTAAATACTCGTTTCCCAAAGGCAAAAAAGAAAGAAGAAAAAAAAATTGCACAAAGCAAACTGCATTGTCTTTGTGCATTTGAGAGAATGTTGAGTGAGGTTATGAGGTTGGGAGTTCAGACTGTACCCATGGAACAGTGCACAGCTAAAATCATCTTCAAAGACCACCTATTTCAGTTTTTCTGGTGAGGATACTGAGACCCAAAGAAGTTATGGATTTGTCCAACATCGTAAAACCACCTAGAGGAAAAATTATGATTAGACCAAAGGGTGTCTGACTTCTCAGCCCCATGTACTCTGTACCACTTACTTTATTAATCATGATGACCTTGGCCTTATTAGCTCCACAGTTATTAGATTAAACAATGAAGCAGAGGCATAGATAGATAGATGATAGATAGATAGATAATCCCTAAACTTTATTTCTTAAATATTTTCACCAAAACATATAATTAACATCACAAATCATTTCAAAAGACAAGATATTCAATTTTAAAAGTATACTTGGGGGCTTCCCTGGTGGCGCAGTGGTTGAGAATCCGCCTGCCGATGCAGGGGATACGGGTTCGTGCCCCGGTCCGGGAAGATCCCACATGCCGCGGAGCGGCTGGGCCCGTGAGCCATGGCCGCTGAGCCTGCGCGTCCGGAGCCTGTGCTCCGCAACGGGAGAGGCCACAACAGTGAGAGGCCCGCATACCACAAAAAAAAAAAAAAAAAAATATATATATATATATATATATACTTGAGAGATTTGTTCTCATGCACTTTCCTGTCTTCTATCACTTTTACTATGCTGCTGATTTTGTCTGGTAACCTTAATCTCTTCATCAAATATAAAGAGAGCTGAATTCAACACACATTAAGACTCAAAATAATTTTCAGTAATGCCTACCAAATTAACCAAGGAATAGGAAATATCTTCCCTTATACTTGACAATAATTTAAATCATTTGTTATGTCAAATTGATTGAAAATTTAATTTTGGCGGGTTAGGGGAAAGTTAAATAACCTTTTATTTCATGGGGCCTAGGCTTTTACTCCCCTCCTCTCAAGGAAAAGTTTCCTTCCCAGGAAGGGAAAGAAATAAACAAAAAGATGGGAAGGGAAGATAATTAGTCATGATTTTCAGTTATTTGCCTTAATAGTTGATCCTCCCCTAAGCCCCACATCCTTTATCGAGCCCTCTTGACACTACTTCCATAGTAAAGAATGGCTAACTGGCTCTATTTGCTTTTGCAAATTTTACTTCATCATTAATATAAGAATGCCCTAGAAGTGGTATTCAACTGTTAAACTTGACAATTTTAATCAACTTGCCAAAGACAATTTTAATCAACTTGCCAAAAACAAAAATCATGGTAATGAACCATATTAAACACTCTTGAAGCAGGGAAAATGCTTAAAAACACAAAGACAACATATGTAAGAAAAAAAGGCACACACCAGATTTAATCAATCTATTAAAATATGTATACTATATACAGTGCCCTTTTATAAGTGCATGTATAACTACATCACTTTATGATGAGTTACGGGATCCATAGAAAGATATTCAATTCATGACTATAAAAGCTGAGAAAATGAAAACCTTTGTCATTCATCAGGATGAGATAACAACGGGCAAGGCCAGCTACAAAATTAACAGGTAACATTGCTTCTCTCGAGGACATACTGCAGCTAAAAAGTGTCATAACAGCCTCCATTTTTGAATGACTACTGTATTCTTACTCAGTGAGAAGCCTTGTAATCTAAAATCATAGATATCAAGAACTTTGCCATTTAAACATGTATCTGTTAAGAATGAAACATCCCACTCTTGGCGGGAGGATCTAAGTCACCTAGACACAGAGGAGCAGGCTTCAGATAATAGGTTTCTGAACCGAACATTCCACACAGATGTTAACTTTGTAGTTCCCAAGACAACATGACCCTGGGTCCACTTCACAGTCCAGGCAAGATTTTAACCCCATTATACATAGCTCTGCTCTGTTTTGAGTCTATCAAAATACTGTTTCATTTAAATTTCACCTTTCCTGAAAATCCTATAACAATTTTATTTTTTCCTTTGTTTGGTGAGATGCCTACAGGGTACCTATTGTATAGTCTCCCTCACTGAAACAAGCCAATAAGTCTGACTTTTGTCCAAGGCCTTGGGCTAACTTGGCTGGACAAAAAATGACAATTTCAGCCCAAACCCTTCCTTCTTATGGTTCATGATCAGGAAGCTCACATAATTATGTGTAACAACAAGACCCAGAGGACAAAAAGAAGTTAGTTAACTGGTTAAAGGAACACTATTTTAACTATCATAAAGAAGAGTTCATGAGACAAGAAAACAGAGTTTTATTTTTCTTCATCAACTAACCAAAAGTTATATACCCTTATACAGGCACTGGGTTAGCCAACTAGAGAAAGATGCACTGATAGAAAGTTGGGCAAATATCTTCCCATCTTCTCCTCATTGTTGATCTGCCCGCTTCCAGTGCCCCCCAGATTGGGAGAAACATTTCAACAGTGAATCTTTCACGGTGGTTGGAGAGAGCGACATCAACTTTCAGAGACTTTAACCATTCTTTGTGGTGTTGCCATAAAAGGGAGAAAACAAACTAAACTACTTGGTGAAAAAAGGAGTCAATTTCCTAGGAAATATTACTATGTGTAAACAATTCCCTAATAAGATTTTTTTGAACATTCTTTTGCTTTCACAGATGTTTAGCTTTTTAGTCATTAAAAAAAAAAAATGTCACTGGAATTTAAACCCCAGACACAACTTCTTTGGAATATAACTATTATATTAAAACAGTAAATATTACCTTAAACTCTGACAACCATTCCTCCACAACCCCTTTCTCTGAAGTGAACATCTTTCCACATCTGTTCTAAACCTTCAACCTGAAAATTAACATAGAAAATTGTTAAAATTTTGAATATATTTTCTTTATAGTCAGATTACCAAGAATAGAAGTAATCCTATAAAATTTAGCTACTTTGTTACTTGTGAAATTAAAGCAGTTTCAAACATAAATTACTGGGTTCATTTCAAAACCAATGTGCACAAACAAGCATTAAAATGCAACAATTTTGACAAAAGTATAAATATCATATAACATGATGAAATTGGCTCTGCAATTTTTCATTCAGCGTTTAGCAATACCAGCTGCAAAACACACTGGACATTTTTCCCTAGTTTCAATTAAATAATTCCAAATAGATAATGCATCTTAAGAAAACTGTAGAGGGACTTCCCTCGTGCCGCAGTGGTTGAGAATCTGCTTGCCAATGCAGGGGACACGGGTTCGATCCCTGGTCCAGGAAGATCCCACATACCGCGGAGCGACTAAGCCCTTGTGCCACAACTACCGCGTGCTGCACTACTGAAGCTCCCGCGCCTAGAGCTCCTGCTCTGCAATGAGAGAAGCCACCACAATGAGAAGCCTGCGCACCGCAATGAAGAGTAGCCCCCACTCGTCGCAACCAGAGAAAGCCTGCACGCAGCAGCGAAGACCCAATACAGCCAAAAATACATAAATTCATTTAAAAAAAAAGAAAACTGCGAAAAACATTTTAAAACTGAAAATATAAAAAGACGTGCATCCAAAACTAACTTTATAGAAAGCATTAATTTAATTTGCTTATATTTCAGTTCTTTACTACAGTAACAATCTATCTAGGTAAGCCACTTGGTTCCCTGAAAGCTTAATATTCATAAAACAGAAGTAAAAGTGGTAATATCCAAGATAATGACCTTAGTCTTAACAATAGTTATTCATAAGATTGAAATTTACTTAAGTATAAATAAGAAAAAAGGAAGCTAAAGGAAATGCAAAACAAATTTATCTCAAGCAAAACTTTTGCCAAAGTACAATGTAGTTTTCTTCACCCATCCATCTATAGGAGAATGAACTTAAAAACTGTTTCCTGAGGGGAAACTTTATTAGCTCTAGCTGAATTCCCTAACCTCCTAAGTCAGGCACAAACCCTGCATTAGCCTTCTTAATTTTAATCAGCATTATCATGTAGTAGAAACCGGGACAGAATTGACAGAAACTAAATCCTGATTCTATTCTTACTTATTGTATAACCTTGGGCAGGTTATTTGCCTTACTTTTTTCATTCACGAAATAGGGATAACCACAGTACCTACTTTCAATAGATTATTGTGAGAATTAAATGAAAAAAATGTAAATAAAAGCACTTATTACAGTACCTTGCAATAAAAATGTTATTATTATGCAATATTGTTATCAAAGAATATCAACTTGTATACCCTCTGCTCAGCTGTCTATCAAAGTATACAGATACTTCTTAATGAACAACACAGGTTCTTGCAAAGAATACATTCTAATGTTTCTGTTGTCTAATTTCCATTTTTAAAAAATGGTTAAGAAAAATACATGTATTCACTAATTCATTTATTCATACATAAAGAATTACTTGAGAGATATGCATTTTATTTTTTCAGGATAAAAAATAGCCCTTTTTTATTCTAAATTTTATCCTTGGATCCAGCCAGACTATTAGAAAACCACATATTTGTACCATATTATTGATTTTATAGAACTGTCCATTCAAATAAACTGGGCTTTGGAATTATGCCCAAAATGTTACTGAAAACCCTGCTAGATCACGTTCTTCCCTTTAAAATCCAAAGAAGGAGAAAAATCACATCTTCATTTTTCCATACCAGGAAAAACTCTCCTTTAGAGTACCTGGTTTACTTTTTCTTTTTTTTTTTTAAATTGTAGTAACTGATTTTTCAAAATTTATTTATTTTTATTTTTGGCTGCGCTGGGTCTTCGTTGCTGTGCACCGGCTTTCTCTAGTTGCGGTGTGCGGGCTTCTCATGGCGGTGGCTTCTCTTGTTGCGGAGCATGGGCTCTAAGAGCGCAGGCTTCAGTAGTTGTGGCACGTGGGCTCTGTAGTTGTGGCTCACAGGCTCTAGAGCGCAGGCTCGGTAGTTGTGGCGCACGGGCTCAGTTAATCCGCAGCACGTGGGATCTTCCTGGACCACGTCTCAAAGCCATGTCCCCTGCATTGGCAGGTGGATTCTTAACCACTGTGCCACCAGGGAAGTCCTGGTTTGCTTTTATATTATGGATACTGTGAATCTCATTACAGATTCTCTTTGCTTTGATTTTAACAAAATGGGAGTCAAAGTTTCTGCCCTAACTCTGTAAGCAGGCCAGGATTAATTTTATTTATCATTTTATACTATACACTTACCCTTATTTTCTTTCTACCTAGATCTACTTATTTTTATCCTATTATACATGTTTGTGAAGCAAAATGAAGCAAGGTAAATATAAATGCACATGAGTTATCTTTCGTATTTATCCACTGTTTATCTAGTAAATTGGGACAGAAAGCAATCACAAATAGAACGACACCACATCAAGTTACAGAGAATTGGGGAGGTAAAATTTTTACAAAAATTCAAAATAATTCTCCAGTTAAAATTAATTTTTAAAAGGTTAAAAGGAATCAAGAGGCATAGGCAAACGGATCAAGAATAGTCAAAGCAATCTTGAAGAACAACAGAGTTGGAGGACTTGGATTTCTAAATATCAAGGCTTACTATAAAACTTACCAAAACCATAGTAATTAAGCCAGTGTGGTATTACCATAAGGTATTATCATATTATCATCATATTATCATTACCAAAACAGAAAATGGAACAGTTTAGAGTGACCAGAAACAGACCAACACATACATTATCACCTGATTTATGAACAAAGTGACACTGTAATTCAGTAGGGAAAGGGTAGTCTTTATAAAAAAATGGAACTAGTTCAGCTGGACAGCTACATGGGGTACAGGGTGGGGAGAGAACCATAACCTATAGCTCATGCCATATGGAAAAGTCAGTTGCAGCTGGATCACAGATCTAATTTTTAAAAGTAAAACAAACATTTTAGGAGAAAACATAAGAGACTACCTTCATAACCTTGGGGTAGGCAAAAATTTTTAAATAAGAAGCACAAAAGCACTAATCATAAAGGGGTTTTTATAAATTGGATTCATTAAAAGTAAGAACTTCTGTCTGCCAACAAATGAATGGATAAGAAAATGTGCTACACATACACACACACAATGGAATATTATTCAGCCTTAAAAAGAAGAGAATCCTGCCATTTGCAACAACATGGATGAACCTGGGGGACCTTACGCTAAGTTAAATAAGCCAGACAAACACTGCAAGATCTCACTTGTACATGGAATCTAAAAAAGTCAAACTCATGGTAACAGACAGTAAAATGGTAGTTTCCAGGGGGGTGGGGGAAATGGGGAGATGTTGGCCAAAGGGTACAAACTGTCAGTTATAAGATGATTAAGTTCTGGTACCCTAATGTGCAGCATGGTAACCATAGTTAGTAATAATGTATACTTGAAATTTGCTAAGAGAATAGATCTTAAGTGTTCTCACCCACACACACACAAAAATGGTAACTATGTGAGGTGATAGATTTGTTAATTAGCTTGATTGTCGTATATCAAAACACCACGTACACCTTAAATATATATAATTTTTATTTGCCAATCATGCCTCAATAAAGCTGGGGGTGGGAGGGGAAGAGAATTTCTATTCATCAAAAGATACTACTGTGAGGGCTTCCCTGGTGGCGCAGTGGTTGAGAGTCCGCCTGCCGATGCAGGGGACACAGGTTCGTGCCCCGGTCCGGGAAGATCCCACATGCCGCGGAGCAGCTGGGCCCGTGGGCCATGGCTGCTGAGCATGCGTGTCCAGAGCCTGTGCTCCGCAACGGTGAAAAAAAAAAAAAAAAAAAAAAAGATACTACTGTGAGAATGAAAAGGCAAAACCAAAGACTGGGAGAAGATACTTACAATTGACATACTTGACTAAAGTCCCATATCCAGAACATATAAAGAACTCATAAATTATTAAGAAAAATGCAGAAAATTCAATAGGAAAAGCAAGCATGTCACTTATCCAAATGGAAACTTAATATAAAAGGTGCTTAAATTTGTTAGTCATCAGGGAAATATCACACACACACACACACACACACACACACACACACACACTTACAAGTATGGCTAGAATGAAAGAGATAGTACCAAGTGCTGAAAAAGATATGAAGCAACCAGAATATTTATACACAGCTAGCACGGATGTAAATTAGTACAGTGTCTCGGAAAACACTTTGGCACTATCCTCTAACTGAACACACGCATATTCTAACAACCCCACACATAAAAATATACCTTACAAGGACTTTCCTGGTGGCCCGGTGGTTAAGAACCCATCTGTCAATGTAGAGGACACGGGTTCGAGCCCTGGTCCAGGAAGATCCCACATGCCGAGGAGCAATAAGCCCGTGCACCACAACTACTGAGCCTGCACTCTAAAGCCTGGGAGCCACAACTACAGAGCCCACGTGCCACAACTAATGAAGCCCATGAGCCTAGAGCCCATGCTCCACAACAAAGAGAAGCCACTGCAATGAAAAGTAGCCCCGGCTTGCTGCAACTAGAGAAAACCCACACGCAGCAACGAAGACCCAACACAGCTGAAAATAAATTAATTTTAAATATATATATATATATACCTTACAGAAATGTGAATATATGTCTCTGAAAGATATGTTCAGGAACATTCACAGCAGCAGTTTTTGTAAATAGTCAAAAACTAGAAAGACACCAAGTGTCCATCAAGAGTAGGATGGATAAATTATAGTATATCATACATGGAGTTCTACACAACAATAAGCAAACTATAAATACATCAATGTCACAATATTAGGAAAAGGAAGGCAAACAAGAGTACTGCTATACAATTGCATTTATATCAACTTCCAGAACAGGCAAAATTAATTAATTTTGTTAAAAATCAGAAGAGTGGTTGCTCTTGAGGCAGTTAATTCTTGGGTTCTGGTAATATTATGTTTCCTGATCTAAGTGTTGGTTACACAGGTGTGTTCATTTAGTGAAAATTCATCAAGCTGAACACTTATGTTTTGTGCAGTTTTCTGTGTATATATTATACATTAGTAACACCAGACAGCTCCAGGCCTCTTATCATTCACTTGGTAGAGATCAAATGGGAGCTCTCAATTGCATAACTGAGTTCACATGAATACTCAGTAAAATTGTCCCTCTCCATACTTCTTTGCCTTCCTCTGCAACTTCTTTGCCTTCCTCTGCAAAGGTCAAAAGGGAGACCTCAAAACAGCACCCCCCAGAAACTTCCACAGCCTCACCACCACTACCTGCCTCCACCAGGACTAAAGTCATTTTCCCTTCCCCCCTGTTGATGTCAGGAACCACAAGAAACTACAGCTCCCAGGTTACACTCAGCCCTTGCACACGGATCTTCATAACTCTTTGAGGGCCCTCCATTTTAGCTTCATCTCCTATTCCACCCTAATTCTGGAAGGAAGTTCTCTTTCACTGTGCCTTCTGGAATTGACAATCTGTTACCAGCAAAATCTTCTATAACTTCAACAGTTCTCTCACTGTCACTTTCTTCTTGTTCTAACAAGAAAACTGGCTCTTCTCTGAAGACATTGCTTTCCCTGCAATCTTCTCAAAGAGGACTGTTTTTCCTCTCATAACCCTGGAAGAAACCACTGGCCCTAGAGGTAATATTACCATTTCAGATCATTCTCCCTCTCTCCCCTCGAACCATCCACCCAACGCTGTTCCAAAACTCATGAAGCTGTCATCTATCATTCAATCCCTCCCTTTCATTTCTAGATGATTTTAGCTCTGGCTCACTGTCATGCATTGAAACTACTCTTCCTTCTCACTCCCTGAACTCTTAATTCCTAAAAATCTCCTACAACAATACTGTCTTCTTCCCTGCCTCAGAAACTCAATCCTATGATCATAAACTAGACCAAACATTTACACTTTTAAATATTGCCAACCTGAAAGAACACCCAATGGTCAAAGTTGGAACAATTTGAGCAACAGAACAAATAAGCTAGTAGTGAATTATTACCCAAATTATAAAATAAATATACATGAGTCCATATTGATATAAATAAATGACTAAATAAATAAATATTAGAGAATAAGAGATAAATCTTTTTTTCAGAAGAATTCCAAATAATATATATAGGTATTTCCCCCTCTAGGAGGAGTTTAGTCTCTGCCGCCTCCCCAGTGAGAATAGGCTGGACATAATGATTTCCTTCCAAAGAAGAGAGTATGGAAAGAGGAAAACAGTAACTTTATAGTGGAGAAATCTGATAAACACTGCCTTGATCAAGTTTAACATCACCCATGATGTCATGTGAATATCGTGTACCCTTGATATGAAGAGAAGGGCACCTTACCTCTAAAAAGCCATAAACCCAGTATAATCATGACACAAACATTAGAAGAAACTCAATTTGAGGGATGTTTTACAAAATATCTGACCTATACTCCTCAAAACTAAAAGGTCATGAAAAATTAAAAATGCTAAGAGACTTGCAGACCAGAGAGACTAAGGTGACATAACAACTAAATGCAATATGGTCTCCTGGATTGGATCCTAGAAAAGAAAAGAGATAATAATAAAAAAAAAAAGTCTGAAATTCAGGTAATAGCAAAGTAATAGTAATGACAAATGTACAATGGTAATATAAGATGACATTAGGAGAAACTGAAACTGGGGTATACAGGAATTCTCTGTACTATCTTTGAAATTTTTCTATAAATCTAAAATTGTTTAAAACATTATTGAGGCTCTGATGTATTTCTGTTCTAGGATCCAATCCAATTGACATTTACTGTGTTCAAAAACAAAACAAAATTTAAAAGCACAAAAACACATGAGCACATATTTCATTAGTCATCACTTATCATGTAACCACTGTCTACTCATAAATGGGAGTGAAAAAGACAAAAGTCCAAGTATTATTATGAAAATAGTTATGAGCTTGCAGACACCATGAAAGGGCCTTCAGGACCCCGAGAGGTCTCAAGATGATACTTGGAGAACCGTTACCCTAGTGCTTGTCATTACCCACTCTGATCACCCCTCTTATCTCTTCGGCACACATTTTTACGTACTCAGATCCCAAAACGTTTTGACCATACCTGAATCTAATGTCACCTTCCAACCTTCTCCTTTCGCTCCTTACCCATTTCAAATTCTTTAGTCAATTATAATCACCATTTTGAATATGCTCCCTCAACTCCTTTGCTCTTACTAGTTTTACTCCTTCAGCAAAAATGTAGTTTTGGTAAAATCCAACTCTCCACCTAGTCCATGTGAGCACCCATGCAGCTGAACAAGGTGGAGAAAACAACTAAAACAGCACCTAAAACTCATGACCAAGAACCTGACTCGAGCTCTTACTGCTGCCTGGCAATCATGCAGTGTCCTCCTCCCCATAGTCCATTCACTTTGCTACTGTCCTATTTAATTGTTTCGTGCATTCTACCTGATCCTCAAAACCCCAAAACCATCTCCCCATTCCTAATCTCAGCTGATGATTTTCATTCCTACTTCACTGACCAATCAGAAGAGAACTTCCACAAACTCCCAAATGTCTACCAATCTTAAAGCATCTGTATCTTTATAACTATAAATGAACTGTCCATGATCCTATCTGCAGCCAATCCTTTGAATTACACACAACCATCCTTTCTTGTCTACCTAAAGAAATTGCTCCAACAAGTCTCCTTCTCTCCCTAATTAAATTTCTCCCTCTCTACTAACTCACTCCCCCTAAAAAACTCTCAACCTTATTTCCTCTTCAGCTATTTTCATATTTCTCTGCTTCTGTTTTACACTCAAACTTCTCAAGAGTTGTATGCTCGTTTTTAATTCCTACCTCCTCTCACCACATTTTTTTTTAGTTTTTAGAAATCAACTTTGAGGTATAATTTATACACAATAAAATGTACACATTTTAAGTGTACAGTTCTATGCATACATCTTTTCCTGTCAATCCTTCAACCCCCTATCCCACCCAGCCAACTACTGATTTGATTTCTATCACTATAGATTACTTGAGCCTGTTCAAGAACTTCATATAAATGGAATCATACATTATGTATACTTGTGACTGGCTTCACTTTCTCAGCATAATGTTTTTGAGATTTATTCATGCTGTTGAGTGTAGCAATAGCTTATTCTTTTTTTATTGTATGAATATACCACAATATGTTTACCTACTCACCTGTTGATGGGAACATGGAGTACTTCCAGTTTGGAGCTATTATGAACCAAGCTGCTCTAAATATTCATGTGACAGACTATATTGTCTGAGGATGACCACAACATAGTCTTCTAAGATGACTTGGACACACCTTTCTTCAAGAAGTAGAATCAGGGCTTCCCTGGTGGCACAGTGGTTGGGAATCCGCCTGCCGATGCAGGGGACACGGGTTCGTGCCCTGGTCTGGGAAGATCCCACGTGCCGCGGAGCGGTTGGGCCCGTGAACCATGGCCGCTGAGCCAGTGCGTCCGGAGCCTGTGCTCTGCAGCGGGAGAGGCCACAGCAGTGAGAGGCCCGCGTACCGCAAAAAAAAAAAAAAAAAAAAGAAGTAGAATCAATGTAACCTCTCCTTGAATCTAGGCAAGCTTGTTACTATGGCTAGATCATATAAAGTGATATAGCTTCTACCTGATTCTCTGTTGGACCATCATTCTTCGAACCTATCCACTGTATTATGAAAATGCCCAAAGAGTAATATGGAAAGACCACATGTAGGTGTTCTCCAGTGACAATCCTCCTGAGTCCCAGCTAACAGTCAGTATCAACGAGCAGACTTGTGAGTGAGGGAGTCTTCAGATAATTCTAGCCCCCAGCTGTCAGATTACCCCTAGCCTTTGAATATTCTCAGCTGAGGCCACAGACATTGTGAAAGAGAAAAGTCATCTTCATGTGCCTTTTCTGAAATCCTGACCTACAGAATCCAAGAGCATACGAAAATGGCTTTAATTTACGCTATTAAATTTGGGATGTTTATGCAGCAATAGTAACTGGAACGATTTGTATACAAATCGTTAAGATTTGTTAAGAATCCACCCGCCAATGAAGGGGACACGGGTTCGAGCCCTGGTCCAGGAAGATCCCACACGCTGCGGAGCAACTAATCCCGTGCACCACAGCTACTGAGCCTGTGCTCTAGAGCCCGCGAGCCACAACTACTGAAGTCTGCGCACCCAGAGCCCGAGCTCCACAAGAGAAGCCACCGCAATCAGAAGCCCGTGCACCCCAACGAAGAGTAGCGTCCACTCACCGCAACTAGAGAAAGCCCGCGTGCAGCAATGAGGACCCAGAGCAGCCAAAAAAATAAAAATTAATTAATTAAAATTTTACCCATTCTAGTGAGTATATAGTGGCATTTCATCACTTCAATTTACATTTCTATGATGACTAATGTTGAATATCCTTTCATGCACCTATTCGTCATTCATATATCTTCGTTTCTGAAGTGTTTCTACAAGTTGTTTGCCCATTTTTAATCAGGTTATATGTCTTACTGAGTTTTAGGTGTTTTTAATATATTCTGGATTTACATTTGTTTTGCAAATATTTTCTCCTGGTTTGTGATGTGCCCCTTTATTTCCTTTATGGTATTTTTTTAATTTTTAAATTTTATTTCACTTTTTATACAACAGGTTCTTATTAGTTATCAATTTTATACACATCAGTGTATACATGTCAATCCCAATCTCCCAATTCATCACACCACCACCACCACCACCCTGACGCTTTCCCCACTTGATGTCCATACGTTTGTTCTCTACATCTGTGTCTCAATTTCTGCCCTGCAAACCGGTTCATCTGTACCATTTTTTTAGGTTCCACATATATGCGTTAATATACGGTATTTGTTTCTCTCTTTCTTACTTCACTCTGTAGGACAGTCTCTAGATCCAACCACGTCTCAACAAATGACCCAATTTCGTTCATTTTTATGGCTGAGTAATATTCCATTGTATATATGTACCAAAACTTCTTTATCCATTCGTCTGTCAATGGGCATTTAGGCTGCTTCCATGACCTGGCTATTGTAAATAGTGCTGCAATGAAATTGGGGTGCATGTGTCTCTTTGAATTATGGTCTTCTCTGGGTATATGCCCAGGAGTGGGATTGCTGAATCATATGGTAATGTTACTTTTAATTTTTTAAGGAACCTCCATACTGTTCTCCATAGTGGCTGTATCAATTTACATTCCCACCAACAGTGCAAGAGTGTTCCCTTTTCTCCACACCCTCTCCAGCATTTGTTGTTTGTAGATTTTCTGATGATGCCCATTCTAACTGGTGTGAGGTGATACCTCATTGTACTTTTGATTTGTATTTCTTTAATAATTAGTGACGTTGAGCAGCTTTTCATGTGCTTCTTGGCCATCTGTATGTCTTCTTTGGAGAAATGTCTATTTAGGTCTTCTGCCCATTTTTGGATTGGGTTGTTTGTTTTTTTTAATATTGAGCTGCACGAGCTGTTTATATATTTTGGAGATTAATCCTTTGTCCATTGATTCATTTGCAATATTTTCTCCCATTCTGAGGGTTGTCTTTTCATCTTGTTTATGGTTTCCTTTGCTGTGTAAAAGCTCTGAAGTTTCATTAGGTCCCATTTCTTTATTTTTGTTTTTATTTCCATCACTCTAGGAGGTGGATCAAAAAAGATCTTGCTGTGGTTTATGTTACAGAGTGGTCTTCCTATGTTTTCCTCTAAGAGTTTTATAGTGTCCAGTCTTACAGTTAGGTCTCTAATCCATTTTGAGTTTATTTTTGTGTATGGTGTTAGGGAGTATTCTAATTTCATTCTTTTACATGTAGCTGTCCAATTTTCCCAGCACCACGTACTGAAGAGACTGTCTTTTCTCCATTGTATATCCTTCCCTCCTTTGTCATAGATTAGTTGACCATAGGTGTGTGAGTTTATCTCTGGGCTTTCTATCTTGTTGCATGGATCTATGTTTCTGTTTTTGTGCCATTATCATATTGTCTTGATTACTGTAGCTTTGTAGTATAGTCTGAAGTCAGGGAGTCTGATTCCTCCAGCTCCATCTTTTTTCCCTCAAGACTGCTTTGGCTATTCGGGGTTTTTTGTGTCTCCAAACAAATTTTAAGATTTTTTGTTCTAGTTTGGTAAAAAATGCCATTGGTAATTTGATAGGGATTGCATTGAATCTGTAGATTGCTTTGGGTAGTATAGTGATTTTCACAATATTGATTCTTCCAATCCAAGAACATGGTATCTCTCTCCATCTGTTGGTATCATCTTTAATTTCTTTCATCAGTGTCTTATAGTTTTCTGCATACAGGTCTTTTGTCTCCCTAGGTAGGTTTATTCCTAGGTTTATGCCATTTTTGTTGCAATGGTAAATGGGAGTGTTTCCTTAATTTATCTTTCAGATTTTTCATCATTAGTGTATAGGAATGCAAGAGATTTCTATGCATTAATTTTGTGTCCTGCAACTTTACCAAATTCATTGATTAGCTCTAATAGTTTTCTGGTGGCATCTTTAGGATTCTCTATGTATAGGATCACGTCATCTGCAAACAGTGACAGTTTTACTTCTTCTTTTCCAATTTGTATTCCTTTTATTTCTTTTTCTTCTCTGATTGCCATGGCTAGGACTTCCAAAACTATCTTGAATAATAGCAGTGAGAGTGGACATCCTTGTCTTTTTCCTGATCTTACAGGAAATGCTTTCAGTTTTTCACCATTGAGAATGATGTTTGTTGTGGGTTTGTCATATATGACCTTTATTATGTTGAGGCAGGTTCCCTCTATGCCCACTTTCTGGATAGTTTTTATGATAAATGGGTGTTGAATTTTGTCAAAAGTTTTTTCTACATCTATTGAGATGATCATATGGTTTTTATTCTTCAATTTGTTAATATGGTGTATCACATTGATTGATTTGCATATATTGAAGAATCCTTGCATCCCTGGGATAAATCCCACTTGATCATGGTGTATGATCCTTTTAATTTGTTGTTGGATTCTGTTTGCTAGCATTTTGATGCAGGATTTTTGCATCTATATTCATCAGTGATATTGGTCTGTAATTTTCTTTTTTTGTAGTATCTGTCTGGTTTTGGTATCAGGATAATGGTGGCCTCATAGAATGAGTTTGGGAGTGTTCCTTCCTCTGCAATTTTTTGGAAGAGTTTGAGAAGGATGGATGTTAGCTCTTCTCTAAATGTTTGATAGAATTCACCTGTGAAGCCATCTGGTCCTGGACTTTTGTTTGTTGGAAGATTTTAATCACAGTTTCAATTTCATTACTTGTGATTGGTCTGTTCATATTTTCTGTTTCTTCCTGGTTCACTCTTGGAAGGTTATACCTTTCAAAGAATTTGTCCATTTCTTCCAGGTTGTCCTTTTATTGGCATAGAGTTGCTTGTAGTAGTCTCTTAGGATGCTTCGTATTTCTGTGTTGTCTGTTGTAACTTCTTTTTCATTTCTAATTTTATTGATTTTAGTCCTCTCCCTCTTTTTCTTGATGAGTCTGGCTAATGGTTTATCAGTTTTGTTTATCTTCTCAAAGAACCAGCTTTTAGTTTTATTGATCTTTGCTATTGTTTTCTTTCTTTCTATTTCATTTATTTCTGCTCTGATCTTTATGATTTCTTTCCTTCTGCTAACTTTGGGTTTTGTTTGTTCTTCTTTCTATAGTTCCTTCAGGTGTAAGGTTTGATTGTTTATTTGAGATCTTTCTTGTTTCTTGAGGTAGGCTTGTATAGCTATAAACTTCCCTCTTAGAACTGCTTTTGCTGCATCCCACAGGTTTTGGATCGTCGTGTTTTCACTGTAATTTATCTCTAGGTATTTTTTGATTTCCTCAGCGTTCTCTTGGTTATTTAGTAATGTACTGTTTAGCCTCCATGTGTTTGTGCTTTTTATGCTTTTTTTTAAAATGGTTTTTTCCCTGTAGTTCATTTCTAGCCTCATAGCATTGTGGTCAGAAAAGACACTTGATGATTTCAATTTTCTTAAATTTACTGAGGCTTGATTTGTGACCCAAGATGTGATCTATCCTGCAGAATGTTCCCTGTGCACTTGAGAAGAAAGTGTAATTTGCTGTTTTTGGATGGAATGTCCTATAAATATCAATGAAATCTAACTGGTCTATTGTGTCATTTAAAGCTTCTGTTTCCTTATTTATTTTCATTTTGGATGATCTGTCCATTGGTGTAAGTGAGGTGTTAAAGTCTCCCACTATTATTGTGTTACTGTTGATTTCCTCTTTAATACCTATTAGCAGTCGCCCTATGTATTGAGGTGCTCCTATGTTGGGTGCATATATATTTATAACTGTTATATGTTCTTCTTGGATTGATCCCTTGATCATTATGCAGTGTCCTTCCTTGTCTCTTGTAACATTCTTTATTTTAAAGTCTATTTTATCTGGTATGAGTATTGCTACTCCAGCTTTCTTTTGATTTCCATTTGCATGGAATATCTTTTTCCATCCCCTCACTTTCAGTCTGTATGTGTCCCTAGGTCTGAAGTGGGTCTCTTGTAGACAGCATGTATGTGGGTCTTGTTTTTGTATCCATTCAGCAAGCCTATGTCTTTCGGTTGGAGCATTTCATCCATTCACGTTTAAGGTAATTATCAATATGTATGTTCCTATGACCATTTTCTTAATTGTTTTGGGTTTGTTTTTGTAGGTGCTTTTCTTCTCTTGTGTTTCCCACTTAGGGAAGTTCCTTTAGCATTTGTTGTAGAGCTGGTGTGGTGGTGCTGAATTCTCTTAGCTTTTGCTTGTCTGTAAAGCTTTTGATTTCTCCATCAAATCTGAATGAGATCCTTGCCAGGTAGAGTAATCTTGGTCGTAGGTTCTTCCCTTTCAACACTTTAAGTATATCAGGCCACTCCCTTCTGGCTTGTAGAGTTTATGCTGAGAAATCAGCTGTTTACCTTATGGGAGTTCCCTTGTATGCTATTTGTCATTTTTCCCTTGCTGCTTTCAATAGTTTTTCTTTGCCTTTAATTTTTGCCAGTTCGATTACTATGTGTCTCGGCATGTTTCTCTGGGTTTATCTTGTATGGGACTCTGCACTTCCTGGACTTGGGTGGCTATTTCCTTTCCCACATTAGGGAAGTTTTTGACTCTAATCTCTTCAAATATTTTTTCGGGTCCTTTCTCTCTCTCTTCTCCTTCTGGGACCCCTATAATGCAAATGTTGTTGCGTTTAATGTTGTCCCAGAGGTCTCTTAGGCTGTCTACATTTCTTTTCATTCTTTTTTCTTTATTCTGTTCCAAAGCAGTGAATTCCACCATTCTATCTTCCAGGTCACGTATCTGTTCTTCTGCCTCAGTTATTCTGCTATTGATTCTTTCTAGTGTAGTTTTCATTTCAGTCATTGTATTGTTCATCTCTGTTTGTTCTTTAATTCTTCTAGGTCTTTGTTAAACATTTCTTGCATCTTCTCAATATTTGCCTTCATTCTTTTTCCAAGGTCCTAGATCACGTTCACTATTATTATTCTGAATTCTTTTTCTGGAAGGTTGCCTATCTCCACTTCATTTCGTTGTTTTTCTGGGGTTTTATCTTGTTCCTTCATCTGGTACATAGCCCTCTGCCTTTTCATCTTGTCTATCTTTCTCTGAATGTGGTTTTTGTTCCACAGGCTGCAGGGTTGTAGTTCTTCTTACTTCTGCTGTCTTCTCTATGGTGGATGTGGCTATCTAAGAGGCTTGTGTAAGTTTCCTGATGGGAGGGACTGGTGGTGGGCAGAGCTCAGTAAAACTTTAATCCACTTGTCTACTGATGGGTGGGGCTGGTTTCCCTCCCTGTTGTTTGTTTGGCCGGAGGCAACCCAACACTGGAGCCTACCTGGGCTCTTTGGTGGGGCTAATGGCAGACCCTGGGAGGGCTCACAGAAGGAGTACTTCCCGGAACTTCTGCTGCCAGTGTTTTTGTCCCCACGGTGAGCCACAGCCACCCTCCACCTCTGCAGGAGACCCTCCAACACTAGCAGGGAGGTCTGCTTCAGTGTCCTATGGGGTCATTGCTCCTTCCCCTGGGTCCTGATGCACACACTACTTTGTGTGTGCCCTCCAAGAGTGGAGTCTGTGTTTCCCCCAGTCCTGTCAACATCCTGCAATCAAATCCCACTAGGCTTCAAAGTCTGATTCTCTAGGAATTCCTCTTCCCATTGCTGAACCCCCAGGTTGGGAAGCCTGACATGGGGCTCAGAACCTTCACTCCAGTGGGTGGACATCTGTGGTATAAGTGTTCTCCAGTCTGTGAGTCACCCACCCAGCAGTTATGGGATTTGATTTTACTGTAATTGCACCCCTCCTACCATCTCATTGTGGTTTCTCCTTTGTCTTTGGATGTGGGGTACCTTTTTTGGTGAGTTCCAGTGTCCTCCTGTCGATGACTGTCCAGCAGCTAGTTGTGATTCTGGTGTTCTCGCAAGAGGGAGTGAGAGCACATCCTTCTAATCCACCACCTTGGTTCCTTAATGGTATTTTTTACATAACAGAAGGTTTTAATTTTGATGAAACCCAATTTATCATTTTTTCTTTCATGATTAGTATTTTCTGTGCCCCATTTAAGAAATGATTGCCTACCCAAAGAATTCAATTTCTCTAATAGATGTAGAGCTATTAAAATTCTTCTATTTTTTTTCATGTCAGCTTTAGTTAGTTAGTCAGTAATACTTTGCGTGTGTTCCTGCAGTTCACTTCAGGAGAAAATGTGTGTCCCATGTGATCACTATGAGGGAGGACTTTGAAAGCTTTTGTCTGGTTTCCTCCTGACTCTACCTGATGCATCTTTTTCCTTTACTGATTCAGCTTTATATGCTTTCACTGTAATAAAGCATTGTGAGTATAACTGCCTGAATCCTGTGAGTTCTTCTAGTGAATCATCTAATGTATGCATGCCATGAGATATCTGAAATAAGCTTATATGAAGGCTAAATCTTCTTATATGAAGCTTTCTCTTCATTTTTGGTTTTCAGCAGCCTATAATACATCTAGGTGTGTTTTTCTCTGAATTTATCCTGCTTAGGGTTAGTTGAGTTTCTTCTATCAGTTAATCAAGTCTCACAGAAAGAGCTCATATTATGCTTGGAGTAAGCTAAATCCAAAAACTTTTCTCATACAAACTGCTTCCAAACCAGATTACTCCTATCTTGTACTTATTACCTAATCTATTCTTTAAAATCTAAGTTACAATTTAGACTTTTTAAACTGACTCACACATAATAGATACATAAACACTTGCTCAGTAAATGAAAAAGAGAGCAAACCTTTGATCCTTTGTTAGCTTGGGCCCTGAATTCCATTCTGTGTTTTTAATATAACATTTACCTTGTTAATTAGCCCTCCATGGTAGCTGACATCATAGCATGCAATAAAAGTGACCCTGAAAGCAAGTAATTTTGTACTAGAGAATAAGTAAGGAATCCGAGCAGAGATATGTTGTAAAACTATCCATGAATAAGCAATAATGTAGAAAGACACCAGCCACTGTGGAGAGCAGATCTGAAATGAAAATTAGTACATTTCTAATTTTTAAAGGTAAATTTATTTTACCATATATAAAGTAATGTAGTATATTATCTGCCACAAGTGTAATCTGAAAGCACCTTCCAACAGTGGGATTGAGATCACTTTAAAGATATTCATGTCTTCTGATAACATTCTATACCATACCATTCTTCATTAAAGCTTCGATTTCAGTAACTTTCTTTTTTTCTTTTTTTTTCTTTTTTTTTTTGTGGTACACGGGCTTCTCACTGTTGTGGCCTCTCCCGTTGCGGAGCACAGGCTCCAGATGCGCAGGCTCAGCGGCCATGGCTCACGGGCCCAGCCGCTCCGCGGCATGTGGGATCTTCCCAGACCGTGATTTCAGTAACTTTCATAATACTTGATTATACAAGGGCTTCTTAACCCTAAGGGGCAAATTCTTTTCCATTGTAACTTATTCTCTGCACTAAAATGAGGTGACAAAGAGACTAATTTATAAAGAGATTTCTTATCTAGTTGTTGTTGCAAGTTAAAAAAGGAAAATAATTACAAGACTGAATTATAAACATGAATGAAAATTCAAATCATTAGTTAATTTATCATTAGTTGTGTTTTCTTTAAGAACAGTAATATACTCAAGCATTTTAGTTGTCTTTACATGGAGTCAAAAATCTTCAGTACAATGTAGAAATATTTTTAGTTAAATGTGTAATTTCACAGAAATATTAAACTATACAATAAAATTACAAAAAGAGAAAATTTCAACTGGCATTCATGTAATTTTAAATTACCAAGTCAAGCCAGTTCAAAACAAATCTAAATATGGTAAAACTTAAAAATTCTCTCAGATGACAAGTTTTTATAAATTTCAAAAAAGGAAAAGTATCTTAAGAAAAATAGAAAATGTACAAAGATTAAAAATGAGACCTGAAATATTAATGCATTATATGAGAAAGAGGTTAACGGAATTTTATAAAATGTAGTATAAGTAGCTAGAGAAATAGAAGATGAAAAACCAATAGTGTGTGTCAGTTTACAGAAGTTTTTCTTTGTCCTTACCACACACTGTGACCTTGTAAAAAAATTTTCTTTGCATTAGACCTGGGTTCCATGGTGAGAAAGTTATGACTATAGGTACCACTAAAGACTAGGGAGGACAAGAAGCAAAATGACCACAAAATTGAAGCAACGATTTAAAACCTTTTTCTCTCCACCCGCACTCAGCAAGAGGCTCTCTACAGTTGCTATCCCAACCCCACATTTCATATCTAATATGTAATCTTTTAACATTTATGGCAGTCTTGATTACTTAACTTTAAAGCTTTATAAACCTAATTAGATCTCTCTAGCAATATTCAACTTATACTCTCACATTAAAAAAATCTTTATTCTTCTCAAAGGCAAAAGGAACAAAATTAAAATAGGTACTTCCTGCTGTGAATCTAACTTCCTATTTTTCTCAAATATATCTTGGAACAGAGTACTTAAAATTATATTAGAAAGCTCGGTAGGATTCTATGCAGTATTTCACAAGCAGAGTTAGTAATGTGTGAAATTAATTTTTTATATTTTCAGTATGTCATAAAACCTTTCTAAATCTAATGTCTTTTTCTTCAATCCCCCACATAATATTTTAATTTTAACGCTAATAATGATTCCTGAATTCCTCAAGGAGCTTCCCAGAAAGCATATCATAGAAATGTTGTCACAAAAGACATATATAACTTATAAATGTTTTACTCTTATCCAATTAAGGGAGAACATAAAAAGAAAAAAAATGTACTTATAACTTTCACTGTAAAACTCTAAAAAATATTTTCACTATTATTTCACATCATCCCTTGCATCATGAAGTATTAACTATAAATTACTACTGAATCTTTTAAAACCATTTGCTTTATATGTCATGAAAATCAAGTTTCTATAAATCTAAAGAACAAACAAATTTCTATAAATGGATTGTGACACATCACAAAGTTTTAAACTTCTGTCCTACAAAATGGGGCCATTGCAGTAAATTAAGTGCCACCAGAAGATTATCAAGATTCCTAGTTGAATTTCAGGAAAACAGAGCAGAAGGAAATGTTCAGATTATGTTACAGAATAAAATTAATTTAAGCTTAGTGATTTAACTGCTTAGAAAATGGCCAGTCAACTGGAGAGCCCTATGAAACAGGAGGGCACCTGTGCTGGTGCTTGAAAAGAAGTGCTGCTGATTGCCTCATTGCCTACTCGAGTCCTCAAGTGAATAAAGTTTCCTCTCAGGGCACAGGGAGAAGGAATATAATTTATAGGCCAGTAGAAGAGGTGTGAGAAGTCTTTCCAAAGACCCATAACTTAGGCCTATTTTCCCTGTAAGTCACAAACACGTGTCTGGTTATTAAAAATAGAGCAGAGATTTTTACTATATGAAATGTTTTTTGCATTCAACATCTTTTGCCTACCTCAAGGAAAAATAAAATCATGTTGGGATACCAATGTATTACGGCCACCAGGCCAGTGTGTTTCTTTTGGAAAAGGGAGGACAATTAGAAGAAAGGTAGCAATCCCTCTTCTCATTTCTCATTTCTATCTTTCAATTCTTTTCAAATCCTCCAGGACTTCAGAAGAACCTTTTGTCCAGGGAAAGGATATCTGATTTGAATTTAAATAATACAAGGAGGAAAAAAGCACTTTGATATCTGGACTAGCCCCATGTGCTGCTTTCACCAAAAGAATGCAGTGAACACAATGCTGTGAAACATCTGAGGCCAGACCTTAGGAAATCTGCAGCTTCCACTTTCATGTGTTTAGAATCCAAACACCATACTATAAGAAGCCCACACCATCATGAAAGTTTGCATGGAAAAGAACTAAGGCCCCTGCTGAGCTACCAGCTAAGAGTCAGTACAAAGTACCAGTCACAAGACTGAGCCATTTTGGATATTCCAACCAAGCCAAGCCTCCAGATGACTGTAGCTTCAGCTGACAACATGAAACAGAAGATCTGCCATGCTAAATCTAGTCAGCCTTAGATTTGTGAGAGATCAAAAATATCTGCTGTTTGAAGCCACTAAGTTTGGGGATGGTTTGTTAGGCATCAGTAGATAACCAGAACACCTATCTTAATCAAACATGTAGGACATAACGTTTTAGTGCAAGGCAGTGTGCTAACTCCTATCAGAGAATATTAGATTTTTCAAGACATGATCCCTGCCATCAAGGAATTAGATTTTTCTCTGAAAACTTGTAGTTAAACCTATTATAAATAGGATATAATCTACGAATGTCTAATAAATTTGTTTACATTCTGCTGATGTATATAGTTTTTGCCTGATCCTACTGTTAATAATGGCAGACATTGTGATATGGTTGGCTAGAATTCAAAGTTTGGAGAAGTCCATAGCCACAAAGCAAAACAAAACTCACTGACTAATAATCATCCTATCTTAAATGCTATGTTCAATCAACGGAGCCAACTTATCACAATAACCTTCAAAGTTCTCACTATATTATATAAAAGTTGCTTTTAATAGCACAGGGAGATCAGCTCATGCTTTGTGACCACCTAGAGGGGTAGGATAGAGAGGGTGGGAGACGCAAGAGGGAGGGGATATGGGGATGTTTGTATACGTATAGCTGATTCACTTTGTTATATAGCAGCAACTAACACAACAATGTAAACAATTATACTCTAACAAAGATGTTTTTAAAAAAAGTTGTTTTTATTCATTAGGTATAAACAATCTTAGTTTGTACATATCCTGAGGCCAGCACCTCAGAGTTTTCCTGAGATGTCAAATGATTTCATTTAAATTTTCAGTTAAAAAAAAATGAAGTTTCACCTTGATATTCTTCTTTATAGTATAGATCTTTGCAATTTTGAAACTAATAAAAAATTTTAATTTAAATGATACAATAAGGGATTCAGGTTTGATAAAATAATTAATAACCCTTATTACTGGAAACCTCAATATAAAATAGGCTACTGAGAGAAAACATACAATTTCCAAAATTCTTTAAGATTATGATAGATTTTTCATCTGTCCAGGATTTTATAAGTAATATCTCATGAAAATTGAGAGATAATCTAGAAAACTTTTAAAATCCCTGCTCATCCTAAATCTAGAAAACTCTTAAAATCCCTGCTCATCCTACATCCATATATAAAAATTAATTATTCAAAAGAAAGTTTAATAAACTGTTACAACAATGTACCATCTTAATGTTACAGAAAGGGATATATGCAGAAGACCACAAAAGCTGTATGTCCAATTCCCACATCTCAAAGCATAGGATGAATATAGGTTGCTTTCATAGTGTTGATGTTCCATTCTTCATTTGCTGAATGGCTTTCTAACTTACTCATCCTGCCTATGTCCCATTATGGCTATTCTAGTTCTAATTATCACGACCTTTCTGCTCCAGACACACACTCTCCTCTGCACCAAATCTGCATTTCTCAATTTCCCAAATCTAAATTCTTCAAATAAATCTGATTGTACCAGTTCCTTATTTTGATCATGACCACAACTCAACTAGCCACCCTGGAAATTTGCCAGCCTGAAAACTGCCCATTCTTTGGACAGGTATCTCCCCTTGGTCCTACAATTGAAATCAAAGATACAGACGAATATAGATGCAGGCTTATTTCGAAGGGGCTTTGCGTGAGCAGAGATGGTAAACATATCTAGTATCTACTATAGATATAATATCCCAGGAGAAATCTAACAAGCTGAATACAAGGACACAACATTTCAATCAGGGAAACCTAAATTTTTTTTTTACTTTCCTTTGTAATCAAGTCTCACAGAAAGAGATAATATGCTTGCAGTCAGCTAAACCCCAAGACTTTTTTCATACAAACTGCTTCCAAACTAGGTCACTCCTATCTTATAGTTATCCAATCAATTCTTAAAAATCTAAGTTACAATTTAGCCTTTTTAAACTGACTCACACATAACAGATACATAAACATTTGCTCAGTGAATGAAAAAGTGAGCAAATCTTTGAACCTTTGCTAGCTTGGGCCCTGAATTCCATTCTGTGCTTTTAATATAACATTTACCTTGTTAATTAGCCCTCCATGGTAGCTGACATCATAGCATGCAATAAAAGTGCTCCTGAAAGCAAGGAATTTTGTACTAGAGAAAAGGTAAGGAAACAAAGCTAGAGATGTGTCGTAAGCTATCCATGTATAAGCAATTATTAGTGCAATGACAATAAATGACTTTTCCCAAAGTGGACACAGGCTAAGTACAGGAGGCCCCAAACTAAGTAAATATCCATGATAAAAATCCATTTTCAATGTTTATTTTTTTAACATCTTTATTGGAGTATAATTGCTTTACAATGTTGTGTTAGTTTCTACTGTATAACAAAGTGAATCAGCTATATGTATACATATATCCCCATATCCCCTCCTTCTTGCGCCTCCCTCCCACCATCCCCATCCCACCCCTCTAGGTGGTCACAAAGCATTGAGCTGATCTCCCTGTGCTATGCGGCTGCTTCCCACTAGATATCTATTTTACACATGGTAGTGTATATATATCAATGCTACTCCCTCGCTTTGTCCCAGCTTACCCTTCCCCGCCCCCATGTCCTCAAGTCCATTCTCTACCTCTGCATCTTTATTCCTGTCCTGCCCCTAGGTTCTTCAGAACCATGTTTTTTTAGATTCCATATATATGTGTTAGCATACGGTATTTGTTTTTCTCTTTCTGATTTACTTCACTCTGTATGACAGACTCCAGGTCCATCTACCTCACTACAAATAACTCAATTTCATTTCTTTTTATGGCTGAGTAATATTTCATTGTATATATGTGCCACATCTTCTTTATCCATTCATCTGTCGATGGACACCTAGGTTGCTTCCATGTCCTGACTACTGTAAATAGAGCTGCAGTGAACATTGTGGTACATGTCTCTTTCTGAATTATGGTTTTCTCAGGGTATATGTCCAGTAGTGGTATTGCTGGGCACTTTCAATGTTTAGAATGAAGAAAGAATAGGGGCCTATACTAAGGAAGGTTCCAGATCAGCCAATGAAATAGAAATCTCTGAAATAGATAACAGGAGAAATATCAAGGAAAAACTTAATAAAAGTATACAAGAATTACAACAATGAATCTTATGACTGTCCAGGAAGACAACACAGAAAACAAAATATTAGTTCCAACAGAATGAAAGCATTAAAAGCCAGGGCTTTCATTGGGATCTAATAGGGAAAAAAAAAAAAGCAATGCTATAGGCAGTATATTTACAGTTATGACAGTAAGAAGAAAAAATTACTTTTGCTTGTTGTCAATGAAGACAAGACCATTAAAATTGAAATTTTCCAGTCTTTCTCATCAACACACTAAGGTATAAATTATTTATAACATGAAGGTTTACGTCCATTGCCTCACTCTGCCCTCATACTTATATTCCAACATGCAAACTATTATGTGTTATCAGCATAACTTAAGGAAAATCTTTATCTTATAAGAATGATTAATGTGGCTCTTTGAGTGGATTAATACCTACTTTTGTTATTGGCTTTAACCAGAGAAAATAACCTTGAAATCAAAGTACTTTTCAGTTTGTTTTAAATGAACAACCTATTTTAAGCATTGCTTGATGTAGAAATCACACTAACAAGATGCTAAAAGTATGGCACAAAGTGATAGTTGGCATTATAAGACTGTAATGAAAAGACTTTTTTATGCACTAGAACATTCTTTTTTGCGGGGGGCGCACTGCTTGGCTGGTGAGATCTTAGTTCCCCGACCAGGAACTGAACCCCTTGAACCCAGGCCCTCAACAGTGAGAGCTCGGAGTCCTAACCACTGGACCACCAGGAAATTCCATGCGCCAGAACATTCTTAATCGTTCACAAATATAAACGCAAGCTTTCTTAAAAATAAAGCCCTCTGTTTAAGAACTTCCATTTGCTTGCCAGAGGATTTCTTATATGTATAATTAAGTAGCTGGTTTCAATTTGTTAATAAAATAAAGTACAAATTATTTTGGAAGATTAAGAAGTGTTTGTTCTTCATTTTAGAAAGGTCTAGAAGATTAACTATTTTTAAAATTACAAATCACCAGAAAAGAGAATAGTAAGAACTTCACTACCGGTGTACATAATTTTAAAGCTTAAAATTGTATTGTAATTATAGGGCTTCCCTGGTGGCGCAGTGGTTGAGAATCTGTCTGCTAATGCAGGGGACACGGGTTCGAGCCCTCGTCTGGGAGGATCCCACGTAGCAGCTAGGCCCGTGAGCCACAACCACTGAGCCTGTGCGTCTGGAGCCTGTGCTCTGCAACAAGAGAGGCCGCGATAGTGAGAGGCCCGCGCACCGTGATGAAGAGGGGCCCCCGCTTGCCACAACTAGAGAAAGCCCTCGCACAGAAACAAAGACCCAACACAGCAAAAATTAATTAATAAACTCCTACCCCCAACATCTTCTTTAAAAAAAAAAAATTGTATTGTAATTTTAGGCAAAGTTCAGTCCAGATATTAGAAGCATAAATATATACAGTCAAGTATTTAATAAACATTTGTTGAGTAAAGGAATAAATTTCATTCTTCACAATGCCTGTCAAATTTGCCATCTGCTCTCCATCTCTATAGCTACACCCTCAGACTGGGTCTTTATTGCCTCTGTAGGCCCAGTTCACACAGCTTCCTGCTTCTGTTTCTTCTCCAGACACCATATGCATAACTGCCAAACTACTCTTCCTGAAACACTGCTTTTCTCCTGAAACATACTATGACACTTTTCCACATCATACCTATCAGGTCTTCTACCTCAAGCTCCCCTTATAATACAGCCATAATTTACCTCTCTAAATTTTACTTACTGCTATTCTCCAAAATGCATCATGCCACTCCAACCTCCAAGTCTGTATGCTTTTCTTCTCTACTATATCTTCCTTTTACTCCTGTTTTTTACAACCTACCCAGGAAAAACTCAGAGCTTAGGCTGACGAAGTATATGGGTGGCAAGGAAAACTGTCTGGAGAGAACTATGGCACTGCATCTATGAGCCACAACAACATCACCTGACTGATTGGTTTAAAGATTGATTGATTGACCTTGACTTAGAAAATATTACTAGAATTTTACAAGAATTCTAAAGAGTCGACTAGGGTGGCTTCCTACGGCGCTCCCACCCTCTCACTCCTTTTCGCTACCGCACCGCCGCCATCATGGGTCGTATGCATGCTCCCGGGAAGGGCCTTTCCCAGTCGGCTTTACCCTACCGCCGCAGCGTCCCCACCTGGCTGAAGCTGACGTCTGACGACGTGAAGGAGCAGATCTACAAACTGGCTAAGAAGGGCCTGACTCCCTCGCAAATA
The DNA here is from genome assembly GCF_026419965.1 of Kogia breviceps. NCBI lineage: Eukaryota > Metazoa > Chordata > Mammalia > Artiodactyla > Physeteridae > Kogia > Kogia breviceps. The sequence continues at coordinate 75,434,184 of NC_081318.1, forward strand.
GGTGTAATCCTGAGAGACTCACATCGTGTTGCACAAGTACGTTTTGTGACAGGCAATAAAATCTTGAGAATTCTTAAGTCCAAAGGACTTGCTCCTGATCTTCCTGAGGATCTCTATCATTTAATTAAGAAAGCTGTTGCTGTTAGAAAGCATCTCGAGAGAAACAGAAAGGATAAAGATGCCAAATTCCGTCTGATTCTGATTGAGAGCCGTATTCACCGGTTGGCTCGATATTACAAGACCAAACGAGTCCTATCCCCCAACTGGAAATACGAGTCATCCACAGCCTCTGCCCTGGTTGCATAAATTTGTCTGTTGTACTCAAGCAATAAAATCATTGTTTAACTAGAAAAAAAAATAAATAAATAAAGAGTCGACTAAGGTAAGTTATACATTTCTTTAAAAACAGAAGTATCAGAAGTTGAGTTATTTCAAATTTAATATTGGGTATAAATCTACAAGAGCAATTAGTGGGTGAAATAAGATTTTCCAAAATGTTTGTAGCGTCTTTTACAAATTTTAATTACAGTATATACTGAATGATTCAAGTATTACTTCAGTAAATCAGAGTCCATGAAACCATAACTAAGACACAAATTGGAAAGTTTATGTTGACAGATTATAAAAGTTTCAAACTACAAAAATTACCTCAATACCATTCATTGACATGATTATTATATAAGTAATAAGTAAGTAGTATAGTGATCAGTACTGCTTTTTACATATTCAGTAGACCAGGACCTCAAGTTGATTACAAATTAGTTATACATCCCCTGTCTAGTTCATACAATTTACCCAGACTGTAGGGCAGGCAGGGTCAGAGTGGGAACAAAAAAAGAGAACAAGACTAGGCAAAAACATAGGATGAGAATCGATCATGTATATAACTCACTCAATATTTTTATACATGCAAAAAATCAATATTACTATATATTCAAATTGCAACGTTAATAATTCAACAAGCCCTTGAGTGCCTACTGCGTATAATACAAAGTGTTTCTATTACTTTGAAAAGAACAGTAAAATATGATCTGTGTCCACAGGGGGCTGTAATCCAGATGACAAAGGAAGGGAGAAGCATAGCTGAGGGGGAAAATGAATCAAGACAGTACCCTATATTTTCTACAGGAATAATTACAAGTACTAGAATCATGATAAGATTAGCGAAATACACAAAATCAACAATGTAGAGTGTAAAACAGGGTTCTGCTTATTACAAAACTAGAAAAAAATTACAAAATTTCCATTAAGAAAACAAACCAAAAAACTATAAATACTTTCATAGAACATTAATCTCCCATCTCCACTAATATTTTTCTTTATTGGAGGTTTCTTTCATTGCTAACACTTAAATCTTTTCCACATAATTAAAAGAAATGTTCACCCATCTCACTGTTGCTATTCCACTCTTCAAAGGAAAGCACTGTTGTACTATTTTGTATTATTTCAAACTTTTTTCTATGCATATACCATCAATATATAATCAGCAGTTCTCAAAACTCCTTACTCTTAAAAATTATTGAGAACCCCAAAGAGGTTTTGTTTATGGTGGATATATTTACTGACATTTCAATCATATTTGAAATTTTTAATGATTAAATTTTATTACAATAATAAACCTATTATATATCAACATATTTTTATTTTTAATAATCCCTAAACAAAAATTTATTGAGAAGAGTGGTTCTGTTTCACATTTTTGCAAATTTCTTTAATGTCTTGGCTTAAAAGAATATAATTGGATCTTTATAAATGCTTCTGCATTCCAACTGATATGATATGATGGTCAATTTGTGTTTTGATTTCCCCTCTCCCCCCTAAAATGGAATCACTCTCCACAGAGACTTGATCTTTTTCCATCTACTATATACTGGACATTTTTCTTCATGTGAGGTAGACTATTACTATTATACTTATGGCCTTCAACAAACAACCCTTCCTACATTTACACCTTTGTGTAGTCCTCTCCCACACTGATGCTGGGCTTGGCAATGTGACCTGTTTTGACCAGTGGCCTTTACCAAACATGATGCCAGCAGAGGCTTAACAGAAGTTTGCATCTCAGGCATGTCCTCTTGAAATACTCTTTTAGAAGGTAGCCACCATTCTGTAAAAGCTCAGAGATAGACATGTGAATGAGAAGCCATGTGAAGAAAGGCCTTGGAGGATAAGAAGCCATCTTGGGGATTTCAGACATAGCCAAGCTCCCACATGAATGCAGCTGCACAGTGATTTCAGCTAGACTGCTTTTAGCCATGCAAAGGCAAAACTGCCAGCTGAACCCAGTCAACCCATAAAATCATGAGAAAAATACATCTTTGTTATTTTTAAGCCACTTGGTTTTGGGGTAATTTGTTACACAGTAACAGATAACTAAAACACCATAGGACACATTCAGAGAAATTAGGTATTTTTCTGGGGAAAAGAAAACCTGACTATTACAATTTTAGCTAAATCTATTAAGTTACAGGTATTTCCCTTTTTTGAAATGTTTTCCATCCCTTTAAAATGGTTTTTTCCAATTTTTCTATTTGAACAATGCTGTGACAAATTTTCTTGTATTTCTGCAAGTACTTCTATAGGACAGACTCAAGAAAGAGCATTGTTGGGTCTAAGGTTACCTGTGCATTTTGTTATCTAATAGGGTTTAATTTATACTGCTATTATAAACAAGCTCTTTTTATTATACCTTACATTTTTTATTTTTAATTGTAACTGCTTATTTCAAGTATTTAGTAAAGCCATTGTTTTCCTATGCATTCGGTTTATTTCATTTCTAATAATCCTACTGAAATATTTATCCAAAGTTCCAATAATTCTTCAGTCTATTATCTGAAATACTCTAGTTAGACAATCATATTAATTATAAACAACTGTCCCACATGACAGTTAAATTTTTAATTCTACCTCAATGTTAATCCCCAATTTAATTTTACCTATATGAATTTTGCCATTCAGTAAGCAAATCATATTTTACATTTCAAACATTTTAAACGTGCAAGTATTAAAGTTTGCTGCTATGGATACGATATGAAGAGACGTTGGCAATGCAGGTGAAATGAAAAAAGTTTCATAAAATATTAATTTATGAAAAGATTCCTGAATGTTTCAAAAATAAATAATCCAATCAGAAAAATATTAACCTTTATAGCTAATAAAACCATTTGCTTGTTTAGTTCATAATTAAATGAAAATTATCACTACCACAAACAACCTACACCAATTCCTTCTCAGTCCTCACACACTCACAAACAGGCACAAACACTTCAGTCATGCTAACACCTTTACGAAGGACAGTCTTGTGACAGCTTGGTATCATGCATTTAAACTCAAAAGGTAAAGCTGAACGGAAATTAAATGAAGACCATATAGTTGAGTCTAAAAAATGAACTGGACAAACAAGGATGGGGGAAACATGACTATGTACAGAAATTTAGGTGCTTAAAAAAACAGAGGATTTTTAAAACACCAGGCTACATTAATAGGAAATATTTAGGACAAGGAATTTGAATGAGTGGCACAACAGACGACAATATTCTAAGGATGCTGAAGAAGAGCATAGGGAAAAATTAGAACAGCAGCTGGGGCCAGAGTTCTGTTTCCACCAACTACTCCAAGGTGACCAGGCAAACATGGAAACCAAGGCTCAGAAAGTTTATTTCACTGTTAAGTGACATTGAAATGCAAAAAATAATAGCTGCCCTACCTACCACACATAACAGAAAAATAAAGAAAATAAAGCACGTGAAAACACTCTAAATTACAGAATGATAAATGAATAAATGAATATAAGGTAATCATTACTAGTACTGATTTAGGGAAATGCTGTTTGACAAATGATCTCTATTTTTTTTTAGAGGGGTGTGGTTTTTTTTTTAATTGAAGTACAGTTAATTTACAAGGTTGTGTTAGTTTCTGGTGTACAGCAAAGTGATTCAGTTATATATATATATATATTCAGTTTTATACTTATATTCAGTTTATATATATATATACATATATATGCATTTTCATATTCTTTTCCATTATGGTTTATCACAGGATATTGACTATAGTTCCATGTGCTATACAGTAGGATCTTGACCTTGTTGATTATCTATTTTATATATAGTAGTTTGTACCTGCTAATCCCAAACTCCTAATTCATCCCCCCTTTCCCATTTGGTAACCATAAGTTTGTTTCTTATGTCTGTGAGTCTGTTTCTGTTTCATAAATAAGTTCATTTGTATAATTTGATTCCACATATAAGTGATATAATGGTATCTGTCTTTCTCTTTCTGACTTACTTCACTTAGTATGATAATCTCTAGGTCCATCCATGTTTCTGCAAATGGCATTATTTCATTCTTTTTTATGGCTGAGTAGTATTCCATTGTATGTATGTACCACATCTTCTTTATCTATTCCTCTGTTGATGGACATTTAGGTTGCTTCCATGTCTTGGCTATTGTAAATAGTGCTGCTGTGAACATTGGGGTGCATGTATCTTTTTGAATTACAGTTTTCTCCGAATACATGACCAGGAGTGGGACTGCTGGATCACATGGCAATTCTTAGTTTTTTGAGGAACCTCCATACTATTTTCCATAGTGACTACACCCATTTACATTCCCACCAACAGTGTAGGAAGGTTTCCTTTTCCCCACACCCTCTCCAGCATTTATTATTTGCAGACTTTTTAATGATGGCCATTCTGACTGGTGTGATGTAATACCTCATTGTAGTTTTGATTTGCATTGCTCTAATAATTAGCAAAGCTGAACATCTTTTCATGTGCTTATTGGCCATCTGTATGTCTTCTTTAGAGAAATGTCTACTTAGGTCTTCTGCCCATTTTTTGATTGGACTTGTTTTTTTGTTGTTGAGTTGTATGACCTGTCTGTATATTTTGGAAATTAAGCCCTTGTCAGTCACATCCTTTGCAAATATTTTCTCCCAGTCCGTAGGTTGTCTTTTTGTTTTGTTTATGGTTTCCTTTGCTGTGCAAAAGCTTATTTAGTTCCCATTTGTTTGTTTTTGTTTTTATTTCTATTGCCTTGGGAGACTGACCTAAGAAAATACTGCTACAATTTATGTCGGAGAATATTTTGCCTATGTTCTCTTCTAGGAGTTTTATGGTGTTGTGTCTTATATTTAAGTCTTTAAGCCATTTTGAGTTTATTTTTGTGTATGGTGTGATGGTGTGTTCTAACTTTATTGATTGACATGTGGCTGTCCAGCTTTCCCAAAACCACTTGCTGAAAAGACTGTCTTTTCTCCATTGTTTATTCTTGCCTACTTTGTTGAAGATTAATTGACCACAGGTGTGGGTTTATTTCCAGACTCTCTATTCTATTCCATTAATCCATATGTCTGTTTTGGGGCCAATACCATGCTGTTGTGATTACTACAGATTTGTAATATTGTCTGAAATCTGGAAGGGTTATGCCTTCATCTTTGTTCTCTTTCCTCAGGATTGCTTTGGCATTTTATGGTTCTATATCAATTTTAGGATTATTTGTTCTAGTTTTGTCAAAAATGTCATGGTTAATTTGATAGGGATCATATTAAATCCGTAGATTTCTTTGTATAGTATGGCCATTTTAACAATATTATTTCTTCCAATCCAAGAACATGGGATATCTTTTCATTTCTTTGAATCATCTTCAATTTCCCTTATCAATGTTTTCTAGTTCTCATCATATAAATCTTTCACCTCCTTGGTCAGGTTTATTCCTAAGTTTTTTGTTTTGTTTTTTTTAGTGCAATTTTTAAATGAATTTTTTTTAACTTTCCCTTTCTGATATTTCATTGTTAGTATAAAGAAATGCAACAGATTTCTGTATGTTAAAAATGATCTCTATTTGAGGATAGATTTTATTATTTTTTATTTAAGTTAGGCTACAAACATCAGAATGTGACAAAGTAATCTAAATTATGTTAAAAAAAAAAAAAACCCAAACCTCAACTTCTTAACCATATACAGAATTTGAACTTGTCAAGGAATTATTTTTAACCAGATTTCTCAAAGCTTCTGTAGTTTTGTTAGTGACTATTTCTGTAATGAATTTGATATCAGGGGCTTGATCAGGAACATAGCTCCTATTCTTATAACTTATTTGCAAGGCTGGTTGTATGACAGTTGGTACTAAGGCTGAAAAAAAGTGAAATCTAACAGGCAAGTTATATCAATGGCAAATCTTTCATATAACCAGCTGTTTACAGTCATTTTCCTCATTTATTTTGTTACTTTTAAAAGGCACATATACAGGCTAAATACAAGATCACTCTCCTAGGTAGTTACAGAAATTCTACTAGAATCCCAAACTCCTGGCTCCTTCCAACTATACATCATATTGTTATTGTAAAGTAAAAATAACTGGAGAAAATAAAAAGATCACTATCCTTAATAATTCACTAAACCAGGTAAACACAGTATAAATAGTTTAGGCAGTGTTTCCTAAACTATTATTAAGAACTGTTCTAGGACTTCCCTGGTGGAGCAGTGGTTAAGAATCCACCTGCCAGTGCAGGGGACACGGGTTCGATCCCTGGTCCAGGAAGATCCCAAATGCAGTGGAGCCACTAAGCCCGTGCACCACAACTACTGAAGCCCGTGCGCCTACAGCCCATGCTCTGCAACAAAAGGCACCACAATGAGAAACCCACGCACCTCAATGATGAGTAGCCCCCGCTCTCCGCAACTAGAGAAAGCCTGCGCGCAGCAACGAAGACCCAACACAGCCAAAAAAAACCAAACAAACAAACAAAAACAAACCGTTCTAAAAGACATTAACAGTTATACCAAAGAAGAAAAGGCTTTCCCTATTAAAATTTAACTATTCAAGAAAGTTAGAGTGTTCTTTCTTTTTAATCAAACGACTCGTCAGAGCCTTTTAATAAGCTATATGTGTGTTAATGAATCTCCAAGAAAGCTATTTAGAATGAAATATTTTCCCAAGTGTATTTGCCCATTTGATCCTTTATGGTCCAGACACAACTGGCATCACTGGGAATACAGTCTAGAAAACAGTGTGAGTCAAATGTGTCAACAATAGACATCCAGGGATGATACTGTTATAACGATTAACATTTCTCAAGCACTTATGTGTATGGCACTTTGTTAAGTGCTTTATGGCAATTTTCATTTAATCCTCACAGACTTCCTAAACGGTAAGTTAATAAAATCTCCATTTCACAAAAAAAAGGAAGCTGAAGCTTAAAGGAATAACTTGTCCAAGGTCATACGCTAGCAAGTAGAGTTAGATTTAAAACCCAAGCAGCCCGACTCTAGAGTCCCCATTCTCACTCTTCATGCAATCAACAATCCCTACCCACAGCACACAACAGTTCAAAGTTTATAGTATACTGTTTCATGAATAATTTACTCTTTTATTCTTTCCTTCTTAATATTTTCATTCTAAACAGAAAACTAGAATATTTTCATCTCAAAATAAATTGGTAAGGGAAAATAAATTACATGGGTGTTTCTGTTTGGCAGCCAAGTTGAAAACTACAGGGTCATAGAAAAACATGGTAGGGTAACAGAGCAAAAGTCTTCAATTTACAATGAGACCCAGCTCTGCCACTTGTTAGCAAGTCACTTTGAGAAAATTCTTGGTTTCAGTATTTTTCTCAACAACTGGAATAAAGGAAAAGAAAGGGGATGAAAAAGTGTATCACTGGTATTTACCACAGCAACTACAGGCTGTTAACAAGGGTACTTACAGGCTGTTAACAAGGGTGCTCATTTAAGAAGATTAAATGCCAAAATTAGGTTAAAATTCTTACTTGCCCATAAATTGGAGGGTTTTGTTGGGTTTTTTTGTTTTGCTTTATGGCAAACAATTTTTTTTTTAACTCTAGGACTGAGAGCTTTATTCAGTTTGCTAGTTAATTTAGTTTACCCTATTCTCAGTTATTCTGGTAAACTACTTCCAAATGATGATAGAGCAAGTGTTCTTGTTTTGCACATGTCCAAAATCTTCTCTTTCAACTAAGTGTCTCAAAACACTATAAAAGACACATTGCTCTGCCCTGTTGATTATAACACAGGCAAAGTAATGTTGCTGAGATTATGCGCAAGCAATTAGTTCAAATTAACGTCACAATAACTATTTTATTCAGCCTTCCTCTTCCACCTCCATACTTTGAAAAAGCAACCAGGTTTAGCGGCAGCTCTTGAACACTTAAACACAAACAACTCATAAACACTTCCTCTGTGCCAAACCAAATTCAGTTGAACTAGAGAATGAGCTAGCTGCTTGCCATTGACTGCATTGGTAGGAAGGTGGAAGGAGACAAATAGTTACTGTTTATTTTATTTATTTATTTATTTATTTATTTATTTATTTATTTATTTATTTATTTGAGATGTATAGTTATTACTTTCTCCCTTAAGCCATACAAATTTCTCTTTCCCTGTCTTGCCTGGGGGAAGAGTACAAAGTTCTAAGGTTTTGACATTGAGTGTAGCAAATTGTTCCTTGGAGATCGGCAAATTAAGGGTATCAGTTTTTGCTACAGCCAAGCATACAAGCCAACTGTATTAGCTCATTAGGGTCACTATAACAAAGTACCACAGAATGGGTGGCTTAAACAATAGACATTATTTTCTCACAGTTCCAGAGGTGAGAAGTCTAATAAACAAGGTGTCAGCCGGGTTGATTCCTCCTGAGAGCCATTAAGGAAAGGTTCTGTTCCAGGTCTTTGTCTTTGGTTTGCAGCTATCTTCTCCCTGTGCCTTCACATTATCTTCCATCTGTAAAGTCATATCCAAATTTCCTCTTCTTATAAGGACACCAGTCACACTGGATTAGAAGCTACCCTAATTACTTCATTTTAACTTAATTTGTACCTCTATAAAGACCCTCTCTCCAAATATGGTTACATTCTGAGGTACTAGGGATTAGGAATGGGGTGGGGGAACAGACACAACTCAGTCCATTAACGCCATCAAAGCCGCATACAATTAACTAGGATTGCAGCAATTAACCTCTCTTCTCTTGTACTGGAGGCGCTTAAATGTCATCCATTTATTTATGAACTATTAAATGTCTTCTGTGTCCTAGATGCTAGATTTACAAAAATGAGTATGACATAGTCGCTGACTTGAGGGATTCACAGTCTATTAGGGGAAACAAGTAAACCTAAAACACAGCAGAAGTGAGTGTCCTTTAATCCCTTTTGAAACAAATCAAGGCAAATCAGGGTATAAGCAAATAAAAAGAAATGCTACGAGGAAAATGAGAAGGAATGTTGAAGAAAGGCCAATGTAAATATTATCTTGCAATCATTTTGCTATCATTCACCTCTCTTTCCTCTCTCTTTCCCCAAAATGATAGCATATCGAAATATACTTTTTAAAGCACAGCTCTATTTTAATTCCTTTAAAGTTTTTTGCATTCTTAAGCAGCAGTTTTCCCTTCTCTAATGTTGGAGACAAAAGAAGAGAGAAATGTTAGGAGAACCAAATTGCAAGTGACTCATGGATTGGGTTGATGTCTTAGTGTGAGTCACTGCCCTTTCAAAACTTGGAATGAGATGCTCAACCATTAATGACATATGCCAACAGAAGTTCAGATGTTCAATTAGAAAATGTGCAGACAAAGGGAGGGTACAATGAAAAAATGCAAGCAAACAGTTAATGGTGGTAATGTAATAGAGCCAAAATAATACAGCTATAAAAATAAAAGCAATATAATAAAATAGAGCCATAATAACAAAAGCAACAAATCTTAACTACACTACAAAATTCTATTTGATTTATCTCAATCAGAAACTCAGTGGATCTTATTAACACAGTTGTTTTTCTTGGTTTAAAAAATTATAGTAACCAAAGATGAAATAAACAGTTCCGTATGATCATGGTTTTTTGTTTTAATTTATTTATTTAATTTATTTATTTTTGGCTGCATTGGGTCTTTGTTGCTGCGCATGGGCTTGCTCCAGTTGCGGAGAGCAGGGGCTACTCTCTTTTGCAGTGCGCAGGTTTCTCATTGTGGTGGCTTCTCTTGTTGTGGAGCAAGGACTCTAGGCTTGCAGGCTTCAGTAGTTGCAGCACATGGGCTCAGTAGTTGTGGCTCACGGGCTGTAGAGAGCACGTTCAGTAGCTGTGCCGCATGGGCTTAGTTGCTCCGCAGCATGTGGGAATCTTCCTGGACCAGGAATCGAACCCATGACCCCTGCATTGGCAGGCGGATTCTTAACCACTGCGCCACCAGGGAAGTCCCAGTATGATCATGTTGATTCATACTAACTGGGGTCACAGTCAATTTGTTTTAGCAGAGGCTGAATTATAAAATTATTTTTTAAATAAAGTTTTGTTTTGTTTTTTTGGCTGTGTTGGGTCTTCGTTGCTGCGCGCAGGCTTTCTCTAGTTGTGGCAAGCGGGGGCTACTCTTTGTTGCGGTGCTCGGGCTTCTCATTGTGGTGGCTTCTCTTGCCGTGGAGCACAGGCTCTAAGCGCGTGGGCTTCAGTAGTTGTGGCCTACAGGCTCTAGAGCTCAGGCTCAGTAGTTGTGGTGCATGGGCTTAGTTGCTCCACAGCATGTGGCATCTTCCCAGACCAGGAATCGAACCTGTGTCCCCTGCATTGGCAGGCGGATTCTTAACCACTGTGCCATCAGGGAAATCCTCTAAATAAAGTTTTTAATAATATGAAGTCTTATACTAGTATAGCAAAATGTAACTTACATGTTGCTTTTCAGCTGAATGTGAAACTAAAATTAGTACAGCAAAAATTTCTATGTTGGTTCCTCTCAAAGTACTTGAAAGTCCTGTGAGGATGTTTAATCCCTAAAGTAGTTTAAGTATTTCTTTTCAATTATGCATTCCTTCCAAAGAAAGGGTTTATAACAGAAAATTAAACATCTGTTTGGACTCTGTCACCAATAACCTATTCCTGAGTGATGGAATCCAAGTTCAATAAATCACATTATACTACAATAAACTCTGAAGCTTTATAATCTGGTGTCATGAAAAATATCTGCCCTGATTACCATCTTGTGACAAGCTCAGTATGATTTCCATGAAGAAGCTAGACTTTCTGAGGTACTACCGAAAATTGTATAACATACTTGTAGCTCTCACAGTGAAAAGAACAATTCATATGCTGCCTTTTTTTTTTCTTCTTTCTCCCTTTGGCTGCACCACACAACTTGTGGCATCTTTGTTCCCCGACCAGACACTGAACCTGCACCCTCGGCAGTGACAGAGTGGAGTCCTAACCTCTGGAATGCCAGGGAATTCCCATATCCTGACTTTTCTTGACATTATCTTTCTTGGACTGTACTTCCTTTCCCCTCAACCAATCATTATCATGGATAAAAAGAACATTTCATCTCTAGATAAAATTTTTAAAATTTAAGTATTACACATACGGTAGATGAGCTTATTGAAAGGAATCCTTTTACAAAACATTTTAAATAGAAAATATAGTTGACACAAATTACAGCAAACATAACTAAAATTTCTCTTCCACTCCTTTCTATAAGGAGAGGACTCATACCTTATATTCCTTTTACAACCACCCCTTCCCCAAGTGTTTTTTTAAAATTAATTTTATAGGAGTATAGTTGCTTTACAATGTTCCCAAGTGTTTTAACACAGCTCAATAAACAGAAGAAGCAGCATGGCATAATGAAGAGTCCAAAAAAAACATGCCCACTTTCCAGCAAGTTACTTAAACTTTCTCAGTCTCGTCCACTGTGAAAAGTGGGTGATAACATCTGTATTACAGGAATGTTTTAGGGATTAAAAATAATACAACTAAAGCACTGGCACACCACAGATGCTCAATGATAGTTGAAATTATCACTAACAAAATAATTTCAATTGGACAATTTGCACTTCATTCAGTTGGACAAAATGCTTTTCAGGATCTGTGGGGAGGGGGTTGGAGGAGGGATAGAGCTGGAAGAGAAGCTTCATTAGCTTCTAATGCCCTCTAGTTACTTTCATCCTTATTTATTCTTCACTGATTAGCTTTCTGATTTAGTAGCCTTACCTACTGCCACTGCCTCCAGTTATTTCACCACCAATTTATTCCTTAACGTCCTTTACAGTATATATTTGGTTTTCATCATATACTCTCCATGACCTCAAAAATGACAATTCTATTGGTTCTCTCTCAATACTCATTCCTTCTCTTTAACATTGCCACAAGCATCTTCCTTTCTGAAACTCTAGTGAGAAGACTTCACTGACTTCAATATTCTGCTTCTATCACCCACGTAACCCATTCTTCTGATTTTCCATACTTCTCTAACAGTCTATTCGATTTGCACATTTCTACCTTTCATACTTAATTGATGCATCTCCCCCCACCCATTTCTAAAATACTTCCACCTTCCTCCACATTACTTTATCCAGACCCACTCAAAGTTTCATAATTTCCCAAAACAGTCTCTCCCTCTTCTCAACTACTGAAGTGTGCACTGCTTTGAGGACTATGTGGTCACTCCATCCACCACAATAATATCTATGGATTAACAAATCAACAGGAACTTTGACATTTAGATCCAAAGAGCATGTTATGTGCCAGGTCACACTGGCAGCTTCTTCTTCCCCCCATTAGTGGAAGTGGGGAGTACAGTCTGTGTATGATGACTAGAACCAATATCCTAATTGAATTAATTAAATGTTACTTACATCTAAAGGGGGAAAAAGACCAGAGGAGCTCAGAAAGATAAAAACAGAGTTTACAATTGCTTGCCCAACTTAAGCACTTTTAAGGCTTACATTATTCTCTTTAATTTCCAAGCCTGTAAGTTCCTCTACAGAATAGGAATGTATATCTTCCAATATATGAAACCTCAAATAATTTTCATTGCACAGTTTAAGAACTCACATATAATGTTTTCACTAGGTCTAGTGCAAATAACTGAATGAATGCTTATGCATTTATATGAGAAAGCAACTAATGTTCATCCGCTAATCAAAAGACTCTTTGTTCCAGAAAGCACACACCAAACAAATATCATTTAACATTTACTACTAAAAGGCTACCCTGACGCAAGCTTCAACAATGACAAATATTTAAACTAGAATGTAAAAGTACTATTTCCAAAGCTCCTTGATGTGTTGCGCTTAACATTCCTTACAAGGTAAAAACAGGATTCAGGAATGCAAGTTGATCTTGAACACCTGACAAATTAAAACATGAATTATATAAAGTGTATTAAATAAATATCATCCCATTCCCATTCCAGTATCTTCTGTCATAACCACACTGGGCTGTATTTGTTAAAACAGCAAAAGATACAATATCAAAACAGAACAAACCAGTACTAATTAAGATAGGGTTACCAAAAACAAATTAATTGGGCAAAGAGGAAAACAACAAGACACTCAAATAAAATAATTAAGTTTCCTTCTCAGTAAGAGAGAATAAGGAAAGAGTCCTGATTAGGAAAAAATTAGGGTACTGATTAAAAATCATGAATCATGGCATCAGATAGGAATTGAGTTTAAACTCTCTCTGCCACTAACTAGCTGTTGCTCTTGAACAAGTATCTTAATCTCTCTGAGTCTCAGTTTCCTTATCTGTAGAATAAGGATAATAATACTTATCTTGCAAAGCTGTGCACAGATAAATGAAATTAATTATGCAAAGTACTAAGAAAGTAGCAGATATTAAAAATCTCAACAAGTTGTATTTAATCCAAAAAGACCTAGACATTTTTATAGCTAAACTATTTCATACCATCAAAGAAGAGACTGCCAGAGCTTATAAAAAGATGAAACACTTCTCTCTCTCTCTCTCTCTCTCTCTCTCTCTCTCTCTCTCTCTCTCTCTCTCTCTCTCTCTCTATTTTACAAAGCTAGCATATTCAGAAACCAAAACCTCAAAAAGGTAATACAAAAAGAACACTAGAGATATTACAGAGCAACCAAATGTGGCTTTAAAGAGGTATGCTATTATCAAGTTGCCTTTATTCCAAAGAGACAAAATTGGTGAAATCCACTAAGAAATCTTCTGATATGGGCCTCCCTGGTGGCGCAGTGGTTGGGAGTCCGCCTGCCCATGCAGGGCACACGGGTTTGTGCCCCGGTCCGAGAGGACCCCACATGCCGCGGAGCGCCTGGGCCCATGAGCCATGGCCGCCGAGCCTGCACGTTGGGAGCCTGTGCTCCGGAACAGGAGAGGCCGTGGCGGTGAGAGGTCCGCATACCGAAAAAAAAAAAAAAGAAAGAAATCTTCTAATATAATTCATCAACCAATAGGTAAAAGAAGAAAAACCATATAATTATCTCAATATACATTATGAGAGTATGTGATCAAATTTAATATATTTTTCCAATTTAACCTCAACTCCAAAAAAGGGGACTAGAAGACTATTTCCTTAACATACTAAACAAAATTGTCAAAAAGAATACACAACTGTGAAACCCTAAAGGTATTCATTCAAATGAGAAATGAGCCAAAGATGCTCACTACTCACTACTGTAATTTAACAATCTTCTAGACATTCCAATCAGTGTAATTTTCTTAAAAAGAAAGGACTGGGCTTCCCTGGTGGCGCAGTGGTTGAGAGTCCGCCTGCCGATGCAGGGGACACGGGTTCGTGCCCCGGTCCGCGAGGATCCCACATGCCACGGAGCGGCTGGGCCCGTGAGCCATGGCCGCTGAGCCTGTGCGTCAGGAGCCTGTGCTCCACAACGCGAGAGGCCACAGCAGTGAGAGGCCCGCATACCACAAAAAAAAAAAAAAAAAAAAGGGTTAAATATTGGCAAGAAAACAAAATTATCATCATTTACAAAGGCTATAACTGCCTTATTACAAAAATCCAATAAAAAATATTAGAATTAACAATTTTGTAAAATAATCAGTTAGAAAACAGTATACACAAGTCACCAACTTTTCTATGTTCCACCAGGAAGATGCAATCCTCTTTAAAATACATTGAAAAAATACTCCACTCACAATAGCAACAAGCTTTAAAATACCAAAAATCAACTTTAAAAATAGGCAGAACCACATGAAGAAAACTACAAAACACTGAGTCATAAAAGATGACTTGAAGAAATGATGAAAATATTGTAAAGATATCACAGCTATCTCTAAAAAATTAGTTTAGAAATTCCAACTGGGTTCTTTCAGGGTCTTAATAAATTGAATTAGAGGCAATCTGAAAAAAATATATGAGAAACACTGAAAATGTTTTGAAAAAGATAATAGGAATTCACACAACCTTACAGTAAGATACATTAAAAAGTTATTAATAATTAGAACTGTTTGGAGTTACTGGAGCAAAAAATATAGCCCAATGAAGCAGAATAGAAAACCTAGAAAAAAATCATGAATTGGTATATTAAAAAGACAGCATTTAAAACCTCTGGGGAAAGATAATTATTCAGTAAATAGTATTAAAATAATTGACTTGCCACTCTACCTCAAAATACATTCCAAATAGATTAAAGATGTAAATGTTTTTTAAAACTGTGAAAGTAATATAAGGAAATAGAGGTAATTACTTATATAATTTGGGAATGCAAGAAGGCTTTCCTAAGCAGGCAGATACCATAAAAGAAAAATTTGATAGATTTAACTACACTAAATGTTAAAAATCTGTTTAAAAAGAAAAAATTCACACCAAAAACAAAATTAGAATGCAAATGACAAACTGGAGAAATTATTTGCATTGTAATTTGACCAATGTCTAATAGTTTTATATACAAAGAGCTCTCATAACTCAGTTTTTAAAAGTCTCCATATCATATCTTTATATCATAATAAACAAAGTACAGTAATAAATAATTCACAAAAAATACAAATATTTAAAGTAACTAATAACCAATGAAAAAAATTTATAGAAGATACAATTCTTCATATCAAAATGGCAGATTTTTAATATGGAGAGGTTGCTGGCATTCTCAAGCACAATTAACAAAAATGAATATTAATTAAAACTTTCTGGAAGGCAGTCTATTAATATCTATCAAAAATAATTAAAATATGATACCTTTTGATTTCAGAATTTGTCTTAAGTAAATAAAGATATGGGCAATGATTAATCCATCAAGAAGCTAACTGCTACATGATTCATTCAAAATTACTGGAAAGAGTTTAAATTTTTAACAATTGAAATGCTGGTTAAATAAATAATGGTAAATTCATATGCTGGAATATTAGCCACACATTTTAAATGATGTTCTGTTGTAAAAAAATAATCTTTTATTGACTCGGGTAAGTATTCACTTAATTATGTAAAAGTAAGCTAGAAACAGAACAGCATGAACAACAACAGAAAAAGAGTAGTTACAATATGGGGGCGTTTTTTGTTAAAAAAAAAAAAAAAAAAAGAGTAAATCCCATTAAAAAGGACCTATAAGGATATTCACCAAAGTATTAATAATGATTCTCAATGGGTGAAGGTATTATAAATGTTATTTATCATTTATGCTTTCCTGAATTTTCCAAATTTCCTACAATTATTACGTATTACATTAGAAATTAAGAAAATACAGAATGTTTACAATATTGCTTTGAATATAGTAACAATAGTATCCAAAATCATGTTAACATTGATAGTCCCACTCTTTTAGGCTGCACCAAAACTAGGGATGCCTACCCTCTCTAGGTCTGATCATACTTTTAATCACAATGAAAGAAATTTTCAGAACTCTAGGAAACAATCAGACAAAATTTTTCACCCCACCTTTATTTATGCTCAAGTCCAAGTCAAATAATATTTAGATATTAACCATTTGCTTTCAGCCCCCTGCCAAAGGTAAGAAACAAGAGTGAAGAACAAACCCTGGACCTCAGAACCAGTGGGGCTCATCTTTTGCCTACATCCAAAACCTGAGCCAGAAATTTTTTAAAAAAATAAAAAGAAAAAGTGGAATGGGGGAGTGGGGTAGGATCGGAGGGTAGAATTACCTTTCTCAGGATACAAAGTGTGGGCCTTTTTTTTTTTTAATATTTATTTATTTATTTGGTTGCACCAGGTCTTAGTTGTGGCAGATGGGCTCCTTAGCTGAGGTTCACCAGCTCCTTAGTTGCAGCATGTGGGCTCCTTAGTTGCAGCACGTGGGATCCTTAGTTGTGGCATGAAACTCTGAGTTGCGGCATGCATGTGGGATCTAGTTCCCGGACCAGGGATCAAACCCGGGCCCCCTGCATTGCGAGTGTGGAGTCTTATCCACTGTGCCACCAGGGAAGTCCCAAAGTGTGGGCCTTTGACAATTTCTAATAACTCTGTCTCATTTGGGACACAGAAGAAGGATTTTCTTCTCCAGTGTATTTAAAAGGCATATACCCAAAGGGCAAGCAAGCAAGATTTCTTCTGAACAAAAATACATTAAACAGGAGATTTGTAAATGTTGAATGTTCTCTTTCCACAGTGCAGATATGCAGCCTAACTCTGAGAGGGCCAAAAAGATTCTAGCAGTACTTGGCTCTTAACAATAAGCAATAGTCAAACTGTTAATTCCATCTGCTCCCCTCCAAAAAATGAAAAAGCATTACATGGTGGTGCCAGGGGTCTCAGGCTGCATTTAAGGGGTTTTTCTGAGGGGCATTCATTTTCATAATATTAAGATGCTAATTGTTTTTGAGTACTTCAGAGAACTAATGTTGATATTACATGATGACAACTTTGATGCTGATAACAACAACAACAAAAAATACTATCTTTAATATCATATTCTTTGTTAGAGATATTGCTTCCAGAATTGTCTTCCTTTCTTACCGGTCAAAGCTCTAAATTCCATCTACTTCTATCTCCTCAGGGACTTTGTTCCAATAGATATCTTTCCTAATCTCTTATTTCTCACTTTCCTTATGCATATAAAAAAATCAAGCATAATATCTCTTCAACCCATATCCCTCTGCAGCTGTTTCAACTATGGCTATAGAATTACCCAGGGAGCTTTAAAATATCTATGCAACTAATCTGTAGTAACAAAAAGTAGATCAGTGGTTTCAGGGGATGAGAGAGAGAGATTACTAAGGGGCACTAGGAAACTTTTGGAGGTGATTTTGATTGTGGTGATGGTTTAATGAGTATAAACACATGTTAAACATTGAGCTGCACACTTTAACTATGTGTAGTTTATTATTGCCAATTATACTTCAATAAAGCTATTGAAATAAATACGGATGTCTGGGTCCTGTCCCACTCCCCAAATTGGTACAAGAGTTCCCCTTGAAATCGGGATTCTTAAAAGCTCCCCCAGAAGATTGTAAATGTGTAGGTAAGATTGAGAACCACTGCTCTATAGCTGTCATCCTCTCCCTTCCTCAGTTTTCTTAAAATGCCTCAGGCAAGCATGTCTACTTTATCACCATCCATTCTTTCTCAATCTTCTGAAGACTAGTTTCTGAACCAACACTCAGCTAAATCTGTACTTATCAAAGTCACCTATGGACTCCTGACAAAATCTCTGGTCCATGAAGTCTCTCCTTATTTGACACCTCTTTAAAGAATTCGGAATTGTTGACCCATTCTCTCTCTATTTGAAAATTTCTCCTCCCTTGGCATCTCTCTTGAAGTTCTTCCTACTTTTCTAACTACTACTCTCCTCTCTTTCACACCATTCTTCCACCTATCTGATTTTTATTTGTCTGTTCTCTGACTGCTGCTTTCATTATGCTAAAGACTCCCAATCTGAGTCATTCCAACATACCCAAGTCAACAATGCAGCTTCTTCAATTCAACCTCCACTCTTCCCTCTATTCCTGATTTCCTTTACAAGTTTAACATCCTAGATCCAAACATCTAACTACAGCTTCACCTGAACATTCCACAACTTTCTCAAATTCAAAAATATCCAAAATAGAATTTATCATCTTTCCTCCATCTACGTGTTCCTCATTTACAATCAATGGAACCAAATCAAATCCTCAGTCTTGATTCCTCCTCCTTTCTTTCCCGAGGTGACAGCATCTATCTGATTCTACCTCACTCTGCCAGAGTGAGGATCCAAAACACAGATCCATTAAGCAGTTTCTTACCCATCACTTGCAACGCAACCCCTTAGCCAAGGATACAAGGCCCTGGTCTGGCCCTCTACCACCCTCGCTGTTCTCATCTTCCACCATTTCCTCATCTCACCCCTGCATTCAAGTCACATCAACGTTGCTGACTTCGGACTTGTCACTGACAATGACTTCTCTAAACTACCAGGGTTTCTCATGCCTCCTTGCTTTCTCACTGACTATATTTATATTCTCTCCTTGGAAAGTTATTCACTTACATCCTGCACTTGGCAAAATTACGTCATACTTTCAAACTCTACTGTGTGCCCCCAACTTTATATACATCCAAGCTGAGTTAGCCATCTCCTACTCTGCTCCCTTACTATACTAGGCATATCTCTATTCACACTTATCAGAGGGTATTATAATTGTTACTTTACTTATCTGTCTTGTATATTACACAGTAAATTCCTTGATGACAATAGTTATGACATTCATTTCTGAATCCCTAGCACCTATTCAGCCTGGGATAGTGCAAATTTTATGTTTGACATAATTTCCATTATTTACAAAATGTAAACTTGATACCCCCAAAATGGTCTTGATACTAACATTTTTTAAAGATGTCTTAATATTCATTATAAAATAAATATCAGGCAACAGGATCCTGAGTAAAATAGTTGACTACGAGATATATTTAAACTCTGACTGTCAAAACAACACCACTCTAAAAATGCAACCAAGAGCAGATTTCATAAAATAGGAATACAACAAAGAAAGGAAGCATAGCAGGGATAACACACTGACCTACCCAATGCCTCATCTGGCTATCCATATCCTGTTAATGCTGATAACTAAGAGGGTTTATAATCCCTCTATGGTTAAAACTATAGTAAATCAAAAAAGGATAAATACACCAAATCCAGAGTTTATTTTCTAAAACAGGTGATGATTTTCTCCCTTGCCACTTTGTTGAAATGAATTATTAGAATAACTGACTTTGAAGCTACTATTGGCCAACCAAGCATATCCTACAGATTTTTTTTTTTTCTTTCTTGCCTGCACTTCAAAAATATGGTGCTTCGGACTTAAAATGCGTTAACCTGAAGAAAAAAATGCTTAGAAATTGGGGGCCGGGGGCAGGGCGGTGATCTATGGATGTTAGGAGAATATTCTTATGGAAAACAAGCCTCCCAGGACTATCACACTGACTCAAGGTTAGGCCAATATTTATGACTTTATGCAGATAAGATTTTAAAAGCTGAAGATTTCAAACTGTAAAATGATACACGAACCAAAGAAGTGTCACACCTGCCCCCAAAACTATGGGGTGACCCAAAGGACAAACAATTTGCCAGAGGACAGCCTGGCCCTACTGCCGGTAGTACGGTCTCTGAGATAAGTAGAAGCTGCCAGCGGAATAAACTCCCCCTACCTGAAGAGCCGAGCGGCTGCCAGGCGTGTGATAGTGTATTTATCAGAGAACCGATTCTGCAGAGTACGAAAGCACCAGGGCAAAATTTAAAATTATCAGGACTGTCTAAACTCTGAGGGTACAACGCACACCGAAGGGTGGATACCCAGTTTTGCCAAAGCGTGCAAACTTCGGCGGGTCTTTCTATGCAACAATTTTCATACAAAACCCTGACGATTCTCGAGTATATTAGAACCATCCTAAGGAGAGGACTAACTTTTAGTAAGAAGAGAGCAAGGGCTGAAGAAGAGATCTCCGGTGTAAATAACCAAGGAAGGAATCGTGGCTGCTTTGTGAATCTGTCCGACCTGGGGGGGGGGCGGGGGAACCGAGGCGAATACAGCTTTCAAAGACGAGGGGGGCGACAGTGACCGTTTTGGCCATTAGACTGAACGGATAGCGGCAGCCTCGCTGAAGTGGCAAGCAGGAGTAAGAGGGGTGGGAGGGGTAGGAGAGGTCAGGCCGGAGCATCAGCCGAGGCGGAGGTGGCGGGGTCCCACCCCAGGCCAACCCCGCCGAGGGGAGGCGGGTCGGGCCGAGGCTGCTGCACCCCGGTCACGCCCAGAGGTCGGAGGGCTCCTGAACGGGGAAGGAGAAAGACCCGAGTCCGCGCGCACAAAGCTGCCGCCGCCGCCCAGGCAGCAGGCGGGCTGCGCCCAACTTCTGAGCGAGAAGCCGCCGGCCGCAGCCCACCATCCGGTCCCGCTCCCCAGACCTCCGGACGCCCCAGGCGCCCAGAACCGTCTCGCGCCCAACCACGGCGCCTAGCGCGGGAGCCGTTACCTCCAACGAAGCCGCCGCCCCGGGGACAAAGTCCCGGTGTCCTCCCCGCCGCCGCCTCGCCCCGGCTCCTCCCTGACAAAAAAGTTATCGGTCGCCGGCCGCCCTGGGGTCCCGGCGCGGTTCGCTCGGCCGGACTCACCAGAGCGGCTCTCCAAGCTCCACCTCCAGAACCTCGACTTGTCTGGCTCGCAGCGACAGCGACGGCGGCTGCTCTGCTTTCTCTCGAGTAAGCAGCACCACCTGCCCCCCTTCTTCCTAGCAGAACGGGTCCCCGCGAGCCATCTTCCCCCTCCGCTCACTGACAACCCAGCCCCAAGAGCCGGCACTGCCGCCAGCTACCCTGACGGGCAAGACCAGGGACCCGTCCCCAGGCAGCCAACCGCCCCCGCCCCACGCCAGCTCGGCCTATCGCCGCTCTCTAGGGCGGGACCAGAGCAACTTCTTCACCAATGAGAATCTTCCTCTGCTAGGCCTGGGGCGGAGCCATGAGGTGGGAGAGAGGGCGACTTGGTGGGCGCGGTCTCAGCAATAGGCGTGGTCCGGGCACCCAAGGGGAGATGATTGACTGTTAAGATTGCGGCAACAACTAGGCGATAGTGATCAGAGAAGGTCTCTTGGACTCAGCCGTTAGGATTTACAGCCCTCCCAGAAGAAAATAAGCCTTTCGGAATGCTGTTAACCGTAATCACAGAAGAGAAACTAATTGATATCTTAATATCTTGGTCAGGAGGATTTACTTCCCAGTAATTCGAGTCACCAGAATTTGCCAAAATTTTATCAAATCCTCGGAGGGGAGAAAAAAATGTACGTTTTGCAAAATGGTAATAAAAACTCATCTCACCTAATATCATTGCTTTTGGCCTTAGTCTGGAAAAAATCAAACAATTCCACAATATCCGTTCCATGACCTGTTTTGTTTTGTTTTGTTTTTCATCTTCCCTCCCTACTCATCTCCCAAATACACACTAAATATTTTATGTAACGACTGGAACCTGAGCACATCTGAACTATTTCCTACATATAGGTCCTCTGTTTCGACCTTGTCGATTCCTCCTACCACATCCCTCGCAAGTCCAATCAGAATTGATTGAAGAAAAATGAACCTTCAACCTGGAAGACAGGAATCCACTTTAGTTTTATAAGAAAGGGGAAAGGGCTTCCCTGGTGGCGCAGTGCTTGAGAGTCCACCTGCCGATGCAGCGGACACGGGTTCGTTCCCTGGTCCGGGAGGATCCCACGTGCCGCTGAGCCGCTGAGGCTGCACTCCGCAACAGGAGAGGCCACAACGGTGGGAGGCCTGCGTACCGAAAGAAAAAGAAAGGGGAAGGACTTCTCCTAACGTACCAAGACCTTTTCAAACATAGCACACACATAAATAACAAGCAAAAAGTAACAAAATATATTACTTGATATTGAAAGGGCATCAAGCAAACAACTTCAGGTAATCATTACGGTAGATCTATAGAACAATCAGGATCCCCCATCCAAAAGTATAGACAGATTTATAAGTAAATAATTACAAAATATGGTGATAAGGGCAACAGAGCTAGGTTCAATGAGCCAGAGGAACACAGAAGAAGAAATCATTGTGTTTAGGAGAGTCAGCGAACTTCACAAGGAAAGTGATATTTTAGTTGCATCTTGAAAGGTAGATGGGAGTTTGCCAGAGAAGGAAGTCAAAGGGCATTTCAGGAAGCGGGAACATCAAGTTCTAAAGCGTGAAGTGTGAGAGGGCACTGATTGGCTGCGGAACACTGAGAAAGTGGGTGGGGCTGAAAGGTATGTAGCAGCCAAAAATTAAGCTAGAGCAAAACACTGAGATGAGATTATAAAGGCCATATGAACTACACTAAGGTATGTAGATGAAAACTGTCCAACAGCGCTTTCTTCAAGGATGAAAATGTTCTATATTTGTGTTGTCCAATATGATAGCCACTAGCCACTAGTGGCTATCCAGCTCTTGAAATATGGCATAGTGGAGGAACTCAATTTTTTATTTGAATTTTAATAACTCCCATATTGGACAGCTCAGGTTTAGACTTTATTCTACAGGCAATGAGGAGCTTTTAATCATGTGGACAATCTTAAAGACAGTGTAGAGAGTGCCTGTTCTGTTTGATGAGAATCTTGACAGATCAGACCAGGGTACTGGTGGAGGGTTGCAGGATAACTTAGGTCAACTGGGCCAGAGCCTGGCCAGGGGAAGTGTTTACCTGAAGGAATAGAAACAGGAAGATCCAGAGAGTGTGTTGTACTCTAACATCTCAAAGAATGCAAGCAGTCAAAACCCAAGAAAATGAATTCTGCCATCAAGTCCTGACAGAATAGGGAGTAGGAGAGTGAGGGGTCAGAGAGGGAAAGAAAGCCAAAAGGTCAGCTGATCAGAAAATAGGGAAAGGGCAAGGGTGAGCAGAGGAGTACACACACGATCAGTTTTACTGACAATTAGCCATGTGGGGCACTGATGTGTTGGCCTGATTTAAAGAGCCAGAGATTCTGTTGTCAAGAAGGTCCACTAGGACCAGGGCAAGACCCCAGCAGACATGAAGGACCAAACCACACCTTCGGAAATAGGAGAAAGGGGCAAATACTTATTGACTTCCTATACTATGCAAGGCACTCAGCTTGTCAAGGATACGAAGGCATGCCAGAAGCTCAGAGCATGGGTCCCTGGGTAACAGGTGAAAAGTAAAGCAAAGTTTAATCATTTATCACAACAATAGAAGAGATAACACAAAGCAGTACATGATTGATTCATTGTTCAGATGATTTTCTAGGCAATAACTGCTGTGTGAGTTCAGAAGAAGGAGCAAGCCCTCCAGTCAGGATGGTCAGGGAAGGCATCATGGGAGAGGTAAAAACTGAGCCAAGTCTTGAAAAATGGGCAAAAATTTGAATCCGAAAAAAAACATGTGAGAAGGAAACTCTTGGTATGCCTGGAAAAGAAACAGATGAGGGGAAGTATAAGCAATGTACAGAGGACATGGGGAGCCGTATGAGCTGGCCAGACCCTGGCAAGCTAGGTTGGAGATGGATAATAGAGTGCCTTAAAAGCAAACTCAAATGTTCAGGTTCTGTCTGCTGGCCCAGTAGCTTCCTGTCTGTTCCTTAGAGTTACTTGGGATGACTTTCAAAAATATAAATGCCGAAAGCATACCCACATCAAATAAATCAGAAAATTGGGGGATGGATATAGGGTTTATTTCACAAGCTTCCCAAGTGAATCTAACATACACTCAGGGTTGACACCAGGTGAATGACATCATAACATTTTACTAATGCTAAATCAAGACTGTACATAGGATGGATTGAGTGGGGAGAGACTGAAGGCTGCCTATTTATATTCGTATATGTGTTTCCTTTCTGCAAGAAGACAGAAAGCAATTTATTGCCTGACCACTTCCTGTTTTGACGTGGTGAGATGATATAGAAGGCAATTTAAGTCATCTTCCCTCTAAGTCAGAGTAAAACCAAAACACAAATTTATGTTCGCGGTCCACTCTCCTATCACAATTTGTGCATATCAAAATATTTTCCAATAATAATAGCCTGCAGTTAACAGTTACACATAACCATTTGTATCTGAGCAGCAAAGCACCAGGAAAATGCCTGAGAACATTGTTTCAAAAGGGAAATGCTTTTAACCTACTTTATGAAAATCAGCATACTCCAGACCTTAACTACCCAACTTTGCCAGTCTCCAATATCTGTAAGTATAATTCTACATTAACTATTAAAATGCATTTACCTTCTTGCAAATAAGTTGAACTTTTTTTTTTTTTTTTTTTTTTTTTTTTTTTTTTTTTTTTTTTTTGCGGTACGCGGGCCTCTCACTGTTGTGGCCTCTCCCGTTGCAGAGCACAGGCTCCGGACACGCAGGCCCAGCGGCCATGGCTCACGGGCCTAGTCGCTCTGCGGCATGCGGGATCCTCCCGGACCAGGGCACGAACCCACGTCTCCTGCATCGGCAGGCGGACTCTCAACCACTGCGCCACCAGGGAAGCCCAAGTTGAACATTTTAAAGCATGAACATTTTCCCTATGATATTAAATTTCAGAAACCTCAGAAAAATTTAACTCAAATATATTTCTATTAAATTAACCGTAAAACAGCTAGGTAACATGACTATTTTCTTCCAGGTTTATTGAGATAAAATTGACATATAGCATGTGTAAGTTTAAGGTTTACAATTTGACATACAGACTGTGAAATAATTACCACAGTAAGATTAGTTAACACATCCATCACTTCACATGGTTAACTTTTTTCCTTTTTTCTTACTTTCTTTTTTTTTTTGGCTATTGTTGTTGTGAGAAAGTCTAGGATCTACTCTCTTAGCAACTTTCAAGTATACAATACAGTATTGTTAACTGCAGTCAGCATGCCGTACATTACATCCCCAGAACTTATTCATTTTATAACTGGAAATCTGTACCAACATCTCCCCATTTCCCTCCACCTGCAACCCTTGGCAACCACCAATATATTCTTTGTTTCTATGTACCATGACTATTTTAAATGACAGAGTCAGGAGAATTTTATCTTGAAAAAAACATGAAGAATACGTTACTTTAGTGGCAAGTATGTCAAAACATATTTCTTTTAAAAAAAATCAAAACAAAAAGAGTGTGCCTAAGAGGTCATTCTGTCTTGCTGTGCCAGATTCCCCTTCTAAGAGAGCCACTCCAGCCAGTGCCCCCAGAAGAGGCAGTAGCCATGATCTGTGCCATACAACCCCCTTCCTAGAACCATATAGGCCAAGGGAAGCCAGGCCTTATGATGTGAACACTCCATCCAAACAGGGATGGTGGTAATTACCTAAACCCATTCTTTTTCAATAATGTGAACTGGAAATGGGAAGAGAAAATCACTCATGTGGTGGGTGCAGAAGCTAAAAAGTCAGGCAATAGAAGGAAGCCCTGAGAAGCCCCAAGAGGGGCAAGTTATGAGGAAACTGAAGCCATTAGGCAGTGAACAGAGATAAAAAGTAGAGGATGAAGTAATTGGTAACAACGGAGCAGTAGAAATAGAGACAGAGTAGAATGAGTCACCGTAATAAAGATGGGAATCAATGAAATCCTGCTGTTGAGGGGACAATGAAATAATCCATTTCCTACAGCTGCACTGAATCACACCAGTTTCCAGTGTTTGTGTTCAACATCTGTGAGATCCAACTGCAATTGTTTCCAGAGTCCTATAAGATTCGCATCTGCATCACCTAAGATATTCTAAGTAAACTGTTGTACCTTTCATGCCTGTGTGAAACAATAAGTAGACTCCCAGAATCATGCACCAAGTGAAAGAAGCTGGATCAATTGCATTTTGCAAAGTGAATTTTATCCTTCAAGGTTGGTTCCAGGTTTTTCTAGGAATAACATCCTAGAAAGAAGAAAACATTCTCTACACCTTAAAAAAAAATTCATAAGTTAAAATTAAAATTTCAATATCTTTATAACAAATATTTTAAGGGAAAAAATCTTTTTTTTCTCTTAACTTTTAACAGCGGAGCCAATCTTGTTCATATTTATAAAAAGCCATATAGATAGGGATAGAAAGCCGTATGACTAACTGCTACCCTCAAGCCATTAGAAATGAAAAATAGCCACATATATCTTCTAAGACATTTTATTAACCAGTGTTTTCTAGAAGAATTATTGTTGGGAGAGTCTTGTTTTGCAGGTTTTATAAATCATGTTTTTGAAAAATATTTTATGACATGGGAAAAAGATGAAAAATGGGTACAAAACTGCATACGTGGGACTTCCCTGGTGGCGCAGTCGTTAAGAATCTGTCTGCCAATGCAGGGGACACAGGTTCAAGCCCTGGTCCAGGGAGATCCCACATGCAGCAGAGCAACTAAGGCCATGTGCCACAACAAGAGAAGCCACCGCAATGAGAAGCCCGCTCACCGCAATGAAAAGTAGCCCCCGCTCGTCGCAACTAGAGAAAGCCCGCGGAGCAACAAAGACCCAACACAGACAAAAATAAAATAAATTTTTAAAATAAATACATTTTTTTAAAAAAAGAAGTAATCTTTAAAACAAAAGAGAGAGCGAGAGAGAGGCAGGAAGAGGCACACCCACAAAGAGTTTTGCCAACCCATTCACTCTGGTTTGTTACACTTGGGTTAAGAGAGTCCAATGTATGAATAATACTATTTTTCTATTTTGCTCTCATCTACTTAGTCACCATCACCACACCTTGATATTTATGCAAAAAAAAAAAGTTCCAGTGAACAAGTTCAACTCATTACCAATGTTCAGTAAGGACAAGCCGTCACCCATTTCCTCCACCGCCATGTTGAAATGACTCCGTCCTCCATTAAGCTGGTCTTTCTTGATACCCATTACGTCAGCAGAACCAAGAACACCTTCTGTAGACTTCTCTGTTTACCTGAGGCAAGTCCTCAGCACAGGCATGGGACACATGTGCAGGCTCAGCTCCCCTTTGCCCTTTAAAGGGTGTCATTCCCCAAAACACCACTATCTATGGGCTGAACCATGGTACTAATCTTTAAAGTCATTCTCGAAGATTTTTTTCAAATTTGAATTACACCAGGAAGAAAATAAGTCCCATTGGTCATCAAAAAATTAGCAGAGATCGTGAATTCCCTGGCGGTCCAGTGGTTAGGACTCTAACCACTGGACTCTAACCACGCTCACTGTCAGTCTGGATACCATCCCTGGTCAGGGAACTAAGATCCCGAAAGCCTCAGAGCTCGGCCAAAAAAAAAAAAAAAAATCAGCAGAGATTAATTGATCATATCTCTAAGACAGAGCAGGGCTTTAGGAAAGACAATGAGGAGGACAGATGCAATGAATGTAGATATTTGAGCCTGGGACAGTAACTAGGGAGCTCTTTCCCTCTGGAGACCATGGGCAGTAAGATGCTATGGAGAGCTGAGAACAATCAGGGGGACTCTTGAAGGAAATAAGATACGCTGAAGGGGTCAAGGAGGGGCAGGCTATTTTGACTTGGACCAGTCCTGCCAGCTCTGCAATTGTAATTTTGTTTTAACAGAGGTATAACATACATATAGAAAAATAGAGAAAACAAAAATATGATGACCTCAGTGTATTGTCACAGGTGAACACTGCAACCACTGATCCACGTCAAGAAAAAAAAAATTGACAACAATTCAGAAGCTCCCTTGGGCCTGCTGCCAATCACCACTTGCTCCTTCCTTCCCAAACATAACCTCTGTTTTGACTCCTATTGCTTTAATGTAGCTATACTTATGAAATTTGATGTAAGTGGAATCATACAGAATATATACTCTTGAGTCATTTTTTCATCTACATATTGTTTGTGCATTCCATCCATGTTTCTTGTACTTATAGTTTATTCATTCTCATTGTTGTATGGTATTCTACTATATGAATATGTTACAATGTATCTGACAATACTACAGCTGATGGACATTTGGGTAGTTTTCAGAGGAAGACTATTACAAATAATGCTGCTGTGAGCATTCTTGTACTACATGGCTCTCAGTGTACATGTATGTGTACTTTTGTGGTATATATCCAGGAGTGGAATTTCTGGTTATAGGGTCAGATTATGCTCTCCTTTACATGATACTGTCAAATCATTTTCCTAAGTAATTGTATCATTTACTTAGCTATCAGTGGAATATGAGAGTTCCAGTTGCTCCACATCCTTGTCAATATTTGTATTACCAGCCCTTTAAATTCTAGCTATTCTAGTGGATAGGTAATGGTATCTCATTGTGGTTTTAATTTGCATTTTCCAGATGACTAATGCAGACTTTTCCTTGTTCAGCAATTTTAAAGGATCTCTGCATGTCTGTTTCATTGCAAATCACTGCTAAGTCACATTTTGATTCAGAATCAACAGTCTTTTTTAAATTGAAATATATTTGACATATAATTTAAGGTGTATAACATGTTGATTTGATACTTTGATACTTTTTTATATTATAATATGATTACCATCGTAGCTATAGTTAGCACTTCTATCATGTCACATAATTATCATTTCTTTTTTGTGGTTGGAATAATTAAGATCTAGACTTAGCAAATTGAATGATTATAATACAATATTATTGTCTATATTCACCATACTGTGCATCAGCTCTCCAGGACCTATTTGCCTATTAGTTGCAAGATCAACAATCATTCATTAAGTCCCTACTGTGAATCTGAGACTACTTGTGTTAGTTGCCTCCAATTACATGGCCTGAAGATGGTGGTGAGAGATTTTTCTGGACTAGGTGATTTCTGGTCAGACCTGCTGGTTTAGCTCCAGTATATTTTCACTGACATTGCAGGCAGAACACTACTTGGAGAAGAATATGCCAGCAGGGGCAGGGAAAGAGGAAAGGAGTTGAGTATAGAGAGTGAAAACCAGCTACGTTTCCAAACTTCACAGCTTGAAAATAGTTGGTGACAGTTTCCACAAGGAAATCATTTAACCTGTCAGCCATAAAATAGGATGATTATTTTACTGATACAGATAATACTAATCCTTGTAAGCAAGGGAAAAGTGAACTTCAGCGGGTGTTTGACGGTATTGTGAAATAAAAATCGCCTAGGAAGATCTTTCTTGGAATGACTCATAGCACAGCTTCTCTAGAAATGTGGGTAAACGTCTGGGAACATGAGGTTCTTTGAACACCAAAGAAAAGTTTACTTGGCCTCAAATCCCACCTGGCAGTTTTTTCCAGAGCTGGCAATAGGGGCTGATGAGAAGCTCTTTTCTGTTCCAGAAAAAGAGGCTGCAAATTATCTTCCTCTGCACCTCAGTCAAGAGCTGGTGCTAGATGACCTTCCCCGCTGCTTGCTGCCTGTCACAGGTTGACTGGAGTGTATGAATATTCCACCATAGGGTCTATTTATCAGACTGAGGTGCTGTCAATGTGCAGACAGTGGAGAGGAATGTGGGGAGAGTTTTTGGGTAGGGTAACACATTAACAGGCTACTTAACAACCTCCAACAGTTAGACACACCTTTGTTTAGCAGATCTGCTGAAGTCTCACTCAAAAGGAAACCCTAAAGGACAGTGGGCCCTGACTGAGGAGAGGGCCAAGACAGTCTGAACTCTGGGCACATTCAAGGGAATATGAAGACCAGCTCCTGCCTAAGGCAGGATCTAGCTCTTGGTGACCGGGAGTGAAGGGGAGGAAGAAACCTGGGAAGGAGTGAGCATAAGGTAACTGAAGGCAAAGGTCAACCATTTCCCAATTTTCCCTAAAGCTGACCCTGAAGTATTGAAACTTAAGTGACCTGAATTCCCTGCAGTGAACCTAATAACAGACCCAGCATTTTGGCCACCTTAATCACCCATTCAGATCTCCCCAGAACACACCTGTGGTGCATTTGGAAGGACAAGCTGACCTCCCCTGGTGAGCCTCCTGGTCTTTCTTGTCCACCCAGCTTGCCCAAAGAGCTGTAGTCGAGCTTTCATATAATCACATTTTCATTTCTACGCAACTCGCACCTTATTCAGATGAACAGTCTACTGTTGGTGGCATATGTCTGCCCAACGATGAAATCTTCATCTCTCTTTTCTTTCTAGAAGACACAGGAGAACTGAGAATCTTAATTTTGAGGGAGAAGTAAGATAATGAATAGACCCAGAGGGTCTAAAAGATGAAGAGTGGCCGCGTGGAAAAGATGCATTGTGGAACTAGAAGAAGGGATTGGGCTGACACCTCACATTGAACTTGTGTGACTTTAAACAAGCTCTGTGGATCTCAGTTTTCTCGTCTCTAAGATGAGTGGATTGGACTCTGAGCTGAAAGTAAAAAGTTCCTTTATTTGACATATTGGAATTTTGCTCGAAGTTTTTACACAGAAGGTAGATTGTGAAGAGAGAGGCCTAATTATTCTCTATTTTCTCCCCAGAGCCTTGTGTGCTCTGGTTCCAGAGAGGCTCTCACTTACTCACATTGCATCTCCTAGGCTCTTTTGCTCTCTGGTTCTATCTGAGTTTGGCTAGTAGGAGATACCTGTAGGAGATCTGAGAACTGCATGAGAGAAAGAGAGAGATTTCTTTCCTGCTTTGATGTGCTACGTCCACAAGTCCAGCTTCTATGGGATGGCCCTTCCTCCAGCTGGTAACACCTTTACTCTCTTTGCCCCCTCAGACCTACTAGCAGTAATAGCTTCCCGACAGTCCCTGGGTACCTTAACATCTTTGCTGGCTCCCTTGACCTTGCCCTCATCTCTGTAAATAGTCCCTTTACTAAAACCTCTTCCACTGAACTATGTTGAGTGGAAAATTCAGTTTCTTACCAGGATCCTGGTTAATACAAAAATTTTCTCCTCAAAGAGAAAACTATGAATTACAGAACTTCCTGAGTCCCCTCTCTCCCCACTTGATGCTAGCTATTACTCTTTTTCCCATTTCTAGAGAATGATGAGGTCTGATGGGTGTATTTACTTGGAGGAGGTAAAGGAACACAAAGTTAAGAGGTCTCCTTCTTTTTATTACTTACATTATTGTTTTCCTTTTTTATTGAACGGTGGTTGGTTTACAATACTGTGTTAGTTTCAGGTGTACAGCAAAGTGATTTGGTTATATGTACATATATATATTCTTTTTCATATTCTTTTCCATTATAGGTTATTACAAACACTATTGTTTTTCAAGTGGACTTCATCAGTGCAGCAACTCACAACAACGTGCAGGTACACACTTCACGTGAAAGAAATCCAGGTTGGGAAATGGTTAAGTTATTTGGCTAACACAAATGCCAAATTACATGATCCAAACTCCACAGACCATTTCCTCCCTCTCCACACCTTCTACAACGAGAATTATCAGACTTGACTTTGAAACATGACAAGATTAAGCAGGAGGTTTCCAAGTTTTCCCTTTCACTTTGCATCCAGGGTAAACATAATCCATGACTTTAATTTTTATACATTTTCGTTTCAGTCAGGAGTTGGCAGTTTTTCAGCATGGCTGCACCAAGTTTCATCTGTTTACTGAAATTTACATTTTTTACCCTTTCTGGTTATAACCTTTCTCCCTATGTCCTCTTCTTCCCTCCTTCCCCAGTCGTTGTGGATCGAGGACACTATATCATCCAGGGATGAAGGGATTTGAGAGGCTAAATGTCTTTTATAGACATATCCAACTTGACTAGAAGTCTCTGTGAGGTCTGAAAACTAGACATGTTGAAGACACGTAAGATTGTCAGGGAGGTGGGGAGTTTACAGTTGTGGAGAATAAAACCCGGAGCTTTTAGAGCATTAGAGAGATTTGAAGTAAAAGGAGGAAATGAAAACACTTTTAAAAGCAAAAATAGCTTGGATAAATCTCTCCTGAAGTGTGTGCCATGGAGCCCTAACACTGTACCTCCTGTGCGGGGTGCAAGTTGGGGGGAGATTATGATCAAATATGCTTGGGAAATAATACAAAATGTGGCACCTCCTTGGAGAGCCCCAAAGCCTACTAAAGGTACTGAGAACTCCTGTAGTAAAGAATTCTGTTTAATGGTTGAGTCCCCAAGTTTCCCCGCAAAATTCTTAGTCATGGAACTTTTAAAATAACATCTATTTTCATTCTCTTATGGAAATATCAAGGAACAAACTTTGAAAAACATAGTCTATCATACTGGGAGGAGAAACTCAGGGAATAAAAACAGAAAAAGCTGATTTGTATCTTCTCTAACTCTTTCTTACCTCCTGGGCAATAGGGCTCTCACACTAGGATTCAAAGTCAAACTGCTGCTCTTTTCCACCCTGATGAATATTCTAGCTGAAAACGGTCTATATAGTATATAATACCTGACTGTCAAATGTTAAGTGCTCTGCAAATGTCTGTTGAATGAATTCATGATTGAATAAAATGAGTTAGTCCCTGTAAACCAGGCGCAATGCCTGACACAGAATAAATAGCAACAAATGCTATTATTGCTATTCATCATGATCTCTGGTTTAGAGGAAACAGAAAAACTCAAAACTTGTTACTGTCCCCCCCTTCAAAACAACTTAAAGACTTAGATGGGCTCTGTCATCAGGTAACATACATCTTCTGAAGAAGAACCAAATGACTAAGCCACAATAAAATGACCTTTCACACAGAGAAGGCTTACATGGAAATATATTAGAATCACAGACAAAAAAATTCTGTTTGCTTAGAGTCAAAAACAATGAATGGCATGTTTCTACAAAGAAGAAATGAACTGGGTAAAATAAATAAATATATACATACATACATATATATATTATATTCCAATTCTGTGATGCCAGGAGGAAGAGCTAATTTGTTGAGAGTTTTGTTTTTTATTTTTAATATCCTTACCATAGTTGCCATTACCTACAATAGCAACATAAAACATAAAGGAAGTGACGTAACTTATTTCACTTCTGCTCCTACCTCAACTTATAAACAGAATGGAGGCTCTAACAAACTGCAATTGTTAAGATTATGTGGATCAGCTTCCTTAGAAGGAATTTATCTTGTCTAAGAATCTCAAGTGTTTCCTAAGTTAGTAATGTACCAGAGTTTGTTTCTCGCTGACAACTATTAACTAATCACATCAAATCTTTTGAAAGAGAACTGTCTTTCCTGCCCACAATATATCACGAAAACATTAAGAATAGGGTCGTGCTTTTATTGAGCACTTTATGTGATTTTGAAGCATAGAAATAGATTTGTATTTATATATGTATTCTCTCATTAATGAAAGATAAAGTCAGTTATTTGGAAGAGGAAAACCTCCAATAAATAAAAATATTACTTATTTCAAATTCATTTATTTTCATTTTATTGAGTTTTAGGAATGTATGTAACATTAAGTGTTACAGTTAAGCATGGCCAATGTAAAAGAAGCTCTGGTTTGAAGTTGCGTAAGTAAGGAAATTTGCATAACCTCACATACCAGGAGGTACCGCGGAAGATCAAGGCTCTGGCTTGAGTGATTCAGCGTCTCAATGATTTCATCAAAGGCTTAGGCCCTGTCGCTCCCTCTGCTCTGCCATCTGCCCCACTGGCTGTTTACTGAGGCTGGTTCTCTCCTCATGATAAAATGGGTGCCAGCAACAAATCATCATTCATTATTCATCTACAACAGGAGAGAGTAAATCTTCCAACCAAGGAATATGCACCTTTGCCTTTAGTCTGATTGGGTCAAGTTATTACACTTGTCCATTCCCAGAACAGAGGAATGACATTGATGGTCCTAAACCAATGATTCTCAAAGTACAGTCCCCAGATCAGCAGCTTATGCTGCTGGGAACCTGAAAACCTATTAGAAATGCAAATTCTCAGGCCTCACTCTAGCTCCACTGAATCAGAAATGTTGGGGTTTGGGTCCTGCAATCTGAGTTTTAACAAATATGCCATGTATTCTAAAGTTTGAGGATCACTGCTTTAGACTAAATAGAACCTACTCCTCGTGCCGAGGGGAAGGGGTGGACACCTGGACAAAACTGGGGTTATGTTAGGAAGGAGGAGGAGGAAGTTATGCCTGTTGAACTACTAACCGTGCCCACGTCCTGGATTTCTCAAAAACTACACTGCTTTCAAATATTCTGTTCCGTGGGGTTTGCAAAACATGGTCCGCATTAAGATGACTATTTCAAAAACTCTCTCGAAATCCCCTGGTGAATATACTGTGTCCTGGAAAGACAGTGAGAATATATCAGGAATCAAAAGATCTAAGGTCTAAGTCTAGCTGGGTCACTGTTCAAGCCAATGTCCTTGAGAAATCCACTTAGACTCTCTAAACCCCAGCTTTTACTTCTGTAAGGGTGTTGAAACAGAGTCTTTAAATTCTTGAAAACGAAAACAATTGTAGCCAGCATTTACTGAGCACTTACTGTACATGATACATTGCCAAGGATTTTATTTAGCATGCTATCGTTGAATACTTAGAATATCCCCTACGAATGATGGGTGGATGGATGGCTAGATGGGCAGGTGGGTGGATGGAGGGAGGGATGGATGGATGGGTATATGAGTGGATGAATAAATGAATAAATTTTTTAAAAAAGAGAATAGCCCCTATGAAGCGTGTAATTTGCCCCAACTCAGTTGGCTGCTGAGTGAAGAATCTGAGATTCAGGTCTATCTGACCCACGGTCCATTTGCTAAGCCACTAGCCCACATATAGTGGCCCACTCTCCCTAACCTCCATCAAACTAACTCTTGGTGATTCTGCAATTCATTTGGTTTCTTATGGTTTAGCTCATTATGCTTTTTAGGAAACATGCTTTTTAGTATAATGAAAAGAATGTGGGTTTTTAAATTCAAGCTATATTGGAATCTTGGCTTCACCACTTTCTTGATCTATGACTTTGGGAAAGTTATTTAACTTCTCTGAAACTTTAATTTTCATTCTGTAAAATAACATTTTGCATAGCATTTGTAAGGATTAAAGGAGATAATACATCTAAAGTGCTTGGCACAGTGCCTGGACTATAATAGATATTCAATAAATGTTCATTTCCTCCCCTGCCTATTGCCTCATGGGAAATGTTATTTGCTGAATGAGTAGGAAATATTTTAGAACATTTATTTATTAATTTTCCCCAATATTTCCATTCATAAGTGCCCTTATTAAGTTGTACCAGGAATGGAAAAATTCTGCCTGTGCCTTGTTGGCTAAAACCTTTCTAGGTGTAAGAACCCAGAGAGAAGACCACGTCCAAGACAAGAACAACCCTAGACTTTCTATCAGTTCCCCCATATTCACACTCTTCTAACAATCTCTTCCCAGAGTTTTTTCAAGTGGGCTATGTGGGTCTACATTTGAATTTGAAAGATTATTTCCAAATTTGAGAGGTAGTCCTCTTAACCTGTGTTAATCTCAAAATAGAACAGTCTGTGTGGGGTAAGGAGTCCATGCTGTCCTTCCACAGGCCACCCTGCGATGGAGGGGTAACAGCACCCACACACACAGTTTGGGGTAAGTTATTTGGCTCATGACAAGAAAGGCCATGGCTTCCAAGGAAAGACTGCTCCCTTTGAAGCAGTTACATCAAGGAAGGAAGAATTTTACTCTCTGAGCTCCGAAGGGTGTGTGTAGTTAGTAGTTCATCGTGCACTCCCATGGGGTTTAAATAATTGTTTACTTGACAAATTTTTGTGGCTCTATCATCACACCATTTTTAATGGTGAAAAGTCATACAATTAGAAAACGTAGCCCTTTCAAATACTTGAAATATAAGAAGTTCTGATGTTTGCTTTAAATTTTAATGTTACTGTTAATGGTGGGCTGTTTAATTTTGCTATCTTGAAGAATAACAAACTTCTGGACTTTTTTATTTTTTTGGCTGCACTGCATGCAGCTTGTGGGATCTTAGTTCCCTGACCAGGGATTGAACCTGGGCTCTCAGCAGTGAGAGCATGGAGTCCTAACCACTGGACCACCAGGGAATTCCCAATAATAACAAACTTTTGAAATAAATTTACAATAAATGGCTTCTGAAGTTATTTAATGCTTATACTTCCTTGCAACATGATTTAAGCAGAGTGGACAAGTATGGCCTGTGTTTTCCAAGGCCATGACCAATACCCCTTATAGTTACATTTTGAAGCAAGTGTTTGACATCAGATAATTCATCCAGAGAATAACTCTCTAAAATTTCCTTTATTGTAACCAGGAGGCAGTAACAGATCATGAAGATGAATGTATGTTATTATCCCTCTGGTTGATATAGAAAACACAAAATGATAAAAGCTGCTTTATGTCCTCTCTTTAACTAACACAATGCTAGGAAATCCTATAGCCATTTATCTTGCATCTTCATGAGCAGAAAAGAACATAAAATTGAGAAAATATCCAAAAATGTCATTACTGGTGGTCATTCTTAATAATTCAACTCTGTAATTATACCAGGTTTCCTTATAAAATTTTTATATATAACACACATTTATTTTACATATATGCATATTTCTATAGTACATAAGTGCTTTGAAGTTACATAAAGGATATATGTTTTTAATTACTAGACACCAGAGCTGGGTTAACAAACAAGGATCTTGAGACTCTATGGGGTAAAACCAGGCACTATTATTTTTTTTTAAAT
Organism: Kogia breviceps; assembly: GCF_026419965.1. NCBI lineage: Eukaryota > Metazoa > Chordata > Mammalia > Artiodactyla > Physeteridae > Kogia > Kogia breviceps. The sequence continues at coordinate 75,471,350 of NC_081318.1, forward strand.
CCTCCCCAGGTGATGACAGTGTGCAAGCAGAGTTAAGAAAGACTCATCCAAAATATTCTACCAACCACACATGAACATGAACACATATATTTTCTTAACTTCACTGGGAACACCTACTACTAGCAATATAGTCTCATAGAACAGACAAGATCAAGGGCATGCCTGCTTCTTCTCCCCATTATCCTTCATTAACTTCTCTTTGAGTAAAATATCCAAGAGATTTGTTTGCCCGTTTGTGTGTGTATGTGTGTGTATAGTAGCATCAGTAGTTCTTTTTCCAAGTGATTTTTCCTGCAGATTCAACAAATAAGACTGAATAAAGCATAAGTACAGAACAAAAGTGGAATGCCTCAAGAACCTTCTGCCCTCCTACCTCTTTCTCCATCATCATCAGAACCCCAGGGGTCCCCAGAGCACCATTTTAAATCTGCCTCTCAGACCCTAGAGAACTTGGCTATCTCATTTAGTGGCTGCTGGAAGAAGACTCATCTCAAGTGTGACAGGAAGGGCCCCAGGACAATCTGCTGAATTGTACAATAAGCAACTCCACCCAGGCAGTCCTGGATCAACCTCTGCTTGCCCTTGGCCATGCTATGAAACACCAATAACTGTGGATATTTAGAAGGTTGTTCTCCTCCAGTTCCTGGTATGAATAGTTCTAGGCAGGGCCCTTACTCATGGGTGGTGGAATGAAGGAAATAATACCGTGTGTTCCCCTCCCGGCTCTCCCCCTTCCTCCAAATCAGAGAACATCCCGAGGGACCCAAAAAAAGGACTGCCAGTCATGAAAAGTAAATATATAGTCTAAAAGGGGTGTGTAGAGTTAGGGAGGACAGTTTTGCCCACTCTGTTTTGGTGATTTGGGGAAGTAGTTGTGGGCAGTTGGCATATGAGTTTGGTCTTTATTAAAAACAAAATAAAACACAGAAAGCCTGGTTGACAGCATATTCTCTCTCTGGCCACCTTTGAGTCTCTACCACTAGTCTTTGTAACTGAGCCCCTGTCCAGGGCCTGGGACCTGGACTAATCTTTTTGATTCATCACACAAAAGAGAGCTTGGTTGAAGACGCTACCTGAAAGTTATAGGGTGTAAAAATGTTTTGTGCCTGCCAATAACCCAGTGGTTAATCTTAAAACCAATGCTTAGAGAAGTTAGCCAAACTGGCCAAGGTCACAGAGTGGTGGAGATGAGATTCCACTCCATGTCTGCCTGATTCCAAAGCCCACAGTCTTTCTACTACATTTGCTTGCCCTTGAGGAAAGGGGTTTTGATTGGAGGATGAGGTAAAAGATGGGTAATTTTAGACACCAGGTGAAATTGGGTTCAGACCAGGCCTAAGTAAGTGCTTTATTAGGAGTCTCTAGGAAGACACAGGAAACATAGACCCACAAGGGAGTTGGGGAAGAAAGACAAAGAAAGGGAGGACACTAGAGACAAACATCACCTAATCTAAAAACTTGAACACTGTGAAGCAAATCCTGATACCTGGACATTACTAGATGTGTAGAAACTAAATTTGTACAGCTCTTAAATTTTTTATTGTGTAACATTTTAATCTGATAGAAGATATACATTCAAATTCTGTACTAATTTAATTCTTCCTCTTGTTTCTGAGGCAGTTAGCAAAGGAATACAAGATACTCTGATTTGTCCTAGGCAGTCAAACATTGTGAAACTTTTCACATTGGTTACGGTGCCAAAGTGATGATTCACTTCACACAGATCACCAGTGGAATTGACTTCCAATCATGTCTATCTTGGTCTATATCAGAAACAGGTGAAGGGGGTCAAAAGGTACAAACTTCCAGGTATAAAATAAGCAAGTCCTAGGGATGTAATATACAGCATGGTGACTATTGTTGATAATACTGTATTGTATATTTGAAAGTTGCTAAGAAAGTAGATATCAAAAGGTCTCATCACAAGAAAAAAAAATTTTAACCATATGTAGTGAAGGGTGTTAACTAGACTTATTGTGGTGATCACTTTGCAATATACACAAATATAAAACCATTATATTGTACACTTGAAACAAATATAATGCTATATGTCAATTCTATCTCAATATAAAGAAGAGAGAGAGAGAGTGACCCACAGGTCACTCACTGACTCAGTAGTTCATTTACAATTTGCCGTGAGGTTCCTCCTAGCTCCTATGTATGTGGACGTGATGATAGATTGGCCAAAATGAGGTGGTATTTTGGCTAGTTTAAACAATGTACCTCAAGTAAAATTTATCTCCAATCATCCTAAGTCAAACAACCAACTGTTAATAAGCAATATATAAGACAATTAGGGAAATTTGAACACTGACTGTATATTTGATGATGTTAAGGAATTTATTGCCTACTTCTTTTGGCGTAATAATGATATTGTGGTTAGTTTTCATTGTTGTTGTTTTAGAATATTTCTCTTTTAAAGCTACGTACAAAAATATTTACAGTTGAAATGATATGATTCCTGGGATTTACTACAAAACAATTCAGTGATAGAGGGAGGGAGTGAAGAAAAAGTAGATGAGTAAAGATGAAACAAGATTGGCTATAAATTAATAATTGGAGAAGCTGGGTGAAGAGTAAATGGAAGTTCATTATACTATCCCCAATCCTTCTGTTTATGTTTAAAATTTTCCATTAAAAAGTTTTGCTTTTCTATATATAGACCTAATCAGTGTGACATAATGGAAATTTCAAAGGATTTGGAGCCAGGTAAACCAGAATGCAAATTATTGTTTTGAAACACAAAACTGTTTCATTGTTTTGTGTCTGTCCTTTTGCCAGTACCACCCTGTCTTGATTACTCTGGCTTGCAAGTTTTGAAATCAGGTAGTAGTGTGATTCTTCCAACTTTTATCTTTTTTTCAAAATTGTTTCACCATTCATTTAGCCATTCTTCTGCAGAATTGTTTTGACTATACTTTTTGCTTTCCTATTTAAGTTTAGGATATACTTTCCAGTTTCCAGAAAAGAAAAAAATCTGCTGGAATTTTTATTAGGATCACACTGAATCTATAACAATTAGGGAATAATAGGAATTTTAACAATATTAAGTCTTCCAATCCATGAACTCAGATACTTTTTTCTTTAGAGATATATATTTTATAGTTCTCAGCATACAAAACTTACACATATTTTGTTAGGTTTATACATAAGTATTTAATGGTTTTAGTCCTACTGTGCAGTGATATTTTTTATTTCACCTTCCAACTTTTGCATATGTATATATATATAAATGATTTTTGTGTATTGAGCATGTATCCTGCAAACTTGCTAAATTCACGTATTAGTTACAGTAGCTATTTTGTCGATTCTTTGAGATTTCTTATATAGACAGTCATGTCACCTGTAAATACTAACAGTTTTATTTCTTCCTCTTCAATCTCTTTGCATTTTTTTTCTTTCTTTGTTGCACTGGCTACAACCTCCAGTAAGATGGTGAACAGCAATGGTAAGAGTATACAATCCTCCCTTGTTCCTGATCATAGGGGAAAGCATTCGATCTTTCACCATTAAGTATAATGTTAGCTCTAACTTTTCATAGATGTCCTTTATTAAGTTGAGGAAGTTTCTTTCTATTTCTAGTATGCTTAGAGTTTATATCATGAATGGATATTGAATTTTGTTTAATGCTTTTTCTGCTTCCATCGAGATGATCATATAATTTTTCTTCTTTAGTCGATTGATATGGTGAATTACATTGATTTTGTTTCAATATTATGCCAGCTTGCCATCCTAGGATGAACTCCCTTGATCATGATGTATTACCCTTTTTATATATTGTTGGGTTTGATTTGACAATACTCTGTTGGGAATTTGGGGGTCTATGTTTATGCAGGTTTTCTTTTCTTATAATGGTTTTGTCTGGTTTCAGTATCAGGATAATGCTGGCCTCATCAAATGAGTTTCCTGGGACTTCTCTGGTGGTGCAGTGCTTAAGACTCCATGCTCCCAATGCAGGGGGTCTGGATTCGATCACTGGTCGGGAAACCAGATCCCACATGCATGCCGCAACTAAGAGTTCGCATGCCACAACTAAGACCCAGCACAACCAAATAAATAAATATTTTTAAAAACATAATGAGTTTCTTATGTCAACCCTCTCAGTAAAATTTTCACCTACTTACTTGATGAACAAAAATGCCTCTTCAAAATGACTGCCTATATGAAAAATAGTGTGCATCAACAAAGTCTCTTCAGGATATGGATGACAAGCAGTAAGGTAGACATACTCATTGGTTCAGTAACTGAATCCAGAACCCCAGCCCCTTAGTATTAAAGAAAAAACTCTAAGCCTTGGCACAGTTGTATATTAGTGTACCTCATTGATCTCTTCCTGGCTTGGGACTAGCCAAAAAACACATGTTACTTCCAACTGAGTCTTCGTCTATGCAATTGCTACCCTAATTTCTGTTTCCAAAAAACAAAAGAAAATCCAAATTCTCTCTCACTAGAATATAATCTCCTTAAAGACAGGGCATATAATTTATTTATTTTTGTATTTCCAATACTAGTACAAGGCTTGGAAATTCTTGAGCATTAGCATAATTTATTTAATGAATGAATGAGCACTTTAAAAAGCTACACTTTGTACAGTTTTTCCTTGTACAAAATTCTTATTTCCTAACAGAATAATACTCTCTGAAACAACATATGCCATAAACACTAAAATTTAAATCTCTCACTGCTACTGTATTCACTGTATTCAATTTGTCTTTGGGTTTTACAGGAGAAAAGCAAGATGGTATTAAATATAAGTAATGGTCATTGTTGCTTGTTTAAATAGAAGCCTTAATAAACCTCAAGATCATGTTGAAAGCTTAATAGTCTCAAGTTGCAAGCTACATTATATTTTAAGACTTATAATGTTACTGGTTATGTATATTCTTTTTGCAGAAATATTTTTTACTTAGGCTTCAAAATCTCCTTTAACTTTCAAAATAACCACAATTTTATACTTATAGTGGCTCTATGTCTTTGTCAATAAGAGAAAAAAAATCTACATGATGTCTTTTTAACATGTATGTGCATCATGCATCTAGGGGAAAAAATGACATTTCTGAATTCCTTGTCTTTGGGGTAGCTGATCAGTTAGCTGGCCTGCACTACAATGACATCTACTGGCACAAGCAGGACTGAGCATCCAGAGGCAATTGTGAATGTGACACGGCAGTCTTTGAGTCTTCCTTTATGATTACTGCCTGATAATATGAATTGCACCAGCCTGAATTTCTTAAGAACAGAGATCATGTTTTCTGTTTTGTTTTGTTTTTTAATATTTATTTATTTTGCTGTGCCCAGTCTTAGATGTGGCATGCGGGATCTTCCTTGCAGCATGAGGGATCTTTTAGTTGCAGCATGCGGGCTCTTAGTTGCAGCATGCATGCGGGATCTAGTTCCCTGACCAGGGATCAAACCCGGGCCCCCTGCATTGGGAGCATAGAGTCTTAACCACTGGACCACCAGGGAAGTCCCAGAGATCATGTGTTTTTGAGCTTTGACTCTGTGGTGCCTAATACTATGCTTGTCACATTAAAGATGTTCTACAAATGTGTTGGACGATCATGAACGTAATTGCCTGTGGTCTAACCTTTTAAAAAGCATAAGACTTTCCTGGTGGTGCAGTTAAGAATTCGCCTGCCAATGCAGGGGACACGGGTTTCAGCCCTGTTCGAGGAAGATCCCACATGCCGTGGAGCAACTAAGCCAGTGTGCCACAACTGCTGAATATGCACTCTAGAGCCACAAGCCACAACTACTGAAGCCCGCATGCCTAGAGCCCATGCTATGCAACAAGAGAAGCCACCGCAGTGAGAAGCCTGTGCACTGCAATGAAGAGTAGCCCCAGCTCGCTGCAACTAGAGAAAGTCCACGTGCAGCAACAAAGACACAACATAGACAAAAATAAATAAATGAATATATTGTAAAAACATGGAATATGATAATATTGTAACGGTGATTTACATTTTTTAATGATAAAATACTCTAAAATGATGGCTTTTCATCTTTGTGATTGAGAAATCTCTTCCAGAAAAATCACACACAATTTTACACACCATTTCACAAAGGGCCTAAATCCCATCTCTCAACTCCAGGTTAAGAACGCCAGATCAGGAAGGAGCAATATGTTTTGAGACATTTCAAAATGCCTGTGAACAAATTAAAACAACAAAGAAATATCATTCTATACCTATTAGAAAGGCTAAAATCTAAAACATTGGCAACACCAAAAGCTAGCAAATATGTGAAGCAACAGGAATTGTCATTCATTGTTGGTAGGAATGTAAAATGTTACAGTCACTTTGGAGGACAGTTTTGCAGTTCCTTATAAAACTAAACATACCTTTATGTATGAACATAAATGCTCCTTGGTATTTACCCATCTGGGTTAAAAACTTATGTTCACACAAAAATCTGCATACAAATTTTTATAACAAATTGATTCATAAGCAACAAAGATGTCCTTTAGTAAGTGAATGGATAAACAAATTGTTGTAATCCATGCAATGAAATCTTATTTAGCAATAAAAATAAATAAACTGTTAAGTCACACAAAGACTTGGATGAACCTTAAGGAGGAAGAAATTTTCCTCTGCTCTTCTAGGTTCTTCTGGCTGCTCTAAGAATTAAATTGCCATGAGACAGATTAATAGGAGAGAATCATACAAGAGTTTAATAACATGTGTACATGGGAGAGACCCAGGAAAACCGAGTAACCCACCAAAATGGCTTAAACCCTCACCTTAAATGCCCTCTTCGGCTAAAGACAAAAGAGGATGTTTCAAGTAGTAGTTTGGGACTTCAAAGCAGAGGAAGGCAATTCACATGAAGTTGGAAAAACAAATGTTTGGTAAACAAACGTTTTCTGGGCCACTCAAAGGCAATAGGACACAGAGTGGACTCTGATCTCCAGGCCCTGCCAAGTTTCCCTTACCACACCGAGCCCATGTTCTTTCCATATATCCGTGGTGACAGCTCTGTTCCGGGAACAGGGCCTTTAAATGCTTTAGGCAGCTAAGAGAGAGGTCAAAGTTTCTTCCTGAGTCTTTCAGGCCTTGATTGTTTGCAGTTGGAAATAAACCACAAGCCAAAGACACATTTTGGAATGGCCAATTTTTCTCTCCTACAAATGCATATTGCTAAGTGAAAGAAACCAGTGTGAAGAGGCTACATACTGTACAAAGCCAACTATATGACATTCTGGAAAAGATAAAACTATGGAGATAGAAAAAGTTCAGTGGTTACCAGGGGTCAGGGGGAGGAAGGGAATAAATAGATGGACAACAGGGATCTTTGGGACAGTGAAACTATGCTGTATGATACTGTAATGGTGGATAGGACATACATTATACATTTGTTTAAACCCAGAGAATGGACAACACAGAGAGTACTAAGTACTTTAGTCAACAATAATGGATCAGTATAGGCTCAATTGCAACAAGTGTACTACACTAATGCAAGACGTTAATAATAGGAGAAACTGGGGCGGTGGGGGAGGCAGTGGAGGAAGTGTGTAGGAACTCTGTACTTCCTAATCAATTTTTCTATAAACCTAAAATTACTCTAAAACAGAGGCTATTCATTTAAAATATGAAAAGAAATAAACTTCTATCATATTGATATATTATAGGATCTATTTGTTATGGTAAAAAAATGCATGTGGTCTTATAAGGAATGAATTGAACAGGTTTACCTTCTAATGTTATTCTCTGCTACAATCTTAAATGACACCTAATCTGTGCCAGAAGTTTATTTTATAAGTGCTCATGTAATCAAGTCTCTCTAACAGAAGGCTACTTTGTTATTATAAACCCTACAGAGGAAAAGACTTTTTACTTAATTCTTGGGTTGATGAAATTAAACACTTCATTTGGTGTGCTTTTCATTTTGATGTCCCTTAGGACTGAGAATTGCCTTTCTCAGAAAGCGCTATAAATCAACTGTGAATAGCTGGTGTGATAGAGGGAAGAAAGACGAGTTTATTATAGCTTCTGCTGAGAGCTCTAGGCACATCTAGCAAGCGGCTGCCAAGAAATGCTTATTGGTGTGGTAGGGAGTTCTACTCCCTGGATCCTTGTGAAAAACTGAAAACTGCTTTTGGCCTGTCAGTTGCATTGTAAAAAGTCTTCGGCTTAAAAATTGATAACCATTTTATCTCAGAAAGCAGAATGGCAGTCCAGCAAATCATGATTCCCATAAGTACTCATCTGAACCCCTGGGGCTTACCAAAGTGGAAATATTTTTAGCCCATCTCCATAAAGTTTAAAGGTAGGTGGACTTTTGGGCCATAGCTTGAACAATTTCAGGACAGCAGTTTGTCTTCTGGCCTGCGTTATTTGCAGTTTGGGTCTCTCATAATAAAAAATTTTACAAAATAACAACTTCACCACGGGGCAGGCTTAACCTTAGGTAACAGAAAAAAACATAAATAATTGTAAGATAAAATTGTAGCTATAACTGTTCATATTATTCAGGTTAAAAGATATTTGGGTATGACTAAATGTGCTTGGCTTGTGTCCAGGAAAAAGACCCTGCCCCAGACGAAGAGATAAAACCAAAGGAAGTGAACCTCTACAGCCCCACTGGAGTCCTACCTTGCTCTTAGCTTGCTTGGGGTGTGAACTGGTACATATACTGAAGTCTAGCCCACCGGGGCCAATGTAAGCTTTTTGATGAAAAGCAGACCACGTGAGATGGGAGGAGCCTTAGAGAGTCTCCCACTCTAACATCTCTACCCACCCAGACACTTGTTAGAAATGCATGTGCCTAATTTTGTAAGTTGCGGTTCTTTCTGGTCACTCACTGTAAACTGCATTTATACCGGTCACTAACACCCTTGAGTGAATTCATTTGTCAGATTTCAGTCTTATGTAGCATCTGGCCCAAAACAGGGCTCTAAAGAAACCATATACTCTAAAAAAATCTATTTAAGATATGGAGGAGGAATGATTTTGGAAGAAGAAAGTATTGGGACAGTCGGGGGAATGCCCAAAACTGTAGCATAGCAGCACTTCTGCTTAAAGGTATTTATTACAAGCAGCAACAGCAACTAGGCACATGTTTGCCTCCTACTCAGTATCCAGATTCCTTTGCTGAGAAATTCAGAGGATGAAATATCTAGTGGATAACTGTTATCACCTTTACTAACATTTCCCCCTCCTTTCAGTACTAAATGTTTCACTTGTGAAAATCTTTTGGCCAGGCATTAATCAAAGATAATATACTGAGGTCTACTTATCTTTAAGGTAGAGGAATCTGAGCTGCTATACTCAAAGCAGCATCAACCTGATTTTAATAAGTCACTTGTTATCACTCAGACCTATCAAATTAGGAAGAAATGATTGTAGGGGAAGGGGTAATGTTGTAGTGCTAAAACAGGTCATATTCTTAAAACCTGTTTATTAACACAAGCCATACATTAGATACAAAGAGTCTAACATTTTGGTCCAGGTCACACGGTTGCTAAGTAGCTGAGTCAGGATTTAAACCCAAGCTCATCTGACTCACATTATTTCCCCCATTATTTCAATATTCTCTCAATGACATAAAATTTCAGCCACTGTTTTAAGTGCTTTATGTCCATTAACTCATTTAATCTTCCCTGTAGTTCTATGGAGAAGGGACTATTATTATCTCTATTTACACATGAAGACCCGGAGACAGTGACAGCAGAAATAATCTGTCCCAGGCTATGCAGCTAGAAAATGGTAAAGCTTGGATTTGACTCCAGATAGCCTTGACAATACAATAATGTTTCTGTAAAACTCTAACTTGAGATTTGCCCTCTTACAAATGAATTTTGAAATCCTCCCCCATGGTGATCAGTTTCAGCCTTTAGAAGACATCTCTCTTCCCACTCCCTTTCCACACCCTCATTCTTCATCTGTAGCAGGTGAGGTCATGAGCTCAGTGAGAGCAGCACCCCACAGAAATTCAGCAGGCTTGCTCTGAATCGGTGGACTGGATTCAAAGCTTAACTCCTAGCTGTGTAAAATTGGGCAAGTCCCATAACCTCCCCCTTAGTTCTCTTGTGTATAAAATGGGGATATTCAACCTATCTCATGTCATTGTTATGAGGATTAAAAAGGTATGTGTGGGGACTTCCCAGGTGACGCAGTGGTTAAAAATCCCCCTGCCAATGCGGGGCACACGGGTTTAAGCCCTGGTTGGGGAAGATCCCACATGCCACGGAGCAGCTAAGCCCGTGCACCACAACAACTGAGCCTGCGCTCTAGAGCCCGTGAGCCACAACTACTGAGCCTGTGTGCCACAACTAGTGAAACCCGCGCGCCTAGAGCCCATGCTCCGCAACAAGAGAAGCCACCACAATGAGAAGCCCGCGTACCTCAACGAAGAGTAGCCCCCGCTCACCGCAACTAGAGAATCCCGCACCCAGCAACGAAGACCCAACACAGCCAAACATAAAATATAAAATAAATAAGTAAATTCATTTCTTAAAAAATGTATGTGTGGCTCTTTTCATGCCTAGCGCAGCCATGGCTCATGGTCCCAAGAAGTACCTGAAGCGCGTAGCAGCTCCAGAGCATTGGATGCTGGATAAACTGTCTGGTGTGTTTGTTCCTTGTCCATCTAGAGGACCCCACAAGCTGAGGGCATGTCTCCCCCTAATCATTTTCCTAAGGAACAGACTTAAGTATGCCTTAACAGGAGATGAAGTAAAGAAGATCTGCATGCAGCGTTTCATTTAGATTGATGGCAATACCCACACTGATATAATTTACCTTGCTGGTTTTATATATGTCTTCAGCGTTGACAAGACTGGAGTGAATTTTCGTCTGACCTATGAAACCAAGAGTCACTTTGTTGTTCATCGTATTACACCAGAGGAGGCCAAGTATAAGTTGTGCGAAGTGAGAAAGACCTTTGTGGGGACAAAGGGAATCCCTCATCTGGTGACCCACTATGCTCACACCATCCGCTACCCTGATCCCCTCATCAAGATGAATGACACAATTCAAATTGATTTGGAGACTGGCAAGATTACTGACTTCATCGAATCTGACACTGGACAACAGACCATGGATCTCTCTTCCCCGTGGAAACTGTATCCACCTTACCATTGCTGAAGAGAGAGGCAAGAGACTGGCGGCCAAACAGAGCAGTGGATAAAAATGACTTGTACTTAAAGATAACACTACATTAAAAAAATAATGTATGTGTGTATGCACCCCAGTGTTCACAGCAGCACTATTTATAATAGCCAAGACATGGAAGCAACCTAAGTAAGTATCCATCAATAGATGAATGGATAAAGAAAATGTGGTACATATATACAATGGAATACTCCTCAGCCATAAGAAAGAATGAAATGACGCCATTTGCAGCAACACAGATAGACCTAGAAAATATCATAATACTAAGTGAAATTATTCAGACAGAGAAGACAAATACCGTATGATGTCACTTATACGTGGAATCTAAAAAATAATACAAATGAATTTATTTACAAAACAGAAACAGTCTCACAGACATAGAAAACAAACTTATGGTTACCAAAGGGGAAAGGGCAGGGGGGAGGAGTACGGGATTAAGAGAAACACACCACTATGTATAAAACAGACAAGCAACAAGGATTTACTGAATAGCACAGAGAACTATATTCAATATCTTATAATAATCTAAATGGAAAATAATCTGAAAAAATATATATATGTATAACTAAATCACTTTGCTGTACATCTGAAACTAACACAGTATTGTAAATCAACTCTACTTCAATTTAAAAAAAGAAAAGAAAAAAATATATGTGTGTATAAATATTCTCAGCCCAGTGGTTGGCACCATTCAATAAATGGTAGCTATTGTTACTCTTAATCATTACTATTTTGATTATATTACTGTGTTACTGTTATACACAAATTGATGATGAGAGTGCTTGCCATTTTCAGTTACATATTTGTGTTCTGTTTCCAAAGGGAGGTACTCACATTTCCGATCCTGGGAAAGATGACTCATATTGTTCTTTCTTCAAAAATACTTGAAGCAAAGTAGTAAGAATTTGGAACAACAATATGCTTTATGGAAAACACCATGTACCAAAGAATGATGGTTATTTATCACAAGTGTAAAGTCAGAAACTTGAACCTAACTTTTACATTAAGCCACCTGGAAGGGATGACAGAGAGGCGGTAGTTTTTAAGGAGTGTCCCCTCCAACCCATAAGAAGCAGTGACTCAGCACAGTGACCCTGCCCATGCAGGTCCATTGTTATTAGGCTTTCACTGTTATAAGCTTTTGGCATAGAACCCTGTAGCAGGCACTGTGGATCCAACTACAGTTCTTCCTTTCTCCATCACTACTAGAATGCCAAACATTCAAGCATCAGGCAGCAAAATGCTCGGGGAAGGTCAATTCTGCCTCTGGGAATAAATCATAATTGGCCTAAGCCAGTCCTGGTAATCTCATTTCCCTTTATTTCATTGGCATAAGTATAAAAGTGTGATACATTGGGGGTCAATTAATTATAAGGGAAAATCAGCTGAAGGTTATTTTTTAAATTCCCTGATGAAAGAGAGTCATATGAGAAGAAAATCCTTTCCTATTGCTGATATTGTCTGATAAGGGCATAATGTTTAGAATGGTAGCAATTATTTTGTGACCATGAAGAGAAAAACAATAAAATTGCAGTCTAGCTGACCAAGAGCTCAAGCATCATTAAATATTCTGGAACTTCTCACATCTAGACTTCTTTTTATATAAGATAATAGACTCCTATTGTTTAGCCATGTTTAGTCAGATATTCTGTTACTTGCAACCAAAAGCCTCCTAATTAATTCAAACCATAATTCACTTGGTTCTAAACTAAAATTGATGTGTGAAGTTAGGCAAGTTCCTAAAGCTCTCTGTAAAAGGGCTATATTATGGGGAAATAAGCAGTACACAATTCAACTTGGTTTATAATAAATATCCCAAACATCCCTCATACATTAGGATGAAAAAAGAATGAAAAGAAGACTAGTTTTAGGATGAGAAAGGTACGGACTTGACTCTTGGCTCTGCCACTTAACAGCAGTGTGATCTTAAACAAATTATTTAACATCTCTGAGCCTCACTTTTGAAATTTGTCAAGTGGGAAGAACAATATTTACCTGATAGCATTTGTGATAAGGATCATATAGAAACACGTAGAAAGCTTTGTCTTAGTCTCTCTTTTGACTATGTAGATCCTGACACATAGGAGAGCCTTAATTTGGTGATTGTATAATTTGTTGTTTAAACTGACACTGATCCAGGCAACCAAGACATATGGTCATCTTAGGCTTAATAGGTGCCTTAATAAATGCCTTCCCTGCCCCCAACTCTCCTCTCTCTCTCTCTCTCTCTCTCTCTCTCTCTCTCTCTCCCTCTTCCTCTTCCCCTCCCTCCCTCACCAATTTAGGGATATCTTATTTAAATTACTCATTTCAAATCTTGACCATACCCAACATCCAAGTCCTCAGCAGGACTTACCTTCTCTCCCAAATGTGGCCAACAGAATCTCTAGGATGCCCTCATGAACCCCAATTTCCATCATTCATGCCCCTGTATAATTCCCTCCTGTTGAGTGTGGACAAGACCTGTGACATGTTTCTAATCAATAGAATGAGGCCAAGGTGATGAGATGTCACTTCTGTGATCATGTGACCTTATATAAGACCCTGGCTTGCTAGCACACTCCCTCTAGAGACTTTCCTTGCTGTCTTGATGAAGTAAGCAGCCATATCATGAGGTCCACAGGCAAGGAACTGTGGGCAGCTTCTATGAACTGTATGGTCTCTAGGAGTTGAGGACAGCTTCTAGACGTAGCAAGAAGCTGGGACCCTCAGTCCTACCACTAAAAGGAAATGAATTCTGCTAACAATCTATGTGAGCTTGGAAGCAGTTCTTTCCCCACTCAGTCCTCCAGATGAGATCACATCTTGTTTGTGGTTGGGTGAGACCCTAATCAGAGGACCCAGCTAAGCTGTACCCAAACTCCTGACGCACAGAAATTGTGAGACAGTAAATTTTGTATTTTTATTTTAAGTTGCTAACTTTGTAGTGATTTTAAGTTGCAAAGTTTGTGGTGATTTCCTACACAGCAATAGACAATACACCAACTATCTAGCACGGTGTTCTTCCAAGACAAGATGGTTCTCTCCTGAAGAGAAATTTTGCTTAAAACCTGTTATAATATTAAAATAATAACAATTTCCCTACATTATGATATGCAAATTGAGAAACAGGCTCAGAAGGATTTACTGACTATATTAAGAGGGGTAATTAAGGAGAATTTAATAAAGGGTCTGTATATAATAAAGCTGTGGCCAGGTCTTAGGAAAAGCAACAGAGCCAGAATCGGTGGGAAAGTTTTACCATCCTGTCTGAAGGAGAAAGAAGCAGTTACTAAAACCAGGGGCGCTGTATGGGAAGGGATCTGGGTAGGTGGGAGCTAGAGGACTAAATACCCTGACCTCACTCTCCTCCCTCCTACTCCAGCCAGTGCACTACTTTTGCTGAATTCAACCAAAGCCAGAAGGAAAGAGGCTTCTGTGCCACTGATGCAGTTCATCCAGGCTAGCCTCCCAGAGCAAGGAGCAAGGTGGAAGAGAGTGGAAAGTAAATCTGCAGGGGACATTCAAAGAAATCTGGTACAGGGGCTTACCCAAGATCTCACAGGGAGTTGGTGACAGACAAGGGACCAGAACCTATGCCTCTGACCTCCAGACCTATCTTCTCTGGCCCAAAGTAGGTCGGAGACAATGGGGACGCTGGGGTGTCCAGAGGAAGAAAAATTCGCCATTTGTAGAAGATTTTCCTTCTCCTAAGTAGTGTCTGGTATACAGTACATCTTCAATACAATTTTACCAAATGAAGAATATAAGTGATTAATGAAAGAAGTTTGACCAACTCATCTTCTACAGGGATTCAGCCAGTCATGCTCGCAGAGCCGTCTACCCTCCATAGGCATGAGCTTCCCTAACACCATTCCACGCACCCTGAGTGAGCCAAGCATCTTTGGGTGAAGCCAGGTCACTAAGTCCCAGGCTACTTCAGTTCTCTCTCTCCACCTGGCAGTACTTGACAGATGACCCCAGCATCTACAAACCATGTTTGTCCTCAGGTATCATATGGCCCTAAAACAACCTTCTGGTCACCAGAAATGCAGAAGAACATTAAGGGCTGCAGCCAGGTTCTCTTCTACATAAATTCTATATAAGTTGTGTGTCCGGACACCGGTAAGCAAGAAGAACACTGGACTAGAAGTAGGCTGAGCTGGGTCCCAGTAGTTTATACATTCGTTTATTCATTCAACAAACCTCTATTGAGAACCTCTCCTGTATCAAGCACTGTGCCATGTGCTGGAATTACAATGATTTTCAAGACCCTGTATCTACCTTAAAGGAGTTTATACTAACCAGCTGGCCAATTCAGGACAACTCACTTGACTTTAGCTTTCTCATCTGAAAAATATGGGTAATAACGCCCACTGTACTTCATTTCCTTTTTAATAGCATCAGTTTATAGATGGATTTCACACAGTTGTTAGGGAACAAAATAAAATGACTTATAGGAAAATGTTCTGAAGAGAAGATTAAATTATATGCAAACACACTCTTCCATGCAGATAATTAAAAGACGGCCCTTTCCAGGACTTCCCTTGTGGTCCAGTGGTAAAGAATCCACCCCGAAATGCAGGAGACGCAGGTTCAATCCCTGGTCGGGGAATTAGGATACCACATGCCGCAGGGCAACTAAGCCTGCGTGCCACAACTGCTGAACCCACACTCCTCAACGAGAGACCCCACCTGCTGCAAACTACAGAGCCCACGCGCTCTGGAGCCCGCGCACCACAACTAGAGAGAGAAAAACCCGCAAACCACGACTAGAGAGAGAAAACCAGCATGCTACAACTAGAGAGAAGCCCGCGCTCCTCAGTGAAGAGCCCTCATGCCATGACAAAGATCCCGTGTGCTGCAACTAAGAGCTGACACAGCCAAAAATAAAAAATTAAATAATAAAATAAACAAACAAAAACAAAATGCTTTAAAAAAAAAAAAGACAGTCCTTTCCTTTGAGCACCTGCCTAAATGGGAAACTTTCTTTGACTTGAAATAAAAGGCAAAAAAAATTATACCTATATTACCATTATCATTATTATCATTATCATTATTCTTTATTCTTTCCTATCCTCAGATTATCATTATCATCCCCAAATACCAGCAGCTTAGAGCTGAATTATTTTTTGTTTGTTTTAAACATATGACAACTCCTGAGTATATCCAGAAAAAATAAAAACACTAATTCTAAACGATACATGCACTCCAATATTCATAGCAACACTATTTACAATAGCCAAGACATGGAAGCAACCTAGGTGTCCATCAACAGACGAATGGATAAAGAAGATGTGGTATATATATACAATGGAGTATTACTCAACCATAAAAAAGAATGAAATTCTGTCATTTGCAGCAATGTGGATGGACCTAGAGAATATTATGCTTAGTGAAATGTCAAAGACAAATACTATATGATACATGGAACCTAGAAAATAATACAAATGAATGTATATGCAGAACAGAAACAGATTCACAGGTATAGAAAATAAACTTGTGGTACCAAAGGGGAGAGGGAAGAGGGGAGGGACAAATTAGGAGTATGGGATTAACAGATACAAACTACTATGTAAAAAATAGATAAGGGACAAAGATATATAGTATAGCACAGGGAATTTTATATATTTGTGTTACATATTCTCTATATAAGAAAGGTGTTTAGTGGTTCACTATATCACACCCCCTTTAATATACATAAGTATCTCGACCCTTTCTGTAGTTTGTTTTAGAAAAAATATATAAAAATTTAAAATTATAACCAGTGTATTGAATAATCCAGACTCCACAGGGTGCAAGCAAAAAACAATACAGTTTTTTCTCCCCACTGCCCTTGCAAATCCTCTCTGATTGCTCTTTTCTGTCCCTTGGATGAAATCTTTGGAAGATCTCATAGCTTTTCTTGCCATTCTCGGTAATAAAAGAATGTTCTCCTTGTTTTCAGGTCTTAAATAATCCAGTTCAGTGACACATCAAAACTCTAAACTGTCATGCGATTGAAAACATCTCTCCTCCCTCCTTTCTGCTCGGATGAAATCAAGACCTGCAGGGGTGATGTCTCGGTTTCTTCTCTCTGTCTCATGTTATCCTTCCCCCAACCTGCTGGTTGCAGTTTAGAAGCCTTTATAGGTTTGGAGCAGGGGTGAAGGAGAAGCATAACGGGCAGCAACAGTCCTTGATGAGTACAGTTTTAATCTGGGTGTGCCAGTTTTCAAATGCATCCTCTTTCCTTCTGGGGAACCGTTTTGCATTCTCTGGTGAAGCCCCACGCTAACCCCCTCTGTACCCAGCAGCTTCTGGGATCAGCTGTCTCCACTTCCTTTGATGTAGGTGATGTCTCCTTAGGGGACCCGGACTCTGCTTCTGCATCTGAAGGTTCATCTGTAGCTTCTTCCCGCTGTGGTTCCCTCACCCTTGTCAGAAGGCCCTCTTGGGCACGGCCAATTTCAAGACAACAACCCATGCCCAGGTTTAATCTGCAGGGTCCACTCTAGCCCAGGAGAAATATGCTTGTGTTCTTGACCTGCTGAACACTTTCTACCTTGTCAAATCCAGGTGCAACCCCTCAATTTCAGACTTTTCAGGTGTGAGTTCAATGACAAGCTCTGTGTCCCCCCAACTCCAGGGATGTATTTCAAGTTCTCCAAGTGGTTCCATTGAAGCCTATTGCACCTGACTTCAGATGAAGGTTCAGTCTCTCCCTTCCACATCCCTCCTTCTTGGAGTCAAGAAGAAGAAATGCACAGCACCCTGCCCTCCTCCCAAGTCTCTTTCAAACTTGAATTCCCCCTATTTTCTCAGATAGTCTGGAAGTGGGTCATGGGCGATGGCAGCAGGATGGAGCCATCCTGAGGTAGCCTCACCTTTTCTTTAGGGTGTGAGAGTTATCAGTATTTTTGTATTATTTTTGGACTTTGAAACTGAAGGGATTTAGAACAAGCCTCCCCAAAATGTGCCAGTTTGGTCAATGGATTATTTTGAGTTGAAGACAACAGAGGCTCGAAAGACTTAGGAAGAGCTTTTTTTCTCCCCCTCAAATGCCTAAAAGAATTTATTTTTAAATTAATTTTTATTGGAGTATAGTTCCATTACAATGTTGTATTAGTTTCCACTGTACAGTAAAATGAATCAGCTATACATACACATACATCCCTTCTTTTTTGGATTTCCTTCCCATTTAGGTCACCACACTGCATTAAGTAGAGTTCCCTGTGCTATGCAGTATGTTCTCGTTAGTTACTTATTTTATACATAGTATTGATAGTGTATATGTGTCAATCCCAATTTCCCAGTTCCTCCCACCTTTCCCCCTTGTCCCCGCTGGTATCCACACATTTGTTCTCTACATCTGTGTCTCTATTTCTGCTCTGCAAATATATACTATACTATTTTTCTAGATTCCACACATATACGTTAATATACGGTATTTGTTTTTCTCTTTCTGACTTACTTCACTCTGTATGACACTCTCTAGGTCCATCCATGTCTCTACACATGACCCAATTTCATTCCTTTTTATGGCTGAATAATATTCCATTGTATATATGTACCACATCTTCTTTATCCATTCCTCTGCTGATGGACATTTAGGTTGCTTCCATGTCCTGGCTATTGTAAATAGAGCTGCAATGAACATTGGGGTGCATGTGTCTTTTTGAATTATGGTTTTCTCAGGGTATATGCCCAGTAGTGGGATTGCTGGGTCATATGGTAGTTCTATTTTTAGTTTTTTAGGGAGCCTCCATACTGTTCTCCATAGTGGCTGTATCAATTTACATTCCCACCAACAGTGCAAGAGGGTTCCCTTTTCTCCACACCCTCTCCAGCATTTATTGCTTGTAGATTTTTTTGATGATGGTCATTCTGACTGGTGTGAGGTGATACCTCATTGTAGTTTTGATTTGCATTTCTCTAATAATTAGTGATATTGAGCATTTTCTCATGTGTTTGTTGACCATCTGTATGTTTCCTTTGAAAAAATGTCTATTTAGGTCTTCTGCACTTTTTTGGATTGGGTTGTTTGTTTTTTTGATATTGCGCTGCATGAGCCTCTTATATAATTTGGAGATTAATCCTTTGTCACTTGCTTCATTTGCAAATATTTTCTCTCATTCTAAGGGTTGTCTTTTCATCTTGTTAATGGTTTCCTTTGCTGTGCAAAAACTTTTAAGTTTAATTAGGTACCATTTATTTATTTTTGTTTTTATTTTCATTACTCTAGGAGGTAGGTCAAAAGAGATCTTGCTGTGATTTATGTCAAAGAGTGTTCTGCCTATGTTTTCCTCTAAGAGTTTTATAGTATCTGGCCTTACATTTAGATCTTTAATTCATAGATAAAGGGCCTGGTCTAGGAAGAATGCTAGAGACAACTACAGAGAATATGGGCTAAGTGTGATGGGCTGGGGGGAACTAGGCAGGGCCTGTTTATTCAAAGTCCTCTCTGTCTCCCACTGTCTCCGCATGGCAAGGCAAACATTTGTTTACCATGCATTTGCTCTTGCCATCTTCTTGCGAATTGTTTTCCTTCCCTTAGAAGCCCCAGGACCCTACCCTCTTCTTCTTAGCTCAGAAAGGGATCTAAGCCTCAATTGTCTGTCAGTAGCCTCTCATCGATTTTGTGGGGCTCCTATACATACGTAATTAAATTTGTTTATCTCCTATTAATCTCTCTTATGGTAACTTAACTAATAGAGCAGCCAGAAGAACCTAGAAGGGTAGAGGAAAAGTTTTCTCCCTTACAAAGCTTCTGCTGAAACTTTGAGATAACAGGAAAAGTTCATTTAATATCCAATTCCAATTCCCAAGGTATATTATAATATTAAATAAACTTTAAAAATTAATATTTTCTCTCAGAGATACTTAAATACTCCTTCCAGGGGCATTGCCCATCCCTCATGTAGTTGAGGAAGATCACTGTTGTTTTTGTTCTTGTTTTAGCTGTGCCAAGGCATGTGGTATCTTAGTTCCCCGACCAGGGATAGAACCCCTGCTCTCTGCACTGAAGCGTGGAGTCTTAACCACTGGACTGCCAGGGAAGTCCAGACCACTGTTTTATACATTAAAAAATATTAAATCTTCTTGAGCTTTTTCTTGGGGCCCCAGGCATCTTTGAATCCACCCAAATTTGGTACCTGGGATCAAGGATCTGTAGGGATCTCTGCCCAGATATAATATCTAACATTGGTAAGTTGTAACTGGTGGTTGCATTTGACAAGGTTTACAGCAAAAACTGAAAATGCTGAGACTCTTCAGCCATGCTACAGTTACAGTCCCCTAGGTCATTAGAAATGGAAAGGCTCTGTCTGTCTAAGGGGTCAGTAAGACCTGAGCTTTGAGACATCATTTCAGCCACTTGTTTGCTTTCCTTATGATCAGGAGCAGCTTGGGGTTGGAATGCTCATATAAGACCACGAAGTAAGAGTCAAAATGACTGTACCCTGGAGACCTGAACATACAACTTTAGCCTCACTGGCCTCATTCTCATGGCAACTGAGCTCACATTGCAGAGAGCAGTGAGTAATACAGTAGCTTTTGCTAGAATGCTGTTTCTCCCTTTGCCGAGAATGGTTCTAAAATATTTGCAGCTCTCCTCTTGACTAGATAATCAATCTAAGAGTCTGGATTTTCCCATAAAGTCTATATCAATATGATTCTGAGTTTTAAGAGGATTTTAAAGGCCCAAGGAGATATATAAAGAATAAAATATTCTACCAATAAGGCTGTAACTCTCAGAGTACCACTCCACAGGACACGATGTTATCAAAGTGTTTTGTTACCAAGGTATCTCTGCTAACCCCAGGTGCCAGCCCAGTAATAGAATAGACACTGTAGATGTGGCATTTCCTCATGGGAGGAATCAGTTCATTTCCCAGATCTTAACAAGTCCTGATGGATTTGGGAATTGGTTTGAAATCTTCTCTAGGAGTTTCTACAAAACTCTACTCTGGATAGGAGTATGTATGAAGTGGTTTCTATTTCTTAAAAGCCCTGAAGAACAGGAGAAGCATTAATTCTGTGAGTTATGGCTCCTATTAGAGCAGTGCTCTTAATCTTCCCAGGTGGTTGTCAACCAGGAGAAGAGGTAGTATTTTCTTCTGAGACGCTAAATGCCACAGTGTGGCAATTCATTGTCCTAAGGTTGTACATCCCAGAGCCTGGCCACAGAGAGGGGGCACAGGATTCATAACAATACAAATGAGACTTCTTTTGATCAGAGGTTAAGGGTGGGTGATAAATGAAAATGATTTCTATTGCCTAGCCTGTAATGATAAGTAATTTAGAGATGATTAATCTATTTTTCTTTCCTATTCTTAGATAAGTCTCATCACTCCTGGCTGCTGCCCCAACCCTCAAAACACACACACACACACACACACACACACAAAGTTAATGGCTGTTTACAAGTGAATGTCAACCTCAGGTCATGTATGCCCTAGATTATGCTCCACCATGTTGCCTACGAAGATAATAGACCTAAGAGTGGAAGCAAATCTGATTGTCTGAAGTATTATTCAACTTGAGCCCTGACAGAGTGTCAGCGTAACAGCAGTTGAACTTTGAAAAATTCACGTTTTTCTCTTTTGCTTTTCCTAGTCATGACCTTCTCTTTAAAGTGTTAAAGCACCCATCTTTGCGGAAGGGTGGTAATTAGGAATGAAAGAAATCACAGGCAGCTTCAGACATGTAAACTAGGATTTTACAGTGAGAAACAGTCAAGGGGAAGGAGATTTATTTTCTACATTTCTCTGGCTCCCACTTAACATGTTAGGAGCTAGACTTGGCAAACAAAATCATAGAGCTTTTCCTCTTTCACTTAAACACTATGCCAAGAAACTTCCTACTCTGTAGGTGTGTAGAAAGAGGATGGATAGAGAAGAAGTAAAAGAGAACCTTCCTCTGTGGTCTCTGGGATGGTGAGAAGGAAAAGAGAGATCAGAGGAAGGGAAAGTAGACAATGAGAAACTCATGCTCCAAGGTGGTCATCTCGTCCTTGTGGGATTCCGGGAGACTTATGCTGAGTGGCTTCACTTCACCATGTAATGCCCTAGTGTGATTAGAAGACTGCAGTGCTGAGGTCCCTCCCTGAGAGAAAGAGAGAATGAGAGAGAGAACTTAATTTGCACTCCAAAGCCTACCTTGGTACCCATGTAACATGGACACAGAATTGGCAGCCAGAAGCTTGCCATGGGACCTGTTGTGGCAATGGAAGAGATGATCCCACTGTGTTTTCAGGATGGACAGCCTGGCCGGGGGCTGAATGCAGGAGAGAACCAGAGGGTCTGCAGCCAGCGAGAGTTGAAGGAGGGCCAAGCAAACAAGGAAGGCATGACCAAGTCCTGATTAAAGCAGGGAAAAATAGACAACTTGTGGAGCCACTGAAGTCTGTAGCCAAAACTTGTATGAACTGATCAGGGCACAATCAAAAGCCAGGACAGGACAAGTCCATACGGACCCCCTCTCCCAACCCCATACCATAAGAATACAAGAAACTATACCCTTCCCCCATGTATTTTCAGATAGGAGGGCAGTGAGAGATGAAAATGTGGGAAATCTCAGAACCTGAGAAATATCTAATGAGGTGGTTTAAATTACTGGGTCGGAGTACATTGAAACCACATCAAATCAAGTTAGTTTTGTTTTGTTTTTTCTTTCCCACTGCCTACCAGGTCATAAGACCAGATCAGATATAGACAAAATAAAGAAACTAAATTTTTTCTAAATTTCTGTTATCATGAGTAATTTTGCAATTCTGCTACAAAAACACTGAGATTAAATAATAAGTTCACATCATACTGCATTTGACCCCACAAAAAGTCTTTTATGGGGCTTCCCTGGTGGCGCAGTGGTTGAGAATCCGCCTACCAATGCAGGGGACATGGGTTCGTGCCCCGGTCCGGGAAGATCCCACATGCCGCGGAGCGGCTGGGCCCGTGAGCCATGGCCACTGAGCCTGTGCTTCCGGAGCCTGCACTCCGCAACGGGAGAGGCCACCAACAGTGTGAGGCCCGCATACAGGAAAAAAAAAAAAAAAAGTCTTTTATTCCTCAGAACTTTGTTACTGATAAAGGTTTTTCTTTATGAGAGGCTTTTGTGCATGAAGAATGATCACTACTATTTGTGCTGTGGTTATTATCCAATATTTTAATCTCATGGATGTATTAAATGTGGTAGACTACATTTTTTGCCAACGATTCTTCCTTCCCTCCCCTCTTCGCCATGGTTCACTGCAGGCAGACCATTCTTCCTTACCTCTTTGATGTTGGCCTTGGCCATGTGACATGCTTTAGACAGTGGAATATGGGTAGAAAAGAGAGCCTGTCAGTTTTGAGCCAAGGTATTAAGGTAGTTACCTGTTTCTACTCTTCTCCTGCACTTCTGCCATCTAGCTTGAAAAGATCCTTGAGTAGCCACTGGTCCCACAATAGAAACACATGGAACATACCTAAACTCAACACACAACTTGAAAGAGATCCTCACCAGCCCCCAACTACAGGCTGTGAACATGAAATAAGCGATTTGGGTGTTACACTTTACACATCAATATTGCAGAAGAAACCTGACTGATGCATTAAGCAATTAGCATTTCTTTAAATAGTAAACAATCAACATTATCCTAAATATTCATACAACATTCATACTGCTGATAAATCAAATCACAGATTTACAAGTCAAATTTCTCAGATATTCAAACATCGATTATAAACTTATTTAATTATACTCTCTATATAATGACTTCGGGACTTCCCTGGCAGTCCAGTGGTTCAGATTTCGCGCTTCCAAGGCAGCGGGGGCAGGTTCGATCCCTGGTCAGGAAACTAAAATCCCACGTGTCACACAGCCAAAAAGTTTTAAAATAAAAATAAAATAAAATAACTAAATAATGACTTTAAATCACAAATTAACATAGGTTCTTATAAATGTTTTAAACAACTTATAATAAAGACAAAACACACACACAATATTATACTGATTAGTAGCACTAAAGGGTTTGGGTAGACAAATGACTGCTTCTCAATTGGATATGGAATCCAATCACACAGTTCTACCCCAAAGCACTGATTCTACCCCAAACCACTGGTTACTAAATTAAACCTCTATTGTAATCAACACTCACTCTTATTTTTAATTAATTGCCTTTCTTATAGATTTTAATTTTTTGACACATGGTTTCTCTCTACAAAATGATATGTTTTTTCATGTTTTCTATGTCTGGCAGTATATAACCAAATAGCTTACCACTCTGACTTAATAGTCTAAACTGAAGGTTTAATTGACGACTTCTGTTTCATGAGTACCTCATTATAATTAGCAGACTATCTAGATCAGGGTTTTGTAAACTTTAAGGTACATGCAAATCACCTGCGAATCTTGTTAAACTAGACTGTTTCAGTAGGTTTGGAATAGGACCTGAGATTCTGCATTTCTCACAAGCTCCCAAGTGATGCTGAGGCTACTGGTCCTTGAAACATACTTTGCATAACAAAGATATAGAGATGTCTTCTCCTGGGTGGTCAAGGATTATGTCTATGTAGCCAATTCTCTTCTTTGGGATAACTGGCTCTTTTATTTTCTTGGAATACATTATCTTCTTGCACGGCACTTGTATGTGCTGAATAGTTGTCAGACCCCCATTCTATTGGTTACTTCATGTGGCTGCTGGTGTTGAAGAGTTTCTTGGAACAATATCTACTTCTTCTGTTGTTCCCTGTGTATAGTCTTCCCTGTAGACAGACATAAAAATAAGAACATTTATATACTTCATAAACAGACTGTAAGGAAAAATTGTGAAAGACTTTGAAATCAGAAAAAAAAAATTATTAACTCTCCTGTCTAGCACAATTTTCCATGGCTCATTGATGGGGTTCAGGACACACTACCACAAAATATGGCAACTTGGCATATTGAATATATTAAGCTGAAGAAATTTGAGAGATGGCGTGTGCAGGAAGGACTTTCTGATCTTACTCTGAAGCAGTTTATGAAACCCTTATGTGAGAAGTGCCCTCCCTGTACTTGGAGGAAAAGAACATCCTTATCTCCAAGACTCTGAGAGGAATCTGAACAGGACTTGCTGTTTACCCCAGTTTTCTATACTTAGCTCATATCCCTCTTTTGTCCTATCACATTTTTTCACCACTCTCTACTCTTCATCAAACCTAGCATTAAAACACTCAGGTATGGGACTTCCCTGGTGGCGCAGTGGTTGGGAATCCGCCTGCCAATGCAGGGGACACGCATCCGAGCCCTGGTCTGGGAAGATCCCACATGCCCTGGAACGACTAAGCCCGTGCGCCACGACTGCAAAGCCTGTGCTCTAGAGCCCGTGAGCCACAACTACTGAGCCCGTGTGCCACAACTACTGAAGCCCGCTTGCCTAGAGCCCGTGCTCCGCAACAAGAGAAGCCACCACCATGAGAAGCCTGCGCTCCACAACGAAGAGTAGCCCCCGCTCTCCACAATCAGAGAAAGCCCGCGCGCAGAAACGAAGACTTAATGCAGCCAAAAAAAATTAATTAATTAATTAGAAAAAAAAACAAGCACTCAGGTGTAACCACTTCAGGTCTTCATTTTCTTATGAAGTGTCTTGTGTCACATAGAACTTATATTAAACAAATTCATATGCTTTTCTCTTGTGAATCTGTCTTGTTCTTGTCCCACCAAGAACTTAGAAAGGTAGAAGAAAACCATATTTTTCCTCCACTGTAAACTATTTTACAACTCTGTAAGCTGTAGTGAACTAATAATAGTACAAAGGATTTTTGTGTATAGAAATGCAAATTAACAGTGAAATGCAATTTATTATTGCCTGTGCATATACGCATTTTCATCTATTTGTAAATTTATTTTGGCATTCCTTATTGCCTGTATATATACGTGGTTTTTAAATTCTCCTTTGACCAAGTAGTAACATAGGGCTGGTACCCTCATTAATTAATGAGTCACATGGATTTATTTTATGTCTACATAAGAATGTCATATGGAATTAATGCCTGCTTTTAAAAATTATCCTTTAGCAAGACATAGAAATTGAAAAGAAAAAAACTACTTACTGTCTTATACACTATTTAATATCATTAATAAGTAAAAATTAAACAAATCTATTCATCTTCACCATTCTTTTGTCTTATATCCACCTTTTTTTTCACATATTATTATTTTAACTTTTTTCTTTTGAGTATTACTGTGAACTTAAAAAATAAAAGTAATCATTTGATTCTTAATTTTTCAAAATTTAGAATATGGGAACGCCTTTAATTTACACCTACACCCTTTCAGCACTGACTCTAATGTTTTTTTAAAGAATCTTTGTCTTCTATCAATAGAATGATATTTCCTGACCCGTTTCCATTTTTTTCCTGTCATCTGGGAAACTGCTACCGTCCAAGGAGTCCAGGTTCCTTTTGGTGGAGAAAAGTATCAAAGACCCAAATATGGGCATTAGAAGTACACATGAGAGTTGGTGGTGAGTGAATGCTACTGCTGTTGAGGCATTGGAGAAGTCACAGAGTTGGAAAATATAAGTCTTTTTGGAGTCTTGAGTTCATACTCATTTTCCCAAGTATATTAAATTGCTATGTCCTACTTTTCTCATAGGCTGGGGTTTTACTGACCTCTGAGAATTTTTCCCATGCTTCTGCTAAAGAAAACATGCTAAACCCACAGAAAAACACAGAGACATAGGTTTCCAAATACAAAGGAGAATGCTTGGGGGACAGCTGCAAAACAAAGGTTTCTGTCTTAATTCTCACTTATTTCCTTTCCCTAATCTTGTATGGATAGTTATTTACATATGACAAGAGGAGGGAAGAGAGTTAGAAACCACAAAGATTTGGGAAAATCACTTAGGGACATAATGAGGACAAGATATGAACCATGAACAAGAACTCAAATATTCTGTCTTAAACAATCTCCATTCCTCTGGGTTCGAACTAGATTCCCAAATTGGATGAAGTAAAATATTCATCTTAACCTACCCCTTGGTAGAGACAGAGAGTCAGTGTTCTCCAAGAGCACTGTAACTGTGGCTTATGATTCCCTGGAGCTTTCTCTAAAGCAGGAAATACAATTTTTTTTTCACTGTGAGGTTTTTCCACTTTGGCTATGAATACCAAGTACCACTTGATTCTAAAGAGTTTTCCTCTTACCAGCTAATTCCCCACTGAGTTTCCTCCCCTTAGTTGCACTTTTCATCAGAACAAATTGCATCTTGCCCCACCCAGAGAACTGGAACCATGACTAATGTCAGATTCTTGGATCTAAGCATTAAATACAGCCACATCTGAGTTAGAGGGCTCAGGCAACCTCTCAATTCCCATGTGAGGCAGCCAGAGGGTGGAGAGACAGTACAGCTCCTGTCCCCATGGATTGGCTATGCTTTAGCACGGAGCTCATGTGACTTGGGGCCAACCTCTCTCTTAAAATCTAGATTGTTTCTCAAAGACAATCAAATCAAAATTTAAGTGCCCTCCCTTCACACAAACATACACACTCAAAGAATGAAATATTGTTGTATTACAATAAGATTCTTCCTAAAACTGTATCACAGATTACCAGGTAAAGAATAGACTTGAATGATTTGTATACACTTTGTGGGAATACTGTAGGGTCTGTCAACTAATATTATATTTCCATCTTGAAAATGACTTCCTCTCTGCTTGTCTGAAGCAAGCAGCAATTAATGTTGAGTACGAAGCAACAAAGTGCTCTGTTCATTTCTGATCACTTAAAAGTTAATATTACCCCGAAAGAAGAGAAGTTATCCTTTAAAAATCACAAAAGAGGGACTTCCCTGGTGGTCCAATGGGTAAGGCTCCACTTTCCCAATGCAGGGGACACCGGTTCGATCCCTAGTCTGGGAAGTAGATCCCGCATGCCACAAGTAAGACCAGGCACAGCCTAAATAAATAAATAAATAGTTTTAAAATAAATAAAATTGATCAGTTAATCATTCAAAAAAATCACAAATGAACTAAATTTGAGGACACATTTAAGTTTCTATCTCTTTTTTTGTGTGTGTGTGTGTGATATGCGGGCCTCTCACTGTTGTGGCCTCTCCCGTTGCGGAGCACAGGCTCCGGACGCGCAGGCTCAGCGGCCATGGCTCACGGGCCCAGCCGCTCCGCGACATGTGGGATCTTCCCGGACCGGGGCACGAACCCGTGTCCCCTGCATCGGCAGGCGGATTCTCAACCACTGCGCCACCAGGGAAGCCCTAAGTTTCTATCTCTTTGAATCATTTGTAAGAGACAAAATTTGGGGTATGTAGCCTCAAAAATGGAGGAGGATGAAGTAATGTATAAAAGATTTTCCAAACCTCATGAGGGTGAGGTTAACAGGAGACCTTATTGCCTTACTTTCTGAAAAGATGCTGAAATTTGAACAGGCAATTCACAAACTCCATTTATCCAATTTTATCACATTCCAGTAGTAGGTAAAGTTTATAGACAAGAAGTATTTATAGTCTAGTTAAATTTGTATATGCTTACTTCATTTACTGAATGTCTACTATGTGCCAGGCCTTGTGTTAGGACTAAAGATACAAAGGTAAGGAGGAAAAACAAATCCCTGCCACCAGAATTTCTTTTGGTCCTGATTTTATAAGCAGTTCTTTGACTCTTGCATTTAAAAGAAGCAGCATTGGTTGTGAAGGCAGCTAGAAAGGAACAGTCATTTTACCTAAATATTGAACTCAGTGGGGAATTAACTGGTGGGTAATAGACGTTTCTGAGCAGCCAAAACCAATTTCCCACATTCCAAATACTGAAAGTCATAAGCTGAATCCCTAGACATGCCTCCTGGAGCCTTCATTCCTATTTTATACACAATTTTAGCCATGGTGGTACAGGAAAATACTGGCTCTCTTACAAAGACATATTGTGAGAACTTTGAATGGAGGGATGGAGAATCTCCAGAGGGGAAACAGAGTGAAACTGTGCAGTCCTGGTTTACCTTCATCTGATTCTAGTAGCTTTGTTTCCAAAGCATGTTTGACCAACAGCCCACAACTGATAAAAGGGCAAATGGTGCCACAGCCCTATAAAGCTGGAGGTTACCCTAAAGGGATTTGATAAGGCGTTACGATTTTATAGCCTTCAGAGAAAGTAACCCAGAAGATGTTATGGTTTTATTGCCCTGTAGCATGTTATCCAGTTTTGTATCTCAATTAGCCACAATTTTTTTTTTTTTTGCAAACAGTATACACATCTGTGTATGTGTGAAAGCATTCAAGGAAACCAGCTCTTTTGCCTAATTGCCTAATTCCTGATTCCCTCACTAATAAAAAGTAGATACATTCGAAGAAATACACTTGTTCAAGAATTTTGGTTTTTAAGCTCTGTATTGTTCCACACATTATCTGAGATAATACTGACATAAATTCACAGGTATCTCATCTATCTTGCTTTCTTCTTAGCTCCTACCCTGTCTACAGAAAGAGGCATCCATCTAAACATCATTCCAGAGTATGTTTTATTGATAGTTTTGATGGCTTTGTGGGTGGGACCAAGAGAGATGTACTCTTAGCTCACAGCAGCTCCCCAGACCTCTCCTTCCCAGCCTCTCATCAGCTGACTGCACCATGAAGGACCTGACCTGGACTTTTTAGGTACATCAATGTAACCATTTGACTATAATAAAATACCAAAGCTCTGTGCCAAGAGAAATGTACCTGAGTCGTTTTCTTAAAGAACTTTGCAGTATGCATAACTCCCATATATTTGCTGTTTCTGTTACTCCTTATTTGTTCCCCTAAAATAAGTGGTAAGACTTAAAATAAGAAGAGCTTATGTTGAGGGATTATGAGAATAAATTTTTCCTTTTTTATTTCTGTTCAAAGATCTCTCATCCCCTATATATAAGCACTGTTAGCAATTTGGTTTATAATTTGATTTCCAGACAGTTTTTCTATGTATTTTCAATGTGTTCTGCTATTTTTCCATATCAAAGCCTGTCTTTTTGAATTATTTCCTCACAATTCTGAAAGATTTTCCCAAAAGACTTAGAATGTTGGTACAGCAATGGAATACTTGGAAATTGTGCTCAACCTATTTGGGGATTTAGAAAATTGCTTGTAATATTTCTGTTTTGTCTATTGTTGGAAAGACTTGCAGAGTATGGGGAAAGGTAGGTGGAAATGTGGAGAAGACGATAGAAAAGAAGCTTAGAGGGCTTCCCTGGTGGCACAAGGATTAAGAATCCTCCTGCCAATGTAGGGCACACGGGTTCAATCCCTGGCCTGGGAAGATCTCACATGCCACGGAGGAATTAAGCCCATGAGCCACAACTACTGAGCCTGCGCTCTAGAGCCCGCGAGGCAAAACGACTGAGCCTGCGTGCCTAGAGCCTGTGCTCTGCAACAAGAGAAGCCACCGCAATGAGAAGCCCGCGCACCGCAATGAAGAGTAGCCCCTGCTCGCCGCAACTAGAGAAAGCCCGCGCGCAGCAACGAAGACCCAACGCCGCCAAAAATAAATTAATTTTTTTTAAAAAAAGCAGGGTGGTCTTAGGCATGGGAAATGTGACTAGAGGTAGGGAAAAGGTAAGATAATCAGTGTTCTGCAGAGGCGTATCAACATTACATGCCTCTTCATGGGATGCATGTTCAAAAATGGTGCAGTTTTTAGTCTTCTGATGTCAAAAGGTCATTTATGGAACACCTGGGCAGGCCCAGTTTGGGGGTCAGTGGTCCCAACCACTCTTGGCCAGTTTGAACTGGGCAAGAGTCAACTCCAGGTCCCTGGGAAACAACTTAAGCCCACCTGTTACTACAGTGACCCATACATCAAATGTGTTATCTATACGGGTGGTTAAGGAGTCCTGTAATATATTATCTAGGCTATGTGAAGCTTGGAGGGTAGGCAATTAAAGAAAAACAACAACTAAAGCAGGTTAATTAGTAAAGGCAGGTTACAAACAGGGGTTTTTAATAAGCTGTTCCCTTATCTGCTGTTCTGTAAGACACACTCAAGGATTTCTAAGACGCCAGCTTCTGTTAACCCTGTAGTTTCAATCCCACGTGACAACAAATTGTGCATTTCTCCTTTGTACAAGGAGGAACAACCATAGCCTGGGCTAGGACCTGTGGTGGAATTAGAGCCACCGCTGTTTGGGTTGGCATGGGTCAGCAGACAGCAATCCTGACGTTCAGTGTCAGCAACAGCAGTGACAGTGCAGATGGCCACTGGGCAACAAACAGCAGCATGGCCTAGTCAGGGCATGCCTTCAGACTGCTCAGGTTTCAGAAGGCAGTGTACCAGGCACCTTAGTCAACACTGCGTCAGCAACACATTCTGGAGTTACAGCATCAGGGCTGCTCTGTGGAATCCTCTGGCCTCAAGGGGGCACACTGAGTTTTGGGTTTGCAAAGAAAAATAGCTAGAAGGACGAACATTTGGACATGAACCAGCTTCTTGGATATACAGTACTTGGGGAGGAAAACTCAAAAACTACTGGCCTTCCTGCAGTCATGCATGCCACACGAAATTGTATTAAACAAAGGAAGCATGGCTTGTGAGGATCATATGAGGACATGCTTTTCCACATCACTCTGAATACTTCTTTTTTTGCCTCTGCTGGATCCTTTTCCTCCACGAGTTCTAAATCAGTATTCTACTTTCCCTCATTTGTATTCTTTTATTGGCATCCTCATCCTGAGTCTTCAATGACTTACTGGATATTTTACACATATATTATCTCACAGTTTACCTAAAACCCACCTTAACAAAGAATGCCTGTAGGTGAAATTCAGCCTCTGTACCCTGGTACCGAACTGAATCTCAGAGACAGAGTTTTGGGTGAAGTAGAAAAGAATAGCTCTATTGCTTTGCTAGGCAAAGGGGACCACCGCTGACTAATGCCCTCAAAACTATGTGTCCACCTGGAGGAGGTAATGAGGAGTTTTATACTAATGGTTCAAAGCAGATGGCATGATCAGCTCATGGACATTTTTCTGATTGGTTGGTGGTGAGGTAATTGGGAGTCAGCATCGTCAACTTTCTATTTCCAACCAGTCTGGGGTCTACATGCTTGTGGGCATCACACAGTTAACTTCTTCCGCCTGGTAGGGGTTTCAGTACCTGCAAAACAGCTCAAAGATATTATTATGTATACTCCTTGAGAGGTGGAATCAGGACCCTGCCCCAAGGCTGCACTATTGTTTCTTGACTGCTCCCCTCTTGTTTCTGCATTCCCTCCCTTCCTTGATTAGCAACTGTTTGAACCTGCCCTTTGGAACTTAGGAAAGGTCATGGAGGCTGAGTGAAGCCTACTTCCTACAAACAAGAAATGGGGGACACAGAAAGACTTTTGTGCCTAGAAATCCCATAGGGTCCTGGTTAGTTCCATGCTTACAAATGAATAAAAAAAAATATCCAAAAGAAAAATGAACAAAGGACATAGATGATATAGAAAATGCATGAAGGGCTTCCCTGGTGGCGCAGTGGTTGAGAATCCTCCTGCCGATGCAGGGGACATGGGTTCATGTCCCGGTCCGGGAAGATCCCACATGCCACGGAGTGACTGGGCCCGTGAGCCATGGCCGCTGAGCCTGCGCGTCCGCAACGGGAGAGGCCACAACAGTGAGAGGCCCGCGTACCACAAAAAAATAAATAAATAAAAATTAAAATGCATGAAACAAGAAAGTAAATGGCCAATAAACATGAAAAAATATTCACTCTCCTTAGGAATTTTTAAAATAACACAAAAAATCATTTTTTGCCTGTCATATTTATAAAGATTTTTAAAACCTAGCGTTCCACTGGCATAATCCGGGTCTAAAGCTCTTTTTATTTATTATTATTATTTTTTTTTTGCAGTACGCAGGCCTCTCACTGTTGTGGCCTCTCCCGTTGCGAAGCCTGTCCGGACGCACAGGCTCAGCGGCCATGACTCACAGGCCTAGCCGCTCCGCGGCATGTGGGATCTTCCCGGACTGGGTCACGAACCCGTGTCCGCTGCATCGGCAGGTGGACTCTCAACCACTGCGCCACCAGGGAAGCCCTAAAGCTCTTTTTAAAATGGTGATCCCAATGCCTCCAAGCTTGTAGTCAGTTTCCTTTTCCACTTGGGACTCTTCCCTCCAGGTGAATGATCCCTCCATTCATTAGTTATCTTTACAAAAGGAACAAAGGCGGTCTTCTGACATTTAGAAAAGCTAAGAAACCTCTAAAGGTACCCTACTACAGCAAAGTAGACCTAATCAAGATTCAAGCAATAGGTACAACGTCTTCTCCAAACACTTAATATGCAAATATATTTGAGATTTTCTCTGAGAATGACATGTTAACTTATTTCGCAAAGTTGTATTCCCAGGGATACTATTTCAGGAGAGGAGAGAGGAGAGGGGGATGGTTCACAGCACTAGTATTCTGAAGAACACGTTTTGGGAAACGCTGGATTAAATAATAGTTAATATTATTAGCTCAGTAAAGTAATACTCTTTGTCTTGCTCTGGCACCAATCTAAGCATTTTTGTGAACCTTATAACAGTTCCATGGGAGGTTCTATTTTTACAAGTAAGGAGACTGAGACACAAGAGAAGTTAAGCAATTTGCCCAAAGTTGAACAACTAGAGAGTGGCGAGTTTGACTTTGCACCCAGGCGAAGCCTAGTGCCTAACCTCTGTGCTATATAACCTGCATGGTCTCTTTAAGCTCTGAATCCTAAGGCTCTTCTGTGACGTTTGGTGTTCTATATTCTGCAATACATGAAAGGACTGTTCCAAAATCAGGTAGAAAGTATGCTGCTCCTTGTTTCTTTTGCCATGTTACTGAATAGCACTCCATTTCATCACCAACATTTCTGCCTTTGAATCATGGATCCTTAGTGTCTGCCAAGGCCTTAGAGTAAGAAGACAGATTTCCACTTCATTTCAATTAAAAAATGTTTAAACACACTTACTCTTCAGTATCCTAGGTCGTTTAATAAAGTAAATGAAATTTTCCCCATTTCTAATTCCATTAGGAATAAATGGTTTACATTGCCAGGGTCCACTCTAAAGCCTCAAATTAGAGCTTACTCTTGAACAACAGGGCTCTGAACTGCACAGTTCCACTTACACATGGATTTTTTTCAATAAATACATGTAGTACAACATGATCCATGGTTGGTTGAATCACCTGATGCAGAAATATGGATATAGAGGGCTCATTATGGGACTTTGAGCATTCATGGATTTTGGTGTCCCCGACAGGTCCCGGAACCAACATCCCAGCAAATATCCAGCGATGACTGTATTGACCAGTTAAAATAGAAGATCTGAGAACCTTTAGATGAAAAGAAAAAAGAAAAGGCGCACAAAAACATAAATGTCTTTTCTTTTGTAGAAATGTAGGCTTATATGCCACTTGTTCTTTCATTTGAGTTATACTATATTCTTTTGTTCTCATCAAGAGAAAGCATAATGCTTTGATAGTGTCAATTATTTTACTTAAAACGTTTCTATGCATTCTATGTATATAGACCTAGGTAGCAAATTAAAGGGATATGTATAAGTTTTCAAAATGTAAAATAATGTACAATTTCAAATAGTCTTGTATATTATCATATGCTAGAAAGAAGAAATTATTATAGTTACAAAAAGCATGCTCCTGAGTTCCGTGACTAAGTTCCGTGTTCCAGTAGAACACTTGGGGAAGCCTAATTGAAGATTTCTGGACCTGACACCTGATCTTGGTCTCAAACATTGAGGAGTAAAACAGCCTAAGCAAGCAGGCATTCTACATCAAGGAGACATCAGTGGGGATTGTGTGTTCTTGCCTTATGAATCCCAAGCAAATAAATCTTGTACTCCATGCAATAAACCTTTAACTTTCAGTATGTGATAGTCTTTCCTCATTTCATAAATATTTATTGAGCGTCTGCAATATGCCAGTCTCTGATACAGCAGTGAAGAAAACACCAACCCTGCTCCTACGGAGCTTACATTAATGGGACACTCTTTAATGTGTTCTACCACCCAATTATCCAAAAAAGATAATCTCGCCACGTAATCCAATTGTGTAAAATCTGTCTTGGGCAAAGGGAACGGCACGCGAATCCTCGGACCACCTTGAAATGAAAACTCAGCCTGTGCGGGAAGGACGCAGGGTGACAAACGCAAGAGGGCGCCCTCGCCTAGCGCCGCTCGGAGCGGCGCGCCTCTGTGACGCGTAGGCTCCGCCCCCTGCTCCCTTCATAGCGCCCCCGCCCCCTTGAGTGAAGTGCGCAGACTCCTCCTCCGGGCTCTGCTTCTGCGGGAGACGCAGTCGAGTTGCAAGCGTCGCCTCCCCGCGTGCTTCTGAGGGTGGCTGCCGGGCCTTGTCCTACCGCAGTGGCCGCGCTGCGCGGTTCGGGAGCAGGGTGCTGCAGCCGCGGTCCCGGCCTCGGTGTTTGGTAAACAGAAGCCCCAGCGTGCCGGGAGCGTGCAACCCCTCGCCCGGCCCGGCGAGCCCGGGGCGTGAACCGCGTTGACGGAGGATGGCAGCCTCCGGGGTGGAGAAGAGCAGCAAGAAGAAGACCGAGAAGAAACTTGCTGCTCGAGAGGAAGCTAAACTGTTGGCGGGCTTCATGGGCGTCATGAATAACATGCGGAAACAGGTACCGCCTCTGTGGGAGTGACCGACGGCGTTGGGGAGGTGGTCCGGGACTCGGGCCCCTGTCAGCCGCTGCTGAAACCCGCGCCCCGGGGATCGCGACCCTCTTCTTCCTCTGTCTTCGCCCTTCCTTGCATTTTCGCACGCCAGCGAAGCCGCTGTCGGTGGAGGGTCGCGTTAAACAGTTCTCGAACAAAAGTGCCTCGTCGTCCGCCGATGCTGTGGCTCCTGACTCCTATGGGGCCCCGTGGGCCGGCATTCGGCGTCGGGTATCGGTTGTATAACAGCTGTGCCCTAGTTATCTCTTTGTGAGGCGAGGATCCCTCCATTGGCCAGCCGTTTTAAGGTGTCGTGAGATCTCGGGCGAAGAACCCCACTGGCACAGCCCAAACCGAAGCCCCCCAAGGAAGGGAGAAGCATTGCTGGCCTGACATCAGCTCCTCTAAAATAAGGATCCCCGCCCCCCTTCTGTGTTACCAGGGTGGAGCTAGTAGAAGACAAATCCTTCTGTACGTGTTAATTTAGAGCAGAAACAGTCGTGGATAAATACCGTGCCGCCTTTTAAGGGCACCGTGCGCCTCTGTTAAGAGGAGTTCTTTGTTCTTTGATGTGTGGCGTGTTAAGTGAAAGTCTTCAGCACGTCGGCGAAAGGTGCGTTATGAAAAGAATGGGTTTTAACGCCAGAGAATGTAGACTAGAGAATCTATTTGTTTTTAAATTCCATAGCATCTTATACCAGTAGGCGTAGAAAAGTCACTTGGTTATTTTCTCGTCCTGGAAGCTTTATTTCTAGAAATATGCATCCAGGAAGATTTGTGGGAATGTTTCAGTTTTGTGACCGTGGTCCTGTTTTTCATGACAAAAGCAGGACATGAGTATAAGTAACTGCAAAACCTAGTTTGCTCATTTGGTGGTGCTGAAACCACACAGCCCAGATTGGGACTGGAACCTACAGGCAGGGACTCGAACCCACCGTCTTTTAATTGAGATCACACACCTGGTCTCAGGACTTTAATGAAGCTCAGGTTCTTTTTTTGTTTTGTGGGGGTTTTTTGGCTGCGCAGTGTGGCTTGTGGGATCTTAGTTCTCCGACCAGGGATTGAATCTGTGCCCTCGGTAGTGAAAGCGCAGAGTCCTAACCACTGGACCGCCAGGGAGTTCCCAGAGCTCCGGTAGTTTATGTCTCATGGCAGAAGAAATTCAGTGAAAGACAAGGTGATAGGTAAGAAGTGGATTTATTTATAGAAATACACATTCCATAGACAGAATGCAGCCTGTCTCAAAAGGCAAGAACGGCCTTAGGAGAAACACACTCCACAGACGAGTGCGGGCCATCTCAGAAGGCAAGAGGCCCCAAAATATGGGGTGGTTCGTTTTTATGGGCTGCATAATTTCATAGACTAATGAGTGGGAGGATTATTCCAACTATTTCCGGGGGGAAGAATCGGAGATTTCCAGGAACTGGGCCACCACCCATTTTTTTGGCCTTTTATGGTTAACCTCAGTACAGTCATGGCACTTGGTGGGTGTGTCATTTAGCATATGCTAATATATCACAGTGAGCGTGTAATGAGGAAGAAGATCCACTGGAAGTCAGATCTTCCACCATTTTGGACCTAGTTGGTTCTAACCAGTTTTTGTCATGTTCTGTGGCTATGTCATTCTTTTAAAGGTTGTGCCCTGCCCCCTTTCCGCCTGTTTCAGTTCTGATGGGACTATGGACAACAGTAGAAGAATTTAAGAGTTTTATGAAGATATTAACTTTGATTTCTTTAAGCAAACTCTGCTGGGGTCTTGTCTTTGTTCATCAGCTCCTGACATTGTGCATGAATGCAGTAGATATTTGTGGGAGTGCCTTTAAATCTTGCCTGGTCTTTGGACTGAAGTAGCTGTGAATGCCTGAATTCAATATTTTATGAAACTTTCATGTATCTATTTCCATGTATACATTCATGTTCCTTTCCTGTGAACTTTTCTTACATTTAGGACACCACTGACTTTGCATTCCTGGTGCATTTAACTAGTGTCTGCCTCTAAAAGGTAATTGCACTGCAGTTCACCAGTCCCCACATTTGTTTCCAACAACCCTCCCACTCCCCCAAATATGTGTTTTCATACGCAGACTATAGCATTGTAAAGCGTTGCCTCATTTCCTACGTAGATGGGGTGCAACTGGGTTGCAACATCAGATGTTTACTTGAGAAGGAGGGGATTGTCTGTATGGTTAGCTTTTGGGGTCTAAAAATTGATTCATATCCATTTCTTAGACTTAGCTTTAAACAATATTAGCATCTACTTATTTACTGTTAAAACAGGAATAAAGTTACTGAAATACCAGGTTTCTGTTACTGAGTAGGATGGGGAAAATGGATGCTCGGTGAGACATCAGGAATTTCTTCGACAACGGTTAACTGGCCTTAATCTTCTGCCAGTTTCTCCTTTTGTCATTGGCTTTGCTTGTTATTCAGACAGTTCTCCAGTAACACTTTTACCAACTTCATGGAATCCTACATCTTTTGTAAGGTGGGCAGCTTCGCTTTGCAGTTGATTTACATTATACATGTATTGTTCTGTTTAACATAACACTGAAGAGTCTCACCAAGAATGACTGACAAGGGCAGCTGATGGGAAGTGGCAGAAATAGAAGGTGGTCTGAGCCAGAGGAGGAATGTTTGAGTGAGGAGCAGTTTTAAAAGTGTTCTCCTATGGTGAATACTTTTGTGTTATTACTGTTTTTGCTTTCCCTTATGACCTCATTACTTTGGGGATCAGGATAATGAGTGCCTGGATGACAAGGGCCCCCAGAAACATCCCTATACAGATTTAAGAGCGCTGTGAAATTAGCATTCCTGAATCCCAATTCCTGCTCTATCATTAATTAGTTTTGTGATATTAGAAAAAGATATAGGTCATTTCATGTCTCTGTAGCATTGCAGCCAGTCTACACATAGGGTGAAAGGGGGTTCTGCTGAGCCCGCAGCCTCAGCTTCCTGTGGAGCCTTTTCCTCCATTATCCTTTCAGTCATTTCCAGCCTTTTGTTTCTATGTAAACTTTACAATGAAGTATAGGATTCATGAAAAGGATCCACATCATAAATGTGCAGTTCAAAGAATTATTGCAAAATGAACACACCCCCTCCAAGAAAAAGAACTTGGCTAGTACACCAGAAAGTCTCCATCTTATGCCCTTCTCATTTGCTACCCCCTCAGAGGTAACCACTATTCTAATTTCTACTACCATAGATTTGTTTGTCCTGTTTTTGAACTTGTATACATGGAATCATACAGTATATACTTGTGTGTCTTGCTTTCTTAAAGCTAGCATTTTTTTTAATTTTTGAATTTTATTATACAGCAGGTTCTTATTAGTCATCCGTTTTATACATATTACTGTATAGATGTCAATCCCAATCTCCCAATTCATCACACCACCACCACCACCCCGCCACTTCCCCCCTTGATGTCCCAGTCTAGAAACCGTCATACAGAGTGAAGTTAAGTCAGAAAGAAAAACAAATATCGTATATTAACGCATATACGTGGAACCTAGAAAAATGGTACAGATGAACAGGTTTGCAGGGCAGAAATAGAGACAGATGTAGAGAACAAACTTATCGACACTAAAGTTAGCATTTTGTTTGTGAGATTTATCTATATTGTTGTGTGTTGCTCTAGTCCATCTTCATTGTATGTAACATCCCATTGTATGAATACACCACAATTTATCCATTCTGTCACATTGGGTATTTGGGACTATTAAAAGTAGTACTACTGTGAATATTTTTGTACATTTTGTACATGACTTTTGATGTGTACATGTATGCATTTCTGCATTTTTGTTGGGAAATACCCAAGCGTGGAGTTGTTGAGGTACAGTTTCCGAAGTTGCGCCGGTTCACACTTTGGCCAGCTCTGTGTGAGAGAGGCTTTTGCTCTACATTTTTGCTAACACTTGATATTGTCAGTCTTTATAACATTAGCCATTCTAGTGGATGTATAGTGGCATCTTATTTAATTTGGTTGAGCACCTTTTCATTCATTTTTCCAACTTTTTTTTAGATTAATGTTATTATCTGTTACACTAGAAAGGGGCTCTACAAAGCAAGGCAGGGTCATAGTCACTCTTGCAGATACCCAGTGCTGTTGCTTTTGTGTTAATGAAGTCCAGAAGACCCTTAACAATTGAGAGATGTTTTGAGAACTTTCTGAGTACCAACTGCAGTTCACAGTTTCCTCAGGTTAAATGAACTAAAACATAATTAGAATTTTAAAGCTTATGTTAAAGCCCCATTGAGAGTTAAGTGAGAGAACCACAAAGCTGATTTGAGGATTGGATGCTGGGCAGTCACCTGGGCTCACTGACTAACTAAAATGACTCAGCTTCCGTATACTTGCCTCTCCAAGACTGTCAATTACTACATGTCATTAATCTTGAGGGTCTCTTGTGAATAATCTAAACCTTCTGCATTAAATCTTCAATAATAGAAACACTTCTCCAGGACTTATTCTGTACCAGCCATTCTCCGAAGTGTTTTATATAAGTGTCTCATTTAATTTTCCTAACAACTTCCATTGACAACTCCCATTATACAGACCTTCAGATTCTTAACTCTCTTCTATGTTCTCTTTTTGTCTGTCCAGTTTAGGAGATATCTCTCTGTCTTCACTCTCTTTTCAATGTCCTAAGCTTTCTTGGCCCTCAGTCCTTTTTTCACATCCTTTGGGCAAAAAGCATTGATGAGTGTTTACCTTCTTTGTGCAACGCTTCTAAGCACAGCTGAAGAATATCCCATTACTGGGCAGTCCTCTGCCAGGTGAGTCCTAACTTCAGCTGGGCTGGCAGTACTACTGGTGAGCAGTTCTACTTATTGTTTATTTTACTAGTTTCCTCTAACCCAAGCCCTTACTCTGTATCCTCACTTTCAGTACATCATCCCTCTTTTGACATCACAAATAAATAGAAGTCATTAGTCTGGAACTATCTAACTTTTAACTTTCCACCACCATATCTATAAACCTGTTTTAGCACTTTAAAAAAATTCTGCTGCAATGGATAAAGCCATTTAAAGCCAGTACTTTCTCCTGGGCTTTGACTTTCTCAGTACTAGTGTAGTCAGAAAAGTTACACCATTGGTTATTCTTTCTTTGTTAGGCATCTTTAACTTCTCCTTCTCTGCTGGATTCTAGCCATCAGCATTTAGGCATATTTTAACCTCTCTAGCTTTTAAACCAACCAACAAACCAGTACAGTTAGTCTCAATATTTACCTGTAAGTAATATCCCTCTCCCCTTTGTTAAAACCAAAAGGTGGGTAGAATCACTGCCTCTTGGCTCACTGTTTATCTATTCCCCTATTTTAGCTTGGCTTTCTAACTTGTCCATTTAGATGAATACTCGTTGAGAACCCATTGTGTGAGACCTACTTACTGTAAAATGGCAGGTACAAGAGACTGATAAAAGGCCAGTGTGACTGGAGCACAGAACAAAAGGGGAGGATGGTGACAAGATGAAATTGGAGAAGTACCTAAAGATCTGCCCGTGTATAGTCTCATAAGTCAAGTTAGGGGGTTTTGCTTTTATTCCAAAACCCTTTCAAATATTTATGTGTATGAGAGGAGGAATAGGTGTATCAGTTTTTCTTTTGAAAAAGATGATTGACTGCTCTATGGTGAATGAATTAGCTCTCAGAGTAGATGCTGGCAGACCAAACAGGAAGTTGTTACAGTAGCACAGTGAGATGGTCCTTTGGACTAAGGTGATAGCAGCAACAGCAATATCAATAAAGAAAAGATGATATATTCAAGAGATTTAGGAGGTAAGATCAACAGGACTTATTGATGGTAACGATATGTGATTGTGATGACTCAATTAGAAAAACAAATTAAGATAACTTAAAACAGAACCTGATAATGAGTAAGCTCTCAATAAATGTTGGCTATTTTTGCTGTTGTTGTGATGATGGTGGTTGAGTGGATGCTGAGGGGTTCTGTACAAGATGTCATTTATGACCTCCAGGGTTCTGAAATGCATAACTAGATGGATGATGACACAGTTCTCTGAGAGAGGAGATACTGGAAATGGATCAAGGCTTTGAGGAAAGGATTATAGTTTGTGTTTTAGATAGTTTAGTTTGCAGTGCCCCGACATTAAGGTATCTGATGGATTGACAGGTCTGGAAAGTTGTGAGTTAAAAGTATAAATTTTTGAGTTATCTGCATATAGAAGATAAACTTCATTGAAGCTGCGGAGAGTTAAGAATCTAGGATAAAGGCTGGGTAGGGAATGAGCCTGTAAAGAAGACAAAAAAAGTAATGGCCAGAAGAGTAGGAGGAAAATGAGAGTTTTGAGAATCGGAGAAGAAATTGTTTCAGAAGGGAGATGACAAATTTTGAAGCCTAAGAGAAGTCAGAGTAAGATTAGAGATAGAAATGTTCAGAGGATGTAGCAACAAAAAGGGGTTTATTGACTGTGATGAGAGTTGTTTTGATGGGGAGATGGATGGAAGTCAGATTAGTGTGAGTCAGATATGAGAAAATTGAGACAGTTCATTTGAGATTTGGCCCTGAAGGGAGTGAGGGAATCAAATAAAGGCTTTTTAAATGGAAGATGTGTGTGTGTTTAAAAACTAGTAGGAAGAATTCATTTGAAATGGTGAGGTTTAATATATGTGAAACACAATGGGTGATTGATAGATGATTCCTGAGATGAAGTCCAAAGTAAAGGTGAGTAATCTCCTATGGGGGGAGGATGGTTCCTCTTCCATAGGAGTGGGGAGGAGGAGAGGGTTGGTAGGTACATCGGTGGGTGTGTTTGGAATCAAGAGAATGAAGGAGTTCCTGTCTAGAGGCTTTTGTTTTCTCTGAAAAGTAGATGAGATCATCTGCTAAAATGAAGGAGGAAGAAGATGAAGCTGGAGGTTGAGGAAAGTTGTTTTTGTGAAGAACAGAAATGGTATGATGGCTGGCAGTGTGGTTTTTTGTTGCTGTTGTGGCCACACCGCATGGCGTGTGGGATCTTAGTTTTCCGACCAACCAAGCATCAAACCCATACCCCTGTAGGAGTCCTAACCACTGGACCGCCAGCAAATTCTCAATATCTAAGTCGTCGTTGTCTTTTTTTTTTTTTTTTTTTTTTTTTTTTTTTTTTTTTTGCCACACCGCACAGCTTGTGGGATCTTAGTTCCCTGACCAGGGATTGACAGCAGTACTTTTATTTTATTTTATTTTTTTTGTGTGGTACGAAGGCCTCTCACTGTTGTGGCCTCTCCCGCTGCGGAGCACAGACAGGCTCCGGACACGCAGGCTCAGCGGCCATGGCTCACGGGCCCAGCCGCTCCGCGGCATGCGGGATCCTCCCGGACCAGGGCACGAACCCGCGTCCCCTGCATCGGCAGGCGGACTCCCAACCACTGCGCCACCAGGGAAGCCCGACAGCAGTACTTTTTGAGGTTAATTATCATGAACTTATAATGAATATTTATCCTTAACTTGGCCTTCAAAACCCTGTCATAAAGGTTCTATGACTTGCTTCCCTTCCTACTCATGCTTCAGTTGTTTTTTTTTTATTTTTTAAGACTTTTTCATGTGGACCATTTTTAAAGTCTTTATTGAATTTGTTACAGTACTGCTTCTGTTTTATGTTTATGGGGTTTTTTTGGCCCCGAGGCATGTGGGATCTTAGCTTCCCTGACCAGGGATTGAACCCTCACCCTCTGCATTGGAAGGCAAAGTCTTAACCCCCAGGGAAGTCCCTCAGTTCTTACTTTAAAAGCCACTTCTTCCCTGAATGCCCTAGATTATGTCAAGCCCCTCTATTACATATGCTTTTACAGCACTCTATTCCTTTCTTTCATGCATTTATCAGCTCTATAAAGGCAATAAACACTGTTTAGTTTAATGTATGTCTTTGCTACTAGGCTCTAAGCTCCATGAGGGCAGGGACTGTGTTTGGCTTGTTCAGCTGTATTGCCAACATCTACCACATAGGCGCTCAAATATTTGTCAATACAATAGTTGATATCATATGTATGGTTGATAACACCTAGAGGGTGAGTGGACAGAGGATCTGGGTAGCATCAACATTTTAAAGGATAGGAAGAAAAGTGCATTGGAGATTAAGGTGTGGGAGGAAGAAAGACAGCAGGGAATAATGTCATTGAAACCAAAATTAAGTTACAAAGGAGAGCCAGTCGGGAGTATCCAATGCTATAGGGAGGTCAAAAAACAGTGTCCAGTGGATTTGAAAATTGGTGGTTTTAGCAAGTAAAGTTTTAATGGAATGGTGGGGGATAAAAGCAAATTCTAGAGAACAAAACTGGGACAGAGTGGGGAGTACATGGAGAGGAAACTGCCCCCTTTGTGGCCCAGGCTTTCCCAGATGGGATCAATGTTCTGCTAAACTCTAGTATCTAGTGCGTACTGTCATCATGACACCATATGTGTGTTGAATAAATGAGTACAGAAGCACATCTTAAGAGAGACAGGATTGTATTAAAATTACCTTCTGAGAAGAAGGGGGACAGTCAAGATTTTGGAGATGCAAGAACCAGGGTAGCCCTAAAAACCTCTGGCCTTTTTCTAGGACACTGCCTTCATTGCACATCAGCTCTGACTACTTGCAGTCTCTTTCTCTTTCAGAATTTCAGATCTTGGAGAGAGGATCTGATAGACGTAGTTTGGGTTAAATGTTAATCCTGTGAATAAATTATCCTAAGCAGAATACGGCCATGTAGCACAAACATGATCTTGAAAGGCCCATGTATTGAGGCCATTTCCTGAGAAGGAGGAATTGTAAGTCAGGTGGC
The DNA here is from genome assembly GCF_026419965.1 of Kogia breviceps. Taxonomy (NCBI): domain Eukaryota; kingdom Metazoa; phylum Chordata; class Mammalia; order Artiodactyla; family Physeteridae; genus Kogia; species Kogia breviceps. The sequence continues at coordinate 75,515,815 of NC_081318.1, forward strand.
TACTCCAGTTGGCATCTACTACAAAGATTCATGTTAGTGAAGTCACTGATAAATTTTTTAGTACATAATAATATAGCATATAATTTAGTTACATTCTTTTGAGCTGTCAAAAAATGTGGTTGATTAACATTTAAGAGAGACACTCTTAAGAATATGCCATCTTAAAGATGTTTAAAAAAAATGAATATGCCATCTTATTTCAGGTTAGCTTACTGGAAGATAGTGTGCCAAGATTAAATGAGTTCTGTCTTAGACCTTCTCTTTGAGTTGCAATTAAATTGAATCACAGGGCTTCCCTGGTGGCACAGTGGTTGAGAGTCCGTCTGCTGATGCAGGGGACACGGGTTCATGCCCTGGTCTGGGAAGATCCCACATGCCGTGGAGCGGCTAGGCCCATGAGCCATGGCCGCTGAGCCTGCGTGTCTGGAGCCTGTGCTCTGCAATGGGAGAGGCCACAACAGTGAGAGGCCCGCGTACTGCCAAAAAAAAAAAAAAAAATTGAATCACAATTTAATATTACACTGTAAGCTATTACTGAGAAAAATTATTTTTAAATGGTTTTGTGTCTTCTATAAAACTTCTTTTGGCAATTTTGCCTTTAGTCACTCATTGCTTTAGGAAGCATTATGCTATAGTGGACATAACATGGATATTGGATTCAAACAGATTTCTGGTTTTGAATTCTGCTCTGTCTTCTTACTAATTGTGTGACATTGAACAGGTCGATTCTTAAGCCTTTTATGTTCTTATGTGCACAATGAGCATAGTATCATACTAAACCTACATTACTGATGTTGGGACTAGTGAAAGAAAGAATGTGAAAACTTGATAAATTATTCAGTGTTACACAGATATTGTTGGTATTGTTATTATCACAGTGAATCTGCTGGAATTCTTGGTTACCAGCAACAGAAACCATTCTGTCTTAAGTAAAAGTAATTTATTGCAAGGGTATGTGGAACTTACACCATTCACCATAGGTTGGAAGATGAGCAGTCCTGGCAAACAAGCCCAAGATTCTTTGGTAGCTAGGCTGCAGAAACCCTGGAGTCAAGGTTACAATGCAGGAACAGTCTTGACGACTTGCTGGTGCCACCATAAAGACATCCCATCGTCCCACACACACCGCCCCATCTTTCTGTCATTCACCCAAGATTCAAAATCCTGGAAGTAGGTATCTAATTGGTTGGCCTTAGATAGTTTGCCAGACTAGGGCTCTGCTAAGGAGTGAATAGAAGAATTATCTGACTTACTGGTTCCATAACGAGAGGCAGGCTCTGAGAATTGCCCTCTCCCCAAGATAGTTCATAATGAGGATTTTTTTCCAGAAATGAGAGTTTGGGGTTCTAGGAGGCAGGAGAAATTGGATGCTAGATTGCCAGAATCCACAAATATCCACTATGACCTATACCTTAGGTTGTCCAATGCAAACATGCATGCTCTTTTTCTGTCCTATAATTTTTTTAAAAAATTATATATATATATATATATATATATATATATCACCAATTAAATTTTTTCACTTAACCATATCTAATTCCAGGATCACTTGGTGATATCCATTCCTTCTATAGTCATTTTAAGACCCTAAGGGTATATGTAATAATAGATTATTTATATGATCGTGGAGGGGAAAGGAAACTAGTTAAAACTTAGGTAAATATAAAAGCAAAGATGAAAATAAAAGTAGAAGCCCCATTCATTGTTTATTATTTTTTCATTGTATTTGTGACTTCTTCCTTCACTGGCTATTCCTATTCTTTGTCTTTAGCCAACCACTTAAGGTTCTTTATCTGATGGGGTGACCTGGTCTTTTATTCTTAGGTATCTTGAACCTTTGGTCTTGCCTGTGTAGGGTTACTTTAGTCTTACATTAACATTTACCACTGCAGTTGGCAGTACTAGTGTTGGGTCTGGGATTTGATTTTATGCTACTTAAAAGCTGATTAGTTAGCCTGTTGCTGTTTAATGGATGCTGGCAGAAGACGTGAGACTCCTAAGTCAGAGACAACAGACTTGATTGTTCACAGCACAGAATCACCAGCATCAGCATCACCAGCATCAGTTCCCCTTGCCCCACAAGTACTATGAGGGTGACATGGTGGGACCCAGATGGATCTAACATTTAGGGTTTGTGTTGCAGCTAAGGAATAAACAGTAAGGAATCTGCCACTTTTATAGCAAATGATAGGCAAGCTTGCTGTTTATCCTGGAGGGGAGACATTATCTCACCCTTATGGTCGCTTTCTGCCAACAAAACCGTGAGAAATGATGGCCTGGGTAAAAAGCGGTAGAGCCTTGCATTCTTGGCATGTCCAGGAAGATATGCAGGAACTCGAGACCTATAGATAACTGTCTCTCCCAACAACCAGGAGGTATCCAAGGGGCTCCCCCAAGTTCCAGTCATCTTCTGTCCCGTGGAGGAAGAGCAACAACTTTTTTCTGGATGGCCAGGGTCAGGCGCCTATGCAGATGTAATAACTTTTTACCGAGTGGCATGAGGAGGCCAAAATGGCCAGGTCACAGTCTTAACTGTCAGTTCTGTGGAAAAGTTGTTATATCGCTTGATTAAATGATTCTTCTTTTGGGTCCCCAAATCTCTAAACTGCTAGCAGAACCCACCTCCAGAAAGACTAACTGCTGAGGTCAGAAACAAAATTTTTGTAAATGAATCCTTAAGCCTATTAGTGAGGGGAGCCTCTTCCATGCCTTGGTTGCCAGGCTAGTTCTGGCTAGAACCCATTCTATCTACACAAATTAAGTGAAATTCACTTAATTTGTGTAGATAGAATGAAAATGGATTGAAAATGGATTCAGCTGCTTAAAGAAAAAGGTTTGAAAACCACTGATCTGAGGCTTTTCCCTGAAAAGAGAATAAACTGTGTGTGTCTTTCTGTGTCTGAGTGGTGTTGAGAACAGAGGATTTGCAGGGGTGGTCTTAAGCAAAGCCTCATCTTCCAACTTTATTTTACTAGAGAAGCACTGCATATGGGGGATTGCCAGGTAGTTGCCCATCTGTCATTAGGATATTCTATTATGTCTCAGTTGGCTATTGATCTTTACATAAACTCCCTGAGTTGAGAATCTCAGAGAGCTGAATAGTAGAATTCAGGCACCAGATCCCCTCACAAAAGTTGGCTGGACAAAGTACTGTGAGTTCGAATTCCCAGGTTTGCTTTGTCTTTTAGTTCTGTTTTCTTACTGGGACAGGGAGTGCTTGGTTCTATCTTAAATGCTGACAAGGCAGCCTCTATCAATGGCTGTTCCTTTCTGTAGCCTCTGAAGAACAGTTGAAGAGGTTATTTAAATTTTTACTCCAGAAAGCCCTGGAATGGGTCGATACCTCTCCAGTTAACTCTAAACTGGAAGGTCATTTCCATTGCTCATCTCAAATTTTTCTCAGCCAAGATGCCATTCATAGCTCTCCAGATTGTCTACAGTGAACCGAATGACAGCACTCCATCTAATTCCATACTAGCAACAGAAAATCCCCCCAATTTGTCTGTTATGAACCCTCTTATTATTAAATTCCCACATCTATAATCTCCCTGTAAATTAAAATTAAAGCAATTGAAAGGCAAAAGTCTGCTCTCCCTGGTTTCTTAAACTGCTCAGTCTCAGCCAGAAGGCGTTCACTTAAAGTGTTTGGGTCAAGTCAGGGTAACTTCTTCAGCAGCTTCCGCGTAGGCTGTCTTCCACTGGAATAGATTGTTAGTTTAGCACCTCCAAAGCTGAACATCTCCAATTTCAAGGTAGTTTGTGTCACATGTTTTCAGTATGTCAAAGGGTCTCTGGGACTTTTAAGATTAGCATAGTGTCACCCCCACCCCTACAAACCTGAAAAGATACAAGTGCATCTCCTCTCTCTACAATAAATAGTGCAGATGTTGACACATTATTATACAGTCCTAACCCACCTTATTGTTTCCAGCCAAAAACAGATAGAAACTTTGTTTCTGGAGGAACAGGGTTTTCAAAGTAAGAAAATCTTGGCTTTTGGTTTTGACAGATTTCCAGTCTGTGTCAGCTCTCTGTAATTGATAGACCCTAAGACTAAACTCGGCTGGGAAAATCACTTATCAAGAGGCTAATAGGGACACTATGTTTACTGGATAGGGAAGGAAATTCACATATGCATAATAATGTTTGATTGGCATATGATACATTGTTTTTCATGGGCAAAATGTTAGGTATTTGCCAGGGGGACTTCTCAGCTGCTCAGTCTCTTAGAGTTTCTTTTTTCCCCTTTTTGTCCATCCTGCATGTTTAATTTTCATTTCCTTTTTGAACCCTGTGTTCCTGGTTACTCAGTGCAGAAATGATTGAGTTTTGTCTAGTGACAAACTCTTGCCTCCCTTTTGGGAGGAGAGTGATCCACATTTGTAACAGGCAGTTGTGCAGAGCACAGTTTGTGGCCTTGAATTCTCTACAGTTCTAATCCTCCTGGGTGTTCTGCACCTTTGTGTCCTCATTAGAAGCCTCACCTCCTGTGAAATTCCTTATATATATATATATACATATACATGTATATATTTAAGATATATTGAAGTATGGTTAATTTACAATGTTGTGTTAGTTTCAGGTGTACAGTAAAGTGATTCAGTTTCTTTATATACATTAATCCTATCTCTTGGAAGAGGCTTTTCTTTTTTCCCCTCCATTTTGTCTCAACTGGAGTGTGACCTTTAACACATTCCTCTAAGGCCTGTGGCCCTTTACAGTGTGCTCCTCAAAACCTTGCCTTTCTTCATTTTTTGTTTTCCAGGCCTTGGAAACTTGGTGGTAGCAGACACATTCCTTTCTGTTACCTATTTGTGTCAAAAGGGGCTGTGTCTTTGTGTCTGTTCCTTCCAGACAGCCCCAGCTGAGTTATTAACCTGTTTTTAAGTTGAATACTTTCCTATCCCGTAGAGCTGACATTGTTTAGATCAAATGCCTCTTTTCCTTTCCTTTTTGGGCCCAGATGTTTTGCTAACCTACTTCTGCTAGTGCCTTTCAAAGTCTATAGATTTTGCCGTGGTGGAAAATAAGAGGTCTGTGTGTTCAGGATTACTGCCAACCCTTACCACCCTCAGTAAGGTAATTTTAATTATGGGGAAGCCCAGCATCTAACTTAGGTCTGGAATATGTCTGAATTATTTGGCTTCCCTTAGGGTGACCTAGGTCTTATCTCCACAAACTTCCCGTTTACGTTGCACTAGAGCATATACTGTTCCTGTCTTCCCACCAGATCACCTTGCAGATTATTTAACAATGCATGAAATACTCTATTGCTGCTCTTCCTTTTCCCTTTTTAAATCAATCTGAACTTACTGTAATCACCTACTATAATTGTCCCAGGCTTTTGAGGGCAGTCCTTTAATTATGTGTTTGATTTCTTACCTTTAGCTTTAAAAGAAATCTTATTTAAAAATTCCAGGATCAAGCTTCTTTCTGAGAGAAACGATTTAGTCTGCTCCTGAATTCATTCTTCCTTCATTATATCTCTTTGGTCCATATTGCTTTTGTATAAATTACAATAAAAATAACTTTTTTTTGTTTCCTAATTTTGTCTTTTAAAGAACAGTTATACCAAAGTTTATCTCCTTTCCCTTTCAAAGCTGTTTGGCCTAGCGTGTCATATGTTTCCCTTAAGGAAGGAAGTCCCCTTTTCCTTTATTAATCTAGGTGTGTTCCTTTGTTTTTCTTTAACTTTCCCACTTGCCTTATTGTGATTATACATGTGTTTAAGCCCAGTGCTTTTTTTCTTGCTTTTCTGAACAAAGATGATTTCTAAAGAGGCCTTTTAAATTTTCTCTCTTAACCTTTGGGTTTATTATGGCTTTGTTGAGACTTTTCTAGTATCTCAATCCAACATGATGATTTACCCTATATAATAAGGGTTCCATTTTCGTTTATCCTTTCAGTGATTTAAATCCACCACCCAACTATAGTTGAATCTACAGTCTACCCAGGGATTTGTACCCAGGGTCAACTTGAAATCACGCTGGGAGGGACTGATTGCAGAACCTTGTTGACAAGCTACATAAATCCAAAGGTTAGTCATTCCTCAGTCCTCTCCTTGGGATACAATAAAGAATAGAATTTGGGACAGCTGCTTGCATGCCTCCTACTAACGCCAGCACATATTGTTAAAAGCTAGAATCTCATGCAATGCTGTGGAGCTTTCAGGAACCTAAAGTGCCTTTTGCAGTCCTGTCTGGCAAATACATAAAGAGAGCAAAAGGTTATTCCACTAATGCATGCCTAAAATGCTTACCTGTTTTGAGGTCTTTCCAAACCAAAGGACTCGTCCCTCAAAAGTGTGTGATCCTTGCAAACACTAAAGTAGAACCAAAGTTTCTGTTTGCCTCTGAGTGTCTATGCATATGGATTTGAGGGGCCCTCTTTTCCTTCTGGGTCTACATATTTGAGAAGTAGAGGTAGGAGACAGATAAATTAATGATGATGACAGACTAGTGAACATGGCATTGAGTTGAGCATAAAATGGGCTTCCTCTTCTTTTTTCCCCTTATCTAAAAACTTACCCAGTCTGAGGCAGAGCAGCTGAGGAATGGGAACAGTCATCTCCTGCCATAGATGGGGGCAGGCCTCCCAGTGAATTATGTTCTACTTTGGGGGCAGCTTAATGGAAGAGTGAGCCAGGAGGCCCGGCTCTGTGTGGTCGGTGACCTCTACCATGTTCTTGCTCATCCTGGAGTCACTCTGCGACAAGCGACAGTTGGAGAAAAGGACTGAAACTTCCTTCCCAGTACTTACCTTCCCCAGAGGAGGAGAGAGTACTTCATGACAGAGAAATCTGTTGTTTCTCAAATTGATATGTTATCCCATTTTTTCAATTATCAAATCTCTCACCACATTTTTTAAATTAAACTTTTTTTTTAGAGCAGTTTTAGGTTTAACAGAAAAATTGAGCAGAAAGTGCCATTTTCATTTACCCCCTTTGCCCCTCCCTCTGGCCCCGGTTTCCCCTATTATTAACATCTTGTCTAAGTGTGGGGCATTTGTTACAATGGATGAGCCATTGTTACATTATTGGTTCACTTTTTGTGTTGTACATTCTGTGGGTTTTGACCGATGTATAATGACATATATCCACTGTTAGAGTCTCATACAAAATAATTTCAGTGCCTTAAATATTGCCTGTGCTCCACCTTCTCACCACATATGTGAAATGGTATCTTTATCCTTTGCCAAATGCCCATTAATGTGGATCCCTCACATTTCTTAGATTTATTTCTCAACATTTAATTATTTTGTTGCTGCTATGACTGGGATTTTTATTTCTCTCATTTGTGTGTTTTTCTAATGGCATATTACTCACATCTAATTGCTTTTTCTTTATCTTATTTGTCTAGCCACCTTACTAACTTTTCATATTAGTTCTACAAGTGTTAAATTAATTTATCTTTATTTCCTTAGTGATATGGCTAAAATTTCCAGAACAGTGTGACAGGATGTATGTGTGTGTGTGTGTGTGTGTGTGTGTGTGTATGTATATATATATATATTTCAAACTTGAATAAGAATGTCTCTCCTGCTTCACTAGTTTGCTGTTGATTCTGATGAATGACCTTCAACATACAGACACATCATTTTCTTTATTAAAGAATCTCAGGAAATGAATTTTTAATTTTATCAAACACCCTTTTGCCCATATATTGAAGTTTTTCTTTTTTTTTTTTTTTCGTTTTTGGCCAAGCCTCACGGCATGCAGGATCTTAGTTCCCTGACCAGGGATCGAACCCGTGCCCCCTGTGATGGAAGCACAGAGTCCTAACCACTGGACCACCAGGGAATTCCCTGAAGTCCTTCTACATGAAAATTTTCTCTTTTAACCTGTCAGTATGATGAATTACACTTATAGAATTATCATTCTTGAACCCTTCTTGCATTCCTAGAACAATCCCCTGCTGGATTCAGTTTGCAGATACTTGACAGATCTGTAAATGAGACACCTAAAGGAGGAAAAAGTCCAAAGAAAATGTGACCAAAACAGCAACTGACAGTTTAAAAAAAAAAAAAAAAAAAAATGAAGACATTAAGGAAACATAATAAGTAGTATTTTAAAAGATGGCATATGTAAGATGAAACATAAGTTACCAGTAATAAATAGGAGGGATTCAACTAAACCCTACTAAAAATAATCCTTAGATGGTAAGAACTTCAGACTAAGTTACACAAAAATCTACGCTGTTTATAAGAGACTAAAGATTCAAAAGCTGAAAATAACAAATGCAAAGATATAATTTTGGGAGGACATAAACAGAGAAATTGCAAGGTATTTTGGTTTGTTTAATCCAGTGAAGATGTATTGTTCACAAGGTAGTTTTGATTGTTTTGTTTCTCTTCCATTCACCTAGGACTTGTTACCTTTCATTCTCCAGATCACCTGAATCTCTGTCTCTTCCCATTTCTGTCTTTGCATACACCTCTTCCCCAGAGGATTGATAGCAGGAGGGACCTCTCCCTTTAGGTTGGTCTCATTTCTTGTTACATAGGACCTATTAATCTGTTGTAGTCCAGTCAAATAAATGCACCATTTGGATATAAAAGATTACCCTCATTTCACCTCCTCCTACTCGCCACACACAACGTTAACATCTGGCTAGAGATTAATCTTAGACTAAGACTAAATTGTACAAAAATCTCTCTGATTTCTCTAACTTCCTTCAGTGCCTGTAAATTCACTACACTAACATTTCCCATTCCTGAGTATGCCTTGGAAAGGTTTTTTGCTACATTTCAGTTTAGCTTTACATTTTCTGGAACTTGCCATCAGCAGCCATAGGTCCCTCCCCTATCTAATTTGCTTGCTATTCTTTCAGTTTTCTTTCTTCCTCTCCCTCCTTTTTTCCTTCCTGCCCTCCCTCCCTTCTTCCTTTCTCTTTCTTTATCATCAGCAACTTGATCAGCTTGTTTTGATAGTAACCAAATAGTTGGCTTGGTATTGCTACCTGGTATTTTTGGGTGCGGCAAAATCATCTGAGAGCTGTGCCTATTCTGTACCCCCTCCCCAAATAAAAGGATAAAAATTGAAGACACTGTTGGAATAACAGTAGCTTTAACTATAATCTGCATATAATTTCTAAGCAATAGTCTATAGGCCTTATAAAAAAATATTTAAGTAAGCTGTAAGAGTGAAATGTTCATCCCTTAGCCCATTAATTGGGACCCATTTCTTTTCTCATTCTAAGCATTACCGTCTTATTTGGGTTTTTTATTCATGAAGTAATAAAGTAGGAAATAGCAGTGATTTATCCATCAGAAACTATATCAGTAGTTTCAGTAAAATACTTAAAATTTGGAAAATGGGCTTCCCTGGTGGCGCAGTGGTTGAGAATCCAGCTGCCGATGCAGGGGACACGGGTTCGTGCCCCGGTCTGGGAAGATCCCACATGCGGCGGAGCCGCTAGGCCCATGAGCCATGGCTGCTGAGCCTGCGCATCCGGAGCCTGTGCTCCGCAACGGGAGAGGCCACAACAGTGAGAGGCCCGCGAACCACAAAAAAAAAAAAAAAAAAATTGGAAAATGCCATATCCTCTGAGCTCTTGAGCCATTATTTAGTTTCGTGAGTGAAATTACTCTGAAAATATTATTTACCTAATATTCCCAGTGCCTAAGAGGGTGCTTTACAAATTTTTTTCTGAGCCCAAGCTGTACATTATCTTTAAGTTCATTAAAAAATTGAAATTTTATTTGATAAAAAGGACATTTCTTATTCCTTGAAATTCATCTTTAAGGGTTCCAGAAAATCTTAACAATTTTTTCCTTAATATACCCCATTTTTCCAACATTTTAAGTGTATAATCTAGATCTGCCTTCTTTCAGTAACCTAGAGCAACACATTTTGGCCTAGGTCAGAAATCACAATTTTAAAGTGGCTGCTATCTAGATCCCATCAGAAGTGCATTTTAGAGAAATGTTATTTAAGGAAAGAGTGCTGAATGGACATTTGGTTCATCCACTCTGTATATTCTGAGTTGTTTCTGTTGCAGGTTAGATCTATGAAGGAAACTTTCTTGGAAAATGCAGTGTGCACCTGCATTTTATCAAGGACAATTTTTAAAAAGCAGATTGTTATATTTGAAAAACCATCAAGGACATTGCCACTAGGTCTTTTAATGTCCCCATAAAATCTCACCATGAGAAATATCTTAGAATTTGTGTCAGAAAAAAAAATTTGGCTTCCCTCAAAGATTAGTAGACGACTTTTTTTCTGATTATAAAGATCTTTTTTTTTTTTTTTTCTTACTGTTGGGAAGCTAAGTGCCAAATTTTGATACAGCAAACTCATGACAGCAACTCTGTAAGTCCTTCCTAAATAGGTTTTACATTAAAAACAAAATCTGTGCTGGAAAAAGACTGGATTTAAATACAAAATAGAGATAAAGCATTTGGCAAGCGCCTGTTTTATATCTTTGCTAAGCCATGCCCATTGAACCCCTTTTAATTTTATTTATTTCTCTCTTGATTAGAAAACATTGTGTGATGTGATCCTTATGGTCCAGGAAAGAAAGATACCTGCTCATCGTGTTGTCCTTGCTGCAGCGAGTCATTTTTTTAACTTAATGTTCACAAGTAAGTATCTTAAGATAAAACATAATATTTTTTCTATGAGAATTAGGTGGGGTGTAATTGAAAATATGCCATTTTTCCCAGTTTTAAAAGCACTTAAGGCCACAGAACAGTAAAGATATTGAAGAATGGTCATGGTGATGATTGATCAAAGGAAAACTGTCCTCTCCTTAGCCCTAAAGGCCTGAAGTCTTTATTAATGGAGATATAGCTTCTGCTTGAATACCGGGTTTTTTTCTTAACCTCCGGTGGAAAGGCAAAGGAGCAGATAAGTCTTATGGCATTTTATCTAGCACGTTAAACTATATAAAAATGAAATATAACATATTATACTAGAAAGAACCCTAGTTTGGAGTTGAGAATTGGGTCCAAGTCCTGGTTCTACTTAGTACTGTTGTGAGCTTGATCAGGTTATATAATATATCTGCCTCAAGTTTTCTCTTTAGTGCTCTGGCTACCTGCCAGGGTCTTGGGGAAGAATGAGAGCTTTGCTAGTGGAAGTTGACTATATATATAATTGTCATTGTTCTTATAGGTTTGTTCCAGCTACATCAGAGGCATTTTGCCCGTAACAATTTAAGAGAATGCTACCAAATTAATTTAGGAGTTGAGGAAATATTAAATGCAATTTTATATCTCTCTGTTCACTTGGGCTTTTTTTTTTTTTTAGAAGTACACTAATTCAGTAATTTCTTAAATTATTTTAAGGCACATGTCAAGTATGGAGAATTAATTTGCATTTATTATAGGAATGTGTTGGGCTTTCTGAGGTACTTTCTTTCAGAGAGGTCTCTCCTGTTATTTTTCTCCAACATTTAACACAGCCTAGAATGATCGGGTTCTTCAGTTAAACTCAGGGTAGTACTCATGCCATTTATGTTTCTTCTCTTTGTATTAGCTAACATGCTTGAATCAAAGTCCTTTGAAGTGGAACTCAAAGATGCTGAACCTGACATTATTGAACAACTTGTGGAATTTGCTTATACGGCTAGGTAAGTTAAGGATCGTTTCTGTTGTGGAGGAGTCAGGTCAGGATCTGCCATGACAAAGCGTTGTAATAAATTGGTGTGCTCCAGTCCTCAGAATGAAAAACTACATGGGCCGTAGGGGTGGGGTTTGAGGATCCTATGCCTTACTAATTCAAGGGCTGAAAAGTTTAATTTTTTGTTTAATTTCAGGGGCTATAGAAGGATACATTCTACGGTAGCATTATTTAAATAATAAATTGTAGAAAATTAACATTCACTTTAACTTACTTACAGAATTTCTGTGAATAGCAACAATGTTCAGTCTTTGTTAGATGCAGCAAACCAGTACCAGATTGAACCTGTGAAGAAAATGTGTGTTGATTTTTTGAAAGAACAAGTTGATGCTTCAAATTGTCTTGGTAAGAAATGAGATTCCTATTTTTTTAAAAAACAAAAAACACCATTAATGTGTATTTTAATAAAGAAAAAAAGCATGGTTATAAGTGTCCTCATTTAATCTTTCTTTTACCCTCATTTAATCAGTGTTGTCCACTACAAAATTTTCTAGTAATATATTTTATTTTATTTATTTATTTTTAACATCTTTATTGGAGTATAATTGCTTTATAATGTTGTGTTAGTCTCTGCTATATAGCAAAGTGAATCAGCTATATGTATACATATATCCCCATATCTCCTCCCTCTTGCATCTCCCTCCCACCCTCCCTATCCCACCGCTATAGGTGGTCACCTAGTAATATATTTTAAGAGGTTAGGGAGGTACATATTAACCTGGGCAGAAACAAGCCATAAAATACCGTATCAACATTTTCCAAAATAAAAAATAGCCTCAGTAATGAGTTTTTGTGTGTTTAGGAAAAGAAGTAATGATTTACTTCAGAAATGACAGAATGATTCAGTATTAAAAAAACAAACATAATATACTATACTAACATGCTATAGGAAAAAAATACTTAAAATCATAGCAACAGATGCTGAAGGCACTTTTGTGTTTTCAGTACCCATTCCTAATGTTTAAAAAAGACTCTTAAACTAGAAATAAAATACCTAAGTTAACCTATATGTGTCTGAAACCTAAAGCTAATATTCTTTGCGTGGAAACATGCTACCGTTCAGCTTCGTGCTGAAGATTTCCACCAATGTAGTCAATCAAAAATAAATAAATAAGGTAACAATAAAAGTTTCCTTATCAGGCATAATCATAACAGTAGTTTGTTGGCTGATTTAAAATTTCATTAACGCAGTGAGTGGTTAAACAAGATTATATCTGCCGTGAAGGTGTTATTTTAGTGTAACATAAAAATATACCAATTTGCCAGTCTTTGACTGTAAGACCAAGTCTATGATTTGAATTCTGATCCATTGTCTGTCTTACCTAAATCACATCAATAATATGTTATCTATGATTTTTTATTTTTAGTTTCCTTAAAACAAATTGATAACTGAGCAAGACAGTCTTATTACCGAATCCCTCTAGAATTTTGCAGTGTTTTCCCAGATTTTATAAGTTGTCCTGGTCATGCTTAATTTGAGCTGTTTTCACGTCTGTTGTAAACCTTAGAATTAGTTTTCATAGAAGCAACTGCTTTCTTTTTACATTCATATTTTATTGATCTGCATGATATTTAATTGAGATGCACAATTACAACAAATTCAACTACCAAAAATTAGTTAAACAAATACTGGGTCTTGGTGAAAATATCACTTCCCTGGTGGGAACAGAAATGTTCAGATGTAGCAGGCTGAGCACAGAGCATGCCATGGCATTGGTCAGTACATTTAGAAAATGGCAAATAGTCTGACAAGTCACTTGCAGGCTTCAGTTATGAGAACCTTTATGGTTATAAATATGAAAGTGTCAAAACTATCTGAAGACAACATGAAGTTGAAACATGGAAAATCAAAGCTAATAAACTAAGAAAAATTGATGACTTTGAATGGAGGCCTGCCACAAGATCATATACAGTAATCAGTGGTTTTATTTAGCAGAGGTTGGCAAACTTCCTATAAGGGCCAAATAGCAAATGTTTTAGGCTTTGTGGGTCACGTGTCACGTGTGGTCCTTGTTGCTCCTCTTCCTACTACTCCCTCTCCTGCTTCTCTCCTTCCCCTCCCCCCTTTTCTCCCCCACTCCCCCTTTTTTCACAGCCCTTCAAAAATATGAAAAACATTCTTAGCTGCTGACCCTACAGCTAGATGTGGGCTGGATTTGGCTCATGGACAGTATTTTGCAGACTCCTGATACAGAACATTAATAATCAATTAGGGGGGATCTTCCCTCCTAAAGAGAAAATAAAATAGCTGAATGGAAAATATATGGGGTTTCTATGAAGAAAACTGTTAATTACATTGAAGATCATTAAAAAATGTAAGTGGAGGGCTTCCCTGGTGGCACAGTGGTTGAGAGTCTGCCTGCCAATGCAGGGGACGTGGGTTCGTGCCCCGGTCTGGGAAGATCCCACATGCCGTGGAGCGGCTGGGCCCGTGAGCCATGGCCGCTGAGCCTCCACGTCCGGAGTGTGTGCTCCACAATGGGAGAGGCCACAACAGTGAGAGGCCTGCATACCGCAAAAAAAAAAAAAAAAAAAAAAAAAAAAATATATATATATATATATATATATATATGTATAAAGTGGAGATCTATGTCATGTTCCTAAGTAGAACTCCTCCATGTTGCAGAACCAGGCAACTGTCCCTAATGTAATCCAAAAATTCAGCAATCCTAATTGAAGTCATATCAACATTTCTAAAAAGTAGAATGTTATAAGCTTATTTTAAATTTATTTGCAAGAGAAAATGTTATACCAGTAGCCAAGAAAAGTTTGAAAAAACACTGAAGGGGGCCTGTCCTACAAAGTACCAAATTCAGCCACACATAAGAGAGTATATTGGCATAACAATAGACAAATCAGTGGAAAAGTAAAGGATCCAGATTTATGAAATTTATTGTCTCATTTTCCTAGAGTCATACTTAATCTTTAATGTATATTTGTTTGTTTGTTTTTTAAGGTATTCATTTTTTATTCATTTATTTTCTTTCTGTGTTCAGGTATAAGTGTGCTAGCAGAGTGTCTAGACTGTCCTGAATTGAAAGCAACTGCAGATGACTTTATTCATCAGCATTTTACTGAAGTTTATAAAACTGATGAATTTCTACAACTTGATGTCAAGCGAGTTACACATCTCCTCAACCAGGACACTCTGACTGTGAGGGCAGAGGATCAGGTGACTAAATTGGCTTCTCACATTTTTCTTAGTAAAAATGTCCCTATGGATTTCTTATGCTTCATTTTTGGATACATGACAAAGAAAAGAATCATATTAGGAGAGAATGTGTTCTTTACACTGATTCCAAATTCTGTTTCATAGGAAAAATAAGTTTTGGGTGCTTGTAGGGGCTGGCTCTTTGAAAGACAGGCCACTTGTAGAGATGCTATTGGGTAGGTAACACAATGCCTCCCCCAAAGTTGTCCACATCCTAATCCTTCAAATCTGTGAATGTGTTACCTTACATAGCAGTTGAGACTCAGCAGATGTGGTTAAGGGTCATGAGAGGAGGAGATTATTGGGTGGGTCCAGTGTAATCACAAGGGTGCTTAAACATGGAAGAGGGACAGAAGAGTCAGTGTCAGAGTGATGTGATATGAATTAGACTTGGTTGGACATTGCTGGCTTTGAAGATACAGGAAGGGCCGCAAGCCAAGGAATGCAGATGGCTGCTAGATGTTAGAAAAAGCAAGGAAATGGTTTCTCCTCTAGGCCTTCAGGCAGCCCTGCTGACACCTTGATTTTTGCCCAGTGTGTGGCCCATTTTGGGCTCTGACCTCCAGAACTGTCAGATAAACAGTCAGAGGTGTAAGCTGGGTACAGGTGTTGGGAACTGGATGGGGTAACACTTTGATATGCAGACATTCACTTAAACCCTGTTTTCAGTTCCCCATCCTTCTCTGTATTTTAAGTCAATAAGTTTGTGATAATGTGTTATAGCATCAATAGGAAACTAATAGAGGTACAGTAAGATCACATGCTTTGAGTTACTTTTGGTTCTAGAGATTAAAGGTTTACACTGAGCCGTATTCTTTCTCCCAGTCTTCATGGCCCAGAGTATTAGTTTGCAAGTTGACGGGTTGGACCCAGAGAACCTGAGTAGGCATAAAGAAAAAACTCAGTTATATGAGCAAAATTGACTGACTTACATATAGTATAGAAGGGGAAGAGTAAGTAATTTTAGACTGAAGAAACCTGACATACTTGATGAACACTACCTACAGGTTACTATCATCAGTGATATCATGTACTCTTATGTAATGAGGATGGCATGTTACCTCTGTGTCTTCCTCCCAAAAAAACTATAACCCCAGCCTAATCATGAGAAAAACAAGACAAACCCAGACTGAGGGACAGTCTGTAAAATACCTGATCAGAACTCAGAGCTGTCAAAAAGTCCTCAAAAACAAGGAGGGTCTGAGAAACAGTCATAGTCTAGAAGAGCCTAAGGTGACATAACCACTAAATGTAATGTGGTATCTTTTATGGGATTGTGGAACAGGAAAAGAACATTAGACAAAAACTAAAGGATTTTTTAAAGTTTGGACCTTAGTTAATAATAATGGATCAGTATTGGTTCATTAGTTATGATAAGAGTTCATACTAATGTACTATTTTAACAACTGAGTGCAGGGTGTATGGGAACTCTGCACTATCTTTGCAACTTTTCTGTAAATCAAAAAGTATTCCAATAATTAGTTTACTTAAAAAAACAGACCAATTCCCATAAAAAATTAACTGTCTCAGACTTAGGGCTTATTAACACCAACCCAAAATAACTAATGTAACTAACTCAAATGTGTGTGGTAGATGTGTATGTATATGAAATAATGGGTTTGTTTTCAGTGTATTTAAACTAGTGATTTTTAAATCCAATTATGTTAATAAACTTGGGCTTGTTTGGTACAGTTAAATGAATGCTACCATATTATTTTGGAAAGCAATTCTTATGTAAATATCCTGTAATTTATTTTTTATATATAGGATTTTTATATCATAAAGTTTCCAGAAAGTAAATAAGTCTGTCAATTCATAATTCAGGAATAAAATCATAGATGACCTTCATATCTCTTGGGGTAGAAGGCCTCTGAGGAAATTAACCTGTTTTCCTGGTACCATATGAACATATATTGAAACTATCATTGACCAATAGATTTTTTTCAGTGGAAATGTACATCATATCTCCTTCCAAAAAGCAAGCTATATTTTGTTTAAAAACAATTATAGATTCAACATCCTACCTGTCATTACATTATGTAGTAGTAATTAGTTCTAAAAAACATATTACCTAGAAGAATTACTAGAGCATTGTGTAAACTGTTCTAAAGTATGGATGGTGTTTGGGGATGAAAGCAAATATCTGAATAAAATATTAGGAATAAGAAGTTGTGTCTGCATGAGACTCTCCCCCTTCAATGTGAGAGTAAACATAGGTAATTGGAAGTGCTGCTGCCTTCTAAGAACTTTACTATGCTGTTTTTCTCCCCTTAGGTTTATGATGCTGCAGTCAGGTGGTTGAAATATGATGAACCTAACCGCCAGCCATTTATGGTTGACATCCTTGCTAAAGTCAGGTTTCCTCTTATATCAAAGAATTTCTTAAGTAAAACAGTACAAGCTGAACCACTTATTCAAGACAATCCTGAATGCCTTAAGATGGTGATAAGTAAGTTGCCTTAATATCCATTTATAACTTATCGTGTAGCCAGTTTCTCATGGGCTTAAAACCCTTCAGAATGGATCAGACTCGGTAGCCAGGGAGAAACACTCAAGACTTTGCCCTTCTGGATAATTAATCTATTGGGGTTCTCAACTGTCTATCTGGAGGGAACTTAGCGTCAGCCCTTATTTTAAAGGAACATGTGTGATAGAAGTTTAAAAATTACTTATGCTTTGTCTCCTTTTGTGTACAGTAACTTTCATTCACTTTGTTTTTTGCATTTCCTTTTTAAAATAATTTAGCCAAGTAGTTTACTGTGATCACATTTTCTTTCTTAAAGAAAAAGTTTTGTTTGTTGCGCGTGGAGCACATTTTTTGCCACATTTTTTTTTTCATTTACTTAATTTTTCTTGACTTTCAGGCTAAGTTCCAAACCCTCTGTAAAATGCCTCTTAATAAAATTGTCTGTACAATTAAACAATCTGTTGCTTTTATTTTTTGGAAACACATTTATAGAGCCTTCCTTCTGCCTATTCCAATATGGAGTGTTTGCCCTTTAGGCTTAAGGCACAGTTCTTGTCCTGGGACTTCCCTTCTCTGCCATACTGGGGTGTTCTTTCACTCCTTTCCTAAGTTAGATTCACTATCTTCCTCAACCCCAGGTCTTCACCTTTCTTAATTCTGTTTGATTGAACATATCCTTAAAAGGTTCCGGAGAAAGAATACATGATCAATAAATATTTGGAGATTTGACAAATCTCATGTCTTTATTTTATCATAAAATGTTGAAGGATAGTTAAACTGGTATAGAATTATGTTGAAAATCATAGGCATTCTCCATTATTTCCTAGCTTTCATTGTTGCTTTTGAGAAATCTGATGCCAGTTTATTTATTTATTCTTCCTTATAAGCATTTAAAATCTTTTTTTTTTAATCCCTGGTATTTTGAAAGTTCACAGTAATGTACCTTGGTGTGCATCTTTTTTTTTTTTTCCTTTTTTTAAGTTATATTGGGCATTCTCTATCTTTTCAGCCACAGATTTCTCAGTTCTTTATTATTGATATTGTGATTCTTTAGGCATTGAGTCTCTAATCTTAAGTCTCTCTTGTTATCTATCTTTGCCTCTTTGTTCTATCTTCTTGGAGATAGGCTTAATTTTTCCTTCAGCACTTTTTTTTTTTTGCTGCACCGTGTGGCATGCAGGATTGTAGTTCCCTGACAAGGGATAGAACCTGTGCCCCCTGCAGTGGAATTTCAGAGTCTTGACCACTGGACCACCAGGGAAGTCCCATTAAATACAGTTATTTTATATTCTATGTTTGATAATACCAATATCTGAAGTCTTTGAAGACCAAATCCTGCTGTTTTTTCATTGACTTATTCTTGGTGGCTTAATTCTTTGTGTTTTATAATTTTGGATTGTGAGCTTTTATATATATATATATATATATATATATATATATATATATTTTTTTTTTTTTTTTTTAGTTATTTATTTGGCTGCTTCGGGTCTTCCTTGCGGCGTGCAGGATCTTTAGTTGCAGCATGTGGGATCTAGTTCCCTGACCAGGGATCAAACCCGGGCCCCCTGCATTGGGAGTGCAAAGTCTTAGCCACTACACCACCAGGGAAGTCCCATGAGCTTATATTTGATCGATCTTAATCTCCAGAAATATTGGGAGGTGTGGTTTGTATTCCTCCAGGTTTTCCCTGTTTTCCTTAAGGGGAGAATAGTGTTTGCTTTTGCCAAGTGCCCTGGGCCACAACAATCCAGGACTACTTTGAATTTTTCTCGGCTTATGGGTTTCTAGACTTGTAGACAGGTAAATTCAAACCTCAAACCTGTATGAGCTGTCATTATAAATTCTCAAAAGAGGGAGGGAGACTTTACCTCTGCCTGGAGGTGAAATTGAAATAGGCAGATTACTGTTTTTCCTTTTTGCCATTAGACAGTTTTCTTAGCTTATCTTCATTAAAAGTATAACCAATACAAGTGATCCAGTTTTAAATAGAGCTCTCAGTTCCAACACTTGTGCAAATCCAAGACCTAATCTTATTTCCCTCATACAGCCAATAATATCAATTTCTAGGTTTCCAGTATTACTGAAAGCTCTCAGAGTAGCTCCACGGTCTCTTAACGCTCACTATTCTGGTGTTTAGTTCACTCTCCATTTTTGGCCCTCTGATCTTAGCTATGCACTTAAAATAATGTTTTATTCTTTCCAGCATTATAGTAATTTTGTAGCAGAAAGTTATTTCTGAAAGTCTCAACAGTCATACTGCTGTAAGTGGAAGTTCAGCTTGTTCTTTAAACAGGCCTGAAATGTGGAGTGTATGACTGTGATATGCTGAGATAAGTATGCTCCTGCTAACTCTACCAGGCTCTTGAGTTCCCATTCATCTTAAACCAAAAACCACATGGATAGTATCCACACATGGGATAGCAGTATAGGTTTCAATTAATATGTAATGAGCAAGAAAGCCTCTCCTAGAAGGTATTTAGAAACCTACTTTGAAACCTTAAGTTGTTTTTGACATTCATTTGCACATTTCATTTAAGGTATAGCTGGTTTCAGACACAAAATTAAGGAAGGAAATAAAAGAGAAATGAGAACTTTCATTCCTGCCTAAGATACCCTTCTCAGGAGTGGCAATAAATTTGAGTGCCCTGATTATTAAATAGTATCACTTGACCGTTAATTTGGAAGTAAAGTAAAATTTCTGTCAAACTTATCACATAGCTACTACTTAATATTGTTGTGGTTTTAGGTAAGTTGACCCAATACTGTCCCCTAGTTTGGAAAAGTATTACAATATATCCATACAATGGAATGGTCTATATTTACTAAAAATATTTTAGATGAATATCTAATAATAGAAAAATTTTTCATGAGTGGCAAAAGCATAAGACAGTGCATGGTATAATATGTTTTGGTTACAGTTATGGTGTCAAGGGAAAAAAGAAGAAGGTATGAATCAAGGATATATCCTTGTGAATATCTACATTTAAGGGGTGGTAGACAAAGAACCAGGAAAGGAGAGTTCACCAAGCTACTTGAACCACAGGCTGGTATCTCTTTTTTTTTTTTAACATCTTTATCGGAGTATAATTGCTTTACAATGGTGTGTTAGTTTCTGCTTTATAACAAAGTGAATCAGCTATACATATACATATATCTCCATATCCCCTCCCTCTTGCATCTCCCTCCCACCCTCCCTATCCCACCCTTCTAGGTGGTCACAAAGCACTGAGCTGATCTCCCTGTGCTATGCAGCTGATTCGCACTAGCTATCTATTTTACAATTGGTAGTGTATATAAGTCCATGCCATTCTCACTTCGTCCCAGCTTACCCTTCCCAGGCTGGTATCTTGATAACCGAGATGTAGGGAGTTTTAAGAAGTACAGCATAGGTTGCCACTAGTTTCTTGAAGTACAGGGATGTGAAAGAAAATCAGGACCAAGAAGATGCCTTTAGATTAGGACTTTCATCTTTTGGATTTCACAAGTTAATATCAGATTTTTTGTTATGCCTCTATTTGCAAACTGTTATATTTCTGGTTTCATTGGGTAGAGAGCTGCACCTGTTTCTTCATACATGGTGTAAGCTGTTGAAGATAAATTAGCCAGTCTCAGTGACGTATTTAGTTCTTATGTGGATTCTGAATTGATTTAGAAACAGGATACCAGGATTATTCAAGAAATCCAAACAAGTGTGGGAATTAGGCTCTTGAGCAGGAATCTTTGTTTTTTGTTACATTTTTTTCTTTTCCTTTTTTGTTTTGTCTTGTTCTAATAAAGAACTGTGAGTTCTAAAATTCCTTG
This sequence comes from Kogia breviceps, assembly GCF_026419965.1. Taxonomy (NCBI): domain Eukaryota; kingdom Metazoa; phylum Chordata; class Mammalia; order Artiodactyla; family Physeteridae; genus Kogia; species Kogia breviceps. The sequence goes on from NC_081318.1 coordinate 75,536,914, forward strand.
ACTAGGCACGAGCAGCTGAGACTCCTCCAGGCTTTGGAGCCTGGGTAGAGCTCAGTGGAGGAAAGAAGGCCTCCCTTCTTCAGATCATCAGTTACCTTCCTACCATCTGATTTAGGGGCTGCCTTTTGAGAGACGAAGAAAAACAAAAGATGATAGGAATATAGAATAAAACTAAACTGAAAGAATTTACAACTAAAAGAAAACAAGTCATAAGAACAAAATGAAGAACACAGTCAAAACCATAACAAAAGGGCTTCCCTGGTGGTGCAGTGGTTAAGAATTCGCCTGCCAATGCAGGGGGCATGGGTTTGAGCCCTGGTCTGGGAAGATCCCACATGCTGCAGAGCAACTAAGCCCGTGCACCACAACTACTGAGCTTGCGCTCTAGAGCCTGCGTGCCACAACTACTGAGCCCACGTGCCACAACTACTGAAGCCTGCGCACCTAGAGCCTGTGCTCCACAGCAATGAGAAGCCCACGCACCACAACGAAGAGTAGCCCCCACTCGCCACTACTAGAGAAAGCCTGCACACAGCAACAAAGACCCAACGCAGCCAAAAATAATTAAATTTATATATATTTTTTAAAAACATAAAGGGTCAGACTAAGTTCTTATTCAAAATTTGCAAATGACAGTACCTGACTCAGAGGAATAACTCCCAAAGGAGTAAGCCTAAGGAGCAAGGCGTTTCTCAGGGAAAGGTGCCAGAGAGTTTGTCCCCAGCCCTGTCCTGGGAGAGAAACAGCCCATCAGTGAAGGAGCCACAGTTTGTGCTTCCTCCAGGGTTGACATGGTTAGCCACAGTCAGCCACTTTTACCCAGTGGCCTGTTGCCTGGAACAGTTCCCTCCTGTTTCTCTCCTTCCCTGCTGCCTATCTTCTCTTGTTGGGACTACTGTGTTCATAGATTCCACAGTACACCTCTTCCCTGTGTGGAGCCCTCACTAGAGCAGCAGCTCTCAAACCCCACAAGATCTGTTCAGGTGTAGTGTTCAATAATTTGGATTTCTAACACATTTCCAAGTGATGCTGCTTTGTCAGGGAGTTATACCTTAAGAACTAGTCTTAGACCTAGAGTGGGAGAGGAGGGAATGAGGAAAAGTGGTTTTTATAATTGTAAAGGATTGTAAAAAGCAAACGAAGAATATATGATAGAAACCATATGTGGCCTACAGTGCCTAAAATATTTGCTATCTGGACCTTTACAGAGAAAGTTTGCTGACCCTGACCTAGAGCAGGCTGCTGAGTGTTCCAGCTGTTCTAACGCACAGCGCTTCTACTCATAGTCTGAAATGGAAGGAGATGCTAGAAATATTGATACTGATTTTCATTCATTCACAACCTGTTTTCCAAACGTGTCTTCTCTATCTCTCTTATAAAGGCCCAACACAGCCTCATGAACAGAAGTGTTTTCTGCATGTATTGAGAATTGCTTACATTATTTTATTTTTGGATCAGTAATACTGCACATCATCTACAATTCAAAAAAGTATAAAAGGGTATATGGTGAAAAGTAAGTCTCCCTGGAGGTAACCATTATTATCTTGTATATCCTTCCAAAGGTAGTCTTGAGTTTGTGCATATACAGTAATTTACTGACATATACGTGTATCAATTATGTATAAAAAAATATATGAATAAAGATATAAATTTTTAAAACAAATGGTATCACACTCTGTGTACTCTTTTATGTCTTGCTTTTTTTATTTCTTTTTTTCTTTTGGCTGCGCCACATGGCTTGTAGGATCTTAGTTCCCCAATCAGGGATTGAACCTGGGCCCTTGGCAGTGGAAGCCCTGAGTCCTAACCACTGGACCACCAGGAAATTTCCCATCTTGCTTTTTTTCATTTCACATTATTTATTGGAAATCATCCCATGTGTACATGTTACCCTTCCTCGTGTTTCTCAACAGCCACATACAGTATTCCATTATGCGGATATACCATAATTTTTAACCACTTGCCTGACAGTGACCTTTAGGTTGCTAAAATCCTAAAGGGGGAATTACTGGCTAAAGGGTGTGTGCATTTGTAATTTTCACAGATCATCCTGTATTGCCTTCCAGATAATTTGTACTCATCCACATCCCCACCAACAGTGTAGGAGCGTGCTGCTTCCTTTATCATACCGTGTTCCAGATAGTTTGATCTTGTACAATCTGATGAGTGAGAAAGTATGATTTTAATTTGTATTTCTCTAACTAGAGCAGTTGAGCACCTCTTCATATGTTTGAGAGTTATTTGTAATTGGTTCTTTTTCTGTGAACTTTGTTCAGATTATTTAATTTTCTGTTAGTTGATCGTCTTAATATTATTAAGAATATCTTTAGGTCTTTTATATGATTTATAATTCTTTCCTAGTTTGTCATTGTCTTTTGATTTTGTTTTTTCTTTTTTCCATGAAGTAGTTTAACTTAAAATTGTATGTAGTTCTGAATATTTTTTTCATAGTTTCTGTGTTATTTGTCTTTTCTTAGGCTTCCTCATTCTGGGCCTATTTTTTTTTTTAACTAACCGATTTTTCCTATAGTTCATTTTTTACATTTTAAGATATTCTATTGATTTGGAATTTGCTTTAGAGTAAAATATGAGGTAGCGGTACAAATATTTTCTCCATATCATTGTCTAACATCATTTATTGAACAATCTACCTTTCCCACACTGATTTGAAATGACATCTTAAAAGTCTTTAACTGTTGAGTGTCCCCTGACTTGACAAAATTAAGAAATTGCTTAAAGGAAAAGGGTCATGTTAGATCACAATAGTTCTGAACCCTCGCTGCATTTTAGAATTGTCTAAGCAGTAAGTACTTCTCACAGTTTTATGTGCATCTGATTTACCTTAGGATTTTGTTAAATGTGCGGATTCTGATTCAGTAGGTCTGGGTTTCAGTATTTCTAACAAGCTCCCAGGTGCTGAAGCTGCTGATCTTTTAACCACATTTAAGTGGCGATACCAGTGCCTCAGCCCTACCACCAGAGATTTGGATTTAACTGGCCTGTGGTAGGGCCCAGGTACAGTTTCTGAGATTTTCTAGGTGATTCTAATGTACAGTGAAGATTGAGAACAGCTGGGTTGGGAGATCTGAATTTCAATAATTAGTATTACGGCAGCTGTTGCTTGAAAAGCCAGATAATTCCCTGGTATTTAGTAAGTGGGTGGGACAATCTTAGCATTAATGGTGATTGCTGAGAATAATAAATTGATTAGGACTCAGATTATTATACATTTCTCCTGCCTCTTCTCCCTCACTCTTTCCTTAAATGCTATAGAGGAATGATTAAAAAAAAAAATTCCAGAAATAAAAACACTATTTTGTTTGGGTATTTCCTTTTCAAAGTATTAAAGTGCCTGAAGTTCTTGAAGAGTTGCCATGTATTTTTCTACAGGTGGAATGAGGTATCATCTCCTGTCTCCAGAGGATCGAGAAGAACTGGTAGAAGGCACAAGGCCCAGAAGAAAGAAACATGACTACCGCATAGCACTATTTGGAGGCTCTCAACCACAGTCTTGTAGATATTTTAACCCAAAGGTAACTCATTTTTATTCTTGTCTTTGTTTTTAAAAGCACTGAGCACATAGACACGCACCTACCACCAGTGGTAATAACTCATATAGGAGATGTTATAGTTTATGGTGTTCTTTCATAGACCTTACAAGATACATAGTTATCACCTTCATTTTACAAATAAGGAAACTGAGGCTTAGTCAGATTTCAAATGTTTCCATGATTGCTCTGGAGTGCTACATAGTAACCATTATCAAAGAAAACGGGAAACAGTTCTGTCTTTTGTTAGGAGCTCCTTGCATTCATTACAGCTCCTTGCTTTCCTTATGTGTGATTTTCATCGAAAATCTGCTTCTAGAGCTATGTGGGTTGTTTTTTTCCCCTTAGTAATGATGTTTGACTACAAAATAATACACAGTCATTCTAGAAAATGTGGAAAATCTAGACCATGAAGAAAAAAAGATAAAATTACCTTTAATCGAGTCATCTAAAAAAATGTAAATTTATTTTATTTATTTTTGGCTGCGTTGGGTCTTCGTTGCTGCACACGGGCTTTCTCTAGTTGGAGCGAGCGGGGGCTACTCTTCGTTGCAGTGCGCGGGCTTCTCATGGCAGTGGCTTCTCTTGTTGCAGAGCACGGGCTGTAGGCACGCAGGCTCAGTAGTCATGGCACGTGGGTTCAGTAGTTATAGCTTGTGGGCTCTAGAGCTCAGGCTCAGTAGTTGTGGCGCATGGACTTAGTTGCTCCACATCATGTGGGATCTTCCCAGACCAGGACTCAAACCCGTGTCCCTTGCATTAGTAGGCGGATTATTAACCACTGCGTCACCAGGGAAGCCCCAACCATCTAGAACTTATTACCAGTTTTAATGTGTTTTCCATTATGTGTTATGCCAGTTGGGCAGCAGAGCCTGAGTCATAGGTCTACGAACACAATTTTTAAAAATAGATCATGAGAAAATGCGCTCCTATTTCTACCCCTTATTTCTTAGGACTGTGTTTTTTGGCTGTGGGGGAGATAATACCATATTTTGCTGTTACTACATGTATTGCCCGAGCAGAGCAGATACCATAATCCTAAAAGATAGCACCCTTACCTTGCAAGGTGATACCCATAACTGATATTGAATGTCAGCACTTAATGGTCTCTTTCAACATCTCATAGGACCATTTTTTGTTGATGATAAGATAACCTGGTCAGTCCAGAGCATCCTTTTTATGTCAGGATACTTCTGATACTTCTTTCTCTGAGAAGTGGGTCCTTGGAGGCTTTCTGTGTAATACTGTAGTGGTGATATACAAGGCATTCATAAAAACACATATGATGGTGTTGTCAAGAGTGTAAAAGACAGCAAAGGCCAATCCAAATCCAGAATAAGTACCAGTTCCAATGAGGACAGAGCTTTGTCCCTTCAGCAATGGAAGGGTTCCAGTGTAGTTAGCTTGGTATTAGGTAACTAACTGGTTCCCTCAAGGTGTGATAACAAATCAAGTTCTTAGAATCAGTCAATATTGCCAACAAAGTGGGTGCTAGCCAGTAGTGGATAGCCACATTGGCCTCAGGTAGGGAAAGTCCATTAGTTTCTGTAGCCATTGACTTACGCAGTTACTGCATGCGTATCTACCACTGCCACTGGAGTCACTCATAAGCCCATTGAGCAAGCATCGGATTGGGGAGGAAAGATATAGATGCAGTCCTGTCCACATGATTGTTAAGAGACTTTGCTGCAGTTGTGGGCACTCTGGTAAGAATTCATGTGGGACCCAAATTTGTTTCCTTTCTGGAGTGCGTTCTACATTATCCTTCCTCAGATCTCCTTGTCAGCAGTCTTTCCTGCTTGCTTATTTTAAGTCTGTATCCATTTGGGAAAACCATTAGTCACCATACGAGAATGGATAAAAACTGACCTGAGGCTTTCTCTACTGAGAGGTATAATGGACAATAAAAGGAACTGCTTGAAAATGTGCCATATCAGGATATGTCTCTTCTGTATTATGCTTCAGTAGCATTCCTGAAGGGAGTATAATGCTTAAGCAGTCCACTTTTGGCTAGTGCTGTCACAAATGAACCAAGCTCAGGTCTCTCAGTTTTGTCAGCTGATCTGTAGGGACCACCTCCATGAAGGCATAACCCTGGGTGAGGGAGAAGGCCTACTGAGTAAGGGTTGTGATTATCCCATTTGAGTATTCTCTGCCTTTGGGACCTCCATATGCCCAGTTTTATGTTTAAATACTAGATCATGGGTTGAAAGCATGCTCTTTGTGATTTGGTAGATCAGGTAAAACTGTTCAAAATGGGTTAATGATGTGGTCACCTGGTGTCCCTTGGTGTCAGACAGTTGCTGTCTGTCAGACCCTAGCAGCCAGCCAGGAGCTGTTTACTGAAAAAATGGTACCTGTTTAAAGTAGGTTGGCCTTGCTCCAGAATCCCACAGGTGTGCTCTCTGGTCATATTGAGACATGCCTGAAGTTATATGCAGCATCCCAGTCAGCCTCCCAATGCCCTAGGGTCACAGGGTAGCCTGAGCATCTGAGCTGTATGATTATAGCCTGTCCCACTTAGAAAGCTTACCCAGTAAAACTATAAATGTAGGACACCCAAACACAGAATATGTGTCATCTGTAAAATGTTAGAAGATGGTTGGGGCAGCAAGCTGTCCTTCCTTTCCAAGGGGCTGTGCCAACATGCTGTAGACCAGGACTAGGCAAACTTTTTCTATAAAAGACCAAAGAATATTTTTAGCTTTTTAGGCTACACATTCTCTGCCATAACTGCTCAACTCTGATGCTGTAGCAGGAAAGCAGCCATAGATAATAATACATAAACAAGTGGGCATGGCTGTATTCCAATCAGATTTTTTTTTTTTTTTTTTTTTTTTTTTTTTGCGATACGCGGGCCTCTCACTGCTGTGGCCTCTCCCGTTGCGGAGCACAGGCTCCGGACACACAGGCTCAGCGGCCATGGCTCATGGGCCCAGCCGCTCCGTGGCATGTGGGATCTTCCCGGACCGGGGCATGAACCCGTGTCCCCCACATCGGCAGGCGGACTCTCAACCACTACGCCACCAGGGAAGCCCCAGATTTTTTTTTAAAACAGTGTCGTGAGGTTTTTTTTAATTAGTTTATTTATTTATTTATTTTTGGCTATGTTGGGTCTTCGATGCTGTGCTCGAGCTTTCTCTGGTTGCGGTGAGCAGGGTCTACCCTTCGTTGCAATGCACGGCCTTCTCCTTGCGGTGGCTTCTCTTGTTGCAGAGCACGGGATCTAGGCGCACAGGCTTCAGTACCTGTGGCACATGGGCTCAGTAGTTGTGGTTCGCAGGTTCTAGAGCGCAGGCTCAGTTGTGGCGCACAGGCTTAGTTGCTTAGCGGTATGTGGGATCGTCCTAGACCAGGGCTTGAATCCGTGTCCCCTGCATTGGCAGGTGGATTCTTAACCACTGCGCCACAGGGAAATCCCTCCAATCAAATTTTATTTACAGAAACAGTCATTGGGTTGGATTTAGCCTGCAGGCCATAGTTTGCCAACCCCTCCTGCAGACCTGTGGACATCTAGGGACTCTGAAGTGACCGACTCTGTGCTCTAGGATAACTTCTGTCCTGTGAAGCACTTGTGTCACCAAGACATACAGGATCCTTTCCATTTTCTGTTCAGTTCTGTTTCCAGAACTGATCAGTATTATAGGCATCAATATAGGAGACCATTGGCAAAGTGAGATACACCAGGGCTCCTGCAGCTGAGATTATAGCAGAGAGTTAAGAGTCTAGAGATCTTGAGGTCAGACTATGAAATTATTTTATTTTCCCTGCCAGTTGAAATTCCTTGTAATGATCTGGGTAAATAGTAACAAATACACATTAGCCAGAGTGTTAACTACAGACCAAGTTTTAGTCAATCTGGTCCAGTAAGGAGACCACATCTGGCCCTGCTACAATAGTTAGAGTCACCAGTGTGAGTCATATAACTCATAGAGTGTATATGCTGCCAGGTATCAAAAAGACCTCCAAGGAAAGAGTATCAGGTTAGCTTGGTTAAATACCATCATATTTGGACTGTCCCTGTGGGCTGCTCTCAGGTCATATATCTATCTCTGGTCCATTCCTCCATCTCCAATATATAGGCTGATTTTTTACTAAAGGCATCTAGCTTCCTTTCTTAGTAGAAGACTGAGTGACTGGCAGGTGCCATGAGGTTTCATGGCCTGTGCAATATATAGTTCAATAAGCACAGTGTTAGTGTGCTTAACAGGTTGATACACCTACACCTCTGTTTCACACCAGGTAAGTTTTAAGACTTACTGACATTTCAGTGGCTATTTAATTTCACTGTTTTTTAATTTTTCAGGATCCTTTTGAGTCAACAGCAGGAAATTTATAAATAAACTTTTTTTTTCCCAAGGTCATAGGAGCTTAAATCTATGAACCACAGCTTTCAGGTGCTGATAATAGTTACACCCCTCTTGTTTCCCGAAGCCTAACTTTGGTGTAGATTTTGACAGTTAAAAAGCAATAAAGTAGGGCTTCCCTGGTGGCGCAGTGGTTGAGAGTCCGCCGTCCAATGCAGGGGACACGGGTTCATGCCCCGTTCTGGGAGGATCCCACATGCCGCGGAGCGGCTAGACCCGTGAGCCATGGCCGCTGGGCCTGTGCGTCCGGAGCCCGTGCTCCACAACGGGAGAGGCCACAGCAGTGAGAGGCCCACGTACCGCAAAAGGGGAAAAAAAAGTATGTTTTGGTAGAAAATACTTTCTCTTAAGGTAGATGTGTGTTTTGATGTACAGGGGGACAAGGAGAATCCTGATTTCATTTGGGAGACAGCACTGTTTTTAGAATAAGGCAAATATGGAATGACTACTAGCACTTTGTTTTTGGTCCGTAGTTGTAACACTTTCCTTAATTTTTTTTTTAATTGGACAGATGAAAAAATAAAGATGGATATTCTGCACGAGCCTGGAAATGAGACTGTAACTTCAGAATTCTCATTTGATGTTTTACTTTGCTCTTATAAATGGCACATTCCTAGTGCTCTTTTGTATACTCAGTCACAAGTTTTTAGACTTCCAGTGGAAAAATTTAAATAACTGAAGATATAGCTACCAATAAAAACATCCTCATTCCATCAGTTATTACTTTATTCCCTAACACTGACACCATTAGAATCCCATTATAATATTTATTAAATATTTCTATTAGAAGTACCAACCTCTCCTTTCTTTCTGCTAAAAACTTCATCTTGAAAATATTCACCACTTACTGTTATTTATAATATTTTAACATAAGTTGGTTGTCTTTATTATTTCTAATATTAAAACAATTGGGAAGGCTGATTTCATTATAAGTTATTATTATTTACCTTGAATCTCCCAAGGTGAACATTATTTAAGTAGACTGCTTAATAATAAGTACTGTATAGGAATTGTTTTAAAATTCTTGAACTTAATATTTTCAGAGATGCTAAAAAGGTTTTAACTGTCATTAAATGGAACCCATTGATGTGTGTCCTATACCAACCCAAAATGATTATTTTCACTGAATTGATCTCCTTCAAAGAGACAATTTAAGCAGTACTACTTAATTGAATTATCTAGAATTAAGCCAACATCCCTATAAACTGTTATCTTTAGATATTCCTTGGATATTGCTCATGAGAGGTGGCAAATATTTGTATTAACTGCTGACTGAAAAATGATAAGAAAGAAAATCTCAACATTTTTTCTAGTAGATAAGTAGATAAAGGAGTAGATAAATCTTGGGTTGCTATATTGAATTGAAATGATACTCTTCTTGTCAGGGTCCTTTCAGGAAGCCTGCTGAGTCTCCCCTTCCCCACCTGTACCTGTTTTTAAAGTTTTCAAGTGCTTATTGATTACTAAAAGAGTTATTTTTCTGAATCCAGTGCTCTGTTCTCTTAAAATTGGTGTTCTCAAATTGTAGTATGGGAATGTTTTATGATATTGATGCCAAATAAAAGTTGACTTAATTGACCAGATTATTTGGACTATTCTTGTCAGTGAAATGATCAGCTTTGAGGGCTTAAAGCTTTGTAGGGGTCTTGGCTCGCCACTTTCAAATGGTGGAGAAATAGACTATGGGACTTCCCTGGTGGTGCAGTGGTTAAGAATCTGCCTGCTGATACAGGTTCGATCCCTGGTCCGGGAAGATCCCACATGCCACGGAGCAGCTAAACCCGTACACCACAACTACTAGGATCACGTGCTGCAACTACTGAAGCCCGAGCACCTAGAGCCTATGCTCTGCAACAAGAGAAGCCACCACAGTGAGGAGTAGCCCCTGCTCGCTGCAAATAGAGAAAGCCTGTGGCCAGCAACAAAGACACAATGCAACCAAAAAAAAAAAGGAGACTATGCTCTAGAGAAAAAGGAGGGATTCTGCATATTCCCTGCCAAAACCAAACAAGGAGTAAGACCAGCAGAGTGAGGACTAGACCCTGTAAATTGCAAAGGCAGAAAAACATATGGTGCCATATCTTATGGAACCATCAGGTTCAAAAGGTTTACCCTGAGTACCTTTTCTTCTTCTTCTTCTTCTTCTTTTTTTGTCTCACCGCCGAGGCTTGTGGGATTTTAGTTCCCCAGCCAAGGACTGAACCCAGGCCCTTGGCAATGAGAGCACAGAGTCCTAACCACTGGACCGCCAGGGAATTCCCTCTTAGTACCTTTTCCTACTTAAAACTCTGAAGTAGACTCATCACTGAGCTTAGTGTCTGACCCAATGTCAGTAGTCAAGTTTGTGAGGATGAATGAACCAGTATAACTTTATATGATATTTCTTAAGAAATTCTGTCAGTTGGTTTTATAGGACTGGATTTAAATATAGGTGGGCCCTAAATCAAAAGAAGTGAAGTTACTTTCAACACAAAACACATTTTCCTCTTGGAAATATTGTTTACTAAAGGTATCACAGTGCCTTTTCTCACAGTATGATAGCTACCTTCCGTCTTAAACAGGCCTTCACTAAGGAGACAGTCCTACACTGTCATCAGGGTGGAAACTGGCAGTTATACGTTGCATGTGATTTTAAAAGACCTGTGTGTAAAAGAAGTGTAAACCTTATAGGTAAATGGTGTTACATTTAAAAATTAATGAATCTTTTGTAAGAGTGCATCAGTAGTGTTTGTCACCAGCAAAGAGTGTTGTTGGAGCAGTATACTGGAGTCAAAGAGTGAGTGCTGCTAAAATGATCAGGGGCACCTGTAAGAACAAAATATCCAAAATGGACAGCAGTAATCCCAGGTGGTTTGGACCTATAGCTGTGTCCCGCAGGGACTGACGTTGCTGGAATGCAAGTGTGGGTCAACATGGGTATCCCTTAAGCTTCCTTAGTGGTCAGTGTAACAGGCGCCGGTGGTAAAAATCAGTGTTCTTTGCCGCTTATGCACAATAAGTATTTCTCATACCTGATTGTTTGCAGGCAGTTTGGTTAGACAGGTGGTCCTCACATTCAAGGAAAAGAGATTGGAACACATTCTGAGGTAAATTCTCAGTAGAGTAGGAATATTGAGAGCCTCTGTTTTGTTTTCAAGCATCTCCATAACACACTTTTGTAGTTTTGTTGTAAAGTCAACCTCACAACCCTCGTACCCTACAAAGGTGCAGTACCTGAAGTTCCCACCTTCAGGGATCAGTTTCCTTTTGTGTTTAGTCACTGTGCCTGCAAAAAAACCCAGTAAAAATACGACTCACCAAGAGAGGGGTGACTTCAGACTCTCTGTAAGCCACAGCCAGCCACAATTATTATAAATTAACAGATCAGTTCCCTTAAAGGACAGAGAGGGCTTTCCTGGTGGCGCAGTGGTTGAGAGTCCACCTGCCAATGCAGGGGACACGGGTTCGTGCCCCGGTCCGGGAAGATCCCACATGCCGCGGAGCGGCTGGGCCTGTGAGCTATGGCGGCTGAGCCTGCGCGTCCGGAGCCTGTGCTCCGCAACGGGAGAGGCCACAGCGGTGAGAGGCCCGCGTACAGGAAAAAAAAAAAAAAAAAAGAGAGTGCAGAAACAAAGCTGTAGGTATTTGATTGAGGGCCATAGGTGGGAAGGGATAAGGAGACTAGGGATGGTAAATCTGTGTGGTGGTGTTTTAAAGGGCTCTTGTCATCGTGGAATTAGCTGGAGGGTAGTGGCTACATAAATGCAGGGTTAGGGGGTAAGAGGCTGAGGGAAACCAACAGGGAATGAAATATTTACTATAATATGTCATTCAAAAACTACTGTTGGCTACCTTTGGTAATTGTTCTTATGATGACCCAAAGGCACAGTAAGATCTTTGATCCTAGAAGTATTAAATCATGTTCAGATAGGTTTCTTGTGATATTCTTTGAAAGTTGGTGATCAGTATAAGAGAAAGCTAATAACCTCAGTTGCTATAAACAACAGCAGATTGTACCATAGCATATTGTACAGTTAGCTGGTTATAAACTGCAGTTTGAACAAATATTTTGTCATATATTACCAGTATGACAGTTCATCTAGAATTCGAAATTTTGGGGTTGGGCTGCAGCAGGGATTATGAAGGAGTCAAACTCAAAGTGTATGAGATGTATACAAGCTTGAAGCAATTAGAGAACACAGAGGCTGAGGTTGGTGAAGCTGCCACTGAATGTAGCCAATTAAAAGTCCGGGTATGGGATAGGTAATGACAACCTTGGTGATCTAAAAAGAAGAGATTCCCCTGGGTTGAATTTGTCCATGGAAGCTTCATGGAAGTTTTCTTGAGAGACACTTATTGGTAGAGTTTAGATAGGAAGAAAGAGAAAGAAAAGAATATATTGAGTCCCAAGTATGAATATATCTTTTTGGTTTGATAAGCATGAGTATTAAACGTTTTCATAAAATGCATACAAAGTATTATTTAACTGAATGGAGTCTAACTTTTTTCTTTAAAATAAAAGAATTTAGATATAGGTGGAAGCACTGAAGGACTCAGCCATTGGTCTTTTTTCTTTTGTGAGACCTTTTTTTTTTTGGTCCCTTGTCTTCCTTCCTCCCTCCTTTCCTTCCTTCTTTCCTTCCTTCCTTCCTTCCTTTGTTTCTAAAAGAAAGCAGCTGTTTTGTAGAAAGAGCATTTCAAGTCCAGGTATAGGAGCTTAGGCAAGTCAGCCTTTCTGAATTTCAGTTTTCTGGTCTATTAACAGAAGGTTTAAATCTTAGGATTTGCGTGAATATCAATTATGTTCATTTGACTCTTTGATCTTCATTCACCGAGTCTCTTTCTCCCTGCCATCCTTAAGTTTTTCTCATTTTCCCATATTTAAATGTAAAATGGCTTACCATCTCCATTTTGTTTTTTTCTTTACCCTGCCTAACTCTTCCAAACCTCCTGACTGGGTGCATTATCTCCTATACTCCACACATCTTGAGACAGAGTTGATGTTTGTCCCATTGGTGAGAACATTTCATTAAATGGGTATGTTACTGCATTTTGAGATTTGAGATGATCATTTAAAGTATAATATGCCTTCCTGTGCCAAGATAAAAAATTACACGTCAAAGTTCATCTAAAGGCAAATCTTGTCATTGAGATATCTGGCAAGGTGCTAGCTCAGAGGTGCTCCCCTACTATTTCATGTATTTTCTACTGAAATGACAAGAGCTGATATTGAGCATAATATTCATATCAGGTTTCACTTTTGAACTGAGTTTCATCTCACTTAAATTTCTGAGTAGATTTGAGTTGTGTGTCTTGGTGGTATGGTTTTAGTTTGAGAGGGGAGGGGGGAGAGCATTTTGTGACTTTATAAAACAGTAGTGATTCTTAATTAGTAATTCCCTTTGAGCTGGTGTCTGGCCTCACTTCCCACTCCTTGAACTGCCTGTTTATATGTTCACTGTTCCTGAGTTTATCTAGCAGCTTATAGTAGCACAGTCACGCCCTGCCCACCCACCCCCAATTGTGGAAGCCTTTTTTCTAGCTGTGATGCTATGTTTTATTGAGAACTTAAGTTACAAGAGTATTTTCTTCCAATGGCTGATAATTAAATCCCTTTCTGGACTTTGGGGGCTTAATATGTTTACAGAAATATCTGTGTGATCCCATTGAAAATGAGTGCATTTCAAAGTGGGTACAGCCTAGGAAATTAAGCACAATCAAGTGTTCACTTCTAAAAAACTAGAGTGCCCTAATAGTGTGCTATTTGGAAGGAAGGCAAAGACTGTTTCTGATCCGTCTTGTAGTTGAAATTCAGCCGCATAGTATAATAGCTGTTTAAGTGTTTAAATTTTTAAAGCCTTAACTTAAATTAGTTTCAAGTCCACATTTCTGTGAAAACATTTAGTACTATTATAAGCATCTGATGTGAGAAGTTGTTTTCTTCGTACCATAATTTTTGTACTACTTGCCTAGTTGTTGTATTTACTTTTTCTGTTTAAAAAAAATAATCTATGCTCATTGTAGAAAATTCAAACATAGCAAGATAAAAAGGAGAAAGCCAAATGCTCCCAGCATAACAGACAGTCATCAATAGTTGGTGAACATCATTCCAGTCCTCTCATTTTTTTTTTAATTTAGAATTTTTTTTATCTTTTAAATTTTATTATTTATTTATTTTATGTTTTGGCCTCACCTCATGTCATGCAGAGCTTCCCTTACCAGGGATCGAACCCATGCCCTCTGCAGTGGAAGCACAGAGTCTTAACCACTGGCCTGCCAGGGAAGTCCCCAGTGTTCTCACTTTATATACGTGAGATCATGCCATACGTGCTATTTTACAAAAACTTTTTTTTTTACTCTCTCAGCATTTATATTGTGGTGGTATTTTCATGTCAATGAAAATACCATCCTTTTGAAGGGCTGTGGAGTATTCCTCATAAGGATATATAATATTATCATTTATTTGTAATAGTGACTCTCTTTCTATTTTGTAAGTAAGTTCATTTGTACCATTTTTTTAGATTCTACATTATATGTGGATATCATATATTTGTGATATCATATATTTGTCTTTCTCTGTCTCACTTCACTCAGTATGACAAGCTCTAGGTCCATCCATGTTGCTGTAAATGGCATTATTTTGTCCTTTTTTTATAAGCCACAGTGTTTTGATGTCCTTTTCATGAAACTGCTTCTAGGAATGTTGTGGCATCTGGCATATACCTCCTCTCTCCCATAGCTTTGCTTGATTTTTTTCTCAAAATGATGCAAAGTAAAGTTCTCAAGTCTTAAAAATAAAAAGTTTCTTTCGTTTTGCATTTTGGTTGTCTTATTATTAAAATTTACACCTGTACTGTATCTATTATTTGAGGATTCATGTGTTTTCAGAATAAAGATTATATAAAATCAATCCTTACTCTCAAGGAAAATAGCAGGCTTATGTTTTTACCCTAAGGCATTTGTAGAAAAATATTACAGCCCTTCAACTCAGGAAGGACTTTCACTTTCACTTCCTGTAGCAGTGCCCTACAGCTGAAAAGTCACACAAGACAAGATGCAATGGCATACTCAGTCATCAACTGCAGGCTTCAGTGTGGTGGGGATTCAGAAAAAGGAAATCAGGGAAGCTTGCAAAAAGAAAAGGAGTCTTGAGCTTGAAAAAAGTGTAGAATGTGATATATCACAGCAGAGGCAAGAAAGGCTGACTGGGACCAGGAAAGACAGGACTTTATACATGGGTATGTGTGGATGCATACGTGGGTGATGTGTCAGAACTTAAGAAATCCTTCTACCTGTGTTTTTTCTAAGCTTTCCAGTTTTCTCATTTTCATATCTTCTCAGCAGCTAAGCATAGAACCTTGCCTGGAATAGGTACTCAATAAAAACTGCATTAAATTCTACTTTTAGGGTAACAATTTCCTGCCCACACACATACACTGTGACTCTAGTGCTATTCCTCCATCTGTTGCTAACATGAAAGCTCCATGCCCCTCTAGCTTGCCTTGTAGCCTGAGTGCTGGGAGCCATAAGTAATTCTTCCTCCACCTACAGGCCCCAGGTTGGGAGTGGTCCCATGACTAGAATAAGACCTGGCAAAGATACGCGCTGAGCTGACAAGCCTGACTTCCCATCTGTTTTTTTCCCCTCTCTGCTTGCTTCCTCAACTGCACACATCTCCTAGGTAGTATAACAAGTTATTAAAGGGCAAACATTAAATCACATTCTCAGTACTTTATTTTGGATGGGGGGTAGATTGAGGGAATTGGGTAGATTTCCAAGGGAGGTTGGCCCATACACGCACAGAAAGAAAAGACCATAAGCTCCCCTGTGTACAACCAAAGGCAGATATGCTCAAACATAGGTGCATTTAACACCTGACAGGTATATTTAATGAGCCCAAATGTAAAGCATTACATTTTATCTGAAATGAAGTCTATTTTGCATTCCAGGTAAAAAGAAAGATATTTCACTTACCTGCGTAAAAGATGAACTATTAGGCAGAATATTATATATAGCTAGTATTTATCAAGCATAGTGTTTAACATGTCTGGTGACCAGTGACAGTATTGGGAGAGTTGGAAAAGATTTAAAAGCTTGAGGACTTCTAGAGAAATCAGAGCCCACATTGCAAGTAGATAGAAACATGTGCCTATTCCCATGTTACACACACGCACACACTGCAGACACACAAGCTAATCAATTTTCCCTTGGGCTTAGAGTTCCGAGAGAGCAACACATTTTAATTCTTAAATGTGAAGCATAACCAAGTCCTATATGACTTATGATCATCCATTCCCTACTCAGACCCTTGAGTAGTAGTGGGAAGTTAGAATTACTCTGTTACCAAGCTCTTTGAAATTATTTCATTCTTTGGAACCTCATAATCTTATTGTCGAAGTGTTTAAGCTCATCTAGCTAAAAGAAGTAGTATATTGTTTATTTTAGTTCCAGCTTCTACATGGGCAGTTCTTTTTAATTTGAAGAGTATCAGGTCTTGGAGACCATTTCAAAGAATATCTGACCAACTTTCTCATCCTGAAATTAAGGAAGAGTTTAGAAAGATAATGTTCTTAAGGATGTCTTTAGCAATTATGGGAAAATTTGCATATTACTTTCTACTAATATCAAATAAATTGGGTGTAAGAGTGGCAAGACTTGAGATTCACTAAGTTAATGTACCGTATTAATGAAATTGTATTTCTCTGCTAATGAACCTGGTCAGGTAGGAGCTATGAGTAGATTTGCATAATATGTAAGAGAGTAATTTTGTTTACTTTTGAGGTACTGCTCCCTGTAGCATATTTTATCGCTTACTTTTTTTCATTCTGTGGTACACACTGTCCCCAAGAAAACAAATTTTTAAAATATTCTTCCTCAGTTTTTCAAATCCATTTAGTAAAACTGAAGCTTCAGGAAGATGTTATGTTTATCCTACAGTTTTGTGTGCTGACCAATAAAAATACCACTGAGTAACCCAGGGGGACTCATAGACCCTAATTTGAGACTAAGAAAGGGATTAAGGCTCTGTTTCTCTGGTCACCTAAAAAGCAGAATGTTTATCATCACTAGGAGTCAAGATATTCTCAATCAGGGGCGACTCTTTTTCCTAAGAGACTATTTCTTACGTTCTATGATGCTTTGATCTAATTCAGTGAATGCCTGAAAAACAAGACATTAGCATGATAGATATCAAATTTTTCCAAAGGGAAATCAACATTAATAAATCATACACAGTGCTTTGATTGATGAGATTGGGAATTGTTTGGATTTCTATCTGACCCTAATTATTTTCAACCATTTTCAGAAAGCAGCAGAAACACTGTAACTTCCTTGCTTTAAAAGGGGGAGGATCCAACAAGCTATAACTTTGGGAGCATTCCCCCACATATTTACATAGAAGAAGGGCACAGGTGTCATTGGATGTCATCAAACATAAGAATCAGTGGTGCTGTGAACAGCCTTTATTGTGAAGTACTGATAGGTGCCCATTTCTTCTCATTGAGAAGAAAAAAGTTGTTTCCAGACTACTCATGTTATTCAAGTATTTCATAATATCACAGCTTTAAGAGTCTGGCCGACTATACTGGCTCACCTGAATATTTACAGAAAATTAATATCTCTCAGAAGTCTACAAAATACCTTCTGGCTTTAGACATTAGTAGGTTAATGGCAGTTAAAGCTTCAAATTATCCATTGATTCTTTATATCCCTGTACGTACAGCAAAGAAGGGATGTGCATATTTACATTTGAAAAAAATCTTTCTTTAAAGAGCAAAACTGCTTATTTTAGTATTTTCTTGTATTGTTATCCTCAATAACAGAAGGAATAGAAGACTGGGTGGTGGTGATACATACAAATGTATTAAAGTTTATTTTAGAGCCAGAAAAGACCCAAAGCCGTCACTGTCTTCCTCTTGCATTCTGCCACAACTAACCAACATTCTGAAGAAATCACACAAGATTAAATAATAGTCTCAAGCCAAACATTCTTATATGTACTCTGATAAATTTAACATATTCTTATGTTTTGTATGTTCTCAATTATATCTTTGCTTCATCCTTTTCTATTATAGTTTTCCATTACTGAAATCTTCCTGTCCTTTCCTGTTACAGGATTATAGCTGGACAGACATCCGCTGCCCCTTTGAAAAACGAAGAGACGCAGCATGCGTGTTTTGGGACAATGTAGTTTACATTTTGGGTGGCTCTCAGCTTTTCCCCATAAAACGAATGGACTGCTATAATGTCGTTAAAGATAGCTGGTATTCCAAACTGGGCCCTCCAACACCTCGAGACAGCCTTGCTGCCTGCGCTGCAGAAGGCAAAATTTATACATCTGGAGGTTCCGAAGTTGGTAAGGACTTATTCAGTATTTGTGTGTGCTTTAAAGCTGAGGGTCTTGGCTTTCATATTTAAACAGAGTTGGTATTATTTGTCCAGATACTTTTTGACAAATGTAAATACATATCTGTCATATTTTAGAGCACATTTCCCTGAAGGTTTACCTTACTCTTTGTAAGTCATTAATTTATGAGAACTTCAACTTCCTAGATTATGTTAACTGTCCATTTTTTGTCATGACAATGGTTTCATTGACGTCATCTGGATTTTAGCTTCATTGTTGCCATCTGGATTAGTTATATACGTAATATTATTTGCTTTAAAGATTTCAGAGTTTGGCTTACTCATAGACCCACATTCAGGCTTTTAAAATCTGTATTATCTTTGCTTTCTTTGTATCAGAAAAAAGTTAAGAATAATCTCTTTCATTTGCTTTATTCTTTAACTATTTTTTTTCTTTTGGCTGTGTCGGGTCTTCGTTGTGGCATGCGGGATCTTCGTTGCAGCGCGTGGGCTTCTCTCTAGTTGCGGTGTGCAGGTTTTCTGTCTCTAGTCGTGGCACGCGGGCTCTGTAGTTAGCGGTGCTTGGGCTGTCTAGTTAAAGTGCGTGGGGCTAGTTGCCCAACCAGGGGTTGAACCTGTGTCCACTGCGTTGGAAGGCAGATTATTTACCACTGGACCACCAGAGAACTCCCTATTCTTTAACTTTTTAATGTAATGATTGGTAGTGGTATCTTAAGCTTATTGATCAGAACAGGGTGTGGGTATGGGTATAAAAACCTTTCTCATTGACAGATAATTTGTAACTGTCCACTAGTGTTCGTTTATTAAATGAATAATTGTTCTAAATGAATATTCTAGGTGCAGAGTAGCTTTTATATGCTTTCGTCTTTTCAAGTAATTTCTTTAACTAAATAATGAGCTTATAAAGAAAACTAGGAAGACCAAGTAAATCTAAAGTATGGAATTTAAACGTTGTCTTTTTATTTTCTTTTATGATTTTTATATTAGCCCAAAGACCGTTTTACTTTTGGTCAGCATATTTATTTGTTTTAAGTTTCTACCCCCACTGCCACTAGATACAAAATGAGTACAAGAAAGATTATGATTTTCTAAATGTGACTTAAGGAAGTGACCTTTCCCCCTCTTTAAAAGCGTTCTCACAGAATGTCTAATACAGCATATTTCAAATACAGTAAATCCTAAATATAGTAGGAAGTGTTTTATAGATATACGTTTTTGTGGAAAGTATAGAGGATAACTTCATTTCTTCAGCATTTATTAAGTCAGTTTTTCACTTAAACAGTAACTTTTTTTTTTTCCTGTATGCGGGCCTCTCACTGTTGTGGCCTCTCCCGTTGCGGAGCACAGGCTCCGGACACGCAGGCTCAGCGGCCATGGCTCACGGGCCCAGCCGCTCTGCGGCATGTGGGAACTTCCCGGACCGGGGCACGAACCCGTGTCCCCTGCATCGGCAGGTGGATTCTCAACCATTGCGCCACCAGAGAAGCCCCAATAGTAACTTTTCTTAATCTGCTATATACTGTATATTTCCCTTTAGTGTCAACCAACTGAATCTACCAAATTTGAAATGTTTAAAAAGTTAAAAAGAAGTTACTGTTAGTCATGACTATTACTTCATCTGTTTGTTACTCTTTGAACTTCGCTCTTCATAGGCTTTGGTTTTGATAGAGACTTATAAGGGTGTTATTGCTTTTAAGCGTTAGAAAAGTCCAGAAAATGGGAGGGGAGCAATAATTTGATAAAGTTCTAGCTTCGTTTTTCTTGGGAAAGAAAAAAAGCACTTGATCTTTAATGGTATCATTTCTAAATCTCTTTATTGAGCTCCTAAAATGTGCAGAAGTTGCAAAACAGGATGGGTGTGTTTTGCCGTTAAAATGTATAATCAAAGTACACCAGAAACACATAATGATACTTTGAGTGTATATTCAAGAATGGACCGGCATGACTGCAGGGCCTACCCACACAACTACTGAGAGCAGTCAGGAAGAACAGTTTTGTTAATGATGCAGTGGCTGTTGTAGAACATTAAATGACAAGCCTGAGGATACCCTCAGATAGTAGTCTTCATATTTTAAGGTATAGACTTACCATCTGTAAACAGCTGTGTTTTTCCCCCTCTCTATAAACATTTGAGGTTCAATTAATTCCCATCATGCATAACTGGGCTGGAAAACATACATAATGTTTCTTATTTAATTTGAAAATCTTTTGAAATCAAACCAATTTCTTTTTTTGTTTCCCAATTAATAAGTCTCTCCAACAGATCCTTTTTTGAATATTTAACAAGGTATATACAAACAGGGGTAGCTTTTTCTGAAACTATTTCTACGTTTTGTTGTTTGTTGTTGATTGAGTAAAGACTCTACAACCCTAAATTCTTTCCTCCAGTAATTAATGATTCATCTCTACAGTCAACTCACTCCAGGCCCACATACACACTGAGTTAAGCAAGATGGGGTCCTTTTTTTTTTTACAGGAAACTCGGCTCTGTATTTATTTGAGTGCTATGATACAAGAACTGAAAGCTGGCACACAAAGCCCAGCATGCTGACTCAGCGCTGCAGCCATGGGATGGTGGAAGCCAACGGCCTGATCTATGTTTGCGGTGGAAGTTTAGGGAACAATGTTTCTGGGAGAGTACTGAATTCCTGTGAAGTCTATGATCCTGCCACAGAAACGTATGTATCAGTTTAAAACTCTTACTGGGCTTCCCTGGTGGCGCAGTGGTTGAGAGTCCGCCTGCCGATGCAGGGGACACGGGTTCGTGCCCTGGTCCGGGAGGATCCCGCATGCCGTGGAACGGCTGGGCCCGTGAGCCATGGCCGCTGAGCCTGCGCGTTCAGAGCCTGTGCTCCTCAACGGGAGAGGCCGCGACGGTGAGAGGCCCAAATACTGAAAAAAAAAAAAAAAAAAAAAAAAACTCTTACTACGCAATTAATTGTATTCTATAAACTCAGTGGAAGAAGATGTCAAAAGGCAGAAGGAACCCAGCAGAAGGATTTTTGAATGTGCTAGGGTCAGGGGCTTGTTTATAGCTTTGACCCTTCCTCTACACCTTAAGAAATAGCTTGACCTTATACCCCATGGGAGCCCCTCTCTTTCTATTCCTGCTTGTGCAATACATAAATGTCTGTGAATAAGAAAATATGACTGATTCATCAAACTCAAAATATTTTTGTTTGAGAAATCAGGAAGTGTAGAGAGGGGGAAACAGTTTATGACCAGTAGTAAATTTGCCTTTAATTAGAAATATTATGTATTGGTTCATGGCATTAATGAATCATACCCCTAGGTATAATGTCTTTTTTGAGTTTGTGCTTACTAAAGTATGTTTGGGTTCATATTTATTAAATAAAATTATGCTTTTTAAAAAATATTTATTTACTTATTTATTGGGCTGCGCCATGTCTTAGTTGCGGCATGTGGGATGTAGTTCCCTGACCCGGGATCAAACCCGGGCCCCCTGCATTGAAAGCGCAGAGACTTAACCACTGGACCACCAAGGAACTCCCTAAATAAAATATTCTTAAGTCAACTGGGAAGTAAAATAACTGCTTTTGAAAAGCAAAATACAAAGAAATAAACGGTTAGCCCATTTTTCTGATCTTGTAATTAATGATGGAACGAACCCATTCAATACGGCCAAAGGATATGAGCCAGTTATTGATAGTGGGGGGTGGTAAGTATAGTGTAATTAACTAACAAGAAAATGAACACAGGTGATGTTCCAGTCAGACCTTTTGTTGATAATCAGAAGCATCCAAAGACCTTCAATAAGAAAATTAACTTGCTCGTTTGAAAGGATTGTTCTTCCTTTACCAGAACAAGTTATTGGGGCAAATATGTTCAACTTAAATGTTATACCAAAGAGCTGCACCAAAACTCTTGTGCTCAATTTTTGTATTTAGGAAATATTTCCAGGATACAAAACATAGAAGTCTTCTACTCCAGCTATTGCTTTTATTAAATTAAGAGTAAAGATTTAATTATAAAATATGATTATCATTTAGTTATTTATGCTTCCCACCTATTTTTGAAGGATTTAAGGAAGCAAAATCAGTAACTCCTTTCCCAAAGAAAAGTGCAATTACAATTGTTCTTTTCTCATTTTTTGCTCAAGTAGTCACCCATGTTAGGGATAGAATTGAAAGAAGCTTATCTTGAAACTTATCTTTTGCTAAGTGTCTAGACTAGGAAATCTCTTGAGATCATCAAACTTAATACTTCCCAATGTTTTTTTAAATTGTACCTTTGTACTTGCCAGAGAACACTGGGGATACGCCTTATCCTAATCCCATCATCCATCCATCCAGCTATCTATCCATCCCCTCTTGTCCTAAACCATAGGAGCAGGGTATATACCAACTGTCCACACTCCTATATCCGTCTCTACTTTACCTCCCATAAATCCTATACTCAAAAAGCATTACAGCATACTAGTTGGAAAACTGTAATCTCATTCATTCTGCTGCCAAATTATTGTTTCGTTTCTAAAAAAATATCTTAGAGTAGAACCCATACCATATGAACTCCGGGCTTCTAAATTCTGAGATCTTTATTCAGGCAGTATCAGTGTAAATCAATATATTCTTGTTTATAGTAGCAGAGAAAGAGTATAAAGGGATTCTACAACTTCAATATTTTTTAAAACTAGGTGAATATTATCAGTTTGGGGAATATTTTAAAACTTACACAACTTAGCATTTCTTTTGTCTTGTATATATTGAGCTTATGTATTAAATTTGAATCCTCTATATTCTCTAAATTTTCCTAAGAGAAAAGCTAGTGTGAATATAATTATCCAAATCTCAAAATGAAAGATGTTATATACTACTACGATTTCCTTTCTAATATGTTGTGTCCATCCAACGTATGTTTTGTAAAACTGTTTCTTCCCAATTTCAACAATTTTTAAAGTGTTTTTTAACTAGAATATGTTCGACTGGAAGCTAAGAAATGAAACCTATGGAAACAACACAACACAGTTTCCACAGTTAGAATTTTGAGGAAAGCTACTCAACAGTAAACTCAGGTTGGAGAGAGCAGAGACCTAGTGCATACTCTGCATGTGAATTATAGGAGGAAGGAAGCATGTTTCGCGAAGTTCCTTAATTCTAAACCTTGAGGAGACTTAGATATACATAAAACATTCTCTTATTTTATATCATAGACATATTTAGAGAAGAAAGGGGTATGTATATTGAATTTTTCCAAGTCAGATACTCTGTTTAACACACTTTGACAGCTCACTGTGTGGAGAGGCTGTGGAGGTCAAGTACTGGATTTCCCAGTTTCGAGCTGAATGTTGGTCTTTTCACCTGGAGGAACATGTGTGTTCATCCTGAAAAACAGGAGGACTTACTTTAACTGAATGCTTAGAAAATGAGAGTGGTGACTGTCAAACCATTTTTAAAACAAACCAAAAGTATGTAAATATAAGGCAACAAGAGTTGTTGATATTTCAGAGTTCATCATTATGCTCTAATTATGTTTTGAAAAGTTAAATGTATTAAATTATTTAAAAGAAGAGTTATAAATAACCATATTAGAGCATTACACTTATACCAAATTGCCCTTTTGTTTTTGTTTGGAGTCTTTCGATTTATATCAGCTGTTAAGAGCTGTGTGCTGGTACCACATTCACAATCACAAATGTCAGTTATCTGTATGGGAGTACATGCAAAAGAAGAGATGAATCTCATAGAAAACAATAACAAAATTGTCTGTGTGTTTAATGCTGCTACCTGTGAATTAGTATCCTTCAACACTTGTGTCCACATTTATATTCTCAATCTCTTTCTTTATAGTAGTGCCTGTGATCACATCAACGTGCTAATAAGTTATTAACCGTGACAGAATGATAGGAGCTGCCTGAAGTTCTAAGTGTATATTTAAAGATGTATGTGTGAATAGTGACAGATATGCTAATTTGCTGATTTCTAGAGGCCCATGATAAATTTCTTTTACTTACCCTATGTAAATATTAATTAAAACCACATGTGACTAAAACCATATTAGTACCTTATAT
Source organism: Kogia breviceps (assembly GCF_026419965.1). Classification (NCBI taxonomy): domain Eukaryota; kingdom Metazoa; phylum Chordata; class Mammalia; order Artiodactyla; family Physeteridae; genus Kogia; species Kogia breviceps. The sequence goes on from NC_081318.1 coordinate 75,561,201, forward strand.
TTTCTTACATATCTTCCCTGTTTTGTTTGTTACTGTTTTACAAGTTATTGTGAACTGTAGGAAATGGATGTCTTCCAAAGACATGTTCATAGTCTCCAGATATCCTGTTTCCCATATCCTATTGGAGTTGAAAGGAATAAAATCCCTATTTACCCCACCTATAAATTACTGAAAACCACTGTTAAACTTTTGTTTTCTAGCTTTCCAGACGTGCACGTGCACATTTGTGTGTGTGTGTGTGTGTGTATGTGCACGTGTACACATATGTGAGTGGGAAATGAGTGCTTACATGGGATAACAGACCTTTCTTATAAATTCGTATGAGTCCTTTTACTTCTTGTGAACATGTATACTAAAAACTTTCCTGTTTTTTCAGATGGACTGAGCTGTGTCCAATGATTGAAGCCAGGAAGAATCATGGACTGGTATTTGTAAAAGACAAGATATTTGCTGTGGGTGGTCAGAATGGCTTAGGTATGTGAAGTTAGTTCACTTTTCAACTTTCACAATGAATTTGCTGATATTTCCTTATCTTAAGTTATGAAAATGTTTCTTGATCACATACATCATTAGACTTTTTTTAATAGTTTCTGTGAACTAACGGTTTATGAAACATTGTAATACGTTTAACATTTCTGTCCATGAATGTAGGTAATAGCCACCAGTCATTGTGACAGTCTCAGGTGGCTTTAGCACATTTCCAAATATCATCTGGGGAATAGTATCACATTAGCTTAAGAACTATTGAGTGGGGACTTCCCTGGTGGTCCAGTGGCTAAGACTCCATGCTCCCAATGCAGGGGAGCCGGGTTCAATTCCTGGTCTGGGAACTAGATCCCACATGCTGCAACTAAGGGTTCATGTACCGCAACTAAAGATCCCACATGCTGCAACTAAGAGTTCACGTACCACAACTAAAGATCCCACATGCCACAACTAAGACCTGGCACAGCCAAATAAATAAATATTTTTAAAAAAACAAACAACTATTGAGTGACAGAAACATTTGAACTTTAATATAACTTTTAAAACTTTTTAATTTAACTTTTAGGACTTGTATCCAAGCTCTGAATGGCAGTGTTTCCTAAACATTTTTAAACGTTGCATGAAAATATCAGTATTACTTTTTTAAATGAATAAATTTGATCTTTTTATTTTCTTAAATAATGTACTGAAGAATCTTAAATAATTGCTTTTAATAATGTAGAATTTGGACTGAATCCATAGATAAGATCCACGAAGCTTATTTTAGTCAGTACCTTTAATCATTACTTAAGTATAACAAAGAAATAGCTTTATTTCATTCTTCTGTCTCTATCCATTGCTGGGCTTTTTTTGTTTTTTTGTTTTTTTGTTTTTTGTGGTACGTGGGCCTCCCACCGTTGTGGCCTCTCCCGTTGCGGAGCACAGACTCCGGATGAGCAGGCTCAGCGGCCATGGCTCACGGGCCCAGCCGCTCCACAGCATGTGGGATCTTCCCCGACCGGGGCATGAACCCGTGTCTCCTGCATCGGCAGGCAGACTCCCAACCACTGCGCCATCAGGGAAGCCCCATTGCTGTTTTTCATAAGCTGCTGACAGATAAATGGTAGAAGGAAAAAGAAGGACATTTGAATGATTATAATCAAATTTAATCAGAAGGAAACTTCACTGGCCTACTTTTTAATTTTTCCAGAGCAGATAGAACATCTTTAATTTTATAGAATAAATATAAATATTTATGATTCTAAAATGTCAAATGAAAATTAAGTTAAATTTCTGTTGTGTTCAAGGAAGAATAGGAGTTTAAATGGTAGATATGTGAGGATTCATTGTAAAATTCTTACAACTCTTCTGCATGTTTGAAGTTTTTCGTAATAAAAGGTTTGGAAAAAATACAAAGAATTACTACTTTAAGAGACCTTAGAATTGTTCACATAGTTGTTCACGTTTTATTCTTTTGAAGGTGGTCTGGACAATGTGGAATATTACGATATTAAATTAAATGAATGGAAGATGGTCTCACCAATGCCATGGAAGGGTGTAACAGTCAAGTGTGCAGCAGTCGGCTCTGTAGTTTATGTCTTGGCTGGTTTTCAAGGTGTGGGTCGATTAGGACACATCCTTGAATATAACACTGAAACAGACAAATGGATCGCCAACTCCAAAGTCCGAGCTTTTCCAGTAACAAGTTGTTTAATTTGTGTTGTTGATACTTGTGGAGCAAATGAAGAAACCCTTGAAACATGATTAATGAGTGAACTTCAAGACTCACTGGAGACTCAAAAGTATGGGCACCAGTGCTTTGTTCCAGGAGTTTGGTTACAAAGTTTTAGTTTGGTGTTTTGTTTTTTTCAAGGAAGTTTCAAGTAAAGTAAGATTCCTATAAAATAGATTTTCTTTTATATGGGATTTCTTACTTCATTCAAAGACCATATTTCAGCTGGCCACATAACCAAGAACATATCTAGCAAGAACACTTGTAAAGTTATAAGCACTCAGTGAAAGTATGAATTCTTAAATGAATTTCACATTTGTAACTATGATTATGGCAGAATGGGGGATTGACTCACCATAGAAGCAACCTCATCTTGGCTCTAGATTCTATTTTCATACATCATAGAAGTGCTATGTAGTTAAGTCTGTTTGTTTCTGTTCAGTCAAGAACTAAGAAAGAGTATGAATTGTAAGTCAAAGATAAGCAGTTATGATGGAGCAGCTTAGTCTCAAATAGTTTTGCTTGTCTTCATTTGTTCCATTTAGTGCCAAAGGTATTGCATTTTTAAAGCAAGCCAGAGTGAGTCAGAGCTTACACTTATATCTCACAAAACTTCATAAACACATTTTGAGAGTTACAAATGTACCCCCAACTCCTCATGAAATATATTCTATCCAATTAAATAATTGATCTTTTTAACACAAAATGTAAAGACTAGCACCCATCACTAATTTATATCACTTTTTTTCCCAGGAGTTAAAAAAGGATTATGCCTCTTCATTGCTCACTCTGTTAAATAAAATTCAATCATTATAAGAATTATTACCTAGCAAAAGAAAGCTACTTATAGCAAATTTCTAGGTCACTAGAATAGCACACTGATAGTTATACATTTTGAACTTCTTACAGATTAGAAAGGTACATGATTTCCTTAGCAGAGCACATCATTGATATTTGACCCAGTTGTCTCTAAAAGTTTTTTAGTTGAGTTAAATATTTGTCATCTTGTATTAATTGCTTATATGTGGTCAGTAAATCTTTTATAAACCCAATTATTCATTTCTTTCCTAGTAATGTTTTGCCCTTTTACATTATGAAATGTATGGAGTGAGCCATGTAAAGCTGTCACCATCCATGTTTTTACCTGGTAGTATTAAATATTTTTAAACTTCAAGTAGACTGCTAAGTTCATTCTTCATTTTAAATGTGTTAGGTAATGGTTGTTTTTTGAACTTGTGAAACAATGTTTCTTTTAAAATTTTTATTGTTTTCTTTATAATGGGGGTTATAAGCTTAAAACCTAAAAATGTTTAAATGAAAAAGGAATTATAAAAAGATTATGGTAGATATATTTCTATTTATGTAAGGTTTTATGTACATTACAGTATAATTTACATGTCATACAGTTCACTGATTTAAAGTGTACTATTCAATGGTCTTTAATATATTCACAGAGTTATGCAACCATCACCATAATTTTGGAACACTTTCTTCACCACGAAAAGAAACCCCATCCTCATTAGCAGTCACTCCCCATTTTCCCTGTATTACCTTTTTATGACTCCTGTAACAAATTACCATAAACTTTGTTGCTTAAAACAACAGAAATTTATTCTTTCACAATTTGGGAGACCAGAAATCCTAAATCGAGGTGCTGTTAGGGTTGATCCTGCTGGAGGCTCTGAGGCAAAAACTTCCCATGCCTCTCCTGTAGCTTCTGATGGCTGCCGGCAAACATCGGTGTTTCTTGGCTTATTAACTATGTCACTTCAGTCACTGCCCCAGTTTTCACATGGCCTTATTCCCTGTGTGTCTCGTCTCTGCATCTTCATGTGGAGTTATAGGGACAACAGTCATTGGATTTAGCGCACCCTCCTCATAATCCATTGTGACCATATCTTAACCAATGACATCTGCAAAGACCCTGTCTCCAAATAAGGTCACATTTTAGAGTTTTGGGGAGACATTATTCAACCCAGTTGCATCTCCCAAACACCCCATCCCTAGGTAGCCATAAATCTTTCTGTCTCTAGATTTGCCCATTCTGAACTTTTTTATGTTGGATTTTGAATTTTTCTCTCCGTTGGAAAAAATGTGTCAATTTTTTTTTGAGGGTAGAATATCCATTTATCATATTACAATGGTTATATGACTTAATTTGATACAATAATTTCCCATATGGGAATATGCAGCTGTTTAAGGTATTTTACATAACTACCCTTTTCTTTAGGCTGTATCTGCTGACTAGAGCACACTACGATAAGTATGTAGACAGCTTTGATGTAGGTTATAATGAAGTGTGTGTGGTTTTTTTTCCTTAGTAATGTTAGTAATTTTAATTAGTGTCTGTTTTCTGTCCTGGAAATAGTCTATGATATTGTCAATATCATGATAATGAGTAAAAGTACAATATGTTGGCGAGTATGTTTTCTATTACTCCCCCACACAAAATTCCTATCCTGTATAGTGCTCTACTTTCTTTTTAGTAGATATGTGATTGTTAATGTTATAGTTTTTGCAGTGACACGACTGATGACATAGCAGTTTAGCTTTTACTTTTGAAAATCACAATGTGAACATGAAATTTTAATGTCTTGAAAAAAATTGTTGCTGTCAAAAACAGTCATTAATTACAATTGTGACCTAGCTTTCAAAAATGTGACATATAATGTCATGGAAAATTTAGTCATGAAAAGGAGCCATTTTTTAAAACCAGCGGTCTATTTTCCTTTTGCCTCATATACTGTTAACAGCAGATATTTTGGATTTGCTGCAGAGGCCAGGGTAAAGGATATATTTGAAGGAAATTTTGCTTTTTAAGGGTGGTAATGTTAACACACATCAACAACTTCAAAAATTCAGTCCGCTCAAACATGGCACCAAAACAGCTCTCACTAAGTCCCCATAATTTGTTAATATGAAATAACATTTTACAGGTTACATCGTTCAGCACTTGATAAATCATTCCTTTAAATAACCCCCTTTCTCCTTACAGTTGCCTCAAAAGACTTTTAAAAGCTTGAATTTACTTTCATCTTCCTAACTTTCCTCCTTCCCAAGGTGATTCAAACTACTTTAGGAGATAATCTGTACTGGGAAATTGTCTGACATGTCATCCTTACTAACTAAAAAGCTTTTTTACTTTCCAGAGCTTTAAACCTCTTCTGATAACAAAGCTGTAAAATGGGGTTCAAGGTCTGGTTTATTCAGTTCTTTTTTTTTTTTTTTTAACATCTTCATTGGAGTATAATTTATTCAGTTCTTGTAGGGGATTTCCCTGACTTTATCTTCCAACCATCCATTGAATTTGTTTCCACTATCCATGTTTAATTTCCAAGAGCATTTTCTTTTTAGGATTGTCCTTTTATATAGCATGCTGGTTTTGTTTCATGTTGCCCTGTCTGAGGATATTTTAGTTTCCTTAACATTACTTACATTTTTGGTGTGTTTCTCTTTCCTCTGACTTCTTTTTAGATTGCTTTGCTCTTTCCTGTTGGAATCTTTCCTCAAATATCTGGTGCCTGGCTGTGCATTTTATATTTAAAATTAGACATTAAAAAGTTGTGAACTTTTGTTTACAAACGTGAGCTGAATTGTCAGTGAATCTCATCATATGTTAAGGAAATGGCTGCCTGTTTGTTTGTTTATTTATTTATTTATTTATTTATGGCTGTGTTGGGTCTTCGTTGCTGCCTGTGGGCTTTCTCTAGTTGTGGTGAGCGGGGACTACTCTTTGTTGCGGTGCACGGCCTTTCTCATTGTCATGGCTTCTCATTGCAGAGCACGGGCTATAGGCACACAGCCTTCAGTAGTTGTGGCACGTGGGCTCAGTAGTTGTGGCTCGCGGGCTCTGGAGCTCAGGCTCAGTAGTTGTGGCACACTGGCTTAGTTGCTCCGTGGCATGTGGGATCTTCCTGGGCCAGGGCTCAAACCCCTGTGTCCCTTGCATTGGCAGGCAGATTCTTAAACACTGTGCCACCAGGGAAGCCCCTGGCTGCTTGTTTTTGTTGGAGATCCGTAAGAGATCCATAGATCTTTTTCTGGGATGTTTGATTCTCCAGAATATAAACTTACAAACTCCTGCCCCTTGGGTGGGGGAGGGCAAGCTGGGAATAGACTGACAATAGGCCTGGCTGCAGGATTTCTGGGGCTCAGGCAAAGCACCATTCAACAGGCAGAGTTCAGTTCCCCTTTGGTCAGTACCATAACTTGACCCTCTATATTTACATCCTGGACTCTGAAGCCTCTCTTGCTCCTTTTCTTTTTTCAAGAAAAGAACCTATCTCCCAACAGGTAAGGATAGTCACCTAATGGATTTCTAACTGAACCTCATACAGATTTTCAAACAGTCCACCGTTCTGTGATACCTGGTGGTTCTTAATTCTTGTGGCTTTTCAGCCTTCTCTGGGGACATCAGTTGTCCATCTTACAGGAATATGATTCTTCCTCTAAGTAATTTACTATGTACTCTTCTGTGTGCATTCAGTCTTCATAAATTGTGGTTTGAAATTATGGTTATCTCCTAGTATAATCAAAGACGATGTTTTTGCTTGTTTTCCCTCTCATTTTGAGATATTTTCAAGAGGAAAAGATGGCAGAGGCATTTTTACTCTGCCACCTTGAAACCAGGCGTTTCCTTCCCATGACCTCACTCTCCTGATTTCCACCTACCCCTCCCCTATCACTACTGAGTTCTACTTGCCTCAGCCCTAGTCTGTCATCATCTCACACAGCAGTTTATCCAGATGATTTCAGTCAGGATTCTGGCTTTGCCCACCTCTCCACCTTCACGAAGCAGCATACACACCCTCGTTTAAGCTTCAGCCTAACTGGTATTATTTTAGGTCTTTGATGCCAGCAGAGTCTTTACACATGCTGGCATTTGCATGATGAAAAGTCAGTGAACACAGTGAGAGATTCATTACTACAAGGGAACTGCTGAAAATAGATATGTTAAGAATGATGGGAGCCAAGTTTCTCACTGTGAAAGAAAAAAATAACGGGAAATAAAATGAATTCTGTGATCTTGGGTTGAAATTGGAGGTTATCAGTGCAAAGTCATAGTTTTTAATCTACATATAGATATAGGAATATGTATTAATGTGTCTGTCTATAGTATGTATTCTCTAGCAATGCCCATGAAAGGATTTGGGAACAAAGATACCACAATAGCAATGAGCAGATTTAGAGCTCAGATCTTGTGAGTGCCACCAAAAAAGACCCAGGTCTCCTTGGAAGAACAGGCTGATTCCAGGACTGAAGCAGGGAAAGTGTCAGATGACCCTGGAGCATCTTTTAGGCCAGGAAGTGAAGTGCTCAAAGAATCATGGGATGTGTCAACTGGAAATGATTTGAGTATCACAATAGATGAGAGTAACAAATTATAACCCAATGAATAAAATTGGAAACCATAAGTCATACTGATAGGAATAAATAAATGAGTGAACTAAAAGTTTGGTGAGGAATGAGGTTTTCATATACTTTCAAAGTCTCTCCCTACAAAATGCTTATCACTAACAAAGAGGAAAAGAGTAATTTTACAGTGGAGCAGCTTGCCAGACAACACCTGAAGTGATCAAAGTGAACGTGACAATGTGACAAACAGAAATTGTGCACAACTTGACAGGTACATTGTGAAGAGCATGGATGCCAAAGATGCATAATCTAAATCTAATTACTAGAAAACAGATAAGTCTGCATTAAGGAAATTCTACAAAATAACTAGCTGTAATGTTTGTGTCAAGGTCATGAAAGTCAAGGAGAGACTGAGAAAATGTTCCAGAATGAAGCCTGAAGAAAGCAACAATGATTCTGAACTGTATCCTTGTCCTTTAAAGGACATTACTGGGACATTAGGCAAAATATGAATAGAATCTAAGGATTAGATAGTAGTATTCAGCAATATTAATGTCCTGATTTTGGTGATTATATTGTGGTTAAGTAGAATGTCCTTGTCTGTAGGAAATACAATAAATAATTGGGTGTTGGGGCATGAGGTCCGCAATATAGTCTCAAATGGTTCAGGAAAAAGAACTTTGTACTATATATACATGTAACTCCTCCATAAATTTGTTTCAAAATAAATGAATTAAACTGATTTTTAAAAAAATTAACTAGGTTGCACCAGTTATTCCCAGTGCTCCTGTAGATTTTGCTGTCATCAAAATCCAAACAAAGTATATGAGCAAGAACAATGGCTAGTCATTTTAAACCACCGGGGACGAACCTGTAATCCAACAAAGTCAGATTTATTGACGCATTGCAACCAAGGAGACTGCACACTAGAGGAACTGTAGGGTGTCTCACCACACAATGGAAAAGGTAGATGTAGGATTTGTGGGAAAGGTGGAGTTCAGGTAAAATCTAAATGAAACAGTTTTAATAGTCTCAAAGCAGAGCAGTGTAAACAGACATCAACATCACACCTGGAGTGAGAAGTGGGTGTAGGGTCATGTTCCCTTGGAAACCACAAAGTTAAGAGAATACGTAATGTTCCTTTCAGGAACCCCTTGTCTGCACCTCTGCACCTGATTAGAAATAGAAGCTGCTTCTCGGTGTCAAAATGTCTTAGATCCTCCAGGCAAGAGTGGAATGTTTCATTCTTACTGATAAAATTTCAAATAGCAACGTTTACATGGACTTTAAAGAACAATGTTTCTCCGTGTAAGAATGTAGTACTCCTCCAAAGACGCGGGTTGTTATGATACTTTTTAGTTGCAGTTTGTCCTTAAAAGAAAGTTTCCTGTAAACGTTACAACTGGCTTTATCTTATACTGTTACCCATCCTGATGAATGGCTGGGCAGATTTTTACTTTCTCAGCAGTTACAAATGAAAAATACGACTCGGTCTCTCAAACCACAGCTAATCCTCCTCTCAGGGCCTTGCTGAAGTTATGGGTTTGCCTGACCAACTTTCTTTCCTCTCATTTCGGACCTCAAGCCTCCCTTGATGAACGAGGCCCCTACACCACGGTCTTCGGCAGCTTTCTCCACATAACCTTTCAATCATCCTGCCTTCCCAGGCCACGCTCAGCGCGTGGGGGGCGGTCCCACTCTTTTCAAATCCTATTGGGTAAAATCCACGCCTCTCCGCACTGGGGGCGGGACAAGAGAGAAAGGGCCTTTCCCAGGCGCGAGAAGATGACGTCACAGTAGCGGAACCGCGACCGCCGGTTGCTTTGGGCTCTGCTAGCTGAGGGTGTCGAGTGAAAACAGTTCCGTCCGCGATGCCGTCGCCATGACCATTTGTCAGTTCTTCCTTCAAGGTCGGTGTCGCTTCGGAGATCGGTGCTGGAACGAACATCCCGGCGCCAGGGGTACGGGCGAAGGACGGCAGCAGCAGCTCTCAGGTGACGTTCTCTTCCATCCTTCGCCCCTAGCCGAGCTGGGGAAGGCCTGGCGTGGGGCCGCACCGGCGAGGAACGGCCGTCCCTCGTGGGCCCAGCACCGTGGCGCGCCGGTCAGGTGACGCGGACGTGCCCGCGTCGTCCCTTCGCCTTCCCCACCCACCGGCTTTTTTATTTATTTAATAGGAGCTCGGTTGACTTTTGTTGAGCGGTTGGAGGCATGGGCTTGGTCCTGGTTGCTAATGAAAAACAGTTAATTCTTAAGTCGAAATACGTGTCAGAACTTACCTTGTCTTTGGGATGCAGTGGTTCGCAGAATTGGCATAGGTCGACACAGACGCCTCCTTTCTTTACTACTTTACTACCCTTCTGGGTACTTGTTTTTTCCCCTTGATGCCTTGAATATAATTTTTTCTAAACTTTTTTCTAGGGAAAGGCTAGCAACTGGGGTCAAAGTCAGGATTCTTAATTTTGGGAAACTCCTTTGAAGATCTAATAAAAGCTATAGAGCCATTAACCTCAGATAAATGCACATGCTCATAAAATTTGGGGTAAAATCGAGTGGGATGCCCAGTTAAGAACTATGGGCGATGAAGGAAGGGGGTGCAGGACTACGCTGACCTGCTTCCTGGCCTAAGTCATTGTCGAAGCTTTTGGAATATTTCACTAAACCAGTTGTGAATGATGCAAAAAGATTGACTGTCTTCGAAGAGAGGAAGGGTCCGAAATGAAACCGTAGTACAATGCAAGGTTTTAGAGGTCAGATGAATAGTTAGGTTTTCTTAGGATTGGAACTTAGTCCTTAAAGGAACCACAAGATGCTGACCACCTCTCCCTTCTCTTTCCTCCTTTAGGGCTATTCATTTGACCCTTAAACCTTGTGTTACATTGTGGTATGACGTCTGATTCCTCTTCTTGGAGACAGTCTTTTTGCAGCACACACAATTGGTCTAGTGAAATATTCCAAACCAAAAATTAAGACTCAGGATCTGATAAATGTGCGAGTATTTCCGGGAACAGCAAAACGTAGTATTTGACATTCTGTTGAGACTCACTCTAAATGCAGTAATTAGAGAATAAATGTTGAATGGATAAATGTTAATGGATTTTAAAAGTGGAGATAAAACTAGTCAAGTGAACAGTGTATTTAATGCCCAGGAACAAATAAATGCTTATGGAATTATTAAGTATGAAGACCAAAAGCTGTATACAAAAGATGGAATGAATTTCTTCAGTTGTGTCATCCCCGCAAAGGATTTGAAACTCTAGGAAAATAAAATATCATTAACCCATACTTGAGGGATCTGGTCTAGCAATCTGCCCCCTTTCCTCTTAGGTTTTGTTAAGCAGTTTTAGAATTGGGAGGTGAATTTTCATAAAGGAGTGTATCTCCCATCACTCCAGGGGTTTTTTTTTTTTGGTTTTTTTTTTTTTTTTTTTTGCGGTACGCGGGCCTCTCACTGTTGTGGCCTCTCCCGCTGCGGAGCACAGGCTCCGGACGCGCAGGCTCAGCGGCCATGGCTCACGGGCCCAGCCGCTCCGCGGCACGTGGGATCTTCCCGGACCGGGGCACGAACCCGCGTTCCCTGCATCGGCAGGCGGACTCTCAACCACTGCGCCACCAGGGAAGCCCTCCAATTTTTAATATACATATTTAATGGCGTATCTCCTAATTCAGTCAGGAACAAGGTGAATTATCTTGACCCCAACTAAGAAGTGATGAATTAATGAGACAGTAGAAATGAAAAAATTTTCTAAAATATAGAGACAGGAGAAAAATGTTGGCTCATTTTGATAATTATATAATACTAGAAATCTGCTCATAATAGAGGAACTCAGTGCACTTTATTCATATGTAAATTACCTCTATAATCTCCTTATGGAAGGTAGGTGGGTAGGTGTTGTTTTCTCAGAGAGAATACTGAGTCAAATAGATTTACCCACCTATTCAAGGACAGAAGGTAGAATCTAACCTTTTATATTCAATATACTTCTCAATACATTGTCTGTTTTTCAGATTTTACTACTATATAGGGCCCAGTTGGGGAGCAAAGAATGATACAGACACATCTTCTTATCATGAAGGAGCTTCTGATTTAGGATACATGCCTTCTATCCACTCCATTATCGAACAGTTGTTTACCTAATAAACTTAGGTCAGCTGAATTTAGTAATATATCATTTTTCTGTGGATTTACAGCCTTCTCAATCTTGTTGACTTAGACCATTATGTGATTTGTTGATACTACACTTAACTATATAAATTGAAAATGAAGAGTTTTGTAATTTAAAATGAGTGGAAATGTAGTGCTTGTTGAATCTTTACATAATGTCTGCACATAATAAGACAAACTACAATGAAATTTTAAGAGATTTTTAAAATGAGTTGCTAGTAAAATTGTTTATTTTGTTGTTTATTTCAGGTAGTAACAGACGAGGATGGAATACCACCAGCGAGAGATATTCCAGTGTTATCCAGCCATCCAGTTTCTCCAAATCCACACCATGGGGGGGCAGCAGAGATCAAGAAAAGCCATCTTTTGCTTCTTTTGATTCTGGAGCACCAGCTAGCAGGAACAGGGGATTTGGCTTGTCTCAGAACTCATTTACTTCACCTAGCTCTGATGGGCAGAAAGATGAGAAGAAACTTCTGTAAGTGAACGCCTTCAGAAAAATTCCTGCCCATTTGCTTATTTTTTTTCAAAAATACCTACAGTACTTTCCTTAAAAAAGAGGTAATGTTATTATTACTTTATTAAATTATTAAAAAATCAGAATAAGCAAAAAGCAGAAAAAAATCCATGATCAGAGATAACTACTATTTTGCAGGTATCATACTATACTTTATTTCACTTTAAAATGTCATTCTTCTTTCTTTATCAATACAGTGAGTTCTTGGGGATAATTATGCTTTTTCCACTTTTCTATTGATAACACTGTACTGTGAATATATTTCTAATGTAGTCCTGCTTATATTAAATTATGAGTTCTTTACAAAGTATGAGGTGATTTAAAACAACTTGTGATCTTGGAGGTCACTTATGTAGCATCTTGTATTCTTCTTTCTAAAACTTTTACTTCAGTAAGCCCATACAAACATTTCATTTGATTTCCTTCATTATTGTGGAGTAGATTTCTTATCATTTATTGAGAACATTCGAAGTAGAATTTATGATTGTTGCTGAAACAGTGCCTGGCTGTGTATAACTGTTCCGTCAACCCCCAGCAACTAGGACAGAACTTAAATTTACTCATTAGTCTTTTACATCCCATAACTAAATTAGACTAGTTGTAAACATTTTGAACCATGTACCATATATAATTAATTAAAATAAATAAAGTAAAAAAACAAATAAAAAAATTTAAAAAGAAAAAAGAAACCCTCCTTTCTATATTTGATATTGTCATAAAAATCCTAAATTGTATTATTTTATTAGTTATTCTTATTTGATTAATTCTGCTATTTTGGATAAGGGGAAAATGTTTAATTTAGACCCAGATATATCCATGACTTTGCCAACAAGTTAACCATGGACATGGGTCTGTTCCCTTTTTGCAAAATGTGAGAATTAGACAAAATGATCTCTGAAGTCCTAACCACTTAAATGTTTTATGGTTCTTTATTACTTACTGGTTCTTTCTTTCCCAGGTAAATGATCATTGATGTTAATGATAATGAACAAAGAAAGATTAAACTTAGTATTGTGTACTTTATTATATTTTAGTTCTTTTTTTTTTTTTTTGCGGTACGCGGGCCTCTCACTGTTGGTGGCCTCTCCCGTTGCGGAGCACAGGCTCCGGACGCGCAGGCTCAGCAGCCATGGCTCATGGGCCCAGCCGCTCCGCGGCACGTGGGATCTTCCCGGACCGGGGCACGAACCCGTGTCCCCTGCATCAGCAGGCGGACTCTCAACCACTGCGCCATCAGGGAAGCCCTATATTTCAGTTCTTTAAGATATGTATGGTATGATAGTTGAGTTCTCAGTAAATGTATCAGTTAATGGTTCATTGTATTGGAAAACCAAACTTATGAACTTCTTTGATATTATAATATTTATAACCATGAAATGTAGCTCATATTTCTATAAGCTTCTGCTTTAAAGAACACTCCTCAGAAAATATAACGGAAAAATCTAAAATTATATATTTACTACAATTTAAAATTTCAATCGTTGAAAATTATAAATGATAAATTTTAACAATCAGAAGAAAAAGATCTTTTGCCCTTTTTTTTTTTTCAGGGAAGGAATTGTAAAAGATATGGAGGTTTGGGAGTCATCAGGGCAGTGGATGTTTTCTGTTTATTCACCAGTGAAAAAGAAACCTAATATTTCAGGTAACTAGAAATTATGTGTTTTTAAAATGTGTTTTACAACTATTATTTTCTAAAACCAAGACTATGTCAAATAAAGAAATCGACCACAAGCTTAGCCACAGTTAGGAGAGTTTGGACATTGTTTAAAGTATCTGAGTATTCTAGCAGAACTTCATAATTCAGAGATTGAGGTTGGAAGATATAGTTCAAGATATATAGATCCCTTGCGAAAAATAGTGGAATCAGGACCCACCACGTTTCCAATTCTGTAAGCCCAAGAAGAGGCTCTGTTTCCTTGGTTTCCTGTAGATACAACTTCAGAACCCTTTAGCTGCCTGCAGTGAATAGAAGAGTCCCATTGTGCCATGGCTTTGGCTGCCTGATTCTGTTCTCTTCTTCCCCTATCTTTTGTTCTAAGGATAGTAATTTTTCATAAAGCATGTTGAGATCTTTCTGGGGGTAATATTTGAAGGTAAAGAGCCTTAGCTGGGCTACAGAGGTAGCATTTCTTTAGAATACTCCTTTCCTTCCCATTTTCTTTTGTCCATAGCCCTTTTTGTGCTGAAAGCTAGACCACCACAGTTTTTTTAGTTTTTTGTTTGTTTGTTTTGCTTTCTTGACATCTTTATTGGAGTATAATTGCTTTACAAGGTTGTGTTAGTTTCTGCTGTATAACAAAGTGAAACAGCTCTATGCATACATATATCCCCGTAGCCCCTCCCTCTTGCATTAGACCACCACAGTTTTCTAAGCCTACTTTGGGTGGTCCTGGGCCCTATTAAGGTGAACAGCAAGTGCCTAGAAGATGAAAGCCCTTTTAGTCTCTCAGAACTCAGGAATTTCTGTCTGTCTCTGCTCTATCTGCTCATTCTCTGTGAGCATTTGTGTCATACCACTCCTTAGTCGTTTATTTTCTTAATCATTCAACAAATACTGAATTTCTTCTGTGCCAGGCCTCATTCTGGTTGCTAGGGATATAGCAATGCGTTAGATAGATAGGATCCATCCCTTATGAAGTTTATTTTCTTGAGGGATGGAGGCAATAAGTAATATAAATAAATGAGATAATTTTAGATAGTGATTTTTCTGTAAAGAAAATAAGTGTTAAGCCTTTTTTAAAAAGTTCAGAATTGATCATAATGCCTAATGCTCTAGAGCAGTGGTCCTCAGTGTGAAATGTAGATCCATAAGCAGGGTTGTAAGATAAAATATGGGACATCCAGTTAAATTTAAATTTCAGATAAACAATATTTTTAGTATATGAATAGCCCATGTAGTATTTGGAACATACTTATACTTTTTTTTTTTTTTGGCTGTGCCGTGCAGCTTGTGGGATCTTAGCTCCCCGACCAGGGATTGAACCCAGGCCCACGGCAGTGAAAGTGCCAAGTCCTAACCACTGGACCACCAGGGAATTCCCGGGACATACTTATACTTTTAAAATGTTTGTTGTTTGTCAAATATTCAAATTTAACTGGGCATCCTCCCTTTTTTGGCTAAATCTGGCAACCCTATTGCTAAAATTCTTTTAGGGGCTGTACAAGTTTAGAAATATTTTCATAATAGTACTAAGACATTAATTGCCATTTTCACTGTTTTGACATTTGCACTGTTCGTACAAAAGCTTTGGTGAGGCACAGGCAGCAAACTGTACTAGCAGATTATAATAGTCAATAAAAAAAATTTTTAACGCCATTTTCACTTAAGAATGTCCTTGATGAGGAGGTAAAAATTATTAATTTTATTAAATATTGACTCTTAAGTGTACACCTTTTAAATATTCTATGTGACAAAATGGGAAGCACACACAAAGTAACATTAACAAATTTTTTGATATTGTAAGATGACATGTGCCAACACTTGGAGGTTCTCGATAACTCAGTGAACCAGTATATTCCAGATGACCAATGTGTGATGTTACAAAATTATGCATGTTTGAAAAATCCTTTCTAAGTGCAAGAAAAAAAACAATTAATAGTTTTGGTTTATTAATATGATTTCATTAATATGATTTGAGTCCACATTATAGCTAACCTTTAAGAAACTACTATCTGTCAAGTTTTGATATAGTATCAAGAAGGATATCCACAATTATCTGAAAAGGCCATTAAAGTTATCCTTTTCCAGCTGCACACCTGTGTGAGAACAGTTTTTCTTCATATAGTTGAACCAGGCAGTATACCGAAACAGGTTGAAGCAGATTGAACAGCACAAGCAGATATAATAATCCAACTGTCTTCTATGAAGCCGTACATTAAAGAGATTTACAAACATAAGACAATGCCACTTATATCACTAAATTTTTATTTTTTGTTTTGGAAAATAGTTTCTTCATTTATGTTGATATATTTGTTTCTTATTTTAAAGTGAATTAATATTTTCTACATTTTTTCAGTTTTCATTTCAAACGTGGTAAATATTGATTTATGTAACCCATGTAAGCAAAAGGTCTGGCATCCCTATTTATTTTTAAGAATGTAAATGGGTCCTGAAACCAGAAAATTGGAGAATCACTGTCTGTAGGCATCCATTATAGTGAATTAATTTTTCCTGTGCAGCTAGAATGATACTACGTTTGTACCACCCTTGAAAGAATTGAGGAAATAGTCACTCAAATCATTTTCTGTCTTTATGGTTCAGATGACTAACAGATGGAAGGAGGAGAAAGTAGCCAGAGGGATAGTGTTTCTTCACAGAGAGTGGTTATGTATTCTTAGGAAGCAGTATTGGAGCTGAGTCCTGAATGAAGAGAAAATGTCACTTACGGGAAGATTTGGGGGAAAATGTTCCTGACAGTACAATAGCTAGTGCAGAGGCCCTTGTGGAAACAAGGCGTGTATTTAGTCTAGCAAGGCCTGAATTGCCAGAGGAGAGTAAATAAGAGAAAGAGTAATATGACATAAGGCCAGAGAGAGGCAGCCAGGGGCCAGATTATGTTGGGCCTAATTGCACTAGGAAGCCAGAAAGAGCTTTGAGCAGGAGGAGGGGTATGATCTGATTAGAAAAAGCTCACTTAAGGCCTTCCCTGGTGGCACAGTGGTTATGAATCCACCTGCCAATGCAGGGGACATGGGTTCGAGCCCTGGTCCAGGAAGATCGCACATGCCACGGAGCAGCTAAGCCCATGCGCCACAACTACTGAGCCAGCGCTCTAGAGCCCACAAGCCACAACTGCTGAGCCCGTGTGCCACAGCTAATGAAGCCCACGTGCCTAGAGCCTGTGCTCCGCAACAGTAGAAGCCACCGCACTGAGAAGCCTGCGTACCGCAGCGAAGAGTAACCCCTGCTCACCGCAACTTGAGAAAGCCTGTGCACAAGCAACAAAGACTCAATGCAGCCAAAAATAAATAATTAAAATAAATAAATTAATTAATTTTTAAAAAGCTCACTTAAACTGTTATATGAAAAGAAATAGCAGCAGGGCAGTGAGTTAGGAGACAACTGCTGATGACTGAGAGTTACTAGCAGTGGAGACAGAATAGGTCAAATTCGTGTTCTGTTTTGGAGCTAGAACTGGCAAGAGGCTTATTAATTAGATATGGGGAAAGAGAGAAATGCAAAGTGTTTCTAGGTTTTGTGGCCTGAGTAGTTAATAAAGGTGGTAAAGACAAGTTGTTAGAGATCCTCCAGGATTCTGACTTGAGTGTTTAGTCTTTTCTTTATTCTGAGGTAAGGGTCTTTGGAGTTAATGGTGTCTGGTTATAAGTAATTCTCTGTAGAAAAATATCCTGAACTTTTTTTCCCTTTCTTAAAAAGTTTTCCTAATTATGAAAGTTACAGCTGTTGCCATAGAAAACTTGGAAAATACAGAAATATGTGAATAAAGATCAACTGATCTCAGAGATAACAACTGTAACATTTTAGTGTATTTCTTTCAAAACGTACACACACATATCTCTTATTTATATGTATAATTAGGAATCATAACCTAGTGTTGTATTCTGCTTTGTTTTCAGTGTCTCTATTACTAAAAATACTAGAATGAACATTTTTTATGTAACACCCTTTGTTTATACATTTAATTATTTCCTGAGGTTAAATCCTAGAAATTCTAAGATCAAAAGGTATGAGCATTTTTAAGGCATTTGACATTTATTGACAATTTTCCTCCCAGAAAAGTTTTACCTTTTTGATTTCCATAATGGCAACTTAGGAGAATGTCCATTTCACCACATCCTTAATAACAATTATTCATTATTAATTTTTGTCAGTATGATAAATAAAGCATTGTATCTCTATTTAAGTTGTATTTTTAAATTGAACTTTTTTGTATGTGTGTGAACTTTTAAATTTCATTTATTTATTGGCTATTTGAATTGTTTTGTGAATTGCCTGTTCATTATCTTTGCCCATACTAGCTTATTTTTCTTACTGATTTGTAATAGCTATTTATACATTGATGTTAGCTCTTCTCCTGTCATATATGTTGCAGTTGTGGTTTTCCCAGTTTACTGTTTGCCTTTCAATTTTGCTATTGTAGTTTCTGACTTACAGAATATTTTTTTTTAGAAGTATGAATGTATATGTAGTCAACTCTTGTTTCTTTTGTTTGTTATTCCTTCCACTCCATTTATCTTTAGAAAATTTTTCCCCTTCAAAGATCAAATAACCAACTATATTTTATTCTGGTTTTATACTTTATTAAATAGAGTATAGGCTTTGAATTTTTTCCTTATGATTATGAAATTTTTCTAATGATCAAGATTAGCATATTTTCCTGTCTAGCACCTCTTATTTTACTATACTATCAAAAGTAGTGGTATTTAAAGATTCCAATTGATTCCTCACTTCAGGTTTTACAGATATTTCACCAGAGGAGTTGAGACTTGAATACCATAACTTCTTAACCAGCAGTAACTTACAGAGTTATGTAAGTTTGTTTCCTATTCATCTACCTAACAGATTAGCTGTTAATTATTGTCTTCTCTTTAGTGGCTTGCTTGTGTGTTGGCAAAGTGGATGAGGTCTATAATTTTTTTTCAGAACAAGGCTATTTTTATATTCTAAATTAAAATTTAGAATTTATTTGAAATTGGTTGGTTATCTAAAATGGTGATAATATACTTTGGCTGTAGTAACTAGGAATGTCATTATTTTTATTACGGGTTATCTAGCAATCAGTCCCAGAAATCATAGGTTTCATCATTTGGCAAACATCTATGGAGCATCTCTTAGGTGCAGACACCACAATGAATGCTAGAAAAACAAACTTAAATAAAATGCAGTGTTGTATATAGATTAACATTCTCATATATCAAATATCAAAAAATTGAAAAGCTGGGCTTGAATAAGTTCAGTGCCTAAAGGAAATGACATAAATCCTGTATTTTTCTGTTGTCTATAGTCAATATCATGTGTTTCAAGTAGTGCACATGTTTGTCTCTGTACTGCCAGGTACTTGTGATTTTAACTAGGTGATACAAGGAGTTGGAGAACAGGGAAAGGGGTCTACAGCTGGAGTATCTTTGGCAAGTAGGGGTAGGTCAATGCAAATTCTACAAGTTATGGGCCGTAAAAATGTTTTATAAATTTATTGTGACTTTGGAAATACAGACATGAAGTTGTTGGAGAGCTTATCTTAAACACTCAATACTGACTCATTATTTTTCTGTCTTCTCTCCAGCTACATTCCATCCAACAGTTAATAAATCAGTGGAGAAACAGGGTAAATGAACTGAAAAGTCTAAATACATCAACTACAATAGCTTTGGTGAGTATTGGAGAATTTTCTACAGGGATATGTCTTATGTATTGCTTTTTTGCAGAATTTCACTTTGGATTTGGAAAGCAAAGCTAAAATTCTCTGTCAAGAATTGTGATACACACATTCTCAAGAACTATATTATCGTTTAGAGTCACGGTCCTGGAATTGTTTTCTCTCTGTTCCTTAGTCAGAAAAGCACAGATAATTATTATGCTTTTCTAAAACTATTTTTAAGATAAGGTTTTTAACTTTGGTGGTACTAGTTTTAAAAATTGGAAAATATTACATAAATTCAAGTATTCCAGGTTATCAGCATTTAAAAAGAAATTGCTTTGAAAAATATGAATGCATATTTAGACTAATGTATACTTTTGTGACTGAAGGACCATATGTTCATTGTGTTATACAGAAATGCCTTTAGGAGATATATGCCCACTGGTCCCCAAAGATACATGATCCTACTGGAGCATATTCATTATCTCTGTCAATAAAGTTTATTTTGCTACCCCCGTAAGAAGTTCTTAAGAATATTATTTTTAAATAAGATATTTACATTTAGAATTTGATATTTCCAGTCTCCTAGGTGGTTTTTCTTTGTACTTTCTGAAAGAGGCTATGTAGTAGCTGCCTAAAGTTAGTGAATGACTGTTTGAAAGTCCCGACACCCTACTCCTTTCTTTTTAAAAAATATTTATTTATTTATTTATTTATTTATTTATTTATTTATTTTTGGTTGTGTTGGATCTTCATTGCTGCAAGTGGGCTTTCTCTAGTTGTTGCAAGAGGGGGCTACTCTTCATTGCAGTGCGCGGACGTCTCGTTGCAGTGGCTTCTCTTGTTGTGGATCACAGGCTGTAGGCTTGTGGGCTTTAGTAGTTGTGGCGCGCAGGCTCAGTAGTTGTGGCTCACGGTCTCTAGAGCGCAGGCTTGGTAGTTGTGGAACACGGGCTTAGTTGCTCCACGGCATGTGGGATCTTCCCGGACCAGTGCTCGAACCCGTGTCCCCTGCATTGGCAGGCGGATTCTCAGCCACTGCACCACCAGAGAAGTCCCCCTACTCTTTTCTTAAATATGTGCTTCTAAATGACTAGACTCTTTTTTTTTGGCATTGCATTTTATTTTTGTTTAATTAATTTTTATTGGAGTATAGTTGCTTTACTATGTTGTGTTAGTTTCTACTGTACAGCAGAATGAATCGGCTGTACATATACATATATCCCCTCTTTTTTGGATTTCCTTACCATTTAGGTCACCACAGTGCATTAAGTAGAGTTTTCTGTGCTATACAGTATGTTCTCAGTAGTTGTCTATTTTATGCATAGTATCAATAGTGTATATGTGTCAACCCCAATGTCCCAATTCCTCACACACACCCCCAAATGACTAGACTCTTGTGCAAGCTAATTTCGTCTACCTTTCAGTTGTTGTAATGCCGTTTGAATTCAGTAGGACTCCTCGGAAGTATTTTTTCTCTAGATGAGAGGTGGCCCGCCATCACCATTGCTGATGTAGGAGGGATAACTGAGTCCAGAGAACTACAGAGCTTCCTTCAAGGTTGGAAGTTCCATGTTCTTTGCCACCTTCCTAGGGGCCCTTCTGTAGGTGAGAATCTTGGACAGCCTACCTACAATTGGCTTACCATGTGTCAATTCTTTATGCCAAGAGATTATTTTTCTTTAATATTTATTTATTTATTTTATTGTTGGCTGCGTCGGGTCTTAGTTGCGGTTAACAGGATCTTCATTGCGGCATGCGGGATCCTCCGCTGCGGCACCCAGGCTTCTCATTGTGCAGGCTTCTCACTGCAGGGCACGGGCTTCTCTCTAGTTGTGGCCCACGTGCTCAGTAGTTGTGGCGTGCGGGGTTAGCTGCCTCGTGGCATGTGGGATCTTAGTTCCCCAACCAGGGATCAAACCCACGTCCCCTGCATTGGAAGGCGATTCTTAACCACTGGACTACCAGGGAAGTCCCTGCCAAGTGGTTTATTCTTTATTCTTTTAATCTATTATATGGATATAATTTGTTTATCCATATACCTGTTAATGACTGAGCGAGAGAAGCTAGACGAAAAAAAGAAAAAGTACAGGGGCTTCCCTGGTGGCGCAGTGGTTGAGAGTCCGCCTGCCGATGCTGGGGTCACGGGTTCATGCCCCGGTCCGGGAAGATCCCACATGCCGTGGAGTGGCTGGGCCCGTGAGCCATGGCCGCTGAGCTTGTGCGTCTGGAGCCTGTGCTCTGCAACGGGGAAAAAAAAAAAAGAAAGAAAAGAAAACGTACATACTATATGATTCCATTTATATGATACTCTAGAAAAGACAAACCTCATCTCTAGTAATAGAAAGTAGGTGAATGGTTCCCTGGGGCCAGAGGTTGGGAGAGTGTTGACTGGAAAGGGACACAAGGGAACTTTTATGGGTGATGGAAATATTCTAAATCTTGATTGTAGTGGTAGTTATAAGTTTGTCAATACTCATCAAAATATAGATAGTTTTAATGGATGCATTTTATGTAAACTGTACTTCAGTAAAGATTTTTTTTTTAAAGAAAAAATGCCAATAGAGTTTTAAAATGAGAGAAATCTTATATGCTTAGGTTGATGAGGGAAGGCTTCTTAGAGTTAAGGATTAAGTGAAAAGTTCCTTGAAAAGGAGATTAAGATTTCAGTAAGCAAAGATGAAAGACATTTCTAGAGCAGAAAATAGCAAGAGCATAAAATATTTTCAGGGAAAAGGAAATGTTTAATAGATTTTAGTGGTAAGCTTTTAATAATGTAATTGCAAAGTAACTTCAATTCAGGCGTTTGAGTAAGTAGACTGGGTAGCCTCTAAAGGTCCTTTACCTAATATCTAGGTTTTTTGATAAATGCAGATCAACCAGTAGAAACTAAAATCTAGAATTAAAAAGTATTTTCCTGATTTTAATATGTGTTCATTGAAGAAATTTAGCAAGTGTTTTAAAAACATAAGTAAATTTTAAATCATTCACCATAATTCATCAGCCAGACAATCACTTCGAACTCATTGAGGCTGGCCCATTTTTTTCTATGAACATTCACTTGTAGGCATTTTTCTGTGTTAAACAAAATGAAAGACGTTTTTAAGTGCACATTTTAAAAATTGAATTTGGCTATAAAGTGTATAGAAAAGGTACTTGAGAATTATTCACTTGCCTACCTTTTTTTTAATAGCTCTCTGATATAAAGGGTGGAGTAAATCAAGCAGCACCTGCATTTGGATTTGGCAGTAGGCCATCAGTAACATTTGCGTCACCAGGTAAGTGACAAAGTAATGAAGGACTTCACTGATTCAGAAAAATAGGATTTTATAGGTTTCAAATATAAAACCTGAAGTTTTGTTTAGTGCCATTTTAAGTCACCCTATCAAATTCTACCACCTTCCATAATAGAGCTTCAAAGAATTTGGCTCATCAAGCACTTGTGAAATGGGGTTCAGAATGGGCATGTTCTTTGAAAGACCCTATGGCTCAGGCTTTAGAAGTATATTTTAGGAATGGTTTTTCAAGACTTCCATAGGAATACATAGTTAGGTTAGTAGCATCTTTGAGGGCTTTGTTATCCCTGTATATAACAGCATAGTATTGGCCTCAAATGACAGCTCCAATGAGTTGAGGGGACAGGTGAAGTGAAGTTTCACTCCCTAATCCCTGAGGTTTCTCAAGAGCTGCCTCCTTGAGTGTAAATTATGGTGGAAATGAGATCAATGTAGCAGAAAGACAGGACAACCGGGTTTAGTGGGTTTATCCTAGCTTCTATTTTCACTTTTCTCTTCTTCCTTCCAATAAGTTAATTATCATCAAAATATGGCAGAAATAAGGAAAAAAAGGGCAGGTGGGGAGTAGTAATATAGCTATATTTTCTGACTAATAGATTCTTTTTTTCTTTTTCTGGTTTTTGTAGGTTTTCCAGTGAATAACAACAGCAGCATTAATGCTCAGAATTTTAGTTTTAAACCAAGCTCTGGATTTGCTTCTGCCCCTTCTGGAAGCCCTTCTGTGTTTGGGAATACTCCAGCATTTGGAGCTGTACCCTCCGCCAATTCTGCCATCACTGCTTCTACTCCAGCTTTTGGACTTGGGAAACCCCAAATCACATCTGCTGCTTCATTTTCATTTAAAAGCCCTGCAGCTTCTGGTTTTGGATCATCCGGATTTTCAGGATTTCCAGCTTCTGTGGCAGCAGGCCCTGTTGGAGCTCCAGAGGCCCCAGCCTTTGGAAGTGGCAGTTCTTCGGCTGGTTTTGGTAGTCCAGGCTCACAGTCTCACACTGCTTTTTCCAAGTCATCCAGTGACACCTTTGGAAACAGCAACATATCCACCTCTCTCTCATTCTCAAATGGCAGCACCACAACAGATAATGTATTATTCACACCCAGGAATCAACTAACAGCAGAAGAACTGGAACAATTTCAATCCAAGAAATTTACTCTGGGAAAAATTCCATTAAAGCCACCTCCTGTGGAACTTCTAAATATTTAAATGAGTAATTTTAAATACAGAAAAGAACAGCTTTTAAAATTGTTTTGAGTGGTTCTTATGAAAGGGCGGAGATATATATATATATACACACATATACATATATATAAGAAGTATAAACTTTCAATAATAGGAGTTTTTAAATTTAGCATTTTCTTCTTGAGTGTAACTATTTAAAACATTAAAAACTCAGCAGCGGATTTTTTTTTTTTTTTGGCTATAATTATGAGTGGAACTGAAAAAACTGTCAGGGTGCACTGAATAAAGTACTTTTTTTTTTTTTTTTTTTTTTTTTTTTTTTTGGTGGTACACGGGCCTCTCACTGTTGTGGCCTCCCCTGTTGTGGAGCGCAGGCTGCGGACGCACAGGCTCAGCGCCCATGGCTCACAGGCTCAGCCAGCCGCTGTGCGGCATGTGGGATCCTCCCAGACCGGGGCACGAACCCATGTCCCCTGCATCGGCAGGCGGACTCTCAACCACTGCACCACCAGGGAAGCCGTAGGTACTTTTCTTATTCTACGTCACTTTACTCTCTTACCATTTAAAATTTTACTTTTAAACATTTTTTTTAAAGGAAGGAGATAATTTCTAGAACCAGCAGAGAAAAAAATGCTTAAATGTTTAGCCTACTTACCAAATAAACATCGGTAGCATGACTTTCCTTCATGTTAAAGAAGATTCTCTAAAAGAGAGAAATAACAATTTTTAAAGGGTGAAAACTTTTTAGGACCTAAGAAACATTTTCCCCTCATATTTTTTCCTCATCAGTTTTGGCTCTCTCATGGACCATTTGAGTTTTCTTCAACAATTTTGGGCTGATTTTTATCTTGGCCTAATTTTTATGTAATTCTGTTTTTTCCTCACATTATCCCATCAAGTGGATGGATTGTAAGAGGAGTAGAAATTATGATCTCTTGTGAATAAATAGTATATATATATATATATATATATATATATCCTTTGTAGTTGCATAAAACATTTCTGGAAGAATATGTAAGAAACTTGCTAACAATGATTACCTCTGGGAAAAGAATTGGTGTCTGGGTTAGGAGAAATACTTAACTTTATATACCATTTTGAACTGTTTGAATATTTCACCATGTACATGCATTACTTTGTTTTTTTAATTAAAAGAAAATCAGGAAAATTAAGAAAGGATTAGGAAGCTTTTTTCAACTGAAAACAGCAACATTATTGGCAAGTTTAATGATACTTATGATCTAGCTAGTTTTTCTAGCTGCACTTTTGAAAAGCATTTTTTTAATACAAATTTATTTACTTATTATTTGTTTTTGGTTGGGTTGGGTTTTCATTGTGGTATGTGGGCTTCACATTGCTGTGGCGTCTCGTGTTGCAGAGCATGGGATCTAGGCGTGCAGGCTTCAGTAGTTGTGGCACAGGGGCTCAGTAGTTGTGGCTTGTGGGCTCTAGAGCTCAGGCTCAGTAATTGTGGCACACGGGCTCAGTTGCTCCACAGCATGCGGGATCCTCCCAGGCCAGGGCTCGAACCTGTGTTCCTTGCATTGGCAGGCAGATTCTTAACCACTGTGCCACCAGGGAAGCCCGAAAAGCATTATTTTTAAACTAAGAAATAACTCTTTATTCAAGATGCATTTTCTCTAGACTTTTTTTTAAGTAACAGAGAAGGGGCTTTATAACTGGAAAAAAGTTTTTGAACAAATCTAGGCTGCTTTCTTCTACCTCCATTTACATTATTTTGGTATGCTCTTATTCCTTTATGGTATATTTCTTAAAACACTTTTTTATAAAATATGTTTATTATAATAAATTTGGAAATTTCCAACAAGGAAATTAAAATTATCAGTAGTCTTCTCCCTGCTTCCCCCAAATAGTTTATGTAGAGCGGTGAGGATTCACCAGCTATTTCTAGAGTTTCTATTAGAATTCTCAGACATGTTTGGATCTCCCTGTGTCCTCAGATTGAGGGAGTCATATCTTGTATATCTTATATATGGTTGATCCAAATACCCAGAGACTTGTTATGAGTTGAAGCATATGTGTCAGAATTCTGTGTTCCTTTCTCAAGCCTCAAAAATTACACAGCTAGCATTGCGAGAACAGTTTCCTAACACAGATCTGGCTTTGAAGTTATTTTTTTAAGTGAAAATAAAAACTATTAAAAGATATGCACTCCACGTGATTTTAGCATATATGCAAAGGGTTTAATCCTCAGGGGATCCAGATTCTCTGTTACACTTTTTGAAGAACTGTATGACTCAAACTAACAGTTTTGGAACCCCAGCATTTAGAATAAAATCTACTCAAGGGGGTGTATGTTTGAAACCATCCTTGGTATAGAGGTGATAAATAGACCCTAAGTTCCTGCTTTGGTCGTAAGCTCTAAAGACTTTCCAATGTTTTTTTCAACTTACAGTTGACTCCTAGAGTTGTCCTACCCTGATGGAATGAACCCTGTGGTACCGTTAGGTTGGTTACAGGCTTACCAGGCTCCCTTGGGTCCCAATTGAACTTCCCAATGTCCTGGAAGCTTGAGGATGCAGATTAAGAGCCCAGTGTTTCTAAACCTGCCTGACCATAAGGATCACCTGGGGTACTGATTAAATAATATATCCATTGGGCTAGGCCTGGGAATGTGTTTTTTTTACCAAGTGACCCATGAGATCCTTCAGGCAAGTTTGGGAAACTAGCCTATCCAACTACATTTAGGCTACTTAGTAATACGCAATTTGGGAGTTGTGATTGTTGGAAGTCTATTTTCTGTGCACACACACAAAAATTAGATCCAAAGTTTTCAGATAGTGCACTTGTCAAAAAGTACAAATAGGTGCTATGAGTTCCTTAAAGGTGTGAGAAACTAAAGCAAAGAAGTCCACAAAGTAGAAGTCAGCAGTATGCATGCATATTGGTACCAGGGGTCCAAGGAGGCCAGGAACTCCTAGACAGGCCCTAAGGGGTAGCAGGGCTTCAGAAAACCAGAAACAGGTAACACTGAGGTGGTGGTGGCCAGGCATAAATGTAGGGTTTCAAGACCCTAAGAGAGAGTGGAAGGGAAAAGGCAACCAGGCACAAGAGCAAGTGCCACCATCTGGATTTATTCAGTGAGGCAAGAACCGATTCTAGCAGAGCTGGTCGAACTGAAAGTATACCCAAACTAAGCACAAACAGCATCCCTTCACAGCTTCTACAACAGCTGTCCCTTTTACTTAGGACTTAGAGCAAGGGACAGAATTGTATATAACAATTGTATATAATTGTTTTATTACAAGTAAACTGATTTAACTAGGTTGATTATCTGGTCACAGATTAGAAGGGGAGAAGTGTAACAGCTGAGAGCTGACTAGAAGGGGAGAGAGAGGCTGATACTAAAACTATTTAAAAGGCATAACATGATTTAGCTACATAGTATTGTTCATAAGAGTAAAATAATTCAATCCAGTGTCTAACAACAGGAAATTGGTTAATGTGGTAGGTTCACATATTGGAATACTAAACAGCCTTTGTAAATGACCTAGAAGAATAGGGAATAAACTTGGAAAGTTTTCACTCTGTAGTCAATGGGCAAAACCTGTTATAAAACAGCATGTACAATGTGGTCCAATTTGGGGGGAAAGTGTATATTCATGGGAGGACAAAACCTAAAATTAATAATAGCTCAGATTTGTTTGGTTTTTTTATTGTGGTTTAAAAAAAAAACAACATTAAATTTACCATCTTAAACATTTTTAAGTTCAGCGGCATTAAGTTACATTCACATTGTTGTACAACAGATCTCTGGAACTATTTCATCTTGCCAAACTGAAACTGTATACCCACTGAACATTATTAATTCCCCCTCCCTCCTTTCTCCAGTACTTGGCAATCACATTTCTACTTTTTGTTTCTGTGATTTGACTACTTTAGATACCTCATATGAGTAGAATCATACAGTAATTGTCCTTTTATGCTGGCTTACTTCACTTAGCATAACGTCCTTGAGGCTCATCCTTGTAGAATGTGACCAAATTTTCTTCTTTTTTTAAGTTTGCATAATATTCCATTGTATGTATTGTATGAACCACATTTCAATTATCCATTCAGCTGTTAATGGAATTTGGGTTGCTTCTACCTCTTGGCTACTGTAAATAATGTTTTAATGAACATCTCTTAAAGATCCTGATTTGAATTCTTTTGGTTATATACCCAGAAATGGGTTTGCTGGATCATATGGCAGCTCTGTGTTTAGTTTTTTGAGAAGCCTTTACACTGCCCTTCATAGGAGTTACACCATTTTACGTTCCCACCAGCAGGGTTTCAGTTTCTCCACATCCACCCCAACACTTAGTTTCTTGTTTTGATAGTGGCCTTCCTAATAGGTGTGAGGTGATATCTCGTGATTTTGATTTGTATTTCTCTTATGATTAGTGCTGTTGAGTACTAATATGCTTGTTGGCCATTTGTATATCTTCTTTGGAGCACTATCTATCTATTGAACACCTTTGCCCATTTTTTAATTGGGTTATTGGTTTTCTTGTTGAGTTTTAGAAATTCCCTATGTATTCTGAATGTTAACCCTTTATCATATATATGATTTGCAAATATTTTCACCCATTCCATAGATTGCCTTTTCACTCTGTGGATTGTTTCCTTTGACACACATAAGTTTTGAAGTTTGATATAGTCCCATTTGTCTATTTTTGCTTCTATTGTCTGTGTTTTTGGTATCACATTCAAGAAATCATTGCCAAATCCAATGTCCTGAAGCTTTTCTCCTATGTTTTCCTCTAGTAGTTTTATACTTTTAGGTCTTACATTTAGGTCTTTAACCTATTTTAATTTTGGTCCATGGCATAAGGTAAGCGTCCAACTTCATTCTTTTGCATGTAAATATACAGGTTTCCTAGTACCATTTGTTGAAAAGACTATCTTTCCCTATTTTGTAGTTTTGACATCTTTGCCAAAAATTATTTGGCTATATAGGCAAGGGTTTATTTCTAGGCTCTAGTCTCTGTTTCATTGGTCTGTATATCTGCCTTTATGCCACTACCAGACTGTCTCAATTGGTGTTGCACTGTAGCTGGTTTTGGAAAGGAAATGTGAGGCCTCCAACTCTGATCTTTTTCAAGATTATTTTGGCTATTCAGGGTACCTTGAAATTTCGTATGCATTTTAGGATTTTTTTTCTACTTCTGCAGAAAAATGACATTGGGTTTTTGATATGAATTGCATTGAATCTTAACATCACTTTATGTAGTATGCACATTTTACCAATATTAAGTCTCCCAAACCATAAGCACAGCATGTCTCCATTTATTTGTGTCTTCTTTGATTTCTTTTAGCAATGTTTTATAGTTTTCAGTGTACTAGTCTTTCACCTCCTTGGTTAAGCTTATTCCTATGTATTTTATCCATTTTGATGCCATAGTTCATGTGATTGTTTTCTTAATTTTCTTTTCACATTAGCCATTATTAGTGTATAGAAATACACCTGCTTTTTGTGTGTTGATTTTGTATCCTGCTACTTTGCTGAAATTACTTATTAATTGTAACAGGGTATTTTTGTGTGTGTGCATGAGGTCTTTACGGTTTTCTACATATACGATCACGTAATCTGTGAACAGAGATCATTTGACTTCTTCCTTTCCAAATTGGGTTCCTTTTATTTCTTTTTCTTGTCTGTTTGCTCTGGCTAGGACACTCGGTACTAAGTTGAATACACGTGGTGAGATGGGGCATCTTTGCCTTGTTCCTTTTTTTTTTTAATGGAAACTTTTTTGTGTGTGTGTGGTATGCGGGCCTCTCCCATTGCAGAGCAGAGGCTCGGGACACGCAGGCTCAGCGGCCACGGCTCACGGGCCCAGCCGCTCCGCGGCATGTGGGATCTTCCCAGACCGGGGCACGAACCCGCGTCCCCTGCATCGGCAGGCGGACTCTCAACCACTGCGCCACCAGGGAAGCCCTTAATGGAAACTTTTAATCCTAATTGCTTTTTTTAAAATTGATTTACTTAATTTTTATTTTTGGCTGCGTTGGGTCTTCATTGCTGCGCACGGGCTTTCTCTAGTTGCAGCGAGTGCGGGCTACTCTTCACTGCAGTGCACAGACTTCTCATTGTGGTGGCTTCTCTTGTTGCAGAGCACAGGTTCTAGGCTTACAGGCTTCAGTAGTTGTGGCGCATCAGCTCAGTAGTTGTGGCTCGCAGGCTGTAGAGCACAGGCTCAGTAGTTGTGGCGCACGGGCTTAGTTGCTCCACTTTGCCTTCTTTCTGACCTTAAAGGAAAAACTCAGTCTTTTGTGGTTGAATATGATGTTAGCTGTGGCCTTTTCGTATATGGCTTTTATCATGTTGAGGTAGTTTCCTTCTTTTCCCAGTTTGTTGAGTGTTTTTATCATGAAAAAGTGTTGACTTTGTCAAATGCTTTTTCTGCATCATTTGAGATGATCATATGGATTTTGTCCTTCATTTTGTTAATGTGGTGTATTATATTGATTGATTTTGTGTGTTGAACCATCCTTGCATTCCAGGTACAAATCCCGCTCAATCGTGTATTATCCTTTTAATGTGCCGTTGAATTCAGTCTCCTAGTATTTTATTGAGGGTTTATGTATCATTATTCATCAGGAATATTTGTCTGTAGCTTTCTTGTGTCTTTTTCTGGTTTTGGTATCAGAATAATGCTGGCTTTGTACAATGAGTTTGGAAGTGCTCCCTCCTCTTCAGTTCTCTGGAAGGGTGTGAGAAGGATTGGCATTTTAATCCTTTAATTGTTTGGTAAAACCCCTCAGTGAAGTTATCTTGTCGTGGTTGGGAGGTGTTTGATTACTGCTTCAATCTCCTTATTAGTTATAAGTCTGTTCAGATTCTTTATGATTTACTTTTGGTAGGTTGTATGTTTCTAGGAATTAATCCATTTCTTCTAGGTTATCCGATTTGTTGATATATAATTAATTGTTCACAGACAGTAGTCTTTTTTTTTTTTTTTTGGCTGCACTGCACATTTTGCAGGATCTTAGTTCCCCAACCAGAGATCAAACCCATGCCCTCTGCAGTGGAAGCACAGAGCCCTAACCACTGGACTGCCAGGGAATTCCCCACAGTAGTCTTTTATAATGCTTTTTTATTTCTGTGACATTAGTTATACTATCTACTCTTTCAATTCTAATTTTAGTTATTTGAATCTTCTAGCTCTTTTTCTTAGCTAATCTAGATAAGGGTTTGTCAATTTTGATGATCTTTTTAAAAGACCATGTCTTAGTCTGCTTGGGCTGCCAAAATAAAACATCATAGAATGGATGGCTTCAAAAGCATATTTATTTCTCACAGTTCTGGAGCATGAAAGTCCATATCAGGGTGCCAGCATAGTCAGGTTCTGGTGAGAACCCTTTTCCTAGCTTGCAGATAGCTGCCTTCTTCTTGGGTGCTAAGGTGGCCTTTTGTCATGTGTGTGCATGAAGAAATAGATTTCTCTCTCCCTCTTCTTACGAGGGCACTAGTCCCATCATGAGGTTCCCACCCTCATGACCTAATTTAGACCTAATTATCTCTCAAAGGCCCCACCTCCAAATACCATCGCTTTGGTGGTCAGAGCTTCAACATATGAATTTGGGTAAGGGGACACAAACATTCAGTTGGTTTTATTGGTTTTATTAATAATACCAACTCTTTGGGGCTTCTCTGGTGGCACAGTGTTTGAGAGTCTGCCTGCTGATGCAGGGGACACAGGTTCGTGCTCCGGTCCAGGAAGATCCCACATGCCGTGGAGCAGCTGGGCCCGTGAGCCATGGCCGCTGAGCCTGCACATTCGGATCCTGTGCTCCACAACGGGAGAGGCCACAACAGTGAGAGGCCCGCGTACCACGATAATAATAATAATACCAACTCTTGGATTTCTTGATTTTTTTCTATTGTTTTTCTATTCTTTATTTCATTCACCTCTTCTTTAATCTTTATTGTTTCTTTCCTTCTGTTAAATTTACATTTAATTTGTTCTTTTTCTATTTCTTCAAGGTATAAAATTAGATTACTGATTTGAGATCTTTCTTCTTTTTAATGCAAGTGTTTATCTCTATAAAGTTCCCTCTTATCACTGCTTTTGCTGCATCCCGTAAGTTTTGGTATGTTGTATTTTTCATTTTTCTCTAAGTGTTTTCTAAATTCACTTGTGATTTATTCTTTGACTCATTTGTTGTTTAAGAGTATGTTGTTTAATTTCCACATACTTGTGTATTTTCCTTCTGTTGATTTCTAATTTCATTCTATTGTGGTCTGAGATACTTTGTTTGATTTCAGTCTTCTTAAATTTGCTAAGACTTGTTTTGTGACCTAACATATGGACTACCTTGGAGAATGTCCATATGCACTTGAGAAGAATGTGTATTCTGCTATTGTTGGGTGAAGTTTAATGTATATGTTTGGTTCAATTATTCTACAGTGTTAAGTCCTCTGTTTTCTTTTTGATCTTCTGTTTGGCTGTTCTATCCATAATTGAAAGTGGAATATTGAAGTATCCTACTATTATTGTGTTGCTGCCTTCAGTTCTGTCAATGTTTGCTTCATATATTTAGGAGTTCTAATGTTAGGTGCATGTATATTGTAACTGTTATATCTTCCTGGTAAATTGACCCTGTTATCATCATGCAATGTCCTTCTTTGTCTCATATGATAGTTTTGGTATTAAAGTCTATTTTATCTAAGTATGGCCACCTCTGCTCTCTTTAGGTTCCTGTTTGCATGGAATATTTCTTCCATCCTTTCGCTTTTAGCCTATGTGTGTCTTTAGATCTATAGCATGTCTCTGTAGACAGCATATTAGTTGGTTCTTGTTTTTTATTCATTCAACCAATCTGTGTCTTTTAATTGGTACATTTAATCCATTTACATATAAATTAATTATAGGCAGGAAAGGACTTATATTGCCATTCTGTTTTCTCTATATCTTATAACTTTTTTGTCCCTGTCTCCATCCTGCTGCCTTATTTTGGGTTTTGCCGATTTTTTTGGTAGTGACATATTTTGGTTCCCTTCTCATTTCCCTTTGTGTATATTCTATAATTTCTCTGTGGTTATCACTGTAATTACATAAAATATTTTAAAGTTATAATAATATGTTTTAAACTGATAACAACTTTAATCACATATAAAAACTCTGCTCCTTTACAGTTCTGCCTCACCCACTTTATGTTATTGAGACATAAATTATCTCTTGTAACATTGCATATTTATTAACATAAATTTATAATTAATTTTTATGCTTGCTTTTGTTTTTTTAAACTCTGTACCAGATTTAAAAGTGATTTATGCACTTACATTACAATACTACATAATTCTAAATTTATCTCTATGTTTACCTTTACCAAGGAGTTTTATATTTTTGTATGGTTTTTGTTGCTCTTTATCATCCTTCTGCTTTAACTTGAAGGACTCCTTTTAATATTTCTTTTTTTTCTTCCTAGCCAGTTTGTTTTCTCTTGAAACCACAACGCTCAGGTCTCAACCATGTACTTCGATGGAGGTCACAACCATTACTTCCATTGCTGCTGCTTCGTCTTCAGGTTCTCCTCACGCTTGTTGAGCTGGCAGTGCATAGTACGTATTTTCTTGGGCTGAAGTTCCAGGGGTTTGTACTTCTTGCCCTTGTAGAATTTCCTGAGGTTCTCTTTCTGAGTCTGGTTAATGTCAGCGAGAACACAGGCAATAGATTTGCAAACAACTCGAATCTTATAGAGTTTGGATGCTGCACTGCCTGTCACTTTGGAGACATGCAGCTGGGACAGCTCCACTTTCAGGTCATCCATCTGTTTCAGCAGCTCCTCCTTCTTCTAGCCTGAAAGTCTCAAGACTTAATCTTGGCCATTTGGCCATGGCTGCACAAGGATGCTTTAAAGTATGAAACAGATGAATGAAGACATCTTCTTTACCCAAAACATTAGTTTATGTGAAAAATTATTGCAGAAGAAGAAACTCAAGGGGTCTGACTTCAATAATACTCATCAAAGATAAATTAATATAACAAAATACCACTTCATTCCCATCAAATTGGCAGAAATCAAAGTCTTACAATAACAGTGTTAATGAAGATGTAACACTGTAGAGACTCCGGTGAGCTGCTGATGGGAGTGTGGATTGGTGCAAACACTTCACAGAGCCATTTAGCAATATCTAGTAACTTTGAAGATGATCATCCTCTACAACCTAGAAGTTTTACTCCTCTTCAAGGCCCTTGCTCCTCAAAGCATGGTCCTAGGACCAGCAACATCAACACCATCTGGAAACTATGCAGAATCTCAGGCCCCATCCCAAACCTACCAAATCAGAGTCTGCATTTTAACAAGATTCACCAGATGATTATATGCACATGAATATATGAGAAACTACTGCATTTGGGGAAAGGAGACATGTATAAAACTTTAAATAGTATTGTTTGTAGTAGCAAAACATTGGAAACAACCAGAAGTCCATGCCCATGATAACAGATACACTTTGGTATAATGGGATACATCTGTACAACAACTTGAGTTACATGTATAAACAGCCAAAAAAGCACAGGTGCAGAATGATATGTATAATATACCACTGAACGTACAAAGTACAAAACAATATTATATATTGTTTATGAATTTATAAACATAGTAAAGGAATAACAGCATGAGAATAATAAGCACCAAATTCAGAATAGAGTTTGTTCAGGGCAGGGGAAAAAAAGAATGAGATTTAGAAGGCATATACAGGGGGCTTTATATCTGTGACTTTAAAAATTTAAACTTAATATGACAATAGTAAAATTTTATAGAGTGGGTGATGAGTACATAATTATTCATTATATGTTTTCTGTACTTTTCCATATACTTGAAATAAGTTTACAAATTTTTAAAGGTTTAATTTAGAAAAACAAAAATGGAATGCCTTCTTTCCCACCCTAAATTTTGTATTATCGAGTAACTTAGATTTCTGAAGCGGTCACTATGAATCAACTAGTTTGTCAAATTGTTTCCAGGTCTTGAATTAAATATTCCAGTCTGAATATTCCATTCATTCAAGTACTGAAGTACAAGGAGTAAAACTACGCTAAAGAACAACTGACTGTGAATGTAGACCATGTTATTTTTGCTGCTAATGAAATGTTAAAGGTACACATTCAAATATTTGTGGAACAAAATGGAAATTACATTTGATTCACTTATTTGGGTAAGAATATGTGTTTGTCTCTCTACTTACACCAGACAAGGAAGATAGTCTAGAATCAATATGATAACCTTGAGGCTCTTTTCTCAACCATATGTTATCAACCAACTGGAAGTCTAGTCTTGTTTCCTTGGTCATTTATAATGTAAACAGCATTTAGTCCTGTCAGCATTGAAACGGAGAAACAGAGGAATTCTCTGCCACTGATATTTTTTCATCACAATGGTTGTCAAGCTTTTCCATTTGGAAACCTTCTATTGACTCTATATGATTCACTTCTCCCCTACACCAAGAAAAAAAAAAAAAATCAAAAGAGGACATGACTTTACTGGAATTATCTATTAATTTAGAAGCTATTCAACTGAGGGACATTTACATAATTCAGTAGAGAAAACATACAGTGCTGTATAAGAAAAAGGTTGCCTGATTTATAGGAATTGTTGATCATCCATATTAAGGACCCACCAAATGCAAATGTTACACTAAGGATTCAGTCCTAAGGCCTATTGAGAGAGTTTGAAAACAGGCTCTGAAGGATTATGCGAAGTTCTAAACAAACTGTCAAGTCTATCAAGGGGCTCATCATCAAAGATGAAGATGAAGGAGAATAGAATCATATGCAAATTCAAATGGTAACATATATACAAAAGCACTGCAGTGAGTACATCAAACTGCTACAGAGTAAGGTTAATGGAGTCATGAGGAGCCATGAGACTGTGGTAACTTCCCAGAGGAAATGAATTTTAATAGTTTTGAGAGGGAAGTGAAATCATAATGGGAAGGAGAAATAGCTCAAAGGGCCAGAAGTGAGCTTCTAAAGGGAGATAAGCTGAGCCTGGGAAGACTATATTCACTTTATGATATAGAGTTTGAAAATATTATCTCTTTAGATGATCTAAATGTGAGCTTGGGCAGGCTAACTTTTCTAATCCTCTTATCTGTAGAATAGGTGATATTCACCACCCAGAGATTGTGTGATCAGTAATGAATGTAACATGCTTTGGAGAGAAATTATGTTCAATAATTCCATTATTCACTAAAATTATGCTTGTTCACTATAGAGAATTCAGGCCACGTAGAAATACATAACATGAAAATTATACTCCGCGTTCCCAATAACATTGTCTTTAACATTTTTGTGTGCACTTCTTCCATTTTTATTCCTTATACACATTCTAATAGTTATTATCATTATCGATGCTATCATACTATTTTGCACCTTGTCACTGAACAGTATGTCTTAAAGAACCTTCCATGTCAGTACATATAGATTTACCTCACTGTTTTTTGTTTTTTTAGATAAGTAGATTTATTCATATAGGATGCTTGTGAAGGATAGAAGCCGGCAAGCAAGAGAGCTCTGCCCCAAGAACTAAGTGGGCTACATTTTTATAATCAAAGGAAAAGTGGAGAGGGAGAGAAGGCCACCTTCTTCCTCTTCCTTTGTAAAGTTATTGCAGGGAACTTGGGTACAAGAGGACGGTCATGTCCCAGGTGAGTCCCTGGGATGGGCCACCAAGTGAGGATCCTTGGCTTCGCACAGGAAAGAATTCAAGAGTGAGCCATAATAAACTGAAAGCAGAGATGCACATTCCATGGGCAGAATGCGGTCTGTCCCAAAAGGCGAGAGTGACCCCAGCAGAAACATGCTCCACATACAGAGTGGGGCCATCTCAAAAGGCGAGAGCGGCTGACCTCACTGTTTTCAAAGTCCACATAGTATTCCACTGTGTGTCCATTGCTTAATTTACTTAACCAGGCCCCTATTTATGGGCCGACAGCCCTTCACTAGGACATTCTAGAACATATATCTTTGCATTGTGGTAGTGTTTTGTAAGAAGCAAAAATGCTGAGTTGAAAGTATGAAAAATTTTCATTTTAATAGAGTTTGTTAAATTGTTCTTTGAAAAGTCTGATTGATTTATCCCTCCCCACTTTCCTCCCCACCATGTAGGTGCTGAAAACAGAAGACATAACCTATTCGTATTTCAAAGGGTAATAGATGATGAATTTTTTTATCTTTGAAAATATACAACATTAATAGCCATGAAGACTAGGAGACTGATCAGCAGCGTTTCCGTAAGTCCCTTCCAGTGAGCCCCTGGACCAGTCCTGTGTGGACATTGCCTCAGACCTTATGTGCTTTTTTTCATCAAAACCAGAGATCCATATATATATAATACATCCATATGCGTACATAATCAGATACATTGTTGCTATTATTATTTTGAACAGACTGATATTTGTTAGATCAATTAACAGTAAGAAAAATAAAACTTTTATTTCACCTTCAAAAAAACAAAAAGAACAATCCAGAGACCCAGAGAGACAGGATTCCCAACTGCTCCAAAGATGTCATCTGCCCTGCAGACCAGTTTTTGTGCTTGACCAAACAGCGGAATCTCATTAAAACAGAAAGGAAAAAAAAATTTCTTGGCAGAAAGTACCACCTTAGGCAGCTCACTGGTGGGGGCAGAATTGGACAGGGATGGCTTTAAGAAACAACCCTAGCCTTCTAACTGGCCAAGCAGCTTCTAACAAGCTGCTAAAGGGAAGAGGAAAATGAAACTCTAGGGGAGAGAGAACTATCCCCAAGTGACTGAGGCACCTCCTGACCTCACATGCTTCCTTATCTAGCTTAGACCCCATGATCCATCAGTCAATCACTCTTAAAGATACGTAACTGCAACTCTTCTGTACCCCCTTCCACCAGGTACTTGCCTGGCCAACCTGAAACCCAGGGAGGCTGTCTCCTGCGACCAGCACACCTGCAGGGCAGAGTGCCACTACAGACAGCTGCGCTGTGAGTCACGATCTGCGATCTCGGTGACACTGCCCAGAAATCCACACGGTTCCTCCAGGGGGCTCGGCACCTGTTCCCAACTAAGCTGTTCATCACTGTCGCCTAATCTATCTTCTCTCTGAAAGAATGACCCCTCCTCATACTTCACAGAGAATTTGAAGCCATCCAAGAAGACATTGGTCATTCTCTTCTGCACTCCAAGTCCAGCCCTTCACACATGCTATATGACACCACCAGTTATCCACTCCCCCTTCACCGAGTCTCCCATAAATGTCACACATGCTGTAGCATCTCCCTGCTTTGGGGGGTAGAGAAACAAATGCAAAATGCTCTCCATCTCATCTTCTCGCCACCACTCCAGCTCTCTACTCCCTGTAACAGCCATGTGTCTTTCTTTCTTTCTTTCTTTGGTACGCAGGCCTCTCACCGTTGCGGCCTCTCCTGTTGTGGAGCACAGGCTCCGGACGCGCAGGCTCAGCGGTCATGGCTCACGGGCCCAACCGCTCCGCGGCATGTGGGATCTTCCCGGACTGGGGCACAAACCCGCGTCCCCTGCATTGGCAGGCGGACTCTCAACCACTGCGCCACTAGGGAAGCCCAGCCATGTGTCTTTAAATGTTCGCTTCACTTGATGGCTCCCCTCCTCTGCCCAGTCTCTCACTCTTCAACCCATTTGTCTCCCACCCACCATTCCCCTGAAACTGTCCTTGGTAAGGTCTCACTACCAGTTAGGCTTCTCTTCAGGCTCCCTTTTCATCTGACAACATTCCCGCCACAGCTCCAGACTCTACATCTTCTCTGAAAGTCAGTGAAGAAAAAGAGATTCCCAGCAAAATTCTCACAGCCTCTCTGGCTCTGCTCAGGGCTATGTGCCCATCCTGGGTCAGTCATGGAATACACAGAGGCTCTTCTGATGTCCTGACCAAACTCTGATACAAAGGTCTCCTTTTTAATGGCTGCATAGTATTCCATTGCATGAATGTATCATTATTTATTTAACCTGTCCTTTGCTAATGGACATTTGGGTTTTTCTAGCAATTTACTAACATAAATAATGCCAGGATGCACTTTCTTGGACCTTGCCCACCTACATACACACTCATACTCA
Source organism: Kogia breviceps (assembly GCF_026419965.1). Classification (NCBI taxonomy): domain Eukaryota; kingdom Metazoa; phylum Chordata; class Mammalia; order Artiodactyla; family Physeteridae; genus Kogia; species Kogia breviceps. The sequence goes on from NC_081318.1 coordinate 75,600,305, forward strand.
CACAGTTCTTTCTTCAGCAAACTCATAGAGCTCATGACTGCTGAATTTTGCTTTTTGTGTTTTTAAGGATCTTTCCATCACACCACCACCATGTCACATTGTATGTTCCTGTGACCACTACAAGGAAGAGAAGGGGGGAGGGGACCCTGGAGGCTGCAGTGTCTAGACTTTGTCTTCATTGTCTTCAGTTCACGAAATGTAGTCCAGCTGCCAAGAAAGGAGCTCTATGAAGTTTAACCTAAAATTAGAAGAAAAAAAAAAAAAACTTCAAATTTCTATGCAAGTCTCACTTGCCTTCTAATTTCTTTGGGTGACCTGGGGGTTCAGGGGGAGGCAACTTTCTCCTAATCTGTTCTGCCTTGTAGCCTCTGTTTCCACCATAACAGTTCACAGAAACTGTTAAAAACCTTGAAATTTCCCATTTCCCTTCTTTGGCCATTGTCCAAGAGCTGCTATGACCCAAGCTGCAGAAAGAGCCTCTACCACATCTCTCCAACCTCCATCCTCAAAGAGGTGACAGCACCCCCAGACCAATGCCTGACTTCTTAGCCCTTGTCTTGGCCCCCTGCTTTGTGGTACTGGCCTTGCCTATCCCACAATGCCCTTATCCTGCCAACCCATCACTCTGAAGCTATAAATCAGCACTTCTGGTTAACTTAATGCAGCATCTCTCAGAATGTCATGTGTTCTTTCTGCTTCTGATGCCTGATTTTTAAAAAAATAATGTCTTTACAAACGTCTCTGGGCTAGCTTCAGTTTAGAAGTCCTAGAACTCAGCTCTAACACTCTCTAGATCTGCAGTTAATACTTGATTACACTTCCTGTCCTTTTATTGTTGATAAATAAGCTTTCTCTTCCTTGACTTGTGGAAAATTTTTTTGCATTTTTTTCTCTTGTGCCTTCACATGCTCAGTGCCATGATGAAACACCACCAACCCGTCCTTACAACAAAAGTCCTCTTCCTTCTCCCTCTCCCCCCACGCCCAGCAGGGAGTGAAAACACAGACTGAAAATATTCTCTCTCCTACCCCTTTCTGATGGGATCCCTGCCCCTCTACATCAGCATTTGCAACTCCACAGGGGTTCCCAGTGAAAATCCCAGCCCCCTTTGGAATAAGATCTTCCCTCAGGTCACATTTGCTGATATTTTATAAACAAAACTTTCTTTTACTGGCACTTAGTAAACTGAATGAATAAATATCAGTACTATTCATAGGGACTTCGCTTGTGGTCCAGTGGCTAAGACTCCATGCTCTCAATGCAGGGGGCCCAGGTTCAATCCCTGGTCAGGGAACTAGATCCCATATGGCGCAACTAAAGACCCGGCACAACCAAATAAATAAACATATATATTTTTTAAGTACTACTCATAAAATATAGAGAGAACTTACAACTGCCAGCATTGTTTCTAAAGGGTGTTACAAATGCTGCACTATTGACATTAGTTAACACATTTGTTTTAAAGACTCAGTTTTATCAGAAGCTTTAAAACAGAATCAGGAATGGTATACAAGTTATAGTCTCTACCTTGTGATTATTTTGGTTTTCCAAAGCCTAATTTTTTTTTCTAGATCTGCATACACTAGTGATTCTTTATCCTGTGAAAGGAGCACTTTATCACTGCATAGCTCCCTAATTCCCATTTACTCACAAGATTTAGAAGAGAGGAGTGCAAAAGGAAAGTTATTCAACTTGAAACAAAATTTCTACTAAGAAAATAACTAAGCGGGCTTCCCTGGTAGTGCAGTGGTTAAGAATCCGCCTGCCAATGCAGGGGACGTGAGTTCGAGCCCTGGATCGGGAAGATACCATGTGCTGTGGAGCAACTAAACCCGTGCACCACAACTCCTGAGCCTGCTCTCTAGAGCCTGTGAGCCACAACTACTGAGCCCTCGTGCCACAACTACTGAAGCCCGCATGCCTAGATCCTGTGCTCTGCAACGAGAAGCCAGCGCAATGAGGAGCTTGCGTACCGCAACGAAGAGTAACCCCTGCTTGTTGCAACTAGAGAAAGCCCATGCGCAGCAACGAAGACCCAACGCAGCCGAAACTAAATTTAAAAACAAAAGAAAAAAAGAAAATAACTAAGGCTTGAAGCAGAAGAAACCCCAGCTGGCCTATTTCCATTACCTAATTAAGAAGGTAAATCAAGGGACTGCCGTGGTGGTCCAATGGTTAAGACTCCACACTTCTAATGTAGGGGGCACAGGTTTGATCCCCGGTCGGGGAACTAAGATCCTACATGCCATGCAGCGTGGCCAAAAAAAAAAAAGGTGAATCATTATATGAATGTTTGCTGATTTGATTAATTTGGGGGGTGGTGAATTACATTTATAGTATTCAATGTCTCAGTCTATAATAATGCACATATGTACATATGACTTTTTAAAATTTCCTTCCTTTTTAAAAATCTATTTATTTATTATTTATTTATTTATTTTGGCTGCGTCGGGTCTTACTTGTGGCACGTGGGCTCTTGGTTGCAGCGCATGGGCTTCTCTGTAGTTGTGGCGTGGGCTCCAGAGCACGTGGGCTCTGTCGTTGAGGAACACTGGCTTAGTTGCCCCGAGGCATGTGGGATCTTGTTCCCGTACCAGGGATCAAACCCACGTCCTCTGCATCGAAAAGGGGATTCCTAACCACGGGACCACCAGGGAAGTCCCACGTATGACTCTTTTAAAGGACAGATTCTCTGATCCCCGAAGTCCCACTGGAGCCAACACCTTTCTGCAGTCCTATGAGATCCAGGATTGTTTTCCTCTGGTTTGTCCCAGAGTGTGGCACGTCTACCTCTGGAGGTACCTGAGATGACTTTTGGAGGTATGTGAACACATTTTTAAATTTCAACAGGTTTCCAATATTTATTTTACAATAGATTACTTTTCTATAGCTACAGTAGATTATTTTTCTACAGATAGAAAAAAACATAGCTAGCGTATCAAACTCCTGAATTCATGGGTACTATTGCTTAGGGTGAGATTAAAGTATCACTAGTAGATCCAAAGATAAATATTAAGTAAAAACTGCAATAAAAAGTACACAGAGGGCTTCCCTGGTGGCGCAGTGGTTGAGAATCCGCCTGCCGATGCAGGGGACACGGGTTCGTGCCCCGGTCCGGGAAGATCCCACATGCCGCGGAGCAGCTGAGCCCGTGAGCCATGGCCGCTGAGCCTGCGCGTCTGGAACCTGTGCTCTGCAACGGGAGAGGCCACAATAGTGAGAGGCCCGCGTACCACAAAAAAAAAGTACACAGATATGACAAAAATCAGGAAGGTGGTACAAGGGTGACTGAGGTTGAGAAGAGCCCGCTCTCTCTCTCATGCTGCCTGAAACATTATGGTGCTTCTTCAGAGTTCAATAATGTGATACCTGACCCTCATCCATCCTTTTTCCTGCAATATTTCAAGTAGTCTGCCACAGGCAAGGTGAGTTAACTTAGTGGCTGGCTTTCTGTGCTCCCTGTTTCCTGCGTAGCTGGTGCAGCAAAGCAGAACCCACCTGCTGAACTAATTGTGCTGAATTGGGGCATCAGAGAAGATGCCGGTCATTTATCTGCTCAGTGGCTGGTGAGTTCTTTTGGATTTGTTTTACTTTCGAGAAAGACGAGGAGGGAGGTAATGATCTCCTCTCCAGGAGCCCTGGGCAGCTGACTCAGGGTCACAGGACTTGCTGGCTTGGAGGCATTTCAACACCAGGCTCGGGCCCTTGCAGAGCAAATCCCATGACTCCAAGGGACTGCCCCCACTCCGTGTTGTGCCAGAATGCCCCTGTGAATGATACTGCTCAAGTAAGTAGGTCCTGGAAAAATCTTCTTATGTTTTAAGAATTTTACGGGAAGAAAGTGCTTGATCTCATAGGATTTAATTTATTTTAACAATTTTCATTTATTTATTCAGGCATAACCTTATTCTAGAAAGGATATGAGATGACTTACAAAAATACTCACAATAAGATAAAACTTTAAACAAGTAGATGAGGAAACTGGGGCAAAAGGAAAGGGAGAGCAGGAAAGATAAAATGGGGCCAAGGATGAGGACTGTCACCAACATGCAGGCAGTACGGGCTCTGCGCTTTCTAGCCGTGGTGGCACAGGGGCCTCTAGGCGTCCTCACAGCGTGAAGGCAACAGCGAGTGATGAGCCCATAGCGACCCTGACTTTTTTCCTAAAAAGAGAACACAAACAAACAGCTGCTCAGGACAAGACTAACCGTTCCATGTGCTGAGATCGGAGGAGTTTCTAGTGTACATGTGATGCCTTCAGTAGCATCCTCAGTAATGTCCCTAGGATGCACCATGGTGGCTTCACGGGGCTGTTTAATACCAGGTCCTTAAGCAGAGGTGGACAACTGATTTTTGACAAATATCTGAAGGCAATTCAGTGGAGAAAGGGTAGTCTTTCAACAAATGGTGCTGGAACAATTGGATATTCACATGCAAAAGGTGAACTTTGAGCCGTACCTCACATCATACATAAAAATTAATTCAAATGGACCATATTTTCACTTTAATGTTTAATTTAATAGCTGTATTGAGGCATAATAAATAGTATATTGCTCACATTTAACGTGTACAGTTAAATAACTTTGACACACGTACATATCCAGGAAGAATGGAATTGCTCTTGAGGGAAGGCAGACTACATCATCAGTCAAGGTTCAGCTGCAGAGAACAGAATCCACTCTAGCAGAAAATTCCACTCTAGTTGAAGCAGAAAAAGACATTTCTGGGTATAAAATGTTGTAGGGGATCATTACAAGGGCAAACAATAGAGACTCTACCCTGAGCTTCTAGGAACAACTCTCAGTCTCATGACCAAGCCAGAGTCAGCAAGTTGCCTCTGCAAAGCTAGGAAGCCACCCTGACTTCTGCAGGCCTCAGAGCTCTACCACTTCTGCTGCACTCCTCATTAGTAAAGAGATGCATGTGCCCTGCCTCTCCTCATAAAATCAGTTCCAAATTCAGGTCTTGCAACTGATTGTCGAAACCTAACTGACATCTGGAACTCTAGCTTCAAGAAAGTCTGGGCAATGTAGTTTTTAGCTTTCCAGCCTCTGCAGTATTGGAAGGCACTTTATTTTATTTTTATTTATTTATTTATTTTTGGCTGCTTTGGGTCTTCGTTGCTGTGCGCAGACTTCTCACTGCAGTGGCTTCTCTTGTTGAGGAGCACGGGCTCAGTAGTTGTGGCACGTGAGCTCTAGAGCGCAGGCTCAGTAGTTGTGGCGCACGGGCTTAGTTGCTCCACGGCATGTGGGATCTTCCCGGAGCAGGGATTGAATCCATGTCCCCTGCATTGGCAGGCGGATTCTTAACCACTGCGCCACCAGAGAAGCCCTGGAAGGTACTTTAGAAGGAGCTTGGGATAGATGTTGAGCAAGCAAATCCACAATAGCCATCACGCTGTGGAAGGAGTTCAGTTTTGAACATGATAACTTTAAGGTATCTTTTAGATATAACAGTAGAGGTGTATAGTAGGCAGGGGAATGAAATGTTGCAGCATAATATAGTGGTACAAGCAAAGATTCTGGGTCTTGGGTTGGATCTGGGTCTTGAACCCAGTCTGCTGGTATTCATATGATACCTATATCATTTAGTAGCTGTGTGACATTGGAAAAGTTACTTAACATCTCTGTGCCTCAAATTTTATCACCTATAAAATGGGAATAGTAATAGCATTTGCCTAAGTAAGGTTGTTATGAAGACTTAAATGAGTTAAGTTTTGCAAAGTGTTTAAAACAGTACCTGCCACAAAAGAAGTGTGTTTGCTCTAGTAATAATTACTATTGTCTTAATTAATAATGCAGGTGGTCCTCCATATCATGGGTTCTGGGAAATAATGAATTTGTGCTATTTTAAGCCACTAAATTTGTTTTGTTACATAGCAACAGATAACCAATACAGTGGCCTAAGTATGAAGTGATATTGAGGAATTAAGCTAGAACTGTTACAATTTGGAGTTACAAAACATGTTCTTTTTACCCTGGGGTGCTGCTTGACTGCCTCTCCCAGAGAGCTTCAACCCCTGTCTTGGGCCCAGTGACGCTGCCTGGACAGTATGTGCTGACCAAGGCAGCCCAGCCCAATGCCACAGCCCCAGGCCCTGGTGGCTTCCACCCCTGCCTCTACCCTCTGACTGGGCTTTGCATGTTCCACTGACCCAGGGAGGTGGTGGGTGGAGGCACCAGGCTTCACTGCCTTCTGGGGTAGAACACTAACCTGACCACGGCGGGTCTGCGGTGCTCACCCCAGTGAAAGCAATTCCAACTTTAAAAAAAAAAAAAAGGTGATTTTTTTTTTTTTTTTTTTTTTTTAGTGATACATATGGAAATATGCAGGAAGTGTCTGGGATTTATTTTAAAATAATGGTAAAGAAATAAATAGATAAAAATATATGAAGAAAACACAGTAAAATGTTCACAATTACTAGATCCAGGTGATGGATATACATGGAATCATTGTGCTATTCTGCTTTTAGATATGTCTGAAATGTTTCATATTAAAATGTAAATATACATACATATAGATGAGTGTGTATAGAGAGAGAATTCTGTCTTAAAGGCCCTTTCTCCTCCTCCTCCTCCTTCATCCTCCTCCTTTATGTTGATGTTTCCTAATTGTCCCTTTCATTTGTCTCACGAGGGTATCCCCTTTGGGTGGACTGTATTTCTAAACGATGTCCCTATTAAAGCATACTTTTATAATCTTCTCCTCTTAAAAGCTGGATTAAGCCTGCAAACTCCAGCTCTGTGTGTCCTGGAGTCCCGTGTGAGCCCCCCCAGTGGGACAGCCACCTCTCCTCAGCAGGTCTAGTTGAGCCCCTGGGGGCTGGAATGTCCTGGAACAATGGCCCTTATTTGCTGCCTTTCAGGGGCCCTGGCGTGCTCTCCTGGTGCCAACCCCAGCTGTCTTTTTCACCATTCTGAGCTCTCCTCCGGCACCTCGGCGGAGCCTTAATTCTTTCTCAGAAACCCGATTCCTTCGGCAGAAGCCATGTGTCCGCTCAGGCCCCATCTGACAGCTGTGGCCCCTGGCCTGGCCCTACAGACATTCAGTGTTCCCTTTCACAGGCCGTGGCGTGTTCCTGCCAGAAAAGTCCACTTCCTTTACGAGTCTCTTTTTCATGGTGTCGCTCTTTGTGGCCTTGAGGGTCATGCCAATTCCTTGCACACTTGATGAAAGGATTTGGGGGCAGAAAACTTGAATCAATGGGGTCTCTTTATTTTTGAACATCAGTAAACAGCACAAATCAGTTCAATGAGTTCAGACTCAGTTATTTCCATGCTTGGTGCAGTCTCTACCCAGCATTAAGTCCCACTGAAAATGCCTCTTATTATCTCCAGCTAATGAAGAATGTTGCTCTTTTTTCGTGGTTTGAACACACTCCAAAACACTGGCCTGAAAGATCAGTTTAGCACTGGACGGCACTGAATACAAAAATCTTTAACTTTCCCTTTTCTACAGCTCACTGACATTATTCTAATCGTTTTCTTTCCTCTTCATTTGTTCTGCTCACTGACAGTATTTTTATCTGTTTGGTAGTGTAAAATGCAACCATTTGTTTTTGAGACTAATGAAGACATGCCAGGATCCTTTCCATTGATTCAGTTACGAATAATATAATTAGAGATTAAGAGGTCCAGTTAACCTGTTAATTTGTCATAGTTGTACCTCCATCAAAACGGCCCCTTCCCCTTCTCACCTGTGTCATTCTCAATATCCAAACCCAGGAAGAACACTTCACAGTATATTGTGGCACCAGCAAAGAATATGACCCTCAGTATTTTTTACTTAAAAATAATTGGTGGTATATGAATTTACTGAGAAATAAAACCACAGAACAAATATTCCTGAAAGAAGATTTTAAGGCAAAAAAATCTATATATTGTCCCCTGTAATACTGAATGCCTCCATATTTTTAAAAGGTTAAATCTTTTATAGTTAAACCACTAATACCACGAGCATAAGTTAAGTGGTACCAGTGATATAGCTTCATCAGGTACTGATAACACCTAGTGAAACCCTCAGCCCAGCCAGAGGGTTCAGTGGCAGATTCCAGAACCAGACTGCAGGGGTTCAAATCTCAGTTCTAGTACTTATTAACTGTGTGGCCTTGGGCAAATTACTTCACCTCTCAGTGCCTTAGTCCCCTCATCTGAAAAATCAGAACAATTAGAGTACCTACTGTCTCCCCTCCTCACCTTGGTGGGTTGTCGTGAGGATGTAAAACACTTAAATTATTGTCCAACATATGGAAAACTATCATTGTCATTGCCATTGTTGTTATGCTGGGTGGATGACCATTAACTCTCTCTACTCTAACCTCACAGCCCTGCCAGAATGTTCTTCCTGCAGCACTGCTACCATCCTTTCTCACACTAGCCCACACTTGACAAAACCTCTGGCATTTTTCCACTCATCAAGTGATCTACCACTCCCCCTTGGGGGAAGTTCCATTTCTGTGGCGGGATAAATCACCAGGCTTTCACTCAGAAGGCAGAAATGATCAGGAAACCCCAGGTCATAACATGAAACAGATCTGGTTTTTCAAGCTCCTCATTAACTTAAAAAACTTTAAAAAAATAATAACCTAGATGGAAAGTTGAGTTAATTTTATTCCTCTGTTTGAAGAACATTCTCATTAGTCTCCACATAAGTCTGCTCCCTTGTTTTATATTTTACTTATTCTCTTATTCACTTTCCTCACTCCCATCTTCCCCCACCCCAGCATTCTATGTTTAAGGTGACTCTCTGTTTCAGGCTTTGTGAAAAGGCAGTGTGACGGTGGTGAATGCATGTGTCTTTAAGTTACTCATGTGTTATGTGTGATGTTCCCCCTACAGTCTTAAGGTCCATGCGGCTGTGAGGACTTCTAGGCTTCTCTTCTCCCTGCTGCCTAGTACCCCAGAGCACCAATCCTTACGTCTGACTCTCCTGGTCCCCAGGTGACAGACACCTAAGTTGCTCCCAAACATCCTCTACAACAAACCAGGGAAAAGAGGGATTCTCGGAAGATGGTCTTGGGAAATCTTGCTACTACGTGGATGAAAATAAAATTGGATCCCCACCTACCACTACGTACGAAGTGAACTCTAGATCGGTTAAAGACCAATATCCAAAAGCTGAAACAATGGGATTAATAGAAGTAGGTGTGGGTGAGTATCTAAGTGACCTGGGGGAGTAGAGAACTTCTTAAACTAAACCTCAAAAGCATGAAAGTCCTTGAACATTTCTTCCATTCACCTTGGTTTTCCAGTCCTCCCTCACCTCTTGGTCAGCTCTTCTCAATTGCCAAGAGGTTATCTTTTGTTTAAAAACAAAAGTGGAACAACAAAACCTTCAATTCGCCCTTCCTGTAAATCAAAGAGATAGTCTTTTTTCTAGGGTTTTCCTTCGTCCAGCTCAGGGGTCAGTAATCCATGGCCCATGAGCCAAGTGTAGCCTACCTCACGGTTTGGTACAGTGTGCTAAAAAAGGTTTTTACATTTTCAAATGATTGAGGAAAAAACAGAAGAAGAATATTTTGTGACACTTGAACAACCTATGAAATGTCAGTGTCCATAAATAAAGTTCTGTTGGAACCCAGCCAAAATCATTTATTTCTATCTTGTCTACACCTGCTTTCTCACCGCAGCTGCAGGACTGAGTAGTTGTGACAGAGACGGTACAACTCACAAAGCCTGAAGTATTGACTCTCTGGCCCTTGACTGGAAAAGGTCTGCCAACTGGATTGCATGCCCCTTGAGGATGGAGTCGTATCCAATAGGTCTTTTATTTCCCTGATGTCTTAGCACAGGGCCTTGCAGGTAACCAGTGCTATTTATAACACACAGGACTACTTTTGGCTTCAAGTAACAGAATACCCTACCGATAGGGTTTTTAATTCTAACGTAACAAGGAATCCAGAGATAGGGCTGGCACTGATTCAACAGCTCAAGGTCTCTTCCCCTGTCCCCTCAGGGTTGCAAGAGAATAGAGGTAGCTCCTCAGAGAGTTTCTTCAAGTGACCATGTTCAAAGGCAGAAAACTGGCAGCAACATGGGCAAAGAAATGACCTGGTATACCTTTCTCTTATAGGAGAAGAAAATATTCCCTGAGACGCCCCCATCCCAGCAGACTTCCCCCCGTAGTATTAGCCAGAAGTGGATCATGTACTCACTTAGGCCAGGGGCTGGATCCCCTTTCCTTGAGAGCTAGAGATCTCCACCCAAAACTCAAACGGCATCAGAGAATGAGGAATAGGGCAGGGCTTTGGGGTAGGCAAAGAATAGCGTCTGCCTAAGGATTAACTAATGATGAGGCTGATTTTTGAACTTGGAAAGGCAACCCAAAAATTTGAACTATTTTTTTCTGAGTGGAACCAAGCAATAGCTTGACTCCAACCTTCCCTATGATTGATCACTCATTTTAAAAGAGAATAAACTTTTCAAATCGTTTCAGATGGTTTTCAAACTGTAGAAGCACCAAAATTGACTGAGTAGCTTTTACAAGTTCTGCATGGTCTTTTCTAATGAAATTTAATGGTCCACAGTCAGGCCCCTCAGCTGCACAGAGTCACATGGTGGGAGACCATAAATTGAATAGCATCCCACAGCCTGCCCTCTTATAGTCAAAACTCTTATATGCATAATGGCTGGCCCATCAGGATCACGGGAGTGATCTTTCACAATGGTTAAACAAGCAATCAAACAGAACGATAGTAATGGCTTCCAACCAAAGCATGCTGCTGCGTGTAGGAAAGAAAGGCCAGGATGTGAACACACAGGTTCCAGAGAGATGTGAAGCCAATGCCCAGCATGTGATCCGGGCCCCTGTGATTCAGAGCCGCCGGCTCTGGCAGCCTGCCCCAACAGGTGGTCCCTTTGATTCTCCCGACTCACGTGTTTCACATTCTGTTTATGAACCTCTGCACACTCAGTTCAGCAGATGAGCAAATGAAGACACAACCAAGCAAGGACAAGTAATAAAAAGAAAAATAACATAACTTTTAAACCTAGAAATCTCGAAATGCCAGCTCTGTAAAGAGAGTGTTATGGGGCTTCCCTGGTGGCACGGTGGTTGAGAATCCGCCTGCCAATGCAGGGGACACGGGTTCGAGCCCTGGTCTGGGAAGATCCCACATGCTGTGGAGCAACTAAGCCCGTGCGCCACAATTACTGAGCCTGCACTCTAGAGCCCGTGACCCACAACTACTGAGCCCGCATGCCTAGAGCCTGTGCTCCGCAACAAGAGAAGCCACCGCAATGAGAAGCGCGCGCACCGCAATGAAGACCCAAGACAGCCAATAAATAAATAAATGTTCCTTTGGAAAAAAAAAAGAAAAGAATGCTGGAGACAGACAGTTGGGTGTAGGGAGTGGGCCTTAAATCAATTATGTGTAATGGGAACTCGACCTCTGTGTTTCCTCTTCTTTATCTCCACTCCTGGGAAATAGGTCAGAGAAAACAATACCAGATGTGCATTAAAACATTGCCCCTATTACTCTCACTCTCCGTAGAAATCAGGCTTGACCCTCTGGCCTGGCTGTAGAGTGAGCATGTCACCCTCATAGCTCCCCTCCAGCTGTGGCCCCAAACCCCTGACTTGTTTGCCTGGAGCAACACAAACTCTAGGCCACTGCTCAACCCGTGGGGAAGCTCTTCCTGTCCCTCTGGAGCTGCTCTGTGTGACACACCAGCCACTGGCACATGTGGCCAGTGAGCACTTGCAATGTGCTGGTCTAAATTGCCACGTGCTGTAAGTCTAAAATACACACTGGACTTCAAAGACTTTGCATGAAAAACATATAAAATATCTCATTAACAATTTTACACATTGATTACATGCTGAAATGATGTTTTAGAGATAGCGAGTTAAATGGAACATAGTCTTAAAAGAATTTCAACTGTTTCTCTTTACTTTTTTTAAAATTTTTTTCTTTACTTTTTTAAAATGTGGCTGCCAGGAAATTTAAAGTTACACACATGGCTCACATTATATTTGTACTGGACAGTGCTACCCAGCTGGGACTGAGCAGCCCCTTTCTTCGTGCCCTCAGTGTGCACCCTGACATATTTCTACCGTAGCACCTGCACATGCGTCTTCCCCTGGCTGCTAACTCCAACTGGACTGCCAGCGCCATAATGCTTGGTGCCCTTTTATCCTCGGTTTCTAGCATTGTGCCTGGCACACCTAACAAAGGGTGTCATGGAGTTAATCATTACTGTTTATTTTTTTGTTGTTGTAATCAGGGTGAAATTCACATAACATAATATGAACCATTTTTTATAGTAAATATTTTATACTTCATTTATTTAACATCTTTATTGGAGTATAATTGCTTTACAATGGTGTGTTAGTCTCTGCTTTATAACAAAGTGAATCAGTTATACATATACATATGTCCCCATATCTCTTCCCTCTTGGGTCTGTCTCCCTGCCTCCCACCCTCCCTACCCCACCCCTCTAGGTGGTCACAAAGCACCGAGCTGATCTCCCTGTGTTATGCGGCTGCTTCCCACTAGCTATCTATTTTACGTTTGGTAGTGTATATGTGTCCATGCCACTCATATGAAGCTTTTTTTTTTTTTTTGCGGTACACGGGCCTCTCACTGTTGCGGCCTCTCCCGTTGCGGAGCACAGGCTCCGGACGCGCAGGCTTGGCGGCCATGGCTCACGGGCCCAGCAGCTCCGCGGCATGTGGCATCTTCCCGGACCGGGGCATGAACCCGTGTCCCCTGCATCTGCAGGCGGACTCTCAACCACTGCGCCACCAGGGAAGCCTTTATGAACCATTTTAAAGTGAACAATTAATTCAGTTCAGTGGCATCTAGTACATTCACAATGTTTTCCAACCACCACCTCCATTTAGTTCCCAAACCTTTTCACCATGCCAAAATAAAACCCATACTCATTAAGCAGTTACTCCCCATCCTCACCTCCCTATAGGCCCTGGCAATCACCAATCTGTTTTCTTTCTATGGATTTGCCTATTCTGGATAGTTCATATAATAGAATCATACAACATGTGACCTTTTTTGTCTGGTTTCTTTCACTTAGCATATTGTCTTCCAGGTTCATCAACATTGCAGCATGCATCTGTGCTGCATCCCTTTGTTTTTTAAATGTTCCTTCTTGTATTCACATTATTCCCTCCTACCTGAATGCACTCTCCCCGTGCCTCTTCCGTGCTTATCCAGCTTAACTCATCACTCAAGAACTAAGTCATACTTTCTCCATAAAGATTTCTCTACATCCTCCATGTTCTCTGAACTCCTTTAGCTCTATCTACATTACTTAATTTAAATGCTACACACCAGGGATGTGTAGGATTGGTTTTTAAATAATCCAGCAGATAATGGTGTGGGGAGGGAGACGAATAAGACAAGATTGGCCATATACTGATGATCAGTGGAGCAAGTGATGTGTACATGGAAGTTGATTATGTCATTCTCTCTATATTGTGTATGTTTGAAAGTTTCCAGAATAAGAATTTCAAAAGGTGTTTCATACTATTACCTGTTCTATGAGTCTCATTCTCCCCATGAGATACTATGCTCGCTCCTCTGAGGTCAGAGATTGTCATTCATGCCTTGGTTGATGATGGCTAGTATAGAAAGGCAGACCTCCACTGGTGAATTAAATTCTGTCTGAGGTGTTAAAAAATTTCATTGAGAAAAAGCTGAATTTAGACCTGAGAATAAAGATCCAAGAGGCTATTTCACCTTCAGTTTCCTGACCTTTCTTCTACAGTTAAAATCCCTTTTGATTTTTGCTCTAACTTCTTTCTTGGGCTTACAACTGATCTCTCCATGAATGAGCTCAATGCACTGGCTCCTGTGTTCTGAGACATGTCTGGAGAATCCATAATTATCAAAAAATCTGGAAGCCAGATTTCCATTCAGATTTCTATTTTTGCCCCTCCCTTCTTTCTCTCTGCTTAGATCCCATTCTAGTTCTCTCTTGTGTCCCACTGATCTACAGGCACCAAAAGTAGAAAAGAAAGGCATCGTTGCTTCCACATCCACTCATTAAACTTTCATGTCTTATTCCCCTTCTACACTAATAATTCAGAGACAGAACTTTAATAACAAAACTAGGACTTAGTATAACCCACACTTTTCTACACCTACTGCTCTTTCTAATTTCAAATAGGCAACTCCTTAAGAAGAGTCTTGTCGAAAAACGTTTGCAGGGCTTCCCTGGCGGTGCAGTGGTTGAGAGTCCGCCTACCGATGCAGGAGACACGGGTTCGTGCCCCGGTCCGGGAAGATCCCACACGCTGCGGAGCGGCTGGACCCGTGAGCCATGGCCGCCGAGCCTGCGCGTCCGGAGCCTGTGCTCCGCAACGCGAGAGGCCGCAACAGTGAGAGGCCCGCGTACCGCAAAAAGAAAAGAAAAGAAACGTTTGCAGCCAGCACCCCAAGAAGAAAACTCCTTTACCGGAGTCTAGTGTCTGATTCCTTCAGGTAGAAAATCAGGCTAAAAATACAACGGCTGTTGCCACTTTGTGATAGCAGAGTTGACCAGAAAACGATGCACTGACCTTTTCTCCTCTTTCCCTGAAAAACGAGGGAAAATATTTTCATGGAAGAATAATTTCAAAGCTTAGCAAACCTAGAAACCAGGGGGTTTAATTACTTATTCATGTGGGAAGCACCAGACAGGAGAACAGAAGTCTCTGCATCATTTGTTAATGCTTAAATCTGAAAACTGTGACTCTGATTGTAACATGTTAAAAAGCCCACATTAGGACAAAGCAGTCACATGGGCCCTCTCTCTCTCTGAACTGACTCCTTTATCTTCAGTTTATTCTTGCCTTCTGCTCTGCCAAATACCAAAAGCTTTGGTTCAACAAGTCATGTAACCTCTGAGAGTTACTTCCTATCACTGCTCTTATCACACACTCTTCTTATAAACAGAATTTTTTTGCTAAATCACCTGTTGTATAACTGTGATAGGCAAAATAAGGGAGCCCTCAAAGATGTCCACATGCTAATCCCCGGAACCTGTGAAGCTGTCCTGGGGCAAGAGGCAATTAAAGGCTGCCTATGGTATTAATGTTGCTAATCAACGGACTTTAAGACAAGGAAATTAACCTGTATTATCCAGGTGAGCCCAATGTAATCACAAGGTCTCATAAGTGAGAGAGGGAGAAAGGAGAATCAGTGTCAGAGTGACTGGGTGTGAGAAGGGTGTGAGAAGGACATGCCCGGCCACGGCTGGCTTTGAAGATGGAAGCGGCCCCGAGCCAGGAACTGCAGGGAGACCTGTAGAAGCTAGAAAAGGCAAAGAAACAGATGCTTCACTGGAGCTTCCCTGCTGCCGCTTTGATTTCAGCCTGCTGAGACCCATGCCAGAAAGCAAGGTATTAGATTTCTGTAGTTTCAAGCCTCCAGGTTTCTGCAAATTCTGCTAACAGTGGCGATAGGGAACTTATCCAACAGCTTTTTACAAGAGTTGGAGAGGAAAGGGGCTTCATTTTTATTATCTTGTTGAAAAACATCAGTTTGAACTAAAAAATTCCTAAAACTAAAGGAAACTCCCCCACTGCCTGCCGTGACACCTGGGTATGGCTGCCACCTGCCCCTCCACGAGCCCCCCTTGAGGTGGCTGCTACCTTTCTCCCAGCTCAGGGGCTACTCCTCAGGTTGGGACTGTGGCCACACGAGGGGTGCCAGAAACCAGGCCGCTGAGAGGCCATTTAGGAAGTTCTCAGAAGTTGACTGCTCAACAGCATCTCCACCAGGATAATCATGTGGATAATACCAGGTAATTGCGATATTTCCCTTCTTTGAAGGAACTATTTCAAACCTTTTTCACAGTATAATTTTATTTTACAAGGAAAAACAAGTTTGAAGATATTTCTTATCCAAAATAGCCCAGTATCTTGAATCCTACAAAGTACTTTATATGTTGTCAGCTGTTGATTATCAAGGCACTGATTAGCCAATTTGTAGTGCTTTGAAATTAAGAATTTCTGGTGCCTTGGCCTCCATCCAGGCCTACCTTTTGCCTGTTGCCTTAGTTCATTGCTATCCCCTGTTGATGGGACAGAGAAGGAGAGAAGACAAAAGAGAAGACTTGAT
The DNA here is from genome assembly GCF_026419965.1 of Kogia breviceps. NCBI lineage: Eukaryota > Metazoa > Chordata > Mammalia > Artiodactyla > Physeteridae > Kogia > Kogia breviceps. The sequence continues at coordinate 75,616,369 of NC_081318.1, forward strand.
CATTGTGTTTGTCACCCTAAATAAGATCTTGTTACAGAAGAGTCTGACACTTCCAGCTTTCTTAGAGACAGAAAGAGCTAATCTGGCCAAAAATAGAAGCCAGAATTAATCGTAAGCAACAAAGGGAAATCATACTTTTCAAAAATCAATAGTAAGTTTCCCCTACACTGAAGAGCTTTTTTTAATTATAAAAGTTATTCATGTTTGTTGTAAAAAGAAAACAGAACTATATAGATGATTCACATCACATAAAACCAACAACTACTTCCATTATTCACTTACTCATCTGTATTTGAAAACAGTTTTGTTTCAGTTGTGCATATGTTCCCTTCCCTGTTTTTCGCTTCATATTTGCTTCAAAGGCTGTAAAAGCAGCTCTAAAGAGCTGTGTGTGGCCTTAGGGTAGGGAGTTTCACAGACTATTTATTTCTATTCCTCATTAGCACAACTGAAACATAAATCACTACCACAAATTTTCCCCTCACCCCTGACCAGGGAGGGCTTCTATATGTACTGAAAACGGTTATGTAGGTGTGACTTAGAGAACGATCACATGCAGTAAAGTCATGTTGCCACATTTTCTGCACATTCTGTAACCAGAAACGATTTGATGAGATAGATGTATGTTCTAGGCAAGCTTGTTTTTACATTTAATGCTTGCTTTCTGTAACATGAAATAAATATGCTATATGTTGAATGCAGTTGGTCCTGAGTGATACAACACAAATTAATGCTTTGAGTGCAGTTATCAAAAATGATGCAGGTGGTTCCAAAAGTTATATGGAATTGCACAGATATCTGAAATGCACTTTTGAGTAAATTTCTCAACTACTGGAGGTGGTGCAGCTACTTCAGTCCCCTTTCGGCACAGCGTATGTTTTTATCCATGTATGTCATTCACCATTTCAAGTGATGGAAGAGATCACTCCCCATCTTAGTTTCCTCTTGGGGGAAGGAGATGTACAAGCACTAGCTAGCGCTGGGAAGAGCTGGTTGTCTAAATTATCGCAAAAGAAGCATAATTGTGACATTTCAACATGAGCCGGGTGAGTGAATCAGCAAAGGAGTCATAGCAAGTTAATAATCAGTGAGGTTGGAGAAAAATGGTACAGATGAACCGGTTTTCAAGGGCAGAAATTGAGACACAGATGTAGAGAACAAACGTATAGACACCAAGTGGGGAAAGCAGAGGCAGGTGGGGATGGTGGTGTGATGAATTGGGCGTTTGGGATTGACATGAATACACTGATGTGTATAAAATTGATGACTAATAAGAATCTGCTCTATAAAAAATAAAATAAAATTCAAAAGTTCAAAAAAAGAAAACAGAATGAACAGAATCTAATTCAAAATATAAGATAATAAAACATATTTCAAAAATTTTTTTAAAAATCAGTGAGGTTGGAGATTGAAATTTTATTTGGGGAAGGCTATCAAAATAGGGCCCATAGGAAAGTAAGTCCCTTTAACTAGAAATATGGAATAACAACACTGAAATGATGTGCCTCTGAAAAGCGAATAAATAGATACTAAGAGCAAGTGAGTCAGAAGCACATGAGTGGTTGAACTCCAGAGACCAGATCAAGCAGTGCTGCTTAATACCATCACATGATCTGCCCCGAGGCCCATATTTAATTAAAATAAAGAGTGGAGCACAGCAAAAACCAGAACACTGTTGTTCTTAGCAGATGGAGCCAGAGAAGTTACAAGTTAAACCTTGATTGCCTGGATCTGTGAGAATTCAGCATGGAATGTCTCTACTGTTTCCTGGGATTTCTGCTTTTGGCTGCAAGACTGCCACTTGATGCTGCCAAACGTGAGTAACTGTCAACTTCTGTATTTTTAACCCATTCTCCGGCTGTTGTCTGAAGTGATGGGTTTGTCTGAACTAGCTTTGCCTGAGCCCAAAGTTAGACTTTAGGAAGCATTCACGCTCACTTGTTTCTTCTTCTGAAAACCATTGGGGATGTTGAAAGTACGGCAGAATGCGTTCAGTCCCCATTCTTTGCTCCAGGCTCTTGACGTGAAAGACGTGCAGCCCCTCTGCTGTGGAGCTTTTTTCTATCAAAATTGCCTCCCACTCTCTTAGAGACATTGGGAGAGAGTTGGGGGGGGTGGGGTGAAGGTCACAGTCTCTGGCTTGAGACTACAGCAACGCTACCCACTAAATTTTGTTTCGTTGCCATCCAACACGAAAGAGCCTCAGATGAAATGGGGCCCAAGATCTGGAATCAGACTTTCTAATAATCCCAACCCAGAAGCTATCACCAGTCCTGCTGAGGGAATTCCCTGGTGATCCAGTGGTTTGGACTCTACGCTTTCACTGCCGGGGCCCCAGGTTTGATCCCTGGTCAGGGAACTAAGATCCCACAAGCCGCTTGACCAAAACAAAAATAAAATAAAATAAAATCCTGCTGATAGGTTTTCACAGACCTGCAGGAGTTTGCTGCCACTGTAGTGAGGATACTGAGAAAAGAGCTAAGCCCTGGGTCTCTTTTCTAGTTAGAGTAGAGGCTGGGGACTTTTTAACAATGCTGATGCCCAGATCAATGAGATCAGAATCTTTGGAGGTGGGGTTGGAGCATCCTTGTTTAAAAATCTCCTCTTGTGATTGGAACGGAAGCCAGAGCTGCGAGCCACTGAGCTCACCGGCGGCCCACTTGTCCAGTCCAGGGGATGGGCGGCCATGGCAGCCCCTATCCTCCAGTGGAGTGGGAGAAGGAAGTGAATTAGACCTCTCCCAGAAGGTCCACTCCACCTCACTCCAGTAGAGTGACAACGTTCCCTGGAGGAAAAGTCCTGATTTTGCCAGACGACTCCACTGGGGCAGGTAGGCGCTGAGAAGGGACCCAGCATGTGTGCTCACTGTGCTGGCCGCCTCACTTAAATCAGTCGGCTCGTCCTCACAGCCCCCTTTGTGGAGCAGATGGTCCTCGCACTCTTCAACGGGTGAGGAAACGAGGAGCCCCGGTCCGGCGTTTCACCTGCTGGGCCCAGATCGAAGAGAGGAGGATCCTGGACACACGTGCGCGCGCTCCTCTCCCTCCTCCATAGCGGGAGAGAACAGCCCTACAACGAAGAGCTCCTTGCAGAGTGCGGTCCCCGGCGGCGGCTGTGTGGAGGAGGAAGAGACGGGGCCGCTGCAGGCTCGCGGGGCGGGGTCGGGGGCTGAGGAGCGGGCGCTGGGCGCACCGGGAGCCCGCGGTGCTGGGGTCCGGGATAGGGGGAGGGGAGGAGAATGTCGGGAGGTGAGTTGTACCGCCAGCGCTGAGGCTGGTGACGGGGCAGGAAGAGGAGCCGCTACTTTGACCCGGGAGCCCAGACGCAGGGGCTGTGCCGGCGGGGGGCCGGGCCGGAGAGCAGCGGCCGGGGGGTTGTCACTCGTCTGGGCCGCACGGGGCCTCGCAACAGCGCGGGGAGGCCGGGCAGGCTGGCGCTGTTCCCCTGTCCCGGACAAGGGGGAAGGGCCGCACGGCGGATACGAGGACGGGGACGGCTTTCGTGGCAGCCGCTGTCCTTCCTGCCAGCCGTGGGGCTGGACCATGAGTAGTCGACTCAGCGCCCCTGAGCTTTCGCTTCTTTGTTTGCGAAACTGGGTAAGAGGGTTCTTGTGACAACAGCTAACAAGGGCCTGGAGTAGGAGTCGTTCGTGGTAGCAACTGTCTTGTCTCCATGTTTCCCCCCGCCCCCCCGAGGATAGACTCCCACAGAGGTCCGGGGGATGGAGGGATAGAGAGCTGACAGGTCAGGGGGAGGCCCCCGCACCTAATTCTAGCCTCCCGTCCACCAGCACCCCCTTGCTCTGCTCAGCAAGGCAGATTAGCCTGAGGCTGGCTGGCAGTTGGAGACGAGGCCCAACCTATTACCGCGTAACAAAACCTGCTGTGCCTGGCTTCACCTTGCCTTAAGACGAAATATCCTGGCCGCAAAAAATAAGGATGGGTAGAATTTAGCAGTATATAAGACACCAAGGGATTCCTTGCCATTTTCCAGTCATAGCCGTGGTAAAAAGAGGAAGGAGGGGATATTGACAGAGTAGCTCACGAGTGGCCAAGCCGCCCTGTCTCTGCTAGTAGAGCAGGGCGTCCAAAGGATGGAGGGAACAGCCAGAGGGGGTGCTGGGTGTGACCCCATTTAACTTCACATCTATTCCCCTCCCCACTTTCTTTTTTAAAGTCTTACTGTTGGGGGTTTCTGATTGTTTATTCTATTTTTTAATTCAACTTTTTATTTTTGAGGTTACTGTAGATTCACATGCACTTTTAAGAAATAGTACAAAGAGGTCCCCTGCTATGTACCCTTTACAGGGTTTTCTCCCAATGGTAACATCTTGCAAAGTTGTAGTACAATGTGGCAACCAGGATACTGACATCGACATGGTCAAAATACAGAACAGTCACATCACCACAAAGATCCAAACCCACTTCCCTAGCCCACTCCACCCAACCCCCAGCCCCTGGCAACCACTAATCCATTCTCTAGTTTTATAATTTTGTAACTTCAAGAATGTTAGCACTTCCCTGGTGGCGCAGTGGTTGAGAATCCTCCTGCCGATGTAGGGGACACGGGTTCGTGCCCTGGTCTGCGAAGATCTCACTTGCCGCAGAGCGGCTGGGCCCGTGAGCCATGGCCGCTGAGCCTGCGCGTGCGGAGCCTGTGCTCCGCAATGGGAGAGGCCACAACAGTGAGAGGCCTGCGTAAAAAAACGTTAGAGAAATGGAATCATACAGTATGTAATTTAGGGGAACTGGCTCTTTTTTACTCAACATAATTTATTGAGGTTGTATATATCAATAGCTAGTTCTTTATCACTGAGTGGTATACTATACTATATGGATGTACCACAGTTTATCCGTTCACCCACTGAAAGATTTCTGGGTTGTTGCAGCTTGGGCTATTATGAGTAAAGCTGCTCTGAACATTAATGTACAGGTTTTTATGTGAACGTAAGTTTCCATTTTTCTGGGACAAATGCCCATGAGTACAACTGCTTGGTTGCATAGTAATTGCATGTTTAGTTTTATAAGAAACTGCCAAACTGTTTTCCAGAATGGTGGTACCATTTCCACCAGCAGTGTATGAGTGATTCAGTTTCTCTACCTCTTCACCTACATCTGATGTCATTTTTTTAAAATAAATTTATTTATTCTACTTTTGGCTGCATTGGGTCTTCGTTGATGCGTGTGGGCTTTCTCTACTTGGGGCAAGCAGGGGCTACTCTTCATTGCAGTGCTCAGGCTTCTCATTCATTGGCTTCTTTTGCTGCAGAGCACAGACTCTAGGCCTGCGAGCTTCAGCAGTTGTGGTGCGGGGGCTCAGTAGTTGTGGCTCGTGGGCTTAGTTGCTCTGTGGCATGTGGGATCTTCCTGGACCAGGGCTTGAACCCATGGCCCCTGCATTGGCAGGCGGATTCCTAACCACTGAGCCACCAGGGAAGCCCCTGATGTCAGTATTTTTAATTTTAGTCTTTCTGATAGGTATGCAGTGATATCTCATTGTGGTTTTAATGTGCATTTACTCACTGGTTAATGATATTGAACATCTTTTCATGTGTTACTTTGTCTTCTGTACATCCTCATCTGTGAAATGTCTGGCCAGGTCTTTTACCTGGATTATTTGATTTTTTAACACTGAGTTTTGAAAATCCTTTATATGTACTAGATATTATTCCTTTTTTGGAAATGTGGTTTGCAAATATGTTTCTCCCTGTAATGTGCCTTTTTACTCTCTTCACATGGTATTTCACAGAGCATAATTTTTTAATTTTAATGAGGTCCAGTTTATCAATTTCTCCTGTTATAGATTATGGTTTTGGTGTTAAGTCTAAGAATTCTTGCCTGCCTAGAACCTGAAGATTTTTCCTATGTTTTTTACTTTTTTACAGTGCCATGTGTTGAAAGGCTATCTTTTCTCCTTTGGATTATATTTGCAGAAATCAGTAGGGCATATCTGTGAGTCTGTTTCTGGGTTCTGTAGTCTGTTCTATGGGCCTATGTGTCTATTCCTTGTCACTCACCTTTTAAGTTTGTATTTTTCCTTGATTTTTGACATTTTTAAAAATTTATTTATTTTTATTTATTTATTTATTTATTTTTGGCTGTGCTGGGTCTTCGTTGCTGTGCGTGGGCTTTCTCTAGTTGCGGCGAGCAGGGACTACTCTTCATTGCAGTGCCCGGGCTTCTCATTGTGGTGGCTTCTCTTGTTGTGGAGCACGGGCTCTAGAGCACAGGGGCTTCAGTAGATGCAGCACATGGGCTCTAGAGCACAGGCTCAGTAGTTGTGGCTCACGGGCTCAGCTGCTCCACGGCATGTGGGATCTTCCCGGACCAGGGCTCGAACCCGTGTCCCCTGCATTGGCAGTTGAATTCTTAACCACTGAACCACCAGGGAAGCCCAGACTTTTGACATTTAAAATCAGAGGAGAAGTCTGTGTTTGGATTATGTTTCTGCAAACACTGACATTCACTCAGGATCTGAGGAAGAGGAAGACTTCGGAAGAGTAGAAAAAACTGATCCTGGGACTCAAAGATGCAAATCTTCATTTCTACTTGATTACAGATGACTCTGAGTGAATCATATCACTTCTCTAGGCCTGAATTTCTTCGTCTATAAATGAAAGGATTTGAACGAACTACTCTTAGTTCTTTCTATATAGAACATTCTACCATTCCGTGACTCAACATTCAACTTAATTTCCTGTTATAATACACATTTATTGATAAACATAGATTTCCTTCCCTCACTTTGTTCCTTTTTGGAAACAGATACTATCTCACAGTATCACAGGACATGTGTTTTTTTGCCTGATGTGAAGGCCCAGAGAAGAAACATGGCCTGAAATCCCACAGCCTGTTTCACAGTGGGTTCTGTAACTTCCAGTTCAATGTTCTTTCCCACTCCATCTGCCTCCATTATAAGAAGGGAATTACATGCTTCCCCTTCCTCCTACCAACAAGGAGGAATAGAAGGCAGAGGCTAGTGGCATCCATTCAGTATGGCTTCTCTGAGTACCTTCTAAATACGGCCCGTTATAGGAGGCCTCTTTCAGGATGTAAGAGAAAAGGCAGTGTTCCTGCCTCTGAGTCCATAGCCAGACCAAGACACAAGACCATATGACTAGATGAGACAACAATTTATAGCAGTGTATGATTAGGGGCTGGCAAGGGTTATAGACAGTGGACCTTTTGCCTGTGAGTAACAGATACTCAAATAGGTTGAGTAAGACATTTATTGTCTCAAACCACCCAAAGGTAGACAAGGCTGGAGGACGAGCTCAACAGCATTGTCAAGGACTCTTTCTTTTCGTCCATCTATTCTGACACCCTTGGTGTGCTGGCCTGCTTCCTCAGATTTTTTCCCTCATGGTTAAATATGGCTGTCACAGTAAAGGCATCACATCATTATACTACTGTCTCCAAAATCAATTCTCAGGAGGAAAAAATGGAGTTTTTTTCCACTTTTTTTTTTTTTAATGATGGAGAAAAATGTTTCCCAGAAGCCTCCAGCAGACTTACACTCAGCTCCTGTCAGCCAGGATCTAATCATCAGTTCCTGCCCAAATTGTAAGGAAAGCTAGGAAAGTGATCCTCTAGAACTTTGAATCATTATGGTAAAAACTCTGCAACAAGAGAAAGAGGACAGGTGCAGGCAGGAATTGTCTGCTACAATCCTCAAAGAAAGGACAGACAATGTGACCACCAGACTTATCAGGAAAGGCAAAAAGACAGACATCAAGATTGGAAAGAAGTTTAAAAGAATTGGAATACTATAAACCCTGGAGCAGCCACTCAAAACAAAGAGGTATAGCTAATAAGCCAATAATGCAGATAAAATGGAATCCAAAAATAATCCCAATAAGTACAAGAAAAGAAGAAAAAAGGAATAAAGAACAGAATGGATAAATAGAAAACATAGTAGACAAATCCCACAATAGTGATAATTATGTTAAATGTAAATTACCTAAACACTCCAAATAAAGGGTAAAAATTATTAGACTAGATTTTTTAAAAGAAACAATAATATGCTGTCTACAAGAAACCCACTTCAAATTTAAAAATATTTGTAGGTTAAAAGTAAAAGAATGGGGACTTCCCTGGTGGCACAGTGGTTAAGAACCCTCCTGCCAATGGAGGGTACACGGGTTTGATCCCTGGTTTGGGAAGATTCCACATGCCACAGAGCAACTAAGCTGGTGCACCACAACTGCTGAGCCTGCGTTCTAGAGCTCGTGAGCCACAACTACTGAGCCCATGTGCCACAACTACTGAAGCCCATGTGCCTAGGGCCTGTGCTTCGCAGCAAGAGAAGCCACCACAATGAAGAGTAGCCCCTGCTCGCTGCAACTAGAGAAAGCCCGTGTGCATCAATGAAGACCCAAGACAGCCAAAAATAAATATAAATAAGATAGCAAAAGGGCTTCCCTGGTGGTGCAGTGGTTGAGAATCCGCCTGCCGATGCAGGGGACATGGGTTCGTGCCCCGGTCCGGGAAGATCCCACATGCCACAGAGCGGCTGGGACGATGAGCCATGGCCGCTGAGCCTGCGCGTCTGGAGCCTGTGCTCCGCAACGGGAGAGGCCACAACAGTGAGAGGCCTGCGAACCACAAAAAAAAAAAAAAAAAAAAAAAAAAAATTTAATATGCAAAAAAAAAGTAAAAGGATGGAAAAAGATGTACCAGTTAAACACTAAGCACTAATATCAAAGTATTCTTCAGAACAAGGAATATTACCAAAGGAAAAAAAGTCAATTCCTAATGTTAAAAGGATCAATTCATCAAGAAGACTTAACAGCTTTTTTGGCTCTCAGAGCAGCAACATGGCAGTAGGAAAGAACAAGCGCCTTATGAAAGGAGGTAAAAAGGAAGCCAAGAAGAAAGTGGTTGACCCATTTTCTAAGAAACATTGGTATGATGTGAAAGCACCAGCTATGTTCAATATAAGAAATATTGGGAAAACACTAGTCATGAGAACTCAAGGAACCAAAATCTCATCTTATGGCCTCAAGGGTCGTGTGTTTCAAGTGAGCCTTGCTGATCTGCAGAATGTTGAAGTTGCATTTAGAAAATTCAAGCTTATTACTGAGGATGTTCAGGGCAAAAACTGCCTGACTAATTTCCATGGCATGGATCTTACCCGTGACAAAATGTGCTCCATGGTCAAAAATTGCAGACCATGATTGAAGCTCACATTGATGTCAAGACTGCCGATGGTTATTTGCTTCGTCTCTTCTGTGTGGGTTTTACTAAAAAACACAACAATCAGATTCGGAAGACCTCTTATGCCCAGCACCAGCAGGCCCGCCAGATCCTCAAGAAGTTGATGGAAATCATGACCCGAGAGGTGCAGACAAAGGACTTGAAAGAGGTGGTCAATAAAATGATTCCAGACAACATTGGAAAAGACATAGAAAAGGCCTGCCAATCTATTTATCCACTCCATGATGTCTTTGTTAGAAAAGTAAAAATGCTGAAGAAGCCCAAGTTTGAATTAGGAAAACTCATGGAGCTACATGGTGAAGGTAGTAGTTCTGGAAAAGCTACTGGGGACGAGACAGGTGCCCAAGTTGAACGAGCTGATGGATATGAGCCACCAGTCCAGGAATCTGTTTAAAAATCAGACTTTTAATGGTGACAAAAGACCTCATTTGTGATTTAAAAAAAAGAAGACTTAACAATTTAAAATAGAGCTTCAAAATACATAAAGCAAATAATGCCAACTGAAAGACAAAGTTGGCAAATTGGCACATCCATAATTATAGTTGAAGATTTCAACATTCCTCTTTCAGTAACAAAATAACAAGCTCACAGAAAATCAACAGGAACAGAGAAGTTGCCAAAGACAATACCAACCAGCTTGACATAAGTGACATGAAAAGAACACACACAATACCCCACAACTATAGCTACACAACTGTATATGGAACGTTCACCAAGACAGACCATGTGCTGGGCCATAAAAACGTTTGTTCAGCAGTGGGCCCTGCAGTACTGGTACACGTCTCCTAGAACCTTGGAGGCATTCCTCAGCCTGGCACTCCTTGAGCCAAGTAAACCGTTCAGAATGGAAAAAGATGAAAAAATGCTCTGAAGATCATTGGCATCAGTGTCTTCCCTAATGATAGTGTATCAAATCCAAATATTCAGAAGACATGTTTTGAGAAACCAAATGATGTCTAAGAAATACTGACATTCAAAAATTTTCCTTGATTCACTTAAAGTATGTAAAGAGATACGGTCTGAGTACTTGTATTCAAGGTATTTCCAGTACACATTTTTTTAAAAAACACTTTCTATCTGCTTCACATATTGGAAATATTATGTATGTGCTTTCCAATATTATGAAGTGAAAAGTCACTTTAACCATTGTTCAATAATACTAAATGAGAGATGAGGTAGACAAAATAATTTTTTTTTCAAATATTGTTATAGGAGTTCATGATGTACTGAGCAATGAAAGGCCTTCTGGTTATATGCGGGAGCACAAGCAATTACATGGCTGGTCATCAGATGAAAATGATTGGAATGAAAAACTCTATCCAGCGTGGAAGAGGGGAGACTCGAGGTGGAAAAACTCTTGGAGAGGTAAATCAAAAGACTCAACCCAAACAACTGTAATTTCTTTTTTTTTTTTTAATTTCAAGTGTACAACATAGTGATTCAATTTTTTTAGCTGAAGTATAGTTGATTTACAATGTTGTGTTAATTTCTGCTTACAGCAAAGTGATCCCGATATATATATATGTATATGTTTATATATATATGAAGACACTTTTTTTTTTTTTTTTTCGGAACGCGGGCCTCTCACTGTTGTGGCCTCTCCCATTGCGGAGCACAGGCTCCGCACACACAGGCCCAGCCGCCATGGCTCCCGGGCCCAGCTGCTCTGCGGCATGTGGGATCTTCCCGGACCGGGGCACGAACCCGTGTCCCCTGCATCGGCAGGTGGACTCTCAACCACTGGGCCACCAGGGAAGCCCATCATGTATTTTTTTGAATTATAATTTTGTCTGACTATATTCCCAGGAGTGGGATTGCTGGGTCATGTGGTAATTCTCTTTTTAGTTTTTTGAGGAACTGCCATACTGTTTTCCATAGTAACTGTACCAATTTACATTCCCACTAACAGTGTAAGAGGGTTCCCTTTCCTCCACAACCTCTCCAACATTTATTATTTCTGGACTTTTTGTTGATGGCCATTCTGACTGGTGTGAGTTGATACCTCACTGTAGTTTTGATTTGCATTTCTCTAATAATTAGCAATATTGAGCATCTTTTCATGTTCCTATTGGCCATCTGTATGTCTTCTTTGGAGAAATGTCTATTTCGATCTTCTGCCCATTTTCCGATTGGGTTGTTTGATTTTTGTTGTTGAGTTGTATGAGCTGTTTGTATATTCTGGAAATTAATCCCTTATCAGTCACATTGTTTGCAAATATTTTCTCCCATTCCGAAGGCTGTCTTCTAATTTTGTTTATGATTTCCTTTGCTGTGCAAAAGCTTGTAAGTTTGATTAGGTCCCATCTGCCAAACAGCTGTAATTTCTTATTTCAATTAGCCTTGTAGATTGCAGACTCTGAGATCACAGGGCTCATGGTGCTTCCATGAATGACAGTACTCTAGTTACCAAGTAGGAGGCACCTGGATTTGGCAATCTTTCCTTTATCTCAACAATATCACTTTCTAAACTCCTCTTCCCCGCCACACGCACAGTAAAATCGCCTTAGAAATTTACAATTGGTGCCTCTTGGAAGATTTTGAAGAGCAAGCAGGTTTGGCCTCAAACTTAAGTAAGTGATGTGGGAATGGTCATCTTCAGAAGTTCTGAGACTCCAGGGCACTTTGACCGTCTCAAAAGTGTGGTTTGTCAGAAAGTTAATATCTTTCTGTTAATATCAAAAGCCAATGAATCCTTCAGTCATTGGTTTTGAAATTAAAAATTGCAAACCTTTAATACGTGTCTCCTCAATCCAATTAAATAGATTTTTAATTATTTTAAGGAAATGTTCTTTCTGTGGTTAGAGAATTCTTCAATTGGTCTGACTTTTTAAGTTTGTCTTCGGGAATGTTGTACTGTAACAGCAAAAGTGAAGAATCCTGCAAATAGTTTGTAAAGAGGCATAAGGATCCTCTGGTTCTTATTTGTAGATTTAACTTTACTTTTTTTTGTTTATCAGTGAAAGGGAAAAGAGGTGTTTGATTGAGCTCCACTTTTCTTTGCCCTAGGAGGCCATGTGCAGGCACTTCTGACCAGTGATGCACCAGCACTGGTGGGCTCAACTATAACATTCGCAGTGAACCTGGTATTCCCCAGATGCCAACAGGAAGATGCCAGTGGCAACATAGTCTATGAGAAGAACTACAGAAATGGTAAGGAAAGTTAGTCACATTACAGGAACATGCTAGTTATCCTAACTACTGGAGACCCTCCTCATAAACCTTAATGCTCACAAGTACTTCTATAAATGCAAGATGCTGCAGTTGTCCCTTTTCACCCCCTCCTCAAGTTGGATGACAGGGAACGTGAATATGTCCCTCCATCAACATCAGCCAAATCCAGTTTGGCCAAATGGTGTCTCTCCGCTACTTGGAACTCTCCTCAAATCTACATTGTCAGGCTTGGCCTTTTTTTTTTGTGCGGTACGCGGGCCTCCCACTGTTGTGGTCTCCCCCGCTGTGGAGCACAGGATCCGGACGTGCAGGCTCAGCGGCCACGGCCCACAGGCCCAGCCGCTCCGCAGCATGTGGGATCTTCCCGGACCGGGGCACGAACCCGCGTGCCCTGCATCGGCAGGCGGACTCTCAACCCCTGCGCCACCAGGGAAGCCCTGGCCTTTTTTTTTTTTTTGGCTGCCCTCTGCTGCACGTGGGATCTTAGTTCCCTGACTGGGCATCGAACCCATGCCCCCCTGCATTGGGAGCTCGGAGTCTTTACCACTGGACCGCCAGGGAAGTCCCTTGGCTTGGCGTTTTCTTAGTGCCCAGTTGATTAGACAGAGAATACCTTGTTGATTCTCAGATTTTGGTTTTATTGGACTTCCTCTGGCTACTCAAAGAATAGTCAATTTGTCAGATCTTTGTTAATCAGATAGGTTTCTGCTCACAAGAATTCCTTAAACTGTGTGCCTAGCGCAAATGCTAAGATGTGTCTATTTTGGTTTTGCTTTGCTCTTAGTTAAAGCAGATAAGCTCATTGCCCATGTTAAAGAGCACAAATGATTACAAATACATCAAGGGGGATTATCTTATTCGAAAGGTAGAGCCTTAAAAACTCAGGTAATTACTGAGATTCCTCAGTCAGTAACAAGGCTAATAAGTGCAGTTATGATCTGATTTTATTACTTAGAACTTCTATGAAACGGTCGATGTGTTTTCTTATTAATTCATCATCTTCCTATGGAGAAAACAATAAATTCTGTGTAGAAAGTTTGATAATTAAAAAGTGTTGTTTATAATCGTCTGTAGCATGTTTTCTTTCCTTCTAAAAAAGTTAATTCTTACGAATGTTTCAAATGACAATCTAGCCCTCTGAGCACTTTTATATGAAAGAGTCCTTGTGACTTATGAAAAGTTATATAAAGTATATATCGCCAGTAAAAGAAACTAGAATTTTTGAAGAAATGACTAATTCCAGGTGTAGGACAGGGAAAGGACCACGTGAACCAGGGACATCTTGTGCCAGAAAACAAGGGAGTAATGGGGACATGTCACAGGAACACAGAAGGCAGCTTGAGAGGCTCCTACTGGCCATGTTTGGGACAATTTAAGAATAAAAAAATATAATGGCTGTAGTAGATTGATAAAAAGGCTCTTCATAAATGTCAGTGACATAAAAAAACAAGAGGGTGAGCGGATTGCTCTAGATGAAAAGATACTGATCATGACTTGTTTAAAATGGAAAACTGATGTTTTCCAAACCATACAGAAAAATAGAAAGCAGGTACTTCGAGATTCAACAAATTTAACATTTTTTTCCTGTTTCCATCTATCTATCTATCTACCTATCTATGTATCTATCATCTATCTATATTTCTAGGTATATTTCTTTTTTCTTTCTGAATCATTTGAAGAAACAAAATAGCCAAATGTATGATGTGACCCTTGACTAGACTGTGGTAGGCGTGGCGATGACGTGGTTATGTAGGAGAATGTCCTTATTCTTCAGATATGTGTGCTGAAGTCTTTAGGAGAGGAGAGTCATGATGTCAAATGAGTCAGGGGAAAAAAAGCTACAGATAGAGAGAGTGTATCAAAGTAAAAAGATACAGCACCCCTCAGTTTGGTTTGAATATGCTTGTGATTTGGAGACTCAATATGAAGACAAACATTAAGTGATAGCTCTAAATTTCCTGAAAAATTGCTTTATATAAAACTCATTGAAATATAACATGTAGGCAGAAAATGCACAGGTCATTAAGGTACCATTTCATGAATTCTGAATATTAGGGTTTTAGTTGTCCAACCATATTTAAACAAGTTATGAAAAAATATGAAAATGTGTTTAATTCAATGAAGAGCATTGAGCATTCTGAGTCAGTCATGGCGTGTTCCTTTCTCTCTTTAGATACTGGTCCATCTCCTGACCCATATGTTTACAACTGGACAGCATGGACAGAGGACAGTGACTGGGGAAATGGCACCAGACAAGGCCATCACGGGAAGACTTTCCCTCACCCCACAAAATGGAATTTCGTCTTTGTGTTCCACACACTTGGTTGGACTTTTACAAAACCGCTTAGCTTCTTCTTTACCTTTCCTTCAAACTTTAAATTTTTTCTCTTTCCGTATTCTATAATTGAGAATTACAACACTAGGAGTTGGAGTGGAGGGTGAGGGATAAAAATTAAATCTTGGTTAGCCTTGCCATATCTCCAGGACATCAAATAATTAAAAGGAGAAAAAGACAGGTTCAGCTTTCTTTTTTTAAGACAAAGCTACGCAATTTTTTTCCATCTAAAACAGTAATATGAAAAATAATATTTATTTGCATCGCACATGGATGGGCATTTGTTGATTTATTCTTTTTTTTATGTTTTTAAAAGAATTTTAAGAATTTAACTTATGCTCTTTGTAGGAAATTTGGAAAATGCAGAAAAACACAAATGAAAAATCAGTCGTCATAATTCATACCAGAGATTATCATTGTTAACATGATGGTGTTTTCTCTACTAGTATTTCTTTCTTTCTTTTTTCTTAGTATTTCTTGATTAAGATCATAAAATATATACATTTTGATCAGTATCATGAGCATTGACTAAAATTCTTGCACAGCTTGTGGGATCTTAGTTCCTTGACCAGCTATCAAACCCAGGCCCCAGCAGTGAAAGCACCAAGTCTTAACCACTGGACTGCATGGGAGTTCTCTAAACTTTTTTATATACATTATTTTAATGACCGCATAATATTCTATTGAGTAAAAGTAAAATAATCTAACTACCCTTCTTCTTTGACATAGCCTACCCTCTTTTTTGTTTTTAACCACTAACGGTATCCACTTTGCTTTAGTATTAGTGAAGTGATTTTTTTTTTTTAAGGAGGACTAAATTTAGGTTTTTATTAGCAAAGCTGCTAAATTCTTAGTTAAAAATCTTACCAGGTGCCCCCTGGCTCTGAGTATTTCAAATCTGCTACCAATCATCCAAATTTCTAAATGTTTGGTCTGTCTTCATGAATTACAGACAGCTTCTCTTTCTTCAGTTAACTTATTTATAAATCAAAATAACATTGATAATACATGGTCCAGTTGAACAGAGTACAAAATATGTAACAAAAACTATGCTCATCTGTTTAAATCAGCTGATTTACAGCCGACTTTTTTCAGTCCCTTCATGGCCCTGTCAGTTAATTCCCCAAGTGTCATGATTTCTTTGACCTGACAGTTTGCATGGAGTCACTTAGGCTCACTAACCCTCCAGATTCTGTTTAGCTTAGTTAACGTCCATTAACTTAACTAGTTAACATGTCTTTATTTAATATCAGTTTCCAGCCCAGAAACCGCTGTTTTCCTAACAAGACGGTTTTGAATTTCCATCTTCTGCTGAGGTCTCAGAGTTAACTAATATTTTTCCTCAGCCAAGCGCTGCCTCTGTGGTCGGTGCCAGAACTAACACTTCCTCACGTATCACTAATTCCAAGAGACAGCTCTTCCCCCTATAACCTCTAACAGAACTGCCTCTTCATTTCAAGGTAAAGGGGGATCGCAAGACTTTCCTGACATTTTATTTTTTATTTTTTGGGCTGCAACTCGCGGCGTGTGAGATCTTAGTTCCCCAACCCGGGATCGAATCCGTGGCCCCTGCAGTGGAAGCACAGAGTCTTAACCACTGGACTGCCAGGGAAGTCCTCCCTTTCCTGAACCTTTGACCATGTGATGAACATGGTCTTTAAACATCCCCATCTCACAAGCATCCATCTTACAATACTTGTTGTTTCAATGACACATCTGGGCCAGGTGCCTCAAAAGGATTAGAAAAATCCTTGAGCCCTGAAGGAGAAGAATTACTTTCACTAGCTAGCCAGTGGCAGTTAGATTTAGGTTAGAGTTGGAGAAAGAAAAAGAAGGACTCAAGGGCCCTAGAAATGTTAATGGAACTACTCTGTTCCTTTTTATACCCATAATACCCTGTTTCTCTTTCATCACTTACTGCATTTTTATAAACAAATACTGCTAGAAGGTGAAGGATTCTAGTTCCCTAAAAGAAAAAAAAAGTTACTTAACAATATAGCTGAACTACTAATATTGTTACAAAAATAAAGTAGATTTTTGGATATATTTTTAACTCCCTTGGACACCTACATTAAATGTATTTTCTGTGGGAAACATGTATTTCAAGTGCCAGATCACTTCCTTATAAAAATTATTTTTTTGTAAACTAAAGACTAATGGCATTATCCCACTAAACAGCTCTTTTCATTTTAATCAACTATATACAATTACATTTATGTTTGTGAGATTGTTTTATAAGGTTTTATATAAAAATGAGCACCACCTTCTTTTCTGAAGAAGCCAGGACTGCGTCCCCATCCTGTTTTTCCTTTCCCAGAACTATCTCTAAATGGCAGTTGTTATGCTTTAAGAAACATCAACTTTCTATAATGATCATGTAATGTAGCCAATAACTAAACATTTCCATCCTCTCAAAGGTCAGCATTTCCAGAAATCGGGACAGTGTTCAGTGAGAGTTTCTATAAGCACAGCCAATGTGACTCCTGGCCCTCAAATCATGGAAGTAACTGTCTATAGAAGATACCGACGGGCGTACTTTCCCATAGCAAAAGTGAAAGATGTGTATGTGGTAACAGGTGAGTGGAATGAACTCTAAATTAACTGAGCATGAGACACTTAATTCTGGTGATGTTAGTGGGTTAGAAAGAATTAGAGCCAAGTATTCTGGGTTAGGTTAAATGTATCTGGACTCCTTCTCAACCTTATATATTTAATAACATATTCCATCTATGTTTTCCAGAATAACCTGGGAAAACTCTAGAAAACTTGTATAAGAAAAGGGAAAGTGATGCTGAATTATCCCTAACTTTAATTTCTAAACGAAAAACATTAAAGTCGTCCACTTAAAGTCAAGCAATGGTGACTTTATTTCTTTTCTTTCCTTTTTTTTTTTTTTTTTTTGGATATATCTTTTAGATCAGATTCCTGTATTTGTGACTATGTTCCAGAAGAACAGTCGAAATTCATCTGATGAAACCTTCCTCAAGGACCTCCCCATTACGTTCGATGTCCTGATTCATGATCCCAGACACTTCCTCAATGAGTCTGCCATTTACTACAAGTGGAACTTTGGGGATAATACTGGTCTGTTTGTTTCCAACAATCACACTTTGAACCACACCTATGTTCTCAATGGAACCTTCAGTCTCAACCTCACTGTGCAAGCTACAGTGCCTGGACCTTGTCCTTCACCTTCACCTAGACCTCCAAAAAGCACCCCTTCTTTGGGTAAGTGTTTTCCAGGTCATTTTTGTTGTCAGGGTTCCTTAACAGCTAGAAAAAAAAAAATTCATGTGGGTTGTATAATTAGATCCTTAGTTAAAGAGACTGTGTAAAGACTCTGCAATGATTCCATTTTCTACCTGTTGCTTTCCTTTAGCTACTTGATCACCATTTTTAGTTGTTAGAGTATGGAAGAAAGGAGAATGTGTTTAAAGTCACTTGATGACTCGTATACAGCTCCTGGACCTTCCTAATTCTCACTGGCCCCTGTTATGCGTACAGATGCTTTCCCCCTTCTAGCCTGTCACATTTCTGTTTGCCTCCATTTTTTTTTTTTTTTTTTTTTTTGGCGGTACGCGGTCTTCTCACTGTTGTGGCCTCTCCCGTTGCGGAGCGCAGGCTCCGGACGCGCAGGCTCAGCGGCCATGGCTCACGGGCCCAGCCGCTCCGCGGCATGTGGGATCTTCCCGGACCGGGGCACAAACCCGCGTCCCCTGCTTCGGCAGGCGGACTCTCAACCGCTGCGCCACCAGGGAAGCCCTCCCTTTTTTTTTCAGTTAAGAAACATTGACCCCTTGTAAACATTCAGGCCATCCCACATTTCCTTGCCACTTCCATTCTCCTCCACACCGTGCCCACCTCCACCCCATGTCCCATGAAAACTCAGCCACCCTTAAATGTAGCTTACAGATAGGCTCGCAAAAGAATGCACCTTGAGAATATTTCTTGGTTGGCAGGCTGGAAAGGTTCCAGACACTAAAATTATTCTAGATATAAGGCCTAATTACTTAAATCCCACCTTCTAATAATAGTATATGAGGTCATTCAAGAAGTTCTTCAGAGTTTACTTTGTGAAGCATTAGCTTCCATCTGATTCTACACCCTACCCCACACCATTACCGTCCTTCCCCACTCAGCCATGAGTACCTCTGACCATCCCGGCATCCCGGGGATGGTGATAGACTGACATCCTCTCACTGGACACTAGAGGGCACCATCACCAAGTCCGGACAGAACCCTCGATGATAACGTCCAGACTTGTTGCAATTGGTTTTTTTACCCAAACCTGTTAGATATAAATAATAAACTGTTATTAATAAGTGTGTAAATAGCTTGCTAAGTCAAGCATATCTAAAGCAAGACATTATAAGTTATTACCGATTTTGATTAATTCTTTCTTGGAATGTTTTAAATTATAAAATTAATGCATGTCCCTTAATAAAAATTCAAATACAGAAATTTCAAATAAAAGTGAAAGTTCCGCTTCATGCTCTCCTCTCGAGAGTTAAACCCTGTTAAGGGTTGGTAGTGTTTTTTTCCGGATCTTTTTCTGTATATTTACAAACATATTCTATAAATACATATAGGATTTGTGGTTTTGATTTTTAGGTGGATGGGTTCATGAAATATGTATTCTACAGTTTGCCTTTTTTCATTTAACAAACATCATAGACATCTTCCCATTATCAGTACATGTAAGTCTAACTCACTTTATTCAGTGGCTTATTTATTTAATCATTCTCTTACTGGTAGATGATTCAGTTAATCCTAATTCCAACTGTAAATATAACTGCATTGAACAACTCGAAACATATAGCTTTGTTCTGGTATTTCTGTAGGAGAGTCAATTTATTTATCTACAAGAATTGGTCTTCCTTACAAATAAGCAGACCAGGTGTAAAATTCAAAATAAATTACAGGTGCTTGACATCTGTCTAGAAATTCCTGAATGGTAAAAGTCTTAATGTTAGGTTATTTAATGTTAGTCTATCTTGAATTGCATTTTTATAAAGCTAGCTTATTTTTCTTAGAACATATTTGTATCATAACATGCAAAAAATATATTTTAAGTCAATGAAAGAGTATTTTAAATTTGTTATTATTTTCTATAGGTTAGACCATAAGATATAAGGTAGCAATTTGTTAAATTTGTTGAATTTGTTAAATTTCATAGTGAAAGGAAGCTGCCTGGCTTTATCTAAAGGTGTTAAATCAACTGTAATCAACCCAAAAATGCCTTAAAGCAGCTGTGAGACTTAGGGAATGGAGGGTTGGGAATACGTAATGGGACCCAAGGTGATGATAGGAGTCAGCCCATGACTTGAGAAAGGGGTTGGGGTTCTTGTCCTCTGGAAGAGAGAACATTTTCAGCTATGCAGAGCATATTAACAGGCTTGGATTATTGAGCACTGGATTATTATTTGACCAAAAATTATGTTGCCTCGGCTATAGTAAGTGGCTTCAAAATAAGTACAGCTGTTACATAGAAACCAAAAACAACCACAGGAGTGAGACAGAAGCAGAGCTGAAGTGGTGATTCAGGAAGATAATTACATTATAGGGCAGACAGGTATGCACTAGTTTTAAGCCACAGTATTATTCTCCTTCCCTTAGCTAACCATGCCATTGATCGCTTCTGTGTACAAATCTAAAAAGAAAAACCTTTGTAAGACTGATGCTAATCAGTGTAATATTATATATAATATGTATATATCATATATATATCATATCATGTAGAACTTTTCAACTTTCCCAAAGAATCAAAGGATCTCACACCATTCTCTGAGCAACAGGGACATAAATAGTGAATTAAGTAGGACGCTTACCTTCTTCCCCATCTGTCTTTTAAGGTGTTAGTTTTTCTCCATTAGCCCTTTAATCATACCTTGACTTTATATGTATAGATATAGATTTGACATTGTACATACCTCTGCAAAACTCCACATGCATTTTTATAAGCATTCTACCAAAGGTAAAATCATGGACATTTATTAGTCATTTTTTATGAGAAGTTTTATTTTAAAAGATGGCAGGGTCATGATTCCATGCTCTAACTTGACAGCTAAATTTCACCTGTCAAGACCTTCAAAAGGAGTTTTCTAGGGAAGAGCCAGCCATCTTGAATACCCTTCACAAACATATCTTTTGCTTCAGAGCCCATCAGTTAAATCTCAGAATAAGAAGAATGATTACCTTGTAACTTCCACAGGACCGCCGTGAGAGTCAGGGAACACAGCCAACCCTGCCATAGCCAAACCTGCTGATAAACCACTGCATCTGAATCTGGCATGGCATCAGAACCTTTCTGGGTTTTACCCAAACAACATTTCCCAAAGTGTGTGCCGTGGAGCACTAGTTTCCAGATTTGCTCTGAGAACTGCTCTGTGAAGGTCCCTCTGAGCAAAGGAGCATCACAGGCACATTCATTCGCCCACTAGAGGCTCTGAGGAGCCCTGGAGAAGTCTCCCAGTTGGTTTCATACTTACATATCCCTATGTTAGAGATGCAGCTCTCATGAAGCTTTGATTCCCCCCAAACTGGGTCCACTTTCATGACTTTGGAAATTTGAGACAGTAATGTTGTATTTTCAGTATTATATTTTCTTTCCAGTCTTTTTATCTTGTTAGTGGAACACCAGCACCTTAATTAGAGCGTTTTAAATTGTAACTAATAGAGCATTAAATTCTTTCCTCTAATCACACTCAAAGGGTTACTTTTCAACAGCATCTTGTATTCACTCCTTTCCTACCCCACACCTCTTCTCATCATAGTGACTGTACGACTTCTAGAATGTAAACTTAGGATCTGTGAGACATTCAAACAGGGAAAGAATTGCCTTTTTCCATGTTGTTTCCTTCTTATCATTTAAAATGATCCATCTTAACATTTAAAATTACGTATCTTGGGCTTCCCTGGTGGCACAGTGGTTGAGAGTCCGCCTGCCGATGCGGGGGACACGGGTTCGTGCCCTGGTCCGGAAAGATCCCACATGCGGCGGAGCGGCTGGGCCCGTGAGCCACGGCCTCTGAGCCTGAGCGTCCAGAGCCTGTGCTCCGCAACGGGAGAGGCTACAACAGTGAGAGGCCCGCGTACCGCAAAAAAAAAAAAAAAAAAAAAAAAAATTACATATATATGTTATAGCACATCTGTATCTACATAGATGTATAGAAGTACATATGGGGCTAAGGAAACAGATATTTATTAAGTACTTCCTATGTGGCAGACATGAGGAGCAAGTTTTATATACCTTATTTTATTTAAGTTTTATAGTTCAACTCTAGTAGGTCAGTAAGTATTGTCCCTATTTTACAGATGAGCAAATCGAGGAAAGAAAGGTTAAATGACATGCCCATGGTCTCAAACAGATAAAAACAAGGGGCCTAGAATTTGAGCCCAGAATACCTTCCTCCAAAATTACAATATAATTTTATCTGTTGTGGCCTGCTTTATTTCATCATGATTGTTGTCTTACACATTTTAATATGGCTTCCACCTTTCATTTGCTGTTTGTGCTTGAACAAGATACGGGATTGTGTTTACCTACATAATTTAACAATTTTATAATGCCTTATAAGCTCTCAAATCTATATGAATTGTTACACATTTAGTTCAAATTTCTGCAGCAATTTAATAGTATAGAATTCTTGATGTTTTTCTAAAGAGCAAGTAGACAAATGTTTAGATCTTTGGGAATATCATGTACCTCTTTTACATTCTCAGCATCTACTCTAAAATCTTGTTATTCAGACTCTCCAGTACCTGCTGGTGACAATGCCCTGGAGCCGAGGGAGATTCCTGATGAAAACTGCCATATTAACAGATACGGCTACTTTAAAGCCACCATCACAATTGTAGGTAAGACCACGGAGGAAAGATGCTAGAATCCACCTTGGGTCCCCCCCTCCCTTACCTGACTCTGGGGGGGTGAGGATGGGGAGCACGGGCACCCACTGTCTGTCCAAGGTGGTACCACATGTACACAAGCAAAGACTCCATTAGTTTCTAGATTTCCACCTGCCTTCCCGGCCTTCCTTAGACATCTGGTGGAAATGAGCCCTCTGTGAGGCCCACAGAGCAATAAGCCTGCCGGGGGGCCTGGACCTCTGACCCTGTGCAGCTCAGAAACCTGAGTGAATGTGGCCTGAAGGAAGACCGGTTGCAAATTCCCACAGCTCCCACTTTCTTCCCCTGGGTGATTTCACAAAGTCACACCTCCTGTGTGTAAGAAAGAGGGTTGAACAGGGCCACCACACCGGGCTGTGTGCTTGGGGCGCTGCTCACAGGTGCCCAGCAGAGGAGACGGCTGGGGCTAAAACCCACTCAGTGGTCCAGGGGCTACAACTCCGCCTTCTGATGCAGGGGGTGTGGGCTCGATCCCTGGTCAGGGAGCTAAGATCCCACATGTCTCGTGGCCAAAAAGCCAAAACGTAAAATGAGCAATATTGTAACAAATTCAATGAAGAATTTAAAAATGGTCCACATTAAAAACAAACAAACAAAAACATCAAAATAAATAAACCCCAAGCTGTGCCTACTGGGGGCTGAGCCACTTGGGCAGGAGAGACAGCGGCCAAGGCCTGAGCCTGGGCCTGCCCCCCTTCAAGGTCATCTTTCCTGGAAACACCTCCTCGAGTGGGTGCCGCCTCCTGACACACACACAGGCTCCAGGACTAAAGATCGAGGTTGGGCTGAAGAGCTGTTCAGTTTGACTTTGAAAATGCTGCCTGGACGTGTACCCAAAGCTCTGGGGTAGATTCCCAGGTCCGGGGTGGTGAGAAGCTGAGTCCGTTTTGTTTGGCCTTCTGATTTGTTAAGAAGTGGTTTGGTTTCGTTTGTGTTGTATTTTGATGTGTTTTTCTGTGGGGCATTGTTCCATTAGAGGGAATTCTAGAGGTTAACATCATCCAGGTGACAGATGTCCTGATGCCTGTGCCACAGCCTGACAACCCCCTGGTGGATTTCGTCGTGACCTGCCAAGGGAGGTGAGTACATTATCTCCAAGAAAGGGGCCAAGTGAGGACCCCAGGCTGAACAAAGGCCTTCATACCCCTCTCCCTTTTAAAGTTGATTTGGATTCTAGTTCCTCAGCAAGCCAGGAAGAGGAAGGACCCTCCCAGGTGCTCTGAAGCATGCACTTGCTTTGCTAGAGTTGAGCAATGCTCATCACCTTTAACTGTTGAAGAAGAATTACTGACTGAACACTTACTGTGTCCTTAACATTTTACTTCTGTTTTCATGTCACATCCTCACATAATCGTATGAGTCTCCTCATGTACACCAGTGATAATAGTACCTCCCTAGGTGGCGGGTACCTGGCAGAGCAAGGTTCCCAGGTTGAGGTCTGGCTCAGAGCCTCTTAAGCTCCCTGAGGCTCCTCTGGAGTCAGGGGAGGCAACGTGGAAGCGCTGTGTCCTTGTGCTAAATAGTAGCAATGCCTGATCATCCTGTCTCGCTTTAAAACTTACAAAGCTCTTTCTAATGCATTATATAATTTGACTTCCTAATGTTTGGTTATAACTATAGATAATAGACTGAATATGAACTAATTAATATATAAATACTGTATCAATTAAGCCATTAAATATGTGAATGACTTACTAATTTACATATAAGTAAATCAAATAATTAAAATGTATGTGTATGTGATGTATAAATTAATCAAGAGAATGGGCTGGCATAAAAATGAGGCCTTATTTGATCAAAAAGGATAGCTCCAGGGAATTCCCTGGTGGTCCAGTGGTTAGGACTCTGCTCTTCCATTGCAGGGGGCACGGGTTCAATCCCTGGTCAGGGAACTAAGATCCTGCAAGCCACGGAGTACACCCCCAAAAAAAGGGGGGAATAGCTCCAAAGCTCTCTGAACTGGGGAGAGAATGGGATGAGGATGACAGAAATAGAGAAAACCCTGACTGAGAAGGTAAAGCTGCTTCAAGAGGCCAGGGGCCAGGTGAGAAGGGAACATGAACTCATCTAATTTCCCATGCCCTCATCAGGCCCAGCTTCAGAGCCTGGTCTCTCCATCCAGGAAGTCTACTCAGAAGTGAGACAGTGGCTCAGACTGTAACGCATGGTAGCCGAGTGGTTACAGGGACAGCTGTCAAACCTCTTGTATTCAAGTCCCAGCTCCACCTCTAACTGCTTTTTTAACCTGGGGCCAGTGATCTCCCCTCCCAGAGCTGGTTTGTCACCTGCTGCATTAGGATAATATTACTTTCCTCATCAGGTCATTGAGAGGAATAGGCAAGACTATATCACTTATCAGAAACTCAGTGCTTTGCACACAGTAGGTGCTGCATAAACAGCTCTGATTGCTGCTGAAACAGCTCTGATTGCTGCTGCTGTTGTTGTCATATCTCTGCAGGAGCCCACGCAGGGCCGACTGGCATTTAATACTACCTTTGCCTAACACCTAAGCCGTCTGCATCTTTGGGCATCTAGGGAGCCAAAAAGGAGAGGGAAGTTCCCAGCAGCCCCTTGCCTTGGGGGACATAATTTCTTCCTCCTCCAGTACGAGGGGCTCATCTTCCTGAGGATACAAAGGAAACAGTGGCTCACACCCAGGCTTAAGAGTAAATTAAGATCCCACATGCCGCAGAGCAACTAAGCCCGTGTGTCACAACTCCTGAGCCTGCGTTCTAGAGCCCGTGAGCCACAACAACTGAGCCCGCGCGCCACAAGTACTGAAGCCCACGTGCCTAGAGCCCATGCTCCACAACAAGAGAAGCTACCGCAATGAGAAGCCTGCACACCACAACGAAGAGTAGCCCCTGCTTGCCACAATGAGAGAAGGCCCGCGCACAGCAACGAAGACCCAACGCAGCCAAAAATAAATAAATAAATAATTTTTAAAGAATATTTTTAAGAGTAAATTATATGTGACAATTTCATGTCACATGGTTTGAGTAAGAATAAGTAGGATTCCATTTTATAGAAATGTAGTGATTTTTCTTTCTACACTGATGTCATATTCCTCTCTCTGTCTCTCTCTGTGTCATCCGTGCCCTCAGCATCCCCAGAGAGGTCTGTACCATCATCTCCGACCCCACCTGCCAGGTCACTCAGAACACAGTCTGTGACCCTGTGGACATGGACCTGGGCGACATGTGCTTGCTGACTGTGAGAAGAGCCTTTGGTGGGCCTGGGACATACTGTATGAACCTCACTCTGGGTGATGATGGAAGCCTGGCCCTCACGAGCACCCTCATCTCTATCCCTGGAAGAGGAGGTAAGTTTTGTTTTATGGTTGTATGAACATTTCATATTGGAGATAAAGTGTGTGTCCAATACCAAAGCTACTCAAGGCTTCACTCTCAATATTTAGTTTAACGTGGATTTGAGAAATGGCATTAAAAGCCAACAGCAAATCTACTTAGGGAAGGGATGAGAGAGAGAAACCCAATGAAATAATGACCAGAGAATAGCCTTTTGATGAAAAAAATCGGCTGTGATCATGGACCAGTAATAATGGGATGTGGTCACTGCATGCTCAGATAGATTTGCAATTCAAGAGGAAAGTGCAAAGCTCAACATCAAAAAATAACAGTGTTCTCCAATTAAGCTACAACAAAGGGGAGGCTGGTATCATGCTGTCATTGGAATCCACCTGGCCAAAGATATGAAGCCATGAAGGAAATGAGAAACCAGGTGGACTCCTGCTTCCCTTCTAACTTGCCATGTGCCCTCTCTTTCCCTTCCCAAATTCTACCAAGCATTACACTGAGACAGAAACAAACCAATTTACCTAGTCCTTAAATGTTCACCAGAAAAACTATTCCTTGTCCCCTTAATGCTCGGAGAGGTAAAATGTTAGCAAAGTGGTTGAAGGAATTTCATTAAGAAATTCCCCTTTACTGGTGGCTGCTAATTTTCCCCAACCCATAAGGACTCTCCCTGGTGACCCTAACTGAATTTCACTTAAAACTGACTATGTTGTAAGATACTGCTTTACCTCTTAGAGGAAGTGCTACATGGTGGGACGGAAGGCACAGATTAAATTGTGCACACATTACAGCACGTGTTTTGCTCCTTAATTTGAGTCTTGTCGGGTACAACCTAACAACTAACTCACAAATAACTCTTTTGGCTGTGGAGTCTATCTTATAAGGTGAAATGTACTTAAACATATATTTACTCATTAACTATATAAAAGGAAGCTTTAACCTCATTGAAAGAAAAGCGTAAGTAATCATGCATATAATTATTTGCATGAGGGTTTATTGTTGGTGAGATCCAAGGTGTACGTTAAAAAAAAAAAAGAATGCAAAGGTACGCTGCTTCCTCCCAGGGAGGGTACATGGGGTCTGCAGTACAGAAGTGGGGAGCTGGGCGGAAAGAGGCAGCCGGAGCCTCTGTATTCGAGTGAGTGTGGATCTTCTACACCATCACCTCCAGGAGCTACTGGGGTTGTTTTTCTTGTGCTGCTGCAGTTACTTTTAGAATTGCCTTTTAGAGTCCCAACCTATTCTGTGAAGCTTTCTCAGTTCTGGCAAACCATGGTTCTCTTACCTGGATTAGATGCTTGGATATTTGCTTCCCTTTAATCCTTCCTGTAGTGAGTGATAACTTTAGGTGTGACCTGAGCCATTCTTAAAATCCAAAAACGGAAGCTCAGAAAGAGAGCTTTTAATCCAATGGGAATTGTAACTTGACGACTTGGGTTTCAAAGTCAGAGTCTCAATAGTCCATCATTGTTCAAAGGCAAACCCATTGACTTTTAGCTGAAATGACTTTCAATCATTGATTCAAGGAGCATTCATGAAGCACCTGCAATGCTATCAACAAATATTCACTGGGCATCCACTCCATGTCCATCACAGCTCCAGGCACCAGGTAGCCAGTTCTAGATAGAATGGGAACAAGGTGAGGAAGGTCCCAGCTTTTGTGAGCAGAAAGAGACAGTAAACAAATAAGATGATATTGTGAAGACAATGAAACAAGGCATGGAGAGTGACAAGCATGGGAGAGAGGGCACAGAGGTTGACTCTCTAGATTGGGAGGTTGGGAAAGTCCTGCCAACGCAGTGGCACCCGCTTGGTGAAGTGCCTTCTCTGAATGAGAAGAAGGGCCTCCTCCTCCTCCTCTGAGACCTGCATTTCAAGAATGAGCAGCCCATCTAGATCCTTATGCACCACAGGTAGGGTTTGGGTTTTATTCTGTGCGTAAGAGGAACCACTGGTGGGGTTGAAGCATGATCTGATCAATGCTTTTAGATGATCGTTCAGACTGCTGAGTGAAGCAAGTGTTATTGGAAAGTAGCAGTGGAAGCGAGTAGACAGTGAAGAGGTCCTCTCAGGGAAGAGGGCTGGTGGCCGGGACTGTGATGGCGGCAGAGAAGATGGAGAGAAGATAGACCAACTCCAGTTATACTTTGGTGGCAGAGACAAGACTAGTTGATTTGCTGGGTTCTGCGGAGTACAGAGAAGACATACTCCCTGCTTTATGGCTCTTACAGTCTAGCAGGAGAGAAATTTGTGTAGAGAAGTAATTGCGGGCTTCCCTGGTGACACAGTGGTTAAGAATCCGCCTGCCAATGCAGGGGACACGGGCTCGAGCCCTGGTCTGGGAAGATCCCACGTGCCGCGGAGTGACTAAGCCCGTGCACCACAACTACTGAACCTGCGCTCTAGAGCCCAAGAGCCAGAGCTACTGAAGCCCGCGCGCCTAGAGCCTGTGCTCCACAGCAAGAGAAGCCACCGCCATGAGCCCTCGCTCCGCATTGAAGAGTAGCCCCTGCTCACCGCAACTAGAGAAAGCCCACGTGCAGCAATGAAGACCCAATGCAGCCAAAAATAAATAAATAAAATAAATAATATTTTTTTTTATAAAGTAATTGCAACACAGTGTGATGGAGATAGAGGAAGAGAGACAAGGAGAAAAGTGACAAAGGAAGGCATGACCTGGTGCCCGCTTGCATGTCTGGAAGGTGTCCCAAAGGGGCAGACGCTGGAGATGAGTTGGGAGAAGGATGTTCCCGGCAGAGGGCATGGAGATTTGAAAGAGCACGGGGAGGATGGATTTTTAGCACAGCTGGAAAGAAGGCAGTGGAAGATGAGGCCAGAGGAGTGTGCAGGAGGATCGTGAAGCCCTTCACCGCGTGTGTGCAGCCGGGTCAGCTCAGACCCCATCAGGTATCTCCGGGACGTGACATCTGTCTCCTGAGCCCTTAACACAGTGTTCGAGACACGCTAACTCATTCTCTAAATGGAAGATAAGCCGCCCCCAAAGACTATGTATTATGTAATGGGAAAGATTACTGAAAGCGCAGAGAAAGCCATATATCTTCTGTTAGCTCTCTTCCTCATTGATTTAATTGCATTACAAGCAGCATGTCCTCGAGGTGGAAGTTGTCACTAATACGGTCTTGCTTTTGTTTTAAGACCCAAACTCCCTTCTAAGAATGGCAAATGGTACCCTGGTCTTCGTTGGCTGCATGGCCATATTTGTCACTGTGATCGCCCTTTTGGTGTACAAGTAAGTTGCTGATTCTAACACTTTAAATCACTAGAATATATTGTCAAAAATAAATAGCATATTTCTGCACAAGTGGGCTGTTTTCCCTTTTTTGCTTTTAAACATTTTGTGTGTGGGAGGAAACTCTTCCACTGAATGACAAATACCAAACTAGCCTATTAATTTTGCTGTTTTTTTTTTTAATCCCTAAAAATGCTACCAAATGTCAGTAACTTTCCCAAATTGTGTCAGCTTAATGTTTAACATATAATTTCAAGTTATAGTAAGCAGACACATTTCTTGCATGAAAAAGAGAAAATAAATATATTTTCATAAGACATCAGTGTCTTAAAAGCCATAAATTAAATAGAATTAACCATTCTGCACTTGGCATGTAAAAGACTGTAGAAAGCAACCTTTTCCAGCTGGAGATCTTTTTTTAATCTGTCCAACACATTGCTTTCAGAAAACACAAGAAATACAAACCAATAGAAAACAACACTGGGATCGTGGTCAGAGACAAAGGCCTGAATGTTTTCCTCAATTGTGCAAAGATGTTCTTCCCCGGAAACCAGGAGAAAGATCCACTGCTCAGGAACCAACCGGGAATTCTTTAAATCTCCTGCCTTACTTCTGACCAACAGCTCATTCTTCAGCGCCATTTATGTCAGCTCTGCTAGAGTGGATGATGATTAACTTTTTAAAAAGATTGTCGTAAAATATATATTGTGGTTTAGGGAGGTCCAATTTTTATTATAGGTTAAATGACATTTTAGAGAGGTGGAGGGGAATTAAACTACACACAGCCTCACCCATGTTATATTAACTAATAAAACCAGTTAGCAGCGCTTTCTTTCGTGATGGTTTATGTTTCACTTATAATGTCTTAGGTGATTAGTAGGATAGATACACTGTATCCAGAGTAACAGAAGAAGGTACTTTCGTTTGAGTCTGACCTAGGTTAACTGGAAGGAGAGCTTGGACGTGTTCTAGCTTTCCATATAACCATATGCATAAAACCAGTGTATTCCTGTTCTGAAGGTCATGTTCCAAGCTACCTGAATCCTATGTCAATGAACATGCATGAGCTCCCAACAGAACACTAACAGGTAAGCGTTTAGTAGGCTGTGCATGCTTGTTATACTAAAAAAAATACTAATCTAATAAATGATTGTGAATATGTTTGTGACCACCTGCCCAGCCCACATGTATAAAGGAAAGGTACTCATTCATTTATTTTTCCCATGGACATTTTTGTAGCACTTTCTGTATACCAGGCATGTTGCTAAGTACATGGCCCTGTACTCAGAGTGTTGACATTCTTGTTGATATATCTGAATTTCTGTACACTCTGGTGCCATAGTTGAAAATTATAGTTGAAATTATATATTATGATTTTCCAGAAAAGGAGGCCCCTGGTTTTGCTACTGGTTTCTCTATTCAAATGATACAGAAACTTAATCACCAAGGATTTTACTTTCATTTGTAACTGAAGCTACTATATGTCAGTCATGACATTCTTCTCCTTCCTGGAAAATAAAGTATGAAAATTAAAACAATAAAATAAAGCTCTTGGAATTATTTTTCTAATTTGTTGTTTGCCATTCAATTTCATTTAGAGTTTTAACACATAAAAAGTTGTTTAACTCTGCCCCATGGAGCAGTGATAGTTTTATAAGTATTTTCTATTTTTAAGTATATGTATACAGTATGTAAAATTGCAGTAATTTTATATATATATATATATACACACACACACATACATGCATATGTATATATATGTATGTATATAATCAGGCCAGTCTAAAAGAAGAGATTTTCTACAGGCAGTTCTGGACTCTTTGAACAGTCAGGATTATATTAAAAATAAAGGTTAGAGGATGGTTCTAGGTCACAGATTGTCAATCTTTTTCTGTAAAGCGTCGGGTAGTTAGTATTTTAGGCCCCATGGACCATGTGGTGTCTGTTGCAACTACTCAATTCCAATATTGTAGCACAAAAGCCATCATATACATAAATGAAAGCACATGGCTGTGTTCCAGCACAAGCATATTGACAAAAGCAGGTGGTGGGCCAGATCTGGCCTGCAGGCTATAGCTTGTGGACCCATATTCTAGACTAAAAGAGACTAGAGAGACACAGCAACCAAGAGCAACTGAGGAATCTAGATTGCATCCTATTATTAAAGAACAGCTATGAGGTCTTCCCTGGTGGCACAGTGGTTGAGAGTCCGCCTGCCAATGCAAGGGACACAGCTTCGTGCCCTGGTCCGGGAAGATCCCACATGCTGTGGAGCCGGCTGGTCCCGTGAGCTATGGACACTGAGCCTGCGCGTCCAGAGTCTGTTTTCCGCAGCGGGAGAGGCCACAACAGTGAGAGGCCCGCGTACCGAAAAAAAAAAAAAAAAAAAAAAAAAAAAGAACAGCTATGAAAGATATTCTTGAGACACCTGAGGGAAATCTGAATACACACTGGATACCAAATGATATAACAGAATTGGTGTTAATTTTCTTGAGTTAGTCTAGTTCATTCACTTCATAGATGGCCAAGGCCAAAAATAAGCTCTTTATTCTGGAATCATCCCAAAGAGTACAAAATTTGCAGAACATGAAATGTGGAATTTATCTGCATTTATGAGTTGGCTGAAGGTCAGTGGTTCTCATCCATAGGTTACTTTGCCCCTCAGGGGGCCCTGACAATATTAGGAGACATTTTTGATTGTCACAACTAGGATGGTGTGCTACTGGCATCTAGTGAGTAGCGGCCAGGAATGCTGCTAAACATCCTACAATACCCAGAATGGCCCCCACAGCAAAGCACCCCATCTTACCTGACCCCAAATGTCAGCAGCCCTATTGTGGAGTAACTGAAGAATCTCTGGACATGGATGTAAAGAAAGAAGACTTAGATTTGAATCCAGCCCTGCCACTTAAAGCTGAGTAACCCTGGGCAAGTTATCTGAACTTTCTTGAGCCTCCTCATCTGTAAAATGGATATGCAGTCCCTCCCTAACTTACTTCATAGGGCTACTGCAAGCCCCTCTGAAAGAATGAATGGATGTGAAAGCACTTTGTATAGGGCATAATGGTATATATACTACACGTTAGAAGCAGTGTGGGGCTTCCCTGGTGGCGCAGTGGTTGAGAGTCCGCCTGCCAATGCAGGGGACACGGGTTCGTCCCCCGGTCCGGGAGGATCCCACATGCCGCAGAGCGGCTGGGCCCGTGAGCCACGGCCACTAAGCCTGCGCGTCCGGAGACTGTGCTCCGCAACGGGAGAGGCCACAACAATGAGAGGCCCGCGTACTGCAAAAAAAAAAAAAAAAAAAAAAGAAGCAGTGTGAAGGGGCTTGCCATTTTTATGATGATTAGGAGGCCAGGACATTCATACCAAAAGCAGAAAAGTAATATCATGTTGCAGCAGAGTCTCTTGTAGGTTTGTTAACCACAGGCTTCTGAGACCAACCCCCCCCAAAATTATAAGTTGAGGCCCCATAATTTCTGTGTCTCACCAGTTCCCATGTGATGTTGATACGGCTGCTCGCAGACCTAACTCTGAGAAATACTGGTCTCGAGATCTACTCTTGCCTTCTCATATCAACAGGGGGTAGCAGAGAGCAGCAAATATTCAGTCACCAGGGAAGTGAGTTGAAATCCTCATGAAACCTCCCTTGGTTTCAATCTAACAAATGGCAGGAGAGAGGGCTGAAATCGTGAATTATTTAGATTTATATTCTCCTTGTGACCTTGGCAACAAGTCATTTAACTTCTGCTGAATTGCTATCTGTAAAATGGGGCAAGTAACCTAAAAGATAGTGGGATGACTTGATTAATGTTTGCTGAGAATTAGAACTTCCAAACAAAATTGAAATGTGCAGGTAGTAAATTATTCTGGGAATTTCTTATTCCTTGGACCCTTTATAAATGTCTGCATTTTAAACACTTCTGACTCATTTATAAACATCGGTTGCCTTCGATGAATTTTCAGTTGTTTAACAGTTTAGAGGCAATACTTTGTATGCATTCATTATATCTGGAATGTGTAATAACTCCAAGCCTAAGAGACAGGCTAAGGGCAAATGAGAAGATAGTTATCCAGGGGGTGAAGGTGACCACCTTTTGATGGGACCCCTGGTAGGTGGGAAATCCTTTAAGATTTTTTCAGAGTGGCCCCAAAGCTGCTGGAATAGGTGCTCTAAAAATTCAGAGGCCAATTCCCAGGAATCACCTCTTACAGGCTGATTTTGATCCTTCGACCACCATTTACTGAGCACCAGTATGTCCCAGGCTCTGGTCTGGAGGCGACACAGCCATGAACAATAGACAAAGACTCTGCTTTCTTGGAGTTTGGGTCCCAGAGGTTTACTGCAATGAGAGTCCTAACCTTTGGCCTGGAGTCCCCCATCCTGGCCACCCCATTGTCCTCAGTCTAATCTGCAGAGGTGATTTCTCTGCTACTTACAATAGAATTGTCGTTCCTTTTGCCATCGAAATTCTGGAATAAAATTTGCTTTGGAGATCTTCACAGGCTTTTTGGAATTTAGGTGGCTTATTTAACCAATTTTAATTCTCTGTGTAATTTGCCCACACATATCATCATGTCACCTCCCCAGTGAAAATTTCTCTCAAATTTACAATGCTGTTAATTGCGTTGTGCAGGTTTTAATAATACAAATTAAATATCAAGATTTGAGCTTACTGAATCCTTAGTTTTAAGGTGTTTGTTAGAATAAATTCCTTTAGAGTGAAAAAAAAAGATGCATTACTTATGAGAAGTGGCAGGAGGTTTTTGTGGCTATGGGTGGAATTTTTTTTTTTTTTTTTTTTTTGCGGTATGCGGGCCTCTCACTGTTGTGGCCTCTCCCATTGCGGAGCACAGGCTCCGGACGCGCAGGCCTAGCGGCCATGGCTCACGGGCTTAGTTGCTCCGCGGCATGTGGGATCTTCCCGGACCAGGGCACGAACCCGTGTCTCCTGCATCGGCAGGCGGATTCTCAACCACTGCGCCACCAGGGAAGCCCTATGGGTGGAATTTTAAATTTTGCTTTTTGGAATTGAGTGGAGGGAGGTAGGTAGCCCTTAAGTCAAGACCCCCGAACTCCAGCCTGGCACTGTCACTCACGAGCTACGCAGCCTGAAGTCGGGCATTTTCTCTCTGCACCAAAACCTCCTCCTCTGTAAAACGAGGGAAGGAGGAGGAGAGGGAAACTAACCTGGATGAATGCTAACGTCACCTTGGGTTCTCGTGCTGAACTGTGCAAAGTGAGAGAGGGATATTAGCCAGTTGCCTTACAGTGATGTCAGGAGGATGTGTTGTAAAGCAGCAGAAGTTGGCACACTACTGTTCACAGGCCAGATCTGCCTCTCTGCCCATTTTTCCATGGCTCACAAGCTAAATTTGGTTTTTACATCTTTTAATGTTTGGGGAAAAAAAGAATATGATTTTGTGCCACATAAAAGTTCGAAGTTCGGCCTCTGTAAATGAAGTTTTATTGGAGCATAGCCACCATCACCCATGTATGTTTGTCAGCAATGGTTTTGCACTCCAACAACAGTGATGAGTCGTTGGGACAGGGACAGTACCGTCTACACAGCCTAAAATATGTACTATTTAGTCCTTGATTGAAAAAGTTTACTTTCTGTGTTTTGACACTTTGTTGAACTCCATTCGGAACTGAATTGAGAAAACAAGAATTCTTCAGAGAATTTCAATTCCATGAAACGCAATTTTCTTAACTAAGCACGTTGAGCTCTTACCCGCAATCTCATGTCACATTATTCTGTAATGACAACAAACGCTGTATTATCGGACATAGTGAGTTAAGTGTACATTGCCTACAAACTGCTATGGGGAAATGTCAAAAAAGACCTTTCTGAAGAAAAAAAAAATCTAATAATCCTCGCAGGAGAAATTACAAATAGAATCACAACATGAAGAACCAAGTGATGAAGGATTTCATAAATCCCCAAAAGCACCAACCGTAAAGAAAATGACTGATATATCAAATTACGTCACAATTTTAAAGTTCTGTATGAAAAAGATGCCACAGACTTCTTGTCTAATGATCCACAGAATTCTCATACTCTGCTAGTGAAAGATGGGAAACAATTCAGCAGTTTGGGAAACAATTTGGCAGTTTCTCATAAAAACAAATGTACATATATCACATGGCCCTTCTCCTCTTAAGTATTTACCCAAGAGAAATTAAGACATGTTCACACAATGACTTCTATGTAAATGTTCATGATAATGTTATTCGTAATAGCCACAAACTAGAAACAGCCTTAATTTCCATCAACTGGTGAATGGATAAATAAATGTGGTGTGTTCATGTAATGAAATACTACCTGACAATAAAAAGGAATAAACTGCCGATAGATGGAAGAACATGGATGAATTTCAAAAGCATTTTGCTAAATGAAATAAGCCAGATATACTGAATGAGTATGTTTATATGATATTCTGAAAAAAAGCAAAACTAGCGACTGAGAGCAGATCTGTGCTTGCCTGACACTAGAGGTAGGGGGAGGAGAGGGACTGGGGGCACAAGGGAATTTGGGGGGCAAGGGAAACATTTTATGGCATGACTGTAGTGGTTAGAGAACTGCATCCATTTGTCAGATATCAAATTGTAGGCTTAAAATGGTTAGGTTTATTTGGTAGAAATATACCTCAAAAAAGTTGATTGAAAATGGAAAGGTACAGACTGGAAGAAGATATTTGCAATGTATGTAACTGATAAAAGATTAGGTTATGTAAAGAATTGTTAGGGAAATGCAAATCATCACACAACTAGACATTGTTGTATACCTACCAGATTGTCAATGAAAAAAATCTGACAAAATCATGTGTTGGTGAAAGTGAGAACACCGGAACACTTATACTTTGCTGTTGGGAGTCTAAACTGGAACAGTTCTTTCAGGGGACAATCTGGCATTATCTGGTGAAGTTGAAGATGCACACAGCTATGATCCAGCAGTCTCACTCCTTGGTGTAGAATGCCCCAGAGAAACCCTTGCACACGTGTTCAGGCGACACAGACAAGAACATTCAGAGCAATGTGAACGTCCCTCCACAGTAGAATGGCTAAATCTGTTGTAACATACAATGGAATACTAATTATCAGTGAAAATGAATTAACCTACAGCTATAAACACCCAGAGGAAAGACTTGTCAATGTAATATTGACAGAAAAAAAGAAAATTGCAAAAGAATACATGCAATATGATACCATTTACATAAAGTTTTCAAAAGCATGGAAAACTAAACAATATGGGAATGTAAAAAAAATGTAATAAGGGACTTCCGTGGTGGTGCAGTGGTTGAGAGTCCGCCTGCCGATGCAGGGGACGTGGGTTCGTGCCCCGGTCCAGGCAGATCCCACGTGCCGCGGAGCGGCTGGGCCCGTGAGCCATGGCCGCTGAGCCTGCGCGTCCGGAGCCTGTGCTCCGCAACGGGAGAGGCCACAGCAGTGAGAGGCCAGCGTACTGCAAAAATAATAATAATAATAATAATAATAAGCCTATGGAAAAGAAGGCAAAAGAATTGTTATATGAAATTCAGCACAGTGGTTGCCTCTGGGGAGGAGGAACGGGAGTCGAGGGGAGTAGCAGTCAGGCGGCTTCCATAATGCCAGCCATGTTTTATTGCTTAAATTGACTGATAGGTTTGTTTTATTATTATTATTTATGTTCTATCTACATGCTATATGTATTCTTTAGGAGTTTTCAAATATTACTTTAAATTTTTTAAATTTTATATTGGAGTATAGTCGATTTACAATGTTGTGTTAGTTTCAGGTGTACAGCAAAGTGACTCAGTTATACATATATATGTATCTATTCTTTTTCAGATTTTTTTTTTCAGATCATTTTTTTGGTTCCACATATAAATGATATCATGTGATATGTCTTTCTCTGTCTGACTTACTTAGTGTGATAATCTCTAGGTCCATCCATGTTGGCTCAAATGGCATTAATTCATTCTTTTCTATGAAATATTACTTATTTTTTAAGTGGAGTAAAATAACTTCTAAAAAGAATTTTAAAATAAAGACATCTCAGTAGAAAAAATTGGCAAAGGCTTGTGAACAGACAATCTACCGGAAATACAAATGCCAATACACAGATGAAAAGTTGTTCAACCACACTAGTAATTGGGGAAATGCAAAAGAAGAGAACAAAGATATGTGAAACATAAGCCATTGGTACGGTATGATAATATTTAGGTAAAATTGTAAAACATTTAAAACAATACTGTAAAGTGTTTACACTTACATATGAACTTAAAGAATAGAAACATGCATGGGAATAGTACACATAAAATTCAGGGTAGTGGTTATCTCTAACAATGGATGGAAAAGCATGGGATTAGTGAGAGTTGTGAAGGGGCTTTAGCTGAATCTGTAACATTTTATTTCTAAAGCGGAAAAGAAAGCTGAAATAAATAGAGCAAAATGAAGATTTGCTCAATCTGGTAGTTCATTTGTTTTTCTCTCCACTATACTATGTGTTTGAAAAACCTTATAACTTTTCAAAAGAACAAGTTCTTGGGAATTCCCTGGCGGTCCAGTGGTTAAGACTCTGCACCTTCACTTCCAGGGCCTCAGGTTCAATCCCTGGTCGGGAAACTAAGATTCTACAAGCTGCGCAGCGTGGCCAAAAATAAAAGAACGAGTTCTTAATAATCTTTTCATTCCTCATGTGTGATCTGAACAACAATAGAAATGAAATGTAAGCTCTTTCATTCAAAACTGTCTAGAGCTTTGAAACCCGAAGCCCTGACCTCTTTGCCTTTTCCTGCAAAGCCCACCCTCCAAATTAAAAACAAAAATTATTATTGGAAAAAAATTATTATTGGATATATTTGATTTACAATATTGTGTTAGTTTCAGGTGTACAGCAAAGTGAATCAGTTATACATAAGTCCATTCTTTTTTAGATTCTTTTCCCATATAGGCCATTAGAGAATATTGAATAGAGTTCCCTGTGCTGTACAGTAGGTCCTTGTTTTTATCTATTTTATGTATAGTAGTGTGTATATGTTAATCCCTATCTCCCAGTTTATCCCTCCCTCCCCTTCCCCCCAGTAACCATAAGTTTGTTTTCTATGTTTGTGACTCTATTTCTGTTTTGCAGATAAGTTCATTTGTATCATTTTTTTTAGATTCCACATATAAGTGATATCATATAATATTTGTTTCTCTCTGTCTGACTTACTTCACTTAGTATGATAATCTCTAGGTCCATCCATGTTGCTGCAAATGACATTATTCCGTTCTTTTTTATGGTTGAGTAATATTCCATTGTATATATGTGCCACATTTTTTTTAGTTAGTTAATTTATTTGCACCTCGCAGCTGGTGGGATCTTAGTTCCGTGACCACGGATTGAACCTGGGCCCTCTGCAGTGACAGCACAGAGTTTTAACCACTGGACCACCAGGGAATTCCCAAATCGTTGTTTTTTTGGTTTGGGGTTTTTTTTGCCCATGTGGCTTGGACTGTGAGAGTTCCCCAACCAGGGATTGAACCCGGGCCATGGCAGTGAAAGTGCCGAGCCCTAACCACTGAACCACCAGGAACTCCTGTACCACATCTTCTTTATCCACTCCTCTGTCAATGAACATTTAGGTTGCTTCCATGTCTTGGCTATTGTAAATAGGGCTGCAGTGAACATTGGGGTGCATGTATCTTTTCAAATTATGGTTTTCTCCAGATATATGCTTAGGAATGGGATTGCTGGATCACATGGTAGTTCTATATTTAGTTTTTTAAGGAACCTCTGTACTGTTCTCCACAGTGGCTGTACCAGTTTACATTCCCACCAACAGTGTAGGAGGGTTCCCTTTTCTTCACACCCCCTTCAGCATTTATTGTTTGTAGAGTTTTTTTAACTTTTTAAAAAAATATATTTATTTATTTGGTCTCACCAGGTCTTAGTTGTGGCAGGCAGGCTCCTTAGTTGTGGCATGCAAGCTCTTAGTTGCAGCATGCATGTGGGATCTAGTTCCCTGACCAGGGATCGAACGCAGGCGCCCTGCATTGGGAGCATGGAGTCTTTTCCACTGCACCACCAGGGAAGTCCCTGTAGAGTTTTTTTTAAATAAATAAATTTATTTATTTATTTATGGCTGCATTGGGTCTTCGTTGCTGCACGCGGGCTTTCTCTAGTTGCGGTGAGCAGGGGCTACTCTTCATTGTGGTGCGTGGGCTTCTCATTGCAGTGGCATCTCTTGTTGCGGAGCATGGGCTCTTAGGTGCACAGGCTTCAGTAGTCGTGGCTTGCCGGCTCTAGAGCACAGGTTCAGAAGTTGTGGTGCACAGGCTTAGTTGCTCTGAGGCATGTAGGATCTTCCCAGACCAGGGATCAAACCCATGTCCCCTGCATTGGCAGGTGGATTCTTAACCACTGTGCCAGCAGGGAAGCCCTGTTTGTAGAGTTTTTGACGTTGGCAATTCTGACAAGTGTGAAGTGATACCTCACTGTAGTTTTGCTTTTCATTCCTCTAATAATTAGTGATGTTGAGCATCTTTTCAAGTGCTTTTGGCCATCTGTATGTCTTCTTTGGAGAAATGTCTAGATCTTCCACCCATTTTTTGATTGGGTTGTTTGTTTTTTTGATATTGAGCTGTATGAGCTGTTTGCGTATTTTGGAGCACCTTCTGATTAAAAGATGTTGTTTCTGATTAGATTCATAGTGACTGTTGGCGGCTAACACCCCCAAATTTACTTCCCCTCACCTATAAAATGAGGAGACTTGTCCTCTGTCACCCCAGAAGCCCCGGACAAGAGGTGGCCGTAGAAGCTCCACAGACACTGACTCCTCACAAGGCCATGGCAGAAAGCTTTGCTTGGAGAGCAGAAGGCTGCTTCAGTACAGGAGGTGGGTTTCCAAGCTTCCCGCTGCTGCCTCCCTCATTTTATACTCTACCGCTATTTTAGCTACTCACCAATTGGGCCTGAGCCCCAGCAATACCACTGGGTGGTCTACAGCCAGTGAAGTTTTGATTCCAGTCCTAGCCTGAGTCTCCCCTAAGCAACCCCAGGAGGTTATTAAAGAGAGCAAAGGAAATGGGCTTGGCCAAACAATTTATCCCCTGAGGATGCCCTTAAAAATGTCCTTAAATGATGAAC
The DNA here is from genome assembly GCF_026419965.1 of Kogia breviceps. NCBI lineage: Eukaryota > Metazoa > Chordata > Mammalia > Artiodactyla > Physeteridae > Kogia > Kogia breviceps. Next base: position 75,656,676 of record NC_081318.1, read on the forward strand.
GCTCTTATGAGGCCCTTTAAAAAATAAGCACTTTTGAGACTTTTTTAAAAACAAAAATCTCTCTCTTTTCCTCTCCATCATACTTCCATCAGGCTATTGTCACTTCAGACCTGGATTACTATTAATGGCCTCCAAATTTTCCCAACTCTCTCTCTCTCTCTCCATATTTGTACTGCTGTTTGCTTCCAAAGCCATCTTTTAAAAGATAAGGGCTTCCCTGGTGGCGCAGTGGTTGAGAGTCCATCTGCCGATGCAGGGGACACGGGTTCGTGCCCCGGTCCGGGAGGATCCCACATGCTGCAGAGCGGCTGGGCCCGTGAGCCATGGCCTCTGAGCCTACGCGTCCGGAGCCTGTGCTCCGCAACGGGAGAGGCCACAACAGTGAGAGGCCTGCATACTGCAAAAAAAAAAAAAGATAAGCTTGGAATTCTCAAGCTGGTATTAAGGAGTCTTCAGTGACCACCCCATCACCTACAGAGAAAACCAGTCTCTGAAGTGGCTTCCAAGATTGTCTATGGTGGCAAGTTGGGAGGCCTGTCATCTGTACATAATAAAGTGCCTTTGTTCAGATGAGGATTCAAGTTTAACCCTAAAATCACTGACTTGCACTGAGATATGCACAGAGCAGAGCGGTAGGTGGTGTTACAACTCATGCTTGGGGCCTGTGTTTGGGTTGGTGAACCCGATGGTCCCTCACTGTGTTTGTCAAGATTGAAAAAGGGCTACAGGTATGCTGCAGTCTGGCACCAACCTTCCTTTCCACCCTGACGCTCTACTACTTCCTGCCAGAATCCTCCCTGCTGGCCATTTGGTTTATTCACTCCACCTAGAATCAAACCAGCCAGCCCTGGGCTCCCCCTGTCCTCTCCACCCTTCTCCTCTCCCACTCAGCATAAAGTGCTTTCTCCTCTGTTTTCAACATGTTCTCAACAAAATGTCCCTTGAGTACACTGTTTATGCTGGGCTCTCTGCTGAACTTCTTTAACACAATTGGAATGGTTTGTTTGGAGTTGAGGCGGGTGCCAGTTACTGTGGCTGAATAACAAAGAGCCCCATCTTAGTGGTGTCAAATAACTGCTTTATTGTGTTGATAGATCCTGTAGCGTAGGGATTTGGACAGAGTTGGCCTTTTTCTCCTCCATGATGTCTGGAGCCTTGGTGGGAAGACTCGAGGGCTAGGGGCTGGAGTCATCCAGAGGCTTCCCCACTCACAGGTCTGGGACCCCAACTGGGATGTCTGAGTTAAGTCTTTTTCTTTTTTTTTTGCGGCACACGGGCCCCTCCCTGTCGTGGCCCCTCTCCCGTTGCGGAGCACAGGCTCCGGACGCGCAGGCTCAGCGGCCATGGCTCACGGGCCCAGCCGCTCCGCGGCATGTGGGATCTTCCCGGACCGGCGCACGAACCCGCGTCCCCTGCATCGGCAGGCAGACTCTCAACCACTGCGCCACCAGGGAAACCCCCAACTGGGATGTCTGGAAGGCTGAGTTCAGCTGGAGCTATGGACAGGAGCACATACATGTGGCCTCTCCAGGTATCCTGGACTTCTCATGATGTGGCATCTGTGTTCTGTGAGGGAATGTCCCAAGAGGGATCATTCAAGAGAGCCAGGCAGAAGCGGCACAGTCTTTTCTAACTTAGCTTCATGTGTCACATAGTGTCACTTCAGCCATGTTTTATTGGGAACACTCACAAGCCCATCCAGACTTAAGAAGAGGAGACGTAAACCCAACCTCTCAATGGGAAAAGTTTCAAAGAATTTGGAGTCATATCTTAAAACATCTACAAGGAAAAAAAAAAAAATCTACAAGGCATCATGCTGTTGAAGTATATACTATTAGTTAAATCCTTTCTTGTTATTTTCCTATCTCACACATTTTTTTTTTTTTTTTTTTTTTTTTTGCGGTATGCGGGCCTCTCACTGCTGTGGCCTCTCCCGTTGCGGAGCACAGGCTCCGGACGCACAGGCCTAGCGGCCATGGCTCACGGGCTTAGCTGCTCCGCGGCATGCGGGATCTTCCCGGACCAGGGCACGAACCCGTGTCTCCTGCATCGGCAGGCAGACTCTCAACCACTGCGCCACCAGGGAAGCCCTATCTCACACATTTGTATCTTCTTCTTTCACTACATGATAAATCTCCAAAACTGGGTCTTAGACTCTGAACAGTTCCTGGAGTGCTTCATCAATCCCTTCCTGACACAGAAAGCCCTTCCAAACAATTTAACGGAAATCAATAATCATTAGGTGGCTGCTCTGAGGCCACTTGCTGGTTGCCTACTAATTAAATGCCACAAACTCCAGGTCTTTAGCTAAGATTTTTTTTTTTCAGCACAGAATGAGAGGCAGAAGGTCAGCCACTGTGTCAATGGCATGGCTGGAGACTTATGGCTACACATAGACTAATTATCCTAGTTAAAACTCCTACCACCCACACCCATGGGAGCTTCACCATGAGCTGTCCTGTCATCATGTAGGTAGGAGACCTCAGAGAAACATGGCTCAAGAACCCCACATTTCAGGCTTCCCCAGTGGCGCAGGGGTTAAGAATCCACCTGCCAATGCAGGGGACACAGGTTCGTGCCCCGGTCCGGGAAGATCCCACATGCTGTGGAGCAACTAAGTCCGTGCGCCACATCTACTGGGCCTGCGAGCCACAACTACTGAGCCCACATGCTAAAACTACTGAAGCCCCCGTGCCTAGAGCCCACGCTCTACAAGAAGAGAAGCCACTGCAATAAGCCCGCACACCACAACGAAGAGTAGCCCCTGCTTGCCACAGCTAGAGAAAACCTGCACGCAGCAATGAAGACCCAATGCAGCCAAAAATAAAATAAATGAAAATAAATGAATTTATAAAAAAGAAAATAGAACCCCACATTTCAACTCTGTCACTCCCAGAAGAACCACTCTTGGTTTGTTTTGGTTTAGGTTTCTGTGTTTTTTTATTTAACTTTTATTTTATATTGAAGTATAATTGATTTACAATGTTGTGTTAGTTTCAGGTGTACAGCAAAGTGATTCAGTTATACATCTACATGTATCTATTCTTTTTCAAATTCTTTTCTAATATAGGCTATTACAGAATATTGAGTAGAGTTCCCTGTGCTATACAGTAGGTCCTTGTTGATCATCTGTTTTATATATAGTAGTGTGTATATGTTAATCCCAAACTCCTAATTTATCCCTCTCCCCCGCCTTCCCCTTTGGTAACCATAAGTTCATTTTCTAAGTCTATGAGTCTGTTTCTGTTTTGTAAATAAGTTCATTTGTATCATTTTTTTAGATTCCACATGTAAGTGATATCATATGATATTTGTCTTTCTCTGGCCTACTTCACTTAGTATGATAATTTCTAGGTCCATCCATGTTGCTGCAAATGGTATTACTTCATTCTTTTTAATGGCTGAATAATATTCCATTGTATATATGTACCACATCTTCTTATCCATTCCTCATCAATGAACATTTATGTTGCTTCCATGTCTTGGCTATTGTAAATAGTGCTGCTATGAACACTGGGGTGCATGTGTCTTTTTCTTTTTTTCTTTTTTTTTTGGCTTCACCAGGTGACATTCAGTATCTTAGTTCCCCAAACAGGGATCAAACCTATGCCCCCTGAAGTGGAAGTGTGGAGTCCTAACCACTGGACAGCCAGGGAATTCCCTTTTTTTCTGTTTTGTTTTAAGTTTTATTTTATATTGGACTATAGTTGGTTTACAATGTTGTGTTAGTTTCAGGTGTACAGCAAAGTGATTCAGTTAAATTCAGCTAGGTTGCTTCCATATTCTGGCTATTGTAAATAGCATTGCAATGAACAATGGGGTGCATGTATCCTTTCGAATCATGGTTTTCTCTGGATATATGCCCAGGAGTGGGATTGCTGAATCATATGGTAGTCCCATTTTTAGTTGTATGAGGAACCTCCATACTGTTCTCCATAGTGATTGTACTAATTTACATTCCTACCAACAGTGCATGAGGGTTCCCTTTTCTCTACACGATCTCCAGCATTTATTGTTTGTAGACTTTTTGATGTTGGCCATTGTGACCAGTGTAAGGTGATATCTCATTGTAGTTTTGATTTGCATTTCTCTAATAATTAGCAATGTTGAGCAGCTTTTCATGTGCTTTTTGGCCATCTGTATGTTTTCTTTGGAGAAATGTCTGTTTAGATCTTATTCCCATTTTTTGATTGGGTTGTTTGTTTTTTGATATTGAGCTGTATGAGCTGTTTGTGTATTTTGGAGATTAATCCTTGCTGGTCGCATTGTTTGCAAGTATTTTCTCACATTCTGTAGGTTGTCTTTTCGTTTTGTTTATGGTTTCCTTTGCTTTGCAGAAGCTTTTAAGTTTATTGAGTCTAATTTGTTTATTTTTGTTTTTATTTTCATTACTCTAGGAGGTAGATCTAAAAAGAGCTTCGATTTTTGTCAGAGTGTTCTGCCTATGCTTTCCCCAGAGGAACCACTTTTGATGTGGTCATCTGGCAGAGGAGAGCAGACCCAGTGTGAAAGCAAAAGCAAAGCAGAGTTCAAGTCATTTTGTCTTCGATCAAGGGAAGAGCCTTTGTGTGGCTTTTCAACGTGAAAAGCGTGGGTGTTTCAGGCAGCTGAAAGCTCCGTGTTGTTGAGTGTTTTTCCCGTGGTCATTGTCTGTGCAGCCTAGAGCCTGGACATTTCAGGGAAAAAGAAAAGTGGAGGCAGGGGGTGCTCTGTGAAAGAGAACACAGGCTTAGAATGCTTCTCAACCTTCAGTTGAGAAGGATGCTTTTCATCCTTTCAGTTTAGGATTGTTGCCTTAAATTTATTGTCTTACGGTCAATCCAGGCCACTCTGGTTTGCCCAACATGAGGACATCTTGTCACAGCTGTAGCTACTCTAACATTTTTGCAATGTATCCCTGAGAGAAGTGTTTGGTTCTTGATTTGATCATAACCATGTTATTTCAGAGCCCTAAAGAAAACAAATGGGAGCAAAAAGAAGGAAGCAAAGATCCCCAGTGTGGCTTAAGTCAGGAAGGCCCCCACAGGGGAAGCCGTCTTCTTAGGAATCATATTTTGTAGAAAACGAAGGGCAAAGTAAACCCTCTGATTTTTTTAAAACAAAACTCCTACATCTTGACATGAGGTAGATTAAGATTCTTTTTTCTTTTGTATTTTCAACATTTAATTTTTTAATTTTTTTATACATCTTTATTGGAGTATAATTGCTTCACAATGCTGTGTTAGTTTCTGTTGTACAGCAAAGTGAATCAGATATATGCATACGTATATCTCCATATCCCCTCCTTCCCTATCCCACCCCTCTAGGTGGTCACAAAGCAACCAGCTGATCTCCCTGTGCTATGCGGCTGCTTCCCACTAGCTATCTATTTTACATTTGGTAGTGTAAGTATGTCAATGCTACTCTCTCACTATGTCCCAGCTTACCCTTCCCCCTCCGCATGTCAAGTCTGTTCTCAATGTCTGCATCTTTATTCCTGCCCTACGCTAGGTTCATCAGTACCATTTTTTTTAGATTCCATATATATGTGTTAGCATATGGTATTTGTTTTTCTCTTTCTGACTTACTTCACTCTGTGTGACAGACTCTAGGTCCATCCACCTCACTACAAATAACTCAATTTCGTTCCTTTTTATAGCTGAGTAATATTCCATTGTATATATGTGCCACATCTTCTTTATCCATTCATCTGTTGATAGACATTTAGGTTGCTTCCATGTCCTGGCTATTGTAAATAGTGCTGAGATGAACATTGTGGTACATGTGTCTTTTTGAATTATGGTTTTCTCAGGGTGTAAGATTCTTCTTGATTATTTAAGAATCATCCTGTTTGTCTGGTACCTCCTTAAGTTTAAAGAAAAAGAGATAAAAAGTATACCCTGACTATTAGACATTGGGTTTTGGTTCTGCACTTTGGATGATTCTCTAAGTGCAGAAAATGGTCTAATTTCCTCAATGTTAAGTTCATCCACCGCATTCCTGTTTTACTATGCATGTAAACTTGATATATCTTTTTTTAACCTTCAGACACCTTATACACTTGATTTTCCAAAAGAAAAAGGTTTTTTTTTAAGCGTTGGTAAAGTATTGGTAAGAAGAATAATGAATTAACCCTGAGCCATAAAAACATCTGTACTCCTTAAGTTCTTGCTTTTCGCAAGCAATCAGGGCAACTTTATCCTTGGAAATGGGGATTAACATTTGGCAATTTGAAAGTTTTTCTTTCTGGAAAAAAAAAATCACCATTTATAGAGTTAGAACAATAACAACTCAGTGCACTATGGCTCTTCAAATGATTCCAAGACCTTTGACTGGTCCTACAACAACGGGACTTTTACAGGAGGGGGGACTGAGGGTGCAGGGCCCAGGTTCCTTCCTCAGAAGGCCTCTCCTCAGCACAGCGTGGCTGAAGTCGATAGGCCAAATCGAGAGGGGTTACCTGCTGTTCCCCATGTAACGAGGAATCTTTAGTGTCAGCCGAAAGTGACTCTTTGGGGGACTAAAAAAGATAAAATCTCAATTGTCGATTCTGTTCCCAGCAATAACATGGACCAGATGCTCAAAGAAATTCCTCCCACTACAACTCAACTGCAAATATTGAATAAGATATAAAAACATGTTTTTAATGTATGATCGAGCTGGCAGGAAACTAAGGAGATGCTTTCATGACCAGAACCTATCTCAAAAAATGCAGATCTAGAGAAAACAGTAGAAATCAAGCAGTGGAGCCAAAGTTCTTTCCGGGGGTACGCCCACACCCCTAGGGAGCTAGAGCTTGGGTTTAAAGTCTTGCTCTTTGGGTTAAAGATAAACAAATGAAGACCTGGGCAGGGTGGGAGGACACTCTCCTCCCCCACATTCTTGCATAAAGCCAGAATTCTGTAATGATATCTTTGATGGGTGAAATAGAGAAAAATCTACCCCATTGAGGTAGAGAGTGGGGATGTTTGGTTGAGCTGGCTGACAACTGTGGTGGTGGGCGTAGAGGTGAGGAATGAAATGAACAGCCCCCCCGGGAGTTCCTAACCGCAAGCCTGTACTCATGTGGTTTTAGAATTGGTATTCACACTGAAAACAACTCATAGTTAAACATTTCATTTAAAGTGGCCCTGGGTGAGTAATGGCTCCATATACCTGGCAGAAGCAATACAAACTTTCTCTTTAGGAACTCTAAGCTTTAGAGAAATTCCACAGATAAAACCTCAAGAAACATGGGATCATAATTAAAAAACGAAACAGCAGGGACTTCCCTCGTGGCGCAGTGGTTAAGAATCTTCCTGCCAATGCAGAGGACACGGGTTTGAGCCCTGGTCCGGGAAGATCCCACATGCTGTGGAGCAACTAGGCCCACGCACCACAACTACGGAGCCTGCGCTCTAGAGCCCGTGAACCACAACTACTGAGCCTGTGAGCCACAACTACTGAAGCCCGTGCTCCTAGAGCCCATGCCCCACAGCAAGAGTAGCCACCGCCATGAGAAGCTCACACACTGCAAAGAAGAGCAGCCCTCGCTCGCCTCAACTAGAGAAAGACCGCGCACAGCAACAAAGACCCAACGCGGCCAAAAATAAATAAATAAAAATTTAAAAACCAAACCAAAACAGTAACTCGCTAAACACATGTGCAAACAATCCTTCATGAATGAATCAGCAAAAACGATAAAAGAGTTGGGCTGGCAACCACTGAATATATTGGAATGATCAGATACAAAACATAAATTTATTATGTGTCATACACAATGCTATAGAACAGGAAATTGAAAGTGTGTTAAGGGAATAAGAAACAATCAACATTGGCTAAATGGACTTCTTCCCAAAAGCTTCTAGAAATGAGAATCATAATACTTATAGTCAGAAACAGTGAGCAGAGTTTCTGTTACTGTTGTTTTGTTTTTACTTTTTTAAGTAGCAAGTTTCAAGTGCATTCAAAAGGAGAGAGAAACCACTATAAAGACTTAATGTAGCTTCAAAAATTTCTCAATCTTAGGTTTTTGTTTGTTTGCTTTCAAGACAGGAAGCTTTCCCTGACCTCACACACCCAGTTTGGGTTAGGTAATTCTACTAAATTCTCCCATGGCAGCCTGTATTTATACCCATCATAGCACTTATCCCACCAGATGGTAAGTGCCTGGCTTTTGCTGTTACTGTTTATTTGTCTCCCCAACCAGAAAGGAAACCCCGTGAGGCCAAGGATCCTGTCTGCAGCACCTAGAACAGTGCCTGGAATATAGTAGGTACTGAAAAGTATGTTTAGGATAAATAAATGAATATAATAAATCCTTGCAAATGCTAGAAATGTTATTGGTCCCTAAAAGACTATGCATTTGATGTTGTCACGTTGATCCTGACAGCAGCAGCTGCATCAGTAGCAAATAACGACCAAGAGAGCCAGAAGGAAATGCAGGATTCCCAGAAACCACTCACACAATGACTGGACTCCCAGAGAGCTGAGAAAGCCCCTCTGCATTTTAAGAAGCCTGAATGGATCAGCCTGGAGTGCTCCTAAACTCAAGGTTATACTTCTCAGAATTTTCTGTGGCATGAACTTGTGAAGCCACCAAGGAGATAGGAGGATTGATCTGCTGCAACAGTGGGAATGAATGTGTATTGTCACTTGCTGTCCTCAGGTGTGGTCCAAAAGTGCACTATTGTAAAGGTGAGGTCTCAGGCTCAAACCTGACCACTCTGTGAGGGGTCCCCTCAGCTCCTCCAGGCACCCCACTGCTGTGGCGACTTGGAGCCAGACTGAAAGCAACCCACGTTGGGGATCCAATCAGAGGAAGGGAGCTACTGCTGAGGAGGCAGAGCTTGTTTGCTCTGAACCACCCCTTGGGAGGTTAGCCGTCAGGGGTTACACTTACCTGCTCAAATCTTGGAATAAACAAAAGGGAGGAAACTCATAAGACCGGGATCAAAACAAGGAAAAGCCAAGCTGACTCTTTACTGGGTCTTCAAAGCATCTGATCAGAAGAAATCAGAGGCTCATCCAAAATCAGGTTTGGGCTGAAAGAAAACAACTAAAGGTCTTGTCGGCCGGGTGGAGTGGTGGGGCTCTGATTTGGTTTGGGGGGGTCAGGAGGACCACAGAACCTCTGAGTCATTATTTAATACCACAGAGGAGGTTCACGGGGCTGGGGATGTCACTGGTTACTCATTCAAGAGGGTTGTGTAGTCTGGGGAGAAGCGTGTACTGGTGTTAATACTACTTCAGTTCCCTTTAGGAACTTCACTGTCTGATTACCAGCAGGGCTGAGAAGCAGACTCATGTCCTTGCTCAGTAGACATGCAAAGCTGAGATAAATGCGGAGTGTTGTCTCTGAAAGCCCTTTATCTGAAGTGCTTCTCCTACAGAAGGTGAGATACCAAAACCGCTCTCAGTGTGGAACGACCCACATGCCTCCCATTCTTCAGGCATGAGTGGAACGTTACTTTCTCATTGAAATGATTCCAAAACAGCAGTTTCTCATGATCTCTGATTCTGGAGACCAGGCTTGTCAGCACCAAGTCCTTGAAGTTAATTAACAAAAACAGTTTTTACAGGTCTTCCTTCCAACCTGGTAAAGACTCAGGGGAGGAACTTCCCTGGCGGTCCAGTGGGTAAGATTCCGCGTTCCCAGTGCAGAGGGCCTGGGATATAGATCCCTGGTCAGGGAACTAGATTCTGTAGGCAGCAACTAAGAGTTCCCAAGCCACAACTAAAGATCCTGCAGGCCGCAGTTAAGACCCTGTGCAGCCAAATAAATAAATATTTTAAAAAAGAAGGGCTTCCCTCGTGGCGCAGTGGTTGAGAGTCCGCCTGCCGATGCAGGGGACGCGGGTTCGTGCCCCGGTCCGGGAAGATCCCACATGCCGCAGAGCGGCTGGGCCCGTGAGCCATGGCCGCTGAGCCTGCGCGTCCGGAGCCTGTGCTCCACAACGGGAGAGGCCACAGCAGTGAGAGGCCCGCGTACCACAGAAAAAAAGAAAAAGAAAACAAGACTCTGGGGAAAAGACTGTTACCATTACAAAGGTTCTCAGAAATGCAAAGTACCCCCGCTTGAAAACAGAGCCATCTGCTGTTGAGCGTGGACTTTGTTTTCAGTCCTTGGTTGATTTTTTTAAAAATTTATTAATTTATTTATTTTTGGCTACATTGGGTCTTTGTTGCTGCGCCTGGGCTTTTCTCTAGTCACGGTGAGCGGGCTTCTCATTGCAGTGGCTTCTCTTGTTGCTGTGCACGGGGTCTAGGCGCGCGGGCTTCAGTAGTTGTGGCTTGTGGGTTCTAGAGCACAGGCTCAGTAGTTGTGGTACACGGACTTAGTTGCTCCGCGGCATGTGGGATCTTCCCGGACCAGGGCTCAAACCTGTGTCCCCTGCATTAGCAGGTGGATTCTTAACCACTGCGCCACCAGGGAAGTCCATACAAGGACTTTTAAGTTAGTGGATCTTAATAACATCCTTGGTGTGTTAATTGAGGAGCCTCCTGTTTGTTCTGTTAGCAGCAAAGCCAAGAGGTTCCCGAACTTGTTTCCTGGAGCTTCATGGGAAGGTAGGAAGGTGGGAAGCTGCAATCAGAGAAGGGTCCTCTTCAGCTAGCCCCAGGGACTGCGGAGAGGGCAGGGGTGCTGGTTTGGGAGATGACAGCAGAGGTACCTCAGGGACGTGCTTCAAAGAGAACAGAGAGGAAGAACAGAGCTGGCTAAACTAGAGAAAGGCTGAGCAAGCTTTCCTGGTGTACCCACACTTGACTCTGGGGCTCGTAACACTGCATCTGGCACATCATTGTTTAATAAATGAATGATTGAATTCATATAGTTTGGGGACTAGGAATTTTATCAATCTTACCCCATGCGTGGGGTTTACTATGTGTCTGTGTTTCCTAGTCTCTGGACCTTCTGGTTGCAAAGAATGTACTGCAATTCAATATAATTTTATTTAAAAACGTTGTTTCGTTCACAACACCTTTTTGTCATGCATGTGTTCAATGACTAATATTCAAAGAGCCACAGTTTTTAGTTATTCATTATCGTTAAATAGGTGGGGACCACTTATCTCCAGCTCAGCTACCCTTCCCAACTTCACAGGGCAGTTCCTTCCACAGCTGGGCAGTTGCAGCCGTTGGTGACTATCCCTGCTTCGTTTAAGTTTCATCCTTTTTCTTGGATTTCCATTCTCTTTTTACTGTTTCTGCCTTCAGGAGACCTTGCAGAGGGAAGGGCTAGGATTAAAATTACCTCTTTTATAAATCTAATTAATTCTAGATATGCCAAGTTTGTGTATTTCTATTGAAAAATTATTTTGTCCTCCTCTTTGTAGATCTCCTAATTGGAAGAGGGAAAATCCTTTTAAGTAGAAGTTCAGCAGCAGGGACTCATTGTTTTATAACCCTAGGGGTAGGCACTGTCTGTCTCTCTTCACCCCAAGCTCCCAGTGGAGCATGGAGTCTGCATTGCCTGCCTGCTCATATATTTTCTGTTGGCTTGTCAGTCATGCCTTCTGTGCTGTAAGGACAGGGAGTCCAACCTGGAGTGGGCATTGAGGTCTACAATGCGATGAATTCTTGGTGTCCCAGGAAGCATGAAGCCTGTGGTTTGAGCCCCGCCAGGAGCCTCTCAGGAAGAACCTCCTCCACCATTTCTGCAATGAGCCTGTTTGTTGGACCAGCATGCAGGCTCACATTCCCACCTCTTGCAGCATTGTTTCCTCAGATCTCAGAACCATTGCTCAATCCGGAGCTGGGCCTTTGGGCACCCAGGCTACCATTTCTCCCACAGCCTACAGGAATTGGTAGGGACCTGAAGGCTACCAGCCCTACTTCTACTCATCTTCACAATGAAGGGTGTACTTTCTTCTCACATTGATGTGCAGTTTGCATACAATGGGTCATTCTGAGTAGACTTGTGATTCACAACCTCCCCAAGGACCCTCACCAAGGCCAACAAACATTCCAGTGCCAGGTGCTGGGCTAAGGCGGGGAGGGGAAAGGTGAATAGTCCCCGCCCACTAGGAGCTTCCAGACAGGAGAGATGATGATTAGAGTAAATGTCAGCAGTATCATATATTTGTATTTGAAAGTCCAAAATATTGTGGGGTCACATCAGCAGTTCTGTAGGAGCTGGAGAAGGAGCTGAGAGGAGGTGATAAATAAAAGGCTCAGGGAGATTGAGTCACTTCAGTCTTACACTGCTAATGAACAGAAGAGCTGGAAATAAATCTTAAGTCTTTTCCAGCGGGTTATCATCCAATCGAACATGGTAAATGTTAAAGACATTTATGAACAAAGGGATGAAGGGCTTCTGAAGTAGTTTCTGAGTTTGTCATGTGCAAAGGTGGAAGAAAGGCACTCTAAAAAAATGGAAGGGAATAGTATGTGCAAAGCTCAGCATGGAAAGGTTATGGTGTGTTTGTAAAATAGCAAAAAGCAGATGAGGCTAAAATAATTTTAGCGGGCAGCATGGAGGATGGAAAGAGTAAACACAGACTGGAGGCAGGAGAGCCAGGTAGGAGGCTGTCCCAGTAATTCACCAAAAGCTGTTGAAGGCTCAGACTAAGGAAGGAACAGTGGTAATGAAGACGAGAAGTTGGATTCAAAAAATATTTTGGAGGGCTTCCCTGGTGACGCGGTGGTTGAGAGTCCGCCTGCTGATGCAGGGGACACGGGTTCGTGCCCCGGTCCGGGAAGATCCCACATGCCGCGGAGCGGCTGGGCCCGTGAGCCATGGCAAATGAGCCTGCGCGTCCGGAGCCTGTGCTCCGCAACCGGAGAGGGCACAACAGTGAGAGGCCTGCGTATCGCAAGAAAAAAAAAAAAAAAAAAATATATATATATATATATATATATATAGGAGGTAGCATAAGCAGGATTTGAGAATGGAATAGTTGTTGCAGGAAGATCCTACAGTGAATGCAGTCCAGAATTTAGGAAATTTGCGGGGGATGATGACCCATTAAATGAGATGGCAAATACAGGTGGTAAAGCAGGTTTGGGGTGTTCAGAAAAAATAGTGGAAACGCAGAACTGATGGCAAATGCTGGGAGAAGCACCAAATCCATGCCTATGGGGAAATGGAAGTTAAAAGGATGAGACTTAACTTTATCTGTAACATTTTATTCTTATTTTCAAAAATAACTTGAAGCAATTGTGAATATTCAGGGTGGTACACACAGGTGCTTATATTAGTTTCTGTAGTTTTTAATTTTAAAAATTAATGCTTGGAGTTATTTCTTTAAAAGAAAGTAATGTGTCAAGCATTTGGAGTACCTACTATGTGCTTGGCACTGACCCAGGCATCCGAGATATTTGCCCCCTTCTACTAGCCTCTTCCTTTCAGAAGTTACTAGGCTGGAGTTCAGAAACAGCTTCTGGTTCCAGCTTGGCCACAGGCAAATCATTTTTGTTCCCTGGGTCTCTTTCAGCTCTCACATCCTAGGATTCAATACTGTAACTGCAACTCAGCATTCCTTATTCTTACCGAGGTGAGCGCCACAGCGCAGTCCATTAGCATAAAATATCTCCATTCGGGGAGTGTCCCTGAAGGGCTGACCTACTAAGAATGTTTTCCAAATGGTCCTTCATCTCTGGCTCCCACCCAACCCCCACCCAGGATAACAGATGTTCCTCATGGGATTTCAAATTTGCAAGGGAATCTTGACAACTTCTTTGGTAATGGTCCTAATTCCAGTCTAATCAACAGAAGCAACTTCTGTACTTTCAGCTTTAGGTGCTGTGGAGAGAACAGATAAAAACAAAAATTTCTGCCTTCATGCTGTTTACATTCCTGTGAACGGAGACATCAAGGAAAAAGAAGAACAATTCAAGGAAGACACAATGCGTCAGTACGGTGCAGGGGAACGCAAGGTGAGTAGCCAAATCCTAGCCCTCTGACGCCTACAAAACCTAATGCCTAATCCCTAATCCCTAAATGTTTCCGGGTCACTGTCGGTTTACCCTCCTCCTTCCACTCCGCCCACGGCCCCACCTTCGGGCCCTGGCCACGCCCACGCTCCTGACGTCAATTTTCCAAGCCCTGCCTCGTTGACCTGGCCTATGGAAAGCCGCAGGCCCGCTCGAGCTCCATTAAGCCCCGCCTCGTGAGTCGACGCGTGGCGACGGCGATGGGCCCGTGGGGCTGCGTGGCGCAGCGGCTCGGGGCGCTGTTGTGGCGCCGGGCCTTCTCCCCGGGAGCGTGCCCCGCGGCGGCCGCGGGACTCCGGCTTCGGCGGCTGTCCTTGGGGCCGCTTCCGGTGGGACCGACGCTCGGCAAAGTCTGCCCGGCCCCCGACCGAGCGCGCGGCCTGCACGACGGGCCGGGCATGGAGGAGCGGGCGGAGGGAACAGCCGGCGAGGGGCGCCAGGAGTCCGGCACCGGAGGTACGGGCGAGGGGGAGAGAGCCGGGTCCCCGCTAAAGAGGCTGAGTTCCTCTCTTTTTGCATTTCTCATGGGGTCACAAAACTCCTACAGAGCCGAACTGGAAGGGACTGCAGAGGTTCTCGGCACCAGCTTTGCATTTCACAGTGAGATCAAGATTTGGACTCAAGTCTCCCAAACCCCAGGCGTCTGTCCGAACGGCCACGTCGGACCCCTGGCATCACAACCTCACCGTCCTCATGCCCGTTCACACTCTGTCTAGGGTTCCGAGAAATGGACTTGTCGAGGATGTTGGAGCGTGAGGATTCTGAGGAAGAGCCAGGGTCTGGGGGCTCAGGGGTGCGTAAGAAGCGCTAATAGGAGATGGGGCCAATTTAAGAGCCTCTAAGTATTGTAAGCTTTTAGAAACTTGAGAGGTGGTAAACAGATCATACCTGTGAAAGGATGAAGTATGAGAGGGAGAGGTTAGCCAGTAGGGCCCTGGGAGTCACCTTTAGAACTGAAGAGAGCTGTTAAGTCCACAGGCTCTTATACACCCCGGTGAAGAGCTGAATATCTAAATCTCTAGAGGAAAACAAAAATAAAAAACGGTTTTCACAGATAACAGTTGTTACATCCAACTGGCATTGTAAGAAAACCTTGAGAGTTCAAAATGAGAATTGCTGTTAAACCCTCGGGTTGGTAGATTTGGGACCACACACTTACTCAGCTAGTTCTGAGTTTCTCTCAAATGAAGGCTGCAGACAGATACTACCCAAGAGCCCTTCCAGTTGACAATTCTAGTTCTGTGACCCTTTGTGGCTGGAATTCAATTTAATGTGCCCCAAGATATTACCACCTCCCCAAATTGTGCTCCTGTTTTCTTTGCTTTTAAAAAATTTTTATTATTAACTATTATTATTATTATTTTGGCTGTGTTGGGTCTTCGTTGCTCCGCATGGGCTTTCTCTAGTTGCAGAGAGCGGGGGCTGCTCTTCGCTGTGGTGCAAGGCCTTCTCACTGCGGTGGCCTCCCCTGTTGCAGAGCACGGGCTCTAGGCACGCGGCCCTCAGTAGCCCGTGGCCTCAGGCTCAGCAGTTGTGGTGCACGGGCTTAGTTGCTCTGCGGCATGTGGAATCTTCCAGGACCAGGGCTCGAACCCGTGTCCCCTGCATTGGCAGGTGGATTCTTAACCACTGCACCAGCAGGGAATACCCGTTTTCCTATCTTTGTATAGCAATTCTCTGCTTGAGCTGTGTTACTCATGTCCTCAGGTACTAGAACAGAAAACCATCGTTGCTGATGTCTGGTTCTACTTGCATGTGCTAATAGGAAAGGATGTGTGTGGTACCTGTCTGTGATCTGCGCACCCCTCCCATAAGTTGAGCAGTGGTGTATGAAACCAGTGCCCAGCTTCAACTTCCAGGAGGCCTGAACACCTTCATGGAGGAGTGGTTTCGCTGGCAGCTGCCGGCATCTCTGGGTGCATATTGTGTCTGTCTTTACTTGGCCACCTGACAAAAGCAAATCTTTGTGCATTTCAGATCATACTGGTCCCAAGTTTGACATTGATATGCTGGTTTCACTTCTGAGGCAAGAAAATGCAAGAGACATTTGTGTCATCAAGGTTCCTCCAGAAATGAAATATACAGATTACTTCGTAATTGGTAGTGGAACTTCTACTCGACACTTACATGCCATGGCCTACTACATTGTGAAAATGGTAGGATGCTTTCTTTTTCTTTGGAATCTTTAACTTAATGGAATAGTGTCAATGTATTAGGTGGAAGAGCAACATTTAATAACTAAACTCTAAGATTATATAAGAAGCCCAGATTTTTAGAATTTGCATGAGTGTTTTATGTTCTTTGATAGTGAAAGTTATGTGGACCAATATCTAGCCTTAGTGGGTCAAGATATTTTACGTTCTTGTCTCTTGTGACAAGAAAAATAATACCAAAAAAAAATTACCTGAGGCAGGCTAGAAGACAGTATAACCTAGAGGGATTCCTAGAGCAAAACTGTCCAGTGTGACACCCACTAGCCCCATGTGGCTATGTAATTATAAAATAAAACTAAAAATTCAGTTCTTCAGTTGTACTAGCCACATTTCAGGTGCTTGGTGGCCACATGTGGCTAATGGCTACCATACTGGACACAAATATAAAACATTTCCATAGTTGCAGAAACTTCTATTGGCTAGTGCTGGCCTAGAGTTTAATTCAAATGTTTGAGCATGTCCAGTGTTCCCAGGCACGGTGCTGGGTATTGGGAAGATAAAAATGAAAAAGATTTAGTTCTTACCCTCCAAATTCACAGGTCTAGTTGAGGAAAGAGAAGGCAGTTCATTTTCCACCTAGACTGAATAGGAATCAGAATGAGGAAGAAAATGTACTTGGAAGCTGATTCTGATACCACTCTAGAGAGGAACATACTTCTTTCACCCTGTTGAAAATGGGTCAGAGAGGGAACAGTTAAGACCAAAAGAATAGCTGGGATTGCCTAGAGAAGGGTGGTGAAATAAGGGGACTGAGAACAAAACCCTGGTGCAGCATGGCAGGGCAAAGGAAGATTCAAAAAGAGAGGGTAGTTGGAGAGACTAAGAGAACTTGGAGGGCTTGGAGAAGTTAAAAGGCAGGATCCTAGGGTCTCTGTCAGATGTAATAGTAAGACAGAGTAAGTAAGACTTAGAAGTGACCATTGGACTTGGAGATATAAAAAGAATGAGAGATTTTTCAGAGAAGGTTTCTGTGGAAGAGCGAGGGAGGGGAATAGAAATTGCTTTTGCAAAAATTTTAGATGAGGGAGAAAAATGCTAGGTCAAGAAAGTTTTGTTCTTGTTTGTGGTAAAATACACATAACAAAACTGAACATTTCAGCCATTTTTAGGTGTACAGTTAAGTGACATTAATTACATTCACATTGTTGTGCAACCATTACCACTATCCATCTCCAGAACGTTTTTCTTTTTTCATCTTGCAAAAAACTCTGTACACATTAAACAATAACTTCCCATTCTTCCTTCCCCCAGCCTCTGGCATCCACCATACTGCTTTCTGTCTCTGTGAATTTGACTACACGAATAAGTACCTCCTTGAGTGGAATCATACTCTCATTTTCCTTTTGTGACTGGCTTACTTCACTTAGCATAATATTTTTCAAGGTTCATCTGTGTTGTAGCATGTGTCAGAATTTCCTTCTTTTTAAGACTGATTATTTTAATGTATGTATATACCACATTTTATCGTATTCACCCATTGGTAGGCATTTGGGTTGCTTCCTTCCACCTTTAGGCTATTGTGAATAATGCTGCTATAAACATGAGTGTAGAAATATCTGTTCAGATCTCTGCTTTTAATTTCATAAGTGGAATTGCCAGATCATGGTAACTCTGTGTTTAATTTTTTGAGGAACCATCACACTTTTACACAGTAGTTGCACCACTTTACATTCCCACCAGCAGTGCACAAGGGTTCCAGTTTCTGTACATTCTCACCACTTGTTATTTTCGTTATTTTCTGGTTTGTTGATAATATTGATAGTAATCCTAATGAGAGTGAAGTGGTACCTTGTTGTGGTTTTGATTTGCATTTCCCTAAATTAGTCATGTTGAGCATCTTTTCTCATGGTTATTAGCCATTTGTGTATATTTGGAGAAATGCCTGTTCAGGTCCTTTGCCCATGTTTTAATCGAGTTTTTTTTTTTTTTTATTGTGAAGTTGTAAGAGTTCTCTGTATATTCTGGATATAAATCCCCTATCGTCTATGTGATTTGCAAATATTTTCTCCCATTCTGTAGGTTGCCTTCTTACTCTGTTCATTGTGTCCTTTAATGCACCAAAGTTTTAAATTTTTCTGCTGTTGCTTTTGGTCTCATATCCAAGAAATCATTGCCAAATCCAATGTCATGAAGCTTTTCTGCTGTGTTTTCTTTTTCTTTTTTGGATTACTTGATTTTTATTTTTTACTTGAACTTTAGAATTTTATTTTTTTATACAGCAGGTTCTTATTAGTTATCCATTTTATACATATTAGTGTATATATGTCAATCCCAATCTCCCAGTTCATCACACCACCACCTGCCCCCACCACTTTCCCCCCTTGGTGTCCGTACGTTTGTTCTCTACATTTGTGTCTCTATTTCTGCCCTGCAAACCAGTTCATCTGTACCACTTTTCTAGATTCCACATATATGCGTTAATATACAATATTTGTTTTCTCTTTCTGACTTACTTCACTCTGTATGACAGTCTCTAGATCCATCCACGTCTCTACAAATGACCCAATTTCGTTCCTTTATATGGCTGAGTAATATTCCATTGTATATATGTACCACATCTTCTTTATGCATTCGTCTGTCAGTGGGCATTTAGGTTGCTTCCATGTCCTGGCTGTTGTCAATAGTGCTGTAATGAACATTGGGGAGCATGTGTCTTTTTTTTTTTTTTTTTTTGCGTTACGCGGGCCTCTCCTGTTGCAGAGCACAGGCTCAGCGGCCATGGCTCACGGCCCCAGCCGCTCCGTGGCATGTGGGATCTTCCCGGACTGGGGCACGAACCCGTATCCCCTGCATTGGCAGGCAGACTCTCAACCACTGCGCCACCAGGGAAGCCCTGCATGTGTCTTTTTGAATTATGGTTTTCTCTGGGTATATGCCCGGTAGTAGGATTGCTGGGTCATATGGTAATTCTATTTTTAGTTTGTAAGGAATCTCCATACTGTTCTCCATAGTGGCTGTATCAATTTACATTCCCACCAACAGTGCAAGTGGGTTCCCTTTTCTCCACACCCTCTCCAGCATTTGTTGTTTGTAGATTTTCTGATAATGCCCATTATAACCAATGTGAGGTGATAACTCATTGTAGTTTTGATTTGCATTTCTCTAATAATTAGTAATGTTGAACAGCTTTTTATGTGCTTCTTGGCCATCTGTATGTCTTCTTTGGAGAAATGTCTATTTAGGTCTTCTGCCATTTTTGGATTGGGTTGTTTGTATTTTTAATATTGAGCTGCATGAGCCCTTTATATATTTTGGAGATTAATCCTTTGTCCGTTGATTCGTTTGCAAATATTTTTTCCCATTCTGAGGGTTGTATTTTCGTCTTGCTTGTAGTTTGCTTTGCAAAAGGTTTTCAGTTTTGTTAAGTCCTATTTGTTTATTTTTGTTTTTATTTCCATTACTTTAGGAGGTGGATCAAAAAAGATCTTGCTGTGATTTATGTCAAAGAGCGAGCGTTCTTCCTATGTTTTCTTCTAAGAGTTTTATAGTGTCCACTCTTACATTTAGGTCTCTAATTCATTTTGAGTTTATTTTTGTGTATGGTGTTAGGGAGTGTTCTACTTTCATTCTTTTACATGTAGCTGTCCAGTTTTCCCAGCACCACTTATTGAAGAGACTGCCTTTTCTCCATTGTATATCCTTGCCTCCTTTGTCATAGATTAGTTAACCATAGGTGCGTGGGTTTATCTCTGGGCTTTCTATCCTGTTCCATTGATCTATATTTCTGTTTTTGTGCCTGTACCGTATGGTCTTGATTACTGTAGCTTTGTAGTGTAGTCTGAAGGGAGTCTGATTCCTTCAGCTCCATTTTTTTCCCTCAAGACTGCTTTGGCTATTCGGAGTCTTTTGTGTCTCCATACAGATTTTAATCTTTCTTGTTCTAGTTGTGTAAAAAATGCCATTGGTAATTTGATAGGGATTGCATTGAATCTGTAGATTGCTTTGGGTAGTATAGTGATTTTCACAATATTGACTCTTCCAATCCAAGAACATGGTATATCTCTCCATCTGTTGGTATCATCTTTAATTTCTTTCATCAGTGTTTTATAGTTTTCTGCATACAGGTCTTTTGTCTCCCTAGTTAGGTTTATTCCTAGGTATTTTATTCGTTTTGTTGCAATGGTAAATGGGAGTGTTTCCTTAATTTCTCTTTCAGATTTTTCATCATTAGTGAATAGGAATGCAAGAGATTTCTGTGCATTAATTTTGTATCCTGCAACTTTACCAAATTCATTGATTAGCTCTAGTATTCTGGTGGCATCTTTAGGATTCTCTATGTATATATCATGTCATCTGCAAACAGTGACAGTTTTACTTCTTCCTTTCCAATTTGTATTCCTTTTATGTCTTTTTCTTCTCTGAATGCCATGACTAGGACTTCCAAAACTATGTTGAATAATAGTGGTGAGAGTGGACATCCTTGTCTCATTCCTGATCTTAGAGGAAATGCTTTCAGTTTTTCACCATTGAGAATGATACTGTGGGTTTGTCATATATGGCTTTATTATGTTGAGGTAGGTTCCCTCTGTGCCCACTCTTGGAGAGTTTTTAATCATAAATGGGTGTTCAGTTTTGTCAAAAGCTTCTTCTGCATCTATTGAGATGATCATATGGTTTTTATTCTTCAATTTGTTAATATGGTATATCACATTGATTTGTGTATATTCAAGAATCCTTGCATTCCCTGGGATAAATCCCACTTGATCATGGTGTATGATCCTTTTAATGTGTTGTTGGATTCTGTTTGCTAGTATTTTGTTGAGGATTTTTGCATCTATATTCATCAGTGATATTGGTCTATAATTTTCCTTTTTTGTAGTATCTTTGTCTGGTTTTGGTATCAGGGTGATGGCCTCATAGAATGAGTTTGGGAGTGTTCCTTCCTCTGCAGTTTTTTGGAAGAGTTTGAGAAGGATGGGTGGTTAGGTCTTCTCTAAATGTTTGATAGAATTCACCTGTGAAGCCATCTGGTCCTGGACTTTTGTTTGTTGCAAGATTTTTAATCACAGTTTCAATTTCATTACTTGTGATTGGTCTGTTCATATTTTCTGTTTCTTCCTGGTTCATTCTTGGAAGGTTATACCTTTCTAAGAAATTGTCCATTTCTTCCAGGTTGTCCAATTTATGGGCATAGAGTTGCTTGTAGTAGTTTCTCAGGATGGTTTGTATTTCTGTGGTGCCTGTTGTAACTTCTTTTTCATTTCTAATTTTATTGATTTGAGCCCTCTCCCTCTTTTTGTCCCTTTTTTTGGGCTAGTGGTTTATCAATTTTGTTTACCTTCTCAAAGAACCAGCTTTTAGTTTTATTGATCTTTGCTATTGTTTTCTTTGTTTCTGTTTCATTTATTTCTGCTCTGTACTTCATGATTTCTTTCTTTCTGCTAACTTTTGGTTTTGTTTGTTCTTTTTTCTCTAGTTCCTTAGGTGTGAGGTTAATTTGAGATTTTTCTTGTTTCTTGAGGTAGGCTTGTATTACTATAATCTTCCCTCTTAGAACTGCTTTCGCTGCATCCCATAGGCTTTGGGTCTTCGTGTTCTTGTTGTAATTTGTCTCTAGGTATTTTTTCATTTCCTCTTTGATTTCTTCAGTGATCCCTTAGTAACGTATTGTTTAGCCTCCATGTGTTTGTTTTTTACGCTTTTTTCCCTGTAATTGATTTCTAATCTCATAGCATTGTGGTAAGAAAAGATACTTGATATGATTTCAATTTTCTTAAATTTACTGGGGCTTGATTAGTGACCCAAGGTGTGATCTATCCTGGAGAATTGTCCGTGTGCACTTGAGAAGAAAGTGTAATCTGTTGTTTTTGGATGGAATGTCCTATAAATATCAATTAAATCAATCTGGTCTATTGTGTCATTTAAAGCCTGTGTTTCCTTATTGATTTTCTATTTGGCTGGCTGATCTGTCCACTGGTTTAAGTGAGGTGTTAAAGTCCCCCACTATTTTTTTTTTTTTTTTTTTTTTTTTTGCGGTATGCGGGCCTCTCACTGCTGTGGCCTCTCCCGTTGCGGAGCACAGGCTCCGGACGCGCAGGCCTAGCGGCCATGGCTCACGGGCTTAGTTGCTCCGCGGCATGTGGGATCTTCCCGGACCAGGGCACGAACCCGTGTCTCCTGCATCGGCAGGCGGATTCTCAACCACTGCGCCACCAGGGAAGCCCCCCCCACTATTTTTGTGTTACTGTCAGTTTCCTCTATTATAGCTGTTAGCAGATGCTTTATGTATTGAGGTGCTCCTATGTTGGGTGCATATATATTTATAATTGTTATATCTTCTTCTTGGATTGATCCTTTGATCATTATGTAGTGTCCTTCCTTGTCTCTTATAACATTCTTTATTTTAAAGTTTATTTTATCAGATATGAGTATTGCTATTCCAGCTTTCTTTTGATTTCCATTTGCACGGAATATCTTTTTCCATCCCCTCACTTTTCACTCTGTATGTGTCCCTAGGTCTGAAGTGGGTCTCTTGTAGACAGCATATATATGGGTCTTGTTTTTGTATCCATTCAGCAAGCCCGTGTCTTTTGGTTGGAGCATTTAATCCATTCACGTTTAAGGTAATTATTGATATGTATGTCCCTATGACCATTTTCTTAATTGTTTTGGGTTTGTTATTGTAGGTCTTTTCCTTCTCTTGTGTTTCCTGACTAGAGAAGTGCCTTTAGCATGTGCTATGACCATTTTGTTAATTGTTTGGGGTTTGTTTTTGTAGGTCCTTTCTTCTCTTGTGTTTCCCACTTAGAGAAGGTTCCTTTAGCATTTGTTGTAGAGCTGGTGTGGTGGTGCTGAATTCTCTTAGCTTTTGCTTGTCTCTAAAGCTTTTGATTTCTCCGTTGACTCTGAATGAGATCCTTGCTGGGTAGAGTAGTCTTGGTTGTAGGTTGCTCTCTTTCATCACTTTAAGTATATCATGCCACTCCCTTCTGGCTAGTAGTGTTTCTGCTGTGAACTCAGCTGTTAACCTTATGGGAGTTCCCTTGTATGTTATTTGTCATTTTTCCCTTGCTGCTTTTTTTTTTCTTTTTTTGCGGTACGCGGGCCTCTCACTGTTGTGGCCTCTCCCCTTGTGGAGCACAGGCTCCGGACACGCAGGCTCAGCGGCCATGGCTCACGGGCCCAGCCGCTCCGCGGCATGTGGGATCTTCCCAGACCGGGGCACGAACCCGCATCCCCTGCATCGGCAGGCGGATTCTCAACCACTGCGCCACCAGGGAAGCCCCTCCCTTGCTGCTTTTAATAACTTTTCTTTGTCTTTAATTTTCGTTGATTTGATTACTATGTGTTTTGGTGTGTTTCTCCTTGGGTGTATCCTTCCTGGGACTGTCTGTGCTTCCTGTACTTGGGTGGCTATTTCCTTTCCCCCGTTAGGGAAGTTTTCGACTATAATCTCTTCAAATATTTTCTCAGGTCCTTTCTGTCTCTCTTCTCCTTCTGGGACCCCTATGATGTGAATGTTGTTGAATTTAATGTTGTCCCAGAGGTCTCTTAGGCTGTCTTCATTTCTTTTCATTCTTTTTTCTCTTTTTTTTTTTGTGTTACGTGGGCCTCTCACTGTTGTGGCCTCTCCCTCTGCGGAGCACAGGCTCCAGACGCGCAAGCTCAGCGGCCATGGCCCTCGGGCCCAGCCGCTCCACGGCACGTGGGATCCTCCCGGACCGGGGCACGAACCTGTGTCCCCCACATTGGCAGGAGGACTCCCAACCACTGCGCCACCTAGGAAGACCCCATTCTTTTTTCTTTATTCTGTTCCATGGCAGTGAATTCCACCATTCTGTCTTCCAGGTCACTTACCCGTCTTCTGCCTCAGTTATTCTACTTTTGGTTCCTTCTAGTGTATTTTTCATTTCAGTTATTGTATTGTTTAGCTCTGTTTCTTTGTTCTTTAATTCTTCTAGGTCTTTGTTAAACATTTCTTGCATCTTCTCAATCTTTGCCTCCATTCTTTTTCCGAGGTCCTGGATCCTCCTCACTATTGTTACTCTGAATTCTTTTTCTGGAAGGTTTCCTATCTGCATTTCATTTAGTTGTTTTTCTGGGGTTTTCTCTTGTTCCTTCATCTGGTACATAGCCCTCTGCCTTTTCATCTTGTCTTTCTTTCTGTGAATGTGGTTTTTGTTCCACAGGCTGCAGGATTGTAGTTCTTCTTGCTTTTGCTGTCTGTCCTTTGGTGGATGAGGCTATCTAAGAGTCTTGTGCACGTTTCCTGATGGGAGGGACTGGTGGTGGGTAGAGCTGGGTGTTGCTCTGTTGGGCAGAGCTCAGTAAAACTTTAATCCACTTGTCTACTGATGGGTGGGGCTGGTTTCCCTCCCTGTTGGTTGTTTGTCATGAGGCGACCCAACACTGGAGCCCACCCGGCTCTTTGGTGGGGCTAATAGCAGACTCTGGGAGGACTCACACCAAGGAATACTTCCCAGAACTTCTGCTGCCAGTGTCCTTGTCCTCACGGTGAGGCACAGCCACCCCCTGCCTCTGCAAGGGACCCTCCAACACTAGCAGGTAGGTCTGATTCAGTGTCCTGTGGGGTCACTGCTCCTTCCCCTGGGTCCCGATGCACGCACTACTTTGTGTGTGCCCTCCAAGAGTGGACTCTGTTTTCCCCAGTCCTGTTTGAGTCCTGCAGTCAAATCCCACTAGCCTTCAAAGTCTGGTTCTCTAGGAATTCCTCCTCTTGTGCTGGACCCCCAGGTTGGGAAGCCTGGCATGGGGCTCAGAAACTTCACTCCAGTGGGTGGACTTCTGTGGTATAAGTGTTCTCCAGTTTGTGAGTCACTACCCAGCAGTTATAGGATTTGATTTTATTGTGATTGTGCCCCTCCCACCATCTCATTGTGGCTTCTCCTTTGTCTTTGGATATGGGGTATATTATTTGGTGAGTTCCAGTGTCTTCCTGTCGATGATTGTTCAGCAGTTAGTTGTGATTCTGGTGCTCTTGCAAGAGGGAGTGAGCGCACGTCCTTCTACTCTGCCATCTTGAACCAATCTTATCCACTGTGTTTTCTTCTAAGAGTTTTATAGTTTTAGGTTTCATGTTTAGGTCTTTGGCAGTTAGTTTTTTTTTTTTTTTTTTTTTTTTTTTTTTTTTTTGTGGTATGCGGGCCTCTCACTGTTGTGGCCTCTCCCGTTGCGGAGCACAGGCTCCGGACGCGCAGGCCTAGCGGCCATGGCTCACGGGCTTAGTTGCTCCGCGGCATGTGGGATCTTCCCGGACCAGGGCACGAACCCGTGTCTCCTGCATCGGCAGGCGGATTCTCAACCACTGCGCCACCAGGGAAGCCCGGCAGTTAGTTTTTGTAGATGGTGTCAGATAGACTCCAACTTCATTCTCTTGCATGTAGATAATCTAGTTTTCCCAGCACCATTTGTTGAAAGGACTGCCTTTCACTTTTTTTTTTTCTTTTTCTTTTTTTGCGGTACACAGGCCTTTCACTGTTGTGGCCTCTCCTATTGTGGAGCACAGGCTCTGGACACGCAGGCTCAGTGGCCATGGCCCATGGGCCTAGCCGCTCTGCAGCATGTGGGATCCTCCCGGACCGGGGCACAAGCCCACATCCTCTGCATCGGCAGGCGGATTCTTAACCACTGTGCCACCAGGGAAGCCCTGCCTTTCCCTATTGAATGGACTTGGCATCCATGTTGAAAAATCATTTGACCCTGTATGCTCTTTATTTTATTCCAGTGGTCTGTAAGTTTATCTTAATCACTGTTTTGATTACTGTAGCTTTGTAGTAAGTTTTTAAATCGGGAAACTTCAGATCTTTAACTGTGCTCCTCTCTTTCAAGATTGTTTTTGGCTGTTTGGGGTCTCTTTAGATTACATATAAATTTTAGGATGGATTTTTCTATTTCTACAAAAAAAAGTCACTGGGACTTTGATAGAGATTGATTGTATTGAATCTGTAGATAAAGTCTTAACAATATTTTGTTCCATTTCATGGATACAGAGTGTGATTATTGGTGGCATCTTTGCAACGTTTTGTGGTTTTCAGTGTGCGAGTGTTGCTTCCATGGTTATGTTTATTTCTAAGTATTTTATCCTTTTTGATTCTATTGTAAAGAGAAATATTTTCTTTTTTAAAAAAATTTATTGATTGATGGCTGAGTTGGGTCTTCGATGCTGCACACGGGCTTCCTCTGGTTGCAGTGAGCGGGGGCTACTCTTTGTTGTGGTGTGCAGGCTTCTCATTGCGGTGGCTTCTCGTTGTGGAGCACAGGCTCTAAGTGCATGGGCTTCTGTAGCTGTGGCATGTAGGCTCAGTAGTTGTGGCTCGTGGGCTCTAGAGCTCAGGCTCAGTAGTTGTGGCGCATGGACTTAGCTGCTCTGCGGCATGTGGAATCTTCCCAGACCAGGGCTCGAACCCGTGTCCCCTGCATTGTCAGGTGGATTCTTAACCATTGTGCCACCAGGGAAGTCCCAAAATTGTTTTCTTCATTTTCTTTTCAGGTTGCTTATTAAGTGTACAGAAACGCAACTGATTTTGGGGTTTTGATCTAATATCCTACAACTTTGCTGAATTCATTTTTTCTAACAGGTTTTTTTTGGGTGCAATCTTCAGGGTTTTCTTTTCTTTTTTAAAATAAATTTATTTATTTATGGCTGTGTTGGGTCTTCGTTGCTGCATGCAGGCTTTCTCTAGTTGCGGCGAGCAGGGGCTACTCTTTGTTGTGGTGCACAGGCTTCTCATTTCAGTGGCTTCTCTTCTTGCGGAGCACGGGCTCTAGGTGTGCAGCCTTCAGTAGATGTGGCATGCGGGCTCTAGAGCGCAGGTGCAGTAGTTGTGGCTCGTGGGCTTAGTTGCTCTGCGGCATGTGGGAATCTTCCTGGGCCAGGGCTCGAACCCATGTCCCTTGCATTAGCAGGCAGATTCTTAACCACTGCGCCACCAGGGAAGGGAAGCCCTGGGGTTTTCTATATATAAAGAACATGTCATCTGCAAACTGAAACAATTTTATTTCCTCCTTTCCAATTTTGTCACTTTTTTCTGTTGTTTTCCCTTGCTCTAATTGCCATGGCTAGAACTTCCAGTACTGTACTAAATAGAAGGTGGCAAAAGTGGGCATTCTTGTGTTGTTCCTGATCTGAGAGGAAAAACTTTCAGTTTTTTGCTTTCAAGTATGATGATAGCTAATCGCCATGGGCTGTTCATGTATGGCCTTTATTGCCTTAAGTTAGGTGGTTTTTTTTTTTCCTTATCTCTGTTGAGTTTTTATCATGAAAGTGTATTGAACTTTGTCAAATGCTTTTTCTGCATAAATTTGAAATGATCCTGTGGTTTTCGTCTTTCGTTTCGTTAATGTGGTTTATTACATTGATTTTTTTTTTTTTTTGATATTACATTGATTTTAAAAATTTATTTATTTTTGGCTCTGTTGGGTCTTTGTTGCTGTGCGTGGCCTGTTTCTGGTAGTGGCAAGTGGGGGCTACTCTTTGTTGCAGTGTGCAGGCTTCTCATTGCAGTGGCTTCTCTCGTTGCAGAGCAAGGCTCTAGGTGCTTGGGTTTCAGTAGTTGTGGCACATGGGCTCAGTAGTTGTGGCTCATGGGCTGTAGAGCACAGGCTTTCGTAGTTGTGGCACACGGGGTTAGTTGCTCCATGGCATGTGGGATCTTGCCAGACAAGGGCTCGAACCCATGTCCCCTGCATTAGCAGGTGGATTCCCAAACAATGTGCCACCAGGGAAGTCCCTACGTTGATTTTTTCATTTGGAATGATCCTTATATTCCAGGAATAAATCCCATGTGGTGTTGGTATATAATTATTTGAATGCGGTATTGAATTAGGTTTGTTGGTATTTCATTCAGGATTTTTCCATCAGTATTCATCAAGGATATTGGTCTATAGTGTTCTGTTATAGGGTCTTTGTCTGGTCTTGGTATCAGGTTAATGCTACTCCCATAGAATAAGTTAGGAAGTGTTCCTGCCTGTTCAGTTTTTTGGAAGAGTTTTAGCAAAATTTGATGTCAGCTTATGTTTAAGTATTTGGTAGAATTCACCAGTGAAAAAGATGTGTGGTCCAGGGCTTTTCTTTGTTGGGAGGTTTTTTTCCTTCCTTCTTCTCTGTGTGTTCTTTTCTCCATACCCCACCCTTTTGTTTGAGATACAGTTGTGTTGGGAGGCTTTTGATTAATGACTCAATCCTGTTGGCTATTATTGAATAGGGCTCTTCATACTTTCTGTTTTCTTCATGATGCAGTCTTGGTAGGTTGTGTGTTTCTAGGAATTTGTCCATTTATTCTGGGTTTTCCAGTTTGTTGTATCTCTAATGTCTCCTCACTCATTTCTGATTTTAGTTATCTGGGGGTTTATTGGTCAATTTTGTTGATCTTTTTGAAAAACGAAATCTTGGGCTTCCCTGGTGGCGCAGTGGTTGAGAATCCGCCTGCCGATGCAGGGGACACGGGTTTGTGCCCCGGTCCGGGAAGATCCCACATGCTGCAGAGTGGCTGGGACCGTGAGCCATGGCCGCTGAGCCTGCGCGTCAGGAGCCTGTGCTCCGCAATGGGAGAGGCCACAACAGTGAGAGGCCTGCGTACCACAAAAAAAAAAAAAAAAGAAAAGAAAAGAAAAACGAAATCTTGGTTTCATTGATTTTTGTCTATTTTGTTTTAATTTGGTCATTGACTTCTTCCTTCTGCCAGCTTTAAGTTTAATTTGTTCTTCATTTCCTGGTTCTTTTTATTTTATAATATTTATTGGACTATAGTTGATTTACAATGCTGTGTTAGTTTCAGGTATACAGCAAAGTGAACCAGTTATACATATATCCACTCTTTTTTAGATTCTTTTCCCATATAGTTCATTACAGGGTATTGAGTCGAGTTCCCTGTGCTATACAGTAGGTCCTTATTAGTTATTTTATATATAGTAGTGTGTATGTGTCAATCCCAATCTCCCAATTTGTCCACCCCCCCTCCGCTTTTCCCCCTCAGTAACCATAGGTTTGTTTTCTACATCTGTGACTCTCTTTCTGCTTTGTAAATAAGTTCATTTGTACCATTTTTTTTTTTTAGATTCCACATGTAAGCGATATCATGATACTTGTCTTTGTCTGACTTCACTTAGTATGATCATATCTAGGTCCACCCATGTGGCTGCAAATGTCATTCTTTCTTTCTTTTTTATGGCTGAGTAATATTCCATTGTGTATAGGTACCGCATCTTCTTTATCCGCTCCTCTGTCAGTGGACATTTAGGTTGCTTCCATGTCTTGGCTATTGTTAATAGTGCTGCAATGAACAGTGGGGTGCATGTCTTTTTGAATTATGGTTTTCTCTGGATATATGCCCAGGAGTGGGATTGCTGGGTCATACGGTAATTCTATTTTTAGTGTTTTAAGGAACCTCCATATTGTTCTCCATAGTGGTTGTATCAATTTACATTCCCACCAACAGTGCAGGAGTGTTCCCTTTTCTCCACACCCTCTCTAGCATTTATTATTTGTCGATTTTTTGATGGTGCATTTCCTAGTTCTTTAAGGTATAAATTCATGTTGTTGATTTGGGCAACTTTTTTTAATGTAAGCATATACAGCTATAAATTTCCTTCTTAGATTTCCTTCTTACTGCTGCTCTCACTGCATTCTATAACTTCATTTGTCTCAAGATATTTTCTAATTTCCCTTGTGATTTCTTCTTTGATCAGTTGTTTAAGGTAATAAAACAATTGTTTGATTTCCACATATTTGTGGATTTTCTAGTTTTACTTCTGTTGATTTCTAGTTCATTTCATTGTGATCAGAAAATATACTTTATATGAGTTTAATCTTCAAATTTATTAAGACTTGTTTTGTTGCCTAACATATGATCTATCCTGGAGAATGTTCCATGTGCACTTGAGAAAAATGTGTATTCTGCTGTTGTTGGGTAGAATGTTCTGTTAATGTCCGTTAGGTTCAATTGGTCTGTACTGTTGTTCAAATTCTCTATTTCTTTATTGATCTTCCATCCATTAATGCAAATGGGGTATTGAGTCTCTTATATTACTGGGTTGCTCTGTTTCTGCCTTCAATTTTGTCAGTGTTTGTTTCATATATTTAGGAGCTCTGATTTTTGGTGCATGTTTCTAATTGTTATGTCATCTTGGTTGGTTGACCCTTTCATTGTTATATAATGTCCTTGTCTTGTAATAGTATTTTTTTCTAACATTAGTGTATTTGTTGTTTTAGACCATTCATGGAATCTGCTGGGAATAGAGATTATGGGATGATAAAATCCCATTAACACTATCATGAAAGTAGATGAGATGGAGTCATTAGAGCTGAGAAGACCTAGCCTTAAAACAGGAAGGCAGCATCTGTCTCCCCTGAGAGGGAAAGGAAGCTGGGATGGACAGAAGGGATGATGTATGTGAGAAGTGGATATTGAGAGAGTTGAGGCCTGCCTCTGCGGCACCTTGGTAAATGAGTGAGGTGGCCCCATCAGAAGGGTTTGCAGGAGGATTCAGGGGAGGGGTGTAGGAGGTGGGTAGGATTTAAGGGGGAAAAAAGTTTCCCTCTGTTTATATTAAGGGGCATGGTGTAGCTGTGAGGAATGAATAAGCTAGTTGTGAAATTAAGACCAAGAAAAATACCCCAGACCCTCCAATAAGAACAGAACAGATTTTTCCCTACCTCTTCCCCTTTAATGTGTGATCTGGCTTTTTTTCAGTACAAATACTTGAAATGTAAAAGTGAGCCTCATGTTAAGATCGAAGGGAAGGACACTGATGACTGGCTCTGTGTGGACTTTGGTAAGTTATTTTGGCACATTCTACAGATAAATATTTGATATTGCACTAATCTTGAACTATTTTCAGTTGTAAAAGGATTGAGATCTCAGTGTTTCTCATACATTTTTCTTTTTAACTTTAGAATTTTTTTATACAGCAGGTTCTTATTATCTCTGCATACAATTTTTGAAGTGTGTCTAAAATAAGTTTTCTTATAACTTAGTTGATATTATTCACATGTGAAATCCTCATCTCACATGGTATGTATGTAAGTTGCCATACAGGTCAGAAAGCTGCTGGAGAACAGGATGGATAACATGGGAGAGATCCCCTAGTGGTGGTGGAAGGCACCTTGGGGTACACATAACCTTGGCCTTAAATAACTCAGATAAGGTGAAGGATATTCTAGGCACAGGAAAAGAGCAGAGGACTAGAATTTTGAAAAGATTTAACACATTTGGGTATTAATACATACATAGTTTCAAAGTATTTCCCCAGAAGATAGTTAATACAAAGGGAAAAACAGTAACTGAAGAACTGTGAAGGGTCTGAGATTTTATCTTACGTGTAAGCTCACAAGTTAGTCCAGGTTTGATGAAGCACAGTTTGCTACTCAGCAATAGCAGTAGCCAGCGTCAAGCACCGTTTTTGCACCAGGGTCCCTGAGCAACACAGGAACAGATGACACCTGCACACAAAGTTCTAAGAGAAGAACCCTGAGATTAGGGTATCTACATCTTTTGTAATGGGCAGGAAGCAGGCCTGCATTTGCTCTGGTTGAAAACACTTTTTTGGCCAAGGCTGTATGTCATTGTTTCTTAGCCTTGCCACTGTTACCATTTTTGGCCAGGTAATTCAGGTGCGGAGGAATATTCTGTGCATTGTAGGATGTTCTTCTCCTCTCCACCCCCCCAACTGTGAAAATAAAAAATGTCGCTTATTGAAAACCACTGCTGTAAGCATACTTGTGCTTTGATCCAGAGGGAGACAGTAGTTCTGAGAATATTTGCCAACATCCTTAAAAATATAGTCCAGAACAAAAGCCTGTCAGTGCTTTGCTCACAGGCTGTGCAGAAATGTGATGATACCCTCGGAGGACTGTCTCCCAAGCGAACCCCATCATGAGCAATGTTACATATTGATATCATATACCTCCTGTATGATGCACTGAGAAAAGCACAGCATCACTTCTGTGGTATTTTTGCTGGATGGTGTCCACAATTTGCATTTCTAACAAGTGCTCAGGTAATGCTAATCTGGGGTTCACACTTTGAGAACCACTGTTCTGTCACAGAGGTTTGTGAGATCACAAGGGTAAAAAGCAAATGAACTGCTTCTTCATTGCAAGTCTTATCTGTCCTTGATAGGCAGCATGGTGATTCATTTGATGCTTCCAGAAACCAGAGAAACCTATGAATTAGAGAAATTATGGACCCTTCGTTCTTATGATGACCAGTTAGCTCAGATAGCACCTGAGACCTTACCTGAAGACTTCATTCTTGGAATAGAAGATGACACTTCATCTCTGGCTCCTGTGGAGTTTAAATGTGAATAAAATGGTATGAACTGCTTTAGTCATTTCAGATTTGGATTGAGTCACTTAATAACTCCTAAACCCTGCCCAGCTGGTTGTTGTCAAAACAAGTCTTATCCATGGACACTAATGCCAACTGACATGGAAATTGTAGGTAAGTGAGCTAATTCTCACACTGTGAATCAGTACATTGAAACTAAAATTAATATATTATCTTTGTTCCTGAGATCTCAGCAGGATTTCCTGGAAGTTGCATTGGCCCCTGTGTTTTACTTGCGCTCTCTGCTCAGTTTATTTTTATTTTATTTTTTGCTGACAAGGCAAGAGACTTTATTGGGAAGGGGCACCCAGGTGGAGAACAGGAGGGTAAAGGAACCCAGGAGGACTGCTCCACCACATGGCTCACAGTCTCGTGTTTTATGGGAATGGGGTTAGTTTCTGGGTTGTCTCTGGCCAATCATTCTGACTCGGGGTCCTTCTTGGTGGTGCACGCATTGCTCAGCCAAGGTGGATTCCAGTGAGAAAGATTCTGGGAGGTTGGCAGAACATATAGACTGAAGTCTCCTCTCTCCTTTGGACCTTTCCTGAATTCTTCCAGTTGGTAGTAGCTTGTTAGTTCTGCATTCCTTACCAGGACCTCCTGTTTAAGATAACTCATGCAAGTGGTTACTGTGTTCCCTGGCCAGGGCAGGCAGTTTAAGTGTTTCCCCTAACAACTCCTCCCTGAGAGACTTCATACTCAAGGTAATTCTTGGGAATTGGAGAGGAGGTCTCTTTCTTCTGTTAACTACTTCCTGATGAGAGTTGGTGTAGTCCTGCCTAGTAGAGTAGAAGTCTCTCTCTACCTGCTCTAAATGGAGGTATTCTGTGCCCGAAACTGGCATTCATCCTTGTAGTAACAGCAGTTTAGCTGAAACTGTTGGACCCTGTGGGGGATGAACCTTCTAAGCAGTTGAAACAGACAAGGGCCAAACAGGAGGCCGAACAGGATGGTCATCACCAGGCCCAGGAAAGGCAGGCAAAATTTGGGGTGAGGGCTGCAGGGTGTGTGACTTTCTTCTGATCGATTGGTAGTGAGGTACTAGGACAGTGCTTCAGGAATCTTGCACTCAGCCTGAAGTTACCATCCTCCACCTGGGTGGGGGCCTTAGTTCCTGCAGAACTCAAAGATATTGTTATGCATACTCCTTGAGGTGGAACCAGGACCCTGCCCCAAGGCTGTACCACTACTTGACAGCTCCTCCCCTGTTTTTGCATCCCCTCCCTTCCCTGATGAGCAACGGTTTGAATCTGCCCTTCGGAACTCAGGGAAGGTCAAGGAGGCTGAGTGAAGCCTATATCCTACAAATAAGAAACAGGGGACACAGCAAGGATTTGTACTCTGGAGCCCTCCAGAGTCCTGCCCAGCTCCAGTTCAGGGAACTGGGCGACAACAGTGCTGGCCGCTTCCTGCTACAATACGGCATAGTCCTGCCTCAATTTGGAGAATAGACACGGGACTGGAAATACTTCTGATTCCCAGTTCCTGGATCTGAGTCTTGTAGGGTTAAAATCTTAATCCCTTGGTCTGCCATTGTGGTGTAACAGACACAATCCGAAGTAGCTGGAGGAGTGACAACGGGATTTTAATAGGCAAAATAAACGTCATTTCTTTTCAGGAGAATAAGGCTGAAACACAGGCTGGACCTGGTGCTTTGGGGAGACTTGTAGCCACGTAGCCAGCTGTCTAGTTTTATTGAGGTAGGTTTTAACTTTTAATGTGGTATCAACACATAGATAATAGGTGCTATTGGTCATCAAACATGTCTCTTCTTTTTGTTAATGTATGATGTAAAGCAATTCCTTTGTCTAAAAATGTAATAGCTACAAGAGGAGACCTTTAAAAAGTAAGGTTGCAGCTGCCAGCAGACATTATTTTGAGAATGGCTGGTGGCATCCAAGTCTGACAGCTCAGAAAACTCAGGTTCTTAGCAATACAAGGACTTGCCTGAAATCACATCCACAGTGTCATCTAGTTATTTCTTGGATGTCTAAACCATAGCTACTCCATTTTGATTCTTAATTGTTGACTCTTAATTGTAATATTCCCCTTAATAGCCAAAGCAGATATCACTATTAATGATGTTAGTGCTTCTCTAGGTACGAGAAGATGCAAGAATCTGGGCCCATAAAATCTTCTCCTGAAAATATCTATCTATCTATCTATCTATCTATCTGAAGGCCTGTTCTGCCAGTTTTTGCCAGAGCACAGAGTGCCTCATTCCTGTTCACCACTCTGAACTCCTTTTCAGGAGGTGTTGAAGGTCAGCAGCTGCAGCGGCTCGTGATTTAATCTTTGTAGAGGCAGACAGCAAGTGCCAATGGCGAGTGCCAATTTCCAGTCAGCAGGGCCCCTCATGGTCATAAATTTGACCATGGTTTTGGGGGCATTTCATTCCACAGTGCTAGGAATGCTCATTTCCAGGCCTAGCAAAGTGTTTTCCAAGTTTAAATCTTATTCTGTAAATAGTATAGCCAAAAATTTTTTAAAAATATAGCAGAAAACATAACCACCCCACTGGTCCTGTAACATAAAACCTTTAGTTCTCAGTTCATATGCAACAGTATTATCTAGGTTCACAGTAAGGACATTGGTAGATACTGGTGCCTACCTTGAGATTGACGTAGCATACTAAAAATACACTTTGGCCAAATTCAGGACATTCACATTAATTTGAAAAGCCAACAATAAAACATACTGCACAGCAGGCTGCACTTGATAATGAAACACTTTATTCTGCATCAAGGTATCTGGAAAATGAAGCTGCATTTGGGGCACGTTA